>NC_136070.1:512778044-515178044 GCF_964261635.1 Lissotriton helveticus
TCCATTAGCTCCTATCTTTTTGTGCTGACTTAGACTACGGTCTCAACCCGTCTCAAGCCACCGCTAAACAAGGCCCGCATCCTTGGTTTTTTTTGGGGGCTAATTTCCCACTCACTGACTTTTCTCCCGCCCCCCAGCAATTCCCCCCCCCCCCCCCCCCCGGCGCCCCCTCCTACCTACCACCCTCAAAACTTGCACCTGCCCCTTGACTATCGTAACAGTATTACCATGCTCCCCTCAATCATTCTCTTAATGCACCGGACTCTCCCATTACTAGGCATGGCCCTAACTCCTGGACCATCCTCTACCCACCCAACCTCTTTAAAAATGCTAAGAAGAACTTTAAACACAAACTACTAATATGCCACCAAGAAACCTTATTTGTTGATAATTATCTTAGCCTCAGCTCCATCATTAAAACCAACTACATCTTTTACTTCAAACGTCCCTCTAAATGGAAAAGTATATTCCTCCACCACCTCCCCGTATCGAAAACTTGCAAGATCCCATATGGTTTGAAACTGTCCACCACCCCTTCCTCCACATTCCCTGGGGAAATCACCATCTTTATTTTCAAATCCGGAAATATCTTCATACAAGCCTCTGAAAACCACCTCACCACCTTTGAGCACCACTTTAGCACCTTAGCCTACCTACTTTCTACTCCTTCCTATATCCCATCTGCCTCTTAATTACATGAAGCTCTCCTGTCCTTGCGACTTGTGACGTCAAACCCTCCGCTCTCTGATCCTGATACTTTATATGAAGTCTCCCAATCCCTGATTTCTCATCTCCCCACCGCCTTGGCATCCTCTCTTCCTCTTGACATTCCCGCACCACTCTTAGCTACCCAAACTCACTCCCTCCCTCCTCGCCTCCTATGCCTCGCCCCCTTTTCCTGATATGCCTACAATCCACTCTGCCACCCTAACCCTTTCTCCCCCTCTTGATTATTTCCTACTCAACCCTAATCCCTCCATTCTCCCCTCTCTTTCCTCCCAGCCACCTCACATTGAACCCCCTCGGCCTCGCCATGGACCCCACTCTCTTGTTCCCTAATTGACCCCCCTAGGCAAATTGGCTCCCCCTCAATCTTACCAAACTCAGTCATCTTCTCATAACTCCCATCCGGCCCCTGTGTATACCGGCTCTCTGCCTACAATTCACCCTCAGGCCAACACCCAGAACACCCCTTGCTACCCGCCTCCTGGGTTCACCTCCTAGTCCTCTCTCCCCATTTAACTTGGACCATGCTCCTCCCTTCCACGTCCTACCGGCCTCTCTACCTTCCACGCTTATATCCCAGTCACTTCTAAATATAGAACTCCACCTCTCAATCCTGTCGTTGGAACTCTCATCTCTCAGGAAAGACCTTCACGCCCTCTCCTCAACTAACTTTGCCAATCATACCTATAACATAGATGCCGTCCAAACTTACACTACATTCCCTCACCTAGGGAGTACTTCCCCCTGCGTTTTTTCTCCAGAGAGACTGCTGCACGGTAACTGTTCTCTTAGACCTTCCCAAGCCTTGAGCCATTGCTCCTCCCCTGAACGCCTGGAACTAAATAACTCCTACCCCCTCCTATCCCCATGACTACTGACCCTCCTGCTCTTCACTCTACTATGTCTGTGATCATGGGGAGAAGCCATACCCGAGGCTCCCCAGTCTCGCCCAGACCTCCTCCACAACTCAGTACTATCCATCCTTGCCCCCCCCAAAAAAACATCCCTAAACCCCTCAACGGCATGATGGTCAACTGCCGACCGGTCTCCCGACATTCTACTGAATTCTCGGAAACCATCTTTAGCGAAGCCATTGACATCGCATTTCTCATGGAAACCTGGCTCAAGGCCCACTCTTTTTCTATTCTTGACCTGCTCGTTCCCCCGGGTTACTCCATCCTTAGAAAGGACAGGCTTGACAAAATTGGAGGGGCCTCAGCCATAATCTATAAAGAAGATCTCCAACTCTCCCTTGTTCAGAGCTCCGATGATGTTACTTTTGAATACATTGGAGCGGAGCTTCAAGCTCAGGGTTCTCCTCCTATTTGGCTTCATAATATCTACCATCCTCCTGGTGACCCACAGCACTTTGCGGAGGAATTGTTGACCTTTTTACCCAATTCTCGAGCTCC
Source organism: Lissotriton helveticus (assembly GCF_964261635.1). NCBI lineage: Eukaryota > Metazoa > Chordata > Amphibia > Caudata > Salamandridae > Lissotriton > Lissotriton helveticus. Next base: position 512,780,183 of record NC_136070.1, read on the forward strand.
AACTACAAAAACCTCTTCCTTGGAGACTTTAATATCCACTGGAACAAAAAGGATGATCCCACGGTCAACCTCCTCAATGATCTACTTGACATTAATGACTTGATACAACTGTCCCTGTCCCACATTGTTCCCACTGACTGGTCTGACCATCACCTTATTCTCTTGACGATTCCCAGCGCCCTACTACCCCTTTCCCCTAAAATCGTCAAACACAGGAAATTAACCAAAAATCTTCACCTGATTCCTCCAGGTGAACTGGCGACTAAGATTAAAGCACAACTACAACTTCCTCCCCCCTCCCAAAATACAAATGACCTGACCGAATAGTACAACAAATCTATCACGGAGGTCCTTGATCAAATTGCTCTAGCCAAATTAAAACTGCAAAAAAACAACCCCGCCAAATCCTGGTTCAATGCTGATCCCAACAACGAGAGACTCACTCTTAGGCTGACTGAACGCACATGGAGACAACATCCTTCCCCCTCAAATCTTGCCCTACTCAGAGCCGCAAGGGCTAAGTACAAAAAACATATCTTCAATGAAAAAGCCTCATTCTTCTGTGCACAACTCGACCGGGCTAATAATCGACTCAGGGAACTATTTAGCATCATCAAAAATCAAACCGCTACTGTCCCCCCCTCCCTTCTCCCACCTTGATGGCCTCTATCGAAAGATGTGAAGAAATTGCGACCTTCTTTTCTGAAAAAATCACCAAGATTGATCAATCCTTTGCTTTACTCCCACATAGATCTTCACCCCTCTTTCACATCCCCTCAAACTCCTTTCACATCTTCTCCTTCTCCTGACTCGGTTCATCTCCCTGTCCCTGTCACCCTTCCGGAATTCTTCCTCCCCTTCCCCCAGCGAAAAAATGATGCGTCTTGGCTTAACTTCAGCCCAGTTACTGAACTTGAAGTCCTCAACATCATCTCCAAGCTTAAACCTTCCTCTCATACCATGGACCCTCTTCCTGCTAACCTTGTTTAAGATTTAAAACACACATCATTACACCTTATTGGACCACCATCATCAACTCCTCTTTGACCACGGGCTGTGTCCCTGCCTCCCTCCAGCCGGGCCAAATCACTCCCACGCTCAAAAATGCTATAGCTGACCCCAATGACCTTAATAATATGCAACCTATCTCCAACCTTCCTCTTCTTTCCAAGGCCCTCGAAAAATTTGCCCAGCTCCAATTGGACAAGCACATTGACTCGTTGAACTTCTTGGACACATTACAGTCTGGCTTTAGAAAGGGCTGCAGTACTGAAACTACCATGCTCAACATTTTGATGACATCCATCACTCCCTTGACAAGGGGGAGACCTCCCTTCTGATCCTCCCCCTTCATGTTTTCTTGTCATTATCGCTTTACTCCAGCATGTGATCACCTATCCCCTCTCCCGCCTCAGCCCCCTCTACTTCCATACTCTTCCCCCCTCCCCCACCCCTCCCCTGACCATCCTCGCTAAGCGTCACTATCCAATACTTGCCATGGCCTATAGGTAGTCTGTATTTATATTAAAATCTTATAACTGTACTGTTTATATTGCTCTATTTGTTCATTGCATGTTACCTTTTTGTACAAATGTTATATTGTAATTATTTCATCACACAATCTGCTGTAAAGTGCTCTGATACCCTCGGGTCTAGCCAGCGATATATAAAACCTTTTAAATAAATAAATAAATAATGGTTTGTTAAGCATTGTTAGAATTGCAATAAAGAGTGTGTAGAGGTAGGGTCGGGAGTTTGAGGACACAGGTGATGTGAGGTTTTTGTAACAAATATGTGACTATTGAGTAACCTCTTATTTGCCCTTTTTGTAAGGCGTATTGTTTGTGTGACTATTTAAGTGTCTTCCTGCAAGAAGCCCTTTGATACCAACTGTTTACCTGTGTGTGGATAGCTACTCTCCCTGCCATGACAGTAAACCTGCTTTTGCCCCGCACCACCAACTCCGTCAGAACCCAACCACTTACACTGCAGAAAAATCTTGAATATGAAACTGTTCAAGCTGACCTTGAGTTAAGTTCCCCACAGCCAAATAAAGTTGGATTGTGATTCTTTACATATAATTTTACTTTTATGAGCCTGCAGCTCACTTACCCAGTTCACAGAGCTTTATTTAATTTAACCATGCTATCCAGTATTTGGAAGTGACCATGAGGTGATAATGTAGCCCTTTGGAAAACAATGTAAATAATGCAAACCTTCTATTTTTATCATATTGGCTAAGATTTAAACAAGCATCAATCCAGTATATCTTGGCTTTGCTAGAAATATTTTGTCCATAATGTTATTTTATGTCATTTAATCTTGTACTGCGTGCAGGTACTCCGAGGAGTGTCCCGGCGCGAGCCCAAAGAGAAAAAGAATAGATACACAGAAGTGAGGTTCAGTTAGTCAAACAGGTAGGTCTTGAGTTTTTTTTTTTTTTTTTTAAAGGCCAAAGTCTTGAATACTGCAGAGAGCCAGCGGAAGTGAGTTCCAGATCGTAGCAGCTCTAACAGCAAGAAATCTGCCCCCATTCTTGTGAGCTGAAAGCGAGGAATATGGGCCAAGAACTGAGATGATGAAGGTATCTGGCAGGGGTGTAAAACAGGAACCTCTTCCGGAAGTAAGAAGGGCCAAGGGCATACAGAGTGCGATGGACCAGAGTAAATGCTTTAAACTTGACTCGATTGGCCGCCGGCAGCCATTGTAGTTGTCACAGATACTGCCGAACATTGCTTCTCATTGGGATGTTACACACAAGTCTAGCAGCAGCATTCTGGACAGTCTGCAGTTTCCGAAGAAGATATCCCGGCAAGCCGGTATACAGAGCATTAGCATAATCGAGTCTAGAGAGTATCAAGGCCCGAACCACTGTTTCCTTAGCTGCTCTAGGGAGAAACAGGAGAAATTTCTAGAGGGTTTTAAGTAGCCTGTAGCAGGTCCCCACCAACTTCATAATCTGGATAAAGAAGGATAGATTTTCCTCAAACCGGACTCCCAGATTTTTTGCAGGTTGCCCCAAGGAGGCAGGCACGGGAAACTCAGCTGGCCATAGAGATTCTCAAAATTGAGGGTTGAAGGTACAATACAGGAGAATATCGGACTTCTCCTCATTGCATTTAAGCTGTACTGAGGAAAGCCATTGAAAAACTGCTGCCAAACAGTTTTTTGCCGAAGACGTGGAGCACTCGGATTTTCCCCAGATAAACAGCAACTGAGTATCCTCTGCATATGCTATGATTTTGGCACCCAGTTCTTCAGCCAAATAGATCAAAGGGGTACCATAAAGATTAAAAAGAAGGGGGCTCAAAGATTACTCCTGCGGCACCCCAGTGGTCACCTTCTGCGGCCTGGAGGAGAACGGGGGAATCCAAACCCGTTGTGTACGTCCCTCAAAAAAAGATTTTAGCCAGCACAAAGCAGCACCCGAGATCCCCACTCTCGCAAGGCGGGTAAGCAACAGTGAGTGGGGGACAGTATTGAATTCTGCGGAGAGGTCCAACAAAATGAGAGCAGCCCTCCCGCCAGCATCCAGACACTCCCAAATAGCTTCTGAGACTTCAACTAAAGCCGACTCAGTGCTATGGGAGGCTCTGAATCCGGATTGAGCTGGATGAAGCCGGCCGGCACCCTCTACAAAATCAGTAAGTTGTTTATTCACCACCTTTTCGCAGGCATTAGCCATGATAGGTAGGAGTGAAATAGGGCGGTAATTAGCTGGAATCAGCGGATCCAGTGTGGGTTTCTTTAAGAGAGGCAAGATCTTGGCCTGCTTCCATAATGAAGGAACCTGAGCCTCCTGGAGGGAAAGTTTAATACATTTATTGACTTCCGAGTTCACAGTCTCAGCGACCGAGGCAAGAAGCCTGGCAGCACAGGGAACAGACAGGGGGGCCTGACTTCAGAGAGTTGAGAAGCTTCAGTGACTCAGCAAGATCAATAGGGGAAAAAATCAGTCAGAGAAGGTGACTCAGCATGCAACTGCTCCAGGGGCGGGACCTCACCTTAGGACGTTCACCTAGCGTAAAAGACGCCTGGATAGAGTGATCGTTATCAATAAAAAAGTTTGACAGTTCCTCACACCAGGCATTGGATGCAGGAAGAATAGCAGAATCCGCTCTAGGAGCCATAAAACTCTGGACAATAGAGAAGAATAGAATTATTCCTAGCTGGATCAATACAATCCGCATAATATAGACTTTTAGCCAGAGCTATCGAGGAATAATAAAGCTTCTGAACCTTCCTGAGGTTCAGTTTAGCAAATGGACAATAGTCCAGCCGCCATAGTCGTTCTCACTGTTTGCAGTGTTGTTTCTGCAGTCTTAGCGTGTCCGAGAACCACGGCTGGGATGGGGAGTTTCTCGACAGCTTGCGGCGAGCCGCAGGATAGAACCGGGCCACCATCCTCTTAATCCAACCCGAGAAACTATCCAGGACATCCTCCAGATTAGCAGAAGAGGCTGGTCGAGAATCAGCTAGAGCTACACTAAAGGGCATCGGATCAATTTTAGCAAAAGTCGGCGCTTGGCCAGTCCTGCTTGGGGGATAATACCATCCGGAACCCAGGAAAAGTAAGTTAGAAAGTGATCTGACCATGACACCGGTAGTTGATCCTCCACCCTAACGCAAAAATTAGAACAAATAGGATCAAGGATATGTCCACCTGAGTGCATCAGTGCCTTGACCCATTGAGTTAACTGGGCCAAGTTAAGACAATCAAGGAATTCCCTAGTATCTCCAGTTTCATCTTTATCTAAATGAATATTAAGACCCCCCAGAAAGAGAAAACAGCACAGCACGGGGATGATGACTTCCACCAATTTTTTTTAAAAAGGCCGCGAGGGGGGCCCAAGGGGCCTGTAAACCAGTGTTTGCTGGTGGCTCACATTCTTACGTTGCTCGTCTTTGTGACCTTTTAGTCCCACAGTTTTTAAGACTCTCTCCAACCTTCAGTCACAATCTATATTATTGTTCCTATCTGGAAGAATACTTATAACATGCCTACCTTGAATTAGGTTAGTCATAACCTTTTAAGGTATCGCCCACAGACAGTTTTTTAGCTGTCTGTTGTTGAAGACCTATTGTGAACACAACTAATACTTACAATGGACTTAGGGTTAGCCCATTCCATATCATTGGTTGGCTTTAGTGGCAGTCTCATTTGCCTTCTTACTCTTCAGCGGCTTTGCTTCCTCTTCTTGTGGTTTTACTTCACCTGGAGCATAAATAACTTACCATCCTATTGATTGGATGACTTGTATCCTTCCACTGCTTACATTCAGGGAACTACTTTTTAACACTCCATGCAAGTGCATGTGTTCTCATGCTCTCTCCCTTGGGTGCTGCTATTCCACTGAAATCTCAGTTCAAGTGCTCTCTGTGTTACTCCCTTGTTGCCTAGATTCTGTTGCTTCTCCAGTCCAGCGCCCCTTCTCTCTCCACTTCAGTGACTCAGCAAGATCAATAGGGGAAAAGATCAGTCAGAGAAGGTGACTCAGCATGCAACTGCTCCAGGGGCGGGACCTCACCTTAGGACGTTCACCTAGCGTATCCTCTGTTGCTACATCCTGCTGCTCCTGGTGCTCACTGTACCTACCCCTGTTGTCCACTGTTGCTGCCCTAGTCTCTCTATAATTTTTCCTTTAAAATCTTTTATGGAGGGCCCAGCAGCAGCAATTTGCTGCCACACTGCTAATGCACTTTGGTCAACATTTTAATGTTACCATCATCTTGAAACAGTAAATAAAGGCAAATAATTATCCGTGCATCAGGCCACATTACTGGTGATACTTGTGCTTCATCACACCCTTCCCTCCTCCCCTCTCCCCCCCTAATGTGGTACAGCATTGCCAACAACAGTAACCAATTTTTTGTTTTTAAAGCTGCTGAATGACAGTAGTAAAAAAACTCACTGGCAAAGCCAGTAGGTCTGTATTGTCAATGCGAAAAGGCGAGACATGTTCCTTTACCGATGCTTGCTATTTGAATGCGCTTGAGTGCGAAATGTACATGTAAAATATAGGTGGTGATTGATCATAATATCTCTATCCAGTGGTTTATCTTGGCCAAGCAATTCAATCTGTGCAAAGTAGTTTCTCTCTGGTTATCTTTGGGCAGTGATTAATAATTTGACCTACATCATCATCATCTTTTTATGTCAACCACTGTATCTGTATTCTATACATTAGTCCTATTAACAAGGGTCTGTTACTAACAGATTTATAAGCAAATACCATTATATAATATTCTCTATGAACAATCTTCAAAATGAGGATGTCAATTAACATTAAATGTACCACATAACATAATGTTTACACATGTAAGCAGCGGAGTGCTTCTAGAACAAATTTATTTATGAAGAAAATGCATTTCAACCATCTGTAGTCATGACCCTGAGCTGTCCGTGAAACGAATACTAATTCTTACTTTGACTTCACCTACCATAGTGCAAATCATTTGCCTGTTAGTACCCTCAACACACTTCTTTCTGTTAATGAAGACAATGCGATGTCCCAATGCAATTTTTATTTTAGTTATGTGACAGAAAAGTTACATTTTGTACCACTTTTTTTTATTGTAGATTCTTCAAATTGCATTTATTCCTAAATATGTAGTTATGTGACAAAAAAGTTCAATTTTGTACCACTGTTATTTTTCATTGTGGATTCTTCAAATTGTATTTATTTCTAAAATTCTTCATAGTGAAACAGTCTACAGTAACACTCAAGTTGTACTTGTATTTAACTAAAGGTTCCCATTTTGTTCAGTTCCTGCATCAAACATATTGCCTTACTTTAAAACTTCAGAAATTGTTTAATCTACACAATGAACTCTGGCTAATTTTTGTTTGTTTCCTTCCTTCCCATGGCAGGTCCTCTTATTGCCACCACCATGTTTTCACTGCGATCTCAAGAAATTGAGGAACTGATATCTGTGGATCACCAGGACTCCGAGAAAAGACACAGTATGCGTTATTCCCAAAGTTAGTGAGACATACTGGAGCAGATGATATCTGATAGTAGTGCTTAGACATAGTATTCTCACTGCCACTGCATGCAAAGGCACAGGCACACTGTCCTGCAGAGATACAAAAGCAAAGAAAACACAGCAACAACTTGCGTCGACCTCTTATTATAAAAGTACGAATATGGAAGTTATTTGTGAAAGTAATTTGCCACTACTTACCAGAGTCTCAAATATAGTGCTGTTGTAGTCCAGAGAAAGTCAGAGTAGGTTGATAAGGCTAAGAATTCTCTTACGTTTTATGAGAAAGTCCATGGGCTGTTCAGTTGATGTCTACAGCGATTGTGGGCATCATGTGTATATCTTTAAGAAAATTGCGATGATTGCTACAGCGGTTTTGGAGTGTGGCTGAAATACGGATGGATCTATCACAACAGGTTACGGGGGCTTATTGTACACAAGATAAACCAGAGTCGCAAGGAAAACAGTTTCCTAAATTTAAGAAAGTGCTCAGCACTTGCACACAATTTTACATAACTGCATTTTGACTGAGTAGGAAAGCCATCCTTTATGGAAGAGGACAGAACAGAGATGATACAGTGTTTTTAACATACCTAGAGTCCGCACTAATAAAGGTGATCACTGGGGAACTCTATGGTATTTTTAGATTGTCTGGATCCCGCTTTGTCCAGTAGTTTTATTCAAAAACTTCCTCCTACTTATTTATTTATTTATTTATTAAGAGTTTTGTATAGCGCGGACAAGACCCTTGGGTATCAGAGCGCTTCACATTACATGAGGTTGTTATATTCTTGCATTGTCAACGTAGTTTTCACATTATGAGGTAGGTACATAAATTATACAGGCGACAGTATCCATAAACTTTCTAAAAGAGTAATAGCATATATTATGACAAAACCTTTAGTAAATAGTAGCATATAAAGTGTAAAAGAGTCAGTCAGTCCTAATGGACTATTTCTTGTGTGTGTTTCAGCTCCAGTCCTTAAGCAAGATTTCTGACTTCCCGTGCCTCATCTATGGAAGGAATTTACTCATTAGGAAGATCTTAGTTTCCCTCTTAAAGGTTGCTGTATCTTCAATCTTTCTGATGTTTGAAGGAAGTGAGTTCCATATTCTAGGGGCTGCTCCTGAAAAAGCCCTGTCGTAAGTCTTCTTCTTCCGGAAGATGGCGGGTCTCAGCATTAGCTCATTTGTACTCCTGGTTGGTCTGTTACCTCCAGATAGCTTAATTTTCTGAGCTAGGTATTTGGGTGTATTGTGGTGGAGCGCCTTATGTGTTATGCATGCCATTTTTAGCTGGATTCTTGCTTCGAACGGTAGCCAGTTTAATGTCTTCAAGTGTGGCGATATATGGTCAAATTTCCTTGATCCCGTGATCATTCGTGCGGCTGCATTGAGACAAGCTTTCAGGGGCGCTGTTGACATTTTTGGTAGACCTGCTAGCGTAGTGCATCCATATTCAATCCTCGCTATAACTAGTGACTGAACTGCCAGTTTGAGGTCTGCTTTGGATATGAATGGTTTCACTTTTCTGATGTAATTTAGATGGTAGCGGGCGCTGTTTGCCATTGCGTTAATATGTGCTTTCATGTTTAGTTTCTCATCTAGAGTGATTCCTAGAGATTTTGCTGAGTCAACTAGAGTAGGGGTGCAGTTTAGTGCTGTTATCATCTTGGACCATTCCTTCACTTCTGTTTGTTTCTTTGGTGGAGATATTAGCAAGAATTCCGTTTTTTGTGCGTTTAGTTTCAGATGCTTGATCGATAGCCATTGCAATGTCAGTTTTAAGGTCTCATTCATTCTCATGATGTCTTCCCTGGATGTGATCTTGATGTAAATCTGGGTATCGTCGGCGTACATGTGGTAGGAAATATTAGATTTTCGATGGATTTCAGTGAGAGGTTCGATGTAAAGGTTGAACAGTGATGGAGATAAAGTAGAGCCTTGAGGGACTCCAATTGAATTAGGGCATGCTGGTGAGAGTGTTTGATTGACCAGGAATCTTTGCGTTCTATTCTGCAGGAAAGATTCAAACCATTTTAGGACGTTTCCAGTTATTCCCATCCTATCATGAAGCCTGATTAGTAATTTTTCATGATTTACCGTGTCGAATGCTGATGATAGGTCCAGGAGGATAAGTAGACCTGTTTGATTGCTGTCTAGTGCCTGTAGTGCATCATCGACAATATGTAGGATCGCTGTTTCTGTGCTATGACCTGTCCTGAATCCTGATTGGCAGTCGTCTAGTAGTGAGAACTTCGTGATGTGTTGACTTAGTTGATTTTGTACGCATTTCTCTATTAGTTTGGCAAGCATAGGGATGTTGGTCACAGGGCGAAAGTTATTTGGATCTGCTGGGTCCGCCGTTGTTTTTTTGATGATAGGGACGACTTGACCTGTTTTTAGGCAATCTGGAAGTATCCCTTGTGATAGGGAGGCGTTTATTATTTTCGTCCAAATTGGGAATCACAATATGGTTTATGTCTCTGACGCATTTAGCAGGTAGAGAATCACTATAGTGGTTGTTAGGTTTGATGTCTGATAGTGTTTTGGTTACGGTATTTTGATCCAGTAGTTCGAAGTTAACCAATTGAGCCTGGTTTTTTGTCCTATTGTGGTCGTTTTCTATGGTGCTGTTGAGGTTTTGTCTGACCATATTGCCAATGTTATCAGCCTCTTTCCCGAGCTCTCTTTCTAGTTTGTTTGCCTTGTCTGTGAAGAATGTTGCGAATTCTTCACAACTTATTTGTGTTGTTGTGGTTTCTTGGTCGGTTTTAGCTAATTTATTGGATTGCTGTTTCAGGATCTCAAATAATTTCCGTGGTCTATTTTTGGCGTTATCTAGCTCAGATCTGATAAATTCTTTTTTGGAGTGTAGTATTTTTTTGTTATATTCGCTTCTAATTCTTCTAAGTGATTTCAGTTCGGGCGATGCTAGGTGTTGTCTCCATCTTCTTTCCGCTAGTCTTAGTTTCCTCCTTTCTTCATTTAGAGTCTCACTGAACCATGGGTTTTTTATCTTCTCTGTGACTCTTTTCAGTTTCAGAGGCATCGTACTGTTGACTATATTCGTTATTGTTTCAGTGTACTGATCTGTAAGTTCTTCCACACTTTGGAAGTTGTTCGGTGGAGTCAGTTTTTCCTCACAGCTTTCCACTAATAATGATATATTCGGATTTCTAGTATCTCGCAGCCATTTCTTGTATCTCTTAGGTTGTATCGTCTTGTTCTTATTCATATTGTTTATCAGGAAAGTTATGGCATGGTGATCTGACCAGTCACATGGTTCAATTGCTATAATTGAGGTATTGTTAGTTTTTGATATTATCCAATCCAGCGTGGCTCCTTTTTCATGTGTTGGCTCTGTGCAAACTTGGTTAAGATTTAACTCCGTTAGGAGGTCTTTCAGAGCGTTGACTTGTTTGTCTTGGTTGTCATTCCAGTGTAAGTTGAAGTCTCCCAGGATAATGTTGTTATTTTCAGAGTTGGGGTCGGTGGTGATGATTTCCATTAAATTGTCTATGAAGGTTGAATTATTGCCTGGCGGGTGGTAAAGTGCATGTAGATTGCACATTTGATTATCTGCTGATCTAATCTTGAGATTTAGGTGTTCACAGAATTCGTGATGTTCTGATGGCACATGTTTGACTTCTAATTCCGATCGGTAAATGCAGGCAACCCCACCCCCTGTCTTTTTTTGTCTGTCGAGTCTCACAATACTATACTGTGGGGGTACTAGTAGGTCCATACTAAGAGACGAGGATTCCGATAGCCATGTTTCCGTCAGGATTGACACATCTATTTCTTTGTTTAATATGAGATCAGCTATGTCAGATGCATGTTTTGCAGCCGACCGACAGTTAAGGAGTAGGCATTTTAAAGGTTTCCCTGCTAACCTTGTGTTCATGACGTGTGGTTCCGTGATTAGTTGTACTTGTTTTAGGTTGTTATGATTTGTTTTCCTTTCGTTTCGTTTTGAAGTTCTGTTAGCATCGATCTGGACTGTTCTGATTTTTTCGCCTTCAGTAGGGTCAGTAGACTCATAGTCTTGAAGTAATGATAGCGTTTCTTCTTCCGTAAGATGGTAGAGGTTCCTGTCTGGTCGAATTTGTCTGTTTGATAGTGGTAACGCCATCTTATTTCCTTCTTTTTGAGATTTAAGAAGAACTTCACTGATGTACTCGACTTTTTTATGGGTGCTAACAGTGATTTCCAGCATCTTTTTCATTTCTTGTACCGTAGTTAGAATACTGACCATCTGAGTTTGAAGCTCTTTGATTGTTCTACGAGTTAGGGATGATGTGTTAAACGCGTTCGTCTTCCTTTTTCTATAGCCTTGTTTTGCATTCACGCTTTTGAATTTTGAACTCATCATCGGATCTCTTCCCTTTTTGTCACTACTTTGGTATTCTGCTCCTTCTCTGTTCATGTCGTGGACAACCGTTTTGTCTCCGGTATCATCAACAGTTTGGTAGTCTGCTCCATCTCTGTTCATGTCGTGGACAGCCGTGTTGTCTTCTATGTTGACATTGTTTTGGTTGTCTCCTCCGCCTCGGTTTTTGTCGTGTGCTGCCGTGTTTCCTTCTATAATATCCTGAGTTTGGTAGTCTTCTCCGCCTCCGCCCATGTCGTGAACATCCGAGTTATTGTCCATCTCATTCGTTTCCGAGTTCTCCTTTGGTGTATTACTCAACTGTGATGACCTGTCAGAGTTTTTCCTCAGATATGTTTTCCGGGTGGCATTTGCATTTTGTGTATCCAATTCAACTCTTCCTGTGTTCTTTCTGGTCTTCAGAGGTTGTGTTGAAACTTCCATCTGAGATATTTTCGGGGCTGTGTTAGCACCTTTAGTGTCCAAGATGGTTTTTACTGTGATATTCCTTGTTTGGGGTCCTCTTGTTCCGCTCAAGTCACTTTGGTGTAACGGAGGTAGTGGATCCCGCTGGTTAGTGTCCGGTATGCGGTCTGAGTTGGGAACTCTGTTATGATCTATGGTGTTGTCTTGTGTAGTCTAGAGTATTTGGGGTCTTGACATTTTTACGCATTCTTTTAAGGTTGGGAACATCTTGTCAAATTTGTTTAATTCGCTATCCGTTGCTTGTATGAGTACTATACCATTCTTAAATATCGTTATGCATAGTCCCGCTCTACATCTATGGGATGGTTGGCTCATCAGTTTTGTGCCATGTGGGATGTTCTTTGTACTCTTTATGTTAAGCATTTCTGTGAAGGTATTACGCCAAATCGCTGTTTTTCTAGTGAAGAATATCAAATCATTCACTATAGTACCTTTATCATTGCTATAGGATGGGTCCAGGATTAGCGTGTCCGGTTTTTTTCTTAGAAGATTGTGTTTGAACTTTTTGGCTGCGTTCTTAGACAGATTGGCTGGGTATTTAATAGTATGGGCGTTCGAGCCTTCCCGCTCTACGTCGTGGTCCGTCATATTTTTCTTGTTGTTGACCTTATAGTAACCTTCAGTCTTTCAAAATCTTTATTTGTTATTTATGGATGTTTCCGTAATGGTATCTGATTATCTTTTATAGCTTGAGGGCTGTATACCCTTCTCTCCTTTTCAGATTCAGATTTTAGGCAGCACTTTCAAGATGTCTGCCACATTAGCATTCTTTTTTGTGTTGAAGAGACTTTCTCTCTTTCTAGTGTAGCACTAGTCCTCATTCCCTGGTCTGTGAGCTCCCTTTTCCTTTTCTATTTTCCTATAGTCCCTTTTCCCTTTCATTTCCGGTTTTTGCTTTCTGCCAATTATCAGGTGATATTATCTTCTAATGCAGATTATCCTCAAATGGCTCTAATTTTTTCTATGCTGGTGTCCTGTATCGTCGCCATTTTGAGGTCAGGCAGGCTGAATCAGTTCTTCTATTCCCTTCAAAATGGCCCTCGATTTTTTTCTTTCAACTTGTCCTTTCTGGCCTCCATTTTGAGGTCAGGCAGGCCGATATTTATTTCCTTTATTTCCCCGTAGCTATACTTTCCCAATGTCTGGCATCCGCTTTACCCACATTCGGCACCGGTGGCCCAGAGGCTGTCCTCCGCTTCGTGATGAAAATCGGACTCACCTCCTCCTTCCCCGACGTCCTCCGCCACCATGCATCACCGTGTAACACCATTACTCGTTCTCACCGTCCTCGCCATGGGTCGATGCCTCGGCTCCTCCGCTCCACTCCTCCGTCTCCTGCAGTATTTCCGGCGTGCTCCTGTACCTTATCGCGCCTCCGTCTCTTCATACCGCATTCCTGGTCTCCTGGATACCGTAACACAGTTCTTACGTATCGCCGTCTCCCTCCGGTGTGTCCGCAGTGGTATTCTTTGCCGTTCCTTCGGTATAACCACCACTCCTTCTTCTTATTGCATCCCCAGGCTCCTTGACATTCCGATGATTTCTCCGACGATTCACCTTTTCGGATGTCTCCGCCCGGCTGTGTTTTCGGTGATGTTGTTTCCTTTTCTTTTAAGCTTTTATTTTCTTCATCTTTTCGCCTTGTCTTTCCTGGTGTTGTTGGTCGCTGTGGCTGATTGCTGGTGGGTGGCAGGGTTAAAAAAAAAGTCTTTGCCAAGTCTTTGAGGAGGTTGAGCCTGCCCTGGTAATACCATCTTACCAGGATGGGGAGAGGATGCCAATGATGAAGCACAATACTATTATGTGTGTTAGGCATCCTCTTCCATAAAGGATGGCTTTCCCACTCAGTCGAAATTCTGTTATGTAAAATTGTGTGAAAGTGCTGAGCCCTTTCCTAAAATTTAGGAAACTGACTTCCTTGTGACTCTTTGGTTTATCTTGGGTATAGTAAGCCTCCATACCCTGTTGTGATACATTAGTTATTTGTACGTACGGGAGCATATCCTCCACCTCTCAGGTTTTGCGATGATAGTGAAATACTGATGGATACACCGTGAGAGCATGCAAGAGGAGTTAAATTTGTTTCTGCTCCTCTCCTTGGCACAAGATCTTTAGATACTCTGTAACCAAGAGTTTGTCAGTAGGGTTGCCACTTGGTTGCCATTTTACTGACATGATTGGTGTTTTATGTAAATTGCGGTACAGAAAGTACATAAATTAGCAAAATCCATCACCTGGCCCAATGGATTTTAAATGAATAAATAAATAAAAACCAAAGAAGGAAATACAAGAAGCTCTGTAGACCAAATCACTGTTTCCTTAACTATGGACTATACAAAGGATGTGCCATATTCTAAAATAGTTTTGCACAATATACCGTAACCATATGCCAACAAAAAATCTTACAGGGTCTGAATGAAATCTGCCTGCACAGTGGACTCTTTTCAGTACTAAGGAGTCGATTATGATTGCGGTGAATCCCCATCCTCCGGGCCGGTGGAAGCCACCGCCGGCCCGGAGGATGCGGAATCACCGCTGCGGAGCTTCAAAACACCCACCGCCAGATTATGATGGCCGTGGGATCAGCGGCAGACGGCAGGTCCGTCCGCCGCTGATCCGCGGGGTGTTGGACGCAATTTGGTGGCGGTGTCTGCAAGACACCGCCAGCCAAATTATGATGGGTTTGTAAACATGCTTTTCCGCAGCGGATTTACCACAGTTGAAAAGCATGTGGACAATAGCTTCTGGGGGGCCCTTGCGGGCATCCCAGGGTGTCGGGGAGGGGGGGGTGGGGGGTGCACCGCGTGGTGCCTGCCGCTTTGTGCATGCAAATGCACAGCATGCATATTTAACCTTGCAATGTTACATATACGGGATGTGACCGCCAGGGTGGTGGTCACATCCTAATTCCCCCGGAGGGACCGCTGCTGCCCCTGCGGATGGTCCCTCCACCTCGTGGCGGACGGACGCAGGTCCGTCCGCCATCCTAGTAGGCTCCTAAGCTAGGTTGATAGATGTGGGCTGGAACATGGGTGTTTATGTGGGGAGGAGGCCTTAGTGGTGCTCGTTTGAAAGGCTGCTTGCTACCACTAAGTCGTGACAGTTTTCCCAGTGGAAAATAAATACATTCTACAGTTCTACAGTTAATACTCAGGAGAAAGTGCTAAGGAGGAGTTGAATGCCTGGAAATCAAAGACTTGCATAGCTTTTCATGCTTCGTCCTGATTATATACATGAATCTATAGAGTTTGAAATCTTTGTAAATTAAATGAGGAAATCTACGGTATGTAGACTTCTACCTTCCAAGATTTTCCGCTGAATCGGGCCCACATTGTTTAAATATATTTTTATGATATGCCTAATATGTTTTTCAAAGAGGGTAACTTTCCAGCATGAATAAGCAACCACCCAGAGGCAGCAAAGTATTTTCCTGGAGATCATAGATAAGGGAGAACCAGTAATGTTTATCCTACTACATCTTGGTTGCCTAGGTAGTCCCCTGCACTCTGTGCTCCTGGGTAAGCTCATAACAGTTTTGGGTACCAGATAAGGCCTTTGGCTGTTTCTGATTATTTCTGACTGTTTAGGTGAGTTGGGGGATATTGAACATTTCTCCTACAAGTGGACTGGTGTAAATTGTGGGAGCAGTAGGGGTCTCATCTTCCTCCTTCCTCCTTCCTGCTTTAACGTTTACATGCAAAGCTTTTAATGATTATATTCATCGGGTGTAGGACTATACACTTATGCCGATTACACACAAGTGATCCTCCAATTACCAGTAACACACTAGCAGACCTGTACAGGTTACAGATTACATGGAGCAAAATGCCGTCTATGATGAAGGCCAGATGGCTCTCATTAAATAATGCTAAAATTGAGTTTTTACATTGCAATATACTGCACGAGCTGCTTTTAATCCAACAACAGTACCCATCGATTTGGGTTCACCAACATGCTAACAAAAAATTGGAAGTTTACATATACACTGGTTTCAATATACTGGCCAAAGTGAAAACAAAGGTACACTTCACAGTATATCATCTGAAGCAGGTTTGTTAGACCATTAAGACTGGATTACAATCTTGACGCTCAATCTCTCCATTTCATTTTAAAGTATTTAATAAATCACTGTGCAGCTTTCTTTATCAGCTAACTTGATTTTAATAAATATGAAGAGAATAAACAATTTTGGGACTTGAGAAGTTCAGAACTCACATTTCAGATATAAAATCAAAAGGATGCATGGCCAAAATCAGATCCTCGTTTACAGATCAATTAACGCTGGGAACCATTTTCTACATAGCACCACTGTCAGTCATGAACTGCAGCAGGAATCTCGATTTCTGCAACTCCCATTTGCGGGAAAACATAGCGTGACTGCTCTCAGAATTTCGAAAGCACACTTGTCAATTCCCAAAGTGCAAAAGGCAGCACATTAGAATGGCTGAAGCAGTATTTTTTCCACCATCCAGTTTGCCGACTTTTCACAACATAGCTGAAAAATGGACTGAAACATTTCACATGTCCATACTGCAACCTACACAAGAACAAACATGTGAAATACTCTTCTGTGATAAAGCATGGATGGGTAAAATGCTATTCAAGCCATTATTACCAGATTGTATGGATTATGCTAGCAAAAAGTAAAGAATTTGCAACCGTATAATCTAATAATCCATAGCACCAACTACTACCTAATACTGTTAAGGAATCTGTATGTACTGCTCCATCAAGACCATCTTGCCATCATTGTCAGAGGAACTCTACAGTTCTGACTCCCAGGATGGTTAAGTGTAAGACATCATAAATCACAGATCCAGTCTGAAGAACAAAGGTGGGAGCCAACAGATGCTCATGTGCTACTTCATTGCTGTGATATCTTTACTGGCTGGTGGGTGAGATGAGGAAGAAACAACTAGAAAATAATTTTCTTCCACTGTGCCTGCTGTATGGCGAAATCTCTGTATCAATATAGGAAGTTAAATACCCTCATAATGAAAGAGCTTTCTGATTCTGGTTCTCTCGTCTTACCTTTTAACTGCATTGCTAGCAGATCTACGCTCGTAGGAAAAAGCATTTTAAAATTGTTTAATTTGACTTGTGTAATCTACGCTCGTAGGAAAAAGCATTTTAAAATTGTCTCATTTGACTTGTGTATTTACTCGCGCTTGATTTTAAAAAGCGACAGAATCACAATTCGACTCCTCCTACCTCCCTCTACCGCCTGGGCCACTCTCAGCTGAGTGTTGACGCTGAGAGTTGGTCCCGGGGAGGCGAGGGTGTAACAGCGGCCATATTGGAGGTAGGCCCGCCCTGACGCGCTCTAGCTGCCTACATAAGGGGAAGGGCTTCTCCGCGTAGCGGACGCGTCTGCGGACGCGCCGGATGCCCGCCGGAGTCATGCCAGAGTCCAGCCCGTCTGCGCCCGTCCGCGCTGTGGACGGGCTGGACAGCTGGTCGTCTGATCATGCGACCTCCATTCCCCCTCTTCTGAAGTATGCCCCTCAGACGCTACTCGATCTCAAACCCCCAAGTCACATATGTTCGCACACCTACTCCCCTGAGGACCTCCTTCATCCATTTACCTGTAGATGCAGGACTTTCAATTTGGATAGCCACATCCTTTCTCCTCCTAGTTCCCGACCCAAAACATCGAATACCAACTCAGTCAATTCCCCTGAGACTGAAAGGGGTATCCTTTTAAATGCCCGCTCTCTTATCAAAAAATAATATAATTTTCAGAGAATTCATCTCCCTTAGAAAACCCTCTATGGTCTTCATTACCGAAACGTGGGCCAAGGAGTCCTCTGGTCCGGATCTTACCGATGCAGTACCTGAGGACTATTACCTGTCCCGCTACGACAGACCGGGTCGTGTGGGTGGAGGAATCGCTATTTTGTGCAGGGACCATCTTCACTGTCACACGGTCGCTATCACGGACCATAAAGACAGCTTTCAGGCCCTCTCTTTTTCAATAAAAGGCGGCCACAGAACTCCTCTTAATGGAATTCTGGTATACCGTCCCCCAGGCCCCCGTTCGAATTTTGGTCAACAGTTGTTCCATGTCCTTGAACCCTTCTTTGGCCGAAATGATTTCACCATACTAGGTGACTTCAACTTTCATCTAGAAAAGCTCGATAACAAAGATACCATTTCATTTTTGGACACTATGTCAGCATGTGGCTTTGACCAGTTGGTCAAGGGTTCCACTCACCAAGCGGGTCACACACTCGACGGCATCTTCACTAATGATGCGAGGTTATCGATTGAGGAATCCATCCCTCTGTCCTGGTCTGACCATATGGCTGTTCCATTTCTACTTAAGTATCCTACCTCACATTTGCCTCTTAACATTCCGAGCAAACAGGAACCCCGCAGAAACTACAAGGCCATTTCGAATAGCTCCCTCTCCAAGTGGGCATCCAAATGGTGCCCTCCTCTTGAGGAAAGTGCCTCTTCAGCGGCCACGCAGTTTGACCGTACCATGACAGAAGCTTTAGACGAACTAGCTCCCCTACAATACTGCCGCCGTACCAGAAAAAAGCCCTCTGCTCCTTGGTTCTCAGAACATCTGAGACTTCTCAGACAGGAGGTCAGGAGACAGGAGCGGCTCTGGCATACTGGATGGAACCTCAAAGATAAGGGCGCCCACAAAATCTTGCTCAGAAAATACAAGGCCGAAGTCATCAAAACCAAACAAGAATACTTCACCACTCTGACCACCTCTTTGTCCTCCTCCAAGTAGCTCTTTAAGGTGGTAGACTCACTCATATCCCTTCAATCCCCTGATCCTGTAATAGCGTCCCAAGAGCTTTGCAACAACATCGCATCTTTCTTTCAGACCAAAATATCTGATATACATTCAGCACTGGAACTTCAAAAATCACTTATGAACGGGCCCCCCTCCCCAGGTCCGATTGATCTCGCCCCGACAGTATCAACCGGCGTGAGTACCTTAGACTCTTTTCCCCCTCTCTCTGTGGACATTCTTGATTGTCTACTTAACAAAACGAAGTCTGGCTCTCCTCTGGATGATTGTCCCCTAAGGATCCTGAAACAATGCAGAGAAACCTTTCTGCCTCCTTTGGATGACATCATGAACAGAGCCATGAGAGACGGGGTCTTTCCCACGCAGTGGAAAAGAGCGGTGGTAAAACCTCTCCTAAAAAAGGCCACCCTGGACCCATCAGTTCTAAAAAACTTCTGACCAATCTCCCTTCTCCCTGCCCCAGCAAAGATGCTAGAGGCGCACCTCAACTCCCATCTTGCCGCTTTTATCGAAAGTTTGGATTGTCTCGATCTCTCTCAACACGGTTTCAGGAGGGATCACAGCACGGAGTCTGCCCTCACCATCGTGTTGGATAACATACGCACACGGGTTGATGAGGGCCAGACCACCCTCCTGATCCTTCGATACCCTCTCCCCCTCTATATTAACAACTCGGCTGAGGGAGATTGGGGTGCATGGAGCAGCCCTGGATCTTCTCACGTCTTTTCTCACCCACCGAGAACAAAGAGTGAAGCTGGGGGACTATTTATCTCCATCCCTCCCTGTGCAATGTGGGGTCCCTCAGGGGTCGGCTCTAAGTCCGACCCTCTTTAACATCTACGTGACCCCACTTGCCAGGTTGATTAGATCTTACGGGATGGAGATAATTTCCTACGCTGACGACACCCAGATCCTGGTCTCTCTCTCCCATGCTAGCGCTCCAACTGCCTCCAATTTTAGATCTTGCATGGAGGCAGTCGGCAAGTGGATGATAACCAACTCGCTTAAACTAAATGGAGAGAAGACAGAGGTGATGGTGTTCGGAGGGAAAGAGGAAGTATGGTCTTCTAGCTGGTGGCCAGAGTCACTGGGAGCCTGTCCCACCCCTACTGCCTCAGCCAAGAATCTGCGGGTCATGATTGACCCCGCCCTGGACATGAGCAAGCAGGTTAGTCGTACCATCTCCAGCTGCTGGGGCATTATTCATATCCTTAGAAGGATTAGGGATTACCTCTCTCTTCAGGCCAGGAAACAACTAGCAGTTGCTTTGATAGGCTCTAGGATTGACTACTGCAATGCATTGTATGCGGGCCTGAAAAAGGGCCTACTGCAACGCTTGCAGGTAGTCCAAAATGCCGCTGCCAGGTTCGTTTTGGACCTCCCCAAGCGCTCCTCAGCCACAGCAGCTAGAAAGCTGCTACACTGGCTCCCCGTAGAGGCCCGGATCCGCTTTAAGATCCTATGCCTGATATACAAGGCTCTGGCCAGAAACAGCCCCTCTGGCCTAGGTTCCATCCTGTTCCGCTATCTCCCTACCAGAAATCTACGGTCCTCCGGTAGACTTTTGCTAACGACCCCTCGTTTCAGGAGAGCGAAATGGGGTGGTAAGGCCTTCTCCACCTTGGCCCCTACTTGGTGGAATGCTCTTCCTCTGGAAATAAGATCACTGCCTACCCTTCAGGCTTTTAAAAGGGCCCTGAAAACTCACCTTTTCACGCAAGCGTACCTGTAGCAAAGCAACATTCTCTTTTTTGATCTCTTTCTGTTAGGCGCCTTGATACCTTCGGGTTATTGTCTGCGCATTATAAATTTTAATCATTCATTCATTCATAACTAATTACCAGCCGGTCCTACCCAGATACACAGATAGCAGCATGGCTAAGATCTCACTCACTGATTCACTCTTTCAGACACTGGTAGAATTAGAGACAGTTATGAATGCATGTCAGAAGAGTCTGAGGGAAAAATGAGTAAAGAAGATCTTCAAAGTTATTGCTTACACTGTATGTCTAAATGCTTACCCTGAATATTCAGTATGGGCATTAATGAAAAATTAAATATGAAAACAAATTAATTTTAAGAGATGGTTTGTCTTTATGTAACAGATGACGTGATCAGCAATCCTGAAGTGTCATTCAGAGTGAACAGACGAAAGCAACAATATCCAAAAACGTCTCAGGACATCGAACGAAGAGAAAAAAATGATTCGCTCAACACAGGTCAAGTATAAAGACTTGGATATCTATGTCATTTAAAGTTCAAACATGTTGGGCTGGATCACAAACCATTTCTGACTCTTGCTATTTAAATTCCCTGATTATAAATTGAAGCAAACACCTTTTACCACTGGATTTAAAAAACATATTTCTGGAGGTGGTAGTGTGCGACTAGAATGCTTGTGCATACTTCTTTGGTGGTAGTGATTTAGATTTGTGGTTTTTATGCTCTTGTGTTACATTATTGCAGTTCGAAGTTTGACTGTTTTGCTGTGCTATGCCATTAGGTTTTAATTGTCTAATCTTGCTGTGTGAATGGTATTAGGTATGTGCCGTTGTCAACAAATGTTGCTATATTTACAGCCAAATGCAGTATATGTCTTTTAAGGTTCTGATGGCAAGCAACCATTTACCACTGTTTAAATTGGTAAATGAGCGATGCTTCAGCTCTTCAACTGTTCAAAGTCAGCCCAAAGCTGTGGCATAGACTATCTTAAGTCAGCATTTCCAGTACTCACTTTATGTGATGTCGCCTTTGAGCCCAATTTTCAAAGTAACCCTTTTAAAAATCAGAAATTTACTCATGTTGGCTTAAGCCTACATTTTGAGTGCTTGCTTGACTTTTATGTAATTCATAAAGAATTCCAGAAAATTTTTATGGCAATCTGTAACTATCACATATTCAGTATTCAGATCCTTATCTGTTTACTCACATAGGAAAGTCAGTGTACAAGCGCACATTTTTTAATATAGAAATTAAAAGCAAATGGACATTACCGGTTCGAGGCTTTTTTTTACATGGAATGTAGGTTCCCCTTTGGAAACATACTGTCCTCAGGCCCCATTAACGTTACGGATGATCCTTTCTCATTTCCCAACTTAAAAAATGTGTTTATTTCTACCCTGACACTAGCAAATGTAGGGTCATATTCAGGATAGGAAACGACCTGCTAAGTTTGTGAATAACCACAAAACCTAGAGTTAGCTGATGAATCCACCATATGATCAAATACTGTTAACAAGGACATGAATTGGAATTGCCTTTATGAATGTACATTGATGTACAAATAGTTTGTTATTCAGGCTCATTACAAGCACAGCTGTGGACTAGAAGCAAAAGCCGTACAAGGTTCTGCACATGAAAAAAATGCACATCATCTGTTTGTTTAAATAATTACAAAGCTACAATTTAACAAAAAATGCTCATTTGTCTCTGAAAGATTTTGGTTTGATACAGTAATTAACCATGAAGGAGCCAAATACCTTGATACTCTATAATGTAAATAAAGTTTTCTTTTCTCTCCTTACTAATACCAAATAGCTGATTTGTCCTGTTCAGAGAAGTAAAAGTTCATACAAGAACAGTGCCACGGAGGGCTAGATCCAAGTCAAATTAGGTGTTAAAAAAACTGAGGCCCTCATGTATCATGGCACTTTATGGTAGGCAAGGCTCCGATTCATAAAATCAGAGCCTTTTGACTCCAAAATTGGCTTTTTTAAATTCACCAAACCCAATTAGCGATTCGGTAATGTGTTACAGAATAATACCGAATCGTTAATTGAATTTGGAAATAAAAAACGAATCTGTATTTGGAAGTGGCATGTTAGGTCGTCCCTTCGAAATACTGACTCTTTTTGGAATGCATTAATATTTTGGAACCGAAATCCGGTTTTAAAATATTAATGTTTTATCTTCTCCTCAAAGGAAGTTGTAAGCCATTCCCAATAGAAAGGGGTTCTCAAGGGATCCCTTCTCCTTTGTGAATGGTGACAAAAACGTTTTTTCTGAGCAGGAAGTGGTCCATGAGACCACTGCCTGCTCATTGAAAAAGTGTGTGGGATTAGTTTTTTAAATGCTTCCCGTTTTCCTTTAAGGAAAATGGACTGTATAAAAAAATATTGCTTTATTTAAAAGCAATCACGGACATGGTGGTCTTCTGACACCAGCAGGCCGCCATACCTGGCTTTTCAGCCAATCGTGAGTCTCAATGTACAACCTACCTCATGCATATTAAAGAGGTAGGCCAAACTGCCACCTACTATTAATCAGTTTGTTGAGAATCAACCTATTAATACATGTCGGCTCTCAAAAACCTATGGATTTGTTGAAAGTCGGTGCACAAATTGCAGTCCCTTTTAACAAAATCATTTTGTAAATTCAATTTAAGAAATCCCAAATTGCTACTCATTATTTGTCACAATTTATGGTTCCTTAAATGGAATAGTTTGTACATGAGGGCCTGCACGGGTTGTTTCTTGTGAATGCTATTTTTCACGTACTATCCCATTTTTGGGAGAAAACACTAAAGAGTTACCTGTTATTAACCTTTGTATTTTAAACTTGTTTTCAGGAATGTCGTTATTCAGACAGGATTCTTGTTTGAAGAAAGAAGAGCCAATATCAATTCTCATTGATGATCTTGGTGAAGAAGCCAGAGATAGTAACTCTGACCACAACAAAGGCGAGTTACAAATGCTCCTTAGTTGTGAAAACTTGATGACCAGATATCAGAAGATTTCCTTCTCTGAAATTGTATTCTGCTCTAAAATTGGTTCTTTGCCATCATTTTAGGGAGTGATCATACTTCCCATTAAGTTACTCATGCTACTTATTTTTTACTTTGCCAGCATTTGTTAGGACAAGAGTTTTCAGTAGAGATCCACAACAGCTGAAAGCAAGCTACATTTTTGGGATATTTATGTGCATTCGTTGAAGGTCTAAAGGAAATTACTTTTCAGAGCCAGTGTTTATCCTGAAATTCTTGCACTGCTTAAACTTTAGTTCTCCATTCTTGGACACACTGGAATTTGATTCCCTTTGCGCTATGAAACCTCTTTTTCAGAGTTGATACTTTGATAGAATTGGTCATGGCATGACCCTTTCTCGGTAAGTGTCATCTGCCCCCAAGATTATACCTGATCACCTTTGGCAACTGAGTGCCTCCTTTTTGATAGGTTGCATCTGTTTCTCTGAACATTCAAAGCCTGGTCAGTGTAGAACCGCTTTTTCAATGTATACACCTAGCTCAGACACCAAGTTACATAGTTGATTTTTACCAAGTAATTCCCCGTTTCTCTTATGTTTTACTCTTCATTGTTTTTCAAGCAGTTTGACCTTTTTACCACAGAATAAGTTCTCGAGCCACTAATATCATATCAGAGTACAGTAATAAGTGCCAATACTGAAGAATTCACATGTATAAATATTGATTGACCACTCCCTCTTTCCTCCCAACATTGGTCTCTTCGCAAACCCACCTATACTGCCGAAATAGATTCTGGAAATACCTGTCTCCAAAGCACAAAGAAGAAACTATTAACAATACTCCTCCTTCTTTCCACTGGAAGGCTCTTGACACTAAATTCAAATTAATATAAAATGGGACCCAAAGAGGATCAATCTACCTGCCAAGTTGTTTGAAATCACATCCTTAATCAATCCTTAACCCTAGTTAAACAAGTGGATATGTGGGCACCCACGAGTTTGAGCACTCTTTAACTGCAAATGGAGACAACAGCACCATAAGGAGGATGGATCCTTGTGTTTGAGCAAGTATGGGCCAGTGAGATTTTTGTAGAAAGTGCCAAGGATCTTCCATAAAGTTGGAGCACACTTCTCCCACCAAATTCCAACATTGCTCCTTCACAAACAAATCAAATGCTTTTATTTACCATTTCTGCCTTGTATGTGGGTTGAGCTTGTATAGTCCATCATATCCTTAATATATCCATGTAGCTCCTGTGTATTTGGACAAGCCAATCATTAGTGGAAAAGTCATCCATCTCTCTGCAGATCTTATTTTATATTGCGGAACTAGATCCAAACATCTTTGAGTGTCTGACCAAATTGTAGTGCCATCATTGTAAAACTTTAAACCACTGAAATATGATCGGTATCACAAACAAGCCATGGAAAGTTGCTGCATAGCTATTCTCTCATAATTGGTATGTAAGCTTCCTGTTTAGGGCTATGTCTCAACATTTCCAGAACTGTGCGGTTTTGGCTTGGATATCTATTATGATGAAACTTGCCAATTTCAAAATCTTGATTAGAATTTGTAGGTTTTTGTTTACTGGTTTTAATAAGAATTTGTACAGTACATTACATGCAATCGCATATGTTAACTGTACAGTAATAAGGAACATGTAGCGTTTTACATTCTGCAATATGATGTATACGCGCCCTGCGTTGGACCAATTTTACATCTCAGAGGTCGCATCCCAATTGTATCATGGTATAATTTGTGCAGCGTCTAAACAGCTTAGCAACATACAGTGCATTATATACGGGACTGAGCCACCTGATTAGACCTTTTAGTTAATGTGGAGCCCTAGATATACTTATTCATATGGTGAGCTCTACACATGTTATCCAGGGCCAGATGGATCAATATTGGACTATGCGATTCCATAATAGCGAATTTTACCGATTCGCTATTATGGAATCGCAAAATGCAATGTATGTAGGTTTCGCAATAATAAGTGCGATTCCTACTCATTCCTTAATTGTGAATCAGAAATTGCGATTCGCTATTAAGGAATACCTTCCCATTCATTCCTATGAGCCTAGAGGCCCATAGGAATGAATGGGAAGACATTCGTAATTTCGAGTAGCAAATAGGTACTCGCAAATTGCAAATGCAATTTCAAGGGGGATAAGGGGCCAAAAGGCCACACTGCTGCACACCCTAAAAGGTAAGCATGCACACGTGGCGCACATACATGCCCTAAGGGCATGTATGTACGCCACATGGCACCTTGAAAAATGAGAAAAGGTGCATTTTTCATGGAATTCGCATATTACCACCAACTTGAAGTTGGTGGTAATTTGCGATTTCTTAAAGGCAGGTCGCAATTTTTTTTTGGCTTCCTGCATTACATTTAAGGAATCGCAAATTGCGATTCCTTAAATGCATTAGCAAAATAGGGAATCGCAATTTCTGAGATTCCCTATTTTGCGAATGCCTTTTGGGATGATACATCCCAAACAGCTTTTTCCCGTTCGCAAAAGGGCGGAATCGAGGAATCAGACCGTTTGCGAACAGGGAAAATGTTTGATGCATCTGGCCCCTAGTCTTTTATCCTATAAGGTGTCCATGCTAACCACAAACTAGCTGTTTGGGGAACTTTAAAAAGCGATCACAACTGTAACAAAAAGACAGCCTATTTAGAGTAGGTGTGCCTATTTACATTCTAAAATGTGTAATTTGTAAGTGTATTTCTCAATAATCCTGTTTAATAATCCATCATGGGAAACTAGAATATGACCCTCTTCATGATCTCTTTATTTTTTAACTTTCTAATGTTGGTTAGTGTATGAATTTATTGGAGCTGTAGATCAATTTCATCAGGTTGGCCAATCTTGTATCAATATTAGATATTTATGTGTGTTGTGTGTCATATATATTTGTTTTGTACATAACAGAGCAAGAGGTAATTTCATTCCGCATAAAAGGTGAGAAAGATACACACTGCATGGACCAGCACGACAGTAAAAGAAAAGAAATCTTCAGTAGTGATACTGGTGAGTATTGCACAGCTATATGGAATAAGAGTACATTATTTACAAAACTAAACTATTCACTTTTATGGAAGCTCAGCATTTGATCCCGCTGATATAAGTAAAATATTATATTTCTTTCAACCAGTGCATGCACCTTTTTTCTGGAAACCTTTACTTCTTCTGTGGGTGTTTAGAATACATTCTATTTAAGTAGTTGAAGCTGTTCATAAAACTGAAGACAGCCTAAGTAAGAACATTGTATCCAAAGAATCTAAAAATAAGATTATTGAAAATTATTTTTGCCTGGTAAATGTGAAAAGATTAACAATGAGGATCAAAATACTGTTTTCTTTCAATGTAGATCCTGTATTTTACTGGCACCAGGGTTAGTTTCTTTTGCTCGTGATTAATTAGTGACCCACATGCAATTTGTTGATAATGTAACCACACTGTTGGTGACTGAGACCCGGACATTTGCTAAAACTTCTCATGCTTTGGTGAGGCAGATAGCGGCCACATCATATTTAGCATCTTCTGATATCTCTAGGGCTCTGCGAGTAAAATAATCCTGATATTTATTTTCTTAAATATTTTTTATTGATATTTTCAGAAACAAGAAAGCACATACTGACAACCGTTGCAGCTCAGTGCTTCTGAAGACGCTGCCACCACCACCCAATATTTGCTCTGATATAATTTGTTTCTTCCCATACAACACATTAAAAGAGTTAGGGGGTACACATCTCAACAGCACATCAATCCAGATCATGTCATCTATTCAGTGAACCCTCACACCTCAACAACCTCTCCAACCCCATGCTCTCCCTTGCCCACAAAACCATAAAATTGCCTCCACCTCTACTTTTGTAGGTTACATTTGCAGCCTCCATATAAATGTCTAGGCCTGCACACCATTCACCAGTTGGTGGCATGACATGTGCAGCCCATTTTCGTGCCTGGTTCGTCTTGGCAACTATTAGTGCCAGCATACAAAAAATGAGCTTAAGCTTCGGGAAGTCAATGTAATTCGCTAACCACAGAATTATATATTTAGGCAGTTCTGTATAACTATACATCAGGACTGGTATTAGCTATGACAATATTAAGTGCCAGTATTCCTGCACCTTGTGCCAATCCCAAACTGCATGTATAAATGTGGCCTCCTTAGTCTCACATCTCTGACAGAGAGGTGTTGGGCCCCTCCCCATTTTGCACAATCGACTTCAATTTTAATAAACTCGGTACAGGTATTTTAATGGGATCTAACTATCGCATCAGGGCTGCCTCCCAGTCCACGTTCTCCATTTTTCCTACATCCGCCTCCCTTTTATACCTCAGACTTTGCAACCCGTCCTGCATGTTATTAATGAGAGTTCAATAGGTTGCCAATACAGCCACACTTCCCCATAAATTTTTTTGCATTGGGGCATTCTCCAGTAATACGGCCCACTTCAGGGCTTCCACTCGGAATGCATGTCTCAACTGCATGTATTTGTACATCTGTCCCTGATGCATTGTTAATTCCGCTCGAAGACTATTAACAGAACTCTAGGAACCACACTCCATCAGGTCTCCCAGCTTAGTGATTTCTATTGCAGCACAATTGTTTAAAGCCATTCAGTTTGGGCAATTCTTTTACAATAGCTCCTTCCCATAGTGGATTTCCTCCTGTTATTTTGCCCTTGCATCCCAGACATTACATTGCCTCTTCCCACACCACCAATGTCAATGAAGCTAGGAGCAGAGAGAATCCAACCCTTCTGCAATATATATAGTTCATGAAGGAGGGTTTCGCCATCAGTGGTTTCTCTAACTGTACAGGCAGTTCTTCTCTTAATCAGGGTGATCTGGGTTGCGCAGTAATATGCTTTGATGTTAGGAAGGGCAATTCCCCCATTATTTACAGAGCGTGTGATTGTTTTCAGTGCTATCGGAGGCCTACCACTGTCCCAGAGTAATATGCATAGGTCCCTATTTATACCCTGGAAGGTCTCCGCTGATATGTGGAAAGGTGTATTGTGGATTATGTATAATAACGTTGGGAGCATTATCATTTTAAAAAGTGCTGATTGTTCAATTAACGTCTATGGGAGAGACCCTCACCTGATCACATCAAGGTGGAATTCTCTTACTAATGGTGTCAACACCTCCTCCAGTGTCACATAATTCCCAAGGTACTTGAATCCCACATCTTACTCTCTTATACCTGGTAGGAGCTCCAACTCCAGAGTCCAGTCTTTGGTCTTATAAATTAAATCGGAGTAAGTCAATTATATACAACCAGAGTAACTTCCATAATTACCAAACACTGTAAAAATAATCTGGATATTCACTGAGGGTGTGGCAACAAAGTAAAGAATATCATCAGTGTAAAGGGAGATCTCCCTCTCCTGTGGATGATCTAAATTCCTTCATCCTCAACAAGCACACCAACATTTCCAAAGAACAAAAAAAAGGGGTGACAACGGACACACTTATGTCGTGCCCCTCTTCAGAGGGGAAACCCAAAGAAATCTTCCCTTTCTCAATAGAGTGCCACCCAGTCACAAAAACTCCATACAAATCCAAACCTTCACAATAGCTGAAACAGAATTGAGTAATGCACTGCATCCAAGGCCTTCTCTGCATCCAATGAAATAATGACTTGTGGGTCTAATGTACATTGAATATCTGCTAACCAGTCATTTACTCACCTGAAACTGCCCCGTAGAGCTCCGAGGCATGAAACAAGACTTGTCCCATTGGATGAGAGAATTCATTACTTTAAGCACACTGTTGACTAGTATGGTTTCCAGAATCTTCACATCTACATTCAAAAGAGAGAGTGATCGATATGATGCACAGTCATCTGAGGGTCTCCCCTCTTTAGGTTAAGGTACAGTTGCTAGGGTTAGCTCCTGTGGCAGAGAATCTGTGTCTCTAGCCTTATTAAATAACTACTGTAAATTGGCACTCAGGAGACCCGAGAATCTCTTAAAAGCTCCATTGGGAGCCCATTATGGCCAGATGGCTTCCACCTTTTTATGTGCTAACTGTCTCTTGCACTTCATCTGTGAATACCTTCTCCTCCAAATCCTGTCGATCATTTCCTCCAAAAGTGAGCAGTTCGAGATTTGCCTATTTCCTTCTTTCCTTCCAAGCTCTCGTCCCAGTAGAAATCCCTATAATATCCCTCAGATTCTTCTGCTAGCTCCTCATCTGTCTCTTTCCATACTTCTATTTAATTAGTTATCCTTCTAGCCGCTGCCTCTCACCGACTAAGCCAGGCCAACAACCTCCCTGGCTTGTCCTTTACTTCATACAAACTATGTTTTGTAGTCCGGTATTGCAGGCTCGCCCCATCCGTCGATCTAATCTGGGTATTGTCAAGCAAATATGGCTCATCGCTCCCTTCA
This sequence comes from Lissotriton helveticus, assembly GCF_964261635.1. Lineage (NCBI taxonomy): Eukaryota > Metazoa > Chordata > Amphibia > Caudata > Salamandridae > Lissotriton > Lissotriton helveticus. The sequence continues at coordinate 512,809,908 of NC_136070.1, forward strand.
CAAAAGGTTTCAATCACCTGCTAGGTGTGCCCTCCATTGAGCCCTCTATGATACTCTAGCAAGAATTTTGACCCAGCAAAATATTTTTTTAGGAAGTGACTGGCAAATGTGTTCCGCCCATTTAGCCCTTCAGGATTTTTTAACTTTTTACTACATGTTTAATAAAATATTTTTACTGTGAGTGTGTCTCACAACCTGGGTTTTATGCACGGTAATTGGACTGAGCATGCTAAGTGCCAGTTTCCACCTTTTAAGATAAGGTCGCTGCTGCATAGCTGGATTAAGAGGCACTGGGCTAGTTACACATGAACATGTGACCACACATGTGTGCGGGTTGCACATGTGAGACCAGTGTAGTGCTCAGCTCGATATCTGTGCATAATTAGCCCTGCGCAGGAGAGACTCAGCAAGGATTGGTACAGGTGTGAAATGGGCCTAATAATAAGAGTGGGCTTTCAAAGCGTAGTTCTATAGTGCCTAATGGAAAATCTGGTGTTTTCAGTATCATATAGATATAGGCTAAATCTGCCTTAAAGTATATTTTCTCTCGACTAAGGTCCAGCAAGGTACCAAACTATTGTAAAATAGAATTTGCAGTCTATAATAACCACATCTTATGGAACATAACACTTGTCATATTTCTCCAATTCAGCTCATAATCAGATTCTGTTTGCCGTAAAGCGCTTGAACGCCACATCAAGGTTAGTAAAAGCTATTTAAATACAATTACAATCGCAAATCAGTAATAAAATCAAAACACCAAACAATAAAAATCCCATACCAAATAAGGAGTAGGGTCAAATGTACTAAACAAAATGACATCAAAGAGACAAAATCTAAAAAGGGAAATCTGAAGTATGAACTTTCAATGTTTTAAGTGAAACCGGGCTAAAAAGTAATAAGCATCAGTGCTAGTCAATGGAAGTAGTAAACTGGAATGTAAGTGTCATTTCAGCTGAAGCTCAAAATCCTCCAGTGAGGCAAGACTGAAGCTTTGTCCGACGAAGGGGTATCAGGGGTTGGTGACAGCAGGGAAAAAGTTCCCGGGGATCAACATTTCCCACGTTTTCAGCAGTTCCTGTTTGCCCTACTGCTAACAATCCTGCAGTGCCCCTCACGCCAAAATCTAAGATGGGGAAACATTTTCTCCCTTGTGCAGAGCTTGTGTATCCATCCAGGGATGTGGGCACATAAATTAGCAGTCTTCTCCTCTTGGTCCCACTCCAAACCGGTTCTGTGGGTAGTTTCCCTCCCACTTGGGTCAGAGGCAGTCTAGCTACTGTGGGCCTTCAGTACAAAGGCTTTCTCTTTTTCAGGTCTCCTCTTACTCTAAACTATGAATGGGCAGGCCTCAATTTAAAAGCGAATGAAGTTGTGGAGTCCACCCTAACTAGCTTTCCAAGGCTGGGGGCGCTAGAGGGCACACTGCGGGATGGCTGGCTCCTGAGACAGCTCCGCCGGACGGGAGACTGCTGAGACCGATAGCGGGCTGTCAATGGCCTTAAAACGGACAGGCTCTGCTGCATAGGCCGTCGGAACGTGCAGGGGCCCCCAGGCGGGTGTTTCCGTGGTCTGAAACTGCCTAAAAACGGAGGTGGACAGAGCGGACCTCGGACGACCTCCCAAAATGGTGTCGACCTCGTTATGAAGTGGCGGACCAGACGAACGTCCCCTGGACAATAAATGCGCCCGCTGGACATCTATGAGGATACATGGAGTGTCAGACAATAATGTGGCGCGAAAAATCATTTGAAGACCTCATGAACAACGGACCGTGAGTAGATTGCGATATGCGTTCCACGGAGCACAAAATGGCGGCCAGCGTGAAACGCACAAAAGTTAAGCGCTCCATTGCCATGTACGGACAGTAAATGTGTGGCTCTCTTGCACTAAATTACCGACAGCGGAGATCTGAAACTGCCGACAAGCTCAGCACTCGGGTCTAAACCTTCTCTGGGGCGCTTGCGACTATCGGAAGTGTGTTTGACCTCAAGGAGCCGCGGTATACAGCGGCGGCTTGCTCAGGCGCGCATACTGGAGGCACGGGGGGCTTTGGATCAGCAGCCAATGAGGACGTGATGGAGCAATATCACTATGGCGATGTTGGACAATGCGCGGGACAGACCGGGGACGGCGGTGGCATCGGTCGTAGCCCCCTGTGCGTGGTAGCGATATGAGCCCGAGGGCTGACGTGGGAAGAACACAACTATTGGCAATGGAACCAACGCACATCCAACGGGCTGCCCACGCCGTCCAACGAGGTTCTGTATGTAAGGCGCAAACTATGCTCCCGAGACGTGATCTACAAGCGCTCGCCGACTGAGTGCGGAAGCACGATTGAGGGTGATACGGCGAAGGTGGCAGTTACCGTAGAGCCTCTGCAAACCGACTAAGCATTATTCTGGGAGACGGACTGCACAGTTTACTTCAAACGGACTCTTTAGCTGGAGCTGGCACGACGGCATCCTCTGTGCCTGAGAGCTTCACAGCCAGCGAAAGACAACGGTAACGAGAAAAACTCACGCCGCCCAAACCCAACAGCGTGTAAGCCGCGGATCTCCAGGCGCAACCGGCGTTATGGGTAAACCAGAAAAACAACAAACGAAGCTGCAGTTCGAGGCGAAGAAACAAGCCAAAGGGGCGACTGGAGGATCGGAAACAGAAGCTGACCATGAGACAGTCGAGAGCGCTGGAATGGAGGGAATTTTGAGGTCCATACAGTGCAGCCTGCAAGAAATGAACGGAAAATTGGACACTCTCACGCAGAGGGTAGACAACATGGCCGCAAAAATGGACAAGCATGGAGAACGGCTAGTAGAGGCTGAAACGAGGATATCGGCAGTGGAGGATGTCTCTAATACCAACACCAAAACGTGCGCCGCCATGGAGAAAGCGATGGACACACTGCGCAATAAGACAGAGGATTTGGAAGCGAGGTCCCGCCGCAATAATATTCGCATAGCGGGGCTGCCGGAGACGACCAACACAGGAAAGATGGAACTATATGTGGAGAAACTACTTAAAGAACTCTTTGGTGAGGAGGCCTTTTCCACTGTGTTCTTGGTGGAACGGGCCCATTGCTCCTTGGCACCTCCTCCGAAACCGGGGGCACCTCCACGCATCATAATAGCACGTCTACTGAACTACAGGGACAGGGACGTGGTCCTGCGGAGGGCGCGTGAAAAAGGAGACATTACCCACCAGGGGAACAAACTCGACTTTTATCCGGACCACACCATGGCTGTGCAGTTGGCCCGCAAAGAGTTCCAGTCAGCAAAAAAGAAACTCAGGGATCTGGTTGTAGAATACTCCATGCTCTATCCTGCGAAGCTCAAGGTAAATCTAGATGGGAGATCGACAGTTTTGATAACACCGCAAGCGGCTCATGAATTCATCAAAAAGCTGATCAAGACGAGAAAAACGCCAGAGCGAGGAGAGCAGCATGAAGACGAGAGCTGAGAAGATCTGCAGAGGCAGTAAGTTTTCCTTTGCTCGCCCACAGAGACACACGCCAAGTTGGCTTCACCCATGAAACCTCAGAAACCACCATTCCCCCACTGATTGCTAGTGTGTGTGTTATGGTAAACTGAGCGCTGTTGTTTGTTTTAAAAACTGCTATTTGCACAAACTTTTTTTGCACTCGAGAAAATCGTTTGAATAATTAGACAGTGTCCTGAGGCGGAAAGCCGGGACCTGTATTTAAACATTGCTTGCTATTTTAAAACTGATTACTATGTTTTAAAAGGAAATTGCACTCTGTTTTACCCGATTACAGCCGAGTAGAGGCTGGTCGGGGCCGCCATTTTGGGTGAGGAAAGGGAGGAAGAGCTAGCATACTAGCGCTAAGCCCCTCTCGCCCTCCCGCCCTTTTCTAGATAAAATGGCACCCTCATACAGGAGGCGCAGCGGACGGGCGCAGCGGGGGCGCCGACGGGGCGCCGAAGGCGCGCCAAAGGCAAGCCCGTCTGCGCCCGTCCGCGACAGACCGGGACTAGGGACCAAACCCCATGCCCAATTACCCACAGAATATATTAACTGCACTATCTCGTACTCCAGCGCTGAGCTTAGGAGTTTGAACAAAGTAGGGGCAAGAAATACAACACATTGTGTTCGACTGGGACCATATGATGCAATGGGCCCTTTTTGCTGTCGGCACTGTCAATGGGGAAGTGATATAGGGACAGAAGTCTGTATAAAAAATACCCCAACTCTGGCCCTTAAATGCATCTATCTGAACGCAAGATCCCTACCCAAACATGCGATAGAGCTGTGGGACCTATTGACAGAAATCAGACCAGACTTAGTTTTTATTACTGAGACCTGGCTCGATACCCACAGCACCCCAGACATTGCGACAGCCCTTCCAGCGGAATATAAAATACTCAATCTGAATAGAGTGAAGAAAAGAGGCGGAGGGGTAGCCCTGCTATTTAGGGAATCCCTTACCTGTAGACAAGAACCGATCACACAGTCCAACAGCCATGAAGCAATGGCATTTTCAGTATCCGTAAACACTAATATTATATTTGGGGGAGTGATAGTTTATAACCCCCCTGCAAGCACTTTAGATTTTAGTGCCCAACTTTTTACCCAAATACTACCGGTTTGTCTCAAAAACAAGAATATCCTTGTGATAGGAGATTTTAACGTACACTTTGATAGCTGCAGCAACCCATTAACCAAACAGTTAGTGGAGGACATGGATATCCTTCAGCTGACACAAATAATTAATCAGCCAACACATAGGGCTGGACATATTTTAGATCTCATCTTCTCCAATATAGGAGCCATTGACATCAATGCAATTAAACCATTGATAAGGACTGACCACTCTATGATTTTGTTCACTATTAAAGTACCTACCAAACTCTCTAAATCCATGCCCCCATCAACAGCATCAGCTAGGAGCTGGAAAACAATTTCTGTGGAAAAATTCCAGAATCATTTTTCACAGGTATCCATAGGAAACACCAATATTAATAATGAAATAGAAGAGCTCCAGAATAATATCAAGTGTGCGCTGGAACACTGCTCAGCTCCGCTCTCTAAACATAAACGGAGAGGCACAGTTTCAGAGAAGTGGTATGGACCTGAACTAAAATCTTTAAAAAGGAAATGTACATCTTGCGAACACAATTGGAGGCTCAATAAAACCCTAGAAACAAGAGCCATATACAAAAGGGAACTTGCGCTCTACAACAAAGCTATTAGGAAAGCAAAGAAAGACTATTTCTCACGGAGGATAACAGAAAGCAAAAATTTGTCAAAAGAACTATTCAAAATAGTCAAAGAGTTATGCAGCCCAGTTAATTTATCCGTGGATCTTACCCCCTCGCAGGAAGGCTGCAATAAAATTAATGATTATTTCTGTGAAAAAATTGATAACGATCTATGCCTCTTTTTCCAACATCGAATCAAAGCAACCACAACCTTGTGTAACATCCCCAGTTCTGGCTAGCTGTCCTAGATTCGGCCCTTTCTCAGAGGAGGAAGTGGGCAAAGCTATGTTGGAAGTAAAATCAGGCTCCCCACTGGACCCATGCCCGCATCATATTTTCTCACAATTAACATCAACAATCTGCCCAGCTGTAACCAAAGTCTTCAATCTATCATTGAACTCTGCTGAGTTCCCGAAGTATTGGAAAAACGCCTTAGTTACTCCCTTACTAAAAAAAGCAGGATCTGATATTCATAACCCGGCAAACTATCGGCCCATTTCCCAACTTCCTTATTTGTCTAAGGTGCTGGAGAAATTGGTCAACAGGCAGCTCTCCAAATTCTTAGAGACCTATGATCTATTGGATAGTTCCCAGACAGGGTTCCGGGCTAACAATTGCACTGAGACAACACTCCTGGCAGTTTCAGACAATATCAGAACCAAGGTAGATCAGGGAAAGACAGTCGCCTTGATTCTACCAGACCTCTCGGCGGCATTTGACACCGTCCCACACCACCGACTCCTGGAAATCCTAGCAGCCAAGGGTATCCGGGATAAGGCATTAGGATGGTTGCAGTATTTCATGCAAGACAGAACACAGTCAGTACGAATGGGTGATTTTGTTTCCCCTCCCCTGAACATCAAGTATGGGGTCCCACAAGGGGCCTCATTGAGCCCAACCCTATTCAATGTGTTTGTCTCCTCACTAGCCGATATAGGGAGAAAGTGGGGTGTTGGGATCTGCTCTTACGCAGACGACACCCAACTAATGATTTCATTAGATGAAGAAGACGACCCTAAGAATAGGCTACTGAACTGCCTGACCGAACTAGCCAACTGGATGCATAGCCATTGTCTCAAACTAAACACAGACAAATCTGAGATTCTGCTGTTTGGTAGACATACACACCTATGGGATAACAGCTGGTGGCCCACAACTCTGGGCACCGCCCCTATCCCAGAATCAACGGCCAAAAATTTAGGTGTGACTCTAGATAATACCCTGAGTATGAAAACCCATGTATCCACAATCTGTGGCAAAGGCTTTGCAATACTCAAGATGCTCCGGCGAGTTTTTCCATGGGTCCCCACTGAATGTAGGAAGATACTTGTCCAGTCTTTATTAATGAGTAGGCTGGATTACGGAAATTCCCTGTTTATGGGAATGGCGGACTATCTGTTCACGAAACTACAAGTCGTACAGAACGCTGCAGCAAAGGCAATTTGCAATAAAAGGAAGTACGACCCAGCCAAAAGCTGCCTGCGTGAGCTTCACTGGCTACCAATGAGACAGAGAGCTATCTTCAAGCTAATGTGCATAACACATAAAGCATTGCACAATACGGGCCCTCGCATCCTAAAAAATAAAATCAGATTCTATGCTCCAACGAGGAACCTGCGTTCCTGTACGGCTGCTAGAGCAAGCAACACTCGTGTGAAAACAGCTAGGATGGGTGGACGGGCGTTCTCCCACCTGGCGCCAAATAACTGGAACAAGCTGCCGCAGGAACTCAGACTAACAGACTGTTATTTGTCCTTCAGGAAGCAACTAAAAACATTTCTTTTCCCAAAATCTGACTAAACACAATCCCCACTCTGTTATCTGTTAACTATTCACTACTGTCAGGATAGCGCCGTGATATCCCATTGGGGATGATTGTTTGCGCTCTATAAATACCATAAATACAAAAAAAAAAAGACTCTACGGAGCACGATGTACTGTGTGAATGGCACGCTTGAGCTTTGGAGGTAAGCTGGGGTTAAGCAGAGCGGATGGGGCTTTCCTGTCTCCCGATGTGCCTGCTATATTTGTACAAACGTTCCAGCGTAGATAATCGGACCTATACTGGATAGTCAATGAGACTGATTGTGAACATTAACGGGCAGATTGACCCATGTGGTTCTGTTTCACACGCAATGCGTTTTGTTCGGGGGCGTGAGTCTAGTCACAACCAGAGGGGTGCAGTCAAAGAGAAGCATGGTGACTGTACGATACTATCCTGATGCAACTGCACCGCACTGCGTCAAGATGTATACTTGCACTCTGAGCGGGAGGGCAGGGAAGACTTTGGAGGCAGGGTCTGAGACCTTGGCACATGGCATACCATGGCGCAAGTAGTTGGAGCAGCTTTGGTTTATTGGCACCACAATTTTGCTTAATGTGATGTGACAGTCTACCCGTCCACATCCACAATGTGGATGGAGATGTGTAAACCTGGCGGACCCCCAACCTCGGTGTCCCCCGATGCATGTTGGTTTTATTGTTTAACCGGTTTGGGGTATTGGCTTTGGCAGGATTGGGTTGCTGAAGTGGGTGGGGGAGAAGAGGAATAGTTGGGGAAGTTCATTACAATTCACTGTATCTGAGAAACATTGCGAACTCCGAACTGCATTATCTAAATGAGATGGTAGCTTTTCATGACACTGGTATAAGGCCGAAATGCACTCCACATTAAGACACAGCGCTGTGAAACTGAGATGTAACCGAGCCACACATTGATGATATGAAAGACATTAACCTAAATCTTCTCACCTGGAATGTAAGGGGAATGAATCACCCCAAGAAAATACGTCTAATCTTTGCTTACCTTACCAGACAAAAAAAAGATATTGCCTTCCTCCAGGAAACGCACATTGCAGCGCACACCACAGCGACCATAGGGAGTAGATGGGCGGAATCTATACATAGCTCCAATTACTCGTCCTATGCCAGGGGCGTCAGCATATTTGTACGAAAAGGGCTTAATTTCCGAGTATCAAAGGTGATCAAAGATCCAGAAGGCAGGTTTGTCATAGCAATAGGTCTCTTAAGGCATCAGTTTATAGCTTTCATTAACACTTATGGGCCAAACACGGATGACCCCAGTTTTTTCACTAAACTATGGCACACTATTTCTGACCTACATATTCCGCATTTGGTGTGGGGTGGTGATTTTAATATAGCCTTGCAAGATGGGGTGGACAGATCACCGAACACTGTAGAAACACACAAACAGGCACGCGCAGAATTACTAGACGCCATTGAAGAGTTCCATCTACGTGACATTTGGAGAACTCTTAATCCGGGAAACACAGTAGCTACCCATGTGTCGGCAGTGCATAATAGTTGGTCAAGACTTGACTACTGGTTCGGATCGAGGGATGTGTCTTTGTGGACGGCAGATATCAGGCACTTGCCGCGCACACTATCGGACCACAACCCAGTATTATTGTCCTTACAGCTGCCCCATTACACACCGCCACCCTTCGCCTGGCGATTTAATGCGACAGCACTACATGACACTGTATTCACGGAAACCATACACAAAGCCATAGCAGACTATTTTGACCTCAACTCTCCCACGACTGATGACAAAGGGGTACTATGGGAAGCGTTCAAAGCAACGATTAGGGGGAAGTGTATTAGTACCACAGCGGGGATACTGAAAGAAATCAGGCAACAAATACGAATTAGAGAGTCCAAATTGAGCGACCTAGAGCTATGATACGAACGCACTCAAGATGACATCATACTAGGGGATATCAAACAGACCTTGACTGAGCACCAGGAATACGCCGACGCGGAAATCAAATACATATCGAAACGAGGTATAGCTAGAGCATATGGTGAAGGAGGGAGACCTGGAAGGGCACTGGCTCAAAAAATATGTACAGGCCACACTCCGCAGCACATTCACACGGTACGTGACGATACAGGGACGAATAGGTATGACATGAAGGGGATATTGGAAGAATTCCGTAAAACGTATGGCCATCTGTATGAATCAAACCTCTCCATGTCACCCGATGCCATTCTAGATTATATGGCAGATGTCGAAATAGCATGGCTGTCGGATAGGCATAGAGCATACTTGTCCAGCCCGATCACGGTTGAGGACGTGACCAAGGTCATCAAAACTCTCCCAAACGGCAAGGCGCCGGGGCCGGATGGCTTCACTGGGGAATTTTACAAGGCTTTTGTGGATCAGTTAGCCCCTCATTTGGTAGAAATGTATGGCGACGCGCATGAGAAACAAATCCTCCCGGAGACTTTACGTGAGGCGATGATTGTAACACTACTAATGCCCGGTAAGGACCCAGACTTATGTGACTCATACAGACCCTTATCACTTATTAACGTAGACGTTAAAATACTTGCCTGCCTGCTGGCCACACGGCTTAAACCTCTGATGCCATCACTGATTAGACCCGACCAGTCGGGTTTCATACCTGAAAGGTCAACGACGCATAATACGAGAACACTGTTTGCCCTCTCATATTATTTGACACCAGAAACCAAAGCCGCGGCGATCCTACTGGCCGCCGCAAAGGCTTTCGACACAATTGAATGGGAGTATTTACACGCAGTTCTGAGACGCATGGGTTTTCCTATGATGTTTACGCAATGGATATCACTGCTATATACAGATCTGTCCGCTAGGATAAGGGTAAACGGTTATGTATCGGACCCCATAAAGATAGGCAGAGGGACTAGGCAGGGGTGCCCCCTGTCCCCTCTGCTATTTGCGCTGGTGCTGGAGCCATTGGCTTGCAAAATCAGGCAGCATCATCATTACTCAGCCCTGCAGTTTCCGACAAGGCCCCTACACATATCGCTTTATGCGGATGATATGGTATTATACGTAAGAGACCCCGCCCAAAACCTCAACCCCCTGCTGAGAGAATACATTAAATTTAGTCAGCACTCTGGCCTGCACATTAATTGGGCCAAATCCCATGTACTGGCATTAACAGATAGTACTGTCCCATTTACATTGGATTACCCGTTGGACTGGCATGATGAGATATCTGGGAAACTGGTATCATCGTGACCCTGAACTGGTCATTCGTACAAATTATGGCAGGGTGATATCGGAATTGGAGGAGAAAATAAAAAGATGGAACAAACTGCCACTTTCACTGGCAGACAGGACTGCAATAGTAAAAATGGTGCTACTACCCAAATTCCTTTACTTATTTAATAACATCCCCATCAAACCGCCGGCAGCAGTTTTCCGTAATATAAATAAACTGGTGCTAAGTCTTATTTGGGCAGGAAAGCAGGCTAGGATACAGCTTCGAACGCTAACACTACCATATGCACAGGGTGGTTTCAAGGTGCCCGACCTCTATCTATATTACCTATGTGCGCAAGCACAGTTCGCGTTCTTCTGGTACCATGAGATACCATTCATGTCACACGTAGCAATAGAAGCGGGGGATGCATGCCCCATCCCGTTGGCCTCCATACTGCCGCATAAACGCCCTCCACTACACACAAACGACATAAACACAATTGACACCACTAACACGGCATGGCACCTAATGGGTAAAAAGGCGAACAAACTCCCATTGTACGCGCCGGACTTACCCCAGGCTCATCACCCAGAACTCTCAGTTACACGAGAAGCAGTAGGCATGACACTCTTACAGCAGGCAGGTATAGATAAAATGGGGGATCTCTATGAGGATGGACAGTTCAAAAAACTAGAATCACTTACCTATATTAGCAATCAGACGGTGCTTTTCACCTTCACCTATTATCGACTGCAGAGGGCGATGAAGGAACTGTACACTGGGTACCCTGACGAACCTAGACATCTGATCTCCCTACAGTATCTACTAACGACACCCACAGCGGCCCACATAGTCTCTCAGTTGTACGCCAGGTTGCAGGAAGACATAGCGCTTAGCACCGACCACATGAGACTCAAATGGAATTCTGTAATGGTTGCACCACTTTCCATTGAAGACTGGGCTGGGGCATGCATGCTTACTGACATGTTAACCCCGAATGGGAAACTACGGATAATCCACTATAAATACCTGCACCAAATATACCACACACCAAGCAGATTACATCGCTGCGGGTTGAGGGAAGATTCAAGATGTAAGAGATGTAGAATGGAGGATGCTGACTTTCTGCATTTAGCATGGGACTGCCCCAGGGTAGCTGATTATTGGAAAGAGGTGACAGAGGCACTGGGTATTATGTTGGGCACACCCATAGAATGTTCAGTGAAAGTGTGCTTGCTGGGCCTAGTTCCAACTGTACGCGCGACCAAGCGTAGGTACTGTGTGATAGCATTGTTAATGGCTAAGCGCAGAGTATCGCTCCATTGGGACAGCAGAAGATGCCCCAAGCTGAAGGACTGGTTAATAGATCTAACATATTGCAAAGACACACTGAATACCTATGAGGAGGAGCTGCCTACGGGCTCTAGACCCAAGGACTACTGCAGGGGTGTGGAATTTTTGAAAAAATGTACTTGTCCAAAGGGCAAAGTGCTACAGAAATCTTCTTGTCCTGTAATGAAATCCACTGGTCCCCTTTACTACCTAAATGATTTAGATGAGGCAGCACACTTGCTTTATTAATCATTAACAGCCTCCTAAGTAAACTTGCCCTCTGCTTCTGCCCATCAGTTGTAATCAACCACTATAAAATTCCCCTATAGAAACCTATACACTTCCACTTTCCTCTCACCACATATGCTAAACTGGTCCCATTTCCTCTTAATTATAGTCCACACCCTTCCACAGGCTCATCATAGGCTCCATCACCCTTTGCTTCTGATCTTTCACACTATAAGCTTTATCTACTTATCCATTTCCTCAATACAGACTGAATAGTGTTTCCCCTTCACTCTCTCACTGCAGGCCACAGGTTCCATGCCCCTTCCTCCACTGCACACAAAACAGGTTTCATGCTTTGTCCCTTTGCCTCCAGCTCACCACATGTTCTATGTCCCGTTATCCACCGGTTCCATACCTCTTCCACTCTGATATCTTATCTCAACACCAAATCATTCTATTGTAGTTTTGTTAACTGCTTTAAAACCCTTGCATCCACTCTTTCACAACAAGCTTCCTACATTTCTTAAGACTGTTTGCGAGTTGTGCTTGGCAACAGAAAGGCTGCCAGCAGTCGATACCTCTTCACCAAACCACTCCCTATACATCATGAGCCCTGCACTCTGCCCCTATAGCAACCACAGTCCTACAGGCATGCTGTGAATAACAAGTGTTGATTGAGACACAAACCCAGATAGGCTTAACGTGACAAGTGCAGAGGTGACAAAATGTATAAGACAAAAGATCTATGTATGTCCAGTAACATTGGCATCAACAAAATATTATGTAGAAGTGTGCATTCTTCATTGAAACAGAGCAAGTAATATCCTTCTGATGCAGGACGTTAGCCATTAGCAGGAACAAGCCAAGCATATGGCTGGAGGCATACTTCCGTGACAAAACAACTAGGTGAAAGGAAGGTGGAAAAGCAGTATTACTGTCTTCTGGGTGAAAGAAAGCCGCATAAGGGACAGGCCAATTGCAAAAAGCAGAACATGGAATGGGGAAGCAAGACTAAGTAAATACTGAAGTGTTGAGCTAGATAAAGTGAGAAAGGAAGCACCAGCTAGGCACTGATGAAAGTGAGGACCAGCAAACCAGATGAAAGGGAGTATGAGGGCAGACAAGATACGGACTTAAGAGGAGATCCTGTGGCTACATTGAGGGTTGACTTGAGGGATGCGATGTCGGCCATAGGTCTAGGACACAGAGATAGGGGTGACTCAGTGAATAGGAAAATGCAGTGTTGATAGCAGAAGAAAGTTATACAGGTCAAGTACAGGGTGTGAAAATGCAGGAAGTCGGAGAATCCTGGGGCAATGGAAGACCAGGAGACTAAATCATGCCACAGTGGGAGAGACTAGCACCATTGCTAGGCAAAATCTGCAAACCGGCAAGATGGCTCAGTAGGTTGGGGCTCATCTGACAACTAGTGTGATATGCAGGTGGCAGTTCAAATCCTGACAAGGATCCACATTCCATTGTTCAAGTTCAGTAAATGGAGTATCATGAAAACTGAGCCTTAATAACATCTGTTGATTATAGCTCTTAAAACAGACAGATGTGTGGTACGAATGGCTATATTAAAAACATTGAGCGGTTTGGATTGAGGCAGAGGGAAAGGCCACAGAAAAGGAATGGGGGATCTCAATGTAAAGGGATGTGAAGTGTTGGGAAAGAAATACTGGAAAGCAATACTGAAGAACATGGACAAAACCAGACTGCCTTGAGAAAGAAAGACATGAAATGAAGAAAGCTGTCAGAACAGAGAGAGCAAGTGACAAGCCTAGGGCACAAAGGGAGAGACTGGAGTCCTTGCCTGTACCTCACAAAGGCAGCATGCACCGTTAAAAAGCAGAATATGTGAACCGGCTAGGTGAGTCAGTGTATTTGGACTCTGCACTGACAAATGGTGTGATCAGCGTGCCATGATTTGAAGTATGACAGATTGCCTGCCATTCTTAGAGGTCAATAAATGGAGTGCCATTAAAAACTGGAGTGTACAAAGCGCTGTGGCGAGTTATTAGTAATTGTAAAGACCTCAAAGAATGCTAGGATGATGCAGTACGGGGGGGGGAGTAGTGCTGTGGCTCGTGAGCATGTAGTAAAAAGACACTGGTGGCTGACTTACTAGCCAGGAGTACAGAGACAGATGGTTGTTGCAATGAGTTCAGAGTGGAAATATGTGGGATCTGAGTTTAGAGGTGGGGAGCTACAGTGATGAAGTAGTGTGCAGGAATGCAAGGAGTTGTGCAAAGAGGATGCTGGGAAGAGAGGTGGGCAGGTTTGTAAAACAGGAGTGGAGGCACTAATCGGGAAGTGAGTAGCAGAAGGTAAGATGGTGGCATCAAGAAGGGAATATAGCCACAAGCAACTGAAAGATCCAAGGCAAACATGAGGCATCGGAATGTGGAGGCGGGCATCTGTAAGATCATGGCTTCACTTTTCTTGGCAAGTGGTCAGGGGACAGTTTATTCGGCGTAAAAAGAGTAATCTAGTTTCACCCCAATATTCTAGTTTATAGAAGCATCTTTCTTCCCTGCTGGCATTAGGTCGACACCCTGTTGGCTGATGAAAGCAGAATAAACAAGGGACACAGCAAAAGGGAGACTACAAAACATAAAACCCAATAACCTGCACATATTTAAGGCAAACCACCTCAATCAAGACAAAGGCAATAGTCACTGGGTAACAGACACCCTCTAGACTGGATTTTTCCAGGCAAATGTGCCAAAAAAGCAACCTGAAATTGAAAATGTGAGATCCCCCTGCATATTTTGAGTATATTCACTGTAATTTGCAGATCCTCGCTCGCTCCAGATATATCTATGATGTTTGCATATTTAAATCTCTGCATACCTACTCTCAGCCACTGTGTCATGGGCTCTAGTGCAAGGAAGGAAATGTGGCACCAGGCTACTGATTGAAGTGTCCGTGCTGCTGTCACTCTGCCTCGTGATTGAAACTCAGATGCAAACACACCATGACAGGTTGTTGCACGCCTGGTGCAACAGGGGGGTTTGAATCCACTCTGCCAATGGAAACGTTGCCAACCTTTTGAAAAAAATGGGCACCGCTCAGGGGCACCACAACATCACTCAGGGGCACCACAACATCACTCAGGGGCACCACAACATCACTAAGCGCTACTACTGCATCACTGAACGCCACAGCATCAATCGTCGCCACCACATCACTCAGCGCCACCACAGCATCAATCTGTGCAACTAATCAACAACTGGTTCAAATATGTGCTCTCAATGTTTCAAGCTTTATTACAAATGTAAAAAAAAATGTTCATATTTCAATTCTGTTCTTGGATTTTCGCAACAACAAAATACACTGAACATAATCTTCACAAAAGTTATTTACTAAAGTTTAAGCTATTGCCATTATAAATTACAATAAATTTAATTTAAGTATTCATTATTTAAGAGTGTGGTTTAAATTAAACATTTCTGCATCCAACTCGGAAAAGTTGTTCACTGTGGAACTTTGCTTTTATGTTCATAAATCAACAACACCCTCGGGTCAAGACAATTACATACTCCATTTCTTTACAGCGTTCTTAGTTCTTATGTTAATGTTATTATATCCTAATGTGGTTAATCAATCTTCCTCTAAGCATGAACAAATGCCTTCCTTTGTTTTGCCACACCTGTATGACCACAAAGGCCACCCTAAGCCTGTAATGACAAAATATCACTAAGCCACACATTCAAATATGTACACTAAATATAAAGTGCTACTTACTTCCATTAGATTTACGATCCTCGGTTATCAGAAATGTCACAAAATATAAATCGCCAAAGCAGAGAACTTGAGAAGACACCTGTGCTTGTATTCACTCTCCTGAGGCCAGTGTATAGGGATATAGCAGGAAATGGAAAGGTGCTTGACAGGAAACGTGCATAGTGTGCCTAGTCCAGTGGAATATAGAGTACAGCTTACGAGGTGTGTGCAGTCAAACAAGGCTTACTATTAGAACAAACAGGTGAGCGTGATTATTATCTGGCAATCGGGTGGCTCTGAATGTAATTTTCCTTATGGTCCTCTTGGGAACATGATTCCTTGAACAAGGCAAAAGAATGGCCTTAAAAGACTAGTCTGCATGTGCCGAACTGCACATAACGGAAACAAATAATCGTCACGCTCTCTTGATGTGCACACATGCACTCAAAATAGCCTTGATTTGTTTCCGTGGGCAGTACAACTGAAGGGAGATTATATTCCTTCAAACGACATCTGCATTCTGCAAATATATTTCGCATACATTAATAATGCAGGGATACAAAGAAAGACCTCTCTCGTCCTACCAAAAGTTAATGCTGCATCCTGTAGAAAACTGGCAGCTATCTTCTGTTGTGGAGGGCGAAAATCCCCCAAAACACATCGTAAGGAAACAAAACTCGACCTCCTGTGCCCGTGTTTATCCATACAAATGTGAAAAACACGGGCTCCTGTGAACGCCTGAATTTTAGCACTATCCATAGGGCAACAAAGATAAACTTTCTCACCCCGTGACCCCCAGAAACCGGAGTTATAAACATGCTTCTCGATGACAAAATGATGGACGCTAAACTCCCCAAGTTCACTAGACTGTTGCTCATTTCTGGAATGGGGCCAACCTTTTGAAACACTGGCAGTGTTTATGATTTATGCGTAAACCTCACGGCACCAGCCAATTACTTCAATCAGAGACATGACTTTTCACTCCCCGAGCCAAAGGTTCTCTGGCAGCTTTTTTGATTAGCTGTGAGCCCCAGAGTGCCCACAGTTAGTATATTATTTAAGTGATTTAATGTCTACTTGTCCGTTGGACAAACTAGACATTAAATCTTCTTGCCCTTGTTAAAAATCAACATGGTTCGGGCGTCGGGCGATATGATTCCCCCACCCCTGCTACTGGATGTACCTTATTGACTACTTACAGGGGAGAACGCAGCCAGATGCAGAGTCTGGTGTGAAGTGCTAGATAGGCTGGCGGATGCGAGGAAAGGCCGTGTTAGAGCTACATAGCGAAGTACGAATTGCACAAGAGGAGTGAGAATGTTGTGATGCAGTGATAGTTATATAGTTGTAGGAAGTTTACATACAGTTCTGTACGAGACAATAGAAAATGTTCTGCTGTGCTGTCATGTCAGACTTTGCGTGCCTACGGTACACGACCTGTTGCACTGAAATCTACTGAACGCCACCGGACCTCCGGGTTGTCGGTATCGAGGCTGTGTCACGCTGTTCAATACCACATACTAGATACGATCGATTTGCTGCCGGCCTCCGGGTTGTAGGCAAAGAAGCGTTGTACTGAAAATAACTTACAATAAAACAGTTTTGAACAACAACAAAAAAAGAAAAAAAGAAAAAAAAAAACTAGCTTTCCAAGGCTGATGGAATCACATACCCCACACCCACCCTGTTACCAGACCTCTGAGAGAGGTTTTCTTAAATATGTATTCAAAATCTATCTTCACCAATGAATTGGACTTTTAATAAATGTGAAAATTATGCTAAAACTATTTTAGCAGTTTCCCGTCAAACATTACAGATTAAAGTTTATAATCTGTAGTTTGATATTTTCTAGGATTCATCTGCATTTCGCATTATCCACTTTTGTATCTGACACTGTACCTTGTGGTTGATGTATTAATATTTAAAAGCAGGGTTTGGTAGCAGGTTTTATCGTAATCCTTGGGTGGAAACATTTTTTATGATTTTCCAATTCGCATGGAACAGTCTCTACAGTAGTATAAGCAAGTACAAAATGATCCATTGAAGAGCTTTAACCATGCAGCTCAATTCGAAGACCGATGATAACTCTCAAACGGAGTATTCAACTTCTGTCAGTTTCCCAGAACTTTAAATTTGTGTGGTTGAAAGTGAAGCAAGTTTGAATGCACAAGCCTGACATAAATGGGCACTGGCGCCAGTTGTGCAGAGCCACTTACCTCCTTCCTTACACAGTACAATATCTGCTTATCTAATATGGATGACTCCTCTCTGTTGCAGGAGTCCAGTCCCCAAAGCGTTGATTCTTCCGCCTTAGAACATCCTCTGCAATAACTTTGTTTCTGCCTTTTCTATACTAGACGGACTAATAATTATGGTTAACTCAGTCAATGAAGGACATTAGTCTTCCAGTGGTAGCGTGAAAATAGAGAACATATGTGTACATATATAGTTGATCAATTGAATAGCCAACTTCTTGTATCAAGTGTGTGTTTTAATCAAGTGTAATGTTTGAGCTTATGCACTTGTGCCGGTTGACCTTGAAACTGTGACAGGAGAAGTGCTCTCATCATGAGTTATAGTGAGCACATGTTGTTTCCGTCTGTCACAGACATCAAAGCTAGAAGTTTGTTGAAATGCAAGGTACTGCATTTTTTTTAAGCAAGCGTGTGGGAATCCACTGCTTGAGGTGGTCGCACACAGCACAGTGCCAATGTTGTACGAATTCCTAACAGCTCTACTACTAAATGGAAATTACGTACATGATGTTTATGACCTTTATGAAGAGCTTCAGCAGAGTACCACACATTCTTCTCGCTAGTACCTACTGAGGGAGGGCAACCTCAAGGTTTTATACCAGTTATTTATAGTAAACACTGTACGGCTGTAACCATTTCCATAGGATTCACACACACACACCCTATAAATCTTGATGCCTTACTGCGCTATTACTGGGTGTATACAGCCTGAAAACCCTTCGTACAATAGTTTAGTCTCATCTACCACAATATTCACCCCTATAAACCTGAGGAAAATTGCAGTGAAATCCCCCACAACAAGCCAAATTGTTTAGTCTGTCACCGTGAAGATTGTTCAGCGGCAATGCAGCTGAGATTTCATTGTAGTGCAGCATATGTTGTAGAATCAAATAACTATTTGTGCAAATAATATTTATTTTCTGTTTTTGTGACAGAAGGTGAAATTCCCAATTCTGACCTGTTATTTAGAGTAAATAGACAACAAAAAGAACAATATTTGAAGACTCCTCAACACACAGAAGAAAGGGAAAAGAATCACTGTCTCAACACAGGTGAGAAAGCAAGACTAGATATCTATGCTGCTCCAGTTTAGAATCAGTCACCTCTTTTACAGAGAACTGATCAAGGTTCCTTATGTGATAAGTAATAAACTATAAATTCAGTTAGACTGGTTACAACCCCACTGTTTAACTCAGAACACGGTCACCATAATGCATTCTGAAATGGCTAATACCTTTGTTACTGTATCGCTAACATGCTGTTCATACTGTAAAGTGGAGAGATTTTGTTGTGTGCCACTGTATCAGTACTGAAAGGCTTGCCTTTGTGGTGAGTACAAGTGAAGGTGAATCAAAAACACTTGAAAGTTTGTTGATACAGCACAGAATGGAAAGAGAAGCACAGCAATCCATTACACTTATTTTGACCATGGACAGTACTTTAGTCAGGAGTAAAGTGCATACAAAGGACATGCACTACCTTTTTCCCACTTACACCTTGCAACACGTCCCAAGCAGCCACTATGTCAAACTTTTGCATCAAAATAACATAAGTGTTACTTTGCTCTGAAACGGAGATATAAAATGCAGCAGAAGATTAATTCAAGGTTGGGACCTCATAGGTCTCATACTTCAACTTTAAGTAGAGAGGTTGCTTTTCCATACTGCTGCATGCATTACAATGGACTCTGTCAATTTTACAGCTGTTCATGTGCCCATATCTAAGAAAAGGCTACTTTAATGTATGTTTGTATGATGTAGTGTAAAATAACCGCTCCCATCACAATGGAGTGCCTGATGTTTTCTGTTCGGGGTGGGGGGAGGAGTTGTGCAGCATGATAACAGGTATACCACTACCTCATCACAAATTTCCACAGGTTTATGCTGCATTGTGATAATAATAATAGCTCTTCGAATAACCCGTAGAGCAGACATACTCTCCTTATTGCAGTGTGGGGCATAACTCAGAATTGGGGAATCATTTGAACAAGATTTCACTTCTTCCTTTTATAAAACAAATTTGTTATATCTAAATCACTGACATTGAAGTTCCTTCTTGTAAATGATAACATTGGTTTTAGTTGCATTTTGAGTACCACATGTTTACTTCCCTTTATGCCTTTTTATAACCCTCTTTTTGTAAAGGAATTACATTTTTCAATGCTGATATTTGTTTGATGAAAGAAGAGGAGCCAGTTTCAATTCTCATTGAGGATCTAGTTAATGAAGTTGGGGAAGGTAGCACTGACCACAACACAGGTGAGTTACAAATGCTTCCAAATTATTCATTTTCTGAGGCTAGAAAGCTTGATTCTCCTTTCTTAGTATTCAACCCATGCACACCAGTTGATTACTATTTGCCCCTCATTTTTAAGAGATCCTTTCTCAATAAGGTGCATCTACTGCTGAAATTATCCACTTCAGGCCTTTGTCAGTGTTAGCTTGACTAAATTAAAATGCAAATCTACCCATGAGTTTCTGTTCTATCATTTCACAACTTTTTCTCTTACATTGTGCTTTATTCCAATTTTATGTAGTTCATGGAAAAGTGAAGTGATACATTTGTGGGGAGTCTGTGACTTCTGTGCCCTTATAGTGTCTGTGAATCTGGGAAAGTGAGTGAAGAACTTGCATGCTGATAAGCAATATACACATTTTTGAGAGTTGGGGCAGACCGGAACAGCAGCTGTATCAGATGTGTGGTTTGACGATCTGCCGTTGCGACAGAGTACCCCCTGTCAAACTCTAAATCAGCCCCCTGCTCAGCTTTGAGTAGAAGTTGAAAAGGAACCTCTCAACCTACTGACCATCTCTTTCTTTATCTGCCTTCATACAGTTGTTAATGAGAGTAAGAAAAGGGTGAGGCAACTATTCCAGAAGGGTAAAGAACTCTCCATAATAAGAAAATGGCAAAGTATGAGCCAGAAAATAGTAGTTTTAGATGTTCCATGGTGTAATTGGTCTTGTCATATATATGCACATGTAGACTTATCCAGCCCCTGCAGTCCAAGGGTTACTTATGGTCTTTTAGTTAAGGTGAAGAACTATACTGACCCTTATGGATAGTTAAACGCACCCTACAGTTCTATCCATAATTTACAATGTTCAACAAGGAAAGACAGAATGAAGCTGAAGAATTTTGAAGATAGTTCTCCCCCCCCCCCACAAGAATAAGGCAAAAAAACAAGTTTATATAAGGAAAATATATACCAGCATTGCTCTAGAGAGGCAGGGTCAAAGGCATCAAGTTATCTTTTGTGCACTGTCACCTCAAAGTCATATTGCCTCATATGTTTATTCATGGAGGAGTGAAAAAAGACAATATAAAATCTTATTTATTAAAGGTAGTCCTCGGGGTCAACTTATTGTAGGTATCGCTCTAGATTCTTCAATACATTTGATTTGCAGCTCCCTTGGGTGCTAAGCTGATGCAATGGCTATGTGCTGCTATGTCACAGATGATGTGCATGTGGTTTAAAAAAAAAGTAGTCACATCAACCTTTTTTGCCGCTTTTGTAATATAGAGAAGTGCAAATAATTTTTGCAGCAGCAGGACAAAAAATTTGCAAATTGATTTTGTACCATTTGCGCTTTCAAAATCAACAAGCATTGGTATAGCCAATAGGTCTCGCCTTTGGGACCTTATAAGTGTTTAGCCATGCAACAGTTGATGTTGCACCAATGATATTGTGCTGGATAACTAACCACTCATAAGGTCGCCAAAGGCAAGACCTATGGGCTATGCAATGCTTGTTGGATGTTGTAAAGAAACTTCAAATGAAGGAGTTTTACGGCATAAAAATTCTCTCTTTTGACACAATTACTGAGTGAGTAGGTCGCGGAAAACCCCCCACCGCCCATAGGTCTATTAATTGATCATGTTCTTCAGGGAATTGTACTCCAACTCTGAAGAATTCTACCATGGCCAGCTACAAAAGTCAGTGTCTCATAGTAAATGAAAGTGCCCTGTCTCCGGTTGTAAGGAGTGTCACCCTTGTGCACAAAGAACATGGACAGTTACTTGATAACACCAAGAAGAGTCGTAAGTGGAGACCGACGTGGCCTCTACCTCTGCGTTTATTTCTGGTCCAGAGGAGAAGAGGTTTACCTGGGGGACAGCACCGTTTTTTAAATCCCTTACCCTTTCTTCAGATGCAACACTGCCCATACTGAAATGCCTCTTCCCATAAGGTGATGGGGCCAATTGGGAATGGCTTGTTGACCTATGAGGGTTGGGGAAATGCAGGCTCATTAACGGCGCCCCTCTGGTCTCGGCATACACCCAGGAAGACAGACAATGACTTTCTACCCACACCAGGAGCACAGTTGTCAGTGTTTGCACCAAAGCAGCCAAAAACAGACTCAGCCTTCAAAAACAGTTACTTAGTATTCCCCTTAATGGGTCGCCAGGGTGCGCTGTCTTCCAAAACCTTATGCATGAAAGACCGTCTTCTGAGAACTTCTCAAGAAGGGCCTTCATTCTGAAACCTTTTCAAGAAGAGGTCGCCTTTTAAGAACTTCACCAGAAGAGACTCCCCTGTCTTTTGATACTTTCTACAGAAATAACTGTCTTCTGGTACCTCCTGCGATTGTTTCCAGAAAAGATAAGAAGGCACTTAGCCTACTTCCTGACTCTAATTGCAGAAGATGCACCTCCGCTATTGTTTGGTGCTGATTCCATGGGGTTAAACTCAGCGTCTTGAGACCATTCTAGTGAAGGCTTGTCCTGAGACCATCTTCACAAAAGGTTTTCTTCTGAGGCACCTTCCATGAAAAGATGAAATACCTCTAAAACAAAGAACCGTTTTTTGAAACCATTTCCAGAAGAATCTGTCTATGTGACCCTTCTCCAGAAGAAGTTTCTCTATAGAACTTGTGCAGAAGCTTCTGTGCCTTCTAAGACTTTCTTCCAAATGGATGCCTCTCAAGACCTTCTCCAGAAGGCACCTCCTTCTGAAACCATTTCTAGAAGAAGCTGTTAAAGAACGCATTGCAGATCTTCCTGAAAGCAAAGTTGGCTGCTGTGCCCGAGGCCTGATCCAGAATATATTGTTGGGTGAAACCTTCTCCATAATAGACTGCTGTGCATCCGTAGGCTTTAGTTTTAGAAGAGGCTACTTATTGATACCTCCTACAGAAAAGGCTACCACCATACCCCCGAGATCTTACCCAGAAATGTCTGAGGTCTTGTGAGACTAGAAAAAGACTGCTTCCTAAGATCTTCTCCAGAAGAGGCTACTTTATTGCCTCAAAATGAACCAGAAGGTTTCTGTCCCTCTAGTCAAAGCATATATGCCGCCTGAGTCATGTGTTCCTAAAGAACAGTGTATGCTCTCCAGTGGTCGGTCTCTCTCTCTCTCTCTCTCTCTGTCTCTCTCTCTCTCTGTCTCTGTCTCTGTCTCTGTCTCTGTCTCTCTCTCTCTCTCTCTCTCTCTCTCTCTCTCGGTCTCTCTCTCGGTCTCTGTCTCTCTCTGTCTCTCTCTCGGTCTCTGTCTCTCTCTGTCTCTCTCTCTGTCTCTGTCTCTGTCTCTCTCTCTCTCTCTCTCTCTCTCTCTCTCTCTCGCAACTGTGGTGCATCAATGTCATATCTGTGCTGGAGACCTCTATTGTTCCTGAAGGAAGTCCCTGAAGTCTTTTCTTTTTGATACCTTCTTCAGAAAGACCTCCTTGGGACTCCCTTCTAAGACCTTCTCCAGAAGAGGCTGACTTCTCAGACATTCTCAAAATCCTGTCCCTTCTGATTTCATCTGAGACTTTCTCCACAAAGGTGCTTTTTGTGGCATTTCCCAGAAGCAATACTCTAGAGACTGCCTCTCATAGGAGCTGCAGTAGCCCATGAGCCCTTCTACAGAAAAGGCTTTGAGGTCTTGTTTGACAGGAACAAGGCTGTTTCCTAAGATCTTGTTCAGAAAAGGCTTCTATACTTCCTTAAAAATACAGAAGAGGCTATTGTGGCTCTGGACGAGGCACCTATGCCCCATGAGTCCTGTGTTCCCAAGGAACAGTGTATGCTCTATGTGCCGCTGGAGACTATCTTCAGAAGTTGGGAAAGTTCCCTCGAGGCCTCCCAATAAAAATACTTCTACTGACCTGGTCTGTAAAAAGTCAACTACTTGTTCCTGAATAAACAGTGATATGTATGTATACCGTCTACATAAGAGACTTCCCTTTTGACCTTTCCTAGGAAACTATCTTATCCTTCCAAAGTTCTTTTCCAGAACAGGCTCTTGCTACTAAATGCTCTCTAGAAGAGAGAAAACTCCAGATATCATCGCAGATCTGTTCCAAAAGACATTTCTCGTGATATGATTTCAGAAAGAGACTTCCAGGTCATTCCAAGGCCATCTTGAGAAAGTGTGCCTCTTCAGACCTTCCGGAAGAATATGCCTTCTGAGACATTTTCCAGAAGATGCTGATGTGTATTCGGAGACATTTGTTACAAGGGTCTGCCTCCTAGTGTTTCTGCCAGAAGATGCTGCTGTGTCATCTGATACCAGAAGACACCATCCTGTACTTTCCGACACTGACTGCAGTGGTAACTTTAGGTGCCAACTGTTTTTTTTTTCCAGAAAAGGCTGAAGTTCTTGCTAAAACTGTTGCCAGAAGATTGCAAAAAACACAGTTGATGGACAGAATGTAGAACAATGTCATACATTCACCCCAGTACAAGGATCTGGGCCTAAATCCATCGTTTTTTTGCACTCCACACCACCCTGGGTTAGACACTGGCTATATGCAAATCAGCTCTGACTCTGTGCCTCATGGGAACAGTCCAGTCCGAACTACCAAGCCATGTCTTTCCCAGACCGGAATCAAGCATCCAAGGACCGGTTTCTGGCTATCAGCCTTCATCAGCCTGGATAGCTTGACTCCAGTGGTGTGGAGAGCCTGGGACTCACGTCTGAGCATACCCATCCCACTCGGGGTGAAAATTGCAAAAAACACAGTTGATGGACAGAATGTAGAACAATGTCATACATTTACCCCAGTACAAGGATCTGGGCCTAAATCCATCGTTTTTTTGCACTCCACACCACCCTGGGTTAGACACTGGCTATATGCAAATCAGCTCTGACCCTGTGCCTCATGGGAACAGTCCAGTCCGAACTACCAAGCCATGTCTTTCCCAGACCGGAATCAAGCATCCAAGGACCGGTTTCTGGCTATCAGCCTTCATCAGCCTGGATAGCTTGACTCCAGTGGTGTGGAGAGCCTGGGACTCACGTCTGAGCATACCCAGCCCACTCGGGTGAAAATTGCAAAAAACACAGTTGATGGACAGAATGTAGAACAATGTCATACATTCACCCCAGTACAAGGATCTGGGCCTAAATCCATCGTTTTTTTGCACTCCACACCACCCTGGGTTAGACACTGGCTATATGCAAA
The DNA here is from genome assembly GCF_964261635.1 of Lissotriton helveticus. Classification (NCBI taxonomy): domain Eukaryota; kingdom Metazoa; phylum Chordata; class Amphibia; order Caudata; family Salamandridae; genus Lissotriton; species Lissotriton helveticus. Next base: position 512,835,053 of record NC_136070.1, read on the forward strand.
TCAGCTCTGACCCTGTGTCTCATGGGAACAGTCCAGTCCGAACTACCAAGCCATGTCTTTCACCTGATACAGTCTCAAAAATAAACAACCAGGTCACCTGAGAATAGAGGAGACTGTCGCTTGAGAGAGAAGATGCTGTCTTCTAGAACATTCTCCAGAATAGACTGCTGCGCCTCCTGTGTCGCATTTGTTCTTGCTTATCAAGACCTCAATGAAGCAAGGGTGCTAACCGTGGCAGCTGCCATCTACCTTGCCCCTGCCGCCCCCTCCCCGCCCCACTACGCCCTTCGTCTCAGCTCCTCTCACCTGTATCTGTAGCAATGAGACACGTCCTAGGATGCCGCCTCGGGTTTTGTCCGCTTGTCCCACGTTCCCCTGTCTTTCAAAAAAAGTGCCAGGGTGTGTCCTGTCCCTCTCGACCACTGTCACCCAAAGAGTCTGTTCTGCTTCTGAAGTTGATTGTGAGTCCCGAGTCTTCCCGCAAGGTGTCTCTTATTTCCCAGGAGACGTTCTATGCTCCTGGGCTCTCTTCTCTTACCGAGGGGGTCACCTGTCTGCAGACTTTTGTCAGCCCCGTGGGTTTAGCCGCGTTGACGTCTCGTGTAGTAGTGTTTGCCTTGGTGTCAGTCTGCTGTCCTTCACACCAGACACTCACTGGCAGCCCCGACTGGGCTCACACCCACACCGTCAGGAATCATTAGCTCATTGCGAGCCAGCCTTCTCCGCATGGTGGGTGTGCCGTTGGGAGGAGCGCATACGCGAAGCGGCAGCTTAGTTGCCATGACGTCAAAATGCAAACAAAATGGCGTCGGACTGTCCACAGTCCCGACGGGCACGCGCATGCAGTTTGCATTGGACAAATGGCTAGGGAAGCCATCTTTGCCCTGGCAGACGCGTGCATGTAAGCCCTCGGGTGAATTGATCGCAAAAGGCACTCGCATAGAGAGAGCAGTGCATGCACTGCTTTCGCCAGGCGAGACCTAAAAAAGTAACTAGCTGTACAGACTAGGGCCTCTAGGATGACGGAACTCGCAGTTGTTCTGGATCTTTTGAAAGACTAGTAAAACCCTCGGGAGTTAGGTGGAAGTTGCACAGAAACGTCCCAGACCAGTGTGTTTTGGATTGTCTCTTGGGGATTGTATACCCCTTAACATTCCGGAGACAGAATTGCTGCATTTCTACCCCGATGCACCTCAAGCAGATCCGTTTCTTGCTGCTCCCAATGCCTCAAAATTGAAACACAGTACTTTGTGGTCACGCTTCTTTTTATAAAGGCAATATAAACATCTACTCATTGTGTGTCAGGAAGTTTCCTAAGCTAGCAGTTACTGTGCTAAGCAGCTCTCTTCCTCGAGCATAGTAGCAATTTATAGGAGGTTAACCAACAACGATTGATGAAGCACTTAAAATTCCCACACTCTCTGTTCCTTTAATTTTCACATGATGACCAAGGATGATCGGTGTGTAATGACCACCACATTAAGGTGCCTAGTTTCAAGAACCCAGAATCTTCGCAGGAGAAAATGGCCGCTTTTTCCCAACGCCCGACCGCCGGTGACGTCGCGCCTCTGACAGAGCAACGACGCCAACAGAGGGGAAAGGGGAATTGGAAGAGAAAGAAGAGACACTCCAACTGCTGTCACCCTTGAAGTTTTCAGTGGCTGCTATTGGCTTTCCTCTACCCTGGAGGGATACCTAATGCACAGAAGGAGAGAACCTTAAACACCAAAACTCTGACTAAACACTCTATTATCAATAAACTGTCGTTCGTTTACTATACCAGTGCTTAATTGGAGTATTGCCTCTCTTCTGTATTATTGAAGTGGGACTCTACTGAATTAGAAGTACATCGGCTATCTGCAAATAAGAAAACAACCTTAGAACTAAATACTGAATGCTTTTCTTCTCTAAGTATCGGGTATCAAGCTGGGACTTTACCTTCTAGTTCAGAAGAGGATTGTGTAGTGAGATGTCTTTTCACAATTTAGTAGGGATTCTGACTCTTTTCCTTAATGTCCTGGACAGACTTGAAAATGGAGTATGCACAATGTTCTTTAAGCTGGCACGCAAAGGGAACAAGGAAGGAAAGAGAGGGAAGGAAGCGATAAGGAAGGAAAAGCGCAATAGGAAGGGCAGGGTCCAAGGAGAAGGACGTTGACTTGTTGGCAAGTTCTACGCGGAAACCAATGGAAAGTTCTTACTTGGAAAGTGGCGTCACCAGGACAGTTCCAAGCCACTTAGTCCATACAGCTCAACTCTTTGCTTTAGCTTCTACGCTGATGCTTCTCAGCGCTCGAAACTCTCTGGAACTCTGAAGACGACTTCCTCTGATTTAGACTCTCACTGTGACTGGAATAGAATTTCCGAGAGCGGAGTGGAACAAACTCTGCCTCTCGAAAACGGAGTAGCTAACTGCTAACTGGAAACTCGATAACCGCTCTCTCACGCACTAAGCATAGGCGGAGAAACGGTTATAAAGTGTTGTCTCAAACAGAATCAAATTGAAGTGTGCAGTGGAATCTGCGCGCGTCATCTATAAAGACTAGACTGTGAAAGTAGTACAAAAATGGCGCTGCATTCAATACCAATACGGCGGCCATCTTGTAACGGTCAGTTGTCATTATAAATCGTACCAAGTATTGATCATTTGTGGTTTGATAACCACTCTGGTTCTTCTTTTAGAGGTACAAGACAAAGGCTTGTTCCCAAATGGTAGCAATCATGCGGTTCCTGACACCTAGCAGTCACTCTGGTGAGGCAAGATAACCTGCGGGTGACAAGCAATCTCACTAACAGTCCACTTACTGGATCTGTCAGGGTAACTGACCTATTGCTGAAGAATAGAGTACTTGCCTACTGCTCAAACAGTTGGTACTGGCCCAGTACTGCTGCTGAGGAGTAGAAGTAGATGCAGAGGTGCATTCTGTGGAAAAGTTGTCCAGGCTGTAGAATCAATAGACCCATCCTGAGATACAACTCCAATGCCTAGCAGCACTTACACCTGAGCAGGCATGCTACCCTGAATTTCTGAAGGTTTCAATGACGCAAGCAACTGAGAAAACCTTTTCCTCTGAGTGCATCCATGCATGTGATGATGCATATAGATTCCAAAGCTCTGTGCTAATGCAAGTATACACATAATCCTTAAAAATAAATAAAAGGTACTGGGTTGCTTGCGTTCCAGTTCAGAGAGGGCCTTGCTTGGCAGTTCCCATTGCAGCAGGGTCAAGACTGATTTGAATATGGCTGGCCCAAATTGAGGTGGCTTGGTGTGCAAAATAATGATGGACTGAAATTCAGCCCGATTGATTACCAGTGACCGAGATGAATTCAAGCAGTCCATCCATCACTTTTTTGTATATTTCTGTGCTACGGTTGGCACAGGACTGGCGAATGGCAGGGGCAGTCAAAACACAAGGCAGAGGATGAAAGTATAGCATGGCTCCAAGAGAAAGACTGCACACCTTCCTGCATCCATTGGATTGACAACAATACTAGTCAAAGGCTATTACAGTTGTGGAATTGGCCTGTGTTCTTACCAAGAAGAGAGACACAAAGACTTGGCCAAGTGTGCCACAATCCAAGACTTTTCTGAGAGCTTGTGCCTTAAACAGACTGCATACAAGCTTGTGTAGCTTAGCTATCTAGTTATTTAACAAGAGTACCTCACAGATTCCATGAGCCAGAATATGATCTGTCCCCCAGTTAGTCATAAAGATTTGTCCTCACGCACGCCCGCCCACAGCAGAGGTGCATTATTGCATCGGGCTGCCTATAGTGCCTAGAATGCCTGGACACTGTATATTATCAAGATATGTGTGGGAATGTGGATCTAGCTAAATGGGGATGGTTGTGTGATGCCAAAAGCATGTAGTGAATGCATGATTTTGAGGCATTTAATAATGATAAGCAGCACTGTAATGCAGGACAGCCATCTAACAAGTGCTGACTCAATAACTTGAACAGGAGGGGTTTTGCAGACTGCCAGACGTGCAGAGTTAACTCAGAGAAATGGCATTGATCGCATAGTCAAGTGGTACTTCAGAGAGCTCATTGCCAGATTCCCTAATGTAGATTGGGTTGTCTTTGCCTTTTGCTTCCTACATTCTTTAAATAACTGTCTCTCACATCTAAGCCATACTCTACAGGCCCAGTCACTAATCAGTAAAACATACCATATTGGAATTAAGAAGGGTGACCAGCCTGTGGAGACGGCCTGCTTCCATTCAGAATGAAGCTTGAAGTTCAAGGAAGACCTCTAATTATTACTCCCTTTAAAGACTACCCTGCACACAATCATACATTCCAAGAGGATAGTGAGACGGAGAGTAGAAGACTGGTGGATATGATTCTTTTTTTTCTTTCTTAAATTTAATATTTTTTACTTGGTTCTCCAGAAACCACATAATCTTGCAAATAAATAATAAGTACAAAACAATTCATTTAAAAAATATTAATCTTGTACCATTAGTCATGCCTCCTCTATTAAAATAATTTCAAATGTTATTACTGATGAGTATGCATCTACATTATCATCAGCAAATACATTTTCTGAGATGCCCAGCATCTGCATTACTTTAATCAATTATTGAGCAGATGAGTTGGTTCTGCAATTTAGATTTTCTTTTGTTTACAATGAAAGAATGCACAAGTTCATGCCTATTCAATAGAATGATGACACATTTGACACATCTGGTTGGTACAAGGCCTTTGTTTCAATCTCCTAAACACTGCTGGCTTGGAATAGACTAACAATTGCTCCATAGGCACATATTCAAACAACAAGTTCATAGAAAATGTTTGTCAGCTCTAGTCAATCCATCCAACACCTACAGAATGCATGCACGATTTCACTATCCCCTAACTCCACCTTACCTTTGCACCCTCCCTCCCATACAAAGTAGGACATGTTTCTTGGCCAGTTATGGACTATACTGTGTGTACAGCCATAGTAATGTCGAAAACAAAAGGTTTTACAGCTAGATTAATAGTGTGGAAGGATGATTTGCTACATGAACTCCAGTCCATTTCCTGTATATGGGAGTGGAATACGTCGTCATAAAGGCCCTGCTGAACAGTGACTTTCTTACAAACTGAAGAAGCAATTAAGATAGCCCTAGAATCTTTTGAAGTTTGCAAGTTTGTTTAGAATCATAAACATGAAATGAACAATCGCCTGTAAACATTTTTCATATTTGCAAAAGGATAGTTTTTATGATAACTTTTACAAGTTCAATAAACTTTGTGGAATTACTAGTTTTAAGTAAAAACCATGAAATACATGAAAGCATTCCAACAGGCATAGTTGTGAAAATAATATATGTACTTTGAGAGTAGAGAACAATGAAAAGGCATTATAAAGGAGATGACCGGATAGAGCCATCAGCAAACGCAGGCGAGGGAAAAAAAACCAGAAGGAACAATAGGTGCTAGGTGTAATTAATCAGGGACGGAAAAGGTTTTCTAAACTAAAGCATAATATATGCAGAATAACTAATAAATAGAGGAAAAACGAAGGTTAAGGAAATGTAAGAACAGTAGCAAAGCTATGGGTTAAAACAGCATTCTTGATAAATAGTTTGTTAAATAAAGCCTACATTTATAAAGTATTACAAACAAATATCTAACTTATGAAAAACATGGCCTTAGAATCTTGGCCTTGGCTATCTTCTGCATGGATAATTTGTATCACAACGACCAGCGTTGAGTATACATGGACCACACCACCGATGTTTTGGGCTGAATCATTTGAAATCCTAATCTGAGCTACTATGCAGGAACACTTAGTGGTGCATATGGACCACCTATTACTTAACGTCCATATGCAGGACCTCTGTAGTACCAGCAAAATCTGGAAAATAATTTCCTCCAATGCCTCTGTCTAGATTTCAGTGAACCATCGAGAAATGGGCCTAAACAAAAAGTTTTAAAAAATACTTTCCAAAGTGAGCCAGTGCCCAGTTTTTCGCATGCTGCATACAACATATCGGGGATTAGCTTTGCCCCATTTTGTGATGGATGCATCTCTCACATCACCACCTCTGAACGCAGAACCAAACTGAACCATCAAAGTACACCTCACATTGAAAGAACAGCATCAACTTGAATATTACTGATTTATCCTGACTTCACTGAGTGGATGTATCCTCCTTAGATCTGGAGAACAGGCAGTAACTACGTTTAGGCAATAGTGTTGGGTGAGGGGGGCACAAAAAAGACCAGAAATAATTAAGCCAAGTGTAAGAAACTTCCCATCTGCAGATAAAAATGCAAACGCAGGTGCACTAAACTGACAGCATGTGATAACTCACAAAGAGAAATTAGCAGGTTCATTAGCTCTTTTTGTCCAACAAGGGTTGTGATTTGGACAACAGTTGGAAACGTCTCTCAAAGGCGTTTCTGGTTTTATTTTAGTGTTCTAGATGTTGCTCAGTGCTTTCATGGCCCTCCTCTCAATCAGCATCTGATTTTGGACCATTTTATGGTTTTTCAAGAATGGTAAATGTGGCTCTTTGTCTGAAACATGTAATGTGTTTGTCAAGTTCGGGGCAGTACTGTGTTTTCTGTGCCCTGTTGGAGTTTTATTTCTTTTCCCTTCCTGTGTCATAGGTACTTATGGTTTCAGTTCTGGGTAGCAGGCCTCCTGCTTGTTGTGAGACCAGATACCAGACAACCCAACACCTGTCAGATTCTACACGTTCCCAAAACAAAATACACAAAGCACACCATGCCCAGTTATTTCTGGTTTACACATGCTGACCAATATCATCTTTGGTTGGGTAGAGAATATCCTGAAACCATTTTTTTTGTTTGTTCAAGTTTCTTTTATTGATTTTTACGTTTCCACAAAGGCATTATATACGTACATACAACAGCTGGAATCACATTGCATGTGCTTCGGTTTATAACCGGTCAAGACATATTGCATAATAGTGCTAAGCAGGCCCCACTTCAGCCTGCAGGTAATGTCCTAATGCTAGGTAACTCCCAAAAGGGAGCAGATGGTTGTTGTGCTTGGCCCGGTTAACTCTCATGACTATGTACGGCATGCCTGTAGAGGGGGAAGTGGTAGAGGAGGAGTGGAGGAGATTGGGAAGAGGGGTGGGGTCAGGGTTGTAACAATGTGAACTTTGCCCAACTCAGGTCTCCGTCGCTCCTCAATGCTACCAGCCACCCATGCCTTCATTTAATGATATGTGCCTATCCCAGCAAGTGGTGTGCTCCCTACTGTGTGTAAGGGGTCCGAGGATGGAGCGTGGTTCAGTGCTTTATCTAATGGGCCCAGTGCGTGCTCCCGCTAGGCTTCATGATGTGTCACAGCTGTCACTGCGCTGGGAGTGGGGGGGTGTCTGGGGTTCTTTCTTTAGTTGTCAATTGTCATTTTCTGAGGTTTGCGTCCAAGCAGCTGCCATCGGGGTTTGAAAATATCCTGAAACCATTTATAAGAAGTAGCCCCATTGCTTCCAAGCACCACTCTTCTGTTAAACAAATTGAACACTATTGGCCCTCTTCCGAAGGCAACATTTCTGGCAACACTAGATGTGTAGTCACTGTGCATAAATAAATATGCCACACATATATAAGATAAAGTTCTGAAAATACAAATAAACAAATTAAATAAACTTCGAACGCCAAACACACTTGCTGACACTGTAGCTAAGTGCATAGAAATCCTATTTACTCAAAACTAATGCTGAGTTTGAGGCAATGCTTTCAGGTGGGGTCTACAGACACTCATTTTTGGGGAACCAGCACTTCTACTTCTTCAGCAGATTTTGATTGAGAAGAAGGATGAGGAAGACGGAAAAACATTAATAAAGAAATAAAAGTGGCTGAAAGATATGCAGCGTTGGTATTCTGCCCTCATCTTTCGATAACGTGGGCCACTAGCTACAAAATATTGGGTAGCTGCACATGAGCATCAAGCAACATGGTTTACGGAAAAGCGTAATTCAGGAGAAGGTCTGCATTGATTTGCCACTGTCACAGAGTCAAGAAATCAAATGTCGGTGAATGAAACATTTCAAAGATCCACCACATCTTCCAAGATCTAAAGATTGTGGTATTCAGAGGTAACATCACACCAGAAAGTGACAAGACTCATGAATGTACATGCAGCAGTGAGAGGTGAATGAACAGGGCATGCAGATTCACAGGTAACCTTCAACCTTTCACATCTACTCTGCGAGATGCAGGGGTTGGAGTATTCTGACTCAAATTGACCCACCATCCTTGATGAGCCACTTCTCTAATTTCTGGGTGACTAGGCCCTTGGACAACCACCTTGCACATGCACTGGGCTGAAGTGATTGACATCACCCCAGCAAGTAAAGCCTTCTTGGGACCAAAGTGTAATATGCAACTATGAACTGCAGCTTGTCCAGCCTACGAAATCCCAGTCCTGGCATGTGACTAACTGAAGCCAAGACCCCTTCATCCTACTCTGCCAATCTTAAAGATATTGACAACTGATTCCACCCAATTCCCTTTGGTGTTCAAGAGTCAAAGCTCTGACATGTGGCAAACTATGCCATCATCTATATAAATGAAAATGTAAATGTTGGTTTGTTCAAAATCGCAAATCTCCGAAAGTTCTTCACCGATTGCTTTGAAATTTTGACACAACGTTGGATTCGAATAGGGGCGTGTTTTTATATACACAACATTGGATTCCAATACACGTGTGTCGAATACGCGCGTGTTTTTAATCGAAAGCACAAACAGACACATAAAAATGTCAGTTAGTTTGTTCAAAATCTTAAATCTACGAAAGTTCTTCACCGATTGATTTGAAATTTTGACACAATGTTGGATTCGATTAAGTGCGTGTTTATATATACACAACGGGGGATTAGAATACGCGCATGTCCAATACGCGCGTGTTATTAATCGAAAGGCCGAACAGACCCTATTGATTTGGTTGCTGCGCAAAAACTACAAGGGACGCATAGAGACAATAGTCTACATATATTAGGATGGACAGTTGGTGTCAGGATGATAGACCGGGAAGTGGGTGGAGGGAGGGGGGAGGAGTTGGTTCACTTTTCAACATTAAGAATGGACGCATAGAGTCAATAGTCTACATATATTAGGATGGACAGTTGGTGTGAGGATCGCAGACCGGGAAGTGGGTGGAGGAGTTGGTTCACTTTGCAACATTAGAGCGTGTTTATATACATACGCAACGTTGGATTCGAATACGCGTGTGTCCAATACGTGCGTGTTTTTAATCGAAAGGCCGAGCAGACCCTATCTATTTCGTTGCTGCGCAACAACTACAAGGGACGCATAGAGACAATAGTCTACATATATTAGGATGGACAGTTGGTGTCGGAATGGCAGACCGGGAAGTGGGTGGAGGGAGGGGGGAGGAGTTGGTTCACTTTGTAACATTAAGAAAGGATGCATAGAGACAATAGCCTACATATGTTAGGAACAACAGTTGGTGTCAGGGTGGCAGACTGGGAAGTGGGTAGAGGGAGCGGGGAGGAGTTGGTTCACTTTGCAACTTTAGCGTGTGTTTATATATACACAACGTGACAATAGTCGCAAAAACATATTGTGTGCCCACAAGCATTGTGAAATTAAACATATTAGAAACGTGCGCTTACTTTTTTCTTTCTCTTCCATTTAACCAGACTGAACCACAGCACCGCGTGGCAGGGTACAGCTAGTTATTTGAATAAAAAAAGAGCCTTGAACAATAGCCTACTACCAACCTACATACAGTCCATGGCAAGTGGGTGCCCAACTGACCAGACATCTATGACACTGTCACAGGCATTCCATCTGTGTCAGAGTCACCTGTCCTTACCCTGGTTATTGAGCAGTAGTAACAAGCAACTTTGGCTTCATATTGATTAACACTCATATGAATTGGGACTTCTTTACCAAGCTATCAGATATGCATATCTTCAAACCACAGACAATACCTCTTCTACTATGATCTAGTAGGAGTCCTCTTTAGTAAACATTCAAATACTAGTTGGTGGCTTGTAGTGGCTGACATTGCACCCAGCTGGCGAAATGGAGGACTCCAATTCATAGTCCAAACCATACTAAGTACTCCCGGTCACTGTCTCTATTCATAAGTAAGATAATAGTTATACAAGCATTCCTGATGGCTCACAGCCTCCTTCCTCTTATTTCACAACCCTCCTCGCACTAAAAATGGGCACCATTCTACTACAACCAGCTTAGAAAGTAAACTGGTGGAAATGTGCAACTTGCTGGAATCTGCAGAGCTAATCCATGCCACTCAGGGGCAATTCCTCCGCTAAGATGGAGGAGTGTTGTCCCACTAAGTGCACAAATAAAATGATAATGTTACATTACTATCATTTTCTTCTTCAGTAAGGAGCCAGCTAGGTTGGGGCGGGCAGGGCTTGTTACAGCCTGGGAGAGGGCGGAGGAGTGGTTCCTGCTGCTCCTTAAGTGCGTGACGGTTTGGCCAACCGCCTTGGACCAGCAAAACCTTTATGTGCACTTTGCATGTTCTCCACAGGCTGTATTGTACAGCCTTGGTGGAGAACATGCCCAGCCTCCCAGTCCACGTCTAAGCGCTGAACTACAGTGCTCAGACCAATCACAACTCTGCTGTAACACAGCTCTGCGATTGGCTAGGGGAGTCTGGATGTTTCCAGTTCCTGCATTGGAGGAGAGGCAGCAGCTGGTGAACAGCGCCAACAAGGTAAGTCTTTTTTTCTTCAAACCCGTTGCCACCGTTCCCAAACAGGCACCACTGATGCCACTAGCAAACACAAACCTGCACATCTGTTTCTCCCCTCATTCATCACATTGCTAAGCACTGCACCCACAGCCATGATAACAGCATGTTTAACATTGAACACCAAAACACTTCAAAATAGGATTGCAGCTACACCACCACTCTTCAACCCCACTCTCCCACAGAAGTAGCTTGCTTCTTGCCTAGGAAGGTGCTGTGACACCAGACATAGTAGTATGCAGTGTGTCATAAATACAATCAGTCAGTGTAATATTACACCAGGTGTGCTGCTTGAATTCCTAACTGTTGATTGCAAGGTGCAAGGGACAGAAAGGAGACTTGTCAAGAGAAAGAAATGATGCACGCATGTTTCAAAGCCTCATTTGCACACAGCCTTATGAAGTTATCATGAGTTATTTATTCATTGTGCCACCAATATTATATGCAATTCTCATGTATACTGCAATTATATGACAGCACATCAGGTTTTTTTTATTTAGTTTGCCGATCTTGTAATGTAATATTGTCATGATAAAAAAAATATATATTCTCATGCGCAAAAATGTAATATCATGGTTCTAACGTTAATTCAACAGGTGATGGCCCCACAACAACAAAGTGGAAGGCTGAAGAAATGATGAAATGTATTGAAAAAATGCCAGCACACAAAAATGTTCCAGTAAAAACTAAAGTAAATGTACTTCAGCGATCGATCATGGGAACACATTCTAGAAGCCTAATGTGGTCAGAAAATACTAATCAAGAACAGGGAGGAAAGAAAAAAATACATCATGAAACAGCATTTCTGAATGCAGTGCATTCCAATTTACATAAAGATAATGACAAAGCAGAGGAGTCGGATACAGATAACATATGTGATGATCAATTTTCACTTGTTTCATTTTCACAAAATGCACCGCAACATTTGAGACAATTCATAACTATGGAATCAGAGCAAAACTTCTCTTTCATAGAAGGCTTTTATGATAATCAGAAGACAGCCACATTAGAGAGGCCTTATCATTGTACTGAATGTGACAAAAGCTTCAGTCGGAAACAGCATTTTATTGGTCACCAGAGAATTCATACAGGAGAAAGACCATATCAATGTACTGTATGTGAGAAGAGTTTCAGTCACATGCACCATCTTGCAAGACACCAGAGAATACATGCTGGAGAAAAGCCATACGAGTGTACTGAATGTGGCAAAAGGTTTAGTCGGAAGGACAGTCTACTTGGACACCAAAGAGTGCACAAGGGCAGAACATTATCCTGGCATGCATTGACCCTGGAGTGATGTTTATTTCTGTGATTTAATGTATGCATAAAGGACCTGGCCTGGCGAAGGGAACTCCAAGAAAAAGACCAATGAATGTACTCCGTTTAAAACTTTAATCCAAATCCTGCCCTTATTGGTCACTTGATATTCTACATGCGCCAGAGACCTAATCTGCTATGGTTTTTAGAAGATACATATTATCTAATTAAGTAGTAGAGATCTCTTCTGCTAGTGAAGTGTAGGCTTTCTTCATTATGGCAGGGAAAGAGGAAAGCACACAAACACAAATTTGCTGGTCCAAAAAGGAAGGTATCTTTTAGTTGCACATTGAAGGTTAAAAAAAATGATTTTATGCTTTTTGCATTAGTTAATATTCTGCGTACATGTCCTTTTTTAAATGTGGATACTTGTCTTGTGCACAACATATTAACAGTGATTGCTATCACAGATTATGGTGTTTTGTAGCTCAACAAATTACAGGTGTTACGTAGCAAATGCATACAAAATATGCACCTGTTGAAAAGTTCAATTTCAGAGTGAACGTTTCAATAGATGGTTGAACATATTGTGTCTGATGAAAATGGATTTGTTAACATACAGCAAACCAGTGCTTAATTGCAGCTGGTGATGGCAGGTGGGGCCTATCTGCAGTCAGTTTTGGGGACTGGCGTTTATTTTTCTTCAACAGTCATTGATTCAGAGCAACAGAGAAGAAAACACTAAAGGATGAAAGATGGAGGAAGAGAAAGACACACAAAACAGTGACAAAGAAAGTGGGATCAAGTGGAAAGGCAGTTTCAGGCAGTGAATTAAAGAGGCACGAGATGGAATCAAGACAATGCAGCCTTGGTATTTGGCACCCTGACCTTAAATAGCGCTGGCCACAAGCTTCTGAGCAAAACATTAAGACCAAGCACTTACTTTCTACAAAGAAAGCACTCCCAGCAACTTGCTATTAAGAAACATGAATAACTATTGATACATCAATGCCCAAAAAAACAAAAGACTGATACTGTATGAAAAGGGCCCATGCACAGGCAACCATTCCCCTGTGCAGAACTCCACTCCTGTATAGGACTTGTTTTGGAGCAGGACTGCCACATTAGTTAAGTTCCTTTTCAAGGGTCTCTGCGAGCATGTGAAAAGGCAAATTATCGTCACACAAAATGCTATTCAGCTAGTGAATGAAGTACAATGACCCATAGCCCCATTCCTTTTGCTGTGGTAGGTGGAAAAAAGTGAAAGACACTTAAACCGACCAATCGATGAAGAGGGCTGAGTGACAGGCTATGTTTGTATGTATGTATATATTTATTTATACTGTCATTATTGTTTGGGGAACATAAGATGGGTGGGCAGCTAAAACTGTCTCAAGGACAGACCTAAAAGGAGAGTTTATACCTGTGGTACTGTGTGCTTATCAGTCATCTTTGGTATTGGGTCCGTGCTGGGAGCTGCACAAGAGGTCTGTCTGCTTAAGCTTTCTGTGTAAGTGGAAGAGTTAATTGAGCTAAACGTTTGACAAAAACCTGAGCAAACAACTGATGAAAGACCTGATAATAGAAAATTATTGGCAGTCCAATTGATAGTAATAGTTGCAAATAAACAATATGATCAACTGAAACCAAAGTCCTCTAACCGACTTCTATCAGACGTAGAGGCCCTGCAACTTACTCAGCTTGTGGGTTCTGCCACACATGAAAAAGGGCATATTCTTGACTATCTTTTCGAATGACCCCAGATTACAGGTGCTTACTTCCATTCAAATCCCCTGGTCTGACCCCTTCTACATTCCTTTTCGATATGCTAAACCACTCCTACAAAAGCCGTCAGGGGGTAACATTAATCTAGGACTGAAATGGTCCACGGCGGCACCTGAAAGTTGGACCAATCATTTAGAGTCTACCACCCCCCTCCCCCCATCACAAGATCTCTAAGAGGCACACAAATGGTGGTCAGACTGGATTAACAGCACACTGGACAATTGTTTTCGCAAACCCATACTGACAACCCAACACAACTCCAAAATAGCTACCTGGTTCAACAGCCAGTTATCTTATCAGAATAAGTAATGCAAGAAACTCAAAAGGAGCTGTACGAAAACCTATGCCCCTGACCTTAAGTCATTATATAAAAAAGCCATCAGACAATATCATGATGACATTAAGGTAGCATAGGCAGAATTCTATGAGGACATGATTAATAAGTCCTCCAACTCCCCCAAAGAATTATTCAAAATCGTGAAATCACTTACCACAATTGAGCAAGGCTCCCAAACACATCACCTTCAAAAGAGAGATGCAACGAGCATTCCACTTTTTAAAAAACAAAGTGGAAAACATATATAACTCGCTACACAATTGTCCCATGGACAACCCCTGAAGTGAGGCAGGACAGCTCTGGTATAAAGGACCTACTCCCCAGCCTAGAACAGCCTGGACTGCCATTTCCCCCGTCAGTGTTGAATAAAGAGCACATAGGGCTCCTCCTGAGTAACATTAAATATGGTTCTCCACTCGATCCCGCCCCTCCCCCCACATCTTACTTCAGGGTGATTACTTAGAAATTGAAACAGATATTCGACCAGGGAAGAGCCGCCGCAATTCTACTTTTGGATCTTAGTGCGACTTTTGATACCGTGGATCACAAGATCTTAATACACAGGCTGAGAGAGATAGGGTTTAAGGATAAAGCCAATCAATGGCTTGCCGCTTTCCTCAGTGACAGATCGTTCCAGTATATGGAATCGTCTATCCTCTCGGACATTCTCCCAGCTCCTTACAGAGTACCCCAGGGCTCGGCGCTCAGCCCGACCTTGTTCAACATTTATCGGAGTCCTCTAGCACACATTGTGCAGGAGTTTGGCTTGTCAATTGTTTCCTACACTGATGACACTCAGCTTGTGGTCTCAGTGTCAGAAGAGATGAATTTGAACCATCTGAAGGTGGTACCTTGCATGGAAAAAATAGTATATTGTATGGCTAACTGTTCCCTAAAACTGAACGGCAACAAAACTGAGCTAATGTTCCTGGTCAATGGCCCAGGCCCATGGGCCGGGATCAGTTCCCCCCATTCCTAGGCCATCCATAAAAATAAAAAAATCACGGGATGTGGCTAGACCAGAATCTCTCCATGGAAACACAAGCCAAAAAATTATCGGTACCCTTTTTCGGTATGCTACGGTTGATCCATAAGATCCTGGACCTAATCCCAGAAAAGGCTCGGAAGACGGTGGTTCAGCCACTGGTGGTCTCGCGACTGGACTACGGCAATTCCCTGTATCTGGCTTCTCCTAAGTATGTGACCAACAGGCTGCAGGTGGTCCAAAATGCTGCAGCCAGAAGGCTCCTGAAGATCCCCAGACAGGAATCAGTGAGATCCTCCCTGAAAAAACTGCATTGGCTACCTATTCAATCTAGGGTTAAATTTAAAGCCCTCTGCCTAGCCCACAAAGCCATGCAGGGTAGAGGTCCGGCCCGATGAAATCCCTTGTCTCTCCATACGTCCCGAATAGGTCCCGCACATCCTGATGAACATACCAAAGATAGAGAGATCTAGATGGGGTGGAAAATCTTTCACATACCAGGTCCCAAAACTCTGGAACTCTATGACCTTGGAAATAAGACTGATTAAAAAGGAACGGTGCTTCAGGAAAAAACTTAAAACCTGGTTGTTCCCATGATCCCCCACCTCTACCTACTGCCCCTCTCAGTAGCACTGGGAAGCCCTCAGGTAGCCATGCGCTTTATAAATCCCTTAAACATAAGTATGAATCTATCTTTAAACATAATTTGAGGAAACTGGTATGGTACCAGAGAGGAAAAACATCTCATGTAGTCTATATTTATCAATCCCAAATGTGGCAATAAAATGGAAAAACAGGAATGTAGTTACTCCAAACGGATAACAAATTCAGAGATGATGATGATGGAAAAGTAAGCCAACTAAGTTCTAAAAAGACTGCTTTTGGATTTCTAGATAACTAACAATAGTAAATTAATTCAGAAATAGACTGCATGTGGTTTATTTTACCCGATAAAAAATAACTTCTCTGCTAATGCTTATTCATCAATAATGTATGTTAAAAATAAAGAAAAGATTGTTTACAACAACTTAAACAATGTTTTAGTGATCCTAAGCAAAGGTCACAAGTACTAATGGCATTAATTATTTTATGTAAAGTAACATTTGTTATTTTACAGCACTTAAAAACTTCTGAAAACCAAAAGCAAGCACAGTGCATGTTTTGTTATTATAACCAATTATAAACCTAAGAAAAGCAGGGTGACAAATATGACACAGTAGAAGACAATAGTCTTACAATCAGAACCCAAAAACTAAAATTGAAAAATATAATGCAGTTGTACTAGCCCAAGTTAATAATTGATCAAATGTAAGCACATTATGCTTGCCTGGCGTAATAGTTTGTACGCTAGATCAAAGTGTTTATTTTCAAATAAATCATCTAACACCACTCCTTAAAAAAATGGTTATATTGCAAAATGACCCCATTACAAATTATCTCCCTGAAATAAAGATAGCTATTAACATAAATAAGGACGTGAAAATGAATTCTGTTAAAATGAAATCAAGTGGATATTGGCTGTTGGCCTTTCACCTAAAAAGCACACCATTCTTCCTACAGTGCTCTCTCCATTTAAGAACAAACGTTTCATACGTAAATGTGTCCATTTGTATTTGTGATGGGTTTCTTTGTGACAAACATTAATCTATTGGTGATAAAACCAAAAGTTAATGGAAAAGAGTGTGTGAAATATAACATTGAAACTACATATTTAGAAGGTGTAAAATTAATGTGCATTGTTTCAATAAAAGCATACTATTTGCAGGCATATTCTTAAAGAGTAACCTCAGATACACCTATAACATAAAATTTGTAATGCAGAATAAGGGAAAGCTGAGTACATCTTAAGCGAAGAACAGAAGGGACAAAACCAGATGTTTTAGGAAACCACGGTATAGCCAATATTTAATAAAGTGATCACTGACATTTGTAAACAAATCTTCATTCTTTGCAAAACCACACAAACTTTTAAGTCACATTTTTTAGCAATTCCAGTATTATGGAGTAATATTAGTGCAGATGTAAGACCCTTTTTGGAGCGTAAGCAGAGTATATTATGTTGCGGTGAACAGAAAAATAAACTGTAGCAGGATGAGGCAGGCCTTCCTTTATATAATGCCCATAATATTAATGGCTGACTACTCGCGTCATTGGTTAGATGAAAGACAACACACCCGCTTAATCTAATGACCCATTATAGTCGAAACTCCTGGTCCAACAATGCTGTGCTGGGCCCTGCACTAGTTGATTTTTCAGTGTCACAGGCAGCTATACTGAGTCAGCATTTAGACCACAGCCCAGATAGAAGGGGTGGTGCTTATTGAAGGAAACCTAAAACTTATGTTTGTCAAAACAGTTTAAGTTACTGCCTGATTGATCTACCCGAATCATGAACTGGAGTTATGGCCTCCAATTTCTCAATACAAAATGCCCCTTGTTTCAGCATACTGTTGTCACATTCACTTCCCCTTGGATCTGTACAGATGTTTAATTCCTTGGATTCTTAAATAGAAATCTGTCCTCTATATTCAAGGAAGTCCTGTCTAATAGCTGCATTGTCCTGATCCTTGTAAATTTTTCTATTTTAGCCCTACATTATTTTCTTGAGTTTATATGTTGCTTATCTACATAGATTTCACTGGCACATGATCATGTGCCCCACATATGCCTTTTGGCATGCAGTTTGGTTCCTAATTCTACATTTCTTTGTGGTGGTCTGGAATGTAATGTATTACTTGTAATCGTATCATGAGAAACAAGAGTAAACACTACAATGATAGCTGCTAATGTTGTGGCTCATTAAAATGGTTTCCGCCTTCTAATGCTCTTATTGACCTACACAGTCCAAAAGATCTTAAACATTCATACCATGCTAGTAGGAAAAAGTGAGGGGGCTTTTACAATTCCTCTCTCTAATCTCTGAATGCAGCCCTCAAAATAGTAACAGTGCTTAAAATATGCTTTTCCACAATTTGTTTGAGGTTTCATTATATGAAAAAACAACAAGTAGCATGGACGAACTTTCTTATTTGGGCCTTTGAATCAGCATATCTTGGCTCATGTGTATCTCTGCATGATTCTTAGCACACTTGTGTGACATCCCTCAAATTCAATCTAACAAAACATATAAGCATGTTGGGGGAGGGGAGATAATTTACTTCTCTGTAGAGCCTTGGATTAAGTGAATTGTTTTTCGTACTTTTACATCAAGGTAACTAATCATTCTAGAAATGATTGCCAAAAGTAAAGCATATCAATTGTTCACAATAATTAATATAATTCTAATGAAAGACTATGCAGGATTACTCCTATAAACTGACTGCATCAAAAGGGAGGAAAGGGTGTTTCATGGAGTTCTTCTGACGTGAGGAGTTCTAATTGCTGAACCCTGATGGAGTGCCCTTCATACCAGTTGTGTTACCAAAGAACTGTGCACAGGTCTGACCCAGTGAATAGTGATTCTGCTTTTCTGTTGCTGTTTAGGGCGTGTGTACTTGGTCCACGTTGTTTTGATGCTGTCAAGAGGCAGATTACTTCATAGAGTTTAGATGGAGCTCTTTTACTGCTTTTTCATGTTTATGTTATTGGTCTTTCAGTCACAATAGCTAGGAGCTCCGCTGGTCCAGGCACAGCAAGACTGTGCTGATCAAGACTATTCATTGACCCTCCTACTTTCTATCTTCTTTGGACACACTCCCCTTTTAGTATTTTGAATCTTCACAATTGCTCCTCCAGGCTGAACATGCAGTCCTAAGCATTCCACTTTCTCCAGCAATGGAAAGTTTGGTCATTTGGTTCGCAATGAGGATCTGCAAAGAATGTATAACCTTGAAAATAAGCATTGTGTGTTTGCTGCCAGGCTCTGCAGCATTATGTTTACTCCGTAACAACAATGTGGCTTATGTTTTTTAATGGTCCGAACTGAGAAAGTTATTTATGCACCTTTCTCAGTCTCCTTCTGAGAACACACTCTTACTGTTGCTTCAGAGTCAAGTACTCTACTATATCACTGACTTAAGTGTCTCTGACAGAGATGTGGATATGGGAGTCACCTGGTGGATTGGAATAGAGAATAGTGTTGCATGTAGGTCTGAATCGGCTGGTACAATTTTACTGTTTAGATGTTTCTTTTTCTTTGTTTTGTCTTCATTTAGGATTGTAGAATTAAATAAACATGTTTAAAATTCATTCATGGCCATTGGTTTAACGCTGCATGTCTATGGAGACTGTGCTGTACGAATAGACTGCATGCCACTTTGCTGTATCTCGGTTCTTGCATTTCTTTTGACAATGGTAAACCCACCAATCTATTTGCCCGCGTTTGTGATGGTGGGGCAAAGCTACCAGGACCTCATTTTTCCAGCCACTGGTGAAAGCTTTGCCATAGACCGATTTACATGGAGTATTCTGTGCCAATCTAAATCACCTGAAGGCAATTAAATACCGCCTGTACAGGTCTCTCACTCAGTCTCCCAGCTGCATTCAGGGTAAAACCACTGAGTGAGTGAAATGGGTGTTGCTATTGCACAGAAAGAATCACACAGACAGAGTGTGAAAACCTTATACAGTATGTAATACTCTGGATGGCGGAAGTAAATGAGAATACATGTTTATTAATTACTTCATTGTGATAAATTGGCTACATACACTTCTGCTTTTTGTAGTGGCTTTATACTATTTAAACTGAGCAATACAATGTGGAAGCCTTGGTCATACTAGTAATCTATTTGTCCACTTAGTTTACAACGATGATTGAACTGGACTCGACTAAAGTTTGCTTGTACCAATAGGAACTATCAGGACAAAAATTTGCATTGTTAAGCATCCAATAAAAAACCACTTTTTAGCAGCAAGATGCTTTCTCTTGTATGAGGATAAGCAAATGACATAGCAATCATTGAAGAAAAACAATAAAATATTAGAAAGGACAACTATAAGAGTATAACTATTTTAAACAATACGGCTATAAGAATTTATCAGTCAAACCCTTGATAGCAATCCTGCTCTGGCCCCAAAAGACTAACCTAACGTTCGTTGCGAACGTGAAGCCTGAATGATTAAAAATAGTGCTTACATGGTGTGGCACTGTCCATTTTTCAACACTAGCCCTTCTTTTACAATTTAGAGTACCACCTTCATTTTTACACTTTATTTATAAAGTTTTATATATCGCTTATATGGCGCTTATATAGCGCTAGCTAGACCCGGGGGTATCAGAGCGCTTTACATACACAAGAAAAGAAGAAGTTGCACTACATCGTAGAACATGAGGAATCATAAAATATATAAGCATAGACATCATACTTAAATATACATTGGGGAGTGAAGAACGCAGGTGGTTGAAACAGTCCGATGACCCCCATCCTAGAAAAAGTCAGAGTAAGAGGGGAGATCAATTAGTTGGTTGACTTGGTCAGGGAAGTATTGGTTGAGGAGCAGTAGTTTCAGGTCCTTTTTGAAGCCAGAGAAGGAGGGGTTGCATCTGAGGTCAGTAGGGAAACTGAAACCAAAAGCCTTCTAATTCCATCAGCCCCGTGCAGTGCCAGACCCACTCATAATGCCTGCATGTCCTGCTAGAGAGAACCTTGTAGAGTACTCTTACCACCTTCAAAGATGAGTGGTAGCTCTCACAGAGCATCAAGTATCCTGTTGTCTCTTAAACTTTAGTTGGTGTCTTTTTACCCCAAAACTTTCTTTTTTGATAGTGAGCTTGGAAAAAGTGCCCCCCCCCCCAAGTCTATAGGCTTCAAACTGTGTAGTGACAGATGGAAACAGATCTGTCACAGCCCTCATTACGTCTGTCTGTGGTATCTATAATCTTGACATAAGTTGAAGTCTTGTGACTGAGGTGAACCTGTACATTGCAGAGCACAAGAAACGAGGCAGGTCGTCTCCAAGTCACAAGCCTATTCGTGCTCCAGGTCACCTTCCTAGGGTAAGGAAGTAGAAAGACCGACCTAGCCATAAACATTAGAAGTACAAAAAGATTTGTTTTCTTCATGTCACTCCCACTCCGAGGAGAGGTTGCACACGTGGGACTCAAAGGACCTGAATCTGCCATACCCACCTCTGAGCCCGTCGCCACCACATCCCAAAGTAAAGTGTTTTTGTTGACCCTGCAGAACTTGGAGGCCTTTAAAGCATCTACATTGCAACTGTTTTGGATCCCAGGTCCCTTTGGAATTTCTTCAGGCCTCATGGATCTGCTAAGGCCCCCTGTCAGACTTGCGTCGGCAGGGTCTGCTACTGCACAGAATTACCCGGTTGGGCCCCCAGCTGGCACCAGACCACACTTAAATAGCTACACCGAAAACGACTGCAGCCGCAGTGGCTCAGCTCCAGAGGCGCCTGTTTTGGATCCAGAGCAGTTTTCTACAAATCCCAGCCAATAGTTTGTTATTAGATGACACAAGTACAGCCTCTTTTTTAGGAAGAATTCCAGGCAGTGCACAACACCATTACTAGTGAAGGCATAAGGCCTCAATTGGTTCCGATTTAGATGCTGTCCAGGATCTTTAGAACATTACACAGGATGAGGAGGAGGTAGAATAATTACTCTGATCACATTTTACTGGTGATGGCCTGTATGTTGATTTACAAAATGATGGTAGACCTTCCCTGAGATAAACTGGACTCTTCTCCATTGTCCCCCTACAGTGGACAGTGATAGTCTACACAGCTGCAGAAATGCTTAACCTTCAGCTGCCTACCTTTGAAATCAAGGCACATCTACTCACTGAGATCTTACAGCCTGGGCCTGTATCTTTGGAGCCCTTGCTACCTTTTTCAATGATATACCCCCGGGCAGGGGGTTGAAGTGCACTGATGATTTGGTGAGATTCCTCTTCTGCCAGTTTGGCAGTAAGGTTCTTGAATGTGGTGTGTCTGCTAGGGTGATCTACTCATGTCATTTGGAATCTGGCCAGCGACATCATGCCTGCTATTCCAGATGAATTAAGGAATATTCGTTAAAACAATCCAAGATTGTCATGAAGAGGCTAAGGATTAATTGAGAGCAAGCCTGGACAAGACAAACTGCTTGGGTCATACCGCTGGCAAGTAATTACGAGATAACATAACACCAGAGGATTCAAGGAAGCAACATTTGCTCCTTTGAGTAGATTTTGTGAAGTAGAAGAGGAATGCCTTTGATTGGCTCCTTTCTTGATTTGTCTTTTGTGTCAAGACTCCAGGCATTGAGGTTTTGATGGACTCTGAGGGAGACTGCGCGATCTATTTTCATATCTCTTCAAGAGAAATGTTCTTCAGGCTGTATACTCTTGGTTTATAGTCCTGATGAAGACCCCACGGTGATGTTGCCTACCCACACTCGTATATAAGGGGTCAAAACATTGACGTTAACCCCTTCCATGCTTATGACGGAATAGTTCCGTCATGAGTACAAGTGGGCTCATGACAGAATCAATCCGTCATGAGCACACTCTAAAAACATTTCCATTTTTTTCTTTGCTTTGGGGGGGGGGACTTCTCCAACCTCCCAAAGCATGGTTAGGGTTTTCATTTTAATGACGATTGCGCACATGGTGCGCTGTCGTCATTACAATGAAAACGAAAGCGAAACAGTTTCACAGTTTCAATGCTTGTGGGGGCTATCTCAGCCCCCCAAACACCGAAAAACATGGGAGAGGTATTGTTGGAAAGGGGAGAATCTCCCTTTTCCAATGGTACCCTTCCCTAGCGGATCCCTGCTTGGGGATCCCCAGGAGGGGGATCCCCAAGCAGGGATTCACCCACTAGCCACCATGAAGGCGGGAGCGGGCCCTTGGGGAAGGGCCATTGCTCCCCCCCCCCCATAAAACATAAAATGTTGCGAGACAGCCTTTCTGACCCTCCCCCCGGGGGGCAGAAAGCACCCGAGACGCTTGGGATTTTTCTTTTTAGAGGCCTGGGGTGGGGTGCCCCGATCCTACCCCCCCAAAGAGGGCAGAAGACTTTCAGCCCCCCTGGAAGGCAGATGTGGACAATAGCCCCTGATGTGCCCTCCGGAAGGGGGGGCAGAGAGCCCACTAGGCCCCAGGGATTTCTTTTTCTATTTACGTAGGGGTGGGGGCTTCCTAGAATGGGCATGCCAATGCCCCCACCCAAAAAAAATGGTTGTTTTTCAGCCCCCCCCCCCGGGAAGCGGATGGGGCAATAGCCCCTTATCTGCCCTCCGGGCGGGGGAGGGGGGCAGAAAGCCCACTAGGCACCAGGGATTTTTTTCCCAAAGTCCGGGGTGGGGCTGCCCAGAATGTGCATGCCAATGCCCCCACTCCAAAAAATGCCAGTCTTTCTGCCCCCCCCCACCCCTCAGGAGGCAGATGGGGGCAGTAGCCCCTGACCTGCTCCCCGGGGGGCAGAGAGCCCACTAGACACCAGCGATTATGCTAGCTTATTTATAATTAGGGGTGGGGGCTGCCCAGACTGGGCATCCCAATGTCCCCAACCACACAAAAAAATAGCCACAGTCTTTCTGCCCCCTTGGGGGCATATAGGGGCAATAGCCCCTGATGACCCTCCTACCAAGGGAGACAGAAAGCCCACTAGGCACAGGCTTTTTTGGGGAATGTGCCTACCTATGATTTTGGGTTCTAGCGCAGCTGGCATCCAAGGAAACCTAGCAAACCTATACATTTAGACACCCAGGGGAATCCAGGATGGGGTGACTTGCCTGGCGCTCACCAGGTTCTGTTACCCAAAATCCTTTGCAACCCTCAAACTTTGTCAGAAAAAGCTAATTTTCCTCACATTTCTGTGATGGAAAGTTCTGGAATCAGCATGTTTTGGGCCATTGCCTGTCGCTGGTATTTGAGCCACCCACGCGAGTGAGGTACCATTTTTAATCGGGAGACCTGGGGGAACGCTAGGTGGTACAAAATGTGTATCAGCCCGGTGATCCCACAACTTTCCCGCACAGACATTTGAGAAAAATTTGATTTTTTCAGCAAATGTGAGGTTTGCAGGAGATTCTGGGTAGGAAAATTTGGGGTGCCCACGCAAGCCATACCTCGCTGGACTCCCCAGGGTGTTTAGTTTTCAGTAATGCATAGGTTTGCTAGGTTTTCCTAGGTTCCAGCTGAGCTAGGGTTCAAAATCTACAGCTAGGCACTTTGCAAAAAATAAAAGGGTCAATTTTCACTGTGACAATGTGGTGGGTCCACCTACCCACACAAGGGAGGTATCATTTTTATCGGGAGACTTGGGGGGAACACAGAATTGTAGAGAACACTTGGGGGGACTTGGGGAACACAGAATTGTATTACCTATTGACTTTCAATGCATTTCTGCCTTCCCAATGTAAGACCATGTGTTAAAAAGAAGTCACTTAGAAAAATGTCCTATAATTTACATGCTAGTATGGGTACCCACAATTTTGGAGATGTGTAAATAGCTACTGTTTCTGAACTCTTTATTTTGTTCCCATTTCAGAAATACATAGGTCTCTTTCATACCGATTTCCCTGTTTATATTTTCCCCAACTGAATTGCAATATACCCGGTACACAATAAAAAACCATTGCAGGACGCTGCTCAGTTATTGGCTTTGGGTTGCTCGGGTTCTTGGTGAACCTACAAGTCCTATATATCCCCACAACCAGAAGGGTCCAGTGGATGTAGCGGTATATTACTTTCAAACATCAGTCATACTTAGTAGAAGTTACAGGTGAAACCATTGGCACAAATGGCTGGTATTTTTTTTACTCATTTAAACTTTTTCCTATTTTCAACTGTTAGTTTATATACGAAAACCTTGAAGGATCTACAGAAATGACCCCTTGCTGAATTCAAAATATTATCTACTTTTCAGAAATGTATAGCTTTCCGGGATCCATCATTGCTTTCATACCCATGTTTACCATTACCTAGAAGGAGGTTGAAAGCACAAAAAATAGCAACAATAGGCTATGTCCCAGTAAAATGCCAAAACTGTGTAAATAATTGAGATTTTCTGACAAAAGTCTGCTACTTCCTGGATGCTGGGAAGATGGTGATATGAGAACCACAACCCCTTTGTCGATACCATTTGCACGGGAACAACCAGACCCTTTCATCTGTAGCCCTTTTTCCCATTTTTCCCCAAAAGAACTAAACGTAGCTGTATTTTGGCTAATTTCTGGGTCCCCTCCTGGTGAATCAACAAACCCTGGGTACCTTAAACATCCCCATGATGTTGGAAGAAAGGGACGCAAATTTGGCGTGGATACCTTATGTAGTCAAAGTTAACCAGGCCTTAGCGCGAACTACCCCAAATATCAAAAAAAGGCTTAGCACGGGGTGCGGGCGAAGGGGCGGCCTACCAGCAAAGTGGTCAACTGCACAAGTGTACTTTGCCCAAATAGACCTGTATGCTTGGAATGAAAATCGCATGTCTATCTAAAGTGATCTAGTATATATGGATGCTGAAGTAAGTCTTTATGTGTTATTTATGTATAATATTTAGATTTTTCATTGTTGTTGATGTTTGGGTAATTTTTCAGTTAGTCACTTTTTTATGTCACAACTACCTAATTCTGTATTTCCTGTTCAGAATTTGTACCATGTGTATTAGTCCTGTCGCTCATTATTATTGATATGTTTAAAAATCACATGTGATGTATTATTTTCTAATATATCGTACACAACTTTTCAACTTAAATTGAGTTTTTGTGGTTTGTGTTAATGTTTATGGTCAGTTGTGTGTTTTAATGCATCATTAATTGATAGACCGACATCAGTGAGAAAAAATTGATCTATAAATTAATTTCCTTCCTCATGGCAGAACCTCTGTCCGTATACTGTTGTAATCTCCAGGTTCTGCATTTTACTGGGACACCCCATTGATAAATTGGGTCATGCCATGAACACTAGTGTTGTGATCAGAGGTCACAATGGATGTGTACCACAGGATGTTCTGGGGACATCCAGGCATCATTTATAGATATGCCTTTTGATGGCTACAGGCTCTTTGTAGAAGAGGAAGATTCTGCACTGGTGCTTGTCAAGGAAACCCTTCACAGCCTGTTGATAGGCTTGATGTTGTTTGCTCATCAATTCCATAAACAACATTGTGAACTTCAGAGGGACTCGCAAAGCTTTGCTTATCACAAAAGGCAGCTCTTGCAAATCAAAAAGAGAAATTGATGGATGGAATGCAGAACAATGTCATACATTCACCACAGTACAGAGATTTGGGCCTAAATCCATCGTTTTTTTGCTCAGCATGCCATTCCAGTTTGGATCCAGCCCCATACAAATCAGTCATGACCCTGCACCCAATGGGAATAGTCCAGCCGAACTGCCAAACCAGGTCCTCCCTGGACTGGAAACAAGAATCCTAGGACTGGTTTCATGGTTTCACCCCTCATCAGCCAGGATAGCTTGCTTTCTGTGGCATGGAGAGCACCGTCACACTCGGGGTGAAAAATGCAACAAGAACAGTTAATAGACAGGATGCAGAACAATGTCATACATTCACCCCAGTACAGAGATCTGGTCCTAAATCCATCGTTTTTTTGCTGACCATGCCATTGCAGTTTGGACCCAGCCATATGCAGAGGAGTCATGACCCTGCGCCCAATGGGAACAGTCCAGCCCGAACTGCCAAGCCAACTCTCTCGCAAACCATGCAGCATCCCACTCAGATCTTTGGGGGTTCCAAAGAACATGGTGTCTGCAGAGGCCATAGCCAGCAGCAGGAACAGCATTCAGATTCTTGCTCCTCTCCTGCTGGAGTAGAGCCACTCTGATTCCATACTTCTGTCATTCATTTACAGCAGACAGGAGGAAGGATATGCTTTGTTCTGTACAGCTGGCTTGTAATTACCTCAGACCAGGGATTTTGCAAGTTGTGCAGCATAGTTACTCCTTTCCGTTCATATCTTCCTCTCGATATGCTCCTCCCTTTCTTACTCCAACTTCAGCTCATCGTGTTTCCATACCCACACAGGACGTTCAGTCAGTTTGTTAAGGGGGCCTTAGAGGGCGTGTCTGAGGAGGAAAGGAGCATGGAATGCTACTCCTACTACTTTTTGCTGACGATGAATGTCGGGCCTCAGAGCGGTTCTATATCCCTGTTTTTTTAATACTTACCTTCAAAAGGACAAGTTTGAGATGCTGATGCTGACCCAGTCCTCTTTTCCCTGGTTCATGGGGACTGAATGGAATCTTTGGAGTTGCAGGATTCATACTTTCATGTACCCACAGGCAGTCCCTCAGACTCTTCCTTTGCTTGGTGGCAGGATTGGAGCACTTTGAGGTCTTGCCATTTAGCTTCAACTCAGCCCCCCCATTTGTTTATGAAGGTAATAGTGGTGGTTATATTCCGCCTTTGTTGGTCAAGGATACATGTTTCACCATACCTCGATAACTGGTTGCTGAAAGACAGATTGTTGCATTCAGTTGCAGACCACCTCCAGATAACAGTCTTCCCACTGTCCTCCCGAGAGCTCTCCATCAATGAGCACTAGTCCCATCTGCAACCAATGCAGAGGGTTTCATAACCCACTTTCACCCACATCCTAGACAGAGCACTTGGCTTTGCGAGCTATGTCTCACCACACTTTGAATTTATGTTGGTGACATGGCACCTTGTTTACCGCATCAGCCCTGTCATCCACTCTCTACCATAATATGCACTTGAACAGCATTGGACATGTCTTTGTGCCTGGAACATCCTATTTCAAAGCCACAAAAGGCGAGGCATTGGTTATGGAATTTTATGTAGTGAGCTATCCCCAGAGTGTCTCATCTCTCAAGAAACCTTTCAGTGCTAAGCAAGGATGGACAGCTCTTTCACACAATTTTGACCATCCTCAACCACCTCTCAGTCAGTTCATTGGCTTTGGGTGCCTACAACGCTGTTCAAGTGAATGATTGACCAACAAAGTCCTACATTTCTCTTGAAACAAACTGGACCCAATTATCTGTAGCTAAGGTCTTGGGCATGACCTCTTCCACAAGGCCCTCTTTCAGGAACTCAATCTCACTGCGAGTAGTTACATTGCTTACACATCTCATAGAAACCTACTTTGTGGTGTATTCCTATAGCAATACATGAAACCTCTCTGAACAAAAGAACCTACAATATCCATAGCCACTTCACCTATGAATGTTCATGAATTTCAACTGGAGGCGTAGTAGTCTGCGTCACACTCTTACTTTTGTCACTGAAAGCACATGACACACACATTCCTGCACCATCTGGTCTATCTTAGACCACCTATAGGACTTCCTCAAGCAAGCCTTGTTAAGAGTCCTCCCAAGATGACTCTTAGACGCTAGATCAACTAATTTGTTCTTTCCAAAGGCAGTCAACGGTCACACCATCACAACAAATCTTGTTCAATGTTTAACTCATTTCCTTTGGATCTACATAATGCTTCACTCCAGACAACACCATCACATTGCATGGTCACATATCATTATGTTTCCAAGGCATTTTCTTCTATTCACATGCCATCTTGGTCGTCTACAACACTGACAACGTGAAATAAACCTCGACAAGCAATCCGTGGATACATTACTTTACCAGAAAGATACTCTGCAGAAAAGTTGAAATCAATCACCCTCTATCCACGTGCTGATGCAAAGGGTGACTTTCACACTATATTTGAAAATATGCCAAATAATTGTCAGTGGTAGCTCCTCACTAAAAATCAAATTAAATATGAAGATGTAAAATCCCTCATGTGCAAGCCAAAGTTTCTCTTTCAATTCCATGGTAATTAACCTTTGATCCCTTCAGAGAACCCGAAGCAAAAAATGACACGTTTCCCACACTTATCCACCTGTGTAAGTGTGCACCTAAGCACTTCAAGCTAACTTCCACGGTCAAAAACATGTTTTTTTACTGACATCAAAATGGTCAAGGGTTGAAATTAGTGTCATATCTTCATTAATCAAGTGTAAAGTTTGTTGGCAATCTGGGGTCCATATGAACTCCACACCAGTCTTTAACGTGGTGAACTAAACTGGCAAAATTCCAGAGAAACTTGGAATAATACCCAGCTAATCTTAAAAAGAAACATAACAAATTTCTGAAGGGGCAGGTGATTAATCGATCAATCAATCAATTGCACAACAACCAGCTTTGGTCTTATACCTTCATCTGAAATACGGTGCCCCCGATGTCACTGTGCCCACTCTCAAGACTGACATTGGTTCAATGTTTACAGTCCGTCCACTCTGCTGACATCTGTGGCACCTGTATGAGGGTTTTTCCATGATCTCTGCTCTTGCCATCCACCAAGATGTATTTCTTTAAACAAAAAACCCAAAAACATTGTGCTCTTAACACCCTTTGACACTTGTTGAAAACAAGAGGCTGAAGAATTCAAAATCAACTCAAACAGCATCCAAAGGAAGCGAAATAACACAGTGGCATATCGAAAGTTGTCCATAATCTAGATTTGTCCTGTAAAACCACCAGATAAATCGATTAGTCAGAACAACTGTAACTTACTTCCGTGGTTAAGACTTCATCAATGTATGGTAATGATTGCAGATCCGCACTGGCATATTATTATATTTGTATCTGTATCGGGGGGGGGGGTCATCACTTCTGGGGCTAACCATTCAGATGCCTCAATTTCTTCTGTAACACCCAACTTTTGTAACCTGACCAACTGCGCCTGTAATAGCTCCATCAAATTGTGCGCTTTATTTTGTGTGCTACAGATTTGGGATCCTTTGTTTAGTATGGTATGCTCAGAGTTGGTAACAAGCCATAAACTAGTCTAATAAATATTGGGAAATCTCGTAACAATGTCTTAATCTTCCTTCAAAGCAAACACAAGGAGATGGACAGAGCACTGAATCTTTCAGACACTCACCTCCAGTCACAGATCTGGGCTGAATCCATCATCGTTATTTGGCTCACTTCATGACCCCAGTTCAGACTCGGCCATTAGCAAATCAGTCTTGACCCTGTTCCTCATGAAAACAGTCCAGCCCGAACTGCCAAGCCAGGTCTTCCCTGGAACGGAAACAAGCACCTTGGACCGGTTCGGGGTAACACCTCGTCAGCCAGGCAAGCTTGATTCCAGTGACAAAGTGAGCTAGGGACCCACGTCTGGGCATACCCTGCCAGCTTAGGGCAAACACAAGGAGATGATGGACGGAGCTCTGAAACTTTTCAGTTACCCCCCACTCATTTCCTTGTGTTTCCTTTGTTGATCTTACTTCTACCAGGTCATCATCACTTGATGAGTTTATGTTTAAGGTTATACCCAAGGCAAATTGATGTGTCTGCCCTAAAATATTGTCCCACTCTTTGCCGCATAGATTTTACCAACAGCCTTACATCCCTTAAAGGCAATCTTCATGGGAGTGTAAACCAATCATATCAATTTGACTCCTCTATATCCATCAGGAATGATGTCTGGTTCGAGTAAGTCTATTTTGTCACCATCAAAATGTTCTTGCAAAATACATCAACAATATGCAAGAGCCAGAATCTGCCAACACATCACACCTTTACCACGAAAATTGATCTTACAACTTAGGCATGATAAGTGTTTACCAGCATAGTTCATACTGGAAGCTTGTAAAATTCCCTTTTTCTTTCCATAGCATGCACAGCTACTTGCTTTATGCAAGGAACTGCCACATATGTATCATTTGCATTTCTTTTCCCCATTCATTTCTTTCACTTTCGAAAATATTACTCATACTCTTTTCCTTCGCCCTCCTTTCCTTAAACCATCCATTGGTGTGTTGCAATCTTTCGACAATGGCTAGAGCAGCCTTCAAATCAGGATTTTGGGCCAAAATATTTTCTTGCCTACGTGGTTTATTGGTACAACAAACAGTTTGAGACCAAATTAACACAAAAGGTGAGCCATCCAAATTTGCATGCCCTAGCTAAGTTCTTCAGTGATGACAGTCACTAATTTTCTCTGATTACCACTGGTTAGCTGTCAAAATATAGGTCTCTCCGGACCTTGAACATTTGCATTCCAAAAATGACCTTTAAGTATTCTTACTGACATGTTAAATACATTGAGTGGTTCCTAGCGTTTGAAAGGGATTGGGGAGTTTGGGGCTTACTAGCTGCTGTCACATGTAGCCCACAGTAAGAGTAAGTAAACCAAAGAGCTGTGCCTTGGTTCAAGTACCACAACAGCTGTAAATCGCACTTCAGAAAAATGTGGGAACAGGCTGTCTGTGATGAGTTATGAACTACCAGTGATGAAGATAACTGGGCTGGCTTGGCAAAGATAGAGGCTTTCTAGTGAGACTGATTAATCTCAATTTAAAATACATCCTGTCAATCAGAAATGTACTTCAAATACAAGTTTCAACAAGACATGCATCAGAATCAAAACAGTGGTAGAGATCGATCTTCACATCAGAAAATGGTGATGTGGAATTCAATAGAAGTCGCTCTAGAATTTGAAAATAAAAATAAAACTGCTGTGAAGTGTTTCCTAGTTTCTTTATTCCAATATTAATGCTACAGTTGCCAAATCCAAACTAACTGCCACATATATGTGATTGTGCTACAAAGCCACAATGCACATTTCCGCATGAGGAAGTCACCCAGTAGGCGAAGACAGTCTGCGTCACACTAGCACATTGTGCAGACAATGGAATCTAGAACTGCACACAACTCGAGTTAAGTTTTGAAAAATTCATAGTTGGGTACTTTGATGACAGTTATAATGAACAATGGCTCAATGATGTAGAAATCAATATATAAATTATATAGCGTACCTGGAATATATCCAGATTGTTATTTCCCAAGTGCCAAGATACCTCAAGTGCCGCCACCACCTTGAGTTAGCAATTTGGCGTGCAGGGAATACCTCACAGATGAGGAGCATCAGTAACAATATTAATATCAACCATCCATCATCATCAACTGTCCTGAGGTTTTCAATGCCAGATTCAGCAACATATGCCAATGGTTGAAGCTTTGAAACTTGCTTCATCACTCTGCCTCATCATAACTTAGGATTTTGTGTAAGTATTGCCTGCCACTGCTGAAGCCGCATCCTCGTAACCATGTGTTAAGTTCCAGATACCCAGTTCAAAACAGCAGATCGTGGTAGTATGGTTTATTAGGATCTCCAAGATTACACCAAAATCCAGGCAGGAGAGCTGCTCTCCATCTGTCCACTAGTTCCTCAACATTCTGTATGAACTCATACAGTTCTGTGACTCAAGAAAGCACACGCCACAACAAGAGGCTTTACTGGTTAGACCTCAAGAGGACTAATAGCTTTTATATTGGCAGAACTAATTGGTATTAGGAGAATTAATAGCTTTCTGTCTCTTTTGCCAGTGCTAAAAAAGAAAGTGCAGAACTGAGGCATATCTTGTCCAGATGGATTATACTGTGCATAAAAATACTACTTTTTAAGGATCTTTGGGCTCATTCCACCAGAGCCAAGACAGCCATTATGACACTAGCTAGGGTTGTTCAAGTGCTATCTGCCAGGCTGTTAAATGGGCATCTGTTACCACCACCAGGCCTTATTTTCCTAGTTCTTAATGTCCAATGAGAGTTCTATTTGCTCCGTTTAGTTCTGCAGGAGTTATTGATGTAAAATGCACTTCGTAGACCCACCACCTTTTTACTTTGGTAGCCATTCAAAAGGAAAGGAATCTGCGGTTAAGTATGCATCAAAAGAACAAGTTACTTACCCTTGGTCATACACTTTCTGTTGGCTGTGTCAGACCACTGCAAATTTATCACCACAAAAGAAACCCCCCAAATGCTAAAAGGTTAGGAAGGAAGACCCAGATAAAGAAAAGGTATAAAGAGCTGCCAAGGTAAAGATGAAATGGTAAACTAACGGGTAAAAAAAGGAAAAGTAACGGAGGGGAGGGGGAAGGAAATATCCAAAATAATCAAATGAGTACAGACAAACCTGCAGAAACTGTATTAGAACTCAAAGCAACAGATTAAAGTGATCCCTAGAGAAAGAGAAATAAGATTTGCAGAAAGAAACACTGACGAGAGCCAGAGGAAACTGAAATATTCTTCAAAAAGGTAAAGACAGACCCAGAGAAAGTTTAATAAAGTGAATCACTAAAAGAAACTGGTTGATAAAGAACCACAGAAAAAGGGCAAATACACTTACAGAATGAAAAAAGTAAACAATGTTACAGTGACTCCCACATAAAGGGAAAGAGATGCCTAGATAGAAAAGAGGACAGACAACCCCCCTAAAAGTGAGACTCACAAAACAAGAATTTAAAAAGAAAGAAAAAACCACCAACTAGAAAGGAACATTCTCAAAGTGAATGCAAGCTAAAAAGCTAGCAGAAAAATAAATCAGTTAAATGTTTCTAACAGAATGAAACTGGGAAGACAGTACCACAAAAAGAGCAAATGAGCAGAGACCCTCTAGAATTTAAAAGAGTGAGGGGCACACCAACAGAGAAGAGCTAAAGAAGCAGGCATAGGTGAAAAATAGACCTTCGTAAACAAAAGCAAAAATCACGCGAATTGCAGTAAGAAAGGAATCAAAAACAGCCAGAGAAAGAATCCAGGTGTTTTCCTGCCAATGAGTAAAATAGATAACTACAGATAGGAAAAGAGTCGCCAAAGAATGAATCCAGTATATATAAGAGGTTCACAGAACAATAAGGTTTAAAAAGAGCTTTACTGAGAAAAAAAAAGATCTACAGAAAGAGAATGGTTTAAAAGTTCCAAGGAAAGGATTAAAATAGAGACTCATTGAACAATGTGAAATAGGTGATACAAAGAAAAAGACCAATAGACTTGGTGAATGAGAAAGACCAAAAGAAGAAAATTGTAAACGAGAAGCACACAGAATAAACCTAGGCAAAATATAGCCCCAGATACAAGAGAAAACAGGTTCATAATGGTAAGAGTGTCACATAGAAGGGGGCGTGGCCGGCAATCAACCAAGATGGCCGCGATCTAGTGAGGCTCCGAGGGTGAGACTGTAGCCCAGCAATTATCCGGCCAGTTATCCTGCTCCAGAGTACCCCAGACTGAAGGACCCTGTAGCGGAGGTGAACCGACACACAGCGGCCCCACTCCGAGCTCTCTGCGACATTGGAGCCCAGAGCTGCGTCGTGCACGAACTCACGGCCTACCACCGCGCCAAAAGCACCGGCCGCAATTTGGGAAGACCGCCGGGGGAGCGCCACTGACTACCAACAAGTGGTGGCGCGAAGCGGAGCTGAGGCGACCGGAGGCGGGTGAGTGGTGTGACGACTCCCCCCCCCCCCCCCCTCCCCGGCTTCGCTCCCCCAGCAAGCGCACGAGCGGGATCGCTGCTCCCCTCCGCCGGGAGACTTGTGACCGAGAAACCTAACGGCTCGCTGCTAGCTCCGGGACCAGCCACGACCGGACCTGCGCCCTTGGCGGCCCGCTAAGACGCACAGATACTAAGAGAACTCCTGCTCCCCCATCGACTGTCTGAACCCACGCCCGATTGGGCCCCCCCCCCCCCGGTAAGACGTACCAGATGCCTAGAGCCTAATCGACCACTGCAGGAGCCTGTGACTGGTGTCCCCACGGAGCGCCTTCACGACGTGTGCAGTGAGGGGGGCGACGAGTGGTGCAGCTGGAAAGACGGTCACCGGACATTCTGTTTCAGGCTTGGTTTCCTTGATTGGAGATTCGACCCATAAAACTGTGCACCCATTCACCTACTCCAGTGTGACCCGAGGCAGCACCCCTCACGGACCCATAATGAGCGGCAGGGGTAATCGTGGGACCCAACAGAGCAAATTAGATAAATTTGCCTATGCCAAGGACTTTCCCCCACTGGCGGAGCAGAAGAGGACCAGCGCTAAGGGCGCAGAGGGCGGCGCAATCCCTGCTATAACGCTGGAGGACATCATGGCGGCCCTGACCCAGGTACAAACTACGGTTAGTTCCATCTCGACGGATGTCACACTATTACGGGCAGACTTACAAAAGATGTCATCAAGGGTTACTGCGGTGGAACAGGTCACTACGACCCTTTCCTCAGACACTGCGTCGCTGCTTAAAAGGGTGGCGCAATTGGAGGATGACAACAAATTCCTGGCAGACAAGATGGACGAACAAGAAGGGCGCTCCAGGCGCAATAATATTCGCCTTATTGGTCTGCCAGAGTCGGAAGGGGGGCCTGCCATGGACCTGTATGTAGAAGACCTCGTGAGAAACGTGCTGCAACCAAAGGGCCTCTCCAAGTTCTTCTCGGTGGAGCGGCGCATAGGGTCCCGGGGGGGCGTCCACGCACCGGGGCGCGACTGAGGCCTGTTATAGCGCGTATATTCAATTTCAGAGATCGCGACGCCATCCTGCAAACGGCGAGGGTCGCGCCACCCATACGGATTCAGAACTCGGAAGTTTTAATTTTCCCGGACTACACGACGGCGGTGGCGGCGAGACAGAAAAGCTTCATTGAGGTGAAAAAAACATTGAGATCCCGTGAGTTGCCCTACTCCTCCCGGCGCGCCTCAATGTGGTGGCTGATAAAAAGACCTGGTTCTTTGACACTCCGGAGGAGGCACACGACTGGCTCGAGGGATGGCGACCGGCGGAAGGCTCTGGCAGACAGAACAGTAGGCGCAGAAGGCAAGGGCAGACCGACGAGCCTGAAATGACCGGGCAAGAGGAGAAGACCGAGACCGACCCGGCTGCAGACTCTGGGGAATGACTCCTGCTACCTTAAGGGAAGTACCTCTCCTTTTTCACTGTGAACTGTGGCCGGTGACCCGAACTTTGTCTGACTGGTGTTCACCTCCCGTACTGAGCTACTGAGACTGTTACAAATGAGCTGGGACTCTGGAACTGTTAGGGGCTATCTGGTCCTCCTTGGACTTTCACCCCCCCTTTGCTCTTGTAAGCAACGTTGTTTCTTGACTGGGATCATAAGCACTCTGCTGAGTTGGGGTGGCGGGCAGTTTGGAGTCCGCGAAGCAGGGAGGCAAGGAGGGGGGAGGGACGGGGGGGAGTGTTTTTTGTTGTTCGTTGTGTTTTATGTTACTGCGATACACCGATCTACACTGAGCGGCATGATGTTTGGAATCACAGAAACTCATACTCGTCTAATTAGCACACTGATCCATGATGATGGGGGTCGACACTCGCACAATTCCACAGGGCGGAGCGACTAGTGTGACGCCGTCCCTGTCGATACTCTCCTGGAACGTCCAAGGCCTTGGTGACAAAATCAAGCGGGGTCTGGTCCTGAAAAGCATTAAAAGGGAGGGAGCTGCAGTGATACTCCTACAGGAGACGCACCTCACTGGCACGGCCACGAAAGCCATGGACAGGTGGGGTTTTCAGATGGTGGCCCACTCCGAGTTCACCTCTGGGTCCAGGGGAGTCGGCGTTCTGGTGAAAAAACAATTCCCCCTACTCATACAGTCTGCTAGGTCGGACACAGCGGGTAGATTTGCCGCTATACACGCACAGTGGGAGGGAAAACCCATTAACATAGTCTCCGTATACATCCCACCTGCCTTACAGGCGACAGCCCTAACAGATCTTAGCTCTTTCATACTGGGGCTCCCTGAGGGGGATTTGCTTCTTGGGGGGGATTTTAATTTAGTGGCTGATAGCTCGATGGATAGGGTCCCCCCGAAGTTAGCTCCAGCTGGCACAACACGACTAGGGGGCTTCCTGACTGCTATGGGACTGGAGGACCTCTGGAGGAAATACAACCCCCGGGACCGACAGTTCACGTACCACTCCAGCGTCCATAATAGTCTCACCAGGCTTGACTATTTTCTTGGCTCAAGGGGTGGTCCTGGCACTGTGTTCAAGGTAGAAATACGACCACGAGGTATCTCAGATCACTCTCCACTGCTAATTACCTATACACACCATCAGCCCACACGGCGTCGGATCTATCCAATCCGCGCTGCATACCTCCACAATTCTAAGATCAAGAGGGAGCTGAGGGTGGGGACCAAACACTACTTCCGAGACAACGCTGGCTCGGTGTCCTCCGCTGCCACTCTGTGGGAGGCATACAAAACAGTGATTAGGAGGCGTGCAATAGTTTCCATTACAGTGCTTCAGCGGGAGGGACAAGCGGAACTGTTAGCTCTAGAAACGGCGGTGGCTGAGGCGGAGACAAGGCATGCGACGGACCCAAACCCCACTACAACGCACAATTTACAAATAGCACAATATCGTCATAAAACACACCTGACGGAGGAAGTCAAGCTGCAACTGTCTGCCACGCGACACAAAATTTACGAGATGGGAGACAAAGCAGGCAAATTGCTGGCTTGGCTGGACAGACGTGACAGACGGGACAGGTGGATAGCACAACTGACGTTAGAGGGAAGTGACCCCATTAGAGATCCCAGCACAATAGTACACGCGCTAGCCCGGCACTATGAAACGGTGTACTCGTCAGCGTCCACGATCTCGGAGGATGAGGCATACACCTATATTAAAGATCTCAAAATGCCCGCACTGACAGCAGAGGAGGCTCAGGCCTTGGACGCAGACTTACCGACCGATGAGGTGCAACTGGCGATTAAAGCCCTGCAGACGGGTAAGGCACTAGAACCCAATGGAATACCAATTGACTTATATAAGCAACAGGCGGACACGCTTGCGCCGCACTTGCTGCGCATGTTCACGAAAAGCTTGGAGGCAGGGGAATTTCCGTTAGATCAACGTACGGCCACGATTTTGGCTATCTTAAAACCAGGGAAACCGGCTGACCACTGTACGTCATACCGCCCAATTTCCCTCATTAACGCCGAGGCTAAAATACTCGCGAAACTGTTGGCGGAGCGCCTCACGTCCCATCTGCCCAAACTCGTACATAAAGACCAGTCCGGCTTTATGCTGGGCAGGAACACGGCGCTCAATTTGCGAAGGGTACATGGTATACTTGCGCGCGCGAAGTATCTATTAGAACCCGCGGTGATACTATCCCTCGACGCCCATATGGCGTTTGACATGGTCCACTGGCCCTTCCTATTTGCAGTACTACGCCACTTTGGTTTTGGCCTGAAGTTCTGCTCCTGGATACGTCTGCTCTATGCAAGACCAATGACGCATGTAGCCGCCAATGGCCACATTTCGGCAGACTTTCCATTGTCTAGGGGCACGCGACAGGGTTGCCCACTGTCCCCATTACTGTTTGCCATGGTCCTTGAACCACTGGCCGAATGGATAAGGTGGGAGCCCACGATCAGGGGTATCCGCTGGACGGACGACTGGGAAGACAGAATATCCCTCTACGCCGACGATGTTGTGATATATCTCACCTCTCCCAAGCGGTCGATTAACACCTTACTAGATGTATGCACGGCATACGGCCGAGCTTCCGGCTATTCGATCAACTGGTCCAAATCCACCATGTACATATTGCGCGGTCCCGCACCGCGCTTACCGGACACCTGCCCGCTGCGGATCTCTGCTGCCGGGTTTAAATACTTAGGGATACACATCACAGCTGACCCTGCCGTTTTCCATACACACAACCTACAACCCCCTCTTGATCGCCTCAAACGTGACATCCGACACTGGGAATCACTACCGCTGACGCTGCTAGGTAAGGTGGCCCTGTTCAAAATGATGGCCCTGCCCCGCTTCCTCTATGTTCTAGAAAACGCACCCTACCCTGTCCCTCCCACGTACTTCAAAACCATCGCAGCGCAAGTCTCGGTGCTACTATGGGGTACTAAGCCTGCCCGTATAGCGCAAGCTCACGCGCGGCTGGTACGACGGAGGCATAGCGCTCCCGGACGACACAGCTGACCCCGTTGTGGGACATAAAACAGCTGGGAAAACTGAGACACTCCAAGGGCTTTGACCGCTGGGATGCTATCGGCATCTCGACCATTGGAGATCTATGGCAGAAGGGGCAGGTGCTACCTTTTGAGACGCTGCAACAGCAATATGATTTGGCGCTGACAGAACGTTTCAGGTACGTGCAGGTACGCCATGCACTGACAACAGTGTTACAGTCCGGAACAGCTATCCCGGAGGCGTCCCCCCTCGAGGACAGGCTTCTGACTGACTTTATGCCTTCAAAGGCGACATCTCTAACGTACAGGAAACTTGTAAACAACTTACCTGACCCTCTGGAGGCCCTGCGGGAGAAATGGGTACACGACTGTGGTGACATTGATGACTCAGAGTGGCAGGAGGC
This sequence comes from Lissotriton helveticus, assembly GCF_964261635.1. NCBI lineage: Eukaryota > Metazoa > Chordata > Amphibia > Caudata > Salamandridae > Lissotriton > Lissotriton helveticus. Next base: position 512,874,213 of record NC_136070.1, read on the forward strand.
GACTTCGTCTCCAAAAGAAGTGGGTGTCCCTTCGCGTCTCCGCCTGGTGCAACTACCTATACTTCACAGATCATACTACATGAGGGACGCACTACATAAGATGAAAAGAATTTCACACCCATACTGCCTGAGGGGATGTGGGGAAATAGGTAGCTTCTACCACACGATATGGGATTGCCCCCGAATTGCACACTACTGGGTTCAAGTGATGCGCAGCATGTCTCAATCAGAGGAGCACTCCATACTGCCTGACCCCAAGCGTTGCCTTTTAAACATATGGGAACCCAATGACCTCACACGATATGGGCAGAACTGGATGACACTAGGTATGATGGTAGCAAAAAGAAATATAGCGCAGAAGTGGGGTGGGGGGATGTCGCCATCAATATCAGCCTGGAAACAAGATATGGACGCTGCGATGATTGCAGAATGGGCAGTGTTTCGAAATAGAGGTTGTCCCAAGAAATGGAATAGGATTTGGGGGGCATGGAATAAATACAGGGGGAACATTTGCGACCCACCTTCCGATACGGACAGCTCTAGCTCTGATACGGAATAAAGCTTTGGAACTTCGATCTTGGTTAACAACCCATGTTCTGATTGGTAGACGAAGATGCTCCAGTGTTAATGATGTACTCTCGCTGGTTTCTGTTGCCAAACTACTGTGCCTAACTTATATTGTGTTTCTATATGACATTGTATCGCATTGTTTTAAAAATGCCAATAAAAATAATAAAAAAAAAAAAGTGTCACATAGAGAAAAGTTACACAAGAGATACTAACGTAAAGAAAAAGGTTTAACAAGAATAATGCCAAATCAACTGTCCACAAGTGACTAACAGTCTATGTTATTATTTCCTTCTAAATAAAAAAATATTTGCTATCCATTGTCTAAAAACAATTAATCTTGAGCGTGGGTGGCAGATAATTTCTCAATTCTAAAAACTCCAGGCATATATATAAAAAGTGAAGTAGTGTTTCTTGACAAGGCAAAACTACAACACAACGACCTGGAAGATCTAAGCTATCCCTACAGTGAAGACCAAAAAGTACAAATTGCAAACTTAATTTAGAACTTGTGGCCTCCACTAAATAGCTTTGGGATGTCAATCCCCCATACAAATACACAAGTACTTTTCCCAATTTCATGTCCCTTGCCTATCAGTAATATGACTCATAGCTATAGTGTCGCTCATTGTGTCCTTCTCAAACATTCTAAATTCAAGCATTAACAGGTTGTTCCCCTCCCCCAAATCATCATAAAACCATAATCGCTCAATTTTTAAAAAAACATTGCACCTTGCCCCCTTGATTGTGGAAGTAAAATCATAGACTTAAACAGCAGATCAATAAGACTGCTTTACGTTTTGCATTTTACAGATTTAAAATGAATAAAAATGTTCCTAGTACAGCTAACCCATATTCCAAGATGATCGCTCTTTAGGTTGCCTGCCTCAACTTGAACTCAGCTTTGACTCTTTATATTCAAGTCTATCCATATGTGCATTATTTTTCTCATTAGGAGACACTGGACAGAATTTTACATTTCAGAGTACTTCCTGTTCAAACACTAAAGGATAGGTAAATAAGCAAGTGTTCTATATTTTATATGAAAACGCCTAACCCCTTGGCTAGCTCATGAACATTTCTGTTCTTAAGAATTAAGCTGTGCTGCCCATGCTATATTCATTATAATTTTATCATTTTTAGATTAGCAGCTAAGAGTATACTTTTACCACTCCTATCAAAGTTCCTTCTATTTCCCCAGAATACGACTGAGACAGCTTCCATAAAACTCATGATCTCAGTTTTTCTGAGATTTATTTTAGATAATTTATTGTAGAATAATATTGTAGAAAAGGTAAGAGTCATTGCAGGACAATGGGCAATTGATTTAAATACCACAAGATAGTCTGCATATGCCAATAGAATCATCCTAATTTTGGAGGAATAGCGTTTTTGGATTAAATGAAACAAGTCTGATTTAAATTTAAAGCCTGTAGTTTGTTCCAACGATTACTACCATTTACACAATCAAATGTGTTGCTAAATTCAATAGTAAAATTACCCTCCCTTAATTTACACATCATTGCTGAAAATATTAGTTTGGATCATTTAGACAAAGGTACTAAAGGAGGCTCATAAACAAACGTGCTCCCAAGGTAATAGTTTAACCTCATTTAACAATGTCCTTACTAAGTGCAAAATAAATAAGGGCCACCAACCTGTATTTAGAGGACCCAAAAAATTAGCTTTATTTAAATTAGGAACCAATGGGCTCTATAGCCAAGATTTAGGCAACAACCCCTTTCGCAGAACTTAAATACAAAATAGAATAATTCTGGCCAAAAATGTATTTTTTAAATATGGGCACCATTCAGCCAGTTTGGGCTAGGTGCAAACGTTTCATTGATGAAATTAACTTTATTATCTGCATCACTGTTACACTATAACCACTGCCTTTTATTTCGTTTCACTTAAAGTATCTGTCCCTAGTTTATCCCTATAAAACTCTAATGGATTTTCCCCAAGCTACTCACTGATCAAAATATCAAGCCTACATCTTAATGGATGACACATTGCTGCCATATTCAAGATCATCTTCAAATCATTCCTCTTACATGTCTCAAACATCAGCCCAAAATCATGATATGTTTTCTTTGAACTAACATGATGTATTTGTAGAGTATTTTTATTTTCAAAATGAACATTTTCTCAGAAAAGGACTTAGTGGGGTTGTTTTTGAGTTGACATGCAGCTTCAAACAAGGTGGCTTTGCTTTGTTTACAAGACTCTTTAGATCAGTGTTCCTCCCTTCCATTATTCTTAAAATATAGACTCACATCGTTACCTATCTTTGAACTTTCAAATTACTTATCTCCCTGTATATTCCCTCTCAACTACCAAAGATTTCCTCTTCAAACAGAACTTTATATTCTTTGTATGGAACCATCAAATATAATCTATTCAGATTTTCAGAGGACAATTTCAATACTGTATTTTTCCTTTAAAATGTATTCTACTTGTAGGACTCTGCTGCTTTTCCTCCCAAAAGGAATAGACCTTGGAAAGTATCTCTGTCAACCTCACCAATACACACACCATTTACCCATGCATAAAGAAGAATCACATTAGAGCCTGCTGTAGCAATATGGGTCATATTGACTGGTTGACCTTTAGGGAGCCTCCTATTGATTGATTGAAATCATAAGCTGGATAAACAGTCACCTTCCCTAACCACACCCTTTTGGATGCTGGTACATCGTATGTGAAATGTACCATAACACACATTAAACATTTCTCGATCTTCCTTCCCAAAGAAATTCCAAATAAAATCACCTGTCTTTTCACTGAATTTCCATTATTAAAGGCAATTGGGCTTTTCCTTTTTGCATTAGTGGAATATATGTTTACTCAAACCAACGTATTCATGTTTTCATTTATTTTTAAGGTAATCCATTTCCCCATAGCTAAGATGTTGCCACCTATTACTTCCTTTCCCGCCACCTGATTGAAATATTACAGAGGCTTATGAGCCAGACAAGTGCCATAACTCTAGTAGGCATACTAAGGCACAACTGGACACAGGTAGTAGTCCGGCAGCTTCTATGTAAATCCTACCCTTACACAGTATAACCTTGAGCTTCTTTAGACTCTATTGTGCAAGTCCCAGGGTAAAGGAGGAATCAAAATAAGCGGGATGGGGGGGGATTGCGATTCTCCTAATTAGATGCCAAGAGAATCTTAAGTTCATTAAAGACACGGAGGCCAATATTATGCTTTTATCCTTGGATGCCATGCCACTCAACGCAGCACTTGAAAGCACATTACATCATAAACCAAAAACAATCTAGAATTGAATATTAGCAACATATAAGTAGTCCATGCTCAGAATGAGCTGCCTTGCTTTTGGATGATCGAGGAATTAAGAAACTGCTACTGTATAACTCTCCACAAGAACTGAACTACTGAGTAATATCTGAAAAGAACAAGAATTTGTTAAAGAACCCGCTTGTAGAGATCAGCCACAAAATCCCGATTTTAAACTGTGGATACAAGCAAGATTCGCTAGTACTTATTTTTTGTGTGTGCCTGGGGCCCCTGGCAGAAAGGAAAAAAAAACACTTGAAACCATTATTTATAAACTTGAAAATGTGTACTTGCAGGCAAGCGGTAATCACTTGGTTCAAATGCCACCCCAATTCCCCTGGCATGCATGAGGGTAAAAAGTTTAAAGCCGATGTTAAAAGAAATGGAACAATTGAAAGAAGATTTTGTTGTGAAGGGGAAATAAATTAGAAAGGGCATTTTTATTCAAGATAGCTGGAATCTACAAAGCATTTGCACTTTATTTATGTTTGAACTGATCATTCATTTAAGGTTGAAATGCCCGTTTTTAGGTTTGCACAGGGCTTTAAGTACTTTAGAAGAGAAGAAGGACAGGGGTAAATTATTTGCTGCTGAGGAGAAAAAGAATTAGCCAGGGGAGCTGATGGGTTTTGTCCATTGCTTATGTAAGGTCACTTATTTGTAGGGGCAATACAGATCGATAAAAGAGACACTTTTTAACTTTTATTAATACTTACATTTATTCATTTGGATTCTGGGTTTGCACAAGGCCCTTGCACTTTGAAAGAGTAGGAACAGGGGTAAACTATCCGCTGCAAAGGGGAAAAAGAATAAGCAAGGAGAGATGACAGGCTTGTTCACTGGTTTATTTAAGATGATTGCAGGTGCAATACAGCTAAAAAATTGACATTTGTCATATGTACACTCATTTTGTACTTTTAATATAATTGAATTTCAATGGTAGGATAAATTGCATAGTGTATAGCAGAAATCTCTTATGGAGGTTTAAATAAATGGTTTTTAGTGTCCAACTTTCTATTTTAAACAAATGTATTTGAACAGTTTTGTATTTGAACAGTTTTATTGGTATGTAATGGTTTTAATTAACTATGCAAATAAACTTGATTTTACTCAAAATAAAAATCAATCAACAGGAATTGAAAAACAAAAAGACCATTATCAGCGCTATATTCACGGGGGGACGTGGCTTGGAAGCCGATGCAGACAGCGGTGTGAGCGCTGAGCTCCGCTACAGAAACCCTCATTTATCCTGTTCCAATACCATCTCGGACCCCCTGCCAGCACGGCACGCCGTGGGAAAGGAGAGGGCCTGCATGGGCGCAGCTCTGGTGCTGTGCGAAAATAGAATAACGAAGTTACGGGCAGTTTTTCGGCCCAAGACAGACGATGGTAGCGCCCACAAAATGGCGGCGAAGACGAGCTACAAAGAACCGGAGATCGCTGTGGGCGGCGTTGTCGCCTGCAAGCTGAGGGAGTGATCGCTTGGCTTAACCAGGAGATCGGGGACGGCGGAGGACCCCCTTGAGAGCTAGCCCGGAGCTGTGAAATCGAGGAGTACGGGCGGAGCCGACCGGGGCAGGTGAAGCCACCTGAGCCAAAGACCAACAGCGGTGACAAGCAGCGACTGTACCTGGGGGAGCGAAGGACCTCATACTGCCCAGGGCCGAGCCTTGAAATCTAGAAATTGATGCAGCAGCGGGCAGTGGAAGCCGAACGGAGAACAGAGCGGTGACACCCGGCCCTGCACTGGTGAGTGGGTTGTGGCGGGCTCTGGGGCCGCGTAGGCGGGTCCGGGGCCCCGGAGGTGCTGCGGCCTGCGAGCTGGGACAGGGAGGAGGGTGCTTGCAGGCAGTTGGGGGTAGGCCCTCACCAGGCATGCTGATCTAGGACCGGAGCTCGAAATAGATTCGCCGATGCCAGGAGAAACAGCGAACTGCGAGGGAAGGAGTCTCTGGGGCAGTGTGACTACGGAGCAACAGGGAGCTGAACGGTACTAGAAGTGTTCCCCTACTGAACAACAGCAGACCTGAGCGCTGCGATCTTGGCTAAACACATGACATGGACTGCGCACTTCTCATACGTGGGCCAACATTGCTAGAGGAAATGAACAGGCACTGCCCTGAATCACGATGTTTATGGGAACAGGGCCAGATCTGAGCTGTGAGCGACAGCTTTAGCCCACTTAGGCACCTGAAAAAGAACACGATAGGGAGTAACTGAAGCAGTCACTGGGCACAAACGCAGCATCAAGCTACAGCAGGTTGGACAGAGCGAGGGGAACACCTGACTATCGGATTGAGGAGCCTGTGCGGTCATGGGTGAGATACAGGGATTCCCTGTGCCCCTGCTCTCGACTAATTAGATAACTGTGGAGGGAAGAGACGGCGCAATTGGATTCCTGGTGCAGCGGGGACTGCAAGCAGAACCGGGCTCGTGCTGGGCGGGTGTGACCGGCTGGGGCCTCTAGTGTGAAAAGTGGGTACGCTGGAGGTCCTCGAAATGGGGAAGCCAAGAGGGAGGAAGGATGGAGCACAACTCTCAGACACTGAGCCCCTGAATCAGGGTGAACAGAGTGCACAGGAGGCGCCTCTAGACTCTGGAATGCAACAGCAATTTGATAAAATCCTGTCGGCAATTGTGGGCTCCCGTGCTGCTCTACAGCAGGATATTGCACAAGTCGCAACGGGCCTTGGCCTCCTCAGAACGGACCACTCTAAGCTAGTTGATAGAGTGAAACAAGTGGAAGGGGTACTCAAGGACATAGAATCAGCACAGACGGCACTACAATCAACGATGACAAATGCTCTGGACCGTCTGACAGCGCTGGAAAGGCGCGCTGAGGATGTCGAAAGTAGAAACCGGCAGAATAACATCCGTGTAGTGGGACTACCGGAAAAAGCGGTAGGGTCGGACATGGTACACTACTTAGAGAACTGGCTGAAATCAGTGGATCTCCAGAAGGATTGTCCTCCTTCTATACGTTGGAACGGGCGCACAGGGTACCGGGAAAACCGCCACAGCAGGGGCGGCCCCCTCGATCGGTGGTGGCGCGCCTACTGCACTTCCAAAACAGAGACCTGCTCCTTCAAAAGGCACGCACTGATGGTCCCTTTCATGTGGGGAATAGCAAGGTCAACCTTATCCCGGACTACACCTTTGACACCCAGCGGCGCCACTCGTCCTTTCTGTCAGTTAAAAAAGAACTGAGAGTGGAGGGGATTCAGTACTCCTTGCTATTTCCAGCTAAACTAAGAATCATCCTGGATGGCAAGACCTGCTTTCATGAAACGTCAGAGGAAGCGTGGACGTGGCTCGAATCCTACAGGGCCGAAAAAGACGGCAAGGACCGACGAGTCCAAGGAATCTCAGAAGAACTACCAACACGCAAATCGCAGCAGCTTCGGCACAGGAGACGAGGCCTGCGGAGGCCATCACCTTCACAAACTGAAATGGAACGGCGAGAAGCGCTGGAGGTGGTATCTGCCTTATCAGGAGAAAAGATGATGCACTCCCAGGAAGACACAGACTTGGAAAAGGACAAGGATCATTCAAACGCCGATGTTTCAGATGTGGACAGTATAAAGTTGCCATCGATCGCAACGGCAGACGGGATGCTGGATGAATAAGGGTCTGTACTTTGGACGGGTATCACAAAGACGCTGCGGACGAGGGAGGAGCTGAAGAACACTGTTGCAATAAAGGAGAAATGGTGTTTGATGTTGGGAGAGGGGGGGTTTCCTTAGTTCCAATTATTGCAATGATAAACCCAAATAATTAATCGGAGCCCACTGGTCCTAAATCGGATGGGCAGGGGAGAAGAGGTATGTCGAGTTACTCTGGGTTTCAGAGCAGGAGTAAATCCAAAGAATACGCAGGTTCCCCTTTGGCACTGAGCACCCCTCATTGCCCAATAGGCATGCCATCAGTACCTGCTGGTGGAGCTAGATGTGTGTTGACTGTTGTAATGGTTTGGATGGGGACTAGCAATTTGGTTCTAGGTCCAGTTCTTGGGAGGGTGGGGGAACGGGGAAGTTGGGGAAACAGGCTAGGGAGGTCACCAGTGTGTTTACAGAAGTGCGAACTACAATGAGGACATTACTATACAGTGATGGGGCGTTACCCGATTTACGTTGTATCACCTGGAATGTGAGGGGACTCCACACAATGACAAGGCGTCACAAGATCCATGCATATTTAATTAGGAGAGGGATACATATAGCACTGCTTCAGGAAGCCCGCCTCACCAAGGCAGAGGGTCTGGCTTTGCAGCGGAGGTGGAGAGGACAGGTCCAAGATGGCGGATTGACACCGCCGTGCGAAGGAACGCTGCTCGAGAGCGGAGCAGAGCTGATTGAGAGGCACTGTGTCTAACTTCTGAAAACGAATGGGAAAAAATGGGAAAGTTGACGATTTAGCCTTTTGAGAGTGCCAAACTTAAAAATCTCTTACCGCTAATTCTGCACGAGACGGCAGCGTGTGGGCTGACAACGTAGATCAGCTGGAGCCGAGGACGGCGAAGGGGAGGCTCACTGTGCGGGTTAAGTGGAGATTTGCTGGCTACCATTCCAAAATACAGCTCAGCTGTACCTGAAGGCGGTGCACGGCGTGCTGCAAGAACGGTGGTGTTTGGGAGCCAGAGTCACGGATTAAACAAAACGGATGCTGAGATTACAGCTGCTTGAAACCAGGCTGAAGGGGCTCCTTCATCTCATACAGCTACAGCGGCGCTTCCTCCCGGTGGCAGCGGCGGGTTGGCGTGTAATTGACTGGCTTAGCTCCAAAGCTATCTGGCGTTCTGTTCTGCTATTTTCCTCGGAGGCAGCAGCGGAGTGCAGGGAAATGGCACCGAAACCACCGGGACGGAGTACTCGTCTAACTACAGCTACAGCTACAGCTACTAAGGTGACGGCGACTATCAGCGGTCCTATTCCTGTTCATGCTGGGGTTCTACCAGGAAGTACATCAGGAAAATCTGGTAGGGAGGAGAAAATGGAGAAATGTGATGCGACTGAGACGATTGATAAACTAATCTCTCAAATGCCTGACACTGCTAATACTAATGTTAATGCTAAAAACGATCCTGCCTCATCATCTGCCTCAGACTTGTCGCTTTCAGGGATACAAGGTAATCTTTTGGTTCCACAACTAAACAGCTGCCCTGAAAATGGATGTAATACTATAAATGATCAAGAAATGCTGCATGGGGATGGCAATGATATAAATACCTCCACTCCTGCTTCCACTCCTGCTTTTGTAAGAATTACTACCCCTGATGACCCCTCTTTACAAATTGTGACTGAGAGTAACTTGAGCACATGTATTACGCAGGTTACATCAATTACACAGTCTAGCACTACTCTGACATCAAGAGAGGAAGTGGTAGCGCAGCGGGAACGCCTTCGCTTAGCCTGAGTCGTGCCAGAGTCCTGCCCGTCTGCGCCCGTCCGCGCTCGGTCGCGCTGGTCCGGTGGTGACTCTGTTCCCTTACACCTATGCACGATGCTCAGCTACACCAGGGAAGCCCTTTTGGCTGTCAACCACCACCTGCCATCTTGCGACGTATCCCGCGTCTACCCTCTGTGTGGCCCTTATTGATGCGCGTGCGGCAGGTGGCTGCTTGAAACACCCTCCTCATTGGGGGCTATTGGAGCAAAGTCTGCTATCTGCAGCAACAGCCCCTTGGACCATATTACCATCTGGAACCTGAACGTAAGGTCGTTAGTCAAACACCATCAGGACATAGCTGACCTTATGAGCAAGGAACCTCCTGACATATTTTGTATGACAGAGACCTGGCTTCAGGACTCCGACACAGCGGTCCTTAACCTGGCGTTTCCCCCTGAATATTCCACCTATACGCTCAATCGCTCTTCCAGGGTCGGTGGAGTAGCGCTTGCTGTAAAAGCTTGCTACCCCTGTACCTGCAGAGTGCAAAACATCGCGGGCTGTGAAAGCGCCCTGTTTAAGGTTTCTGTTACACCTCACTTTACTTTCACAGGGTTGCTTATTTATCGCCCGCCGGGCAGCGATGTGGCATTTCGAGAGGCTCTTCCTGAGGCAGTCAGTTCACTGGCAGTAGGGTGTGCCAACTTTTCCATCATCGGAGATTTGAACCTCCATTTTGACACCTTGGCCCTACCCTCGGTGAGCAGGATGGGGGCCGATCTTGAGGCACTTCAACTGGTCCAACTGGTCTTGGATTCCACCCATGTCGGGGGACATACTTTGGACCCCTTCTTTTCAAACTTAGTGGGGGTAAAGATGGCCCCTTCCCTTCCCTTGCCTTGGACAGATCACTCGCTGGTGACGATTCACTGCCCACTGTCAGAGGCTCCTTTTAAGTCCTTGTCGCGAGCTTTGCCCAGGCGACGTTGGAGCAAATTAAAGCTGGAAGACTTTTACCGCCTCCTTACGGAAGATCCATTGGACTTAGCGGAGGATGTGGAATCTGGTTATGACCATTTCTGCGAATGGGTAACCAGGGCCCTTGACTCCCTTATCCCGATGATAACGAGTAAGTGCGGTCCTCGTGATCCCAGCCCCTGGTATAACGGTACTCTGCGCGCACTGAAAAGCTCCTGCAGACGTGCAGAGAGAGACTGGCGAAGAGCGTACGATCAGAGCAAAAAAACCTTCTATATGGCCACTGTCAAGGTCTATCATCGAGCTGTTTGCAGAGCCCGGGCTGCTTTTATGCTCTGGAATTTCGCAACAGCTCGAATCCGGTCAAAACAATCTTTAAGGCTCTTAAGGACCTTGTGGCAAAAAAGCCCGCTGCTGATTCCATCAGCTCTAATGCTCACTGTGAAACGCTGGCGGCCTTTTTTTTGAGGAAGGTTCATACCATCTACAGAGCCTTCCCTGCCGCAGCTCAGGCTGGTGTCGGGCCGCATACTGTGACTGGACAGGTGGTGCTAGATTCCTTCCCCTGTCTTACTCCGGAGACTTTTAAGATTTTGGCTCTTCGAGTCAAATCTGGGTCTCCGGCAGATCCACTCAAGCCAGTATTGTTTAGAGACTCGACACTCTCTCACCCGGTCCGCGATTTGATTAATATCTCGCTTACATCTGGCCGGGTGCCCCCGAAGTGGAAGCAGGCAGTAGTAATGCCCATTTTAAAGAAGCCATCTCTCGACCCCAGTAAATCGGAGAACTATCGTCCCATCTCACTCCTCCCGTGGCCAGCCAAACTTGCGGAGAGGCATGTTAACACCGCCCTCACTGACCATCTGTCGCGCACCAACGCTCTGGATGATACGCAGAACGGTTTTCGAGCTGGCCACAGTACGGAGACAGCTCTCCTGTTTATGGTCGAGCATTTGAGGGCAGTGCTTGATGCAGGTCAAACGGCGGCGCTTGTTTTGTTAGATCTGAGCGCCGCCTTTGACACTGTCTCGCATGACATCCTCCTGCAGCGCCTCGAGGAGGCAGGTGTGACTGGTACTGCACTTCAGTGGTTCCGTTCGTTTCTAGCGGATCGGTCCTTCTGTGTGGCTGCCCCGCCCTACCAGTCCAAACTCCATCCACTGTCGTTTGGGGTCCCGCAGGGTTCCTCGCTGAGTCCCACGTTGTTCAATCTCTACGTGAGGCCGCTGGCTGAGGTTACGAAGCTCTGCGGTTTGACTATGGTGTCATACGCAGATGACACTCAGCTAGCGGTCACGATCAGCGGGGACCCCGAGGTGGAGGCCCCCCGATTCAGGGACGGACTTCGGGCGGTGGCCAGTTGGATGACGTCCAACTGTCTCCAACTGAACGCCAATAAAACAGAGGTGATGGTCTTCGGCAAGCGGACGGATTTATGGGGAGATACCTGGTGGCCCTCTGAGTTGGGTCCCACCCCCACTCCGGTTTCGGAGATCAAAAATCTGGGGGTGTGGTTGGACCCCTCACTCAGTTTTGTTGGTCATACCAAAAGGACGGCAGCCTCCTGCTTTGGCATACTGCGTAATCTGAGACCTGCAGTCAAATATTTTGATGCCGCAACCCGCCAACTTGTGGTTCAGGCGACGATATTGGCTCGGCTAGACTATGCCAGCTCCCTTTTTATAGGGTTAAATCGGGCCGAGCTGACTCGTCTCCAGCGAGTGCAAAACGCAGCAGCCAGAGCAGTTGTAGGCCTCCCTAGGTTCTGCTCGGTCTCTCGCACCCTGTGTGCTCTCCATTTTAAGGTGCTCTGTCTGGCTTTTAAGATCTTAAAAGACCCGTCTGCTCCCATATTGCAGAATCTTCTGCGTCCATATATCCCAGGCCATTCCCTTCGCTCCTCGGATCTCGAACTGGCAGCAGCTACACGCTTCAATCGTAGCCGAGCTGGGGGACGTTCCTTTAAGGTGTGGGCAGTAGCTCTGTGGAACGCATTGCCTCGCGAAATCCAGACCCTTGCCGACCTGCTTTCCTTTCGCAAGGCCGTTAAGACTCTCCTGTTTCCTTAGCCCTGTTTAAAAAAATTTTTTTTTTTTTTAAAACTCGAATTTTTAATAAATCTGCTCCTTGGTTATGTTGTGTGGCTGCCTTGTCGGGCGCCGGGACGCTCCTTCGCTGGAGCAGCTGAGCGCATTACAAATACCACTAACATAACATAACATAACGTATTAAGCTCTGACCTAGGGGGTGTAGGGGGAGTATAGGAGTAGAGCATTTTGAACGCTTGGAGCAGTTGGAACACACGGAGGGAGTAGAAACTGATGAGGAGTATTATGATATCTCTGATATGGGAAATAGCAAAACATCATCTTCTATCAAAGATAAAATCATCAGTGTTAAGAAAGGGAGAGGTAAAATTAAGAACAAATTTAAGAAGGTAACAAATAACCCCAAAGCTGCTACCATGAAATCAGTTGCCGAAAATAGCCCGATAAGACAATGGGTACAGTCTAAGGGTGGAGTGAAATCAATGGCACTACGACTATCTGGAAACAGCCCAGCTGAGCTAAACAACATTGTAGCTGATACTGATGATTCCAGTACTATGATGGATTTTAATAAGGAGTCAGCAGTGGAGATAACGGATGGTGATACTCAAAGTCAGATGGTACAAATCACATCAACTACTCATTCCTGTGCCTCTACTGAGGCTTCAAAAAGGAATATTAAGTTAAATCTATTGGGGGAAATTTCATTCCCTCTTTCTTCTATCTCTAATGGAAAAATTTCAGAGAATCCTAATGTGCTTGCTTCAACCTTAGTAGTATCACTTGAGACAGCGGTCAGCACAGCACCCAGTATAGGATTACCAAATGAAGCAAATGAAGCAATAAGTGCTGAAGTTAATGATGCACAGAGTAACAATGACCGACATCTAACTAATGAGCTTCAAAATAATGCATCCTCAACAGACTGGATGCCCCAAGGGGAGGTGTCCTCTTCATTTCAGATGATACTGAAACTATTAAGTGAGCAAAAACAAGAGGCTCAATCTCACTATCAACAGATGAGGGAAGATAGTAATAAGACTCAATCCTCCCTACATGAAATGTCACGTAAACTTGGAACGATTTCTCAAGAGATGGAAGAGCTACAGCAAAGAGTTGTGCTGACGGAAGAAAAATCAACCCGCTCCGAAATAGCGGTAAATAGACATGAATCTCAGCTATGTCAAATGCAGGCCAAAATTGAAGAATTGGAAAATCGTCAAAGACGACAGAATTTACGCATATTTGGAATCGTGGAAGGGGCCGAGGGAGCTGACGCTAGGGCATATACTGTCCATTTGCTTCAGAAAGCTTTTCCTGAATTATCTGATTGGGATTGGGATTCACAAATTCAGCGTGCTCATCGACTCCCTCTCTTTCAAAGAAATAAAAATAGTAAATACCCTCGCCCAATTTTGATATACATTGGTAACTTCCTGCTGCGCAAGGCTATTTCACTAAAAGCAAGACCAAATACTCCAGTTACTATCGACTCAACTACCTTTTTTGTAAGATCTGATTTAAGTAAACTTTCTATGGAGCGAAGATGGAAACTGAAGCAATATATAGACCCCATAAAGGAGCTAGGTGGTCAGGCTTATCTGCAAGAACCAGCCAAATTGAAAGTGCTTAAAAACGGTCGAACATATTATTTCATGGAAGAAAATGAAATAGAGTCAGAGTCAGAGTCAAAAACACTTTATTCGATTATTTTAAAATCATAAAAGTATGCTATACTATACATTCATTTTTGATCATACAAATACAAGTTGTTTACACAAACAATTTTTTTTTAAAAACAAATATTTACAATTATAAAATTTACCAAAGAGGTAGAAAAACGTAGAGTCAATGCACACATATCTATCATACAGATCAATTATTCTAAAAACAACCGTTTCTACAATGACAGGTAAATATGCAGAAACCTTTAAAATGTTATAGATTTCCAAGGTCATTTACAGTTTTATTGTTATATACAATAGGCTGGGAGATTTAGATAATTCATACATATATTTTACTAGTGGTTCAGGGTCAAGGTTGTCTGAAAGCTTTTTGTTTGGAGCGGAAGCACGTAATCAAAAAATTTGCTACTCCAAACATAACCAATGGGGATTCCATAAGTTGCAGGAACAATAAGGCTGGTTTAACCTGCTGAAACATTTGGTTTTTCAATACTGGAAATATAAACTTTTCTCTACCACTCTTAAAAAGGGGGCAAAAGAACACAAAGTGTAATATATCCTGTTCGGAAAAGTCATCACATTTACAGGGAGCATTTTCATGAGGCTTACACCACTTCTCGTAGTCTCCTAAGAGAAAGTGAGCTAAATTGAAGCGAAATCTTGTAAGGACCCACCGATGAAAAGGTTTATTTACTGTCATCAGGTATGGTTGCATAGATAACGAGGTAATCGTCATATAGTGGGACCTTACCGTTGGCTTCATAATTTCTCTAGCCTCCCTTTCAGCCTCCCTTCTCTTAATGTAATGGGACTTAACCCAATCTATATCCTCTTTCACGAAGGTCTCTGGTTTAGAACATAGATCGGGACGGCCCAGAAAGGCTGCAGTTTTTTTAATATGTGATAACCACCCAATCTTAACCACATTATCCCTTCCCAAGCAGTCCCTAATTATCTTGTGGTTTAGTGTTAGGACTGGGTTAAGCCATATCTTAATCCAGGATAATAACGGGGCCAGAGACAATGAGTCTTCGATGTATCCCATCCCCAGTTCCATATGTACAGAAAATGCTGGTGTGGATTGAGAGAGACCCAGGACAGATCGTAAGAAAATATTTTCCTCTCTCTGTATTTCGGACAAATTTTTATAGCCCCATATCGACGCCCCATACATGGCAATAGCCAGGGCTTTGGCTCTATAGATAGACAATATAGCCTCCGGTGGTTTACCGCCCAGACGTTTTGCAAAGCCCATAATAGCGGCAGCCGATCTCTTGACTGCCGCAGTTTTGATTTTAATTTGTGGTGCCCATGACCCCCTCTCATCGAACACCACACCTAAATTGGTAAAGACTTTGACCCTAGTAAGCTCGGAGCCATTACATGAAAGGGTTTTAATACTTTTCTTACAATTACCTACAGCCATTACGTGCGATTTCTCAATATTAATTAACAGGTCCAAATTTTGCATAAAAGTCCCAAAGGAGTTTAGTAGGAGTTGTAGACCATTTGGGGTTCTTGACAATAAAACCGTATCATCGGCATATAGTAAAACCGGTAAAACAATGCCGCCCATACGTGGTACATCAATGGAGGTTTCTTCCAGCGATTTTCCCAATGAGTTAATATAAAGTGAGAAAAGCATAGGGGCCAGGATGCACCCTTGGCGCACCCCCCTACCAGACTTAAAGAAAGGCGTACAATTTCCCTCTTGGGACATACGAATAGTTGCCCTTAAATCTGTGTGTAGTTGTGCCAAGAAGTTAACAAGTTCCCTTTCCAGTCCCATTTCCAGGAGGATTGTCCACAGCTTTGACCGATTGACTAGGTCAAAAGCTGTGGACAAGTCCATAAAAGCCAAGTACATCATCCCCTTTGATGCCACAGTATATTTGCTCAGTATAAGATGTAAATTGAGGCACTGATCCTCTGTCCCTCTACCTGAGCGAAAGCCATACTGAATGTTTTTATTTGTATTATGAACTATGATTTAGATACAACGAGAAAAAATTCATCTCAGAGAATGAAAAAAACTAGGGCGGCAATTCGAGATCTAGCTGCTATTCATTTACTTAAGGATGCGTGGAGATGCTTACATCCTAGGGTGCCGGGCTATACATACTATTCTGCAGCACATAAACTATGCTCAAGAATAGATATGATATGGGTTACAGACTCTATTTTGGAAACCAGCACTATCACTATATGTCCAAGAGTCACCTCGGACCATAATCCAATTATCTTGACTTTTAAAATTGCTACAGAGCGATCACCACCTCCCTCTTTTTCTTTTCCTAGATACTTATGTACAAACGCTAATTTTATTAAACAAGTAAAGGATCAAATAAAGGAGTTTTTTTATATATAAATATCTGTTCAGCTTCGCCCTCAATAGTCTGGGATGCATGCAAGGCCAGCATACGTGGATTTACACAGCAATATATCTGGCGACAGAATAAAGAACTTCAATCTGGGAACGAGCAATTGATTGCCGAAATACTTAATCTTGAACAACAACTCTCTGAAACTTTACTAACAGGGGTAGAAAATTTAGATACTTTAAATTTCAAATTAATTGAATTGAAGGCAGTGATGAAAAATAACTTTAGGGAAAAAAGCATTATTAAACTAAAAAAATACCAACTTAACCAATATGAAAATGGGGAAAAAATTGGCAAGATATTAGCTTATAGAGTGGCTGAAGATCGTGCTCAAAATGTTATTAAAGAGATTAAAGGGGATAATAATCAGATTTTTCAAGACCCTAAGCTCATACAACAGCAATTCGCATCTTACTATCAAGAGCTCTATACACCAGAAGCTGTAGTTAAGGAAGATAATATTAAAAACTATATAATAATAAATAAAGCTAAATCACTGGAGGTGGAACAATCTGATCAGCTAGGGAGGGATATTACAGCCACAGTAATTATAAATGCAATTAATTCACATGCAAACGGCAAAGCTGTAGGGGAGGATTGTATCCCATTAGAGTTATACAAAAACTGTATGGAAGAGTTAATTCCATTACTAACTATGGTTATCCATGCAATCGGTAATGGAGAGCAAGCCCCAAAGTCCTGGAACCTTACCCAAATTATCTTTTTTCTGAAAAAGGGTAAACCACCTCAGGAAAGAGGTTCCTACCGCCCAATTTCGCTTATTAATAGCGATGCCAAAATATATGCAAAAATATTGGCGGCTCGACTTGCACCTCTAATGTCCTATATGGTTTCACCTCAACAGCATGGGTTTATACCCAAAAGAGATACTACGGCGCATATTAATATGGCCATCTCTGCATTTGACCTGGCAAAGACTGAATCCACCCCCCTCGGTATGATTTTACTAGATGCTGAAAAAGCATTTGATCGAGTGGGGTGGGATTTTATTTGGGAAGTGTTGCAAGCATTTGGCATAAGGGGTAAATATTTGAAATGGATCCAATCATTATATGATTTGCCGCTGGGTAAAGTTTCTTATATGGGCAAATACTCTGCTACTTTTATGATTGGAAGAGGGACACGACAGGGGTGCCCTCTCTCACCCTTATTATTTGCTTTAGGTATGGAACCTTTTTTAATTGCTCTCCAAAAACAAGCTTTGATTAAGCCCTTTGTAAATGGTCCGAACTCTTTAGATATAACAGTATATGCGGATGACATTGCTGTTTTTTCTACGAATATACCTGAAACTATGACAGGCATCTTGGTGGAAGCGGGGAAATATGGTTTAGTATCCGGGTATCGCTTGAATACTAGTAAGACTCAAGTTATCCTGAATCATCAATTACCATCACCGATGACAGGTATATGTGCGATAGCAACTTACTTAGGGGTAAAAATTTCGTCAAATATAGATGAAATTGTGGCAATAAACTATGAACCACTATTGAAGGAAACTGCTGTAGTATTTAAGAAATGGCATAAACCATAAACTCCCACTTAGTATTATTGGCCGGATCAATTTAGTTAAAATGAAAATATTACCTAAATACCTTTATCTTTTTCGCTCTATTCCCTTAAGGGTAAATAATTCTTATTTTAGTAGATTAGAGGGTATTATTAGTAGTTTTATTTGGGGCTATAAAAAAGCACGACGAGCTATTTCTCTTCTTAAAGCTCCTTATGATCAAGGTGGATTGGGCCTTCCAGATATTAAATATTATTATTGGTCTTCTTTTATGATTCGTTTTCGTAGCCTGTTGATCCCTGACAAATGTTTGTATTTTCATAAATTTTTGTTGGGTACAAATGCAACTATGTTTTTTTATAGACTGAACGACCCCAATTACTTCAAACGTGTTAAGTTTAAGACGGTGCGGGATACCACTTATATCTGGCACTCCATTCTTACCAAGAGCAAGATATCTATGTTTCATGATAAAACTCCACTATGGTCTAACCCTGGTCTTCCAGAAATATTTCAAGATATGATAGGTGGTGTATTTTCTAATTCTGGCATTAATTTACTTGGAGATTTGTATGATCATAGGGGATTACTTTCGTTTGAAAGATTGAAAGGTTGTTATAAATTACAAGAAGGGGCAAGATTTAAATACTATCAAATCAGGGATTATCTTCTGAAGAAGATAGAACTTACTTGTCTGGCTGAATCTGAAGTATGGAACTGTATATATAAGGAAGAGGATAAAGCAATGATTAGTAGAGGGTATAAATTATTCTCAGGATATAATATCAATGATATACATAAACTGGCTGAAAAATGGACTAATAAGCTTACAACGGAAATAACACCAGACTTTATTACCTCTTCTTTTAACAGTCTTAATCTTGCGGTTCAATCCTCAAATCTTAAGTTACAGCTATTTAAAACTATATGTTATTTATATCATACACCAGATCGGATTCTTAAATGGGCATTGAATAATAACAATTTCAGCGATCGTACAAACTGTCCTAAATGTGACTTGCAAGGAGCGGATATTATTCATATGTTTTTTGGGTGCCCAAATCTTGGCGAATTCTGGAATGGAGTAACTAAAATTATTTCTACTAAACTTGGTATTCCTATTATGTTTTCATTAAGAGATGTATTTATAGGTACCTCAGGGGTAAATACTGTATTTTGTGATTTATTAAATATCCTAGTTGCCTGTGCACGATTGACTATTGCTAGAGCATGGATTCAACAAAATCCACCAAAGGTTTTTGAGTGGTGGAGCCTTGTTAAAGAAATATATAATATGGAATATGCTCTGGCAAATACTAGGGGTGTACAGGCTAAGCAAAAAGTTGACAGAATATGGGGTCTAATTATGTCATAAAATTGTTTTTCCTTTTTTTTTTTTTTCTCTCTTGTAACTGCTTTTGTTTTTTTGTTTACTGTTTATATCTTGTTGTATAATGTGCTTAATTTACCCCGATGATGCAAAACAATAAAAAAGTTCAAAAAAAAAAAAGGAGGTGGAGAGGACAGGTATTTAGCACTGCATACTCTGCGTTTGCGCGGGGCGCATTCATCTGGATAAGAGCCGGGGTTCCTTTTCAGGTGACAAAACAGACTATCAACCCTGATGGTAGATTTGTAGTGGTGGAGGGAAGATTACGCGGTAGGGACATAGCACTCTGTAGCATTTATGCACCAAATGTTGAGCAAGCGCGCTTCTTGGAAGGTTTGTTTGGCACACTGGCACATTATTTTACCGGCTCGGTGGTGTTGGGTGGGGACTTTAATTCCATCGTCGATGTATCGCTGGATAGGTCGCACCCTCCTCTGGTGGATTCCCCTGTACTTAGATTAGCCGGTGTGGGGTGGTGGAGAAGCAGACCAGGATGCAGGAGTATCTGGTTTAGTGGATTTATTGTTATACAGAATGGTGCCATAGTCTTTAGGCAAAACAGTCACTCAATAAGGGAGATATACACTTCCGGTGCAAGGCCTTCTGGTACTTGTAGTTAGCTTCACAGCTTCTCCCGAGGGTCTAAGAGTGCAGGTCTCTTTGTCATCAGGACTGGGGCTGTCACTCGCCAGTGCTCAAAAGGAAAAAAAGAAGAAAAAGAGTCCTGTAAGGAAGGGGCTCTCAGTCTTTAACCTTTGACGCAGGAGCCGTGGGGAAGTGAGGGAATCGACACCATTACCACCACCAGTGATTCGCTTGCACTGCCTTTACACCAGGGACGGTCGCGGCTCAGAAGGACTCCCCCCCTCTATTCCCCGCCCCTGGACCCCTCTAATGCGCGACCCCAAACTGAGGAAATGCGCCCCCGTACCTTGTGGAGCTACGTCCCTCCGGGGCCATGGCTCGAGTTGTTGCGTTGCCAGGTAGGGTCTGGCTGCCCGTCTGTGTCGTCCTCTCGTTCCGTCCTCTGGTTCTCCACTCCCGCTGACGAGTCCGCTGTCTTCTCCTCGTGCAGGTTTCTTTCTGACGACAGTACTGAGTATGTTCGAGCCAGCGTCCTCCCTTGGCGTTCTCCGTCCGTTGGTCCAGCTGAACGAAGATCAATCCCGGCGGCTTCCCATTTGAAGTCCTCCGCCCCACGTGACCTCTCAGAGTCTGGAAAGCCTGTCGCGTTAAAGGGCTAGCTTCCCGCAGACGCACTCTGCAAGAACATGAGAGGAGACGGGGAAAGACATTCCGATGTTTGTACATCCTGCTCCTCCTCACACACCCCTATCCCAGATTGTTCACGTTCGGGGAACAATGGAAAACGGGAAAGGAAATCAGCATTCGCATTCTCCGCACCCTTCCGGTGGATAACCTCGAAAGAGTAAGGTTGCAACGAGAGGAACCACCTGAGAATACGCGGATTGTTCCCCTTATTGCGGCTCATCCACAGCAAGGGGGCATGGTCCGTAAAGAGCAGGAAGTGGGCGCCCTCCGAATAATACCGAAGTTTCTCAATTGCCCACTTAATGGCAAGACATTCTTTCTCGATTATAGGGTACTTTTGCTCTCTAGGAAACAGCTTCCGGCTGATGAAAAGGATAGGGTGTTCAATACCTTCAGCTGATGTTTGGGATAGAACAGCTCCTAGACCATGTTCAGAGGCGTCTGTGTGTAGCAAGAAAGGTTTTGAGAAATCAGGGGATCGGAGAACAGGGGCAGTTGTTATAGCCTCTTTTAATTCTTGAAAAGGCTTCCTAGCATCAGGTGGGGGTTGGTGAAGGTCCCTATCCTTGACATTCTTTTGGAGTAAATTAGTTAGGGGCGTTTCTAGTTCAGAGTACTGGGGTATAAAGTGCCTATAGTACCCAAGGAGTCCCAGGAATGCCCTAACTTCTTTCTTTGTAGATGGAAACGGGGACTCCACTATAGCTTTCACTTTCTCTGATTGAGGTTCTATGACTCCATTACCCAAGCGATAGCCGAGATATTTCACCTTTCTAAACCCAGCTTTTGATTTTTTTGCATTAACATGTAGACCTGCAACTTGGAGAGCGGTAAAGACTTGGGTACAGTGTTGTAAATGGGTATCCCAGTCTGGGCTGAATATCACAATGTCATCCAGGTATGCGGATGAATAGTCCTGATGGTTTTGTAACACCTGATTCATTAGTCGCTGGAACCTGGCAGGTGCCCCATGCAACCCAAAAGGTAGGACCGTGAACTCGTAAAGTCCGCTAGGGGTGACAAAAGCAGTCTTTTCCTGGTCCTCTGGCTTGAGTGGTACTTGCCAATAACCTTTGGTAAGGTCAAGAGTAGTGATAAACTGAGCTTCTCCTAATTTTTCTATAAGCTCATCTACCCTAGGAATAGGGTAGGAGTCACATTTAGAAATAGAGTTCACAGCGCGAAAATCAATGCAAAACCGGACAGAGCCATCCGGTTTTGGCACTAAGACAATTGGTGAAGACCAGTTGCTAGTTGAGGGTTTGATGACGCCTAACTCCAACATGCTCTCTACTTCCTTTTCTATTGCCTGTCTTCTAGCAGCCGGAATTCTATAGGGTTTTTGTTTCACTATTTTCCCTGGTTGAGTAGGGATGGTATGCTCTGCTAGAGTAGTTCTCCCGGGCAAATCCGAGAAGATATGTGCAAAAGGGGCTAGGGCGTTCTGAAGGGAGTGTACCTGATCCGAGGTTAACTCAGGATTGAGAACCAGTTGGTTCAGTGTCGACACACCAGAGGGGAGGCTTTCGTGTTGTGTACGTCTTGAGGAGGGGGTCCTAGCCATTTCTTGAGCAGATTTATATGGTACAATTGGCATTTCCTGGGGGTTGACTTGCACCCGGTAGGATGTTAGACCAACTTTTTCTGTTACCTTATAGGGGCCTTGCCAACCGGCTTTTGCCTTACCTAGTGCAGTAGGGAGAAGAACCAAAACCCAGTCTCCTACTGACAACTGTCTCCACTTCTTCCCTCTGTTGTACAACAATTGTTGTTTCGTTTGTGCCCTTTCAAGATTTGCATCAGCAAAGTCCCTTAATTTGTGCAATTTAGAGCGCAAACCTCTGGTATAGTCCAGAAAGGATTTGGTTTCTTCTTCCTTTTCTTGTTCCCACACTTCTTTGGTTATTTCAAGGAGACTCCTGGGTTCTTTTCCTTTCAGCAATTGGAAAGGAGAACAACCTAGGCTTGCTTGTACCTGGCTTCGCACTAGGTATAGGGCCAGTGGGAGTAGCATGTCCCATTCTTTCCCTTCTACCGTTAAGAGTTTCTTCAGGGTCAGCTTGAGTGTGGCGTTGTATCGTTCACATAAACCATCCGTTTGGGGATGGTAGACTGAGGTCTTTATGTGGGAGATGTCCAACGTTTTGCATATTTGCTTCATCAATTTGGACACAAAAGGGGTTCCTTGATCAGTGAGGATTTCCCTAGGGAACCCGACCCTGGAAAACAGTTCCATCAATTTTTCCGAGATATTCTGGGTTGTAGGGGTTCGTAATGGGAATGCCTCCGGATATCTTGTAGCATAATCCACTACGACCAAGGCATACAGGTGTCCTTTTTTTGTACGTGGAAGGGGACCAATGAGATCCGTTCCCACCCTTTCAAACGGGTTGCCCACAACTGGAAGAGGTTGCAGCGGAACTGCCGGAGGTGTATAGGGGTTCTTTTTCTGGCAAACCTCACATTCTTGGCAATATTTAGTAACGTGTGAAAATATTCCTGGCCAGTAGAAATGTCGTAACAACATTTGTATTGTCTTTTGTGACCCCCTGTGTCCAGCCAACAAGTGAGAATGCGCAAAAAACAGGACCTGTTCTCTAAATGCTTGAGGTACTAACAGTTGAGGAGTGTCTCCCTGCTTTCCAATCCTATACAATAATTCATTTTGTATTACAAAGGACGGATACGTTGGAGACGCCTGTTCTGCCTGTTCCCAAGCTAAGCGAAGGGTTGGGTCGTTTTTTTGAGCATACCTAAAACTGGAATCTATGAGCCAGGGGGCTTGGGTGAGGAATGTGGAATGGGTTGATGGGGAAGGGTGTTTCTGTAACCTTTCCTGTAAAAGAAACAAAAAGGACGGGTTGTCTTGACCAATTATCATCTGTTCAGGTAGAGTAGGGACAACCCCAAGCCTAACATCCAAAATTTGTCCAGTAGGAAGTGTCACGGGAATTTCTACCAAGGGGTAAGTCCTCACATCCCCATGGACACACCTAATGGGAACCGTTCCCTTCAGTACCCCATGAGAAGGAGGTACTAAGGACTGTAGAATGATGGGCTGTTTACAACCGGAATCAAGTAGAGCAGTTACCGTTGTTCCATCTACGAGGACACTTACGTGAAAACTAGGACCCAGTTCTGCTGAGTATAGAATTGAACTTGATATACATCCGATATCCATGGGCTCTTCCTGCGGTCTCTTCTTGGGACAATTCCTAGCGATATGGCCCCATTCGCCGCATTCAAAACACTGTGGATTACGAAGTGGAGGAGGTTCTAACTTGAACGGTTTCGGCTTCACGGACTCTAGGGTTGGTTTTACGGGTTTCTTTTCCTGCTTAACCATGCTTCCTGTGGGTCTTGGAGTCTTGTCTGTGTCCCAAGGTAACGCCCTAGGTTGCGCTCTGTAGAATGTTGTGGCCATCTCTACTGCCTGTTCAGGGCTAAGGTGGTGATGCTGTTTGAGCCACCTCTGAATAGGATATG
The DNA here is from genome assembly GCF_964261635.1 of Lissotriton helveticus. NCBI lineage: Eukaryota > Metazoa > Chordata > Amphibia > Caudata > Salamandridae > Lissotriton > Lissotriton helveticus. Next base: position 512,898,242 of record NC_136070.1, read on the forward strand.
GGAGAGCCTCGAGATATTGTTCCAAATATATCATTGCCATTATCTCGTCTTTGGAATGATTCTGCGGTTGTAACCACTTATCTGCAGCCGCTTTTAGTTTAAAGTACAAAGTTTTTGGATTGTCGGAGGGCGTACCTCTTTCTTTCCTGAACTTGACCCTGTAGGCCTCAGCGTCCATAACCATATGGTCTAAGATGAGTGCCTTACTGTCCTTGTATGAGGTATTACCATTGGGGTTAGCTACTTGATAAGCAGCTTGTGCTTCTCCGGTCAGTAGAGGAGCAAGGAAAAAAGGCCATTTGGCTTCGGGCCAACCAGAGGCCCGTGCTGCCCTCTCGAAGTTTAGCAGAAAGGCGTCGGGGTCCTCTCCGGTGGCATATTTTTGAAGGGAGACATTAGGACCAGTACCCGCACGTATTTGTAGTTGTGTGGTTAAATCCCTTCGGTCATCTGCCACCTTCAACATCTGATCGGCGTGATTTGCTAGGCCATCTTTTATGAGTTCCCGGTCTGCATTGGCAGAGGACATCTGTTTTTCCACCGCCCATTCTAATTTTTCCTAGCCCCGAATTAACTGTTGGATGAGATTTTCCATTTCGGAGGCGACCTAAGATCCCACTTCTGACACCACGTGTGGGGTGGTGGAGAAGCAGACCAGGATGCAGGAGTATCTGGTTTAGTGGATTTATTGTTATACAGAATGGTGCTATAGTCTTTAGGCAAAACAGTCACTCAATAAGGGAGATATACACTTCCGGTGCAAGGCCTTCTGGTACTTGTAGTTAGCTTCACAGCTTCTCCCGAGGGTCTAAGAGTGCGGGTCTCTTTGTCATCAGGACTGGGGCTGTCACTCGCCAGTGCTCAAAAGAAAAAAGAAAGACCAAAAAGAGTCCTGTAAGGAAGGGGCTCTCAGTCTTTAACCTTTGACGCAGGAGCCGTGGGGAAGTGAGGGAATCGACACCATTACCACCACCAGTGATTCGCTTGCTCTGCCTTTACACCGGGGACGGTCGCGGCTCAGAAGGACTCCACCCTCTATTCCCCGCCCCTGGACCCCTCTAATGCGCGACCCCAAACTGAGGAAATGCGCCTTCGTACCCTGTGAAACCACGTCCCTCCGCGGCCGTGGCTCGAGTTGTTGCGTTGCCAGGTAGGGTCTGGCTGCCCGTCTGTGTCGTCCTCTCGTTCCGTCCTCTGGTTCTCCACTCCCGCTGACGAGTCCGCTGTCTTCTCCTCGTGCAGGTTTCTGTCTGACGGCAGGACTGAGTATGTTCGGGCCAGCGTCCTCCCTTGGCGTTCTCCGTCCGTTGGTCCAGCTGAATGAAGATCAATCCCGGCGGCTTCCCATTTGAAGTCCTCCGCCCCACGTGACCTCTCAGAGTCTGGAAAGCCCGTCGCGTTAAAGGGCCAGCTCCCCGCAGACGCACTCTGCAAGAACATGAGAGGAGACGGGGAAAGACATTCCGATGTTTATACATCCTGCTCCTCCTCACAGCCGGGTATAGGTGGGAGTGGCAAAATAGATGGGATCTGGTGGATATATGGCGCAAGCATCACCCACATGACTGTGACTACTCTTATTTCTCTGTGATGCATTACTTACATGCCCGATTAGATGCTGTACTATGCTCCGCACAATTGGCACCTTCAATAGTGCACTCTGAGTATTTCGCCAGGACACTATCTGATCACAACCCCCTGATGTTCATGGTGCACTGGATAGCGACAGAACCTGCTATTCCCACTTGGCGACTACGCCCCGAAACATTGAATGACCCGGTTTTCAAGAGAGAAGTAGGAGAAGGGATAACACATTATTTTAACGAAAATGCCGGCGCGGCATCCACTAGAGCAATTAAATGGGATGCCTTTAAGGTAGTAATTAGAGGGGTTTGCATCAGCATACATGTGGGAGTGAGGAAGGTCCTAATGCAGGACGTGGACAGAGCTGAAAGTAAATTAAGGACGGCCGAACTTGCGAGGACAGGGCATCCTGAAAGACAGGCAGAGGTAGTTGAAGCCAAGGAAGCAGTGGCAGTAGAAATAGAAAGAGTGTGTTGTTTTGATTATAAAACCTATATAACGAAAGCGTACGCTGAGGGAGACAAGGCAGGGACACTACTAGCCTGGCTGGCCAACCCTGTGTTGCGGGGCTCGTCAATGTTAGCACTAGAGGACAGAGATGGTAGTGCGGTGTTTACCCAACGTGAGATTCTGAACCGGTTTTCGTTGTATTATGAGGCATTATATAGTAGCTCATTAGAAGGAGATGAATCTGACATTGATTCCTTCTTGGATGGGTTGCTCCTCCTGCAACTAGAAGACGAACAGGCGAAATGCTTGGGTCGCGATATAACGCTGGAAGAAGTTAAGAGTGCTAACAAGCATATGGCCCGTGGCAAGACGCCAGGAGTAGATGGACTGCCTGTGGAGTTTTACTGGCAATATGTGGACTTATTGGCTCCGAGGTAATTAGAGATCTACCAAGAGGCGAAAGAACTAGGTAGACTCCCTGGATCAATGAGAGAGGCACTAGTAATGCCATTGTTAAAACCGGGACAGGAAGGGAAAGACCCAGCTTCCTATCGACCGTTATCAATGCTGACCACTGATTACAAAATTTTGAGCAGGATTTTGGCGACTTGTTTGTTGCAGCATATGACTGACTTGATCCATGAAGACCAGGCCGGGTTTATTCCGTCAAGGAATACAGCAACTAATGTGCGGAGATTGCTGAGGCTGTTGGAAGAAGTTTAGCCTGATGGGATGAAACCCATGGTGCTTTCGGTGGAAATAGAAAAGGTGTTTGATAGATTGGAATGGTTGTAAGACCCTAGGACGCTTTGGATTAGGAGAGGAGTCTGTAGACTGGACAAGGGTGCTGTACACTTCCGGGGTAGCCAGAGTGAAGGTGGGAGCATTGATATCACCCCAATACCAAGTGGCCCGTTGAACAAGGCAGGGATGTTCACTTTCCCCATTATTGTTTGCCCTAGCTATAGAACCGTTAGCGGCAAAAGCCAGATTGGGAACGAACTATGGAGGCTTGGAGTTTAGGGGGAACCAGCAATATATATCACTGTATGCAGATGATCTGTTGATGTTCTTAGAAGACGCAGGTGGTGCCCTAGAGGGAGCGGCGAACTTGTTATCAGTGTTTGGAGGTCTTTCAGGTTTACGGGTAAATTGGACTAAGACATGTCTGTTCCCAATGAAGGCTGGGGAAATACCTCTTAGCATATCTAGGGACGTGCGCTGGGAACCGACCTGCTTGACATATCTGCGGGTACACGTATATCATGGAACCAGTGACATGTTAGAAGGGAACATAGGAAGATGTGTGAGAGCATTAAAGGGTAATATGACCTTTTGGGCCAGTCTCCCGTTGTCTGATATGGGTCGGATAGCGTTATTGAAAATGGTGGCACTACCTAGATTGTTATACTACTTCAGAACGCTACCCATCTGGATACCGTACTCGATCTTCAAAGCATTAAAATCTTTGATTGTAGGATTCTTATGGGGCTCTGGTAGACAGAGAGTGGCCCAAGCGACACTGATACGACCAAAAGCAGAGGGCGGGTTAGCTGTCCCCTATTTCGAGCTCTACTATTTGGCGGCCCAATTACAAGTTCTGACACAGGCAGTAGCAAAAGAATTTAGGGGCCCTAAGAACTTAAGAGGCAGGGGGATCCCATGACACATGCTATCCTTTATAGTTATGCAACAGAAGCCTTATCTTAGAGACCTATCCACGGAGGAAGAGACGTTACGACTGTGTTGGAACCACTCTCAGGGTAGGGCGGGAGTGTTACATCCCTATGCGCCTGAAATCCCGCTGGGATGGTCATAGCATTACCGCATGGGGGAGACTGGACACCTTTATTAGATTGGCAACAGGCGGGGATCCAGGTACTTGGGGATCTATATGAGGACGGGGAGTTACTACCTTACCAAGCATTGCAGGAGAGGTACGACGTTCCTAGAGGAGGGTTCTTAATGCATGCTGCGCTGCGGACACGCTGGAGGGAAGGGCTCACAGAACCCACAACGACAATGGCATGCCACTACGTGGTGATGGCGGCCGGGACCTTTAGGGCAGTAACGTGCCTATATTCTAGAATGCTGAATGAAGGGCTGGCACCACTGGACACACTGAAGTAAAAATGGGAAGCGGGTATCGGGAAACCTATACCGGAGACAGCATGGGGACAAATAATAAGTAGGGCATGGAAACGCACAAGGAATGCAAGGTTCCAGCTAGTGCATTTCTTTATACTGCATAGGGCATACTTAACCCCGGGTAAGATCAGGAAGTATTTTAAGGTAGAGGACAAAGCATGCCCTCGGTGTGCGAGCGAAGGGGTAGAGTTTGAACATATGCTGTGGGGGTGTCCTAAGCTGGAGGAATACTGGGAAGACGTAGGAGACGTGTTAAAAGGGATCACGGAACGACAGGTAAATTTTGACATCGCAACTTGCATACTGCACTGGTTCCCGCACACATCCAAGACTAAAGTACCAAGCAAATTCATAGATATGGGATTAATATTAGCTAAGAGGGAAATCACGAGGCACTGGAAATCAAAGGATGGCCCTAATAACAGGAGATGGAGAGCTGAGTTCCTGAAGTGGGCGAATAGTGAGAGCGCCATTAGATATCAACAAGCGCGACGTTTGAGCAACGAAAAGGCACTAGAAACTGCGCACGCATGGGAGGCGTTAGTACAATTCTTAGCTGACCACTATGCAGAGGAAAGACAGGTGGAGGGAGTTGAGCAAGGAGCAGTCCCCTTGCAAGAATAATATGAATCACTTTAAATGGTAGCCACATCACGCATTAAGCCTAGCAGATTGTTTGTAGTAACACACACCGTTTTTGCAGGAAAGGTTCTGGTTCACAGTACAGGGATGTATAATATGGTTGGATATGAACAGCTTGAGTACTATTGGGCTGACTTGATAAGTTACTGGATGACCCTTAGATATTGGGCCGGGCAGGAATTTGAGAAAGGTTGATGAATGTGGATGGTGATTGACCAATATTTGTGTAATTCGTACATGAAAAATAATAAAATTTGTTTTAAAAATAAAATAAAAAAATCAGCCGCTATATTCACTACTTCTATGATAAACAATGTTGCAAGAACCTTCCAGGTCTTTGACGGCACATCGTCTCGTCAAGCAGGCCTCTGGGGTGTGAAGTACCTCAGGGTTCGTCATTGAGCCCTACGCTCTTCAATGCATATATGAGACCGTTGGCTGGGATTGTTCGTCCGCATGGTATTAACATCATTTCCTATGCGGACGACACCCAGCTAGTGGTTTCCCTTGTGCAGAAAAGTGGCCTCCAATCACTGCCTAATTTAGCAGTGTGTCTGGAGGAGGTGAAGAGCTGGATGATGAGCTCCTGTTTGAAGCTCAATGACGACAAAACCGAGCTCCTGCTCTTGGGCCCGGCAGCCCCTTCTACTTTAGGGCTGTTATGGCCCGCGGGCATGGGTGCGGTCCCTGCCCCCAGAGATAACATCAAAAGTCTGGGGGTATGGTTAGATAAGTCGTAGAGCTTCAATACACAGGCTACCAAGGTGGCGGCCACCTGCTTTGGCCTCCTCAGGGTGATAAAAAAAATCCTTCCCCTTCTTCCGTTTGAGGCCAAGCAGATAATTATACAGGGCCTTGTTCAATCCCGCTTGGATTTTAGCAACGCCCTGTATCTTGGAGCACCAGATTACAGCCTACAAAAACTTCAGCGCACTCAAAACTGTGCAGCTCGCGCACTACTTGGAGCCCCACGAAGAACTTGAATAAAAGCTGGGCTAAGAACGTTGCACTGGCTGCCAATCAGGGACAGAGTAAAGTTTAAATCTCTGTGCATCGCTCATCAAGCATTCTGGAAAATGGGCCCAGAAATCAATCGCTCTTTGATCTCCCCTTATCTGCCCAATAAAGTGCTTCGTTCTTCATCTGCATCTCTGGCCAAGATTCCCAGAATTTTCAGAGCCAGAGCAGGAGGCCGTTCCTTTTCTTATAATGTATCAAAGTTATGGAACACCCTCCCTTTGCACATGAGAATTAACTCTAATCTATCTAGCTTCCGTAAACAGCTTAAAACTTTTCTGTTCCAGTAATTAGAACCCTTTGTTTCTGTCTGATGGCACCTTTTTTAGTCTTAGCGCCTGGACGCCTGAGGGCAGCTGCAGCGCTTTACAAATCTTATTTTCATTTCATTTCAAGTGGAGTATTAGGTGGTATGGCTGGGAGGCCTCAACGTGCAATATTCTCACAATACACAGAGATGATCCTTGGATTCAACAACAATAATCCTTAGCTCAGTCCTGGTTGTGTGGCAAGGAGCAGTCAGGCATTACTGGAGGAACATGTGCTCAGCATTTCACAGAACCATCATGGTGCATAAGTAATTGAGATGACTTGAAAAAAATCCAACACAAATTTACAAACAATAGAGCTTATTTTTATATAAATATAGACACAAAAATGAGCCTGGTATGATACATATAACTCGAGTTGTGGATTACTGAAGTGTTCAAAAATAAATGCAGCAAATCTTTCAAACTGGTCCCAATGAAATGAATGGGGGAAACCCCGGTGACACTGGGTCACTTGCAGGATGAGTTCAAACGAACCCTCTTGTGGATAAGGTCATTCGGGTCCATAGACCAAGTTGCAACAGTCGTTACTTTGTTACCTTGCCCAGGGAGACCAGCGGCCGAGGTGATTTAGCTATTCTTGGTACTGAATGGGACCCCCGAGAGATGTCAAACTTGCAGCACTAGACACAACCACACTTGGAGATTGAGTTCTACTCTACCCACAGATCGTTGAGGCCTTTGGGCTCCTTGGACCAGGGTTCAACAGCTGGATTTCTTCTACCTTGCTTAGCGATTCTGGAAGCTGTAGAAGTAGCTGGCAGCTGTAATTCACCAGGACAGGTCGGTCCATAGATGTTTTACCACACACTCGGCAACGCCAACATCAGGATGCAGGAACAGCAGCAGGGTCCTTTCCAATGTGCGCTGTTGCTGTCAGTTGATCTCAGGGTGGAGAGGTCACTCAAGGGAGGGGGGAGGGGTTGATCACTCGGCTGGCCATAATCAATCCTTGGCTGTAGCAAATGTAGTCCAGTTACTTCAGCGGCTGGAGGTCAACGGGAGTGGAGTAGCGCCTTGAAACTTGGTGAAAGCTTAGCTACCAGTCGGGGCTTGCAGGACACCACTTCTCTTTGGGTTCACTTGACAAGCCCAGCAGGTTGCAATTCTTCTCACTCACCACATCGCTTTTCCTGCAGCTTTGATTGGTCCCACCAATCAAAGGTCATCTGCTTTGGTTTCTGGCATCCTCTGGAGTCCCTCTTGCTGGGAGCAATGAGCTTTCACTACGGACACACCGTTCAAGTATATGGCCTCGCTAGAGGACTTCAGTATCCTCCCTTTGTGCTGCGCCAGAGTCTAAAGTCCTGCTGTCAGTGACAGCATTTTCTTTCTGCTTCTTCTCGGATTCAAAGTCAGAACTGCGGTTCTGGTGCCAGGGGTGCCCCTTAAATCCTAGTTTAGGGGGCATTAAAGGGATGAGGGACAGTGGCTAATGGGCTATTGGCCTCTGTGGCTAACCCGCCTCTGACGCGACTCCATCCTGTGGTTGTATATCACCTTTCTACCCAGAATGCTCTTATTTGGGGTCTTCCAACATGGCAGAACCCTTCCTTGGATGTACTAAACCTCCTAGCCCACCCTGAAGGTGTTGCTATCCTTTTGGAGGTTTATGCCTCCTGAAGAACTAATATTCCCACCTTATGGGCTGAACAGGGCAGAAAGGGCCTTGTCCTCTAGTGGGGGAGAAGGTAATTACACAGCAAGGGCAGTGAAAGCCTTTGAGGCTCACCGCCTTAATGACTGTAAACACTAGCCATCCTGGGAGGGAGGAGGTGTGATCTCTTTCCTGCCCAGGCCTTTGTCTTTATCCTGGGGAAGTGCTAGCACATCCCACCAGGAGGGAAGACTTGTCTTGGCAGAAAAAGGCTCGGAGAAGCCCGCCAAGGCACTGAGTCACTGTATTAGGAGTTCTCACACTCAGGGTGGTACCCCTGTGCAGGTTCACATGTGTCAACACGTCTAAAGAAGCATCTAAGCATTGGAAAAAGCTTTTGGCGCTACGGTGACACGCTCACCAAGTGTGTCAAAGACTTTTTGAAACATACATCGTTCTTTATGGTGACACACAAGGTGTGTCAAATTGTATTGTTTTGTTTGTAGGAGCATTGTTTTTTCATCGTTCATGTTTTTTTGTTTGGGACTTAAAATATTTTGTGTTTTATGAGGTGACATTTTTGAAAGAGTTCTATCCTTAATTGCACTATTGTAAAATATCAGTATTTTAGTGGTTTGCTTCACTCTCTGCCTGTTTGTCACTTGTAATTCCACATTATTACTTTTAGAAGAAGTCTAGTAATATATATTTCTTGTGTGTTTTACATTTTGTTGTTGAGGCAATGCAGTCTGTGTCTCGACCGCCACCTTTTCTCGAGCTTCCAGGTAATCCACCCATTTCTTGGAAGAATTGGTATGACGTTTCGTCACTTATCTAGGTGTCATTGGTGCTTCACGCTACAGGGCAGAAAGAAAAAAGTGCCTCCTTCACTTGTTAGGTTTTGAAGGGAGGTCTCTTTTCAAACATTTACCTACTTTGGTACATCCACAAGATGAAGAAGACATTGATGAGTATGTCGAAGCCGTCAAGAAATTGGAGTTACGCTTTGATGCTCAACCTAGCCTAGTAGTGATCTGACACAAATTCTTCAAACATGAACAAAGACACGGTGAGGATGTTGATGCGTTATTCTCTGCTCTGTGGAAACTGAGCACAGACTGTCAATTTGAAGCCTTTACCGAACAGTTAATTAGAGACCAGTACATTTGTAAATGTTCTGTGATTGTGGGGTGTAGGCGGACCCGAATAACAGGCGTGGAGGCCGTATATAGTGTAGGACCTACACATAGTCCAGGACGCTTTGGGAATCATCTATACGCAGATGAGCGCTGGCCACGAGATACTAATTCACTGAGGTTCTACATAAGAATAGGAGGTACCTTACCTGTATTGAATGGTTAGAGGGGTACACGCCGAACATATCATTGTGAATATATCAGACTGTGAATAAATAGAAACTATATGGTGGCTGACGCTAAAAATAAACTCTGTCAGAAAATTAATTATTGAGCCCTGAAGAAGTCACGGATGTGACGAAACGCGTTGGCAACAAGCAATTCTGTTATTTTTTGAGAAATTGAATAAAGAAAATTGGAAAATCTTCAATCAACCTTTTTTTGAAATTCTTATTTGTGGGAAGTTTCTGTCTGAACATCAACAACACCTGTGAAATATAGAAATTTGACAATCAAATATTTGTATGCAAACCTTGGTGCGGGTCAATTTTTTGTGATAAGCATTTAGGAAAAACGCTCACTAAAAGGTGGTTACAAGAATATTTTTGGTGGCTTCAAATGGACAAGGATGTTGACGTTTTCGTTGGTGAATGTGTGGTATGTTCCAATCTGGAGAAAAGATTTAATGTAAGGACTTCCCCTCTTCAACCTATTGAGCTACCTGCAAGGCCTTGGGAGAAGATTGGAATTGATCTTGTTGGCCCCTTCAATGTGCTTTCAGTCTCCTCAAGGTTTGCTATTGTTGCCATTGATTATTATTCTAAATGGCTTAAAGTAAGTTTCATTGGTGACCCCAACTCGAAAAATGTAATTGACTTTTTAAAAGATGTTTTTCTGCGTGAGGGGTTTCCCTCCACAATTGTTTCCGACAATGGTGTGCAATTTGTTAGTCAAGAATTTTAAAACATTTTGAGGGAAGGGGGAATTTCTCATTCCAGAAGTTCACTCTATCAGCCTCAAATTAGCGGTCTGGTGGAACGCATGAATAGGGTTCTTAACAACTGTGTGCAGTGAGGTCTACCTGGGAAGTGCAATGTTCAAAATGCTGGTCGGTCCATGTTATGGTTTTACCGTACCACACCTCACTCTTCTACCAAGGTGTCTCCCTATGAACTTTTACGAGGGAGAAAACTGTGTTCCAAAGTGTGTCCTGGATGGATGTCCAAGTGGGTGAAAATTGACTCTGTGATTGATTTGGATGTTCTTGTAAGGGAGAATGTTTCTCAAGCGCAATCTCGCCAAAAGTCATATTTTGATGCCAGGAAAAGATCTGTTCCACAATCATTGGTTGTTGGTGATGTAGTATGTGTGAAGATACCTGTACACAGCAAGAAAGGGATTGAAGGTTATCTGATCCTTTGGTTGTGGATATACTTTGTGGTAATGCAGTCAGGGTGAACAACAAACATTGGTGGAATGTGTCCAGAATTGTTAAACTGTCTCGGAAGTGTAACAGCTGAGGTTTACCTTGCAGGTAGTCTGATGTAGCTAAAGATTTGTCATCTAATGTTCCTCTGTTGGTTTGTTTACGAAGAAGCAGTAGACAACGTTTTGTTCCCAGCGAATACTGTTAACCTTTTGTTTTCACTTTCTATTTTCCTCTATTTTGCTCACTCCTCTTGTTTTAGGCTTCTTTCTTTTTTTGCTGTACTTTGTTCTTCTCTTCTCTTCATTTTTTTTCTTTGTTGCGCTCCTCTTTCCTTTTCAACGTTTATGAGGAGGAGGATAATGTAGTGGTCTGTTCTTCATGTAATGGTTCTTATGCTTAGTGGAATGTTCACACCATGATGTTCTCGTCGTGAGTATTCTACTCCGAATGTAGAGGCTTGGGTTTGAATCACTTGAGTCAGTTGCTGCCTGTTGTTTTCCTGAGCTGCTGCTGCGCAGCACCTGTTGGCTGATAAACTCATCTATACAATCTACACTTCGTCTACAAACTATTTATTACAGAGTGACTTACTTACAATAAGACAGCGGTGTGGCTCTGCTGCACATGGTGTGTACGGGGTCACTCTCAAGCAGACAAGCTTCTTGTGCGGGGCTGCATTGGCAGATCTGTAGACACACTTTTACTTGGGTCACACAGGGTGGAACAACCAGTGCTGCAGCTCTGATGACCTGCTTACTTCCCTTTCCCCCGGGTACCTCATGTACCATAAAGTGGGAAAGTTACCTTGCCAATTGGGTGTACCAATTCACATTACTTTTAGGGGAAGAGCACAGGCACTGGGACCTAGTTAGCTCAGATTCAATAAGCAGCATGTAGCAGTCTAAAATGGGGCAAGTGTGGGGGGGGACATCTTCAAAGAAGCCCAGTTTCCAACACATAGCTATAAATTATTTCAATTATTATACACTTTCTTTTTATGGGCATCATTAAGAAAAACACCCAAGACTGGGATAGGAGGGCGGGATAATGTTAGCCTTAATGTCTTTAGTGAAATTCTTATTCTCTTGGCATCTAATTTGGAAAAATCAGTATTTCATTACAGGACTAGAGGCTACCATTATGCATGTTGGTATCAGACATATGTTCAACTGGTTTACAATCATTTTTAGCAAAGGTGGAAGCAATTGGCCAATCAGCTGCTCTCATAATATCTTCCAATATACCACCTTTCCAGAAGGCTTAACTAGCCATAGCACCTCTCAGAGTGAGCATGAAACTTGTGCAAGATGACACCAGCCTGTTGCATGGCACATTTCACCCATCTCGTGAGAAATAGCTGTGGTACCCGCTTTAAATAGTTTTACAAAATAAATCAATAATTGATTAACTCCATCATATCTCTCATGCAATCTACTACACAACTTGCATGCATCAAACCTTGGGTAAAAGGATCAGACATAGTCTTGGATCTCTTAGTTACATCAAATGTTACCCCAAAGGGGTCATAGAATACTGTTACTTACCTCCAATGCTTTAACATCCGAATCTCCACAACAAGATATTAGACACAATAAGGAGGCTAGTTTCATAGTATTTTCAAATCTAAATATCTATTATCTGGCCATGTAGTAAACAAGGACAGAACCAAATAAATTGACATCCCACAAGGTTTCATATCTTGGTCTAGGGTGCCTCCTTAGTCTAATGCTCTTAAGTACTCTGCAAACCAAAACCTTTTACCCACACTCTTGCCATTGATCAGGATGTGACCCGCAGACACTGCTGATCTTTGGCATTTAATAGATCTATAACTAAGGCCCCTATCAAACTGCTTTACCAGCAGGTTAACCACTTCAACTACAGGAGCCTCCATGCACCAACACACCCTCATTTTCCAAATTCCCTTATACTTGCACCAGGTACGTGGAGCGTAAGATTCCTCAAGCAGTTCTTCAGCTCTTCCTGAAAGGCCTGACATGTTTGAAGATCTCCAGATACTTTCATACAAGAAGGGTCACTGTTCCGGTCTGTATTTGAAGATTTCCTCTCCATATACGTCTCTCAGCAGATCCTCCATAGCAGGAAGAAAGAAATGGAAGTTTGCATACTAGTTCCAAAATCATTAGAAAACACCTGTGAGACCCAGAACGAAGTTTTCATTACAAGAAAGCTACTCTCTAGTCTCACTTTCTGAAGGACCCTCTGAATCATTGCGAAAAAGGGATACACGTAAACCTTCACTCCCTTCCAACACTGAAGAAATGCATTCACAGCTAGGGCCTCTGGATCCGGCATCCAACTGTAAAACTACTTCATCTGAATATTCAGCTTGCTTGCAAACAGGTCCACCTCCAGAGGAGCCAAAAACGGATCCAACTTCCTGAAACACTCCTTGTTCAACTTTCAATCGCTTGAATCCCTTAAAAACCTTGAACTCCAGTCCACAGTTACTTTTGCCCTCCCAGCCAAATACCCCACCCTGATTTTGTGTTCTGAGCAAAGCAACCATACTTCTTGGCTAAATCTTATAGATTCAGAGAACTTGTACCTCCTAAGTGATTTATATAGGCCACCAGAAAAACATTGTCTATTTTCAATAATACTGCTTTCCCTTCTAAACAATGCTTGAAACTCATGAGAGCATAAAGACCCACTGTTAATTCCAAATAATTTATGTGATGTGATCTCTCTGTGTTTGACCACGATCCACCAGTTCCCTGGACACCCAAGCATGCACCCCAGCCAGTTAGACTTGCCTCAGACTCCAGAATGAAGTCTGGTGAACATCCAAAGATTGCCCTGCCATTTCAAGAATCTAAATTCTCTCACCACCAAACCAGTTTAACCTTTGCTTCCTGATCTATTGATATCCTGTCTCCACACAATAATCCTCCACGAAGGGCCCTTGCCTTTTTCCTTTGCAAAGCACAATAGCGTAAAGGACCAGGGAAAATTGCCAGAATTGAAGAGAATAGCAGACCTACATCTCGCTAGCTCCCTTAGAGTTAAAGAATCCTGTTTCAGAACATATATTATTTCTTTCCAAATCTTGGTTATCTTCTTTAAGGGAAGAACTATAACCACATTGATTGTATCTGTTGTGAACCCTAAAAACTCCTGAGAGCATAAGAGGATAAAAATGGATTTCTCCTTGTTCACTATGAATCTCAGGCTCTCCGGTATAGGGGTTTGACCATATCCAATTCTCTCATTACTTGTGCTTGACATTAGGACATGATCAGAATATCATCCAAATAAATGATCGTGCGAACACCCTTTTCTCTCACGTAGGAAGCGACTGCCCTCATTACCTTGGTGAAGCACCATGGTGCTGAAGAAAGGCCAAATGGAAGTGAACGAAAAAGATAAAGTCAATTCTGCCAGGTGAATTGAAGGTAAGGTTGCACTCCTTTGCCATGTACTAACAAAGACTCTCTTTTCTCACTTCTACAACCGCTCCCTTCAACATAGATTTTACCTTGTTGTCTACTACTTTCTGTTGATCTGCATTACAAATCAACTTCCCTGGAGGAGTAGTTTGAAAGGGCGTTTCTGAGAAATCTATTTTGAAACCATGGGAAGTTTCTAAGACCCATGGGTCCTGAGTAATGGTTTTCTACACAAGGGTAAAATGTTTGAGGTTACCCCACTCTTCCCTGGGAAGAAGAAGAAAGCTAAATCATTGTACTCACTCTGGGCTCCGGTGGGACCTTAGCCCCGAGATGTTTTCCCACTTGGTCATTGATAACAGCTGCTTGGGGACATAAGGTAGGCAATGCACTGGTTTGATAGCCCCTGCCATAGCCTCTCTGTTTGTTGTTTGCAAACAGGGACCTGTGCAAGCCCCAGGCAGCAGCAAGTCTCCTTCTAACAGCCCAGTCATAAACACCGCCTCTGAAGACCCTGCGCATATTGCTCTTGCCTTTGCCAAGGGCAGTGGAGGTTGCTATATATTTGCCCAGGCTTTTAACCATATATTCACCAAAAAGTAGACTTAGGGTTCTCTGTGGCTTCCTTCTCAGCCAAACCTCCCAGTTTGGGTTGATTTTCATCAGGACCACCTTGTGCCTCTCAGCATTTAGTCCTGCATTAACGTTCCCAAGGAGAACTATAGTGCGGTGGCTTCAGCCTCTCACGAGGTCTAGGTCTAATGAAACCCCTTAATATATGCCTCTTCGGAAATATCAATGATCCTTGCCAGTGGGCCGACAACATCGAGGAGGCAATCTTGGCATAATTTGAGGGATCACCAAGTCCGTTCCTGGGGTCTCTGCCCATCTTGAATTGGAATGTTATTAATTTGGGGTCTAAATTCGGTGTAAGGCATACTTTGTCATGAATGACTGCCCTAGAACATTCAGCCTTGAGGATGTTCCTCCACTCTTTCTCCAGTGGATTCCTGATCAACCTCTTGATAAAATAACCCACATGTTCAAGTAGCCACCTTTCAGCACTTCTGGGATGTTTAATATTGTGGGGCGATAACATTTCTTCTCCTAGAGGGTTCTTGACAGTGTATTTAGAAGTAGAAGGAAATGTATCCTCACTGAAGGTCACCCCCATCAACATCCCCTTGTGGGGGTTCAAGTACGTATTCCTTCTAAAGCTCATCATCTTTCTGGAGCTCATTCTCTACAAACTCAAATTCTTGAGTGTCCAAATCATGTGTGGCCCTCAGGACACCCATTTCCATTGTGCTGCATCAGGCACCTCTTTTTCGTGCCACATAGGACACCGTTCCCTTTTGAGGTGCTTGGACCTTCCATCCTTTTTAAGGGTGTGAACCCTCTCTCAATATATTTTGTCTTCCTTCTTTTCTTACCTCCTTTATCCTCATTATCGGATTCTCCCTCCGAAAGAGACCAGTACTCGTTATCAGAGCCCCTCTTATTTTTTTTCTTTTGCATGACTTGGTCAATGGTCACGCGTACAAAATTACGCATTTCATGTTGAATTAATTTTGTAATGATTTCCTCATTAATTTTCCCTTCTGGGACCACAGGACATTCTGTGAAGAAGGGATAAGTTTATAGGCTAAAAAAGAAATACGCTCTGTAAAAAAGGGCTCTACAAAGAATAGATCAAAATTACTCTTTGGAGTAATTAGAGAAATAAGATGAAAATATTCCCTTCTTGAAAAAATATAGCAGGAATGCTGTATCAAGTGCTGCCGGCCAGTCAGCTGTCCGCAGAGATACTGCAACTGTCTACTGCCAGGGTGACTCGTAACAGATCTCTTGCGGCAGCTTGAAACTGAAAAATCAAAGGGACTAAACCCAACTCTTTTTTAATAACAGCTTTAAACCATTGTCCAACACATTCCTCCAAAGCCCTTGTCTGTGGCGTTTTAGGCTCGGAGTGAATTTTCCCGATTCATGCCCTTATATAGGTACAATTCACATTTCCCTTATATAGGCATAGAGATCAAGCCCTTATTTAGGCATGGCCCATGCTACCCAAATACAGGCATGGCTACTTCCACCCGTACCAAAACGTCACAACGATTTCTTGGAAATCCAGCTTAAGCAGTTAGGGAACTTCCCCTTGCTTGAATATTGATTTCTCCAAGAACTCAGTTACTTTACAATGAACAACTATTGCACAGGGATTCATTGTGACGTTCATATGCCCTACTTTATGTCAAACTATGGCATTCCTAAACACCTTCAAGGTATAAATATACCTTCACTTGCTATGGCAAACTACGGTGGTTCGGAGCAGTTCGAAGACCTACTTGCCCGACGCAGCTCACTACAGCAAGTGCCGAAGGAAGCCGACTCTCCAGCTGATGCACTGATCAGGAAGCTGCCTTTCTCCTGCCTAGAATCCAGCTCCAGTGTTTCTGGCTCCCCTTGCGGGGTGTTGGGAAATCGAGTCCTGAGACAGAGATACCAGACCTCCTTCATTCTAACCAAGGTATGGAGCGGATTAGAACTTAGAGAAACCTTTGGTAGATTCTTGGCAAAAACTAAAACCTGCTACACAATACTTCTTCCCGTGTACTAGACTTAGGTTAGGTACATTGGGGTAGGCGTATTTTAGAAGCACCTGTTGAGTAGTTTAGTCTATGTTATTTATGAATGTATTCTTATATGGCTTAGAAATCATACAATGCTCTTACAGTATTATTTCATATTACTGTTTACGCTGTACGCTTTATACTTTGCAGTCTGCCTAACCATTGTAGCAGTTCACTTCTCTTGCATGAGAAAAAAGACTGTTCAATAAACCTTTTTATTGAAAACGCTCGTCTCACTATTTCTCTGCAACTCTGTAGAAATGAAACATGCACGATTGACTGAGTGAAATACTTACCTATTGTTTCCGCGACTCTGAGAGATATATTCTTTTTCTTGGGAAACAAAGTTGTCATGTTTATGCGGTTGTCAGAAACTAATCCCTTCTTGGTATTTGAGAAAGTTTCTAGTGACCTCTGAGTTAGCTGGCACACACACAATTAAGTTTAGTATATTCGATTATTATTATTATTATTATTATTCTGAGTTTTGTATAGCGCCTGGTTACCATTAGGCATCCCAGCGCTCACCAGAGAATGAAACTACCAGAATAGTGCGGAAGTTAAGCAGAGAACAAAAAAGTTTTTAAAAGTTTGCGGAACCGAAGAAGGCTAGCTTCCGAACGTAGATGTAGGGGAAGAGAGTTCCACAGGGTGGCCACGTTTATAGAAAACCTTCTGCCACCAGTTCTTGCCTTCTTCACCCTCCCTACCTGCAGAAGATGTTGATGGTCGGATCGGAGAGAGCGAGGGGCCTTATAAGGCTGAACCATCTCCCCCAGAATAGGTGGACCCACCCCCTGCAGGACTTTATGAGCGATACAGAGTGACTTAAACTTCACCCTGTCCCTCACAGGGAGCCAATGCAGCGCCTTCAGCGCGGGGCGAGCAGACTGATGCCTGGGGAGACCTGTCAAGAGCCTGGCGGCCGCATTCTGCACTTGCTGTAGTTTGTTCAGGGTGGCTTCTGGGGCACCCAGGAACAGCGCGTTGCTGAAATCCAGCCGCGAGATGATAAGCCCCTGGATGAGAAGTCTCCTAGTGGCCGCTGGAAGCAGAGGTAGAATCTTCCGAGCTGAGCGGAGCAGGCCAAAACACACGCCAGCAGTCTTTTTAGCATGGGTTTTAAACGAAAGGTCCTGCTCAAGCCACACCCCCAGGCTCTTAATCTCCTGCTTGGGAGTGGGTGCTGGTCCAAGGCAATCGGGCCAGCTGCTGGGGGACAGAGATGGAAAAGAGTTCCCCAGCAGCATCAGCTCAGTCTTGGAGCCGTTGAGCTTTAGTGCTGAGCTGCACATCCATGTATAGATCTTCTCCAAACATGAGTGCAGCCGGTCAGGATGGTGAGCCGACTGGGAAAGGCCTACCACCAGCTGAGTATCATCAGCATAACTGATGATTTTAATACCCAGCGGCAGTACCACACTCTCCAGGGGGGCCATGTAGACGTTGAATAAAGTAGGGCTCAATGAAGAGCCCTGTGGCACACCACACTGGAGAGGGATTGAAGATGATTTTTCATGGCCTTCCCACACCTCGAATGTAAGTCCTTCCAAGAAGGAAGCAAACCACTCGAGGGCCAGACCAGTGACCCCCACCCCCGCCAGCCGTTGGAGGAGCACCTGATGGTCCACGGTGTCGAAAGCAGCACTGAGGTCCAGGAGGATCACTGCCACTGATCCCCCCGAATCCAAAATGCTCCTAGCATTCTCCACGACCGCCAGCAGGGCGGTGTCGGTCCCCTGACCAGGGCGAAAACCCGTTTGGGAGTCGCCTAAGAGGGAGTTGGCCTCCAAGAAGTCTGACAAGCGGCAATTCACCACCTTCTCCGCCACCTTACTAAGGCCCGGCAGCAGGGAGATAGGCCTAAAGTTGGCGAGGTCGGCGGGGTCCAAATTAGGCTTCTTTAAAAGAGCCTTAACCACCGCCCCTTTCCAACTAGGGGGTACTACCCCTTGAGTGAGGGACAAGTTTATAAGGTCCGTCACTGGGCCGCCGATAGTAGAGGCCACCTGTTTTAGATATTTAATAGGTGCCGGGTCTTTCGGGGAGCCACTCTTCATGGTTCTCAAAACCGAAAGAACTTCCTCCATAGTGACGGGGCCAAAAGAGGCCAGCTCTACTGATCGCATCCTAAACTGTGAGCTGGAATTGTCACCCAGGGAAGAAACCTCAGCTTGCCGGGGAAGGGAAGCCAATATATTGTCGATTTTTGTTTTAAAAAAGGAAGCCAATTCTGTGCATTTTTTGCGTGGGTCCTCGTGGATGATCTGAGGTTCGGGGGTATTCAGTAGTTCCTTAATAACCCTGAATGACTCTTTAGAAGAGTTGGCCGCAGAGCCAATTCTCTCCTCGAAGAATCCAGATTTTGCCTCCCGAATGGCAGATTTATATCTACTCAGAGCCACCCGATATTCTTTCCGACTTGTTTCATTCCAGTCTTTCCTCCAGGACCGCTCTAACCTCTTGCAACCCTTCCTCATTGTTCTCAATTCAGACGTATACCAGGGCGCCGAACCCACTCTCTTCCCCTTCAAAAGTTGTTTCTTTTTGGGTAGGAGGATATCTAACGAATCCGTAAGCCAGATGTGTAAATTCGCTTCCGCGACTAGCAGGTTAGATCCAGGAGGGGGCCGCGTTGCCTCCAGGTGTACCGCCCAGGTATCGACCGGGAGCCTCGACCAAGCTCTTTCCAAGGTGTAAACCCTTGGGACCATTGCAGCTAGGCTATCAAATTGCCACACTGCGGATACCAAAAAGTGGTCTGTCCAAGGCAGGGCCAGCGCAGGAGATGAATTAAGGTGGTCCAGGTTTGAGAAAATGGGGTCCAGCCGAAAAAACGGGCATAATAGCCGGCCCTAGGCCCGTCAGGGCCCGGACGGGCACAGACGGGCTGAACTCTGGCGTAACTCCGGCGTCATTTCGGCGTCCCCGCTGCGCGTCAGCATGGCTACCTAAGTGTTCAGCGAGCAAGGTAAAGAAAGGACTACCTGCACGCTGATCCCACTCACCAAAGATGGCCGCCTCGAGACAGGGCGAAGGACCCGCAAAGCGCGGTGAGTAACCACAATTAGGGTGCAAGTAGAGATGGCAGAGGTGAGAGTATGTGGGCCAGGCTGTTAAAAACGAGGGAAAGTGCCCAAAACAAAATTAAAATAAAATACCAAAAACGGGAGGTTAAAAGCGATAGATAGAGTCCTAGTCGACCTCAGTCCTACGTCTAATATATAGGATATATTATTCCAATGCGCAGAGCCTATTGAGAATATAGGAACTACACTACATAGCGCCCAACATTTGGTAAGGCACTAATTTAACGCTAGATACTAAAGTAACTCAGTTGTGCTTTTCTCAGAGACCCATTTTTCTGTAAAATACTCCAATAGACGTCTGGAGTTGGTAAAAGGATAATATCCACCACAGCGGAGTAGGACAAAAAATCCTATGTATTAGTTTTGGGTTTTTCAGCATTGAAGGATACAGTGTTCCAAAATATTGTGCACCTTATCTCTGTTTCCTTGAAACTTGCTTTGCAAACTTTCATTAAACAAAACAAAACACCGGGTCCGGTGGAGTTACAGGCGAAAACGCTGTACAAGCTCTTGAAATAACAGGTTTCCAAGAAACAGACGATGATGCTATAAGCATTCCAGAAAATTTTAGAAAAGCCATCACTTTAAAACTTATAAGAAATGGCCTATCAGCAAGAGGTGGTAGGGTAGTTTTTGTGATAGAGGCACATGAATATTAGACAGAGGTATTCTATTCATGGATAGTCTTCCCTAAAGACTTTTCCCTAAAGACTTTCCTCCCGCTTGCAGTCCTCAGCGCCGGGACACCCCCGTTGGGGGTAGCCGTGCGCTCAATAAATGTCAAAATAAATAAATAAATAAAGCAGATCCAAGAACAAAAGTGTTTCACTTCTACAAAGAAGATGAACCACCAGAGGAATACATTCCTTTCGAGGATATTGAAATTCCACTAACTTACCAAGAGCATGCGCTCTGGTTTAAAGGCGCCCTAAAACATATAAATCACATTACCAGGCACGGTCCACTAAGTAGACCAGGAGCAACATGGCCGGTATTACCCAGCTATACACCACTTCCTGCCATTGAAGAAATGTCGGATGAGGAACTATTAGTTCACCTAAAAGAACTAATCAAAATCTACAGACAATTGGTTCAATATGTCATGCGGACTTTTACTGTCCAAATGGCAATAAGGATTCCACAACATACCCCTTACCAGGGGAACATAAATAAAATTACACCACAGACTCTACATTCAGTCGTTGGTAAATTACCCGCAAAACTGGAACAAATTCTATTCTGGATAGCTCAAAAAATTACTCAAATCGAGGCAGTATTTCCTGATACTACCCCTCATGAGAAACACAGAATTCTAACAATCTGTTTACTGATGGGGATCGCACCACACCTGGAGGACTGTGACACTTGGGGTACAGTATTTGCTGCAATCTACACTAAAACACATGGTGTTCCGTCTATGGCGGTTATACCAGACGTCCTGAAACAGATTCAAAATGAATACAGGGCAGAGCCTGCTTTAAATGTAGGTATGAAATTACTAAAAAGATTTCAAACAGGTCTCAACAATAATATTAGCTAATATTAAAAGTAAAGCAGCATCCGTGGCGATCCGCCAAAAATTAAGAGAATTTGATGTAACTGAGCAACCACATGAACTGGCCAGAATAATTGAAAAATCCTATGAAGAATTAGGCAGAGACCGCTTGGGTGGGAAACCAGTTAATCCCCAACGGTCAGAAAGTCCTGAAAAGGTCTTTATTAAAAACACTCCTACTCCTCCTAAAAAGAAGTGGAAGACACTAAACAAACTTCTAAAGAGAATCGTTCTCAATCCAGAGGTAGGTCTCCTCAAAAGGAGCCCTCTGACAGGAGGTATAACCTCAGGAATAGGGATAATATGAGAAAAACTGATAGATATCAAGATACTGATACACGTTCCTCTCGTACCTTTCAGACTTCCTCACAGAAATCTGAAAGAAGAGGACTGTTAGAACACAAGGAAGAACGCGTGAAGTCCAAAGACGATCAACATGTTCAGAAAAATAAGAAAACTCAATTCACCAAGAAGAAGGTAGCAGGTCTAAAGATCAGATCAGACATGCCGAGGATCTTGAGGACACAACTCAAGAAAGGGGATTGGGCTCAAACGATGTTGGACAGCGCAGCAGAAGTCACCATAGCTCGCAAGAACTTGAAGGATCATCTGGAGACAGTGGACTTGAATGAGTACATTCAAGTTGAAACTGCAGATACCAGGGTTAGTGTCCCACATAAGTTATATGAAGTAACACTCCGGATGGAGGGGGACATAACAAGAAAAATAAGAGCACTCTTTAGGGAATCGACTCTCTCAGGGTTATGACATTCTTCTAGCTGAACAAGACTGGCCACCTGAATTTGTCAGGGAGTGCCCACATGGCGAAGAAATAATTATGCCAGCTTTCTCCAATTCATTTAAAATATTTTTATGCCAGAAAATGGGCAGCCAACTGTACAAAGGCAGTAGCCAGTTAAGCAAGAAACTAAAAAACAGGTCAAGGAGATCTTAGATCAGCTTGAATACCAAAGGGTGATTGATACATGCACCTCGTCAATGAACAATCCTTTGTTTCCTGTCTCCAAACCAGACAATACATATTGTCTGGTCTTGGATTACAGATACTCAAACTCTTGTAGCAAAACTTTTGCAGTACAAAATGCACACAGTGCAGCACTAATGAATAACATTGTGCGTAAAAATATAAAACCACATTAGATATTAACGGTTTCTTCTGTCAAAACATTGCATATGAAAGTAGGTATTTTACCGCCTTCTCAATTATGGGGACACAGCGTCACTTCTGTCGTCTCCCTCAGGGATTCAAGAATAGTCCTGGGTTATTCTCAGCAAGGGTAACAGAGTTACTACAAACCTATGATGATGAGGCATTATCATATGTTGATGACATCTATCTAACAGACAATGACTTGGATAGGCACTTGAACAGAGTGAACACCATTATACTTGGCTTCGCTTCTGAAGGGTATAAATTACATTTTAAGAAATCAAGAATTGCCCATCTAAATGTCCTTTTCCTTGGGTATGAATTATCAAGTGAAGGCAAAAGCCTGGCAGCAAACTTTCTAGAGAAATGTGCGCTGCTCCAACCTTCAAAAACCAGGCACGGCCGGTAGTGGGAGTACCTGCAGGGCGGTGACGTGGGGAGGGGGAGGGGCAGGGTGGGGGGTAGTAATGTATGGATTACGGAGTTTAACAGGTAAGTAAACATATAAATAAATAAAACAAATTTCGTTCTGCCCACTGTATTGCATTTGGTGATGCAGTGCACGCAACTAAATTAGTTATATGTATGTTATATTTTTACTTACCTGTTAAGCTCCGTAATCCATACATTACTACCCCCCACCCTAGCCCTCCCCCTCACTATGTCACCGCCCAGCAGGTACTCCCACTACCGGCCGTGACTGCCAAAAACGCGGAAAAACGTAGTCAATTCTAGGTTTCCTGAATTTCTGAGGAACTTACATTCTAAATTACGCAGAAAGGGTTAAACCTCTCTACAAATTAATCAAACCTGATTTCAAAACAGTTAATTGGACTAAAAAATACACAGAAATTTTGCGTTCATTGCAAACAGACATGTAAGCAATAAGCACGCGTAAACGTGCGCAACTTAGTGATCCGAATTATTCCAGGACAATGCGGATTCACGTACTTAACCTTTAATGAAGGAGAAAAAGTACCAATAGCTTACAAATCACATTTGTACACACAAGCAGAAATGAAATTCACTTCAACAGAAAAAATTCTGACAGCAGTTCAAACTGCAGTAGCAAAAGAGAGAGCCCTCGCACAGGGTAAGCGCATAATGGTCGTTACTCCTGTACCTGCCTTAGAGGCAGTGACAAAAGCGAGCATTCCAAATGCAAAAGCTTTACATCCGAGATGGATGCAATGGGTTAATTCTCTTGCTGCAACAGACCTTGAATATGTTTTTGACCATTATTTGAAAACACAAGCATTTCTACAATATGAACAAGAATGTCCTCTGCCTACTGAAATTCTGCCTCTAGAGCAGTATGAATGTATAATTTATACTGACGTATTCGCCTAACCCGCTACGGGGGGTAAACAAGCTTATAGTGCTGCGTGCGCGATCATTAAAGGTCGCTGGCTTGATGGTAAATTCTGACCTATTGTCACTAAAATGCAATCTTTAGGGGATTGTACAGCTCAGCGAGCTGAACTACAAGCATTCAAGATGGCGCTTGAAAATACTGATCGCGAATTCCCCACACTCTTAGTGTGCGATTTGTATTATTGTGTTCAATCTTACAATGAATACTTGCAAAATTGGATTCAAAACGATTACAAAGATGCAAAAGGTGGCACAATGAAGCATAAGTTGCTTTGGGAACAAGTAGTTCTGTTACGACAAGAATTACAAAAGGCTCATGTGATACATACACTGAGTCATCAACGTGATGGCGTTCACGTTGCAAGGAATTCATTGGCTGATGAAGCCGCGAAGGCAGCTGTGCAAACGGCTTCCGTATCTGCAATCACTCGTTCAAAAAATGAAAATAGACGGCGAAATAATGCTAGCTGTCAATGCTTCATGCAGAGGCAACGGTGCAGCTTTACCTAATAAATTTCCACTCGAATACTCATACATAATAGACGCAAACTCCATTCCTTTTGCTCGAATCCCTGGAGTGGGGGGTAGAGTGATTCCAAACAGGAAACGCAGAGTAGCTTTGATAAACGAAGCACATTTGGGAGAGGGTCTGATACATCAAGGAATCTCCAAAACAATACTAACTGTTAAGGAGACGTACTGGTGGCCTGGAATGAATGCTGACATTCACATGTTTGTGAATAACTGCATAGGGTGCAATTGAGATTCCAGCATAGAACGCCGCCAGATACCCGACTATAGCATAGCCAGCCCAGTACAGACACCATTGTTAGACAGCATTAGACTATCTACATGCAGACGTCCCTATGGACAAATGCAATCCCACGAACATTAAGACAAGATTCATTTGGATGTGGCCTCAGTGCTCGGCTGACAATCCAACTGTTATAAAAGATTTGCGAGTCTTTATCAGCACATACGCAGTCGGCACGCTACATTCTGACCAGGGTCCTGCATTTGGCTCTCGAGCTTTCAAGGAGGCCATGGCCAAATTGGGCGTTGCATTGCGGTACTCTAGTACATTACATCCTGAGGGAAATTTGGTAGGGGAGAGAAAAAAACAGGACATAAAGCAATCTGGCTTGGGTGATGGGTGGGTCAAACAGCCAAAATAAGTGTCCAACTTAGTCTTAACAATCTGCCAAGAAGTTCTCTAGGGGGTATCACTCCGTATGAAATCCTTTTTGGAACAAGAATGATTATTTCGGATCTCGATTGTCACACTTCAGTGGTAGAAAAAAAGGAGAACAGGTTCATGCCCATCGACCTGGTAAAACCACATCATGTGGCCAATCATAAGCAGTAGGCCAAGTGGACTCCAAAGATGTAGCAGATGCCCGAATCTGGCTACTTTCCAAGAGGTTCAAACTGAGAGACTCATCACCTTTGAAGAATCTGCAGTGCGAAAAGAAGGACTATGCAACAAAGCCATGGAACTTGTACCTCTTGAGACCCAAATAACAGTTCGTCAAGAAACACCTGTCTACATTGAAGTAGCATCCGACTACACGAACATGACACGTGATCAAGTGGTTCCAGCGATTTCAACGAATCTTGATGCAATCCCTACAATTGACAGAACTGCCTCTGGCTATTTCATTAACTTTGATATGTTTTCCGAGGATCCCAGCAAACCTGAAACGAAGCCAGCTAAAATAAACTTTGAAAGAACAAGCAACAGAAGTTTTTGATCAACTGGAAAAGACTTATCTAGGTTTCACTATGGATTGAACTTTGGATTGTGTTGGGTGTACTTTTTCTTCTACATTGGTTGACTCTTGTAATAACTTTGGGAATGCTGATAAATGGAAGATATGTTAAAAAGGACACAGCAAGTAAGAACATCAACTTGCTCCTCAAGCCACACAAATCATCTCATCGCGAACAAAGAGACTTGTCATCAGTGAACATCACAGCCGTTCCTATACCTGGTGATATAGCTTGGGACACAACTGAATATGACATTTTTGGTCTGGCGGTGCGGTTGCAGATTCCACACCAGTTCAAGATTTCCTTGAATGACTTTGTTTCATCTAGTACCTTTTCTGATGATTGGGACTTCGAGACTGTTAATAATATGATGTCAGACTTAGAAATGTCTGCAAAGTTTACAAATCATGAATACTTAGAAGGTTCATCAGATTATGAGAAAATGTATTGTTATAATCACTATGGTCATCATTTCTTGCACAAATCTGCAAATCCTTTTGCTTCACAACAGAACATATCCTGATTAGAAAAAATGGTTAATCTGGTCCACAGACATAAACAACTGTCAAGATAGATTTCTGAAAAAAAAACACAAGGGTTCACATTCACTAGGCCAGATCCAAGATATGTTCAAAGACAGCATGCAGGAATATTAACAACATACAGTATAGGGAAACTGTGCTGAGAGTGGCTACATAAATCTACACTAAAGGAAGTAAAACAACACTGATCTTTATTTAAAGATGGCGCTGATCTGAGGGACTTCTTACAAGGACCTACTAAACCACGACATAAACATTTTATATATGCCGGTATCTATTCTATGTATATAGAAGCATGGAAGAATATGCAAGCAGAGGCTGCAGAACGAATACAAGAAATTGATTGTATTAACCTAGAGAAATCTCTCTTTGTAGTTGACAATGGGTTAACGACTCTGTCGTCCAGGATATATTCTTTGGACAGCATAGTATCCTCTGCCATAGACATAATGAAACAGGACTTGGTCATGTTGCAACATGGTCAGTCGCAATTACGTTCTATAATGCTATTAGGCTGGACGTTACAAAACCTACATTCAGGCTATGTGCCTTGGCATTTAATCAACACAACGTCACTGTTTTCTGAATTTAATCTCACGGATAAAGAGATCAAACTGGCACAGAGGGGAGCAGACTATACAGTGCTGAGCATTGAAAAACTGGAAAGATTGCCATTTACAGTCGCTGAAAAACCATCCATTGAATGAACATCTCTTCTATACAAATTGATACTTTAAGCAGAATGAAAGCCATTCTTTTGCAAAAAACTGTGCCATTGACCTCGGTCAAAGAGACGTATGATCTGCAAGTTGCAAGGACTTCTGCAGAGATACATGCCCTTTTAACCACAAATTGCCCTGTACATTTCTCAGAAATGTTGGGACGTATCTTAAACATGTCTGATACGAGTGGTATTCTACATGTATTTAAGACAGTTTTTTCTGGACTGTTAGCACCTTTTGAAGCAGTCCTAGGAATATTTCCAACCTTTGTGCACTCTGTGTTTGGCGGACTGCCTCTTGTTTTAGGATTCACAGCAGGGATACTATTTTTGCTCCTACTACTCCGATATGGCAAGCCAAATCGCCAGCGATACCCCGTTCACCGTGGAGAACACTCTACTGGCGATGAAGTGTCGTGAGCGCATAGTCCAAATTTTGGGATTAACTCATTTAAGAGAATTGAATACCACATGGTTTATGTCATTTAGACCAATCTGGCAAGATTGCATCTTACCTGTTTTACAATGCCTGCTATGCGGAGAAGAATGCATGTTAGACATCTCTCTCACACTCCCATCAGTCATGCCAACGATGTTGATACTTTAATGGACCTGGTAAAGGCCCATCCGCAGTGTTGTCCCCAGCGGCTACCAATTCTGATGACGGCATTCATTGATATCTCACAGACGCAACATGCTACTGCTGAGGTACAAGAGGAAAGCGACACACAGGTACCTTCCAATTCGGACTTTTCTAATGCGACCAACGCTGACGGCGATGCTTCACATCAATGTGCAATTAATGTTCTTAACAGGGTAATCCAACTTTCACCTACAATGGTAGACAAATTCTGTACAGACTTAGAAGATTTGATGTTTTCCCCAAACAATACCACTGACTTTTGATTTGGCACGCAGTGTTCTGAGAGACTCTGAATTCGACCTTCATTTTTAAAAAGAAAGTTTCTAACTTTGGAACTCTATTTTTTCTATGATCAACTTTTGTTTTTCCAAATTTGTACTTTCATTTTTTGGCACAAAGTAATCTGCTTAAAGTAGAACTATTCACAGAGAACTAGAATTCTTTGAAAAAAAAACTTCCACATTCAACCAGTTAATATAATTTGCAATGAAATGGTCTCAACTTTTGCTTCTGTATTTAAGAGCCATTTCATAAATGTATTTTCGTGATTCATTCGGATAGCATTTCAAATGTCAAACTATATATAGTGGGAGAGGTGTGGCGCCGCGGCCAGGGCGACTGACGCTGGAATCTGGGGACCACGGTTCGATCCCCGGCTCCGGCGGCAGGTTAGCCCAGCACCATGTGACTCTGGGCAATAGCTCGCTTAATCTTCCCGACGGCCCCCCAGCGCCTAGAGACCCTTACGGGTGATTGTGCGCTTTACAAATGTGGACTTTACTTTACTTTACTTTATGCTTTGAATGAAACATTGCTTTGAATGCGTACAGCACAAATGCTCTTTTCGTGTACAACTAGTACCAATGCATTTTTATGTATTTTGGGTGGGTTTTTAACACATCATGTTTAGATATGTTTTTATGTGTTTAGAACTTAGTAATGTTGTACATAAGAAAGTGGAGTGGGTGTTGTGTAGCGTTTTAGGCTCGAGTGAATTTTCCCGATTCATGCCCCTATATAGGTACAATTCACATTGCCCTTATATAGGCATATAAATCAAGCCCTTATTTAGGCATAGCCCATGCTGCCCAAATACAGGCATGGCTACTTCCACCCTTACCAAACGTCACAACGATTTTTGGGAAAACCAGCTTAAGAAGTTAGGGAGCTTCCCCTTGCTTGAATATTGATTTCTCCAAGAACTCAGTTACTTTACAATGAACAACTATTCCACAGGG
The DNA here is from genome assembly GCF_964261635.1 of Lissotriton helveticus. Taxonomy (NCBI): domain Eukaryota; kingdom Metazoa; phylum Chordata; class Amphibia; order Caudata; family Salamandridae; genus Lissotriton; species Lissotriton helveticus. The sequence goes on from NC_136070.1 coordinate 512,926,717, forward strand.
ATTCATTGTGACGTTCATATGACCGACGTTACGTCAAACTATGGCATTCCTAAACACCTTCAAGGTATAAATATACCTTCCCTTGCTATGGCAAACTACGGTGGTTCGAAGCAGTTCAAAGACCTACTTGCCCGATGCAACTCACTACAGCAAGTGCCGAAGGAAGCAGACTCTCCAGCTGACGCACTGATCAGGAAGCTGCCTTTCTCCTGTCGAGAATCCCACTCCAGTGTTTCCGGCTCCCCTTGCGGGGTGTTGGGAAATCGAGTCCCGAGACAGAGATACCAGACCTCCTTCATTCTAACCAAGGTATGGAGCTGATTAGAACCTAGAGAAACCTTTGGTACATTCTTGGCAAAAACTAAAGCCTATGCTACACAATACTTACTTCTTCCCGCGTACTAGACTTAGGTTAGGTACATTGGGGTAGGCGTATTTTAGAAGCACCAGTTGAGTATTTTAGTCGATCTTATTTATGTATGTATTCTTATATGGCTTAGAAACCATACAATGCTACAGTATTATTTCATATTACTGTTTACGCTGTACGCATTATACTTTGCAGTCTGCCTAACAATTGTAGCAGTTCACTTCTCTTGCATGAGAAAGAAGACTGTTCAATAAACCTTTTTATTAAAAACGCAGGTCTCACTATTTCTCTGCAACTCTGTAGATACGAAGCATGCAGCATTGACTGAGTGAAATACTTATCTATTGTTTCCGCGACTCAGAGATATATTCTTATTCTTGGGAAACAAAGTTGCCATGTTTATGCGGTTGTCAGAAACTAATCCCTTCTTGATATTTGAGAAAGTTTCTAGTGACCTCTGAGTTAGCTGGCACACACACAATTAAGTTTAGTATATTCGATAGAGACCTAGTCGACCTCAGTCCTACGTCTAATCTATAGGATATATTATTCCACTGCGCAGAGCCTATTGGGAATATAGGAACTACACTATACCCTGCCAGATACATCAACTTCCCCAAGAGGCATCGAGCAGGCCTGGCGGTACGAGGAAATGCTTAGTTTTTTTATCCTACTCACCGGCTGCAGAGTGGACAGTGAGGTGGAGGGGGGCGTGCCCAAAATCAGGCAGCACATGGCCTGCGGCACACGGCTTAGAGACACTGCGGCTTGCAGCCTGAAACTGACAATATTAGTGGATTTGGCAATCCAAAGGGTAAGCGAGCATGCGCTTCAATTACACAAAGGCGTCCCACGGCGAACCAAAGGGATCCGAAGATATGGGAAGGGAGTGTGCACTTCGTGCGAGGTATAATGACCTAGTAAAATGTGAAAAACACTGCATAAATGAGTGATAAATGAAAATAAAAATAAACAAAGGTTGTTTAAATAAATAACACAAAACAAGTTGAAGCAACACCAATAACGGTATCAAAGGCTTGATGAAATAAAGAGCTACTCATCTGAGCTAGGAGCAGCATTTAAAAGAGGACGATCATTATCTGCATGGACTATGTATATGTTGTTAATGTGCTAGCTGTGTGGAGTGGCATCAAAGGATAAATGCATAATGGTAGCCTACTGTCTTGTAATGAAATCACATCTTGGCAGTGACTGGTACAGGGTGATGTCAATCCTCCAGGTGGGCTTTTACTGTGTCTCGTCTGTTGAATGAAGCACTCCAGGGTAGACAGGTGGATTTCAGGACCAGGTATAAAATATTAAAGACACAATTGTACATTAAAGGAAAAGGATTCATTTACTGGCGTCCACATAAAAACCAATGAACCCCAAGAAGTCTCTGGTGTCAATGCCACTAACTTGATTCTTGTATTCTTGCAGGAGCAACATGGATCCTGCAATCCCTCTTTGAGATACACCTATCAATTGAAGGTACAGTATGAGAATACACTGCATCAGGGTATGGGATGGGAAAAGTTGGGGGTGACAAGGTGCAGGCTGCCTTCTAAACTCTATTCTTTCTTAATTTCCTCTCTGGCAGGTCCCTCTCATGGGAGTTCCAGGGCAGATATTCATGGTTTCCTTGGAGTCATGACACATGGCATTCAGGTGGTCCACAGGACCATGGCGTTCATGGTGCAATGTAGCATGTGGGCACATGAAGCCATAGCACTTCCAAATGCTGCATGAACTGCATATTGTGGCACCTAGACACATCCTGGAAATCGGAGTGCCACTGGCCAGCATCTGCAGATTGGAACATAAACCCAGCTCAAAACAACTTACCAACCAACACCTACGTTGGAAGGAACAGGAAAGGGTGGGGAAACAGGAACATCTAGAGATGGAGGAGAGAACCAAAATAACAAGTGAGGGATATCAGTGCCAGTGAATTAACTAGATTGATGTTCTCATGGTTACTGACGGTGCCCAACTTTCCCCTTATAACCCCCTTGTTTCTAATCATAAGGGTTTATTTGGCTGGAATTCATTAAGTTTCGCCAGCAGACGAAGGGCATGCACGTAAGAGGCAGGTTCCCAATGGTCAGACACCTCATAACATTTCCAAGAGACAAGGAACTGCAGTTCACCCCTTTTGCTATAGGAACCAATGATTGTCTCCTCTAGTAACCCAGGAGTCATCCACTATGATAGGTGATGGTAAGACTGCCTGAATTAATAGCTCTGGTTTGACCCATGATACGTGAAATACATCACGAGTATTCCATATTCTGGGTAGATTTAATTGTAAAGCCCTTGTTCCCACCCTAATGGGAAAAGGACCCATACTCTAGGACTAACTTAGGATGGAATCTAAGTGTTGGTAGGAGAAAAGCAGGCTAATTGTACCCGAGTACCTATTTGGCAAAGAGGTCTATGATAATGGTTAGAAAATATTTTCATAAGGAGGCTTTAGCCAACGCCAATTGTTCTATAGTCTTTGGATGCACAATGGCAATGGTTAAAAGCAAGTGCTGGATTGAAAAAAAAATGAAGACAATGGCTGTATGAAAATTCCGCTGTACATTGTTCTTGATGGTTATGCGAAAGTGGTGTAAATATTTTCAATGGTCTGATTCAGGCGTTTCATTTGCTGACAGCAATTGAAAGGAATGATTAATAGTACCAACAGTGCTTTCCAAAACTTAAGAAGTGTGCATGTGTGTGTGTGTGTGTGTGCCTCTGTCTGTAATGACAGTACTTTGTAAACCATGAAATCAAATCTATTCCAAATTATTTTCTTTTAGTGATTTCATCACAGAAACGAAATGTCCTAGTCTAGTGTACTACAATTAACATCGCTGTATGATCTAATAATGGCAGATGTTCAACCGTAAAGTCCATCGATATGAAATCCCAAGGTCTAGATGGTGGGTAAGAGGCTGTTGGACCTTGACAATCCGCCTTGGCCTGTATGCAAATGGAGGAAGATTTCAAATATTCGTTTGGACTAATCTACGTTTCTGGCTACCAAAAACAGCGATTCTATATTTTTTAAGTCGTTTCCCCGCTGGATGGTCTTCTACAGGAGCATTATGAAATCATTTCAGTGCTTCTTGTTACCAGGGATATAGGGCTGATTTTGCCACCTCTGAGGCCAGGGGTCGCAAAGGCAGGGATAGCAAGGGGCAAGCTAGGGGTCGCAACTGCACCCCTGGTGACCTCTAAATAACATCCAAGGGAGGGAGGCAAAAATGGAAGGGGGGAGGGAAGATGGAAAGGATGCAAGAAGGAAAGAACAAAAGAAAAGAAAGGCAAAAAAGAAAAGAAAAAGAAAGAAGGATAGATGGGAGGCAAGGAAGGCAAAATTAAGAAGGAAAGAAAAAAGCAGAGGGCAAAAATAAAGAAGCAAAAAGAAAGATTAAAAGACAAAACTGAAAGAATTAAAGAAGATGAGAAAGAAAGCAGGAAAATAATTAAGGCAAAATGAAAATGAAGGGGACCAAGGCAAAAAAGAAGGCAGAAAGATAAAGTAAGAAGGCAAAATAATGAAAGGAAAAAAGAAAAAATTGAAAGAAAGCAAGAAATAAAGATGCAGAAAGGAAAGAAGGAAACAAATACAGAAAGAAGGAAACTAAGGAAAGAAGGCAAAGGAGAAAGAAGGAAAGAAAAGAGGAAAGTAAGCCAGAAAGCAAGAAACAATGAAAGAGGGCAGAAGGGAAAGAGAAGAAATGAAAGAATGAAAAACAGAAAGGAAAGAAGAATGAAGTAGATAGATGACAAAAAAAGAAGATAATTAAAGGAAAGAAAATACAAAGGAAAGAAGAAAGGAAAGGAAGATAAAAAGGAAGGAAAGACAGAAAAAAAGACAATGCAAAGAGGGAAGGAAAGAAGGCTCACAGTATAACATATTGGATACGAAAACCCAAATTACACCCCACCTATGTTTAAATAAAACGGTTACAAGTGTGTTGCAAATTAACCAGCAACTTTGTTTTATTTCCTGGGCAAAGTTTATCAAAAAACCATTGGTAAAACCTAGTCGAGGAATACAATATGGTATATTGTACATTCATTGTTTTTTTTTTTTTATAAATCTTTTTATTGTTTCAAAAAAGGAAAAATAAACAGACATATCCGGTGCCACATATACATCCAATGATAACAGGGTGAATTGGTACAAAAACAGGATAGACATGGAGCAGCGAGAATTCTTCGAGAGGCCCGCACTATGAAACACAAAACAAAATTTGCAGCAGTGTAATCGCTAAACAGTTTAGATGCGGACCTTCAAGACCCTCCCACCCATAAATCAAAACAGCAGGAAAATCATGGCAACCAGACATTAGAGGTTAAGGATCAAAGTCAGGATATTTTGCAATATTACGAATAAAGGAAAGGCTAAGAAAAAATTGAAAAGGAGAAAAAACCATATGGGCGATAACAAAAAGAAAACAATAAACCCCTCCCCCCACCCTGCACCTCTGCAAACCGCTATTGCCTAACCCCCAGTAGCAGCGTGCCTGTCGCCCCAACTAACTAGGTTTTAAGAGAAGAAATCTACCAAAGTAGACAAGAGAAGTGGGGGAGGGCATATTCGTACGGGCTCCCGGTCGCCCCTCTTCCCGCCAGAACCAAGAATCCCCAGATTGAATTCAAAATTTATTTCGAGGAACAAATATGCATCTCTACTAGGGAAACTTCAAACACCGCCCAGCCTTCCTAAAGCATAAGTTCAGCAAATCCCGTGCCCATCGATACTTAAGTCAAATCCAGTCTTTCAAGCTCATCCTTGCCCCTTCCGATCAGACGCATGAGTCCCTTCCGGACAAACCACCTCTTCCACAGGACAGTCCGAGTGCGAAGAAACTGTAATAAAGCACAATTCAAAACAAAACAGAAGAACGAGAGTGCCATGAACACCGTCAGGTCCAGAGACTCCCTTCCCCGTTATAAACTCCCAGGGTTGATTCGTCCGCCAGCCTAGCTGCTCCAAAGTATAGGGGAGTGACGCAGTTTCATTCCGATAATAGTTCTCATCAAAAGTCTCTGGATTGGGAACATCAGTTAGTCCTTCCATAGTCGGCAACGATCGTAGGCTTAACAATCCATTGGTGGCATCGAGCTGGTTCTCATTTTCCAAAACACTGGTCAAAGGCTCCGACACCTCACTCAGTACGGGGTCTACTTCCTCCATCAGAGTGGCCATCTTGGGTATCTCGGTCGTTACCGTTTCTTGTAGTGGAGTAGGGCACGGTCCAATTCGTACCATCTCAGACAAGCACGCCATCATCGTCTGAATGCGGCCTTCGACATACACATGAATGGACCCAAGGGCTGCCAACACAGTTCGTAGCGACGGGTCACTCTCGGTCCGTTCCACCACTCTTCGATCCGAGTCGGTCATGTTTGCTTCCCCCAGCGAGCTCGATCACTCAGAGGGGAACAGGCGAATAGGGAACAGTCGACTGCTGAGGGAGACTTATCAGTTGTTCCGATGATATCCCAGGACCGCCACCGCAGGCGGAGATCCTGACCCAGAGAACACCAGCGGGCCCTTTACCGGGTCACCGGGCAGGACCCCCGTCCACAGCCGCAACCGTTGAGCTGTCACCCCCTCCTCCGACTTTCACCAAGGTAGCCGAAACGTCATCCACATCAATCCAAAAAAGCGAATACATTTTTTCCCCACTCCGGTAGACCGGACCCAATCACACCACCACAGCCGATGTTGTTTAACTGAAACCCGGATGGGCCAGTACTCGAGACCCCGGCTTCCGGGCAGATCTAGGCCGCAAACTTCCACTCAACATATCTTCGTCAGCCGAACAGGTAGAGAGCTCGGGATAGCACCATTAATCTCACGACAGGATAACACACATGGCGGCTGGGCGCAAGGACAGGATAAATGACAGGATATTACGGCGGGAGTCATAGGTCAGCGGAGCCGGGAGCCTACGTGGCCATCTTTTTTGCAACGTGGCTCCTTCCCCCTTGTACATTCATTTTGAAGTGGGCTGCTGCTATTTCACAACATCCCTGGAAGGAGACAAGAATTAAAATCTGGAATGTGTCCTTTGCTCAGTTCAAATGTATCCTACTATCACAACAGGCAACACAGGAACCAAAGGGAACTCCTTGTGTGCAGATGTGCACTTAGTAATAACTCACTCAAAGTGACGTTAATCAGAGCTTAAGGAGGCAGACTCATTACCCCATGCTGTATGCTGTAGTGGGCGGATGTAAAATGGAAATGACATGTGACCAATGGTGAAGAGATGGCTGGAAGCTCTTTTTAATAACTATATAATACATGTTATTTTAGTAAAAGTAAAAGGTCTTGGCTAACACCCCATCGAAAAACTATGAAAGTGATACAACAGGTAGAATGGGTGCCTGGCTGATTAGATCGGACCCAGCGCAGACACCAATTACTGCACTGTGTACAGCCGGCAGTAATACCGGAGTTACCATCCAAGATGACAAATGAAACGCTGTACACTTTTTAATGGGCCCTCTATGAACAATCTGGAACGCATATGAAAGTTTCACTAGCAATATATTCATAGTACCAAGTTAAAGAGGTTGACGCCTGAGCAGAGGTAACTGTTAGACATGTCCGTAATGGTCGAGGAAGAAAAGAGTGTAGTGGAGGGACCTCAAGACTTTTATTCTGTGTACAACGATGTAATTGCACTTCATTCACTGGAGGAGTTTCTGGCATCCCAAGATGTAAATTCATTAGCTTATTATATTTTCTCTAAATTGCAGGCAAACATTCTTTCTCCGCTCTTGCCTGAATTAATCCGCCCTGATCAGTCAGGCTATAAACCAGGCAGGAATACTTCACCAAATGTCCACAGACTATTACTCACTTGATCAATAACTCTTTACTAGTTGCCAGAGATACTACGGTGTCATAAATATGGAAAACGCCTTTCATACTTTGAAGTAAGATTTTTTTTGCAGGTGGTGATGGAGCAAATAGGATTTAGAGCGGGATTTGGAGCACTGGTCACCTTTTTTATAGATGCCCAACCGAGAGGGCTCGCAATGGCAGAGTGGTTTAGAGAGGTACAAGGCAGGGATGCCCACTATCCCCCATATTTTTAGCTCTCGCGTGGCGTACTGCACACATGCGCAGTGGAGCTCGCGAGATTTTATGTCTCAGAGTGAACTAGCGTGGGTTAAGCCCCGCTCCTCTTCTCCATTGGCTGGCCTCCTAAACGGTGGCCAGTCATTGGAGAAGAGGTCCTAGTGACGTTCTTCTTTCTCTTTAAGCCCCGTCCTTTTCAGATTGGGTTCCTTGACTTACTGCTGAAGTAAAAGGTTTCGTATCTTCTTTATGGTCCAGATGGCCGCATAAAGAAGATAAGGAACCTTTTACCCCAGCAGGAAGTCGGGGGGCCTAGTCTGTAAGGAACGGGGCTAAAAGAGAAAAGTTTAGCATTTCATTCCTGGCCCCGGTCCTCGAAAGCCTTCCTTTTATCAGTAGTAGTGAGGAAAGATGGAGGGCGGGGACTTGTGGCAGTCTTTAAATCTTTATTTACCAAAACCTTGTAAAACCAAAAACAATTTGCATTCTATTAAGTGCTTAGAGGGACGGGCGCTGGAGGCCTGAGCGAAGGTGGGTCGGGGCCCGGTGGATCCGAACGGGTGTGTGCTGAGCGAAGGTGGGTCGGGTCACGGCGGATCCGAACGGGTGTGTGCCGAGTCTGCTCACATTCAGGCTGCAGGAGGCCTTGCATCCACTATGTGTTCGAGCTGCCCTTCATGCCAGAAGTGAGGGGCCCTTCTCGTTGTCCTTCCGGGGGAGGCGGATGGGCCGCGAAGGCCGCACATACATACTGCGTGCGACGATGGCAGCGACCGAGCCCCGATAGATGCTCCTTTAGGCCCACTGTGACACAATCAACTGTTCCGCAGCCGTCGGAACCGCCCACATTTAAGGCGGCAGTACCAGCATGCACTAGTCACCGCAGCTGAGTTGTGACCCACTCAGTTGCCTCCAGGAGCAGGCCTTCCCAGCAAACAAAGAGGCTGGAGTGAGGCTCAGCATCCCGGGCGTGGTGTGACCTGTGACACGGCCACCCTGGCCAGCTGCGGCCTGCAGCAGGAGCTGGGCACGGAGGCTGGGCCTGCGTGGGCACTCGGGGCACGGCAGGTCCTCGAGAACCATGACAGCCCGCACGCCTTTCCACTAACACAAACCACCACAGCCGACCGCCTAGGGATAATAGGCATTTCTTATAGTGACACGGTAAACAGAGGCCATTTAGAGGGGCCATCCTGGGTCGGATGCCTGTTTCCGTGTGTGTATCACTCCCGCTGAAATGAGAGCACCCTGGAAAGAATATCGACTTTATAAATGCTTCCGTCTCCTTGGGGGACCCCCAGATGTGTGTGTGTGTCTGTGTCTGTGTGTGTGTGTGTGTTTGTGTCTGTGTGTGTGTGTGTCTGTGTGTGAGTGGCTCTGTGTGTGTGTGGCGGGCCAGCGTGGGCACTCAGGGCACGGCAACCATGACAGCCTGCACGCCTTTCCACTAACACAAACCACCACATCCGACGGCCTAGGGATAATAGGCATTTCTTATAGTGAAACAGTGAACGGAGGCCATTTAGAGGGGCCAACTCGGGCCGGATGCACGTTTTCCTGTGTGTATCACTCCAGCTGAAATGAGAGCAGCCCGGAAAGAATATCGACTTTATAAACGCTTCCGTCTCCTTAGAGACGGGACCCCGGATGTGTGTGTGTGTCTGTGTGTGTCTGTGTGTGGCTGTGTGTATGTGTGTGGCTGTGTGTGTGTGGCTCTGTGTGTGTGTGGCTCTGTGTGTGTGTGGCTCTGTGTGTGTATGTGTGGCTCTGTGTGTGTGTGTGTGTGTGTGTGTGTCTGTGTGTGTGTGGCTCTGTGTGTATGTGTGGCTCTGTGTGTGTGTGTCTCTGTGTGTGTGTGTCTCTGTGTGTGTGTGTGTCTCTGTGTGTGTGTCTCTGTGTGTGTGTGTGTGTGTCTATGTGTGTGTGTGTGTCTCTATGTGTGTGTGTGGCTCTCTGTGTGTGTAGCTCTGTGTGTGTGTGTGTGTAGCTCTGTAGGTGTGTGTGTGTCTGTGTCTGTGTGTGTGTGTGTGAGTGGTTCTGTGTGTGTGTGTGGCTCTGTGTGTGTGTGGCTCTGTGTGTGTGTGGCTCTCTGTGTGTTTGTGGCTCTGTGTGTGTGTGTGGCTCTCTGTGTGTGTGTGGCTCTCTGTGTGGGTGTGGCTCTCTGTGTGGGTGTGGCTCTCTCTGCATGTGTGTGGCTCTCTGTGTGTGTGTGTGTTGCTCTGTGTGTGTGGCTCTGTGTGTGTGTGTGTGTGTGTGGCTCTGTGTGTGTGGCTCTCTGTGTGTGTATGTGGCTCTGTGTGCGTGGCTCTGTGTGTGTGTGGCTCTGTGTGTGTGAGTGACTCTCTGTGTGTGAGTGGCTCAGTGTGTGTGTGTGTGGCTCTGTGTGTGTGTGGGGCTCTTTGTGTGTGTGTGGGGCTCTTTGTGTGTGTGTGGGGCTCTTTGTGTGTGTGTGGGGCTCTTTGTGTGTGTGCGTGGCTGTTGTGTGTGTGTGTGTGGCTCTGTGTGTGTGTGGCTCTGTGTGTGTGGCTCTGTGTGTGCAAATGCAATAGGTCTCGCATTTGCAAGAGATTAAGCTATTGGCATTGTAAATGACAATGTCATTTATTTATCTGTTTCCAAAACCCACACATAAATAAAAAGTAGGACATTTAGCTCTGACTTTTGCTAAGGCGAGCCGTTGCATTGTAAATGCTTGTTTGCTTTTCAATAGAGCCTTTATAGCAGCCACCACAAAAAGGGAGGAGATAAACAGGGAGTGACTCTTGAGGGTCACGCTCGTGTCCTTTCTCTGCATGCGGATTATGCCTTGATATAGGTCTATAATCCCTTGGTAGATTTTCTAGTATATCTTAACCATCTAAAGAGATTTGGGGCTCAATCGGGCCTATAAGTTAATACAAGCAAATTGTGTATATTCCCTTGGTAGTCCTAGACTCGTGGTAATGACACTATCCTTTCTGCTCGCCCACTGGACTCGACAATCCTAAATTACTAACATTGTACAAATTGCATCAGGGCACACAGGTGACAGTACGGCAATTCCTGACATATGGGCCATTAACTAGACAAAATAAATCTATCTGAAGACTGGAGAATGCAGAACCACTTGCACATGATACTGTGCTATATTGTATAACCGCAATCCGAAATGGACATGGCTCCTCTAAGGGAACTATGGGAACATGATTTAAATAAGCAACTTACACCTAGAATATGGGCCATGACACCAGAGTACCCCTCAAAGGTCTCTTACCACACATGATTCAAATTGATCCAATTCAAATGACTTCATAAAGCATATTTGATGCCACACAAATTGCATTGAGCCAATGCCACTATTGAATGTCGCAGATGTCAAGGGACCACAGTGGATATTGCTCACATGTTCTGGAGTTGCCCGGAGTTCATTCTGTATATTGGGATCGGGACGAAAGCGGATACAGGAAATAGCTGGAGGGACTTCTGCCCACACGTTACAAGCAAATAAACTGGCCTTTTATAAAAGATTAAAGGCAGCAAAACTAGATTTGCATATTTTAAATAGTTGCTTTCTAAGAGGCAGGTAGCCAGGACCTGGAAAACAAATCAGGGTGTGTTCATTGAACTCTTGGCCACGAGAACTGTTAAAATGGGCTTTGGCAGAGGGTGGTACCCTCAATGGATATAGGACGTTACAGCGCATACCATTACAATGCACCCTTTTACAACGCAGACTTTACAACACATCTTCTATTACAATGCATGGTTTTACAAAGCAAATTATTACAACACAGCTCCATAGGGATACATTAAAAGTACCATTACAATGCATACTACCACCCATGCGATCACAACGCATATTACTGAACACATGTAAAACAGCTTTTAATTCATCCAACTACCTCCCTCCCCCTCCCAACTACCTCCCTCCCCTCTCCTTACAATAAAGTAGGTCACCCACAATATTGGTTTAATAAATTAAATTTGTCTTACCTCTTCCTTGCTTCCGCTCTTGATCGTGATGCTCCACTGACTGTAGAAACAGACAACCACGTACATGAACTCTGGAAGTAAAAAGGAAAAAAGGACAATTTACCCATTGACTTCAATGGAAAAGCATGGGAAAACAGTGGGAATTTTTTTTTATTAAAATGTGTTATTGCATTATTTTGATGAGTAATTTATTTGTAATACATAATATATGTAACCTACTTTTCTGGGAAATCATATTTTGATACCACTGTTAAATATTCATTTTAATAAACAAACATTTATATTTATGTTTTGTGTGTTCTACAAAATTATTTCAATAAATATCAATGTTGGTTCGTTTCCAAATATGTGTTGAATTTTTACTGTTTATTTTAAAATCGTTAAAGTGTACATCTATCCATGTTAACTAATTTGTATATCTGTTCCTTAGACTTTTCAAATATAACAAAAGATATACCCAGGTATTAAAATGAATACCTGGGTACTAATACACTCACCCACCCAAAAAAAACATTTCTCGCACATTCCGTGCCAGAGGGCGAGTAGAACACCCTCAAGAGATTATTAAAGATTCCAGTAAATTAATTCCTATGTATTAAAATTAATACCTGAGCATTAATACACGCCCTTATCTAAACCACCCCATTTCCCTCACATCCCATGCTAGAAGGAGAGTTTCACACCCTCAAGAGTATTGCTTTTTTTTTTTAAAACAAGTTTTATTCGTCATGTTTCATATATACTGCAGAGCTCCGAAACCCCGGAGACAGCTGCTCACATCCAATGCACAATAGCAACTGACAGTGACTTTTTATATTGAAGAAACTAACAAGAACACCCCACCCCGCCTCCCCCGATTGCACCCACACCCCCTCGGAAACACATAGCAGTACACTGGAAGCACATACAAAACCCTCCCTGCCCCCAGCAAGGTCTCGTCTTCTTCACACTCATCAACCTGTCAGAGGGGCATCCCCTTCCAAAGGCGGATCCAAGTCCAGTCCCTGGTAGTCTGCCCATTGTTTCCAAATCTTATAATGTTTACTGGGACACCCCCTGGCAGTAAAGATTGGCTGTTCAAGGCCCATGCAGAAATCTAGCCCATTTCTCCAAGCGGTCAGCGACGGGGCCTGGGGTGCCTTCCACGCCCTCGCTATGTCCCTCTTTCCCAACGTGAGACCAAGCAACAAGAGATGTCGCTTATATCTATTGCCCCCCACCCCCTCCATGACGTGTAACAGTGCCAAACGCAGCGTGTGAGGAAGCTCCCAACCCAGCACTTCTGACGGACAGGAAAACACCCCTCCCCAAAACCTGTGTAGCCAAAGACAACTCCAGACTGTGTGCAAAAAGGCACGCTCTTCTGAGCCACATCTAAGACACTTGGGGCATACAATCATTACTGCCCTCCACAAGCGCACCCTGGTAAAATACACCCAATGTAAGTATTTAAATTGAATCAGGCGCAGTCGCGTAGCTATTGCCACCCCCGCGGACTTGCTAGGGCCTCAGCCCAATCCTCCTCCTCCTCCAGGTCCCCTACATCCTCCTCCCAAGCCGTCTTGAGCCGCTGTAGAGTTGCGGAACAGTGAATGATCAGTGTCTGATATATGCAGGAAATCTTGCGGTCTGGCAGATCCCCCATAAAGACCTTAGCTTCGATGGGGCTGAAGTCGGGGAGAGATTCCAGGCCCTCCAGACAAGGCGCCATCGCGTGCCGGAACTGGAGGTATCTAAAAAACTGGGAACTTGGCATGGCGTACTCATCCCGCAGATCCAGAATTGATTTAAGCGTCACATTGGACATCACATACCCCAGAACCGAGATGCCAATGGAATGCCACCCCCTAAAACCTTGCAGGGCAGCAAGCTGGGGTAGGCGTCCGTTACCCCAAAGAGGAGTCTCTCTAGTCAGAACATTCCACCCCCCCAGCCTACGCTGGGCCTGCCTCCAAATATGAAACACAACCTGTGTGGCCGGGGGCAGAGTCTTCCGACGCGGCGCGGAGTACAGTAACATATGCAAAGAGTGACTGCCCATGAGCTGCCGCTCAACCGCATAAGCTGGGTCATTCCTATCCCCGTACCACCATTCGTTTAGAACCAGCAAGTATGCAGCTTGGTAGTAGGAGAGAACATCCGTAGTAGCTAGTCCCCCCGTGTACGTGGATAGGAAGCATGTGCGCAGGGCCACCCTAACCGCGCCTCCCCCCATAAAAACCTGCCCAGTGCCGAATTGACCTGCCGGAACCATAGGGGTGAAATCTGGTAGGAATGGTTTTGTAACTGGTAGAGAAGACGAGGGAGCGCCACCATCTTAAATATAGCGGTCTGACCATAAATCGTCAGGGGCATGCAAGACCACACCTTGAGATCCTCCTTAGTACGATCCCACACTGGGGCCAAATTACGCTCCCTGGCTACCGCCGGGACATCGGACAAAAATACCCCCAAGTACTTCATCCCCCCCGTCGCCAATTGTAGGGCCGATGCCCATTCCCCCACCACAGACCCTCCTCCAGGACCCAGAGTGTGAATTTACGGGGGTTTATATATAGCTCAGAGGTCTCGCCAAAAATCTGGAGAATGAGCAGTAATCGTGGCCCCGATCTATCTAAGTCTGTAAGAAAGAACAGGACGTCGTCCGCTTACAATGCTATCTTATCTGTAAGTCCTGGCGCCCATGTAAACCCTTTAAGCTGAGCATCTATTTGCACCCATGCCGCCAGCGGCTCCATGGCGAGCGCAAAAAGGTAGGGGGAGAGGGGGCAGCCCTGGCGGCTACCCCTTTGGATAGGGAAGGAACGAGAAATCGCCCCCCCACCCGCACCGAGACCGTTAAGGTAGTATATAGCGGCTGCAAATAAGCCAAAAAACACGTCCTTGATTGAGCCTTCGCAGCAATGCGAGCAGGTATACCCAACTCAGAGAATCAAAGGCCCTGTCCATGTCCTCCAGCAGTAGCGCCGCCGACTCCCCGAGCTGCCCATGGGCCGACACAGCCACGTGTGCACGCCTAATGTTGTGGCGGGTCGCCCTCTGAGGCATGAACCCTGACAGGTCCGGGGGTACCAGAGTCGTGATGTGCGGCTTAAGTCGTTTAGCCAAATCCTTGGCTAGGTATGTAACCGTTACAACGCAACTTTTACAACGGACTACTTTTACAACGCAACTTTTACAACGCAGGATCCATTACAACGAATACCATTACAACTCATTTTTTTACAACGCAAATACCTTTACAACGCATACCATTACAACGTAAGTATAGGTAAGTATATAATTATAGTAAAAATGTTATAGGTTTGGGTTTTTGGGTAAAGGGGTATTTTTAGGGTTCAGGGCTAGGTTTGGGTTTTTGGGTAAAGGGGTATTTTTAGGGTTCAGGGCTAGGTTTGGGTTTTTGGGTAAAGGGGTATTTTTAGGGTTCAGGGCTAGGTTTGGGTTTTTGGGTAAAGGGGTATTTTTAGGGTTCAGGGCTAGGTATGGGTTTTTGGGTAAAGGGGTATTTTTAGGGTTCAGGGCTAGGTTTGGGTTTTTGGGTAAAGGGGTATTTTTAGGGTTCAGGGCTAGGTTTGGGTTTTTGGGTAAAGGGGTATTTTTAGGGTTCAGGGCTAGGTTTGGGTTTTTGGGTAAAGGGGTATTTTTAGGGTTCAGGGCTAGGTATGGGTTTTTGGGTGAAGGGGTATTTTTAGGGTTCAGGGCTAGGTTTGGGTTTTTGGGTAAAGGGGTATTTTTAGGGTTCAGGGCTAGGTTTGGGTTTTTGGGTGAAGGGGTATTTTTAGGGTTCAGGGCTAGGTTTGGGTTTTTGGGTAAAGGGGTATTTTTAGGGTTCAGGGCTAGGTTTGGGTTTTTGAGTAAAGGGGTATTTTTAGGGTTCCGGGCTAGGTTTGGGTTTTTGGGTAAAGGGGTATTTTTAGGGTTCAGGGCTAGGTTTGGGTTTTTGGGTAAAGGGATATTTTTAGGGTTCAGGGCTATGTATGGGTTTTTGGGTAAAGGGGTATTTTTAGGGTTCAGGGCTAGGTTTGGGTTTTTGGGTAAAGGGGAATTTTTAGGGTTCAGGGCTAGGTATGGGTTTTTGGGTAAAGGGGTTTTTTAGGGTTCAGGGCTAGGTTTGGGTTTTTGGGTAAAGGGGTATTTTTAGGGTTCAGGGCTAGGTTTGGGTTTTAAAAATAATAATTAAATTAAATAAAATTAAAATTAAATAAAATTAAATTATATTAAATTTAATAACTTCGATTTTAAAAAATATTATATTCTTACCTATACTTACGTTGTAATGGTATGCGTTGTAAAAGTATTTGCGTTGTAAAAAAATGCGTTGTAATGGTATTCGTTGTAATGGATCCTGCGTTGTAAAAATTGTGTTGTAAAGGTATGCGTTGTAAAAGTGTGCGTTGTAACGTCATACCTCCCCTTGGCTAGCACCTTTGCCTCGATATTGAGGAGGGAGATGGGGCGATATGATGCATGCTGCTCCGGAGGTCTGCCTGGTTTGTGGAACACCACTATCTCCGCATGCCTCCAGTCCGGGAGAAGCAATCCACCCTCCCGCGCCTCCTCCACCACCGGCCGAAAGTGCGGGCCAGCTACATAAAAAACCTTTTAAAAATTCGCAGGGGAACCCATTCGGACCCGGAGCCTTCCCCGGATTCAATTCTCCCAAGGCCACACCGAGTTCATCATCCGACAGAGGCCGATCCAAGTGCTTTCGCACCTCATCCGAAAAGGTCTCAGGCGGGAGATCATCGAAAAATTTCACAATAACCTCCTCCCCGAGACAAGACATTCTTTGGGAGAGTACAGGTCCTCAAAGTATGCCGCAAAGCTCTGGGCTATAGCAGAGGGCTCTAGTATTGGCTCCCCCGCCGGGTCCACGACCCGTGGTAAGAGCTGGGCATGAAATGTACCTTGGCACAGACGGTGAAGCATTTTGCTTGATTTATCCCCCCATTGACAGACCCTACTGCGTGTTGCCAGCCACGCCAGATGAGCCTCATCCAGCAGGAGTGCCGCGTACTGCTACTGAGCCAACGCCAATTGTCTCCTAGCCGGTCCCCCATCCACCTCCCTACCCCTACGCTCCAGTGCCTCAATATCCACCTCCCGACGCACCAGATCCTTCTGCCGCTCCCTCCGCGCAGCCACACACCAGGAAATATCCACCCCCGCAACATGGGTTTCATTGCCTCCCAGAGCACAGCCGATGACTCAACTGACCCTACATTCGCAACCAGGTAATTATCTATCTCCTTGGCCAGGTGTTCCCTATATTCCTCTTTCTGCAGCTGCCAGCCCGACATGCGCCATCTAAGAGGTTGCCTCCCCGGGCCAATCCGAATCATGAGTGCAAAGGCGAATGATCAGACAGGGCCCTAGGCATAATGTTTGCTGACATCGCTCCGTGTACCATCCTCCTAGGGATAAATATGTAATCGAGTCTCGAAAAGGAATCGTGTGCTGAGGAAAGTACGTGTATTCCCTGCGATGACCCTGTATGTGTCTCCAGACATCTGTCCAGTCTAACCCGGCAGCCAGGGAATGCAACTTGGTGGGGGGGTCCTCCCTCCCCCGCAACCCCTTCACTCCTCCATCTATCCCAATCCCGGTCCATGACATCATTCCAATCTCCCCCTACCAAAGAGAGTACATCTGGCATATCCCCCCATAGTGTTAGTAGCCGTTCCACCAGTGACCACTGTAGTGGCGGCGGTGCATATACGCTACCCAGGATCACGACCTCTCCCGCAATCTTGCCCTGTACGAAGACATACCGTCCCTGCGTGTCAGACCAAAGTTCATACTGGACCCTACGATGAATCAACACAGCCACACCAAGCGAGCCTCTCGTGAACCCCGAGTGAAACACCTGAAGATATCCATATCGTTGGAGGCATAAGGCTTTGGTACCTATTAGGTGTGTTTCCTGAAGCAGGAGCACATCGGCCCCAGCCCTCTCAGCGTAATGAAGAAGAGCTCCCCGCTTCACCCTGTCCAATGCCCCCCTGACGTTCCAACTGACCACACACATGGATCCAAGGGTCAGCCGCCGATCAACCTCCGTATCGGGCATGGCAAAAATCAAACATTTTTACAGCATACATATGTGTTCTCCAAGATACAGCAAGAATTCCAAGTAATTGGCGTGAAAGCGCAATCAAACAAACTGAACACCCCCCCCCAACACCCTCCCCCCCACCCCATACCTACCAAACATGGAAGCATCTGTTTCGGTCAGATAGGAGCCTAGTCCTCAACAGGTGGACCGGTACCAACCCTTCCAATGGATTCCTAACTGACCACCCATACCCCTCAGAGCCTCACCCCTTCCTGCCCACCACTACGTGACCGGGTACCCAGCCCCACACATGTGCCCATTCGGATGTCAAGATACATTCACAAGGATGTCAATCCCCGTAAAGCTGGTTAATCAATACGCTGAAGCCTGTCTTTCCGACGACCGGTCCCCCCGACGGGGAGCCGTACCAGACAGCGATCGCCGCCTGGACCTCGATCTTCTGCTGCCCTGCCACTGGCCCTGTTGTCCTCTCTGTGCCACTTCACTGGACGACAAATCTGAGTCTCGGCCAGGTGGTGTGTGAACCTGCACCCTCACAGTTTCATCAGTCCATGTAAAGACCTCCTCCGGCGAGTCAAAGAACAAAGTGCGAGACCTATATACCACTCTCAGGCGGGCTGGATACAACAGCGCTTACTGGTTCTTCAATTGTCGAAGGCGAGCCTTGGCCGCTAAAAAGGATTGCCTCTGCTGCTGCACCAGGCGCGTGTAGTCTGGGAAGATGAGGATCTTGGCATTGTCACAAGTAAGAGACTCCTTAGCCCTGGCCTGCTTCAGGATAGTATCGCGGTCCATATAGTTCAAGAATTTGGCGATGATCGGCCGGGGACGTGCCCCCTGAGGGGGCTTCTGCATGAGGGCCCTATGAGCGCGCTCCACCACAAAGCAACGGGAGAGGGCATCAGGGGGGAGCCAGCCCTCCAGCCACCGTGTCAGAAAACGTTCCACACTATCTCTCTCGCAACCCTCCGGAAATCCCACGAAGCGGAGATTGTTGCGCCGAGCCCTCCCTGCAGCATCCTCTGCCCACAGCGCCAACCCCTTCTGAATCTTCTCCATAGCCGCCACCTTCTTTTTAAGGGTCGTGACATCATCTTCCACCTCTGACATTCAGGCCTCCGTCCCTGCTATGCGATCAATGGCGTTGCGCAAATCCAGCCGCAGCAGCATGACATCGGATCCAACAGCCCCAATCTCCGCATGTAGCATATCTTGAGACTGGGTGATCGCTGCCATTAACGCCGCATTGTCTGGCACCTGGCTCTGCGTTCCCATAGCCCCTGCAGCCGCACCCGCTCCTGTGAATTTATCTATGGTGCCCTGCTTGGTAGGGCCTCCGCCACCTTTGTCCCGCGTCATTGTCTCAGTGGATGTCCTGCCACTAAGTCCTCAAGAGCCGCCGTCATGCCGGCTGAGCACCAATACAGCCCAAAGACCAGGACACCGGGCCCAACGCAAGATCCGTCCCACTCCAAGCCCCCCAGCAGGTGGCCCCCGCCTCGAGGACAGCCCCAGTGTCTGCCAATGCTCCCCTGTCTTCGCCCCCAAGGGCCCTGATCCTCCACTCCGTGGCCCGCCCCGACCACTGACGCGCGCCACGGACCCTGGCCCCTCCCAGTTTCAGCCAATGACCCCAAGGCCAGCGAGGCCTAAGTACACCACTATCCAGATGGGGGAGGCCGGAGCTAGACCACCTTTCCCTTTCCTGGGGCTGCGCTGCTCCGTGATGGGGCACCAGTGCTCTTGTCACACCGCGCGCTCAAGCAGCTATTCCTCCACCTGCAGCCCAGGGCGAGAGACTGGGTATCCATGTCCTGGAGGCCCCTGCCCCCCTTCACTGCACCACTGAAGTCACCGCGGCCCGGCTCGGCCGCCGAACCCCCTGATGTCCCTTGGATAGGCCCGCAGAATACGTAGAGGGGGAGGGGGAGAGAAAGACAGCCCCTGCTAGCAGCCCCTAACCGCCGCTGCACCCCACAGCCAACTCACCCCCTCACCACTGCTCTTCCGATTGTCTTAATATGGCCGCTCCCGCTCCGGAGCTTCTGCCCGTCTTGATCACTCTACTGGGCTGCCCCTTGGACGGGCCCCTCTCTGGTCCGGCGCCCACCGCCCACAACAAGGACTCCTTCGCCGCAAGACTCCCGGAGGGGTGGGGGCAGCCGCGGGACGTCAGCGCGAGATGGCTGGCATCGCCCCGGCAGCCCCACCACAGCCGCGCCGGCCTTTGGGCCTCCGCTCCCAGCCCGGCCAGCAAATTGAGGCCCCGGCTCTCCCTCCTCCGACCCCGACTGGGTGCTTCAGGCCACGGGATCCCGATCACCGCAGCCGCCACTCACCCGGACCCCCATCCCGCGTGGGAGAACCCGGCAGATGCTGTGTGGGTCTCCGGTACAGGGCACTGCTTAAGGGACATCCGAGGGCAGGATAATACCACAGGATGTTAGTAGGCTGGTTGGAGCTTTAGCAAGCTGCGACCGCCATCTTCGCCAGTTAGGCCACGCCCCCCAAGAGTATTGCTTTTAATCGTTTTAAAATTAAGAATATACAAAATTACAATGAATTAATACCCAGGTATTACACTCCGCCACCCAACCTCCCCCCCACCCCCCATTTCCCTCTCATCCCATGCCAGAGAGGGAGTATTCCACCCTCAAGAGTATTGCTTTTAATTGGTTTTAAATTATTAAAAGTATTATAAAAAAGTACAATGAATTAATACCGAGGTATTAAGATTAATACCAAGGTATTAACACCCCCCCAACCCAAACCCCCTGTTTCCCCTCACACCCTGTGCCAGAGGGTGGATGTTACACCCTCAAGAATATTGTTTTAAAACTATTAAAATTAATAATAATTACAAAAATTAATACCCAGGTATTAGAAATTGTACCTGGGTTTTAATATACTCACCTTGCCCCAAAAAACCTCACACATCCAGTGCCAGAAGCGTATTTTTTTTAAAGTATTAGTTTTATTAATGAAATTACTACATTTTTAAATACATTAAAGTTAACAAAACTAAGTCAAAAAATAATCAATAACATATCTTACCTATGCAGCTTACCTAAAATTGTGTTGTAATGCTATGCGTTGTAATGCCTTCGTTGTTAAGGCTTTATGATGTAATGCCTGCGTTGTAATGGTAGTTCCCTCCCTCAACACACTACAATGAGTGAAGAGTGATTATCATTATGTGGGCTGCAATGATTGTTAGACCTAAGACCAAAAGAGATGATTGCCCCTGTGGGTTACTAAACATGGGAATCCCGCCTTGCCCTGGGAACGCACACATGTTGCTCCTAAACTTAGTATTTTCATCAGATAGCACATTGAGTGGCAATGAACTAATCCATTGCCCCTCCCTAAGCATGGTGGCAGAAGTGCTGCATCACCAGTACTAATTACAAGAACATCAGTTTGACCTCCCCATCATATAACCCAGACCTAGCAACTGTTAACTAAACCAAGCTCAGTAATTAACATGATACATGCTACTCGAATGATTCACCTAGATGTTCAATCATATTGACATCTAATGTCAACCACGCCTTAATTGTTGCATCGTACTGTTTTTGTTATGGGCTAAAATGGAAACATGCAAACAGAACAATTGATGGACAAAATGCAGAACAATGTCATACATTCAACCCAGTGCAGAGATCTGGGCCTAAATCCATCTTTTTTTTGCTCCCCATACCATTCCAGTTTGAACCCAGCCATAAGCAAATCGGTCTTGACCCTGCGCCCAATGGGAACAGTCCAGCCCGACCTGCCAGGCCAGGTCCTCCCTGGAATGGAAGCAAGCATCCTAGGACCGGTTTCGGGGTTTCAGCCCTCATCATCCAGGATAGCTTGACTCCAGTCGCATCCCACCCAGATCTGTGACTGGGGATGATTGTCTGAAAAGTTTCAGCGCTCTGTCCAATGTCTCCTTGTATCTGCTTTGTTCGCCCTAAGTTGGCAGGGTATGCCCAGACGTGGGTCCCTTGCTCACTTTGCCACTGGATTCAACTTAACCTGGCTGAAGAGGGGCATTACCCCGAAACCAGTGCCAGGATGCTCATTTCCGGTCTAGGGATGACCTGGCTTGGCAGTTCGGCTTGGACTGTTCCTATGAGGAATAGGGTCATGATTGATTTGCATATAGCTGGGTCTGAACTGGGGTGGCAAAGTGAGCTAAAGAACGATGATGGATGCAACCCAGATCTGTGACTGGGGGGGATTTGGCTGAAAGGTTTTGGCGCTCCGTCCAATGTCTCCTTGTATTACAATAGAAACATGGCATTGACTATTTTAAAGGTAAGAGGTAGACAGTCCGGGTGGCATTATACAGCAGGGGAGAACCAAATTATGCAGATGTGCTGACTAAATTATGCAGCAAGAAGACTGAAATTATGTGGTGTAATGCAGCACAGTGTGACAATTATTACTTCATTATTTTGACATTCACACAGGTTAAAATGTCTGGACAAAGGTTTCACCTAAGTAGCAGTTTCACCCCAAAATAATGCAATAAGTAAC
This sequence comes from Lissotriton helveticus, assembly GCF_964261635.1. Lineage (NCBI taxonomy): Eukaryota > Metazoa > Chordata > Amphibia > Caudata > Salamandridae > Lissotriton > Lissotriton helveticus. The sequence continues at coordinate 512,948,758 of NC_136070.1, forward strand.
AGAAAGGAGACCCGCCAATCTTTGCGAAGCAACATCTACTGCGCAGCAACAAGTGTTGCAACATTTTTAGTAACTTGCTTAATTTGAGCTAAAACATTTTTTTTGTTAAATCTACAGCTTTCACAATAGAGGATGGCTTATGGGGGAAATGTATAATTATGTGGAAAATGCTACTCAGTCGCAGTGGGCTTGGCGGGGGAGGGAACTTGTGCAGGGGTAGGGAATGTCGTGCTTGGTGCAATAATAATAAAAGTAAATAAATAATAAAAATAAACTTACCTTGCGGCAGGCCAGGTCCCGCGTCTCTGCTCCCGCTCGCCTCTTGCACATCGAGGAACAGGAAGCAGGCCCCACAGACCAATCACAATGCTGCAATGCAGTGTTGATTTGTTTTGAGCATCTTGATTGGATGCTCAACAAGGAAAAGGGGGCCTGGGCATGTTCTCCCAGAGGACCAAACAGTCATTGCCTACTTAGGAGTGGGCAAACCACTCCTCTCTTGCCCTTCTCCAAGAGCAGAGCAGCCCCTTCCACCTGCAAAGGAGTAGGAAGCAACATAAAATTATAACGCAAAGCTATTATCATCTTATGTTTCTGCTTCCCACTGCTTAAAAGCAGTAGGGAGATGCTCCTCTGCCATTGCGGAGGAGCCGCCACTGACGCTACTGTTGCATAGTTCCAGTGTCACTGCATACGACTTGTATTGTCTTAGATTTTTTCTCATTGACAAAGTTCATGAAATAAATATAAAACATTTTCTCCATCAAAATCTCACTCTTGAGGAGTGATTACTAAATTATTTTGAATATTTGTCATGATGCAGACAAGGGCTTGCATAAGAATTGATCTGCCTTTGTACAAGTGGCTGTTCATCTGTCAAGACCAATGATCAGATGCGAGGTCATCAGCAGGCAGCTTCAACGTAAACCCTGCCTTTCCAGAGATGTTGCCCCTGCAGCTTCATCAGTCTCACTTCCGCAGGCCCCATGGGCAAGGAGGGAACACCACAAGGTCAAAGGTTCACATTCTATCAGAGACTGGTACAAGGTAATGTACATTTTTGGCTTGAGGTGGTCCTTTACTGTGCAACATCTGGTAAAATGTTCAATCTGGGGTAGACCAGAGGACTTCAGTAACATGCATAAAATATCAAGGACACAAGAATAAAATAAATTATAAGGATTCACTTACTAGCAGGTGCTTAAAGACAAAGTGTGACTAGTCCAATGGAGTACCTGAAGACCTCCTGGATTCTGAGCACTGATTGGGTACACTTGTAAATTAGAACATATACAGTGCAAAACAACCAGCCAACACATAGGTGAGAAGGAACATGAAAAGGCTGGGAAATCATAAACCTGAGGGATCAAGGAGGGAACCGCAATAAAGGTGAGGGAATACCATGCTGGTGAATGATCAAGAGAATAGCTGGGGAAACAACAACCCAAGCACAATATTACCAGGTACCATAGCCATAGATCTCATTCTCTTTATACTAGTGTTGGGTAAATGGAGTCTGTGAGAAGTTGGCCTGGCATATGCGGTTCACTATTCTAGTGGGCACCTTGCACCAGTCCATATGACCCCTTATTAATGGTAGGTTAAAGACAACCTTTATAGAAAGCTATCCTAGTGGTTGCTGTGGAGAGCAGCCTTCAGGCTACGTTTTGGAGGAATGTAAAGCAGCTTGTTTTACCAGTCCATAATCTTGTGACTGACCAAATGAGAACCACAACAGGTATAAATATATAAAATATATGTATTTAATCTAAACACATCCCTCTAGCCTCTTTATGAGGCTACAGGCAAAAGTGCACAAGGAAAACTTAATAACACAATAAATTAGCACAGTGTACGTTAATCCCTAGGGGCATACCAAACCATATACTAAGAAATTGGTATAAGAACCACGACTTAACTAGACATAAGGCCTAGAGCCTGTAGAAGGGCTGGGACCACAAGGAACCACCCAAGGTATGACACAGGGGACCCACAGGGGATGCGTGCAGTGTCTAAACACAGCTGCGGATCGCTATTGATTCCAATGGGGAAATTCGTGGTTGGAAATTTAAAGAAAAGGGACACTTCGGAGAGGATTTTGAGCAAACCCCTTTAAACTTAAGGGGTTCTAGAGCCAACACCCACGGGAGCACCGGAGTACTCTAGTTACTCACCCAGGGAAGCCGGGAGCATAGGTGATTTTTGTTGTCGGGAATCGTCATCGTTTCCAATGGCGATCTGCTGCAAAGTGCTGCTGCCGGTGAGGAGGGAAGTGTCCGGGTGGATCCAAGCCTGGATTGGATATGTGAAGAACCTGAAAGCAGAGGGGACAGAGTCTGGGTTACTAGCCAGTGACCAGGGTCACGGTAGGCGGATGCCCACCGATGTGGGGTGATTTCAGGTGAAGAAGGTGAAGCCTGACTCTTCAATCACGAGGCGTCGATGACAACCAGAATCTGGAATCGAACTGTCCCATGCCGGATGTCTAGTGCTGCAGTGTAGGTGCCCGGATTGGACCCAACAAGCCTTGGCAACAGCAACCCACGCAAGAATCAAAGAAATGCTTCGGTGCAGACCAGCAAGGTCTGAGGGACTCACCACTTCATGGGGAGTCAGGGCACGTCTGGAGCAACCAGGGAAGCCCAAGGAATAGTAGAGTTGCCTTTGTGGGGACCCACTAGTTGATGGACCAGGGATCGCGAAGGAGCCTCAAGCGGAAATGCAAGAAGCAGGCTCACGGAACACTTGTGGAGTGTAGGCCCACAATCTTCGGTGCAGATGGTGCTCGGAGCTTGGACTACAAGTAGCCCAAAGCAGAACTTCAAGAGAAGTCAATGCACTATCAATTGTGCACGGTGTCCAGGAGTTCCAATTACACGTCACTCGTGAGGGCTGTGGGTCTCAGCTTTGCTGGGGAATCGGGTCGGCATTCGCGAAGACTGGAAATCCTCTTCCTGTGCTGTGGGTACTTCGTAGTCAGTCAGAAGCTTCGGAGTTGCAGACCATAAAATGCTTTGTTGGTGCCTGCCAAGCAGGGGAGTCACTCCTTGACCACAAGGGAGATTCTTCCATCCTCTAGTCTTTAGTAGAGCGTTGAAGTTCCAGGATTCAGTTTCAGAGTTTCGTCCAGGTGTAACGTAAAATCCTGTTCTGTTGCCAGGGGTTCCTTGCTTATACTAAAGAAAGGCGTTGGACATACTCTGGGGACCCACCTATGGGAGGCTCTGAAATAGGGGTGGTTACACCCATTTCCTTAGTGCAGTTTCAGGCCAGATCAGGGGCTGGTAGCCCCTGCAACCGGTTTGAACTGGGCTATGCACAGGGACACCAAATGTGCCCCCAGTGCAGACTTTCTGGCAGTCTCAGTGTGCTCCCACCCAGCCCCAATATGCTAAAGCCTGTCTGGGAGGTGGTTACATCTCCCTGTGACAGAAAACCTATTGTCCAGGCCTCCCCTGCCGGAGTTTCGTCCAGCCGCAGGAGGTCAGACTTGTGTCTGTGGCTGCAGCATCCATTTTGTGATGCCAGGACTCGTTTAAACTATTACCGAGTAGACCAGTGTGTACAAGTCTCTCCCTCTAGAATGGTAGATTTCTACCCCCGCCGCCAGGATTGGCAGGGGGTAGGATTTCATACCCCCGCCGCCAAGATTGGCAGGGGGTAGGATTTCAAAGGGTTTGACACCAAACAAGGCATGTTTCTATGCAGCCATTCCAAAGTTAGCATTTACCGCAAGGTTATAATGCACTTAAGAGTATATGGTCTGGCTGCATCACAGAACAGCCTCAGAGAATAGATGCCGAAAGCTGCAGAGGGGTCCTGCTCATGCATGGGCACCCTCTCACACGAAACCAAGCACCCAGCCTTCAGGATTGATAAGGCCTGCCATAGGGGTGACTGATAGGTTTCTATGTGCAGTGATTTAAGGTAGATATAGGTAACCTATATCTTTAGTAAGGGGTGCATGCACCACCTTACCCAGGCTGCAGTAGCAGTCCTGTGGTGTCATTTTGGAAGGCTTCCCAGGGATGGCATAATACATGCTGCAGCCCCTGGTAGGCCTCTGGGGGACCTAGGCCCTTAGTACCTAGTGTACCATATACTAGGGACTCACAAGGGTACCCCAGTAAACAAACTGAGTGCACCTATAGTACATGAAATCAATTTAGAGAGGAAGCAGCTAGGCTGGGGTCTTGGATAGCAGGGCCCCAGCCAGACTAAAGTCGAAAAACAGTGAAACACCAGCAAAATGTGGGGGTAACCATAGTAAGCAGATTCTTCTCTCCTACAGAGTCTCTTGATCAGTTCTACAAGGTTTGTTTTCACACCTATGGGTGACACGAGTGAACTTATTTCAATGCACTTTGAGTGTGAAAGACCGGGTTTTGTATACAGAACCCTACTCAATACATAGTTGAAATGGTATCAATGCTTTTGGGTTACTAACAGTCCCTAAACAGGGATCCTGGTGCACCATGGTTATTAGAAACAAACCTTTAACCTTCTTCTCAATACCACACACAAACTGTGCTCTTAAAAAGACACTAACTAAAAAGCGTGTTTATTTCAACAGGTGCATCCTGTTGCTCAACACATCTAATATAACCACACAGAATACGATTAAAACAAAACAAATGCATGCTGTGAACAGAGAGAATAAAATGAAAAATTCTACAATGGGTAAAATGTAATCTAAACACCGAACACCCTAAACCTACTTCTTTGTGCTACGCTAGGAGAGCATAGAGTATTATAACTTGTATCTAGAGTTTTGTAGGGAGAATAAGGCTCAGCACCTGTTTGCAGCTAAACTCTGGAATTATCAGTAGTCAGTAAGGCCATGTTCACTGAGATAAACAAACATACGTCGCATCTACATCAGCTGCTCCTGGACTCAGGCTCAATATCAGCTTTCCGTAGAAAGTGCGATGTCTGGCAGGCAGGATCTTCTCCGACAGGATCTGGCATGATAATCTGGGGGCTAAGGGCCTCTCGGGACAAGTGGTCAAATGGCAGTCCTGTTATACTACATCTTATCGGTTGGGGCTGGCCCGTTTTACAGGGCTCTCCCCAAACTTTTAGCCTTTTTCCCTCCTATTTTTCTGACCTTTTTCGTTGGCATTTGGACTCTGGGCACTTTACCACTGCTAATCAGTGCTAAAGTACATATTCTCTCCCCTCTAAAACATGGTACGTTTGGTTTCTCCACGATTGGCATAGTTGATTTACTAGTAAGTCCCTAGTACAGTGCACCAGGGTTGCCCCGGGCCTGTAAGTCAAATGGTACTAGTAGGCCTGCAGTACTGATTGTGCCACTCACATGATTAGAACTGCAAACATGTCTCAGACCTGCCACTGCAGTGTCTGCGTGTGCAGTTTTAAACTGCGATTTCGACCTGGGAAGTGCACCCACTTGCCAGGCCCAAACATTCCTTTTTATTTCATGTAAGGCACCCCTAAGGTAGGCCCAATGTAGGGCCACAGGCAGGGTGCAGTGCATTTAAAAGGTAGGACACGTACTGTTGTGTTTTACAAGTCCTGGTAGTAAAATACTGCTAATTTAGTTTTTTCACTAAAGCAAGGACTATCTCTCCCATAGGTTAGCACTAGAGCTGCATTGTAACATCTTACAAGTGTATATTCCAATTGGGAGCTGATAGAAAATTGAAGTTTGGTGTCTGGACACTGTAGTGTGTTTGGGGCCAGGGCAAGGAAGGGCAGGGTCCTGCGCACTACAATTACTTTTCTTTTGAAGTTTGCCTACTTCAAAAGGTGGAACTGTGTATATTTACTGGACCTATGACACCATGTATTCAGAACACTTCTGGACTGAGTACATTCTGCCAGGAAGAATAGCTGGATTGTGGCCGGGAGGGACTTCCCCTTTGCGTTTGCTTTGCTGTGTTGGCCTTCGGTTTGCTGATTCTGTCCTGGGAGTGAAAGGACTTGACTTTGCTTTGCTTTCTACATCCTGCTTCCAAGGTTCGCCAAGGGCTTGAGTGAAGCTTGCCTCCTGTTATGAAGTTTTAGGCCCATCAAACAATTCACCTGCAATCACCTTGACTCGGCTGCTGTGACTCCTACTCTACCAAGTGGAGCCAAATCCAATTCCTGGGGCCTTGGAAGTGAGTTCTGGTGATACAAGAAGGAAATACGCTATCGACTTCAAGCGTAGTTGAGAACCGGTGCATCATTGCCAAAACGCTGCTTGCACTGAAGTAGGTCCTCGCTAGACGCAACGACCTCGGCTCACAGCGCAGGCACCAACTTTGTCACAGCACATATGAAGAACCGCCACGGTGAGAGTCTAGCACCGCATCACTAAAGTCCGTGATGCATCGCCCCCGACGCAGAGCCTGCTTTTATGCTGTGGAATCGATGCATCGCAACTTGACTTTTGATGCATCGTCCCTGGGCATCAATTTCTTCATCAACACCGGACTGCAGTAAGGAACCCGCAAACTACACATCAAGTCGCCTACCTAGCAGTAAGAATCCGATGCATCACCTCACCTGCGCCTCATACCCTCTATGATTTTTGACACATCTAAGGTACTTTGTCCTGATCAAGCGTAACTATTGATTGTTAAGAATAACAACTTTATTTAATCTATGAAAATTCATATCTCGACTTTTGTATGTTGGAGTTTTGTCATTTTAGTCTAGTTTTAATCAGATAAATATTGGCAAGTTTTCTAAACAGGTGTGGGGTCATTTTGTAGTGTGTGTGCATAAATACTTTAAACATTAGCCTGTGGGATAAGCCTGGATACTCTGTGCCAAGCTACCAATGGGATAAGCAGAGGTTATCTTAGTTGTGTAACTTACTTACCCTGACTAAAATTTGAGTCCGTACTTGGACAGGGAGCAAGCCACTGCCAACTAGAGACCCCATTTCTATTATTGGTGGGCAGTGGTGAGAATAGGACTTGTATTTGTACTTTGTATACAGAGATTGGTGGGCACTACTTCCGTATTGCAGGCTGTTACATACCAGCATACTGGTTGATTTTTCTCTTTTTTTCTTGCTACCCTGGAGTTTGATTCACAATCATGTCTCAGTCTGGTGAACAATCGGCAGTACCTGCAGAGTTAGTGTTTGAGCAGGAGACATTGGTGCCACAATTCAAAAGGTTTTACAGGGATTCCATGTGTTCTCTTAAAGGCGCGACTAGAGATAATTTTTCTAACTTTGCTCCTGCTTCATCTCGATCAACTTGGAACTCTGGTTGCTACACCTGTGAGGCCTTGTCAGAATAGAAGTTCACTCTTGGCCCCTTGTAACAACTGTGTTTTGAGAATAGGTGACTCATCAATAATGGCCACCTCAGCCGTCACGCAAACACACTCTTCCCAGGCGACTATTTACAAGGTATATGGAGGATTTGCTTGAGAAGGTGATTATTAGCTATTTACAAGCCTGTACAATTAGGGATATAACTAACATCTAAGGAATTTTATGTCTTATATCCTATGATATTTACTTTATAGCCCCACGGTAATCTGCCCCGGGCCAACCTACCCCCTCTTGCGTCGGAGGGCAGCTCCTCGTTTAATGTCCGGCGACTTCTCGGTTAATGTCCGGCGACTTATTTATTTATTTGCTTTATAGCCCCACGGTAATCTGCCCCGGGCCAACCTACCCCCTCTTGCGTCGGAGGGCAGCTCCTCGTTTCACGTCCGGCGACTTCTCGGTTAAAGTTTGGCAACTATTTACTTTATTTACTTTATAGCCCCACGGTAATCTGCCCCGGGCCAACCTACCCCCTCTTGCGTCGGAGGGCAGCTCCTCGTTTCACGTCCGGCGACTTCTCGGTTAAAGTTCGGCAACTATTTACTTTATCCCTAACTCTTAGGATATCAATCTCATCTATACTTCCCACTGGTGAACCTGTTATTCCCCAATGGTGTGTTTATAGGGGTTGTCGGTACACCTAAGGTACACCGACAATACTTACTATTCGTAATTTAGATAAAAGCGGCCTAATTAATTCATTTGGGAGTTACTTCCTGTCCTGAAGCTACCCAATCTTCCATTTCTCAGTTACCTGTAAGAAGGGAATCACCCATCCTTCTTTACGACAGCACCTGGTTGAAAAGAAAGGTTAGTCCTGTCCTGGAAACAACACTCAGATGCATAGGTATCAAATAGTGGGTCTTTATTCTACAAATACACACACAATAGCATTAGCGGTTTGAGTATGAATATCATTAGTCAATCTATACAACCTAAAAGGGAGGAGAAGGAATATTAGTTATCTATAGTCTGCACTAACTTAGAACGCCTCACCTTAAACGTGTGTCTTTCCATCTCAGCAGCGGAGCTGATCCCTCTCTCTCTCAGGTTTTCACTGGCTCGGAACTCGGCTCTCCCACTATGGTTCACGGATACACGTCTGCACCGCTACGCCTCGTCTACACTGCTTTGGTTCCGCAACTCGAACCCTCTTCTGGACTTGCTTCTGTTTCTACCACTCCTGCATGTTAGTCTTGCAGGATTCTTGGTCTCTTCCTTCTCTCTGTTAGAAGCTGGTAATTAATCACCAGCTCTTAGACCAACTTCACCGGTCGGCTCCACACGTTGCTCTCTCCCTGTTCACTACTTGCTCTTTGATAATATATCTCTCCCTTTCTCTATGGAAATTTCCAGTCATAGGCCGACTCCCACCAAATTCCTGTACCAGCCTCCGAGGTCTCACGCCATCTGCAGTGGCCACCTGCATATTGCGTCTACCGTCGGTGAGCAAAATACATTCCTTCGATAAGGGCCGGTCTTGACCGGTTTCTAACTAGCGAACAACAGATTTATTCTAAATATGCCCTTTGCTCTCCAAGCACCTCACACAGACGAGGCAGCTATCTAAAATGGATGAGACAGCCATCCAAAATGGCTGCTCTATGGTTCTGGGCCTTGTAGGCCCGAAAAGGATGAAATAGACACTTAGCTCTGTCAGAGTACCTACACAAACCATAATATAAAGACAGGACTACAGGATCCACCCTCTACTATAGGTAGGATGATGAAAGGACACATAACTATGTCAAAGCCAATAGGCAAAACCCTACAAATAGGCTGAAATAAAGGATTCATAGCAATATACTGAGATGACATGCTAAAGCCAATAGGCAAAACCCTACAAATAGGCTGAAATAAAGGAAAAGTAATATACTGAGATGGCAGTGGACTATTAGTCATCACTAATCCAAAATAGGGCAAATTATCCGGGCGGTACACCCCTATCAATCTACAGGGATGAAGGAGTTGATGGGTTTCTGCAAGGAGTGGGGGCTGGCTGTGAAGCAGGGATCCTCAAGGTGGGATCGTGAGTCAGACCTGTATTGTTATGGGGAAACACGCTGGGTAGGAACATTATCAGATGACTCTGTGGAGGACTCTGAGGAGGAGAACCCCTCTGGAGGTGTAAATGATGTTAGCCTTGTAACCTCCTGGAGGATCCCAAACCAAAAACCCAAGAGGGCAATGGCTCTGAGGATAAAGCAGAGGAGGGGAAAACATGTTTTGCAGAGGCTCCAGAGGAGAGAGGGCAACCCACAGATAGGGAGTACCTGCTGGATCCACTGCTGGGAGCAGTGTCTCCTCACACACCCTGCCCCTGCGGAGTTTGAGCACAGACAGGCTGAGAGGGGCCTGCAACTGCTGCTGGCGGCAGAGAAGAGAAGAGCTGAGGCTGACAAAGCCCAAGCAGAGGAGAAGAAGGCTGAGGCAGAGGAAGAGCATTAGCCTAGGAAAAATACATTATTTTAGCTACAGAGCTGAAGTTGAGGGAGCTAGACTTGTCAGCTAGGAGTTGCTGAGTCCAGCACAGATGGTGGCAGTGAAAGAAAGTACCATGTTCAGCACTGAAGAAAAGGTCCACATACCTAGAGGCTTGGTTTCCAACTTCAAGGAGTGGCTGACATACACCATTAGGCTCAGGCATATGGGGTAGCTCCAGAGGAGTGCAGAGAATATGCGGTAGCTCCAGAGGTGTGCAGAGACTGAGGAGGATTGCGGCTGCCACAAGAATGCCACCAGTGTATGTTTCTGGCAGTAACAATTTGGAGAGGACGGTTCAGAAGTCAAGATGGTGGGGGGGGTGACTCTGTGGGAGGACGAGTGGGTCAGGAGTTGCAAGCTCAGAGGTCAAAATACTACAGGAATGACACTAGGAACACCAAATTTGGCCTGGGAGGGCGTAATGCTCTATCAGATGGACAGGGGCTAGAAGGCCTGTGTCAGGCAGACTCTTGCACAACAATTTGCGTTTCTCTTTGTGGTTGGGGGCGGAGAGTTGTACTCCACTGGAAGTTCTTGCTTGCCAGGCACACGTTCAGTCTAAGGGCAGACCCTGGGCTGGAGGACAGGTTTTGGGATACCACCCCTGAACTGGTGGAAGGGAGAATGAACAAAAGGTGCCAGTCACCCACTGAGAAACCACAGAGGTTAAAGAGCCCTGGAGGCCTGGCTCTGGTCATTGACAGCTCTCAGTGGTCACTGTGGGTTGCTTTCTGGACAGAGTTGCCCTTGGGTTGCAGACAGAGATCAAACAGGGGGTGGAATGGGCCACCCCACTGCGTTAGCCGTGGTGGTACCGTCTGCTTACAGGGATACATCTGTGAGCAAAGTAAAGTTAGATGCGGCGCTGATGGGATCAGCAGGTGAGAAGCATTCCCCATGGGTTAGCTTAGTGGGCCCAGAGAGTATAGATAAAGTGATCTAACTGGGTTCAGAAAGGCGTCAACTGGAACATGCTTCTGCTGTTGCGGGCCAGTGTCTATGTTCTAACACTAAGCAGGGAAGCCCATCAAAGTATTGATTAGTCTACCCAGCTGGAAGGGGATTGTGACCTGGACCTTTTTGCAGGGTTCCCCCAAACGTTTTGCCTTCTTTCTTCTATTTTTCAGACCTACTCTTTTGATGGTGTTAGGACTCTGGGTACTTTACCAGTGCTAAAGTGCATATGCTCTTGCCTCTCAAACATGATAAGTTTGGTTTCTCTGTGGTTGGCATATTTGATTTACTAGTAAGTCCCTAGTACAGGGAACCTGGGGAGCCCAGGGCCGGTAAATCAAATGCTACTAGTGGGCCTGCAAGACTGATTATACCACCAACATAAGCAGCAAACATGTCTCTGAACTAAATAGGATAAAATAGTACCTTCCATCAAACTAAAAGTGACAGTTGTCCTGCCCCAGAAGTGATGTTACTTCTGCAACTTACGGGTGCCTGGGGGCCCACTCGGATGCGACATCACATCCGGGTCACATGACTGTGTGATTCACGTGACATGGGGATGGTCACGTGGGATGTGTCATGACTGTAGTTAGGTGGTCGGTCACATGTGGTGATACTTCATCTTAGCCATGAGAGTGAACCCTGACCCGGAAGAGCATGTGACCTTGGTTGTGACATTTCTCTAGTCAGCTGACCCCCCCCCCCCCCCAAAGAACGTGGGGGGTGGTCGCCCCCTTCTGGTGTCTAAACAAGCCTGGGTATGTTGTGACCCCTGACGGCCATGTGCCTAGGATGTAATGTAGAGAAGTATGCCCCCTTCTGGTGTGGGGGATACATATAAGGAGCTCTCTGCACAGCAGCCACCAGACCCCTGCTCTCCTCGTGGAAATAGACTCATCACCGTTATGAAGAGGTACAACTACATTGCTAAAAAGACGCCTGATACAAATGGCGTGAACACTATCGATGAATATTACTGCAGCGTGACACGCCGATGGCCCAAGCTTTGCCACAACCCGGTTCTAAAGATGCCGGTCACTACGTCACAGGTTTGAATGAGGAGTTGTGCCCGTGGTTAGCAGATCTTAGCCTCAGCAATTTGCCTAAATTTGTATCCCCTGTTAAGGGATCCAGCAGCAGGAGCGTGGCCTTCAATAACGAGGCACCAGCTTGTAGCAATTTAGCCGAGATAGATGAAGTGGAAGGACCTATAACAGCTCCTAGTACGCCTGTGTATGAAGATATGGGGTCTCCAGTCGGGTCGTCTTTAGACATTGTTATTATGCAAGAGCCAGGGGCAAGCTCCGTTGGTGGTTATAAGTCGATAGATCTGAATAACTCTCAAGAACTCGGCGGTGTTCTTTAACAAGCAGTGTGCTCAGAAGGGAGTTGTAGATTTAATTTGCATATTTAAACTGTATGCGCATACATATCTAATGTTAATTCATAGATTGTCTTTCTTTTTTGAACCGCTGAAGAAAAACATTAAAAAAAAGAGCAGGGGTAAAGATCATACGCCGCCACAGCCACCGGTTAATGCTGTACATTTTTACTGCTTATGCGGTGTTGTGGCCCGCTTGACGCATACACAGCGCCCCTGCCGCTGCGCATTAATGAGGGGACACAGGACACGCAGTATCGGTCTCCGCGTGGTCCGGACTAGTTCCGTGACCACGCCTCCTTTATTTATCTAGAGCGCGGGCGTGACGTATCACGGCCGCGCTAGCGCACTGCTACGTGCGCAACAACTAGACTGCGGGTGAGCAGTCTTCAAACATTACATGCGGTTCAAAACGGACTGGAAGTTCCACAAGCCAAAACCAAGAACCATGCAAAAAATGAGCCCGGATTCGTGATATTGCTGATTTTGAAAAGGACGCCCCTGGCCCTACCCTTCGAAGACAAATGGCTTGTGAAAGGTTATTCTGCCTGCGTTGTGAATTCCTGTCTCAAACGTGACTCTTTTACTCTGTCATGGACATAAAAGCAATGACCCACAGAAGGAGGCTCAAGCTCACAAGTGTCTACACGCCTCGTACACATCAAGAATTATCTGTCATGCAAGTCTTTTTGTTAGGCCAGCAGAAAGTATATATTTTGCTATAGCTGCTGTATCATTTGACAGGTGAAAAAAAGTGTCCATCCAGATATGATCAGGGTTGTGTCTAATATCATAAGACCCAATGAGCGAGCGAGCGAGCCATGCACAAAACGTTAGAGTATGAAAGGGCAGCGTCTGCCATTTGTCAGAAAGATGGTTAAAAGCTGTGAAAACATGTGTGATGTATTTTAAAAATAGGCAGCTGGGAAGCTCTTTAGTCCCTCGAAAGCAGTTTTAAAATGTTTGACACCTGATTAACAGTGCATTATTGGGTACTTAATGTACACACTTTTAGGACAAATTACAGATGACCATCCGCAGGCCGACACTTTTATAAGGCCTGGATACATTTGCACAGTGGAGTTGATATATGTGTTGCTTAAGAAAGAATATCCAAAATACATCCAGGCATTCTGTGCTCTTTAAAGGTCTGTGTTCCGCCAGAGCCACTGAAATGCGATAGTTCTACATGTGTAGCCAGCTCGTATGTCCAAGCGTGGATACCTGCAGTAGATGAATACTGAAATGTGTACAAGTACACTATGAAGGGTTTATTAACGGTCATAGATGTATTGTCCAAGTAAGTCTTTGCGAAGCACTACACAATAAGACTGGAACTAGCATCCTAGCTTCTTTTATAGTCATATTCAGCAAAGCTCGAATCCCTCAGAAAATGCAGAGACATGCTGGAAAATAATTTTTAAACAAACCATTTCAGAACTTATTAAAACACTTGATTCATCATTTTATAGCGCACACAGAGGTCAAAGCCGCACTGAAAGAACTTTTTAACAGAACTTTAAAATCTAAAATGTGAAGATATTTCATGGCTTACAACACATACCGTTATGTGGACATATTACAGATTTTTATAATGGCAGCTACCAGAGAACCATCAAAACAGCATCAATAGCGGTAACTACAAAAAATGTTAGCGGTGTGGAGAAGGGTGTACGGCAATTATTTCGCAGGCAAAGTAAGGAAAACTTTTCTAACAGAAGGTGATCATGTTACGGTATCTAAGTTGAATTGGGTCTTTACAAAAAGCTACCAACAGACTTTAAGCGATGATATATTTACAGTGGCGCGAGTAGAGCTTAAAGAAGGTACATATATTTAGCACTTAAAAGATTACAACAGCAAAGAGGTTACGGGCAGCTTTTACGAGGTAAAAAAAGGTGCTGGCTGATCTACAGAGGGTCTACAGGGTTGAATACGTTTTGAAATGGAAAGATAGAGGAGCTAAGAAGCAAGCCTTAGTCAAATGGAGGAGGTGGCCTGAGAAATGTAACGGTTGCAGGCTAGCTCTCCAATGGCTGTGTGAGTATAGTGCTTGCTGCCCAAGAAAGAGAAACAAAAATTATGGAAACAGTCTTTTTATAGCGCCTTATCTTCCAAAAAGTCAAAGGGCATGTTCCCCAGCAATCAAATTTCTCATTTTACAGTGAAACTGGCCAAACGGGTGGACCTAAAAGGAGACTGGGAGACAGCCCTAACTGTAATACAAAACCCTCTAACATGGAATACGTTTACCAGCCAGAGGCCAAGTTTACTATAAAGGGTGACCATAAGGGTGTGGATCCCACTGTAAAATGTATTTCCCGGATACAACCCCACTGTCGCTGTGGTGGTCGATTCCAGCAACAAATCCATAACCACTACCAAATTATATGCAGATAAAGTCAGAAGGAAGGGGTTTATTAGAACACCCAGACCTGATACAGAGTTTATTTGCACCAGTACATTAAGCAGGGTTTAAGGGACTGTACAACAGATCAAAAGCGCAGTGGAGCCAGACCCTACGAGTCTGGTTATTAACAGTTGGGTTTATAGGCTCTTCGTTTATACCAATATTATAGATGCCACAGAGGACTGGAGGTGGTTATTCTCCCTTGTTAAGGTGGGTAGAGGTCAAGGGTGAAAGAAATTACACTTGCAAATATTCACTATATCAACCCCACTACGTGCAGATTTCTAAAAAAAACACTTTGGTCATCAAATATCATGATGGAGATGGTGTCACTCTGAACCAGTGGCCTTTAAATGAAAGTTGACAATTACTTTCCCATATTTAAAGGTGTGACGCAACAGTATATATTAAAGACTGTCATGGTGTTCATGAAAACATGAAGCAACCCCGCTCTATACAGGGACTATCAACGACACCAGGCCGGCTATGGTGCCCTGGTTATGTACGACATGGGTCTGGGAGATTTTTTTCATAGTTCGTTTAAAAGAGCTATGCCTTTCTTGAAAGGAGGTTATGAAGTTGCAAAACCCCATGCTAAAGCAGTTGCCGCAAATATTGCCCAGGATGTAGTGGGGCCTGTGATGTCTGCAGTAGCGGAGCGAAATGAACAAACAACCCTAAGAAGGAGGTGGGCTTGTGTACAGGCGTAACACTAGTGCTAAAAGGAAGCGAAAAACATCAAGGCAGAGGGGTTCACCCTCTCTTTATATAAATGGAGATTTGATTCAAAAGTCTCAACAAAAGAAGGGCTGCAAGCCAGAAGAGAGTGTCAAAGAACAAGCAACAGCCAGGGTAAATATTTTGTATAACTCAACATCAGCCATGTCCTTCGTGCATTCCGCCTCCGGAGAATGCGCCAAATCCAAGCTAGACCCATTTTCTCTCAAGGCAATGACGACCAGCATTGAATGTAGCTTTTTCAAGGAAGTCTTACCTCTAGCCACTTTAAAGCTGCTTGTTCCAATAGTTTTTTGTGTCGGTCAACCGACATGCATCTGGATCTGAACAATACTCTTCTACATCTGGTTTTTAAAAATCACAAAAGCAAACAGGCCAAACACACAATGAAGCTAAAGTGGCAATGACCACTTATCCCGTAGCAACCATGTTTAACTAAGTAAACATTACCCACGGTGATCATCTCATCACACAAAGCGATAACATGTACGCCTACTGTTGTGAACCGTTTTAGGACATAATTGTAAATTTCCCGATTCATGCCCTTATATAGGTATAAATCACTATGTCCTTATATAGGCATAAGAATCCTAACCATATTTAGACATAGCTCATGCAGTCCAAATACGTCAGGGCTACTTCCACTAGTTCCGAAAATCTACAAAGATTTCTTGGAAAACTCAGCTTCAATGACTAGGGACTTCCCCTTGCTCGAATACTGACTTGTCCAAGAACTCATGGTGTTTTCAAAGAACTGAGAGTCTTTGATGACGTTATTATGTCCACCTTTACGTCAAACTCGGCAACTTCAACGTATAAATATGTCCACACTTGCCATAGCAAACACACGGTGGTTTGGAGCCGTTCCACTATCTACTTGCCCGACGCACCCTGCTGCTGCAAGTGCCGAAGGAAGCCGACCCTCCAGCAGACGCAAAGAGAGAGACGCGGTCTTTTCTCCTGCCGAGAAATCCAGCTCCAGTGTTTCCAAGCTACCCTTGCAGGTTGTTGGGAAATCGAGTCCTGAGTCTGACCTTCTTCATTCCAAATTAAGGTACGGAGCTGATTAGACCCTAAGAGAACTCTTGCACAGATTCTTGGCAAAAGAATAATCTATTTATTCTACACCTCACTTACTTCTTCCCTCGTACTAAGATTAGGTTAGGTACACCGGGGTAGGCGTATTTTAGCAGCACCAGTTGAGTACTTTTAGCCTCGGTTATTTATGTAAGTATTTATTTATGGTTTAGGAACCATACAATGCTCCTACAGGATTATTTTATTATACTCTTTTTACTGTATGCATTATATTTTGCAACCAGTGTTACGATTGTAGCAGTTTATTTCTTATGCTTGAGAAAGAAGACTGTTCAATAAATCCTTTCATTGAAAACGCCCGCCTTTCTATTTTCTCTGCACCTCTGGTGAAACGAAGCATGCACGATTGACTGTGTGAAATATCTATCTATTGTTTCCATGACTCTGATGATAAGTTTTATCTTGGGGAAACAAAGTTGTCATGTTTATGCGGTTGTCTGAGACGAATCCCTTCTTGTGAATTCGAGAAAGTTTCTAGTGACCTCTGAGCTAGCTGGCACTCACAATTAAGTCTAATATATTTGATAGGGACCTAGTAGACATAAGTCCTACGTCACATCTATAGGATATATTATTCCAATGCGCAGAGCCTATTGAGAATATAGGAACTACACTACATGGCGCCCAACGTTTGGTAAGGCACTAATTTAACGCTAGATACTAGAGTAACTCAGTCGTGCTTTTCACAGAGACCCCTTTATCCCGTAAAAATTCCAATAGACGTCTGGATTGGGTTAAAGGATAAAATATCCACCATAACTGAGTAGGATGAAAAATCCTATGTATTAGTTTTGGTTTTGTTCAACGTTGAAGGATACAGTGTTCTAAAATATTGTGCACCTTATCTTTATTTCATTGAAACTTGCTCTGCAAACTTCTTAAACAAAATGTCAGACGAAGACAATCCTGGGGGCAGGAGAACTGCAGTAAATACAAACCAACCAGGTTTTGACACTACAGGTTTCCGACATGACGATGTGGATGCTATAAACATCCCGGAAAATGTGCAGAAAGCCATAGCTATAAAGCTTATAGAAAATGGCCTATCACCAAGAGGTGGTAGAGTCATATTCGTCATAGAGGCACATGAATATCGTCAGACAGAGGTATTCTATTCATGGATTATCTTTCTACAAGCAAATCCAACAACACATGTGTTCCACTTCTACAAGATGGAGGAACTTCCAGCGGAATACACTCCTTTCGAGGACGTTGAAATTCTACTAACTTACCAAGAGCATCGGCTCTGGTTTAAAGGCGCCCTACAACATCAAAATCACATTACCAGGCTTTGTCCACTAGGTAGACCAGGAGCAACATGGCCGGTACTAGCCAGCTATACACCACATCCTGCCATAGAACAAATGACAGGTCCAGAACTGTTAGCTTAGCTAAAACAATTATTTAAAACCCATAGACAATTAATACAAAATGTCATGCAGACTTTAACAGTCCAACCTGCAATAAGAATTCCACAGCACACCCCTCATCATGAGAACACAAACAAAATCACACCACAGACTATACAGTCAGTCATCGGTAAGTTGCCCGCAAAAAGGGAACAAATTCCATTCTGGTTAGCTCAAAAAATTACTCAAATAGAGGCAGTATTTCCCAATAGTACACCTCATGAGAAACACAGGAATCTAACAATCTGTTTACCAATGGGGATAGCACCACACGTGGGGGACTGTGACACTTGGGGTACAGTCTTTGCTTCAATCTACACAAAAACACATGGTGTCCTGTCTATGGCGGTAATACAAGACGTTCTGAGACAGATTCAAAATGAATACGGCCCAGAACCAGCTTTGAATCTTGGTATGAAATTACTGAAAGATTTCAATTAGGTCTCAGGTATTCTATTAGCTAACATTAAAGGTGAAGCAGCATCGGTGGCAATCCGCCAAAATCCGCCAAAAATTAACAGAACTCTATATCAATGAGCAACTGTATGAACTTGCCTGAATGCCGGGAGGGAAACCAGTAAAGCCCGAACTGACAGAAAATCCTGAAAAAGTTTTTATCAAAAACAATCTAAACTACTCCTAAAAAGAAATGGGAAAATAGTAGGCAGTCACTTCCTAAAGAGAAGCGCTCTCAGTTCAGAGGTAGATCTCCTCAAAAGGAGCTCTCTGAAAAGAGGTATAACCTTAGAAATAGGGATCATTTAAGAAAACCTGATAGATAACACGATACTGATACACGATCCTCTCGTACCTTTCAGACTTCCTCGCAGAAATACGAAAGAGGACGATCAGAACACAAAGAAGAACGTGTGAAGTCCAAAGACTATCAACACGTTCCAAAAATAAGAAAACTCAATTTTCCAAAAAGAAGGTAGCAAGTCTTAAAATCAGACATACCGAGGATCTTGAGGACACAACTCAAGAACGGGGAGTGGGCCCAGACAATGCTGGACAGCGCAGCAGAGGTCACCATAGCTCGCAGGATCCTGAAAGATCATCTGGAGGCATTGGATCTGAATGAATACATTCAGGTTGAAACTGCTGACACCAGGGTTAGTGTACCCCACAAGTT
The DNA here is from genome assembly GCF_964261635.1 of Lissotriton helveticus. NCBI lineage: Eukaryota > Metazoa > Chordata > Amphibia > Caudata > Salamandridae > Lissotriton > Lissotriton helveticus. The sequence continues at coordinate 512,967,661 of NC_136070.1, forward strand.
ATACGAAGTAACACACCGGATAGAGGGGGTCATAGCTAGGAAAATAAAAGCACGCTTTTGGGAAAAACTATCCAAGGGTTATGACATTCTTCTGGCTGAAAAAGACTGGCCACCTGAATTTGTCAGGGAGTGCCCACATGGCAAAGAGATCATTATGCCAGCCTTCTCTAATCATATTCCTATTCATAAAAAAATACACCTATGCCAGAAAATGGGCTGTGGCCCAGGCTCCAGCATTATATAAAAATCATGTGGGATGGGATGAAGACTCTCCTCACCATAAAATCCAGTTAAAAAATCAACCTACTGCTCAGAGGCAGTATCCAGTAAAGCAAGAAGCTAAAAAACAGGTCAGAGAGATCTTAGCTCAACTTGAATACCAAGGGGTGATTGAAACATGCACCTCGTCAATGAACAATCCTTTGTTTCCTGTCTCCAAACCAGATGACACATATCATCTAGTTTTGGATTACAGATTTTTAAACTCTTGCTGCAAAACCTTTGCAGTACAAAATGCACACAGTGCAGCACTGATGAATAACATCGTGCAAAAAAATATAAAACTACATTAGATATTTCAAACGGTTTCTTCTGTCAAAACATTACACCTGAAAGCAGGTACTTGACCGCTTTCTCAATAATGGGGACACACCAACACTTTTGTCGTCCCCCCCAGGGATTCAAGAACAGTCCTGGATTATTTTCAGCCAGAGTAACAGAGCTACTACAAACGTATGATGATGAGGCATTATTATATGTCGATGACATCTATCTTACATTTGATGATTTGGACAGGCACTTGAACAGGGTGAACACCATACTACTTGGATTCGCCTCTGATGGGTATGAATTCAACTTTAAAACAAATCAAGAATTGCCTACCTCAACGTCCTATTCTCGGGATACGAACTTTCAAGTGAAGGCAAAAGCTTGGCAGCAAACTTTTTAGAAAAATGTGCGCTGCTCCAACCTCCAAAAACGCTGAAAAACTTAGTCAGTTCTAGGACTTCTGAATTTCGGAAGAACTTCAATTCTAAACTACGCAGAGAGGGTTACACCTCTCTACGAATTAATCAAACCTGATTTCAAACAAACTAATTGGACACAAAAACACACAGAAATTTTGCGTTCAGTACAAACAGACATGTTAGCGACAAAACATTTACAAACACGCGACAATGTACGTAACCTTGTAATCCGAATCATCCCAGGGAGATGCGGATTCACATACCTAGCCTTTAATGAAGGTGAAAAGGTACAAATAGCTTACAAATCATACTTGTACACACTAGCTGAAGTGAAATTCACTTCAACAGAATTTTTTTTGACAGCGGTTCAAACTGCGGTAGCAAAGGAGAGAGCCCTCGCACAGGGTAAACGCATTAAAGTCGTTACACCTGTACCTGCCTTGGAGGCAGTGACAAAGACAAGCATTCCAAATGCAAAAGCTCTACATCCGAGATGGATACAATGGGTTAATTATCTTGCGACAGACGTTGAATACGTTTTTGACCCTTACTTGAATATACAAGAATTTCTCCAATATGAACAAGAATGTCCTCTGCCTACTGAAATTCTGCCTCTAGAACATTACGGCTGTATAATATATACAGACGGATCAGCACAGCCCGCAATTGGGGTAAACAAGCTTATAGTGCTGCGTATGCGATTGTTAAAGGTTGCTGGAGCGATGGTAAATTCAGACCTATGGTCACAAAAACTCAATCTCGGAGACTGTACAGCGGGGCGAGCTGAACCACAGGCTTTCAAGATGGCGCTTGAAAATACCGATACACTCATAGTGTGCGATTCGTATTACTGCGTCCAGTCTTACAATGAATATCTGCAGAACTGGGTTCAAAATGGATTTAAAGACGCAAAAGGTGGCCCAATCAAGCATAAAATGCTTTGGGAACAAGTACTTCTTTTACACAAAGAACTACAAAAGACTCACGTGATCCATACAATGAGTCATCAGCGTCATGACGTTCATGTTGAAGGGAATTCATTGGCTGATGAAGCCGCGAAGGCAGCTGTGCAAACGGCTTCCGTAGCTGCAATCACTCGTTTAAAAACGAAAATAGACGGAGAAACCATGCTCGCTGTCAATGTCACGAGCAAAGGCAGCGGAGCTGCGTTACCTCTAAACTATCCACTTGAGTATACATACATATTTGATGCAAACTCTGTTCCTTTTGCTCAAATCCCTGGAGTGGGGATAGAGTAATTCCAAACAGGAACCCGAGAGGTGCTCTAATTCACAAAGCACATCGTGAATCAGATCAAGGGATCTCAAAATCTCTATTAGACTTAGAAGAGATGTACTGGTGGCCAGGAATGAAAGCTCATATACGAATTTGGAATTAATTGCGATGACGGTTACAAATATCACAGCTTGAAACACCACCAGATTCCCGACTACAGCATAGCCAGCCCGGTGCAGACACCACTGTTAGATAGCATTAGACTATCCACGCTCAAATGTCCCTATGGACAAAAGCGGTCCCACAAACACTAGGACAAGATTCATTTGGATGTGGCCTCAGCGCTCGGCTGACGCCCTAACTGTTATAAAAGATTTGCAAGTCTTTATCGGCACATACGGAATCAGCACGCTACATTCTGACCAGGGTCATGCGTTTAGCTCTAGGGCTTACAAAGAGGCCATGGCCAGCTTGGGCGTGGCATTGCGATTTTCGAGTCCATTCCATCCTGAGGGAATTTCGGTTGTGGAGAGAAAAAACGTGACATAAAACAATCTATATCAAAAACAACAAGAGAGGTAGGGAAGAAGGGCACTCCTATCCCCCACATAAATAATCTCAAAAACAACAAAGGAGTGACCAAAGAAGTAGAATGGAATTATCAATTCCAATGTTACAATATGCACAAAAGAGAGAACCGAAATACTCCCATTTGGTGCAAAAAACAAATTTAGCTAGTTGCAGTATGGACACAGGCAAAGCGCTATAGTTGGAATATTTAAAGCTTTTTACTAAAACCCTCACTCATCAACATAGTTGATGACATGCTTCATCATGGGGTTTTACCAAGGAGACGGAAATGTCTCCCTGGACTGCTGCTACAACTGAGTTACAGTGGAGCAGATTCCAACTATATGAAAAAAAAGTGTTAGATATGTGACTTTAAAAAATGGCTTTAATAAAGAGTCAGATTGTCATTATTAAAAACAGTGATTCGGACATTTCCTGACAACTATTCAAGTCAAGTATATCCTTTAAAAGGTCAACATGTTTCTGCTTTTAAGTTGCTTTATTCAGCGAAGTATTCATCAGGACCATAAAGTGAAAGAAAATGAAAAAAAGATGAAAATAAACTCCCAGGTGGTCTACGCATGCTAAGGCGTACCCATACCTTGGTGAGTTGTGTGCAATCATAGGTAAACTCACGGTTTTACCCGGTTGTAGGACATGCTTGGGATTTCCAGCACCTACCAATTATTATTTTCATAGGGGAATGTTCCCTGGGACTTGCGGCAGGGGTAATCTTCACCACTCGAGAAATTTTCGTCGAGCCGGCTCCCCGCTCTGTACCTAGAATCTCCACGTCCGCAGCCCGAACATTCTGGTTTCACCATGGGTTGAATTGTGGATTGGATTAGGTGTATTTTACACCTGCTATGGCTCATTCTTGTTTTGAGTTTGGGAAAGCTAATAGATGGAAAACACATTAAAATGGACACAGCAAGTAAGAACATCAACTTGCTTCTGAAGCCACACAAATCATCTCATCGTGAACAACGAGACCTGTCATCAGTAAACATCACTGCGGTTCCTCTACCTGGTGGAATAGCATGGGATAGAACTGATTATGACATTTATGGCCCTGTCGAGCTGCTGAAAATTCTACACCAATTTAAGGTTTTCTTCAGTGATTTTGTTTCACCCAGCACATTTTCTGATGATTGGGACTTTGAAACTATTAATAACATGATGACAGACTTAGAAATGTCAGCAAAATTTAGAAAACATGAATACTTAGAAGGTTCATCTAATTATGAAGAAATGTATTGTTTTAATTATCTTGGTCATCATTACTTGCACAAATCTGCAAACCCAAGAAATGTTTTATCTTGTAATCAATGGAACATTGTCCAACACCTCCAAAAGGTAGTTCTAAAACATTTTAAAGAAAATTTCCATATTTTACAGGTTTTAATGTTACAAACCCAGAAAGTTTTTTACTTTAAAAATGTTAAGACAGGCATGAAAAGTATGTTAACAAGTACTAAACAAATTTATTCTGCTGCCTTTTTTGCTCAATTGTCCACCTTAGGCTTTGACTTTTGGAAAGACAACATTGAGACAAAAACTGTTTGGAGCACAAAAGACTGACAGGTACAAGTTTTAGAAGCATTGTTCAGAGCCTGCATCATCCCAGAACAAATGATGTTCTTAAATTACACTGTTCACCAGACATCTTGTCTTGGCTTGGCTAAGATAAAAGATTTAAACAAACCGTCCATAACTAAGCCCCCACCTGATAGTAATTTAGTTTCAGATGAGGAGGTAGACGTACATTACATTTTACTACAAAACATAACAAATCCTGGATGGGAAAAATGGTTAATCTGACCCACAGACACGAATATCTGTCAAAATAGATTCCTGAACATGACACAAGGGTTTACAGTAACTTGGCCAGATCCCAGATATATCCAAAGACAACATCCAGGGATAATAACTTATAGTGTAGGAAAACTATGCCTTGAGTGGCTGCAAAAATCCACACTTCGAGAAATAAAACACTTATCTTTGCTTAAAGATGGTGTTGATTTATGAGAATTCTTACTGGGACCTTGTAATCCACGTCATAAAGGTTTCATATACGCCGGTATATATGCTGCATACAATGAAGCATGGAAAGTCACGCAAATGGAAACAGCTGAAAGAATACGAGAAATTGATTGTGTTAATTTAGAGAAATCACTCTCTGTAGTTGACAATGGGTTAACAACTCTGTCGTCCAGAATATATTCTTTGGACAGCATTGTATCCTCTGCCATTGACATAATGGAACAGGACTTGCTAATGTTACAACATGGCCAGTCTCAATTACGTTGTATAATGCTGTTGGGCTGGACGTTACAAAACCTTTGTTCTGGCTATGTGTCTTGGCGTCTAATCAACACTACGTCATTGTTTACTGTATTTAACCTTACAGATAAACAAATCTCGTTGGCACAGAGGGGAGCAGACTATACGGTGCTGAGTATGGAAAAACTGGAGAGATTACCATTGACCGTTTCTGAGAAGCCATCAGTTGAATGGATAATACATGGCACCATCACGATACCAGTGACGATTTTCCAGTTTCAGTATTGCTTAAAGCACATACCAGCAGGCCTGTATGAAAGGTTGGGCAAAGAATACATGAAGTCGACCTGGGATTTACCATACACACACAAATGTTGGAGTGGGGGAAAGGAGGTATTTCTTAGTGGTAAAAATTTTAAAAACTCACTAAGCGGTACACTATTATGTCAAGGTGTTAATTTGCACGGAGCCTGCAGAGCGGTATAAACTTGTTATACTGGCTGCTAGTTTATTTGTAGAGAGCGTGACAGTATCACCCAGAGACAGACTGGCACATGCCAGAGCTTTACAGCTATCAAAAATCAAGCACACTGTTTTAAGAGTAGCTATGAAGATATTTAGGGTACACGCAGGGACGCAGTTAACCCAATAACAAGATTTATTTTTAGAACAACTAACGAAACTCATTATCACAGGGTTTGTCGATAACACTGCTTTTAGCAGGCTGTACACAGCAAACCCCTTTCAATTTAAAAAACTAGCGCATTACCATTATGGCGTTGTTCCACGAGACCGATGGGATTCCTGCTAAACCGTTCACACCCAGCTTTGAAGACCATTTTGTTAGGGAATATCTAGGACTAGTTTCAAAAACAGGAAAACACCTGGGGGACTCTGGAGTCATCTCGAGAGAAGGTTGTGGACAGGGGTACATGCAATTTGCATTTGATTTGAACCGTAATATGGAAACTGTGACCACTATAACCTGATTAAGAATGGAAATATAAAAGTTAAAGTATGTTTTAAGCAACCCCTGGCAGTGAATGCGAATATTGCTGTATTCAGTGTTTGACATCATACAAATCAATCACGCTCCAAAGATTCTTTGATCATCTTTAAAATATTGTAAAATTAACACTTTCCAGAATCTAGATTTATTAAGAAAACATAGATTTGCCAAGAAATACTTTAGGAATATTTTCAATTGATAGGTTATCAGCTGAAATTGGGATAGAATGGCCTAGCATTCGTGTTTAACAGACCCGCACTATAAGGAAGGAACTCATTGGGTTGCTCCGTTTTTAGATATAGACGGGGTTATGGTGTTTGCAATCGCACAGTGTTCCCCATGCACCGCATCTATACTAACCATATATATATATGTATTTTCTTTAAGTTGCTAAAAGGGTAGAGTATTACAAAACACAGGTACAGAATTACTTGCAGTGAGCATTGTATACATTTTATTAGTTGTCCAACGTTCCGTTTTGAAATTTCTTCAATCTATATTCGAGTGACCTTAATAACAATGACCATCTTGTTATGAAATATGTGAAAGAAAACACAAGGTCTACAGCAAGTGCAGCCAAATCAGCTTTCACAGTTTGTCAAAAGTGTAAGCAGTTGTGAGCTGCCCTGGTATGTAATGTTACATATCTAAAATAAAAACTGAGCACCTGGTGCAGATTGTTTATTTCCATTTAAACTTACATATTGAAACTTAAAAAAAAAAAACATATTTTTTTAAAAGATACCAAAGAAACGGTGAAAAGTTTAAAAGGGTTTTATTTACAAACCAGTTTCATGCTACAAGGGCACTTAACGTTTGCTACAGAAATTTAAAAAAATTAAAATTGGTAAATAACATATCTATACAAATATATACATAGGTGCTAAATAAACAGATGTGCTAGACAGATTTCAAATATGCATTAGACAGGTAGCCACGTCTTCATTCTGAATAAAGTCTTCATAGGTTCCAGAGGTAGAGCCTCTATGCTCCTTTCAGGAGACCGCTGTGGAAAGTGGTTGTAATTTCTCACCGTTTATTGGACCAGATAATGCTAGGTTGATGGACCATAATAGTTTTCTCATTTTGGCGGTCACCCCCAGTGGGATATTAGTTTGACAGACCCTTTAGACTATAAAAATTGATTTTGATGGTATTGTTAATATTTAGGGAGATACCTATGACTTTCATACAGACAGCCGTTTTAGAGCTTTGAAAAGTGTATGTCTTTGGACCTGAAGAAACCTACTCTAATATGTGTGCCTTAGGTCCTAGTTCACTGGTTGATTCCCCCAAATAATTCATAAGCTGAGAATAGTCCTCCCATGCTTGCTCACAAAAATAACAGTCTGTATTGCGATAGAGACTTCTGTCTTGAAGCTTATCCAAGATGCTGTAATGCTCCAAGCAAGCATGCGCAGTTTTGAAACATGCTATAAATATGTTAATATTGCTAGAAGTTGTTGGATACTCTTGTGTACTTCCAGCACAAAGATGCAGTTTCATCATCAGTAAACTCACAGATGGACACCTCATATCATGAGCCAAAAAGATATTTGTACAGTTCATCAGGATCAGTGATGATTGTAGTGTTTGACAAGTTTGTTCTTTGGGTGAATTTTTCCCCTAGAGAGTTGAGGCAGAGTTTATTTAACTGCCTTCTGGTGGGAATGACCTCAATGTGTTCTGGTCTTAACTGTATACCCTCATGAGCGTAGTAATTGTCTATATATTTTTGCTTTGTGGTCTCGTTAATATACCATTCTGGAAAGCCAGACACTTCTTGCTTATCCCTGAGAAATAAGTTAATATATTCAGAAAAGAGCTTGGTTGTGGTCTGTTCAAAGTTCCATATTTCATGTTTTTTTCAAGTCTAACCTTTCGCCAGGGCAGCTTTCACCTCAAAGCTACACCAGGTACCCGTAGTTGCCCTTTCTTCATCAGAGGCTTTGCACACGGTAATGCATTTATTTTCTGCGCACATTCAACACAGGGTAAACGTTAGTTTACCCTTGACTCTGTACCGCAGAACAGGAAAATAAAGACTCCTGGGAGGGTAGACTTGGCATTTAATTATCCCAAAGAACTTTACCTTTAAAGTCTCTATAAATAATGTGCGGATGCCCTGTTGGGTACAGCTTCATTCTGGTTAACGTACGGATACAGACTGGTAAAACTGTTGTAACGGATTTTCTCACCCTTGTCCACCTGCTTGTAAAGCTGTATAGCGTTAGTATGCCCCCATTTAAGGCATCACGGGGGTTCAAGAGGTTCTGGTAATTCCCCACTCTTTATGAAAGAGCACTGTTCTGCATCAAATTTTAACAGATCTAGCTACTTGTGCTCCCAAAGGGATCTCAGAACAAATCACCCATTCTCAACATATTGCACCTTTAAGAGTACGCCTGTGCAGGTGCTTAAAATGGGTGCCCAAGAGTGAGCTAAACTTGTAGGGTTTGTAGCATGGCGCACAACGGTGGAAAAAAACAGCAGTTTTATTCAAATACGGTCAGCACGCCCTTAATTGAAGCATAACCATCTAGGATATAAGACCCCCACGCAGTATTCACCTCCCTGCAAACCATGTTGGATAAATAGGTTTTCCTTTTCAGAGACGTGCATGAGCCACTGAACAGAGGGTATAGAATAAAACTTGTTTACCTATTATAGAGGTCTGGGGGCACCACTGCTTTGCTTTCAGGATGTAAAACCATGAGTTATTTAGATGGCCATGCATATGGAAGTGAGCATTACATGCTGAACAGGGTCGATTTACTCGACGCATTTTGTCATCTCAGGGGTGTATGGGTTCAAAACAGTTTCTTGCATCGTCCTCTTTATAACCCGGTCTCTGAAGAGTAAGCTTTCAAATCAGCTTGAAAATGGAAGGTCTTGTCTCAATTTTCATGATAGCATTTTTTTTTTTAAACTCTCGCTCATCAGGCATAATATACTCTATGTAGTAACTGCCAGGTAGAGACACGGGTCCCATATCATTTTGATTTGCCTGGGTGTTAAAGGTGTGGGAAATAAGCTTTAGACCCTGGAAAACCAAAGGCTTTTGGCGGCGTACGCAATTTCATCTGGAGAAAATTCAGCGTATCTATGAACCTTATATGCAAAGGAACCGCTGTGAGCAGCATTAGTGGGACACTGCGTGATGAGATCTATCGGAACTTTTTCCACAAATCAGATTTTGTAAAATGAAGAATGAGTCATAAGCTTTAGAGTTACGAGCCATCAGCGTATACACCATGAACTTTGTCTGCATAAAAGTGTTAAGGAAATCATTCACGTATGAAGGCCCTGCAAATTCTCAGGCATCATTTAAAATTAGATGCTGGGTGACTAGGTAGTTGGGCTTGTGTAAAACATTTTCTTGAGTACATTCTATATCGAATTGGTTTTGGACTCGGGTGGCCTTTAGTCATGTAACACGTGTTTTTTTCCTAGGGGGAAATGCTCCTTACAACATGGGGAGGGGATTTCATAAAGTTGCAGTCCTAGCCAACAGCGATGGATCGTCCATATCCTGATCGGTCAGCTTTTGGGGTGCACTGAACCACAATGGCTCTCGCCAGTAGTCGGTGTATAATCAGACAGTTTTGTGAGTGACAGAATAGATTACTACGCCGGCATCTCACTTTCACCCTCTGGTCTGAGATGCACCCATCCCTCAGACACATTTTACAATGCATTTCACACTGATGAGTGGACTTATTGCTAGAGATGTGGTCACAGTGTGTGCAAATGTAGTTCACGCCTAAAAAAAACCTCAGATTCAAGATACTGTAAAAATGATTTTCATTTTTGCGGTTACAAAGATATTTTTCAAACAGACCTAATTCTCCAAAACCGACCAGTCTAGCAGGGGGTATGTGAAGATTGGCGTGGGCTTGCGCTGCTTTAGACAGTACAACTTATTGTAAAGAAACCATGGAACTCAGGTCTACCAGGGACCTTGGGAATTAAGCTACTTTTTGAGAACAGTGGTCCCTAGAGAAACAACAATGAAGAGAGGGGAATGAATATAGACCCAGTCAGTACTATATTTGTGTAACTTGTCCAGCCAGACAGAGGTCAGATATTTAATATTTAAAATTCAAATAGGAACAATACAGGCAATGCAATTTTGTAAGTGGGACACAAGCTTGCATCATACTAAACCAAGAGGGACAAACAATAAAGAACACAGAAGGCTCAGGCAAAGCTTTAGGTTTGTTAAACATACAATTTTTCAATGTAACAAACAAATCGCAAAAAAACCACCTTGACACATTAAATGACAATTGTGAGCAGTGTATAAGGTGTATCGGGTGTTGACGGCGTTTCGATCCATATAAACAATAAATGGATCTTCATCAGGACATTTAGAATAAGCATGCCTGTGTGCAATTGCCTGTAATGACTGAGGTACATTTGGGAGAAATAAAAAAAGGGGGAAAAAGGGAAAATACAATTATTCTAAAGTGAGCACCGGTTCAGGTGCAAACATTATAATAAAGTATGGACTAGTCTGTTTCATGTTCGAAGCTTTCGGAGTACCTCGTATATAGATTACAATTAAAAATGAGCCTTTAATGAAAAGGTCTAAGGGAGACCGTGTGAGTAGAGATAAAAAACATGGAAGAAAGGAAAATGCATAGCCATTCTACGCTTGGCCGCGTGCAGGTGCCTGAGAGGAATAAAAAAGGAGAGCGATTCTGCTGTGAGCTGAGAAGAGTGGGCGTGCGCGACCTTCGCGAGTTTAGCCGTGTATAAACACTTTTAAGGAGACACATACGTGTTGGCAATTCCCGCATGGATAGTAACAATAATGGAGCTGAAGGCACAGATGGCGAACAGCCAGACCTGAAGAGGAAAAATAGAGGAGCAGTAGTGAGGGGGGAAGAGAGTTAAAATAGATGACAGAAGATGAGCAGGCCGGTGCTTACCAAGAGAAATAAAATCTGAGGTATGGGGGAACCGGACCGGTTAGGGCGTCAAAGGTAATGGTGCAGTATTATTGAAGAGTGACCTGTACAAACAAGGGTAATAAGGAAAAAGTGAGTAGCGTGCTGAGCAACCGCTTCAAAACAGGAATATGTGAGCGAAGGAAAGGAGGGCTTACCTATCCACTGATGGGAAGGGAATGCACAATGGCTGGTGTATCCAGATTGGGGAAGGAGCCGCAGTCACGTGCTCCTGTGTCCAAGTAAGGGGTTATTCTGTAAGGAAAGAATGAGTTCAAATTTGAAGAATGGTGGGGTCTTCAAATGTTGAGGTAGGTCATGGGTGGGAAAGGGCGCTTACCTAGGTCTGTGTTCCTGGGTGGCAGAAAATTTGTGCCGGCTTCCGAGATGCTGGGGAGACAGTCCCTAGCCAGCTGGGTTTATGGGTCATGTGGTAGTGCGCGATAGGACAAAAATGGTCACGTGGTCTATGAACTGAGATGAAAGCGGGGCTATGGAAGGAAAGAATGGTGGTGGCCATCTTGAGCAGGAAATGACAGAGTAGCAGAGTATTGATTGCAACTCTGATAGCCAGAGCATTCAGAAAAGATAGGTCATGGATGTGAGAGTAACAGAGAAATAATATCAATAGTTTTAAAAAAAACGGGGTGCCAATTTGGTGAAAAAATATATAGTGGCGAGTGTATGGCGCTTAAGTGATTAAAGGGCCAGATCTAAGTGCAGTCGTCCAGTGGCAAGTGGAACAACGCCTATGACTAAAGTTAAGTTCATAAATTGCGACTTGATATAAAGAAGGACAGTAGAGGGTTGGTGGAACAAAAACAAGTATGCAATAAGCGGGCAAAATTATAACTCATTTTTCAAGTCAAAAACATTGTATTGTGGGGAGTTATTGTTGTTAGCAGGGTTGATGTATATATTACTCTGAATCTCCCAGAGTACCACTCTGCTCACCACCCCTAGTGCCTTCCTGTTGTCCTGCAAACCACTGCTATAGAAAATTCCACCAATCCTCCGGACACCACTCATGATAATCGGCCCTGTATCTAAGGATGATGCTGGGAGGCTCTCTGTTTCAAAGCTTTGATTAAGACCCCAACTCCATTCTGTACTAGTGTCGTGAACAGATGAGGTTGGAGTGGACGGGGTTTACAACTGATGCTGGATTGATTGGGAAGTATGCATGGGGGGGTGTAACTGGGGACAAACTAGGATAAAGATGTAGAGTCTGCTTCCAATAGGTAAGCTCTGCACCATCTTGGGCCTCTCCGGGATTGCGAGCAATAGCCCAACAATCCTCGTGTTCGGCGTTAAAAGAAACTGCCCAGGGGTGATGCTGCATGGAGCATCTCAGAAAGCTGTTGCACTTCGCTAAGATCTCTGAAGAGCCCTGCGACTCCAGCAGAGGTCTGCTTTGCTTCAACTCGTAGGTTGTTGAAGATATTTAGGGGTGATTTTGGAACCCTACTTGGTTTACAGCTCCATTCGGGCTCCCAGGGGCTGGAAGATTTTTTATGGTATTATTTATGGGGGCCTCGGTTACGGTTTAGGTCCAGCGGCTCAGGCTGTGGAGGAAGACATTGGAGTTTCTTTTTTTACGCAATAGTGTGTTTGGGTCTGGATCGTGGCTGCCTAGGGGTCAACGGGCCATATGTATGAAGCTGTTTTGCAATCACAAACACTGCGCATCGCAAAAAACAGCGTTTGTGATTGCAAAACACAGCTTTGCTGTGTAAGAGACACATTCCATACGCAAAATTGCTAATTGCAAAATCAGCGATTAGCAAATTTGCGATTCATACACCATTGCAATTTATTTGTGAATTCGCAAAATGTGACACAACAATAGCAAATCTCGCAATTGTCGAGCTCGCAATTTGCAAATTTGCAAAACGGAATGAATAAAAATAAATAAATAAATGTAATTATTATTTTTTTATTGCAAATTGGGAATTGTCGTAATTCGCAAATTAGAGAATCGCAATTACCACCAAGTCTGAGCAGGTGGTAACCAGGTGCAAACTATTCAAAGAGGCCCACAATGCAACAGATTATTTCCACAATGGCTGGCTGTATGTGATAGCCAGGAGGCTGCGACTCAGAGCTGCTGCACAGAGAAGGAGACGCCAGGAAAGGATCTTTAGAGTGCGCATAACCCTGTTCCAGCGGACTGAGGAGGAGATCCATACAAACTACAGACTGGATGAAGAGAGCATCCTGGAATTAATAGCGGAGCTCAAACCTATACTTGAACACCCCACACGCAGGACACACACCATCCCCACCCACATCCAGGTCCTGTGCTCACTGCACCTCTTGGCATCAGGTAGCTTCCAGGGGGTGATAGCCTCAGCTGGAGGGGTCTCACAGAATGCATTGTTGCGCTTTTTCCACACGTTCCTTAATGCCATGGTACAGAGGCTGCATCACCACAGCCACTTCCCCAGCACACCACAGGCACTAGACCAGACCAAGCAAGAGTTCTATCTAATTGCACAATTTCCCCACGTCATTGAATGCATAGATGGGACGCATTGTCGCCATTTCTCCCCATCCCAGAACAAGTATGTGTTCAGGAATCGCAAATCCTACCATTCCCTGAACATACAGGTGGTTGTAATGCCAAGCACATTATCACTGACATTGTCGCAAAATACCCAGGCAGCACACACGCTTTCATATTCCGCCACAGTGGGATACACCGTCGACTCACAAGTGGGGAGTTTGGTGAGGGATACCTACTCAGTAATTGCATTTGTTCAAAGGACACACTAATAAAGGACAGCATTGGCAGGACAGTGTTTAACCATATTCCTCCCACCCAACAGGTGACAGTGCATATGCGGTCCGTGAATAAATGCTGACTCCTTACCTGAATCCTGCCAACGCTGGGGAGCAGAGGTACAACAGTGCCCACGTAGCAACCAGATGTACCATTTAGCGGACCTTCAGAATACTCAAGAGCAGATTCCGATGCCTACATAAGAGTGGAGGGGCACTACAATACAGCCCCCTGACCTGCTGCAAGATAGAGGTAGCATGTGCCATGTTGCACAACATCGCCACCAGGAAAGGCACACCAGTGGAGCTCAGTGAATTGGATTCATCAGATGAGGAGGGGCCAGCCCAGGACGCATGCCAGGCGGTGTAATTGGTGCAGCTGCTGGGCGCCAGAGGCAAGATGAGATCACACAGAACTATTTCTAGGTGAGAAAAGATGACAATGCTAAATATCAATTACGAGACTGTGTTTAATTTCCTTTAGTACAGGATATATATCAGCACACAATGTATTGTTCAATGCCCAGCACATGTTAGGATCACAGTGCAAATGAACAATCTGGACCAAGTGTCCGTGTTCACTGGGTTGATGCACCCATCTCCTTGTCCAAGTCTGAGCACCTCCACTGCGGTGCTGTCGGCCCGTAGCCCCTCGCTGTGGGTGTACAGTGCCCTCCTCACCTGTCCCAGAAGCCCTTCTGTGACACACACTACAGCACCTATCCGGGGGGGGGGGGGTGCAATGCTGCTCCTGCCAGATTGGGCATCCTCGTCTGTTGGAGTGAGGACTCCTGGGCCAGTAATGCAAGCTGCCCGCAGCTCATCCACAGCACATGTCACCTGTACCAGGACCCTTGCCACGTCCTGGCTGCAGTGTGCCACCTCACGCTGCATACTGTTGGTGCGCCTTGACAGTACATTGGTCGCTGAGGAAAGGCAGTTGACCGTCTTGGTGCAGAGGTCTAGGCGCTACATCTCCCTGCGCCTAGCAGCATGATCCGCCCTCAGTTCAGCACAGAGTGCCTCCAGGGCAGTCATCATGCCCATGGAGACCAACCCTGATTTGCCTCTGTATTAACCTTATCTTTCTTGCCTGCAGATGCTGGACTTCTAAGATGTGGCCCTCCAGCCCAATGAAGACTGTGTCCTCTACTGGAAATGCTGCACTGGTGGATGCACGTGCCCTGCGCCTGGATGGTATTGCGGTATAGGATCTGCACGTGCTCGTGATAGAGCGCGCAGGTCACCCGGCCAACAAATTTTACCATATACGTATCGGGCCCATAAAATTCAATTCATCATATTTATTAATCGGGTAACCTTACACTCTACTACCAGTAACCCTTGTTCCTTCCTATTGATTTCTACTGTACCCGATTTACCAATCCACTGTTACGGGTACCTATGATCACAATGGATCAGGGAGCTAGCTGAAAAAGAAAGGTAGACACCAAATACTCTTTTCATTTACTATGTTTGCACTCGTACAATAACCACAAACCCAAGAAGTTTTAAAACCTTTATCTAAAGTTCAGTTTCGGAAAGCATACAATTTACAACAAGTAAGCAATCAATAACCAAGATAATAAAGAGCACGTATCCATAAAGAAAATAAATCAAGCCAACCATTTGTAACTAAAGGGAGGTAAGAACAGGGAACATTGCTAATCAGAATTTTCAGTGATTGAGTTTCAGAATGAATAACTATAGACGGGAAAATTATGGGACACTTTAGAATGTTACTACGGGAAAAATACTTCGGATAAATGGGTATAGAAAAGGACTTGGTTTAGATTGCGAGAATTTTGGAATGCTATACCACTATAGGGAAGGTAAGAATGGGACACGCTATAGTTCTAGAAACATCATTTCGGTCAGCTAACTAGGAGAAAAATATAAAACACATCTATATTTCATATACGGTGTGGGGAATTGTGCTTAAAAGAAGGGAAACATAGGAACATGCTAAGAAAATAATCAACAATGTATGAGCTTTTCATTCAGTAGTTTGCGGAAAAACATGGAAAATCAATAATGCAAAGGATGTCTTTATTAAAGCAAAAGACAGAAAAATAGAAGGTGCAGAATAAAGTTTCAGCACTATATTTACCTAGTATGGTGTGAAGACCAACCCTGGCCACGGGTCAGTTAAGGACAGGAGGAACCCCAAGGAAGGACAAGTCATCAGTAGGACAGCAGGTGCAGAATGGACACCCCAGGACAGGACAGGAAACCCAGATTAGGATCAGGACAGGACCACCAAGGTAAGACCAGCACCCACAGTTCGGAAGAAACGCCTGCGCTCCACCCTCTCTGCAGCTATCAGTCAGAACCCCGATTGGGTTATCGAATTCCCCAGCAAAGTGCTCCGCCAGCACTTAAGGTTTCTCAGCAAAACCCCTTGAGTCTATGGAAATTACGGACAGAGTGCTCCGCAGCTCTCTGTATCAATCACCTATTGAGTGCGTTGGGTCAGTGACAGGTCAGCTATTCGGACAAGTCAGGACAATTTCTCTAGCTAAACCTAGGCTAGTTATACTGTTTTCGGGTCAGTGTACCACCCCCCAAATGTTGCAAGTGTCAGAATCCCCAATTTCGATTGGTCCCCAAGTAGGATAGGTCAACACACCAATCACATTTCATTTCTTCAAGCCTACATTTACATATTATGGAACCGCCTATTGAATTTGGGGTTCCCATGACATATTTTACAGAATACAATGAATAAAATACAATTGTTGCATTTGCAGGACTGTTCAGCTTCTTCTGCTAGGGGAAGGTGCATCTTCCCAGGCACATCTTGGCTGGGACCTCTGGTTGGCAGGCTTTCCTTGCCAGCGGCAGAAGACAGTCATGCGCAGAAAGGCTGTTCAATATGGAATCACGAGTGTTCCTCAGGCCCCATAGAATGCAATACATGAAAAATAAGCGAAAACAATTTAGAAATACAGGAAAAAATGAATATACTGTATACCATGAATAGCTACTCTATACCCCTTACTTTATAACATCTATAGCGTTAGGGTGAGTGCAGAACAAACAATTTTGCTAAAGCATCTTTGCAAGCACGGAGCATATGAGAGACAAAGCGGCCATATTAGCTGTATTGCGCATGAGCAAACATTTCCCACCAGAACTGCGAGTACGTCACGTCACGTGAGTGTGACTAACGCATGCGCAGTAGAAAATCCTGCCAAGCAGCGGCCATTTTTAGTGACAAGCGTTGTTAATGTTAATAAACACATAGGCAAGCATCTCTCGGATACCCCAGATGTCAAAATAAAAGGGAAAATTAGTAAGACAAACATATTGGATTAATCTATTATTATTATTTGAGGTTCATGAGTACAAGCAAGACGCTTTACGTGCGAATTCTTGCTCCATCAATCCCCTCTTTGATGATATTTACTATCATCACAAACCCAATGGAATCAGATGCCAACTTTTTCTCACATTTTGCCCATTTCAATTTCTTCCAACATTCGATTCAACTTTTCTTTAGTTTCTTTGTTAGGGTGAGAATTCTTCACCCTTTTATGAATCTGATTATTCAGTTCCTCCAATTCAAGTTCATCCACATTCCGTTTCACACCTCTCTTATTCACAGTGTATTTCTTTTGGTGTTTGCGACATTTGCAACAGACAAATATGAGGAGTATAATAAAACCTATTACTGCAATTGGCATCAGTACCTTAAACAGAAAACCTTTACCTAAATTGGAAAACCAATGACCTATAGAGGAGAGACCATCAATAAGTCTCTTCCAGGCACTATCAACCTCGAGTGGTTTGAGTTCCTTTTCCAAATTTGTAATGTTCCTCACATACCTTTGAATTTCTACACTCATCAGGTATGTAAGTGCAACAATGTTGCGCTTTCAACATTCTACAGACTCCGCCCTCTTTTGCCAATAGAGTGTCAAGAGCAAGCCTGTTCTGTAAAACCATAGATCTGACCGCAACCATTTCGGTATTGATCATCAGAAATCCACTAGCAGTGTCAGTAGATAACCGATCCACTACTGTTGACAATTTGCAAATTCTGTGTGTGTTCAGAACCACTCCCACTGCAGGGATCAATGCACTTAATATACTACCCACTATTTCACCTACACTTTCTCTTTTATTACGCACTAAACTGTTAGTGTTTTCATTACTTCCAGCAATTTCATTCACATGGTATATTTTCGGGAAGACAATTCCGAAATAGCAGCTTCCATACCAGTGATCCGGCAATTTGAAATAAGCCTTGTTTCCACATATGTAATAAATTCCGGGAAACACAGGTTCTGACCCATTTTTGAAACCCCATCCTCCAATTACCTTATAATTGTGCTCGCATTGACTGGAACCAATGAAAATGTTATTATAATAACTAGTCTTTTCTTGGTGAAGACAAAGTTTCCCTTTTCTCTCGAAATCCAGCAACAAAGCAGGATTAGCCACACCATTTGAGGTGCTTCCCATGTTTTCAGCCCACTTAGGAGTTTTCTGCCTTTTATCATTCGCCTTTCTTTGGAAACTTTCTCTTCTTTTCTCTACCATGTTTAGAAACATTTTTTCTTATTCATGTAATGAACAGGTCAAGTTATCTCTATGTGCTTCACCTAAATCTATAGTACCTATAGTCAGAAAATATTCTCCCATATAACGTGTGACGTCACTTTTGGTATGTACAGGGTTCAGATTTCCACGTATAGGAAGTTCAGAAAATATCACATCTGAGTTAGAGTAATAGTACTGTAACTGTCCTCTTTTGTAGAACAAGCTAGCTAAAATACTACAGGAAATCCCATATGTTAGCGGCAAGTGATGGTATGTCACTCCCTCAGCTACAGAAGTAGGTAGCTTTATGCAAACATAACAGTCTTCTATTTCCATAGTTTCTACATAATGCACTAAAAGGTTTGCGAATACGTTTAAATGAGTCCTGTTCTTGATTCCATGATAATGTAGTCCTTCCTCATCTGGTGCTTCTAAGTCCAATTTAGTTTGTCTAACGCTAAGTGTTTTTTCATGTCCTTCTATACTTTGTGATGTCACTTCTTCTGTATTTTTTGTCATAGTCTCTGTAGTGTCAGTATTAGTACCTTTACTCATCATATAAGGAATAGTAATTGTTAGTCCTATCCATAATATTAATACTAAAGCTACACTACATACACATACTTTGCAGCATGTTTTACAACAATTTCGTCTAGGTCTTCCATTCACATTGGAATCAGACATTTTCGCTCAAAGGAAGCTTTCCAACCCCTCTTTTTAACTTTGCACAAGTCGCTTACACTAGGCAACTTCAGGTTGGTTCTTCTTCTTCGGCAGATTGGTCAACGGTCAATTCTTTATCACTTTCGTCATTTATCTCAAGATCCTCAAATTCCTCCAACACTAGGTAAGTCCATTCGGGATCCTGATACTTTTGGTTCAGTCTTTTTATTCTGTCACTTCTTCGCTTGGAGTTCTCTCCAGTTTGTTCTGTTTTACTGGAACCTTGTTTTCTTTGCTCAAGCTTCTCTTCTACTGTTTTCAGTCTCAATCTCAGTCTTTTGATGTATCTTGGTTCTCTATTATTCTTCTTGAATCTTTTAACTGGCACTGTGGTCTGGCTTTCTTCTAATGCTCTTTTATTTTCGTTTTGTTGTGGCACTTCTGTTTCTGCTTTCTCCCTTTCTATCTGACTAGTTCCAGGTCTTATTTCAGTTTCTTCTGCCTGGTTGCTAAGCTGCCCTTGTTCAGGTGTATGCTGGATTTGACTTTTGGATGTTTCAATTTCTGTGTCCTGAACACATTCGTCTATTTCTATCTGGTCCTGTTCAAGCACTTCGAGCCTTTGATTTTCTTCCGCTTGAACTTTCGCCCTAATTTCTATTGGTCCCTTTTCAATCTCAGGAGTTCTTGGAGGTGCGTCGATCACCTGATCTGTCTCAATATGATCTTCTTCCACATCAGAATTTACATGGACTTCGATAATCTGATTGTCTCCTCCTATTCCTGTCTCTTCCTCACTATCCCACTCTCTGTCGGAGTATGTTTGGCTTCTGGTTCTAATGGGATCAAAGGTTAGGTCGATTATAGGTATCCACTCATCTTGACTGGTGCTCGGTTGTTCGTCATCAGCTACTTCAGGACCAACGTCTGGAGACCCCTCAGCTGGACAACCTTCAGCGTCAGTTTTTTCGTCTTCGGTTACCTTCTTCGTATGACTGGCATGGATCCACTTTGGCACTCCGGCACACTTCACCGCTGTTGTGGCCACCAGAATCACTTGTCTTGGTTTTCCCCACTTCGGTGCAAGGCAACTTGAACGAGTGTGTTTCTTGAGCACCACCCAATCACCTGGATTCAAATTATGGACTGGAGTTGCTGGACTGGCGACGGCGTCTTCCCCAATCTGGTGAGAGATAGAACGCACTTGGTCACCCAGTTGCTTGCAGTACTCAAGTACCAAATCATCAGAAATGCTTATCAGTTTGTGTCCTGGTACCCATGCTTGTCTCATTACTCTTCCCATCAGGATCTCATGGGGGCTCAGGCCTGTATTTCGGTCTGGAATACTTCGGATTCCCATCAGAACAAGAGGTAAAGCCTCTATCCAGTTCATGCCAGTAGATTCACACATCTTTCCTAGTCTCGACTTGATAGTGCCATTCAGTTGTTCCACCACTCCAGAAGCCTCTGGACGATGTGCACAGTGCAGCTTTTGTGTAATTTTGAATGCTTCACAGATCTGACCAATTATTTAATTCTGAAAAGGCCCACCTCTGTCTGATTCAATTGTGACTGGAACCCCGTACCTAGGTATTAGTTCTCACAGTAACAATTTGGCCACAGTGATGGCATCATTTTTCTTGGCCGGGTAAGCCTCTACCCATTTTGAAAACAGGCAGACAATGACAAGGACGTATCTCATTCCTTTACAAAGGGGTAACTGAATGAAGTCAATTTGTAATCTTGTAAAAGGACCTCCTGCTTTCCCAATTTTACCCATGCAACTACTGTTTTCTTCCCAGCATTGTATTGCTGACATGTCAAGCACCTCTGGCAAAGTGACTCTGCTACTTTCCTGAACTTCGAGCTGAACCATGTCTGTTTAAAAACACGAACCATGGCATCCCTACCAATGTGTGCATTTCCGTGTATTAACCTGGCCATAGAAGCAAGCAAGCTGTCAGGCAACACAGGCATACCATCAGGGCAAACAATGACACCATCTTCGTTTCTCTGTTGACAACCAAACTTTCTCCATCTTCTCTTTTCCTTTGGTCCTGCTGCACTCTGTAAATCTCTCAGTTCCTCCCATGTCGGTACATTCTCAAACACCATAAGTTGGCAGCTGTTTCCACATCCCCCAACTTGATATTGACTGACATTCGATGTCTTGCACAATGTTGAGCCAGTTGGTCAGCATATCGATTACCCACTGTCACATTGTCATCGCCAGATTTGTGAGCAGTGCACTTGACCACTGCCAATTCTTTTGGTAACTGGATTGCTTCCAGTAATTCCTGTACCACTTTTCCATTTCTGATAGGAGTACCTGAAGAAGTCAGAAACTCTCTTTGCAGCCACAATTGGCCGAAGTCATGCACAACCCCGTAACCATATTGACTGTCAGTATAAACGGTTACTTTTTTATTTTTTCCAATTTTACAGGCTCTTGCCAATGCAACCAATTCGGCTACTTGTGCAGACTTTATTCCAAATAGATAAGATGCTTCTATTGCACGGGATACTGTGACTACAGCATAGGCAGCACTTAGGCCTCCATTCTCATGTCTCAAACATGAGCCATCTACAAACAGCTCGTAATCTTCCACAGGTAGGGGCATTTCCTTGATATCTGGGCGTGGTTTGGTGCTAAACTCAGTCAGGTCAATGCAGTCATGCTCAACCTCTCCCTTTGCTTCTGCAATCAGTGAATCTGGTAATAGGGTAGCTGGATTCAATATGTTACACCGAGTAATGACTACATTTGCCGCACCCACAAGAATCCTCTGATACCTAGTCAGCCGACTAGGTGTGAGATACTGGGTTTTAGTTCTGGTCAGTAAGATTACAACAGCATGTGGAACATACACAGTTACAGGATGTCCCATAATGATGGATTCACTCTGTTCAAGACTCATGCAAGTTGCAGCTACTGCTTTCAGACATCCGGGTAATCCAGCAGCCAATGGATCCAAAGTAGCAGAGAAGTATGCTACTGGACGTCTAGTCAAACCATGCTCTTGAGTTAGGACTGACAGTGCACAATTGTCTCGTGTATCACAAAACAGTGCAAATTCTTTCGAATAATCAGGCATTCCTAATGCGGGGGCTGTACATAGACATTCTCGTAATTTAGTAAATGCTGTCAAGCTTTCCTCATCCCATTCCACTGGGTCCTTTGCTCCTTTCTTTGTCATTTTTATCAATCGTTTTGCTAGGACTGCAAATCCCACAATCCATTGCCTGCAGTAACCTACGACTCCAAGAAACATTCTGACTTCTTTGAGTACTGGGTAATTGCATGTTTCGAATTATTCTGATTCTTTCTGAAGTAACTTTTTTGACTCCCTTTTCTATCTGGTGCCCCAGATATTTTACTGAATTGGTAAAGAACTGTAATTTGTCAGGGGATACTTTATGTCGTCCTTCACCTAAATGGTTCAGTAAGGCAATGGTGTCAGTCACGCAGTCTTTCTGACTTTTAGACGCCACCAAGAGGTCGTCTATATATTGCACCAAAACTGATTCTCCAGGTAAAAACAAGGATTCAAGGCACTTTTTCAGAATCTGATTAAAGATTGAGGGGCTTTCTGTATACCCCTGAGGAACACGATTCCAAACGAACACGTGACTGTCGAATTCAAATGAGAAAAGAAATTTGCTGTCTGGATGCAATGGGTTGAAAAGAATGCGTGACATAAATCAATTATGGTGAACCATTCAGCATTCCAAGGAATTTGATACAAAATCACTGCTGGGTTCGGAACAATAGGGCAGCAAGGAACAACGATTTTATTCACCTTTCTCAGGTCTTGTACTACCCTGTACTTCCCACTAGGTTTCTTGATTCCGATTATGGGTGAATTACAAGGACTACTCAACACTTCTTGTATGATGTTTGCTTCTAGTAATCTTTTTATTTCAATGGCAACTCCTACCTTCACTTCTGCACTCATTTTGTATTGTTTAGTATTTGGGTAAACTGCATTTTCCTTTATGGCTATTTTAATTGGGTCTACATTTGCCATTAATCCTACATTTTTTCCAGTAAAATCCCATACTTCTGGTTTCACAGTCTGTTGGCGTTCTTCGGGTAAGTCTTGTATTGTCAGTCTTTTAATTTCTGAGTCAGGCCTTATTAACATTAATTTGTATATTCCATCTTCGTCTGGGGTTTGAATTTCGACGCCCTTTGGTGTGCAAAAGATGGTACAATTCATTTTACACAACAAATCACGTCCCAGTAAGTTTACAGGACTGGTATCACAGACCACAAATCTATGCATTTCTTTGAAATTCCCTATTGTAATCTCCATGGGTTCAGTAACTGGGGTACTAATCAGTTGATTAGATACACCCACTACTTGGATCGCTTCTCCCGAGAGGGGTAGGTTTGGAACGTCTGCTGTTCTTACAGTAGAACGGGTAGCCCCAGTGTCCAACAGAAAGGTGACATCATTTCCTTCAACCTTTCCTTCAATGTATGGCCCTGACTGGTCTACCGGCAAGGAGGCGCCAAGTACGCACTCCTCGTCCTCCCCCCTCAGGCACAGTCAGTAGGGTTCATCACAGAGGAAAGTATCATTCAACAAAAATTGTGAAGTTGCTGCATTTCTAATCTCCTCTCCTCCCCATACCTCGATGTCTTCACCCTGCTGTGCTTTACCCTTAAAATTCGGTCTAGGTGCACGGGGCAACTGACTCGATTTTACCTGTTGCTGGGTCTTTCTTGGCTTTTCATTCTGCGTCTGTGGATTTGAATCATTAGTTTGTGGGTTACTATTTTGTGCGTATGGACACTCGTCTCTCCAGTGCCCTATCTGTCCGCACCCGTGACAGGGGAACTTCTTTTTGGCTTCCTCTCGACTCATTTTTACTTTGGGCTTCCCTCCACCCCCAGAACCTTGATTTTGGGTATTAGTGGTCATTTTATTCAACTGTTTTTCCTGCTGTTCTGCTAATTTTACCTGTGCCCACATGACCTTTTCCTTTAAAGCTTTCCGTTTTTCAGCCATCTCGTCTTCGCAATACTTTGCGTATCTTAACACTTCATCAATTTTCTTAGACTGCCAACAGATTTTATTGTCTTTGATCCACTGGCAAATTTCAGGTCTTAAACCATTTACAAACCTGTAAATGAAGTGTGTCATGTCCTTCATTTCAATGTTATCTATACCGCTGTATGTTTTGAACACCTGTAACAGTCTTTCATAATAGGAATGCACAGTTTCATCTCTTTCCTGGGTAGTTCTATCTATTCTTGTCCAATCAGTTTCCTTTGCAGGCCCCTTTCCTTTCAGATGTAACATTACCTGATTGTATTTGTTCATTACATCATCAGAAGGAGCTCCTGTAATAGGGTCCCTCGGGTATTCCTTATTAGGCCAATCAACGGCAATCTTACATTCTGTCCATAAATCTACGGGAACTACGATATCGAAAAAACCCATCCAGATTTTTCCATAGGCATTTTTTTACTTTCACAAACCTTTCTACCTGTCTGTACCAATCTACAGGCTTCTCTCGTAATTTCGGAAAGTCATTGGTAAAGGACACAATATCCTGTCTGGACCATGGAACGTGTACATACTTTCCACCTGGCACTTCTCGCATAGGATATAATTGCTCTGGTTTGTCTGCTTCTTTTAAAACAAACTCAGAAGTCGTCTGTTTGGATCTAATCTCTTCCTTTTTCTTTGCCCACCTGGCTTTCCACTTTTCTAATTCTCCCCATTTTTGCAACAGGTTTAACAACTCCTTGATCTGTACCTTTTTCCCCTGACACATTCATGTTTTCTAGATCTTTGTCTGAAAACTCTGCTCTGTAGGGTTTTTGTAACGACTTTGATTTCCCAATATCTATTCCCATACTAGCCACAGTGTCCGTTAACTTCTCATGGAACACCCTGGTATTACGGGTAATACTCTTACAGATAAACAGTAGTTCTTCCTCGGAATAGGTATTTAGTCTGTCTAACCCCACATTTCCAGCCATCATTTCTTCCAATTCTATCCTCAACTTGTAAATATCTAAGGGTTTTGACTGAGGAGTTTGTCTCTCTAATTCTCGACTCCATCTGTCAATTTCTTCAGGAGTCACTACAGTGACACCTTTAGTACCTGAAGTCGATTCCATTTGAATTTCTCCTGTATTGAAAGGATTATGTCTTTTCTGTGAACTCCTTCCTGGTTCCCTGATCAGCAAATCCATTAAAGAAACCTCAGATTCACATTCACTCGCCTGGTCATCTACAATTAAGGGCTCTTTTCTCAGCTGTACTACAGCTGGGGTAATGATCTGAGTTTTTGGGCTCCCTTGTTTATCCCCATACAAAGGGACAACCGGTCCAATAGTTACTGGGATTGTCAAGGCTTCAGTGCTTGTATTCAGTTGGGAGATTTTCTGAATTAATTCAGTTCTTTGTTTGGCCAGAGCCTCTCGCTCTCTTTCTTCCAATAACCTTTCTAGGGATTTCTCATGCAATACCGGCGGAGTCAATGTTGGGGCATAACTTGGGGCAGTAGGATGCGTCATACTCGGTCCCTCACCATAATTAGGTTTTGAGAACGGATTTCCGGTGCTTAAGGGTCTTGTCTCACCCTCGTAGGGAGGTCTTGGACAGAAATCTCTCTCACCTGAGTATCTTGACTCTTCACTAAACGGTGGTCTTAGACAGGTATCTCTGGCACCAATGGATCTTAGGCCCTCATTATAGGGAGGTATTTGACAGCTGTCTCTTATATTTACAGATCTAGTCCCTTCCTGACATGGGGGTCTTTGGGAAGGATCCCCTACGCTAGAGGATCTGGGTCCTTCATTATAAGGAGGTGGATTCTTCATGAACAAGGCCTCCAAATAATCGTCATCCGATTCCCCACTAGTTACCCAGTTTTCGGCCTTTTCTGTCCTTTTCCCTCCCACTGATTCGTCTAATGCCATCATGGGGTACAGACCTTCTACTATCATATTCTGTCTCCATTGTTTCATCCTTTTATCTTGGGTTTCTTGTTTCAGTTTCGGATACCATTTTGTTAACCCTTTATCCATTAGGGGCTTCTCTCTCTCAAAAGCCTCTATCTCCCATTCCTCTAATGCTTCGTAATGTGTCAATCTGGGTCTGGGATGTAAGTCATTCATTCGGGTTCTCAAATTGAATAGAATTCTGCCATTAAATGTACCTTCTATTGGGAAAGCCAAAATTCCGTCATCCTTTGTGTATTCCGCCCAATTTTCCAACCATACACATGAGTGGTACCCTTTATCAAACATCATGAAAGATGCGGGAGTATTAGGTGGCGGAATGACAACACCTTCTCTAGTTTTGTCCTTTTTGAAGTAATTCTTTACTTTGTTTACAAGGGTCAATTTTCTCTTATTTCCGTACATAATACTGGTGTTATGACCCTTCCACTGATCGTTTTCAAACCCTAACTGTCTTGGATCAGGTCTAGTCTCTGGCCTATACGTATGCCACATACAATTTCCTGCAAGTGACTTTGTTTACAAAATCACTCTCAATCCAAGTGCGTCTTTTATTTTCGTGCAACCAATCAAATGCACGGTTTCAAATAATCTCGACCAATGGGTGCGCGGCCTTTTCGCGAGACAGGTTCTCACGCTCCGGCACTCACCCCTCCTTTACAATTCCAGCTCCGCTACACACCCGCTGTCTCTACCAATACCAGCGCGGCACAGAGTGACGTCAGAGCAGCTCCGCAACTGACTCCCTCCTTCACAAGGTAACGGAAACTTGATTTCTCTTTTAAAGTGCAAGTGCTTTAGTTATTTAACAACGTAAACACATTCGCCACTGTACTCGAGTGTCTAGAAAGGAAAGATACATTTTACTGCAAGTGAACCTCTTCTGTCTACTTTTCATACACTACGGATAGATCTCTTCTGCCTACCCTTCACTCAAGCATTAGAGAACCTGCTACTTCTTTGACTCATCCACTTCTTTTCGGGATATTTACTAAGTCTAAAGTTTCACTAGCGAACCCTTTTGCTATCACTCAAGCTTAGACGAACCTGCTACTCCTTCCGTGTGACCCTTACTAGGTTATGTCACAATAGAAGTTTTGCCAGCGAACTCCTCGCTACCATTTATTCAGACATGCATTCAGAAAACCCTAATTAGTGCTTCCAGTTCTGCCTAACCTGCACCAATTTTCCTCAAGCCACTGACCTCACTACGGCGTGGATTCTCCTCACCACCCGCTATTCAATTCCCCGGGGATTCCAGACAAACATATAACAACCACTAACGAGTGTATTAGTACATTTATCAATATCTCAGCAAGAAAAACAGTTTAAAACATTTCATAATTTTAAAGCAATAACATTTCACGTGAGTTATCAATTTAGCAGCAATAAAATGTTCACCGTTTTAGCAGCAAAAATCTTTATAGCAGCATCCGACCTACCTACCTATCTTAACCAGTCCTACCTAACTTTAACTAGTCCCTAACCATCACCTCTGCTACCAGAAAATTACTGATAGAGCGCGCAGGTCTCCCGGCCAACAAATTTGACCATATACGTATCGGGCCCATAAAATTCAATTCATCATATTTATTAATCGGGTAACCTTACACTCTACTACCAGTAACCCTTGTTCCTTCCTATTGATTTCTACTGTACCCGACTTACCAATCCACTGTTACGGGTACCTATGATCACAATGGATCAGGGAGCTAGCTGAAAAAGAAAGGCAGACACCAAATACTCTTTTCATTTACTATGTTTGCACTCGTACAATAACCACAAACCCAAGAAGTTTTAAAACCTTTATCTAAAGTTCAGTTTCGGAAAGCATACAATTTACAACAAGTAAGCAATCAATAACCAAGATAATAAAGAGCACGTATCCATAAAGAAAATAAATCAAGCCAACCATTTGTAACTAAAGGGAGGTAAGAACAGGGAACATTGCTAATCAGAATTTTCAGTGATTGAGTTTCAGAATGAATAACTATAGACGGGAAAATTATGGGACACTTTAGAATGTTACTACGGGAAAAATACTTCGGATAAATGGGTATAGAAAAGGACTTGGTTTATATTGCGAGAATTTTGGAATGCTATACCACTATAGGGAAGGTAAGAATGGGACACGCTATAATTCTAGAAACATCATTTCGGTCCGCTAACTAGGAGAAAAATATAAAACGCATCTATATTTCATATACGGTGTGGGGAATTGTGCTTAAAAGAAGGGAAACATAGGAACATGCTAAGAAAATAATCAACAATGTATAAGCTTTTCATTCAGTAGTTTGCGGAAAAACATGGAAAATCAATAATGCAAAGGATGTCTTTATTAAAGCAAAAGACAGAAAAATAGAAGGTGCAGAATAAAGTTTCAGCACTATATTTACCTAGTATGGTGTGAAGACCAACCCTGGCCACGGGTCAGTTAAGGACAGGAGGAACCCCAAGGAAGGACAAGTCATCAGTAGGACAGCAGGTGCAGAATGGACACCCCAGGACAGGACAGGAAACCCAGATTAGGATCAGGACAGGACCACCAAGGTAAGACCAGCACCCACGGTTCGGAAGAAACGCCTGCGCTCCACCCTCTCTGCAGCTATCAGTCAGAACCCCGATTGGGTTATCGAATTCCCCAGCAAAGTGCTCCGCCAGCACTTAAGGTTTCTCAGCAAAACCCCTTGAGTCTATGGAAATTACGGACAGAGTGCTCCGCAGCTCTCTGTATCAATCACCTATTGAGTGCGTTGGGTCAGTGACAGGTCAGCTATTCGGACAAGTCGGACAATTTCTCTAGCTAAACCTAGGCTAGTTATACTGTTTTCGGGTCAGTGTACCACCCCCCAAATGTTGCAAGTGTCAGAATCCCCAATTTCGATTGGTCCCCAAGTAGGATAGGTCAACACACCAATCACATTTCATTTCTTCAAGCCTACATTTACATATTATGGAACCGCCTATTGAATTTGGGGTTCCCATGACATATTTTACAGAATACAATGAATAAAATACAATTGTTGCATTTGCAGGACAGTTCAGCTTCTTCTGCTAGGCGAAGGTGCATCTTCCCAGGCACATCTTGGCTGGGACCTCTGGTTGGCAGGCTTTCAATGCCACCGGCAGAAGACAGTCATGCGCAGAAAGGCTTTTCAATATGGAATCACGAGTGTTCCTCAGGCCCCATAGAATGCAATACATGAAAAGTAAGCGAAAACAATTCAGAAATACAGGAAAAAATGAATATACTGTATACCATGAATAGCTACTCTATACCCCTTACTTTATAATATCTATAGCGTTAGGGTGAGTGCTGAACAAACAATTTTGCTAAAGCAGCTTTGCAAGCACGGAGCATATGAGAGACAAAGCGGCCATATTAGCTGTATTGCGCATGAGCAAACATTTCCCACCAGAACTGCGAGTACGTCACGTCACGTGAGTGTGACCAACGCATGCGCAGTAGAAAATCCCGCCAAGCAGCGGCCATTTTTAGTGACAAGCGTTGTTAATGTTAATAAACACATAGGCAAGCATCTCTCGGATCCCCCAGATGTCAAAATAAAAGGGAAAATTAGTAAGACAAACATATTGGATTAATCTATTATTATTATTTGAGGTTCATGAGTACAAGCAAGACGCTTTACATGCGAATTCTTGCTCCATCACTCGAGCAGGGTGTTGTGGCTGTGACTGTCCTGGGAATGGTTGGACATTACCATCGGTGTCCTGGGCTTCCTCCTCCAGTGGGGGCAATGGTGGCACTGCATTCCGCCTGCTGCGATTTGGAGGGATAACTGGGCTGCCCTCCTCCTCCATTTCCTCCTCCACCTCTTGCCCCGTCGTCTCTGGGTTGGGGGATTCATCCTCGCCTCCACTGACTGTTCCCTGTGTTTCTGCTGGGGCTGTGGACGTAAATGCACACATTAATTTTCTGTCCTGCCTTGCATCTGTCATGCATTAAATTTCACTATTTGGAGTTACAAGGGTCCTGTCTGTCTGTATTTTGCCTTTCATGATGCGCACATACTGGTTGAGGCTGGCTGGGTGTCAATGCTCCACTGTTAGGGGCATGTGACTACATCTCCCGTAATGCATTGCTGTGTGTGCTTGTGTACCTGCACTGGACTTTTAGTTTTGTTGTGCCACTGGGTCTCTCCTGGGTGTGTGGGAGAAGTAGGGGGTATCAGGGGTGTGATGGCATGTTTACCTTGTCTTGGTTCCGGTGGTAGGTCGGAGCTGTCCAGGTCTGCCACGCGCATAACACTCTCCAGAAGCAGGGTCCCCACAACAATTTCCTCGAGTGGTGTTGAGGCAGTGGCAGTAGAGGTCCCACCACCGATCTTCTTAGCCTGATCCAACCTAGCAGCAACCTTCTCCTTTGAGTGCTGGCGCATGTCATACCAACGTTTCCTGAGGTCTTCCACGCTTCGGTGGGTGATGCCAATTGCATTGACTTTACGCTGGATGTCTGCCCAAATCTTTCTCTTGCGTGTCTCAGGCACACGCAGGGGCTTCTTGCCAAAGAGGTGCTAATGGCTAACAACCATTTCTTGAATCAGGACCTCCAGCTCACTTTCTGAGAACTTTTGTTTCCTTTTTCTGGGTGTCTTCCCCTACTGCTTATTGTCCTTGCTGGCCAGGCCTCCAGTCTCTGCCATTGTGTGTAGCACTGCAGTGATTCCCTCACCTCCACTCCTAGTCTCTCACTGTGCTTCTGAAACTCAGATGCAGCATGGGTAGTCACACTTCCTGATTGTGATGTCATCAAGCTGCACCTGAGTTTCCAAGTGGGGGTGGGTGGGTGTGTGTGTGTGTGTGTGTGTGTGTGTGTGTGTGTGTGTGTGTGTGTTTGTGTGTTGCAAAAATACTTTACACCTTACCTCTTTATATAAGCCTCACTGCTCTGTGCCAAGCTATCAGAGGGCGAACACAGGTTATCTTTTAGTGTTGATCTAGCTTACCCTGACTAGGATTACGGCTCCTGCTTGGACAGGCTGCATACTTTTGCCAACCAGAAACCCAATTTCTAACACATGAGACCCAAAGGAAAGCTAGGACGCGAATATGAACCCGTTGACACGCAAAATCAAGGAAAATATGGTGAGATGGAGCTCCCCCTGGTCATGATGGAGTATAGAGCCAGTCAAGTCAAGAATAACTTTATTTCAGCTCAGAGAACCATGAAAAGATTTACAAATTAAAATGATTAAAATACAATACATACACAATAAAAAGATAAAATCTCTATACAGGTTTTACTCATAAGGCTGTCTGATCGCAATGAGTCTCTTATGTAATTAGCTACTGCAATACAGATTTCAGCTGTAGCCAAAGACTGTAAGAAGTTAAAACCATCAATACGAGCAAGAGTGAGTATTCCTTAGTAATGGGAGCAGAAATATATTACTCTCTGATTTATACAATGTGCAAAATAATACAAAGTAAGGCTGTCTGATCGCAATGAGTCTCTTATGTAATTAGCTACTGCAATACAGATTTCAGCTGTAGCCAAAGACTGTAAGAAGTTAAAACCATCAATACGAGCAAGAGTGAGTAATCCTTAGTAATGGGAGCAGAAATATATTACTCTCTGATTTATACAATGTGCAAAATAATACAAAGTCCATAGTTCTTTGAACTGATACATTATCACATGGGCAGGGCATAAGCTTGTTTGACCACCCTCCTTGGCGAGGAAATGCCGGCAAAAAAGTGCACAGTGCATACACAGAACCTGTTTAGAGAAAATAAGAACTGGGACTTAGTAGAAATAAATAGGCACCATTGTGCAGGGGCAGGAAGCAAACAGGGGACTCCAATATTGTCATGTTGGTAACTAATAAGCCTATTGCACCTGCACAATGGTACAGTACACCTCCTTGATAATTCCTTTGGCATTTAGGGGAATTCCTTCAGGGTTTTCAATAAAGTATTCCAGACCAATCTCATGGTAAATCCTCCCTAAATAATAAAAGCATGGAATCTTTAAAACTTTGTCTGATTTTTGGGAATCTTTCAAAGCATCACATGAAAATATTAAATCCTCAGAGGTCCCTATCTTGGCCCATAGGAGAAAAGGGGAGCTGCCTATACGGTCTTCCATAAATTCTAGTTAAATTTGTATGGCAAAATAGGTAGGAACACTTTTCGGGAGCATCAGTAATCTTTTCATGAATTTATTTTCGATTACTACAAGCTGTTGGCTTTTAGCATAGCCCCACACCCCAGCTTCATACCTGGCAATAGACAGACATTTGGCTATAAAGGCTAATTAGTTCCTTCACTGGCTTGTGCCCTAATTTAGAAGCAAAACAGAATAGTGTATCCATCACCCTACTTGTCTGCTGTGCTCTTAAGGTTAAAAGAGGTTCCCATCTCAACTGTTTGCTAAAAAGATTGCCAAAATATGAGAAGTTACTGACCTTTTCTATCTTCTTTCCCTGAACAATAAATGTTTTGGTTTTAGTGGCTTTAGGTCCACATACCATTGTATATGATTTAATAAAATGTATGTCCGAATGAGGTCGCACACCGCTCGTCCCATCAGCGTGTGACCCCGGAGCATGATGGTCGATGTAGTCGGTATCAGCGGGTGGGCTTCTACCCGGGTCTTGAGTCTTCAAGGTATTCACTTGGTGTGCTTGCCATCCCTGGACACGCGTTTCGCGTTCATTAACGCTCATCAGCAGGGATTAGGCGTGTGCACGGGGTTGCTGCGTGGGCTGCCAAAAATATTCGTAGGTCCAGATACCTCTTAAGGCGCGCGGATGCGTTATCTCGAGGTCGTCACCTCCACCGGCTCAAGGGAGCCTGTATAAATAGTATGTCCGAATGAGGTCGCACACCGCTCGTCCCATCAGCGTGTGACCCCGGAGCATGATGGTCGATGTAGTCGGTATCAGCGGGTGCGCTTCTACCCGGGTCTTGAGTGTTCAAGGTATTCACTTGGTGTGCTTGCCATCCCTGGACATGTGTTTCGCGTTCATTAACGCTCATCAGCAGGGATTAGGCATGTGCACGGGGTTGCTGCGTGGGCTGCCAAAAATATTCGTAGGTCCAGATACCTCTGAAGGTGCGCGGATGCGTTATCTCGAGGTCGTCACCTCCACTGTGAGAAGTTACTGACCTTTTCTATCTTCTTTCCCTGAACAATAAATGTTTTGGTTTTAGTGGCTTTAGGTCCACATACTGTGGAAAAGTAAATTTTGCCATGTTCTGTGTCCCTACGCCTCATCCATCATATGTTATGTGTGCATGACCAATATGCATATGTTATTCCCCATGTCTGATTAATGACGCAATTACAGTTGTGTCCACCTTTAGTATGCTAGTTTCCAGTCCTCGTGAATACTACGAATATCAGGCCTATGTAAAGCTACGTTGCCACGTTTCTCAGTGTGCACGTTATTCCATTATAAAGTCCCCGTTTCCAGGCCTCAACAGGGCCCGGACATCAGATTCAGCTCCTGTCTCCTGAAAGCCTCGCTGAGGAGCGATACAGCCCCCACCTGTATCCTCGACCCTTCACTTACTTCCTGTCTCGCAGTGCCCGGTGCAGCTTGGCTCTGCCTCTGAGTCTGCCAAAAGTATGTTATAGTTCCAGCTATCAGTTCAGTCCTCCTCCTCTGCATTCCTAAGCTACTGAACTGCATCAATAGTTTCCGTCATTGTCTAGCCTTCTCGTCTCCACGTTAGAGAAATACTGTATTAATGGTCATTTAATATTCTTCATCACGCACTACATGTAGAATAATGCATGGTCCAGTCTTAGAATCAAGTTAGCTTTTCCCCTCATGACTTCTAGTTTATATCAACATGTTCCCTAAACATCAGATACCAGATAGGGTTTAGGTACATGTCGCTCCGACCCTCCAGACTCTAGTCTCTGCTCCTAGCACAGAGTTCGTAGCCCCCAGCTTCTCCTAGTAACACGTCATTGCCAGTTTACGCGCACCATTAGGTTAGAGGTCCCGGCTCCTTAGGTAGCCCCCTCCAATGTTTCCGCCCCATTTCATGACATATTCTGTTACGTTTGCATCACATGTCTATGTATACTCCCAGTTACACCTCTTTTTTCTGTTATCTTTCGCGACTGCTACGCGTCACGCCTTCTGCTCCACCCACTGCTACGCCTACTGCAATGTAATGCTATGTGTCTGCGCTATGTATATAAGTTGATGTATTGTTATTAAAAGTTAGCGCGCTCATCCCAGACCTAGCCCCAGCAGCTGCTGGGCCTCTTTTCCCCTGCTGGGCCCCAGTTGTCCTGCTGGGCCCTGTCACCTCTGTTCCATGCAGGTTGTCCTGATCCTGTCCTTATGCTGTAATAAACCTGCAGAAACTCCTACTACCTCGAATCTTGACTCTTATTTTATTGAGCTATCTGTTATTCATTCATTCATCCAAAAATAGATCCGGTATTATTTATTTATATACCACATAATGGCGCCCGAACAGGGACTTGCCCTTTCCCCACGCGTCGGTGAAGCCACGCCGACCCCCTGACCCTCTGCAGTCGTGACGGAACTCTTCTGCGCAGTGGCAGATATTTCTGCTCAAGTATCCCTCAGGCCCACGGAGGAGACGGAGGAGGCGGTCCAGCATCCAAACGAGACGGTGGAGGAACGCGGCGAGTCCCGACCAGAGCCCAAGCCGAGAGTCCAAGGTCCGAGGTATCCGGAGGCCCACCTGTAATTGAAGTCCGAAGTCCGTCGTCGTAGCAGTCCAGTCCCGTCCGAGGCCTTCCGTTCCGTGCTGCCCGGTGAGTACCATTGCTGGGGTAGTATCTAGACAGGACCAATCTAAATTGACTCCTGGTCCGTGGGTTGGTGGTGCCCAGACTCACAAACGAAGTGTTCACCTAGGTGGATACGGGTCTTGATGCGTTCCTTTATGGGACCGGTATGTTCCGTACTGTTACAGCAGTGCATCCAGTAACTCTAGTCTGTTCCGTTCTCGAGAAAATCTGTTCTGTTTCTGTTTTCAGTATTTTCAGGTAGTATTCTGTCCGAACTGTTATGTTATGATGTTGTTCAATGTATTTCCAATATCGTGGTATGCCTGAATTGTTTTCCCAATTGTTATTGTTCTTTGTGTATTGTATTGTGCTCCGATTCAAGTTTACAATGCCGCTCTTTTCCAAGTTACGACAGTTAAAAACTAGAAAGGGTTTATTAGAGGAAGCAGTTCCTGTTCCGCCTAGGGACAGTCCAGGTCACTTTATGTATCAGAAACATGGCATAAGCGCCATAATGTATCTAGATTTATGGGTAGAGTATACCAAACAGTTAGAAGAAAAGTATAGATGGCCCGTATCGGGTACATAGGATGCCGAATGTATCATGCGAGTAGAAGAAGCATTATGGAAAAAGAAAGCCAGACAGTCACAGAAAGATGCCATCGAGTTATGGCGTAAAGAAGCTCATAAAAGAACGGAAAAGGAAGTCAGAAAGTCAGAGTTAAGTAGAGAATCCCAAGAACGAGCCCAAGAAAGAGAATTAATCGAGATAGGTGAACAAGTCAAAGCCGAACAGTCAGACAGACAGAGGCATGCCCTCATTAAGGGTATGTATCCTCTTCTTGCCGAAGGTTTGCCAAAAGCGACCCCAGAGGCATCTAGTAATTTCCCGCCGCCATTAGTTCCGACCAAGCTACGTCACAAACCGACCGCAGCTGATATTTTTATTTCGTCCTACTTGGACGACATAGTCCCAGAATATGCAAATCCTGTTCGCGCTCCGCCAGTCCCTGTAAATCAGGCACTTCCCGCTCTTCCAGACACCGGAGTACCTGTTACGGTACCCCCGGTCCAGCCCGTCATACAAGTCCAGCCTACATTTCCATTTCCCACTCTGCCAGGACGTAGAGCCTCAGCAGACGACTCCAGTCTAGGGGCCGCAGGAGGAGCTACTCCTCAAACCCCGCCGCCACACAAGCGTTTAACGTTAGCCGAATTACATGCACAAGCATCACAGCGTACGCCTAGATATCAGTCTGTTGCAGAAATAAGAAAATCCCTTGCCGAATGTTGCTATGATCCAGTCCCAGGCGAGGATAATATGGTTTTATATTCATTTCGCGTAAGAAAGGTGGCCGAGTATCTAGTCACCTTGCCGAATATGAAAGAAGATCTAGACAGAATATATCGTTTCATCCGTACAGGGGATGATCCAGAAAGTATTGGCGAGATTATGTCTCAAAGGAAAGCCGAGATCCAGCTCATGATATTAAAGTTCCTGATCAATTGTCTAATAAGAGAACAAGATTACCCGTCTAAAGATTCCGCCGAGATGAGAATCCTGACAAGGTGGAGTGATAATATAGCCGAGGGTAAGCACAAGACCGTCGGTGCCATGGAGAGTATGTACAAGAAAATCCGTAAAGAAATAGTAAGGTTACACGACCAGCGTAAAGCAGCACAAGTAAGCGAGAAAGAAAGTATCTCTGATCCTGAAGAGGAAGACGAGAATTCCGCCAGAATAGCGTATGTAGGAAAATCTAGATTTCCAGATCGCCATTTACGCCTAGAACACAAGTCTATTTTTCATCATCAAGCACCAGAACAAGGTTCCCTAGAACAAGTATTTCAGGCTACCGATCACATTCTGAAATCACGAGTTGGTTACAGTGAGTTAAGTACCATGCATGAACAAGAACTAGCCCGATCAGCAGTCCGATGGATTACTGATTCTACCACTTTTCCAGACGAAATAGTGGCACAAATGTTTCTGAAACTGCCCCCAGCCGAACAACGACTGGTGGGTATGTATATGATCCAGTACCTCATTACTCTGTATGAGGGTCAACACTCTGATCCAGGCCCGTTACATGATATCCTGAACGAGTTACTCCAGTATAGATGGAGAGGTCTAGGTACCGATTTAATTAGTGTCATTCTAGAACAGCGCCACAAATATAGAACGTTCCTGAACCCGCATTTTGTTCATGTCTCACCCCCAGAAAGTAAATCATTCTACATAGACAGACAGAATCCGTTACGAGAGGTCCACCCAGTCCAAGGGGCTGGTGGCGTAATGCAACGAGTGTTTGTATACACTCCGATTTCAAAGATGGAACTTCTTGAAATGAAGAAATTAATTCCCTGTCATGACAAAGATCCAGCGGGGTTCCATAGAGAATTAAAAGACATGCTCCGTATGGGAGAATACACCTACCCAGATATCATTAAAATGTTAAAGGTTCTGTTACCCGCAGGGGTATATGAAAAATTAAAAGAAAAAGAATGGGAGGTGGGAGAGAAAAAGATCGATTGGACAGCTCTAGAAGCTGAAGACAAGGCACGAGTACCAGGTACCGGTCTTGGAGATAAATGTAAAGAATTACCAGAATTATTGATTCAAGTTTTACCCAGATTATTGACAACTAGGAAAGAAGACTGGGATGCAATCTCAGCCTGTAAACAGAAACAAGATGAAGATATTAGTGATTTTTATTCTAGATTTGAAAAATGTTTCAGTATCAACAGTGGTCTCAAGACAAGTAGTGAGTCATACCCTCATCTTTTTGTTACCAAATTAGTCGAGAATTCAAGTCCACAAATTAAAAATCGAGTTTTGAAAGTCGAAAGCACCTGGCAAGCTAATACTCCGTCCCAGATGCTCCAGATGCTCCAGTATCACCAGAATAGAATCAGAGAAGAGCAAGAACACGAGAGAAAACGTATGAAAGACACGAAAATGAAAGTACTAGTTGCACAATCTGTTCCTCAAGACAGTCAGAAGAGGGGTCCGAATCAAGCCAGTCATCCTGCAGCTCCCGTTAAAGGGAACTGCAATTATTGTAAACAGCCAGGTCATTTTATAAACGAGTGTGCAGTTCTGAAACATAACATAGCTACTGGTAAGACTAAAGAAAGACCACGTCCGCCTAGACAAGAACAAGTTTCACAGATTCCTCAGCCACAGAATGCACAACAGACAGTTACAGCACCGCAGCCCATCGCTGCAACACAGCATGTCACATCGCAGATGTACCAGTATGCACAGTCCGAGTATCCAGAGTACCAGCCATATTCATGAAACAGCCTAGAGAGGGAGGTAGGCTTGCCTCTCATCGAGATACCTGTAGATCAAGAAGGTCCTTATGTTCACAGTCAAGTATTAGGGAAAGACAGAAAGTTTTTGATCGATACAGGGGCAAGTAGGACCACAATTAGTCACGCCGAAGTTCCAGGGGCTCCGCTCTCAGGCTCAAGAAATGTTTCCCTTGGATTTTCAGGAAAGCCAATAGTTAATGAGATATCTAAGCCAGTTACTCTAGAAGTAGGTCCGTTGTCCCGCACTACTGATCTGTTACTTACTAAGTCATGTCCAGAAAATCTATTAGGCATTAAGACACTGAAAGAATTAGGTGCAGTTATTTGCTGTTCCCCAGAGGGAATACGATTGTTCCTACGCGACTTTAAGGGTCACTATGTATTACGAGATTTTGATTCCAGATTGTCTAATGTTCCGCAGCACTTATGGGCGCAAGGTCCAACTGATGTAGGTTACATGCAAATCACACCCCATCGTGTGACTCTCAAGCCAGGTGTAGTGTTACCCCGAATCAGACAGTACAGATTGCCACCTGAGGCTGTAGCAGCCTTATCTAAAATTATTGACGAGCTCATAGCTCAAGGAGTAGTTGTAGAAACTGACTCCAATGTATGCAATTCTCCGATCATTCCAGTCATGAAACGTACTGATCCGAATGCACCCCCAGTATATCGATTAGTGATTGATTTACGAGAGCTTAATAAATGTATTATTCCTCAGTACCCAGTTGTCCCAGACATCTCTTCCCTGTTAACAGCCATTGATTCCGAAGCCATGTTTTTCACTGTCATTGACCTCAAGAATGCATTTTTTAGTGTTCCAATTCATCCAGACAGCCAGTTTCTTTTCGGATTTTGTTTAAATGGAAGGAGCTATATGTTTACACGCGCTCCTCAAGGTTTCACAGAAAGCCCTAGTATTTACAGTCAAGCACTTAAGAGACAACTAGACAATATTCACATGCCAACTGACACTGCCCTGCTCCAGTATGTCGATGATCTACTGATCACAGCCCGTTCTGAACGTGCCTGCGAGCGAGCATCCCTTACAGTCCTGTATTTTCTAGCCGAGATGGGGCACAAGGTGTCACCTTCGAAGCTTCAATTCTGTGTCCAGCAAGTGGTATACTTAGGACACTTGCTGTCCAAGAGGGGTAGGCAGTTGACACCCGACCGTATCCAGTTAATAGCGAGTCTTCCCCAGCCCAGAACCCAGAAGGAGGTACGTGCCTTTATCGGCCTTACTTCTTATTGTAGACAATGGATTCCCCAGTATGCATTTCTAGCCAAGCCACTGATACAGTTAACGACACAGGAGGCAGCCGTATCGACTGTCCTCCCTTGGACATCTGAACATACACTTAGTTTCAATGAGTTAAAGAAAGCCCTATGTCAAGCTCCAGTTCTAGCTACACCGAACTACAGTAAGCCTTTTACACTTTTCGTTACTGAACGCGAAGGTACAGCATTATCTGTTCTTACACAAGATCAAGCAGGACAATACAAGCCCTGTGCTTATTTTTCGAGCACATTAGATCCAGTCGCCCAGGCGTTGCCTGCGTGCCTCAAGTCAGTTGCAGCCACAGCTCTAGCTATCAGACAAAGTGATTCCATAGTTTTAGGGCATTCCCTGACAGTACAAGTCCCACATTCAGTAGAAGTTCTTTTAAACCGAACACAAACACAGCACTTGACAATTGCACGTTTAACAGGTTATGAATTGACACTGTTCCAGCCACACATAGAAATTAGACGCTGCAACGTTCTGAATCCTGCTACACTGTTACCATCAGTTAATTCAAATCCAGACCCACATGATTGTGTGGAAGTAGTAAATATTACGACAAAGCCAAGACAAGACCTGACAGATATTCCGTTACCAGATTCCGACCTGACACTTTATGTGGATGGTTCATGTATGAGAACTAGTACAGGAGAACTAGTCGCCGCATATGCAGTAACTACTGACACCGAAGTTATTGAGACACACCGTATTGATACCCTGTCCGCTCAAGCAGCAGAGCTAGTCGCTCTGACACAAGCCTGTATACATGCCAAGAACCTGAAAGTTAATGTTTACACAGATTCACGTTACGCATTCGGAGTTGTACACGACTTCGGAGTGCTCTGGCAGGAGAGAGGTTTCATGACTTCTCATGGAACCAAGATTCAGCATGGTCTCCTTATTCAAGCCCTGTTAGATGCCATACATTTACCGACATCCATTGCTATCATGAAATGCAAAGCACATACGAAAGTTACTGACATTATTTCCCAAGGTAATGATCTAGCAGATCGCACAGCCAAGCTTACAGCACAGACTCCAGACATTTCAGTTAATCAGACACATACTCCAGATCCGATTACATGCATGACAGTTAAGGACCCTACACAAGATGTCATAGATATCCAGTTACATGCTACTCCCGATGAAATCAAGAAATGGTCTGAACAAGGAGGGGTCCAGACAGATCAAGGATGGTTAACGAAGGGTAGAGCCACATGGTTTCTCCCCGATTCTATGGTTCAAGTCATTATTAATACCGCACATAGTCCAGCACATTTAGGAGAAAAAGCTATGTTAGACAGTATCCAGAACATTTGGTTCAACAAGCATTTACGAGCTGCAGCCAAGCAGAAAGTCCGTACCTGTATGATATGTTGTCAGTTTAATCCAGGAAAAAGTGTCCCGGTGGAACAAGGTGGTTTCCAGCCCCCTGACCACCCTTTTGAGGTCCTCCAGATGGATTATATTCAGATGGAGCGATGTCGAGGTTTCAAGTATGTCCTTGTAGTTGTATGCGCTTTGTCCAGGTGGACAGAAGCATATCCAGTCCCAGATTACACAGCCGCGACCACTGCCAAACAGTTGGTTCGTGAGTTTTTCCCTAGATATGGACTCCCTAGAGTCGTATATTCTGATAACGGTCAGCCATTCTCCTCAGAGTTAATGAAGCACGTTTCCCTGTTGTTAGGGTACCAGTGGAAGTTTCATTGTGTACGCCATCCCGAAGCAGCCGGTCTGGTAGAGAGACATAATCAGACCCTGAAAATCCGTATTGCCAAAGTCTGTAAAGAAAAAGGTGTGGACTGGCTAGTAGCTCTGCCAGTCGCTTTGTTTTATATGCGCATGGTCGCACATTCCAGATCAGGTCTGTCCCCGTATGAGGTCGTATTCGGCCGCCCCCCTAACATGTGGGGTACTCCTAGACCCCGAAGTATTACTGATGTTTCATGTAATATGCTGACAGATTACCTAGCTTCCTTGATGTCTGCCCTCAACTCATGTCGTTCACAGGTTGCTGCCGCCTTTCCAGACAATACCGAGGTGGCACCGCACGAGATCGTTCCAGGCTCCCTAGTGATGGTCCGGAATTTCGACAGATCAAGTCCGCTGGAACCACGTTGGAAGGAGCCACGTCAGGTCCTCTTGACCACCCGTACCGCCGTCAAGTTGGAAGGCAGAAAAGGATGGATCCACCTTTCTCATGTAAAACTTTTTAAAGGATTGAAATCCGTTTCTAAAAACATTTCCCAGGATTCGAAAGACTGCCAGAATATTGCTCTTAAGGACTGTCCCGCACAAGACATTATTACAACCCCTCCCTTGTTAGAGAAAACTCCGCAGCAGGAGTATAAGTTAAAGCTCAGGTCTAGTAAAATAAGTCAGTCAGTTTGATTGTATAAGTCCTCCCCTAGGTGAAACGGTTAGACTGTTTCTGACATGTATAAAATAGACCCCCATAGTGAGAGAGTCAGTCAAAGTTCAATCAGATGTATCGTTTTTCTGAGTTTCGTATTATTCATCAGCATTTTGATTTCCTGCACCAGCTATGCGTTCTATCTGTATTTTCCAGTTCCTCATGTAAATATGTCTGCTAATGCTATAGTAGAGCACACGTTTAGTGACCTGCCTCCTCACGAATATTCTTACCGCCTTGCTATGCGCAACAACTCTTTTATCCGTATGTTACATTACTCACACCAGACCAGCAATGCCACTAATTGTTGGGTGTGTGGTCGACTCCCCCCTTTTCAGACACCGAAGGGAGTTCTGCCACTGTTTCCTTATCCATTCTCACACAATGGTTCGTGTGGAGCATGGTCCACGATAACGTCATCCTCAACAGATATGTCTTTTCTTAACAGTACATGTTTTCCAGACAAGCAAGGTTTCCCCCACAGAACAGGTTTAGATCTAGAGAATGAAGTGTATAATCTAGGTAATTATTCGTCGAATTTTATGGTCCTGAATGTTCAGTCTGATACTACTCCAGACTTACCTGCTATTTCAGTACTACCTGTCAAAGGCGAATTATGTGTCCGTAGTTATGGTTCCATACATGTAGGTCATAGTGAATGTACTACTGTTATCCAGTATAGTGACAGTGGGAAATCTGTTTTCAAAGCTTCACGTCATTCTTATTTTATTTGTGGTCAAACTGCATATGTTCGTCTGCCCCTCGATTGGGAGGGAACCTGTTACATTGCTTTCCTACTGCCACCTGTTTTCCTAGCCCCATCTGATTATCACAGAAACACACATCTAGTACACATTAGACATAGAAGGGAGTCCCCAATTGTCGATTATACTGAAACTACTCTAGAACAGTATACAGATTTCAATAAAGGTTTCTTCTTCTTTGTAGGACCTGTCCAGAATAGTAAACTGATCCGTAGGTTAACAAGAACCCTTGAAGCTGTAGTAAATGAGACTGCCTCTGCCCTAGGTAACCTAACCGAAGAACAATCTGCTATGAGATTTGTCGTTTTGCAAAATCGTCTCGTCCTTGACGTCATACTGGCCGATAGGGGCGGGGCCTGTAGAGTCATCGGATCTAGTTGCTGCATTTTCATTCCAAATAACGCGCCGTCTGTTTATTCAGCTATAACCAGACTCCATAAAATTGCCCATCTGTTACACCAAGATCCAGGCACCTGGACATGGTCCGGTTGGTTCTGGAATATAATTTCCGCCTGGGGATGGAAAGTCCTGTCCTTTCTAGGTATTGCAGTAGCGATCATATTCAGCTGCTGCCTCTGTATACAATGTGGCCCTGCGATTTGCAGCATGTGTGCTACCTCTTGTATTCCTAGTCCCAAGCCCCGTTCTAAATCCCGTTCCAAGACAATTCGAGACGAGCAAATGATACTGTATGAAATGATAGATGGTATCATGAAAATTGATGTTTCCTGATGGAAACGTAGTGACAAGGAGGGAATGTGGAAAAGTAAATTTTGCCATGTTCTGTGTCCCTACGCCTCATCCATCATATGTTATGTGTGCATGACCAATATGCATATGTTATTCCCCATGTCTGATTAATGACGCAATTACAGTTGTGTCCACCTTTAGTATGCTAGTTTCCAGTCCTCGTGAATACTACGAATATCAGGCCTATGTAAAGCTACGTTGCCACGTTTCTCAGTGTGCACGTTATTCCATTATAAAGTCCCCGTTTCCAGGCCTCAACAGGGCCCGGACATCAGATTCAGCTCCTGTCTCCTGAAAGCCTCGCTGAGGAGCGATACAGCCCCCACCTGTATCCTCGACCCTTCACTTACTTCCTGTCTCGCAGTGCCCGGTGCAGCTTGGCTCTGCCTCTGAGTCTGCCAAAAGTATGTTATAGTTCCAGCTATCAGTTCAGTCCTCCTCCTCTGCATTCCTAAGCTACTGAACTGCATCAATAGTTTCCGTCATTGTCTAGCCTTCTCGTCTCCACGTTAGAGAAATACTGTATTAATGGTCATTTAATATTCTTCATCACGCACTACATGTAGAATAATGCATGGTCCAGTCTTAGAATCAAGTTAGCTTTTCCCCTCATGACTTCTAGTTTATATCAACATGTTCCCTAAACATCAGATACCAGATAGGGTTTAGGTACATGTCGCTCCGACCCTCCAGACTCTAGTCTCTGCTCCTAGCACAGAGTTCGTAGCCCCCAGCTTCTCCTAGTAACACGTCATTGCCAGTTTACGCGCACCATTAGGTTAGAGGTCCCGGCTCCTTAGGTAGCCCCCTCCAATGTTTCCGCCCCATTTCATGACATATTCTGTTACGTTTGCATCACATGTCTATGTATACTCCCAGTTACACCTCTTTTTTCTGTTATCTTTCGCGACTGCTACGCGTCACGCCTTCTGCTCCACCCACTGCTACGCCTACTGCAATGTAATGCTATGTGTCTGCGCTATGTATATAAGTTGATGTATTGTTATTAAAAGTTAGCGCGCTCATCCCAGACCTAGCCCCAGCAGCTGCTGGGCCTCTTTTCCCCTGCTGGGCCCCAGTTGTCCTGCTGGGCCCTGTCACCTCTGTTCCATGCAGGTTGTCCTGATCCTGTCCTTATGCTGTAATAAACCTGCAGAAACTCCTACTACCTCGAATCTTGACTCTTATTTTATTGAGCTATCTGTTATTCATTCATTCATCCAAAAATAGATCCGGTATTATTTATTTATATACCATTGTATATGATTTAATAAAAGGTACTTTTAAATCAAACGAAGCCATAAAATCGGTAAAAGCAGCAAGAGAT
Source organism: Lissotriton helveticus (assembly GCF_964261635.1). NCBI lineage: Eukaryota > Metazoa > Chordata > Amphibia > Caudata > Salamandridae > Lissotriton > Lissotriton helveticus. The sequence continues at coordinate 513,012,253 of NC_136070.1, forward strand.
TTCTGCAAACTCATAGCTGTCCTTGCTAATAAAACCACGCCATCTGCATAAGATAAAAGCAAGTCAGGTTTATTGCCAATTTTGGGAAAATCAAGTTCCTTGCTTAATAAGTAAGCCTCCAAACCATTTGTATAAATGAAAAACAGGAAGGGGGATAGGATGCATCCTTGCCCGACTCCCTCCGTAGAAATAATTGGGTGTGTTTTTTCTCCTTTACTGCCATATCTTACTATGACTGTGGTACTGGAGTGATGCCTGCGGAGTAGGGTTACCCACGCTTTTTCCACACCCATACCTTCCAACATAGCCCATAATTGGTCTCAGTTGACCGTGTCAAAAGCACTAGATCGGTCCATGAAGGCCAGAAGGATAGAACTCTTCAAGGACCTTCTGTGCTTATTAAGGATTAGAGATAAGTTAAGACCTTGTTCAGTTGTACCCCGCCCTCTCCTAAAACCATATTGAGTATTGGAAATAATGGGAATTTGCCTAGCCGAGGTGCCGGTGAGTTCCGATTCTATTAAGGACTCGGAGGCGAGGATTATGCCTCCTTTCTCCGCCTTTATTTTCAGAGCAGCGATAAAAACATCAACAAACTACATTTCCCATGAACACTTGGGAAAGGAAAACAAAGTCCAACAACAGTAGTCCTTCCTCAGTGACAGCATCCCAGCCAGCCCTGATAGTCCTTCTTCTGTTATTCTTCATCATCTTTCTTCACGCGATGCACTTGTGGTGGCGTTTCACGCATCTTGCTTGGAACCATCATTTCCTACAAAAGAGGCAGTGTCAGAGGTTGAGCTGGGCCAAAAAGGCATCACAACACTAGGCACAACAGTTGAAAGCCAGAGCCAAAAAGTAATCCGAACAAATAATCCCCATGAATATCTTACTTACATCAATACGGGGAGGGTCCACTTCACTGAAGTCATTGGGAGGGATAATCCTCGCCTCAGAGTCCTTAATAGATTCAGAACGTACTGGCACCTAGGCTAGGCAAATTCCCATTCTATGGCAGGACTGGAGGCTTCGGATTATGCCAGTTCAAAGCTTGTCGACCACTATCCTTGCCACCTCAACCATTGGCTTAAAATAGAACCTCTTAAAAGTAGAATCCGAGGACCAATCGGCCGCACGCATCAGATCTTCTAACCGTGCCCCTAGGGCAAAAGCTTTGGAAGCCATCACACCCCTTGCTGAATGAGCACCAAACTGATTTGTGTCTATACCAGCCTCTTGCATCACCCAACGCACCCATCTGGCGATGCTCGGGGAAGAAACCGCTTTGTACGGCTTGTGTAGAACAATGAGCAGTTGCCTTTTGCAGGGCGAGACTCATCAGTCATTTCTTCGTAAGCACAGAGGCACTGAACCACACACAGCTTCGGGGAGTCAGGAAAAGCTGGGTAAGAAATCACCCTTGTGTTCGACTTCGTCCTTCTGCTCACAGTGAAGGATACCCCTTCCAAGGAAAAAACTCTGGCAGAAACATCCAAGGCTCTTATGTCCAAGACCCGTCTGCATGACACTAGGCACAACAACATCGCCAACTTGGCAGTTAACTCCTTACGGGAGAGGAACCTATTTTGTTGCCAAGATTCAAAACCCTGTTCACGTCCCACAGGACAGAATATCGTGGCTCTGGGGGAAGTGACAGGCGTATTCCACTAAGGAGCCGGCACACCAAGGGATGTTTGCCAATAGGTGAGCCCTGTACCATCCCATGTCCAGCCGAGATTGTGGATCGGAAGATATTAATCGACCGATAGGCCAAGCCGTCCTCCGCCAAACTCGCCAAGAAATTCAGGACATGGACTACATTTGCCCCCACGCAGACACCAACGACGCCATTGTTGCCAGTCCGATCAGTATCTCTTTGTCATGCTATCCGACCATGCCTTGAAGAGCAAGTCCTCAGTCTTTCCCAAAAGACCTGGGAGCGTCCAACAATGCTGGAGATCCTCCGGGCCATTAGCTTCAGCGTCCCGTCTTGGACTAGGCGATGAGGAATGAGATCCGGACTGAGAAGGATGTGGGGGAGTGGGATTGGAAAATCCCAGGAAAGTTCCAGTAGAACCGAAAACCACACTTGAGACATCTACTACGGGGTGACCAACACCACTTCCGCTTGCTGGCGGCCCAGGAGCGCCGACACCCTCCTGATCATCAAGAATGGGGAAAAGGCATGGCCCTACTGCCCCTGCCAGTCCTGTAGGAACGCATCCGTCACCTCCACTAGAGGATCTGGCCACCAACTGAAAAATCTCGGAAGCTGGTGATCTAGCCCTGAGGCAAACAGATCCACTCAAAACGTACCCCACAACTCCGACAGGTGGGCTAAGACCTGAGGGTCCAGCTTCCACACACTGGCATCCAGAAGATGGTGAGAGTGCCATTGGCCACCTCGTTCTCCCGTCCCAGTAAGTACTCTGCAGTAACTGAAATCTGGTTGTCGAGGAAAAAATGCCAGAAATCCCTGGCTAGGTTTGCCAACATCCTGGACCTGGTCCCACCAAGGTGATTGATGTAACGGACCGCTGACACATTGCCCATCCTGAGACGAACACATGACTGCATCCTGTCCTTCGTCCAGCACTGAACCGCGAAGGAGCCCGCCAGCAACTCTAAGCAGTTGATGTGTAACAACTGCTCTTGAGTGGACCAGGCACCACTGGTGGAAAACTCCCCGCAGCGGGCACCCCATTCCGAGCGACAGGCGTCGGACTCGATAACAATATCTGGGGCGGACCCGAAAATCGCACGGCTGCTCCAGGCCTCAATGTGCATAGGCCACCACCTGATTTCATCCCGACCTTCGTCCGATAGGGGAATCAGTTGAGAATACGTCAGTCCCCGACGGAGATGGTAAGCCTTCAGGTGCTGCATGGTAGGTAGTGCAAGGGCCCGTTAAAAATCACCTGACTGGAAGAAGCGAGCAACCCCACTAGGCGCGCCAGTTGGCGCAAAGAGATCTGACTCTTCGCCAAAGTCTGACGCAACTTGTGTCTGATCTTTGCCATCTTCCTGGTGGGAAGACTCAGGGTAGACGCGACGGAATCGATGTTGAACCCTAAAAACGTAGCGCACTGAACAGGGACCAGCAGGGACTTCTTTTCGTTGATAACGAAACCCAGACCCTGAAGGAGGTCGACTGCGGTCTGCAACTGGGATGACAACCTCCGAGGACATTGGTCCAAAAACAACATGTCTTCCAAGTAGACAATCATCCGCACTCCCCTTGCCCTGAGGAACTCCACAACTGGCCGCAAGGACCTTCGTGAAGCACCACAGTGCGGAGGATAGACCGAAAGGGAGTGTGGTAAATTCATAAGTTTCAAATTTCAAGTAAGCTTTATTCGGCTTTTGAATTTAAAACCATAAAAGCAACAGTGAAAAGATACAAACATACAAAGAACTAGTCCAGCAAATCAAAACATAATTAAAAGAAAAACAGACTGTTTAGGACAAGCTAAAACAGTTTGACGAATCAACTATTCAAGATCCTAATCCAAAATACACAGAATCCTCCTTTATCATCAGGTATGATAGTAATTTGGTACACCGGGGCCAGGATAAAAGTCATGCAGATCCCAGATACGGATGGAGCCATCTCCAACTTTGTGTTGGGTAGAACGTAAAAAGGGGGCAGTGTTTCTGTCTTTAAACTTAATTAAAATCAGATCTCCTGGAACATTTTTGGGCAGAGAACCAAGCCACCCCACCCTCCTGACGCTCAATATCCCGCCGTCTAAAACAGATGGTAAATGTCTATGGTTTTTAAGCCAGAAAATGGCTTTATTCATTAGGTCCTGCTGTAGTTCACGTTTACCCGGGGTGAGTTCAGGGACCCCAGAAAGCACGGTAACGTATGGCGCGGCTTCCGGGGGTAGGTCCATTTGATGCCTTCTTTCCAGGAGTCTGTGAGGGGTATGTTTTGGATTAAGAGGAGCATTGCGACCACTTAGAGTGGGTGGTATAGGAGGGGGGTCACAAGTGGGAAGTATGCTGGAAGCATTGTTCATAGGCCTTTCATGGATGTTAGTAGGGGTAGAGCATGTGGATATCATGGTGTTGGCATTTGGTGGGAGGGACCTTATTACAGTGTTTTCAATCCTGGTCAGCCTCTCCCCCAGATCATTAATTTTTACGACCAGTGGTGATAGAGCACTGTTTAACATTCGTTCAATTTGGGCCAGCAGGGTCAAATGAAGGGGGGATACGGGGTCATTTGATCGAGTCTCCGCTTTATCCGAAGTTAGTGAGACAGGGTTTGGGGCGGATAAATGGGGGCTGCAGAAAGTTGGTTCGGGGGATGCGGGAGGTGTGAGATTTACTTGTTCATTGTCTCTGACCACTATAGAGGGAGTTAATAAATCCTGGGCATAGTTTGTACCACACATGGCATTCAATTCTTCCCAGATTGACATCGTGGTTGGGAGACAGGATACCGAGGGCAACAATGTACAGATCAAAGCAATAGAGGGGGAAAGGTTAGCATCTGACTGTACCTCCTCCTGTAGTAAAACCAAGTGTAGGGGCCCGTCCCGTCCTCCTCTGGCCTCTGAGGGCCACAGAGGGCCCGCCCTTTGCCCGGGCTTCGCTCGGCGTCCCGCTCGCGTCCCGCGAAGCGAAGCAGAGCGCTGTTTGTAGGCGCCTCCTGGCGCTTGCGGTGCGTGGCCAATCAGCGCCGCCGCTAAGGCAGCCGGGATTTGCAGTCCCGGGGCGGCGGCGCTGTCTCAAGACTGTGGTGACTCCTGGCGGTGGCGTCAGCGGAAAGGGACTCCCCTCGTCCCCCCAGCACAGGTAAGTGATGCCCCCCTGCTCCGCCAAGCAGAGCGCTGTTTGTAGGTGCCTCCTGGCGCTTGCGGTGCGTGGCCAATCAGCGCCGCCGCTAAGGCAGCCGGGATTTGCAGTCCCGGGGCGGCGGCGCTGTCTCAAGACTGTGGTGACTCCTGGCGGTGGCGTCAGCGGAAAGGGACTCCCCTCGTCCCCCCAGCACAGGTAAGTGATGCCCCCCTGCTCCGCCAAGCAGATCGCTGTTTGTAGGCGCCTCCTGACGCTTGCGGTGCGTGGCCAATCAGCGCCGCCGCTAAGGCAGCCGGGATTTGCAGTCCCGGGGTGGCGGCGCTGTCTCAAGACTGTGGTGACTCCTGGCGGTGGCGTCAGCGGAAAGGGACTCCCCTCGTCCCCCCAGCACAGGTAAGTAAATTCATAAACCTGACCTTCCCACCTGAATTGCAAAAGCCGACGATGAGGGGGAAATATGGGCACCGTCAGGTATGCGTCCTTCAGGTCTAGCCTGACCATCCAATTGTTCAGTCGCAGGACGTCTCGAAGGAGGTGGATGCCATCCATCTTGAAGTTGCGGTACACCAGCCACTCGTTGAACTCTTTCAAGTTGATAACTGGGCGCCTGCCACCGTCGACCTTGTCGACCAAGAACAGATTGCTGACAAAACCTCCGGAATGCTCTACCGAATAACAAACCGCACCAAGTCCTGTCGAGCTGCGAAAAGGAAATAGGACGGAGACGATTAAGCTGACGGGGAAGGCCATGGAACTCTAGCTGGAATACCTGGACCGTTGGCAGGCATCACTGGTGAGGGAAACCCAAGCTGGAAAGACTGACTGACTAAGCGCCCCCTAACCTGCAAGCTCACCGAAGGCAGCACACTCACCTCTCCCAGCACCGTGTTGCTGTCCTCTTTGGTGGCCCTGGCCATGGAACTTTTGGGCTCTCATAGGGTAGAAGTTATTAAACCGGGCTTTGTCCTGGACTTGGCCACGGCCGGAGCCTCGCCCCAGGTCAGAGCTGTTGAATGGACCGAATGAGCGGCCCCTGCCACATCCAGCCCTGTCGAAAACCCGAGGGGTGAACACCTTTCTGATGTTGGCCTGCACCCTTTCAAGGGAGGTGAAAGTCGCCACAAACTTACCCAGCTCCTTAACGAAGGGATCGCCGAACAACCCCCTTGGGCAACTGCTCCAGCCTCGGATGAGGTGAGGTCCCCCAGCTTAGCGCCCACCTTGATCAGGAACGACCTCCTCCTCTCCGTGGAAATTGCGCAGTTCGCATTTCCAATGAAGACTATGGCGCGCTGTGCCGAATTAGACAGAATCTCCAGGGATATCACTTCCCCCGACACCTTAGCCTCCTCAGCGATGTCCAAAATCTACGTGACTGGCCCTACTGCGTCGAGTAGCGTATCCTGGCCAGGAGCGGTCTATGCCCTTCTTCGGGTCCCTAACAAGTTTTTTGCCTGGAATGTCGCCATTTTCTGATCTATCTCAGGCGTGAGGGCGACCTTCCCCTCCAGAGTAGGGTGGGGGCACTCCGCCCGAAGGCCACTGTGGGCGTCTTTATCAATGGGTTTACGAAGACGCGCCGCCACATTGGGCCACCTTATCCTCAGGAGCCCAATCTGAGGACCTCTATCATCAGGGTCCAGCATACCCGAATGACCCGAAGGTTCGGGGACTGGGGACCGGGGCCCAAGACCTAGATGAGCATGCTTCCTCATCTGTATCTGGGGAATCTCCATCATCGATGGTGTCTGGAGTTCTAGGCCTGGGAGATGGCGGGGCCCCTCTGCAGGGACAGGTGGGTCAGGCTGAGCAGGCGGCATAGCCGTAAAAACGCTCTTCAAACGCGCAAAGGCCGCCGCTACAACCCTGTCCACACAAGGCTTTTTGGCAGGGGGAGGGAGTAGGGACCAGGGGGGAAGTGGGTGCTGGCGTAGATGAAATGAGGGCCGCTAGTTTTGCATAGGCCTCCTCCATCTTGGCTGATAAATGCTGTTCAACGGGCCCCATGGCTTGGTCCACGGTCCTGTAAATAGAATCATCCACCGCCTGGTAAAAATTATCATTCCAGGAAGGTAACTCAGTGGATCCTCCTCCTGGTAATGATCCTCCTCTCCCTGCATGCTGAGTTACTGTAGGCTCCGCAGGATAGAGAAGCGCCAGGCAGCCTGTGTGCAGTAGCACAAGGGATCCCTATAAATGCCTCTCACGAGACACAGATTGTGGAGCTGGGAGGGAGCCCAGGCGAATGTGGGTGGCCAGAGGCGCACAATGACCGCGCAGAGCCCCAGGGCATCAGCCCTTCCTATTCTAGGGACAAAACACCCAGAACAGTGTCCCTGCGCACCACACACACGGTGCCAAATTGCGACCCCACAGGGTGTTCAGGAAGAAGCACTCTACAGACCCCAGAGGGCGTACAGGTAAGAAATATGTTGCATAAAGACACCCCCAAGGGCGTATAACGGGTGGCAGGGGACAGGCAACCTCAAGATAGCAGTGCTGGCTCGAAAAACACAGAATTTTGCTCTTTCAAAGTCGCGCTACCAGCTAGAGGAATTATCGCCCCCCTGGCGGCGGTAGGACCACACCGCACTCGAAATGGGCCGCAAATCGCTCTCTGAGGACCATACACATTAGAAGAAAGCCCATTTGTGAGCACACCTACCAGAGAAGTTGGAGGGACCATGGTGAGCCTACCCCAATTGTGTCTACTCAATTCATTATACAGACAATAGGTAATTGATATAATGGGGTTTTATTAAATCCTATCCTCTAGTATTATCTAAGGATTACAACAGTCATCTCAACAAGATCAGTACTAACAATGTCACAATACATTTGGGATAAAAGAATAAAAATACTAAATATTATATTTTATTAGTGAATCCAAGTCTACCATTGTAAATGTAATGTAAATGTAAGTGTCTTGTAAAGCGCACTGCTGCCCTGAGGCGTCCTGGCACTGTAGACCGCTGGGGAACCCGTCCTGGCTATCCCTGTGAGATGGTCCCTACTGGGTATCTCCAAGGTGAACCCAGGCATCCCGGCGAATGTGGGGGGCCGTTGTAGAGATGAGGCAAGCTAATGCCCAGAGTTGCCGAGTGTGATCCCTGGTTAGAGTAGGCACCGAGGCGAGAATTATCGAGTCCGCTGACCCTGGTCCACGACCCTGCCGCTTCGGGAATTGAACCCTGGTCCCGGGCCGTTCTCTGCTTCCGGGTCTGCCGCCTCTAACCAGTGAGCCACACCACTCCACTGGTTGTCAGATCAGCAAAGCAATGCCTGTACACCTCTACCTTAATAGCTGGGATGTCCTTTGGACAAGTACTGCTCCCAGTTCTCTAGATAGCCTTTCTTCCTCTCCTTAGGAGAGACAGGGTTATATTATACTATTGCCTGGTAATGACTGTTTCCTATGTGAATGGCATGAAAATCCATTGTTTGGTTAGTGTACCTGGCAACCTGTTGTTGGGTGAAGCACTTTCTTTGCAGTTTTATATAGGCACACTTCACCCAAAGGCATCAGAGCTCTTTACATGAACACCAGTTGCATTACAGAGGGACACATTCATTTTTTTAAGGCACATGGAGATTAAGTGAATAAACGTAGCACTATCATATTGTTATGACAATTTGCACACATTCAAATCTCCTTAGGCCTTCAAGACTTTTACCCCAAGAGGCAGTTAGTATGGGCCTTTAGTGAGGCACTATACATTATAACATGAGTTTTCATCTATCAAGCAAAGATGAAGTAATAATGGGCATCATGAGGAAAGAAATCCCTCCAGAGATTGCAAGTATTAAGGCTGCCATAAAAAGCACCAAACCCTCATCCTGCTTATCTGATCCCATCCCTCCTACTTTTGCTAAACAACAAGCAAATTCTTTCTCACAAAGGACATTTTGAGACACACAGTCACAGGGGTTTGTTTTCTAATTATCTCATCTCTGACCTGCGCCAGAGATGTCATGTGACCCTGAGGTATATATCTTCCTTCTTAGAATGAGTCAGGAGTAGAAAAAATAATTTGGGATAAAGTTCTCATGCAAGTTAGTGGCTTTGGCACAGTTTCACTTTTTTTAGATTTGTCCTGTATTTATTTCTTTAAGAAAGATGTATGTGCCCCTTACCCTGCTCAAGGAAACTGCATAACAATTTATACAGTAAGATTCATTTTGTCCGGTGAACACCCCAAATTACAATGATGGTTGAGAATAGCCAAAGAAGATTCGTAAATGTGATCATCATGAATTTTATTTTTATAGTGGTTTGTGTAAATGTGGTTTCCTGGATTCTTAATGGATGGCGTAAAAGTTTTTGTAAACAAGGGACAAAATAGTAGGCCTGGCCTGAGTTTGCGAAGTGACCAAAAATCTCCACACTCTCCACGGAGTTCCCCAAGCGATGGCGTGAGGTAAGTTGCACTGCTGATTTTTAGCTCAAGAGGGTGCAGCGTCCTTCTGACACTTGAGATGTTCTACTCGAGGGGCAGCTTCCTCAACGCAAGTGGCAGGTTTCTCAACATGAGCAGTAATGACCTACCCCGACCGCTCGTGAGGAGAAACCTCGCCAGGAGATAGTCTAGCATTGGATTTTCCTAGCTCGTGCTTGCTAACTCAATATTGGTGAGCCGTGAGAGAGGAAAGAGTCTGCTGCATGCCACTATGCTGAGTTTTTAGAAGCTCTGCGGCCCATGCGTAGTGCAGAGTTAGAAAAAGTCCACAAACTCCTCAAGGGTAGCAGAGTTTACCGCCCAGGCCTACAAATTAGTCTAATGAACAACATTTTTTTTTTTTCATATTTCTTCCCTTGCACAGATCTGAGCCAAGTGAATTAATAGACAAAGACCAGTGGGTCTCTGTGCTTCAAACCTATGAATGTGATTGAAGAAGCATGTTCCATCCAAATCCTAAATTCTGCGCAGAAAAACCTTGCTGAGAGTGATTTTTCAAGAGTGATGCATTGTGATGCAACATGCCCCACATTTACTTAGTTTTGAAACTCTATCTTAAAGGATTACGCCAGTCATGTAGCCAAAAATATATGAGAGTTATCATTAAAGACGAGTGATTTAATTTGAGTCTGCACAAGAGCAATACAAACATGTTAAACAGTAAGATCTACATTACAAATAGTAACCAACTTAAAATTCACCATGGCTGTACAATGACTATTGAACAACTGCTTAATATTGCTCAAGTTGTTATGAACCAATGTGTCATGGACGATATCGGTGAATGATTTGATGTAGGAGCACCAGACCAGGGGAAGTAGTACTTCGTTGTCATTCAAAGTGATCCTCAGCCATACTCCTGAGATGCGGTTGTCATCCTTCGCCAAATCACAAAAGTAAAATCTTCATGTTTCTCTATGGCTGGTGAAGCTTTACTGTTCAACGTTTTCTAATGGTTCTCTGGATGTCATCCGGTGGGATATTGTGTTTTAGTACTGAATGTTTATCAGAAAGGGAGATGGTTAGGGATACTCAATATATTTTGTGATATCAGTCAAAGTGGTCAGAATTAAAGGCCAAAGAAATGGTAAGTAGGCTGAAACCTGAAAGTTGTAAAGTACAAGGTCAGATAGGTCAAGTAGACAATTGCCCATCCTCACAGTCCAGCAAGCAATGGAGGCACCAGGAGCTCATACAATATATTTTGCTCTGTTTCCAACTTTGGCTTGCAAAGAATTTGAATAACTTTAACCATGGTGACGGCGGAGTCAGCACTGAAGAAATTGTGACCCTTCAAACATGACAAGAGGTATGGCAGTTTATAAAAATGTGCTGCCATACAATATTGTCTTCTCCAGTGTCACACCCTCTCCTACACAGGAGTTACTCCACAGAAATCAAAGGCTCTTTGAAGTCCATAAAAAGGCATTCAGTGTTTTGGAATCATACAGATTATTTTTAACAATGTGAAACAGGCCTGATAAATGTCAGTTTTAGGGGTCGATTACGATCTCAGTCGAAATAGAGGCTTTCTGACCAAGATGGTTGGTTTCACTTCTGACAGCCTAATTACAATTTTGGTTGTCGGAAGAGAAACTGGCCAGTCACTCCAGCTGGCTTCCAGCAGGCTCAAGGAGCCCGTCTGCCTGTCGGAGGCTGGCCCGTAATCCATACGGACACCTTTTTATACCGTCCATATTATGATTTGGGTTCCCTGTTTTCCTCTGTCTTTTACGGGTAAACACAGACAGAAAACAAGGTCTCTATTTATTTTTGAAAGTGGAAAAATACAGATAATTTAGCTTCTTTTGAATGATTCATCATGCTGAGATTAATCACTTTCAGGCCAGTAGCTGTACATATTGAAAGCAAGGGGAGTTACAAAACTCAATGATATGTCCTTAAATTACTGCATATCTCAACATGTATGTGTTATTACACTATTTCTTTAATGTGGGTTTATTATGTTTATATGTTTTACTGTGTAATGTGCTAAACCCTGACATGCATCTAAATAGGAGTCCACATTTATCCGGTAAATGAATGCAGAAATATACTAGTTATCACCTCATCTGTTTACACAACACAAAATAAATATGGATAAATACCAATAAGTTGGCCAAAAAAGAAATATGGACAAATACAGACGGAAATGTTAAAAAAATAAATACCATAAAACTGGGAGACCGAATTATGATGTATGGTTTCTGGGGCAGACTTTCCATGCCGGAATGCCTGTTGAAAAGTGTGTTTGGGGGCCTCTAGCAGGGCCCCTTCTGTTTGCGGCCTCCAGTTGGGGTCCTAGGGGGCACGTTGATCCCAGCATTGTGTGCAGGCACCTTGAGGTGCCTGCCACGTGGTGCAGGGATGAACACAGCCTCCCATTTCCCTATGGGAGCTTGTACTATAGCTGATTTTTAGCCACAACACATGCTGCCATAGGGAAATGTAAGTATGTGATCGCACCATGTGTGGTTGCATCGTAATTAGGCGGTCAGGACTGCCAACCAGAGGTCGGTTTGTCCATGTTTCCACGACGGTGTTGGGCGGACTCAACGGGGCAGATAACGATGCTTACTCATGGGCCCCCCTTTGCATCTGAACTACATTTGCTGAATTATTTTGCTCTTCTGTGGCAATCACAAAGCATCCATTGGGGGATTACAGCCAAGATCTTGGTTGCTCTATTCTCACATGATGAATCTCTGAATTGATAATGTAGTTCTCTTCTAAAAGGTTTTGGACCCAATCTTCCCCAAAATAGAGGTGTTTCTTTTATGATGACTCGTGCTTTGGACAACCATACCCCGAAATCTCTCCTCCTCCAGCACCAATGGGATGTGATAGCTCAGTCTCGCCAGGTCCATTGTTGGTTACATATTTCCATAGGCTCTTGAAAACGTATGTATTTCGTTCCTTTTCAACACTCATAACTAATGTAATTTAAAACAGTAACCAAATGCCTTATATTAGAAGTGGCTCAGGAAGTATGAGACTAAGAAGGGTCGAGTGTACTCTTGAACATCTAGTGCAAGAATATCGTGGCACAGTAATACTGTGGACAAAATATCAAAGGGTAAATGCACAAATTGACGTATACATTTGCCATTCTTAACTCCAAATAAATAAAGATATATGTATATGTATTTTGGTACACATATGTTGAATTAGGTACAGAAAATCTATACTTTTTATTTTGTCTCGCAATTTTTTTATCAATAATAATATTAGTGTCCCACAATATTGTTATTCATGAGACACATTTGGAAGGCCAAATTATGGAACACAGTGAAAATTATGCAGCATAACGTAGTACATTCTGTGACAATACTATTTTGCTGTTTTATCAAATATTCATGCTGTTCTCGCAAAATATTTTGCCTCTCTAGTACCAGTATAATACATGGGTGATAAATTCAGGTGAGTAGTTAACGTTTGCCACAGCGCAACACCATGTGTAATTTTTGATTCTTCTAAACTAGTAATACATTTATTTGTAAAAAACGGTAAACTATGTAGCATAGAGTGGATTGTTTGGCAAGTATATTAAACCCATTATTGTATGGAAGAAGTACCTGGAGACCCTTACGTGTGACAAGCAGCTCTCTACAAACCCACTCTACATTTTCATTACATTCCAGTGACTCCCATCGATAAGTAATGGTTTGTTGTGTGATCCTTTCAGTCTGATAGTACTCACACTCACATTGACAGAAAAAAGCATCACAATCTTACCTCATCCTACTTAGAAAGTATGAACTCGCACAATCTGAGAGTGCTTTTCATCATTTTGATCATGTCCTCGAGCTGGTAGATAGAGGGAATGGGAAGGCTATTTAGACATGACAACATGTATGACAGTTGACTTATTTTTCTCAAAAAAGGCAAACTGTGGGCATTGCCAGTAACTGGTTGACCCCAAGAAATAGGAGCTTTTTTCTCCATTGATTAAAGCCAAGGCCAGCCAAATACTTTGTCTAGTCTAGAAATGAGGATAGAAAAAGCTAAATTTGCTCCTAGGGTGAAAGGGAATTTTTAGGCCCATAGATCCTTGCTCGGCCACAAATTGGATCAACCCCAGTGTGTTTTGTTTCGCAGAAGAGGTTAGTCTAGTAGTCGGTGATTTTTTTAATAAATCTCTTATTCCTTCAGGAAATAAATTCCACCTCTGTACATTTACAATTTGCACTAAAACCAGCTTTGAAGTTAAGAAATCAGCTCTAGCTCTCTAAGGGTACCAGTGGATGAGAGACAGATTGATTTGCTACACCATTCACTCCTTGTTAGGAACGTAAAGAATTCCTCTTGTTTCTGAGAATGAAGTGTTGTTTCCATGAGCAGTTAGTCGTGTGATATCATGTGGATGTACTTTGTTTGTGAAGATGGTATGGAAGAAACAGAATTTTAGAGAGAAGGCACACGAACATGATGGTATGGTATTTTAAAGAAAACTCGCATGTTTCTCAGGTGCAAAGTTGGGGATGTGGAAGTCATCCCTGTATTCTGGGGGTGTTACTTCTTCAAGCTGATTATATGGATCCTGAAAATATAATAAAAAACATCAGCATTACCAAGACTGTTGTAAACAAATATAGACTGTCATGAGTCTTGAAGATGAAAGTCATGAAAGGCTTCACACCTCAAGCAAATAATAAACATATGTACAAGAAACAGCATACTATGTTCACTCCTATTTTGGCATTTCACATCCTTAGCACCTTGTACTCATCACCTAAAAGCAGAACATATGTGCGAGTAAAATATTGCTTTTGTGAGTAATGGATCAAATACGCAGTAACAGTGAATATTAGTGATTTGGCAGTGTACAAGTATGCTGCTACCATAAGTGCTCACTCTGCTCTTTACCCAAGAAATCTTGTATGGCTGTTTCTGAACAATACAGTTTCTACCTTAACTGATAAATACCATCCTGGCTCTCAAAGGGCTCGCCTACCATTGACAGATCACTCACCTCCACTACATTGTAAAGAGATCATGAAAGAAATTACTGGGGGGCGTGGCCAAGCAGCCTAAGATGGTAGCCACATTTTAAGCGAGCAACATGCCTGCTCCTAGAATCCTGCTGAATCCGACCCTTGGGTGATCTATTTTCAGGTGCAGGCACCCGTGCAGTGGCCCTGTTATCACCCTCTTTGGCCCACCCGAGCCCATCCAGGCTGCCCTGGATGAGAGAGACAATTTCTGCAATCGACGCCCTGGGTGTGCATACGACCTACCTGTAGATGGGCCTGCCAGAGGCAAACACCACCTGGAGCTGTGAACCCACAGTGGCAAACCCCTCTCTGCATCAACTCCTGGAGCATGCAAGGGAGAGAAGACAGGCAAGTGGCTGGGGTGTGGCACATTGCTGCTTTCACTTCCAGGTGGTGGCCCGTAACAGTGTAACGGGCATCTTAGAGTGGAGGAGATGTACTGGGCACCACACGTGGCTAGGACTGAAACTGCAGCCTGGGTGAGCCGACTATGGGGCAACCTTTTCTTGGATGCAAATATCCATGTGGTGCCTGCTACACTTGGCCAACCTAAGTCCATGCAGGGAGTCGGGCTGAGAGAAACGTATGCAGCAAACAACGACCTGCCGGTAGATGGACCTGCCGCCAACAGACACAACCTGGAGCTGCAATCCCACTGCAGCGACCTACCTTTACCTCGCATTGACACTTGGGGCACAGCAAGGGAGAGGATACAGCCACATGGGAGGGGAGTGACAGGGACCGCCTTTCATTTTAAGCAGCCCCATGGGCTTGTGACAGCCCACCTGATTTGTTGTCCCAGAGTTGAAGAGATGGGGTGGGCAACATGAGCGAAATTCCCCACAGAATACTTCAGAACCTGAATCATGGATTGTGAACTATCCTCCTACTTCGTTCTGGAAAGGGCACACAGGGCACTGGCCCTAAGGCCACAGCCAGGGAGACCGCCTAGAGGCATTACCATCAGTATACTGTACCTTATGGACAGGCTATATCCAGTGGCACGCACAACAACATCCAGACGTCCATTGCACCAACTCCATGGTTACGCTATTCCCCGATTACGCAGGTAAAGTGCAGCCCCTTCGTAAATCTTTCTTAGAGGTTAAGTGGAAAGTCAGGGCTAAGGGCATTCAATATATGCTAATTTACCCTGCCAAACTGAAAGTAATGTATCAGTGGAGAACCATTTTGTTTAAGAGCCCGGAAGAGGTCTGGGACTGAGCGGCGGAGAGGAAATAACTGCCCATATCAACAAAGGAGCCAATGACAATTTGGGAGACTGAAGGGTGTCAACCATCCCACTCTAGGAGGAAACACAGCAGACTGATAGGGGGCCAACTGTGGTCACAACCGGAGGACAGACATAGGGCATCCTCCTCAGAGAGCTCTGGTGATCATGGGGGAGGGGACCGTACCAGTGGATGATGAGATGTTATTCAGGGGTATAGAGAAGAAGTTTGGTCCCTTTCCTTCCTTTCTTCCATGTAAAGCTGCAAGTTTATTCTCATTCGCTGACACAGAAGAGACACATTGCATCTGTAAAGAGGGGCTGTTGTGGGGCAAATCACTCCCTGCTACACAAGACTACGGTGATTACTTTATTTTGATAGAGTACTATGTTGTATTGTATGTTGTTCCTATTGGGGTTGCTTATTTTTGGGTCAACCGATGCTTCCTCTTTAGAAGTGTTGGTTAGAGGGTTGTTGGGGGAAAAGTTGGGTACTTTAGGGTTGAGTTAGGTCACAATACTATGTCTCATGCAAGACACATTGCACACATTGCATGGGCCCTAGTCAAACTGGCTCTTTTAGGCTCTATTTGTTAACAGCTCCATTAGAAAGTAGACATTGCACTTACTACTTTGTGTGCGTGACAGCCCATCTCCAATATACGTCTGGCGTGGGTGACAGCTGCACTTTGTGCATTCTCTCTAGACAGCCACAACACAGAAAGGATAGATGGATCTGAGTACCCTTCTAAATACATCTACATTCTGATGGCCTTGCTTGGGCGGGGTGGAAGGGAGGGTCTAACACGTCACTTGAATAGGCAGTGTCGTGTCCTCAAAAAAAGGACTGATTATCCCTGATGGACAGGAATGGGCTGAAAGGAGAACCTGTGCACTTCAGAGGGCTGCTTTGAAGTCACACCCTCAAATCAAAGGCACTTTTGGGTAAAAGTACTGGGTCTCTGACCCCCACCCCGAAAATCAGACACTTCTACATCTTGAACTGAATCTCTATCAGAAGGACTGTTGTGGTGCTCAAATGACTCATCTTTAGACTGCAAGCTTGAAAGGCCAGCTTCTCTCTTGTGTTGCCCTGCTGTCTGCTGCTCTCAGACTGCTATAGGAGAGCTTGACTCTGCCTTACCTCCAAGTGATCTCCAGGTGCTTATGGCTTGCTTGGGACTCAGATATATCAAAGTCCTTACCCCTGCTCCTGTGCCTGAACGTACTGGAAGTGGTCCAGATACATGCAACATGGAATTTGGCGCATCTCCTGTCTGTGTTTAACAGAACCGGCGATCAACACTGTTGCTGGAGTTTAATTGCCACATCGCATTTGAACCAGCACTTTGCCACTAGAGAATAATGCATCGGACAGCGCATTGCCGCCACTGCAGTTTGGTGAGATTGATGCATCCCCTCAACTGTGTGGCAGAATCTGGTGTGGCACATCACTCAACACCTCTCGACTCCAGCACCCATCTTCGGAACTGACGCATCGCCATCACTACGTGGAACAAATCGAAGCATCTCACTGTTTGTGACCAGGAAAGGTACTTTGATCACTTGGTCCTGCATGGGTCCTGTAGCTGGCCTGCCCTTCCACGCGGTCAGCCTGAACATTGACTTTGACCCGGGCCAGCACGATGTAAAGTAACTTTTTAATGCTACTTGCTTCTAAGCGCTTCACTGCATTTATTCCTTTAAAATCCAATATCTCAACTTCGATATATTGGATTTTTGTCGTTTTGGTCTTGTTTTGTTTATAATAGTGTTGGTGCTTCTAAACCTGTATGGAGTCTTTTGTGGGGTATTCTTTCTGTTGCTGTGTGTGTGTGCATGTGCGTGTGTGTGTGTTTGTGTATTGCAAAAATACTTTACACCTTGCCTCTTTATATAAGCCTCACTGCTCTGTGCCAAGCTATCCGAGGGTGAACACAGGTTATCTTTTCGTGTGTATCTAGCTTACCCTGACTACAAATACGGCTTCTGCTTGGACAGGCTGCATACTTTTGCCAACCAGAAACCTAATTTCTAAAACATGAGACCCAGAGGAAAGCTAGGACAGGAATATGACCCCATTGACACGCAAAATTAAGTGAAATATGGTGAGATGGAGCTCCCCCCGATCATGATGGAGTATAGAGCCAGTCAAGTCAAGAATAACTTTATTTCAGCTCAGAGAACCATGAAAAGATTTACAAATTAAAAATGATTAAAATACAATACATACAAGATTCACAATAAAAAGGTAAAATCTATATACAGATTTTACTCATAAGGCTTTCTGAGCGCAATGGAGTCTCTTATGGAATCAGCTACTGCAATACAGATTTCAGCCGTAGCCAAAGACTGTAAGAAGTAAAAACCATCAATACGAGCAAGAGCGAGTATTCCCTAGTAATGGGAGCAGAAATCTATTTCTCTCTGATTCATACAATGTGCAAAATAATACAAAGTCTATTGTTCTTTGAACTGAGACATTATCACATGGGCAGGGCATAAGCTTGTTTGACTACCCTCCTTGGCGAGGAAATGCCGGCAAAAAGTGCACAGTGCTTGAACAGAACCTGGTTAGATAAAATCAGAACTGGCACTTAGTAGAAATAAATAGGTAACATTGTGCAGGGGCAGGAAGCAAACCGGGGATTCCAATATTGTCATGTTGGTAACTAATAAGCCTATTGCCCTTGGAACAGTATGCCTCCTTGATAATTCCTTTGGCATTTAGGGGAATTCCTTCAGGGTTTTCAATGAAGTATTCTAGATCAATCTCATGGTAAATCCTCCCTAAATAATAAAACCATGGAATCTTTAAAACATTGTCTGATTTTTGGGAATCTTTAAAAACATCACATGAAAATATTAAATCCTCAGAGGTCCCTATCTTGGTCCATAGGAGAAAAGGGGCACTGCCTATATGGTCTTCCATAAATACTAGTTAAATTCGTATGGCAAAATAGGTAGGAACACTTTTCGGGAGCATCAGTAATCTTTTCATGAATTTATTTTCGATTACTACAAGCTGTTGGCTTTTAGCATAGCCCCACACCGCAGCTCCATACCCGGCAATAGAGAGAAATTTGGCTATAAAGGGTAATTAGTTCCTTAACAGGCTTGTGCCCCAATTTAGAAGCAAAACAGAATAGTGCATCCATCACCCTACTTGTCTCCTGTGCTCTTAAGGTTAAAAGAGGATCAATCTTTTTAGCAAACCGTTGAGATGGGAACAAGTATGAGAAGTTACTGACCTTTTCTATCTTCTTTCCCTGAACAATAAATGGTTTGGTTTTAGTAGCTTTAGGTCCACATACCATTGTATATTTTAGGGGAGTAGAGTCTGCTTCCTATGGTCACCCACACTTTTTGCTTTTGCTTTACTGGTTTTCGACTTAGATGTGGCTGTGGGCCTGCTAATCAGACCCACAGCCCAGATGCACTTTCTAAATTCACACCATGTACTCTAGGTACATCCACAATTGGGAATTGGTTCACCTTGTCAGCCCCTGTAGAAGTGTACTACTAGGTACTCAGGGCATGGGTGTAACCAAGGCCTACCAGGGGCGGCAGCATGTATTATGCCACCCCTGGCTGGCCACTCAAACTGACAAAACTGGCTGATCACTCAGCTGGGGCAAGGTTGTGTAATCACCCCTTGCTTAGGTATAGTATTCCTATATCTACCCTTATATATAGACACACAGTAACCTATAAGTCACTCCTATGGCAGGCCTTAACAATCCTGGAGGCAGAGTGCTTGGTTATGTGTAAGATGGTGCTCTAGCATGAGCTGAGCCTGTCTGCAGCTTTCGGAACCATGTCCTTATAGCTGTTCCATGATATTGCCATACTTTATACTCTTAAGTGCATTACGAACCTCGCGGTTAAATGCTAACTTTGGTTTGGCTTTTTCTAAACATGTGGTGTAAGGGGTCATACGCTTTGGAATACTACCCCCTCGCCAATTCTGGCGACAGGGGTAGCATTCCACCCTTCTAGAGGGAGAAGACCTGTTGTTGCTGACTATCCCGGTTAAAGTTAACCAGAGCCCCAGCGTCACAAAATGGACGCTGCTGCCACAGACACAAGTCTGACCTCCTGCTGCTGGGACTCCTTCCAGTCACGGAGGTTTGGACAATAGGTTTCCTGCCTGGAGAGGTGCGTGCACCACCCCAGACAGGACTTTGTGTATTGGGACAGGGAGGGCTGAATAGATTGAGACACTGCCTGGGGCACCCTAGGTGCTCCATGCATACCCCGGTTCAAACCGGTTGCTGGGGCACTCCAGCCCCAGCTCTGGCGCGAAACTGGACAAAGGAAAGGGGGTGTAACCACCCCCCTTCCTGTCCCACCCATAGGAGGGACCTAGAAAGTAATCCAGCCCCTTTTAGTTGTATAAAGGTAGGAGCTGAGTCCTTGGACTTTAGATTAATCCTGAATCAAAACTTGACACGAAACTCTGGACCTTCGATGTTCTGCTAAAGCTGAATACTGAAGAATCTCCCTTGTGGCCAAGGAGTGACCACCCTGGGCAACCAGGCACCATCCAGCAAATCAGCGCTTGCTTTGTCGACGCTCCCGCTGGGACCCGAGCACAGAGCCTGACAAGACCCAGACTTCCAGACCTCTGACCCTCTCTTCACGTCTTCAGCATAGCTGAGATCCGTGGAGGCGACGTGACACGTGGGACCGGACATCTTGAAAAGTCTGTGACTTGCTAACTGTGCAGCTCCTGAGGTATCCTCGAAGCTTGTCAGTGGGGATTGAGAAGCCCCGAATCCGAGCTCCACCTGCACCGAAGATCAGTCCTCCACACTCCACGAGTTCTGCGTGGGGCCCTTCTGCTTGTGTTCTGCTCGACGCGTTGTCCGGTTGCTGGCCCGTTGGCTAGTAGCCTCTGTGACGACAATCCATTTGAATCAACTCACTGGCCCTTGCCTCCCTGCAAAGGAGAGGCACCTCAGACCTTGCTGGTCTGCATCAGAAGCCTTCTTTGAATCCTGCGTGGGTTGCCTTTGCCAAGGCTTGTTGACTCCAATCTGGCAGTCAACCCATCCATCTGCGAGAACCTTCATGGGACAGCTCCTCTCCAGCATCTGGTTGTCCTCGACGCCTCCTGGTCCGCGTGGCTGAAGAGACAAGCTTCACGACAGCACCTGATTGCTCCTCGACGTCGTATGGTTCCTTCCTGGTGACACCCGGTCACTGGCTAGTGACCCAGACTGTCTTCTCTGCTTTCAGGTCTTCTTCATCCTCGATCCACCCTTGGATCCACCCGGACATCTTCCTCCTGGTCGCCTGCAGCATCTTTCCTCCAGGTCTCCATAGGCTTCAACGGCGAAACCCGACACATCTCAACACCTATGCACCCGCTTCCTGTGGGTGAGGTAACGCGAGTACTTCGGTGCTCCCAAGGGCATTGACTATCCAAGTGTCTAGGTTTTTAGTTGTTTCCTTCTAGCTAAACCGGAAGTGTCCTAAATCCTTCTTTATCTAAACTCTAAGTTCCCATTGACTTAATATTCACTCTCGCGTGTGGGTAAAGACTCTGCACGCGCCGCCTGTTGGCCTCCTACTTCTAAACTAAGGTTCAGATAGTGTAGCCCCAGCGATTCCCTAGGCCCTTCCTTTTCTCATGACGTGGTACTTATACCACTTTCTTAATATATGGTTTGCTTCGCCCCAACGGCCTAACTGTAAATTGTGTAACTTAAAGTATTCTGATTAAGTAACTTGTTATGTGCTTTGGCCTCTTATCCCATAAAGAGTTCAGAGGAGGGTGTTAGTAAATACATACATATATATTTTATATATATCCTGTGTGGTGTCCTTTCATTTGGTATTCAAGGGGTTACATATGGCAAAACAGCTGGCTTTACACGCCCTCAAGAGTCTTTTAGCCTAAGACTGTTCTGTCCACGCTACCACTAGGATAGCTGGTCTATAAGGTTGACTTACAACCATCATCATAAGGGTTGTTTGGACTGGTGCAAGGTGTTCCCTAGAATAGTGAACATCATATACCTGGCCAACTTCTCACATATATGATTTAATAAAATGTACTTTTAAATAAACAGAGGTCATAAAATCGGTAAAAGCAGCAAGAGATTTCTGCAAACTCATAGGTGTCCTTGCTAATAAAACCACGCCATCTGCATAAGATAAAAGCAAGTCAGGTTTATTGCCAATTTTGGGAAAATCAAGTTCCTTGCTTAATAAGTAAGCCCCCAAACCATTTGTATAAATGAAAAACAGGAAGGGGGATAGGATGCATCCTTGCCTGACTCCCTCCGTAGAAATAATTGGGTGTGTTTTTTCCCCTTTACTGCCATATCTTACTATGATGGTGGTACTGGAGTGACGCCTGCTGAGTAGGGTTACCCACGCTTTTTCCACACCCATACTTTACAACATAGACCATAATTTATCTCAGTTGACAGTGTCAAAAGCACTAGATGGGTCCATGAAGGCCAGAAGGATAGAACTCTTCAAGGACCTTCTGTGCTTATTAAGGATTAGAGATAAATTAAGACATTGTTCAGTTGTACCCCGCCCTCTCCTAAAACCATATTGAGTATTGGACCTAATGGGAATTTGCCTAGCCTAGGTGCCGGTAAGTTCTGATTCTATTAAGGACTTGGAGGCGAGGATTATGCCTTCTTTCTCCGCCTTTATTTTCACAGCAACGATAAAGACATCAACAAACTACATTTCCCATGAACACTTGGGAAAGGAAAACAAAGTCCAACAACAGTAGTCCTTCCTCAGTGACAGCATCCCAGCCAGCCCTGATAGTCCTTCCGTTATTCCTCAGCCTCTTTCTTCGCGCAATGCACTTGTGGTGGAGTTTCACGCATCTTGCTTGGAACCATCATTTCCTGCAAAAGAAGCAGTGTCAGAGGTTGAGCTGGGCCAAAAAGGTATCACAACACTAGGCACAACACCAGAAAGCCAGAGCCAAAAAGTCATCAAAACAAATAATCCCCATGAATATCTTACTTGCATCAATACGGGGAGGGTCCACTTCACTGAAGTTATTGGGAGGGATAATCCTCGCCTCCGAGTCCTTAATAGAATCAGAACTTACCGGCACCTAGGCTAGGCAAATTCCCATTCTATGGCAGGACCGGAGGCTTCGGATTATGCCCGTTCAAAGCTTGTCGACCACTATCCTTGCCACCTCAACCACTGGCTTAAAATAGAACCTCTTAAAAGTAGAATACGAGGACCAAGCGGCCGCACGCATCAGATCTTCCAACCGTGCCCCTAGGGCAAAAGCTTTGGAAGCCATTGCACCCCTTGCTGAATGAGCACCAAACTGCTTCATGTCTATACCAGCCTCCTGCATCACCCAACGCACCCATCTGGCGATGGTCGGGGAAGAAACCGCTTTGTACGGCTTGCGTAGCGCAATGAGCAGTTGCCTTTCGCCTGGAGGGCAAGACTAATCAGTCATTTCTTCGTAAGAACGGAGGCACTGAACCACACACAGCTTCGGCGAGTCAGGAAAAGCTGGGTAAGAAATCACCCTTGTGTTCGACTTTGTCCTTCTGCTCACTGTGAAGGATACCCCTTCCCGGGAAAAAAACTCTGGCAGAAACATCCAAGGCTCTTACGTCCAAGACCCGTCTGCATGACACTATACATAACAACATCACCAACTTGGCTGTTATCTCCTTACAGGAGAGGAACCTATTTTGTTGCCAAGAGAGAAACAGGTTCAAAACCCCGTTCACGTCCCACAGGACAGAATATTGTGGCTCCGGGGGAAGCGTCAGGCGTATTCCACTAAGGAGCCGGCACACCAAGGGATGTTCGCCAATAGGTGAGCCATGTACCATCGCATGTCCAGCCGAGATTGCGGATCGGAATATATTAATCGACCGATAGGCCAAGCCATCCTCCGCCAAACTCGCCAAGAAATTCAGGACATGGACTACATCTGCCCACACAGAATTGACACCCCGTCGCAGACACCAAAGACGCCATTGGTGCCAGGCTGATCGGTATCTCTTTGTCGTGCTATCCGACCATGCCTTGGAGAGCAACTCCTCAGCCTTTCCCGAAAGACCTGGTAGCGTCCAACGACGCCGGAGATCCTCCAGGCCATTATCTTCAGCGTCCAGTTTTGGACTATGCGATGAGGAACGAGATCCGGACTGAGAAGGATGTGAGGAGAGTGTGGGAGTGGGATTGGAAAATCCCAGGAAAGTTCCAGTAGAACCAAAAACCACACTTGAGACATCCACTGCGGGGTGACCAACACCACCTCCGCTTGCTGGTGACGCAGGAGCGCCGACACCCTCGTGATCATCGAGAATGGGGATAAGGCATAGCCCTACTCCCCCTACCAGTCCTGGAGGACCGCATCCGTCGCCTCCGCTAGAGGATCTGGCCGACAACTGAAAAATCTCGGAAGCTGGTGATCTAGCCTTGAGGCAAACAGATCCACTGAAAACGTACCCCACAACTCTGACAGGCGAGCAAAGACCAGAGGGTCCAGCTTCCACATGCTGGCATCCAGAAGATGGCGAGAGTGCCAATCGGCCACCTCGTTCTCCCGTCCCGGTAAGTACTCTGCAGTAACTGAAATCTGGTTGTCAAGGTAAAAATGCCAGTAATCCCTGGCTAGGTTTGCCAACATCCTGGACCTGGTCCCACCAAGGTGATTGATGTAACGCACCGATGAAGCATTGTCCATCCTGAAAAGGACATACGACTGCACCCTGTCCTTTATCCAGCACTGAACTGCGAAGGAGCCCGCCACCAACTCTAAGCAGTGATGTTTAACAACTGCTCTTGAGTGGACCAGGCGCCACCGGTGGAAAACTCCCCGCAGCGGGCACCCCATCCCAAGCGACAGGCGTCGGACTCGATAACAATATCTGGGGCAGACCCGAAAATCGCACGGCCGCTCCAGGCCTTCATGTGCGTAAGCCACCACCTCATTTCATCCCGAACTTTGTCTGATAGGGGAATCAGTTGAGAATACGCCAGTCCCTGACGGAGATGGTGAGTCTTCAGGCGCTGCAGGGCCACGTAGTGCAAGGGCCCATTTAAAAAATCGCCTGAATGGAAGAAGCGAGCAACCCCACTAGGCATGCCAGTTGGCGCAAATAGATATGACTCTTCACCAAAGTCTGACGCAACTCGTGTCTGATCTTCCTAGCGGGAATACTCAGGGTAGACGCGACCGAATCGATGTTGAACCCCGAAAACGTAGCACACTGAACAGGGACCAGCAGGGACTTCTTTTCATTGATAACGAAACCCGGACCCTGAAGGAGGTCGACTGCGGTCTGCAACTGGGCTGACAACCTCCGAGGACATTGGTCCAAAAACAACATGTCATCCAAGTAGACGATCATCTGCACTCCCCTTGCCCTGAGGAACTCCACAACCGGCCGCAGGACCTTCGTAAACCACCACGGTGCAGAGGATAGACCGAAAGGGAGTGTGGTGAATTCGTAAACCTGACCTTCCCACCTGAATTGCAAAAAACAACGATGAAGGGGAAATATGGGCACCTTCAGGTATGCGTCCTTCAGGTCTAGCCTGACCATCCAATTGTTCGGTCGCAGGACGTCTCGAAGGAGGTGGATGCCATCCATCTTGAAGTGGCGGTACACCAGCCACTCGTTGAACTCTTTCAAGTTGATAACTGGGCGCCTGCCACCGTCGACCTTGTCGACCAAGAACAGATTGCTGACAAAACCTCCGGAATGCTCTACCGAATAACAAACCGCCCCTTTTTGGAGGAGGGCGGACACCTCCTCGCGCACCAAGTCCTGCTGCGCTGCAACAAGGAAATAGGACAGGGACGATGAAGCTGACAGGGACGGCCATGGAACTCTAGCTGGAAGCCCTGGACCGTCTGCAGCACCCACTCATCGCTGGTGAGCGAAACCCAAGCCGGAAAGAACTGCGCCAAGCGTCCCCCACCTGCAAGCTTGCTGAAGGCATCACACTCATATTTCCCAGCATCGTGTTGCTGTCGGCCATGGAACTTTTGGGCTCTCATAGGGTGGAAGTTATTAAGCCGGGCATTGTCCTGGACTTGGCCACGGCCGGAGCCTCGCCCCCGGTTAGTTCTGTTGAATCGACCGAACAAGCGCCCCCTGCCACGCCGGCCCTGTTGAAAACCCGAGGGGTGAACACCTTTCTGATGGCCTGCGCCCTATCAAGGGAGGTGAAAGTCGCCACAAACTTCCCCAGTTCCTTGAAGAAGGGATCACCAAACAAACGACCTTGCGCCACCCCTCCGGTCGAGGCGAGGCCCCCCCAGCTTAGGGTCCACCTTGATCAGGAACGACCTCCTCTCCGTGGAAAGTGCGCAGTTCGCATTTCCAATGAAGACTATGGTGCGCTGTGCCCAATTAGACATAATCCCCGGGGTATCACTTCCCCCGACACCGTGTCCTCCTCAGCCATGTCCAAAATTTTTGTGACTGGCCCTACTGCGTCGAGTAGCTTATCCTGGCCAGGAGCGGTCTATGCCCTTCTTCAGGTCCCTAATGAGTTTTTTGGCAGGAATGTCGCTATTTTCTGGTCTATCTCAGGCGTGAGGGCGACCTTCCCCTCCAGAGTAGGGCGGGGGCACTCCGCCCGAAGGCCACTGTGGCATCTTTATCAATGGGTTTACGAAGACGCGCCGCCACATATTGGGCCACCTTATCCCCTGGAGCCCAATCTGAGGACCTCGGGTGAACAATATCATCAGGGTCCAGCATACCTGAAGGACCCGATGGTTCGGGGACCGGGGCCCAGGACCTAGACGAGCATGCTTCCTCATCTGTATCTGGGGAGTCTCCATCATCGATGGTGTCTGGAGTACTAGGTCTGGGAGATGGCGGGCCCCTCTGCAGGGACAGGTGGGTCAGGCTGAGCAGGCGGCATAGCCGTAAAAGCGCTCTTCAAACGCGCAAAGGCCGCCGCATCAACCCCGTCCACACAAGGCTTTTTGGAAGGGGGAGGGGAGGGAGTAGGGACCGGGGGGAGGGAGTGCTGGTGTAGATGGAATGAGGGACTCTAGTTTTGTGTAGGCCTCCTCCATCTTGGCCGATAAACGTTGTTCAACGGGACCCATGGCTTGGTCCACGGCTCTGTAAATAGAATCATCCACCGCCTGGTTAAATACTTTCACAGAATATTTTAAACCCCTGATAGGCTATGGAGGATGGGGAGGGACAGCTGCCATGAATATTTCTGTTGTGGAGAGGCCAGAAGCTCCTTCATGCATGTGGTATGGAAATGCCAGGTGATTCTGGTGTATTGGATCCTGCTTTACTCTAACCTACAAATGGTATGCCGATTTCTGATAGAACACAATCCCATGTTGGCTATCATGGAAGTATTTCTGGGATGGGACGGGTAAGGGAACAAAAATAGACGATTGGGATTGGTTGTGTTTTGGCTAAACGTCACAAAGCAGGCCATTGGAGATGCAGGCTCCCCACTCCCCAATCTCAAAGCGGCCAAGAGGGTTTGTATAACTGCTCTTTAGCTGAGGAAGCAGTGTACAGATCCAGAGGGGCACCACAAAAGTATGATAGAATCTGGGAACAGTGGAAAGTGCAGCACAAAACACCCAGAGCTGGCCACCCATAGGAAGTTCTTGGAAAGTGCACAGTTGTCCATCGCACATATCCATCTACAGTGCACCGGATTGGTAGCAGCAGACTTAACTGAAGTCTACTTCATGGTATTCCAGAACTAAGTGGGATTTTGTGCAAGGGGAGCATGGGATGGAGTGCTATGCAGTGGTACAGTATTGTGATCTTAAATGTGTTGAAAACTTAATGAAAATAATAAAAAAAAAAAAAGAAATGACTATCCAGCTACAGGAAAAAATCAACAAGAATTTCCTCTTGCGCAATAACTGCTCTTGAACCAGGGTGAAATTGCAGCAATGAAACTCAACCAATCTGTTCACCTAACTGTCAAAGCTGACCCTGCAGGTGTGTCAGCTGGACTTTTCCACAACTTTTAATATTATTGACTGAAGTCCTACAAACTAGCATGGGATTTTCAGACTGGCAGAAATCCCTCAATATGGCGAGCTGTATGGCTGCCAGGTCAGTGGAGTACATGCTTCCACTGCCCTGCCCAAACTGAGTTCATTATTTGATGGTCAGGCCCATCCTTCAACACGCCAATATTTCTGAAGTTCAGATTATAGAAATATCTATGCATACAAGATCTGGGACTGCTGTTGTGACTGACATATTCTAAGAGAATCATGTTACATATTTCTGGTTCGACAACTATTCGTTGAAGTAGACACCTTTATTCCCCCTTTTTTGGTGCTGTTGCATTTCTCTAAACTATTCATCTAATCGGAGCCTTTCATTGTCTTGCTTTGTTAGCCACTGATCATCTTAATCACCATTGTCATACCCCCAGCCAATGAGCAGAGGCCTTCACATATATCAGCTTGCATGATTTTCCAATAGGTCTCGAATTTGCAAGGGTTAGAGCTATAGACGTTGTAAATGACAATGTCTTTTACTTATGTTTTTTGGTTTGGAGTGTAGTGGATGTATGTGGTGTGGAGTGGAATTATGTCAGTTGTATTTAAGTTGTTAGTTGTGAAATTGTATGGGGTGGAATTGTGTGGTGTATTTGTATGGTGGAATTGTGTGGCATTGTGAATAGATCGGGGTGAGTGCTGCACAAAATAGATAGAAATGAATGATAGGTAGTTTGTGCAGGAATTGGTGATTGAATTTGAGATAGAGGAGCAGAAAGAGTATGTGAGAAAGAAGGGGAGAGCCGGCCACAGATGCATAAAGAGGGAACACATGTGTATGCAGAAAACACCTGAAGAATAAGAGGAGAGTGTGGGTTTGAGGGACAGAAATTTGCGATAGAGGAGCAGAAAGAGTATGTGAGAAAGACGGGGAGAGCAGGCCATATATGTATAAAGAGGGAGCACATATGTATGCAGAAAAGTAAAACACTTAAAGAATAAGAAGAGAGTGTGGGTTTGAGGGAAAGAAATTTGTGAAAAGGCATGGTAAGGAAACTGTGCTTAAGAACTCCAGTGAACCGTATGAGAGAGGTGAGAAGAGTGCATGAGAGAGTGAGAGAGAGGAGTAAGAGAGAGAGATAGAGGTACAAGTGGAAGGGGAACAAATAGGGGGGGGAGGCGAGAGGTGGACCAGTGCAGAGCGGGAGGAGGTACAGGAAGGTAGCGAGTGTGAGCAGGCAGTATAGTGAGAAGACCGGGAGCGTGAGGGGGATGAGAGAGATCAGCGGTATTGTAAGATGAGAGCGGGTACTGGGAGTCTGAGGGAAAGATGAGAGTGGCAGTGGGTGTGTAGAGAAGTGATGAAAGGGCTGATGACAGTGCAAGGGAGAGAAGTGTTAGATTGGAATTGTTTAATGTGGAATTGTATAGCATGGTGTGACGCTGTGTAGAGGAAATATGTGGCATGGTATGCTCTGGTATATGTGGATAGAACTGAAGAGTGATGATGGTGGCAGCAAATGGGAAGACCATGGGCAGGCTAAAGCCCATCCAGTATATGCAGCATGTCTCGGTTTGAGACAGCGCATATGCTCCGTCTAGAGCTGAGACCTAAAAAACATGACTTTATCCATCTGCGTAGTTTACCATCAGAGAGATACCGAATAGCGCTGCAATGCTATGCCTGTACCAACGCATATGTGTTCTCTTCCGTGTTCTCAGAATGAGACAGAGAGCAAGATTGAATGACCAAGCAGACATTGTAGTTTATGAATTGGTGGTAGCAGTATGCCCGACAAAGAAAATGGCTGTGTGTGTTTTGGCCACGGTGTGGGGGCAGTTGACAGATTTGTAGATGCAGAAAATATGTGTGTCACTAAATGTTCAATATGCCATCCTGCCCTTGGGAGAATGCCCACGGATGTAATCCTAGACCAATCACATGTACATGCAATCGGATCAGATAATGAGTGTCAAATAACTTTGACAGTTACCAAAATGTTTATTGTGTAGTACCTTACAGTTTGCCACTCATTTCCATACACATACCAACCGTTTGACCTACATTTACTTTCTGAGAAAAATAAGCAATGTTCATGTTTTATTGACCAGGCAGTTCATGGAGTGGGAGGCCACTTCAGTGCGGGCCACACTGTGCAGTGAAAGGCCATACCTGCAGAGCTCAGGTGGGCAGTGGCAAGGGACAACTAAATGCTTGCACTTTCAATTCCACTGCAGTGTGAGGGGGTGCAAGGCCAGACAAGTTAGAATCATAGTATAATGAACAAGACTAGCCTCAAAAGAATTGAAACAGAGACCCCAGCAATTTGCGGCAGCCCCGCTGCCAGGACGTGTTATACAAATTTCCAACATGATATGACTAATGCTGAATTACCATAAACATAAAAGTCTACCACAATTGGCAGCTCATCACACTCAGAAATAAATACAATTAAATGTAGCAAGTTACTGTTTGTAGCATGCTTCAGGAAATAAACCCTGGCCTACGACAAAAGGCCTATGCAGGGCTTCAAGTGGTATGAAAAAACTGGTAGGTCCCTCAAAGGGGCGTGGCAAGAAGATTACGGCTGTGGCTTAAAACATGTAAGCTAAAAATACGTGCTTCTGTATAGTGTGTCTCCCCACTACTATTTTGGAGCTTCTGTCATTGCACCCAGATATATAATACAGCAAGTTAAATGGCATATACAACAAGCCCAGGCTGTCAGCTTTATCAATGGTGTGTATTTCCATAGGCTATATCTGAGGGTGAACATGTCCATGCCCTTTTCAAATAATTTGTTTCCTTTTACGTCTTTTCTCTCTCAATTGGAGCTGGTTATCAAAGGGAGGATTTGCAAAGGTTAGTTTAATAGGATATCTTCTGTTTTTCCTGAGTTTAAAGCAGGATATCCAAGTAAAGCCCTAGCCTTTCTCTCAAAACGTTTTTTCCTGCACAACTTGTTTTTTAAAAACCTTGGTGTTTAACAAAATATATGCTTCAATACCTTGATTACACACTCAAAGCATTTCTTCCTGCAGACCAGTTGTCATGTAAAAATGTATGGTTTATTTGTAAAGCCCTTTAGTGTCCTAGGGCCAAGATTACACTATATAAACTGCCAGAAAAAAAAAGATAGAAAAAAGCATAACATGACCTTGGTGTGCCCTGGCTAGCCATATCTGCTTTTGTGCAACAACAGCATGTAAAGCATCATTATTGCCTTAATTGCAGAAGTATACAAGCACATGAAGGGCAGAAACCTTCCCTAGTAGAGGACAATGCCAGTTAATGTCATTTGTAGTGAACACTGGAATAATGTACTCTGCATTATATTGCTGTTCTACAGAGTATGTTGCAATGGTAAAAGACCCTGTAGCAATGAACATTATTTCCCTTAAGCAGTGGGATTAGAGCAGACATTCCAGCAAAAATAGGAATCAGACAAAACTGAGGTTTCTGCCTGGAGGGTGCGGGCAAAAATGGAGAGCCCAATAAGGACCCGTCCCACCACTTGCTTTTTAGAACTGCTGGTGCACCAGCAAGACCCAGCCCACTTAAAGCCCTCGGCCTATGTGATATTTCTTTGTGCCCGGGTTGTTAAAAACAGTATATTCAAGACGGGCGGCACGACTATGAAACTACAAAAATGCAGTTACATAAGCGATAAATGAACACATTAATTATTATTATTACGGTGTTCAGGCTGTTAAACATGAACATGTGTGCAGAGTCAGAAGGAGGAGAACAGAAAGAAAGTATACAAGTAAACTGAATGTTTTTGCTGGGTGAGGACAAAACCTGCAGAGAAGACTGCAGCCCTCTGCAATGTTTACCCCAAGTTTCCACATCTTGCTTGGTCCCATCTATGATCTTACTGCCGGTCCTATATGTAGGCTTGCTTCTAATGTGTTCTGACTGAGCGCTCCTATTTGATTTTTACAACTTAATAGCGGTGTTTTAGCCAATGCAGCATGGGACACGGTCAGAATTATGCTCGGACTACAGAAAAACAGCTTTTTATATGACAGGCATTGTGCTGTTGGAATTCGGATGTCTTTGCCTTAGATCAATGAAGTAGCGGCCATAAAGGGGCACCTGCTGAACAACGGAAACACCACAAACGGAAAACAAACCTGAGCCAATAATGTGTTGAGATAAAAGCACAAGATAACAATAAAAAAAGAAGCAATTCAAAGATCAACGAGAGAGTGCGCCTGTAACCACTGTGCACAGTAGTTCTAACCAATGAAAAAAGTAGTCCCGAAATGAGTACCTAAAATGGCCGCTGTGTAAACACATAAGTAATTGGCTGGTGCTTTCAGGGGGGGTTCAATACAGGAAGAGACATGATGTATTCATGCCACAAACAAATGAAGTTTAAAAATTGAAGAGTGACAATTGGGGCTGCTAAAGGGAAGCCTATGGGCAGGCTGAAGCCCATGTAGTAGATCCAGCAGTCATGGTTAGAGCAGCACACGCGCGCTGTCTAGAGCAAAGACCTAAGAAGTAACCACTTTTGTAAGTTAAGAGCTTTGCCAGAAAGCGGATCTTTCAACTGTCGGAAAAAGTAATTTCATCCATCTAGTGACGACTTCATGCAGCTTCTGGGCACTGTTAAACTTCAAACTAATACCTACATTTCAGATATCGATCCATCACACTTAATAACATTTATAAACTTATGCAGCTTGTTTTTATTTCATTTAAGGGGTGCAGCTTATGGGTTTCATGCCTTAACAAACAAATGTTTTGTCACAGCTATTGGCACATTTATTGGAGTGCAGCTTCCTCTTGCCCTGGTACTCGATGTACTGTGAAATAAGTGAGGGATGTGAAATGGCTGTTGGTTATGATAAAGTTTAAACACCACTATTTTTCTATGCTAGACAATTGGGGTGGCGCAGGCAACATAAATTGTTCACTCAAAGTTGAATTATGGAGTCAAAGAACTTTTGGGCAGCACTACATCATGCACCGGTCTGCTCAAAAGACACTTGTCCCCTGCCGGTGGTATTTAGGTTAAAATTTAGAAGTGAAATATTGAGGAAATAAATACAAAAATAAAAGTGAGAAACTAATATTTCAAATGTTAATGCTGTATAAGTATCTGAAAATGATTTTATAGGATTTTATTCGGGTTGTAAGGTACACAAATCCAAAATCCTATGCCTAACCATAATGCTATCACTATCACTTGCCCATTACTGTTATGTACTATGACCAAAACCCAAACCCCCTAACACTAGAAGGATGATATACTCACCACTTTTCATAGACCCGAGCCTAGTTCAT
The DNA here is from genome assembly GCF_964261635.1 of Lissotriton helveticus. Lineage (NCBI taxonomy): Eukaryota > Metazoa > Chordata > Amphibia > Caudata > Salamandridae > Lissotriton > Lissotriton helveticus. Next base: position 513,045,005 of record NC_136070.1, read on the forward strand.
TCCAGCAAAGTATGCTTAACAATATTCTTACCCCAACCCTGTATTGCAGCGTGTTCAGAACGCTGCCGCCAGGGCCTTAGTCGGCCTTCCCAGATTTTGTTCTGCTAGAAGCACTATTGTTAAGCTCCACTGGCTGCCTGTGCCTCAGAGGATAGAATTTAGAAGACTCTATGTCTTTGCTTTTAAGATTTTAAAACTTACTTCTCCTCAGATTTTGGAGCATCTCATTCTCCCTTACACTCCCTCCCGTCAGTTGAGATCCTGTGGACAAAATTTAGCTGTAGTCCCTAGTTTTCTGAGAAGCAGGTCTGGCGGCCGCTCCTTTAGAGTGCTGGCCCCTAAATTGTGGAATTCCCTTCCTGCCCATATTCGCGCCTTTGATGACCTCCTGTTATTTAGGAAAGCTGTAAAAACTTTTATCTTCCCAAATAACTGTTAACTTTTCTCATTCTGTGATTTTTTTTTCTCTTTCTGTTTGTGTTGTGTTCCTTTCCAGGCGCAGCGCCGGGACGCCCCTTAGCTGTGGGCAGCTGTGCGCTTAAAAATGGAGTTAACATAACATAACATATCATGCCCATACTTCATCTCTAGCCATAAAGTTATCCCTAAGACTAACATTAAACAAGAACTGTTCCATAACTGGCACAATATACGCAACCTGAAGTGAATCTCTATCCTTTATGCTTACCTTAACTCTACACCTATCTTTAATGTGTACCATTACCCTTACTCTAACTCTTATTCCGACACACCCACCCACACACACACACACACACATCTTCCCCAACCTCAAAGGCGGCAGGAAGGCCACGACGAAAATGCCCTGCAAAACTAATGTTCCAGTGAATATTGCCTTACCCGGCTGCCTAAATCTATCCTGGCCTCAGTGTCACCCAGCCTCTAAATACAATGATCCTCCCTAGCCTTGTCCTAGGCAAAGGGGATATTTGTAGTTCTCTGCCCCTCCAATGCAATCAAACTGCCGTACCCATGTATCAGGGTGGGTTGTTCAAATTGGCCTCATGAAGGCCCATCCATCTTGCTGAAAGACAGGAGAGGTAGTCCAGTAACACAACACACCAGTGCTGGTGCCAGTTGCCTCCTGGCCCGGGCCAGTCACCATTTCAGCAGAGGTTTAGAACACAGTAAGCTGTGTGATATAGAATATGGACTCAGCCGCGTCCCTTTCCTCAATGTAACAGTATTCTGTAGATGCAGAGCCCAGCCTTTATCCAGGCCTGTTGTTTGATCTCGGGTACCGCTCTCCCCTTGAGTCCAGGGCCTGGTCTTAGACCTGGTCTTGTAGTGAACACCCACATTCCTAAATGTAAGTGGTCTTGGAGGGTGGACTTTCCGTCTATTACTTCTGAAGTCATGAGTAAATCAAAGGAGAAAGTAATGGTTGAATGACTTGTTTTTATGGTAAATTTAAGAGATTGTTGCATTTGGTATCATAAGCCCCTTCAAAATACATTTTCTAAACTAATTTCTACATTTCTTCAACAAATGTTATATACACATGAGGCATGGAGGCTGCACTGGCCATTTATTGATACATTTTTGTTTTTGGAATTGTAGACTGCCTACGTCTTTAGAAATATTTTAGCTTTTCTTTTTCGTAAACTTTTATCTAATTGTAAAATACATTTAATAAATGTGAACCACTGCTGCGGAGGAAAGTTTGAAATATGAGACAGAAAGAGATGCATGGTTCTTACCAGCTCAATAGCAGAAAGACAACGCTTGTACGCTTCAAGTACCTGCCGGCATGCGAAAGGATGAACCTTGGCACATGTTTGGAAACCAATTACTATGCCCTGCAAATAGTGAAAGACAACTCACAGCCTCAGGGAGATAAAAGACATTAACCAAACACAGACATTTAGTACAAGAGATTTCATATTAGAAAGAAAGGATAAAGATGGTTCTTGATTTCACATTCAGTGTTTACAGCGGGTATTGGTGAAAGATTGTCAACTAGTAAAGCAAATATATTCAGTGGCCAGAAAGCATGATTTAAGGATACCCTTATACAGCTATGCTGGAGGGCCTTTACCATGCTACTGAAAAAGCATCTTTGGACAATAAGATGAGAGTTCAGTCACTATTTGTTTTCTGTCACTTTGTTCTCTCTGGTGTGTCACATAAAGGAACTGCAAGGACAGTTCCATACACAAGCCTTCGTTGCAACAAAGGAGTGTGATTTCTTTAGAATGGGTGCTTATCCTTTCTTCCTCATGTCTACTGTGCAGGGATTACACCAGATTCTGTTCTGTCCTTCATTCCTTAAACAATCCCACCCCTACCAACAGGTAGAAACAGACAGCTCTGTTGTCTATTTTGAAGGCCTATCTGAGAGAGTCATTTCAAAGCCTTCACATAGCTTTATGTCTTTCACCGCTTTATCTGCTACATTGATTAAACTTGATTTATCTTGTTCAAAAACTAGCTTCTATCAAGAGAGATCACTAAAGAGGATCCTAACTATCCCTGATGAAATGCATTATTAGTCACCTGTAAAAAGGAGCTCTACATTTAGTGTCTGCTAACTTAGTCCTCATCTACTCTGTAGATGGTTTTCACTCTAATATAATTTGGCTATGCATGGAGTACAAAATCACACTTTTGGGTGAGAGGAAGTACTGAGTGAGGAATATTTCACCTGTCATCAATAATTTACCATCAAGCTCTATTAATGATGTTACAAACCTGGACAATGTACATCCAGATGCCCCACAGCCCCATATAACTACCTTCTCAACTTGTTTTTCTTCTGGCCGTACAGGGTGAAATACCCTAGGCAAATAGATCTATGATAATTGTAAGAAATGCACTTGATACCTACTACATGGTGAGGTGTAGCAATGAACCTAGTAGATTCGAACATGCTTCGAAGGAAGGGTAAGATCAGTGCACTATCATCACAGCTTGCCAGGCACTCACCTAGGCACTGGAAAATAAAACCCTAATATGGGAGTGAATTGAAGGCCATCTGAGTTAAGAATAAACAGCATCTCCTGCCCACTCTATGAAAGTCTTACTTATATTGAAGTATTCATCTTTGATTCACTCTACACACATCTTTGTCTACCACTTTCAAATAGCACTTAATGAGTTGAGTGAAATGTTTGTTAAGTTATTTATAGTATACTCCTATTTTCTGGACATTGTACAGATTTGTATGTGGCCCTGAATATGACTCAATACAAGGAAGTGAGGGGTAATGGGAGCCAATGAAGGTCCAGTACCTAGGCTCTGAAAGTGCTAATGCAAAAACCAGTGGAGGTACTGTTCCTTTCAGAAAGCGAAGAAGAAAGAAAGGCGGACAAAGAAGGGGGAATCCTAAGGATTTTTTCTTGGTGGATTCAAAAATCCATGAGCATGTAATGTCCCTTCATCCGGGGTGCTCCTCATAGGGCTGGCACTGCAATGCCCCATGGGCCCCACAAAGGGTCGCTTTAGCAGAGATTTTTTTATTTTTGCCATCTGATTAAAGTGCCAGTGTGAGGGCGTTTTGAATGTGTGAGTTGGAGTGAATGTGTATAGTGAAACGAAGAGAGACTAAAACTGTCAACAGGTTTTCAACTGGACTTTAAACTGATGGTTTCCTTGGCAGGATTAAAAAAACATAATTTGGTACGGGCAACTACAGGGACATGATGTATCCAAGTAGCCTAAATCTGTGAATGTGGTCAGGTTAACGTGTTTCTTCCCTGATGGCCCAAATAGTATCTGTAGCACTTCTTCAGGACCTAAAAAAGGAGAGCTAACCCTACCCCACATCTAAGATGTGGTATAAAGTGTATGTATTTGCCTAAAAAGAAATACCTTGTTCGGAAAGTTTAAAATTGATCATCCAACTTAGAAAATACATGAGAAAATGAAGAAAACACTCAGTAAACAAATGTTTTGCATATATGGGCCAATGTGTCTCCAGGATCGCTTTTCCAGCACACTATGTGCATGCTATTGTTATGGCTGATCATTCGCCACAATGTGAAATAAGTGAAAAAAACACTATTACATGCAATATAACAGAACAAGCAAGTGGGCATACGTGTAACAGACAGCATAAAACCAATCTGTGTTGATGTTACACAGTGTATCACAATTTGTCCTCAGGAGTGAGTGAAGGGTCTTACCCTTTGGATCAGTGCTCCATAGGTAAAACGCAGATTGTATCACTCAGCTGCTAACTGTGGAAAGAACAATGATAGTCAATGTAAAGAAACAGCAAATCAAGGGGACCCAAATTGCCTTGGTGTGAAAAAAAAGAAAAACAGAGTTTAAGAGATGCAATCATACTCATGTGGTATCTGTGCAGAGAGCGCAAGAGACCTACCATCCTCTGTTCATCTGGATTTAGACTGAGCAGGGGAAAAGACCCTTATTTTAAGGTAATTGTAGTGATTATCCTTGGGTGGGGTGCATGCGACCGTGGGAATGAGTGTTGACGCACTATGCCCCTTGAGATTCCACAGCCATGATTTGCTTTTAAGTGTACCCAGAAACTGAAGGACCTCCTGGTAAACACCAGACCACATATTCAACAGTCCCACATGCAGAACACCTTATGGGCCTCACCACTTGTCACAGGGCACTGACTAAACATTCCTAAGAGGTCAGGTTGGGTCCCTAATTCACCTGGAAATAGAAAAGTCACTGTATCTGCAATACAAAAAACTGTGGTTACCTGATCACCTGCGTTTATTGCCTTCATTACGCGGGAATGACCACGAGCGGTATCGAACCAAGAATAATGGAGCATTGGAGCAACATATGCTGCAGACACAGCACTACAAAAATAAAATGTGCCATCACTTTCGCAACTTCAACCACTCTCCAGATGACCTTCGGCAGATAATTGTGGAAGCTACTAATTCATGAAGCCCTTTAAACCTTTTCAGAAGGGAGCAAGGGTGGATTTTCTGCCTTTCCATCAACAGCAAAGGTCTGAACGATTAAATCCTCTAGTGCGAGGTGTAATTCAGTCCCTTGTGAAATGAGATAATCTCTTACTATGGCTGGATTGACATTCTCTTCATACATGGGACCTGATGTACCATATCACCATGTCACATATGGAATGCCCTGCTTTGGAGTCCCAGACACCACACTAAGCAGTGCTTATGATAAGCATTTTACGACTTGGCATTGGTCTCTTCTTCAGTAACACGAATGAGTCTGTTGATACCAATGAGGTGGCACCCTCCAATAAGAAACCATTTAACTGTCTTAGTCTACTGTTTTAGATCCTGCCTTACTAATACCATTGACAACTTTGGGCCGACCTGCATTTGACCGCTACACACTCCAAGATAGCCACCACTGAGGGATGATACTTTTGCTACACAAGCACATGAGGGGCTTGTTCCTATTGGCTCCAGCCTACCTCTTCTCTTCCCTCTTCTCCTCATTTGACATTCCCCAATAGTGCTCTCCAAGCATCCTAATCCATTGGGAATAGACCACTTGGCCGCCCGTGTTACTTATTACATGAGGTGGCCTAGATTTCCACCATGAACACAGATGCCAATATGCCTAGATTCCACCATGAGGGATGGTTAGGAGTTACGTGCACCTGATTTGTTCTCCATCACTGTATATGAGAGAGCACTTAGGTTTACCATACTTTTCTCTTACCATCACCCTTGATTAACAAAACATTCAACTGTCATAGTTTACTACTTAGACGCCACCTTACAAAAACCATGGTTGACTTTGGGATGCCCAGCATTTAACCACTGCACACTCTGAGATGGGTGCCACTGAGGGATGATACCTCTGTTACATCATCACGTGAGGGGCTCACTCCTTTTGGCTCAAGCTCGCCCCTCTCCTCCTCTCCTCTCCTCCTCTCCTCTCCTCTCCTTTCCTCATTGTCCACTAGGTCATCACTCCTTCCAGCTGCTGCCCACACAACACCTGGGAACATTCGCTCCAATTGACTATCTTCAATGACAGGTCTTCTCCTCTGCTCAGTCTCGAGCCAGGTGAGCAGAGGAGGGTAGGTCTCACTCTCTTGTGCTCTCCGTGCAGAAACCATGTGAGTGTGGTTGCTTCTCTTGAAAACTCTGTTTTTTTCTTTTTCTTTTAACACTAAGTCATTTGGGTCCCCTTGATTTACTGTTTCTTTTTACTGACCATCATAGCTCTTTCCACCATTAGCAGCTGAGCACTACCCTCTGCTTTTGACCAATGAGGCATGATTAATGGATCCAAAGGGTAAGATCCGTCACTCACAATGAAGGACAACCAATCACTTATGATATGCTGAGTACCACGAACACAGATTGGTTTATTTTGTCTGTTCCATGAATGTTCACTTGCCTGCTCTGTTATATTAAATGTACTTGTGTGTTTTTCACTTCTTTCACGTTGTGGTGACTGATCAGCGCCAAAAATAGTATGCGCATGTCTACCTTTAGAGACACTATGATACAGCAAGTTGGAAAAGCGATTCTGGTGACGCATTGAACCAAACATACAAAACATTTGTTTACTGAGTGTTTTCTTTATTTTCTTATTTTCTAGGTTGGATGATCAATTCTAAACCAGATATTTTCTGCTAAAGGAATACCTTAGCAGCATATCATGTTTTAGGTGTGGGGTAGGACTATCCCCCATATTTTTGGTTCTGACCATTCATTGTGGAACCTTTTTAGGCCATTGGGCGTGAAACATGTCTACCTGACCAGACTCACAGATTTAGTCTACTTGGGTACATCACGCCCCTGTAGTAGCCCCAACCAAATTATATTTTTTTAATAATTCCAAGGGAACCATCATATAAAGTTCAGTTCGGTACCTCTTAAATAGTTTTAGTTTCCCTTCACTTCACTGTACACATTTACTCCACCCCTCCCATTCAAAATGCCCTTAAACAAGCACTTCTCATCAGACAGCAAAAATAAAAAGATATCCGCTAAAGTGACCCTTCGTGGGGCCCATAGGGCATTACAGCACAGGACCTATGAGAAGCAAGCCCACTATGAAGCATGACATCCTCACTGATGTGTGAAGGCACCAAGAAATAATCCTTAAGATTCCCCCTTCTTTGCCCGCCTTCCTTTCTTCTTTGCTTTTTGATAGGAACAATACCTCCACTGCTTTTTGGATGAATATGGCCTTACATCCCCTGAATGGGGATTGGCTCTAACATGAAGACTACCTATTGGCTAAAGGAGATCCATAAGAGAAATGAGTATAGCCCTGACATGTGGTGGCTTTTAATGATTCAGGTGGAGAGGATTACCTCAGGGAGTTCATCTCCATCTGATTCTTAGTAGGCCAGTCCTTCCAGGGAGTGAGAGAACCATACCTGATTTTCCCAACTGGCTAAGCCCAATGCGGTGTACCCCGTATTATAAAATTTAACTTTACTAATCACAGTTCAATTGGAATACACAGTTCTATCCTTCTCCGACTTTGTGTTAAATTGACTTCCCCAATGGTTCAGTACTGGCCCTTGAGAGCACTAACCTCCTCATTCTCATGATGGGCAAAACTGTCAATCTGTACAGTTAGTTCTTCCATAAAAGAGACATGCCATTCTCTGCATGGGGCTTGTTTTAGGATAGTCCCCAGGAACTGCAAGGAAAACAGTGAGAGACTTTAATGCAGTAATATAAACATAAATGCAGTATCCACAGCTGGCGTCTGCAGGGACTTTGAGAAGATAAGGGTAAACAAACTTAAGCTAACAACCTCTGTAATGACGAAATTATATGTGGACTGAAGAACCAGAGAACACATACAGCAATACTTAAATAATGTGGTGTGATATCAGTGCTCAGAAGAAACAGGAGGCCTTGACAGTGGCCGTGATTTACAGAGAAACACACGCAACAAAATCATGCTGCCCACAAATTATTGTGAAAAGAGCAACAGTGCAGCCATACAGACAGAAAACACATGGGGACTATGAAACAATATATATCACATACTTAGAAGCAGAATGCAAACACATAGACTTTTGGGTCTCCAGCATGGGGGGCAGAATGTAAATTTAGTGTTAACAAGGGTGAAGACTGAACTCAAGGTAAAGAAAATTGCATCTCAGGAGCACAATAGAAGCTCAGTGGAGTGTGATGACCTGGCAAAACATTCAACAGTGACAGAGTGACAATTCAGATTAAGATAGGGAGCATCGATCATGTGCCAATCCGATTGTAGAATATGAATTTACTGATAATGTGGAAAGCAGTGGGCAGAGTGGGAAGAGTGATAGTGTGACAATCCAGGGAAAGAAGAACGTTGTGCTAGTAGAACTACCCTGGGGGATAAAAAGAGTCGGAGGAAATGATTACCAGTAAGGGGCTACATTTGTAGCCCTGTGCAACAACAGTCCGATTTATGAGTAACACAATGAACACTGTAGAGCCTGTAATTTACCTGGGTAAAACATGCAGATAAACTATGATACATGCAGGACTAGGTGCCGTAAGCATGTAATTTCCAATTTTATGAGTGTCAACGTGGGACAATGAGGTTTATAATGCTTCTGGTAAATATTCATATTAGGGAAATGTTATGTACCGAGTATAGCTGCTTCCCCTCTGTGCCCAATCGTACTCAAGGTCATAGAAAAAGTAATAATCCATAGAAATAATAGGGATATGGTGAGAATATTGCAACCTCATAGCAGAACAGCACTATGATGGGGTGAATTTAATATCTGCATATATTCACACTGAGTGAGGAATTATGGAAAACAAAGAGACAAGCGTCATGTGGACATTCATTAGTAATTCATCCTTACTGAAACAAGCGCGCATTTCCACTTTGCCAAGTCAAACGTTCTTTCCGTTGAAGCTGAAATAGTAGTTGGGAAAAAAGAAATATATGTAAGTAAAAGTGAATAGCAAGCAAAATTACAAAGGCAATGCGCTTACATACCAAGCACTAGCAGAAGTAGATTCACACAATTCAAAGTGTGCAAAATATGTTTGTTGGCTCAGCCTGTCCTGGGAATTGAATTCAAGGTCATTAGTTGGTCATGTGCCCTTGATCTCACTCTATGCTCCTTATATCTGGTTGTAATTTTAGGTTTATATATTCTGGTTTCCTTTCTTATATAACAGAAAGGTTGACGTTTGCAGTAAATCAGTTTATTACAGAGCTTCTGCCAATAAGCATGTCAGCTGTCAGATGCATCCTTGATCACATAGGGGATCGTCGTTGTGGTTCAGAGTAAAAAAAGTGCATACGTGCTCTAAAATTACATACACATAGAAAAATACTCCTTTATTATATCCAAGACCAACATATTTTATAACACTTCTTAATTTGCTAAGAAACCCAATGTACCCCAATATAGTCCTAGGTAGTTGCACAAGCTTTTACCTACATTTATCCTACCTCGCTCTACATAACAGTTCTGGCGCTGACCTTTTACCTAGTGAGGTGCTGCATAAATGTTGTGTGGTTTTCTAAAAAAATAGCCACATTTTTATGCATGAGGATTCTTAGTATCACAGCAGGATTACAATCTTCTGCATAATAACTCTGTATAAGGGTCACAACTATCGTCATCCTTGGCTGACATGCCCACAGTACCATGGCACATCTAGGTAGAACCCCTGAGGGTACCCTTCGGGTATATAAGTACCACATCTTTGCTGGGGAAGTCGGAGGAGAAAAAGATTCCATGCTGACATGCTGACACGAGACACTGAAGTCCCTGCATGCAGACACTCCAGTTAACAGTCGTCTGACATTACTCGCGGGTTATCCAATCGAGACCAAGATGGGGTCCTTTGCTTTCTCACATCGGGTAATGGGTTTGGCTCTTTCCTAGGGGGTTCTTGGCTGTACACCAACATACATGCTTGGTACACTTAGGTACATCTAGTTAGGGTTTGCATCATTGGAGTACGCACTATTAGCCTCTTCCATGCTCATGACGGCTCCCGGCCGTCATGAGTCACGGTGGGCATGTGCTGATGACGGCCGGGAGCCGTCATGACCACGCCCGCGATTGGAATCTCAGCACTGCGGGGGAATTCGCACCGCAGCGATGAGGTTAACTTCATGTATTTATATGCCTGCATATATTCACTATTTTAGCACCATGGTAGAATTCTACCTTTTATTTACTCTATTGGTGCTTGTAATCGTCTATATCTGTTTTTGTCTCGTGGTTGTTGCAGTACATGTATTTTATGCTAGAATGACTCTGGTTCAATACATACTTATTGAAAACTCCCCCACCATTTATTCTGTGTATCTCTCTGAGATAAAGTGAGCACAAGTGACCAAGCAAAAAGTATTGTACTGTTTCCACGATCCCTGAGGGGTCAGGGTTCTCATGTTCGATAGTTGCCAGAAACTATTATCTCCTTGGTAAGGTTGTGGGGCTTATAGTGGCACTGTGAGCTAGCTGGTCTACATACTAACATATCCTTTGGGGGTGTCTGGAATCAGTCTGGACACCAATCCCTTAGTTTATGTTGTCTAAAACTTGCAGATCCTTTATTGATTTGCAGGAACTACGTGACTAATTCACATAAGGGACATTATAATTTGCAATTAAATCTCACTTAAAAACACAATAAACACTTCTGCATGATATCTGCTACACAGGCAGAAATATGAATCTTGTTTTTCAGAAAGCAAGGGTGTCTAACCTTACAGAAATATGTATCAATCAATTTGCTAACAACAAATCACCAACTTTTCTAAATGTTCCTCCATGTGAACTTCTCACGTAGTAGGATTCAATTATGCAACATTTAAAACATTACTTTTAACTGCAACATATGGTTGTACCAGAGTTCTAACATTTTCTTTCATATTACTTGCTGTGAAATACCCTGTTCAGCCTTAGTCATCACACAAACAAGGTTATGCCCGAGTAGACTAATCTAACCTACCATGTACCTTGACTAATACCTACTCCTAATACAAATGCAGAGAGAGCGTTTGGTATTTATAAATGTGTTTGCAAAATCTCTTCTGTATTGAGGTCACCATGGGTCTTTGTTTCAAGTTTAGTCATTAGAAGAGTTGGTGATACTGAGTCACAATTGAAATAAAAGAAATGATGCCAAAACGGGAAGTGCTATAAAATAATGGTGACCTTGGATATACTGAAGAAACATTTTGTTCTATTTTTATGGAATTTTTTGGCACATATGTACTTTAAAACACTGAATCAAGATGCCACATACTTATGTGATCAAGGGTGAGTCTGACAGAAGAAGCGCTAAATGGCAGAAGCTTTGTATTAAACTGATTTTTTCAGCAAACCAGTGGTGTCAATGGCCTTTCTGTTATATGCAGAAGTAACCCAGAACTTGCAAGAAGCTAGCTGACTGTTTCTGTTATTGCCTCATTCGGTTTGGAGTATGGCATCGGCCAGCTACAAAGAAAGACTGACTATTTCTTTTTTTTTGCTTACTTATACAAGCATTCAGCCAGACCTCCTCATCTGCTGGTATAATGTGTCCTATCATTCACATTCTCTTCTGTCCTCCACAAGATACATCATGGGCCATTTCTGCCGTTGGCTATCTTCACTGTGAACAATGGTGTTCTGCTTTTTCACAAGGAACACATCCACACACAAATTATTTTCATTAAGTTCCAGGGACAACAATAAGAATGTGAGCTTTTTGAGACCAAAACATTTTTTTATCTCGGTATGTACCCGGCATCTCCTCCCACAATAAATGTGTATAAAAACCATGAATAAACCAACAAGAGTGGACAAAGTCTCAAAGCTAGCAGCCAACACCAGACTTAATGGCTTTGGCATTGGTCAATGGTTGTTTGAAATGCCATTAATACTTGTTTAAATTGTGTGCTCACTGGTTCATGCTTTGGGGTCTCACCTTCTAAATAGGTTATCAGCGGGGGGATCTTCGTTCTGAGGAGTTTTGCTAGAAATGGGTAATTTGCCGGAATCAGGCGCTAGAGAAGAGCCAAGACTGAAGTTCCCTTTTCGACATCCCAGCGAGGATATGAAGAAATTACCTGAAAACCCACAACAAAGAATTCAGAAATTGATTCTTTCATGAGTTCCTATTCTCTAGCCTTTAAAGCTTCTGGAAATGCTACCTTGTTCTCTATGCAGTACTTAGTATCAACCACATTTTGGCTGTTTCTGTACAATGTAAGTAGCATGTCGCACTGAGAACCAATTGACGGGAAATAAAACCATCAATTTCAAAAGGATAAAAGCAGAGTTGAATTCAAGATCTCCATTAGCAGGTTGCATAGAAATGCCAGCAAACAACTTGGGAAGAGGGATCTGGTGGGATATGGTGGGGTTGGAATGTGATACTCACCAGCAATCTTATGAAGAGGCTGTGTATTGGAATTTCTTTAGCTGTTTAGGTACAAATGAAAGAAGACATGTCATACTCAGTGCATAAATTACTGAGCAACACTTGCCAAAGAAATACATATGGCTGACACACACATTCAAGACAACCAGTACCTGTAAAGAAGATGATGGGGTGATGGGTGGCATTTCAATGAGACTCTAGCGGTTACGAGGATGCTTTGAGATTCCTGCAGATACTGGCAAAGGCACCACTGCCTCTAAGGGTGCTTCAAGGGGTGTACAGTACCTTGATGGCCTATGCTGCAATTCTCTTCCTCCCTCCCTTAGCAGTTCTGTCAAGGAGTGAAAGCTGGAGGAGGAGCTACCTATGCTGCCATGCACAGGTTCCTGCTACAGCTTTCATTGAGGGACAGAAGCCTCCAGTGGAATAAGTGAGGATGCGTCAGGAGCCGTGGACGTGCTTTACATTCTGAAGTGTTGTAAATTGGCAGCGATCTGGGTTAGCATCAAAGCCATCTTGTATTTTGGAAGCCATCTTGTATTTCTGGCAGCCATTTTGTTTGCCATGTGCTACCGCGTGCTCACCATGTGCTCTGTCCTACCTTGCTGTTGTCTGTTCTTGAAATTTGCCTAGAGACAAGCCTCTTCTGCTTTGCACATACTCAGTTGAGCTTGCAGCTGTCCATGCAGCTGCTAGTAGTCTGTAAATGTCAGGATGTGTTTACCAGAAATAGCCACTGTTAGCACCTCCCACTTGTTGATTGTGCATTTTCTGTATGACCTTATATGTACCTAAACCCTTCTTCTTGTACTTGTACCGCCTTCTTTTGAGCCCCTGTGTGGGCATAAAAGGATCAAGCTCCTTCCATTCAGTGTGCTACTTCATACATTACCGAAGGGTGCTGTGTGAATGTAGTTCCACCTCATGAGGTTTAATAAAGCTTTTGTTTCTATTCCAGTTTCCGTGCCAACTTCTATCCTATTGGTCTGAGGACTTGTGCAGAGAAGGGCGAACCCCTAGCACTGGTAGGCCTTGCTGAGGCCCACCACCACAAATTGGCGCCCAACCAGTGGGGCTCATCGGTGACTCGGATGCCCGAAGGAGTGGTCGAAACAAAGGATTGGATCATTGCCAGAGGAGACCCGCATCTTGGCAAACCACAGCGTCTTTCCTCTCTTTCCGATCTGACCATCCAGGTGGTGCCGGTCCTCGACAGATCTCTTCTGTTGATTCGCCGAGCAGTAACCGTTTGGTCGATTTGAGAACTTGGCAGTTGGAATCTGGACACCAAGTGATTGGTAAGCGTTGTTATGCAACACTTGCTGTTGGTTTTGTTGACTGGGATTGGAAAGGTGGTTTTTGCTGCGCTTGCTGTGGCTTTGGATATGTGTGTTGGCCAAATGTGGATTTGTATGTGATTGATATATGAATTGCAATTTATATAGGCAGGTAATGAGGAGCATTTTCTCTGTTTTGAATTGATTTGAATAGCACAACGTACTAGAGGTATCTTAACCTTAAGTGCTACTTTGCTTATAATACTGCATATTCTGCACTATTTTTGGCATGCCTGTTTCCAGCACACATCGTAGGATGTGTTGCTTTTGTAGTGGTACCAGTCTGAGACTTGATGAAGCACAACCAGCCCCCCCGGAGGGGACGCCTAATAGGGAAATGTATAATAAATATGGTATTTCTTCTATAATGTACAGCACGTTATGGAATAAATATACTCCTAAGGATACTGAGTTGCGTTGGCCTATGCATGGGTCATTTGATTTACGAAAGATTCAGTATGTGGAGCAATGTATGTGTTAGAACTGGGATTTCTGGTTGGCTAAGGCTGACGCCAAAGCCAGGCAGAAACCACCATTCTAGTCAGGGCAAGGGAGTCACACGCCAAGATAACCCCTGCTCACCCCCTTGGTAGCTTGGCACGAGCAGACAGGCTTATCCCAGAGGCAATGTGTAAAGCATTTGCGCACGTACACAACAGCAACAACATCCTAGGCACACCACAAAAGGAACTCCACACAAGGTTATATAAAAATTACTTTTGTATTGTCAAAACACATCAGATAGAAATCACACATGTACATTGTGCCAACTGGCACGGGCAATATCCACATGGGCCACTGTCAGAATCAGCACTTAGTAGAAATAGCACTTCTAGAACATAGGATATAGGATATAAAATCACTGTAGCACAAATTAGCAAGTATAGCACACAACCTGTAACTACTGGTAACAGGTAAGTACCACCTACGCAACCCTAACCACCTTAGGAGAATGTCACACAGGGAACCAGGACCTCACTAGGACCACTTGTACTGGAAAGGACAACCACCTAAGAATAAAATACATTTAGGGGTGTAGGCAAGATCAAAACACATGATGTATAAACACATTCGGAGGTGTAAGGAAAGAAAACACATGATGCATAAAAACATTCAGAAGTGTAGGAACAAGAAAGACACATGATGCCTAAAAACATTCAGAGGTGCAGGAAAAACCACACAATTGCGCAAAACTACATAAGCCACCACCTGTGGCAGTCCCTAGGCCAACTGGCCTTGTTGGGGCTAGGAAGCCCTGTGTCCCAATGTCAGGGGCCTAAACCTGGCAGCCGCCCACAAATTGCTGGGCAGCTGAGGAGAATCCCAAGCGCCTAAACGGTGCAGCTGCCCACTAATTGCTGGGCAGCTGGGAATCAAAACAGCGACAGGGTCCTCACAGACCCTAGAACAGAACTGCGCCAACTGTTGGGGCCGCACAGGCTCTGAAACTCTGCGCACGTTGGAGCCACACAGGCTCTGACACAACATATGCCCCCAACCGTTGGAGTCCCCCCCCCTCTGGGGACTCGTGATCAAAAAAATTACCCCGTAAATACTGTGGAGCGTTGTGAGGGACATGGGCAGTTTAAATAAAGTGTGCCCCAGTCAGAGCCACACAGGCTCTCTAAACAAGTGCCGCCTTAGGCTGGAGCGGCCCGCTGCCATCGGGGCCGCTCTGAAGATGGGCGCCGCACAGGTATGGGCACAGGGGGAGGGGGCGGGCACCGACAATGTGCCCCGACACCACCCTCCCCTAAATAACAAAGCGTGGGCCCCTCTAGGCCCGAGCAACCATCCTTCTCGTTGGAGCGGCCCACTGACACACGGGGCCGCTCTGACACAGTGCCTCCACCGGCACCACAAACATCCTTCTGCTCCCTCGCGGAGCAGCAACAGAACTGCCCCTGCATCACCCGGCCCAGCCCCAACTCACCGGACCTCGGCAGCACTTCTCTGGGCAGGCGGCGCCGGACTTCTCTGCCGGGGCTCCCTTCAGGACACGGGAGCCCCGCAACACCTCTCCTCTTTTCTTACGGCGGGCGCTTCAGGCGAGCAGCGCGGAGGGGCAGGCACCTGCATTGTGCCTCCCGCCCCCCTCCGCAAGACGACAGGCTGCACGTCTTCTCCCGGGGCTCCCTCCAGCACATGGGAGCCCCGACGACCAGCCGCCATGCTCCTCTTCTGTTCCCGGGGCTCCCTCACAGCTCACGGGGCCCCGGGCGGCCATTCCACGGCCAGCTGCTTCTCTCTCCGGTCGGCGGCGGCGGCGGGTAGGACTTCCTGCCAGATTGCAGGCCCCGCCCCCGTCCCGGCCAAAAGCTGCCTGACTTCCGGTTTCTGCGGCGCGAGGGCCGCGGCGGTGATTCAAAGGGGCACAGCGAGGGGTGGGCACCCTCGGTTGCAAAAATAAAAGTAGAAACGGGGTGAGCACCCATTAGACAATTAAATAAATGGGGTGGCACCCATCAATAAAAATAATTAAATATGCGGGGCATAACGCAGGGTAGGCTCCTGCGAAGGCACAAAGAGGAGAATCCCCAGCACACGATGCAGCTCAGTGCTGCAGGGCAGAAACAAAGGCTCCTTTAGGGGAAACAAACACCTACTAGGTTCTGGGGCACAGCAACCATCCAGCCCCACAGGAAAGTCTCCCAGAGCAAGGAGAAAGTCCCCCAGCCATCCTCAGGCCAGGCAGAAGGGCCAAAAAGGGTCTGGGCAGGGCCCAGGGAGGCACGCCTTCCCCTGGGCCTAAGCAGCAGCACGTCCCTGGCAGGATTCAAGTCAGAAACAAGAACATTTTGTAAGGGGACACAGCCCCTTTTTATACCATAACATCCTTTGTCTAGCAGGGTGCAGGCAGTGTGAGAACCAGCTACAACTGGTTATAGGGAACTCCTTTCAGTGTGAGGGGCAGAGGCGACAGCCGCCCAGCAGGAGGTGGAGCCAGCATTGTGGCAGGCAGGCACAGCTCTATTCACTCCCAGGTGCTATCTCCTCCCACCACTCTAGTTGCAGATACAGTCATTCAACCAAGGGCTGACTCAGACAACCTCCTGGGGGCTCCCCAGCCCCTGTCACCCTCAAACCAGACAGTCAATCCACAAGCAGGCCCAGGCACACTCCTGGAGCCAGGCTCCAGCCAATCACGTGCCAGCAGACTCACTACACACGCACATCCATGTCTAGAAGTGGCACTTCCACACTAGACACATTCATGCCACATACATCATTACGCAGCATTCAATCTCACGAGTTCGCACATACCAAACTCGACCCTGCACTCCCCACACATCAGGAACTACCATGGTCACACATATTCCCCATGCATTCCTATGGTAGGGCTGGTCACTCACCACACATACACAGAGAGCTCACGCACTTTACACTGTACCACAGTGAAAAAGTGCGCAAAGGCCTAAAATCACCGTCACCAGGTTCCAGAAACAGGCTAGGAAAAAGCAAAAAGTTTCAGGGGGAACCTGCCAAAAAGGGCCAGGTCCAACAGTATGTTTGAGCGAAAGACTAGGCAAGATATGTTTGACTGTGTGCGAATGTGGGAGAAAGAAGTGTGTGAACGAATGAAGCGTGAACAAGCCTTGATTGAAAAAGAACAGCGAAAGAACATCCATGCGAAAGCATTAGAAATGAAAAACAAAGAAATGAAAGAACTACATGAGAGAGAAGATAGGGAGCGCCATTTACATGTAACTAGCCAATACGCTGTTCGGCGGCCCCTATATCCTATTCTGAATAAACCTCAAGATGATTTCTTGGTATTAGATCGTTATCTGCCTCCGTATATTTTTTCTTCTGCTCCTCATGAGTCAGATGAGGATTCTCCTACAGACCAGGAAAAAGCACGAGAAACTTGTTCTATGTTGACCACTGTGCGTTCTGCTGAGCTTAGATCTGCTGCTCGCAAAGCTGCCCATAATGCTGCTTATGCTTCTGAACTTTTAGATGACAGAAAGGATTGGCAGGAAAGGGTGCAAGTATATTTAACAGAGGTGTTTGCCGCAGAAGTTATTGAAAGATTTAGGAAACACTGACAATTTGGAGCCTGTTGATATAGCAAATGATTGTAAGCAAAAGCGTGATGGTCTTTTTATCTTTTCTCAGGTGGCTGACTATCAGGCGTTTGGTTAAATTAGTGTTGAGACAGTCCGTTTGCGAGAGAAGAAAAAGGCAGCAGACGCAGCTGCACAAACATCTCAGACCGGCGTGACACAAGCTTCTATCTTCGGATCAGATAAGACTATGATAGTTCATGTGAAACCTATGCGGGAAGCCGCACCTTTGTATGTTCCTCCGAAAGTCGAGGGAACTAGTGATGATAAGGCTTCCGCTGATTGAAAGGGTTATTTTATTTATAATTGGGTTTACACTCCTTGAAACGGAGCAGATGTTATGGCTATTAAAACTGCATTGCATGATCCGCGGAAAAATCCAGCAGCTTTTTATTAGGAAGTTGAGGGAGCCATTAGTTCTTGTACCATGACTCTGCCTGATATTGACCTGTTTTTAGGATTGATATTACCCCCTGATATGTGGAGAACTGTGCGTAAGGGTGATGATCGTGCAACTTTTAGGGCATTATGGAAAGATTTGGAATGACTGGATGTAGAGAGGGAACCCTCACAGAAACCATGTCAGTTAATTTTAGATCTTCCCGCAGCTATTATAGTAAAGTTGAAGACTATTATTCCTCCTAAAAAGATAGACTGGACTGCATTAGCGTCGTGTAAGCAAAAGGTAGATGAATCAATTTCTGATTTCTTTAAACGCTTTGAGGAGGCATTCCACGATTTTAGTGGCCTGTCATTGATGGATGACACGGGCAGGCATCTGTTCGTCGATAAATATGTAAGGAATAGCTAGTCGCCTTAAGGCCAGTGAGAGCTCATGAACTACCTTTTCTCCGGTTTCTCTTTGGACTATAGCTCAGTATTATTAACGGCAGGAATGAGAAGCGAAGGGTAATGAGGATAAGAAGACTAAGGAGTTAAAAACGAAAGTTATGATGGCTCAGGCTTATGGTCCGTCTTCTAGAGGTAATGATAGAGGTGGACGTGGGTCTTATGGTCCGTCTTTTCCTTCTTATGCTCGTTCAAATTTGTCCGTTGAGCAGTGTGTGTACTGCAGGAAAATTGAACATTGGGCTTCTGACTGTCCAGCATTGCGTGATCAGCAGTATCCACATGGACGGGGACAAACGAGAACTCGTTCAGGATATTCAGGGCCTAGAGGAAGCACGGATGATCATGCTAGGTTTGATGCGAATACATGTGGACAGGATGGATTTAACACTTTTGATAGACGAAATCAATATCAAATGTCTGATCATGTGCCGTCTGATTTTAAAGATTCTGCTTATGCATAGGATTGCCTAGGATGGGGTAAGGAATCAGTTGAAGTTCCAGTAGATCAGAAGGGTCCCTATGTTACAGCACATGTTTTGTGTTCTACTGATCAGTTTCTGGTTGATACAGGAGCTACTCGTACCTTATCTAAACAATTGGTTCCAAGGACTCCCCTGTCTGGCTTGACCATTACATCGATAGGTTTTGATGGAACACCATCCCTTAGCCCGCTATCACAACCACTTGCATTCCATGTTGACAAATTTACTGCTCCATGTCTGTTTTTGCTTCCTCCGAACACACCAGACAATATTGTGGGTCTCAATATGCTCAAATATTTCAGGGCTATGATACGATGTTCTCCTGAGGGAGTATGTGTTATTTTGAATGACAACTACCCCTTAATTGAGAGATCTTGTCTTGTTAAAGAGGATACTGCATTAGCTTCACTCCCTAGTGGGCTACTTCCGACACTGATGTAGGGCAAATGGTTATTCCACAGGTACATATTAGAGTCAAGGAGGGTGCTTCATTGCCACAATTCCCTCAATATAAAATTTCTCAAGAAGGCGAAGAAGCACTTATATGCATTGTCCATGATTTGATCAAAGTGGGGGTTGAGGAAAAAGTTCCTTATAATTTTAGCAACAGTTCGATTCATCCTATTTTGAAAAAAGACACTGATACTAGGATTTACAGATTTATCATTGATTTGCGAGAAGTTAACAAGATTGTAGTACCACAATACCCTGTGGTTTCTGATTTAACAACACTTCTTACTTTGGTTCCTCCGACAGCGACCACGTTTACTGTGATTGACCTGAAGAACGCATTTGTTTCGATTCCTATTCATCCTGATAGCCGATATTTGTTTGGCTTCCCTTTGAATAATCGATCGTGCAGGTTTTGTAGAATTCCTCAAGGGTATAACGAGAGGCCTAGCATTTACAGTCAAGCATTGAAAAGACAACTTGATTCTTTCGTCTTGCCTAAAGGAGTGGCTCTCATACAATATGTCGATGACATCTTGTTGGCAGCGGATACGCCCGAACAGTGTGAAAAATGTACTTTGTCTTTGCTTTCTTTTCTTTCTTGCTTTACACACAATCATAAAGTGTCACAGAAGAAATTGCAATATTGTAGACCTAAGGTAACCTATTTAGGTCACCTTCTGTCTAAGGAGGGCCGTGCACTTACACCAGATCGCATTCAAGCAATTTTAGACACACCAGTGCCTTCCACTCAGAAAGATGTTCGTGCATTCATTGGGTTGACTTTGTTTTGCAGACAATGGATATTAGGGTTTTCACACATTGTTAAATCCCTGCTAGCACTTTTGCCTCTTCCATGGACAGATGAATGTCAGAAAGCTTTTCATCAGTTACGACAAGCTCTTTGTTCTGCACCAGTGTTAGGTACTCCAGATACGAAGCCTTTTACACTCTATGTACACGAGAAAGATGGATGTGCATTGTTGGTTTTAGTACAGGCACACGGTGACAAGCAGCGTCCCTGTGCGCATTTTTCAGCAGTTCTTGATCCTGTTGCTCGTGCATTGCCTGGGTGCTTTTGTTCAGTTGCAGCAGCAGCTGTGTCCATAAGTCAGAGTGAAGGGATAGTTTTGTCACATAAACTGTTGGTGCTAGTACCCCATGCAGTAGATGCCCTTTTGAATCAGACTAAAACGCAGCACTTAACTAGTGCTCGCTTGACAGGATACGAATTGATACTTTTGGCCCCTCACATTACCCTAAAGAGTAACCCTGGGCGTAGTGGGGCGTAGTGGGGCTCCGCGGAGCTACGCGGAGAGGGCGAGAAGCTACGCCCACTCCCGCACTCCGCGTAGCCCCACTACGCACCTCCCTCCCGCTCTCCCCTACATACTTTATTTAAGCATTTACACGGATTAAAACAACTTAAAAGCACTTACCTTGTCCGGGGCTCGTCCGGGTCTTCATCTTTGAATAGCGTCCTTTGCCTGGATACCAATGCGCATGCGCGGGCGCCCGCGCATGCGCATTTCTCCCGAGAAATGCGCATGCGCGGCCGCCCGCGCATGCGCATTGGTATCCAGGCAAAGGACGCTATTCAAAGATGAAGACCCGGACGAGCCCCGGACAAGGTAAGTGCTTTTAAGTTGTTTTTATCCGTGCAAATGCTTAAATAAAGTTATCTAGTGGAGGGCGGGAGGGAGGCGGGTGGCGGCCGACTCGGCTACGCTCACGGAGTGGGCGTAGTGTTGCCGGCTACGCTGTCTACGCAAAATGCGTAGAAGGCAACACTACGCCTACTCCGTGGGCGTAGCCGATTCGGACGCCCACCCTTACTAAAGAGTTGTGCGACTTTAAACCCAGCTACTTTGTTGCCATATCCTGTGACCTAGTCTCAGTCAAAGGAGTCTCTTGATTGTATATGCCTTACTGAGGAACAGACAAAGGGTCGCGCCGACTTGCACGATACGCCTTTTTCAGATGTAGATGGGGAATTGTGGGTTGATGGGTCCTGTTCGAAGTATCCAGATGGCACGACCTCAGCTGCATATGCAATTACAACACTTGAGACAGTTGTGGAGACAGCTAGCATACCACAGAAGTCGGCTCAAGCAGCTGAGCTAATAGCTTTGACACAAGAGTGTGAACTTAGCACTGGCTTGTGTGTGAACATCTATACAGATAGTGGCTATGCTTTAAGAGTGGCCCATGATTTTGGCTTACTTCTGAAGGAAAGAGGCTTTCTTACATCCCACGGGATGCAGATAATGCATGGAGAATTAGTGCATAATCTCTTGACTGCACTTACATATCCAAAGAGAATAGCAATTTTGAAGTGTAGAGCACACAAGAAAGTGACTGACAAGACAGGGCAAGGCAATACCTTTGCAGATCACGTAGCTCGTGAGACTGCGATGCAACAAAGCACTATATTTATGTACGTAGTGAAGTCACAAGCTGAGCGTTGGCATGATGCTAGACAAGAAGTACTAGACATACAGAGATCTGCTTCTGTAGCAGGACTTGAGCAATGGGCCAAAGAGGGAATATTGGATGATGAGGGTTGTTGGCGTAACAAAGACATGGATAAGGGTCGTGGACAAGGGTCAGCGGACTCGATAAGTCTCGCCTCGGTGCCTACTCTAACCAGGGGTCCCACTCTGCAACTCTGGGCATTAGCTTGCCTAATCTCCACAACGGCCCCATCAACGCCGGAGATGCCTGGCTTCACCTTGGGGACTCCCAGTAGGGACCATCCCACAGGGAAAGCCAGGACGGGTTCCCCAGCGGTATACCGCGCCAGGATACTCAGGTAGTAATTGAGCGCGTTACAAAACAGCATATAACATAACATAACATATAACATAAGTGGAAACTGCCTGCAGCCTATTTACAAACTATGGTTCAAATGGCACATGGGCCGGCACATGTTAGAGCTCTAGCGATAACGAAATTGCTTACGCAAGTTTGGGAGCATCCTGACATTGCCAGCACAGCTAAGCGAGTAGTACAGTCCTGTTTGATTTGTTGGCCGTATAATCCTGGTAAAGGGGCACAGACTCCTACAGGAGGGTTTGCTACACCAACTGCACCTTTTGAAGTTTTGCAGATGGATTATATCCAACTTGAACGCTGCAATAACTTAAAGTATGTCCTAGTGGTGGTATGTGCCTTCAGTAAGTGGATAGAGGCATACGCTACAAAGGATAATACAGCTCTCACCACAGAAAAGGTGCTTTTAAAGGAGTTTTTCCCTAGATATGGTGTTTGTAAACTTTTTTGGAGTGACAACGTACCTCATTTTATTGGGCAAGTTGTTGAGCATGTCCCGAAAGGATTAGGGATCAAACAGAAATTCCATGCACTTTTCCACCCGCAATCAGCAGGGCTAGTGGAAAGGTACAACGCTACTCTAAAACTGAAATTAGCGAAAATACTGGCTTCCACGTCTCTGAAATGGCCTGATGCACCACCTTTGGCATTGTTGTCCATAAGATCGGTGCCACATTCACGATCTGGGCTTATGTTATGTTATGTTAAAAAAATGTGTTACCGCGTACGGACACCAATTGGTTTCATGGCGCTCACAGACAAGCAGAGGTAGAGCGTTGGGTGTGATCAGAGGGATTAATCATAAGCTAACTGAAAAAGGTGGGTTTTAAGGAGTTTGTGAAAAATGGTGTAGTCGGGGCAGAGTCGAATAGGAGAGGGGAGAGAGTTCCAAGTTGAGGGAGCAAGGAAGGAGAAGCAGGAACCACCATGTTTTTTGCGTTTAAATCTAGGAATGATTAGAAGGTTGTGAGAGGATGACCGAAGATTCCTAGAAGGAAGGTGACGTTTAAGGCTGAAGGAGGTGAAAGCAGGAGCAGAAGCAAGAAGAGACTTGAAAACAGTACAGCCCATTTTAAAGATACAGCAGGAAGCAACCGGGAGCCAATGCAGTCTCCTCAACAGGGGCGTTACATGTTGGTACTTTGGCTGTTGGAAGACCAATCTGGCCGCCTGGTTTTGTACCAGCTGGAGCCGGTGGAGATGGTAAGCTGGAATCCCCGCATACAAGCAATTGGCATAGTCAATACGGGAGGTGACAAGGGCCATAATGACTAGTATGAGAGCCTCCGTGGAAAGAAACCTTCGGATTTTACCAATTCTGCGTAGATGGTAAAAGCAGGCCGAGGTCACGGTGTTGATTTGAGGTCTCATCGATAGATCACTAGAAATAATCACACCAAGGCTCCTTACGGACGTGACCGGGCAAGGTGGAAGACCAAGAGCCTGAGGCCAAAAGCTGGAGCTCCAAGGGTTTGAGGGTCCTCCTGTCAGAACCAACTCTGTCTTGCTAGGGTTAAGCTTTAGCTGACTGAAGTTCATCCACTCAGAGATGGTAAGCATGGTGGATTGAAAGTTGGTGCAGGAGGACGGAGAGGAGTCAATAGGGAAAATTACCTGTAGGTCGTCAGTGTAGTTAAAAATAGTGACAGGGGAGTGACGGAGGGAAACTAAGAGAGGTTGCATATAAAGATTAAACAGAAGAGGGGATAGAGCAGAACCCTGGGGACACCACAGGAGAGTGGGGATTGGGGGGCAGAAAAGGTGGATAGCTGAACCGATTGGGAACGTTGGTGAAGGAAGGAACAAATCCAGGTTAAGGCCAGGCCCTGGATACCCGCATTTCCAACACGTTCGATCAAGATCGCATGATCGACCGTGTCGAAAGCAGCCGACAGATCCAATAGCACCAAGGCCTGGGCCAGGTTCCTATCGGCCCCCTGTCTCAGCGCGTCCATCGCAGCCACAATGACCGCTTCCGTTGAGTGGGCCGGTCTAAAACCGGCCTGTTGGTCATCGAGGAAGTGAGATGATTCAATGAAGGCGCTGAGACAGCGAGTAACATAGGTCTCCAGCACCTTCCCCAAATAGGGGAGGAGGGATATCAGACAATAGTTGCTAAGAACAGCTGGATCCAAGCCTGTTTTTTTAAAAATTGGTACTACAACTGCTTTTTTGAAAGCATCAGGGACAGAGCCTGTAGCGAGTGAGTGATTAAGGAGGTCTAACGGAGGACCGGGACAGGCCAAAAAAGCATCTTTCAAGATTTGGGGGGGGCAACAATCATTGGGGGAACCAGTGCTGACTACGTGTAATAGGGAAACAAATTCAGACTGAGAGATAGGTGGAAATTCGTGCAACCGGCAGGGATTCATGGGGGGAAGATCACAGACATTGAGTGCAGAAGGCGAGGGAATGTTGTTTTTAATGGTAGTGATTTTATTAATGAAAAATGAATTGAGGGAGTCACAAAGATCCTGTGAGGGTTGGGGTTGGGCTGTAACACGATCAGGAAGAGAGAGTTCAGCTACAATAGAAAAAATATCCTTGGTTTTTGAAGTAGAACTAAGGATTTTCTGAGAGAAATAGGATGATTTGGCCAAAATAATCGAATTTTTGTACAATTTCAATAGATCGATATAGGCGGTTTTTATTAATAAGGGGTCATAATTCCGTCTCCACCGGCGCTCAGCTTGTCTAAGGGCTAATTTGTCAGATTTAAATTGGTCAGTAAACCAGCGCTGAGCGTCGTGCGGGCGTTAAGTTCTGATAGTTCTCACAGGGGCGACCACCTCACTTGCTTGTGTCAGCCATAGATCAAGAATGGCCGTTTGCGAGTTGATGTCAGTGATGTCGCTAGGAAGTGTAGTGGCCAAAATGGAATGAAAGTGAGAAGTATCAGCCCGCTTCCAGTTTCGTGCCTTAATATTAGACACAAGTGGAGGACGGATAAACGGGGTGAGTTTTAATGAAAAAGAAATAAAGAAATGGTCAGACCAGGAACAAGGATAAACTAAAGGGGGGGAAATATCCAAGTTTGCAGTCCAAACTTGGTCAAGAGTATGACCTTTATTGTGGGTAGCTACTGAGATGTGCTGCAGACAGTTCAGGCCACACAATAGGTCTGTGAATTCGACCGAGAGGCCACTTTCCCGGGAGTCCAGTGGCCAGTAGTTGAAGTCGCCTATAATCAAGATTCTAGCTGAATTAATAACTAGCCGGGAAATAAAATCTCCAAAGTGGGAGGAAAAAAGGGGCATATTGTCAGGAGGACGATAAACAAGGACAACGAGGAAAGAAAATTTAGGGGACGTAAATTTCAACGTAAGAATATCAGAGTTGAGAATAGGAGTAGTTACCAGGTTGGTGAAATGGAATTGAGAACGAATAATGGCAGCAACTCCCCCACCCGTTCTGCCCGTCGCCCTGTTGGACTGGAGGATATAAAATCCTGAGGGGATAGCAGCAAGGATGTCGGGGGAAGAGTCCTCATTTAGCCAAGTTTCAGAAAGAAGCAAAATATCAATATTACCATTGTCTAACAGTTGGAATACTTCCAATTGGTGCTTGGGAAGCGAACGAGTATTGAGGTAGACAATGGAAATAAGATACGGCACTGGTGAGCTAACCAGAAGTGACGTGGGGGCAACGTTAATATGGGATGAGAAGGTAGACGCCTCAACCCGGTTATGGTGGGAGCGGTAAGGTGTCCATATGCCACAGGTTTGGGCAATATCAGCAACATGGGGATCAGGGGGCCTGTAACATTGAAGGGAGTATAAGTCCTGTGAAGAGTATGTGATGCGGCAAGCATTATGCATGGCCCCGGCTCCCGGTCGGCCGCGGACGGGCGCAGACGGGCTTAACTTTGGCGCTACTTCGGCGCGTAGTCGGCGCTCCTGCTGCGCTCGTCCGCTGCGCTTCGGCCAGGCCGTCATTTATACTAGGTGACGTGAGCCACTAGACCGCTAACCTGCAAGGTGGAGAGGCAGGGCGGAAGTGGTGGAAATCAGGAAGTGGCGCTCGTGTAGGCGACCCTCCGCGCAAACTGCACAATGCCGGGGTGGAACGGGGTCAAGAGCGGAAGGAATCAGGTAAGCAAGTTGCTGTGCCCAGTATTTAACAACACAAACACTTTGCACAATTTATCAACATGACAATTTTAAAAGTACAGCTAGTAATCAGCTGAGTGAAATAATTAAAAGCATAAATCAAGCAATAGCGCTATCACACGCACGCAGCCTTACTCGCCACGTTTGTCTGGCTGGAGAGCCCGTTTTCATGCTAGAAATAGGTGGAGGGACAGCAGCCACTAGACCGCTAACCTGCAAGGTGGAGAGGCAGGGCGGAAGTGATGAAAATCAGGAAGTGGCGCTCGTGTAGGCGACCCTCCGCGCAAACTGCACAATGCCGGGGCGGAACGGGGTCAAGAGCGGAAGGAATCAGGTAAGCAAGTTGCCGTGCCCAGTATTTAACAACACAAACACTTTGCACAATTTATCAACATGACAATTTTAAAAGTACAGCTAGTAATCAGCTGAGTGAAATAATTAAAAGCATAAATCAAACAATAGCGCTATCACACGCACGCAGCCTTACTCGCCACGCTTACACCATATGAAGTCGTATTTGGGAGACCGATGAACATTTGGGGAGTTCCTAAGCTACGCCCCATACATGATGTACCTTGTGTTCTGATGAATGATTATTTGGCACAGTTAACCGACAGTTTGATCTCTATTCATCAACAGGTTCGATAAGCTCTTCCTGACAGATCTAGAGGTGAGGCCCACGATCTCCGACCTGGTGACCATGTAATGGTCAAGATTTTCGAGAGGTCGAACAGCTTGGAGCCGAGGTGGCGAGGACCAGAGCAAGTGCTCCTAGCCACGAGGACAGCGGTTCGAGTGACAAACAGAAACAATTGGGTACATAGTACCCACTGCAAGAAAGTGTCACCTACATTGGTGGAACCTGCTCTGCTGACCGACCATCGAGAGATCCTGGATACGGAGAAAAACCAAGCCATCCCACCTGACGAATCAGTGGAAGTCTTCCCGGACCACATGATCCCTGGAGCATCGCGATACCAATTGAGACCACGGAAAGAGCCTGCATTGTCAAAAAGGACTGGTGGAGCTACCGCCCTGGGTTGGTGAAACAGAGTGCCGATGTGGCAAGGGAGAGGGGGATCAGTCCTGTGAAGTGACACCCGTCTTGACCCTCGGTGAAGAAATCAATGGCTGCCCAGGGATAAGAGCTCCAACGATTGTTTTTTAAGATGAAGTGATCATGTCTGCTGAGAGATCAAAAGTTGCTAAGATCTGCAATAAGAAAATAATTGGTGCTGTAGGGTTTGTTGGTGCTAAGGTGTCTATGGCAGCAATAACCTGGTTTATTGAGAAGGTGGCTCCTGTTCGACAACTTTTGGTCGCCACTATTTCAGTACCAGTTGAGCACCACTATTTCACGCTTCCCTACCATGAGCAAAAGCGTCGACAATCCTACCTAAACAACACATTCATTAAGATGTTGCATCATACTCATAATGCCACGAATACTACCAACTGTTGGGTGTGTGGGATGATTCCTGCGCACCAAAAGAAAGGAGGAACACCTTTCAGTCCTCTTCCTTTTTCACACAATGGTTCTTGTCAAGTCTGGTTTGCGCTTTTGTTTGCCTCGGAGAGGGTCAACTTTGCAAGGATGACAGTAGGACAGATCAGTTATCACCTTAATAAAGAGTGTTATCCTGATGAGAATGATTACCCTCAGGCTAGAGGAACTAAATGGGAATGGGAGGAGTACCAAACTGACAATATTTCTATGCCATATGTTTTCACAAATACGTGGACTATAAAGAACAATGGACCTTTTGTGATTTCTGTGACCAGAGCTAAAGCAGATTTATGTATAAGTAGTGTTGGGAGAATTGCAGTGGGGAGAAGTGAGTGCACTGTAATTCTGACCATTGAAGGTGCTAATAAAAGCAGTTTTACATCCTCTCATAATACCTACTTTGTCTGCGGTAACAAGGGATATTACCAACTACCTGTTGGTTGGTCAGGTGTATGCTATGTGTCCTTTCTGTTGCCCCCTGCATTTTTGGCACCGGCATCATATCACAGAGATTTCAAGCTGTACAATGACATTTCCAAGAACAGAAACAAGAGGACAATAAGTATGGCTGAAGTGGACCAGACTGGCATCGCTTTGCAACAATATGTCAACTTTACCTTGGGCTTATTTTTCTTTGTGGGTGCTGCATTGAACAGCAGAAAGATAATGCGATTGACTCGTGTTGTGGAAGATGTTACCAATCAGACAGCTATGGTACTTGGGAACATTACAGAAGAGCTGCAAGTTGCGAGGATTGTAGCACTCCAAAATCGTATGGTACTTGATGTGATTTTGGCTGATCGAGGTGGTGCATGTTGCATCATTGGCAGCAGCTGCTGTGTTTTCATTCCGGATCACTCACCTTGAGTATATGATTCAATCTCTAAACTACATAAGATTGCTGCAGAGATTCATCCAGAGACTGGTACATGGACTTTTTCAAACTGGTTGTGGACACTCTTTGTTACTTGGGGCTGACTATTCTATGTATACTATTGGTGATACTATTTACATGCTGTGTATGTATACAATGTGGTCCCATGCTGTGCTCCATTTGCATCACTGCCTGTACACCTGCTAAGAGAAATGTTGCAGAAAGGAAGGCCCAACAAATGCGGGAAGAAAGAGGTCACTGAAATGATGAGCATCAATGTACAGGATGCATATTTAGATTACCCCAGATGAATGAATGTCTTCAGCTAATGCTAAAAGGGTCGCTTGTTGTAAATTGGCAGTGATCTGGGTTAGCATCAGTTGAAGCCATCTTGAATTTTGGAAGCCATCTTGTATTTCTGGCAGCGATTTTGTTTGCCATGTGCTACCGCCTGCTCACCATGTGCTCCGTCTTACCATGCTGTTGTCTGTACTTGAAATTTGCCTAGAGACTAGTTATATTTAGCTTCTTCTGCTTTGCACATGCTCAGTTGAGCTTGCAGCTGTCCATGCAGCTCCTAGTAGTCTGTAAATGTCAGGATGTGTTTACCAGAATTAGCCACTGTTAGCTCCTCCCACTTGTTGATTGTGCATTTTCTGTATGACCTTATATGTACCTAAACCCTTCTTCTTGTACTTGTACCGCCTTCTTTTGAGCCCCTGTGTGGGTATAAAAGGACCAAGCTCCTTCCATTCAGTGTGCTACTTCATACATTACTGAAGGGTGTTGTGTGAATGTAGTTCCACCTCATGAGGTTTAATAAAGCTTTTGTTTCTATTCCAGTTTCCGTGCCAACGTCTATCCTATTGGTCTGAGGACTTGTGCAGAGAAGGGCGAACCCTTAGCACTGGTAGGCCTTGCTGAGGCCCACCACCACAGAAGGACTATGGAAAAATGGGAGCCATTTTCTGACAGCGGATACCCCAGAAGAAGAGGACTCCAGAACATGTTCTTGCATATCTATTTCTTAATAAGATTAACAACCCGGGGGGCAGGCAATAATGAGCACATAATTGCCTTTTCGATTCTGCTCAGGACTCCTAACATGAGTGACAGATAAATAGACTATGATACCATCTGCCCAGGTCACTTGCACTTTATCAACACATCCATTGGAAAGTTGAGCAGGGAGAGCTAATTGGAACCCTGGAATTACAGCAATTACAGGTATTCACCACCAGATGCAAATATCCTTCGTAACCTTGGAGTCAGTCAAAATAATTATTTTCACTTATCATTGAGCATGTATTCCTGCTTACAAGTGAGGGCCAATAACTAGCATTTTATTCTGGATCTGAAGTACAAAATGTTGAACCAGAAACTTTGCAGAGACAAATATCATAACTAAAAGTAACCCCATGAAGAAATAAAATACATCCCTGTTGCGGCCGGTAAAAGTAACGACACATAAATAGGTACCATACCCAGCAGGGTATGATCAGCATACTATATAGAAGTAACATCCTGGAGAGCAAGAATACTCCAAGGTTTGAAGAGGAGCATTAGAGCCCTGAGTAGCCTCATGGAGTGTGGAAACCTGGGACAGTTAGTACATTACATTTAGGGGGTCGGAGTATTAACCAGACTAAGAGCTGAAACAAACAGGAAAGTAACTATGTCTGGCAAACTACAACAAGTATATAGGGCTTATTTACAAGCCCTTGTGCCACCTGTGCATCACTTTTTGAGACACACCAGCAGTGCAACCTGCTGCTCCATATTTACAAGGACAGGTAAAGCCACCCTGTGTGGCTTTTCGTGCCCTTGTAAATATGGCCCCTTTACACGCATCACTTTGTGTGGAATTGGTGTGCCATGGGTTTTGCTGTGAGATTTCCTACGCAACACCAAAGGCTACTGCTGCATTTCCAGATTTACAAGAAATAGTACACCTGGAAATGTGTCAGAATGCTACACCTCCCCAGGGGAGTTATAGGAAGGTGCAACAAGAAGAAATGTTTTTATTTCTCCTTGCTGTTTACCTCTTTCTATGCATACTGCATAATGCAGCACATTTAGGAAGAGGAAATTACCTCCTGTGATTGTTTTTGTGCACAAAGGTTTGCCTTACTGCACAAAAACAATCATTCCTGTGACGCAGCCACCCGTGTACCAAGGTGCAAGGGTGCCTTCATAGGTGCATGGCAGCTAATTGTGCACCAGCACTGGGAGAGCAAAGGGATCCATTATATCATTGTAGATATGACACATCCCGGTGCTTCGGAATTAACGCTACGCGGCACAGCCAAATGGCTTGAGGCACTGCAATGTGTTAATTCCTTGTGCATAAGGCTCACAGAGAGCAGCAACATCAGCACAGATACATATATCTCTAAAAGGAGAGCAACAAATGTTACTTGAAATATTGACACCCACATTCTATAGTAACTCAACCATAACTCCTGAACTAATGGACTGGTTCTTCAACTCATGCCTGATCATGACTAAGTAAGAGGGGATCTGGGGAGAGGCGGAGGAAGCATTAACCACCCTCAATGGTAGATCCCACTGTGTCAATGAGTAGAATGCTTAAGACTCACCACATTCATTAAAGTTGATGCTTGCTTTCTTATCTAAAACAAGTAGCATCTGGCACAGTGCTGGCACAGATGAAGTATAGTCCTCTTCCAGCATGTTGCTCAAAATCTCTTTCCAAAATCCCTGCAAGATAGAGCAGCGAATATGTTATTAGTATCATTAGCATTTAATGAGGCTTTATTCCCACAGATAAACAGTCAATGCCCATGGGAGGGTTTCTGGTGGGTAGTCTGGAGATGGGGCTACATTTGAATTATCCCCTTTCTGATACCATTTCTTGCTGATGGGGTCCAAGACAGATTGCTAGTATTACACTGATGTAGCACCACCCCTGTTCAATGCTACAATCCGTGATTCTATATCCGAGCAGAATGAACCAATTATTTGCAGAGAATGAGTGCAGCATTTACTCTCCAAAGACCCTGCAAGTGAGCTGCTTTGCAAATTATCTCATTATCTGTTGTTATCCTCATAACAATCACAAAACAGAACTATCTTTCTAAATGTGCCAAAGTGTGCAAAGCTATGACTGGGAACTAACAACCCTGTGGATATGAAATATTGGTGCTTGATATATCATCGGGCAAGTAGCAAATTGTAGATGCAGATTAAGTAGCTGTGTTTTGCAATATGACTGATGTGCCATTCAGTCTCATTTCAAACTGGCTATTTAGAATAATTTTCGAAACCTCCTGCCTCATTAAAAAGAATGAGGTAGGATTCGACAATCTTCTATGAACGCTGGAAATGCTGGAAATGAGGACTGCATGGGACAGTAGACCTCTATCCCTGCAGCAGAGGAAACAGACGTTACATCGCGTCTCAAATCACGCTGTGCCTTAACAGCAGACCTCTATCCCTGCAGCAGAGGAAACAGACGTTACATCGCGTCTCAAATCACTCTGTGCCTTAACAACGTGGTCCAAACCACTAATAATAATAATGACATTTATAAAGCACATAGCTACATCAGCTGTGTGTCCCAGCGCTGGGGTATCAGTCCTATTATACAGAGTAAGAATATGAGAACCCTAATCTACGTTAGCCTGAAAAAGCATGTTTTTAAGTTCTTGCGAAAAGCTATTTCACATTTTTCTTGCCTAAGCCAAAGTGGTAGGGAGTTCCACATCTTGCCTGCCAAGTAGTTGAAGGAACGGCCTCCAATGTGAGAACTTTTGATTCTGGGAATAGATGCAAGAGAGGCATCAGTTGATCTCAGATTTATTTTAGAAAGATAAGGTGTGATCAGAGTGTGAAGATATTTAGGGCTGTTATGATTTAGAATCTTGTGACAATAGCACATGGCTTTGAAATATACCGATGCCTTAACGAAAGCCAGTGCAGCATTGGTAGAGCTGGGGCCGATGGTGAGTGTTTAGGCAGATGAAATAGCAGCGGAGCTGCCATATTCTGCACCCTCCGTCGTCTTCTTCATCATGCCCTTGACACCCCGAGATACAGAACATTGCAGTTATACAGTCAACATGAATAAAGACTGGACCACTGTCTTTCTGGCAGCAAGACAAGATGTTTTTAAGGTATTCAAGATCCCAACACATCGCCCTGCAAGACTCGTAATTGCTGTATGTGAACCCAATGTGTCTTTACAATGCATTCTTTTATCAAGCTAGCCATTACAACCACTTGCCTAAAGGAAAGCGTTGTTTGACTAATGTTGGACTTTAAGTCCAACTCTTTCCCTACAGTTGCACAGACTGGAGTTGGAATAGTAAATACTATTCCAAAGTCCATTGCTTTTCCGAAGGCAAATTATGGTAACGACTTGGTGGAAAAGGAATGCATTTTAAACATGCATTCATGGTTCAGACCACCCTGTGCATATTTCCCACATACAAACCTGCAGCAGAGGGAGCTTTTCTAAAACATGCTATTCTATTAAGTGAGTTAGAGGATAATAAAGATAACCCGGGAATTGAGGAGTCTTTGGACATTCTGCAATTTATATTTTGTACACTTCCAGTTTATTGACCCACCTTATTTCACATCCTTCTCACTTACCTCATCAGTATTTTGATGGCGTAATGCAGTTTTATTGAGGAGCTGAGAGATTTGGATGCGGATGGTCTCTTCTTTAACATCAGATTCATGATATATGTGACTAGTTGTAGTAAATATCCAGTCAGATTTAAGATCAAATAAGTTTAAGTTTAATGGCAGCACGAATGACATCCATCTGTATTCTGGTCCAGGCTGTACTAAGCTTCCAACAGTTAATTCACTTAGCTAACCAGCTCTGGAACACAGAACACTCTCAAAAGTAAACATGTCACATGCACTGGCATGCGACCACAGAAGTACACTTAAAGGTAAAGTGATAGGCAAGAATATAACACTAGTGCCTTGTGAAAATGTGGAAAAGCAAGAGAAGTAAAGTAAAATATATTTCCACATCATTTTCACTGTGTTTTCTCTCCTCATGGAGGTTCAAGAGATTTGAGAGTTAAAACATCACAATTTTCAAATGAAGGCTGTAAGCACAAAAATAACCTCTTGGCTTAAATTCAAATGTGAAATCAAAACCACTAGCCCCAAACATGTAAATAAAAATGTATAAATGAGGTTATGTTCTCATGCTCTGCAGAGTATAAACGTATATGGTCATTTGGTGGAGCAGTGTATAGCATTCATATACTGTCAAAATACCGGTGTACTCACTTATAATATGTAAGGTTCTGATACATGGGGCACTACATCTGATACATGGTATTGTATTGTATTTTAATTGCATTTATATAGTGCTTACTACCCCTGACGAGGCGTTGAAGTGCTTTTTCGGCGGGTAGCGCGCTACTCCGGGACCCATAGAGGATTAGTGTTGAATTAGTATAGTGAAACATGCAAGTACATTTTAAGTGGTGGATAGGTTAGTCAGGTATTTGGATTTGGAATGATAGCGGAAGGATAGAGGAGGAAAAAAAGGTTTGTATTTATATAGAGCTTGGTACCCCTGATGGGGTGTTGAAACATGCTATTCAGGAAGCCCATAAAGGATTAGTGGTGAATTATTATGGTGAAATATGAAAGTAATTTAAGTGGTGGATATTAGTCAGTTATATGGAGTGAGAAGGATAGCGGAGGGATAAAAGGGGAAGGAAGGTTTGCATTCATTTAGCACTTGTTACCCCTGATGGATGTTGAAGCGCTTTTCTGGCGAGTAGCACACCACTTCGGAACTCATAAAGGATTAGTGTTGAAAATTAGTATAGTAAAATATGAAGTAATTTGAGTAGTGGATATGTTATTCAGTTATTTGGGTAGAGCAGGGTAGGTGGCGGGATAGTGAAGGGAAAGAGGTTTTTATTTATATAGCGCTTGCTACCCCTGATGGGGTTTTGAAGCGCAAGAAGCACGCTACTCTGGAACCCATCAGGATTAGTGTTGAATTAGTATGGTGAAACAGGAAAGTAATTTTAGTGGTGGATATGTTAGTCAGTTATTTGGATTGAGAAGGGTTGGGGAGGGGTAGAAAAGAGCGAAGAGTTTAGAAAGGTTTGTTTTGGGGGGGAATCGGTATAGTAAAAGAGGTGTAAGATGATGCAAGGAGGGGTAGAGTAGGAGAGAGTCTAGAAAGGGTTATTTTGGGGATCATAGTAGTGGTATGGGGTTCATGATTAAATGAAAGAATGGATGTAGAGGATATATTGAGTGAAGTATAGGCTGAGAAATAGGGAAGAGCATTGGAAATGCTAAATTAGAAGAAAGTGATAAATATATAGATCCATAAGTACATTGAAAGTATATAGATGCATAATGGAGGTGTGTATATTGGGCAGGATTTCTGGCCCTGGCCCTGGCTCTGGCTCTGGCCCTGGTCAGTCTCAAACAGGCTCAAACAGGCAACTGCCTTCTTGTCCTCTCCAGGCTTAGCAGGCTCAAACAGGCAACTGCCCTTGTCCTCTCGGCCCTTAACAGGCTCAAACAGGCAACTGCCTTGTCCTCTCCGCCCTTGGCCTCGACGCCCGGGCTGAGACGCCCTAAGCCAGGCCTTTTATAGCCCTAGTAATCAGGTGACCCTGTCAGCCAATGTGAACCCTAACACTATCCAATCACAACACTAGCACTAAAAATCTAGAACCAATAGGAGACCTGGACCTTACAGCCAATCTTAGCCCTAGTCCAAGCACACAATCCGTTCAAAAACCCTAATCTCTATGTACAATAGAGGCTCTAGCCCTACCAGTAGTCCCACCCCAAGTCCAAGCAACCAATGACACAGGAAGCCATTTGTCCTACTTCCCATAGAAGCCTAACCCTACTCTTAGTCCCACAACCAGTCCAGCAACCAATCACACCAGAAGCCCTAATCGCTACTTCCAAGTAAAAGTCTAACCCTAGCCCTAGTGCCACCCTAGTCCCAACAACCAATAACACAGGAAACCCTAGTCCCTACTTCCAATAGAAATCCTAACCCTAGCCCTAGTCCCAACCATACATTGATTGAATCACAGACCCAGAAACCAATCAGAACACTCAAATACCCAACCAATGAGGACACTAACCCTAATCCAATAGAAACATCAGATACAACCACCAATCAGTGTACACATGTACAACAGCGACCTCAGACAAGGTTTGCTGGCCAGGGAGTTGGAAACTGCTTTTCTTGTTCAGAATCTCCTAGAAGACAGACCATCCACACTTTGGACTTCTGCAGGTAAAGGCCTCACTAACTTGAAATCTGACAAGACTGTTTGAATACAACTTTACTCCCTCTACTGGTCAAAAAACGAAGTGCACAGTCCCTAGTAAACAGTTTAAACAGCTCACAGAAGCACCCTCTGATGTAGAATATCCCTGTTGCTGGGGGGGGGGGCAGGGGGCTGGTTTAACTGGCTTGTGAACACAAAATAGTGGCTGGGGGTGCACTGTTTTAACATAATGGTCTTAGCACAGAGCAAAGGAGAAATTTGGAGGGAAAACTGAAAGTCATCAGCAATGAGAGGAAAAAACTACAGAGTTTGGACTGCAAATCCCACAATTCAACATGTTAAATGGAAGCAATCATGGGCAGGAAAAAACACAAGTTTAAAACACGAAAGAGGTGATAAAATATCCAATCACAGGCAGGTTAAAACTACAATTTTTAAACTGTAACAACCACAGGCCAAGACAGAAATCACAGAAAGGGAAAATAGTTTTTTTTTATAAATCGTTTTTTAAAAAACTTTTGTTTTGGGGAAGAGACAGCACTAGTCTGCCTCCTTACCACTTCCTGGACTCTGCTCACTGCAGTCTGGGTCACAGGGAGGCTGCAACTCATAAGGTGGAGGAGAATGATTTGGGGTGCATCCAGCAAGGCCATAAGGGTCCTGGGCTAGTGTGAGGGGACGGCTCAGAGTTGTGTGGCAGTTGAATAGCCAATCCCCAGTCCTGGGTCTGCTGGCCTGGTGGAAGGGGGGCTGGGGAGCTGCTTTTCCTGTTCAGAATCTCCTAGGATACAGACAGGCTCAATCCACACTTTGGACTTCTGCAGGTAAAGGCCTCACTAACTTGAAATCTAACAATAATTATGTCTGAATAAAACTTTACTTTCGCCACTGGCCAAAAAACGAAGTGCACAGTCCCTAGTAAACACAGTTTAAACAGATCACAGAAGCACCCTCTGATCTAGAATATCCCTGTTGCTGGTGGGAGGAGGGGGAGGCAGGGGGGCTGGTTTCACTGGCTTGTGAACACAAAAAGGTTGTTTTAATATACAGGTCTTAGCACAGAGCAAAGGAGAAATTTGGAGGGAAATCTGAAAGTCATCAGCAATGAGGGGGAAAAACTACAGAGTTTGGACTGCAAATCCCACAATTCAACATGTTAAATGAAAGCAATCATGGGCAGGAAAAAACACAAGTTTAAAACACAAAACAGATGATAAAATATCCAATCACAGGCAGGTTAAAACTACAATTTTAAACTGTAACAAACACAGGCAAAGCTAGAAGTCACAGAAAGGGAAAATCGTTTTTTTAAAAACTTTTGTTTTGGGGAAGAGACAGCACTAGTCTGCCTCCTTACCACGTCCTGGACTCTGCTCACTGCAGTCTGGGGCACAGGGAGGCTGCAACTCATACGATGGAGGAGAATCAGTCCCTAGTATATGGCACTAAGGTGCCCAGGAGGTCCCCTATAGGCTGAAGCATGTAGTATGCCACCTATGGGAGACCGTTTAACCCCTCCCATGCTCATGACGAGCTCAGCTCGTCATGAGCCACGGTACTCGGGTGCTCATGACGAGGTGAGCTCGTCATGACCTTTCGAACGCTCGCACGCTGGGCAAATTCCCCTGCTGTGCGAGCGTTCTAAAGAAACGGGTGTGGTCATGACGAGTTCAGCTCGTCAAGAGCACACGATCACTGTGCTGCATGACGAGCTAAGCTCGTCATGAGCACGGGGGCGCTGTGCGCGCCCCCTCCCCCAGCACAGCGGGGGAATGTGCCCAGAAGGGAAGGGGTTAAACTATCTCTACAGGCCTGCCATTGCAGCCTGTGTAAGCTGGTGCTAGCACCACTTACGAAAGATATAGGTTTCCCTATATCTAAGGTCACTGTACTTAAAACCTATAATTCAAACCCTACAGCAGGCCTTTTCAATCCAAAGGCAGGGTGTTTGGTTCCAAGTGTGAGGGTGCCCCTGCATGAGCAGGACACCCCTACCGCCTTCGGAGTCCATTCTCGTGGGTTGTAAGTGAGACAGCCATATAACATATAGAGGGGCACCGCATCATTACAGGATGACCATCTCAAAACTGGCTGTAACAAACCCGGTCGTGTTTGAAATCAAACATATTAGAGAGTAAAGATGGCGGAGGCCACGCCACACTGGTAGCTTTGAAAGCTATGGTGAAACAGAATGAGTCTCAGAACAGCATCAGAGGGCCCGCCAGAGGCTTGAGAGCTCCCGGGATTAACCAAACCCGGGGCTGTAACAATCCCCAGGTCACAGAGGCACCGAGATCCCACAACAATGTTGAGCAGTAAACAAAGGTAGGTCGCACCAGCCACAAGCAGAAGTGGGTAGACACCCTGATGATACAGAGGAACAAGGTAGGGGATCAAACACTGCTGGGAAATATCTGAATGCCCAGAAGACGGCGCGGCTGGAACCACAATTGAACGGAGGGAACTGAAAGAGACCGTGCCCCCATACAATACAGAGACCACAGAGCAGTATCAAGAGTCATCAAGGACCCCACAGGAGGCCAGAGAGCTCCATTACCACCCAAACCCAGGCACAGAGGGGCACTAAGTCAGGAAGGAACT
Source organism: Lissotriton helveticus (assembly GCF_964261635.1). Classification (NCBI taxonomy): domain Eukaryota; kingdom Metazoa; phylum Chordata; class Amphibia; order Caudata; family Salamandridae; genus Lissotriton; species Lissotriton helveticus. Next base: position 513,083,674 of record NC_136070.1, read on the forward strand.
GAGAATCTGACACTGAGTGGGGCTGTGTATGATGGAGATCGCACATAGCCCGAGGTGAGGAGGATGATAATCAAGGGTCGGGGGAACATGCCAAGTGCCCACTGCTGCAATACCCAACTTGTGGAAGACAACAACCCCGGCTCATAGACACTCAGGGCACACCAACCTTGTTGCTGTGAACGGAGAGACAAGTGGAGAGGAATGGTGATACATGGACCTTACTTGCAACAGGAGCATTAGTAGGGCAGATAGAACCCTGCAAAAACCCAAACCTCACCCTCTACCCCTGTTGGAACAGCTGGAGGAAGGTGAAACAGAGGCAGCAAGGGCAGACAAGTGGAGACTACAGACACCCCTAAGACACCAGCACATTAGGCAACCTGGAAGACGGACTGCACTGCCACGAACCATAGTGGGCATATTACTAAACGACAGAGAGAGGGATGCCATTTTGTAAATGGCACGAACGGGTCATAGCAGATAAACGGGGAGAACGTCAACATCTACCCAGATTAAACCGCAACAGTGCAGCGACAAGGGAAGGCCTTTATAAGTTTCAAATAACACTTAAGAAACTGGAACTGAAATATGCCCTGCTCTTCCCTGAAAATTATGGATAATTGCCCACGGGAAGTCTCATTTCTTCACAGTGGCACAGGTCTGAGAGTAGCTGGGGAGACAGGGATTCCCACCCCCTGAAAAGGGGAACAACACTTGCGAGTCCCGATGGTAAGAGAGGAAAAGACGTTGTAGATCAGAGGTGCCCAGCCACAGCCTCCCTCCAAGTATCAGGCCATAATTGAATGAGTGAAAGTGGTGGCTAAGATTCAACATGACCGCTCCCTGGAAACTACTAATTAATGGGTAGCACTGGATGGAGATATGGAGGAATACGGACCAGAAGGCTCAGAGAGGGAGAGATAATATGAGAAAACAAGCCTGTCTAATGTAAACTCCATCACATCCGAAGAGATCATAGGAGACAAGATGGGCAAAAGTACAAGCTTCAATTAGGGAGGAGGACGGGTGGATAGGGATAGGAGGAGGTTGTGAGCAAAAAGATTTTATGGTCATAACTTCCCAAAGGAATGCCCGAGATAGCAGGCTTGTGACGAATCGCAATTGCCAGAGGTTCCATCACTAGTACAAATAAAAGAGGGGACAGCGGGCATCCTTGCCTAGTGTAGCGATAAATCGGGATGGGGCAGTGAGTCGTTCGTTAAGGCAAATGCATGTAGTAGGTTGTGTGTAAGAAGCCATGAGTCTAGCGGGGTTGGGATGTCCTGGGTTCGATAGGAGTGGAGAGGGAGGAGGGGACGGTGTTGAAGAGACGGAGTCAGAAACTTTAAAGAAAGTTTTAAGGGAAGGTTTTATTTTTATATACGATTTCCGCCTTCTGCTGGTAATCCTCTCTCTGGCAAAAGCATCCGGGTCGATGGGTGGTTTTCTTAGGGACTCCAGCGTGTTCTCCCTCAGGGGGCCGCTTGTCTCGCTGAGTTCGGGGCAATCACCGAAAATAAAAGGAGAAAGAGAACTGATTTAGTGGAAGAGTAGGGATTCAGAAGGATCAGGACCGGGAGGGAGGGTAACCAGTGCTCACAGTGACTTTCTACATCCGTAGTGCGAGGTGCTCGTGCAGGGAACAGGGGAGTCGAGGTCTATACACAAGGCTATATACACTGTACAGGTTACTCGGCAGGCGGTACTCTACGTCCAACCCAACCCACCACTCTTCCCCGTACTTGTTGGAGCCACGCCCCTCCGTGGGAGCGTGGCGGGGCGGCTCGTGGGAACGATGGCCTCCGGGCTTCTCGGACTCCTTCCTGGTCTGCAGGGCTCTTTCGATACTCTCCTCTTCGGTCTTCGTCTCTTCTCTGGTGTAGCAAACTCCTTTCTCTTCCTTGGAAACGCCGTTCGTCTCTTCCTGGGTCCCCCTTTTGACGTTGTTCCGCTTGTGGTGGGCGTGCCTACGTTCTCTGGATACTCCCACTTAAAGGGATCTGCCGCTTCCTCGTCCTGCCACCATTGGTCCTGGTCTTGTATTGCCCACGCATCCCGCGGGCCGGCTTCAGGTTGCTGAAACAAGGGAAGGGAAGCAGGTGAAAGCGGGGTGGCTATCCACCAGTCCAGGTCCGGGGATTGTACCCCCATTGGAGAACCCACCCCGTCACACACCTCCCACCCTGGATTCTCCCGCTCGGGGAGAGGGAAGACTCTGGATAGAAAGTCTGCATTCCCATGGTCAACTCCTTTTTTATGGCATACAGAAAAGGCGTAAGGTTGGAGGGCCAGGAACCATCGGAGCACTCTGGGATTCTTACTACTATTCTGGTGCATCCATTTTAATGGGGCGTGATCAGTATGAAGGATAAATGGCCTCCCCTCTAGATAGTAGTGTAGTTTTTCTATGGCCCATGTAATGGCTAACCCCTCCCTTTCTATGGTGGAGTATCTGCACTCTCTAGGGAAAAGTTTTCGGCTAATGTATAGGACGGGATGCTCTAGTTCATCGGGGCCTGTCTGGGATAACACAGCGCCTATTCCCACAGTAGAGGCATCTGTGGCTAAGATATACGGTTTACCGAAGTCAGGGAACATCAAAACAGGGGCGGTCGTCATGATGTGTTTTAGGGAACTGAAGGAACGCACAGCGTCTGGGGAGGGGTGGATTAACTCTCTGGGCTTCACTTCTTTATGCAACAGGTCCGTCAGTGGGGCGGCCTCTTCCGCAAGTCGGGGTATGAAGCGTCTGTAGTATCCTATGAGGCCTAAGAAGGCTCGCAGGTCTCTTTTATTCTCGGGGAATCTGACTTGTGAAATGGCCTTCACCTTTTCGCTTTGGGATGCAATGGTGCCGTCTCCCAACACGTATCCCAGGTAGTTAAAGCTTGTGAAGGCTGCTCTTGACTTTTTGGAATTGGTGTAGCCCGGGTTGTCGGAGGGCGGTTAGGATGAGCCAGAGATGGTGTAGGTGTTCTTCCCAAGTACGACTGTATATTACTATGTCGTCCAAATAAGCTGAACTGAATGTCAGATAGGGTTGTAGAATCGAGTTCATCAATCGTTGAAACGTAGCTGGTGCCCTGTGGAGGCCGAAAGGAAGGACCGTGAATTCATAGAGTCCTTAGTCTGTGACAAAGGCGGTTTTCTTTCGATCCTCCTTCCTTAGGGGCACCTGCCAATACCCCTTTGTGAGGTCTATGGTCGTAATGAAATGGGCGTCGCCTATATTCTCGATCAGCTCGTCAACCCGTAGTATGGGATAGGTATCGAAGGTGGATATTGCGTTTAAGGCCCTAAAATCCATACAAAACCGTTTGGATCCGTCTGGTTTTGGGATCATTACGATCGGCAAAGACCAGTTGCTTTTTGAGGGTCTGATCACTCCCAAGGACAGCATATCCTGAACTTCTTTCTTTACGGCTTCCCTTCTAGCCGCGGGGATACGGTGGGGACGTTGTTTGACCACTTGTCCCGGAGGAGTCTCGATGTGATATTCGACTAAGTCCGTCTTCCCCGGTAAGTCTGAAAAGACATCTGAGAAGGACTGTACCACCCTCGCCATGTCCTTCTTTCTTTGTTCCATCAGGTTAGGGTTTATCACTAGATGGTCTACTGTTGAGGTATCTCTATCTGCTGAAGGTACCGCCAAGTGGGTTCCTTTGGGTGTAGGTCCTATCCATTCTTTTAACAGGTTGATATGGTAACTTTGAGTCTTCGTGGAGGACAGACGCAACCGGTAGGTGGTGTCCCCTATCGTCTCTACTACCTGGAAGGGTCCTTGCCATTCGGTTTTTCTCTTGCTGCCGATGGAGGGTAGCAACACTATGGCCCACTTTCCCACCGCCAGGCGCTGCAATCTTTCGCCTTTATCATAGTTTTTCTTTTGTCGCCTTTGGCCGCCCTCCAGATTGGAGGAGGCTAGGTCTCTAAGTTTGCCTAACTTAGTTATTAATTGCATGGTGTACTCCAACACGGACTTCTGTTCTTGAGCTTCTTCGGACTCCCACCTGTCTTTGGTCATTTGGTCATCTCCATCAAAGACCTAGGGAGGCGCCCATACAGGAGCTCGAAGGATGAGCAGCCTAGGCTACTCTGTTTTTGAGCTCTCAACACAGAGGGCCAAGGGTAACAGCCGATCCCTATCCTGACCCTCTGAGGTCAACATTTTCTTCAGGGTGGACTTGAGGGTCTGATTGTATCTTTCCACCAACCCGGCAGTTTGGGGGTGGTAAACGGATGTTTTCAGGTGTTTTACGTCCAACGTTTTGCATACTTCCTTCATAAATCTGGAGGTAAAAGGGGTGCCCTGATCGGTCAAGACCTCTTTGGGAAAGCCCACTCGTGAAAATAGTTCAACGAATTTCCCTGCAATGGCAGTCGTGGTGGGTGCTCTCAAGGGAAATGCTTCGATGAATCTAGTGGCATAGTCCACGATAACCAGATCGTATAGATTACCTTTTGAGGATTTAGGCAGGGGGCCTATTAGGTCCATGCCCACACGTTCAAATGGTATGCCTATGATGGGCATGGGTTGCAAGGGGGCTCCTATGGGTCTGTGCGTGTTACGTCGCTGACAGATCTCGCATCGTGCACAGTACTCCTGTACCTCCTTATATATTCCGGGCCAAAAGAAATGCCGTAGAATGCTTTCGGTCGTCTTTTCTTTCCCTGCGTGTCCTGCCGTGAGGTGGGTGTGGGCAAAGAAGAGCACCTGCTCCCTAAAGGGGGTGGGCACTAATAGCTGGGGGCAACTCCCTTCCTGGGATACCCTGTATAACAGGTCTCTTTCAATGATAAACCTGGGATATGGCTGGGTGGCGGTTCCCTGTGAGGTATGCGCGCTTTCCCACGCATTAAATAAGGACCTGTCTTTTTGTGCGAATTTGAAACTGCGGTCCTCTGCCCACGGTTTAGGAGTTATGTAGGCAGGAATAGGCCTATTCTCCTGGGGTATGGGTTGGTGCAGGGTGTTCCTAAAGAGGGATAAGAACTCGGGGTTATCTACTCCTAGGATCACATCTTCGGGTAGGGAGTCCACCACCCCCACCCTGACAGTGCTCGACCCTTTGTCGGGGAATCTCAAAGTAATCGAAGATAAGGGGTAGGGTTTTACGTCCCCATGGACGCATCTTATGTAAACTGTTGCTTGGGGAACGAACTGGTTAGGGAGTACAAAGCGCTCTTGCACTACGGACTGTCTGCATCCGGAATCTAGAAGAGTCCTTACTTTATAGCTATTCATCCCCATACTTACATAAAAGGAAGCACCCATTTCAGCAGAGTATAGCACAGTTTTGGGTAGGTATCCCACTTCCATAGGTTCACCTGGGGGTCATTTCCGGGGGCACATTCGAGCTATGTGGCCCCATTCCCCACACTCGAAGCATTGGGGGGCTCTCCCCAATGGGGAGAAGCCTCCCGGCGGTTTGGGACGCGGAGTTTCCCCGCTGGGTTTGTATTTCTCCTCCGCCTTCTGGAGTGAGGGCTGTTTGTTGCTTTTCTCATTTTCCCAGGTGGGGATCCTGGGCTGGGCTCTGGCGAAAGTAGCCGCCATCTCAATGGCCTGTCCTATATCCAGTCCGGAGTGCTGGCGTAGCCATCTCTGGGAGGCATAGGGGAGAGAATCCATGAATTGTTCCAAATATATTTTATTCAGGATCTCCTCCTTGTTGAACAACTCCGGTTTCAACCATTTATCTGCCATCATTTTTAAACGGAAGAAGAGAGTTTTGGGGTTCTCCCCGGGTACCCCTCTCTCCTTCCGGAAGCGCACTCTGTAGGCTTCCTGATCTAGTCCCAAATGATCCAATATGACGTCCTTGATTGTTGCATAAGGGATATTCCCCAGGGGATTAGCTGCTTGGTAGGCTGACTGGGCCGCCCCCGTGAGGAGAGGCGCAAGAAAGAACGGCCACTTTTCTTCGGGCCAGCCCAAAGGGCGGGCTGCCCTTTCGAAGTTCATTATAAAGGCATCTGGATCCTCGCCACATACATACTTTTGGAGGGCAATACCCGAGGGGTTTGGTGTATGTACCCTAGTCTCTCCGGTAACAAACCCGGGTGGAGGCGGCACGTGCTTCAGGCTCTCAATGTGGGCCGCTATGGTAGACTTAAACATTTCCCGGTCTTCGTGTGCCGAGGACAACTGCCTCTCCACAGCCCTCTCCAGCTTTTCCTGACCTTTGATCACGTGTTGAATCAGGGCATCCATCTTTTTGCTGCAGACGGATTGTGCTGGTAATCCCACTTCTGACACCAAGTGTCCTGGGTTCGATAGGAGTGGAGAGGCAGGAGGGGACGGTGTTGAAGAGACGGAGTCAGAAACTTTAAAGAAAGTTTTAAAGGAAGGTTTTATTGTTATATACGATTTCCACCTTCTGCTGGTAATCCTTTCTCTGGCAAAAGCAGCCGGGTCGATGGGTGGTTTTCTTAGGGACTCCAGCATGTTCTCCCTCAGGGGGGCGCTTGTCACGCCGAGTTCGGGGCAATCACCGAAAATAAAAGGAGAAAGAGGACGGATTTAGTGGAAGAGTAGGGATTCAGAAGGACCGGGAGTGAGGGTAACCAGGGCTCACAGTGACTTTCTACATCCGTAGTGCGAGGTGCTCGTGCAGGGAACAGGGGAGTCGAGGTCTATACACAAGGCTATATACACTGTACAGGTTACTCGGCAGGCGGTACTCTACGTCCAACCCAACCCGCCACTCTGCCCCGTACCTGTTGGAGCCACGCTCCTCCCGTGGGAGCGTGGCGGGGTGGCTCGTGGGAACGATGGCCTCCGGGCTTCTCCGACTCCTTCCTGGTCTGCAGGGCTCTTTCCATACTCTCCTCTTCGGTCTTCGTCTCTTCTCCGGTGTAGCAAACTCCTTTCTCCTCCTTGGAAAAGCCGTTCGTCTCTTCCTGGGTCCTCCCTTCTTTTGACGTCGTTCCGCTTGTGGTGGGCGTGCTTACGTTCTCTGGATACTCCCACTTAAAGGGATCCGCCGCTTCCTCGTCCTGCCACCATTGGTCCTGGTCTTGTATTGCCCACGCATCCCGCGGGCCGGCTTCAGGTTGCTGAAACAAGGGAAGGTAAGCAGGTGGAAGCGGGGTGGCTGTCCACCAGTCCAGGTCCAGGGATTGTACCCCCATTGGAGAACCCACCCCGTCACATGGGGCTATCCCCACTTTCCCTAAGAAAGTGCCAGCCTACCCGATCCAAGGCTTTCTCGCCACCTAGAGAAACCAAGCAAGAAGGTATGTTCTTTAACTGAGCTTTTTCAATAAGGTGAGCTAACCGACGAATGCTATCAGCCCTTGGAAGTGATGAATGAATTCTACTTTATCTGGTTCTATAAGTTCTGGCAGGTGAGGCTCTAGGATCTTGGTATAGATCTTCGCATCAGTATTTAAAAGGGCAATGGGACAATAGGAGGTAGGCACAGAAGGGTCTTTTCCCAGCGTTAGAACGAGCACTATTTCCGCTTCAGACATAGTTGTAATAAGGCCTGTGATGTCTGTGAAGTCTCTTGTGCTCACTACACAGATTGTGATGCCCCATGCGCCCTCCTCTCGTTACTTGATGGGGAAGTATGTGCTACATTATGGGACTTCTTACACTCAATAAGACAAAAACATACCGGGAACTACATTTTTGGGAGGCAGTGTTGATATGAAATACAGATTTGAAGTATGTTTGTGCTACTTTGTGCAAGATTTGGTGGTTTGCCCTGTTAGGCATTTAGATGATAAAGTGGGATATGTAACAGAAAGGAGCCCACTAGATAATGTACTATCAGTGAAAAACACAGCTTATCAGTGCATTCACCGAATGCCCATGTGTCTTGCCCAATCACCCAAGAAATTTCCCAGTTAACCCCGGCAAAGTCTAAGGGCCAGTTGCTTAACATAGACTGGATTGTGTGGTAGGCCTATGTACTGCATGTGAGCACTGCTGTTGAGACGTTTGTGGAGCGAGTCCCATTTCACAGTGTCTAAGCATCTTATTTTTTTGCACTCATGCCAGCCAACATGTGCATCAGGTTACAAAGATGCGATCTAGGTATTCAAGCACCATTGTTACAATGCGATGCAACATAAGGTCAGGCATCTGAATTGTTCCTGGCATGATGCCTCTGGCCTGTGATAAAAAAAAACCTATGGACAGTGTCTGGCTCATCTATTAGTTGTGCTTAATGGGAACCCAAGAGTAAGACTAAGCATGGACTGCAGGCACTCTGGATTATGGCCAGGCCCCAAGGAGATGGATACCAGATGTCATCAGTGGTGCCCAATCCCCACACATATTACTGAGCATGGACTTCAGTTGTGCATCTTGGTACAACTACTCTGTAAAATGGGTGCATTGGCCAAGCTTGAAGAAGTCCTACCTGGTTCACAGTGATCAAGAAGGTCATGGCAACTCTGCTGTTATGGAGGAATTGGTGAGACCATAAGCCACTGTGATCTACTCTCCAGAGACACTGACAAAGCCAAGAATACTGTAGTTTTCAGACACTATGCCACCTGCCATTGCTCATGCTGCCACATATCACCTGCATTCCTATAAGCACCAGTGAAGAGTACTGATCCAACACCCATTCCTGGCCCCTAGTCAGATGATAGGTGTTTCCTCCAGCTACTAGAGATAGGATCAAAGTGTAAGTGCCCAAAGGACTTGAGATGGTGCAAGTGAAGAGAAGAAGCAGAAGAAGTTCCCAATACAAAATTATACATGGGACCTGTAGAAGAGGAGGGCAATGAAGTAGAAAGAGAATAACTAAAGGATATTATCAGGCCACTTTCTGATACTCGTTGTTCATAACAGTGGACTTTTTTGCACAACATAAGAGCAGGATAAAAATTATAAAATTTTCAGAAGTGCCACAGTACGAATCAAACCAGCTGCAATAACTGAACTTCGGGACAACTACTCTACTTGCATTTGACATCACTAACTCGGACCCCACAATAGTAAGGGTACACTAGGTTACACTTTTCACAATAATAGAAAAACCATAGATTGGGTGTCCTGGAAGAATGACTGGAAGTGAAAGCTATAAATAAATTTACTTGAGTGGTTTGGTTCACATCAAGGGCACCCTGGAACAAGAAGACATGAAGAAAAGGCATGTACATTGTTGTCACTGATAGGGAGCTGCTGAATTTCAGGTGCAAATGTAAGTAGACAAATGGATAAGGGACACCCATAAAAGTGACAGAGGGAGAAAGACGCACTGGAGTGGAAGTGGGGAACATGAAGCTCAAATGAAGAACATAGAATGTCAAGGTGAGCCTATGGGAACTAACAAGAGGGACATGAGGTCTATATTCCACCACCAGGGGCAAATATGTGACACTGCGGATGTATATTACATGGCAAAGTAACTATATTGGGGCACAAGGGGGCTAAAAGGTCCACTTATTTCTTGTGGGCTGACTACTGTTGCTGTTACCCAACACGTTCACCTGCCCAAATACGTACTACTGCCACTTACCTGCTCTTTGATGAGGAGGCTTTTTTTAAAGCACATATTCCATCGCAGCTCTTCCGTTCACATCATAAAAACCTTTGGCTGTTAAACTGGATATTAAACTTAAAGTGGCAAGAATAACCTGTAATTAAGAAAAAACGTAAGCATGGTTAGTGAGAACCTTTTTGTGTATGAATAGGAGAGAATCACACATTCCGGTCAGAAAGCAGCAAGGGAGGAAACCATACAATCTCGTCTTCCTTTTGTCCACAGAGTAGAGAGCTATACATTTTTATGTGTGGAAAGCCAGTACCTGGATACAACCTTTTAAAGTATGTTGCAAAAAGGGCTATTATGACACACTGAGAATGAAAACTAGAGTTAATTTAATTAAACTGTTTTTACAGAGTGTCTGATTGAAGTGTGATTGAGGGAATATTCAAATATTCCAGGTGGGCTACACCGTCTATAGGTGCCTGGGATTTGATAAAAGATCAAGAAAAACATTGCAAAATATGCCTAGGTAGGTCACAACCAACAAAAAGGCTTTCAGGACCTGGTATTGATTACAAAAACGCAAATGAGAATTCAATAGGCTGTGGATTGCACTGCTGAAGGAATCAAAACAACCTAGAGTAGTCTGTGGGAAGAATGATGGCCGCTGTCTAACTCCACCTGCAAGATTGAGCAGACATCCCAACATGGACAGCAGATAACAAATGGGTTGCAGTACTTAGAGTCCATTGCCCCACACCTTGTTGTTTGGTTGATCCATATCACTTTTAAGAAGTCGTTTTGGCTCAAGACCGTAAATAGTCACAATCTCCTGTATCCACGTAGTGAGTTAAAATTCACACCCCTAACATGGTTCTGTACACTGTGTATTTGCACAAACTAGCCCCATTGGTTTCAACTGCCAAATAATACATCCATGCTTGATTTCTGTGATTCTAACATTCCTAGTAGAGTCCTCTTCTCTGATGTTTCTGGTTTAATCTGTAAAATATCTAAGGTTAACTTGGTTTATATTGTGCCCTGAGGTTAAAAATCACAAACCCAATACACCTCTCAAAGAGAATCCAATAGAGACAAAGTCATTGCAATACAACCTTTTGTTCGTTATCAAAAGAAAATAGCTTTGTTGATTTTCCTTCGTGCCTATGTCCTGTGCTTGCTTACATGCTGAACATGGTGTTTCTGATACTGAAGTTACTTGCTTTCTCAATGGGACTGAAGTAAGGCACATTGTGGACATACATAGTCACATATTTTCCAATTTCTACATAAAATACATCTTTAATCTTTTATATCTTTATGACTTTTCAAATGTGCACATTGAATATTATCCTGTATTATTGATCAACGTTTGGTGAGATTTCGATGAGACATAGCCTAAATATTATTCTTGGTAGAGACATTTGCAATACCTTACACCACAGATGTTAAAGCTTTGATGAGATATTAATATTCTGAACTTCAAAACCCCTTATTTGATCATCAACATTCTCCTCCTCAGTGAGGGGTCAACTCAATGTGAAATGCAGACCTTACATGTTAACAGCGCACAATAACTTTCTTTTAACACACATTTATTCAACAATTAGGGAACAGCAACCTCTGGGATTGTTTCTGAAAATGCATTGACACAGACTAGCACAGGAAAACTGGGATATATCCACTTGGACAGGGAGACAATGGAACACAAGACACACCAAAGTGACACAAATGGCTGGAGGTTGCATGACCCAACACCTCCACGGAAGACTTGCCTTGGAGAAAGTCAACAGCCTGTGGTGTGCACTGTGGTATGAGGCTATGTAAGTAGAGACCACTGCACTATGCAACAACTGCATAACTTTAATTAGATTGAGTTGCTAATTATGAAACTGCTTTAACATGGATTGCTTTACGTATAATAGCTTGATGGTACCATGCGATTGTCATCCTCAAGCACGTGACGGACAGCATCCAGATAAAAGGCACCTTCTGAATCTATTAAATAAAGCCATACACCAAATGTTCATAACACATAGATATTGACTTTGTCTAGTAAGATCAAGATTAATACAGAAGAAGTGAAGTTTTCACTATCAACTGTGATTACCACCTTGAGGGTCCTGTGTTTCAGTTTTGGTGTGTGAGCCTGTTACTGTGAGTCCCATGGGGCTATCAACGCCTTCCTGTTTCGCTGTGCATGTCCGTGTCATCATGTACCACTGAGCGTGTCTGTGTCTGCCTGCTCCATATTTTATTTCCCTTTTTGTTCCTGTCCAGTGTCTATGTCAGGATCGGTTTTCACAGTGTCCCTGTCCCATTAATGGCTCACAATGGGAACAATTAACCGAAAAGAAAACAGTGGCACTCCTTTATTTCTTCACCACGATTCACATAATTGAAGCTGATATAAGCAAGACTTTATTCGTAAATTGCAGTGCTCTAACAGGAAAAGTTGGCAGTTAATGTAGCATAGGAATATAAAATTGAAGTGATTTGCTTATAGACTACAATTTAGGGCTCCGGATTCTATGACAAGCATGATATCCGTTTAACTATTTTCCCTGTCTAAATCACACACTGCCACCACCCCACACAGTCTTCAGAAAGGAGCTTACAGAGTAGCTGTAATGTTGTAGCACGGGACTCTGCACCTATCTGCATCAAGCTGCTTTCAAAATATTTAAGGGCCTCACTAGAGTGAGAATGGGCTGCAAGAGTAAAGTGAAGAGAAAAAATAGACATAAATGAAAAATAACACAATATAAAATTATGCAAGAAGGAACTTAACGCCGGGGAGCAGCCCATCAAGGCCATTCTTCAACTCATGTCCAGGAGGTATGTTATCAATTGTCTACAACATTTAATGATGATCTTGCGAGCCCATGGTACTCATGTGTCTACTATAGCTGTATATAGTAAACTGGGTATCATATTCCAGTACCAAGCCAACCAATGCACTGGGAAGGGAGATAATTACTAAAGCAATAGTAGCTTTTAAGACAATCAAGTTACGAGCAGGGCAGTGTACAAAAATCAATGCTGCTGAGGACCTGATCCCTAGTAAAGGCCAAAATATACTTGCAGTATCACAAAGATATACATACCTGCATGCATACATGTATGACCAACTCACCCAGTGACAGAATAATAGCCATGGACAACTTGAGTGGCTCTTCCTTTTCATCGGAAATCCCACTTGAGGGTGTGCAGATCTGTCAATAACAAAGCCATAATAAATAATAATGGAAGCTAGGCTATCTGAAAGTCAAACCCATACATCCAGAAAGCAAATAACTTCCAGTGGGGAAATGACAACATAGGAGTTTGTCAGGACTTATAGGGCCATGATCCGTACCGCGCTACAGCAACATTAATTGTGGGGAATACAAGGTATTCAGGGAGCCCGATATTGGTGGAAGTGCAAACCCTCAGCTACCACTCTAAGATGGATGCCTTAGTTTCCTATGGTTTTTGGATGGTTTGTAGACTCTGAAGTCTGGGGAGATTGCAGAAGGTAGTGGTCCTGAATGCTTTTAACAAAGCTGGCACTAGTGGCGGCTTTTCAAGGAAATCAAGACGGAGGCTGTTACACTTCAACTTGTTTTATCTCTGGGGACGGTAAAGCCGTTCCCCTTTTGCATCCTAGCTATCTGGCCAGCAAGGTGGGCTGCATGCTTTTCAGAGCAGGCCTATTTTGCTTCACTTTTTGCCCCTTTTGCATCCCAGGTCTCTAGTCAGCAGAGTGGAGAGCAAGTGTTTGTCGGTGGCTGCATTAGGGCCTTTTTCTGTTCTCGCCGCCACTCACTGTTTCTGCTGTACCATTTCATTTTTTTGTCTTTACCGGCATTCAGTTCTCGTACTTTGGTCCCCATCAGAGATGCTTGTCTTTTGTTTCCTATTCATTCCAGATTATACGTGCCAGCATTGCTATTTGGAATTTCATGCTTATTGCCGTCAAGTTGTGCTCCTGTTTTCAGAGGGCCTTCTTGTATGTAGACTGAGGTCTTGAATGCTTCAAGCTTGGATTGTAAGGATATTCCAGAAATATTATGTGTTTGAATTGTTTGAACTAAATTGTGGGGTAGTTTCTGCACATATTGCATTTAGGAACCCTAGAGGGATAAATACAGAATTTCCTTTGATTGATGGCATTAATCAAATGTTTATGATACAGCCTAATTATTAATAAATATATTGATTTAAGAATGGGTTTACTGTTGTTGGGAATGTCACGAAGAGTCCAGTTTATGTTATATAGTAACGTCTAACTGGACAATTGAACCTCTGAGATAAGCTTTGTTAGTATAAAGTCTGTTGTAAACCATTGTTACTGGGTAAAACTTGGATCCCTTCCCTTTCCCTGACACTCTGTTCCTCTGTTACCTATTATCAGAGCCAGAGCTGCCGAGAGGCAGTCTTATGGGGGGTTCTTGCAGAGGAGCTCTCAAAACTGACAGATTTATATCCATTGTCTTCTTTATTTGCATCCGAGAAGCAAATTGATTCATATAGGCTTTTTATGGATTATAATTTAATATTTTATGCAAGAGAGTTTCCCAAATGTTGCCCTTTAAAAACACTCCTACTATAAATTAGATTAAGGTAGAAACTTTATTTGTTCCAATATGTTACACAGGAAATGTCTGTCGCCTCCCACTGAAATACTTTGTATGTCCTCATGTATATACTTACCAGGTGATGCAGGACGGCAAGCACGGTTGGCACAGTTCCATCCAGCGCTCTACAACTCTTAGTAACAGCTGCCTTGATGCATAACTCAAGGGTCTGCAAGGAGATAGGAAAATTGAAATTAGGCCAAAGGGCAGTTTGAGGAAATGAGGATGGTCAGTGGTGAATTACAAACTTCAAAGTATAAATTCTGTCTGAATGCAAGAATGAGTTGGTGTGTGAATGAGCTCTTGTGTACTAATTCTAAATACATATGACCACAAGTAGATTTTGACAGATGACTGTGCTTATGTCTAATTTTTGGTTGCTCTGTTTTCTTGACTCACAGTGCCGCAAGATCTCTCAGATCCACATAGCAATTTCTATAAAGGTTATCTGTCAGATGTTGGATTTTAGTCCATCAAGGAACCAGAAAAGGACATGTTCAGCATTTAACAGGGGCATGCCCTAAAACATGTAGCCTAGACTCACTTGTTATCGTAGGCCCTGTATTCTTAGCCACTGTTTCTGATGGCCCTTGCCGTGGTTGTCCTAGTTCTCTTGGTGGTTCTAGTTCTCTTGGTTGTCTGCTTCTTATGGCACTCTTGTCAACATCCTCTTGGTCATCTAAGTCCCTTCCTTCCTGTCCCTGGTCTTCCTGTTGGTCTTGGTCTTAATGGTACCCATCAGTTTTGTTGATCTCTCTTTCCTTTTCAAATCATCATTCTGCCTTTGCTTTTCCTGTCCCTAGTTCTCCTGATGCTTGTCCCGTTGTGATTCTCTTGATGGTTGTGTCCTCTCGGTAGACCTGGTAATCCTAGTGCTCCTGGTCTTCCTGGTTGTCCTGGTCCCTCAACTCCTCTTGGTCATTCTCCTCTTCCTGCTCTTCCACCTATAGGTTTTTCTCTTCATGCTCCTAGTTTACCAGGTCTTCCTTGTCATAGTTCTCCTAATCTTCGTATTGATTTTCATGTTCTACTTTTTCTAGATCTATTCCTCCTGATCATCCTCTTATTCTTTTTTCCCTTCTGTCAACTCATATTTTCCTCAAACTCATCCTCCTGGTCTTCATCCACATATTCTTGGTCCTGGCCTTCTGGGTATTGGTCATTGGCCATAAGTCACCCTCATCCTCCTGAAATCCTACTCCTGTTAAAAGGGTTATCTTTACTATGGTGCTTATTGCTGTGTCCCTCTTAGTTGTTCTTCTGGTGCTCTTGCCCTGGTGTTCTTCAATCTTTTCATTCTTCTGGTCCCAGTCCTGCTGGTCCTCATGATCTTCCTTGTCCTTATGCTCATGGTCCAGCTAATCTTGGTCATCCTCTTACTGGTCCTCTGGATCCTCTGGTGCCGTTACTCCTAGCAATCCTGGGGACTGCTGTTCTGGAACTCATAGCCTCCACCTTCTCTTCTTGGTCCTCTTCCTCTTACTGGTCTTCCTCCTCCTGGTTTTCCTCCTTATTCTGCAAGTCCTCTTGGAAATCCTTTTCCTAGTCTTCCTGGTCTTGATCCGCTTGGTTTTCCTAGCTTTTGGACATGGTATTGGTCCCCTGTTGGTTCAAGTTTTCCAAATCCTACTGATGGTCCTGGAGTTTCTAAACAACTAGGCTGTCCTAACCCCCCACCTCCCCTTCTACTCATCCTTATAGCCATCTTTTCCTCCTCATTCTGTGTAAGGTATTCATAGTGGTGTAGGTTCTCCATGGTGACCTGGCCATCTTCTTCCTTCTTCTTCTGGTGGTCCTGGTCCTCCTGATGACCCTCCTTTTCCACTTGCACATCCTTCTTCTCCTCTTTGGCCTCCTGGTTCTGGTCCTTATGGTCTACTTCATTCTACTTATTCTCCTGGTTTTACTGACTCTCCTCTTTGTCTTGGGCATGCTGGGCCTTATGTCCTTGTGGTCTCAGTCATCCTGGTCGACTGTGGTCTGTGGCTTCCCGATCCTCCAGGTCTTTCTCATGGTCCTCCTGCTATTGCTTTCTCTTCATTATCTTGGAAATCCAGTTCCTTGTGTTTCTAATCCTGCTAGTGATCTTGGTCCTCCTCCTCCTCCATCCAGTTGTACTGGACTTTTTTGAGGGTCTTGTTCCCTTGTCTCCCTCCTCTGTTTGACCACCTCTTCACCCTCCTGTTTCTCCCTGTTCATCCTACAGGTCCTCTAGGTATCTGCCTGCTTCTCCAAGTGCTCCACACTCCACTAATATAGTCTCATCCAAAGTCAGCCAAATACACCCTGCAGCCAGAGGACACACTTAGATGTAGCATGGGTGGATGGACACTATTGGAAATACATGTTCCCCTTTTTTCCTGTTAGATAGTAAAATACAGACATAATTGGGGTGTTCCTCTAAAACCTGGATCCATGTGTCACTACACCTGTTTCACTATTAACATTTGTGGACCAGAATTCCTCAATGTCCCTCTTGCAGCCCTGCACACTTTGAACTATGGGAGTACAGAGGAGCCTAAAAGGGTAGCGATTGCTTATGACAATCAAAGGCAACGTGGAGGCAGGAGCTGCAGCACAGACGATGGGTGACTAAAATCAGTTTTAGAAACACATTTAGCTTCACAGATGCTAATGAGAAAAATGATCACCTGCAATGAAGGCTTAGAAGACTCATTGGGGGAAGAGCCTCAAATTATGTATATAGTCAATATGCCATACACCAAAATCCTGTCATGTTTTTATGTTTGTAGCTGGTATTCAAATTTTTATTACAAGTGGAGTCTGTCAAAAGAGGGACTGGTAAGGAAATTTGAACATCCTGTCCTTTTAACTGTAAGTGCTCAGATCTGGCAGAAACTGGCCCACTTAGCCTCAACATTAATCTTCTATTCTCAAGCCTCACCAAACAATACTTCTGTGGAAATGAAAATTGGCAGATTGAAGACGTAATGATTCTAATAGTGTGTCCACCAAGGCCCCTGTAACTACGGATTATTTCCTTTGCTAATATTTGTTTTTTTTTATTTCACATAGCAACTAAAATCAGGTGGTGAAGTTTTTCGCAGACACTCCAACTGATGCACCCACACTGGGCGGGACTAAGTTCCCATTGCTCATCTTTGCAGATGATACATTAATTCTCTCTAAGACACGTAGTGGTCTCCAAAAGGCGATCAACAGATTTGAGGATTTTTGTAAATTAAATGATCTGCAAATAAATGTGAGCAAGACCAAATTTATGGTCTTAACTAAAAATCGTCCCACTAAAAGTTACGTCAGCATGAATGGAGTCACCCTTGAACAAGTGGATGTTATGACCTATCTTGGTGTGACTTTAGACTATCGCTTACGCTGGAACCCACAGGTTGACGCTCTCCACTTAAGATCTGTACGCCTTACGGGTTGCCTAATCCAGGAGCAAAGAATGTCCTTGACTAAAAGGGTTTTACCAGCACTTAAGATTTTTGAAGCAAAAATTAGCTCTGCAATTTTGTATGGGGCCGACCTATGGCGTTTTATGGACCTAACCCCTTTAGTAAGAGCTCAAAATAATTTTTTGCGTAAACTGGTAGGATTACCCAAATCCACACCAATTAAACCCCTCTTGTTGGATATGGGCTGTAAGCCGATAAATGAGATGGCACGGTACCGGCTCGTAGCATTGTGGAGACGGATCTGGACGTCGCCGGATCGAAGTCTCTTTGCTAACGAACTAGCGGAAGTGAGATCTATTATGGGTTCTGGCAATATCCCTTGGCTCCGGGAGGTGAAATTAATCTTGGATAGTATGGGACTTAGCCAATTGTGGGCTAACCCAGGGTCTACTGTGTTTCCCTCTAAAAAATTATTTAAAATGCTCTTCTGGGCTTCTGTTAGACACCAACTTGTTGCACTGTCAGATGCTACCACCCGATTCCTGGTGCACAAATTGGATCCCCTACTTGAGAACTATTGGGATGTTATTACCAGGAGCCTGGACAAAAAATTATACAATCAGTTTAGAGTTGGGTCTTTGCCAGTAAAATCCTTTTCTAAGAAATGGGATGGTTATACAACTGAGTATTGTCCCTGGTGTAATGACCAAAAGGAGAGTGTGGGTCATTTTTTCTTTGCCTGTCCGGCCTACTCAGCCCCAAGGAATAAATGGATTAGGCCCATTTGTCGTCAGTTGAATATTGGAGGGAGTGCAGAGGCATTGTGGGCTCTAAGAACAAACACTTCAGAGATTGTAGTTATAGGAGTAGCAAAGTTCCTAGGGTGGGCCTGGGTTATCAGAGTTAGACACCTTCATGTACATTGACTATAACTTTTAATAGGGATATTTTTTTCATACTGAGTCTTTAAATTTACTGTTTAATTCTGGTCTTAAAATGATGAATTGTTTTGGATGAAATATGATATTGTTAAAATTTTATGTATAGATGATCTGGTTTTACTCCTTTTATGTAGATTGTCTTTTTTGATGTAAAAATCGAAATAAAGACGTATGAAACTGAACTAAAAGTAGTATTCAATAATTCCAACACATTATCGATTACCAACATGATACATTTCCAGTGCTCCTCTTAAGACTTCATTGTTTTACCTGTATGTTCGGTCACCAGGAGTGTAATGTAAAGTCATTGGGCTCTTTAATGAAGGTCATTTGTAAATGTACTTGTATTTCACAAGGTGTAAGCAGCCTCTCAGGCTAGAGAAGATGCAATGGCACGCTGTTTGTTCTAAGAGGTCACTGAGGCTTCAGGAAGCCCAATTACTGCTTGGGACCTATGTCAGGGCTCTAGTGACTGAAGATCTGCGGTTTTGTTGTGATTAACGCATTAAGATGGAGCGTCAGTATGCTCGATTTCACTTCCATAACCAAATTTTACTTACCCAGTATCATAACAACAGGTGGAGCAAATTTCAGCACTGTTGATGTTTATTTAAATTCTAGCACAATTGCTTTGGTTCACATTTCTCCTTTATTAATCCCGATTTCATATGTAACAAATACAAAATTGCATTTTGCTTCTCTGGCTGCCTTCATGGATTGTGTACAAATCACAATTCAGCTGGTTCAGTATTTGGAATTAATGTTGGAAAACTATATTCCCTGGAATCCTTTCTTCTCCCAAAACAATAGATAAGCTCAAAGCTGTAGAAATTGCCAGGTGTGAATGTGTCAAATAGTGGGGAATTACTGTCCGAATTGGTGTGGTGTTTCCATTTCTCACGGGTACCTAAGGGGCAAACTTGGAATCATAGGTTTTTCCTACATCCCAACATTTCTGATTCCCACAACATTGGTCTTGTCAGGTGCGGAATACCAATGTGTTGGCCCACTGTACACATGATGGAGGCCTGAACCATCTCACACCTCCACCTGTGGTGTAACTAACTCACCAATGGAACCCTGTAGTTCTGTATTCAACCCTTATTTCTCAATAATGTAGTGTTTCATTGCAGCGAATCTCTCCTTATGTGATATGGTGTTCATTATGAGTGGATCATTTGGATTGGTTGAAGTGGCAAGCATGGACAGCAAATAAAGGTCACACTCCCCGTGAGCAAACGAAATGCCATATCAGCAGGAAGCTGGGGCTGGAGCCTTTCAACTTCATTGACCAACCAAGGAAGCTCCTTATCTAGTTGCTCCTCTGGCAGACGGAGGCCAAATGTCCCAGAGCGGTAATGACCTGCCCCCAGACCTGTTAATAAAATTACACCAGGTTTTCAGTTCCACACACTAGACATTAACTCCTAAGAAAACATGAGCCACATGTGCAAGTAGGGGGGTTCTCTGGAAAGGCAGTTGCACTTGACATCTGTTAATGGGAAGTGATTCTGTCATGCAAAGACACTGATTCTCTAAAATAGAAATGTTATCCATGAATTTGTTTCTCTTGTCTTATTTGGATGAGGGTTCCCCACCCACTCTCTCTATTTTCTCCCACTCCCCAGCTCTTTTTTTTAATATATTTCCCCTGCCTCCTATTCATGGACAGGTTGTGGTAGACATAGAAAATACACTACTGCTACTGCGATTTTATTAAATTACCCTAGAATCTAATTCGGTTACTTTCTGTTTCAAAAATACTTATTACACTTACTGTTCCCTAATACTTAAGTATTATAGCATGGTTTAGCCTTGATTGTGTTTTATATATCTGACCGGATATGAATTTGATACTTGGGTGGGTACAATACAGGCTTTTACACATTTTATTCAGCTACAAAAATACAGATCACAAGTCTGGAGAATGAATTTCATTTTTTTGTATTTCATCAAATGAGGTATATATGCAAAGGCAGAGAGAGAGGCAGCCAATGTGCATGCATCAGTCATCTCACAAAACGTTAACAGCTCTCAACCTTCATCCACTGCGCTCTGTTCTTTCCCCACTTTCTAACTCACCTCCTGGAGACTGGGGATGGTTTCAAGGAAAAATACCTTACAGGTTGAGTAGGCTTCAAAGAAAAGTGTGACTAGAGGAGTGTCTACACTGGCAGCAAACTGGCCGGATAACTTCTCAATGACTGCACAAAATAAAAAAATCACAGTTAAGTTCAAAGGCTTATCTACACATTTACCACCTTGCCTGGTCGTGCATAGGACATACTGAGCGAAAACAAAGCAATGTGTCTGGTAGTAGGAAATTATTTCTAGCAGGTATTTGACTCAATTCACATAGGTATTCTCTGACTCTCATAGATCATATAGTGGTAACCATTTCATTCCTGCACCCTATTGCACGTTTGCAGCATTCTAGACAATACATGGTAATAATTCCACATTATTGCAACTCATTGTATTGAACTAAAAAGAAGGAAAGGCAGAATATGTGTCAAAGTACTTTTTACTTAAAATTAGCAACAAAGCAATTCATTTTGTTCGGTTTTGTTGTTTGTGAAAAAAGAGTGGAGAAATCAGATCTTGCACAAGTTATTACTGCATGACAATATTTGCCCTCTGGGCAAAATAAAAAAAGTATGTAAAAATATAAAAGATGATGCATCAGAGTATTCCTTATCAGTAATTTTGTGAATCCTTTTATGTGGTTAACAAAGAAGAGCTGGTTCCGATATACCAAGAGTAAAAAAAGTGGTGTAATGATTTTGCACTATTCTTCTACTCAGGCAGGAAGACACTACACTGGTTTTAATCTCACATCTAAATAAACACTGATTCACTCAATTTCCTATTTTAAACATAGCAAAAAGTGTGAAATCACAATGCCCCTTTTTTTGTCCTAATATTGCAAATGGTTAGTTGGGATCAAATCTTGCTTCCTGTGTTCTCTATTTTTCAAGAGGCAAAATTGTTAAAATATATTTACTCCATGATTTGCACCAGTCTAAACCTTTACTTAATATGGTGACTAGTTTGCAATTGTGCGAGCTGTCGGTTGCAACAAGATATCTGTGCCATTTAAATGAACAATTACCTCTTGAAAATGATGGACAATTTCTACAGGTTTTAATGCTCCTCTTCCTAGGGAGGTAAGTTCACAACATAAGGCCTGATTCAGGCTGTGGCAGATGGGTATCCCGTCACAAACGTGATTGGATAGCCCATCCCTCTTATTACACATACAATAGGATACAAAGAACTTGGAATAAGTCAGATGACATCAAGTTCGTAATGGAGCAACTTGTCCACCAAACTCTAAATCAGGCCCTTGGTTTTTTATTACTAAAAAGAATAGGGTGTTTCCAGGAGGTGCACACTTCAGATAAGAGGCGTGTTCCAGTCATGACATGGCAAACTTGACACAGCAGCTCAGCATGCCAGTTCAATTGGCAAATGTACTAGAAAGTAGTGGAGTTACTCATTATGCAGACCAATGTTGCAGTTGAGTTCTGATTTGGGCCACAAATGAGAGTTTAATGCAGATAAGTAATCAGTTGTTGAAAGCAATGAGATGTATAGGGACTGTAATTCTCTGCACCAATCAGAGGTTAGAAATTGCATCTCTTTGCATGAAGGGTGCTCTCAGGAAATGTTACAAATGTGAACTTAATAAGGGTGTCCTCTCCCCACACTCCGCCTACCATCAAACCGAACCCGACCGTTCCACCAGCGCAGGTACACACCAAGGCTAAACCAATATTTCTGGTCGGTTGTAAAAGCTGTCTTCATTACTGGAAAGAACGTTCTGAGAATCAGACCTAGATATGGTTTAATTTCCGGTCCTGTAGGAGAAAATAAGATAAACAATATTAATAAAACGAAAGACTAATACCAACTTAAGATGTTGAGTGTGCTGCAAAGGTCTTGTTGGTCATGAAACATATTGTAAAAAAATCTTGATGCATGGCTTTGTATATTTTCCACCCAGCAAAACATAAATCGTAATACAATAAGCCACTGTCAATAAGCGGAAAAGAAAGTTTCACATTGTCTTTTCCCAGGATTCACTCGTACCTTTTTAGGTCTCGCCTGCTGGGCTGCGCACATGCGCAGTCTCGCAGGCAAGATTTTATGGGTTTTGTTTTTTAGGAGCTTTGAGTATAGGGCTTTAAGCCCCCCCCTCTTTCCCATTGGCAGGTGTCCCAGTTTGTGCTAAACGATGGCCAGCCATTGGGAAAGAGTTTTGTCTGACGTAGACTTTTCTCTTTTTCTGCCGTCCCACTTGGACGGCCTTGGCTGCTTTCCTTCTGAAGTAAAAGGTTTCTTATCTTTATGGGGCCATGTGTTTGAAACACATGGCCCCATAAAGACAAGAAATCGTCACGACAGAAGGAAAGCATGCCGCATGTTTATTTTTGCATCGCGCTTTAAGCGAAATGAAAACTATACAGTGGATGACTGGCAAGCATTTGTTTGGATGTGCATTCTTTCCTTGTTTTTACTTCTCGCTCTTCAAATGCAAAGCACCTTGTATTTTACTTGCTCAAAAGAAAACACGCGATGTCTGAAAATGTTGACTGGGCTCGCAAAAAAGCAAGAAAATAAGTGAGAGCTTTCAAGTGTGCGATGACTGTCATGTTTCAGACGGGACATAGCCTCGTGTTTTCATGCAATGCTGCTCACGTAGTCTGTAATCGTCAAACATTTCGCCAGGTTGAAACCGCATCCCAGGGCTGAGGCGGGATTTTGTGTGTGTTTTTTTCCCCTCCCCAGTGGTTACTAAATGAATGCTAAGCCCGGGACTCCACGCCTGCATCTGTCGCTGCACCAGCCAGCCATGTTTTATGCAATTACCCACCGTGCCGTGGCTACTGCCGAGAAGGCTGGGATGCATGCATTGCCCCTGCACTGTCTGGGCCTCGACGGTGGTACATGTCCAGCAGCCAGGAAGAACTGGCCATTTTCTGTCTGTGCTTTGTTGCTGTGGATGTGCGGCGCGTTTCTGCTTTCAGGCTGGCTTGGCAGCGCAGGAATATTATTCTCCTTTCCGTGCGCTGCTTAATTGCCTGCTGGATTTCTGTTTTGTTGTTTTTAGCACGTCTGTGTATTTTAGTCTTGTTTGCTTAAAGCTAGGGTTTAGCTGCAGGAACCCAAGAAGGGGGGTATTTTGTGCACAGACTTCTATTGGGCCGTCTCCCCACTCCCATGCAGCCCCGGTGGGGAGTCCGCACAAACAGCAGTCCCTGCTTATCCGCCCGCAGGAACAGGTTCGGAGACTGGAAGAATCCGTGCCGTTTTGCTAAAAGTGCAACCCACCACCCTCTCCCCCAAAGCCATTAACGCTATTTGGTGGCACGCGTTCCGTGTTTGTTGGCAGTGTTCTTTCCCTTAAATGCACAACATTTGGTAAAAGGAACAAGGCATGCCTGTGTATATGTTAGTAAGAAGCAAGCGAACTTGCTACCCAAAACACATTGTTTGTGTTCAAGTGCTTCGCTGGGAAATGTGGAGCGCATTTACTCATGACAGCACTTATAAATGCAAACATGTACATCTTCTTCTTGTGTAATAGGTGTACCGTGCAACGGACCCACTACCTTTTCATGACCTGTTAAGTGTTTATGGAACATACATATAGATTCATCAAAGTCCCGCTATTACAGACTCCCAAAACGGAATTCATGTACAAATCGCAATTTATTGTGCGATTCCTACTGCTTCCTTATTTGCGATTAGCTAATTGCTAATCGCAAATAAGGAATAACGCCTAAAGGCCCATAGGAATGAATGGGAAGACATATCAATGTGCGAATCGCTATTAGCGATTCGCATTTTGAGTTTGCGATTTCAATGGTGCAGGGGTGTCCAAAGGACACCCTGTTGCACCCCTGAAATGATCTTGGACGCTGGTGTTACGCACACACATGTCCCAAGGACATGTGTGTGTGTAACATACAACTGAGAAAAATGCACTTAAGTGCATTTTGCTAATTTTCCGCTAATTACCACGAGGTTTGACTTCGCAGTAAATAGCGGCCCAAAATTGCGAATTCGCAATTTTTCAAAGGTTCATGAATAGCATTTAAGGAATCTCTAATTGAGATTCCTTAAATGCGATCGCAATTTGAGAAATCGCAAATATTTGCGATTTTTCTAATTGCGAGTTCATGACCCATTGATGAATTCCAAATGCCATTTTTGCGGGCGCAAACGGCCGAATTTTGCGATTTGCACCGTTTGCGCTCGCAAAAATGCTTGATGAATCTATATGATAATCTGCTGTTTAGAGCTGTGATGAAAAATGATGTAGTATGGCTTTTGCTATGTCATGTTTGGGCTATAACTAAACTTGACATTTTTGCTTTGCACTTACATTGATTAGCCATCATTGCCACCCCTTAGTTTCATAGCTGTCATATATGGCTCCTTCAGTTAGTCCCCTGTGGAAACCGAGACTATAGTTACAATGGGGCAAACGCAAAACTACAACTCCCAGAATGCACAGTGCTATTGTTTACAAATTAATGATAAGTGTCACGCGTGTCTTGGGGGTGCACTCAGCATTTATGCCTTTCATTTGGTCTGTGTTTTTTCATCTGATGGTGCAGTGAGTAGGGACCTTGTGTTCATACATAAAAATGGCAGCTTTTTTTTCTCTAATGTATGTGTCTAATAATGGCGTCATAAGCTTGGGCCTCCTTAGTCTGGTAGGGAGCCCAGGCTGGAATAGGCTGGATGCACTAACACATATGCAGCGCAGTAGTGGAGTATATAGTGATTACCCATGATGCTCTAAGGCAGTATGAGGTCAGTTGGTGGTCGGGGCCAGCAACAGTGTGCCCGTTCAGTAGTAGCAAATCACCATTTACTTCAGCAGGCATGCAGTGCGTGCTATTCACGCCCTTTGTATGCACGTTTATGTAGTCCTTGGACCGAGAGTCTTAGGTAAAAAGAAATAAACTGGTTAAGCAAAGCAGAGTGAAATTTGAGTAGAGTCATGTTCCACCGGTCTTTCCGTCGGATCAGGTGCTCCTCTTCTGCCATCTGTATTACTTCTAAGATTTCGGCTTCCTTTAAAAAAATAAAAATATTTTTATTAAACCATGAAGCCATCAAAGAGCAATAAATACATTTCAATTATACAATCAATGGTTAAAAGAAAAAGAATAACCCCCACTCAAATGGTCCTCGACAAGAAAGATAAACAAAAGAAGCAATGCTAGCACAGTACATACATTTAGTAAAAACCGGGAAAAAGAGTCGTGCATTTATGTCCACCTCTCCCATTTTATCCCCCTTTACACAAGTACTAAAGTGCTTGGTGCAGTGTACAAAGTGTTCAAATATTGCTTTTGATCCAAGGAGAGGAGGAGAGGAAAAAAAGTGCAATATAAACAGTACCATAATTCCATAAACTACATAGTTTATTTCTTAGCATTTCAGTCACTCATATAGGAGACCACAGGCCCCCAAATGTCTCTACCTAGCTTCCTCTTCCGAGCCCCCTTTGATGCATATAAGCTGTATTCAAGATTAAAGATGGAGAAAAATCTTGCCCTCCATAAATCAAATGTCAGGGCATCCTTATGTAGCCACATTGATGCCACACACTGCCGGGCTATAAGCTGTAACTACAAAAATCAGATATTGATGTCTATATGCCAGCTGATCACATCCATCTCCCTCTGTTACCCCTAGCAACACATGGGATGCAGTCAATTTAATCGGACCCACGAGCAGTTCCGCCAATAATTTTTCTATGTCCCCAAATAATTTACTTAAATGCCCGCATATAAAAAATATATGGACAATTCCTGCATCATCCGCTCCACACCTGAAACACTTGCCAAAATTAACGCCACCCCATTTTAATAACCTAGCTGGAGTGTAATAAAGGTTAAAGATAGTCTTATAATGCTGTGCACGAAAATTGGCTGATATCAATAATCTCCCCGCCAAATCAATGGAATTTTCCATTCGTGTTCCTTGACACCCCAGTCTGTTATTCCAATTCATAATTTGCCTATCCAGATCCCCTTCCTTAGTTTCTAAAAATAAGTTATATAGCAAGCCAAGGCGTGCCGCTTTCCTTACACCTTCAATTACGGGGTTTATATCAATCTTCCAGTGGCTCTTAAGTAGGTAATCACGGATTTGCAAGAATTTAAAAAAATTCAGTTCTGGAAAGGTGATACTTCCCAACCAGCATCTCAAACGACATCATATCGACATCATATCCCCATTCTCATAGAGGTCCCCGATGTATTGAATACCTTTTATCCGCCATCTATCTATAATCCGATCCCAAAATATCGGGGGAAAAAGCATGGTGGTGGAAAACGGGGTATAGTGAGAGACCCTCTCAAATCTGTACCATTTTCGCACCACTGTCCACACTTTATATGCAGCATGCAAAACGTTGAACCTGTTCTTTTTTTAGTAGCTGGGTTCCACGTTAACAAACAGCCGATTTTTCGCATCACTACTCAATAACATTTGATATATTGAAGGTGATTCAGCAATATCAAATGGTTCTATCCCTGTGTATAGGATGTTCATACGTTGTAACATACAAGTCAGGAAATGGGTGGATGGGCAGTACCCGATTTTACTTTATATTATCTGTGGTAAAATTATATAGCGCATTGCTCTCCGGGGTTTTCCTTGTGCCCATGAAAACTTCGAACATCTCGACTGTAATGTAGCCAATTGCGCAGCTGGGATTTCTAAAGGCAGGGATCTAAAAAAGTACAGGACCTTGGGCAAGATAAGCATTTTAAGAACATTACACCGCCCAACAAGTGTCAGATGTAAACATTCACACCGGTCTAACTGTTTTCATACCGCCAATAAAATGTTACACCAGTTGACCTCAACTAAAGATTTCAAACACGTTCTTATTGTAACCCCTAGATATGATACCTCGTTTGTAGCCCGCTGATCATTAAAACACTCTTGATTTAAACATAATATTTGTGTTTTAGACATTTAATTTATATCCTGACGTGGCTCCGAACTCTGCTGCTAATTGTTGTATCTTGGAGATAGCCCTCTTTGGATTAAGCGTGACCACCTCCACGTCATCAGCGTATGCAAGAACTCGATAAATGTTCTTGTTTCCATATTACCGGTTCTGTTCCTACACTTTGCTCCAGCATCATTATAAAGGGGTTAATATACAGGGAGAACAGCAAGAGAGAGCCTTGTCCCCCGTGTTATATTTACTGAGCCTGACTCAAGACCCATAATGCATATCTTAGCCGTAGGGGGTCTATATAAAACTTGGATTGCTTTAAGGAAATGTTGCTGAAAACCCGCCTGCCGTAGTACTGCCCATAAAAATTCCCACGCGACCCGGTCGAACGCTTTTTCAGCATCTAATAAAATCAAACTGAATTTATTCCCCATAGTATTAGCTACATCTTACAGAGTAACTACAAGGCTAATATGATTAGTAGTCCCCCTCATCGGTATGAATCCATGTTGCCGTGTTGAGACTAACGGAGTAATAACGTCAGCCAACCGGGTCGTGAGGATTTTGGCATAAATGTTGCCATCTACATTCAGTAACGATATTGGCCGATACGAGCCTTGCTCTTCGGCAGGTTTGTCTTTTTTTTAAAAACTATTATGCTTGATTCTTCCCAAGACAGCGGGGGAGACCCGGTCTGTGCCTGAAGGAAAGTAGTGTGCATATCCATTTTAAGTTCCTTAAAAAAGGTTTTATATATTTCTAATGGTAACTTATCGGGCCCTGCTGCTTTTCCCATGGCTAGAATATTAACAGCTCTTTCCAGTTCTTCCATAGTAATGGGTTCCTCAAGTCTTTCTGCATCTGATATCTCTATTTTATACGGTCAAGGCCCTGTACTAGCTTTTCCACGGCCTGTATATCAGGAGGTGCACCTATATAAAGTGCCTCATAGTATGCCTGGAATACCTTTAATATCCCTTCATCTGTATCAGCCAAGTTCCCTCCGTCATCTAGCACTGGTCCGATTCTTTGGGTCGCTTCCCTTGATCTCACCCTTTGTGCCAAGCAACGGCCGGCTGCCTCCCCGTATTCATAACTTTGACCCTTTTTTTTTTTTTAAACCTTTATTAGTAAGAAAAGGAATACAGTTACAGGCCTACAACCACCAGGGCCGGCCAGTCATATGTAATAACAGTAGCACAATAAGACACAGCACAGCCGACAACCGAAGGCCCGGCAGCGAAAAAGCATGATGTTATCCAGAGTTCGTGGCAATAAGAGGATATTTAAAAGGTTTCAAATTTTATACAAAATTGTCCCGGGGGCTCAGGAAGGATTGGAGGTTCGACCACTGGAGTGGGAGGGGCAGGCTCAAAGAGAAACACTGGGGCTTTGATTAAAGGTTTTAAGGAGGGCTTTATTGTTATATACGTTTTCTTCATGAACAGGTAAGTAGTCTTTAGTCTCTGGGTATCGCTGAATGCCGCGGTGCCTTCTGGTCGTGGAAGTCTTTATCTTGATACGTCTCAACAACAGGATTCCACGTGGTACCGGAAAGACAAAGGAAATCAAGAGAAGGCGAATTACTGCCTGCACTCTGGTTGGACACACACAAGGACCGGGAGTGAGGGACACGCAAACCCCGTGAAGTGCTCCAGTTAACAACGGGAGTGACGGAAGGTGCTCGTGCTCAGGGAAGGGTTTGGTTGCAGGAAGTGTTACACCGGGGGCTGTCTCCGCCTCCCAACCCAACCCGCGACCCGGCCCCGTACCTCTTTAAGCCACGCTCCTCCCGTGGGCGCGTGGCAGGGCGACTCGTCCGACCGTTGGCCTCCTGGCTTGTCGTTTCCGTCTGCTTCTCTTCCTGGACTTGGTTCCGCGCTGCTCTCCTCCTCGATCTCCTCCGCGGGGGAAACGCCGTTCGTCCTCGATGCCGTGCTTCCTGCTTTTGTCGTCACTAGGGGCGTGACTCCACAATCCCAGCCGTCGGCCTTAAAGGAGCCGTATACATTCACGCCTGATGGCCATTCCGTGTCGGGGTCTCCTTCTTCCTCACGCCACGTAGATGTCTGCGGCTGTTGAGACAAGACGCAAGGTGAAAGGTGGGTGGCGCACCACCAGTCTTTATATTCAGAGGTCTCTTGACAGTCAGACCCGTGACAAAAATAAACAACAAAAACTTAACCATAGAAAGAGTCGAGGCGGTACCTTGCAATGTAATGACTGTCTCATACGGCATGGGGAGAAGCCGAACAATGAGCGGTGTTATGAAGAAGGAGAGATCCTGGGAGAAGGGGGGGACAGAGAGCAAGAAACATATCGTGTATTGCGGGAAATTGGGAAACCGAAACGTACATTCAAGGAGATCGAGGAGTGTCGGGAGCTTCAGTAAGTGGGGGAGCGCATATCTCTCCTCGGTATGAATTCCATTGACCCCATATCCTACCCCATTTCTTGGGCCTACCACGGGAAACATATACAATTTTTTCTCTAAACATGCACCAGTCCATGTTTTCTTCCCAGGAGAGAACTGATGGTGCCCTCTGAGATCCCCACAATTGAGCGATGTCCCTTTTCGCAACCATGTTGCCCAGCGTGACCCATTGAGTCTGAGCAACAGTGCAGTCATTCGGCTCCCAGATGTTCAACAAACAGCGTCTGGCCTCAGGCAATAACTCAACGCTGTCACCTCACCCATCACCGCATGCACTCAAGTCCAAATAATCACTACCTCCGGACATTCCCATATGATGTGGAGGAAGGTAGCAAGCATACCACAGCCACGCCTACACAGCCCATCCGCAGAATAACCCATATGCATCAATCGTGGACCCGTGACAGACTCGGTGCAGAATCTTCAGCTGTACCAGTCGGAGACGCGCTGGAATCGCGACCTCTTTAGGAGAGGATGTCGCAGCCTGCCAGTCGTCATCGTCCAATTCCTGTCCATCGCCAGTCCAAGCACATCGAAGCTGAATAAGAAGGTCCGAATGATCATTGATGAGTTTTTTATAGATAAGAGAGATAGTGCTGTCAGGAACGTATCCGTCCAGCACTCTGTCCTCCAGGGGAGAATACTCCGGGATCGTAGATCCGGCTGGGAAAACCGATTCAAGTGCGTGACTGACCTGGAGATATCGGAAATATTCCTTATCACTCAAGTTATACTCCTGTTTCAATTCATCAAAGGTCTTAACTCTATTTTTGGCCCAGAGGTCGCCCACTTTACTGATGCCAATAAGGTCCCATCTATTGAAACCCTTCGACATCCATAGTTCACCCAACCTCTCTGCGGCATATAGGGGGGGTCGCTCTAGTCAGCCTATCCGTCCACCCCGTAGCCGTAGTCGCACTACCCTACACTCGCACCGCCACTCCAGTGGGACCAGTCAGGTTCTTCCTGGCGGCTCTAGAATAGAGCGCTCCGTTATAATCGCCCCCGGGCAGTTGCCACCTATCCATCTCAAATGCGGGATTCGGAACTGGACCGTACATGGCATGGTTAACAGCGCTCAACTGAGATGCCTAGTAGTATCTTTTAATATCAGGCAATGCTATACCACCGTCGTACCAGGGCAAAGTCAACTTTGCCAATGCAATGCGGGGCCGTCCGCCCCACACCAGTCTCCTCTGGAGGCCCTCAATTTCACGAAAATAACTGGCCGGCACCAGATCTAGTGTGTTTTGGACGGCATACAGGAAACGGGGAAGAGACATCATCTTGAACAGGGCCGCTCTTCCCAAGGGGGACAAAGGCAAACTACACCATGCCGCAACGTCCGACCGAAGCCGGGCAAGCGGGGGTAATAAATTCCGCTCATAGCGTACCGCGGGGTCCAATGAAATATAGATCCCCAAGTATTTAAAGCCACCTCTAGAAACAGGTATCGGGCAAGCGCGGGGCAGAGAGGGTGAGTCTCCAGTGAGTGGGAAAATACAGGACTTGGCCCAGTTGATAACTAAACCGGAGTTTCTTCCGAAGGAACTCAAAACGTCGAAGAGGACTCCTAGTGATTTACGGGGGGAGGTGAGGTACAATAATATGTCGTCGGCATATAGTGATATGCGATCTTCGAAGTCCAGGGACCATCGAATGCCCTTGAGCGAGGGCTCCCAGCGGAGCCACGCAGCAAGGGGTTCAAGGGCAAGCGCAAATAGAAGCGGCGACAATGGGCACCCCTGCCTCGTGCCGCATCCGAGAACAAAGGGTTCCGAGGCCGTGCCGTTGACCACCACCTGAGCCAGCGGCTGCTCATACAGAAGCCTGACCCACTCAATGAACTTCGGGCCAAAACCAAATTTAGCAAGAGCAGCCCACCGATATGGCCACTCCACCGTGTCGAAGGCCATCGAGGCATCAAGGGAAACCAGGATGGCCGGCTCATTAAGAGACCCCGCCCTCGCCAAGACACCATGAAGACGGCGAAGATTGAGCGCGGTATTCCGATGGGTAATAAAACCAGACTGGTCCGGGTGTATCAAATCACTAATCACCGTGATCAACCGGTTTGCCAAAATCTTCGCCAGGATCTTGGGTTCCGCATTCAAAAGCGATATCGGCCGATAAGATGAACAGTGTTCGCGGGGTTTGCAATCTTTATGGATGACCGCAATGGACGCAAGCCTCTGATCCCGGGGAAGGGACCCAAGGTCTCGCGATGCCGAGAACATCCGACAAAGATACGGCGCCATTTTGTCAGGGCATAGCTTGTACAGTTCGACAGGTATACCGTTCGGCCCGGAGGCCTTCCCCGAGCGAAGGGAGCGGATGGCGAGCGCAACCTCATAAGTGGAAAAGTCCGCCTCCATAAGCACCCTGTCCGATTCTGAGAGGCTATGCAATGCGAGATCCCGAAGCAACAAGTGCGAGTCCTCCTCCGGTCTGTCCGAGACCGGCGCGTAAACGTTCCGAAAATGCTGGGCAAAAACCTCGACTATCTCAACCGGGTCCACCACTCGCGTTCCGTCCACTCTCTCAACCACAGGCACCACCCGATTCAATCTATCTCGTTTGTCTAGCCAAGCAATCAACTTTCCCGCTTTATCACCCACATCATACAAACGCCCCTGTTGTTCACAATTCATTGCCTTGGCCGCGTCAGTCACCAAAGCCCTATATTCAGACTGTTTAAGAGCCGAAAAGTGCAGTCGCTCAGGTGTAGTCCCACTCCAACTGTTCCTCCAACCCAGTAATTTCAGTTTCCAAGCCCACCACCTCCTCATTTTTGCGCCTCCTCTCGCTAGCAATCAAGGACAGAGTCTGACCACGAATCACAGTTATATAAGCCTCCCACAAGGAGACCGGGGAGGACACCGACCCCTCATTATCAGCAAAGTAGAAGTCCATACACTTGACCACCTCCAATCTAATTTTGGGGTTATGAAAGTGCCATGGATTGATAGGGGCAATCCGACCCCCGGCCCACAGCCGTGCATCAATAGTGAGCCAGAGCGGGGAGTGGTCGGAGACCCCCCTAGCTAAATGCTTGATTTCCCTTACAGAGACCATCTGCACCGCTGGTACGAGGATATCATTGAGTCTCGAGAGACTCCCATGAGCTCCCGAGTAAAAGGTGTACTGGAGCTGTCCAGGGTGCAGTTGTCTCCAACAATCCGCCAGACCAAACGTGTCTAAAAATTTCCCCAGCCATAACTGCGATGCGGGAAGGAGTCTGGGGGGGCTCCGATCTTTCTCCCCATTAACCACGGAATTAAAATCACCACCCACTACCAACAAGCCGTCAGGAAGCCCCAGAACCACCCTACCCAAATCAGTGAATGTGGTGGACTGTAGACCAGGCGGAACATACACAGACAATATGGAGATCGACTTCCCCTCCCACCTTCTCGTAATAGCCGCGTAGCGGCCTCTGTCATCCAACACCGTGCCATCTATCTCCAGGGGGAGGGAGTTCCTGATCAGGATGCCCGCCCCCTCGACCCAGTGGTAAAGCCGGAATGGGCCACCAATCGGTAACCCCGTCTATTCAGTGCCTGGCACGTATTACCTACTAAGTGTGTCTCCTGGAGCAAAACTACATCCGGGGAGCATCGCTTCAAATATTGCAGTACTATCCCCCGTTTTATCCTATCACCAAGACCGTTGACGTTCCAGCTCAACACCCTCAGCCCCTAACCCCCCATCCCAGAAGTAAACATTCTGCCCCCCCCGCCATGAAACAGGCACATAGTAGCAAATATAGAACAAAGCGCAGCCTCGAAACTTTGACCCTTTTTAATAATGTGTTTCTTGGCTATTTCTTCACTCTAGTGTAGGATTATTTTAGCCTTGCACTTAGCAACGTGCACCTGTATCTCAGAGATCTCAAGACCAGCCTGAATCCCCTGCATGAGTCTTTCTTCCACTACAGCCAAATTGCCACATAATTCCTGCACATATATTTGTAGTTGCTTCTGTTTGTGAAGCCCATTGCTCAGGGTTTCACCCCTGATACCTGCTTTTAAGGCATCCCACACTGACCCTATCCGAGCGGTATTTCGATTAGTAGCCAAGAGTTGATCAACCCACACTTTCATATGTGTCACATATTCGCTATCCAGTGGCAGCTTCTTATCAAATGAAAATGTTTGTGGTCTAATTTCAGTTTAAAACATGTTGAGGTTCAATACAAGAGGGCCATGCTCAGAGGAGATTCGCTGGTGAACCTTAATGTTAGCACCAAACAGTAGTAGCCCAGATAAGAAAAATATAATCCAGCCTTACCAATTTCTGGTGTGGATGTGAAAAAAAAGTGTACCCAGACCCTGATCCCCGCAGTGTCGCCCATGCATCCACCAGGCCATGATCTACGACTAAGGACTGTAGTGCCTTGAAGACTTTCGGTTTTCTTCCGTTGTAAGACTTGTTGTTATCATGTAGCTGCCCTACCTCCAAATGTATATTTGAATCTCCACATATAATCAGTGGAGTGGGCCACAGTGCAAGTTCCACATTCAAACCTTCTTATACTGCAGCCTCGTTGTGGTTTGACCCATATATTGAACAAACAGTGCACTTTTGTTTACCAATCATACATTCCGCAAAGACCCATCTCCCGGTTTTATCTGCTAAAACTCTTCCCCTTTTTCTTCCGATCTGGTCGCGCCAGGTCATATACTGCCTCTCTCGCCAAAAAAATTGTTGACTGATAATAAGATTTCCCTTGGTCCTTTTACATTCTGCCCTGCTCTGTTTCGTACTGTAAATGGGAACCTATGTGTTCGGAGGATATCCCTATCCCAATCCCATTGGATCAGCCCAGGAAAGGCCTCAGAAAACATTTCGCAAACAAACTCTCACATCGTGCCCCTCCACCCCCTCTGGAATGTCCAATATGCGTAGATTATCAAGCCGTCGGCGATTCTCCAAGTCCGTAATCTTCCACAGTGTATCGACCTTTGCAGTACGGAGTGCCTCAGTTGTTGCTTTCTGCGCGATAAGCTCATCCTCTAAGTTCGAGATGCGTGCCTCTGCCTCATTGAACCTCTCTGGGAACTCAGAGCAAGATTTTGCCACCCTCCATACGGAGCTCTGCAGCTTGCGACACGCTCCCTGAGTGCGCAAGCTCTCTGTGGGCCATTATGCTGCGGTAAATGAGAGCCAAAGAGATAACATCTAAAACATGGTTATTTAACCATTCGATCCAGCTCATGCTCTCAAACCCGAACTCTTTTGATCTTCTGTCAAGCGCCAACATACCCACGGGTATTCGCGCGCTCAACAAGTTGCATTAAATAAATTAAATAAATATCTTCGGGGTTCTCTATCTCATTCAAATTGAGTTGTGTCCCAGAGGCTACCCCATTTACCCAAGAGTCTCCCATAAATGAATAATCCCACTGGAAGGAATCTGTACTTTCCGCCATCGTAGGGCCTGCATTCTCCCCTAGATCAGCCTTTTTACGAACTGTATTGTGGAGGGGTACTCGCATCTTTCTCATCCTCCGAAGTATCAGAAGGTTCAGACATTGAAAAGAAAGGATAATCTCCTGAGTCACTCTCCTTTACATTGTCCTGTTTGTCAGTTTTATTTCCACTTGTCCCAGCTCTTCGCTTCCCGTGTATGTTTTGGCCCCCTCTCCACTTGCCACCCCCTATTCACTTATTTCTTGGTGTTTATCGCCCGCTATATTGTCCTTGTCCAATATCAAATCTGGTGTTAAGTCTTGAGGGAGTTTCTCCCCCAGCATGTCAACTTCCGCATTTGGTGTTTTCAATATTGTTTTAGATGTAGGGTGCATACCTTTCTTTAGCTTCCCCACCAAAAAAAGTGCAGGGACGGACTGGTTACCGCTCTCCATGCAAGTTTTCTCCTCGGTAAGCTCCAGCTTCTTCTTCCGGGGTTCTTGTAATGAATAATCCGACTGGAAGGAATCTATACTTTCCACCAACGTAGGGCCTGCATTCTCCCCTAGATCAGCTTTTTTAGGAACAGTATTGTGGAGGTCCCTCCCTGTTTGGACGGGGTACTCACATCTGCCTCGTCCCCCGAGGTATCAGAAGGTTCAGACATTGAAAAGAAAGGATAATCTCCAGAGTCAATCTCCTTTACATTGTCCTGTTTGTCAGTTTTATTTCCACTTGCCCCCAGCTCTGTGCTTCCCTTGTATGTTTTGGCCCTCTCCCCACTTGCCTCCCCCTTTTCACTTATTTGTTCGTGTTTATCACCCTCTATATTGTCCTTTTCCAATATCAAATCTGGTGTTAAGTCTTGAGGGAGTTTCTCCCCCAGCATGTCAACTTCTGCATTTGGTGTTTTCAGCATTGTTTTAGATGTAGGGGGCATACCTTTCTTTATCTTCCCCGCCAAAAACAGCGCAGGGACAGACTTCTTACCGCTCTCCATGCGAGTTCTCTGCGGTAAGCTCCAGCTTCTTCTGGGGGTCTTGTAATGACCCGTTGTCCACTGCCTCCACAATGCTCCTCGCTTTTCCCCGTCCTGCTTTCGGGGGCATTGAAGTGTTGCGCGGTCTAGCTTCCCGGGCGCCTTCCGTCAGCATTCTGCACGCACCCCTGCGCGCACACACGGAAGACCGCCTAGCGGGAGTCAGCAGCTTCCAGCCCTTCACTCGGGGAATCCAGCGGAGGCTCAGCATCATTGCCGCCGTTGCGCACCAAGCCAGCAACCGAGTCCACAGAACTCACGCAGCCCTGCCCGATAGCCGGTTCCGTTAAAGCGCTGCCTTTGGCGTCCTTGAGACCATTGGTGCAGTAAGTCTATTGGGGGGGCGGGGGGGAACAGCTCACACAACCGCACTCACGGCCGCCATCTTGCCTCATCACCTTCAAGTCTTGATGACAAGTTCTTGCAAAGTCAGTTCTGTCCCCCAAGATTTCGGCTTCTTGGTGCGTTTACTTAGAAATCTGCAATCAAAGTCTAAGGTTACAACTGAAAATGGACATTATTTTTCGGAATGTCCTGCGCCACTTTTCGAAATGTTGAAACGACACCGGGAGAAGCCGATTTCCTTGTCTGTGGACTGACACTGAATGCAGTATTTATTTGCGTGTATTCAGTCTGTTTCAAGCCAAGTTATTTAGATTTGCCCTTATTCTTGTCTGTGAACCAACCCGTCAGGGTAGCAAGTGGTTGAAAGAGCACAGTTGCTAGGTGCCCACGTATGATGTTTGTCAGCTCTTAATTAACCACACTTTGGAGTCTTGTATGATATTTGTGTTTTTTCTTCTACAAGTTCCGGCATGCAGCATCCCGCTGGTCGAATGTCACACTTTCGAAATCAGGCACTCTGACTGATGGGTCAGGGGTTTGGCTGAAGCATCAAGACCTTGTTAGTTTTAGGTCTGGCTCAGACAGCTTGTGTGCCTCCTGTCATTTGAAAATTATACATTTATTCCTAAAATACATACATGGAGGAGCTTTAGGTCAGACCTCATCATCCATTGCCAGTGCTTTAATTGGGCAGGTGCTTCCGGGTACTGAGTACCTGTACTTATTTAATTTTAAAGTAAGAGTACTTGCATTTCTTCAATCCGTTCCAAGTGTACCTACTCTCTAGGAAGCACCTGTACTTTTGTTATTAACTATCTGAAATGTTATTATTACATTCAAATGTCTAGCTGGTCTTAGTGGATGCATATTTCCTATCTTTTTTTTTTTGCATATCCTTGCAATTGTTTATTTTATCATCACAGCAACTTGCAAAGGCCTGATTATTTGGCTTTGTCAGTGCTTGTTTTAATTGCTTGTTGGTTGACTCTTGTTACTGTAAACCTAAGTGTGAGTGGCCTAAAAGGGGGACGTGCAGGGCAGGCTCTGCTGCGTAAGTGTTTGAGTTCAAATGTTTGCCTTTTGTTCTCAGAAGTTATTATGGGACAATGGGGCAGCAGCTGAGAGTTGCGTTCATTTGTCGCAGTGATGACTGAATTGTTCAAAATAGGTCCCTTGTTGAACATGAACGTGGCATTTTTGTTTCTGTTTCCAAGCCGGATTGTCAGGGTGGTCAAATGTGTGATCATTCTGGATTTGCTGAGCCTTAAATGTGGCTTCTGGGTGGGACTAGAGCTGCTCTCCACCCTGACTTACTCAATAATGCTCTCTGTGGTGCATACTGCGTTGCACCTGCTGTTTTTTTGTGTGATACAATCCTGCACATAGGACTATTTCACAGGGGTCCACAAGTTAGAATATCTCCAAGAGTTACAGGGTTGGTAATAATGTCACTGTGACAAACAAACGAAACTCTAAGCCGCTGCCCCATTGTCCCACAATACCTTGACAACAAACTGCAAACACTTGCGCTCTAACACTACATTTACGCAGCAGAGTCTGCCCTGCACTTCCCCCTTTTAGGTCACTCACACCTAGGTTTGAAGCAGCTTGAATTTCATTACAGGAGTTACCTGTGACCCTGTGGACAGTCAGTCAAGGGTAAACCCAGGAACTGGTAGTGTGGTATCTAGTTTCATTGTTTCTCTGAAACAGTTGTTCTTTCCCTTCTACAGGAAATCCATCGTTGTTTGTCGTAGGTGTCCTTTCTGTGCCCCTCTAGGTCAAGTTACACAATGTTGTTTTACCAGTAGGAACATTGTGTCTGGCAAGATGTGGATTTGTTTCCCTCCTTAAAATGAAGCAGTGGCAAGGGAACAGCACTTGGCGTCACCCTCCTCTGTAGTCATTCTATAAGTAAGCAGGCACAAGGTGTAATGCTGTAGGTAGACTTCAGCGCAGGATGAATGGTAGGTGTGGCCACCAATACAAGTGTAAGATATTTGCCTCATCTATGGTCTCTGAAACTGATTGGCAGTATATTAAACAAGCATTAAAAATGCAATTGGTCTTGCCATTGATTAGGTTAAAGCCATTTGCTTTGCTACTGGTATTGTATAGCAAAGCAAATGGCTTTAACTTACTAAAAGGCAAGACCTATTGCATTTTCAATGCTTGTTATGATAGTCACTGAGTTTCTGCATTTACAGAAATTCTTGATCCTTGTACAAATAAAGGCTTAATAGTTAAGTAGCTGGTTGGAGCTGTTTTAGTTTAACAGTTTTTTCGCGAGAGACATAATGAAACAAAACCTGTAAGGGACATCTGGTGCTGGTATGTGGTGCTGAAATGTGAATCTACAATGTGAAATTACTACATTTCAACAAATCTAAAACAATACGTATCATTTGAACATAATAACCAAAATAGCATCAATACATTTGCATCAAAGTGGCTATCAGTGGACCTGTATTTAAGATGCAACCATTCACTTCTAAGGCCTCTTGCTGGAGTTCCATATTTTGAAGCCTTCTGATGGCATAAGCACGGAGATGCTGGTTTCTTTAATGAGCACTGTACAGAAAGTAATCATCTTAGATCGTATTTGCATTACCATTATGACATGGAGTTGCAACACATAGTGGTGCTGTTCTATTTCCTTCAAATTAATTGTCACTTTCCTAAAACATTAATTGCCTTAACAATCTGGGCTGAAATGGCAAAGGCGTGGGACTCTATTCTGAATGCCACGATTATTTATTTATTTATTATTTATTTTATGTTTTATAGAGCGCCTGGTGACCCGAAGGCATCCCCGCGCTATCGAGATGTGAGATCCTGGAGAGGGAGACCGGGGGAACTATATGGGAAAAAGGAAGGTTTTAAGTTTTTTACGGAAGAGGGGGAGACAGGGTTCCAGACGCAGATTGCGAGGAAGAGAGTTCCATTTTAAGGAGGCATTGACCGAGAAGCGGCGGCCACCGGTGCGCAATTTCTTGAATTTAGGAACTATGGCCAGAAGTTCGCTGTCAGAGCGAAGGTTTCTGGGGGCTTTGTAGGGGATGACCATGTCTTTAAGAGCGGCAGGGCCAGCCCCGTTAATAAGTTTATGCGTGGTGCACAGGGCCTTGAACTCTACACGCTGGCGAACAGGAAGCCAGTGCAGAGCTTTGAGGGCCGGTTTGGTCGAGGCTCTGGGCGGGAGGTTCAAGATGAGCCTCGCCGCAGCGTTTTGTGCACGTTGGAGATTGGCCAGGGTGAAGTCAGGGGCTCCGAGGTACGCGGCGTTCTCATAGTCAAGCTGGGCTAATATAAGCCCTTGAACCAATAGTTTCCTGGATAGGGGAGGAAGGAGCGGGAGGATCTTACGGATTGACCGCATGAGGCCAAAGCATGTTCCAGCGGTCTTGGCTGCCTGGGTCCTCATGGAGAGGTCCTGCTCCAGCCAGAATCCCAATGTTTTAATTTCTTTCTTAGGCGTGGGGATGTTCCCGAAGGCATCCGGCCACACTGATGGAGGGATGGAAGACCATTTATTGCCTAGGAGCATGATTTCGGTTTTTGCACCGTTCAGTTTCAAGGAGGATTCGCACATCTAGGTGTGGATATCCTGCAAACAGTTCAATAGATTATCTGGGTGCTTGTCAAGGTGCGAAAGAGACACGACAAGTTGCGTGTCGTCAGCATAGTTTACTATTTTTATCCCGTAAGGGGTCACAACATCTTCCAAGGGGGCCATGTAAACATTAAACAGGGTGGGACTAAGCGAAGACCCCTGGGGTACTCCACATGTGAGAGGGAAGGGGTCTGAACGAGAATTGCCGTCCCACACCTGAAATGAACGACCGGCTAGGAAGGAGTCGATCCATGCATATGCAGTTCCCCCAATTCCTGCCCTGGCCAGGCGATGGAGGAGGACACGGTGATCCACCGTATCAAAGGCGGCACTGAGATCCAGGAGGATCACTGCCACTGATCCTCCTGAATCCAGGATACATCTGGCCTCCTCGATGACGGAGAGGAGGGCAGTGTCCGTGCCCTGGCCCGGCTGGAATCCTGTTTGCGACTGACGCAGAATTTTGTTAGTCTCAAGGAATTGGGAAAGTTGCACGTTAGCTAATTTCTCAGCCATCTTGCTGATACAGGGAAGGAGCGAAATGGGTCTGTAATTGGCCATGTCGTCCGGGTCCAATTGGGGTTTTTTCAAAAGGGCCTTGACGACAGCGCTCTTCCAGTTTGGAGGGACTGAGCCTTGGTGAAAAGAGATGTTAATTAGATCCATGATGGTGGGGTTTATGCTTGGCGACACAGTTTTTTAGGAGTCTGACAGTTTGAAATATATGTAGAAAATAACTTAAATATACCCTGTGGCTTCTTTCCACATTCAATTTGCATTTTATATGCAATGCTAGTGATTGATCCATTCTCAATCACCACTGTGAAATGCATAAATTCACCAGACTGTTTATACAAGATGTAGAAAAACTTTCAACATGCAATGGAGTAAGGGAACTGAAAGAACAAGCCAACGTCTGTTGCAGCAGGCTTCAAAGCCCACTCTCTGTCTATTTGAGTGTTGTGATGACATGAGCCATAGACAAATAAAAGGATTTGCAGACAGACGTAAAATCAATGTAGAATCCAGTAGATTGCCACAGAGCACAGTGTTCGACAACAACATAGCATTTTTTCAAATTACCGTATAGAATGGTCATTTGATGAATGGCCCAAAACACAATCTCCTCTGTAAATCTGTTTACGGTGCCTTCTATTCCAATCTTAGAAGATACTGACTGTGGTATCCACTTGGTAAGAGTAATTTGACACATTAAAGCCATCCTTTCAAGTTCAGCAGCATTCTCCTAAATATGCAGAAATAGGAAATATTGGTAATTTGAAACATTTATGACGAACAAGAGGAGAAAAACAAATCCAAAACGAGTATTAAGTACCATGTATCAGGTATGGAGGAGATATTGTGAACCAGGAGATGCCTAAACAAATCAATAAGGGCTTGATTATGAGTTTGGCAGATGGGATATGCCATCACAAACGTGACGGATATTCTGTCCGCCATATTACATGTTGCATAGGATATAATGGAATTGTAATACAGAGGTCAGGATATCCATCCTGTTTGTAATGGAGTAAACCTGTCCTCCAAACTCCTAATCAGGCTCTAAGATTCAATCAACAATAAGATAGAACCAGAGCAAATAACAAAAATGTAATCACTCCTTGAAATAGACCAAGTAGAAGCAGCAGTTGACAAAATAGATTGAAAATAAGCCTGTAGCCTGAGATTTCTTGACCCTTAGCACCAAAAACATTTGGAGGATAAAAATGGGTCATGATAAAATTATAAATATATTGGTGCCCCGAATGAATGAATAAAAAGTCCATCAAATTATCAGAAGTTCTTGTCTTTTCTTAATTTCACATCAAAAAGACTTTTATTTTTTATAAATGAATGCCTTTCTGCACTGCAGAGGTATCCAGAAGTGACTGATACCATCTAGGGTGTGAACGTAATGTATTTCTAGGTACAGGCTGGGAGGTGTGAGCTATTCGACCTAGCCGCTTTCTATATTGGCATGGGGCATACATAATCAGAAATAATTCATTCTATGTGGCTATTCTCTAGATCTGGATTACCTAGTGTTTTCTACTTATAAAAAGTCTGTTTCTGGGGTATGATTTTGTGAAATATTTAACCTCTTTTCAACACAATACTGGCCTTAGAGACTGAAAAATCTTTTTGAGCGGAACAAAAGGTAAACTGGCTTTAAAAACACAAATGTATTTCAAAAACTCTAAAAAGGATGGACTGCTTTAGATAAAAATACATGGAAATACATGATAAAATACAATGTCAATAAACCAACAGTAATGTAATGGTATAATACATGAACTACATGCTAATAACAATTTGGTGTATTGCGAAATAGGTCTACAATTGTTTCATCTCTTTGTATATCGTGATAAAAAACATGACCTCGCTAGTGAAGTCCTAAAGTATCAGAGGCCAGAGATGGTACAACAGTGAAAGATGTGTGGCACTTCCAAGCTGCTGTTCTGTTTTGTACTGCCAGCATATCGGAACACATTTGGAGGTGGGTATATTACTTAACTTCATCTTTCTTCATGGGGATGACTGGGTTTCTGAGACTCCGCATGGTGCCTCCCAAAGTGTGCTTCGGTAGGTGTCCTACCTTTGCACCGCTTCCCTTAGACATCTTCTGCGATCCAGTTTGCCTTTGCCAGTGCTTAGTAATTTGACAGAAACACCTAGACAAAAGTGTTCCCTCATTTGTATGGGCCCCTAGCCTCCTAGCAAATGGTTCAATGCATCTTGACACAGTGTGGGTGTGAAATGGGTGCAAGTACAATGCTTGTTACAAAAGGCCCAGCACATGCCTTGGCAGCATCTTCTGCAAAACAAACACGACCTACCTCCTGCGGACTTTGCTAATTTAGTCCATGTTTTTAAATGAGTGCAGCCCCAACCTCTCATCCCCTGTCTTTCTCTCTCTTCTCTGAGTTTCTCCCACACATAAACAACTACACACACAAACCAATACAGACATGCACATACATTTCTGTGTGCAAATCAGGTACTAAAACAGGCAATTCATTCTACAAAATACAAATCAAGATCTATGAGAGAGCTTGACTTTTTAATCTATTAGTTTGTTATATACAAATTGACTCTATTTTGTCTTCTCAGCCCTTGCCTACATGTGGAATGTAAAGAAGAATCTGATTCTCTTTGCTACAATATTGCTACCTTTGTAAGATATTTCAGAGGTTCTTTAGGAGTAAAAATATGGAATTTGGGGCCTGATTTTGTATTAGACAGACAAAGCAGTGTCCTCCAGGGTGTCAGAGGATACTGCAACCGCCACCTCAATGGTATTTGAGCTAACCTCTTGCCCAGGGGTCATCTCTGTACTTTGAAAGGAACCACTGTCAAAGTGGTTTCCTTCAAGGTACAAAAGGTTTGGTAGATGGCCATCCTCGGTTTGACAGCCGTTCACCAAATATTTAACTATTTTTTTCAGAAACCCCTGAAGCTGCAGTTTCTGAAAAACAAAAGATTAATGACCTCCACATTCTGGGAGTTTTCACCCAAGGTGTGGAGGTCATTATTGTTTTTTTCTGTCCCTCACAGGCAAGTTTTTTTTGCAGTAATGGACAAAAGAAAATCATTCTGTTTGCAGTGTGATGTCTTTATGTTGGAAGTAGGCTTTGGTCAACTGAGCCATCAAGAATTCCACTGATTAAAAAGATGTAGTCTGCCCACCTGTAAATAAGGCAGGTGGACAAAAGCTTGGAGGGCAGTGTACTCCGTCATATTTGCAACGGTATAACCTGTACGCCAACCTCTAAATCAGGGGCCTAATGTTTGTTATGGTCTTATTAAAGGCTCTGCAGAATATATAAAGAGGTGAAACAATCATAGACATTCGTTGAAATCCACCGGTTTCCCTCCTAGATATATATTGAGCATCATATGGTTACAAAGAAATATTTACTTTGATGAATGCTCATTTACTTTTTAATTGATCTATGAATTTACAGTTTTCTTTTGCCGTTAGTTGTGAAGTAAACCTCTTTCTTTTACTGTCAATTTGCAGAAAAAATAGTGAATACAATTTGAGATTTTATGAATTTTTTCCGTTTGACCAGATTAATGTTTTTTAATGTATAAGGTGTGTTAGATGTAGTCATAATTCAAAACCTCTGAATACAATATGCAAAAAATGTATTTAATAGTTACAAAAATCGCAACCAAGTATACCACTATTTTGCAATAGAATCAGGGCTAAAGCAGAACAGTTTTATTGTTGCATTTTGTATGGGTATCGGTGTGGGATGTTGTGTTTATGTTTGAGATATGCTGTATAGAGGATAGTTTGTGAGACGTATGATATGGCGGGTGGTGCGAGTGACAGTGGTGGTGCAAGAGGTGATGGTCAGTATGTAGGTATAAATTATATGAAGCCTGGTGCTGGTGTTAATGTAGGGCACCGAAGGAGGTGGAATGCAGGTGCAGAAGTAAGGGAGACTTAAAGAGTAGGCAGGGGCGTGTTTCGTGGATTAAAAGCACTGGTCTCCAACTAATCAATCACACTTTACTAGTAGCTCACAGGCTGCCATTGAGTAGCTCCCATATGATAATTGCCTGGGAGGCTTTGCTGGTCAAAATCTGTGGGGCTGCCTTCCATATCGGACATCCACCTACCTGCCCTGTAGTCCTGCCTGTGCTTGGGGCCAGTTGCTGTTGGTCTCCCTCGCCGCCGC
Source organism: Lissotriton helveticus (assembly GCF_964261635.1). Taxonomy (NCBI): domain Eukaryota; kingdom Metazoa; phylum Chordata; class Amphibia; order Caudata; family Salamandridae; genus Lissotriton; species Lissotriton helveticus. The sequence goes on from NC_136070.1 coordinate 513,128,583, forward strand.
TGCCTGAACCACCGCGCGGCTGCAGAGAGGGGAGACTACAGCTCCCAGCTCTCCCTGCTGTCACACCCACGCCCACCCACTTCCGCGCCCAGAGGCGCTCAAAAGAGACGCTACTTCGGCGTTGCGGGACGCGCGCGGACGGAGCCGGGAGAAGCCAGGGACAAGGGCGGGGCCGTCTGCGGCCGTCAAAGGTCGTTTGAGGCCGGGCTGGGCCACCTTATTAACATTTGCAATCCAAGTAAGACTGTAGTGGATATTATACAACTCAATGGGCTGTAAGATATAGTAGGAGGTCATTGCTAATATTATTTTATTTATCATTCTAGTGGGTTGTACACAAGCCTGTTAGGACACTATTATATGTGATTTAGGATTACCCTTGCTATTTGTTTTTTAATCCCTAGACTAGAGACTAATACTCCCTAATTATGACTAAACGCCAACCAAAACCCTTGTTGGAGAAAACACATAATTCCATAGATACCTATTTGACCAAAGCGGTTAGCGCTCTGGCGGAAGAAATAGACCGCACGGAAAGACGCATATCAATGGGAACTGGCACAAGAAGTGGGGAGCAAGTTAGTGGGTGTACAGAGGTCTACACACAACCAGAGAGGAAGGATCGACTATCACAAATTGGGCCCCAGACACAATAGATGTCACAGTCGATGCAACCGTAGCTGATAGAGAACCCTCATGTCTCACGGATCTCGGTCACCCCAAATTGATCTAATTTGACCCCCTCGCCACCGCATATAAATTTAACCAAAGGAGGAAAAAGGAAAAATGTAGGCCAGGGAAACAGAAGGATAAGCAAATTATTACAAGAGGGATTTCTGCGAACCAGAGAGCCGACCTAGGCAACGATCAACTTAAGGGCATATTTAGCATGGAGGCTTGTACTGAGAAAATAATAGAGTTAATTCGGCCATTACATGAAAAAATTGACAATCTGGCAAGAGAAGTATACAAACTTAGTGGGCACCTAGACAAACTTAGGCTGGGAGACCAAATTGCCAACCCAGGAGATCACGCAAATTCAATTACAAGTAATGACCCCACTAATCTGGTTATAACTAACCCGTCAGCTACCATTATGGCTGGACATAGTACAGCTTTGACACCAGTTGAAAATATAGATGATGGTACAAATCCAAAGGTACCAAACAAACCATCAAAGAAAAAGAGAGCAATGTTATCGACTGGTAAAGAAAAATCAAGGGGAGAGTCTACAGAGCAGGCAAGAGGGTCACGTATTACAGATAACCCCAAAGTGAATGATGTACCAGCAGTCATCAACCTACCACCTGAATGCGGGGCATATGTTGCAGTCCTTTCCAATGTACCCAAATTACACGAAGGCCTATCAGAAACTCATGAAGCCCTCAAAAATAAAACGTTAGATTGTTTATCTAAAAATTGTGGTTTTCCAACAGTGGGGGCAGACCAGCTAATACTAACCCAAAGAGTGGGATGGATAGGCCCACTATCCAAAAAGTTTGACGGTGACTGTATAATCATTAACTTTAGGTCACCAGGATGGGCATATAAAACCCTACTAAATGCCCCTCCCCCCTCACGTTGGGATTTTAACACAACACTCCTGCCCCAGGGCTATTTCTATAGACATCTGTTAGCGAGTAATTCAGTTACAAGCCCAAATGTACATTATTCTAACGCCAATTTAATGCCCATGTTAGTAGCCCAACCCACTTGTTTTTCAATCCCACTCCACAATAGATTTCAACCTCTGAGTCCATTGGGGGAGAATGATTGACGCGAGAGTCACAAGGGTGCATCCCAAAGGACAAACCAGGTTGGGGGTTAGATTCTAGGATAACTGAAAATGGAAACGAAATAAGTGAAGAACAGTTCCTCTTTCAAGATCCTAGGCAGGTAGATACAGGTTTGGCTAGTACTGGGAGCAGTGATCATACCCTTATGAGTTCTGTGAGATAACCTACAACTGTTCTGCACAGTAGTGCCCCCACCTCCTCCCAAAAAGTTCCCAGATTAGTGCAGCCCCACATCATGTGCCCGTAAATCAGCCCCTTCTAGTTTACGTCTCGGACATTGTGCATCCGCAATCCCAAAATACGGAGAGTGTTTAGCTGGTGTTAAATATGCTCTATGTAAAACATAAAACTGTATCAACTGAAACCTGGCATTCCTAGTACTCTTCCAGGACCTTATCGCTAGTTGCAGCCATACGTGCTCAGGGATTTCTTTGCCAAGATCCACTTCCCATTTACCTTGAAGCACAGGTAATGGTTGCAACCCCTCCGTCGACAGACGTTTATAAAGGCACGTGATGGCCTTAAACGTTCCTGCTGCCATTACAACATATTGACACCCTAACGAGGTTCGCGGCTCGGAAAGTCCTGTCCCCCAGTAACGTTGTATTGACGAGGTAAGAGCCGAATGGAGTAAATAATCCCCCCGCGGAAGGTCACATTTCAGCTGTAATGCCTGGAATGACAACATAACTTCGTTTTCATAAAGGTCTCCTATCATTTGTAGGCCTAACTCCTCCCAAGTGGCCAATGCTGCCCAATTTCCACCATGAGGGACACATACCCAACGATATCTCTGGGGCATACGGGTGAGGGAATCCTGCTCTGTGCTGACACCTATTCCAACATAGACGTAACGTGCGCTCTTCCATAGTGAGCAGTTCAAGACACCTCTTCTGCTGGAGTACTACGAAGGATAAAGTATATCGAGGGATGTGGCGTCCTTCAGGGCCGTCTGAGCCCCGAAATTCCCTGGCAATAGCCTGAGTGAGCCATTGTAGTTGCGCTGCCAGATAGTACCACTCAAAATCCGGCACTGCTAGTCCCCCATCAGCTCTCGGACGCATCATTGTAGTCATAGCTATCCGCCTTCTGCCCGGCTCCCAGATGAGGCCTATCGACATAGAGCAAAGCTGCCGGAAAAAGAAGCCCGGTACCCAAATCGGCAAGGTGCGGAAAAAAAGAGCAGACGGGGAAGCGCCACCATCTTCAGGAGGGCAACCCGGCCCATCACTGACAATGGCAATGTACTCCAAAACCCGAAGCTTCCTCTTAATCCATGCAGAGCCCTTCCCAAAGTTCCCTCCAACTGATCTCCAGGAGAGTGGTAAATGTTAGTGCCTAAATATGGTAAACAGTGAGGCTCTCAACAAATTTCAGCCACTGGGGGAGAGCGCATACCGCCGGTGCCACCGGAAATAAGCAGGTCTTCACCCAGTTCACCTTCAACCCTGAGAACTGTCCCAGTTTCTGAAGCAGGGATCGAGAACCCTCTAAAGCCATATCAGTGTCCGCAAGGAAGAGCAACAAGTCATCCGCATACAATGAGATATAGTGCATATCCCCACGACAGAGCAGGCCCTTGTAATATCTCCCTAATCTGGCATGGGCGGCCAAAGCAAACAACAATGGGGAAAGGGGACATCCCTGTCGTGTACCCCGTCCCACTGGGCAGGCCGACGAAATTGTGATTCCTGTTCAAACCCGGGCCGTCGCTGATTTATAAACGAACACCCAAGGCCAAATTCACACATGGCTCAAAATAAATATGGCCACTCGAGGCTATTGAACGCCTTCTCAATGTCAATGGAAAGGACCGCCACAGAGGGTGATACCCTATGATCTTTTCCCAAGATCCTCAAAAGACGTCGCACACTAGACGCAGTATTACGCTTAGGAATAAAACCTGCTTGATCAGGGTGAACCAGTGGGCTATGTATGGGAGCAACCTAGTCGCAAGAATCCTAAGTACTTTATAATCGACTGTCAACATTGATATCGGGCGATAGGCCGAGCAGAGCAATGGGTCCTTACCCGGTTTCCACAGAGTGACAATAATGGCCTCACGGGCAGTAGCAGGCCGCATCCCCAGCTCCCAAGCCTCTATAAACTAACAGCAGCCTAGGGGCCAACACATCCACATGCACTGAATAAAATTCCACTGGGAGTCCGTCCACTCCTGGGGTTTTCTTACGCGCCATCTTTTTAATTGCATAGCGGATTTCCCCCACTGTAATCTCCTGACCCAACGCCTCTCTCTGAGCAGGTTCAAGGCGAGGTAACCTTGCCTCAGCCAGTAACGCATCCAGTTCTGCACCAATCCCAGTGTTTTACGCTCATACAGATCTGCGTAATAGGCCAAGAACAGTCCATTGATTCCCCGCTGAGTGTATTCCCGGGGAAACAAAGCTCAGCACCTAAGTCGAGGTGCAGGAGGGTCTCACCGGGCACACTCCGCCGCTGCTGCTGGGGCCAACACGCTGTGAGTGCTGCACGCCGCCGTTGCTTTCCACCTGCACGGCCGCCGGCGGACTACAGCTCCCAGCAGCCTGAGCGGGTCATTTCCGGTCTCTGCGCGCCCGGAGGCGCTGATAACGGAGGAGGCTCCCACTGAGGAGCGGGGGAACAAAGCTCAGCACCTAAGTCGAGGTGCAGGAGGGTCTCACCGGGCACACTCCGCCGCTGCTGCTGGGGCCCACACGCTGTGAGTGCTGCACGCCGCCGTTGCTTTCCATCTGCACGGCCGCCGGCGGACTACAGCTCCCAGCAGCCTGAGCGGGTCATTTCCGGTCTCTGCGCGCCCGGAGGCGCTGATAACGGAGGAGGCTCCCTCCGCGTCGCGGGACTGCGCCGGGCTAAGCCCGGGACAAGGGCGGGCCCTCTGTGGCCCTCAGTGGACAACAGGGGACGGGACGGGCCACCCCCCTTACCAGCAGTATTCAATCCTGAAAGCTCTGGGAGCTTAATAATAAGGTACTGTCATTTGCTCCTCCCCGTTGTATTTTCTTTTTTGCCTTGGGTTATTGAGCCAGCTGCCTCCCTTAAGAGTGTGAGTGACACATTTTCTCTTGTGCGGGACTATTTGCTTCCTCAAGTACTTTCTCCTGCACCTTACCGTTATTTAAGGGAGAACCCCCCCAAGCAAAATGAGTATCCAGGGCAAGAAATCTAAAACATCTGCTTCTCGCCCAAACACCAGACTTCAGGCCACAATGCCGCAATCCCTCCCAACGCTGACAGCCATTGATAAAATGCTGCAACAAACCATAGGGGTGGTTGCCAACGCAATTGAAAATACCGAAAGAAGATTATCTTTCCCACCTACAATAAGCTCAAAAGACCACGTAGAAGATTGCTCGGTCATTGCCATCGATCCCACGATCCTGGACTCTTATCTAACATCCACCTATGCCGAGCTCCCCGGTGCACAGATTCCGGCTGAGACCTCAGTGGTTGATGAAGTACCACCGGCCCCGGTTGAGTCCTCTATTAACTTTAACGACGATCAACCTTGTATTTTGACTTCCCCCTCTCCTGTGGCAAAATCCAAACTTGGTAGGGTGGGCTCCAAGAAAAAAAAAAAGGATAGTCTTCCTAAGAATCCTGGGACTAACAAACAGCCTAACCATAATTTAGTAACTCCATCCGAACACTCCCGGCATCCTACTACAGGGATACCATGCTGGGTCACCAATATGGTGACGGACCTCCAGAATAGTTTAGAGCAAATTATCGCTTCCCACATCAAACCTCTGGTCTCAAAACTGGATAGACTATCCTCAATGTTAAATAATAGGACTACAGGGATAACGAAGCCACAAAACTCCCAAGGTAATTTGGCACCTTCTGCTTCAACCGGTGCCCCTACTAAGGTACCCTGTTCTGAAGCAGCTAAGTCCGCTGTTCCAGAGGCATCAAACAAAAAATTAGGACCAGTAACTACTGCTGCCAAGCCCACAAACCCCGCACCACCTCCTACATCTGTAGCCAACCCACTAGGTCCTACCATATCTCCCGCTGTGGGCCAAACTGTCAAATCTAGTCAACATCTTAAGGAGGGTAAAAATACGGCACCAAAAAATGCTGCGCCAACATCGAGACCTCCCCCATTTACGGCAACTTTCAACCGATTGCCGTCAATAAACTTGCCCCCAGAAGCACAACCATATGTAGTTGCCCTAGTGGGTGTTCCGCCCCTTAGTGAGGGGAAGAGAGAACAGGAGGTAGACTTATACAACAAGTGCATACAGTGGCTGAATTTAAACAGACCCTTACCTTCTAGCATTTCGGGTCATATATTGGCAGTGAGAAGAGTAGAATGGATTGGAAGGGGTCCCAAAACTGTGGCAGGGGATGTTGTTACAATTAATTTTAGGGATCCCTCTGCTGTTGACCATATCTGTAGAACTTCTTTCCACAGAGTCCCAAATCTTTCCTCTACACTTGTCTTATTTATATCCTACTCCAATCCATAAATCAACTTACCAAAGGGGACCACAGTATATGAGAAATCATCTCTCCCACCCGGACAAGATTCTCCACTGGCAGCCTTCTAGGGAGGGTTTTCTTCCACCCACCTCGATCTACCCATTACAAGCCCATTGGAACAGGTTTAGTGTTCGAGGAGGTGGACTGACTCACCCAGATTGGTTTGCCCCTACGAGAACATAATGAGGGTAATTTAGATGAGGGTGATGCAATACAGGAAAAGACTCTATCCCCAGTTAGTTGTGAGGACCCCTGTCTTTATGTATCAGAGCGGGAGGAGACAAGGGCAGAACAGAGCCCGGACAGGTATTACCTAGAGAACCAGGGGAAGAGAGGGACAAAGTAAAGGTTACGGAAGGAAATATAAAAATCCTCTCGTGGAACGTGGCAGGCTTAAAGAGCAAGCTACTTGTACCAGAGTGGTCCTCTTTTTTGGGAAGAAAAAAAAAACCTTTATTGCACCTTAAAGTTTACACAGCTGTGGGCCTACAACCCACAGGGTTCACATCACATTCATGCAGTCATCGTGCAGTATCATCAAATTGGAACCCGCATGTTATTTTATGTACCGTCACAGAACTGCTTCAATTAAAAGGTACTTTACAAGTATTAGTCTGCCGATAAGTACATGTTCTTGGTTTTCTAATTTTATCAAAACAACAATGAAACAAAGAAACTTAAGGAATCACATTGTGGTCATGCATTGTTAGTTATCGGTCGCCAATTGAGTGAAAAAGCATCTCCCCGGTGTCCCCTTCATCCGGTCCTCCCAACACTACATTCAAACCCGCTAGTGGGAGTGGTCAGGCTACCTCGGACGTAGTCCCCCTAGTGCCCCTTCGTACCTAACTCTCGAGTCTAACCTGTAATAGCTTGGTTTAGCCTGAGTTCCGTGGCCCCCCTGCCCTTGGATTCTTGGGGTTTATTACACCTCTTCCCCCTCCTCATCCGACAAGTCCTGATCATCTTCTGGCAAGGGATCACAAATCTCCCCCCGGTATACGTTCCACTTGGTCCAGATTTTATTCCACTTCCCCGGACATGCCCTGTTAGAGTACACCGCTCTCTCTGTCACCATAACCCTGTCCATGTTAAGGCACCATTGTGTCGTTGTTGGCACTTCTGCCGCTCCCCATTTCTGTGCGATATCTCGTTTTGGTACTATCAAGCCACTGTGACCCAGAGTTGACCGTGTCTGGACAAATCAGTAGGTTCCCACACGTTTAATAGGCACCTTCGTGGTTCGGGTAGCAGTGAGATCTCTAGTGCCTGTGATAGTGTGCGCATTATTTGTCTCCAGAACTCCTGGATATGGGGGCAGTCCCATATGGTGTGATAAAACGTGTCCACCTCCCCGCACCCACGAAGGCAGAAAGGGTGTTGTGCTCTGTGGATGCTGTGTAGCATAGTCCTAGTGTAGTATACCCTATGTAAAACTTTCAGTTGCACCAGTCTAAATCTTGCGGAGATGCCTACTTCCTTAGGTGACGCTATCGCCTCGTTCCATTCATGTTCGTCCATCTCGCAGACGTCGCCCTCCCATTTTTCCTTTAATAGGGTCATGGGGTCTGGCAAGTTGTTAAGCAGTTTACGGTATGTAAGTGATGTCGCACGCTCGATCATAAACTCAGTGAGAAGGCGGTCTTCAAGTGGGGATGATTCCGGCAAATCGGTGTCTGGGGGTATGGCAGCAAGTAACGCATGTTGTATCTGTATATACCTGTACCGTTCCCTCTCCCCCAGATCGTATAGCTCTCCCAGCCTGTCAAAAGGGACCACACCTCCCCTTTCCCAGAGATCCCCCACTATAGATATCCCTATGGTATCCGAGTGTGAGAAGCCTCTGCTGTTTCTCATATTACCCAAGGCTCGAGAGTCCCACAGTGGTGTAAGTTTGGTTAACCTCCCCTTCCATCCTAACGCCGCTGTCGCCGTGTGCCACAGCGTCGCAGTTAGTCTGGTGGGTCCCACCAATTTGCGTAGTTTGCGCTGGTCGTATAGCGGAGCCAGCAGACTATCCGTGCCCAATTGTGCCCTATCTGCTCGGAACGCCGGTTCATTGTGTGGGGTGTGTAGCCAATGGTTGATGGATTTCAGTTGTGCCGCCCAATAATACAATTTCAGATTAGGCAACGCGATGCCACCATCGTACCAGCCCCTGTGTAATTTGGTTTGCGCAATGCGTGCCGGGAGGTTCCCCCACAAAAGAGTTGAAACCAATGCTGCCACTTTCTGAAAGAATCTCGGAGCCACCGGATATGGAGTATTTTCAAGTATGTATAGAAATCGAGGCAGGGACATCATTTTATATAGCGCTGCCCTCCCCAGTAGCGTTAAAGGCAGCCCGCCCAAAACTTAACATCTTGTTTAAGAGAGTGGTCCTCTTTTATGACCACACACGATATCTGCTTGATGCAAGAAACCTGGTCCTTTGAGGGGAGCGCCAGCCCAAGCTATGACATTCCTGCAGTTACTGGGGGGAAGGGCCGCCCTTCGGGTGGTCTTGCCATATGGGTAGGCATACACTTAGGCGTGCAGGCCACACAAGTGGACACAAACTCCCCAAATATCCAATGTGTGTTGCTAACATCTGTTGGTAAATCTACACTGGCTATTATTAATATCTACTCCAGGCCTACGATGAATGGAAAAGAATCGAGTACTATCAAGTTACTCGATCACTTCCTCCAGACACTTGAACCCACAATTCTGATTATTCTTGGTGGCGACCTGAATTGCCAGTTTGAACCATTGGGTGGATCCGAGTTGTGTGAGGAGGATGAGGTCGACCTGCTCTGGCGCATTCCAGCCCCAAAAATCACCCCAGTTAAGGCATGGACCTCGCTTGTATTACAAATCAAAGCCTTGACCCTTGCAATGTCTCTGCGGGCATGCAACGGAAGGGGCAATAACGAAAGTTCCGGCCAGCCCACATATAATAGGATAAACCGTAGCTCCATCATTGACTACCTTATGTTGGAAGCAAAACACTGGGACAAGTTTAAAGATTTTGGGGTTGTCCCTAGGAACGATAGTGACCATAATGCGCTGGTTCTAACGCTTAAACCCGGCGCATTTGGATTAACTAACCATGACACTGGCTCCAGCCTGACAATCCCCCCCACACATCATATCCAATAATAGGAGAAGAGTTAAATGGCCTTCCTGCCTAGACTCTCCTACCCGTCTTGCAAAAATCTATCAGATAGCTATCCCACTAATTGGTGATATGGGCAATTCCATCTCCCATGGGCAGATCATAGAGACCCACCGAAACTTGGTTGAGAGTCTAGGGGATGTATTTTATCCGGTCAGTGGGACTAAGTCGCGTCGGAATAAAAACACACCCCTGGCATAACCACGCTTGTAAAAAATTAAAGAAAGCCCTTCTTAAGGCAATTAAATCTAGAGATACCCTTAAAATTCGAGAATCCAGATTGCTGTACAAGAAGGTGCTGACTAGGGCAAAGAGCGAGTGGGAGGAATCTAGGTGGGATGAACTGAGACAGGCACTACTCCTAAAAGATTCCAAGACCTTCTGGTTAATTGTTACCTCTTCAGCGGCAGGCGAGAGAGATGCTGGGGTCTCGAATATTTCTAAAATAGTGTGGGAGGCACACTTCAAGTCACTTTATACAAGCCCTGAGATGGAGGAAACTGGGTGTCAGGGCCAGGATAGGCTGCCACAACCGGTTCTGGACTTTCAAGCCTGTGCGCCTCGGGACCTCCGGCACGAGAACGGACTGCCGGGGGCCCCGGGGCCTGGGAGCTTGATTTCATGTACCTGTACGGCCCGGGACTTCCCGCATGAGTGTCGACTGCTGGGGGCCCCAGGCTCAAGGTCTTCTCCTTGCCAAAATCATAGCCCCAACCGAGCTCCCGAGATTCCCACGGCCCCAGACCCCCCGCACGAGTGTAGACTGCCCGGGGCCTTGGGTCCTGGGTTCTCGGTTCCTCGCACCTGTACGGCCCGGGACCTCCTGCACGAGTGTCGACTGCTGGGGGCCCCGGGCTCAGGGACTTTTACCTGTCAAAATCATAGCCCCAACCGAGGTCCCGAGATTCCTATGGCCCCAGACCCCCCGCACGAGTGTAGACTGCCGGGTGCCTTGGGCCCTGGTCTCTCTGTAGTGAGTCAGGATGCCCACAATAGGTCTCCCACTAATAGCTTAGTCCATATTTCACCTAGGGAAGTTGAATTGGCAATTGAGAAACTGCTCCCGAATAAGGCTCCGGGTCTGGACAAGCTCCCTGGAGATCTTTTTCGTTCCCAGACAAAAATTTGGGCCCCATACCTGATGGTTCTGTTTAATGCTGTCTTACAGGTTCCCCAATACCTGAGACCTGGCTGGGAGCTGAGATTGTCCCAATCTTTAAAAAGGGCTGCCCACTCGCCCCATCAAACTATAGACCAATTAGTTTACTCGATACGACCCAGAAGTTGATGGGCTGAATTCTACTGGAGAGATTACTGGGCTGGATGGAGGAAAATAAAACTCTGACCACGCTTCAAGCCGGATTCAGATCAGTGGTCTCGACTTTGGACCAGATCTTTCGCCTGCAGGTCCTATACTGGAAAACTGCAAGAGTAGAGGGTGGCAGCCTCTACCTTGTTTTTGTGGACCTGCGGGCCGCATTTGATCTGGTTCCTAGGGAGAGGCTCTGGAAGGTGTTGGAGGAACTTGGTCTCCCTCCTTACTTATTAGATGCCCTAATCCGACTTCATACCGGGAATTATGCCCAGGTGAGGTGTGGGAAAAACGGGGAATTATCTGATCGCTTCCCTGTTACCCGGGGCGTACGCCAGGGTTGCGTACTGGCACCCACACTCTTCAGTTTATATGTTAATGGCCTGATAGATAGACTTAATTGTGTCAGGGACAATGATGCCCCACGCCTGGCCACCGGTAGGGTGCCCGCTCTGATGTTCGCGGACGACACCTTGTTGTTGTCGCGGACATCATCGGGCATCCAGCGGGTTTTGGACGGCTTTGTCTCCTTTTGTGCCTCGCGGGGATTGGAGATCAACTTGGAGAAAACCAAGTTCATGATCGTCAACCCTCCGAGGCCACCCGTCCAAACCCCACATTGAATGGAACCCCACTTGAGCGAGTCAAGACCTTTATATACCTGGGGGTGACTCTGACTGAGCATTTTACATGGGACCATCAAGCCTCTAAATCCTCTTTGAGACTTGCACAGATCATGGGTGGTGTAGGTAGACTCCATAACGCCTTAACCTTTAAATTGGCTACCCCTGCCCTAGAGATATATAGAACACAGGTTAGGTCTGCTGCTTTGTATGCTGCCGAACTCTGGGGACATACTAATGCATGTAACTTAACGAAAGTAGAGCAGTCCTTTATGCGACATCCGTTTGGTCTCCCACAAAGCACAACTCTCCTACCATTACGTTTGGACCTGGGTCTGGAACCTATCTCTGACTTGGTGGCTGCATGTCCCCTGCTCTATTGGAGAAGGCTCTGGTCTGTTCCAGAGCTTGAACCCTTTAGAGCAGAATTTAACACTATTTGGGGACTGCTAAAGAGTAAGAATATACCATGGCTGGTACATGTCAAGACACTCTTTTATCAAATTGGCTTCCCCAACTGTGGGACACACCTGAGGACAGCTGTATGAGGATGCAAAGGACTGTACTGGTGGCAGCTGTAAAATCGTACAATCTTAAATTGTTACATCGTTCTACCTCCTTGGGCAGAATGTCAACTGAGTTCCTTACAATAAAAGTCGAATACAGGACGGAGGTGTTTCTGGACTTGGTGCAGCCTCCACTAGCAAGAAAACTCTACATCCAATTGAGGCACGGCTCTTTACCGGTAGGGGCATTGACATCCAGATGGGCAAAAACGACAAATGCCAACTGCCCTGCCTGTAATTATGCCAGTGAAGACATTGTACATATCCTTTTCTTTTGTCCAGCATATAGTGAAATTCGAAAATGCTGGATTATCCCATTATGCAAAAATCTTGGCTTCCGACACTGTGCACACGCTTGTAGAGTGCTAACTTATGACATTGCCCCTCCCATTGTTTTTGCCGTCTCCCGGTTTCTATTAGGCATGTGGCGGAGAAGAACCAGTTTTATCTACAAGAAATAACGGATTGTTGCTTTTATTCTCTACTATTCCCTTGATAACCAAAGTTTAATAACTTTTTAATTCTAATGTAACTATGTTTTATTATTGTGCTTGTATATATTTTATTGCACTTTTATGGTCTCCGACCGAAATAAAGTTATCAAAGTGAAGTATTCCCGCTGTCCAATTGTGGTGGTCAGGGCCAGAATAGGCGTGCCCCTTGTGGCCGGATTGGCCAACCAGGCCAGTAGTGTGCCCACCTTATCTCTCTCTGCATGTGCGCGTATTAAATATTCCCTATGATCGAAGCATCGCAACCTCTCTATTTGTTTGGCCACTTTCTCTCGTCCAGCTAAAACGTCTCCTTGCACCCCCAAATTCCCTTGCTGAGCTTTCTCAACCTGACGTAAACGCTGCTCCTCCTTCTCTAAATCGTTCAACAGAGTCTTCCGCATTCCTGTGGATTTAGCAATGCATAAGCCCCGCACTTCCACTTTGAAAGCATCCCACTCCAACGCAAGGGTCGAAGCAGTCTGCTAATTCTCGAAGAAATAGTGTTCTATTCCATCCTGGACCTCTGCGCGAAATACTGTGTCTTCCAATGTTGCTGGACGTAACCGCCAGGTGGGAATCGCGGCCCACTCGCGAGACCACCCTAAAGTCACTAACTAGGGATTATGATCGCATATTGTCCTCGCCAAGTATTCGCTATGACGAACCAGCCCATGGACACCTGGGGAGCACAAGAACGCATCCAACCGCACATGAAAATCATGCAAGCCAGAATAAAAGGAATACTCCTGCTCACCCACACGCTGTGCTCGCCATGTATCGATTAATCCCCATTCAGTTTGCCAATCTCGTCTGAGTTTCGAAAGTTTATGGATAGGGGCCTGAGGGAGAGGAGGATGCGAACGGTCCATAACAACATCTGTGACTGAATTAAAGTCACCCCCAATAATGACAGGGCCAGTTAACATAGCGGCCAGCTTCCCTGATAAATGGGCATAAAAAGGCATCTGCTCTACATTAGGGGCGTACACACTGCACAACAAGATATCCATTCCATCTAATCTTCCCGTAACGGCTACAAACCTCCCCTCAGGATCCACTATCTGATGAGTTGGCTGAAAAGGGAGACCCGCCCTCACCCAAACCAATGCACCCCTAGCGAAAGCAGAGTCCGTCGTATAGAAGAGTTGACCCCTCCACCTACGCTGCAGCGCTTGACCCTCAGTCTTATCAATATGGGTGTCTTGAAGAAATGAGACTTGCACCCCCTATGTACTAGGTAAGCATGGATCTTATGGCGTCTCAACATCGTGTGCATTCCCTGTACATTCCATGTCACACACTTGATCTCAGGTGATGTCCCCATAGTGTTGATGAATGTCATTCCACAATTTTGCTCCCCGTACTGGCACACCGGTGAGCCCCATGAACCCCATCCCCGATATAACTCCCTTGCCCCACCCCCCACCCCTCCCCACGACAGCGTCTAAACAGCAGGCACCCATCCAAACCCCAGCACAACAAACCCTCTGGCAGCCACCAGAGACTCACACCTAGTGTGAGGATGGAGGGTTGACTCTACACCGATGCAAACAGGACGGCAGCTGCTACCCTCGACATCGTCCAACCTCTACGGATGTGCTGTCTGAGCCCCCCTTCCTCTGGGCCCCCCCCCCTTCAACCCCCCGATATGCAAGTCAACGCGCTGGACCCAATCCCCTCAGCCCTCAATTATGTCATCAAATAATGTGCCCACCCACCGGTCTAAACTGGCAATGCAATGCGCCCCCTTACTATACTCAATAAGCAATGACCAAAGGTCAGTCATTGAAGAGTTCCTCCGCCGTTCGGGGGGTGACGTGCGCGAGAGCGATGCTCCCAGCATCCGTGCCCTCGGAATCCGGGTCATCCGAACACTTCCCTGATCCAGTGTCCTCAGGCGAAACCTGGGCGACCGTTCGAGATCTCCGAGACCGCCCGAAGGGCCGCCAGCCGTTCCCTCTCCGCCTGTGACGCGGAAGGTGTACGCGGCAATGTTTTGCGCTTCCTTATGCGCCTGCTTCTTACCGCCACCCGCCACCTCCATGTCCATCCGTGCCTGCTCGATAAGACTCCAACCAACTCCACGCCTCTTCCGGGCTATTGTAGAAAGAAGAAGAAAGAAGAAGTGCCATCCAGCATCACCTTCAGACAGGCCGGGAACAGGAGGGAATATTGAATACCCTCTGTACGGAGGGCCTTCTTAGCTTCGATAAATGAGGGACTTTGACGCTGAACCTCAAATGTATAGTCCGGGTAGATGGAGACGGAGCGGTTGTCCACCTTGTATGGCCCCGCTGTTCCTGCTTTCTGGAGAATGATGTCCCTGTCTTTGTAGTGCAGCAACCGGGCCACAACTGGCCTGGGGGGCCGGCCGGGGGCCAGTAGGCGGGACGGGGCCCTGTATGTTCTCTCCAAAGTGTAAAACTGCGTGAGCTCCTCAGGACCAACCACAGCACGCAGCCAAGGCTCCAGATAATCCAGCATGTTCTCCCCTTCAATTCCCTCTGGCAGGCCCACCACCTGTATGTTGTTGCGCCGATTGCGCAATTCTGCATCTTTGGCACGCCTCTCCAAGATCTGCATTCTCCGAGTCGCATCCCCCAGAGTGACATCTGTCGCTTTTTGGGCAGGCTCGAGCTTCTCCAGCGTATTCTCAGCCTGTTTGACCATCGACTAACTTGCCATGATCCGCCCGGAGTAACCCCAAGCCAAGCGTCACCTGGGCAATGTCACGCTGCCTACAGAATCTGGTCCCTCTGCCTTTGCTGCAGTCCCTCCGATGGCGCCCCAGTCACCTCCAGCGGGCGAGAATCAGTTGTCTCTTCATGCGGGCCCGGAGGAGCCACCCCGGGTTTGGGGTGAGGGTCTTTTTTCCCCATGATCGGGTCAACAACGACCCAAGAAAGCTGGCCTCCACAAACAATCCAGGCGGGCCGCAAATCACATCAATCAAGGGCGTCCCGCCCCGTAGGTGAGGGGAGAAGGGCAGCAATGTCCTCAAAAGCAGCCCAGCGGAGCCCCGCCGTCGACAGAGCTGCCCAACAGCCCCCAGTGCCCCCCGCTCCAAGACGCTCCCAGCAGCAAAAGCTCCACTCCTGATTATCTCGGAAAAGCGAGGCGTCAACAGCAGATCTAAGTTCAATGAGGGCCGCCACACCTCATCAAGCAGTCCCGCTCAGGGGGCCCCAACCACCACCATCCGGCAGCAAGGTACAGTCTCGAGCATCAGCGAAAAGCAAAGTAAGCCGGTCCTTCAAGAAATCTCAGCGTGAGTGAGTGACCCCTCCTCAGTTACCACTCGGGGTCACTCCTGTACAAACGGACCCCCTTCGGCCAGCAGCCACCACATCAGCCGCCCCGCTTGCCAGCTCCCACCATAGCCGTTGTTGCTAGTCCGGGCATCTTCCAAAAGCCACAAGGGGGGTGCCGCCGCCATCCAGCCAGAGGGGGGCCCCAGGGAAGCGCCGGAGCCCAGTTACGGCGTTGGAACCAGGATAATTGGCGAGGCGGATGCGGAGCTCACAGCTCACACATCCATGCCAGTCGCCGCCCAAGCCACGCCCCAGCTGTGGGAGATTCATGTGTGTTAGGGGAAGGTGCAGAGGTGTGTTCAGAGGCAAGTCACTGCTTTGATGTGGCCATCCAGGAACTGAACGTGAATGGGTCCCCTTGCTGCCTCATTTTATTCACAAGCAGCAACATGGGTGGCAGATTTCTTTCCGCTCAGGATGCTCTCCAAGCACTATCATGAGACAAGTTGTTGCACCAGTTACAAACTCAAGTCAGTTACCTTCCAAAATATTCTAAAAAACGAAAGTACACAGCTTAACAGCTTATACAAGGTTTAGAATGGAAGAATGATTTGATTCACAATCACATAAATACTACCCAATTGTCACTATACAGCAAGATGCACACTGCAGAATTCTCACCCAAACTGGACTCAAAAGTGTGGAGATAAAACATAGTAAGAAACTACTGATTTTCATCTACCTGCAGTTCAGGACATTACATCTCCGGTTTAACTCTATTGTGAGGGTCTCTGTTCTCTGTCACAGGCATGCACAAATGCATCAATTTGGATTTGGTGACTCCAAGACATAGTTTTTGCCATTTTAGGGATTAGCTGCTGTTAAACAAGTTGCCATTAAAGAAAATGGGGTAGCCCATAAGGTATGGACCTGGGTATACTACGATATAAATAAACAGCGGTCCTAGACCTATTAATCACACTAATTGACACAATCAATCCTTGTCAAGTCATTTAAACATTCCAGAGCAATTCAGCCGAATCTGCTCCAATTCTAATCAATAGTCTTAATTGAAAAAACACAAACAAGCCACTACAACCCAAGACAGAGATACAATGTATTTAATTCATTGTCTCATATTTTGAATTCAGTTTGTACAATAATAAGGTATTTCAATAAGTAAAAACCAACAGATAGGATGCCCAAATGGAGCATGCAAAAAGAGAGTGATCAGAGTGTTGAAGTGAATAAGGAAGGAAAGGAAAATTCACAGCAATAATTGTCACAAATTCAAATGACACCCCCTTTTTACCTTGGACCACATTTCTGACCGAATACAGTGCTCACTAAGGACAGAAATGTCCCCGATAAAATCTTGAATGTAATAGTTCTATAGTAATTTCTATATGGCCAGGTACTCAATACGGCAAAATTAGAACACCGTTATTGACTGATGAACAATTTGAATTTGTGACTATTATTGCTGTGAATTTTCCTTTCCTTCCTTATTCACTTCAACATTCTGATCACTCTTTTTTTGCACGCTCTATTTGGGCATCATATCTGTTGGTTTTTACTTATTGAAATACCTTATTATTGTACAAAATGAATTCAAAATATGAGACAATGAATTAAATACATTGTATCTCTGTCTTGGGTTGTAGTGGCTTGTTTGTGTTTTTTCAATTCAGACTATTGATTAGAATTGGAGCAGATTCGGCTGAATTGCTCTGGAATGTTTAAATGACTTAACAAGGATTGATTGTGTCAATTATTGTGATTAATAGGTCTAGGACCACTGTTTATTTAGATCGTTAAACAAGTTGCAGCTTAAACCAACATGTCATGATTTGAAAGCATTTTCAAATGTTGGCAGGGTCTGCTCCCTTAGGAAAAGTAGCCCTCATACACTCATATGGGTGTCATGCCTCATCACAGGGCTTTGCTCCTCATCGTGCCAGGACTGCAATGCGGACCTCCATAAGTGTGCTCTTTGTCGGAAATCTTTTTGTCCAGTGCGGTATGTGAAGTGCAGATGTAGGGTCCTTTCCTGTTCACAACTTAGCGGTTGGACTTCCATGGCACTGCTGCAACTGCCAGGGTTCAGAGATCCATGGTAGTGGCGTGCCATCTGAGGGCCATGATAGCTTGGTGGTGTCCTGCACCACCAAGCATATTAGGACTTTCCTCCCCATCAGCAGTTGTACCCCCTCATGTGAATGCGGCCCAGTTCCTGCATGGCTTAGACTCTGCACTTTTGAATGGCCTCTGGTGCTCCCAGTGCAGTGCTCATTTTCAAAGGCACTGCCATTGGACCACCAAAGAAACGCCCGCCAGACACAGGAAAACTCGTAATCTGGTGGGCGGTGTTCATGTGGCGTTGGCGGTGTGGGAGCAGGGCAGCGGCGAGGGAGCCCTGCTCCCACAGTGTCACAGTCGTAATCGGGCCCTTAGTGGTTTCCCACCATGAGATTTAGCACATTGCAAGGTTTGCAACCACTACATAGCTTTGTACATCAAGCCATTAGTTTGAAAGAAGTGTTTTGGCATAATTCCAACTACAGGTGCAATTTTAAAAAGATATGAAGGAAAGTGAAAAAAAAGACAATGCAGGTTAGGTCTTGTTACATTGATCTATGAAGTGCATGTTTAGCATACAAATCATTGCAAAAGAGGTACTTAAAGACTGAAATGATAGCACAAAGTGTTAGCCTTACTGCAGCAAAAATAGGGAACAATAAATGTGGAATGACAACAATGTCCCTTTCGATGCATCTCACCCCATCGTGTCCCATCATTTGTAAGTTTGATATGGCATAGCAGTGGTTAGTAGAAAAAGATGGGATAGGTTGGGCTGACATTAAAAAGGGGAAGGAGACAATTGTGCATTGACCATGCCTGCATTATTTTGATAGAATGCAGTAAATTGGCAGGAGTCCATTTCGGAAACATACATTTGCATAAGCTAATATGTTTTCATGCGCAGAACTGCCACCATCATCATATGTCATATACAGTCTTACAAGCCTAGGAAGAGTCTGGCAGGCTTCAGTGGTGCCGTCATCTGTTTCATGCCCAGGTGATTAATGGGCCAGAATGGAACCCTGAGCGATCACCAGTGGATGATATTAATTCAGGCATTCCATTCACCACCTTGCTGTTTTTAGGTCTTGCCTAGCAGCGTGCATGCACTTCATAGGAAAGGACCTTAAGCCATCGCTTCAGCTTCACAGCCGAAAACGTGCACGAGTTGCATTGCTTTGAATGGCAACTCTTGCACATTTGGCGTTTCCCTTGCGGGAGCGAGTTTTAAAACCAACTATTTGTAATTAACAGATGATTTTAAAGCTGGCTCCCTCAAGGGAAACAGCCACAGGCCCCCTCCTTTCTCCCCCCGCCTCCTTTCAGCGCAAGGCACGCACTCTTGTTTACTTAGCTGGGAGCCATGCTTTGAAGACGCCTTTTACGGAATTTGAACATGACAACCGACCCAGGCGTGAAGGACTGACCACAAAGGAGAAATTAACAGAAAGTAGACAGGAAATTCCATTTGCTCAGGTTCGTTCCGAACCCTTCAAAGCTCAGGAAAGCTGCCGAGGCTCGTGCTCCAGCCCTTCCTGCCCAGTTATCAAAGTACTGACTCCTTCGTAGTCTGCCATGGGGGCTACTAATGCCACCAAGAGGGCCACGACAGCCCCTCCCAGGGCAAGCGACGAGTTTAATCCCACACACAATATGCGGTCGGTGGTCAGTCAGACTTGAATGCGGCCCTCGGTCTGTAAAACCTGAAATAAATGTGGTATTTTCATGTGTTTGAACACTAATTCTGCAGCAGGGAGGCGACGGAAGAAGTGGTGAGGTCTCCCCTTTAATGTAGCCCGGGTGTGGCTCTACTCCTCAGATGTCTTCCCTGGCTGCTCCCCCTCGGAGCAGGCGCTGGACGGGGCCGGGCTGGCAGCCGGGCAAGAAACCAGATCCCGGCCCTGCGGAGGGCATGGGTGAGCTGTGGGGAGTACCTGCCAGTCCCCTCGAGGGGGGTGAGGGGTGGCGGCCATGGAGGGAGATTTAACGAAGGGGAGATACGGCGCTTCCTTAAAAAACACTCAAACAAAATGAGGCCGAGCTGTGGGCCATGCCCGTTAGTCCCCTTTTCAGTGGTGGTGGGGGAGTTAAGGAAGAGAAGAAACAGAACTAGCTTAAAATTATATAACAGACAAACTCCTTATAACCTTAAACTTAAAAACGTGAAGAAAAACAATACAGGGCTGAGCTATTGTGGTCTGTCAGTCCACCTTGTGGGGGAGAGGGTGATGTAGGAGGGAGAGTTAACTCTAGAAGACGAAGAGCCATTCTAGATTTCGAAACACAAACCGGGAACTGCAGTGTGGACCACTGGGGCCTAGTTATTGAGACACAGTGGTACCGGTCAGTCCCTCTTCAAGAGTCAGAAGATGGTGAGAGACGTCACTTTCCCATCACATTCAAACTGCTTTGTGGTGATCCCTGCTCAAAGCATGGAAGTACCGGTCAGCCTGCACTTCAGAGGTCAAGGGATCCTCAAGGCGCACGTTTTACTGTATACATACATTAACGCCCACACAGTCATCGGTACAGACAGGCTACTAGAGGTCACGGCCTCCACCGTGGAGAAGCTCAGTCGGACCCCCACCACATTAGTGTGCTGTGCGCAACTTGGCAGTGGGGGGGCGTGAATTCACCCGGCTACTTGAACACCGAGCACCATGTGAGGTTCAGACAAGCTCCTTTTCACGTGCCCATCCCCATGAATATACCAACCCCCCCACACACACACAAACACTGTTGTGATGCGGTCGCGCCCAGCTTTGTCCCTACACATCAGCCTCTTCTTCAGGAGTTTCCCCACGGACAGCAGGGCAAGGGTGGGAGAAGTGTGTACAAGATGGTAGGGTCTGTGGCAAGAACCATGCAGGGGGGGAGCGGTGGTGGGTGGAGGGCAATAATCAGCAGAGGAGTATGAACTACATGGCGAGACATCGCTCCACCCCCCAACTACACCCAGACTGGTGTGTCTAGGGCTGGGCGCTAGCAGTGAAACTACCCTGACACCACATGTTCAAGGCTCTGCCATGTGCTACAGAGAACAGAACAGTGACGGGGAGGGTGGACAGGATGCCAGGGTGCCTGTACAGGCCCTGGGCCCTGACAGCCAGGCTTTAAGGAGGATGGCAACCGGTGGGTTCATTTGTGAGCAACAAGTTGGAAGCTGAATGGCAGAAGAAGTGAAAAACAAACCTCCCCCTGTTGGAAACACCATTCATTGGTTCTTTACAAACCTGAATTACACGATACTTTTGGAACTAGGGTGCTATGGTTCTGACCACCTATCCCGATGAGGATCCCTCTTATGTTGTTGCATAAATTCGAAACGTGTGTCGTCAACCATTAACGTTTTTGAATTGTTTTCTCTCATTACTATTCTGAAAAGTGCATTCCTTTTACAAACCGAAATTTTCAAGATTCCACATTCCATTTGTAAAAGAAAGCCCAATCATATTCATACCTTTCATATCCACCCAACAAATGATAAACAGACAACAAATATGCAACAATGATAAACAGAATGACAACACGACTACAACAGCACATGCGCTGAAGCAACATTTTAACTCCTTTCTGTACATATGTAATGCTTCAAGTACCGAGGTCTGCTGTCTATCCTTTCATTGGTTGTCCCCAGTCACTTTCTTGTTCCCTAACCTTTCACTTATTCCATCCCAGATTATCGTTGGCAACTCGGATACCTTGCTTTTGTTCCACACTCAAACAAAAACATCATCCTTTACTCTAAAAACCTTTCCAGGTGCGGAGAATAAACATTCGCTCTTGCAAAGAATCGTAATTGTTTTCACCCCCACTGCTTCACTTATTCTCACCTTTTCTATGCTGCTTTTCACATTGCCAACTCTTGTCAATTGAAAACACCCCCGTAAAATCTTTTAGCTTTTGAACACACAATATCCGCATATGTCATGTCATGTCAGGCCATCCAGAATCCTAATCCACCATAATCATGATGTATTTGAACCCCCAGCGAGCACACCAAATGGGGCGCCACTTAATTACTCTATTGAATACGACATACACTCCCTATAATACCACTCAGTGTCACATAATTACACGTCACATACCACTCAGTGCCATATAATTACATGCCACATACTTAACACTCTACTCAATGCAACCTAAATACACTCCACATAATACCACACAGTGCCACATAATTATATGAAACAATTACACTGCACTCAATGCAACACACACACTCCAAATACCAATAAGTGCAACATAATTACACACCACAGAATTACACTTTACTGAATGCAACATACCCTCCACATAATACAACACAGTGCCACATAATTATTTGGAACATAATTACACTGCACTCAATGTAACATACACTCCACGCCACATAATTACACACCACATAATTACACTGCACTCAATGCAACATACACTCCAAATAATACCACTCAGTGCCACATTATTACATGCCACAATTACTATACGGAGTACAACATACACTCCCCATAATACCACTCTGTGCCACATAATTACACGCCATATAATTACACCTACTCAATGCAACATAAATACACTCCACAGAATACCATTCAGTACCACATAATTACACGTCATAGTTACACTCTATTCAATGCAGCAAATACACCCCACATACCACACAGTACCACATAATTGCAAGCCACATAATTACACTACTCAATGCAACATAAATACACTCCACATATTACCACTCAGTGTCACATAATTACACGCCACAGCTAGGGCGCTCGACCTCGGACCTGGGGATCTGGGTTAGAGCCTCGGTAACGACGCCAAAACCTCCTGTGATTCTGGGCAAATCACTTAATCTCCCCATGCCTAAAATGAATGTGTGTCCTCATGTAACGTAACTGGTGATATGTAAAGCGCTCTGATACCGGATTCGGTTCGGGTCTAGTTCGCGCTATATAAAACTCTGCAAAACAAACAAAAAAAATAATAATAATAATAACACTCAATGCAACATAAATACACTCCACATAATACCACTCAGTGCCATATAATTACACACCACATAATTGCACTGTACTCATTTCAACATAAATACACTCCACATAAATGCACTCTATACCACATGCCACCAATCAACATAAATGCACTCCACACCATGACACAATTTCACTAAGCATAATTTCACTCAACACCACAGTTCCAGACCACACAATTCAATTCCACAAATCTCCAATACACACTGCATAATTACACACCAAACAACATATTTCAACTCCACAATCCACAATGTACCTTCAATCCACACCATATAGTGTCACCACCTGAGCACCAAACATCATTCACCACCACCATTTTCCATCAGAGCACCACCTAAGCATCACGTCAATCTGCCCTTGGAATCTGGCATCTGTTGATTCTCCCCTAGTGTCTGTCCGCTGCCCATGTTCTAATTAAATTACTGTTTTTCAACCTCCACTTCCCCGTTATTTATGTCCTGCTCCCCCATAACAAAACAATTATAACAAACAAGCATGAGAACAGTCTGGAAGAAGTTGCCAACAGTGCAAATACAAAAAAAGTAAAAGACATTTTTTATGTTAATATTTTTCTTTAATATAATGTCGTCTTCGTTTGTATAAAGATAACAAAAATACTTAATCACTTTTTATTATAACTTTTCAACATAATGCACAGCAGCCACAATGCTCTACAACATAGACAAAAGTTTTGGCTAACCACATAAGGTCCCAAAGGCAAGACCTATTGGCTACGCCAATGCTTGTTTGTAGTTGGCACTCCAAGATTGACAGGTATGCCCAGACATGGATCCCATGCTCACTGCAACATGAGACTACTGAAATAGGCTGACACCAGTGTAGGGGTTGCTTGTGTTCCATTCTGGAGGGAACCCTGCCTGGCAGTTTGTTATATACTATTCCCATGAGGAGCAGGGTCAGAACGAATTTGGATAAGGGGCGCCTCCGTCTAGAAAGGTATGGTGGGTAAAAACAATGGACTAGAATCCAGCCCAGTGTTATTACCAGTGCTTGTGATCAATTCAGGTATTCCAATCAGCAACAAGTTGTATTTTGTAGTTTGTGCCCTGGTCTCGCACATTTTCAAATATGCAGCATCTCAAACTGAGAAAGAAACCGCTTCAAATGTATATATGCAATCTTGCAATCTCTTTTGCACCTCCTTGTACTTTGTATTTTCTCATGATTTTTTCTGCTGCCCTAACCACCTCTTCTTCATAACCGGATGCCATGAATGATAGCAGAGTTGATTGGCCAGGATTGGCCAGGATGGCGTTCCTCTCTAATCCTCCATACTCCTTCTAGTATATCCAGCAGGCAAAACGTCATTCCAATGGGCCACAGGATGACATTGATCTCAGTCAGTGGCTTGATTCCTAGCTGGTTAGTACTGTTTCTTCTTCTTCTACTCTGTAGGGTATTGGAAAAAGGATGTTTCTAGAGTCTGGGGGCTTATTCAAAGGACTGACATGGGAAAAGTACATGTCCTGTCTATCCATGAGTGCTCAGCGTTGGTGCGCACAGTCTTCTCGTCATCCAGATGGAGGTCAATTTTACTGCCATCTAAAGACCAACTCTTGTTTTTTTAAGTAGGAGGAGGTGGTCTTTGATGTGAGCATGTTAATCGCAGATCAGTCTTTTCTCTATTTTCTTTTTGCAGTTTTTCAGTTCTTTCTTTGGCAAGAGTTTTTTCTGAAGACGGACCACCTAGGTTGACTCTAAGGCCAGAGAGTTAAAGAAGTTTTCATGTTTGCCTTTTTAATATGATATTTCTATTAAGAGAAAATATTTTTTTTAATGGAACAATTAGCCCTACAAGTACCAATCATCAATCAATCAATCAATCAATCATAGGCATTTATACCGCGCACTACTCACCCGGAGGGTCTCAAGGCGCTTTGGGGGGGGGGGGGGGGGGGTCCGCTACTGCTCGAACAGCCAGGTCTTGAGCTTCTTCCTGAAGGAGAGGTGGTCTTGGGTCAGGCGTAGGTCAGTCAGGAGGG
The DNA here is from genome assembly GCF_964261635.1 of Lissotriton helveticus. Lineage (NCBI taxonomy): Eukaryota > Metazoa > Chordata > Amphibia > Caudata > Salamandridae > Lissotriton > Lissotriton helveticus. Next base: position 513,153,364 of record NC_136070.1, read on the forward strand.
AGTTCCAAGTCTTGGCGGCCAGGTGGGAGAAGGACCTTCCTCCTGTTGTCGCTCTGCGGATGCGGGGGACGGCTGCGAGGGCATGATTGGTCGAGCGGAGATGGCGTTTGGGAGCGTAGAAGTTGAGGCGGCTGTTGAGGTAGGTCGGGCCTTGGTTGTGTAGGGCTTTGTGTGCGTGGGTGAGGAGCCGGAAGGTGATTCTTTTGTTGATCGGGAGCCAGTGCAGGTCTCTCAGGTGTCTGGAGATGTGGCTTCGTCTGGGGACGTCGAGGATGAGTCTCCCCGAGGCGTTCTGGATCCGCTGGAGTCTCTTCTGGAGCTTGGCGGTGGTTCCGGCGTAGAGGGCGTTGCCGTAGTCCAGTCGGCTGGTGACGAGGGCCTGGGTGACCGTCTTCCTGGTCTCGGTGGGGATCCACCGGAAGATCTTACGTAGCATGCGCAGGATGTTGAAACAGGACGAGGAGGTGGCGTTGACTTGTCTGGTCATGGAGAGGGAGGAGTCCAGGATGAAGCCCAGGTTGCGTGCGTGGTCTGTCGGTTTGGGTGCGTTGCCCAGGGCGGGGGGCCACCAGGAGTCGTCCCAGGCGGAGGGTGAGGAGCCCAGGATGAGGACTTCCGTCTTGTCTGTGTTCAGTTTCAGGCGGCTGGTCGTCATCCACTCGGCCACGTCTTTCATCCCTTCGTGTAGGTTGGCTCTGGCGGTGGCGGGGTCGTTGGTCAGGGAGAGGATCAGCTGGGTGTCATCGGCGTAGGAGATGATGTTCAGGTTGTGTTGGCGTGCGATGGCTGCAAGGGGGCTCATGTAGACGTTGAAGAGGGTGGGGCTGAGCGAGGAGCCTTGGGGAACGCCGCAGATGACTTCCGTGGCTTCTGATCTGAATGGGGGCAGGCGGACTCTCTGTGTCCTTCCGGCGAGGAAGGAGGTGATCCATTCCAGTGCTTTCTCCTCGATTCCGACGTTGCTGAGGCGCTGCACTAGGGTGCGGTGGCAGACAGTGTCGAATGCCGCGGAGAGGTCCAGGAGGATGAGGGCCGCTGTTTCTCCGTTGTCCAGCAGGGTTCGGATGTCGTCGGTGGCAGCGATGAGGGCGGTCTCGGTGCTGTGGTTGGCCCGGAAGCCTGACTGAGATGGGTCGAGGGATCCAGTCGTCTCGAGGAAGGCTGCCAGTTGCTTGTTGACGGTCTTCTCGATGACTTTGGCTGGAAACGGGAGGAGCGAGATGGGGCGGTAGTTCTTGAGTTCAGTGGGGTCCGCCGTCGGTTTCTTTAGTAGAGCGCTGAGTTCGGCGTGCTTCCAGCTCTCAGGGAAGGTGGCGGTGTCAAAGGAGGTGTTGATGACCCAGTTTAGAGTTTCTTTTCAGTGTAAGCCTCCACATCTCAGCATTGAAATGCAATGTCAAGCTAATTTAATAGCTGCTCTCCGTCTTCACTTTGCTCAAGAAGGTCTCAGCATGGTAGTCCTAAGGTATCTTAAATTCTGCTGGGTAAATGACACAAACATCAAATAAAAAATATCATGTGAAATTAACAGTGCAAAACGTTCGTGGAACGGTAAATCTAAGGTTTAAAATGTGAAATTCTGTATTATATTTAATTTATATGGAAGTAGCAGGGTTTTGGGTTTGTAGAGGAATAGGTTAGGAAGTTAACTTTTAACTATTTTAATTTTAATCTTAATTCATTTTTATATTAAATATAATTTTTACTGGAAAATTAGTATGTCATTGATTAATAATTATGGCCCTCATTATGATGGCAGTCCGACAAATGTTTGACTGCCACCATTTCATGCACGAGACCGCCTGACAACGAGTCAGCAGCTCCAAAAGCCCAATTGCGATAGGATTACCATGTAGGCGTACAGCGGAGTGGCGTACAGCGGAATAGCATACACTTGAGCCCGATTCACCTTTAACTCTTTGGCGATTTTGTGGCCATCCATAGAAAGTTCTACATAGATAATTTCCTTTTTATAGCATTCGTAAGCCCTGAAAAGCAAGAATATAACCCAGAATAGCTTCTAAGGGCCCGATTGCGACTTTTGCCAAAGAACTCCCACTGCACAAAAGCTGTGGTCGAGCCACCTGCTAGATTAGGAGTTTCCTCCTGGCTGGGGGATGGGTTTCGGCGTTCCCGCGGTGGTGCCTCTAAAAATGGGCACCGCAATGGGAATGCTCTAAACAGTTCCTTCACAGCATTGACTGTAAATTCCATGCCATGCAGGATCAGGTGTGCATGCACATGGGGGGGGGGGTGCACATGACATGGCCCCCAGTCTGCATCCACATTGCGTGAGGCACCAGGAGGGCCCTGGAGGGCTCCCTTGCTTTCTCTCTGCCACGGTTTTCATGGGGGTGGAACCACCACGAAAACTGTGGCAGAGCTGAAACGCCACCAACGCAGCCCCACTGCACCACCACTGAGTTTGGCAGTCCGCGGACCACCACTCATAATCTGGCCCTAAGTGTTCACTACAATTATTATATCCTTAAGAAAAGTGAAGAGGTGATCTTGTTTTGGCGTAGACTGTATACAATCACTGGTGAGTCCTTGTCATGTGTAGGAAAACGTCAATTCCTCATCTTTACATTAATTCTTGTTTATTACTATCTTGTTTATGTTCTTACACTCTGCTTCATTAAAAATATTCCTAATTTTACAGGTACTGTTTATGAATTTTTTAAACAAAGGCCACACATGTCCCGGTCATGTTTGATTACTATGGTTGCCCATTTGGCCTGGTAAAGCCTTTTAGAACCCTTTGCCAAAATGTGTCCACTGGACCTTTACTGTGTTGGTGTGGATCACCCTCATAAATCAGACAAAGTAACTTAGTCCAACAACTGTGACTCTTCCTAAAATAGTTTTCTGTGACTTCACCTTCCAGAAGCATATGCATTCAACTCGTTTTTCTGTGTGCTAGAAAATTGGATAGATGCAAACAGAAGTTGTGTCTATCATGTCATTTAAAACTATGGACCTTACCTCTGGATTTTAAACATAGCATGAAACATGTAAAATAAAAAACGCGGTTTGTTACTGTTGGATTTGGGGGTCTCTAGTAGGCACAGGTAGGTACTTGTGACAAATAGGGACCCTTGCCTCTAGTCAGGGTAAGGGGGTACACTCCTAAAATAACCCCTGCTCACCCCCTTGGTAGCTTGGCATGAGCAGACAGGCTTATCTCAGAGGCAGTGTGTAAAGCATTTGTGAACCCATACAGTAATCAAGTGACACAAGTTGTATATTAAAAATAAGTATTCTTTACATAGATTTAACACCAGACCACAAACGACAAAAATCCACAATACTGTACTTAAAATGATAGAATTAGCTTAGTTCTCTTTAGTTCTTAAAATGTGACACTTTGAGTCAATGTAACTTAAGATGCGACACGCAGGGCAACAGAAGTGTTGCAGAAATGGAAATGCGGCAAAGATCTGGTGCAAAGAAATAAAGAGGTTGAGTTCTTTCTGATGCGACGTGCTTCTCTGATGTTGCAAAAGGTCTCGGGTCAATGCGTCAGCTGCGGTGGCGACACCCTTGTTCAGTGATGCGAGGACAGCGGCTTCAGCGGCGACACTTCTCCGTGGATGTGAGGCGCTTTTCCTGATGCGGTGCAATGCATCAGCTACAGCGGCGACATCCACGATGAGACGGCAGCGGCGACGCGCTTCTTCCTTGTTGCGAGACGCTTCTCTTGATGCGGTGCAGTGCGTCAGCTACAGCGGCGACATCCACAATGCGACGGCAGAGGCTCCGATGGCGACTCGCTTCTTCGGTGTTGCGGGACGTTTGAGATGCGATGCAATGCGTCAGCTACAGCAGCGACATCCACGATACGATGGAAGCGGCTGCAATGGCTGCAACAGCGACACGCTTCTCCCTCTTGAGTCACACTTCCAGCTCCTTGCGACATGCAGTCCCTCAGAAGGCCCAAGACAGCAGCAGGCACTTCCAAAGAACTCTGGGGAGCTGGGGGTTGAAGTATGTTGTCCCTGAGACTTCGCAGGAGGCAAGCTCTTCTCTCAAGCCCTTGGAGATCCTTCACAAGTTGACGTAAAGCACACAAAGTTCCTTTCTCCTTTCTTTGGCCAGACCCCCCAGAATATAGCGGCATGGATTAGCAAATTTAGCGGCACAATAATGGAAATTTAGCGGCACAAAAATGGAAATTTAGCGGCACAAAAATGGAAATTTAGCGGCAATTTTCCGGCATTTTATTTGGCCATTTTTCCTACAACAAAGGGCTCAATAGCGTGGAGAGTGAGTAGCTGTCAAGCAGGGTATAGATCGGAGATTAGCAGAATGCCAAAAGGGTAAATAATGTTAAGCCCTTAACAGTACAGTTAACATATCTCTCACTGCGCCTCCTGCAGAAAATTCCGGCCTATAATTACTAGCGTCTAGGATGCAATTATATTGGGTCGCATTAAATAAGGAGAATTAAATTCATCCGATTTTGTACAACTGCCGGCTGAACCTCGGGGCTTCAGAGCACGGTATTCTTATTTCATGTGTTCCGCTTTTAGAAAAATAAGGCATCTATTTTAATGTTGGAGCCGGGAGATGCGCATTTTTATAAAGAAGTGCTTTATCAGGAGGTTACACATTCTCTGAGCGCAGAAGTACGAAACATATGTGGAAATGTTTTCTTTTTCAAGTTTGTAGTTTTGGACATGTGTGCCTAACAGAACACTTCAGTTCTGTGATCCTGCTGGAAGTGAAGTAGTGTAATTAAAGCGCTCTGATACCTACGGGTCAAGCTAGCGATATATAAAACTTTTAAAATAAATTAAAATAAATAAAGGGTGGGTGACTGTGTACTGCGAAGGACTCTGGGCGCCAGTTCTGCAGCTGCGAGCGAGCAGCAGCACCAGCTTTTATCGAAGTTGCACAGCAGGGCTTGGCAGTAGGAGACACACCCAAACGTGCTACCGGAGATGGGGGTGTGTGGAGCAGCCGCCCCTGGTGTTGCTGGGTTTGCCACCTTTGCCAATTGTCTATTTAATGTTTACATGTTCGTCTTCTTGAGTTCAGTGCCTCCTTTGGCTTAAGATGTCAATCCTCTTGTAATGACACCGAGATATTGTTCCCATCCCAAACCGCTCTGATCATCAGTTATTGATAGATTGCTCACCAAAAACTGAAGTATGGATCCGAAAAATGTAATTCTGTTAGACTTACCAAGATCATGATGTTTTTCTATGAAACACTTACTAGATCTTTTTCTGCTTTTATTTGGAAAGGTTTATCAAGATGAAAGAATAATTAAGGAACTTTGGTGTTAGTTTCCATCGTCAGATTGCGTTAAAAGTGGGGGGTTTCCACGCGTCCCGGATTTGCTGCTAATAATGTAGCAAAACAACAAACCGGACAATAGTGCTCCAATCTCTTGAAGGATAAAAATAAAAGTGAAATGCAAGGGCGGATCCTCTATGCAATTGGCTCTTTTCTAAGTACGGCAGCCTTTTTTTTTAAAAATACATCAGCTTGCTGCTATCATTCTTTTTGCATATGTCCTTTATCATCGTCAGCTTAAATGTCGCATTTATTATTTGTTATAACAACATGACAAACGTTTTTATTATTCTCATGCTGCAAATCAGAGAGAAAGTACAAGGTCCAGATTTGTGTTTTTATATCAATTATATGTCTTTTTACGTAACGGTTTTAATTAGGCGTCTACAAATAAAAAAATAAAAATATACTTTGAGTATGGGTCACATGTGATGTTGTGCTATGAGACACAAGATCTTTGGGAATCTCTGTGGTGAATAATTGAAACATATACTTGATAAAAGCGCGCTGCACCGTCGGCTGTACTGAAACTAGAGATGCAAGTCATATCGGAGTTACATCCGGCTTCAAAAATATGAGTTTTGAGATATTTATGGACAGTTTTTAGATCAAAACTGGGAGAGGACATCCAGTTTAGGAGCTCCCCAGAACTGCCCCAGGATAAAATAATGCACATGCAATTTCAAACTGCTCTTAGATTTCAGATCGCAGAAAACGCCCTGGGAAATCCCAGGGAAATTGATGGAGATATTAATCAGACCCCCCAGGATATAGCGGCTTTTGTAAAAATGCCGCGCGATTTCTACAAAAGTGCCGATTTTGCGGGCACTTTTGTAAAAAATCGCGGCATTTTTACAAAAGTGCTGATTTCGCGGCAAATCGCGAAATCCTGGAGGGTCTGTTTGGCAGTCAGGCAACCACTGCAGGCCAATCCCCCAAGCAGCACTTCTGCTTAGGGATGGTTTCTTCTCAGTTTCTTCAGGTTCCTCTCCCCAGAAAAGGTTTCTTCTTGTAGTCCAAAAGTGATCAAATTTCTTGGGATCAGGATCCCAATACTTATACCCCAAAATCCTTTGTCCTCTGGGGGCAGAGGGGCCTTTGCCCAGTCCAAACCAGTTCTGGATCATGTGTTTACATGACTCCTCCTTTCCTTTCACAGTGCAGGGCTGAAACATCAGATGCCCACAGGAGGTGGAGCCAGCATTGTTGAGGGAAGGCGCAGCCCTTTTCTGGTCCCAGGTGCAACTCCTCCCTCCCATCTAGATGCAGATCTCTCTATTCACCACTGGGCTGACTCACCCTGTCTCCAGGAATCCCCCAGCCCTGTCACTCAAACTCCAGACAAGGAATACACAACCTAACAGAGGTAGGCTTGGATAGTTAGACAAGAAAATACCTACTTTCTAAAAGTGGTATTTTCAAACACAGAATGTTAAAACCAACTTCACTAAAAGATGTATTTTATCATTCAGAGTTCAGGCATACTAAACTCGAATTTCTACCATGTTCCCTGAGGCAATTAGGATTAAAAGATGTAATAATCTAACTGCCCATTCTGGCCTATGGAGGACAGGTGCCTTGCAATAGTGTAAAACTAAAATGGCTGTAATTCACTATTAGGACATGCCACACACACCAGGGCATGTCCTACCTTATACTTACAATGCACCCGGCCCTTGGGCCTACCATAGGGGTGTCTGATATGAAGAAATGGGAAGGTTTAGGGACTGGCAAGTGGGTGCACTTGCCCAGTCAGCATGGCAGTACCAGACTGCACACAGGTTCTGCAAAGGCAGGCCTTAGACACATTTTTACAGGCTGCTTCTGTGGGTGGCACAACCAGTGCTGCAAGCCCACTAGCAGCATTTGGTCTTTGCTATCCCTGTGCATCCTATTAATCAAAGACTATCTATGTGGAGACCTGGGCATGTCTGTAATCACACACATTCTCTTTGGCAACCATGGTAATACTATAGTCACACACCATCTCTGTGGGGACCTTAACATCTCTATAGTCACACACTACCTCTGTGGGGACCTGGGCATGTCTATAATCACACACTATCTTTGTGGGGACCTGGACATCTCTATAATCACGCACTATCTTTGTGGGGACCTGGGCATCTCTATAATCACACACTATCTCTGTGGGGACCTGGGCATCTCTATAATCACACACTATCTCTGTGGGGACCTTGGCATGTTTATAATCACACACATTCTCTTTGGCGACCTTGGTAAAACTGTAGTCACACACCATCTCTGTGGGGACTTGAGCATTCCTGTAATTACACACAAGCTCTGTTTTGGCCTGAACATCATCAGGTTTTGATTCTCTGTATGGGACTTAAACACAATCATCTTCATGCACTATCTCTGTGGGGACTTAAACATGGTTATAATAACACACTATCTTTGTGGGGGCTTGAAAGAACTATAATAAAACACCATCTTTGTGGGGACTGGAACATCACTATAAAAACATACCATTTCTGTGGGGACTTGAGCATTCCTGTAATTAAACGCAAGCTATGTTTCCACTTGTAGAACCAGGGGTGCCAAGAGGCACAGAGTCAAGACTGACTTGCATATAGCTGGGTCTGAACAGGGGTGGGGAAGTGAGCTAAAGAACGATGATGGATTAAACCCAGATCTGTGACTGGGGGTGAGTGACTGAAAGGTTTCAGCACTCCGTCCATCATCTCCTTTCTAAAGCTTTGTTCGCCCCAAGTTGGCAGGGTATGCCCGGACGTTGGTCCCTTACTCACTTTGCCACTGGATTCAGGCTAGCCTGGCTGAGGAGGGGGTGTTACCCCAAAACCAGTGCCAGTATGCTTGTTTCCGGTCCAGGGAAGACCTCGTTTGGCAGTTTGGGCTGGACTTTTCCCATGAGGCACAGGGTCAAGACTTATTTTAATATAGCTGGGTCTGAACTGGGGTGGCGAAGTGAGCTAAAGAACGATGGTGGATTCAAACCAGATCAGTGACTAGGTGTGTGTGACTGAAAGGTTTCAGCACGCCGTCCATTATCTCCTTGTGTTTGCTTTGACTTGAACATCATCAGCTTCACATTCTCTGTATGGGGCTTTGTGAATATTGAAAAATAGTAACGTTAGACTTTTGGTCTAAATTTACCTTGTGAATATTGAAAAGTAGTAAAGTTAGACTTTTTATCTAAGTTTACATTTGTGAATCGGGCCCTATTTTAATGAGGACTTAAACACAATCACCTTCATGCACGGTCTCATGGAGACTTAAACATCACTATAATAACACACTATCTTTGTGGGGACTTGAACATCACAATAATAACACACCCTCTCTGTGGGGACTTGAACATTCCTACAATTACACACAACCTCTGTGTGGACTTGAACATTCCTATAATTACACACAACCTCTGTGTAGACTTGAACATCATTAGCTTCACACTCTTTATAATGGGATTTAAGCTTTGAATGTACACACTATTTCTATGGAGACTTAAATACAATGATCTTTACCTGTGGGGACTTTAACATCTATTTTGACAAAAATGTAACCAGCTAATCAAGTTCCGGGTTCCACTTGATCATATTCCTTGGTTCCATATGTTAATTTCTTCATGTGTTAGTTCCCTTATCTCCTAAGATGATTTTAAGCGCTAATAAATAGGTGAAATACAGCTTTAAGTGTCTTTCTTTAAGCATGAAATGACATAATCTGTCAGTAATGTACACACCTAGTATATACGCAGAAATTCATATATGGATCGATTATAATGTTGTTTGTGTATATTGTTGATAAAATAAACTTTTAGCCATTTGCCTTCAACTGTATTCAATCACAAATAGTGCTACGGACTACATCCCCACAAGGATGGTAGCACATGTTCAAGTCCCCACAAGGATGGTGGTGTGCGCACGATTAAACAACAATATATTTGCAAATTTGAAGCAGGATGAATTTTTTCTTAACATTTTTCTGTAATGAGTGTGTTTTAAAAACATTGGGAAAGGTTAGTCCCCACAAGGCAGGTATTCACACATAGTCCCTACAAGGATGGGGGGAGGGGGGGGAAAGAGAAAGAAAGAAAGAGAGAAAGAAAGAAAGAAAGAGAGCGAGAGAGAGCGAGAGAGAGCGAAAGAGAGAAAGACAAAGAGAAAGACAAAGAGAAAAACAAAGAGAGAGAAAAAGAAAAAAAGCACAAAAAAAGCAGAGAACTCTGGGCAGTTCTCACGTTTAGGTGGAAAGCAGCTCCAGTATAGAGCACTCTCAACACCAGCGATACTCTAAATTTGCTCACCTCAATTGTCTGCTTTTCTATCAGTCTTTAAGTGTAGGATTAGGACAGTGCCATCCACTCCCAGATAGAAAAGGACAAAGTCTTACGATTTCTACAGCAAAGTTTTTTAAGCATAGGATCCTATGTTTAAAAAAAACTTTGCTGTAGAAGTGTTAAAAGACTTCGGGGCACATGCATCATTGAAAATTGCATTCGCAAATGGTGCGAATTGCAAAAATCGGCCGTTTGCGAATGCAATTTGAACTTTTGGGATGCATCATAATTGTTGTACTTTTCGCAATTTAAGGAATCGCAAAATTGCGATTACTTAAATTGTGATTGCATTTAAGGAATCTCAAATTGAGATTCCTTAAATGCAATACATAAAAATAAAAAAACTTAGCGATTTCGCTAATAGGAGGAGCAAATTACCATGAAGTTGACCTTCATGGTAATTTGCAAAAACTTTGAAAAATGCACTAAAGTGCATTTTTCAAAGTCCCATTTTACACACACACATGCCCTTGGGGCATGTGCGTGTGCAAGATGTACTTATAGGCAGATTTCAGGGGTGCAACAGGGTGTCCTTTTGATACCCTGGCACCCTTGAAATTGCATTCTCAATTTGCAATTCTCTAATTGAGAATCGCAAATTGAGAATGTCTTCCCAATTAAGGAATACCTCCCCATTCATTCCTATGGGCCTAGATATCTGTATCTAGAATATATTGTGGGAGACAGTGCGTCACTGGCTACAAGCCAGTATATAGAAAGACCGTAGCTCTGATGAATAGACCAAACTCCAGCAAAACCAAAGTGTGTTGCTCACCAGCAAGTGATATCCAAATAAAAACCTCCATTCACATATGGATAAAAAGGTATAGTAAATCAAAAAGTGAAGAAAAAGAAACCCTGGTGAATAAAAACATGCTCAGGACCTCAAGAAAAAGGGAGGGTGAACATAGCAAACCCAACAAGATGGAGAGCTGAAACTTTTCAATGACTCACCTTGATTATATTCCCAAGTTAGGTCCATGTAGCAAAGTAGTTTATTTCTTAAATTGTCCTCACAAATAAAAGGTTCAGCTCCGATATTTTGCACATATATGCATGCATGACAATGACGGATTAGTTACCTTGAAACTACATCTAGCTTTGTACAACATTATCACAACACCCTGAACATCATGTACAAGGTCTTGTTTTGCACTATGTACAAGTGCCATCTCCATATTCATCCTCAAGCCACAGGGCTGTCTACACATCCATAACATCACTAGTCTATATACACATCGCAAGGCTGCTTTCTATTTTAAAACATGAGCATCCCGATAGATTAGCAGAAGAGGCACTTCCGCTGACAATGACGGTCCTTGCATGCTGAGAAATCACCAGGCAGCGGTCTGATATCTCGTGAGGGGTGTCCCGATTGTGACCAAGACTGGGTCCTTCCTTCGGTCCCATCTGGTAATGGGATTGGATCGGCCCTTGGGGGCGGGGGTAGATTCTTGGCTCTACACCTACACACACTCTAGTTACACTTAGAGTAGAGTTTGCATCGTAGAAGTATGCTCGATTACTGCCTTGTTTTATATGCCTACATATATACATTGCTTTAGCTACATGGTAGAACTATATCTACTATTTTCACTTTTGGTGCTTGTAATCACATTTATCTGCTTTGGTCTATGGATCATTGCAGCTCACGTATTTTATAGAAGAACAACTTTGGTTCAATAAATGTATTGAAAAATGTCCCACTGTGTATTCTCTGTATATTTCTCTGAGAATGTTATGTTATGTTAATTAATTTGTATAGCGCGACTGTTACCCGGAGGTGTCCTGGCGCGGTCTGCTGTCTTTAAGGAAAGGAAAGATGCACAATCAGAAAAGGACTCTAGAATAACCAGGTTTTGAGCATTTTTCTGAAGGGGAGTAATTCGGTACAGCGTCTCAGGTGGACGGGGAGCTGATTCCAGAGTTTTGCTGCCCCGACCACAAATCTCTTACCACCCCAGCGAGCTTTTTTTACCAGTGGTACTCTTACTAATCTTTGCGCTGATGAGCGAAGAGATCTAGGAGGTGAGTACCATTGCAGTTGGTCCTGAAGATAGAGTGGACCCTGCTTCTTAAGTGATCTAAAGACAAGGCACAATGATTTAAAATGTATCCTTTGTCTTACTGGTAACCAATGAAGTTTACGAATTTCGCTAGAGATGGAGGAGAATTTGGGTAAGTTCAAAATCAGCCTAGCAGCAGTATTCTGCAGCAGCTGTAACCTCTGCAACAGCCTCTCTTGGGTGTTTAAATAGAGGCTGTTGCAGTAATCAAGTCTAGACAGGACAAGTGCAGTAACCACCGTCTGCCGACTCTCGTTAGGCAAGAAAGGGAGAATTTTCTTGGTGGTTCTAATAGTAAACATTGTAGAAGAAACCACCGTGTTAATTTGTTTCCTCATATCCAATCTGTCATCCAGGTAAACTCCCAAGTTCTTCACCTGTGTAGAGGGAACAGGTAGAGGACCCAGGGAGTTTGGCCAGCATTTTGGAGTCCAGATGCTGATGTCATTGCCGAATAGGATGACCTCAGTTTTATCGGAGTTTAATTTCAGACAATTGTTGGCCATCCATAGTCCAACTGCTTCCATACAATCGTGTAACTTGTGGCATACTGCTCCTTCTGAGCCAGGAAGAAGGGAGACCACTATCTGTGTATTGTCCGCGTAAGATGTAAGCTGGAACCCGTAAGATCTTATCAACGGGGCCAGGGACGATACATACACATTGAATAACTGAGCATGAGTCACTGAGCAAGAGGTTCTGTACTGTTTTCACGATCCCGGAGAGGACCGGTTTGTCATGTTCAGTGGTTGCCAGAAAACTATTCGCTCCCTGGTAAGGTTAGGGGGGGGCTTACGGTGGCAGTGTCTATAGGCCAACATATCCTGCAGGGGTGTTCATAATCAGTCTTGGCTAAGCATGGGCGGATCTAGCGGATCTCGCGTACGCGAATTTACGGATTCGCAATCCGCAAAAATACGCGAACTCTAGCGGATTTGCGGATTTTTACGGTTTTTGTGTTGGCGAGCGTTCGCGAGGATTTGTGGACCATTTCGCAATTGCGAACTTACTTTTCGGCTCGCAACGGCCGCGACTATGTTGTTTCTACGTCTGGTTTATCATCACAGGTTCACAGCACCCTCTGTTTCACCACTGCCACCCTCTGGTACACCCATGCCACCCTCTGGTACATCCTCACTGCCACCCATTAGGTTTGTTGATCACTGTAGATTATGGGGGTGAAAAAAAGCAAGCACACCTGCCCTGCTTCAACTGCCATGAATTAATTTGGGGTTGATTAATGTGTCAGTGATTTAGAAACTTCCAGTCTGGCTCGCACCTGCTTCCTTCCTTATCTGTAATTTGCTTTCTGTTGCAGTGAAAGCAAGCACACCTGCCCTTCTTCAACTGCCATGAATTAATTTGGGGGTGATTAATGTGTCAGTAATTTTGAAACTTCCAGTCTGGCTGGTACCTGCTTCCTTCCTTATCTGTAATTTGCTTTCTGTTGCAGTGCAATTTTTTTTTCACAGGACCTTTATGGTCTACTTGTAGCTATTCTATGAGCCTGCTGTTTGGGTCATAGCAGGGTCATAGAATAGTTGCAAATAGGCAACTGAACTCTGGAGGGGCCCCTCAGGAAGCACTAGAGTGAATGGTTACTAATGTTAAGTTTGAACTTTTGCACCTGGTGATTGCTTTCAGTTTAGCAAAAATCGTTTTTCTGCAATTTCGCGCAATTTGCGGGGCGCGAATCCGTGCGAGATCGATTTCGGAAGCCGCGAATGCGTGCGAATACACTACTTTTTTTTTTGCGGCGTGTATGTTCGCGTGATTTTTTGCGTGTTCGCAAGGCGCTTGTAGTGATACGTTTGCGAACTTACCCACGCGGTCGTACACGGGCGCGGCCATCTTGTTTGCGTGACGTAATTCAGTTTCCGGCCGCTATGTGTAATCTCGCAAAGTGTGCTGCTCGCTAGTACAATTTCGCGCGTGCTCGCGAGGAAAATCTCGCGCGAACTTACCCACGCGGTCGTGAATGGGCGCGGCCATCTGGTTTCTCATTCATTGCTATGGTTCTGGGCATGCTTTCTGTATCCTCTCTGAATCTCTGCCATCCTTTGCTTGTTTGAAGTTTATTTGATCTATTTTACTTATTATCTATCCCTCTATTTTTCTAGCTCTATATTTTTGTGTTTTCTGCTACTTTTAGTTAATTTTAAACTACTTTTTAAAACTCTTTTCTTTTCTTCTTCCCTATTCTATTTCTTCTTTATCATTTAACTTCATTTCTGCCCAGACCATGGTAAAGGGAGCCGGGAAGCACCCTGAGAAGGGGAAGGGTCCCGCACCCCGTGCCCGGCTCCCGTGCGGGCGTTTGAGGGGGGAGCAAGTGATGCCACGGGAGATCTTTAGCGCAGAGGAGGTGGGCGCACTAATCTTCTACGTCCAGCGCCGCCTCCCCAAGACCATCCTGGGAGGCTGCAAGATCGCAACCGGCTATGGCATCCGGGAGCGCCGGAAGCGGTGGGAGAAGGTGTGCCGGGCCATGTTTAAGCTCTCTGGGGTCCGGCGCACCTATAACCAGGCCACCCACCGCTGGACGGATGTCATGGACCGGGAACGGGACTTGCTGGACGCGCTCGGCGTAGAGGTCCCCGGGCTTGGTGAGTAGAAGTAGCTATTTCTAGCTATTTCGTCACTACTCTGTTTTATCCGGCTCTGTTATTTGCAAATCTTTGTTCTTTACCAAGAGCAATAATGCTGCCGATTACATTGTAGGTAAATTATATTTCAAAATCTTCTATGCATTTCAGGTGCACTGCTCTCCTGCTCAGTAGCCTTGCTTGCTACTATGCTTATTTGTTTTGTATTTTGTGTTCATTTCATTGGCCTGAGAAATTATGTATGAGTGTAGTGTAAAGAACTGCGTAATGCTAGACACTAAGGGTCATATTTTCAATTACCGGCGCATCCCTGCAAAGTAGCAGGGATGCGGCAGTAATTGTGCGCCATGCCACCACCACCACCCATGGGCCCAAAACGTCACAGAAGCCTTACGCATCTGTGCCGTAAAGGCGGCGCATTGCTGGAGTTGCGTGCCAACGATGCCGCAGCTCCAGCAATGCTCTGGGGTGCCCTATCTCCCCAATGCCTCATCAAGCCGTACGTCGGCTTCAAGCAGGTGCAGGGTTTCAATCACGCATCATTGTCCTAAAAGTGACTGATTGACATCTTGTAGATTTCCCTCAGCCACTTTTAGGATTCGTTCCTGCGCAGGAACGCCCTCCCTTGCGCCGGAGGAATGGAGGAATGTGAGCCGCAAGGGACTTCTAAATCAGCCCCAACAGACTGAAGTCCAGTACTTCCTTTTAGACACATGGCTATAAGAAGAAATAGTGGTGGTGGTCGGTGGATTGATAGTTTGAGTATTCACTGATCTGCAAGCAGGATGGACTTTGTCTGTCACTTCGCGTGCTGCGGACTGCTGCCTGCCAGGCCTAGGCAAACCTTTTTAGTAGTCGGTTTAGTGAGTTACATAGGAACTTTCAAAGTCAACGGTCCGCAAATCAGGCAATACGAATAACGTAGTATACCACACCTATCTATTTGCTATTTCTCCAAAATATTTTGTTATTGTTCTTTTGAAATGTTTGATTTGGTTGACAAATCTCATCCATGTTTTCTGGTCTTTCTTTCTTTCATGTTGTACATCAGCTCCCCCCAAGGGCAAGAGCACACAGGAGGAGGAGGAGGAGGGTGCTGTTCAGGAGGATGCAGGCCAGGATCGGGCAGGCGAGGGCTCCTTTGCTGGCCCCAGTAAGTTTTAATTTTAATATAGAGTACCTATTTTTTCCTAGCGTTCCTCATTCAATTTTTTCTAAATCGTCTTTGATCTTCTTGTAGACTGGATCTAAATTCTTATCCTGCCTCGACTATGACTCCCTGTGGTATTACTAGATTATTCTTATTAGTCTGTCTGTGTAGCTAACTAAGATTGCACATTTGGCAATTCCATTGGACTCCCATTCTAGTCAGCAATAGCTCTATGCACTGAGTGCAGTCCTCTGGGATTGTCCATAATGTCTTTTCAAGTCTTCTAAATGTTTATGCTTTGACAATTGCCAACAATAAAAAGGTGAATGACCACCAAGAAAGAATAAGATACTACTTCACTTTTGGTTTGGATAGGAGGACAATCCATTCTACTACTGTTGCAGGGACAAATCTGCACAAACCGAACTATGAACACTAAATAGTGCATTGTTTATCAATTATAATAGGCACAGGTAGACTTTCTTTCCACATACCTCAGTGATATCAGACTTTGAAGAACCCCCCAATCTCCTTAATGACTAGATAGTGTGGCAGAGTCATTTAGCTCCCAAAGTCACCGATGATTGATCCCCAATGATCATTAGATTATCCAACGCAGGACAAGAGTACGGAGTCAGAGTCAAGAAGTGCCAGAGGCACTCATGCTTGCAAAAATTTCAAAACCTTTAGCTCATCCACTCTAGTCTGGAGGACCAAAAACCACAGAGTCTATTTAAGTTTAAAAGCTTTATTAAAAGTAAACACATTTATTAAAATCAAATTTGTCATAAAAGTAAACGTTTAACTGAAAATGGAAAAGTGCTTAGTGCTAACGATTAATTGGACACATTTCTTGTGGAAAAAGGGACATTTTTACTTTAGAGTAGACAGTTACAAATTATTACATTGTATATCGTTTTTTTAACATTTGTTTATTCCTCCTAGACCAAATATTACATAGTAGTGAGTGGTGTATTCTAACATTCTTAAATGTACTTTGTAGGTGGAACATCTGGTGGCGGGGCCAGCGCGGAGGTGGTGGTGTTGGGCGAGGACTCTGGGGAGGAGGCGGTGCAAGTGCCGGACGTTCCTGTGATGGTTCGCACAGTGGTGGCGGGAAGAGGTAAGCTATATATTCCTTACTTATTGAGATTGAAGACTGCATAGTGTGCTTTCTGCACGGGTGTATTATAAATCAACCAGGTAGTAGCCTCCTCTAAATGTACTTCGACTTAGCTGTGAAGTTTTTGGTGAGAAGAATCCCAATAAGATCTTAGATGAACTTGATGGATGGGATGAACAAAAAGCGAAAGAAGGGTGTAAGTAAGTGTGGAAGGACGAGAAATTTTATGATGGCTGGCAAAGAAGAATGATATGTGTTTGCTTGGCCCCCGAGGTGGCTGGGAAGGAAAGAATATGGTATGGTGCATGGCTGGGTCAATGATGAAGCAAGGATGGGTGGAAGGACAACAGCCTGGGTGGGTGAAACAGAAACTGTATGTGTGCATATACTTTGAATGGATGGATGCCTGGAGCATGGTATTATCTGACTCTTAGATAGCACATGTGTATCTAGAGAGAGTAGATGGTCACTGGATGAACTAAGTGTTACCTTGAAGAGCATGTAACACCGCACCCGCACGTCCGTTCCAGTGTAGGGAAGGCAAGGAAAATAAATTGTAAATTTGTCCAATACTACCATGAATAGTAGCAGTAGTTTGTATTGCAACTGCAAGCACAGCATATATCCGGTTATTACGGTGGACACTCCGTACCTCTCTTAACTTAAGTTTAGTAGTAGTACGTCATTCATGTGTGGGTGTATCACTGTTCACTCAATAATAAGCAAAGCACCTAAAGTCATCCCATATGTCATCAAATACATCCCATGTGAAGTGATAGATAATCAAATTATTTAGCTTTCTCATTTTCCTTTTCTAGTACTCATTTGCACTGTAGGGTGAAAGGTAAATTAATTAAGCAGTAGCCCTTGTAACAGAGTATTCTCAGTGCCACCCCTAATAGAAAAGTAATAGCTTCACCACCTGCATGTACTGGACCGGTACAGTAACGCAAGTCTGTCTCACTCATCATGGTGTGCGTCTGTTTTTCTCGGGTGCAAGTTCACTGCGCTGGCATTCTGCCGGCTTGCATAAGATAACGTACCAATTTTCCTAAACAAGAGAGAAGAAGAAGAATAAGACTGGTGTACTGTCATAGTCGACTGTAATGGAAGTCCATAGTGGTCGTAGAATTTGTTCATTAAACTCCCACTAATGTTAGAGCAAGGATGCAGAAGTGGGAGGTTAGATAGATACTGTCCTCAATAGTTATGTACTGTGCTTTCAATTTGCTACTTGTACTGTGACACAACTTTCAGCTCAATCACTTTGTGTTATTAATGTTAAGGAGCATTGGTTACAGACTATGTCTTTCTTTCTTCATATAGTTGCTCCTTCCAAATCGACATCACGGAGGGAGCAGGCTCGAATGGCCCGGCAACGGAGGCTGGATGCCACTGTCGCCGAATATCGGCGGCTGGTGGCCCTGGAGGAGGAGGACACGCAGTCAACCGGTGGAACCACAACATCCTCCACTGGGACAGCTGCATCCTCCTCCGTGCCCCCACGGGCTGCCAGCCAGCGCAGCGCTCCAGCGGTACGGAGCCGGGCTAACAAAGCCAACCGCCACCGCCAAGCAGCAAAAAGACCAGCTGCCCCCCACAGGAGTTGCAAGGCACGCCAGCGCCGCCTAGGAGTCAGAATGTCCTACCTGGAGCAGGAGGTCCTTAGGTACAAGAACTTGGTGGAGGGCCTCCGCTTCGACCATGCCACCCTCCGCAAGGAGTATGATGCCCTGGCCGCAAAATTCACCAGCACCCTCCAGTAGTGGAGTGTCCCTTGCCCTTTTTTAGAGACTTTTGGGGGGTGAGATTTGGGAGTTGGGTTCTTTTTGGGACTTTTCAAAGACAATCGTTGGGGTTAGGGAGGGTCTTGAGGGAGATTATTTTGTTAGGACTACATAAATATACTTTTTTTTTTTATCAAATATATTTTTATTGAGTTCCACAAAGCAATGTGATACATACAATATATGAAGAAACAAAAAGCGATGTCATGACGCCCGTCCCCGACCCAGCAGCGCACCCCTCTGAGTGTCCATGAGGTGAGGCAAGTCCGGGCGCCCGAGTATGCTAGCTTGGCGGAGGGGCACGCCCCCCTGCGGCCATCCGAACTCTTTTCACCCAACTCCCAAACAGGCCCTCCCTCCCACCCCACCCCAACTGTATCCCACCCCTTCAACTACCCCCAAGCCCCCCCACCCTCCCCCCTCCCGCCCGGTGTGTTCCTTGTAGCGCCTATGTTGGTTGTACTGTGTAGAGGCTAGACTTTGTGTTCCGCTCTGGTCTTTTCATCTCTAAACCCCTCCGCCAATTTCAGGACCCGGAGATACCTCGGGCATGTGAGCTCCGTAAATTCCTGGGAAAGTAGAGAGATGAGTGGACGCCATGTTGCCCTGAAGGTTTCGGAGGACTGAGTAAGCGAGGCTTGTATCCTTTCCATCCCCATGATGTACCATAACCGATGTAACCACCCCGTGTGTGTGGGCTGCCTAGTGGACCCCCAGAGTGACAAGATGTGCTGCGTCGCTGCCCCCATTGCCAGTCCC
Organism: Lissotriton helveticus; assembly: GCF_964261635.1. Taxonomy (NCBI): domain Eukaryota; kingdom Metazoa; phylum Chordata; class Amphibia; order Caudata; family Salamandridae; genus Lissotriton; species Lissotriton helveticus. Next base: position 513,172,474 of record NC_136070.1, read on the forward strand.
ATCTGTTTTCCCCTCATAGATTTGAGGGGGAACGTCAGGTCGTTCGGCAGTCCGAGAACAGCATAAGCTGGGAATCGTGGAATGTCGGTGTCAAAGTGAGTGTCTATGTCCTTGAGTACCGCTGTCCAATATTCCTGTACCTCGGTGCAGTCCCACAGGATGTGTAGCATGGTCCCCGTGTGCCCGCACCCTCTCCAACATTTAGGGTCTTTGCTCGGATTCCCCTGGTGTAGACGCTCAGGGGTCAAGTGCCAGTAGTAGGCGATCTTGACCGCCGCCTCCCTGCTAGCGGTATTCCTGGCCGTATGATGAGCCCGGTGGTATACGTCTCGCCATTCTTTAGCTGAAAGAGCGCGCCCCAGTTCCCTCTCCCAGCGCCTCTGCCCAGCAGATTTCTCCGAAGGGGGGGGAGGGGACAGCATCTGATATAATTCCGTGATGGACCTTGTGTCCGATGTCTTGGTCACTATCCAACGCTCATAGGGGGTGAGGGGGCGTCCAACCAAAGGCACCACATCGGCGTGCGTCAGCCAGTGCCTAAGCTGGAAGTACTGGTAGCGGAGTGGCCTATCCAGTGAATAGTGTGCTGTCACGGCGTCCCATGTCATGAAGCCCTCCGTATCGAAGAGGTGGCCCGCTGAGCGACACTCGGATTGTCGCCACTGTGGGAATGAGCTCGTGGGGCTGCCAGGGGGGAACGCCGGATTGTCCAGCAGAGGCGTCATGGGGGAGGGAAAGGTCGTCAGGCCCCTTGGGACCGCGGTAGCATCCCACACTTGCAAAAGGGTCCTGGTGATAGGGGATCTTTTGAGGTACGGTGGTCTGTCTGGGCGCGCCAGGTAGGGAACCTTCCAGAGGGGCATGCCCGCCATGGCCCTGTCCTGGAACAACCAGTGCTTCTCCGAAGTCGGTCGGGACCACTCCAGTAGGAATCTAAGCTGAGCCGCTTGGAAGTAGCGCTTGAGGTCCGGAACCCCCAGACCCCCCTCCGCTGTCGTCCTTGTGGCCAGGTCGCGTCTCAGTCTGGACCTTTTATTCGCCCATACATAGTGATGTAGGGCATCCTGTAGTTTCTTCAGCATCCCCAATGGGGGAGTGACCGGGATGGTCTGGAATACATAAAGGATCTTGGGCAACAGGGACATTTTTATGGCCGCCACCCGGCCCAGCCACGAAAGCGGCTGTTGCTTCCACCTCGCAATGTCCCCCTGGACTCGCGACAGCAGCTTGGTATAATTAAGGTCGACCGTTTGAACGGTTGACGGCGTCAGGTCTATCCCCAGGTACTGCACGGTGGTGCTGACCTCAAGCCCCCCTATGTGCAACGAAGCCCTGTTAGCTGGTCGGGTGTTGCTACCTAGCGGCAGGACGACGGACTTCTGGACATTCATTTTGAAGCCCGACACTGCCCCAAACGCGGTCATTTCCGATAGGAAGGCCGGCAGAGAGACCCGGGGGTTATCCACCGCCACCAGAATGTCGTCCGCGTAGAGGCTGATGGTTTGCTCCACTCCTCCAAACTTGATCCCGGCTATGGCTCGGTTGTCCCGAACCCGCTGGGCAAATGGCTCGATATAAAGGGCGAACAGGAGCGGCGAGAGTTGGCAGCCCTGCCGCGTGCCTCTCCGGATGTCGAACGGCTTAGAGCTGACCCCGTTGACTGATGGTCGCCTTCGGGGACGCGTAGCATCCCGCCACCCAGGAGCGGAATCGCGGACCCACTCCGAACTTGACCAGCGTCTGTTCCAGGAACCTCCAGTCCACCCTGTCGAACGCCTTCTCGGCGTCCACCGAGAGCAGTGCTGCGTCCGAGGCGTTGGCGTATGCTTTGTCTATGACATGCATAATGCGCTTTGTGTTATCCGCGCATTGCCTGGAGGGGACGAAGCCCGCTTGGTCAGGGTCGATAACGCCCGGCAGGTTGAGGAGCGAAATCGGCCTATACGCCGCGCAGCGTGAGGGGTCTTTGCCCGGTTTTGGAAGGACCACGACTTCTGCCTCCAACATCTCCCTCGGGATGGAGCCCTGGCCCTCGAATGAGTTGAATAGCTTTGTGAGGACAGGCGCCAGGAGGGGGCAGAAGGTTTTATAAAAGCCCGCGGAGAAGCCGTCTGGGCCCGGAGCCTTCAAGGGTTTAAGACGGGCAATGGCCGCTATGACCTCCTCCAGGCGGAAGGGAGCATCTAGCGCTGCGGAGTTCACATCGTTAAGGGCAGTGACCTCCATAGACTCCAGGTAGGTCTTCCCCTCCTCCTCTCCCACGGTGTGATCGGCGGCATACAGCCGCTCATAGAAAGTCCGGAATGCCTCCGCTATGTGGTCATCCTCTCGGATCTCGCCACCATCGTCCCCGCGAATCACAGGGATCTGCGAGCGGACGGTTTTGGCCTTGAGTTTGCTGGCCAGCAGGCGGCCCGTCTTGTCTCCCCCCACATAATACGTGTGGCGGAGGCGGAGTGCCGCATATTCCGCCCTGTCCAGGTCCAGACTCGCCAGTTGCGCCCTGACCGCTTTCAGCTTGCGCCAAATCCGGGGGGCTCCCGTCCGGCTGTGGACCCGCTCCAGATCTAGCACCTGCGTCTCCAGGTCCCGTCTCCGATCCTTTCGCTCCCTATTTTCCGCCGCGGCGATCGCCATGATTTCGCCCCTAATGACCGCCTTCAGCGCCCCCCACAGTGTCGCCTGGGTTACTTCTCCCGTGTCGTTCTGATCTAGATAAGTGGTGATGCTTTGGGACAGTTGCTGCACAACTCCCTTGCGTGCCAGTATATTTTCCCTGAGTCGCCACTTGCCCCTATGTGGAGGGGCACGTGGGACGGCCAGTTGGAGGGTCACCGCATCGTGATCTGAAAGTGCCGCCGGCGTAATGTCAATGTCCCGAACCATGGGAAGTATGTCATCCGAGCCCAGGAAATGGTCTAGTCTGGCATACGTGTGGTGCACATGAGAGTAGAAGGTGTATCCCGGGGCAGTATGATGTATGTCCCGCCAGATGTCAGTGAGCCCCCTGTCCCTTAACCACTGCTTCCCTGTCACTGACAGCGCTCCGGAGTCCCCAAACCTCTTCCCAGACCTATCCTTCTCATTGTCCATGACCAGGTTCAAGTCCCCTCCCACTAGTACCAGTCGCAGATCTCCCGAGAGCGCTTCAGACAGCGCACCTTTCAAGAAAACCTCTTGTTTGGTGTTGGGTGCATAAATGGAGCCCAGCGTGAAGGAGGAGGTACCCACATGTATCGTGTGTGCTAGGAGCCTGCCCCTGATTTCGGCCACCTTATCCCCAACCCGCCCTTTGAAGTGTCTGGCCACAAGTATAGCGACACCCGCTTTCTTTTCGCCAGTCACGGACTAGAATTGGTGGGGGAAGGCCCTAGCTTTCATGCGGTGCCAATCTTTCGCCAACAGGTGCGTTTCCTGTAACAGACATAGTTCAGCCTCCGAGCGCTCAAGGAAGGAGATGACTGCCCTTCTTTTGATGGGGTTATTGAGTCCCTTGACATTAAGTGAGAGGATACGTATGCTGTCAGCAGCCATGCGTACGCATGCGTCCCTTCTGCCTTGCCCTAGACCTCCAACCAGCCCAACCCCTGGTACCAAACACCACTCGATAGTGAGCACACCGAGCTCCCCCCCCTCCCCTCCTCCCAAGCCCCAACTCCCCCCCCAACAGTCCCCTGCACCCCTCCCCCCCCAACTGGTGAACATTGTCCCAGGCCAATCATGAGACAGTCTAGGCCTGCGGTAAATGAGTCAATGAGTGGGTGTGTGGCAGTGGCGGCTCATGGCCCCCCGACCCCCCCCATCCAGGAGCCAAAACTTATCTGATGTCGACCTTCACCAAAATCCATTTAGGGGGCTGTGCCTGTGTCTTTGGATACTTCCTGGATTGCTGCAGCCTGTTCCAAGGCCACCGTGTCCGGATCGGGCTTGAGAGGCTTCTTCCGCTGCCTGTCCCGCCGCACTGTCTGCCATCCGTCCCTCGACCTCCCGGGGGAGCCCGTCCCGGCCCCAGAGGACCGCCGGTCCGCCATGTCGTCCTGTTGTGGGTCCTCATAGGGGATGCCTAGCACCTCACACGTGTCTCGTAGGGAACGCAGCTGGTGGAGGGCGCCCTTCCACTTAAAGACCAGGCAAAACGGGTGTCCCCAGGAATACGGGACCCCCTCTTTACGCAGGAAAGTAGTGGCAACCCTAAACGCCCTCCGCTTTTGTAGCGTGGTCGCAGCCAAGTCCTGAAAAAGTTCCACATTGTGATCTTGGAAGCGGAGGGGTTGCTTGTGACGAGCCTCTCTCAGGATGCGCTCCTTCAAGGGATAGTCCGGCAGAAAGGCCAAAATGTCCGGTGGGGGGCCCTGGGTCCGGCGGGCCGGGCCCACACGGTGGGCTCTGTCGATCCGAACCGCGAAGTCCTCTCCTTCCCCCAGCACCATCCGGAAGAGTGCCTGCAGGTATCCCGCCATGTCTTCCCCCTCCGCCTTGAGCGGCACATTCCGGACTCGAATGTTATTGCGTCTGGAGCGATTCTCCAGATCCTCCGCGTGGGTCTGGAGATCCATCTGCTGATCATGAAGACGGACGATCTCCTGCCGAAGGAGTTCTATTTCCTCACTACGGGCCTGGCCCGAGAGCTCATTGGCCGCCACTCTCTCCCCCAGTTCGTCGACGTCCCGCCGGAGTTCCTTGTGCTCCCCGGTCATTTCCTGCCGGAAAGTTTGAATATCGTCTTTTAGGGAGGCGAAGAGGGATTCCATGAACGCCTTGGTCGCTGGCGCCTCACCCTCTGGTAGATCTTTCCCCCCGGGGGCGGGCCTCGGCGCCGGTTTGTCTGGGCTTTTATCGGGCTTGGGGTGTCCCTTGACCAGCATCTCCGAGATGTTGCGGTTCCCTTTCCGGTTCGACATGGCTATCCCAGCCGTGGGCCTCAGCCTGGTCAGGGCTCCGTGTGATTCGGCAGGGTGCTCCGATGCGCTCTGGCCGTCATCTGAAAAGGCCGGTATCGCGTCCCAGGGGCCTCTTCCCTAGGCCACAGGCCTCGACCCCACTGCTTTCCCTCGCTCGAGGTATAGGGCTGGCTCCCGCCAGGTATCCCTGGGCTGCAGGCCACCCGCTCTGTACTCCCCTTCCCAGGGCCTTCCGCAACCTCAGGCCTTCCCAGATCCTAGTCGCGTTTCAGCCAAGCGTGCCTCCGGGTGGGGGGGGGGGATCCCCCGCTGTGACCGCAATTGCGTCCCGGCCGCCTCCTGGGCGCCGCTCACCTTCTCTGTATGGGCGCCGAGCCCCTCTGCTGCCCGGGGTCGATATGCCCCACCGGCCCGCTGCACAGCCAGGCCGTGCTTCCTCGACTGGGCCCACGCCGGGGCCCCGCGTTGTCCCGTAGGCCGACGGACCTGGCTCCACTCAGGCCGCTGGGCCGTGGACGGCTGCTGCCGGCCTGCTCCCCTCGGCCCCCGCAGACACCGCGGGGGTCCTCACCGGTGCACGGCCCGCGCCTGAAGCGCCGTGCTAGGACCGACCCACCTCTCGGCAGCAGCGCCGCTTTCCCTCAGTCGCGCCTTCCAGCCGCAGTCAGGCGTCTCCGGCCCTCGGCGCTCACCTCCACTAGGCCCACGCCGGGGCCTCGCGTAGATTCTGGGGCCGACGGACCCGGCGCCTCGATCCCTCTCCCCTGCCTGCGCCAGTCGCCGCTTGGTGATGCCGGGTGGTACCTCCGGGGCACTGGAATCGCTGTCGGGATCCCCGACTCTTCCACACGCCGGCCCCAGGTGTCGCTTGGGGTCTCTCCGGGCCGCTCGGCCCCTGCGCTCGGGTCGCTGCCGCCCGCACTAGCCCCTCGCCGTCAGGCAGCTCCGTGCATCTGCGGTCTGCGGCAGCTTCGAGCCTCGCCGCCGGCTCCTCCAATGCCGCACTGCTTCCCGGTACTGGCCCGCTGCTGCTGGCCGGCTCGGTGAGGGCGAAGGTCCGCAGGGTACCCTGGCGGGGGATCAGGCCTGGGGAGCCTCTGCGAGACACGTCTTACCGAGCCGCCATCTTAGCCACGCCCCCATAAATATACTTTTTTAAACTTTATCTGACCATACCTGTTTTTTACTGCTTTTCAGTCTGGTGGGTGGGGGTTTAACAGTAAGTTTGTTTTCCTGAAGAGTCCTAGGACTATAGTAGTACTACCGTCAATCTCTCGTCTACTCCTAATACTCCATTATACTACCTCCCACCAAACGCTTATCTTACCTGTAATTTGTGTTAGAAATTAGGGCTAGGCCCAGGGCTGGCTCCACGGGAAATGGGGATTAAGGTTGGCAATCCTGGGCGGATGAAATTTCCTCGTTGCGGTGGTACTAGTGGTGTGACACAGTGGCAGTTGCATGCCTATGGAAAAAAAGACAACGAAACCTGGTTTGTCCTTACTGTAGCATTACAACGGTTACGGTACGATAGAGAATATAGCAGGTGACAGTACACTAGAACAGTGCCACAATGTAGCCTAACAAATGGTAAAGTATTGCAAGTATAACTAGTACTTGCGTTGAATTTATTTGACATTGGCTCCTACTACTACAAGAAATAGTACTGAAGCTGAGTAAGTCTAGAATATATCCTCGTATTCCTTCACCAGCCTGTTGCTATGACCTTATCCTCCCCAGCAAGTGTGTGGAATTATTGATGTCATTTAGTCAGACATCAAGCAAAACCACACAGCCCGGGGGAAGAGGGTTAGGGTTTGGAAAATGGATGGGAATGGGGGTTTCTTTTTGGGTAGGTTTTGTTGAGAGAAGAAAAAAAAAGCACAGCATGGACAAACAATAATTGAAGATAAAGAAATCTTTGGGTACAAACTAAAGCTAACCACATGCAGTCACACTCATAGAAGAAAACAATGGATACTGTATCTGTATGTTGTTGGAGTTGTCCTGTTGAATTTGGTAAGTTGCATGCAGCAAACAATTCCTCTTATTAGCGGCACTCCTCCATTCCAGCGGACGCTTCATCCATCAATGTTGGTGACCAGTGACCACTGACAGAAGACACCCTGTCCACTGCCTGCCTGGCGGATGTTGACTGAAACCCGGCCTGTAATTATTGAACGGAATACAGGAAGTGCTATTACAATACCACTGATAAATAAATATAAGGTATGTATGCTGTGTGGTGCAAAAAGTCACACTTTGATTTTCCTAATAGACAGTACAATATTTTTGAAATTGAGTAATCTGTCTGAGTCACCTTTTTAAGGATAAATAAGTATGGCCAAATTAATTTAGCGGATCTTTCCCCTCAAGCTAGGTGTACTGTAAACTGTGTTTTAGAACAAAATTAGACCTTCCCAGCAATGCTCCGACCAAGACCCTTACTAAAGCCAGTCGAAAAAAATGTAGAAGACCCCCAATCAGATCTCAAAAAACGAGGCCTAGCAGAAAAATGGTGACAAAACGTACTTTGAAAGTAAAAGTAGGCCCAAATACACCCTTACCCACCGTGGATTGTATTCAAACCACTTGCAAGCAAGCAAAAGTATCCATAGCCAGCATCGCTCCAAGAGTGCTCTAAGACCCCAGAACTCAGTTGCAAAAATCTAGAACACCCCGAAACACATGCAATCCTGCTGCTAGGGCTAACCCTAACGAACCCTAAGTTACAAAAAGTGCCAAAAGGCTTTTCCTTATGGATTTTGTCCAAACCACTTCTATCCGGTATTAGACCTTCCCAGGAATGCCCCAAGAGACCCGCCAACCCACCCGCAAAAAAGCACGCGACAACTCCCCCAAACAGCCAAAAAGCAAAATCTCATACTTACAATATCTCTCGGCCTTCGGTCCAAACGCGCTGTGCAGCTAGGTCATCATCATCATAACTCCTGTTTTCCACCACGGATTTCCTGAAAAGCAAATGCAATCAAGATTAGACTGTCGCAGCAGTGCTCCCAGACCCCAAAACTCACCCACAAACACCCGGAACCCCGCCAAAGAGCACCTCAAAGGCAAGCAAGTCAGCAAAAACGGCAAGAAATTTCCGCCTCATATTTGGTCCAAAACACTTTTATCCGTTATTAGAGCTTCACAGCAATGGGCCCAGAGCCGTCAACTCACCCACAAAGAAGTAGAACACCCCCACAAGTGCTGAGTCTTTCTTCATTGGGCGTAATCCAGCCCTCTGCTTTGAGGGAAATAGGAGGAGGAGGATAGAGGAGCATGTTCTTCTGAACTTGTGAACCTGAGGAATGTAGACTGCGGCACCTTCAAATCAATAAGCAAACAAGTGAAGACAGTTCTGCTGAAGGGCTTGTTTTTGGGATTAGGTGATTAAAGTTTGAATTAAATTAACTGTGCAAAACAAAGAAAGACAGACACACAGGAATAAAAGTGAATAAGGACGAAAAAGAAAGTTATTGATTCATTGTCTCATTTTCAGGGCTCGGTGTCAGGGAATAAGAAGAAGATTTCGTCATCATACTCTGCGAATTCAGACAGGATGAGGTCAGCGTCACCGAACAGAGAACAAATACCCTCATCTACGTTGCCGTCCTCCTCGTCTTCATGCGGCGTGCTTTCTCGTACTTTGTAATCTGGTGGTATGAGGTGCTGATTCATCTTGATCATTGTTAGCCTCTCCACATTTTTGGGCGAGAGGCGGCTCCGTTTGGGAGTTACAATGCCACCAGCAGCACTGAAAACACGTTCAGAAGACACACTTGCGAGTGGGCAAGACAAATAGTTTATAGCCAGGTTGGAGAGCTGTGGCCACAATTGTTTTTTCCCATGCCAATACTGCAATGGCTCATCATTAAGAAAGACCTCTGTTGAGTCATTCAGATAGTCCTGCACCATCGACTCAAGGTCCTCAACGGTTCCTCCACTTTGCTTACTTTTTGCTGTGCCTGTGACCTTTTTTCGAGAACCATACCCAAGCAAAGTTAGCCAATCCTCTTCAGCAGCCACTGTTACTCTTGTGTGTGGTGCAGATGATCCGGTTGCCGGTGTCTTTAACGGCTGAGAGGTCACTTGTGCCACAGCCACAGGTGCAGAAGTGGATTCTTTTGACTGGGGATGGCCTGCTGATGCGGATGTACTGCCTTCTCCTTCAATATCCTGCCGTTCTTTTTCAAACCTCTTGGCTGACCAGGCTAGCCAACGTTTGTACTTTTTAACATCTTCATCAGCAAAAGGAAAGAATGCTTGGCCTGCCAGCGCCTTTTTGTAGCGTGGATCCAGAATAGTAGCACAAATGTAATGCTGTTCATCACCACGTAGGCGCTCTAATAATTTCTCCGACAAAAGAAAAGGGTCTTTTTTTTTTTCATCTTTTTCTAACTCAGAAGACACCGCCTTCAGATGGTGCTCCAGCATGCACAACAATGGGATAGCTTTTCTCAAATTACAGTCCTCCTGGCTGACTGCACGCGTGAAGAACTCAAAAGGACGAAGCATGTCTGTCAGGCTTTTAACTATGTCCCATTGCACCGCACCCATCCGCAGGTCCTTCTGAGCTGTACCCTCTTTTAAGAAATAGTGATCGAGTACCGTATACTGCTCATACAGACGCTCAAGCATGTAGAAGGTTGAGTTCCAACGTGTTGCCACCTCCTGGATGAGTGCTTTCACTGGCATTCGACGTTTAAGTAGCAGGCTCCTCAGATGCTTCCGGGCCTTAAAAGAATGGCTGAAATGGTTGCACATTTTGCGGCAGGTGGCCATCACCTCGAACGCTGGACTGTCTTTATCACTCAAGAATTTTTGAACTACCAGGTTGATACAGTGCGCCAAACACGGCACTCTGAAATAGTCACCCAGCGCCATGGCCTTAACTACATTGGCGCCATTATCCGTGGAAACATAACCAATCTGGCGTTTTTTTGGGGACAGCCAGTGAAAGACCTTTTTGTTAAACTCGTCCAAAATGTTTTGAGCTGTGTGACTTTTCTCCAAGCCAAACATGGCTAGTGTTGCATGTTTCCGAGCAGCTTTAAAAACTTGGTCCGGGTCAACACCTGCGTTTAGCTTTGCTTTAACACTTGAAAAAGAGAACCAGTGTGCAGTGATGCACATGTAATCAGCGCCTGCGCCACTGGTCCACATGTCTGTTGTCAGATGTATTGTGTGAACAGCACTCTTCTGCAAAGCTGCCCCAATCGCCTCCAGCACATCTTCATGTAGTGCTGGAACCGCAACTCTGGCAAAATAGAACCGGCTAGGAACCTTCCATTTAGGGCAGAGTGTTGCCACTAATTCTAGAAAATCTACCGCTTCTACAAAAGAAAAAGGGAGAAGGTCCACAGCTAGCATTTTAGCCAGCTTAGTGTTATACAGACGTGTCAGTGGGTGGTTGCGTTCATATGTCGCGTATGAAGAAAACATGGTTCTAATGTTGCCCTGGACCAAGCATTTACGGGATGATAATGACTTCGTTGACCCAATTATGCTCGCTGGTGAACTTTTGCGCGTTGGTGTCTCACTCGCTCCAACACTCTTAGTGTGCCTCACACGGGGTGTGCTGCTGACAGGGGTACTGGGTGTAAGTGAAGTGTTTGACACGTCTTCTTCCTCCTCGTCATCATCAGATGCAACATCAACGTTTTCTTGACTTCCAATTCGGGCTTCCTTGATCGCATCTAGGTGCGCAAACCATTGGACAGTGTGCTGTCTCTCAAGATGACCTCTCTGGCCTCCGGTACCATAGTTGGTACCTGACTTACCACGACTAACTGCAAGCTTACAAAGGGTACAAATGGCGAACTTTTCCCTTTTTGGGCAAACAGTAAAGAAGTCCCAAACTGGGGACTTGAAGTGTCTGTGGGGCCTGGAGGAGGCGGCAATACTGGTGGTGGTCATGCTGCTAATGCCAGATGAAGTGGAGGATCTGGATTGCCCAACTTTTGTACGTTGTGCACTTTCGCCGCCACTAATTAAGGTCGAGGTGGATGGAGGTCCCTTCTTGTGAGAAAGAAATATGGAAGCGGTACGAGTTGGTGTACTTAACTCCAATGATTGTGGTGTTTCCACTGCCTCCTCGTCGACAACATCATCATCATTACGCTCAGCAGCTTTTCGGGCTAGGGTCAAAATGTCTGTTTGCTGCATGCCCGCTGGGGCTGCAGTGACCTTTATGATGACTGGGTTGTCGTTGTCAGAGTCTTCATCAGCAGCAGTATCCGCCACTTCTTGTTGAGCCTCATCATCACACTCCATAACTCTGAGACTTTGGACGAGCCTCCTTTTAAGCTTAACTACCTTTGTCAGATCATGTGCCTCACTCTCAGACGCAGTGGTGCTGGTTCCCAATTTTGATCCGTATCATCAGAAGGAGGTGTGCTTGAAGAAGATGTAGACACCACCCTTGATCTCTTCCTTGCTAGGGGTGTGGAAGACAATGAATGATCATCAGGAGGAGTGTCTTCCTCAAATGATACCTCGCCTTGATTGTCAATTTCCTGATGTGCCCCTACTTCGGGAGGGACAACTATTGTGGGCACTTGTGACCCTCCATGCACCTCTGCTTGCGCATCTCCTTGCGCTGCCTCTCCTTCCACATGTACTTGGGCTTGTACTTGCACATGTGGTTTTTGTTGCGGCTGTGGTTGTTCAACACTCGTCAGATGAGTTACAACAACCTGTGTTGATTGAGAGACATTGCTGCTACTTTCTTGCGATGAGCCAACATCACTGGTCGATGGTGATTGAACAACTAGACTAAGTGCCTCTGCAGCACTGAAGGGCTTGGACTTAAGTTGGTGTGGTGGTGGTGGTGGCACTGAGCCCAATGGAGCGGGGGTGCTGCTCCCAGCTTGGTCCCCAGCAGATCCAGCTGCTGCTGCAGGCATACTTTTTTTTTTACTCCCAAAAAAAGGGGCGGCCGGCACACCAGTCTCCTTGGTAACTTGCTTCTTCTGCTCCTTACTGGCAACTTTCTTGCTAGAGGAGCTACGGGTAACTTTTTTTGGGGCCATCTTCAGAACAGCAGGCAGCAGTTGCACGAGTTGCAGAGTTGTCTGTGTCCAGACGTGACGTCGCGTGACGTTATGCTGCACACACACACCGCTGCAGGACTTCTTCCTGGCACTGGTGGTTCTCTAGAGTCTTGTGCACCTAAAAGCAATGGAAGACAGAGGAACATCAGTTCAGTTATACACCCCAAAAAATGGAAAAACACAGAAAAATAAGCACAATCCCATGCCATCCATGATGTTTACATTCAAGACACCACACAGAAAGACTAGGCCCATGCAAGACTGAGTCACTACCCCTGGGGATAATGGATGAAAAGTAGGCAAAATAAGTGCAGGCCTCAGACACTGCCTCTCTTCAAAATGGCCCCTTGCACCCCAAGCACATGTTGCCTGTACCAGCCAGCACTCAAGATGGCCACCACCCACATGGCCAGTCCACAACAACAGTACACCCCAAAAAAACAGAAAAACACCCAAAAATCACCACAATTAAATGCCATCCAGGATGTTTAAATTAAAGAGAGTGAGACCCCACAGGCACACTCAGTCCATGCACCACTACCCCTGGGCAAAAGGCCACACCAGCAGCCCCAAAAAAACGACAAAAAACACAAAAAACAGCACAATCCCAGCCCATCCATGGCCTCAATGGTGTTTAAATTCAACAAAACAGTTGTATCATGCACCCATAACCAACACTGGTCCTACTGGATACTGTGGCTAGGCTACCCACAATATATTTTATTTAATGTTCTGAAAAAGTTCCAAAATTGTAGTTGCAGCAACTGTAATGCCCCAAACAAACTTACTTGTGAAAGTTGATTTCTAATCCAAAAGTGATCCAAAGAAAGTCAAAAAGGCCTCAAATCCAAATATCCAGCAGCACCCACAAAAAGTAATCCTTCCAGGTCAAGGTCCAAATGAAAGTGACCAGCACATGAAGAAAGCACTGGGAGGAGCCTGCTGGACAGGAACAGAAAGTTGGAGACTGTGGGGCACTTCCTTCCTCCCCCCCCCCCCCCAAAAATGGACTCCTTGCAAAAAAAAAAAAGGCCATGCAAATGTCAACCTGAGGAGTGATTCTGATAAAAATCATCATTTTCTGAAGGTTTATCCTGTTTGCTGGTGGATTTCTTGTGCAGAATTGCTAAATCTCTATTTCGCGAGTGCGAGATTGTTCCTTTCCCCCGCAACTACGTGTTCGCAATTGCGAACTCTCGCGAGGCGTGCTGTGCAAGGTGGCAAGCCGCGATTACGTATTCGCGGGCGCCAAACTCCCGCGGGATCCCGCAGCAAGATCCAAAATGGCGCAGCACTCGCAAAATATGATCGAGAAAAACAACTCGGCAAACGCTGAATGACGGAAAGTGAACGCCGTGCACCACGCCGCGCGCAGCAATATTGTATCACCAAGCAAAAAATCCGCCGCGAGCGAATTCACGGATTTGCGACAAATTCGCGAGAGTTCGCGGATTGCGAATTTGCAGAAAATCCGAAAAATCCGCGAGTGGAGCGGATTTTACGCCCATGCTTAGTCTTGGCACCAGGCCCCTAGTTTATGTTGTCCAAACAATGTGCATATTCTAAGAATTAGTAGGAACTACACAATACCCCCAGTCAAGAAATCTGGGTTGAATCCATTGTTCTTTTGTTCACTAGTCAACCCCAGTTTGGGCCCAGGCTGATATGCAGGAGCCGGAGTTCAAACTGGAATGGCATGGCCAACCAGTCAGTCAAGCAAGCTTTATGCGACAATTAGTCATAAAAGCAAAATAAAAATACATAGTATTATAAAAATATTTCATATCATTGACATTGTGCAAAACATGGTTAAAAAGCTTGTTTAGAAAATATGATCAAATCATCATGACATATCAAAAGAATCCCTAAAATAATGTTAAAATGATTGGTATCTATCGCTAAAAAACAGCTGTTAAAAACAATCACTATTAAAGCTCTACTGCTGGATGCTAATCTTTGGTCCTGGGAAGTCGGGCCAGCATTACTAATTATGTACATTTTTGGCTAGTTTTGGCTGTAAGCCACCTAGCACTGGTGCAAAGAAGCAGATTTCAGATTGACAGAGTGCGCAACCTTATGGCCCATGACTAACCTAGAAATTGTGCTACAGCTGTAATGATTAGGATGGAGGTATTTGTGGTAAAATTCTTCCCGCTTCCTTGCTGCTACTGGTGCTGAGTGATTTACGGATTGGCACCAGCCATGCCCGGCGATGAGCGGCATAGGCTGGACAGACAAACAGCATGTGGGCCTGCGACTCTTCATGGGTTTGGCATAGAGGACACTTATTGTCACTTGTTTTAGTCCATCTAGCAGTAAAAGCCCTAGTGGGCAGTGAACCCACCCTAAACTGGAAATATAGTTTTATGTTGTGTGGTTTGGTTATTGTGTCCCAGTAACATTCTAAACTCAGGATCAGCTTAGCTTCCAAAAAGATTCCTGTGAGGGATGACGAATAAGTGTTTACCATTTTATACATGACCATCTCCCAGTACTTTTCTTCCAGGATCTTTTTCTACGGGAAGCAAGCTGTGTCTGGTTCATCCCAAAGTGTCTTCATTCCTATACTTATATGGCATTTCGAATTTCTCTTAACCATCTTATTTTGTGAAATGTATCTGCTTTGATTATGTCCATAAAGCCTGCAGCATATTGGTTCAATTCGGGAGTTATCCAGAGCCTGCGCCAGTATAGTAAGGGGCGTAGTTTAGCAACCTCAGCCAGAGGCTTTTTACCTAAATCACAAATTTAGGCGACACACAGGCGTGCTTTGGGGGAGGTTTATAATGTTACACAGAAACCTATTTTCTGCAATGGTAAGGCTGTACACATTTTCATACCCCCAAAGCTCAGCTCCATAGAGTGCAGAGTTGACCACCTTCATGTTGTATACCTGGAGCACTGGCCTGATTGGTTTAGTCAGTGAGGTGTTGTTCTCCCGGTGTAGCACTCCTGACAGTTGCCGGTGCTTGAGTGTGGCCAGGTCTATTTGCGGTTTCCATTTTAAGTTGTTTTGGATATTGACCCACAGGTAGGTGAATGTGTTTACCTGGTTCAATAGGCGATAGGTAATTAGTATTTTATTTTTAAAAGCTCTAAGTGTGTTAAGACATAAATTTTGTTTTCAACACAATGATTTCCAGACCATGAGTGGTACCCAATTCTTCAAAGATTTTCAGTGCCCGTCGAAGACCACTTGGGGTCTTTGAAATAATCAATGTATTGTTCACCAACATTAAAATCTATATTTTTTTGCCAGCTAATGACAAGGCATCAGTGTTATCTGCTTCCATATAGTTTACTATACCATTGATAAATACGGAGAACAGGGTGGGGGCCAACACGCAACCCTGTCGTACACCTCTCTCTACTGGGAAGGAGCTGGTAACCATACCCTGGGTTCCCCAACGTATTTTGGCATAGTTATCTTCATGCAGTTTCACAACTAGTGTGAGTAATTTGGGTGGGATCCCCAGTTCGTGCAAGATAGCCCATAATTTAGATCTAGGAACAAGATCGAATACTGACTAAGTCGACAAAGGCGGCATACAAGCTGCCTTTGCCCAGGGCAGCCGTCTTCCAGTGCAACAAGATAAAGCAAAACACCTGGTCAATAGTGCTGGTATATGCCCGAAAGCCTGCCTGTAGAGGGGATAGGATGATATTCTCATCAACCCACTCCTGGACCTGGTTGAGGATTAACCAGCCCATTATCTTTTGTAGCGAGTCAATCAGGCTAATAGGCTTATAGTTACCAGGCTGCGATTGATCTCCCTTGTTGTAGATGGGGATTATTACTACCACTTTCCACAAGTCTGGAATGGGTTCTCCTTTCGCAACCAGGTTGGCCAGCAACAGGATGTATCTACTCCACTTATTATTATCATGTAAGAAAATGTCTGCAGGGACGTCATCAGGGCCAGGTGCCCTCCCTCCTACTACGGATCCCAGTGCTGCATTGGCATTGGTGATATTAAATGCCTCTTCTTGGTATAGCACATAGATAGGATTCTCCATGTTTGGCTCACTGTGACTACGGGCATACTGTGGGTTAAAAATTGTACCCAATTGTCCTGTGCTACATGGTTTTGAGGATCTTGCGGCTGACCACCCCTATTCCACTTCACTACATTCCAGAAGGTTTTACTATCGCTTCGGGAGCACGCCTCCTTTAGGTCCTGCCATCTTTTCTCATCCAATGATTGTTTGGCCTTTTTCTGAGTGATCTTATAGGCTTGCCTGGCTGCTCGCACTTTGAAGGCCTCCCCCTTTATGATTGCTTCCCCAAGTGATTGTCTTGCCTGACGACTGTTCTTGTTGAACTAGAAACTAGCTTTCTTCTTTGCTATTTTATTAGGCGTACATCGCTTGTAGAAATGTGTGCACAAATGGAGGAAGAATTTATAATGGAACTGGGTAGTATGCTCTGGTGCTTCGTTCTTGGCCATAATAGACTCAGGCTCTATCAAAGCATTGTCCATTTCCTTGGAAAGGTTAGCTATGGATTTGGGCGTTATCATTATACTTGACCATTTTAGATGCCTCATGTCGTTGGTGAGGACTACATCACAAGAATACAAGTCACACCTAGTCTGTGAGGCTGTCTGCTGTCACCACAAACCCAGGGTGCTCATAAGGGGTTGTGGTCGCTCTCCAATCTATCCATGACTACCAGGTCACCAAGAGTATGCCATAATTTCAGACAAATTGATATATAGTCTATGCGACTAGCCACGGATCAATTGCTATAGGTATTTGCCCCTAGTTTGTCTAATGGGGTCCTGCCATTTTCCGCCCGAAAGCCCTTTCCTAAACAGATAGAATTAATCTGTATGGTCACGTAAGACCATGTTTTTTATGGGGGTGAGCTCCAGTTTCTGTATGCCCCATTGCGCATCTTCTGCCTCTAGGAGGTTACCTTCCTCGTCATCAAGGGGCTCAAAAGTGATATTAAAATCACCCACGATGATAATATTAGTGTCTGCTGAGTGGATATCGAGGAGATTGTTGAGAGCCGCTATAACTTCCGACTGCCTCCCTCTAGTTCCTCGCATATACATTATAGAGGTCTACATTCTCCAGTTGGTCAAGTTTCAGGCGGATGAAGAACAGATCCTGTGCACACGCACGAGTAGTATGTGGTCCTGAGGTCAGGACCTGCGAGTATGTTGAAAGAAGAGGGGTTTTCGTGAAAGTTTTCAAAAAGGTCAAGTACAAAGGTTCTGGTGGTTGAGAAATGTTTATAAATCAAAAGTTGGTCAGTACAGAAAAAGTAGCCAGCCGACACGTGTTTCGTCACACCGTGAAGGAGATGTGACTCATTAGGGCTGAAAGGCTACAGTGTGGGTATGGGGGACGTAGTAGCAGGACTGGAATTATGCCTGCCACGTGCATACGGCACTTTTGGGTAAAGTGGAAATCATCAGAACCCCACTCATCCGTTTACGAGCTCAAAGTCGAAGACGTGTGTGTCTCGATCTATATGTGGATATCAGATTAATGGGGAGTGCACCTAATCCGTGCGTTCCGTCAGCGTACGAGGTCCGGGTGAAGGATCAGGCGGATGGCCAGAATATATAATTGGTCGGAAGCTCCTCAATAGTAATGCCCAGTTCTTGGCGCACCCATATCGTCAGTCCCCCTAGAGGGCGACCTTTTCCCCCTCTCACCGCTGGGATGTAGTAATTCAGATAGCCTGCACAAAATTGTGGAGTAACAAGCCAACTTTCTTGAAATAAAGAAATGTCATACCCTTCAATAAAGGCATGCCACTCTGGGGTAGATAATTTTGAACCCAGCCCTACTATGTTCCACGACAAAAATGTGCCCCACTTAGGATTGTTGCGAGGTGACAATGGCAATGAGCCTGCTAAATTTGCAGGATATGTACAACTAGTATCCCCACAGCTCTCCATAGGAAGTGGTGGTATGATGCTCCTTGCGTGGTGAGCAAAATAACGATGGATTAAATCCAGATCTGTGACTGGGGGTGAAGGTTTGACAATGGTCAACATTCCATCCATGATCTTTTTGTGTTGCAGTATGATGCTCCTTTCCAGGAGCCCTGCTGGTCTATCGTCATCCGTGCCAACTAGATATGTGGTGGGCAGACTATCCCTTGTCTTTGGTAAATCTCCCATTTCGTCTACACCTGTGTGATGTGTGCCATCTAGTCAATCAACGCTCTCTAATGTGGAACAGCCCATCGACATTGTCGGCATGTGTCCAGTAGAGTGTCCAGAGTGACTACTCAGCAGAGCTTGCCTAAACTGGATGGATGATGAATTGGGGGAGCAGGTGCGAAACTCTAAGGCAAAAAGGTTATGGACTAATTCCTTCCTAATGAGGGTGAGTTCAATGCAGTCTAACTGTTGGGTACAAGAAGAAAGTCTGCGCGCCTTGATAATATCCTCCCTAATCAGTGAACAGCAACCCCCAAACGTGCCAAATCTAATGGATGGCTTGGTTTGTTAGCGAGTCAGCGTGTTCTCTACCTTTACTTGTATTGAGCTTGGGAACGTTTACCATGTAGATTCTGTGTGTGATTTGTGCTTTGTCTAGGTTCAGTTCCTCCCGCCCCGTGAGAGTTCTATTCTGCAAGCTCTGGGACTGACTAGGGTAGAATCTTCTATCACCCTGGAGATAGTTTCTTGAGTTTCCTGCGGGATTCAATTTTGTAGCTTGATGAACAGAGGTGTTTAAAATAGTATTCTGAACCCGCTTGGAGGTTGGTGGTGGGGGTACCGACTTTATGGACTTCGCCACCTCAGAAAACAGTGTACTACCTTCGTGTTTGCCACCATTTTGGGGGATAGCGTTTCCTCTCTTTATATCAGATGTCTGGCTAGGTGACAATAGAACAGTGGGACGGGTGATGGTGCAAGTGCAAATGGTGCAGGAAGAATTATTTTTTGATAAGAGTTTAACCATTTAGACTAGATCCTCGATCTGCACTTTCATGGCTCCGATTTCAGCCCTGAGCATTAGCACCAGCTCAGTTAACTCCTGGGGGTCTAAGGTGTGTGTTGCTGTAGTACTTGCTAGGGGTGGCTCAGATACCTGGGGCGTCCCATCCTCTGTGGCATTAGACATTACTGCATACCCTATTTGTACATATGGTTGCATGTTCGATATGGTGTAGGACCGGTTATTGTCTTCTGCTATGATGGAATGACTATGGGAGGGATTACAGTGAGATGGATCACCCGTCTACCCTTGGTTCAGCTTTAGCTCACCACATTTGGGGACAGGCCCTTTTGTATTTGCCTTAAGGAACATGTCCGGGATAGCAACAGGTCGATTTAGGCCTTCGCTATTGGCATGTGTAGATCTGGGTGGGGACCTCTTTCTAGCTGGCCGCACGTTTGACTCAACTGCTAATATGTCCTCGCACTCCTCAATAAGCGTGTCTATCTTATCCATTGCGCAGTTACTACCTGCATGTTTGGAAACCTTTCTAGCTTTTTTTCGCCTTATGAACTCTATCACTTTGGCTCACTTCGCCCCCGCCCCCACTGCCCTCCATGGTCTTTCTGTTTCCCATGGGTCAGATGTCAGGAGGAACTAGTAGTAAAACTAGAGCAACGTCTATTTCGTGGAATAGCCAGTACTTGGTCAAATTGGACTTGTACTCAAAGTTCCATATTTGGCGAACCGTGGGTTTAGCAATTATGTATGGAGATCAGGATCCAGTTTAGTCCTTCATGGAGGTACCCAGGATAGGAGACAATAGAATAAGATGCACAGGCTGGACTGTTCCCATGAGGCACAGGGTCAGCCTGATTGTCATATGGCCATCTCTGAACTGGGGTGGCGGAGTAAGCTAAAGAATGATGATGGATTAAACCTAGATCAGTTGACTGGGAGTGAGTGTTTGCAATGTTTAACACTCCGTCCATCGTTCCCTTTGGTTTTGCTGAGAAGCACAGCACCTCTACAGCAGGGGATTTGGCAAGATAGTCAGAGTCCAATTCTGTGTCTTTGTGGCGGATGACAGAGGGGTGGCCCAGCCCAGCCTTCTCCGGTCACTGATGGGCAAGGACGGGCCCGCGCACACGCATCACCCGCTGCGGCACCCCGCGGCCGCCTTTGAAGCGCCTCCTGGCTCTTGAAGATGACGTAGGCGGCCGAGCGCCGCAGCAAACCGGCAGGCTGGATGATGTGGTCCCCTTATGACGGTGGCAGGTTGTGACCGTAGACTAGTGGAGGCAGCAGGTGAGGAGCGCGGCTTGTGCAGCTGAAAGAGCAGGACCCGCACTGGGGGAGCCTGCATGCCGCCTTTGAAGCACCTCCGGATGCTTGAAGATGACGTAGGCGGCTGAGCGCCGCGGCAAACAGGCAGGCTGGATGATGTGGTCCCCTTATGACGGTGGCAGGTGGGGACCGGAGACTAGAGGAGGCAGCAGGTGTGGAGCGAGGCTTGTGTGGCTGAAAGAGCGGGACCAGCAAAACAAACTATGGATTTAGGTCCAGATCTCTGTGCTGTGGGGGAATGTTTAACAGTGTTCAGCATTCCGTCCATCAAATGTTCTTTTTGCATTTGTCACCCTGAGTGTGGACAGGTATGCCCAAAGCTGGGTCCTGGGCACACGAGTCAAGCTATCCTGGCTGATGACGGCTGATAGCCAGAAACCGGTCCTAGGAAGCTTGTTTCCGGTCCAGGGAGGACCTGGCTTGGCAGTTTGGGTTGGACTGTTCCCATGAGGCACAGGGTCAAGACTGATTTGCATTTGGCCAGGTCTGAACTGGGGCGGCATGGTGAGCAAAAGAACGATTGATTTAACCCAGATCTCTTGACTGGGGGTGAATGTTTTGATTTGTTCTGCATTCCGTCCATCAATTTTGTGTCTTGTGGAGGAGTCCAAAGGCATTGATTTTTTTTAAATTTCACCTGCTGATGTCTTGAGATTTGCATTGTCCATTGCACAGCAAGGTCTGGTGGTGGCTACAGTTAAGGCTACTTAGAAGCTCTGTCTGTGTTTGTGTGCCTTCCTGATCACATTTGCCGGTTTAATTCATCACTACTAGTGAGGTTTCTGAAACGTTTGCTAATGTGGTTGCCTCCAACTCTGTTTTGTGCTTCATTTGGAATTGAACCTTGTTCTGACTTTCTTGATCACATCTCCATTTGAGCCCGATGCAGTGTTTCACAATTCAGCTTCTAATTTGGGAACATGTCTGTTGGCTGCATTTGTTTCTGCTTACATAAGAAAACATTTGGGCTTTCAGTTACCCAAACCTTTACTGTGTGCTATCTATATAAGTAGGTTCCTTGCACCTGCCCATGCTTCTTATTCAAGGTGGGTTCGTCCTTTTGTATGTCCCAGCCTATCACTCTTCCAACTTTTGTCCCTCCTACTCATCAAAAAATAAGGAATGACTACCTAAACTGGACCCCAGGCATATTGTATCCTACAACATTTACTGCAGACGACAGGACCGAGTGGACAATCAGCCTTTTTTGGGCTTTGCAGAAACTAAGAAGGGAGTGACCAAATGCACCACTTCATATTGGCTCATCTGCTATCAAAATCTGCTATGCACTCGCTAAGAAAGGCCCACCGGAAGGTATTTGTGCTCATTCCATCAGGGCCATTTGTCTACTTCCTCAGCTCCTTCGACAGGCATCCCAGTTCCTGCCACCTGCTTGGTGGCTATGTGCTTGTCCTTGCATGCTTTGCCAAAGCATTACTGCTGTACATCTCGGGTATGCAGTGATGAGTACTTTTCATGAGCTGGGTTAAATGATTTCCTAGTTAACTATCACTTTTGTATCCCACCTCCTGGGAAGGTACTGCATTGAGACTAGCTCACAAGTTGAGGAATCTACAGGAAGTTGTATCCATTTAAAGAAAAAAAAAGTTACTTACCTTCAGTAATGATGCTTCGGATTAATCTTCCTGTAGATTGCTACTCCCTGAGGAGTGTGCTGTAATTAATAAGATCCCAAAGAATGCAAATTTGTGTGCAGTATTTGTCGCTGTTGCGGCTCTCTCAGTTCCTCTGGGCACACCTCAATAAAGATCAGAAAAGATTTTTAGGAGTTGACATCATGGCACTAGTTACTACCCAACATACCCCAGTGATGCCACACTGGAAATGGACTCGCAGCTAGAGCTGCAAAGTACCACCTTAGGTGCTAGAGTCATTGCAGGGGGCAGCAGCAATGTTCCCCGACCAGCCTAAAACCAATCGGGATTTGTAGAGCGTGGCTGCTTCACGTGAGAGGGTACTTTGTAAAACTCTGGAATGCTTTTCTCCCAGAGCGTGTTTTAAATACGCACCACACTGTGGAATCCGATCATCCACGACCTCTCGCGCTTTTTAGTTAGTAACAAAAAGTTGCACCCATTGAACAGCCCCCCCCCAAAAAAAAGTTCGAATTTATTGTGAATATGACCAACACAAATCCTTCGTTTACTGGGAGGTATATGTTTAACTTTGGGAAGAAAATGGCGTGAAGGGACACCAGGGGCGGCTCTAGGCTCATGGCGGCCGTGGGCAGGGAGCGTAGGTAGGGGGCCCCGGAAGAGGGGGTCCGGGCGGGGCGGAGCGCGGAGGCCAGTGAAGAGGGGGGGGGAGGGTCGGGGTGTTTGGAAGTGGAACAGAGCCAGAGGCCACCAAATCCCAGCCAGGGGCCGCCACGCAAATATGTATCCATCCTCAGAGGCAGGGCTGGACTGGCTACAGGGCGTTTTGGCATGCTGCCGAGCTGGGGGCTGATTTCGTTGATGGGGACCTGCTTGTGCTGAACGAAATTCGTTTTGCTTTGTTTATTTCGAAGCACACGCATGTCTCCAGCAACGAAATTAGCCCCCACCGCAGTGACATCAGCCCCCAGCTCGGCAGCATGCCAAAACGCCCGGTAGCCAGTCCGGCCCTGCTCAGAGGATTATTATATTAAGGATATATACTGGCGTGGTGGCCCCTGGGGGTTGGGGGCACTGTGCAGGTGCACAGCTTGCACATGCCTAAGGCCGCCCCTGGGGGCACAGACCTGAAAATGCCTGATGTCCTTTATCATCTGTCGGACTCTGTCACCTTTTAACAAACAGCGCAGATGTCAGCAGGCAAACAAAACCTATATTGTGAACGATTCATTGTGGACCCATGTCACTTCCTGCTGTGTACTACGAATCAGATGACCAAAAAGGTACCAGTTGTGTTGTTAGTTTGAGAGACACTCAGTCGTACCTCGTCCTCTTTAAATTCTGGCACTTTTAGTTCTCCTCTTCATCCCTCCCCACTCGATAGATCACGAGCGAAAGAGTGCAAGCAAGAGAAAGCAAAGTAGATCCAGGAATGGTTGAGAAGCCTGGAAGGCTTGTGGTTAAGGGCAGGGCTTAAAGTGCACCGGGTCCTGCTGGTGCTCAGCACCCTGTTCTAAAAAGCAGGTGCTGAGAGGGTTCCCTATCGGGCTCTCCGTGTTTGCTCTCACCCTCAGGGTGAAAAAAAGAATCTAATTGTGCAGCAGTCCCACCCTTCACTCACTGCCTGTGATGTAACTTTACAGTCCCCTCATCTCAGAAGTGGATCAATTTCAATATTGTACACAATGAAGTCATAGTTGATGCTTATTTATCTTAAGCAACTAACAACCATTGAAAATCAATAGCCCTGGCTTGTTGTAGGTGTAATTTTACTTGTTGTATTAGCTATCTGGATGCAATGATAGAAACAGCAAGATACCAGTCGGGTGGCACACCATGCTAAACGCAGATTTTTAGCTTGTGTATGGTTAAGCCACGCTCTTAATTACATCGGCCGCGCTCTTTTGAGACGCCCCTAACCCCAGTTTTTTCATCCCACTTAAAGCCCAGTCTTAGGGTAAAGCGTATGATAAACAGATTGGAGGTGATTGACTAGCCAAGGGGGAGAAGTTTATTCTGCACGGTTTTCCAGAATATCTCAAGTTATCCGTCTGTTTTTGTACCATCCGGTGTCAGTACTGTTCATCTTCACATATGAATCCAGGGCCAACGTGACAAGAAATAAAACCAAGTCTGTCCGAGTTACTCGCGCCAGACATTTGTTCTTGGTTATCTATTGGGCACGATAGCCAGGTGTTATACTTACAATACATTCATGTTAGTAGGTTTGAAGTATAAAGTGAAGCACTTAACAACTCACCCTCATTTGGTCGGAATCCCCCACCCTTGGAATCAAGTTCACCCAGCCAACATGGCAAATGCTTCCCCATGTCCTCTGTGAACCCCCGTTTTGAAATCCTGCCTCACCTTTCAGCTGCCCTCCTCCACCGAACTTCAATTGAAGGAACTCCAACAAAACAATGAGCCTCACTCTTCTTGAGAACGATAAACAAAAAAAGGCCCTTAAGTTGCAGCATGTCAAGTAGCAAGCCATCTGTATGCATGCGAATTGCCTCCCAAATTACGCGTGTACATCTGAAACTGTGCACTGTCTAGCGAGGAGAAGGTTCTCGTTCAAGGGCCAATAAAGAATGCATTGGGTCCCAACGCATGCCGTACACAAAACTCCCTGTTTATGTTTAGGTATACTAGCAATATCTGGTTGCAGATGGACTCTCGTAGTCCAGGCCCCCGGTGCCAGTGCACCTGCTGCACTATTGATGACAGCTACGTCCCTGTTTAGGCAACGAACGCAATGCCAGCAACAAATTGTATCGCTTAACACTTCGAATAGTCGGCCAGTTGCTGCCGAGTGACACTGGAGCGAGCGCACTACTAACTCATCTGGGCTCCCACCCCCTGGGATAAATTAGTCCCAGTTACACGAGCAGCAGGTGTGCGGGAGCGCGAGGCAATCTCATCAGCGGGCTGCACGAGCAATTTAAAAGGTGGGATTCATTCCGCTCAGCTGGTGGCCACACTGCAAAAACAAACAGTCTTTGCGGTGCTGCGCACGTTTGGAAATATTAGCAGGAAACAAAGTAAGGTGCATCTTCAGGACTAAACAGTTGGCGGTGCAATCAAGGCGGCTGAAAATGCACAGGTGTCTCGTGCTGCTTCGTCAAAAGCAGCGGGGGGACTGCCTCCGCTCTGAACGGTCGTCGCTTCGCTTGGGCTGAAGACAGAGCGCGCTGCCATGGAGGGGGAACACTCCTTGGAGAGGTACTTGGACCAGTGCGGCTCCCAGGTAACCCGAAACTAGTGTGAACGAGTACCAACCAGGTAACCCGACCCTTGTGCAGCGAAGAGGCTGCGGGGGCACCGCTCATATCTTTGGTACATCGCTGCAATATATTTCGACACATATGACATGGACAGGTGCCCTTCACTCCTGGGTTCTAATTCCGCGTTTGCCACTTGGCCCTCCCTGTGTCTCAACTATAAATTAGAGCATTCTAAATACCCTCTGAGCTATGAACAGCCCCCTGCACACCCCCCCCCCCCCGAAATCAAACCCATGGTATTCAGAAAAATGTGCCTTTAATACGCAACACTCCTAGAGCTCAGATGTCGCTGTTACAATAAAGGTGTTGTATCGAGTGTTTTACTGGGGCCCTGGAGCCATAGATGCCTGAACTAAAAATAGTAGTTTTGAGAAGGTAGGTACAAGTCCACAATTTGGGCAGCAGATTTTAAGGAAGCATTTTTTATTTTTTGGGGTAGTTTTATATAGCGCTAGCCAGACCCGAGGGTATCCGAGCGCTTTACAGCAGTTATAGTACAGGAATGTCAAATAGTCAAGTACAGAACCTCAAATAGTCAACGGTATACATATCGGTTCGGAAATCCCGGCCTGTAGTGCAACATAGAGGCAGCAAATAGAACAGAGTCATGGCCTAGATCGTTTTTGGAAGAAAACGGTCTCTTAATACAAGTGTTTTCCTACATCTGTTGCCAAATGTTTCAACAACTGTTATTTTACATTTCTTCACCGATAAAATCATATCTTCTGATGCACATGTTATGAAGTGAAAAAGCCTCCCTGCTTGAAGTACCTCGTTAATTAACGTTTTCCTGTGTGGGCATATTTGTAAGATAAGTTGTCCAAGCAGGGGTCAGATGTTTGTAGATGCATACAATTAAGCACCTGGTGCACGCCTGATTCCATGTCTACAAAAAGGAAACTCAATTTACAAATAAAAAAAAAACTTGCATAGATTTTCTACAGCCTTTCACCCCACCTCTATAGGCTAATTTAGATGCCTCCAATCTAGATGTGGCTTTAGAAAGAGTTAGGTCTCAGAGGAAAAGCAGAAAAAGTAAACTGGAAAAGTCGGTCACGGGATTCCAAAGATTCGAGCACTTTTACTTACATTTTTTCGACTATGATTCTCCTCACCTGTGGATGAACGCGCGCGCTTCTAGAAGTCAGTTGCATGTTGTAAAATTATTGGAATCCCTGCTAAACGCTTATTGGAATCCCTGCTAAACGCGAAAAAGGGCTGCTAAGTTTTCTAAGTTTTCGCAGTGGATTCATCGGCGTTCGGCGGTATGGAATCCCTGAAATATTGTAGACTCTGTGAGCTGCAGGGGCCTCGGTCACTTTTCTACCAATAGTATTAATCACTAAAACCTAGCTCTTAATGGATATTGTTTCTAGCTCTGCTGTGAAAGTCTTCGGAGGGCGGAGCATGCAACTGAAGACCAGTTTGCAGTCCCCGACAATGTTATGGTGACTTAACAAATATGTTCTTATTGCAATAAAGTTTTTAATGTAGGCAAATACCCCCGGGCAGCAGCAGTTGTTCATGCGCACCAGCCAATAACAGTGAGTTAACACGTGAGTTCTTTTGCAAGCTAGGGATTGTGGGTATGCAAATATCCTATTCCTGCTGTAGTTATACACGCAGTGGAAACCAAGCACAGGCAGGAACCACGGCTGCACGGGGAGATCTGTAACACATTTACAGAACCACATCCTCTGATAGTTTAAGGACCTAATTTGGAAAAATAAATAATTTGCGGGAAAAATAAAATCTAGTTTAATTTCTAAGATGTCGTATGCATAACGAGATTTGCCAGAAACCATACATACTAGCACTTCAACAACAAGCATTTACAATGCAATGGTCTCGGCATTATTAAAGGTAGAGCTATTGGCATTGCTCATGACATTTAAAAAAAAATAAAAAATGGTATTGTCATTTACAATGGCAATAGGTGAGCATTAGAGAGTATTCGCGGACACAGAGCCACAGACACCCACAGCCACACACACACACACACACACACACACACACACAGAGCCGCGCACACACACACAGAGCCGCACACACACACACACACAGACAGAGCCACGCACACACACAGACAGAGCCACGCACGCATGCACACACACAGACAGAGCCACGCACACACACAGACAGAGCCACGCACACACACAGAGATTGCCATGCACACACACAGACAGAGCCACGCACACACACCGACAGAGCCACTCACGCACAGGCACAGAAAAACCGGGATGACCTGCAGGGAACAGAGGCACAGAAAAACTGGGGGAACAGAGGCGCAGAAAAACCGGGGGAACAGAGGCAGAGAAAAACCGGGATGACAAGCAGGGAACAGGAGTAAGAAGCAGACTAGAGAGCTTCATGGAAGGAGTAAGACAAAGGCAGTGGGCACAGCCTATCTGGCACACTCGTTCCTTTTTTGCTCTATCTCTTTCGTCCTCTTTACCCATCTATCCTTGACTTTCACAAGTTATTTTTTTTCTCTCTCCAACCAGTCACCCCCCTCCCTTTCTGCCCCCCCCCTTTGCACACCCCTTTGTTCTCTTTCCCTTTTTGTCGATATTTGTTATGCATATCATAATCTACAGCGCCATCTCCTGGTAAACAAGAGGAATCTGTTATTCTTGGAACCTGCTATACTTGGAAACTTCCCAACAATTCTGGCTGGGCAAGCATTCTGAATGAATATTGATTATCTTTTATTGGCGCGGGGGTCTTCAGCAGATACACTTCCCTGTCACAAGAAGACAATCCTCCACCCATGTTAACAGCGACCTTTTGGCTACAGTTAATGCATATCTTTGGAAAGGCGTGATGTAACTCAAAAAAAGCAACTGGTGCATAGTACCTGAAAACAGCGATCTAGTACCACCAAAATAATGATACAATTAGTGCTGTGTTACTATTAAAGTACATTCCACGGGTAAACAAACATAAGGGAAGGGACAAAATAAACACTAATGCTCACTTTCTGAGGCAAGTAAAGGGCCTCTTTCCGGTCCTCCTTTACTAACCATCACCATACAAGAGTCACTCTGGAAGGTTCTTTTGTATGATGACGTCTGCTCGGGTGTAGAGACATACTGTATCATTCACCTGATGGAGACTAACATTAAGGTCGCATTTTTGGCGAGGCTGTAAATTTGGAATAGCACCTTTTCCTAGTGCGTACGACATTCGGAAAAGTCGGGGGCACCTACCCAGCTGAAGTGCAGACTGCAGGAAGCACATGAAGAGCGCCAAAAGGAAGGCCTTCTTTATAGCTGTTTCATAAATTAGTTCCCATAAATACAGAAATGTATGTTCACAAGACCGGCTTCAAGACAAGTCCCGGCTAAACCACCTCTGCAGCCACCCGCCTTGCCTCGCTTTTGAAGGTTTATG
Organism: Lissotriton helveticus; assembly: GCF_964261635.1. Taxonomy (NCBI): domain Eukaryota; kingdom Metazoa; phylum Chordata; class Amphibia; order Caudata; family Salamandridae; genus Lissotriton; species Lissotriton helveticus. The sequence goes on from NC_136070.1 coordinate 513,200,979, forward strand.
GGAATCTTTGGGAAGATGTGGCCTCTTGGTGATAAGAAAATATCCTGTCACATGGGGTGTTGCCAAACAACAGGAATTCGCGAGTCAAGCGGTGCTTACGGCGCTGATTTTACGGACGAGGAAACGCTGTCCTCTGCAGTCAGGGACAATCTGGGACAGCGGCAGACAGCTTGGGCCTGCCTTCTGCAGGTCTTTGTTATAGTATTTACAACAAGGGGTGGTGAGGGACAGAGTCTCTGAATTAAGCAGAATACTCTCACCCAGTCAAGAGATCAGGGCTAGATCCAACACCGTTTTTTAGCTCACTGCACCATCCCAGTTTCAGAACCTGGCTGTATGCAAATTAGTCTGTTCCTGTCCCAGTGCATGATGGGAACAGGGCAAACCAAACTACAAAAGCCAATTCTTACACTGGGAAGGAAACAAGCTTCCGGGGACCGGTTTCTGGCATTACAGCCGTCTTCGGCCCGGCTTGCTTGAATCCTGATGGTGCAATGAGCAAGGGACTCATGTCTGAGTATACCCTTCCACGCTTAGGGTGGACAAAAATATTTACAACAAGGGGTGGTGAGGGACAGAGTCTCTGAATTAAGCAGAATACTCTCACCCAGTCAAGAGATCAGTGCTAGATCCAACACCGTTTTTTAGCTCACTGCACCATCCCAGTTTCAGAACCTGGCTGTATGCAAATTAGTCTGTTCCTGTCCCAGTGCTGTTATAGGGCAGCGGGAATAGATACTCGATAGCTTACTTGCTGAGCTCGCGCAGTACTTAAAACCCGTAAACGGCAAATGACACGAATCCGGCCGGGGTCAAAAGACAATGGATACTTATTGTATCCGCACCAGGATTTTGATGTAAGCCTCGTCCTTTTCAGACTGGGGCTTACAAAAAAAACAAGCGGATGGATGCAAGGGCCGGACGCGGTCGGGCAGAAATGGCTGCCGCAAAGCTCCGACATTTTCGGAATTGGGGGCGTGTTTTTTGTGAGTGACGAATGACGTCACGGTGAGAAAGAATGCAAAAAACACGCCCCCGAATCCGAAAAAGACGGGTCTTAAAGGGAGTGACGCCCCTCTCCTCAAATGGCTGGCCAGCATTTACGAGGCCAGCCAATGGAGAAGAGGGGCGGGTTCAAGCCCCCCGTACTAAGACTCATTAAATCTCTGACCGAGACTGCACAAGCGCAGCCTACGGTCCTCGACCTAAAAAGGGCACCGGATGTGTGTTAGAATACGACCTCTAATACATGTAAGCCCTAGATTTTTTTTTAGACTTTATTTTCAGTTTTCAACAAACATACGTTACAGTGGTTCAGTTGTACATACAATCATAATAGGCAGGTCGTGAGGTAGAAAACAACAGTCTGCTTTCCAGGGTATCTGTTAGAACTGGGATTTCTGGTAGGCTAAGGCTGACGCCAAAGCCAGGCAGAAACCACCATTCTAGTCAGGGCAAGGGAGTCGCACGTCAAGATAACCCCTGCTCACCCACTTGGTAGCTTGGCACGAGCAGACAGGCTTATCCCGGAGGCAATGTGTAAAGCATTTGCGCAAGCACACAACAGCAACAACATCCTAGGCACACCACAAAGGGAACTCCACACAAGGTTATATAAAAATAACTTCTGTATTGTCAAAACACATCAGATAGAAATCACACATGTACATTGTGCCAACTGGCACGGGCAATATTCACAAGGGATTAATTACAGGACAGGGCCACCAGGACCAGTCAGGAATCAACACTTAGCAGAAATAGCACTTCTAGAACATAGAATATAGGATATAAAATCACTGTAGCACAAATTAGCAAGTATAGCACACAACCAGTAACTACTGGTAACAGGTAAGTACCACCTACGCAACCCTAACCACCTTAGGAGAATGTCACGCAGGGAACCAGGACCTCACTAGGACCACCTGTACTGGAAAGAAGAACCACCTAAGAATAAAATACATTTAGGGGTGTAGGCAAGAACAACACACATTATGTATAAACAACACATTCAGAGGTGTAAGGAAAGAAAACACATGATGCATAAAAACATTCAGAGGTGTGGGAACAAGGAAGATACATGATGCCTAAAACATTCAGAGGTGCAAGAACAAGGAAGACACATGATGCATAAAAACATTCAGAGGTGCCAGAACACAACTCATTAGCGCAGAAACACATGATGCCTAAAAACATTCAGAGGTGCAAGGAAAGACCACACAATTGCGCAAAAACTTACATAAGCCACCACCTGTGGCAGTCCCTAGGGCAACTGGCCTTGATGGGGCTAGGACGCCCTGTGTCCCAATGTCAGGGTCCTAAACGGTGCAGGTGCCCACTAATTGCTGGGCAGCTGGGAATCAATAATGATGGGGCCACGTGGGAGCCATGCAGGCACTGAACAGCTGGTCGCCCCTGAGCCTCTCTGGGCTCCAAAACAAAATGGCCCTCAAGAGCCTCCCAGGGCTCGTAAAACAAATATGCCCCCTCGAGCCCATCTACAACAACTGTGGGGCCCTGGAGCCTCGGGGCCCAAAATCAGCAATGCCCCAGGTCGGAGCCTCGCTGGGCTCTTAATCACAAATGTCCCCGGGGAGCCTTTGCGGCTCTAACAAAGAAATGCCGCCTGGATGGAGCCGCTGACAATCCGTCAAACTGGGCCATCCCACCAAAAAGAAATCATCCAAATATTGCGTCACCGTCTCAGAGCCTGTCCGCCAGGAAAAAGCCCACTGCAGGAAGGAGCTGAAACGCTCGAACAATGCGCATGAAATCTAGCACCCCATCGGCAGCGCCTTGTCCACAAATATGCTACCGTCAAATTGGATACCCAACAACTGGTGATCCTCTGGGTGCACCGGGAGCAACCTGAATGCCGACTTGATGTCACACTTTGCCATCAGCGCCCCCGGCCCCACCGCCGCCACAATCTTCCGCGCCACATCCACCGACGAATACGAGACCGACGCGAGGTCCGCCGAGATGAAATCGTTCACCGATGACCCCTCAGGCCACGACAGGTGCTGTATCAGCCGGAACTGTCCTGGCTTCTTCTTGGGGACCACCCCAATCGGGGATATGATCAGGTTCGACAATGGCGGCTCCGCGAAGGGGCCGCCCATCCGGCCCTCCTTCACTTCCTTAAACAACTTCTCCCACACCACACCTTTTCGCTCATGCACCGACTTCAAGTTGTCCGCCCAACGCGCAATCCGCGGCCCCTCGTACCCCAACCAAAACCCCTCTCTGAAACCCCGACGCAACACGGCCGCATCGTCCGCCCACGGGTATGCCACCAGCAATGACTCCTGCCTGTCCAGCCTAACCGGCGTACAAGCCTTTTCCCATAGCCCCTGCCCCCCCCCTGCTTCCCCCCGTCCCCCGGCCTGGTTGCCCGAAGCAGGGTGCTGCAGTCCCGTCGCCGCGTGTTGTTGCCCCGGCGGACCGCCGACTCCCCAGCAGCACACCACTGGGTGCCGCCTGCCACATTTGAAGCATTCGTGCCGAAAGCGGCACACCTGCCGGCCACATGACCCCTAGTTGAATCCCAACAAGCACCAACTGTGTTCTGCCCGGAACTCTCACCCTGCCCCACCCCCGCGGGTGGGGCGGGCCGAAAAGGGAAACCGCTCGCCGTATACACTGTGCAACCGAACGTCGCCCCGCCCATCGTCTGCTGATACAAATCGGAGTCCAGTTCACCCCACTTGGCATCCGGGTCCTCCGCCATCCGAGCCCGGAACTCCTCGTCATAATGGGACCAAGCATAGCTGCCATACATCACCTGCGCCCTCCGGACCACATCCATATATTTGAACAACGCTACGGACCTGTCCGGATACTTCTCGCAGTATACGCTAGCGTATATAAGGAATGCCGCCGACCAATTGTCAATCGTCAGCGGTACCTTGGGGCGCCTGGCCAATTCCTGTTCCTCCTCTTTAGACCCCTCCTTGGCCGTGAGCTCCCAATGCAGGAGCTTCAACATCTCCACGTACTCCCCCTCAGTGGCGTCACTAGGGGGGTGCGGTGGGTGCGGACAACACCGGGTGACACCATCCAAAGGGGTGACACCATCCAAAGGGGTGACACCATGGTCCGTGCCAACAATAATCTTGGCCGGCGGCCGGGTAAGGTTTGACAGACAGTAATATTATTTTGCATTTTGGTTTCACGGAGTCCGTGACACCAAAATGCAAATAAAATTTCTGTCTGTTGAACCTTACCCAGCCGCCGACCAAAATTATTGTCCCAATTAGCATCCGGACATCAATGACGTTCGAAACGTCACTCACGTTGTGAATTGTGTATCCCGGACCTGACGTTTTAAAAATCTAAATGCTACAAGTAACAGCGCGGGCTGCTAATGCTCTCCAGAACCCCGGCCTCCTTGCTCATCGTGCCAGGCAACGAGGGCTCCTGTTTCCTGCCCTTGGCAGTCGGAGCACCGAGCAGCATATTATTCTGGGAGGCGGAATGCTGAAGGAGAGGCAGCGCTGCTCATGCCTTTCTCCACAGTGACGGATGGCTTTCTCCGAGTCCTGCCTGCCTCTCCTAACGCTCCAGGGTGAGACATTCAGAGGGCCCCTCCCCCAACCCTTCCTGCAGTAGCGATCCTCGAGCCCCAAAAAGTTTATTTATTATTTTTTATATAGCGCGGACTTTACCCGAAGGCGTCAGAGCGCTTCACAATAGGAACTCTGTTACATGATGATTAGAAAATAACAAGTGAACAAATTACAAAAGCAAACGTTAAGTTACATGTGGCAAAAGTGACAATTGTGAGCAAACTAAATACATGAGGTTGGTAGCAAACGGTGCAATACAGGAGGAAAAAGTGTAATGTGTACAGGTTACAAGAGAAAACAGTACAATTAGAGGTATAATACTGCATAATCTGGCAGACACTCAAGCACAAGAACAAACGTTACGTAGGCAATGGTGGCACTTGGGCAAGTATCTAAAGCAAACAAAATGTGAAAGGTAGCAAACAGTGTGCTACAAGAGAAAAGTGGCGTGCTAAACACTCCAAGGCCTCAAAAATCTTACCCGACCCAACACCAAGAAAGGGGAGGATGGATTCCGCCCCTGAGATTCTAGCGATGCGGGCAAGAGGAATCATTTCAGGAAAACCAAAGGAAAAAGAAGTCCCTGCAGGTTGAACTCTGGCTAACCGACCCAGGGAAGTGAACCAGGGTTTTGCAGCGCCAGGTGCACGCTTGTCTTCCTCTGCAGCTGGTAAGTGGCACCCCCATTCTTCCCTTCGCTGTGTTTGAAAGTATGCCCTTTGAGGATTACAACCTGTGCTCCTTGTGTCTGAGCGTGCGATATACCCAGTAAACTGCTTTGGTCTGTAGTTGCGCTATTGTGTGCAAGTGTAACGTACTGCCCACTGGCTATGAGTTGCACATGGGTGTCATGTTTCCATAAGTTACTGTGCGCATCTTTCTGAGTCCGTGCAGACATAACATGCTATGCCCGGAAACAGTGTAGCCCTGAACGGGCATGTAGGGTTCTTGTGCTGCCAGTAAACCTGTGTCTAACTGGGCATGGGTAGACTGGTGCCATGCGTAGTGTGTGTGTCCTGTACTGTCCAGGACATGTGTGTAGCTGCACATGACACGCGGGTGCCATGTGCATTTTAGTCCCTTTGTAAAGCTGTGTAAGGGTATCTGGGGGGCATCATGGACTCATGATGTAAGTCATGAGGGGGTGACACCATGAGTTACCCGCACTGGGTGACACCAACCCTAGTGACACCACTGCTCCCCCTTCCAGATCTTCTCTTTCGTTGCTAAGGAGAGATGGGCCCCCGGCGGCTTGGTCACCCCCATGTAAGGGAGCTTACGCACCGGCACGACGCAACTCTCCTTGCCCCCGGCAACTGCCCCGTCCGTCGTCGCACTCCCTGCGGCTGCGCCTCTTTCGCCGGTCGCCGGTCACCGGTCGCCCCGGCACCCGTCGCCTCTACCGTCCCCGACGGAGCCGCCCCGTCAGTGCCCACCCCCGCATCAGTCACATAGCGCCCTTTTACCAGCCGCACAAAGTCCTCCCCACTTGCCTCCGTCCCCACCGAGGCCTGCGCGCTGCGCTTTCTGCCCAAACCACTCCCCGCTCCGTGTCCCACCTTACCTGGCATCAAGGCCGGCGTCCTAACTGGATCCCGCCGCCTAACCAGTGGAGCTGAGGGGGCCGTCACTCTGGGCACGTCCAGCCGCGGTCGAACCTGTAATACACTGCCAACAGCATTACTGACCCCTCCATCCCTAATCTCCCCTCCACCTCAGACTCTCCATCCCCATCCCTGTGCCATTCCTGGTTGCTCTCCATGACCTCCACTTGACTCAAACCTGCCTTCTCCCTACACACCCGCATCAACGCACCCAAATCCACACTCACTTTCCTGTCATCCACCAAGCATGAATCATGTGCTGTCGTCCACCTTGCCGCGCGCTCCTCCACTCCCGGCGGCCGTCTCTACCCTTCGGGGGGGTGCGGGCGGGGACCTGTCGCCCCGCCATATGCCGCTCTCTCCTGCCGGGTCCCTCGCTGGAGCGCGACCGCCCGTACCAGGCAGAGCCGGCCCTTCCTCTCGGTGGACTGGAGCCGCAAGCTGCTCACCCGAGCGCCTCTCCCACCGCTCCTGCCAAGAGAAAAATGTGGAGTCCAGCAAGCCGGGGAAAAACCGCCCCCTTGTCCCCCCCAAAAACCCCTGCCTCCCCCCCCCCCTCAGCGACCCCCATCCCCCACCCCGCGGAGTGCCCCCCTCTTTGCTGGCCTCTCCTGCAACCCCAACCCCCTTGGGCGCCTGCAGCGAAACCCCCATCCCCTCCCTGGCTGGGCCCCCCCAACTCGGCCCCCCACCCCACGCCCCCTATCCCCACCCCATCGCACCCGGCCCCCCCTGTGAGAAGTTGGCCTGATACAAGGTGATCACTAGAACTAGTGAACATCATATATCAGTCCAAACAACCCTTATGGTGATTGGTTGTAAGTCAACCTTATAGACCAGCTATCCTAATGGTAGCGTGGACAAAGCAGTTTAGGCTAAACTCTTTTGCCATGTGAAGCCAGCTGTTTTACCACAATATAACCCCTTGAATATCAGATGAAAGGACACCACACAGGTTGTTATGAAAATAAACAGTATATTTATTAATAACAAACACCTCTGAACTCTTTATGAGGTCAGAGGGCTAAGCACATGACAATCTCTTAGGAAAAATACGACAAGTTGCACAAAATTACAATGGTGCCCTAGGGGCACGACCAACCATATACTAAGTAAGTGGAATGTGAGAGTCGATAGGAAGAATGGAGCTGTCCAGAGGCTCTAGGATCGATGGGACCACGCTACACTAACTCTAGGTAAGTAATAGGAGGCCCACGGAACGCATGTGCAGAGTGTGAACTCACACGCGAGATGCGTAACAACGTCTATGGACAGTACAGTTCAAGTTAAAGGTGAGTACGGACAATCCTGACTAGGTAGGACTAAAACGACTGTGGAACTGGACACTAGGACAGTTAAACTACCCTTGAGCACCTAAATGCTCTCATTACCTCACCCACGGGCTGCGGGTGCATAGGTGCGAAGTCGTGTCGGGTTCTCACGTTGAAGTCTATGGAGCCTAAAAGAAAAGATGCTGCAGGCGACCAGGAGGAAGATGTCCGGTGCGATCCAAGGGTGGATCGGTGAAGAAGGAGACCTGAAAGCAGAGGGGACAATGTTCAAAGTCACTAGCCAGTGACTGGTGTGGAACCAGGAAGGAACCAGATGTCGTCGTCGTGATCAGGTGAAGAGTGGACGCTTGACTCTGCAGCCACGTGGACCAGGAGGTGTCTTCGACGACCAGGATAGAGGCACGAGCTGTCCCACGCAGGCTTTCGCTGTCGGCGGTGTTGGATCCGGAATCGGCGTCCACAGGCCTTGGCAAAGGCAACCCACGCGGTGAGTGAAGAAAGCGTCTGGTGCGGACTATGAGAGTCCGGGGTGCCGCTCTTTTGGAAGGGAGCAAGGGCCAGTCTGGAGCAACCAGACCAGCAGCGAAGATTTCAAAGTTCGTCGTCTAGGAGGCCACTAGCCAGCCGTCAAGTGACCAGACAACGCGTGGAGCAGCAAACAAGCAGAAGGGCCCCACGCAGATCTCGTGGATGCTGGAGGGCTGATCTTCGGTGCAGGGGCTTCTCGGGGCTGGGGCTTCTCAGTCCCCAAAGCACTTGGTCGAGTTTACCCCGGGAGTCGTGCTGGAAGCGAAGTGCAGTTTCTTTCAAGATGGCCGGTCCCACGTGTCTCGTCGCACCCACGGGTCTCAGCTTTGCTGCAGATGTGAGTTGAGGTTGGAGAGGTCTGGAAATCCAGGTCTCGTCGGGCTCTGAAGTCTGGATCCTTGAGGGAAGACGACAAAGGGAAGCCGCTGGACGCTTGATGGTGCTTGCTTGTGCAGGGTGGACACTCCTTGCCCACAAGGGAGATTTCTTCAGTCTTCTGTGGAGCAGAACGTCGAAGTCCAGAGTTTCTTCTTGTAGAGTAGTTCAGGATTAATCTAATTTGGAATGGGACCAGCTCCTACCTTTATCCTGCTAAAGGGGGCTGTACTGCTGTCTAGGTCCCTCCCCTGGGTGGGACCAGGAAGGAGGGTGGTTACACCCCCTATCCTTTGTCCGGATTTCGCGCCAGAGCTGGGGCAGGGATGCCCCAGCAACTGGTTTGAACCGGTGTATGCACAGGGCACCTTGTGTGCCCCAGGCATGTCTCATTCCTTTCAGGCCTATCCTACCCAATACACAAAATCCTGTCTGGGGTGGTGCTAGCACCTCCCAAGGCAGGAAACCCTTTGTCCAAGCCTCCCGCGCTGGAAGGACTCCGAGCAGCAGGAGGTCAGACTTGTGTCTGTGGTGGTGGCATCCATTTTGTGATTATACACCAAAAAATATCTAGGAGTCTTTCAGTCAAATCACAAACTACCATTGGCATGAAATAATAGGAGAAAGGTGGAATCTACATTCATCCATCGCATCACGTGACGACATAGCAACACATTCACGTGAGGCACCTATTATGGGTGAAAATTTTCCCATCAGTTGTCTAACTGTGCCGCCACTATGACATCATTTGGGTTCTCCTTACCCAGGAGTTGGTACCATCACAGTCACACGGAACGTGAAAAGGACTATGAAAATAAAGAGACCCTACAGTACTATTCTGTTAGGCGGACACAGTAGCAAAAAGCAGTGCAAGTAAAGTGACAAGTGAAGTATAAAATTAGGTAAGACTGAGTAGAAGAATAAAGTTTTTAATAGTTTCTTTCAGCTCAATGGTTTTTTTAGACCAGTGTTAGTGTCTGATGGTGGGGGATTGCTTGACTCGTGTTTAGCGAAAAAGTAATGTAGCCTGACTTTTCTAAACAGCTTGGCTAGTTCAACCTGTGCTGTGAAATGATCTCCTTCATTAGTAGCCACAAAAGCTAAACCTCGATTGAGGAGGCTCTCTTCGTCATCTGATAAAGAGTAGGAGCTTAGATTTATCACGAGACTGGCTGGTTTGTTGGATTGCTCGTTCCCGCATTCTCCCTCGGTATGCTCTTGCCGTTCCTCAGATCCAGGGTTGTTTGTTGTGTTTGTTGTGTCTGCACTGGTGTTGACCAGCGGACCTGTGGGCCTTGTCCTTGTCTTCTCCTGCCTCGATTCGTCCTGGGGCCAAACCCTAAAAAAGACGGGACTCCTGGCGCTTGTTGCATCTGATTAGGGAAGAAAGGAGGACACATTTGAGGAGGGAAACGCGGGCCATACATCCACGGACCTGGCTGCCAGAAAGGTTGGAACTGATTCTGGTTGTGGTTCGAGTAGTTACCTCTTCGTCCCCTTCTGTTCCCCCGACCCCTAGACGGATTCGGGCCATTGTAATTTTGGGATGTATCGGAATCGCTAGAATTCCCATCGGAACTGGAAGTGGCATATGTGGAACCACCACGGTGGCCATTCTGATTGAATGACGGGGCTACATAAGTGTCGCTAGTGTAGGGATAAACCTTTTCGGTTGAAAATTTCGCTAAATCTTTTTTAAATTTCTCTAGTTTTGTAAAGAGAATTGACTCCTTAAACTCATTATTCTTTTCGTTGTTGTCATCCTGTCCAGTCTTAAATAAGGTTGATTTAATAGTGGCTTTGATTTTTCCTTCAAGGAGTTGAATTTCCACTAGTATTTGGTCGGCGACACGTTTAGCGGTTTTAATAATAAGGACTAGCCAGTCCCTTGTGCACCGCCAGGCAATCATGGACCAATCTTTGATGAACCCTTTATCATCCAAGAAAAGTCTTGGTGCATTAGTCACAATTAGGCCTGACGGTGCACAGTTACCGCGTAAGTATTCTGCCATAATTATGCCATGTACTGAGGTCCTAGAGTGTGATTTTTTTTAGGACTAAAACCTTATTCCACCCATCATCTGTGTTGCTCACGGCAACAGGAATGCATTCTAATATACTGGGATTTTCTTCCCAAATGTTTTGGATGTCAGCATCTTCAAAAGCTAACCCACAATTCGTTGCCATCTTATTGTAAAAGAGTTCGAAAGCAGTTGGAAAAAATGAACTGGAAACTTGTGAGCCGGTGAAGGTTCACCGCAAAAGAGACCAGTAGGTGAAGATACCCGCAAGGAGAATACAGGAAAGCAAACGTTCAACATATGAATATTTAAATCTAAACTGAGGAAAAGCAGCCAAAAAATCACAATTGTAATGGCTTACAGAAATATCATGACCCGCAGTCAAAACTGCACACAAAACTAAACAACAAACTACTTAAGGGGGGTCAAAGGGCTTGTTTACCGACTCATACTAGATACAAGCCCCAGTCGAGAACATGAGTATACACCAAAAAATATCTAGGAGTCTTTCAGTCAAATCACAAACTACCATTGGCATGAAATAATAAGAGAAAGGTGGAATCTACATTCATCCATCGCATCACGTGACGACATAGCAACACATTCACGTGAGGCACCTATTATGGGTGAAAATGTTCCCATCAGTTGTCTAACTGTGCCGCCACTATGACATCATTTGGGTTCTCCTTACCCAGGAGTTGGTACCATCACAGTCACACGGAACGTGAAAAGGACTATGAAAATAAAGAGACCCTACAGTACTAATCTGTTAGGCGGACACAGTAGCAAAAAGCAGTGCAAGTAAAGTGACAAGTGAAGTATAAAATTAGGTAAGACTGAGTAGAAGAATAATGTTTTTAATAGTTTCTCTCAGCTTCCTAACTCTAAAAACATAAGTGTAAGAAGCAGATTTGACAGAATATCTGCTCAGCGAGTGGTCAACATGTTTCTGCATATGAGGAAGTACCCATGCATTCGTCAGGACCTAGTTGGTGCTACTGCTGTAATAATAGTGAGAAAAATAAAAGGAAAATGTCACCTGGTTTTCAGGTTGGAATGCTCCACCACAATCTACAAATAAAATCACGACAACAGAAAGAGAAGTGAAAAGACACACATGACATTGTCAATCTTATGTAACAATACACTCTGCTCTAGTGTTATTGTAGTGACTTGTCAATACAATTTATATGACATATACACACTCACACAATTGATGTGGGGCTCGCGCCTCACCTCACCTGGCTGCAGCTCCGGTCAATGAGGAGCACCGCTCTGTTTAGAGAAAACACACGTACACAAAAGCTTTCACTAGTAAACCCAAGCAGGTATCAAATGATTAAAAACCTGATTAGAACTCAGGCATTGATCTGGGATTGCCAAAAGCAATATCTAGTTGTATGGTGGTAAACAGACCTCGAAATATCCCGTTATTTGGTCTTAGTCTCCAAGAGGAAATACTCTGTGTTGCATTCACTGTAACTGACGATGTTGGTCAGCTATGTCAAATAATTATAACAGCAGGGAAAAAGTATTTCTCCCTATTGCTGAAGATGATGTAAAGCGCGATCTATTTTGATTTGTCCAGGGAGTTTGAAATCATTATGTCCCGGGAGCGCTTGACATAAACAAATGCTCAGCGCGATCTCATTAATAGATCTTGAGCCTCGCGGTGCGTGTGACTGGGTGTTGGAACGCCTCGGCGGGCTATTTATGCGCAGACACCCGTTTACTGAAATAGTCCCCGTATTCCTTCACATAATACTCGAACGCGCTTGTGTCTCAGCAGCGCGTGATCTAAAAGTGTATTACTTGAATCCTGACACGCAACAGCGCATTAGAGAAAGGCTGCTGCTCGAGAAAAATATATACACGAAGGCGCTTACCTATCCGTCGGTGTCTCCCAGCGTTCCTCTGCGCTGGACTTGGGGAGGCACCGAACGGAGGCGGCGCTATCTATTTAATGACTCACATCCTTTACGCGCTCACGTGTTAGCGCAAAGGATTGTGGTTAATGTAGTGCAATATCATAGACTTCATGTTATTATTAACGGACGTAGTTGGAAATGAAATGCGCACAATAGTGCATATTCAATACGAACCATACAACGCCACCTTACACACTAGAACAATCATCAATGAGGACACATTCAACTTAAGCCCACATTATTCTAAATTATTAAAGCCTCAAAATGACAGAACTTGCACGTATTAATGAGGAGGTTTATAGTTAGTATAGTAAGGAATACACACCCCTTCGATGGAAAAAGTGAGTAATTAGGCAAATTGTCACCAGTGCTAAGATGGTATATATATATATGCACTGGCCATTACTGGTAATCAGCCTGGGTGAATACTTAGGCAAATTGTGACCAGTGCTAAGATGGTATATATGTATGTACTGGCGACTGCTACTAACCAACCTATATGTATGCTTAGTTAGGAATGCACGGCTTATATTGGAGGTAGTAGATGTAGATCATCTCGATAAATCACTCATATGTAGAGTATCTACCCATTGGATTTGCTGCACTGGCCTGGGACAGTAGTTGATGTCATAGACCCAATGTCAACCTTATTCTCAATTCAAAGCGACATCCATGGAATAGGTTCGTTTAATCCCTCTTTGTTGCTGTTTATCTTGTATACCCATTTTTGTTCTTTTTTGAAGAGAAATTTGGCTATATCAGGACAGTGATCAGGGATGGTAGGTTGTTCTAATATGGTCCACGTGAATTCATTAGGACCGTGGCCTACTTCCAGGAAAGGGGCTGTTAAGCGCGTCGCTTGTTTCCGGCACCGAATTGTGCTTTTGTGCTCACAAATGCAGGTTCTGGTCTTTCTAGTGGTCATTCCCACATATCTTTTTGAGCACGGGCATGTGATGAGATAGATGGTATTCTCACTATTACAATTAGTGAATTTAATCTGTTGCCATGGGCGGCTTGTCCCAATATCGACTGTAGTCGATTTTGTTGTCTGAGGACAGACGGAACAATTTCCACACGGATGATGTCCTTGAACAGGGGGGAGGTCCCAGAGGGTTCCCACCTGTCGAGTCATCCTGTTTCTTGGTCGTGTGTGTACCAACTGGTCTTTGATGTTCTGACCTCTCTTAAACGCAAAGAGTGGTAAGGGTAGTGTGTCACCGCCGGTGTTCAAAATGTTTTTTTATGATCTTTTGGACCTGATTGGATCTGGCGTGAAAAGTGTTCATGAAAGTCATCCTGTCTGACTTCTCCTTTGGAACCGCCAATTCTAGGAGTGCCTTGCGGTTGTTGTTCGAGGCCCTTTTCTTCGATTGGCGTATAATTGCAGCTGGATAGTTCTTTTCACGCAGTTGTTCTGACAATTTGGCCGAGTGTACTTCAAACGCCTCTTTGCTGGAACAGTTCCTCTTCAACCTCAGAAACTGTCCAAAGGGTAAGTTGTTCCTTAGTGCTCTAGGATGACAGCTCTCATAGTTTAGGAGTGCATTCCTAGCCATAGGTTTTCTGTATAGTTCTGAACAGAGGCCATTAGTTGTGGCCAGAATCAATAGGTCCAAAAACGGTAGCTGAGATCTACTGTATTCGATTGTGAAATTCAAATACACATTGCAGGAGTTCAACCAGCGGTGAAAGTCCATCAAATCCGTTTCAGAGCCTCTCCAGACAACGAAGATGTCATCTATGTATCGCTTCCAGACTCGGAGCGATACATAGTAAGGATTGTCATGGTTGAGCACCTTCGTCTGTTCAAACACATGAACGTACAGATTCGCTAAACTAGGCGCAAAGACACTCCCCATGCTCGTGCCCGATGTTTGGAGATAGGTGGTGTCCTCGAATTTAAAATAATTCTCTTTCATAGCTAGTTCAGCCAAGTCCATGATGAACGGGACAGGTGTTCGGGATTGTAAATCCCTCCCCTGTAGGATGGTAGCAATGACCTCTAGGGTCTCTGTCTGGGGGATGGATGTGTAAAGTGACTCAACATCAAAAGAGACGAGCAGGTCTCTTGTGATGTCGAAGTCAATGTCAGGAAGAAGACGCAGCATATCCTTGGTGTCCTTTAGATATGTCGGCATTTCTCTTACAATGGGATTCAAAAAATGATCTACAAATGTAGATAGGGGTTCCAAAATCGAACCCACTCCGGAGATTATTGGTTCTCGACTGGGGCTTGTATCTAGTATGAGTCGGTAAACTAGCTCTTTGACCCCCTAAGTAGTTTGTTGTTTAATCCATTTTGTGATGCCAAGGCTAGAGTTAACGTTAACCGGGGTTCTCAGTTACATACATGTCGTGTCCCTCTAGAAGGGTGGAATGCTACCCCCGTCGCCATAATTGGCGAGGGGGTAGTATTCCAATTCATATGACACCTTACTCGACATGTTTTGATAATGTTATACCAGAGTTAGCATTTAACCGCGAGGATTATAATGCACTTAAGAGTATATGGTATAGCGTTATCATGGAACAGCTATAAGGACTTGGTTCCGCAAGCTGCAAACGGGCTCAGCTCATGCCAGAGCACCAGCTCACATAATTCCAGGCACTCTGCCTTCAGGATTGATAAGGCCTTCCATAGGAGTGACTGATAGGAATATATGTGTCCATTTTAGGGTTAGATATAGGTATACTATATCTATAGCAAAGGGTGATTACACCACCTTGCCCCAGCTGTCGTGCAGCCAGTTGTGTCTGTTTAGATGGCCAGCCAGGGGTGGCATAATACATGCTTCAGCCCCTGGTAGGCCCTGGGTACACCTATGCCCTGTATACCTAAGGTATACTGTACAGGGACTGATAAGGTGGCCCAGTACCAATTGGTAAATGCACCTAAGGTACATGGTTGTCAATTTAGAGAGAGAACAGCTAGGCTGTGGGTCTGATTAGCAGGCCCACAGCCAGGGAAAGTCGTAAACCAGTGAAGCAAAAAGCAAAAATCTGGGGTGACCATAGGATTGCAGACCCCACTCTCCTACATAACCCCCCCCCCAAACTTAGGGACATTAAACTAACCTTGACCAGGTGAGTCTTCCTGTTATAAGTGGAAATACCTGGAGAGACCATATGCACTGCCATGGTCAGTCCCTGGTCTGTGCTCCACTGTAAAGTCCATCCCCTGTAGGGAAATGGACCACCTAAGAAGTTTGGGGTTTTCACCCTTCATCTGATTTAGCCATAAGAGGGGCTTATGGTCGGTCTGAATCTTGAAGTGAGTTCCAAACAAGTATGGCCTCAACTTCTTCAGGGCCCAAACCACAGCAAAGGCCTCCCTCTCAATAGCTGACCAACGTTTCTCTCTAGGGGTCAGCCTTCTGCTTATAAAAGCAATGGGCTGGTCATGACCATCAATATTCAGTTGAGATAGAACAGCTCCCACACCCAACTCAGATGCATCTGTTTGGACAATGAAGGTTTTGGAGTAGTCAGGACTTTTGAGAATAGGTGCAGTACACATGGCCTGCTTTAGGTCATCGAATGCCTTCTGACAGCTAACTGTCCACTGAACTTTCTTTGGCATTTTCTTGCTTGTCAAGTCATTAAGTGGTGTCACAATGGACCCATAATTTTTGACAAACTTCCTATAGTAACCAGACAGGCCCAAGAAAGCTCTGATCTGTGTCTGGGTGGTTGGAGGAGCCCAGTCCTTTATGGCCTGTATCTTGCTCTCCAATGGTTGAACCTGGCCTCCACCCACAAGGCGGCCCGGGTACACAACCTGACTCTGCCCTATCTGGCACTTAGTAGCCTTGATAGTGAGGCCTGCCTTTTGCAGGGCCTCTAAAACTTTCCTCAGGTGGATCAGGTGATCCTCCCAGGTGGAGCTAAAGACAGCAATATCATCTAGATATGCTGCACAAAAGTCATCCAACCCAGTGAGAACTTGGTTCACCAACCTTTGAAAAGTGGCAGGTGCATTCTTCAAACCAAAGGGCATCACCACAAATTGGTAATGACCTCCTGGGGTAGAAAATGCTGTTTTGGCCTTGGCATCCTCAGCTAACCTGATCTGCCAATAACCAGCTGTTAGGTCAAATGTACATAAGAAAGTTGCAGAAGCCAACTTGTCTATCAGTTCATCTGCCCTAGGCATTGGATGGGCATCTGTCTTAGTGACAGCATTGTGACCCCTGTAGTCTACACAAAACTTCATCTCTCTCTTACCATCTTGGGTGTGAGGTTTAGGCACTAGAACTACAGGACTAGCCCAAGGGCTCTCTGAGGGTTCAATGACTCCCAATTCCAACATCTTTTGGACTTCTTTCTTAATGCAGTCCCTGACGTGGTCAGGTTGCCTGTAGATTTTACTCTTGACGGGCAGACTGTCACCAGTGTCCACCTCATGGGTGCACCAGTTTGTCTGACTGGGGGTCAGTGAAAACATTTGCCTGAAGGATTGAAGAACCTGTTTACAATCCTCTTGTTGATGAGCAGAGAGGCTGTCAGAAAAGACTACACCATCTACTGACCCATTATCAGGGTTCTGAGTGAGCAGGTCTGGGAGAGGGTCACTCTCTTCCTCCTGCCCCTCATCTGTGGCCATGAGCAAGCCCATGCCCTCCCTGTTGACAAATGCTTTGAGCCTGTTTACATGAAGCACCCTGTGGGGGCTCCTGGGAGTTCCCATGTCCACCAAGTAGGTGACCTCTCCCTTTTGCTCAATGATGGTATGGGGTCCAGACCATTTGTCTTGGAGAGCTGCTAGGGCCACTGGCTCCAACACCCATACCTTCTGTCCTGCATGATACACAGTTAGGACAGCCTTTTGGTCATGCCAAACTTTTTGAAGTTCTTGGCTGGCCTCAAGGTTTTAAGATGCCTTCTCCATGTACTCTGCCATCCTGGAGCGGAGACCAAGTACATAGTCCACTATGTCAAGTTTAGGCTTTTTGAGAGGTAACTCCCATCCTTCCTTCACCAGACATAGGGGTCCTCTTACAGGATGCCCAAACAGAAGCTCAAAAGGGCTGTAGCCAACCCCCTTCTGTGGGACCTCTCTGTAAGCAAACAGGAGGCAGGGTAAAAGGATGTCCCATCTTCGCCTAAGCTTTTCAGGTAACCCTTTTATCATCCCTTTGAGGGTCTTGTTGAATCTCTCAACAAGCCCATTGCGCTGTGGGTGATAGGGTGTGGTGAACTTGTAGTTCACACCACACTCCTTTCACATTGCAGTCAAGTATCCTGACATGAAGTTTTCACCTCTGTCAGAGACAACCTCCTTAGGAAACCCCACTCCGGAGAAACCTCCAAGCAGGGCCCTGGCCACAACAGGAGCTGTAGTGGTCCTAAGGGGAATAGCTTCTGGATACCTGGTGGCATGATCCACTACCACCAGTATAAATCTGTGCCCAGATGCTGTTGGGGGGTCCATTGGTCCAACAATGTCAATCCCCACTCTTTCAAAGGGAACCCCCACCACAGGTAGTGGTATAAGGGGGGCCTTTGTTGTGCCACCTGATTTGCCACTGGCTTGGCAGGTGACACATGAGCGACAAAACTCTTTAGTGCCCTCAGACATATGAGGCCAGTGAAAGTGTGGGGCAAGCCTGTCCCAAGTCTTGTTCTGGCCCAAGTGACCTGCAAGGGGAATCTCATGGGCTAAGGTGAGAAGGGAACCTCTAAGAGACAAGGGGATGACCAGCCTCCTGGTAGCACCAGGCTTGGGGTCTCTTGCTTCAGAGTATAGGAGTCCATCATCCCAATATACCTTATGGGCACCTGTAGCATTCCCTGCAGCCTCAGCAGCAGCCTGCTATCTGAGGGGTTCAAGAGAGGAACAGTCTAATTGGGCCTCTCTCAAGTCTGCCCTGGAAGGTCCCCCTGTCCCAAGAAACTCAACCTGTTCATGTTCAAGCTCTTCTAGGACAGTTCCTTCTGGGGTATTGGGGTCAGCCTCCTGAGAGGACTGACCCTCAACCTGAGGCAGGGGGGAAGGCTCAGCCTTACCCCCACTGCTCTTTCTCTTGGTTAGTGTATGGTCCATTCTTCCAGGATCCAGCACTTGTTCAGCTGGGCATTTCTTGGCCTGTGACCTAGTCACAGCAAGGACATGTGAGGAGAGACCTAGCATTTCTACATGAGTCCTGTACTCCACATCTGACCACAGTGAGGATTCCAAATCATTGCCCAAAAGACAATCTACTGGGAGGTCTGAACTAACTACAACCCTTTTGAGGCCAGTTACCCCTCCCCAGGAGACATTAACAACTGCCATACTGTGATTGGTAGTGACATTGCTAGCATTGGTCACTAGGTAATCTGAACCTACCATGATCTGGTCAGGGTCCACAAATGTTGGTGTCACCATAGTGACACTGGCACATGGGTCCCTGTAGGCCTGAGCCATCTTTCCATTGATTAAAGGCGTTTGCCTGTATTTGCCCAGAGTACTAGGACTTACAGTAGGGGTCATATCCATGTCCCCAGTACAAACAAGAACTGCCTGAGTAGGTATTTTAACTAAGTCAGAACCCACCTCAGTTCCCAGGGTTAACCCAACTATAGCCTTGGGAGGTACACTACCACTACTAACTGTACTAGGGGGTGCAGGTGTCTTAGGGACAGGAGTGGTAGGAGTTTCGCCTTTCTTGGTGCACTCACTAAACCAGTGAGTTTTACTTTAACAGTATTGGCACCATGGTTTCTTAGGACCATCATTCTTCTTCTTTTGGGAATTTTGGGACCCACCCTCCTTAGGTTGTTGGGGCCCTGTTGAAGACTTCTGGTCATTTTGCTTATTCTCATTACCCTTCCGGTCTGCTTTCTTCTGGCCACCACCCTGGTTCTGGTTCTGCTGCTTGACCCTTGTCCTGACCCATCCGTCTGCCTTCTTTCCCAATTCTTGGGGAGAGGTCAGATCTGAGTCAATCAAGTGCTGATGCAACAACTGGTTCTGACAATTATTTAAGATTTGCTCTCTCATAATTAGATTATACAATCCTGTGTAATCAGTAACTTTACTTCCCAGTAACCAGCCCTCCAAAGCCTTAGTGGCACAATCAACAAAGTCAGTCCAATCTTGAGCCTGAGTTTTCTGGGTGTCTCTGAACATTAACCTGTACTGTTCAGTGGTTAAACCAAACCCATCAATCAGAGCATTTTTCAAGACTTGGTAATCATTAGCATCCTCATCTCTAACAGTGAGGAGCTTGTCTCTTCCTTTACCTTCAAAGGAGAGCCACAATATAGCTGCCCACTGACACTGGGGTACCTGCTGTACTTTGCAGGCTCTCTCCAAATCAGTTATCCACTTGTGGATATCATCTCCTGTCTTATAGGAGGGCACTAGTTTACTCAGGTTTCTAGTATCAAACCCCCTTTCTCTATCCCTAGGGATATTGCTGCCACCAGTGGGGACTATCCCACTCAACTGTTGCTCTCTAGCAAAGGCAAGCTTCTCTTTGGCAAGGGCAAGTTCTTCCCTCTGAATCCTCAGATTAGCTTCCTTCATCTTTGCTTCATGCTCTCTCCTCTGAGGGGAAGTCATTCTCCTCTGAGCAGATGCTTGAGAGTGCACAGATCTATTGGAGTCCCTAGAAGGAGATCTATCTCTTCTAACCCCAAAGTTAGGCCTGCTCAGGGTCAGTACTGGGGGTCCCCCAGATCCTTCCCTATGTAGGTCTAAGTTGGCCCTTGTAAGTCTGCTGACTAAAGGTTGCCCATTTTCTGCCTCATCCTCCGAGGGTTCCTCTTCTTCCTCCTCCTCATCTACATTCTCTGTTTCAGGGAGGTTGGAGTCTGGATCACCACGAGTACCTTCTAAGGGGGGCATACTCCCATCTGTGTTAGAAGCCTTTCTAGCATCATATGTCTCTAAGAAACCTAACAGAAAAGGAGTGGTAGGGTTAGAACCCTGTTTCAATTTCCTGGAGGTACACAATTGTCTCATCTCCTGGAAACTGAGAGCTGCATATCTGGAAAGGACCTGTGGAGGGTCACTAACCACTAGGGGAGTCTCTGAAGTCTCTCCATGGGTAGACATGCTTTCTAGTGAGGTGTAAGTGATGCACCTACCTACACTATGGGTTTTCCTACTGATCCCTTGCTAAGAGTTGTAGTCAGGGTGTGCTAGGCCCTTCTACTACAACAGCTGGTTCAGTAGAACTCCGAGTATTTCTAAGCTTGTTATATGTACCTATAGTACCTTATATGATCTTTCAAATGATATTTCAAGATTATACGTGGTAAAAACAACAGCAAGCTCAAATCCCAACCGCTGCACACCAATGTGAGAAGTTGGCCTGATATATGATGTTCACTAGTTCTAGTGATCACCTTGTATCAGTCCAAACAACCCTTATGGTGTTTGGTTGTAAGTCAACCTTATAGACCAGCTATCCTAATGGTAGCGTGGACAAAGCAGTCTTAGGCTAAACTCTTTTGGCAAGTGAAGCCAGCTGTTTTACCACAATATAACCCCTTGAATACCAGATGAAAGGACACCACACAGGTTGTTATGAAAATAAACAGTATATTTATTAATAACAAACACCTCTGAACTCTTTATGAGGTCAGAGGGCTAAGCACATGACAATCTCTTAGAAAAAATACGACAAGTTGCACAAAATTACAATGGTGCCCTAGGGGCACGACAAACCATATACTAAGTAAGTGGAATGTGAGAGTCGATAGGAAGAATGGAGCTGTCCAGAGGCTGTAGGATCGATGGGACCACGCTACACTAACTCTAGGTAAGTAATAGGAGGCCCACGGAACGCGTGTGCAGAGTGTGAACTCACACGCGAGATGCGTAATAACGTCTATGGACAGGACAGTTCAAGTTAAAGGTGAGTACGGACAATCCTGACTAGGTAGGACTAAAACGACTGTGGAACTGGACACTAGGACAGTTAAACTACCCTTGAGCACCGAAATGCTCTCGTTACCTCACCCACGGGCTGCGGGTGCATAGGTGCGAAGTCGTGTCGGGTTCTCGCGTTGAAGTCAATGGAGCCTGAAAGAAAAGATGCTGCAGGCGACCAGGAGGAAGATGTCCGGTGCGATCCAAGGGGGGATCGGTGAAGAAGGAGACCTGAAAGCAGAGGGGACAATGTTCAAAGTCACTAGCCAGTGACCGGTGTGGAACCAGGAAGGAACCAGATGTCGTTGTCGCGATCAGGTGAAGAGTGGACGCTTGACTCTGCAGCCACGTGGACCAGGAGGTGTCTTCGACAACCAGGATGGAGGCATGAGCTGTCACACGCAGGCTCTTGCTGTCGGCGGTATTGGATCCGGAATCGGCGTCAACAGGCCTTGGCAAAGGCAACCCACGCGGTGAGTGAAGAAAGCGTCTGGTGCGGACTAGGAGAGTCCGGGGTGCCCCTCTTTTGGAAGGGAGCAAGGGCCAGTCTGGAGCAACCAGACCAGCAGCGAAGATTTCAAAGTTCATCGTCTAGGAGGCCACTAGCCAGCCCGCAAGTGACCAGACAACGCGTCAAGCAGCAAACAAGCAGGAGGGCCCCACGCAGATCTCGTGGATGCTGGAGGGCTGATCTTCGGTGCAGGGGCTGCTCGTGGCTGGGGCTTTTCAGTCCCCAAAGCACTTGGTCGAGTTTATCCCGGGAGTCGTGCTGGAAGCGAAGTGCAGTTTCTTTCAAGATGGCCAGTCCCACGTGTCTCGTCGCACCCACGGGTCTCAGCTTTGCTGCAGATGTGAGTTGAGGTCGGAGAGGTCTGGGAATCTGGGTCTCGTCGGGCTCTGAAGTCTGGATCCTCGAGGGAAGACGACAAAGGGAAGCCGCTGGACGCTTGATGGTGCCTGCTTGTGCAGGGTGGACACTCCTTGCCCACAAGGGAGATTTCTTCAGTCTTCTGTGGAGCAGAACGTTGAAGTCCAGAGTTTCTTCTTGTAGAGTAGTTCAGGATTAATCTAATTTGGAATGGGACCAGCTCCTACCTTTATCCTGCTAAAGGGGGCTGTACTGCTGTCTAGGTCCCTCCCCTGGGTGGGACCAGGAAGGGGGGGTTACACCCCCTATCCTTTGTCTGGATTTCGCGCCAGAGCTGGGGCAGGGATGCCCCAGCAACTGGTTTGAACCAGTGTATGCACAGGGCACCTTGTGTGCCCCAGGCATGTCTCATTCCTTTCAGGCCTATCCTACCCAATACACAAAATCCTGTCTGGGGTGGTGCTAGCACCTCCCAAGGCAGGAAACCCTTTGTCCAAGCCTCCCGCGCTGGAAGGACTCCCAGCAGCAGGAGGTCAGACTTGTGTCTGTGGTGGTGGCATCCGTTTTGTGATGCCAAGGCTCGAGTTAACGTTAACCGGGGTTCTCAGTTACATACATGTCGTGTCCCTCTAGAAGGGTGGAATGCTACCCCCGTTGCCAGAATTGGCGAGGGGGTAGTATTCCAATTCGTATGACACCTTACTCGACATGTTTTGATAATGTTATACCAGAGTTAGCAATTAACCGCGAGGATTATAATGCACTTAAGAGTATATGGTATAGCGTTATCATGGAACAGCTATAAGGACTTGGTTCCGCAAGCTGCAAACGGGCTCAGCTCATGCCAGAGCACCATCTCACATAATTCCAAGCACTCTGCCTTCAGGATTGATAAGGCCTTCCATAGGAGTGACTGATAGGAATATATGTGTCCATTTTAGGGTTAAATATAGGTATACTATATCTATAGCAAAGGGTGATTACACCACCTTGCCCCAGCTGTCGTGCAGCCAGTTGTGTCTGTTTAGATGGCCAGCCAGGGGTGGCATAATACATGCTTCAGCCCCTGGTAGGCCCTGGGTACACCTATGCCCAGGATACCTAAGGTATACTGTACAGGGACGGATAAGGTGGCCCAGTACCAATTGGTAAATGCACCTAAGGTACATGGTTGTCAATTTAGAGAGAGAACAGCTAGGCTGTGGGTCTGATTAGCAGGCCCACAGCCAGGGAAAGTCGTAAACCAGTGAAGCAAAAAGCAAAAATCTGGGGTGACCATAGGATTGCAGACTCCACTCTCCTACACCCCCACTCCCCCACTCTCACCCAGTCCCTCCCCTACGTGAGCCCCCTCCCCTCTACTGGCCACCCCCAAAAGTCCTTCTCCCCCACTCCCCCTCCCCTTCTTTCCTCGCCTCCTTGCTGGGGACGGCGACCTGCTAGGGCCCACCATGTCCCCCTCCTCCCCCGATGATGGACCCCAATCCAACTATGTCCCCTCCCCTTCCCCGCCCCCTCCAGGTCAGACTCCTCAAATAAGACAGGGGACACCCCACCCCCCGAGCTCGCCCTGCCCTCCCCCTGTTGACACCCCAGCTCCCAGGCTCTCCCTCGGCCTGTCACCTTCCCGCCCCTCCACCTGTTGTTGCGCAGCTTCTCCCCCCTACCCCCCCTGCAGCACCTCCGCGCCAGCCTCCCGGTCCCCTGTGACCACCACAAACGCGAGCGCGGCCTTAGCCTGCGCCGCCTTCTTTCCCCCCGCCCCCTTCCTCTTCACACTCGTCGCCTGGCCCGCCCGCCCGCGCCTGCCGCCCTCGAGGCCGCTCCCGTTGCTCCCCCCAGCACCGCGAGCCCTCCGCGGCCGAGACCGCAGGGGCTCGCACGCCACCACAGCTGCCGCGGCGCCTTTGGCAGCGCGCCGCGTCGGCCTCACCTGCACTTACGGATGGACCAGATCAAGCCGCCCCGCCTCCCGCAACAAGCACAAGGCCTCCATGACTCGGGGGTCATCTCCATGCGCCATTCCACCGCACCAGCTAGGTCTACCACGAGGCCCTTCAAACGCCGGTAAGCCGCGATCCAACCACGCACCACCAGTATCCCCAGACCTCAGATTTTAATGAGCCTGTGGACTCCTAACCCCCCCCCCCTCCCTCCGGGCCCCAAAGACCCCCGGGGGTGGCATGCCTCCCGCTGGTCGCCCCCCCCCCCCAAACCCCATTGTTTTCACTTTTTTATTTTCACTAAATTTATATTCTTCGTTATTTCTTTCAATATGAAAAAGAAAAATGTTAGGTTGTATCAAAACTCTATTCAACATTGTGCTTTAAAAATTGTTGATAAAAATAAATAAAACATAAATGTGCCATACAACATATATCACAATCACATTTTACATGAAAGTAATATAGAACTTTCAAAAAGACATCCAATACACATATCACAATTGGTAATACATTTTTGATTATGATCCTTAAGACTCTTTTAGTGTCTATAATCGGTATCCAATCTAATACAGGGAAAGTTGTTATTGTGTGAAAAAATGTAGATATTCTCTCTAGTCACAAATTTGAATTATTCAATAGTCCTCTGTATGTTTATCTGCCGACGCGTTTCTGTTCCTGGGCGTTGAATACCAGGAATCTCATCAGGGCAATTGTATTTTAACAGGAATGGCGATTTCTGTAAGGGTGTGTGACATAAAACAATTATTACAAGGGGCTCCTTTCTATGTAAGCTTTTATTCACTAATCTCATTGGTTTCGTTTGGGTTGTTTACCTTAGGGTTATTGGTTTTTCAGGTCGTGGCATACATTTCACCAACAGGTGCCTATTCTCGTTTGATGGATACAACAAATGGGAGATTGCAGGTGGCGCGCTGTAAACAATGGACAAACTTGGTTATTTGTTTAAAATTGGAGTAGAGTGTTTATCGTACTTAGTTATTCTCATATCTTTTAAAAAAGATATACGAATAACTAATTGCCAAAGGCATACAGACCGATAACAAATAACCGCGTTCTGTAATACCTTTGCAGAGTACGCGCGTCAAGTTAAACAAGCGAGCGCTGCAACCGCGAGGGGATGCTCCAGCTGACATTTGAAATGCCGAGTGTGCAGCAGACCGCAAACGCCTGGCAAAAAAGGTATAAAGATTAATTAACTCAAAGAGAGCCTAACGAAGTGCGATAAAAACTTTACTCCAATTTTAAACGAATGACCAAGTCTGTCCATTGTTTACAGGGCGCCACCTGCAATCTCCCATTTATTGTAAATGGTCCAAAAGATAAATACAATGGTAGGAGACAACTGCTAACAGTTTAAATACCCTAATACAGCTGTAACAATGCGCAATAATGACGGTGTTTTCTGTTTTGAACAGAAGCGCAGTCTAACGAGAAAAGGCACCTGTTGGTGAAATGTATGCGACAAACAGAAAAACCAATAACATCACTAAGGTAAACAACCCAAACGAAACCAATGAGATTAGTGAATAAAAGGTTACATAGAAAGGAGCCCCTTGTAATAATTGTTTTATGTCACACACCCTTACAGAAATCGCCATTGCTGTTAAAATACAATTGCCCTGATGAGATTCCTGGTATTCAACGCCCAGGAAGAGAAACGCGTCAGCAGATAAACATACAGAGGACTATTGAATAATTCAAATTTGTGACTAGAGAGAATATCTACATTTTTTCACAAAATAACAACTTTCCCTGTATTAGATTGGATACCGAATATAGACACTAAAAGAGTCTTAAGGATCATAATCAAAAGTATATTACCAATTGTGATATATGTATTGGTATCAGAGAAATTGGCCTGTACGACCCACATTCCTCCGCCGGCTTATCTTTTTTTTAAAAGAAAATTATTTTCGTTATATTCCAGGAGTTCGGGGCTTTCCCAGTTGACCCAATGTGCTGTGTTACAAGAAGAAAAAGAGAAATTATTTCCTCAATACAAATTTTATATACTTCCAGAGGAATTGAGTCCTCCCCTGAAGCTTTCCCTGTTGGCAGAGATATAATACCATGTCTCAGTTCCAGCTCGGTAATATCATCCGAGAGATCTTCTAAGCCTGGTAAATTAGATTTTCCCTTAATATTACTTTCTAAGTATTTTAGTATATCAGATGTAAGTGGTTGATTCTCCGGAGTATAAAGGGTACTATAATAATCTCTGAATTGAGTCAAAATCTGAACAGGTTGATTATACATAATTTGATTTGCACCTTTAATACATTTAATACGAGTCTGGGCTCTATCATCTGCCACTTTATAAGCCAATAACTTGCCGATCTTATCCTCTCCTTCATAGCACTGAATTTTGGTCTTGAGCATTTTGGCACAGTTTTTTTCCATTAAAGTAGTTTTTAGATTAGATTTTAATGATCCCAGTTTTAGTTCTACTTCTAGAATATTAGTAGATCGTAAACAGAGCGCCTTAACCAATAAAATTTCATATTCCCTAATATCTGCTATTAACTTGTTATTATCTTTCCGACGTTCAGAATTCTGTTTAAGAATATATTGTTGCTCATGGCCTCTGATACTGGCCTTACATGTGTCCCAAACACAGATATGGGAGGCGGTATGAAGATTTATTTTGATGAACTCAGACAGATGGAGCTTAAGTTGAGAAATATAAACTGTGTCAGTCAGTAGATAACGGGGGAAAGAAAACAATCTGGTATTATTTTGACCCTCATCATAGCTATAGGTTAGTAAAATGGGGTTGTGATCCGAGGACACCCGGGGGCAGATTTCCATAAAACTGTTCTGAATAATTTGATCCGTTGCCCAAGCCATATCAATCCGCGTGCAGAGTTTATGGGGAGCTGAGTAAAACAAATGACCAGGGATATCAGGATAAAGAGAGCGCCATACATCCTTAACATTGTGTACCCTGCTTAGATCTAAAATGGCAGCCCTAACTTTATGCATACGTTGAAAAGTCCCCGGTCTAGTAGTATCCTGCTTGTAATCAATAATGCAATTAAAATCCCCCATCATGATTAGTTCCCCCTCCCAGCCCAATAATTCCACATTTAGTTCATCAAAAACAAAAGCTTCATCCCTTTTTTTCACCAATTCTGATGAAATGACTCCCCCATATGCTCAGCTGTGAGTTGATCAATATCTAATAATATTAGTTGTCTAAGTCAATTAAACACTCTACCTTTTGCAATGCCCTAAACATGAAATGTATTTGAAGCTCATTTAAGCATGTTTTATTCAGACCAGGAGCATAAGGAGAATTTGCAAGGAAAGAATAACTGCACAGCCATTGGAGCCCCAAAGTGTGTTGTCTTTGTCTTAAATTCCTTCTAATTATATTAGGAGGTCCGGCCTTCCATGATCGCTTCAGGAGATTGAGTGTAGGCAGTACAGAGGCAGCATG
The DNA here is from genome assembly GCF_964261635.1 of Lissotriton helveticus. NCBI lineage: Eukaryota > Metazoa > Chordata > Amphibia > Caudata > Salamandridae > Lissotriton > Lissotriton helveticus. Next base: position 513,228,429 of record NC_136070.1, read on the forward strand.
TGTTGTCAGTACTGCTACAGGAAACGCACTAGAGTACATGCTGCCGGTGATCATTGAGGACCCAAACCTGTACAACTTGGAGCTGTTCTTGAATTAAATGTGGAAACTCTTAGACAGGAAGACAAACACTATGACTTTGGTCCATCAGCTACTGACACTGAAACAAAATACTGAGGACGTTGTGTCTTACTTAACCATATTTAACCAGTTGGTAACAGAAACAATTTGGCTGGAGGAAAAAAGGATCTCTTTATTTTATCAAGGGTCTTGGAATGTGTGGTGAACTCTCCAGCCACTCGTGTAGAACTGGATCATGTGGTTGATTGAGACCACTGGCTCAGAGAAAGGTGACAGACAAGCATAGAAACAAAATAAAGGTAGTAGTTGTATGGACTTCTAATACATCTGAGGCGGTCAAGTGAAACAGAAGATGAGAGCTTATGCAATTAGAGTATCTCAAGTGGTCTTTTAGAAAAGAGAACAGAGAGAAAAGGGGAAGACCTATTTAGCTTATGTTGTATGGTAAAGTAGGCCATTGTGTAAATTAATTCAAAGCTAAACATTTTAGTCTGTAAAAGCCCTGAACGATGCACTCATCAGTTCGATAATTATTTTTAATATGTTATTATTTTGTTTTTAACATTTCCGTTTTTGCACCTTAAAGAAAAATGTTATGGTTTTAATTAACTGAAATAAACATACTTTGACGGCTAAGGGAATAGGTTCACTTTTACACCTAAAACTCAAGTAGCGGTTATGGCTGTGCCAATGCAGCCAAGGAAAACTGAAGCAGTATTCAGTAATCAATGCTATCCTGTTCAGCGCAGCCCTAGCACAACCAACTAGTGCCTGGATTTGTTGCCATGAGTTTGGACTTGAGTTGGTCTATATCCCAATTACCATTGCATTGAATCTTCCCTATGCTAATGAGAAAAAGGTGGTAAACGTTATTGGATTAAGGGGCAACAGTTAATCACATGGCCAAATAACATATCTGGATTAGGAGATATTTTGAATGGACTCCTCATAACTGACCAGCTAATGCTGTTAACAGTGGGAGAAAGCGGACTGTTCTGTACTGCATCTGCCATGATGCTGTCCGGAAGGTCTTGTTGCAGGCTTGACAATCAGTCTACAAGCCTTCTGTTAAAATGTCATGGATATTAGTAATCTTGCTTTATCCATGCTCTTGATTAAGAAGACAAAGTCGCGTGAACAGTTGAAGGTATGGTTTTGTCTTCCAGTCCTGTCCAGTTGTACGTGTCTAATTCAGCTCATTGGTTTAGGGAAATATAAAGATAATATCATGACCCGATACACACCTCCTAGTAATGGAGGGGATGCCATGGCTCACCTTACACAACCCCTTGATGGATTGGGAAGCTAAGGCTGTGTAGTTGAACTCTGGGTACTGTTCATAACATTGATGTCAACTTCTTCGGGCACCTTTGAACAGAAGCGAAGGATAACCACAAGACCCACTGGAACAGTCTGAGCTGTTCGTTACCTTCCTTTATTCTATTATGAACAATTAGGGCTCTCGGTTAAAAATATATTTTTCAAAAAATATATTTCCGTCAAAAATGTACCCATATTTATTTTGGGTTTTGTGAAAAAATGATGCTGGAACTGATATATATTTTCTCATTTATGTAACCAATAAAAATGCACTCATGCTTGAGCGTCTGCCAGGTTTCAGTGATATAAACACCTGCAGAAGATAAATCAAGGCACTTATGTGAAAATATATGTACATTTCAAAATCAACCGTGCGCATATCTACTTCTGTTTAAGCCTTTTTACAAAGCTTATTTTCTTTTGTAACCCCCCTTACCTATCAATCCACACCGCAATTGGCCTGGCAGTCATGGCAGAGAGTATTTAGAATCACTCAAAAAGCAACCCATTTTCCATTTTGATCTACATTTAAAAATAAATACAGACAAGAAAATAAATGATTTTCGGTCTGTATTTATCTGTAAAATCGTACTAAACGGAAAACAGGGAGCCTTATAAACAATGCACAGATCTGTACTGACAAACTTAGAGCTAGTATCCTGCCTCCTATCCCTCATATGGATTACCACATCTGACTTGATTTACAGCAAGGTTTAATCATCATCTGAAGCAGTGTTTATGGCCTTACGAACTTATAACTAAGCACCTCTTCAGTAATTAAAAGAAAACGTAGACACATGTTTATTACGTCATTCTCGTTTTCGTTCTGTTTGCCTCTTTTCTTCATCCTGAAGAAAGGGAGCAAATTGTACTTTTTTTATTGACTACCGAGCTGACTAATCGTCCGAAAATCACTCTCCACTACCATTTAGAAAAGCGCTGATGGGTCAGATTTAAAGGCCACTGTTTTCAAACTATTGGACCGCTCTGCTGCCTACCATCTAGTGTAAGCTGGAGAGAGGGATCAATTAATGATGGCATTCTGAATGAAAAATGTTTGTAAAATAGGTCATGCTCTTTGTACTCCGCAGCTTCCTGGACAGTCTGCCTATTCCTTATAGACACGGAGCATCCAGGTGTAGTCTATATGGATGCTATCTTACTCTTCTGAGTCAAACCAGGAACCCTTTCAGCACACTTTCGTTGGGTTGTAATGCTTACGCGCCTTAATTTTATGTGTGAAGCTGGAAAAGGGCACATTCTGCACTTATTCTCGAACGTATATAATCACACCTGCAGGTATGGAAATGGGTATAGTCTGTAATTTTTCAATGGTCGACACTAAATTTTACAGGGGTTCATATTTCATTTCCCAACAGTTATGCACCCAACACTAAGCTTTGACATAAAACCACCTCATTTGTATGTCCAACCCAGAACAGGCTGCAGAGAACTTCTCCCAGTGGATCACAGAATGTGCCAATACCACTGACCCAGCTGAGCCAGCCAAAAACAAAAGACCTGCCAAAAGCACCAGCTGGTTCACCACTGAGGTAAAAATCCACTAAATGCAACTTTTGGCAACTAGTAAGGAAGTGGTGCACCAGCAAAAAGACAGGAGACCATATCACCTTCAAGATAGCACTCAACCATTACCACCACCTCCGGAAAGAAACAAAGAACTACCTAGCACCCCAGAAAGAAGCCAGCACAAACCTCAGCAAGGAACTTTTCACCACCATCAAGGAGTTCTCTTACCCCTCAGCAGCTGAGAACGACATCACCCCCTCCCAAGAACTGTGTGACACCCTGGGGGACTTTTTCCATGACGAAATATCCATCATCTGTGAAAACATTAAACCTCAACTCTCCGCCGCCAACAGCATCAGCCCCCTCACACCCACGAATACAAGCCCCAAACACCTGCTCACCCATTGGGACGCTCTCACAACTCAAGCCACAATCTTGATGATGAACTCCGTGCATTCTGGAGCACCTATGGACCTGTCCTCCCCACATCTTCAACCTCAGGAGCAAGACGATTGGCGACTAGCTCAAGAAAGTCTTGAAGACCTCCATCAGCTCAGCCTCCTACTCTGAGGACTGGGAAATTGCTGAAGTGAGGCCCCTCCTAAAGAAACCATCCGCTGACCCAACAGAACTGAAGAACTGCCGGCCCAGCTCTCTGCTCCCCTTTCCAGGTCTTGAAGGCCATCAACCAGCTACTCGCCAAACACCTGGAACACAACAACGTGCTGGAACCCTCTCATTCCAGTATCCGAGCTATCCAGAGCACAGAGACAACCCTGATAGCAGCCTCCAACTACATTGGGGCCCTCCGGCCAGGGCGAAACAGCAGCCCTCATCTTCCTGGACCTGTCAGCCGCCATTGACAGTCTTCCATCACATCTTGATCAACAGACTCCACCACATTGGAATCACAGGAGACTCACTCAAATGGATCCACTAATACCTCTCTGGAAGAACTCAGAGAATCTGTCTCCCATCGTTCACCTCGTATCCCAAGAAGATCTGCAGCTTCCCCCAGGATCGTCCCTCAGCCTCACCCTCTTCAGTCTTCAGCCCTACCCTCTTCAACTTGTGCATGACCTCCCTGGCCAACACCGTCAGATTGCATGGACTCCACATCATCTCCTATGCTGATGACACCCAGCTCATCCTCTCACTGTCAGAAGACCCCACCACCACCAGAGCCAACTTTCACAGATGTATGATAAACGTCGCCGACTGTATGACAGACCACTGTCCCAATCTCAACACGGACAAGACAGAAGTCCTCATCTTTTGGAACAACACTTCGCCATGGAATGACACATGGTTTCCTGTGGAACTCGGACCATCCCCCGCCTCAGCGGATCACGCTTACACTCTCCGCATTCTCTCTATCTATAAAGAAACAGGCAAACAGTCTCATCCACCTGCTTCGACACCCTTTGCATGCTCCACAAGATCTTCAGATGGCTTCCAGTCAACGCAAGAAGGACAGTCACGCAAGCCCTCATCATCAGCAGACTGGACTACGGTAACACACTCTATGTGGGAATCACCGCACGCCTCCTGAAGAGACTATAGACAATACAAAACTCTGCTTCAACTCTCATCCTTGACCTCCCTGGACGGACCCACATCACACCACACCTCAAGAAGGCTCCCAATCCAGAAGAGATACAGTTCAAGGTATTGACTCATGAATACAAAGCCCTGCACAACGAAGTACCAGCATACATCAACCAACGCATGACCATCCACCAACAAACCAAACACCTACGATCCGCCTTCCTCTTCCTTGCAGACAATACCTGTCCTTGCAACAGCAGAGGATGCTCCTTCTCACGCCAGGTGGCCAAAGCTTGGAATGACCTTCCTCTGAACCTCATTGCACCAAGAATTCATGAAAGTACTCTAGACCTGGCTGTTCCAATGAACAAGAGCACCATGAAGCAGCTAGGATTCCCAGCGCCTTGAGACCCTCACAGGTAATCTGTTCCACTTTATAAATCCTTGATTGATTGCATGCTGAGGTGAAATGGGATACCGTCACACTAAAGGAAACGTTCACAACATTGCTGCTGTTAAAACACTCTAACTCAATAAAGGTGAAGCAGACCCATATCATTAGGATCTAGGTGCTTCTTTACTCCTCGGCAACCTGATATAGATAAATACACACCATATAACTCTTATTTTAGAGATTCTATCTTGCAGAATTCAACTACTCCATCACAGTTAAGGAATCATTTGCCATCAAGCAGTCCTTTGAGGTATGGTATACCTACCTGATGGATCCAGCCACTCAGTTACATATATTTACAGGGCACACAAATGTACAGTTTTCTGCATTAGCCAGAACACTAGCTCTATGCCAAATACAGTGGGCTCATATTTCGTAGACTGTGACTGAGAGTGAACAACAGAACTGAACTGAACTGAAGCTGAACCGACAGACCACCATAACCCACCACTTGTTCTAAATTTAAAAAAGGCCTAAAGATGGTAACCGTAGTAGAGTCCCAAGCCTTTTCGGTGCAGGTGCATAGACACACAAACCTTGGGCATTCCAAAATGGCTTGTACCACAGAAGAACGGGTACCAACAAGATGGGCTAAAGTATGTTGGCCAGTTCCTGTATCTCCCAACAAACTGTTTCAACTATTGACACTGTAATGTTTGCATGATCCCTAGAGAACCAATACCAAGGCGTATGTAAAGCCAAAGCCTGGGTACAAAGGTAATCTTGGTGACCATCATTGTCTGTGAATGTTGGTAGATTGCGGCATCATGACCCATCTGTAAGGTAAGAGTTCTGTGCTTCGCCGACAGGAATGCCACAATCCATATCTGTTACACCTCCACCTCGGAATAAGATGCCCACTAATTGTTATGGTTGAAATGCCAAATGTAAAGGGAACATAGTTACCTTACTGGTTGCAGACCTCCACCCAAAATTATTCCATTGAGGATACTACACACAGTGCAGACCTTAGCTTACAACAGCCAAGTACCAAGACATGGTACTATTCCATGGCCTTTTCAGAGATTTCATCATAACCAGGTTGCCAGTTATTGCTTGGAGTTACCATCCATAAATAGCGCCTCTGAACCAGGCCACAGAACACCTCTTATGGTATTTTGCAATGCAAAGGGAGTACTAAAGTAATGTTTTGTGGTTGGCTGAAGTAACACGCAAGAACTCTGAACTCAGTTCACTTGAGTTTCTCCTTTCTTCTACTTACATGAAAACCATCTTTTGCATTACCATTTGAAATACCCCAAATTTCCAATGGTGCAGGAGCATCGAACTCCATTCAGTGTTGCAGGGAGCGCCCCAGATCCTCACACAAGCCAAGAAGTTCAAACAATATGCTGATTTAAGTGATCTTCTGGGGCACCCTAAACACTTGGGGCTAACATCTGGCTCTCTTTTTGTCTGGTTTCTGGTATATCCATCTACTCCTCACAGTAATTGTCTACAATCTTGTTCTGCAGGGGAAACTGCATATCTATTGCTTTCTTTACCATTATCAGGACTAGACAGAAGCCACAGTCTTCCTTGGATTTTGGAATGGTTAGTGTCCTTGACCCCCAACATAGGTTCTATGTTGCACCCCATTGTGATCTTTTTAGCAGGTTAACTGATTTGAACGAAGAAATTCTCTGTGGACAGACCATAGGAAGACTGTGATCATCAAATACAAACATTCTGAAGGTGCAATAACGTAAGAGTGCACCCAGGTGGTCTCCCTTTTTAGCAGCAAGTAGTCTTGCTTTGAACTCTGTCTCACAACACGAGAAACTGGAGGTTTAGACCGTGGTTGTTGCTGTAAGAAATTGGGTTATTATTTGGGGTGGGTGTAGAAAAGTGACCCCTTTTTGCATGGTTGTCCCCTCTTTTGCCCAATGTTAAGGTACTTTGAGTGTGCCCGGGGTTCCTGCCAACCAGGTACCCAGGGCTATTTTTCCCCCCAAACTGTGCTGTTGCAAAACCCAATTGGCAACTCTCCGACCACATGTAAGTCTCTTGTAAAAGGTACCACTGGTACCAAGGGCACTGTGACCAGGGAAGGCCCTATGGGCTGCAGCGCTTATTGTGCCACCGTACCTTTACAAACACACTGCCATCACAGGCTGCGTGTGTTGGTGCAGAACAAAGTCAAGAAATACAAAAGGGGCAAAGTTCCAATGGGAGTAGATTTGAAGAGAAAAGGATGAGAAAGCGTTTTAGGTCGTGGTCTTGGTGTAGAAAGTGAGGGGAAATGTTGGACACGACAGATCTTGTCTCTTGTTGCCCTCACACACCCCGAAGGATGTCATGCTTCATCATTGGGCGGTTGCTCCTCGTCGGGCCGGCGGTGCAATGCCCTACGGGTCCCCCGAAGAGTCGCTTTAGCGGAGATCTTTTGAGACAACTGCCATATGGTGCATGCGGGTGTGTGGGTGGAGTCCTGGGAATGTGGTGTGATCGTGCGTGCTGTGAGTTTAAAAATACCTAAGGGTATACCTGAGAAGTCTTTATTGAGAAGGTACCCTTGATAGAATAAAAGAACCCGTAGGTTCGGTGTTACCACAGTAGGCGTAATGTGCCCTGGTAACTGATCAGGTCGACATGTTTCACACCTTCGTTGGGCCAAAGGCTCTCTGGCGTTTCTTCAGGACCAAAATAAGTGATAATGTGGTGCACGATAATGATTAGTGAAAGAGGAGTAACGTTAGCCCTCTAAATGATCTAAGGGGAGTAGTCACTGCGTTCTAAGAACTTTAAGTTGTGGCTAGAAAACTCACCCAAAAGATCAAAACCTAACGGGAGCCCAACTGGTGCTCCATAAGCTAGTGGCGCAGGGGCCCACACCTTGTTGGGAATTAAGTCGGGTACCGGCTCACGATACCTGCCCGTCCTGGCGCCTGCTTGCGCCTGCTTGAACGTGCCATGCCTACAATCCACTGCCCTGGCATAGGTAAGCCACCCCTCTAGCTGGGTGCAATATACCAGTGGTGAGGGTACAGGCACATGAGTCCTGTACCCCTACAGTGTCTAAGTCCATTCTTAGATATTGTAATTGCAGAACTGCCATAAAGAGTATATGGTCTGGGAGTTTGTCATTACCAACTTCACAGCACCATAATGCTTTACTGACACTGGGTAGTTTGGTATCAAATTTCTCAGCACATTAAACCCACACTGATGCCAGTGTGGAATTTAATGGAAAATACACTCGGAAGGCATCTTAAAGATGCCCCCTGAAAAACGACCTAACTCTAGTGTCCTGGCTGAGAGGCTGCTCACCAGCTGCTACCAGCATTCATGTTCTGGACCCCTGGCTCGAGAGGCTGCCGCTCTCGGGCTCCTGAAACCAAGCATATCCTGGGATGAGGTGCCAAGGTTCCTGCTCCAGGATGGGCCGGGTCTATGAAGGGGAAGCTTCAAAGGCTTGCCGCCTTTCTGAGCTACCCCAGCCATTTGCTGCTCCCAGCAACTGGCCCCCACCGGTTCTGACCCCCACTTTGGATGGAAGAATGGGTGGGAAAGCCAAGCTAGGAGGAGAGGAGTGCCCACCTTTGCCAACCCAACCACTCAAAAACGAGGTGAAGCCCAACTCTCGGTCCCCACCCTCTTAAAGATGGGGGGATCCAACCAACCAGAGTGAGGCTTATGCCCCCTCCCACTGGAAGGTGGCATATTAGGGGGTGTACCCACCCCCAGGAAGGGACCCTTTGGTCCTGACCTGTACACACCTGTAACACCCATAAATGTAGTATTTAGAGGACCTGCCCTGCCTTCGCCAAACCAAAGAGTGTATCTCCAGTGAGCATCGGACTTGCTCAAGAGCAACCAACTCTAATTACCGACGACTCCGTGAGTCCCCCACCACTCAGAACCCGGTGCTTTGAGCCCGAATCAGAGTGGCTCATCACCCTAAGGAGGTCCCCCCCGGCGATCCTAGCCTGGGTTGCAGTGACTCCTGAACACCCTCCAACTTCTAACCCGAGCCTGCAGCCCTTACCTGGGAGGCCCCTCCTACCGCGACCGAAGGCAACACCCCAACGGACTCTCTGACGAAGCGGTCCAAAGAGTCCAACCGCGACCCCCGACAACTTTGTCTGTGAGCCCTTGCTGTCACAAGGTTGCCAATACTTAATTTGTCGTCCCAGTTGCTGACAGCCTCTCCGAAATCTCCGACTGACTCTGCTGCTTGGTCCAAGACCGACGGTCTACACTGAGAAGCCCTGGGACTCCCGACGACTGCATCCTACATCTGGCCGCCCCGCTGCCACTGCCGGTGTAGTGCTTGTGCTGGCCATTGGGCCTTCAGTGCTAACCTCAACACCAGGAGTTTTTTTTTGTTCAATCAGCCAGGTCGCCTGCCCTTCAGCAGTCCCCAAACCAATGACCGTGTTTAGCCCCTTGGTTAATGTGTAGTCCCTGCACTCTGCTGCCTCTGGCGGTGCGAACTCAGTGCTTACTTCACCGAAACCTACTCGCTGACCCTACACTCACGTTTGTTCTTGCAGGACTAAGAGGGTCTTGTGAGTATTCTTGCAAAACTGTACACTGTATTACAAAACACAATATCTTCTTTTCTTTTCCTTAGGAAATGCACCAGTGTGGTATCCAGAGATACCTCGCTGAGTAAGAGAAGTAAGTATAAAGTAATTTTGACTGTTTATTACCAAAGTGTAACAAAAGCTAAGTCAATGTCAAATGCATATTCGTAATACTGTGTCTTTGAGAGTTCAATTTCGACTATGATTTAGTTCTAGTAATAAAATAACACTAAATTATATTTTTATACAAATCAATTGGTCAGAGTTCAGTCTTATGAGTGTGCGACACCATTTCTTGCCTGAGTGTGTACAATAAATGCTTAGCACTACCCTCTGATAAAGTCTTACTGCTTGCCCACACTACCACAAATGGAGAGTAGGGTGTTATCTACCTTTACCACTGCCTACCTTTGGGCTTCCACTGGACTCTGTGCACACTATACTTTACTTTGGTATAGTATATACAAAGCCAACTATTATAGTGGGTGATACCCACTCCAAGGAATAATCACAACCCTTGCCAGGGTGAACCCTTAAAGTGACTACATTAATATAAGCACAAACTCCTGTTAGCTATGGCACAGGTCAGACAGGTTAACATGAATAAATCCAAGAAAAAGAAAGTGGCAATGATAGTCAATAGTCGCAGTAGATGGGGACCTAGGTGCAATTTGAGGTTGGCAGTGATGGAGCACAGGTTGGTTACACCAACCAGGTTCATCCACGTCATAGATTTTTCCTTCTGATTTGTGGCCTCATTTATTACTTGGTGGACAGGGTAAATTCTAGCAGGGCAACAAAGTATTTTGCGTTCTTGCCCTAACAGAAACTCCACCAACCAAATTTAGAAATGACGGTTAAGCCAGCAGTCATTTCTAAAGCATTGGCACTAACCACCTTTATGGCAGTTCATATCCATGCTATTTAAAGTTTAAAGCACTGCTCCATCAACGTGATGGAGCCATCCGTCGAACATTTTGTTTTTAATTAAAAAAATATTAATCCTGAAGCAGGACTTTCCTTTTGAGGAAAAAAATACCCCCTTGTCATTGAAATTATCTCCCATGGCGAGGGGGACTGTGAGAAATTGGGTTGTTGTTGGTTGAGTGAGGTGTTAACCCTGCTCACGCAGCAGCCACAATCCCGGTCTGGGTGAACCACAAAAAGTCATCAAGTCCTCCTGTGCTTAACCCTCTGATAGCTCAGCGCTAAAGCGGTTAGGCTTAATTTGGAGGCAATGTGTAAAGTATTTATATAGCACAAAAACAGTGTTAAAGTGAAAACACAACACAAATCCCACACCAATTTAGAAATGTAGTGCAAATTTGATTGGATTATTTGACACCAAAACAACAAAAATCCAATCAGTAAAACTGGAGTTATAAAGTTTTAATGCTTATGGTAAAAACTAGCTCCTAGAAGATAAAAGCGCCAACCACAGACATCTAGTCTCCAGAGAACAGATTAAAGACAAAAAATATGGCCGACCGCGATGGGTCACTGGTCAGTTATAAGAAGTGGATTGGGTCCTTCGGGCTTAGAAGAAATTCCAACAAAGATCTTCTGAGAAGGTAAGGTTCCATGTGGGGCAAAGATGCAGGCGGTGTCTGAGGAGGGGGCGTCGTTGGGGAGACGCTGGACGTAGTTGTGGGTTAAGATTTCCACATTCAGATTTAGTCTCTTTTACAGATGTCGAAAATCTCTAGTGGGACAAAGATACAGGCTGTACCCATTGAGGGCTCCATGAGGACGGATACCATTTCTGCGAAGGACCGTGGAGCAGCATTTGCTGCTGCGGAGAAGACCGTAGCAGGAGCTGCCATGAAGTCAGGCTAACTGACGATACACCTTCAGGGGATAGATGAGCAGGTTGATCATAGTCTCCTCTCTGTTCTCAGAGTTGTTTTTAGCCAAAAATTGACTTAGTCCCAAGTTTAGGATTTTGGCTATATGGACACCTTTAGCACCACTTCCAAGGATCCATGACTAGGGAGGCACAACTTGGAGGGTTGTGACTCGCTGAGGCTAGGTTCAGGTGTGGTTTCATGGTTGGGGCCTTTTCTGTCCCTGAGGCTCTGATAAGGAGGCCAACCAACTAGCCCTTGGAGTCACTCTGGTGGTCCTGGGTTCAAGAAGTTAAACAGGGCTCAAACAGCAGGGCAGGCCTCTGAGGCTTCAAGGAATGCTTCAGACAGCTAAGCAGTACTTCCAGGTACATCAGAGCAATCTTTTGAAGTACACAGTAGACCACAGCAACGGGCAGTCCTCTGAGTCCTTATATAGGTCCAGAAAGTGTACTGGAGAGTGGGTCTGAGGGTCCTTTTTTTATACCTGGTGCCTTCTGTAAAGTAGGAGAAGTTTCTAGAGAATTTCCTTTGGAGTTTCCTGCCTTCCCTGTCCTGGCTGCCTGAACAATGAAGTGGTATGAAGTCCTTTGTGTGAAGGCTGGGCATAGCTTATTGATTTGCAAGTGGGGCTGTGCCCTGCTCTGCTCCACGATCCTGCCAGTGATGGCCCATCTAGGAACACCTAATCCCTCTATTATGTGGCTGTCCGGGACGAATAAGCAAAAGCCAACTACACCGAGTCATGTTACCCAGGAACAGGCTGCAGGCACAAAAAAAGCTAGTGCAGGAAAATGCCAAGTTTCTAAAAGTGACATGTTGCAAGGACCCTGCTCATACACAGAACTGTGCACACAGACCCAGGACATCAGTGAATTGTGGTGTACCAGAAACTCACCTCAGTACCTAGAAAACACCAACCAGCTAGCATCAGTGTCACTTTAGTTCTTCGTCTTATAGCAAAGTAACCAATGATTAGACAACCTAGAACATGCGACTTAGGACAAACTCTGGAATGGTAGGGAGGGAGAACACTCTTTTGTTATACTCTCATACCAGTCCACAACAGGAGTAAAATAAGATACATGGGTTAGGTTAAAATATTTATTTTAATGACGTGCTCTCAAGTGCAGTATCTTTGCCAACATAAGCATACATATGATTAAAAATAATATGATCAGCATTGTTACAATTCCATAAAAAATCATATTACAATGAAGGCGAAAACAGGTCTTATAGTGCCTAGTTATAAAATCCTCCCTATATAGGAACTATGTATTATAAACTAAAGAAGGTCTCTTAGGCTTGTACGGGGACCCCATTACCTCTCCTTTCAGCAAGAGTAAATCACATCAGGATCAGCAAAAGCTCTCTGCATCCCTGAAAACGGATAATCTTCCAAGTGTGTGAAATCATGGCAACTGTGCAATATTAAAGGCGCCAGAATCTCAGTTGGCTCAAAGCTGCCATTTGTTGTGTCTAAAAAAAGTTAGCCAATCATTTCGAACAACAGCTACCATGTTATGATAACCTTGACGGCTTCAGCACTCACTGTGCAGCCTAGGGGCACGATGTAAGTCTAGGGATGTCAAAAACAAGCCTTTTCCCATGTGCAGACATTCACAAAGCCTAACTTACAAAAACAGTTGTATGCAGTGTTGTGTGCAAAAGCGGCAAAAAGGTAAAATAGCGTTTAAACTTCTAATAAGCCATGCTAACATAACGTGTGCAAACCAGACCTAGGCCACAGTACACCCTCCCTTGATCGGAGAAGGCACAATAAAGGGGGCAATATGTATAGAACGCAGTGTTTAAGTTCAAATGAGACAGAACCAAGTCCAGAACTTTTGCCAAACTTGATAATTGGGAGTAAAAATCCGAATTGAAAAGTATCCAATTTATTAAAACATTCATGGGTGGCCATTGTTCAAATAAGGCCTCAAGAAAAAATGTAGAGAAAAGTAATACATCTTTAAAAAAAATCACGAGTCCAGTACATGTCTATGGAGCAAAAGAAAGTCTCACTTCAATCCAACAGCGTATAGGCACTTTATGTCGCAACCGCCTCCAACAGGAAGTCCTTGTTATCATCCGTGAACATTTCAGCCATCCAATTCAGTAATGGAAATGAACATACATGTTCTTCGATAGCCGGAGCCTCTAGCACCATCAGAGGACAACTCTGGCTTTCTTTGAGATACCTGCGTGCCAGAAAGTCATGGGCCGCAGTCCATATGTTCCAATTGCCCAGAACCCAATGAGCCGCTGCGCAGGCCATAATCCCGAAACCAGAACAATCTAGTTCATGAACAACTAAGGGACTCATCAGTAGATTAAAATCCGGGTCAGGAAACACCGTGTTGCAGAGACACAAATCCAGGGCCCATTCAAATCCACAATCCAGGCAATGGAAAACAGGCTGCATGCAAGTAAAATAACTGAACCGGAAAGATAAACCATACGCCACACTCCGAGTCGCCAGAGATAGCGATCCATACTATTCAAGCATCCGTTTACAGAGCAGGAGCAGTCGGGGCAGACCGTCATGGGGCACAGAATGTGCTTCCATTTTGGAGTAAGCAAATTAACAGCAGTACGCCCGCTCCCAAAGCTAGAATTAATGGGAAACCGCCAAAGACACTCGAAAAAATCGAATGAAAAAATGCTGGTAACACACCAAATATAGCTTGGAATGAGGTCACAAGGCCAGAACTTACTACTTTAAAAAAGTGTGCCAGGCCCGTGGTGGAAGAGGCATTAAAGATTGTGTGAATCAAAGCACCGAAATGCAGGGGCAGATCTGTATTTAAAAAGGCATGTACCTCAGTACGAGTGTTAGCAACGTGAAGGACGAATCTTTCACACGCAGATGTAAGGGCGACTTCTTTCTGAGACAAAAGAGCCCTTATTTGACTCATCTTGTTGAACTCTGCATTCAAGGTTGGAATAGAAGGCCAGATGGAAACCAGGAGCCTCCCATCTGGAGGAGGAAACAGACATTTTTTACAGCAAACTACACGTTGGTAAACAGTAACAATGTACGGAATTCCCGCAAGCATACCACAGCAATCTTCATTATTTAATAACAAATAACTAGTACTACCGTTTGCAAGCAACGTGACAGTTGGTGTAATAGCCGGGGTGGGGGTGCATTTCAAAACACACACAAGATTCGGTGCCTTTACATTACACGAACCGTGCAATTGCAAATTTCTACAGACTAATTAGTGATCTGGTGTGGAAGTGCAGTCTTCACCTTTTAAATAAACTTCTTTTCCTTCCCTCAAGCACCTATATGTAAATTGGAGATTTCACACTTCATGGAGAAAAGCGTTACCTAAAGGCTCAAATCTGCCTATGGCATAGTGTTTCATGCAGGATTCAAATTTGAACAGAGGGAAAGGTAGCGTTATTAACCCATGGATGAGCCAAACGTCCGAATTCGACTCGGCCACTGAGAATGGTAACTGCTCTAATTTTTTAATATGCAACAGTGAAAACGTGGCATTTTTCATCGACATAAATTGTTGTTTAACAGTCGAATAAAAAGGCAAAAATAAAGATGTTGTGTTCATGTAATCCCAAGGCACCCTCCCTGATTTTAACGTTTGAAGAGACCATGCAAACTGCATATTAGAATGCAATTGATTTTGTCCATGGTACAGAACTGCAACATCTTCCTGTACAATATCAACGACAGATGAAACAATATTATCTAACGTGTAAATACGGGAAGAAAGGGTGTAAATGCTATTATCAAAACGGAAAACACTTTTTCTAAATTGGCCTGATCAATAGCCCTGAGCCTAGGAGCAGCTTAAATTTGGGACAGTTTCCAAACCTTGTTGTAAACAGCACATATCCATCTTTTCAATCTGCCTGCTGCAGGACCTTTTACAAAATCATTCAAATCAACGGTGTCAGTCAGTTTAGGTAAATAAAATTTCACTGATGCCAAGGTAGAATGTTTGAGACAACTCTGACACAATTTGCCTACAGAATAGGTGGTGACTGAATCTTGACTTTGAATTCGGGGATCTACTCTAACCTCTGTATAGCCAGGGGTCAGACCCAGATATCGGTGCTGGCAGGAATCAGCCCTTTTTTGCCACAGCAACCATCCTTCGGGATTCATGCTGAAAATATTAAAATACAAATTCCTCAACAGGGCTTGTAAGTTAATAAGGGAAGTACTGGTGTAATTATTCCAATGCGGATATTCACCCAAATCGGGAAATAAAGGAGCATTTAATTTTTTAGAAGTAGGCAATCCAAAGCAGGTGGTTTGAGAAATAGAAGCATTCAGAAACAACATATGGTTCGGGATGAGGCATGCACGATGCAAAGCCTCGGTGCCTTGCACTTGCCAACTTTTAGAACCCCAACCAGATTTAAGATCAACAGTATCTTTCCACAGCTCATAGCCCCCAACAGCCAACTGGTCAATAAAGGATTTAGAGTACAGTAATTTTGTGTGAGAAGTCCTCTTCCAAGGTTAGACTTACCCAGTCATCCTAAAAAAAATGCATCAGGGTTTGATTGATCAAAATCAGTAAAATAAGAAAACTTTTTAAAAAGAGTTTTAGAGCTACCTTCAACAGGCGCGGGACAATGTTCCCACTGGGTGTAATTTACCACATTTCTAAATGAGTTTGCTTTGTGCAGAAAGTGACTTCCATAGTGCTGGTAACAGAATAATTTGCCACAATTAGCAGAATCTAGATACAAATCTTCAGCATAGTGTTTCAAATCAGAAAATAGAGCCTCTACAGCCTGGACGTCCCAATCATCAGAGCGAATATTTTGTTTAACCACATCCCCCATTGAAACATGAAGTACATTGGGGACATTAATAACCTCTGTGGGACCATGAATCTGGACCTTTACTGCATCCCATACAATCCCATCTAAAACGGGCCAAGCAGTTATGTTTACAAATGTCTGGTCCCTCTTCATTATGTGAGAAGAGGAGTGAGGAGCCAAAGTTCCATCAATGAATCTAATTGTAGTTCTTTCTTGAACGTAGTGACCATTCACAAAACAAAAAAATTTACACCACAAATCCACTGGACATGAATAAAAAAATTGAAAAAAGACCAAGGGGGAATCAAAAAATGTTTTTTAAACTAAGTAGCAAAAATCAAAAATTTTGAAGGGAATTTTAAAGTGGTAGAGCCAGTGTCAAATGAAAAACGTGATTGATTAGGCACACGGGTCTCCAAATCAGGAATAGACAAGTCAGTGGGGTAAGTATATTCAGTATCATTAAGAGGATCACCAGCCGGTGGATTCAATAAAGGATTCGTAACTGTAGTCATCTTAATGGCAACATCAGGCCTGATGGTAGGGTCTGGGGTGAGAAACAGAGTTTCGCATCATTGCTGAACAAGAAACTGCAGGTGTCATACTAAGAAGAATCAGCCACTCTGTGTAGTTTGACATTGTCAATGGAGATGTACCTGTTCCTCTTTCATCCAGGAAGAGGAGGTAAAATGACTGTTCTTATACCCTGCACGCCAAGCACAGGAACTGAAAACTCGATAGGAGGGGCCGAATTCCTTCTTGTTCTCAACCTTCTCTCGGACCAGTTCTCCAACTTGGGGTAACCAGCCGACTACCGGAATCTGCAATGCAGCATCAGATGTGGAGGGCAAATGTTCCTTTGCAAGACTGTCTCTGGTATTTTGTAGGTTCTGTAAAACATTAAAATGTTCATCTACGTCAAAGGATGCGGCCGATGCCGCCATGTCAAGACCCTCATGGTCCGGAACAAACATTTTGATGCCAAAGAGCATTTCGTATGGGGTCTGCCCACCCAGAGACCTTCTAGGGAGATTATTTAGTGCACGCTGTACGCTATTGAGGTGGGTAAGCCAGTCTCAGCCTATACCTAAACCTTAGCTGACAAGGATTGCTTTAAGTAACTGTTCATCCACTCCACAACACTATTGCCCTCAGGCCGATACAGAGACGAAAATTTGACTTGGACCCCCAGTGAACACATGGCATCCTTGTATGCCTTAGAGGCAAACGCTGGACCCTGGTCTGAATGGAAGGTACCGCATGCATAAATTCCCACAAAGACACGCAAATCCCTTATGACAGTTCTGGAATCAGTACTCCTTTGGGGCCACAGCAACTCAAAGCGTGTGCATGAATCAACTGCAACTAAGATGTGCTTATACACAGTATCAGAGAAGAAAGGACCGCAGTGATCCAGATAAACACACGGAAATGGTTTATTAATCATTTCAATCTTTATTTCGATCTATTTAGATCATAAAAGAAATACAGACAATTTAAAATCAATTTAAAATGAAACAAAAATTAAGAAGCATTACAGTAAGCCTGTTAAAATCAATTGCGGTGCATTACATTTAAAAATCATCAATAGATTTCATTTATCGTGAATCTATATCTGACTTCATATAGCGGGTACGGGTTTGCCACATCGCTGTTAAAAATGTTGCCACCGCAAACACAATCAGGGGTGATAGTTCCGTCTTTAATATTCTGTAAGCTGGGAGGTAGTGCCTGAAACCTAGATTTTTAAGAAGTGGAACAAACCAATACTTCCTAGATCTTTGGTAAGCATTACAGAAGCATATGATATGCAAATCATTTTCCTGGTGGTATGGGCATACCGGGCACTGTTCTGTAGACGAAGACTGGGCCCAGCGGTTAGTAAATACCCTGAGAGGGAGTGTACCATATCGCCACTGCATAAATATTTTTCTAGTCAGAACGGGAGCAATGCCATCGAGGACGTGCTCTAGATAGTATGAATCTTTGGATTTAATAAACAGATTTGTAAGAGACCCCTCCCGTGTACTCCCTATTGAGGCCCGTAACTTTAGCTCATAAAAATCCCTCGAGAGGAGTTTGCGTGGGATCCTACAACATGCGTTTCCCAGATCTAGCCATAATTCTGGTCTTCCTAGGCTCTCGCATGTTTGTTTTGTATATCTCAGCCATGGGATATGTGTTGCATTTGGTAGGCGTAGGATCTCTTGGAGCTCAGTCCTGTAATTCATAAGTTCAGGCATGCTCCAGATTCGGCGCCAAAAGGTTATTGGGTTTAGTCCCAGCTCTTCTGTAATTGGTCTGAGACCCAGGTCTAGTCTCATCGGGAGAAGCGGGGTGCTTGGGGGTAAAGCTGCCAACTGCCTAATGAATTTGTTTTCAGTGGTCAACAGGTTTTGGGCCGGTGTGTGACCCCACAGTTCCCCTCCATAAGTGACTGCCCCTCTTGCCTGCATTTTATAAATTTGGAGCACGGGACCAAAAGGTTTGTAGGTCGACCTACTTGCCATCCTACAAATGCCACCCGTTAGCTGGACCAATTTCATATTGGCCTTGGTCCAATGCGTGTCCCAGGTCATGTTTTGGTTGATAGTTACACCCAAGTATTCGAAAGTGAGAACCCTTTCTAGTCTCAGTGCACCTATGGTAGGGTTGGGGCGTGTTGAGGGGGGGGGGGTTGAGAATTATGTATTTAGTTTTCAAGGCATTGATCTCAAGCCCCCGCTCCACACCAAAAGTTGAAAACCCGTCCAAGACCCGTTGTATTCCCATAGGGGACTTGGCCAGCAACAGGGTGTCGTCCGCAAACATGATGGCGGGCACCCTGCTGCCATTGAGCTTGGGAGCATCAATGTCACCCATCCTAGTCAAATAGGCGATTATCCCGTTGACAAAGAGGCAGAACAGGATCGGTGCAAGCACACAACCCTGTCTCACCCCCCTGTCAATGGGGAACCTTCCAGAAAGAGCCCCATTTCTACCGCACCTGACGCGTGCGAAATTTCCCTGGTGTAATCTCATCAGAATGGTCAAGATGTCAGCCGGGATACCCAACTCCACCAAAACGGTCCATAATCTGTCTCTTGGCACTAAATCCAAGGCGGCTCGCAAGTCCACAAATACCGTGTACAAACTGCCGCCCTCGATTACCGCGGTCTTCCAGAACAGAAGATTCAGACGGAAGATCTGATCCGTAGTTGAGACCCCCCTTCTGAATCCTGCCTGGAAGGGACTTAGGATGGCGAATTCCTCTATCCAATTTTGGAGGCGATCAAGTATCAGCCTGCCAAATATTTTCTGGGGTACGTCTATGAGGCTGATGGGCCTGTAGTTGGCTGGGAGCAGAGGCGATCCTTTCTTGAATATGGGAACGATCTCTGCGCTCAGCCAAGTACAGGGAACCTCCATACCCCTCAAGACAGCGTTGAATATCATCACCAAGTAAGGGGCCCATACATCAGGCTCATGTTTAAATAAGTCGCCCGGTAAGCCGTCCAATCCAGGCGCTTTGCCTGATGTCAGCCCTGCGTACATCCATCTCTGTGAAGGGGTCCCCTTCTAGTATTACACTAATGGTAGGTGGAGATTTGTTAGGAGCCCCGTCATCAACCCTGTAAAGGGACTGGAAATGATCTTGCCAGGCCTTGGCTGAGATATTAGGTTCGATGGCCGGGGCTAGCTCCTCTGACCCCGTGTTGACAATACGCCAGAATTTACGAGAGTCCCTACTGGCTAGTGAAATAGTGAGGTTTTCCCATTTCTCCTGTTCCCATTCGCTCTTGGCATGGGTAATCAGGCGCTTATGGTCCCTACTCCTGGCCTGTATCACAGATCTGTCTGTGCCTTCCTTAATCGAAGTCAGGAGGTCTAGTTTGGCCTTGCGGTATGCAGCGTTATACCAAGTGGGGCGGTTGTGACAGCCACCCCCACTCTTTCCTGTCGAAAAAAGGACTTCAGCCACAGACTTGATGAGGTCCTCATGCGCCGACCACAGTTGCTCATGTGTGCCCTGGGAGGTGGGATGCTCCATTATTGCACACTCCTTTTCAAGTGTGGGGATGATCCGGGCATAGAGCCCTGAAACCTTCTCTGGGTTCGAGGCTAACTTGTCCCACCTTACTCTCCGTCTATTATTCGTCAGCGCCAGCCCATGGGAAGGGGCATCTGCCACCGCCCCTCTATCGTCTAGGCCGGGAAGGGCGTATTCCAGTTTGAGCGCGTTGTGGTCACTGTCTTCCCTAGATATCACCCGGAAGTCAATGATATGCGACCACAGAGAGAGTTGGACCAGAATATAATCCAGTCGTGACTCCCTGCGCGCTCTATTGTATGTACATTTGGGGGGGATGTCGGAATTTATACGTCCATTACAGGCCCGCACACCATGTTTCAGGGTTAAAGCAGTAATTTGGACAGCTAAAGGAGTCCAAGCTCTAGGGGAGGGGGCTACCGTAGGGGGTACAGATCACGCTGCGTCCTCCTGGGATAATCCATCCAATAAACCAAAGAGGGGCTCAAAGTGGCAGTTGAGGTCACCTCCTACCAAAAAGGGTGTACCCTGGGGGATGTCACTGAGGAAAACTGAGAGTTCCTCGATGGTGCGTGACTCTTGTGTAATGTTTATCGGCCTAGAGTAAACATTTACCACGACTAGTCTACTTGAGTTCGGCCACTCCAACAGAACACCGAGAATATCCTCTGAAGCTGTGGGGAGTGATGTGGCCTCACAACCCAGGTCGACAGCCACCCAGGTTGCGAGACCTCCTGAAGGGCGCCCCTTACCACCCCACTTCGCAGGAATGGAGAATGCCGCGAAACCTGAACGGGAGACAACCTCTCTCGCCCAGGTTTCTTGGAACAGGCATGTGTCTTTGCCCACAATTAATGAGCTCTATTCCGGGCAATTCAATTTATTCCCCAGGCCAGCCACATTCCAGGAGGAGTGCCCGTATCAGATAGACTCGTCAATGGTTTAACAATGTGATGTCGTTCCCCTATTTCGGCTGTGGGTTCCCTCTGACTGGATAGGGGCCCTGTAGTGGTCGAGTGAGCCACCTTAAAATTATTTTGCTCCTCGCAATGGACGTTCCCCAGGGTATTGGCAAGGCATTGGGGAGGGGGAGTAATTTTTCCTTCCATGGGGCCCCTAAATAGACCACCAGCCTCCCCCCTCCTAATCCAGCTCTGTCAATCCACCATATCCAGACAGCTATACCTATTGAATGTTGGGAAGTAGGCAGGCTGCTGGAATCTGGGACGGTGGAAATCTCCTCTGTCTCTGTCAACCCAGCCTTCCCCCCTCCTAGGAATTGTTTCCCATCCCTCCTCCTCGCGTGCATGGATTGGTGGTGGATAGAAGGATAGGGGTAGGGACTGGATAGATGTCCCCTGCTCAGGGTGCGACCATCTACATATGTGGGAGACGGTCCTAGGATCCCTGAAGTTAATTAGGACACAATCTCCGTTGATTGATTTCCTCGTGTTGCCTAACCATGGGACTCTCCTCACCATAAGAACCTCACTCGATATTCCATGAGGAAGAGGTCTATTTATGGTAAGCCAGTTAACCACCTTATTTTTCAGAGCAGCAACAGGTTCTGTAGAAACAAATTTCAGCTCTGGTACGCCAGCTAGAATAACTGTATATGGGCTCGCATCCGGCGGCAAATTCACTGGTCTAGGTTTTTTAGTAGTGACATATGCTCCCTGTGTGACTATAGCTTTCTTCTCGGGGCATCTAGGAAGTGCAGCGCAATCAGTCGACTGAGGAGTTGCAGTATGTGGTGTAGGCGGTTGTGTTTGTGATCTTTTGGGGGCTGAACCAGCATCCTTCACTAAGGGCGCTGGTATTGCCTTCTTATTCCTGAGCTCCACCCCACCTCTAACTACATTGTTGTTTATTTTAAAGGTGTCAGCTAGTTGCACCGTTGCTTTTTCTATAGTCACTAGCCTGGCTTCGATCTTTAATAGGCGTGCCTCTAGAGGGCTTAATAATGTCCTCAGAAGGGCGCCAATGTTGGAAAGAATGATATCGTCAACACCTGTGGTTACACTGGGAGAAGAAATTATCAAATCTGATGTCTGTAGAGGTAGATTCACAGTAGGTAATATCGTGATTTTATCCGGTGGTGTGGGTCCCTTTTTGTTTAATCCTTGTCTGTTACCCTCCATTATAGGGTTGTGCTTTGCAACTTTAGCCTTTCGCCCCCCAGGAATTTGTGCCCCTCTTTTCCTTTTTGGTATGGCTCCTTCCCTTTCCCCCTGCGTTGGGTGGCTAGCTCTATCGTTGGTGTCATCCATGTTAACCATAGTGACAATAGGTAGGGGGAGAGTGGGCTGTGCTAGAGTCTGGGGTAGGGTAATAGGCTGAACTCTTCAGGGGCACTAGTATCGTTGTCATTGTTATAAAAAGTAGAAGTGGTTAAGTCAGACAAGACTAGCGTCCCACTGGCCCCATTTTCCCCATTGTCTGAGACTATACGTTCCAATCTATTTTCCGGATTCCTTGCGTGCGCTATGGGACCCATGGAGGATCTTTTTACCCAATCTATTTCTTGGGATATATGCCTTTCAAGTATCGTGATTTCATCAATCAGAAGAGACCCTGCTTTAGCAAAATAAGTGTCCAAAGTACCTTTTGCCGGTCCGGCGGCCAACGTGCTCTTGCTCCTTGTCTCTCTAGTAGCCATAGTTCAAAGATTTAGGCAAAAGAGAAAGAACTTTGGAATGTAAGTCAGAAGCAAGGGGGGTAGTCTGGTCCCGGTCTCGACCGTTCTCGAACGGCCTCAAACGGCCCGCCCTTTGCCCGGGCTTAGCCCGGTGCACGCCCGCGCGCATCCCGCGGTTGCATAAAGGTCATTCCTTAAGTAGCTAGTGAGGGAGGAGTGGCGGGAAGAAGCGCCAGGTGCGCAATGTTGTTCTTGCGCATAGACCTCTGGGCCTCGCAGTCCCACCCGTCAGCTCACAGGCGAAGTGTTGGTGGAATCCGCTTTACCCTTTCCCCTCTGCAGGGTATAATTCGCCACAGGTCAATGTTCCGTTTTGCTCTCTTTGTATGTCCCAGATTCAAAAGTACACGCAGGTAACGACTGCGAGCGGCTCCCGGGTAGCGGGGGCCGCGAGTCGTTTATGAGGACCAGGTTAGCAGGGAGGAGGGGCGGGAAGAAGCGCCAGCTGCGGGATGTTGTTCTGGCGCATAGACCTCTGGGCCTCGCAGTCCCGCCCGTCAGCTCACAGGCGAAGTGTTGGTGGAATCCGCTTTACCCTTTCCCCTCTGCAGGGTATAATTCGCCACAGGTCAATGTTCCGTTTTGCTCTCTTTGTATGTCCCAGATTCAAAAGTACACGCAGGTAACGACTGCGAGCGCCACCCCGTGGTTTATTAGATATGGACAACTGTGTTTGGGGTGGGTGTGCAGCAGTAGAAGGTTTAATCTACTGACAAATGTCACATTGAAGGACATAACCACGCGTCTGTTTGTACCAACCCCGCCACCAGTAACGTTGTTATAGAAGAGATACAGTAGCTGACACGTTGGCATGCGATGAGGCCATCCCAGCATGGGCTGCTGTAATCAAAACCTGCCTGCGGTCCGCGTTGGGGATTAACCTGTCACCAACGTCATTAGTTCTCACATAAGGAACTTTATCAGGACTTGAATGATAAGAGTATGTAGAAGGGAAACCTCTCGGGTAATTACTTCCCTTCTCTGTTGCGGCAATAGCTGCCAAGATGTCATCATCAATCTTATTTTTGGAACGCGTAACTGCTGCTACTGAGTATGTTGCAACTGCTGTGTTAGCGGCTTCATCGGCAAGACAATTGCCAACAGCATGAACTCCGACACGCTGGTGACCCAGAGTATTAATTACAAAGACAAGTGGTAGCCGTTCTTTAAGCTCAGCCACTCGAACCCAGATCATTTTATGTTTTATTGTGCGACCTTTGGAGTCACGATAATCATTTTGAGTTCAAAAGGGTAAATTGTCCTTGGATGATTGAACACAGTAGTAACTTACGATAAGTGTAGTCACACTGGGGTCAGCGTACTCCAATGCAAGCATCAGAGCACGAAGCTCTGCCAATTGGGCGGTACAGTCCCCTAATGTCTGTGTATGCACGACATCAGACTTAAATTCACCATCCACCATAGTACCAACCACTATTGCACAGGCCGAAGAATAAGCATGCTTTGAAACCGTAGCCGCTTGCCCGCTTCCATCAGTGTAAATGATACAATGGAAATCCTCAAGTGGGTGCATGGTCAGAGGAGCAGGATGAACGAATTCATACTGCAAGAACTCCTGCGTCTGCAGAGAGGAATAAAAAATAAACGTGACATCCGGAGATGTCAAGGACGTGGCCCATCGTATCCACCGTGGGTACAAAGCTTTTGAATTTGGTACACTGGCTTTCGTCACTGCCTCCTAGGCAGGATACAGAGTAACAACCAAAATGCGTTTTCCTTGCGACAGTGCACGTTCCTTAAGAATCGCCATTTGCACCTCTGTCAACTTTTCCCACCGTGGAAAACCGCAACTCAGCTGAAGTGTACAAGTGTGACTTGTAAACGATAGTCTGTGTCACCCTCATTAAAAGTGAATTACGAGAAACCCACTGCCCCTGGTATGATTCTTATCACCAGGTTGGTGTGGTTATCACGGATCAACAAGAATTTAGATTCTAGAAGATCAACCTGCAAAGATTGCAAGATGGCTGAATGTTCAGGCAGCCAGCACGATTTGGAGAAAGTGGGTTGTATCAAGGCATAAAGAGGCTTGATACACTGGGCATATTCGGGAATGTAGGTACGCCCGAAATTGAAAATGCCCAGTAAAGATTGTAGTTTTTTCAGTGTTGTGGGAGCGTGCAAAAGTGTGCATTTCTCCAGGAAGAGGGGAGCTAAAACCCGACCTTCATTGTTGAGCTCGGAGCCCAGGAACAACACTGTGTACTCTGCAATGTGACTTTTCGCAAAGTGAAATTTATAGCCAAAATCCGCAAAACGGCAGATTATGCGGTCAACAAGGCACAGATGCGGCCATAATTCATCGTCTGTGAGATAGAGGTCATCCACATACTAACAGGCATCTGCGTCAAGTCCCTCCAAAAGAGAGACTATGCGGGCGGCAAAGACACCTGGACTATTCTTGTAGCCCATTGCCAAATAATGTAATTGGCCACCACTAGTAAATGCTGTCCATTAACTACTAAGAGGGGACAGATTGTGCGCAACTCATATGTACGCTCAGTAGAGGCAGGTGAAGGTGAGGCAGGACGGGACCCCCATTTCTGTTGTTTCGGGAATTTCTGGCGATCATCTTAATCAGAAGACGCCGACTGAGTTTGCTGCTGTGTTTGTTTCTTAGCAAAAGGCTTAACACCCATACTATTACAGCCAATGGTCTTCTAAGCCTCCGCAATAATTTTCGGTAACTGACGGGGTTTCTCGGCCTCAGGAGCATCGCGCAAAGCATTAGACACCTGGAAATGTACCGCATTTCCCTTAACATTAGCAAGGACTCGAACGCGAACCATGTCAAACACTCCCACGAGTCGCATTCCCAACTCAACAGCCCCCTCCAGCCCGTGTTCATCTTGAATGCGTTTAATGACGGAGAGAAGGACAGCCATTGACGGCGTGCCAAAGCACCTAGTATAGACTACAGCAAAAATCACACCCCATGTGGTACAGTCATTTACGTCCGGTACTAAGTCTTTCTGCAAACTTATTGTAAGGATCCTGTGTTTTTCCAGAGGAGTGGTATTAGGAAATACTGCCTCCAGTTGGTCAAATTTCTCGGCAAGCCAGGAAGGCATCTCATCCTTATCCTGGGGACGCTTGCCCATAACCGCCTTAACCATAACGGGACTAAGCTTTAGCCCATTCAGTCCAACTGGATGCGCCGCACCACCACGGGCCCCACCCGGGAGGTTGCGGGAAATATAATGAACCAGATCCCTTATCACTGATACGGCAGAGGCATAAAGGGGACTTAATTCAACAGCTGTACAACGCGCTGCATTAGGATGCGGGGTATAACCAGCTAAAACAGGCCAAGAAGCGCCTGCAATTAACAACGGTCCCATTCTGACCGCCGTCAAAGTGTGGAGGACAGCGCAATTAGACCAAACGCTATGCTGCCAATCAGAAATCTGAACTTCCTGTGTTCTATATGGAGCGTATTCTACAGGCACGGCAGTCGGAGTGTAAGTATGAAACACATTAGTATTAGCATCAACCTCAGGAAACATGACCCAGGAGTAAAACAGCTCAAACGGGTAAGCTGCGTCAGCAGATACAACAAAATCTACTGCCATGCCTTCCAAAGAGACGTTGAAATCCTGCAAATGATTGCACACAGCCAAGCGACTGTGTACTGGGATATCAACCGCAGCCATATCGACACATAGAAAGATAAGTACAATGCCATAGAATGAAGCACAACTGGGTAGTAATTCAATAGAAAAACCATTTTAAAATATCAAGCTTGAAAAGACCTATGTAACTATAGGTAGGTTTATCCGTCACCACTGTCAACCGGAAACAATAGTGAGGGGGTCGTGGACTGATATAAGCACTACTCGAGAGTCTCACAATAAGACCAGTACGATAGGTGCACCATGGTGCAAGGATCCTGCTCATATACGGAACTGTGTACAGAAACCCAGGACATCAGTGAATTGTGGTGTACCAGAAACTCACCTCAGTACCTAGAAAACCCCAACCAGCTAGCATCAGTGTCACTTTAGCTCTTCGTCCTATAGAAAAGTAACCAATGATTAGACAACCTAGAACATGCGACTTAGAATAAACCCAGGAATGGTGGGAAGGGAGAACACTCTTTCGTTATACTCTCATACCAGTCCACAACAGGAGTAAAATAAGAGACACGGGTTAGGTTAAAATATTTATTTTAACGACGTGCTCTCAGGTGCAGTATCTTTGCTAACATAAGCAGACATATGATTAAAAATTATATGATCAGCATTGTTACAATTCCATAAAATACAAAGGGAGAAATCGTATTACAATGATGGTGAAAACAGGTCTTCTAGTGCCTAGTTATAACATGACAGGTATAACTGAAGAAGATCTCCTAGGCTTCTACGAGGGACCCCATTACCTCTACTCTCAGCAAGAGTAAATCACATCAGGATCAGCAAAAGCTCTCTGCATCCCTGGAAACGGAAAATCTTCCAAGTGTGTGAAATCATGGCAACTGTGCAATAATAAAGGCACCAGAATCTCAGTTGGCTCACAGCTGCCATTTGTTGTGTCTAAAAATCGTTAGCCGATCATTTCGAACAACAGCTACCATGTTATGATAACCTTGATGGCTTCAGCACTCACTGTGCAGACTAGGGGCACGATGTACGTCTAGGGATGTCGAAAACAAGCCTTTTCCCATGTGCAGACATTCACGAAGCCTAACAGCTATATGCAGTGTTGCGTGCAAAAGCGGCAAAAAGGTAAAATGGTGTTTAAAATTCGAATAAGCCATGCTAACATAACGTGTGCAAACCAGGCCTAGGCCACACTACAGACATTTTCAAAATTGTAACTAAAAACCCTACTTTACCATTAAAGAGGATTTTAAATCACAATGTTTTTAGACACCAAACATAAACTTCCTACCTGCTCCTAATCAAACGTTAGCACTTATTAAATACAATGTTATCCTATGTGAGAGATAGGACGCACAGTAGGAAAAACGTGTACAGGAATTCTTCACTACCAGAATATGTAAAATTTAAAAGTACATGTCTAACCTTTAAATTTCAAGGCACCGTTGCCTGTGGGCTGTCTAGTACTTACCTTAGGGGTAACATGTATGTAATAAAAGGGGAGTTAAAGGCTTGGCTAGGGGGTTACTAAGCCAAGTCGAAATGGCAGTTTAATACTGCATTCGGATTGCACTGGCAGACCCGGGACATTGTGTTCCCCCACTTAAGTAACCCCTTAAAACATAAGTGCTGCAGGCCTACTAGGAGCATTTAATTTACAGGCCGTGGGTATACAGGATACCACTTTACTAGGGACGACTTATAAGAAAATTAACTATGCCAATTAGGTGTAAGCTAATTTTACCATGTTTAAGGGAGTGCGTACAAGCACTTTAGCGCAGGTTAGCAGTGGTAAGGTGCAGAGTCCTAAAGCCAGCAAAACTAATTTGGAAAAATAGTAGGGGAAAGCAAACGTTTTGGAGAAAAACATCCTATGACTGACCGGTCTAACAAGGGCATTTTTATTATTTTTACTGCTTCTTACGGCTAAGGGCAGTAAAAACCTGCTATATATCAGTCCATCTAAGTTAGGTGAACTGACATGCAGCCAATTCTCTGACAGCCCTTACTCTTTCGGGCCCTTGGAGATGTTTGGCCATGGTGGAGATGGAGTTGTCTCCACCATGGCCAAACTATGGTCCGCTTGCATTTAAATCAGACCGATACATGGACCATCATCTTGATGGTAAGGCTAATCCATTACTGTTGCGAAGGAGTATTCACACCACCAAGATATAAATCTGTCTGTCAGTCCTTAAAGTCCATATCCACCACAGGAGTACACTTCTAAAGCCCCCAGGACCCAGAGGTGGAACATAGAAACCATTCAAGGTCCACTTGTAACTGGCCAGTTGGGCAGTTGCAGAAAAGGTCTCTTGAGCTTGTTGTACCCTGTAGGTTAAGCAGCAGGTCTGTCTTATGACACTTGGAGTGTATTTGTTTGTCTTGGGTACAAAAGAGAACAGGTCAAGTCAAGTCAAGTCAGATAATTTATATAGCGCACTACATACCCAGAGGGTCTCAAGGCGCTTAAGGAGGGGTGGGGAATTACTTGTCAAATATCCACGTTTTAAGTTGCTTTCTGAATGCTAGGTGGTTCTGGGTAAGGCGAAGGTAAGTGGGAAGTGAGTTCCAGGTTTTAGCTGCCAGGTAGGAGAAGGATCTACCTCCCATGGTGGTTTTGTTGATGCGAGGTACAGTGGCAAGGGCTTGGTTGGAAGATCGAAGCTGGCGGGAGGGGGTGTAGAAGGACAGTCGTGTGTTGAGGCATTCTGGTCCGATTTCGTAGAGTGCTTTGTGTGCGTGGGTTAGGAGCCGGAAAGTGATCCTCTTATTGACGGGAAGCCAGTGGAGGTTTTTCAGGTGACCAGAGATATGTTCTTTACGCAGGATGTCTAATATGAGCCTGGCTGAGGCGTTTTGGATTCGTTGGAGTTTTTTCTGGAGTTTAGCGGTAGTCCCGGCGTAGAGGGTGTTTCCATAGTCCAGTCGGCTCGTGACCAGAGCGTGGGTGACCGTTTTCCTAGTTTCGGTGGGGATCCAACAGGTCCAGTCCTTCGGGGCTCCTCTCAGGTCACGGACAGCCAATCCAGTTCTCTTCTATTCCTCCTCCGGTACAGCAGTGTTCTGCAGTGGATGAGCTAGTGTGTGGAAATGAGGCCTGGGCAACGGGGTAAAAGTTCCCGGAGCTCACCCTTCCCACTGCAACCATCTTTAAGCTGGCAAAAGTCTTCAGCCACACTAAGCATGGGCTCCGAGGACTGGGCATGTGGGTAGTGTGCTGTGGTAATCCTAGTGTCCTCAGAATGAAATCCAGTTTGAATCAGCCACCATTTCAAAATAAATCCAGAAAACGACCTCTGGTAGGACAAAGGCAGGGTTCTTTAGCAACCAGACAGTGTGCACAAGAATCTTTAACATCCTGGTCCCTGCCTTTCAAGTATGCCCCAAGTGTTATATGTAAAAACCCAAAGACAGAAGACTGGTATTACAAAGCATGGTCTTTCAATAAACAGACAGTGGATAGACCAGAATTGCCTTAACATCTTTTGTCTCCCTTTCAAGGATTACATTTTGCTCAAAAGACCTGTCAGCAAAAAAGGGGGTGGTGATGGACGGAGCATTTGAACCAATCAAACACTCACACCCAGTCAACAGATCTGGGTTAAATCCATCACCGTTCTTTAGCCCACTCTGCCACCCCAGTTCAGACATGGCCATATGCAAATCAGTCTGACCCTGTGCCTCGTGGGAACAGTCTAGACCGAACTGCCAAGCCATGCCTTCCCTGGACCGGAAACAAGCTTCCTAGAACCGGTTTCTGGCATTTCATCTGTCTTCAGCCAGGCTTGCTTGAATCCAGTGGCAAAGTGAGCAAGGGACTCACGTCTGAGCATACCCTGCCAACTTATGGTGAACACAGCGGTACAAAAGAAGTGGTGATGGACGGAGCATCTGAACCAATCAAACACTCCCACCCAGTCAACAGATCTGGGTTTAATCCATCACCGTTCTTAGCCCACTCTGCCACCCCAGTTCAGACATGGCCATATGCAAATCAGTCTGACCCTGTGCCTCAAGGGAACAGTCCAGCCGGAACTGCCAATCCATGCCTTTCCTGGACCGGAAACAAGCTTCCTAGGATCGGTTTCTGGCATTTCAGCGGTCTTCAGCCAGGCTTGCTTGAATCCAGTGGCAAAGTGAGCAAGGGACTCACGTCTGAGCATACCCTGCCAACTTATGGCGAACAAAGCGGTACAAAAAGGTGGTGGTGAGGACGGAGCATCTGAACCAATCAAACACTCACACCCAGTCAACAGATCTGGGTTTAATCCATCACCGTTCTTTAGCCCACTCTGCCACCCCATTTCAGACATGGCCATATGCAAATCAGTCTGACCCTGTGCCTCATGGGAACAGTCCAGCCCGAACTGCCAAGCCATGCCTTCCCTCGACCGGAAACAAGCTTCCTAGGACCGGTTTCTGGCATTTCAGCCGTCTTCAGCCAGGCTTGCTTGAATCCAGTGGAAAAGTGGGCAAGGGACTTACGTTTGAGCATACCCTGCCAACTTATGGCGAACAAAGCGGTACAAAAGGGGGTAGTGATGGACGGAGCATCTGAACCATCAAAAACACTCACACCCAGTCAACAGATCTGGGTTTAATCCATCACCGTTCTTTAGCCCACTCTGCCACCCAGTTCAGACATGGCCATGTGCAAATCACTCAGACCCTGTGCCTCGTGGGAACAGTCCAGCCCGAACTGCCAAGCCATGCCTTCCCTGGACCGGAAACAAGCTTCCTAGGACCGGTTTCTGGCATTTCAGCCGTCTTCAGCCAGGCTTGCTTGAATCCAGTGGCAATAGAAGTGTCTTTTCCTTACCATGTATTAAAAACCCAACTTCATAATTGAAATTGATATTTAATAAATTTTAAAAGTGGTTGTTTATTTTTCTAGCTAGTCCCATTCCCATGATACAGTATTAGTATTTCAATCTGCACTCTGATTTTCTTAATGGGCTAGCTAGCCTTCGTACATTGAAAATCACATTTGGGTTCTAGTCGCTGTAAGAATGTTAACTTTAATTTTCTATATGTTCTAGTTTTAAATACCATGCGACTTGCCTTATGGGTTACAAGGCCTACATAGCGGCCTACATAGCGGTGGCTGTTCTATACTTGAAATGGAAATTTTGACCTGTCAAATGGCTTATTCTGACAGGTCGAGTTGCCTTTTGAAGCCAAATTTACACTGTCACTGTAGTGGATGTTATCATAGGTGCTGCAGACCACTAGTGACTTGCAGGCCTGGCTACTCTCTGTACCATATACTAAGGGCATGTAGGTAAGCTAAATATGCCAAATAGAAGTATACCAATTTGACCATGTTTAAAGGGGGAGTACAGGCACTTTACTGCTAGTAAAAGGGGAAAATGGACACCGTTCTAGAGCCAGCAAAAGAATAGCATCCAGTAAAAGGCAAACAAATCTGTGGTGACCATGCAGAAAAGGCGGATTTCCTACATTTGCAAAGCCAATACCACTTAGTCCCAGCATCTCTTGTGTTAGGATGGTACATTGCAGACAATGCGTAGGACCAGGTGGGCAGAGTCCATCTCTTTACTTTAAGCTTGGGGATACCAGAGTGAGTGGGCAAGAACCCAAAGGTGAGGGACACTCAGTTGTGGTGAGTACCAGCCACCTAAGCCCATCCAACTTCTTCACTTGAGCAACTGTAAGTTAGAATCTATGGCTTTAGAATGAGGCCCTCTCTGCATTGGCCAATCCTGGTGGGACCATGTCTGGTAATGATCCTCTTTTCCACCATTGCCATGTATGGACATCGGGAAGGACTTTGAAGGAAACAGAGGCCTGAAATGGCTTGGTGCACGGTCCATTTTCTTTTTTCCACAGGGTGTATATCATGTAAAGAGACTGATAACCATTTGATTTTTTTTTCAAAGTGTTTTATTGAATTTATGAGACCAAATAATACAATTAATACATAGGTAATATGCTGGGTATCAATACAAAGTAATAGGCCATAAATGATATAAAGCAAGATACAAAACATATAATAAAACAATACAAAACAATAATAATTGTTGAGATCAATAATTAGCTTGAGATTATATTTAATGAGCTAGTCTGTCATATATGCAAGAGGAAGGAGGGAGAGAGAAGAAGGAAAAGGGAACCATTACTTACTATGAGTTTTGAGATATGCGCAACAATCTTCAGTGAACAGGGGTGCAAAGTGTGGTTGTGGGTATATGTTGGAGAAAGAGGCACCGGCGGATGCTGATAATCCATGAGATTAATCCATTAGGTCTTCAATGAGATAGTGTCTACCCATAGATCTGCCTAAGGTGGTTTGTTTGTGGCGAAAACGTTGTCTAATCTGGCCCATATGTGATTAGCTGGGGATATCCGTGGGGAGTGTTGCTGGGAGATGTTGTCTGCGCCCCTAATGTGTGTGATCCATTTAATCCAACATTTAAATGAGGCCTTATTTGTGTCTTTCCAATTGTTTACGACGATTTTAACTGCTGATGTGAGTAGGAGGTCCATAAGAGCCATGTCTGCTTGGTTTCCTAACCCTGCTTTAAGAAAGCCAGCAATTAGTGAGGCCAAATCTTTCTTTAGATGGCAATTAAATAATGTGGATAAAAAAGAGAACACTTTGTCCCAAAAAGAGGATAGAGCTTTACAGTGAAGGATGAGGTGGGCTAAATCACCTACTTCTTCTTTACAGTTCCAACAAGTGGGCTCTGAGAGGAGGTGTTGTGCATGTAAACGTGCTGGTGTCCAATAAGTCTTGAGGATGAGCCATAGTTTCGTTTGTGATAAAACTGGAGACATTTTTTGATAGCTCACTGATTTCCATATCTGGGCCCACTGAGCTTCAGCAATAGGGTTTGAGGAGTGTTATTCCCAGAACAACGTTAATTTTTCATCAAAGTGCGAAGATTTAGGACGTAGGAGTTTATATATGTGGGAGACTTGGTGTCCAATCTGTTAATTTTTGTTATAAAAGCGGGGAGAGATCGTGTTGTTCTGTGCTGTTTGGATTTGGAGATGGCAGCTTTGAGCTTAAGGAAGTTATAGAATTCCATTTTAGCGAGTTTGTATGAATTTTGGATTTCTGAGAATGTCAAGGGATATGATGAACCTTCTAGTTGAAGTGGAAAGAAAATGCCATTATTTTTCCATGACTCAAAGTATAGGAGTTTACCATTGTATTTGATGTTGCGGTTGCACCATAAGGAAACAAGGTTTGAGTTTTTTATGCTTGTGTGGAGTTTCTTGTCTAGTTTTAAGAGAGAGGTTTTTTTATTTTTAAAAATAGATTTTGATCTATCTATTTTGACCGTATTGATAGTTAATAATGTGAGTGGGTTTAGAATATTTCGGGAGGCATTTTCTACTTCTAGCCACACTGGGGTGTAATTGTCAGGAGGGTAGAGCCAATAGTAGCCAGTTTTGCTAAGAAGACAGTTTGATAGGATTTATCGTCAGCCAGATTAACACCCCCTAATGATCTGTCTAGTCTGAGCTTTTTGAGGGCTATTCTAGCTTTCTTCCCCTGCCAAATGAATTTCGAAAGAAAATTGTTTAGCTTGTGGTGAAAGTCTTCGGTTAGTAGGAGTGGTAACATATTGATGAGGTAATTGACCAATGGGGTGATCATCATTTTTATTGTTTCGATCCAGTCCCACCAAGTGATAAATTTAGGGGACCATTTCTCCAATAGCCTTTTAATCTTATTTAGTGTTGTGTGTTCATTGTGGTGGAATCATATCTATTATGATGCTCCCAAACTCAATTCCCAGGTATTTTATGTGTCCAAATTGCCATGCCAGACCTCTAGAGACCCTTACGGGTGATTGTGCGCTTTACAAATGTGGATTATGCGCCTAGGGCCTCTTTTGTGCAGTGAATATTTAGTGTTTTTACTTCTGATTTGTCTTTGTTTCGTTTATAGCCCGAGTGTTCTGAATATGTTTCTATAGTGTGCATAAGGGCCTTAATTGAGGGTCCCGGATTCTCTGTGACACTCAGAATGTCGTCTGCATAAGAGGCTAGTTTAACCTGTACATCCTTGAATTTTATCCCAGTGATTTGGGTATTTTGTTTTATGTCCAGTTTGAGTGGTTCTATGGCTAAAAGAAATAGGAAAGGGGAAAGTGGACAGCTTTGTCTCGTGCCTTGTTGAAGGGTGAGCGGATCAGAAAGAGAACTGTTGATTCTTGCGGAGGGTTTCGCGTATAGGGCCATGACCCTATTTATAAATGGTTCACAAAGGTCAAAGGATTGCATGCATTGATTTAAAAACGACCAGGAAACCCTGTCAAATGCCTTCTCTGCATCTAAAGTTATGGCTGCGGATGATATGTTCGTATAGGTCGCGATTTCTAGGATGTGACAGAGAAGGCGGTTATTGTCGTTAGACATGCAATGTTTGAGGAAGCCTACTTGGGAGTTGCTTATTAATTTTGGGAGGAATTTGTTAAGTCTAGTGGCCAATATTTTTGCATAGATTTTGCAGTCTACGTTTATGAGCGATATCGGCCTATCGGTTGTAAGGGATCTTTCCCTTCTTTGGGGATAACTATAATATTGGCTTCTGCCATTCAGTCTGCTATACCGCCTGAACTAGCGGAATTGTTGAATACCTTCAGCATGGTTGGTTGTAATAGGTCTGTAAATGTTTTATAAAATATGTCAGTGTAGCCGTCTGGTCCCGGAGCTTTGTTGTCTTTCAGGGTTTTAATGGATTTAGTGACTTCCGAGGTGTTTATTGGCTTGCCGAAGGCTAGTCTGTCTATTTCTGCTAGTTGTGGAATTTTAATCCTTTCCAGGTTTTGTGTGCATTTATGTAGGTTGAAAACCTGATCATTATGATATAAAGATTCATAACATTTAAAAAAAAAATCTTTTGATTAACAACCAACAAAGAAAAACATCAGGTGACATTAGATGCTGTCATAATTGCCATAGTTACAATTCCATATCATTCAAAATAGTAAGTACAATATATAGATAGTGGATCAAGGGCACTCATGCACCTCCACTTCTCCCACACATATCGGGGGCGTACAGATATCTCCCCGGTATTGATTCCAGTCCCCCCAAGCCTTTCCCCACTTCTCGGGACAACCAATTGCCACGTACACCGACCTCTCCCTAAACATACACCAGTCTAAATCTACAACCCATTTCTCGACCCAGGGCGGCTGGCTGGCTCCCCACAGTTGAGCAATATTACGCTTAGCTAAAATACATGCCAACGTTACCCATTGCCTCCTATGCGTGTTCAAATCCGTGGGCTCCCAAATGTTTAAAAGACATCTGCGGGCTTCCGGCCGCAACCCCACCCCCAGGACATCTAATAGCATGTCATGGATTCTCACCCAGTACTCCTGCACCACAGTGCAATGCCACAGTATATGCATGAAAGTTCCTATCTCCCCGCACCCCCTCCGACACTCTCCACTCTCCGCTCGACCCATATGAACCAGGCGAGGCCCGGTGACATATGTCTTGTGGAGAATCTTTAGTTGTACGAATCTAAGCCTCATCTGGACCGCCACCACCCGTGGGGAGGTAACCACCTCCTGCCAATCTTCATCATCCATCTCAACCCCATTTGCATTCCAGTGAGTCCTGACAAGTACTAGTGGGTCCTCCATGCAATTTATAAGCTTTTTATATATTAATGAGATAGTCTTCTCTGGGAGGTGGCCGTCCAGCACTCGGTCTTCAAGTGGGGAAGCCTCAGGAAGCGTTGTGTCTCTAGGAATATGCGTGAGTAGTGCGTGCCTAACCTGAAGGTAGCGATATTGATCATTGTCATGAAGGCGATACCGTTCCTGAAGAGAGCTAAAAGCGTGTACTGTGGCCTTCCCCCAAATATCTTTGATCTGCGTGATGCCAATAAGGTCCCATTTGTCAAATCCCTTGGACTTCCATAAACTCCCCAGCTTCTCCGATTTCCACAATGGGGTGGCTAGGGTAAGTTTCCCCTCCCACTTGAGATGCCTATTTGCCGCGTGCCACACCTTTTATAGTGTGCGCCGTTGGTCCCGCAAGGGGGAACCGGTGGTGTCTGGCATAGAGTGCCCTGGTGGAATCACCCCTTGGCACCTGCCAACGGTCCATGGCATACCCGGGATCCCCAGGGGGGCCGTATATAGCATGGTTCACTGCTGCTATTTTGGAGGCCCTGTAGTATTTCCGCAGATCCGGCAATCCTATCCCCCATCATACCAGGGGAGAGTGAGTTTAGAAAATGCTATATGGAGTGCACCGTCCCAGAGAAGCTCTCTCTGGAGAGCTTCTATTTCCCTGAAATAGGAGGCCGGCACCGGGTCCATTGCATTCTGGAGTGCGTAGAGAAATCGGGGAAGGGCCATCATCTTAAACTGTACCGCTCTTCCCGGGAGCAAAAGTGGAAGCGCCTTCGAATGCGCCACACCTCCTTTAAACCGAGTCAGGGAAGAGCCCAGATTGTTAGCATATCTCAACTTTGGGTCAAGCGTGACATAAATAACGAGGTACCGGGGGCTAGGGAGAACATGGCGGCTAGCTAGCGAGGCTGGTCGGGAGTGCCGGTCTTAGGCGGAGTGCTACGGCGGGTGAAAGACGGGAGCAACAGCGGTATAGCAAGTAAGGACGATGGACTGCAACGGTTATCAAATACACTAACTCGCGTAATATCAATGCGTGTGAGGGTGCGAAGGTTTGGGCGATAATAGCAAGATAGTGACGCTGTGGGGCTAGAGCGCTGAGAGGAGGAGGAGTAAACGGCCGGTGAGTGGAGTCTACGGCGGCGGTCTATGGAGAACGCGGAAGAGGGCAGTACAAGCTGCACTGCACTAGTGGCAGTGGAAACGGCTGAGGAGGGGACTGAGAAAGGAGCAACAGGAACGTCGGTGGTACCATCGCCGAAGGGTTTTGAGCGCTGGAGCTGTGCAGCTCTAGAGAGAGGCAGAGGTAGGCGGGCGGCTGCGAGGCTTCAGTTCTCCGCTGGTGGGGCTGTGGGGAGAGGGACAGCACAAGAGGGGAGTCGTTTACAAACTACTGTAAATCTACCACAGGATTCAGCTGGGGGATCAAAAAATTACAGGGTGCAGGATACACGGCCAAAGGAGAAAGGAAAGAGCCCACAAAAATTCAGTTCAGGTTACGCTTTGAGGAGCACAGGGAAGCCTATAGCGGGGGGTTTGGCCCCTCATAATACACAACAGAAGATAAAAACTTCCTTCAAGCTGAATTTAAATTTTTTTAAAACGCAAACAAGAAGGTCAGGAATTCTTGGGAAAAATATCTCCATTAATCCATCTCTAAACTCTTATTTCAAACCTGTTCCTAAGACATTGGTTCTTGCAAGAGGTTGCAAGCAAGAAGAGTCAAAAACTGAGGACTGGGCAGAACACTTGAGCCCAAATCGCTACAAAATTTTGGAGGTGGAGGAGGCTGCGGACACAGAAGCAGGAGAGATGGAGCCCGAGGTCGACAGTTTGTCAGAAACTCTAATAGAAGGGGGCCCATTGAAAAGCCCGATAGAATCAGGAAATCATAAGGAAGGAAGAGTTAATCAGAATGGGGGAGAGATTGATGGGGTTGAAGACGAGGATGCTGCTGCAGGAGACGGGGTGCTACACTCAGATAGTATGGTTATCGCCCTCCTGAGAAAATTAGATTTAGATGTACATCGGGGGTTTGAGGAATCTAAGAGCAAGCAGGATGGAATCAGGGAGGCAGTGGGTCTACTGGAGGCTAAGTTTGATGAGTTAAATACACGGACAGGAAAGCTTGAACAAGAGGTTAAGGAGATGCAGGAGGCAGTGGAAGATAATTGTAAGGAGCTCGAAGAGGTTAAAAGCAGAGAAAGAGCTTACGAGGATCGGTTAGAGAGGTTGGAAAACATGCAGCGAAGAAATAACCTGAAAGTTTTGAAGCTTCCAGAGGGAAAAGAGGGGGAGGATTTAAAAGGTTTTGTAGTCCATTTATTAAAATCTGAGCTGCAGTTGGAGGAGTCTGAAGAGGAGATTGCTGCTGACATACAGAGGATTCATCGCGATCCCTTCAGACTGAAGCCAAATCGGTCCAAGCCTAGAAGGGTCTTGATTAACTTTCT
Source organism: Lissotriton helveticus (assembly GCF_964261635.1). Taxonomy (NCBI): domain Eukaryota; kingdom Metazoa; phylum Chordata; class Amphibia; order Caudata; family Salamandridae; genus Lissotriton; species Lissotriton helveticus. Next base: position 513,266,965 of record NC_136070.1, read on the forward strand.
TACTTACAGTCTAAAAGAAAAGATCCTTGCCATGGCATTGAAAAAGGGCTCTCTTATGGCGGGGGAAGTAAAAATTGAGATCAGATCCGACCTCTCGGTAGTTACTGCAAACAGGCAGTGGGAGCTAGGGAAGCGAATTGAACCCCTAAGGAAATTGGGGGCGACAGTGCAGTTAAAATTCCCAGCTTTCTTAAAAGTTATGTGGAATAACAAAATGTACTCCTTTAGATTTGTTGATGATGTAGACAATTTTCTGGAGTACTGCCAAGGCGGTGGTGCATAGTTAACTGATGCAGTTCGAACTTACGGCTTGCATAATTTGTAAATCTGTAAATAGAATAAAACAACAAATTAACAAAATCAAAAAAAATAAATAAAAAAAATGGGTTATGTAGAGAAGCTAGGGTAGCACGTCCGTTGGTGACCGGCACTCAAAGGGCCTAGGTTTGGGCCTTAGGAAGTTGGAAGGATTTTCCCAGGGAGGGGGGGAATGGGGAGGGGGGAGACGGTTAGGGCATAGAGGTGGGGGGTGGGATAGGAAGAAGGGGGGGTGAAAAACAAAAATGTTCTCATATGCTAAGGACCACCTTGAGGGTAAGAATTCGGAGATTAGTATATGATGGCGGAGGGTAAGAGTGCGGGGGTAAAAACACAAATAGTGAAATGGGTGTCATGGAATGTCAATGGTTTAAGGGTAAAAGCAAGAAGAGACAGGATCCGGAAGAACTTAAGAGATACTCCAGCTAATATAATGATCCTTCAAGAGACTCATTTAACTGGGGAGGAGTGTAAACAATTCCTGGGTCGAATTTGGTGGATAAGGTATTTTTACAGTTCACCACAAACAAGGGTTACTAGAGGAATACTGGTGATAATTAGAAACGGGCTGGATTGTCAGGTAGAGAGTAGTATAGCAGATGAGAAAGGTCGGTGGTTGATTGTGACTTTAAAGATAGTGGGTTTATTATACAATATTATTGGTTATTACGGCCCTAATCAGGACGATGTTACCCCGCTGCTAGAACTAACACAAGAGATGACTGGGCTTTCAGGTTATATAGTTCTTGCAGGGGATTTTAACACTGTACTTGATGCCAAGCTTGATAGATCCGTCAACAGCAGAGCCCAGGGAAATTGTAAAATGGCGGCCAGTGTTAAAAACGTAATAGAGCAGTTTGTGCTTTGCGATATTTGGAGGAGGCTGGCCGGGTCTGGGCTTGGATACACATACTATAACAAAAAATATAGTCATAGATCTAGAATAGACTTTTTTCTGCTAGATGCAAGACTAATCGACAATGTGAAAGAGGTGGTACACGTAGGGGTTCATTTGTCTGACCACTCAGCAGTCTCCCTAGAACTGGAAATTGGGTCCTGTGTTGTGGATTCAGTCTGGAGGCTAGACCGTACAGTTTTGTATGATCAGGAAGCAATGCAGTCCCTTCAACAGGAGCTTGAGGTATTTATCGAACACAACATAGGATCAACCAAACTAGATATTGTTTGGGAGGCCACTAAGGCCTTCCTCCGAGGCCGACTGGGAACCCTGGGGGCTAAGAGAAGGAGGGCATATTATCAGGAAGTACGGAGTTTGGAACAGAATATCCGAAAATATGAAATCATGATTATAAATTCAGGGGGAGCTCCTATGGAGAAGACTCTTCAAGAGCTGGAAGGGTTAAAGGAACAACTGACTGCTGTAATTAACAAAAGGGTGAAAGAAAGAAGGGAGGCTTCCAGGCAAGATCACTTCGAATACGGGGAAATGCAGGTAAACTTCTAGCATGGAAGGTTAGGAAGGATCGGGTTAAAAACATGATAAAAGAGGTTAAGGTTAAGGTTGGTACAGAAGAAAAAGTAGCCTCAAACACAAAGGAGATTGTGGAAGCATTTTATAATTATGTTGTGGAAGTGTATAGTGAAGAGTTACATCCAGACAAGCAGCAGATGAAGGAGTGGGTCAGAGTTCTAAAGTCCGCTACAGAAGAACACCGAAGAGTTTTGAATAGAGAGATCAGGCAGGAAGAGGTAGAGGAAGGTATTAGAAAGGCAAAAAAAGGCAAAGCACCTGGCCCTGATGGCCTTCCTGTAGAAGTATACAAGAGTTTGATGCAAGGGCTGGCACCATTATTAACAAAGGTGGTAAATGAGGTGTTTTCGGGAAATATGAAGATTCCGGCATCATGGGACCAGGCAAATATAATCATCATACCCAAACCTGGTAAATCTCCGATACACATGGATTCATATAGACCCATTTCACTCTTGAATTGTGATTACAAATTATTTACCAAGATTTTGGCAGATAGGCTGGGCAAAGTGATCCCGTATTTTATTCAGGAAGATCAAAAAGGATTTGTGAAAGGTAGACACTTAAATGAACTAACTTTTTCTCTGATAGGCAGTATAGATGTTGCTGTTGAACAAAAGCTTCCCCTGGCAGTGGTGGCTTTGGATGCTGCCAAAGCTTTCGACCGTGTAAATTGGGAGTTCTTGAAAATCTTACTTGAACATCTTCAGCTAGGGGAAAATTTTCTTCAAGCGATGTCACAATTATATCATACGCCAAACTCTAAGGTCTTGGTTAATGGAGTTCTCACAAAATCTATCAGAATTGCGCGAGGAACTAGGCAGGGATGCCCCCTGTCCCCACTCCTATTTGACCTTTATATTGAACCACTGGCCTGCAAAATAAGAGGGTCAGAGAATATTCCTGCTTTCAGATTCCAAGGGTGGTCAAAAAAGATAGGGCTATATCCGGATGACATTGTAATTTTAACATCGAATCTGACAAAATCACTGGTTGAAATTGAAAGCATTACAAAGAAGTTTGGAGAAGTTTCAGGATATCGATTAAATTCGGACAAAACTGAAATTATGGCTTGGAATATGGCGATGGAGCCTGGGACCTCAAAAAAACAGATCAGATACTTGGGGTTACAAATTACCCAAGATATAAAACAGCTAACATTAGTAAATCTGGCCAAAGCAAGGAAAGACATTACAGCACTACTGAGAAATTGGAGTTCAATACCACTGACAATGATAGGCCGGGTAAATCTGGTTAAAATGATGGTGCTTCCTAAGTTGACCTTTTTATTTGACTCTGTTCCCCTTATGTTTGAGAAAGAAGGCCTAGCTAAGCTACAGAGCGAAATTGGTTCATTTATTTGGGGCTGCAAGGGGTCAAGGCTTTCTTGGAAAAAAATTCGGAGAAAGTATGCTAAGGGAGGTTTAGCAGCCACAGACTTTCAATTCTATTCTTGGGCATTTTTGCTTAAGAACTGTAGAATGCTTCTTGGAACTCCCAATAATTCATCAATAGGGGACCTTTTTGCTGCCATGTTAAAAGTAGAAAAATGCCACAAGCGCGGCTTCTTATATAGATTTGCAGATCCAAAATACTTCAAAAAAGTTAGACTGAAGGTTTTAAAAGACCTAGCCACGGTGTGGTACCGCATTAGGCGTGTGACAAAAAATCCATATTTCAGCGTGGCAGCACCAATTTGGGAGGCCCCGGGGGCTCCAAGTTGGACGGAAGATGCTTTAGCTAGGGCTTTGAAAACAGAGGGCCCACAGGTATGGGGTGAGCTGTTTTGTGAAGGAGCCTTGCTACCGTGGGCGGTTTGCGAGCAACTCTGGGGTCGGAACTTTGCAAAATTTAAGTACTTGCAGATACAAAGCTGGGTAGTAGGTAAGGGAAAGTTAATCGGACGACACAATGAGTTCGAAGAGAAGCTGGTTTCAAACATTCGGATGAAAAAAGAAGTGGCAACGTGGTATTGGGAAATAGTCGAAATGGAGGATGGCCCTTTCCTACTTCCAGAGTTCCTGTGGGGAGAGCGCTTGCCGAGGATCGCAACAGAAGAACAATGGCAAGTAGATATGTTGATTCTTTACAAAGTGGTAAAACCTGCAAATTTAAGGAGGAATCACTTGTTCACTCTCCACAGGGCATACTGGACCCCAAAGAGGCTTGCAAAATTCAAATATGGGGGCATGGTGTTATGCCCAAAGTGCAAAAGTCCAAATGAAGATGATATTCATATGTTTGTGACATGCTCAGAGATTCAAGATTTTTGGGCAGCTGTAAGTGAAATGTTATCGAAAATGTTGGAGCTAAATATCACGGTAAGCCCTGAACAGATCATCTCGGGCAGACTGGACATACAAGGTAAGGGCCTTGATGATAATTCTAAGCTGTTTTTCTATGCCATTTTGATTGCTCGAAGAGAAATATGTAAACTTTGGATTTCGTCAGAGCCTTCCGACAGAATTAATGTGGATTAGAGCTATGAGAGCAATAGCTAAGTTGGGCAAAATAATAGGAAGCACCAGTTTTGGAATTTATTCTTAAATCACTATGGGTGAGGGAAATGGGAGTTAAATAATTGTTGACTTTAATGATGGGAGAAGAACAAGGTCCGATGATTAAGTCACTTCGGATGCTCTTGGAGGTCAATGCAACCTATATGCTTTCCTGCATCAGGTATGGCTGTGACACCTCCCACTTCTCTCAAGCCTACAGGTCTGCAGTGTAAGCAGTAGGAAAAAACCTCTCATAGTTGAGTTTGAAAACCACCCAAGGGCGTTACAAGATATGAAGAGGTGGGAAGTGGCGTATGAGGATAAAGAAAAAAAAAAAAAAAAAATAAATAAATAAATACCGAGGTACCTAAATCCTGTTGGCTCGATTTGTATCAAGTCTCCGGGATGACCGGTGGGCAACCTCTGAGAACGAAAAGCACTGATTTCAACCAGTTTATAGCAAAACCGGAGTACCTCCCGAATATGGCAAGCATATCCAGAAAACATATCAGGGATCCTCTTGGGTTGGTGAGGTAAAGCAGGATATCATCAGCGTATAATGAAATTTTGTCCTCCCATTCCAACGTCCACCGCAAGCCTCGAATTGATCTATCCCACCGAACACACGCCGCCAAGGGTCCAGGGCCAGAGCGAATAGGAGCGGGTAAAGGGGACTTCCCTGCCTCGTGCCCCTACCAAGGGGAAAATCGGCCGACTTTCAATTATTCACCACCACTCTAGCCAGGGGACCTGCGTATAGAAGGCATACCCAATTAATAAACTCTGGTCCAAAACCCATCTTCCCCAAAACTGCAAACAGGGAGGGCCACTCGATCCTATCGAAAGCCATGGTGGCGTCCAGTGACACCAGTACTGCTGGCTCCTGTATCGTTGGTGCCTTACCCAATATCCCTGTAACCTGCGTAGATTAAGGGCCGTATTCCGACGTGGCATGAAGCCGGACTGGTCCGGGTGTATCAACGTGGTGATGACTTTGACTAACCTCGTCACTAGCAGCTTCCCCAATACTTTAGGCTCAACATTCAGCAACGAGATAGGCCTATATGATGACCAGAGCGTCTTGGGTTTCTCCGCTTTGTGGATGACCACTACGTTGGCCACGCGCTGATCGTAGGGGAGCTGACCCTTCTCCCTACTCTCTTCAAACATGGATTGAACAAACGGAGCTAGTTTATTGGCACTCAGTTTGTACAGCTCAATGGGAATTCCGTTCGGGCCCGTGGCCTTCCCAGAATGCACACCTCTAATAACCAGTGCCACCTCGTCATTTGTAAACGGAGAGCCTAAGTATTCCCGGTTGTCATCCGACAGCGTGGGCATCTGGGTGCCTTTAATCATTGCCCTGTTTTCCTCCTCCGTGTACACCCCAGCCGAGGTATACACCCCACCATAATATTTTGAGAATTCGTCCACTACAGCTTGCGGGTCTATGATGATATTGGAGTTTTCTCCCTGAAATTCTGGCACCAGCCTCGAGGCCCATTCTCCCTTTTCTAGCCACGCTATCAGTTTACCGGCCTTATCCCCATGCTCTTACACCCTGCTTTGAATCTCCTTGTTCCGCACCCTAGCCTTGTCCCTAGCTAGGCTTCTATATTCATCCTGCCTCAATTTTAACCGATGTACACCCTCAGGGGTTGTTGCTCTGGACACCTCCTCCTCCAACCTCGTCACTTCTCCCTCTGCCCTTTCTATGTCTGCCTGTTCTTCCGCGCAACCAGGGACAAAACCTCCCCCCGAATAATGGTTTTATATGCCTCCCACAGAGTCTGCCCCGAGTCCACTGTGTCTCTATTTTCTTGGAAGTACCTCTCAGGGATTTTAACAATCTCTTTCTTGGTGGCGGGGTCTTTCAAGTGCCATGCGCTGATAGGGGCTACTCTGAATACATCCATCTGTCCGATTTCCAACTGAAGCTGAATTGGAGAGTGATCAGAGATTCCTCTTCCCAGGTGCCGCACCTCCCAAATCGTAGCGGCCTGTGCCGCTGGTACCAGTACATAATCTATTCTAGAGAGGCTGTGGTGAGACGCGGATACATGTGTGTAGTGCACCCCAAATGGATTACGTAACCTCCACCCATCCACCAACCCCGTTGTTTCTAAAGATCCGGGAAGCCACCTCTACGCTGGCCAAAGGGCTCGACAGGGTATCTGTCCACCTTTCCGTCTACCACTGCATTAAAGTCTCCCCCTATTACAAGGAGACCCAACGGCAAAGTTAGGAAAATTGCACCCAGGTCCCTGAAGGTGTCGGATTGAAGGCCAGGCGGGACATATACAGAGACAAAGGTAACCGTTCTCTCTTCCCACTGCCCCAACACCCCAATATACCGTCCTCGCTGGTCAGCCCAAGTAGCTCGAATATGCAGGGGAAAATAATTTTTCACCAACCCCCTAAACCCCGTAGTGAATCCAGCATGTGCAGCCAATTTATAACCCCCTTTGTGCAGGGCCATGCAACGATTGCCAATAAGATGAGTCTCCTGTAGCAGCACTACGTCTGGGGAATTACGTCTAATCAATTGGCTAACCATTCTCCTCTTAATTTTATCACGAGGCCATTCACATTCCAGCTAAAGACATGTTTCCCTGATCGCCGTCTAACCTTTGACATTATACTGGAATGGAATCCATATTGTCAATACAGCCACAGCATTTGCCCCTGATGTCAAAAAGGAAAAAGGAAAAAAAAGAGAAGAACACTTTTCAAACAATCCTTCAAACAAGAAAATCTCAAGACCAAAAAACCCCATCGAACCCAACCCCCACCTCCCCCCCCCCGCACTCCTGCATATGGCCGACACCCATCCCCAACTAGCAGTGTGCCTGTTGCCCAGCACCCCAGCTATGAAGTAACTAAAGTTAGTAATGAGGAGGAGGCCATTGCCCCGCCCCTCCCAGCCCAAGAAGCATACCCCAGGCCCGGGGTCCCCCAAAGCTGTCTTATAGCCAAGTGTTCTGGCATGAATCTAGCCCTGGATCCGCCCCGCTACCTGACATATCAAACCAATGTGAAAGTTCTGATGGCTGCTCTCATTCCTGCTCCTGCTGTCCGCCACTTCGTCCACCATCTCTCCCTTCCGGACCTTCCGCATGTCTGCTGTCCAACTATCCCGAAGCAACCTCCGGGTTGTCAAAAAACCAGGCCCTCCCCTCAATCTCTACGCGCAGGCGAGCTGGAAACATCATAGCATACTTTAGTCCTTTGGCACCCTGAGTTTCTTCTTTACCGGGATAAAACTCTGCCGTTGTTTCTGAACCATCTGAGTAAAGTCAGGGAAAAAGGAAAGCGTGACATTCTCATACCGCAAGGGGGCCCCTGCGCGTGCTGCCTGCTGGATCGCATCCCTGTCTCGAAAATTTAGCACCCTCGCGATCATCGGGCGAGGGGGGGGGGGCTAGGCTTGGGTTTCCCCCTGGCATCCCGTGGGCGCGCTCAATTGTAAAAAAGTTGCCCAGCCCCTTGGGCTTCAGATGGTTGAGGATAAGATCTTTGATAAACAAGTCTGGCGCGCTCAATTGTAAAAAAGTTGCCCAGCCCCTTGGGCTTCAGATGGTTGAGGATAAGATCTTTGATAAACAAGTCTGGGGCCGGTCCCTCTGGCTTCTCAGGTACCCCAAGGATGCGTACGTTATTAGGCCTGGCTCTCCCTTCATATTCGTTGAGTTTCCGGTTTGTTAGATCCCGAGAAGTCTTAAGATCACGTACCTCCTGCTGCAGCAGTGACACATCATCAATTAAACTAGCGGTCCTTATATCAAGCGATTTCACCTTTTCGCTCTTCTTCGTGAGGTCGGCCCGTATCAAATTAACCTCTATGGTGAAGGTGTCAAGTTTATTGTCTAATACCTCCATCTTCTGACCCAGGGAGGATTGGACTCCGCCGAAGGTCTCCGTAACGTCAGTGAGCGTAGGCTCCATGGAAGAACCCAAAGAGTCACTCCCCACCGACTGAGAACGCTTCGACTCGCAGGGGAATTCCGGGGCATTGTGTAGCGATCTAGCTTGTTGGCTTGTATTTGTTTCGACCTCTTGGAGGACCTGGACAGGGGCTTCTCGGTCTCTGGCTTGGTCGCCATTCTGACGTCCGCCACTCTCCACCACAAGACACGGAGCCCACCCGGGTACCGGAAAGCGCAGATTCACAGGCTCAACCCCAGGGGGAGCCCCAACAATGCCCAGGTGGAAGCCAGCAAGCGTCCATACACTACCGCCTTCTGCTGGGAATGCAGGACGCGACCCAGCACCCCCACAATATTCACTCACGGGGTGGTGGTAAGCTCTCCAAACACCTGGTCGGCAACTCTGTATCTCCCAGCTCACCAGGGCTCACGTTCCACTGGTACCATTGTGTAGAGTCGGGCCGGCCGAACTCGCAGGTCCACACCCCTCAGGGGCTCCACAATAGTCGCACAGACACCGAAAGACACCCACAGTCCCTCACCAGCGATGACTGAAATGCTATATGGGGAGGGCGTACGCACAATGTCCATGGGTCCGGTAACGCTGTCTCACAAACGCAACCACAAAGTCACACCGTCCCTCCAGGGACCGGCATCACCAAAAAGCCCTGCCACCTGGTCACGCCATGTTGATTCAACAGCTGCGCTCCCCGGATGTCCAGGGGTAGCGACCGCCACTATTTGCTGCTCAGGGATGCCCTAAAGCGCTCCGGACCCCGCTCTCCTCACCTTCGTGGTCCGGTATGTTTCTGATATAGGCTCCCCCCGAGGGCGATGCAGCACCGTCCTTTCTCCACAATCCCGCAGGCCCGCAGAGCACCGTGGCCGCAGCGGGAACGTCTCCTCTCCGCTCCACAGGGGGTTTGCTATGTCTCCAGCACCCGGCCGAGATCACTCTGATGCGGCTCTCATGTTGCGCCCCAGACGAGGTGCACCTCCCATACTGGCTCTCCGCCGGACCCAGGCAAGCCGGGCCTCCAGTTACTTACAGGGAGGGTTCCACGGGAGGATCACGGGCCCCCGCTGGTTGCCTGTGTGTCTTTTGCAGCCCCCGCCCGCCCGCCAATCAGTTCTGGGGCCGGACTGGCAACTTCTGTTTTTTCGGTCCCTGTGTTTATCGCTCACACCGCGGGCACAGCAAACACTCTAGCCCCTGGTCCGGGCGAGCAGAAGTCCGCAGATCTTCAGACGTGTAACTCGGGCCCCGGACGCCGCCGAGGACCCGGGCACACCGCAACATGCGTCAATTTCTAGCCTCTGCCAGGCTGTGGGGTGAAAGCTCAGGATTTGGACCAGGATGTTAGACCTGGGGAAAGGGGTCGACGGAGCTAAGCACTCATGCGGCCATCTTGGACCGGCGCGTGGCTCCTCCTATTCATAACATTTTTTAAAGCAATTTAATATTTCTTTTGTATTAGTGTGTGGAAGGTTGTTCATATCCTTGCACGATGAGATTCTGTGTTGATTTTGTTTGTGTTTGAGATTAAATAGCGAGCATCTTCCCCGCTTTGTTACCTTCGCCTAGTTTGAGTCCCTTAAATTTATTTATCCACACTCCTGCTCTTTTGCTCAAAATGTTGTTGAATTCGTATTTTTTTTGTGTGAGATAGTTAAGAGTGTTGTTGTTTAGAGAGTTGGCATGCGGAATTTCTATTTGTATTATTTCTTGTTCTAGTTTTAGTAGTTCTGCATTTTATCTTTTGTTGATTTTCGTTTTAATTTCTATAAGAACCCCCCTCAGAGTTGCCTTTAGCGCATCCCATAGAGTGTTTAGGCTTGTACCTGGGAGGTTGTTGTTTTTGAGATAGTTTGTGATTATGTCTTCGATTTTGCTTTTGTCATTAGGATCTAATTTGACATCGTTATTAAAAAGCCATCTTTTCAGTGGGGGCTTAGAATGGCTGCCTGTTAATAAGGTGTTAATGCATGAGTGATCAGATACAAGTTTCGGTGAGATGTTGGTCTGGTTGATTAGGTGAGTGAATGATCCCGATATTAATAGATAATCTATCCTAGTGTACGAGTTATGTGGGGCTGAATAAAAAGTCTAGTCTCTGGAGTTAGGGTGCTGAAGGCACCAAGAGTCCTTGAGAATGTATTTTGAGCATAAATTCTGTACTACGGCGTGAGATATGGTGGGGTGGTATTTGCAGGTAGATTGACAGTCTAGTATAGGGTCGAGTGGCAGGTTAAAGTCACCTCCTACTATGATTAATTCATCTTGTGGTAACTACTCTATTTTGTTAGAGACTTTACCCCAGAAGTTTGGCTCATCTGCGTTCGGTCCATATATGTTTACAACATGAAAGGTGTCATCCTCTCTGCATAAACTTGTGATTAGGAGCCTTCCCTCCTCATCATGTGAGCTTGATACTAGACTGATAATGGATTTTCTAGCTATTAAGGTAATTACGCCTTTCTTTTTGTTCCGCTGGTGAGCAGGACACTTGCAATATCCAGGTATTTTTAATGAATTCAGAGTCTTTGTTGGACAGTTTTGTCTCCTGAAGGAGTATGATATCTCCTTTTGTTTTTACTAAATAGTCCATCATTTTCCGGTGCTTAATCGAATGATTGAGCTCCTTCACGTTTAGGGAAACTATGTTAAGGTTGTCTGTGATACTGTGTATCATTGTATGTGTGTGTAATGGTGGCTGGGTTTGACTTTGCGCTGATTATAAATGCATGCTTTGAGTAAAGGTTCTGAAACACTGGGAAGCACATGGTGTGTGTTAAAAGGAAGTACGAAGGTGCAAACAGCTCCACATACACTCATGTGCTGATCTGATGGCTGGCTGTGGTGCAGAGTAGCAAGTAATAATAAGGAAAGGTGTAACAGAGAACAGACCAAGATTAGCAGTAGTAAACTTAAAATGATGAAGTTGAAAACAAAAACAAAAACCACAAAACCCCCAAACCCACACGCTCCAGCCTAGCCCTGAAAGCATCGAACGTAGGAGGTGCGACGGCAGGAGCGTCCATCCGCTGCCTCAGAGAGGGCTATGGTTATATATTAAATTACCTACTAAAGTATAGGAATTATGTAATGTACATTGATCCTAATTCGCCACAATTGGCAATAGAAGCACCAAATGGCATCAAATAGTAACACATAGCATCAAATAGCGTAAAATCACAACAAATACCATTAAGTAGCGACAAATGGCATCAAATAGCTCCTCCAAGTGTAACTATTGTGACTGGCACGCTTGGGTTTCACCTATTTATAAGTGGTTATGAAAACGCATAGTGTTCATGTAATTAATACTTCTGAATAACCCTGAACTTGGTTAATAATTCGATTGAACAACCCTGCGATAGGGTGACAACAAAACTCTTACAAGGAAGACCATAAAAGGCGAGCGTTTACATACTTGAAACCCAGTTAACAGTATATTATAATCTTAAACAGTAGATTTAAACAAGAACAGTAAGTCAAACCGTGTAATCCTGTTATATGGAGGTATTACTCCACATGGGAGGCAGATTTGAGCTGATCGACTGGATAAGCAACATCATGATTTCCTTTTGTTAGAGAAGGAGTTAGCATGCTCTATGTCTTGTGAGTTCGGGCTGTACAGGAAGATCCTCAGTTCATTTTTGGATCAGTGAAGAAGTGGGCTTTTCCATTCTCGGTGATTTAAAATGTTGCTGTGCCTGCAAATGAGAATTGGGTGTTTCTTTCTCGTAGTTGTCTGAGCAAGAGGAAGCCCTTTCTTGTATCGACGGTGGTTTTAAAATAGTTCTGTGTGAAAGTTATTTTGTGTCTGTTTCAAGTAATCTGACAATTTTGGCGTGCAAAGTTGAGGATGGCCTCTGTATGGTAATATCTCAGAGGTTTGCAGATGATCGGACATGTCGTTTTCCTTATCGTTGCGTTGTAAATTGCTATTCTGTGTGCGCAGTCCATTTCCAGGTTTTTATGGAATTTTATGCCAGTGATTTATGGAATCCAGTTTTCGAGGAAGGAAATACAGAACTCTGCGGAATCCTCTGACCCTTCCGGTATTCCAAAAATTCGGATGTTGCCTCTTCTGTTCCGACGCTTGTCCAATGTCTCTTTAGGCTGTTTGTGGTGGCAAGCAGGGAGTTTATGTCTTTGTTGGAGCGAATAGCGGAGTCCTCTTTTCCGCAGCGTCAATTTTACAATTGATAGTATTCATGTCAGCACAAATGGCGGTCGATTCCAATTGCATATCGTCTGTATTTTGTTTAGTGGACTTTGCCAGGTCATGCACATAAACTTAGTTTTTTGAGGATTATTTCTATCGTGCTGCTCAGATCGGCCTTGGGTTTGATAGGAGAGTCAGAGTTGACGGCTCAGCTTTGGAGCGTTTGTAGTGATCTTTAGAGTCTTTCTCAGCCATGGTATTCGGTGATGTGTAACTGGATATTGAAGTAAGTGATTTAAGAGTGGATACTTTAGTTGTGTGTTCGCTCTTTGCTCTCGTTGCACTCTTCTGCATGTTTTTAATCCACTTATTTGCAAAAAACGGAAGAAGGTGTCTTAGGTGTAGATTGCAGATCATTAAGCTCACTTTTTTTCCACTCTTTGCGTGTTTTATTGGTGGAGGCATATGTGGCAAATGAGGCTTTAGGTAAAGCAGCACTACCTGTTGTGGTGTTTTAGAACAACAGCACAGGTGCACCACACAACAACATTTGAGCAATAGGGACAATTATAAAGTCCCTATCCAGAAAGAAAAGTGCTGCAGTTTTCTTTTTATTCCAGTTTCATTTTGCGTAGATAAAAACAGAGTCCAGTTCTAATGACTCAACACACAGTACAGGACTTCTTCAGGGCTGTTAAACACAAACACATAAATATACCTATATAAGAACAACATCTACAACAAATATACATATATATAAAAACAACACTTACAACAAATATAAGACATCCTATGCATAAAACACATGGGCTAAAATTTATCCCATGCTCACATCACATTAGTTATGCATAATTTGCACATTTTACACAGCAATGACAGACCAACAAACTATTAAACAGTTATTAATTTTTTATATTTACATTATGTAATCCTTAATAATAATTGACACATACTAAAGGCCAAAAGTCCCAGCCGGGACACGATTGTCAGAGATATCCTCATTTATTATCTATCTTAAATGCCATCATATAAATCACACTACACAACATGAAAAGGGACACTGTAATTAATTAATGGTAGTTGCAACTCAAATTAAGACAGAACAAGAAAAAGAAAGAGAAAAAAGAGAAAACGAAGAGGGCAGATGGAGGTAGGTGTGACGTTACCCATCAGGGCTTAAGAAGAGAAAAGAGCAAAGCAATCAAAACTCCTAAAACAGTACTGTCATGGAGAGAACCCCATCTACTCATAATCCAAAACCATAAGGAAGTCCGATCTAAGGGGCTTGGAGAGTCACAGCTTGATCTATATGGTCAATCCCCCCCAATTCACGAATCGAGAGAAGGTGTAGCAAGACACCAGAAAATCAATAGCGCTGTGAGATGATCATAACTGTGAAATAAGTGAATACCCACCACTAGATGATGGTGGAGTCAAATACTTCCAAGAACTGAGAGGTCCTATAAATCTCTGCCCGTAAGCTGTTTCCCATACAGTAAATTCTATACTGTAAATAACAAAAAACAATATAAGTTGTAATGTGAACTGTCAATAACATGAATAAAACTTTATTAGTAGCAAACATTCCATTTCTTCTGAACTTACATTATATCAAAAGTTTGGTGCCATCTAAGTGGAGGCCACAACGAAAAGTAAACTCGGTGCACGTCCCACCCTGATAGGTTCCAACGCCGCCAGAATATATAACGATAAAGTTCAAAGTAAATCCTGTAACAATTTATCTAAAGCAAAAAATTGAGAATTACAAGTCCATCATACGAACCCCATAAAGGCATGACCAATATTATTGACACCAGCGCTACTTAAAACCAATGGGAACTCAGTAGCATTTACATATTATCCTACTCGGATGATGAGCCTAATACGTAAACACATACCTTCCGAATGTCACACGAAGGTCTAGAAATAAGACGGATGAACCCACTTGATGACGGATAGGCTTATGCGATGGAAAGCACCCAAAGCTAGACCTATGGGGAAGTAATTATCTCCAATCAGTAACATCCCTTCCATATCCCAGAATACAAAAACAGTTAAGCATATTGACTAAACACATTATATAGACTGGGTAGAAAGGAATATACACTGTCTCCCTAATCCCTACAACCCCGAACACCCGATAGGAGTGTATAACTTACTCATAAAGCTACAAGGAACAGGGGACGTCCCATCGCCAAACAATTCTTTAAATAGTAGACCAAAGAAGCGGGTAAACAGAAGCCTATAAAGGAAATAAATGGCCAAATCAGGCAGACAAACCATTGTTAATGACCCCCGACGTGGACCATAAAGAGTTGTACTCATATTATATTGAAAACTAGTAACAGCACCTTGCATGCACAAGTCTAAGAAACCACAGCCCACTTGAGACATGCCCCTGAGGTATGTAAGAATCTCATATGCGGCCCCCTATTCACCGGTACATAAAAGAAAATATAGTACCGGTATCTAAAAAGATCACAAATGATAGGAGCAGAACGCGAACCTTAGAAGCGTGGTTTATGCGCTACTGCAATAGCAAAAGGGAAGAGCTGTGCAGCCCGTCCACATAATTCAAATCGTCAAGCCATTGAGAACCCCCAAAAGGCAATGAGACAACCATTCATAGTGGGTACAAGTGTGAAGTTAAATGTAATTAATAGTTAAACCCAGATGAAAACGCCGCCACCATCTAGGTTACCGCGATGCTTCTTTGCGTTCAAGAGAGTACTAGGAAAGCTCCCAACCTTCAGCCGGATTATAAGCAAGTTCAAGACTATCCCCATGCAGTCATAGGAACAACGGAACAACATCGGTAATTAGTTGTCCCCAAAATCCACATGCCGACATCAGACTTACCGCAATGTAATAGTTGCAGTCAACGGAAGCGCTCGAAAACGTGGAAGCAAAGGCAAGCCTGGCAGCAACCCGCTATAGTATCTATGTAGGGTTGAAATAGCACGGGCATCCTAAGAAAGCCGGAACACCTACATCCGGTGAACAAGGCATGTCCAAACACAGGTCATGTGATACGTTCCTAGTGTGGCGGCCATATTATAATGGTAAATATCGAAACCAAACCCAACCAGCATAGAAGTCTATGGAGAGACATAAAGCTAACAGAAGTATTATACTCCTACATATCAGAAGCGTCATGAGACAAACAATATCCCAATAATGGTCGCTGCACTGACAAATTGAACCGCATATCTGAGCAATAAACGCACATAATAATCAGCGCGTGGCGTAAGCAAATCTCATCAGATCCCCTGGTGCATTACTATTTCCGCAATCCATCGTGGAAGGAGAGCGATTATCCTTAATTTGTATTCAAACTATTAAGGGATACAATTTCACATGCTCAGAGGCAGTATCCCGGTATCGTTACCGGTGCAGCGGCCATCTTGAAATGGGTTAATACCATTAAAAGGGGGCTCAATGTATTCAAGACTTGAAAACTAGATAAACGGAACTGTATTGAGTTGCTTTAGTATACTCAAGGTCTAAGAACCTTCATATATAAATATGAAAAACCACCAAGATTATGAGGCAAAAATTTGTAAACCATGAATAACTTGAGTGTATGAGTAGATGGTAGAATCATACCATAGGGGGTATAATGTAAAGATCTTAAATTGCCGAATTCAATTCCTGAGAGCATAGAATAACCCAGTGATGAGTAAAGACGTACAAATATCAGGTGGAAAGAAGAGAGAGAGAGAGAACAGAGAAGACAAACACAAGCTTATACAAATATGGATCAATATTTGTTTAGGGCCAGGGCAGACATGATTCAATTGACCATTGCATCACTCATGACCAGTACAATTAAAGAACAATTGGCCCGATTCGAATTTTTCACTATTAATTCTCAGAGCTCCCAAATGTGTCATGCAAATGAGAAAGGGGAGAAGACCGCTTCGATGTACAAATACAGTTAAGGGTATGATGCAGGATAGTATTCTTACAAGAAATAGTGCATTTCATCATCACTATTGTGACCTAATTCAACACGTTGGAATCTGCAAATCCACCCTGCTTCATTCTTTCTTAAAGCCAATTCCCTATTCCCTCCCCTTGGGTGGGCAGGGACATGATCTATGCCCATAAACCACAAGTCCTCACAATCTGTATGATTTGCCTGCATGTGAAAAGTAAGGGGATATCTAAGGTCTCCATTGCAACGCGCTCGCACATTCTCCTGCACTCTTATCTTTAGAGCCCTTTTGGTGCTACCCACGTAGATCTTATCACATGGACAGCCCAATATATACTTTACATATTTGGAATTACAGTTATTTAGGTGGTCTATGGTATATCTGCGTTTGGTGTTGAAGCAGAATTTCAACCGACAGACCTTACACTCACTAAATGTGTAAAACCCTGTCATTGTGGATGTGATCCAGGTTTGAGGTTTGCGAGTAGTGACATAACTGGGACACAGCATATTACGTAAGTTTTGTCCCCTCCTGTATGTCACCTTCGGTTTTGTGGCCAAGGTATCTTGCAGACTTGGTATATCCACCAATAGGTGCCAATGTTTTCTAAGAACATTATATACCCTGCTACTGCGTTCATTATATTGTGTGTTTGGGGCTTTTTTGGTCCTGTTGCTGGAATTTGCTGTTAAGGTCAATACCCTAGGAACTTTCATCACTTTCTGTGTGCTTTACTCAGTGTAGCCTCCAGATACCCCCTATTTAGGAAGAGCTTTTCTGTCTCTCCTAAGTTCAATAAGAAGCTATCTAAATTTGTGGAGATGTCGTGCTTTAGGAAAAGCAGCAGATCGTTTACGCTCACTTGTTTGCACACTTTGCGCACTTTACGTGTTTTTGGTGGAGGTATATGTGAATACGAGGCGCAAATGAGGCTTTAGGCAAAGTGATGCAAAATGAGGCTTTAGTAAAGCGGCTCTTCCTGTTGTGGACTCGTCTGGCTTTACCTGTGTGATCCTTGAGGTGCGCTTCTGATAAAGTGACACAGTTGTGTTGCCTTAATTTTGTTCTGAAAAACAGCAAAGCTCTTGCACACAATAATATAGGGTTTGCAACTGGTAGACAATAATAGTCAACACAACACATATATAGCACGAAAAGGACAGATGCAGATTCTTGGTTGTGTGTCTCAAGATAGGTTGTTTAATAGGTCCACAAACGGCCTTATTGATCCACAACCAGCCGACACGTATTTCGTCGTGTGGAAGTTATCCACAACGACTCTTCAGGGCTTGTGGCAGGCCTGTAAATACACAGGTCTTGAAGAGTAATACTCAATGTGGACGTGAATCAGTATCTGTAGAAAGCTAATTGATAGCGCGGAAGGTAAGCCAAAAAATCACGGAACCAGAGAACAAGTGTGTATGTCTGCATCTGTCCTTTTCGTGCTATATATGTGTTGTGTTGACTATTATTGTCTACCAGTTGCGAACCCTGTATTATTGTGTGCGAGAGCTTTGCTGTTTTTCAGTTTTGTGAAAGTCTGTGATTTTCATTCTTGAGCGGTTAAGGGCTTTTCCGCTCGCTCTGAATGCACCACACCGCTACTTAGTATTTAGATACCTGACGTATACACTAGGCAGAGCGCCTCACTTTAACTGAGTTTTTCGAAAAAATCCCTCATTGCTGCATTAATTTTGTTCTGTTCCCAACACAATGACAAAACACTGTATATATCGCATGGTATAACAGTTGGCGCCATTTTGAAGTCAGGCACAGAGACTGGCAGAAGAGGTAGACTTGAACTTGGATGCAGCAGAAATATAGTTAGGTGTGTGAGCAGAGATGGTTCACCAAGCTCACTGGGTTAATTGATCGATGGCAGATCTGGCCGCTAGCTTTTGCACTAGGATTTCGCATTCCATAAGCAGGCGCCAGCTTATATATACCTGGGCGTCAGATCCCTGCTACTGAAGACCTTATTGAATTTGGTCTGCACCTTAGGCAGAGAACAAAACCCTGGACAATATCTCTGGCACAAGTGAGGCACAGCGATGATTCTCTGGGCTTGTGTGGTTCCGAAGTGCAACTTGTGATGTCATGAAGCGTTCGCTACAAGCGCGGTCACCATTTTAGAGTCAAGCAGCGTTTAGAAAGCGTTCCCCCTGCAGGTCTCCGTTATGCTGTAGTCGGGTAGGACTGGGATTCCGCCATATTGGGCTAAAAACTCATCGCATATATTTGCGCCGGAAAATTAATCGTTCAATTACACGGGCATTGATGCATCTTGTTGGTGTTTGATGGGTTTCAGAGACGTCCCCTGGCATGGGGACTCAGGATCTGGCCTTGGATTCCCTTGAATTTGCTGATGCTCGGTGAAGGTCGCATGTTGACTCCGAGTCAAACGGAGGGACAGAATCAGGCAGCCATTAGCACTGCTGTCCAAGCCACGCCCCAACTGATAAGAATTTTGGGAGAAGTGTACACCTGCGCAAGAGGGGAAAAAGAAAGCAGCTCTAGAGAAGGATAACTATGTCCATATTTTGTTTGCGTAGCTCTAGTTACTCATGATACTTTTGGCCAATTACATATGTTTGAAATTTGTTGGATGGAAAGGAACAGTTCACAAAGGTATGCCTGTTAACACTGTCTGTGCATGGTTTGCACTTCATTCGTACCAGTTTAACACCCAATAAACAACAGAATGTTGACCATTCAATCTTTCCAAAAGGCCTTGCACTAACCAGCAACATGTGTTGCTCCATTTCTAGTAACTTTTGAAGCATTTGAGCCAGAAACTATATATTTTTATTGTTAAAATCTGCAGATTAAGCCGCAGAAGATGTATTAAGTGTCAAATGTGGTAAATCTAAAATTATGTGAAAAATGCCACGTCAACACAAATGCATAATCCCTGTGGCCCTGATTTATATATCTAATTTTAGTTAAATAAAACCTAAAAAGGTAGTACTGCCAGTGAGCACTGATACTGGAGCAGAAATCGCGCAGCAAAAGGGGCCTGGATGGCCACCAGTTCACTAGGACGTTTCAGAGTTCACCTCTTAGTTGAAAATCACGACTAGACCGGGAAGCTGGGGCATCCTGCATGCAAACTACTGTGGCATTGATGAAAATCTCAAATATGATAAAACTACGCATGAGGTGCTAACTGGCTTTATAGAAACATTTGATTGTGCACCAACAACCTATGTCTTGGAAAGTGGTCTTTCAAATCTGGAATGCTTTCATCAAAGCTGCAGGTCTAATGTGCTTAAGATACATCATTTGATACAACCTCCCAGTAAAGTGGGCCCAATATTAGTGTACAAATATGCTTGTAGTGAAAAATATGTTGATTTAATGCACATGATTGATCAGTGGATGGGCAGAAAGAACGCAAACCTTCCTGCTAAATATTTTTCACCTCTTACAAAAATTTGATGTATGAGATCATACGCTCTTACATCCAATGTGTCTTGAAATGCACCATTTTGCCCAAAAGGCTCTTGTCTACCCCTCCTAATAGCTTGGACTATCCACACCCTGAATACACACAGAATTTTGACTTAAAAAACAAAAACGCACGCATTCACTTACAAAGCTGTTCCTGGTACCAGCACTTGACAAAGCTAAGCAGATCGTTTGGCAAACAAACAGTACAAGTCTTGCCAATAAAAAACAATTAATCCAGCCCAACAACAGGGATTCAAGAGTCGAGTTTATGATTGTTTATTGTGAATCCCACTATACTTGCAAAATTGATTCCAAAGATCTGCACAACTTTTCCTTCTTTCTGTCACAAATCCCACATGTTTACTAGCAGCTGTCATTCTCCTATCACTCCTAGGGTCTTTAAACAGAAATTCAGAGGCTGCGAGCTGTCTGCACATTGTCGAGCCCTCTGGAATACATGACCAATACCGCTTGAGGAAGGAATGATCTGATGACCGGTATGGTGGGCGTAAGAGTGTAGAGCCCCAAGGCGTGGCACGGTGGCCTGTGGTTGCGGACTTGCGGGACAATAATGACTCAGATTCCTGGAGCTGGTTAGCTGAGCCATAAGCTGGGCGCTCGGGTTCCCTTTATTCACTCTGTGTCAAGCGACGCTCGAGTCTACCATGGGTCATCTAATCAAAGGGGAAAGAGGTAGTGCACCCCTCTGAGTGCTGGTGGAATGTGGCATACCCTCTCCCAACATTACACTGACCACTCTCAATAAGTGAAGCAACTACTTCAAGTATTGGACATAACTGAAAACATAACTCCATTAACGGGCTCCTGCATTGCCAAACCAATAACACCCCCGTTTTCACCCCCCCCCCATGCGGTGCTTTCTTCTTACTTTCTTTGTTATCTGTTATTTTAGAAATCTAATGACTCCAGTTATGGTCTTCCTTTCCCAAAACATTGCTTTTTGGTTCAATCGAAGAAAACTAAACCTGCAATTCCAAGAAAATAATGCTTCCATTGTTGAAAGTTCAGCTCTGTGAAATGGGTGTAATACTAACACTTGACAATCAGTTCTTAAAACTTTCTTAGTTGGGAGACTGCCGTCACATCTCACCACTCAGCGATATAAACTTTGCAAATGCAACTCAATAGTGAATGCTTGCTGGGCCTGTGTTGATAGTGAGTGGTCCCTAACGGTTGCTTACAGTACTAGAGAATGAAACAGCGGAGCCAAGATTCTTAATCCAACCACCACCACCTCACTCACTGCATGCTGCTGCTTAGATCACCGGTTGTTCGGTACCAGATAAAGTCACTACAGGACCTTCTTCAAGGATGAGTATGACACCAGGCCATTGAGAAGTTATAGCAGCCATCTATGATCACTCCTTTACCCCTTCGTTTAGCAAGCTTCCTACTTTCTGTAGGACTATGAGTTGTGTATTAAATACCCATTGGTGAGGCTGCATGAAGAAATAGATTTAGGTTTTGCCTGGGCGTGAAATTCCACTCTGCTCGCGATTGTTGCAGGGTTGTTCCCACTCTGAGCTCTGCATAGATTGTTGTTCCGAAAAACTCCTTGTAGCGGCGCAGAGCAGAGTTTTTCCTCTGCCCTGGCTCTCCAATGTTAGCGCGAGTGCGGAAAATCTTAATCCAGACCACCTCCTGGTGAGATTTCGATATGCGGGTGGTCGCGGCTGGTTGCTGCAGCTTGCGTCAAGAAACCTTCTGTTCACAGGAAGCTGTCACCCAAGTAGAACATCTACTCAAGCGGCAGAAAGAAGCAGCTCCCTCTTGCACTGCACATAGTGCCGCTCACGCTGATTTTTACAATGCTGGACAAACACCCAGCACTAAAAAGCAGCACAACGTATGGCACTCCGCTGCTTGCGGAACTCCTTGTTGAGCAGCGGAGTTTTTGGGTACCTTTGCAGAGTTCCCCACAGAGAGACTCCTTCCATGCCTAATTTATGTATGCATACGGTGAGCGCTCCAAAATCCTCTATTTCAGTGCAAAGGTTTTGAAAATCCACAATCCTGTTTTTCAGAAGAGTGAAGTAAAACATACATTAATCAATAATGCGTCTGAATGCCATGTTTTAATTTTTTCTTGTCAACCCATAGCTGCTCTGTTACTATTTTTTGATTTGTAATAGTAGTCCATTTTCAGTCCATTACAATATAGTAGTTTTATGATTTTGCTTTTTGTTTCTACTCATAGCTTATATGTCCAATGTACTATATACAAATCAAGAAAAATCAGATCCTCGATCAACATATTGATTTGTCGGTTATTTTTATCAGGATTTTCTGTTATCTTTAGTTTCAAGTTTATTTACATGGCTTCGTAGGACTTATGCTGCAAGGCAGATGTTGTTTTTCAGGTTGTTTTCTGTGTACCCGAAACCATGCTAAATGCTCTCGTGAGTTTGCACAGCTGCTGGTTACATTTGGTTACCACCCTATGTTTTAGTCCACCACCCCTGGTCTGAAAAGGCTGCTGCTAAAGCCTCTTTGGTAGTCCAGTTCCCCTGATGTGTTATTTCAGCCATTGATTTGTAGTTGTATTCGACTCCGTTTGCTTTTGCTTACTATTCTCTACATGTTTTTCTGTCTTTCAGGATGGCCCTGCGTCGGCTACCCCGGAGATGTATGCACCAATGACTCCATATGATTCTGATTTATCTATTCATTCCCTCCCCGAGATGTCCTTTACTTCTCAACTTGATCAGTCCAAAGATCTTTCCACAGACTTTTCTTCCGTAGACCTCAGCTTTCTTCCTGATGAACTTAACCAGGATCAAGCGCAAACACCTTCGCAGAATGAATACAACAACCGGATGCACATGGGGGAGCAATACAAACTACAAACCTCAGAGCAGGACAGTGGACTTTGTTTAGATGGAATCGATGGTCTAGGAGATTCTCAGTGCTATGGTGCCGATGATGAAGCCGGTGCATCGCAACAGTCTCAGGATGCTTCCAATTTCTGTCCATTACCTATGACTCCTATGGCACCAATGACTCCAGTTACAGAAAGTTCTGGAATTGTACCACAACTGCAGTAAGTACTGGGGCATTTGCATCAGATGTGGGTTATTCTCAATCGCTTTTAAAAAATAGTTTATTTGGAATCCTGTGCGCCGGATTGGTCACATGGTTAGCCTATAGACTATAAGAGTAAAGGTAAAAACCCTCATACTGATTAGATGGGGGTTATTTAGGACGGGTTTATGTGGAAACAAAGAAACAGATTACTAAAAACTCATTACCTGATCTCGTTATCAGGAAATCATTAGCATTCTCTTCCTCGCCATTGCCCCATACAGTCCTGTGAATGAGCCCCACATCCACCCCCCCATCATATATCTGTATGTCATGCCTGATCAGTTTTTTCTCTCATCCTCACCACAAAAATCTGTGGTTGTGTTGTTTGCAATTGTTTTAGGACGATGGATTTCTTGGTTATTGGGTTGAGATTCTCATAGAGCCTTGCTTATATATTCACAGTAGTCTGTCAGTGGGAGGTGCCAATGATATTGATATAGAGTCCTACATTGGTTCCATGCGTATGACATTGTATAAATGATGTATTTACAATCAATACCGACTCTGCGTGCTTCCCATTATGTTCAGATACATAGATACCATGTCTAGATACTAAACCTATTTGGAAACCGCATTACAAACTTTGTGTTCTTTATATTTTAACTTTAAAAAATGTTATTTGGGACTATGTTTAACTTGTAATCCAAACTTGAAACTTTACTTGGTCTAGTAAATAAAGTACTACACAGGTATTTCTGCCCAAATGTGAATATCCAATATGCTCTGTAAATATTCTTGAGGGGACGCTGGTGACCTTCGAGGAAAAAAACTAATTACTAAAAAAAATTTAAATACACATACTGACCTATGTGAGGGACTGCCAAATTTTCGTCCCGGAATTTGCACACAGTTGTAGGAGAATTTCTCTAGGAGGAGGATTTTTGGGTGTTTATGAATTCCTGCCTTTGAGTGTAACCCTTTTATAGCATTTACAATTATATTTTGAATGTAATGGTCCCTGTATTTGCAGTAAGTCATACTGGTGTTGAATGTTTTGTGAGGTCAGGAATCCTAACCTTTCGTCTAATATTTACCTTAGGAACCTGGCACGTACAGATGGTGTGCCTCTTGCGACTATTAGTCCACTTTGTTGTGTCCACACACCTTCAAGCAGATGTTCTGCTCCAATGTGTGCTGCCGTTTTACACGGTGGAGAGGAGGCACGTCAAAAATACTGCGAGGGGTGTAGTTTGTGAGTTCACGTCCCGTCTGTAGACTACCATTTTGTTACAGTCTACATTATGTCCTTAATCTGATGTTTGGTGGAGTCTGTATGCTTCATAAACTAAACCATATTCGGGGCAACTGCAATCTGCCACATAATCACTTTTTTTTTCTTGAGAGTTCATGACATGCCCTCCAACGCTCCCTCAGGGTGGTGTTTGTTATATGACTGTGTTGTTTAGTGGTTATTCCAAACCTTTGCAAAGACTCTTAGAAGTTGCCAAATTACATGAAAATGTATTACCTCATCATGAAGGGATGTAGTAGGGCAAGAGCACAAAAAGATCTCCTCCTTGCTCACAATCTTAGGGTACTAATTAGTGCACTCAGAGCTACGCGTCCCTTCTCCCACAAAATAAACCCCACTAGTCTTGGGGGTGTGGGGTGCAATGTTCTGTTACATATATGCAGCTGCAGCTGCTGCAGGTAAGAGCAGGGGGGGCGGTGGGGCCAGCTGGGGGGTATTTCGAGAGACGACCACAAGGGAAAATTACATAAATCATTAATTACCCTCATGGTCATCTGGAAATTACCCCCCTCGGGCACATCCCGCCCCACCGCTCTTACCTGCAGCGGCCGCGGCTGCATATACGAAGTCACAAGTTAATAGATCCAAAGGAGACATACACCATAGGTTTCTCTTGTCTCAACATCTGCTACTTAGGGGGGCTTCCTCGTGGATCAGTGGCTGTATCTTTCAGAACATAATGCTCAAGAACTCTGTAAAGGGCCTCCTGTTAAAGTTGACAATATCTATGCTATACCCTGTGTGACATAGCAAACTGTACAAGTCAACTACAATACTTACTCAAGTTGCTTCCATGCCTATTTTGAGCTCTCAGCTAGAGAGCTCATGTGCTGTCTCTTTGAGATATTTTGTTAATTCACTGGGCTTGAAGGCCGCCCATTACTTACCTTTGGTTGGGTTCATTGTTGCCCTCATATGCTTGATTATCACATTAGTTGTCTCCTTCCACTGCTCATATTTGTAGGGACTATGTTTTTTTGTGGTTGAAGCAATATCACAAAGTGCAGCTTTTTCAGCTGGCCCCTTGCGTACTTCTCCCATCTCCATGACCCCACCCTCATTCTGTTGATGTCCAAGTTGTTGCTTACCCATAGCCCCACCCTGCGAATATTGCCCTTGTGCTTGCTTCCAGCAACCTCACTCACCCTCCTTTGTTCATGTTAACCCCAACCCCACACACCCACACTCAAATGTTCATGTTGCCCCCGCTCACTCTTCCTCCTTGTTGCCTACCAACTCGCCTGCCATCTGTAATAAACAAAATGCACTGTGTTGTAGCCAGTGCTGGCTGTGTCATAGTGCTTTTGTTCCCCTATCCCCTTCCATGGTCAGTTTTTCACCAACCAACACATGCTCTGCCTCCATCTCTGTTGCCTCTCCCCCCCCTGCACTCCTACGCTTCCCAGATTTGTGGAACTTTGGGGGATCCAGTTTTGGCAACAAGAGGACATTTTGAAAGCGATTGTTGTGCTCCATATAAAACCACTTCAGCAGCTGTCAGCTGGTACTTAAGCTCTACTGCATGCAACTCCCACTAAGCGCCCTAGTACTTTCCTCTGAACCCCTTTGCTTCTCGGTCTGGAGAGCTTGAATTCAATCTTGGCAACAGATAAAGTCAAAGCACATGCATGCGCTCCTGAAATCTAAACGTTCGGGGTATGTGCGCTTTTGTTGTGAATGCCTTAACACAAGTTCTTTTTCAGTGTTTTAACATTTTATTAGACAATTAAAGTCACTCGTAATACAGCTTTACATTTTATCATTTCAAATACACTGTCGTGTAAGGGCTTGGTGTGCAGACACTCTGGATACCCCAATAGGATGAGTCAGCTGTTAGACCAGCTAGCTCTTCAGTGCCACTACCACCCCCTTGTATTCTACAGTGGTGTATGTAGTTTCTGGCAACCACTGAACATGACAATCCTGATTCCTCCAGTATTGTAGAAAACAATACAGTATCTTTTCGCTCAGTCACTCGTGCTTGCTTTCTCTCTGAGTACACATAGAATGACGATTGGAACGGTTTCAATAAGTATTTATTGGTCAAGCATCAGTCTAGTGTAAAACTGTTACGGTACAGGTGGCAGGCATTGGAATGGAATGGAATGGAATATACTTTTTGTCAAGCAAATATTCCCTTTGGGACACTTTACTATTAGAACAAATATTCTCAAAGACACATAGGCAGAAAAAGCACTAACAATATACTGTACTCGCGAGGCAATATGTAAACACAAACAAAATTATGAGAAAATACTGAACAGTTTATTCATCATACAATACAATGTTAAAATAATTTAAAAAAGAGGGGGGACAGACATTAAAAATAAGGAAACAATAGATTCCTATTAGTAAAAAGGAGGTACAAACAGAAAAATTAATTCAGCAGAACGTCAGAATTATTCTCCAGTTAATTTAGGACACAATCCTCCTTTCTCTTATGCGACGCGTTTCGGCGGACCTTCTAATAAAGCCACCTTCATCAGGAATACATATAATGTCTTCCCAGTGATTTCTGAAATTTAAGAAAAATTCTTTTAATAAAGATTCTATGTACACAATGATAATCCTACACAGCACATCTCATAATTACATTGCCTCGAGTGTTGTTTCACAGTATCAAAAAGACATAAATATACATAACAAAATACATAGTTTGTAACATTTAACAGACTTAAATAAATTATCAAAATATTGACAATAGGACAAAGAATAACTAACGACAAGGAATTCACTGATATTCATTGTTTTAGACACATATTTTGATACACTTTTACACTCTTAGGCCTATTTACGTTATACACCATTTCAATTGAAAACATACACCTAGAGATTGTCATAAGGGCCTGAAGATAATGGCTGAACGTAAGAGCTGTTTCAGTTTATAAACTTTATTCAATGATTCATAAAAACATCACAAAAGTATACAAGTTCATAAAAATTCACATTAAAAATAGAGAAAGGGGAACATTAGGACTAGCAGCACAGATGTGAACCAACGTTAAAAAAACATACTTTTTCTGGCCCCGACTGATTTAAGAATATAAGTTGCAATAAAAAAACAGATGTCCGGGGTAGCAAGTGTGAATAAAAATCTCACGGCATCAGCAGTAGTTAATTTATTTATTTATTTTCACATTTGTAGAGTGCTCTGTTACCCGGAGGTGTCCTGGCGCTGACTGCTGGTGCTGGAATGAGTGGCAGAGCTTAGTGGGTGAAAAGCCAGGTTTTGAGCTCTCTCCTGAACACCATCAGGTCCTGGGATTGTCTAAGCCTAAGCGGGAGTTTATTCCAGGCCTCGGCAGCCCCAAGGGAGAAGCTTCTGCCTCCCCAGCGAGCTCTTTTAGTTCTGGGGACCGTGACCAGGGCCTGTTCCCCTGATCTCAGTGTTCTTGCCGGTATATGCCATCGAAAGAGCAGTTTCATATATCTGGGGCCCATTTCATGTAGGGCTTTAAAAACTATGCATAGTGCCTTAAAAACAATTCGCTTGCGGACCGGTAGCCAATGTAGAGTCACCAAGTCCTGACTGATAGATGCGAATTTGGGGGTGTCAGTGATCAGGCGGGCAGCTGCGTTCTGTAGTAGTTGTAGTTTATTAAGGACGCTCTGCTGGGCGTTTAGCATCAGGCTGTTACAGTAGTCTAAGCGGGAGAGAGCTAGACCAGTAACAATGGTTTTCCTATGTTCCCTCTCCACATAAGGAAGGATTTTTCTGATAGTTTTAAGAACATAATGCAAGGAGGAGGAGAGTGCGTTAACCTGG
This sequence comes from Lissotriton helveticus, assembly GCF_964261635.1. NCBI lineage: Eukaryota > Metazoa > Chordata > Amphibia > Caudata > Salamandridae > Lissotriton > Lissotriton helveticus. The sequence continues at coordinate 513,294,882 of NC_136070.1, forward strand.
GGTTTAAAGGACAAGGAATTGTCCACTAGAATGCCCAGATTTTTTACTTTGTCCACCGGGGAGGGGAGAGGACCCATTTCATCTGGCCACCAGCTCGGGGACCAGAAGTTATCCGTGGCTCCGAAGAGCAGTACTTCTGTTTTCGAGGAATTAAGTTTAAGGCAGTTTTGTGCCATCCAGCAATCCACCTCACGCATGCAGCTTTTAAATCTGTCTGCTGTATCATCAACATTTCCTGGTAAGAGTGACACCACTATCTGAGTGTCGTCTGCATATGCTGTGAGATGAAAGCCAAATGAACGTATCACCGGGGCTAGGGATGCAACATAGACATTAAAAAGGGTAGGGCTAAGCGAAGACCCCTGAGGGACTCCACAAGGCAGCACTAACGGGTGGGATTTGTAGTCTCCTAAGGCCACTACCTGGGTTCTGTCGGTCAGAAAGGCCTGTAGGATGTTGAGTGCCTTTCCCTGGATTCCACAGGCCCTCAGCCGGTCCACCAACCTTTTGTGGTGGACCGTATCGAAGGCCGCAGAAAGATCCAGCAGGATCAGGGCCGCTCTGCCTCCTGCGTCCATCACCTGCCTGATGTCCTCCACTGATTTAATCAGGGCGGATTCCGTGCTGTGCTCTGCCCGAAAACCGTGTTGTGAAGGGTCAAGGTGGTCCCCTGTGTTTAAAAAGGCGCTAAGTTGTGAATTAAGGCTGCCTTCGAAAATTTTTGCGGGGAGAGGAAGTCGTGCTATCGGCCGATAATTGTTCAAATTAGTGATGTCTTGGTTGTTTTTTTTTAGTAATGGCAGGATGGATGCTCGCTTCCATATGGAGGGATATTCTCCTTTCTCCAGCATCTGATTGAAAAGTGGTGAAAGTCCCCTTGCGATGGCATCTGGGGCTAGTTTGGCTATGCCAGTGGGACAGGGGTCATGCGGCGATCCTGATTTTATTTTTAAAAGGCGCGTAGCCACTTCCTTTTCAGTGATGGGCTGGAATTGTTGGAGTCTGGCTGAAGGGCCTAAGGTCTTCAGGCCCTCCCTCGAGGGGGATGTCATGACTTGACTGTCTAGTGAAAAGAAAATGTTTTCTACCTTTTCTCGAAAGAAGCTAGCTAGGTTTTCACAGAGCGGAAGACTGGGGGGGGTTTCTGTGGCTTTAGGATTGGCTAGAAGTGAAACCGTTTGAAAACATTTTTTGGGGGTGTTGCTGGCTTCCTTTATCTGTTTCGTTAGGAAAGCCTTTTTTCTTGCAAAATTCTTTCTCTGTAGCTTCTTTGTTCCAAATTAAGATTTTGTTTGTCTGCCTCGCTGTAGTTTGTTCGCCAGATTCTCTCCAATTTTTTACACCGTATTTTGTGTTCCCTGATTTGTTCTGTAAAACAGGGAGCAGCTGGAGAGGCCCGGGTGGAATAGGTAGTTTTAGGGGGTGCCAGGAGTGAGCAGGCATGGTCCAGCCATGCTGTATAGCATCTGGCTGCTTCCTCTACATCGTCAGGGGGCAGGGTCCGGGAGTTTGCTAGCGTATTTTCCAGCTTGTCCCCTTTGATGTTCTTCCATTTTCTGACCTGTCTCGGGGCGTTTTTTGTGTTGGGGAGTTTTATAGGGGAGATGAGGGATATGGTGAATAAAATTGCAGAGTGATCCGACCATGATACTGGAAGAACCGATATGACTTTTAGGTTGGGATCATTTGTAAAAAAAAATTTGGGATCATTTGTAAAGAATTTTTTTTAAACAACGGTTTAAGATATAAAACTCGTAAAGATTTGTACAAAGGGCATATCAGCATAAAGTGCAGCGTGCTTTGCTTTGTGATTCCGTCACACGGGCAGGGGGTAACAGAGTGGATGTTTACACTTGGGTATGCAACCAAGTTGTGCACAATGCCTAATCTCAGTCTAGTTAAAACATATTGATGGGATTGTCTAGTAATTACTCTCAAATACATAGGGAACCCAGCCCCTTCATCCAAGTTGGAGAAATAAAAGGCATGTGTAGAGTAATCAATAGCTTGAATTCTACGGATATATCGTTTGTGACTCAGGAAGACACCTTTGACCTCCGACTTTGGGATATCCACAACACATTTAGGGACTTTAGCAACATCCATATCAAATAGTTCTTTAAAAGTTGAGATAATGTATTTTAGCCACGGGATCCGGAGGGCATAATCCAGGCGTAGACAGTCTTGTATTATACGCCTGGTAAAGGCGGTCTCATCTTTGAGCCAGATGGATCGCCAGACCAACAGGGGTCTCAGTTCAGTCAGGTCGGTTATATGGTCTAGCCCTAGTTCTTTATGAGTCAATTCCGTGGAAGCCGAGGATGGAAGGCATAAAAGTCTCTTAAGAAATACATTTTCCTGAGTTTGCAAATCTTTGTGAGGCGAATGGCCCCAAACCCCTGAGCCATAGAGGGCAATAGATGCATACCTGTGACGGTAAACATTCAACATGTCTGGTATGCGGCGGCTTCCTAATTTAGCAGCAAAACAAAATACACTTAGGGATGCTTTGCCCATCCTAGATTTAACATTAACATGTTCGGGGGCCCATGACCCAAGCTACCTCCTTCGCAGCAAATCAAAAAATGAGTTCATCCTGGTAGAGAGTCCGCTGAGGGGAGCAACAGAAACACCATGTACATAAATATCTAGCATCATAATGTTAATGCTCACATACCTCAAGGACTAATTCCTAGACATAACGTCTTGGGGTAAATTCCTCCTTTGTCTTAAAAACGTCTCTCGTCCAGCGAGAAGAAAACTCCTTATCACCGGCAATCTACATTTTCAGGGATAGATACATAGAGGCATGAGGTTTACGTTCGCCACTTAAACATATTAAAGTTGACCAAACACTACACCCACCAGATGGCAAAGCAAACCCACCTTACTCGGTGCTTATATCAGCAGTGTAGTTAATATACAGGAACAATCTCTCAGGTACTACAGCAATGGGCTGATACGGGTACAAAGTTAAACTAAAAATATAAACAGATAAGCCAATAAATCAAGGGTGCACAAATGCCTCATAAGAAACAATCATTACTTAATAAGTACAGCCATATACTCACATCTATAAATTGTTATAGATCCTCCATTGACACACGGTGACGTAAGGACGAAAAAGCGTAATAGATCTCCGCAGGGCTTCTTTCTCACCAGCCACACTCGTAAGCGGTGGTGTATTGCAACAACAAAGTGGTTCCTTCATGTATTTTACTTGGATACCACCTAAAAAACGCCAAAAAACGGACACCCTTTAGCAACAAGATACGGCTTACACTATATCCAGCCCAAATAAACACCCACACCTATATTTACCAGAGTTGTCAAGATGCCATCGTCCCGTGTGTCAGCCACCTCTAGCCTACCGGCTTGAAACCCGGAAGACAGACCAGGCGTTGTTCAAATACTCATTGGAAACGCGGGAGCCCGCTAAGCCGACGGATATCCGAGTCTATCTAGGACTCAAACTTCCTGTATCAAGCGAAATACCATCGGAGTAGAGATAGGACTAATCTCCGTTCAATGCCATGTATTCCAGCAAGTTTCTAATATATTCCAATATGGCCGAAGTTTATTTAATAGAAATTACGGCCAGAAAACAAATAAACAACAAACTCACTATTTCACCTAGGGAATAAAACCGCTCTAAATTGGCAATTTTATTCAGTTACAAAAATTATATTAAGCACGGAGATCGATTGAAAATTCCTAATTAATAATTACACCATGCCGCCATACAATGCAGATGGCGCAAAAGTGTAAATAAAATAGAAGCATTTCTTACAGTAAATTGTGCTTATCCATCGGCAAACGCATCATCTATTAGATGAAATACAGATGTAGGTGCCTAATGCTTCCGACATACAGTAGATGATTGTATCAACATATCAATATAAAAAAAATATATATTAGCCAAGTGCACATAGATAAATCATATGCACCCCAATATTACGCAATCGTGTTATCCTAAATTAACGCGTGCATGGCCATCACTATAGCCCTAGAGTTAGTACCGACTGTTAAAATGTCTAAGGAAACAGACAGCCATAAACATAGGTGTAGGTATAGATATAATAACAGCCATTACCTAATCAATCACAACCCGGATAATGCAGCACCAAATAATCAAAATAAGCATCCCATAATCAAAAGAGATTCCCTAAGATGTACCAAAGGCTAATGAAACATCCGCCTCTAATAAGTACTAAGGAAACCAGATGCATTCTGCCGGATGCATTCAACCGATATAACAGAGAGAGAAAAAACAGCTAGCCCTATCTACACAATACAGCTAGACAGCTCCAATGATCCTGTCCCATTCCTCCCTAGAGTTCAATCCCTTTCTCACAGTGTTCAAAAAGGAGATATACCATTGTTCTCTCTGTTTACGCACGGTGGTAATGTTGCCACCCCTTTTGCAATTTTAACCTTCTCCAGGATGAACCATTTAAACTCACTCTCTCCATGATTCTTCTCCAAGAAATGTGTAACAATGGGGGCTGTGATCTTTTTAGTTTTTATTGCAGATCTATGTTCTTGGAAACGAATACGAGCTTCTCTCCCTGTCTCTCCAATATAACAAAGCCCACAGGGACACATAATGAGATAAATGATATTCTTACTCCTGCAATTATTATGTGTTCTGCATTTCATGGTCATTCCATTGTTAGTAAACTCAGAGGCAACTATACACTGGGGGCATACTTGCAAGAACCACATCTAGAGTTACCTACCATTCTAGTATTATCTAGCGTTCTTTGTGGGTCCACCGCGTTGTCCCTATAAGTATGGACCAATAGGTCACGTAGGTTTTTGTTTTTCTTGAACGCATAGAGAGGTCTCTCCAGGATAACCTCCTCATCATGATTCAGGACGTGCCAGTTCTTATTGACCACATTTTTTATCTGATTACTCAGGCCAGAGAATTTACTCACAAATACAATTTTATTCATTTGGCCTCTGTCCTTTTTGGTTTGTCTGAATCAATGCTTCACGGTCATAAAACCTCGCCCTTTTAAGTGAGTGTGATAGCAGTTTTCTCGGGTATCCACGGTCTTTAAACTTATTATTTAGCACTTCTGCGTGTTTATAAAAATCATTAATATCAGAACAATTTCTTTGAAGCCGAACAAATTGGCTGAAAGGAATACTCTCCTTCTGAGATTTTGGATGAAAGCTCGAATAGTGAAGGAGAGTATTCTTGGCCATAGGTTTGGTAAATAGCTCCACTGTTAAAGCACCATTCGAATTTCCAATTGAGATATCCAAAAAGTCAACTTTATTAGTGCTGTAAGAAGATGTAAACCTCAGGTTTGGATCCCCTAGATTAATCCAACTCAGAAATTCCTCAAGAAGCTCGGTGGTGCCTTCCCAAATAAAAAAGATATCGTCTATGTAGCGGTACCAGCCCTGAGGTTCCGTGAGAATCGTTATGATGTTGTGGACATGATCGAATATGGGCAAGTTTGGTATCTGTGAACCGTAAATGACGAGTTTAGTAAGTGTACGCGTTTTCGCTACACTACTTGGCAGGGTTCGCCTTATTTACGCGTTTCTTCATCTGAACCCTCGGGTTCCATTTTAGATACAGCATCCATTTTGTTTCTTGCCCTCACGTAGTTAGCAAGCAGGCAATTGTCCGCGTCATGACCCTTAGTTCCCAAGCCTTACGGAAGACGCATATTCCTTTCATGCGTCTTTTATGACCAGGGGAATGACATTGCAAAGGCAGATGGCTCAGCTCGAGGGTAATCTTGCCGTGCCGGTCTATTGTTTCAGCCGTGCATGTGCTAGGATCGAATCCTTTGATCCTGTGATCATGCTTCCGATATTACCCTCACACTCTTTTCTCTACTGTTGTCTGTCTTCCTTGCAGCTGTTCTTGTCTCTTTCTTTTGCTCGTTTACAACTAGAGTGGAATGTGCCTAACGGTGAGAAGATGTGCTTTTACAGTTGGGAACCGGCAATGTTACTGTAATTATGTTCCGGGTTTCAAGAAGCCCTTTTGAAGTTTATTGTGGGAACTGAGTTGTAACCTTTTGTTCGTATGTTGTCCAATGACTAAAATGTGTATAAAAGGAGCGATCCACATTTGCAATTGGAAGCAGACTCTCAGAACCTACACTCTGTTGTACTTCTTGTGACTTTTGCCTCCCTGCAGTAATAAACGCTGATCTTTGACGCCGAAGGAAGTGTCCCGTGTCTCTGTCATTTGTGCGCTGAACAGGTATCCCACGAAGGTTTCAGGTGTTGTTCCCTGGCACCGCTGGACCTTAGAAATAGTCCAGTTCTTCAGTTGGCGCCCCACGTGGGGCGACATCAGCGGTACCGGTCCAAAGCCTGACGATTGTGAGGAACTTCGTGTGAAATTTCCGAGGGAAGGTGCACCCCGCTTCATCGATCCTGTTGTCGAAATAAGTGGTCCGAAGATTTTTTCCCGCGAAGCTTCCCGCCTCCTGACGGCTGCGACGGACCGATGCCCTGACTGTCGACCTGTTTTCGGCGCCTGGCGTAGTCCTTTCGTACGGCGAGACGATAGACGGGCCTTCCTGGTGACGCCATTGTACTCTCAGTTAAGTATTCGTGGGTCGCTCCCAGTATCCTTGGTTGTTGTTGAAGCTTAGTTGTTTGCATGGTTCCATTGCATTTGTGGTTCTTAGTTGTTGGTTCTTAGTTGTTATTTGACAGTTGCAATTGCCAACAACCGAGGGTTTTGTCTTTCACGAAGATTTAGCGCTTCGATAACCCTTGAAGTTTGATACTTGGTTAGTGAGCAAGATGCCTAGCCGTAGTGGTTTCTTTGGTTTCTTTAAATGTTATAACACTGATTCCCGGTTGGAGGACTCGTGTCCGATACCTCCAGTTGGAACTCCAATTTATGAGCTCTATAGTCGACATGGTGTAGGCCCTATTATATATAATGAATATTGGGTTCGTTATACGAAAAACGATGGTGACCTTAGTTGGCCACCACATGGAAGTTTTGAAATTACGATTTTAGATAATCTTGAAGCTAAATTGTTTAAAAAGAAAGCTAGGCCCGCTATGTTTGATTCCTTTCGGTTATGGCGTAAAGAGGCCAAGCAGAAAGAAATCAAACAGCTTAAGAAAAATAAAAAAGAAGGTATCATTACGATGATGCAAGGTGCAGAACAGTACCAGCGAGATAAAGCAGAAAAATAAATAGAAGTTTCTACTAGACTGCATCACTTGAGGATAGACAAATGTTACCCGGTTTTATCAACCAGTCTTGATAAGAAAGAAGAGGACTCGAAGGAGGATCCTCTGTTAGCGTATTTGATGAAATCGCCACCTCCTTATGCACAGGGTGCTGCAGCCCCTGTAGTTCCCCCTGTAGTTCCTCCTGTAGTTCCTCCTGTCGTTCCAGCGGCTGCTGGTCAGCCTGTTGTTGGTCCTGCGTTTGTCCCACCACCTGCTCCTATTCCTACTGCTCCTTTGCCTGTACCTCCTCAGTCCATTGTTTCTGTTACCTCTACTGTCCCGGCTGCCTCTGCTGTCCCTACGTTCACTTCTAATGTTGTTGCTCCTGTTCTTCTTTCTCCTTCTGTTCGTAATCGTATCCCTAATACTGTCGCTACTCTTTACTCCCGACTTTCTGGATCGTTATTTCGATCCGATGTCTCTGAAACTCCTCAGAGGCGAAGTCAAATCCCTGGTGGAAGGGAGAGTGCCACGTTGGTAACTATGGCGCGTAGATGGATAAGACACCCTGCTAACTACCCTCCGCGCATGGTTTGTGATACATTCTCTCAGTTTAATGAGCCCACTCAGAGATTCGTATTTGAAGAAATGTGTAACTTTTTGAGAGAAGAATGGTATAATGATGATTTAGATAATGTACCGCCCAATATGACTGAACTTCAGAGTCAATTTTCGAACGGTATGATTGTGGGTGGAGATGTACGACGTGCATTAGAGCGATTGTTAGCCTTTAGATCCACAGTGCCTTCTCGTGTGTCATTTGATGATGACACCGATAATGCGAAAACAAACTCTGGTCAGTATCCTATGAGAGAGGTTCCGCCAGTATGGATGCCAGGTGATGCTAATGCTAATCCTGTGATTCTTCCATACTTCCAAAGAGTTTGGATACACCTCCCATGGAAGCGATCAGAAGTTTTGCTGGTGAAACAATCCTTGCCTGATCCACGCAAGAATCCGGCAGGTTATTATAAGGAGTTATTCCAACTGGTGGATGCTTCTATTATGAACCTTGCTGACATCGACATGCTGTTTGGAAATATCGTACCACAACCGATTTGGGCAAAAATTCGCCAAGAGAATCATTTAGTTGAGTTAGGTGGTGACTGGGCTACACTAGTAGCGGCTGATGGACGACAAATTGGTGAGGCTAAGCCCGAGCAATTAATTTTGGATCTACCCCAGAAAATCATTACACTTATGAAAACACTCATGCCAGCGATGAAGGTGAATTGGGATAAATTATCGGCTTGCAAGCAAAAGAAAGACGAGAGTGTCTCCGATTTCTTTACTAGATTCGAGGAAGCATTTGTCGATCATAGTGGTCAGGACATGAGCACCGAAGGAGGCCAACGGTTATTTGTTGACAAGTTTGTGTTAAATTTGTTGCCTGAGCTATGCAACAAATTGAAGAATTCGGAAAGTGCATGGGCTGTTTCAACCACTGCAAAGATATTAGCGACGGCTCAATATTATGAGAATAGGGAAAAGGAAGAAAGTGATCGTTCAGACAAGAAAACGAAGGAGCTCAAAACAAAGGTTTTGTTGCAGCAGGCATATCCTCCACGTTCAAATCAAAATGATTTACAACCGCAGTATCGACCACGAGCCCAGTCCACTAGGATGCAGTCGCGCTCTGACTCCTCTGACTTTAGATCTACGCTTGGGTATAATCAGTGTGCATATTGTAGGAGAGAGGGCCATATAAAATTCGATTGTCCCGCTTTACGTGATCGTTATAATAATGTTTCGGCTCGGGGAGGTCGTGGTGGTCCTCAACAGGCCTCTCGAGGTAGAGGTCGAGGTTTCGTTCAAAATCATGAGCGCTCTGTTTCATCGGACGCAAATAATTGTTTCGACCAGCGAAATGCAGGGTCCGATAAATCTGCACAGTACCATGTGGACGATTATTATGTTGAGCATGAGATTGTTGCAGACGACCGTTACTAGGACAGCCATCGACAAAGAGAGGGAGTAGTGTCAGTTCCGATTGATCAGAGAGGGCCTTACGTCGCGGTTGCCACATCTGGCGTAGTTGAGCCTTTTCTGTTGGACACTGGTGCGGCAAAAAGTTCCATCATGCATTCCAAGCTCCCTGGCGCACCTTTGTCTGGCTTAACGAATGTTTCCATTGGATTCTCTGGCGCCCCTGTTAGCAATCCTGTCTCTAGCCCTTTGTCCCTTGCGATTGGTCCTCGTGGCTCCATTGATTCTATCCACTGGGTGTGGTGAGAATCTTTTGGGTCTGGATTTGTTAAAACGGTTATATGCGACTTTGTATTGCTCTCCTGAAGGAGTGGAGCTTACGTTAGGTCAGAGGGTTATCTCTCCTATGTACCTATCGATGGATAAGTTCCCACCGGAACTGAGTTCTCTTCCTGCGTCTTTATGGGCAACAGGTCCCAATGATGTGGGCCTGTTAAACATTCCACCCTATGTGGTCCAGTTGAAAACGAATGTTCGATTACCGCGTGTACCTCAGTATCGTATCTCTCTTGATGGTGAGCGAGCGCTATTAGCGATCGTTTATGACCTAATTAAAAAGGATGTCATTGAAGAAACTCGGGGAAATGTGTGTAATAGTCGTGTGTTACCCATTTTGAAACGAACTGATCCATCTAAGCCTCCTGTGTACCGTTTTATAATCGATTTGAGAGAAGTGAATAAAATCGTGATCCCACAGTTTCCTGTGGTGCTTGATATCACGGCCTTGCTGACCCTGATTCCAGCTTCTGCCTCCTGGTTCACGGTGATCGACCTAAAGAATGCTTTCTTTAGTATTCCGATTGCTGAGGAAAGCAGAGACCTATTCGGATTCTCATTAGGAGGTCGCAGTTTTAGATTTAAACGCGCACCACAGGGCTATTGTGAGAGTCCATCGATCTACAGTCAAGCCCTTAAAAGTCAACTTGACGCATTCGTGTTACCGACGGGTGCGGCTTTGATTCAGTATGTTGACGACCTGTTGGTAGCTGCTGATACTGAGATTATTTGCAGAACTGCTACAGTATCGTTGTTGCAACATCTATGTGACTTACATCACAAAGTGTCACCTTCCAAGCTGCAATATTGTTGTCAAGAAGTAACCTACTTAGGTCACTTATTGTCAAAAGAAGGGAGAAGGTTGACCCCAGAAAGAATAGCAGCGATTGCCCGAATGACTGTGCCAAAAACTCAGAGAGATGTACGTGCCTTTCTAGGTATTACATCATACTGCAGACAATGGATTCCAAATTTTTCATTATTGGCGAAACCATTGTTAGCTCTTACGTGCAAGGATGTTCCGACTCCTTTGCCTTGGACTGAAGAGTGTCAGAAAGGTTTTTCTGAATTATGTGATGCGTTGTGTTCGGCTCCTGTGTTAGGTACCCCTGACTACAGTAAGCCGTTTACACTATACGTTCACGAGAGGGATGGCTGTGCGTTGAGTGTCTTGACGCAACAATTTGGCGACAAACAACGTCCATGTGCATATTTCTCTTCGACCTTAGATCCAGTGGCTAGAGCATTGCCAAGTTGTTTAAGAGCAACAGCGGCAGCTGCGGTGTCTATTCGACAGTCCGCAGGTCTGGTCATGGATAATATGCTCACGGTGATGGTCCCGCATGCAGTTGACACTCTTTTGAACCGGACAAAAACCCAGCACCTGACGAGTGCAAGGTTGTCTGGCTATGAGTTGACACTTTTGGCAAGTCATATTAGGATAAAACGTTGCAATGTGTTGTACCCAGCAACATTGTTGCCGATCAGCATGGAATCAGGTGATGTAGCACCACATGATTGCTACTTAAGAACTGAAGAAGAGACGAAAGGTCGTATTGACCTGAAAAACACTCCATTGATAGATCCCGATGGTACTTTGTATGTTGATGGTTCATGCTTTAAGTTGCCGAATGGTGATGTAACGACTGCGTATGCTGTAGTGACATTGAGTACGGTTGTGGAAACTGCGAGATTGAGTCAGAATTCAGCTCAGGCTGCTGATTTGATTGCGTTGACAAGAGCGTGTGTGTTATCTAGAGGAAAGCGGGTGAATGTGCTTACCGATAGTCAGTATGCATTTGGCGTAGCGCATAGTTTTGGTCGATTGTGGAGAGAAAGAGGATTCCTTACGTCGCATGGCACGAAGATTCAGCATGGACAGCTTGTGAATGACCTTTTAGATGCACTCATATTGCCTAAACAGGTGGCAATAATTAAATGTAGTGCGCATCGGAAAGTGACAGATGATGTGGGCCGTGGTAATGCGTTTGCGGATGAGACTGCTAAAGAAACAGCCAGAGATCTGACAAATCGAATGTATGTTACGAGCTCAGTGAGATGGCCAGCGGAGACTAGCATGTGTGAAGACACAATTGAAAGTGTGAAGGAAATACAGAACGAGGCCACTGAGATGGAAAAGACTAAGTGGAAAGAAAGCACGGGGAAGTTAGACGGGAATGGATGTTGGGTTGACTTGTCAGAAAAACAGAGATGGATGTTACTGGATGCATATGTGCTTGCTGTTGTTACAATGGCCCACGGCACAGCACATATTAGCACGAAAGGCATATGCAAGTTGTTGTCTCCTGTATGGAAGAATGATGGGATTACTAAGTGTGCGGAGAGAGTGGTTAAGAACTGTATGGTATGTTTGATGTATAATCCTGGTAAGGGCACCCCCACTCCACCTGGTCACTTTGCTCCCCCTACATGTCCCTTTGAAGTTATCCAATTAGATTTCATCCATATGGAGAGATGCAATAATCTGAAGTATGTCTTGGTTGTGGTTTGTGCATTCTCCAGATGGATTGAGGCCTACCCTCTTAAGGATAATACTGCCCTGTCAACAGCAAAAATCCTGCTCAAGGAATATTTCCCTAGGTATGGAATGCCACGGATTGTATGGTCAGATAACGGAAGTGAGTTTGTGGGAAGTGTGATGAAGAGTGTGTGTCGTGGCCTAGGCATAGTCCAAAAATTTCATAGCGCTAATCATCCTCAGTCGGCAGGTGTGGTGGAAGGATATAATGGCACCCTGAAACTGAAACTTGCCAAAATCCAGGCAACGACTGGTTTATCGTGGCCGGATGCTTTGCCTTTAGCTCTCTTATCGACCAGGGCAACCGTGCACTCTCGAGTAGGGCTTAGCCCATATGAGATTGTGTTCGGCCGTCCTGCGAATATTTGGGGAGTTCCGAGGCCTAAGGAGTTTAACAGAATTGAATATCCAATGTTGATTGACTATCTTTATGATCTGACTGCTAAATTGAGTTTGATTCATCAACAGGTCTTTGAAGCTTTACCGGCACAAACTGAGGGACCTGGTCATCGGCTCCAACCAGGTGACTGGGTGCTTACCCGAAATTTTGGACGAAAACGAAATCTTGAGCCAAGGTTCGTGGGTCCCCACCAGGTGTTACTGGCAACAAGGACGGCGGTTCGACTGGAAGGCAGAAAGCATTGGGTACATGCCACCCACACCAAGAAAGTTCAGTTTCCTTTGCCAGCAGATGCATGGATCAAGAAAGGAGTCGCCTCGACAGAGACCAGTACGGTCCCGGGTTTTATACCATTCAATGATGCTCAGCTTGTAGAGACCAATTTAGTGCAATCAGACATCCCTGTTGAATCAACCGAAACTTTACCTACATCATCACTAGTGGAGAGTTCAAGTCCTGGATTATTACCTGAGCAATCGAACACTGCTTTGCCATCTGAACCGTTGTTTGAAGAACAGACTCGACCCGGGAGATGTCGATATTTTCTTCGACCACGCAATAAAGACAAATAAATTCCTTTTATTATTTTTGATTTTACATTACCCCCTCACATTTGCCTTGAAGATTGTGGACATTTTATATTGTGTGTACCCTTTTCTTTTCGGGCAGCTAAGAGACTTATGTTAAATTGAATGCTCAATTCATTTAAAACCTATCATCTGTGTTGGCCGTAGGGCCGTGCGGGTACTTCCTTCTGTTTAGCAGGTTATTGACACTAGGTCGATTTCTTTTGTCGATTTCTGGGAACTCCTGGGAATTTATAATCGCTACTCAGAACGAAGTGGGTCAAGAACGCCACGGACGGTTTTTAGAGGATGGAATTTACTATGCTGTCGAAAAGAGAGGAAATGTCGGCGCAAAGATCTAAATTGCATAAGGTGTTTCGTACAAAATGTTTTTTGTTTCAGATTTTTATACTATTTCTAACTGTTTCTATGCTATTAGTGGGTGGAGTATATTTTGGGATTCAATTATTATTGTCTTCTATTTCGCCTACTCCTCCTTCACATGATTTGAATTTTGCCTCCACTATTTCTCCACATTCCTTTCATCTTCTGCCTCAACATGAACAAGTCAGACGTGCGGAATTTATGAATAATTCCTTTGTTCAACTCCTGCATCAGCATCAGTTGGTGATGAATACTACTAACTGTTGGGTGTGTGGGTTAATGCCACATACCATGGATAAGGGTATTCCGTATTTGGTTCTTCCTTATAGCTCCCAAGGGTCGGCTCGGGCATTCCAAACTATGTTCCGTAGTGCACTAGATTCCTACCCCCATCGAGAACCACGCTCAGTAAACCTTGGTCCTGGTCCGTACCACAAGTCTTTGGCGATAGCTATTGCTGATTTAGATAGAGACATTTTTGATGCATCGCTCATCCCAGAGGAGGAGGTGCGAGCATATAAGGATCTGAGTGAGATTGAGTATAGTATATCAGTGGGTGATAGACAGCTTAAGAGCTCGTCTCCGATTTAGATCGTACCTCACCTTGGTCACTTCTGTCTGCAAGGTCTTGGTAAAAATCCGAGAGCTCAGTTTGGGAAGAGTGCTTGTACTGAGACGTATGTCTTACCGATGCTCTATCCCCTGTCTTTCTGACTGCCAAGGGTACTTATTTTGTGTGTTACGATCGTGCTTATACATGGTTGCCTCGTGATTTCTCAGGCACCTGTTATATCGCGAATCTTCTACCACCGACTTTTACCGTTGCCTCAGACTATCACAAGACTAGAGTTGTGAGAGGCGTTATTAGTAGAGAGGATACTGCTGGTCAAGAGGCAGGAGACTTCTTTAAGGGTTTCCTACCGTTTTGGGGTCCTATGGTTAATAGTAGGAACTTGAGACAGCTGACTCGTGTGGTTGAATCGACTGCTAATATCACTGCAAGCGCCCTTGGTAACCTGACAGCAGAGCTTCAAGCGGATAGACTTATGACGCTACAGAACCGTATGGTTCTAGACGTTGTACTAGCAGATAGAGGTGGTGTGTGTAAGGTCATCCATTCGAGTTGTTGCATTTTTATACCTGATAATGCTCCAACTGTCTATCAAGCCATCTCAAAGTTGCATAAAATCTCAGAGTCCATACACGTGGACGAGGGAGATTGGACGCTTCTAGGATGGTTTTGGGGCATGATGTCGACTCGGGGTTGGAAGATTCTGATGATTATAGGGATTGTTGTGACGTTTCTGTTCACGTGTTGTCTTTGCGTGCAGTGTGGTCCTGTCTTATGTGGCCTTTGTGCTACTACGTGTATAAGAAGGCCATCTGTTACCAAAGAGGCATTGATGGATAGGATAATGTTCCAGCAACACCTGAATGATCTGATGAATATTGAAATCGATTCTGATTTCGACTAGTACTTGCCTACATGAGGGCAAAAGGAGCGTCTGAGGTTCCGTGAGAATCGTTATGATGTTGTGGACATGATCGAATATGGGCAAGTTTGGTATCTGTGAACCGTAAATGACGAGTTTAGTAAGTGTACGCGTTTTCGCTACACTACTTGGCAGGGTTCGCCTTATTTACGCGTTTCTTCATCTGAACCCTCGGGTTCCATTTTAGATACGGCATCCATTTTGTTTCTTGCCCTCACGTAGTTAGCAAGCAGGCAATTGTCCGCGTCATGACCCTTAGTTCCCAAGCCTTACGGAAGACGCATATTCCTTTCATGCGTCTTTTATGACCAGGGGAATGACATTGCAAAGGCAGATGGCTCCGCTCGAGGGTAATCTTGCTGTGCCGGTCTATTGTTTCAGCCGTGCATGTGCTAGGATCGAATCCTTTGATCCTGTGATCATGCTTCCGATATTACCCTCACACTCTTTTCTCTACTGTTGTCGGTCTTCCTTGCAGCTGTTCTTGTCTCTTTCTTTTGCTCGTTTACAACTAGAGTGGAATGTGCCTAACGGTGAGAAGATGTGCTTTTACAGTTGGGAACCGGCAATGTTACTGTAATTATGTTCCGGGTTTCAAGAAGCCCTTTTGAAGTTTATTGTGGGAACTGAGTTGTAACCTTTTGTTCGTATGTTGTCCAATGACTAAAATGTGTATAAAAGGAGCGATCCACATTTGCAATTGGAAGCAGACTCTCAGAACCTACACTCTGTTGTACTTCTTGTGACTTTTGCCTCCCTGCAGTAATAAACACTGATCTTTGACGCCGAAGGAAGTGTCCCGTGTCTCTGTCATTTGTGCGCTGAACAGGTATCCCACGAAGGTTTCAGGTGTTGTTCCCTGGCACCGCTGGACCTTAGAAATAGTCCAGTCCTTCAGCCCGCTACATTTTCGAAAAAAGGAGCCATTTCATTGTGTATATGTTTGGCTTCAAATTGCCCAACATAAAGGCAGGCCAGACTGGGGGCACATGTGGCCCCCATGCTGGTCCCCTTTAGCTGCCTAAAGTACTCAGTTTTGAATAGAAAAACGTTGTTGGTAAGAATTAATCTAACACAATCAACAATAAAATCTTTATTAGCACCACCCAAGTCCTGGTTGGTCAAGAGAGCATCAATGACCTCTACTGTGTCAGACTATATTCGTGTAAAGAGACTCAATGTCAAGGGTAACTAGACACTGAGTCTCTTCATGAAACGGTAGACCCTCTACCAGCGAGATTATGTGTGCAGAATCTCTCACATACGATTTTAAATTACAAACTAGGGGTCTAAGAAAATGGTCCACGTATTTGCTGACCGGCTCCAATAAGGAGTCTATGCTACTAAAAATTGGCCTCATGGGGGGATTTAATCTCTGTTTGTGCACTTTAGGTAGGCCATAAATAGCCGGGGTCTTGGGTTCTAAATTATTAAGGAATCTAAACTCTTCCTCACAGATATAGCCTGCCTCTCTGGCATCAGTTAGGAGATCTAGACATTCACTTGCTATTTCTGTTATGCAGGTTGCATTCACCCGCAAGTAGTGTTCTTCAACGTTTAGTAATTTAAGCATTCTATCCTCATAGTCTGTAGTGTCAAAAACAACAACACCACCACCTTTATCTGCAGGCTTAATTGTCAGGGTGGTATTGTTACTAAGTTTGTTAAGAGCTGCTCTTTCATCCTTACTGATGTTAAAATTATAGGATTTCTTATTGTTGTCTAAGAGTTTATGAATCCCACTCTCCATCGCTACTTCAAATGCTTCCACATTCTTACCCACCATCCCAAGGGTTGGTGTGAACGTAGACCATGGCCTCAATCCTGAAATATTCTCACGGTCCCTACTCTCTCTATTTTCAAAAAATCTACGAAGTCTTACTTTCCTGAAGAAAGAGCGGAGATCTTTCTCCAGTTGAAATTTATCTAGATTAGTGGACGGGACAAAACTAAAGCCTCTACTAAGAATACCCAGTTCTACCTCACTCAGATCTTTTGTAGATAGGTTAATCACTGGTAATCGGCTGGACAATATATATATAACAATATACTGTATACAATATACTGTACTCGCGAGGCAATATGTAAACACAAACAAAATTATGAGAAAATACTGAACAGTTTATTCATCATACAATACAATGTTAAAATAATTTAAAAAAGAGGGGGGACAGACATTAACAATAAGGAAACAATAGATTCCCATTAGTAAAAAGGAGGTACAAACAGAAAAATTAATTCAGCAGAACGTCAGAATTATTCTCCAGTTAATTTAGGACACAATCCTCCTTTCTCTTATGCGACGCGTTTCGGCGGACCTTCTAATAAAGCCACCTTCATCAGGAATACATATAATGTCTTCCAAGTGATTTCTGAAATTTAAGAAAAATTATTTTTAAAAAGATTCTATGTACACAATGATAATCCTACACAGCACATCTCATAATTACATTGCCTCGAGTGTTGTTTCACAGTATCAAAAAGACAATGGAATATATACTTGTATAGTGCAAACTGTCACCCTGCGGGTATCCTGGCGCTTCGATCAAGATGTCAACCAATCGACAGCTAACTTCCGGCATTTAAACAGAAGAAGAAGAATCAAACCCTAGGGAAGAGCCATTTTTTAATGTTCTTCCTAAACTCAGGTAAAGAGTCCATTTGTCTGATATTCTGAGGAAGCTTATTCCAGTGGAGAGCGGCGGTCACACTAAATGACCTTCCTCCCATCCTGGAGCGGAGTTGTCTTTTGGGCTGGTACCAAGAGAATTTTTCTTGCAAGGGGATGGGGCCCGTGTCATGTACCGCTCTGTGAACCAGGCATAGCGCCTTAAACTGGACCCTTTCCTTGATAGGGAGCCAGTGTAGTTCTCTCAAGGCTTGGGTAGATGAGGCGCTGCGCTGCCTATTCGGTGCTATTTTTGCTGCTGCAGAATGGACTCTCTGCAACCCCTGAAAGATATATTGTGGGGCTCCGAAATATAGGGAGTTGCAGTATTCCAGTCTGCTAGGCACCGTGCTTCTCACCACCACTGGACGCAGTTCCTCTGGTAGTAGTGGAAGCAACTGACGCAGCCCAAGCAGCACCGAAAAACACACCCTGGCAGTATGGTTGGCCTGTGATTCCATTTGGAGGTCACCATCAATTAGTACCCCCAGGTTGCGTACTGTACTAACTGGTATCAGTTAGTACAACTCGAAATGGATACGGTTGGACGACATAGCAGAGGAGCAGTATACTACCTCATTTTTACTACTGTTAAACTGTAAAGAGTTTTCTCGGAGCCAACTAGCCGAACTACGCATACATTGTTGGAAAGTGTCCATAGATACTGCGTGTTTGCCCTCCAAAGAGAAGGCCAACTGAGTATCGTCGGCGTAGTTTATTAAATCAACTCCAGGATTTGATGATAGGAAACAGCGGCTGAAGGTATACATTGAATAGTATGGGGCTGATTGCTGAACCTTGTGGTACCCCATACACTACCGGGTTTTATTGGAAGTGAACGGTACCATGGACACCTTCTGATGTCTCCCAGTTATATAGAACCGCAACCACTGGAAGGCCTGCCCTTTCACCCCTATCCTTTCCAATCTCTTTACTAGGATAGGGTGGCTTACCGTGTCGAATGCTGCCGACATATCGAGAAGCACTAGAACAGATGCATTCCCATTGTCGGCCCGCATGCGCAGGGTGTCCAGCATAGTGGTTAAGGCCGTTTCGGTCCCATGCCCTGGGCGAAACCCAAATTGGTCCCTGTCCAGGATTTGACCACCCTCCAGAAAATCGGAGAGTGCCTTACTTACTGCTTTCTCCATGATTTTAATTGGATAGGGTAGAAGAGACATGGGTCTAAAACTAGCTGGGTTCGTTGGATCTAGGGATGGTTTCTTAATCAGGGGAGTTACCACCGCCTGTTTCCACTTCTCCGGGACTATTCCAGTCTCCATGGATTGGTTGCAGATTTGTCGCAGCCAGGGGAAAGATCCTTGTCCGAAGGTTTTCCAGATTTTGTGGGGCAAGGGGTCCATGGGGGATCCTGAAGACACGCTGTAGGCCAGATTGGTAAAGAAAATGTCAGTTAAGATTTGAAAATTATCCAGGGTCAATATTTGCCCCTGGTTCTTGGCCTCCATCTCATGGGGTCTATTGTCTACATCATTATTGCCCGTGGGACAAAGAGTGCCGACAATCTTGACTATTTTTTCGTCAAAATAGACGGCGATCTCGTCGTACAATCTTTGTGTGGCCACCACATTATTACCAAGGCAAGTTGGTGAGGAAAGCTCCTTCACGATCTTAAATAGGGCTTTCGTCCCATTTGACGCCTGGATAATAGAATTGGCATAGAAGTCTGCTTTAGCCTTAGTAATAAGTTCCTTATATTTCAGTTGTATTATTTTCAACTCATTTTTGTCTGATGGCAGATGCTTCTTCCTCCATTTCCTCTCCGCCTGTTTACAGGACAGGCGTAGCTGTTTCAAACCTTCATTGTAACATGGAGCTGAAACTCTCTTCCTAATCTTTAATTTCTTTACAGGAACTGCCTGGTCCAAAATATTAGTTATATAGGTACAGTAGGTATCATAGTTTTCCTCAACTGTATCAATGGGATTAAAGTAGTTTACACCCAGGGGAGCTTCAACATTCTTAATTTCCTCAAGTTTGGACCATTCTATCCCTCTCCGGTAGGTAGCTGGACAGTTGGCTTTGTCTCCACAGCAGAATTGTGTAATCTTAAAGAGAATTAAAAAGTGATCGGTCCAACTTTGAGGGGTTATATTGAGGACTTCAACCTCATCTTGATTAGCAAATAATAGATCAAGCATATGACCTCCCTGATGGGTGGGATGATTTATCATTTGCTGTGGGTTAAGATTCGCACACATATTTTTAAGATCTCTAAAATGGTTACACAGTCTCCCGTCGTCTCTCAGATTAAAATCACCCAAAATTATCATCTTTGAATGAGAGAGCGTAAGGTTCGTGATAGTACACAATTTCAGGCTCTATTTGATACTATCTCTTGGGGGTCTGTAGCATATCAGTCCTGTCAGTGAGCTTCCACTTATTTCTTGCAGTTTAAACCCCATAAGTTCGATGCCTTCGATCATTTCTACCTCTAGTTCCACAAAATTCATCTCTTCCTGGAATATCATCCCTACCCCACCCCCTCTGCCCACTACTCTTGGTTTATGTAGAATTTTATAACCGGCTGGACAAGCCAGAGCCAATTCCATCATAGACTCTGCCTTTGTCCATGTTTCCGTTCGAAACAGGGTGTCCAATTTCAGATCTTCAATCACCATTGAAATCTCCGTATGATGTTTAACTAGGGAACGACTATTGATTAGTCCGCATAGAAGGAGCTTTCCCTCGTTTGTCTCGTGGGTTGGCAGAAGCTCATGTCCCCCATTGTCCCTCTTACCGAAACTTAGCAGCGTTTCTCTGGAATACAACTTACCCCCCTGTTTGCTATTTAGACAGGCAGCGTTACTGGCGCTGTGTGCGGCCGGTGCGCGGAAGGGCGCAGACGGGCTTCCCTCTGGCGCACCAACGGCGTGCCCGCTATGCGCTTGCATTGCCCAGTTTAAGTAGGCAAGCAAGTGCAGGACAACACTAGAGCACCTCCCAATATGGCGCCCTAGAATGGCCAGAGATCACCCCCACCCAAGATGGCGTCCGTAACTAAGTGAAGGAGGGGAGTCCAAGCCTCGCTTAAATAGCGAGTGAAATACAAAGTATTTTAAAGTGCGGGTAAGCTGGATTTAAGGATTTTCTTTAACAGTGCAAATTAGCAAATAATACAGATCACATTTAATTGAGAACCAAGTTAAAAAGCGGCGCGTTAAAATTAATACAGATTACAGAAAATAGCAGCGAGAATAGCAGCAGATAAATGCGAGTAGAAGCGAGTGTGGCGATTAGTCTCTCTGTTCGATCTTACTGGAAGATCAGAGCTTTAATGTATGTGCAGACTTCACTAGTTTACTGTGATGATACTTTTTAGACGTCCCTTACTCCTTTAAAAGGCCGTTCCCCCCTGTAAGCCGATGCTTGGCTTACTGTTCCTGACCGTGACCACGCCCCCTTCCTTGTTCCTGTGTGTTCGCATTCCTTGGTTGCTGAACTTCGACTCCGTGTGGAGCTCCGTTCTTCAAGGTACTATTATAGTACCTGGAGCCTTGTTCCAGATTCTGGTTTACCCCTATCTTCCCGTTTTGCAAAGGCGACGCTGCTCCGCTCCAACTCCTCTCTCCGGAGCCGGCCAGTGTGTCTCGCTGCTTCTCCCCTTCTCCTTTCGGGCGAGGACGTCGCTGCTCCGCTCCCGCTCCTCTTCCCCGGAGCCGGCCAGCGCGTCTCGCTACTCCTCCCCTAATTGGCTTTCCGAGCGAAGACGACGCAGCTCCGCTCCCCTTCCCTGGAGCCGGCCAGCGCGTCTTGCTACTCCTCTCCTAAGTGGCTTACCTGTGAGGACGACACTGCTCCGCTCCTTTCCGCTTCCCTGGAGCCGGCCAGCGAGCGTCACGATTCCGCCCACCTTGTTCCTCCGTGTGTGTAGCAGCTCCGCTCTTGGTCTTGTTAGAGAGCCGGCCTGTACACCACGAGGATTGAGTCTTCCCTCCCCTGCCTGTGATTATAGGCAGTATTACTCAGCTGCACAGAACCCATACTATGAGAGCACCAGCCAGCGCTAATCTTTACCTGAATGGGTACAACGCACTGCTTCCTTTAACCCTGTATTATCTATAAGGCAGTGTATCTGGCCCTGATTACTTTCGCCCTTTTTTATATCTTAATTTTGAGAAAGCCACCTTATGCTCTTCTAATCCTGAGCACTTTTAGAGTGTGTGGAGGAAAGCTACGTCCCTGAGGTATCCTTACTCCCCATACTCAACGTGGGGAGTCTTTCAACATTTCCTGTGATACTTCCTGAGACTGCGATCTTCCAGACGGTAATGGGACATGCTGACTGGTAAGTGAACTGTGAAATTAACTCTGACATGCCTTACAGCTCTGAGAGTGTCTGTAGTTCTTGTGTAGTTATACCCTGCTTGTATTTTATCTTTTAGCACGACTTCCCTCCAGTTCCACATACCAGTGTTCCCTGCCGTATCATCAGGGGAAAGAGTGGTGGTCACTCTATGGTTTATTCCCCTCACTTTTTGACTACTATTTCTTGTGAGTGAGTTCTCGCTCTCCTCCGAGAGTTGCGGTTGAATAGTGTTGGGACTAGCATCTTCGCTCCTGTGGAGTCAGGGTTGGATCCATTTGGGTTTTGGATTCAAACACGACAAAAACATGTTAGCTGCGACAATCAATAGACAAGAGCAGACACAGCAGATGCATTTCTACCATATTGCGAGTAAGCTGAATAAAAGCAGATTATATAAAACAATACCATTAGCGTACTCCTACAATGCTTATCCTACATAAATGTACCTAGCCTAGATATGTAGTTGGAGCATGTGTATGTAAGTGCTTGGATATATCCTAATGGACCAAGAATCCCCCAGGGAAGTGCTAACCCCTCACCTGGTGGTTTAGAATTAAGGATCCTGTCTCTGTGTCGAGGATGACACCCCGCAAGGCAAATCAGGTCTCTGCCTGTCGAAAGATCAGCCTGCAGAGTCTCGGTCTAACCTAGAAGAAATTCTCCTTGTTTTGTAAGGGGGAGTGAGGGTCTTTTATACTAAAGTGGTTTCTCCAGAGTTTCTTCTAGAATTGATATGTTTTTAAAACATTCACTAATCATTTGCTAATCCTTTTCTAAACAAAAACACTCACGTACAGCTGGCTTTCGGCCATGGATGAATTAAAGTGGTGACCCTTATACAAAATAAATCTGCTGTGCCTAAGGACATGTTTATGTACTTCAGGTACAGGGATTAAGATAGGGGACCGAGAGCTTGGTGTCGAAGAGACAGAAATAAGCTACTAGGTAAAAGGTCACCTTTGTATAACCGTTATGTCGTGTGGATGGGCCAAAATGTATGTAATGAGTATGTACATGAT
Organism: Lissotriton helveticus; assembly: GCF_964261635.1. Classification (NCBI taxonomy): domain Eukaryota; kingdom Metazoa; phylum Chordata; class Amphibia; order Caudata; family Salamandridae; genus Lissotriton; species Lissotriton helveticus. The sequence goes on from NC_136070.1 coordinate 513,317,770, forward strand.
GGAACTATCCTAATGGACATGACACCCACTCCTCATCAAAAGGTCAACAAGGTCAGCTAGGTAATGCTAAAGTAAATGCTATAAAAAGGCATACTAATCATGTATATGAAGATATAGTAAAAATCACTAAAAAGTTTCATTAAAAAATGTCCCTAAAAGCAGGGTCTATTGAAAAAGCTTTCTTCTCTAAAAAAGCATTCATAAAAGGTCCTTTATATGTTTGAATAAATCGTCATTGTTTCCTGAGCACCTTGAAAGCTGCTACTTTCAAATAGAGCAGAGAAGAAAAAACAAAGTCAGTTCAACCCTCAATTTGGTAAATGTTAAAAAACTTGCCAAATAGTTCCCTGCACAGGAGAGGCAACATTGTTTGAGGATCCTGTGCTAAAGACTCAACATCACTGAACATGTCATCCACAAGAGGCAGTCCTTCCAGCAACTCCAGTATGATATCAAGTAAGTAGAGGTGGTCATCATTGGTTCCCACGGCAGCTGTAGGGGAAGAATTAGATGCCTGTGTGCCTGAGACTGATGCCTGCATATCCGTAGCAGAGCCGATTTCCGTTCCAACAGGAGCTGAAGCATCCTATGGAGACTCTAGGAACGCTATAATCAACATCGGAATAAGCTGCGGACAACTGCGCCCATGGGCCCGTAAAGGTGCCAGGAGTATGTGTATGTCTGGTGGCACAAAGGATGGAAGTGTCAGGCAGCGGTCCAACACGCGTCCGTATCCGCAAAAGAGACAGTGGAATACTGGCAGAATGCAGTCAAGCAAGGTCGGTCAAAAAGACAGGAACCAATGCTCACTAGAATACCCAGAAGAACGCCAATCGCTCACGACAACGTCGCTCCAGCAGTGTTCTCTCCATGCCTCGAGTTATGCTGACATCCATGGCGAAGCTACATAATTAAAACGAGGATGCCCGCTACTGAAAGCAGGACCAAAGGAAGCCCTCCAAAAACACTTCCAAGTACGGAGTGTTTGAAAGACGGAATCACTCCAAAAGTGGTTTGATCCGTGGTTAACAAACTTGATCCAATGCACTTAAATAAGTGTACTATCCCCGCGTATCAGACATGTTAAAGATACGATGGACCGTTTCTCTGAAATTTAGCAGGAGGTTCGAACAAACCAGAGTTTGTATCTCTGCCGCGGACCTTGCCACTTGGAGATCAAAGATCTCTTGGGCTGAAGTTAAGGCCACATTTTGCTGAAACAGCATGGCTTTCAGTCTACTCACAGAATCAAACCCTGTAGTGAAGGCAGGGCCCTACGTGCACACATTGCTATGTTAGCATAAGCTTATTAGACGTTTAAACGCCAATTTGCTATTTTGCAGCTTTTGCACACGACACTGCATGTAACTGTTGTAAGTTAGACTGCTTAAAAATCTTCACATGAGAAAGGCTTATTTTCAACAACCGTAGACTTACATCGCGACCTCAGTCTGTACAGTGTGTGCAGAAGCCTCCAAGGTTATCATAACAATGTTAGCTGTTATTCGGGCTCATCGGCCCATGCTCTAGACACAACATACACACAGTTGCAGCTAACTGAAATTCTAGCGCCTTTAATATTGCACTGCATGCATGATGAGAGCACTTGGAGAAAATCTGTTTCCAGAGAGAGAGAGCTTGTGCAGATCCTGATGTGATTAACTTCTGCTGATCTTGGAGGTATGGGGTCCCCATTCAAGCCTAAGAGACCTTCTATTATTATAAAACGTAGTTCCTAGCTGGGGAGGGTGGCATACAAGGCACTATGGGACCTGTTTCTACTATCATTATAATATGATTTCTCCCTTTGTGTTTTATGGAATTGTAACAATGCTGCTCGTATTATTTTTAATCATATGCCTGCTTATGTTAGCAGTTGGTTGTTAGAGACGACTGCGGCACGAGAGGTCTTTCTTTGGATTCGCTGATCTTGATGCTTTTACACCTCCTGCCAGCCGAGTACCTTCTGACTTGCCTTTCTTGCCTGACTCCTCTCTCACTGGAGCCTCGAAGACTGGCCTCTCCTGCTTGGACTCTTCTCTCACTAGAGTCCCTGGGAGGACCCTCTTGCTGGACACAATGGGGACCGGGTGGACCGTGCGGGCTTCGCATGAGCCGCGCAAAGGCATCGCTGAGGAACTGCCAACGGACTCACTGCCAAGTCGCTCATGTTGCCTCGGGGTGTTGATGTCATCCGCCAGGATGGTCTTGCCGTTAGGACATGGGTTCCGTGCCTTCTTCAGACCGTTTCTCGGTGCCAGGTGTTCACCTGGGGCCTTCGTGCTTCCTGTTGCCTGTCGTGGAGCTGCCACTGCTGCACCTCTCCCATACGGACTCCTTTAGCACAGTAATTCCGCCGAGGCCCTTGTCCCCTGGACTGCCACGTGACTGTGTGGGCTGTGCGGGTCGCTGTGGAACTTCGGACAGGGCCACAATCGAGTCTTGTGTAGTCCCCAAGGGTAGATTGTCTAGTGCTCGTATATGCTCTGCTTCGGCAGGCTCCAGGTTCACGGGGCACACATACGGTTCTTCGATGGTCAGTCTCATCAAATGCAGGTTGTCTGGATTGCTGGGATCCACATGGATGGTGCGATGCTCCTTAGACATCATCGATGTTCTTGTGTGCTGAATGTGGTTCTTTGGCTTCCTTTGTGGAGTGATGTTGTGTTACTCCTGCTTCCTCTTCGTGCTCTTTCTCGACGCGGTCCAGTCTTCTCTTACTTGCTCATTCTAACCAGGCTTCTCCATGTAGCGGGCCCTCTACATGTTTTCCCCTTGGTCTTGTCCATGCGGTGGGACACTGTCTTCACTTGGCTTGGTGACTAGGCCTGTTGTCGTATCTTCCTTTTACTTGATCACTTCTTTTGCTTTTAAACAGGAAACCTTCCTTCGTCATTCCCATCATGACTCTCCTTCTCGGGTTTCTTTGGCTCTACGGTTCCTTCTTCAGTTGCACTTGTGCAATTCTCTGGCGAATTGGCTTCTTGTCTTCTTCCCTTTCTTTGTGGCGTCGCGCCCTTCTTCTCCATGTTCCTTCTCGCGACGCGGTCTGGTCATCTTGCTGTCTTTGTCTTCCCGACCAGTCTTCTCCAGGCAGCGTGCACTCCACCTGTTTCTCTCTGGTCTGGTCATGGCTCTCAGACACTGTGATCTTCTCTTCTTGTGACTGGACCGGTTGTCGCGATCTTCTCTGTTGCTTTTTCTTTCTTTTCTTGGCGACCAGACTGGGTGGTCGGCTCTTTGCTTGGGTGCGACCATTTGGTGGGTTGGTTCCGTTGCTTGGGTGCGACCATTTGGCGGGTCAGCTTCCTTGCTTGGGAGCGACCGTTTGGTGGGTCGGCTTCTTTGCTTGAGTGCGACCATTTGGCGGGTCGGCTTCTGTGTGATCGCTACTCACCGTTGAGGTGTTTTTGCGTTGGCGCGCTTCGCCTGCGCTGTGGAGGTTCGCGTCACCACTCCTTGCACCTTCGCTTGGGCATCCTCTCAGGCTGGCTGATGACGATGCTCTGGTTGCTGTGAGACGTCGCTGCCTCACTCTGGGACCTTTGTGCACTGTCCGGTGGCTTTTGCTTGTCACTGTGCAGCGTCACGCTGGCTGTTTAGTGACCTCGCGTCCCTCTATTACTGACTGTCCGTGTGCGTGGATTTCTGCTGCTCCTGGCACGTTCCGGTGCAGTGCTGCGCTGTCCTTTCACAGTGGTGTGCTGTGCTGCGTCTTTGGTGTGTAGAGTACCTTCCCTCCTGGCGCGTTCCTGCGCACTCACTTGTCTGTGTGTTTCTGCGCTTCTGGCACGTTCTTGCGTCGTCCTCTTTCATCCTTAAGGGCTGCGTGGTTACTTGTTGCCACTCGGGCGTGGCGGTGTTCTTGCCGGATGTTGCAGGCTGTACAGTCTCTGTGCTGCTGTGCACTTGCCACGATCAAAAGGCGCTTCGCAGCCTGTCCTCTGCTGGGAGTCTGCTTTGCTTTGCCTTGTCGCAGGCTTGTTTGGTACGTCAGGCGCAGGACTGCCTGGTGGCCACAAGATGGCAGTATAGGGTTAGGCTGTACTCCAGTAGTAGCCTCCTTTGACACTTGACTTTCTTCCTGCCAGGTTTCTTTTGTTCTTGCAGGACCTGCTCCCCTTGGACTAAGCAGGAGGGGGAGGGGCGTGCGGGGGCTGGAACTACTGCTGACCCCCGACTTCAGGAGCAGGACTCTGCCCCTTCCCAGGTAAGCTTCATCTTCCTTTCTCTTAATTTTGGGGCGACGATGGAGCATGACTTTCCTCCGTGCTGCTGTCTTTTGTTAGCGGGTGTGTTGCCGTGAAGTTGCCACTAGGTGGCAGTGTTGCACGTTCCGACGTGATCCTGGCTAGTTCCTCGCACACTAAGCTCTGTGTGCTTTTCACGTTTGAGCCTGCCATGTACCGGGCCTAACTAGGCTTGTCCCTGGGCTCCTGGGGGTCTGATATTCACTGCCCCTGGGCGGGCTCGACGCCCGATGGCCACCTCTCTGCAATATTTACCCCAAACTGCGGTGAGTCTTTTGAATTCACCACGTTACCCCAGGCCGTGCGGGGGTTTAATGTGCATTAGTGTTTGTTTGGGAGGGGGGCCTATTCCAGGGGCGGCTGGTGACATTTGAAAGTGGTGAGGCGTAAACTAATTTGCATATTGCACCGCAGCGAGCACAGCGAGCGCAGCGAGCGAGCCCGAACCACCTTGCATCCATCCATACATCATTCATGCATCCACCCATCCACCCACCCATCCTGCATCCATACATCATTCATTCATGCATCCATCCATCCATCAATTCTGCATCCATCATTCATTCATGCATCCACCCATCCATCCTGCATCCATCATTCATTCATGCATCCACCCATCCATCTATCCATCCTGCATCCATTCACCCATCCATTCATCCATCCATCCAGCATCCATCATTCATTCATGCATCCACCCATCCACCATCCATCCTGCATCCATTCCTGCATCCATTCATCCATCCTGCATCCATCATTCATTCATGCATCCACCCATCCATCCACCCATCCATCCTGCATCCATCATTCATTCATCCACCCATCCATCCATCCATCCATCCACCCATCCATCATCCATCCTGCATCCATTCATCCATTCACCCATCCATCATCCATCCTGCATCCATCATTCATTCATGCATCCACCCACCCATCCATCATCCACCATTCATTCATGCATCCACCCATCCTGCATCCATCCATCCACCCATCCATCCTGCATCCTTTCCTGCATCCTTTCCTGCATCCATTCACCCATCCATTCATCCATCCATCCTGCATCCATCATTCATTCATGCATCCACCCATCCATCCACCCATCCATCATCCACCATTCATTCATGCATCCACCCATCCACCCATCCTGCATCCATCATCCATCCATCCACCCATCCATCCTGCATCCTTTCCTGCATCCTTTCCTGCATCCATTCACCCATCCATTCATCCATCCATCCATCCTGCATCCATCATTCATTCATGCATCCACCCATCTGTATGCGTGTAGTTACACGCATACAGATGGGTGACGTAAATGCTACTATTTCCTCAGAAACCCACATTCTTTTTCTGTTTTATTTTAAGTTCCGTGATTTATTGAAGCGTAAATCTTTGCTCAAACTGAGCCCTATTTGTCTTGGTAAATCGGGCAGACTCCTGCTTATAAAGTCCAATAAGAGTAACAAGGTGAATGAATAAAATGGCTTTGACAAGAGTGTGAACATCCTTCCGACTACAGCGTGACAGTGATAACCGGCCTCAATTCATTCGTCTGATTTCCACCTGAACTTCTTTTCTTGCTTTGCTCTCTGAAGCGTCTGCTCTCTGAAGCAGTTCACTGCCTACCACATTTTTAATCCCATTGAATGCTACTTTTCACGATGAAACAATAAGACTTCGAGTTTAAATATGTGCCAATTCTTCTGACACAAATCTATACATTCTCCTCCCATTTCACGATTATTTACAATAAGAGGCTCGAACCTGGTTTCCCAGCACCAAAGTCGGCCGCGCTAACCGTCAGGATTGGCTGGGGGGGCACCATGACTCCTCGCCCAGTCCCCCTGGTTAACCCCGGGGGCTGCGGCCCGCCCCCAGGTCCTCTCTCTAAGGGGAAATGCACAGGGAATCAATCTGCGCATGCGCGAACATGATTCTGCCCATAAATCAACTTGCGCAGATGCAGCAGGCCCATCCGCCCCCCGCACGGAAAAGTCGGGCGTCTCCCGGATTCCCGAGCGGCAGGTAGCGACCAAGATTATTTCAGTATTTGTTGTATTTGTATTTTCGTGACGACGCGGTGGGTCCATGGGGCTTAGTGGGGCTACGCCCCTACGCCCCAATGGACGCACCGCGCCTGGCTATTCTCTCGGGCTGTGCAGCGAATGCGAGGGGGGCTCTGCAGTGTGTCAACTTTGCGGGCTGTGCAGGAGGGTACCGGTGCCATTCCCGTCACCCGCAGGCCAGACGCTGTCTTCACCTTCTCCTCCTCTTTCGGATCTCTGGCAAAAGGGAGGGGGAAACACAGACACCGGGGCTCCTGATTCTTTCTGACTCTCTCGCCCCTCTCCCGCCGGCAGCTTTACAGTTCACACGAGGCGCGGGGAGGTGCGGGAGGTGCCGCCGGGGATCGTGTGTGTGTGTGGTGGCTTCTGACCGGCCACGGACTGCGAGCAGTCTCTTCCCCGCCCGCCGCAGCTCTGCCCTTCACCTGCTGCGCGGGGGGGGGGTTTGTGTGTGTGCTTAGGCTTTGGGGCACTTGAGTTGATCGCGGGTGGGCTCCGCTTGCAATGTGTCTCCGCCCGGCAGCTCTTCCACACGCTGCGGGCGTTTCGCGTCCACGTTCATTCCCTCCGCCGCCGCAGCCTCATATCCTACACGCTGCGCGGCGGGGGACATGGGACACTCCTGGCAGGCCACGGGTGGGCTCCACTGGCCTTGATTCATTAAGGACAGTAGTCCACGCCACTCGCACTGTCAGGGCAGCTTTTAGGGTTTATAGCGGGTGGGCTTCGCTTTGCATGTCCCGGGCGGCGCTACCAGACGGCCGCCATTAAACAGTCCTGACCGTTGCGGGTGGGCTCCGCTTTCGGTGCTGGTCACGGGCTCACCTTCGGCCGACGGGCCTTTTCACTTCGCGGGTGGGCTCCGCTTCGGTCACCACGCGGTGGGGCCTCACTTGCGGCCGACGCGGGTGGGCTCCAGTCGGCCTGCTTACTCCCGGGCACTTCGGGTCGCGCCTCCACGTGGCGCTCAGTTGCGGCCGGCACAGGTGGGCTCTGGTCGGTCCGCTGCACTTTCCTCTCGCGCACGGAGGCTCACGCTGGGCACGGAGGTGCGGGGTGGGCTCCCGGTTGCTCCTCCTTGGTCGTGTCGGCCCGGGGCTTCGCTCACGCCCCGCTGGCCTCCGCTGAAGGTCACTTGCTGTCGGCGGGATTGCTCATGGCACGAGCCGCATTCTCCTTCTTTTTCCCCCCAACGTTTAGGTTGGTGCACGCATGGGCACCGGCTCCGCCTCGTCGCCAATGTGGTGTCGGGGCCCTAGGCCCACATGCTATAATAATGAGTGACACAGACACCAGTTAGGGGATCGTGAATCTAGCCGCGAGCACGTGCGCTCGGCCACTTTTATTGAGGCAGCGTCACCTGACCGGTGACGTCCCTGGTGGGTGGGTGTACAGTGTAGGGCAATACCAAAACAACTAGACTGTGTCCTAGCAGGACACTACACCTAGTACAAAATGACGTGCTGACTTCTCTTACGTCGCTCACAAAGAGTACCGGTCTTACTAGTGACTTTAATTAGCCCTGTATGTATGTGGTCGACGGCGCTCGCGTGATTATTACATGACTTATCTGAAAGACTTTGATGGCTGGTTTACTTTTTGCGATTTAGCATTATTTCTGGACCATGTTCCAAAATTCGCTTAAGCACAAACTATTGGCTTTGTCAAAGCTTGTTTAAAACATACCTGGAACTCTCCTTACTCAATCCATTTGAAAGAAGATTACATTAATGATAATTGCTGTGTGCTTTTGGGTGCTAATAAGTACATCCATTTAAGAAAAAGTTATAAACATCCCTGTTGAGGTCTTATAGTGTTGGTGACCAAAACACTAGTATCAAAGGGGTAACAAAGCCACTAGACCTGCACGGGCTTGTTATAACTCCTCTAACAACTTCCTGCATTTGGTTATGAACACGTTCTAAGACCTAATGTTTTAAAGGCCAGACTTTCCGTGCATATAGAGATATGCATCAATATAGAAGTGTGCACGACTAGCAAGTGGCATTACGACTTATTCTTTCATAATATAACAATCGTGATCTTAGATGAAGTTAATTAGTAAATTTATGTAAAAAGTGCTTGAGAGTTGTTGTGCATATTTCATGCAGACTTTATCTTTCATTTTGTCTAGAAATATAGTGTCTACTGTAAATTTGGCTTGCAGACTGGATCTGAAGAAAATTGCCCTGCATGCCAGAAATGCTGAGTATAATCCTAAGGTAAGGGGTTCGTATTACATTTATTCTGCGAAAAAAATTGCGTTGTGTATGTAAAAAAAATGATGGTGGAACAATATGCTTGTAAAGGGTAAGGCCACACACAAAAGCTGTCAGTAATAAAGCTTTAATTTCGAGAAAAAAACTATTTTTAGCTCTCTGTTAGAAACCTAATTCTGTTTTATGCACGTCGATTCTTTGAGGCGTGTAGCGGAGGATTGAATTGTTACTCTTGTACAAATGAGGAATGAGGGGGACACAGCGGTGCTAATAAGAGGCATTGAGAGGACGCTTCTGGGGTAGAAAGAGAGGGATATAAGGGGACCTTACATTCGAAGCTGGCTGGGACCACGTCTTGAGCTACTTGGAGTGGGATAAAATGACAGAACGATTGGCAGCAGTCTGGGATTAAGACACTTGGGTGAATTGGGGTGAGGCTGTAAGACAGCAGCATATTAGGAGGCCTTTAGGAGTTTGGATATGCAGCCTGAGCCGCCTGAGAGGTAGTATTGGAAAGGAAGGTGTGGCTTGTAAAGGGGACAGTTGGCTGCTAGCTTAAGTCAAGTTTATTAGCATAGTTACTCATAACCATTGCATAGCAATCTGAGATTTGGTCCACTGCCATACCTGCGTACCAATTCAAGTACGAAATTAAGACTGGCAACCAGCCCTTCGGTTTGCTCCCCACAAGCAGAGTACAGGGGGGCCTGCCCAGCACCTATATTCACAGCTCCTATCAGTGGCAGAGTCAACAAAGCAGACTAGTCCTACTCCAAAGGAACTTAGTCAAAATGTTGCAGAGTCATTACCTGGCATCTTCTAGGCTACCAGAATAAGGAATCAGCCCAGTTGGCAGCAAGGGGCCATTTTGTACCGAGAGGAAGCCTGGCTTCCTAAACGGAGGCCAGCCATTGGTGGAGAGAGCCTCACTCCGATTTAGCCCCGTCTTTTTCGGATTCGGGGGCATAAGTTTTGCTGTTCTTTAGACAGTGACGTCATCCGTCACTCAGAACAGCAAAACACGCCCCCGAATGCGAAAATTACCATGCTTTCTCGGAGGCATTTCTGTTTTGCCTCGGAGAAAGACAGTGGTGGTTTCCAGAGCTGCTCTGCTCGTCCCCCCTTCCCTCCGCTCTCCTTCGTCCCGCTCCCCCCTCCCTCAGCTCTCCTTCGTCCCGCAGAATGTTAGCTTTCCTAATCGTGTTCAGGCAAAAATAACTTAATACTGCTCATTAAAAAGTGAAAAATTCCGCCGCTCCTCGGCGCCCATATTAGTTTGTTTCCTGTGTTTTTGCATAAGCTGCGGGCTCGGGCCTTGACACCTGGTGTGATCTCAGAGAACGTTCTGCACGGCAGAGATCACTGTTTACATACAGCTGGGGAGGGCCGCATGTGAAAGATCGGTGTATTTTATGCGTTTTTTTATATAGCGCGGACTTTACCCGAAGGTTTCAGAGCGCTTCACAAAAGGAACAGATCTGATACCTACTATATTAACAGTGTGGACGCCGTCTCCACTGCCAAGAAGTTTGTCCCTTTGGGAACATGCTTTACTTGTGCAGGAGACATTTTCCGACACAGCTGGGGAGGGCCGCGGGCGCGCCCCTCCCCCACGCACGGGAGAAGTGAGGTCGGGAAACAACAGTGAGGGTAGCAAGAGGGGGTAGTGGCCAGGGAGAGCAGACCGACCACAGTGGGGGTCGGCTGGAGCAAGAAGATCGAAGAAAAGCCAGATAGGAGAGCAGGATAGTCACCGGACGTGTATGAGGAGGAGAAAAACAGGTTGGGAGAGAAACTGCAGGGAACCCGAGACTGTAGCAGATAGGGGGTGGGGGCGTTGCAGAGAGACAGAAGAGAGCGAGGCCACCGCGAGGCCGGGGCGGGGGGGGGGGGGGGGGGGGGGGCTAATTCTGACAGAAAGAAAGAGTCGGCCTAAAAATGCATGCCAGAAGTTGCACTGAAGTCGAGCAGGTGAACGAGAGACTGGCCGACTTGAAATACAGGAGGAGAGGTGAAAGGTCATGGAGAGGGAGCGTGAGACACCGAGTTCAGAGAAGAGACGTGAGAGTAAGCACAGAACAAGAGACAGACGAGGGGTACCGTTAGAGAGGTGAAAAGCTGCAGATAGGAGGAGCGAGAGCCAAGACATTGGAGAAGAGAGACTTCAGAGTGGGCTTTGCACGAGAGACAGAACATATAAGAATGTGTGGGGGGAGAGACGGGTGGCGAAAGGACGAAAAAAGAAACCGCAGAGAGGGCAGTGAGAGGTGTGACGATGTGAAAGGTTGGTGTATTTTATTTTTATTTATTTTATGCGTTTTTATATAGCGCGAACTTTACCTACTTCACTCTCTAGCTCACAACTTCACTCTCTCTCTAACTCACTACCTCAATCACTCTCTCTCTCACTAACTCACTTTCACTCTTTCACTACCTCTCTCTCTGTCTCACTACATCACAACATCACTCTATGCTTATATCTCACTACCTCACAACATCCCTCTCCCTCACTACCTCACTCTTTCACTACCTCACTCTCTATCTCACTACCTCACTCTCTATCTACCCCACTCTCTCACTACCTCACTCTCTCTCTATTTCAATACCTCACTCTCTCTCTCTATCTCACTACCTCACTCTCTCTCTGCTAATGCAATAGGCATCACATATGCAAAAAAAAGCTAATGCCATTTATTTAGGGATACAAAAAAGATAAAAAAATAATGAGCAATACCAATAGCTCTACCTATAATATTGCAGAGACCATTGCATTGTAAATGCTTGTCATAATTAGCCAGGTATACACAGCACGCAAGGACACAGTTAGGGCAATTGGGACCGAGGAGCAATGTGTCGTCACTTGAGGGACATAGCAGAACAGCCTGTCATAATGAGAGGTGTTATGCGAGACTGAGGGACCGGAGGTAGCACATTTGTGGCGCAGACGGAGGCAATGCCCGGGCGCTGGTTCTGATAGGACCATCTAAGACGCACAGAAAATATCTGGGACACTTAGAGAAGGCACTTGATGATGCAAGCTTCGAGACTGGTCGCAGAGCAGTTACCTAACGGATTGAAAAGTGTGAGTGGAGTCACTGAGACGAATAGGACATGTGACGCTTATGCTGAACAGATGAGGTGGTGAATGGAGCCAGTGGAGTGATTGGCCACAGCTAGGAGGCACCTGCGACGCATAGTGGATGGAAACCCAGGAGTCGCCGCAGTGTGTCTGGGGTGCTTAGAGAGTTTTTGGCTGCTGGAAGGCAGAAGGGATATCGGGGGAACTGAGATGGATTTTGTCTCCGGGCAATTGGGGCAGGAACGGTTTAATGGCATCAAGTAGATCATGAGACAGGCAAGAAGGGCTAGGGGCAAAGCGGGCGAGCAAAGAGAGGCTGCATCTGTCTATAGTAGAAGAGGTATTTGAGGCACATCTAGAGAGAGCGCCTTAGGTCACTCGAGGTGGGGGATGGGGGGTGTTATGTGATTGGAGACCGAACAGGAGCATCTAGGGAACACAGGGAGAGGGTGCCGAGGGCAATTGGTAGTGTGAGAATATCATTTATGACCTTTGCATCTGGAGGAGAAATGCATTGGTAACTCCAGGGAAACCTATAGACGATTGAAGAGGGGGTCCATGTGTCACAGAATACAGGGAGTGGCAGGAGAAAAATGAACAGGAGACATCGAGAGGTGGCTTGATGAAGTGAGGAAAGAGAGAGCACAAGAGAGCCATTTAAATGGTAACAAGGAGCGTGGGCATAACGGGGGCATCTGTATATACATAATACTTGAACACTTAAAGGGATAATTAGTCTTGTGTGGGTGTGGAGAGGAATCATCTGGTGTACTAACAAAGGGCGCGATGGTTGTAGCTGGGAATCTCAGATTGAGGCGCTAGGTTCGTTTGAGACTGGGGCAAAGGCATCATTGCATACGGGGTAGCTGTGGGGCACAGTGAGGGGTAGCTTGGGGACAGGTGGAGGAACTATATAGGAAGCATCTTTTGCGCAGATGGACAAAGTTTGGGGGCACATAGAGGATTCATTGTTGGTGAAGTCAAAGCTTCGGCAGCACCTGCGCAGAACAGCTAGGCCAAAAGCATTGGTTGGAGATGAATTGACAGAAACTTGTGGGGACAGAGAGGGTACAGAGAAGGGGTCTGATGAGGTAGAGGGAACCTTGGGGGGGAAAACCCTCTCCTAAGTGAGCAAACTTTTGGCATGCCAAGTTTCATTACGTTTTTCTCCAATGGATGGATCTTGAGGGTGGTGGGAGAGGAGTGGTGTTCCCATTTTAGCTCTCAAACAACAATTTCCTCTCCTATTCAGGCCGAACTTCTAAACAGATTTACACAAAATTTGGCATGAAAGTAGAACTTTACTCAGAAAGCATAATGGTTTGGTTTGATGTAAACCTGTTCAGTAGTTTTTGCAATACTAGTGTTTCAAAAAGGTGCCGTCTCATACTTGAAAGTTTCAGGGTGTGGAAAAAAAATACACAATCATGAGTGGTCAACCCTAAAGGTGGCTGACCCCAGATCAGTGGTCGAGGTATTGAAAATCCCCGGCAATCCCCCTAAACAAAAATTGCTGTTTTTGTCACGTAACTCGCAAGACAGAGTTGACTAGTAGGGTGGCCATTTTAGGTGCAAGATTTTTGGAGCCTCATTCACAAACCTTTTCAAAAAGCTGTGCACAGTGTGGGTTGGAAGGCCTAGGTTGATTGGCCGCAGTCTGAAATCATAGAAAAACCAAAAACATTCTCTGAAACAGTTACAATGAGTTATGTTGGAAGCTCAAATGTGTAATACCACAGAAATTTGGCATTTATGTTTAGGAACGCACGCCACATAAATTACGATCAACCTATGCATATTCTAACTTTGATGCCCTACACCCAACCTGATAGTGATGGCCAAACTACATTGCAGACAGCCTTTGGTCCTGGTCAGTGGAGTTTGGTAGAAAACACTGCTGATACGCATTATTCCCGGGGGCCGATTTTGCAGCACTGTAGCAAAACCGCCCCCCAGTAACAAAAACGGCCCTCACCGGTCCAAAACCAGCTCCCACCCTTCCGGCCCACTGTGAAAATGCCTGCTACCTGCTGCCCGCTGCCCGCTACTACCCATCCGGTCCTTGGCCAGGCCTTGCAACCCCACTGCTGTGGGCTGCCAAACCGCCTATGCATCAGTGTTGGACGACTAAGCTTGGCTTTTTTGGGCTGCTTTTTCGGCAGATCCTGATTTGGTACAGCAAGCTAGAGCAAGCTTCATGCCTGGGCACCACAAACCAAGTTAAGTTTCCTCAAGAGTTTGTGTTTCTGAATCCATGTCCGCAAATATGTGAAAGTAGATTTATGGGTCAGAGAAGTTTGCCCTGGGTTTGATGTATCCCGAAAGCTTGCCCTGAATCATGTTTTAGGTGTTGAGGTTCTGTGAATCCCAAAGAAAGGATCACGGACTTGTCACTCTTAACATTTTAATTTTTTATTTAAACCACTGGGGTTGGGGATCCTTTGAGGGTCCTCCCACAATGGCCGGGGGTCAGAAAACACTCACCCTACTCCCTTATATAGCCTTTTTTTCAAGAAAAGGGGCTGTACACCACCTCCTATAATGCCGGCACTGGGCCATGGTAATAAGTAGAGTTACACTCTGCACAGCTAGATAAATACAATATATATTTATATGTGTGTGTGTGAGACAGTTTCTTGTTATTGGACCCTTGTAGATAATGCTTTCTGTATAAGGCCGACTGGATTTACCTTCATAACTGTTCCAACCTATCCATGAATTGAAGACCTTTTCTTTAACGTATAACTGCTCAGCTACCCTTATTTCAATGTTATGAATTCTTGGCATTTCAAACTTTTGGTTCTCCGTCTCTATCACATCATTACCTATCCTTCGATTCCTTTTCAGCTAAACATCAAACCTTTGAGTCGGCTTCTCTAGGAACCATTTCATTTGTTTTGTGGTAGGTAGTCTGCGCTTAGTTTGAGCCTTTGGGTAAATTAATTATCAACACCGACACTTATGACAATCTGCCACATGGTGGCGCTGCCTGTCTAATTTTGACATGAGCGCCACAACAGGTTTTTTTTTTTATTCGGTGTTTTAAAACTTACTAACACTTGCCACCAAAGGCATTCTTAAAGCTTTCCGACCTGAAATAGTCTGAATTGTCACACTTGTAGGTGTGTGATGTTTAATAGTTGTGTTGTCATTGGTAATGCTGGCTGGGGCAGTGGGTGTTGGAAGCTGCAGTGGCCTCCTGAGGAGAGACCTGTTACTTTTTTTCCCTCCAAATTATCCACAGATGGTAGTAATCCCCTTAGATCGTCGACATCCAAATGTCTGTCTTCCAGTGCTGACTGCGAAGTCCAAGCAAGATTTAGCTTGACTCCTTTCTACGGCCCTTTTAGAAGACTGTAGCTTTCTGTACGTTTGTGTGATGCACATTTTCCCTGGATACCATCGCAGGGAGTCTATGCTGCCGTTTCCTCTGATATTTCGATTACCATTACATCTTCTGGTAGGATATAAATCTCAGGGGGAGGCATCATCTGGCTCACCCCTATTCTTCATCACCATAGACACACACCTGCTTCTAAAAATGTTAATAAATTATTGCCTTGGAAGTACAAGTAATTAATATTGTAAGGCCTGAAATCAGTACTTAATGAGTTTCAATACCTATTCAGGTATCAGGTGTTTTGTGTGTAGGCCATAAAACATTTTATACAGATAGCATCAGTTAAACATGCCGACCATAGATGTGCTGCAATGATATAGTCAAAACATCAAATAAATTGTTGTCTAGTTTGAAATTCAATGTTTAGATCTCTAGTGCCATCTGCTGACTTCAGAACATAACTGTCATTCTGCATTTTCTTGTTACATTTTTAGGTCTCGCCTAGGCAGCGCACATGTGCTACCCTAGGAGATGACCTTTAGAAATTGGTGTGCCTTTTTCCACACACTCGTGCATGTGGCGGCATCCACCTTGCGGGATGATCAAGCAGTGGCGCGCAGGGGCCATCTGTTTATAATTAGGGACACGCGTGCTTGTTTACATTTGCCCGCTCGCAGTCACCTTGTCGGCTCGACATCCTGACGCTTTCACTTTCGTTCGTGCCACGCCTGTTCACACAAGTTCCTAACTCTTATCCACTGAGGTCTCATGATGTTAGAATCTCGCCTCCATTTCAGCCATACTCCCTCCTCCTGTCATGAACATGCTTTCTCCATCTCTGCACTCGCCTCGCCTTCAGAGCTCCTTCTGAAGCGCTCCTTACTCCCTCGTGGGATCATGCCTGCTAGAGAGAGGTTTGTGAAAGTGGGCCATTTGACATTGTGGAGCGGTGTGGGCCACGTGACCAAACAGACCATGCAGACAAGTGAATGCACACGTTTATCCACGCCACAGCACACACGTGCAGTCTACTATCAACTAGTTTGCAAAGTAAAACGAACACTGTATCGTGGCAGCGGACTCACTAGATTATCGTATTTCACACAGCACTTATCATGCTTGGAGAGAACACAACAAACTCCGTGACATAAACACACACTGTGTCATCGTACATAGACACATGCTTACATAATCCTCTGAGCCCACACTCACGCAATCCTAGCCCAGCAGAGTTTGTGACCGACATTGACCTCAGAGCTCCTTACGAGGTCGGTTTTTCCTGGTGCTGGCTTGTTAATCTGCCTGACAGGACAGACTGTGTCCTTGCTTGTATGTGAAAAGAGGGAGTGACCCCACTCACCAAGAGACAGGGTACCACTGGTAAGGATAAAGAGGACTCTCTTGGGATTAGTACAAATCAGAAATCAGTACAAGATATTGCGCTGATTTCTGATGTGTCCTTGCTTGACCTCACTCTGCGCCAATTGTTATTCTCAGCCCGAAGTGAGTGCAGGGTGCCCTTGATGCACCCTAGAGCCATAACTTCAGAACTGGGCCCAGTACTAGCGCGGACCGACGCAAGCTTCTACCTCGCTGCAGCACAGTGCCAGCTCCGGTCATCCTATTGGCGCTAGTCTGGCTGTCTTGGCCCTTTGTTGCCCAAGTCCGAAGCGGTTTCATGCTCTTAACACCTACTTGACAAGGAACATTACTTCCATTTTGGAGTAGGCTGGTTGTCCTTTCCTCCCACGGCATCTTCTGGGCAATGCCGCTTTTCACAGATGTGCCTCGGACAGGAGCCTGCTGTCTAGGCACTGTCTGCCAGTACAAACCGTCACAGATGTGCTTCGGCATCGGCCGCCTCTCTGGCCCCTGCTCTGAGGTATTGACCATCACAGATGTGCCTGAGGTACCTTCACGCATACATTCCAGGAAGACCCCACAGCTAGATGCTGTCAACCTCATGGCAAGAATGATGGACTTTTATGTGATAGAATTTCTTGAGGTGGAACATTTTAGTGTGTCTGCTGCATCCCTCAGGTATGTGTTATTATTGGGGCACATCCAAGCCTTGTTGGTGCATTGGCTACATATCACGGAGACTCCCTCCGGTTATTGGGAACATAGAAGGGAGATGTTGTAGCCAATCAGCGATGGCCACCTTTACATGACCATGTGGTCTGCAGCTAAAGCTACATCTGCCCAGAAAACCGGGCCTGTCAAAATAGCTATTCAGTTGATATGGTTCCACCGCTCTTTTCCAAACACAGCAATAGTAGTGATGCTCCTCTCCGGAAGGGCGAAAGTGGAGCTTTCATGTGCTTTCCATTTCCCAGAGTAACAGAACTGTCAGGAAATCCTCTGGCACTTGGGGTAAGGCTAGGATATCCAAAACTCCTTGCCAAATAGTCAGTTCGTTTTAAACCATGAAAGGTGGGTTAAAAGATGCAATAGTCCTCTATTGGCTTCCATTAAATGCTATGATAGATTTTAGCCAGGACACTATGGTGACTTGACGTTGACGAATCAGTTTGCCAAAATATGCTGTTTGTGAACTCTGTGTCTGGGCAGATTCCACAACTCAGTGCTCACATTGTAGAGAATGAGTGCTGGCGCAAAAGCTCTGCTCAGAAGCCTGTCACCAATGCTATTAAAGCACCTTGAAGTATATGAGGTTAAGGTGCGCCCTGCGTACATCCTTTTCTTGTGTTTGAGGTAATAGATTATAATGTTGTCTGTGTATAGGAAGACTCTAGGCCACACACTGGGTGCGCTTGACAACTGACTTGCTTCTTGGTTTGCTAATGGCATTGTTGGCAGGACAAAGGGAATTAAAAATGTTCCAAGTTCATGTTTGAAAATGTTCTCTTAAAAAATGGGTTTTAATGCAGCGGTATCATTTGATGCACTAAGGTGAAACACTTAGGCGTGTAGGAGAGTAGGGTCTGCTTCCTATGGTCACACCCACTTTTTGCTGTGATTCTCTGGTTTATCGCCTTTAGTGTGGCTGTGGCCCTGCTAATCAGACCACAGCCCAGCTGTTCTCTCTCTAAATTGATACCATGTAATTTAGGTACATACCAGATTGGTTACTGGGTCACCCTTGTGAGCCCCTGTATAGTGTACCAAAGGTACCCAGGGCATAGGTGCACCTTAGGCCTACCAAGGACTGCAGCATGTATTGTGCCACCCCTGGTTTGCCTTCCAACTGACACCACAGGTCTGTTCACACAGCCTGGGTAAGGTGGTGTAATCACCCCTTACTTAGATATAGTATACCTATATCTACCTATACATATAGACACATATACACCCATAAGCCACTCCTATGGTAGGCCTCGACAATCCTGGAGGCAGAGTGCTTGGTTTTATGTGAGAGGGTGCCCTAGCATGAGCTGAGCCCCTCTGCAGCTTTCGGAACCATCTCCTTATAGCTGTTCTATGATATAGCCATACCATATGTAAGTGCATTATAATCCTCGTGGTTAATGCCAACTTTGGTTTGGCTTTATAAAAACATGTTGTGTAAGATGTCAAATACTTTACAATACTACCCCCCACCCCCTGCGAGTCCTGGCGGCGGGGGTAGCATTCCACCCTTCTAGAGGGAGAAGACATGTAGTTACTGCTTTACCCGGTTAAAAATTGAACAGAGCCTCAGCATTGCAAAATGGATGCTGCTGCCACAGACACGAGTCTGACCTCCTGTTGCAGGACGAAACTCCGGCAGGGGAGGCCTGGACAATAGGTTTCCTGTCCAGGGAGGTGCTGGCAACTTCCCAGACAGGGTTTTGTGTATTGGGGCAGGGAGGGCTGCCTTCAGTGAATGCTTTACAGACACTGCTGCATGCATAGCCCAGTTCAAACCGGTTGCTGGGGCGAAACTGGACAAAGGGAAAGGGGTGTAACCACCCACTTCTCCGGTCCACCCATAGGAGGGACCTAGCCAGGTAGTCCAGCCCCCATCCTTAGTATAAGTATAGGAACTGTGTCCCTAGGACTTTAGATTACCCTGGACGAATCTTTAAAAGACATATCCTGGACCTTCGACGTTCCATTCTGACTGGAAGATGGAAGATATCTCCCTTGTGGTCAAGGAGTGACCACCCTGTTCAAACAGGCACCAACAGCAACTTTGCCGGTATGCATTTTCGAGGCTCCCGCTGGATTCTGAAGAATCTGCGACACAGGAACTGGACTTCCAGACTTCTCTGACCCCGACCCACATCCACAGCAAAGCTGAGACACGTGGCGGACACGAGAGACGTGGGACCGGAACTCCTGGACATCCTGCATTTTGCAAGCTGCACTCCTTCAACGAGGTATCTCAAAGTTGTGCTTTGGGGTCCTTGAAGTCCCAGCCCGAGCACCATTTGCACCAAAGCCCAGGCCCCCACACTCCGCGAAAGTTCCGTGGGCCCCGCTTTTGCATTTGAGCTCGACGCGTCTTCCAGGTTCCTAGTCCGTTGGCTAGTGAGCCCCCTGAAGACCTTTCTTTGAACTTAAGTTGCTTTCCTGGTTGCTCCAGGCCTGCTCAGCTTCCCTGAAAAGGAGAAGCGCCACAGACCTTGCTTGTCTGCAACAGAGCCAATCTCGACATCCTGCGTGGGTTGCCAAGGCTTGTTGGGTCCAATCCGGATACCAACACCGCAGTCAACTAGATCTGTTGTGGGACAGCTCGAATCCAGCGCCTGGTCATCGTCGATGCCTCCTGGACCTCATGGCTGAAGAGACAAGTTCGACTACTTCACCTGAAATCACCGACTTAGCCTGGTTCCTTCCTGGTTTCTTCCTGGTCACTGGCTCTGTCCCTTCTGCTTTCAGGTTCTTCAGATCTTCGATCCACCCGGACACTTTTCCTCTGGTCGCCTGCAGCACTTCTTTGCAGCTCTCCATAGAAAACGACGACAAAACCCGACACGAAAAGACACCTATGCACCCGGCTTCCCTGGGTGAGGTAACAAGAGTACTCCGGTGCTCCCGTGGGTCTTGACTCTCAACGTGTCCTAGTTTAAAAGGGTTCCATCCTAGTCCATCCGGAAGTGTCCTTAAATTGTATATTTGGAACTTTTACAATCTCCATAGAAAACCAATGGTAACCTACGGCTGTGTTTAGACACTGCACTTGTCTCCCGTGGGCCTCCTACTTCCTAACCTTTGGTCGATTAGTGTAGCCCCAGCGATGCCCCAGGCCTGGTTTCTAATTCTCTTAGTATATAGTTTGTGAGGCCCCTAGGGCATAACGTATACTGTGCAACTTATCGTATTTTAACTGTGTGACTTGTATTGTATTTTTACCTCTGACCTCATAAAGAGTGCACAGGGGTTGTGTTTAGATTAAATACATATGTATTTGATATATATACCTTGTGTGGCGTCCTTTCATTTGGTACTCAAGGGATTATAATTGGTAAAACAACTTGCTTAACTCGCCTACTGAAGTCTTAGCCTGATGACTGCTGGTTCATGCTACCACTAGGATAGCTTTCTAAAAGGTTGACTTTACAACACCCATCAATAAGGGTCGATTAGACTGGTGCAATGTGCCCACTAGAACTAGTGGACATCATATGCCAGGCTAACTTCTCACAATGCATGTTAAAGAAATATAGTTTTTTCATTTTCTAAGAGACTTCTTCATATGTTTACATGTTTGTTGCATGATGTCATTAAGCATGAAGTTGTTCCTAAAGATCCAAGTTACAGGACACCTTCTGTGCTACTTTTCCTTTACTTCAGTTAACGTGTAAATAAATACTTGCATGTTAGTTCAACATATTTCTGATAGTGCTCAGTCAAGTATGCAACTGCATAGTGCTTCTGTTAACTGGGGGGGGATTGGGGAGCATCGAGTATCCCTGAGCTAGTGTATTGCCTCATGCCTCTTTGCTAGTTGTCACCCTAATGTCACATATTTGAACCTGATCTTACTCTGTTGGGCTCTGGATGTAGATCTAATATACAGTATATTATGAATAAGGTAGCCAGGTTTCCTACCACTCTTAATACTCTTTCACTAACCTACATGACCAGAGTAAACGGAAAAAATCTGCATTATCTGCCCCATATTGATTTCAGCCATCACTCTCTGTAGGGTAGATACAACGTATTATCAAAGGAGTGAAGCATTTCTGATGTTGAGTTGGGTCAGTCGAAATTGGGTGTTACTTGTCGATGTCGTGGCATACACGAGGGCATACATGATGGCCTTTTTACAGTCAACATCTGATCGCTGTGATTCACACTTCCCTGACATGTCATCTTGATTGTATGTTAGTACAAGGATGCCCCTCTGTAATTACTGGATAAAGAGAGGTCAATGTGTGTCCCTTCACTGCAATTAATCCATCTCCCTGGATATTTCAACCACCGGCGCGGACTGTAAATTCCACCCAGATGTCCTGGGATGCTTTATCCCACCTAGATTTGTCTAAGAATTGTACCACCCTCTCATCGCAAGTCAGAAAATTCTGCTAAGCATACAGATTACACATCAACAGGCTTACTCCAGCTTCCCAGCCAGACACTCCGCATTTAAGTATAACTTGCGAAAAACTCTTCCATCCCAAAAGTGGTGCTTCTGTCATGAGTGTCCGCGCTTTCAATGCCGATTTGGTCACCCATTCCAAGATTCTAGACATAAAAGCGCAGGTGTGGCACAGCAAGTTGCAACATCACTGGAGCCAAAAATCTAATATTTTAGTGGCACATTGCAGTGACATCCCACCAACAAAGCATTTTACTATCAGGGAAGTCACCGAGCCAACCAGGAAGGTGCTGCAGCTGAGAAGAAAAATAAAGGAACTTCATTATGTGCATCACCTCATTCATATGTCCAATTCAGCATCTTCAGCCTAACTCTATGTTGGCGTCTGCGCATATCAGAGAGAGCAGCATTCTATCCAGTTCACCAAATACTCACAACAAAAGCAGACAAAACAAGCATTGGCATATATAAGGGGCCTTATAAGTGTTTAGCCATGCAACAGTTGATGTTGTTGCACCAAGGATATTGTGCTGGATAACTAAACACTTATAAGGTCCCAAAGGCGAGACCTATTTGGCTATGCCAATGCTTGTTCACTGTACTAAATGGATGTTGTCATGTACACTTAAAATGTCAGTCTGCAAAGGACGTGCTTGAGAATTCTTATACTAACATCAGATGTAATCCCTTCAATTGAAAAGGTTATTTAAGCTTACTGAATTCGCTTTTATGATGTTCAAAACAGATATTACGCAGGAAGTACCATATGTCTTAGCTATCTTCTCACTTGCCATAAGATGTGTAATATTATGTTTTTGAATTGTCGGATGTTACTTCCACGTGTAGTTTATGCCATGGGAGAAAGGCCAGATATTAGTAAAAATAGAGAAACTGTTGAAAAGTTTTCAACAAATAGAATCTAGTTAATCTGCCGCCAATAGGAGGTGCTTTCAACCTCTTATCTGCACACTGACCGACTCTTTAGTTGCGAAATACAAGTAGAAACGAGGGCATAGAATCGATCACTTTGAATTGAGCACATTACATAATCTATTTAATGTGAGTAACTCTTCAAATTGCCTTCACTGCCGCTCTTCGAGTCTGTTTTCACTTGCAAAGTATCCTTAACTTTGTAAAACTTTGGTTCCATGTTATTTATGATCATGTGACCAAGATGTAACCAATTTGCACTTAACTCTGCAATGGATTTGCATTTTTCACAAAGGGCCCAGAGGAGTTGTGAAAAAATATATATCTCTCAGGTTTTAGATGTGTTAAATTTCATTCGAGGAGTCTGTGTTGTAAAAATTGCAAGATGAAATTTTTTTACCTGCAGTTTTAACAGTAAAGAAACTGTTGCTTAAAACTATTTATGGGACGCCATTCATAACATGTACACAAAGAGGGAGTTCCCCCTCCCTTCCAAACCCCCCCCTCAATTGCTACTACTTTTTAGGTCTCCCCTGGCGTTGCAGCGTAAAGCGCTGTCGCCAGCAAGACTTATTGTTGCTGTGTTGCCTCCCAAGTGGTACAGATCGGGGCACGCGCCGATTTGGGTCTGTGGACGTGCTTCTCAGACGCGCTTGCACAGACGACGCGCACACAGCCCTTGCTTTCGCTTGGCTCGCATGCAGTAACGGCACGCGCACACACATACATACACAGCCAGCCCCCCCTGCACGCACACAGACACACACACACACACACACCCACCCACCCACCTGTAAGAACGTGATGTAGCACTCTAGCAGTTGGTGGGAGGAAACGTAGGAGGGACAGGAAAGGGAGGAGCGGGGGCAAAAGGAAGTGGGCAGAGTAGAGTAGGGATAAAGGAGGAAGGAGCATAAAAAATAAAGCATGTTGTCTGCCTCGTCATTGTGGGGACGACGTGACAACTGGCGACGAGGGTGGGATGAAAGCGCATGGTCTAAACGCGCCATCCCCACTAGTGCCTCCGTCCCTGTACCGCCGCGTGTGCGGTAACATCGCCGATCGCCGCGGAAGAAGAGATTGCCAGGGCGCTCTGAAGTCTTGCTGCGCAACCTCCCCGAAGTGTCCGCGGGTCGAGGGAGAAGAGTGAGTTCGAGCTCGAGCCGAGGTCCGGGTGCCACCCCTGCCTCGTATGTGGAAAGGAAAGCTGCTGCCCACTGCTGGGAGCTCACCCCGATCTTACCTGCTGCCCAGCGTTGTGGAGAACACGGCGAGCCTGCCCCACACGCTCCTGCACTGTTTGCCAACACTGTCTGCCCGGTGAGTCTCTGTCCGGACTGTTTGGGGATCCCAAGGCCCTGGGAATGAAGATAGAAGCCAAATCTCGTCCAAAACGAGATTTCAAAAGTGGTGGCCATTTTGGAGTCAGGCGACTCCTCCAATCCCCTGTCAGGGATTCAGAGCGGCCATTTTAAGGTCAGGCGACCAGAGTTTGGCAATAGTCACAAGCAAATGCAAAGTTTAAATACAACAAGCAGGAGCAAATACAAATCGTGGAAGCAATAGGCACGAGTAGAGACAAGACCTGAAGGCAACAAGCACAAACAAATGCAAGGCCTGAATGCAACAAGCATGAGTAAATACAAGTCCCAAATACAACAAGCACTAGCAAATGCAAATCCTGAACGCAACAAGCACGAGCAAATACAAATCGCGAAAGCAATAAGCCCGAGTAGAGACAAGACCTGAAGGCAACAAGCCCAAGCAAATGCAAGTCTCAAATGCAACAAGCACAAGCAAATGCAAGTCCTGAATGCAACAAGCACGAGTAAATACAAGTCCGGAATGCAACAAGCACAAGCAAATGCAAATCCAGAGTGTAACAAGCACGAGCAAGTGCAAGTCCCGAAGTCAATTTTCAGCACCAAGTGAAGATAAGTAACTGAAATTAAAGGAAGAAAGAAAATAAATGATCTAGAAACACGAGTAAACAAGTGTCAGGGAAGCTTTCTCTCATCAAAGTGGCTGGTAACCCGCGTAAGTTTTGAGAAAAGGAGCGAGATGTCGACATCGCCAAGTACCAGTGCTGAGGAAGCATAAATCACCTGCAGCTGAGTGGCGACCATTTTGAACTCAGGCAATCCAAGCCTAACTCACTGAAGCCTACTGAGACAGACATAAAATCTGGAACATCTCTATAAGGAAAAGGTGAAACTGGCAGACAAAATACAGTGGTCACCTTTAAATAAGCTTTCTCAAAAATCAAAGGAAACAACTATACACAAGACCTCGACCAAAGAGGGTCGTCAAATAGCACAGGAAGCATAGTGAGCAGTCCTGTGACACCACCATACCAGAACTTTCCTCCATCATGTCGGTGGGAAAAGAAACACAAAAATCCATTCCCTGCATTGAAGTGCCACCCCCAGTGACACAAACTGGCATCCAGGATTTGGGTCCCAAATGGAACCGGTGGCTGGAGTCACTGGATGAATTTCTTGCAACAACCGGTGAGCGAAGAGATGGGAAACGTCTGCTACTACTACTTCAGCTGGTGGGTCACGAAGGCCGACGCCTAATCAAAACATTTTAAGCAAAGGACACAGAGACATATGGAAAACTTAAAGAGACGCTACGCGGTCATTGCAACACAAAGGAAGACGTAGATCATTAACGCATTGTCTTCAACGCAGCACGGCAGGAACCAGGGGAATCATTACCAAACTTCATAACAAGGTTACAAAGTCTGGTGTAATACTGCCATTTCAATACATTCACAAACGAGGAAGCAATTCGACTCCGGGTAATTGAGGGCTGTTCAATACCAGACACAAAGCGCAAGATCCTTCAAAGGCAGTTCTCGCTAAATGAAATCATCAGGAGGGCGGAAGCTGGAGAGCGGGCCAAAGCAAGAGAATTATCAAGAGAATTGCACCTTAATGCAAGAAACTAAGATGAAAGAAAGGAGACATCTCTCAAGTCTGTGAATAAAGCCCAAGAAACAAAAAAAACAGAAAGAGGGAGGGCAAAGGCAGACTAGAGATAAGACAGAAGGAGAGACAAAGTGACATGAAATACTCTGATTCAACAATACAAAAGACAGTGGAGGATGGCAAACGAAAGACCGGGACGATCCAGGATTATGACAGCCTAACTGATATAACCTCAAGGAGTCATTCAACCGCAAGGAGTCATTCAACAAACGGTACAAACTATTCTGAAGAAGCATCAAGTGGGACAGACCACACAAATGGAACAGATGACAGCCTGCTCATCAAGTGTGAAGGAAAGACAAACTACAGAAGACTGGACCAGTCATGCCAACCCTTGAAGCCGGTACACAAACACACCCGAGCAACCCACTGTTCATCAAACTTCATAGACGAGTCCGAAGAAGCATCAAGCAGTGGGATACATCACACCCATGGCACAGACGTCAGTGCCGCCAACAAGCGAGAAGAAGAAACAAACCACATAAGACGGGGTGATTCACTCAGACACCGGAAAGGGGTAGGCAAATGCACTCAAGACACCTGTGACAACAAGGAAACTGAGAGGAGACAATTAACATCATACGAGAGAGGCAGAGACAAACGAGTGGCTATGAAAACAATCTCTCCATTGCAATAACACAGAAGACCCTTCGAGAGATGTACCCAAAGAAATGTCCCAAAGATAGCTCTGATTCCAAGAGCAGTTCGTCACAGCCTACCAGCTCAAGAAATTTACCAGTCAAGACACACCCAAAAGAACGTTATCAAAGGAAATCAGTAAAAGACTCCTCCGATTCAGAAGGCATGTCTGTACAATCACTCGGATCAACAGAATCAAGGTCACGAAAATGCCCATGGCATCAATCACTCGAATGCACAATGGAATCAGAGAACGTTCTCCCCGTCCAGAGCAACATATCTCAAGCCGATGACTCAGAATATTCGATCACCCCACCACGCAACATGTCATGTCAGTCACAGTTATATCAAGACATGAATAATATACCGTCACCCCTGATGGGGTCAGCGAGGCTGACTCAAAGGGCTTGCAGAAGGAAAACGAATATATGGGACATTACCCACCATGTTAGGAAAGGACTGTCTCATCACTCTGCAAGGAAGGCAAAATGTGTTGGCAGAGATAGATCATTCTAAAAAAAAAAAAAGGGGGATGAGAGAGGAACATGCACATGCCTGGATGGTAAAAGAGTTCAACATTCCCAAACACGA
Organism: Lissotriton helveticus; assembly: GCF_964261635.1. Lineage (NCBI taxonomy): Eukaryota > Metazoa > Chordata > Amphibia > Caudata > Salamandridae > Lissotriton > Lissotriton helveticus. Next base: position 513,344,361 of record NC_136070.1, read on the forward strand.
GTGGGAGTGGGTGAGACAAACTGAGCCAGCAAATGAGTCCCAGAACCGAAACCCGGACACCCATTTCAGATAATACCTTACCGTCTGATATGCATGACTTTGAACATGAGGACATTGCTGCCCCTGACCGGAAAAGACAAAAAGAAGTGAAATTACATGCGGATGCTCGGAAGTGAGCCAGAACCCCATCCACTCATGAAGGAGATCGAGTGTCAGTCAAACAAGAGCCACAAAGGAAGACAGACTGCCGCTATCGAGCTGGGCCATTAATAGTCACCCAACAAGAGGGAACTAAAATCGCATCAGAGTCTGAAAATGAGTGGATCGCGAGAAACGTGTCACGTTTCTAAAACTGCCCATCCGCAGTCAAAGACGCCATTGCCAATCCGTCGAGGACACTGGTTGGTGAGAGTGACATAGCTGGTAATGTTCGGCCGAGACCCGATAGTCTCGTTGAGTCTAAAGGCAAGAACTCAGAAGCTTATCAGAAATCGCAACGAACCATTCGAAAATATGCACGGCTGATTGAAGAACTGTAAATATGTCCACACCCTCACCGAGGTAGCAAGCTATTATCAGCATGATTGACTGTTTCATTTGTTCAAGAAGAGGGGAGATGTAAGAACGTGATGTAGCACTCTAGCAGTTGGTGGGAGGAAACGTAGGAGGGACAGGAAAGGGAGGAGCGGGGGCGAAAGGAAGTGGGCAGAGTAGAGTAGGGATAGAGGAGGAAAGAGCATGAAAAATAAAGCTCGTTAAATAAAGCATGTCGTCTGCCTCGTCATTGTGGGGACGACGTGACATAACCCACCCACCCAATCACCCTTCACGTGCATAAGTCAGCTTAGTGGGTTGGGAGCCTGTGGCATACGTAGTAACTTTCAGGTGATCGACGGTTCAGAGCCAAAGAGAGCGGGCTCCCCCTTTCGTTATATGCGAATCTTGCTGCGTGTGCGAGGTAAAGAAAGGGTTATAGTGAAGGCTATTTTTATTATGTTTTCATCGTCTCTTGTTGCCAGAACACAATGATAATAACAACTGTATTATTTTATTGCTATTATATTATCAACTGCAAAATGATGCTCGTGAACAATCCCCACGCCTGTGTAGCCTACCTGATATTTGATTTAAGGTGTCTTGCCGCCCAGTTCTATAGCGTCTTCTGCCGTCCTGAATGCGTGGCTTGTGTTCATTCACAAATCCCAGAGAAGAGCAGACGGAGCCCCCGGAGGGCTGGCTGGTGATGTACAGACGCCAGGCAGCACTAGAGCGGGTGCGGGCGGAAGGGCCTCTACGTCACAGGTCACGCACCAGTGCTCAGGGCGTGGCGCGCGCACTGGGACCGGAATGTTCAAGGATGGGTTGGATGCAGGCATGGCTCAGGTGCCTTAGAAGCTCTGTTTTCATTAAATACGGAGAGCATGTTATAAGGATAATGCAAATATTACGTTTTAACTGCGCATCCGGGCGCTGCCAGGCATCTGTACATGGAAAATGTATATTTTTCACAAAGGGCTCGAAAGCGGTGCCCTAGCTCTGTATATAAATCCGTAGTGCAACTGGGTACTCGAGGCCTGCATTACAATCAATATTTAAATGAGGGTTTCCCTAGTTCTAACTACCGATGCTCTGTCTGTGGATTCCTCCTGAAAGAGCCTATGTTTTTATTCCTCCCCTGCAACTCGGAGTAGTGGCAAAGGCATAGCTGCCATTGGTGCAGCAGGTGCAGTGGCACCGGGGCCCACTAAACCCTGATTACTACTGTATTTTATCATTCAAACTTCAGCCAAGGGGCTCATTTTGTTGCCCTGCAGTGAGTAGGAGCCATGACAGCCTGGCTACTCTACCCGAGCACAGGACCCGACCTACCCTCAAATATTCGGAGGGGCCATTTACTATTCTAGCTCCAATCTTTGAGTAGAGGGGAAAATATTTTTGTGAACTTTGCCATATTTTCAGTAAATAGTAGATTAAAAATGGCTGCATTTGACGAGTCGGCATGCGCGCCTGTGGGCCATTGACTGACATGCTGCTCCATTAAATGAAACACCCAGTCCTTTCCTGGCTCCCTTATAGTAATCTGTGTTGTGATGTGATCGTTCCAGCCTTCAAGTGTTTCGAACTGATATTTTAAGCAAGTACTCCCGGCCCTGCCTTGTTGGACTATTTTAGGATCGTCTCCCGGCTGAAGACTACATTGACCGTTAAAAGCACTTTACCCAGAATTTAGGTATTTACCAGAGATGGTGGCTGATAATCACGTAGAGGACATTTAATGACTGGAAAAGCCAGAGGGAAAAGGGCTATAGAGCTATTAGAACATTCCACACATCAAGGGTCAAATGTTCTACACTCATATTCTACATTAAATTGAGGGAATCAATATGACAAACTTTGGAATGTTGAAGCAGAATGTCTGTAGCAGCCATTATTTGCCCTGAGCTACTTTTTTGTCATCAACGGAGCGCTCAACATTTCGTTGTTCTCATGGAATTTATATTATAACTGGGGAGGGCGAAGGCGGGTAGCTTTTTTACTGTATACAATGCATTGCATGCAAACTATTGGCTTTACAGGTTCTAAGCGAGGAGGGCTTCCCTGGTGAAAATCTGTATTGTAACAATGCTTCTCATTACAAGATCCCCCTTTTCACCATCTCTTCTGCCGATTAAGTTATAATGCGTACCATTCCCACACACCTGTCCACGGTTGTAAAACGCTTCTGCTTGAACCAACTCTTGTGCTAGATAAAGCTTCCTGATGAATGTAAACAGTAGACAAATTTACGGGAGCTATGGGTAGCCAATTATCTGGATCAAAGCAAGATTATTCTTTCCGTAATTAGTATTTTAACCAGGTACTCAACAGCCCTGCGATGGCTGCATTGTCAACACTGTTAATTTAATAGCATACTCTCGACCCTGCCATGGCTAGCGTATAATGACCCCCATTTTAAGGTATTCTTAGCCCTTTTACAACTGATGTCTAATAATACATATTTTGACTTGGTACACCCAACCTGTCATGCATGATGTATACAAGCCAATATTTTAACATCTGGCTATACGCATGTTTTATCAGTGGAAGCCAGTATATGCGGCTATAAGTGGCGAACAGCGAAATAAACCACAAAAGATTGTTACATACTGTTGAGAAAGCAGAAGCCCTTTTTAGGTCTTGCTGGTGTTGGCAGCGCGAAGAGCTGCATCCTGCGAAAGACCTTATGTTGTTCACTTGCTGGGAATGTTGGACAGGGGGTGGGTACGCGCAAGCCCTCGGTGATTTCACCTCGTGGACGTGCACGTCCAGCCCTGCGCCGTGCACATCTCCTGTCCCACATTCCCAGAAAGTCAGCCTCTCGCCTCTCTCAATCACGCATGCACACACACACATGCATGCACACACACGCAGGCGCACACACACACACAGCCACACACACACAGCTACACCCACACACGCGCCCACACCCCCCACTCCCTCCCACTCACCGGGCTCTTTTCTCTCTGGCTCCATCACTCCGTCGCATCTTCGGATTTCTCTCCTCTCCTCCTTATTTGGAATGCTCCTTCCGTTTTCCTGGAACGTCGCCACCCTGTCCACGGGATGTTCTGGGGGTTGGAGGACCTTCCTCGCTTGCACCGTTATGCCTTGCCTGCTCTCTCCCGGGAACCCCAGCACTCCCGGAATCCCTGCTTTCTTCTGGGCTCTCCACTACCCACACCCCTCTGCCTCCAAGGTGCCGGGCTCCGGACAAGCTACGTCACCGCGAGCCTAGCAAAGAGGCAGGGCATGTCCCGGACCCTCGCAGGCTCCAAGGAACTTTCCTGCCTATCGAAGCAGAGCCCGCCTCTCTCGCCTGCGTTCCAGGCCTCGCTCTTACATATGCACGCCTTCTTGTTGATATTTAAATGTTGTTTCGACCTGTGCAGTGCTTCAAACCAAGCCACCCTTCAAGCGACCTTGCTATCTCCATGGATGTATTATAACGTGCCAAGCTGGCCTGTGAGTTTTCAGGATTTTCTCACATCAAAAAACATAGTTGCGCGCCAAACCGACAAACCATTTACTCAAAAGGACCACAAACATTGTCTAAGAGGGGAACATATTTTATTTTCATGGTAGCGCTGACAGGGCGCTTTTTGCTTAGTGGGCGATTTATATCTTGGGCCCGAGAACTCACGGGGGGCTGAAAAGAACAACTACGCCACTACCGGGTTGGCTGCCTCCGAAAATCAATAAAATGAACTAATGGGCGGTCAGCTTAGTGCTGCGCCTCATTAATGTTTGTGCGGTGACCCACTGCGACAGTTCATCGTTGAGTTACTGCCCGAGGGCTGTGGTGCCAAACGGCAGGATTAACCTGACATTTTATGGGTTTTAGTCACACCAGGCAATGGGGCAGGGGGAGGGGGTATGATGTATAGCAGGGAGGGGAGTAAAAGAAGGGCTTGGGAAAAGGACTAGTAGGAAAGAGCGTTCAGTGCCGTGAAAAGTGAAGGAGCTAGTATGCTCTCTACAACCGTTGTAGCTGTAGATTTACCGCTGTTCTGCCGTGAGGTCTGTGAGGTGAAAGGTCCGAGTGCTGAATTATGTTGACGTCGGAACCCACAGGGTTCCTGGGGGTTCAAGAACGACCACTGTCACCTTCAGTCACGGCAAGGCCCCTCCCGTTAGGCAAAGCTGAAAGCAGGCTTACAGGCAGTATCTGAATGCAGAGAGGCTTAATCCCAGAAGAAAACCAGCACAAGCATGCACCTCACCCTCACACCCGCTCACCCTCACACCCGCTCACCCTCACACCCCCTCACCCTCCCACATCCCCTCACTCCCATATCCCCTCACTCCCACACCCTCTCACTCCCACACCCTCTCACCCCCACACCCCTTCACCCTCACTCCCCCTCACCTCCACCCCCTCACGCCCCCTCACCCTCACCCCCTCACCCTCACACACCCCCTCACCTTCACACCCCCTCACCCTCACACCCCCTCACCCTCACACCCCTTCACCTTCACACCCCCTCACCCTCACACACCCCCTCACTTACCCCCACCCTCACACCCGCTCACCCTCACACACCCTCACCCTCACACACCCTCAACTTCACCCCATCACCCTCACACCCCCTTACCCTCACACCCCCTCACACCCCCTCACTCCCCCTCACACCCCCTCACTCCCCCTCACACCCCCTCACCCTCACACCCCCTTACCCCCACACCCCCTCACCTTCACCCCCTCACCCTCACACACCCTCACTCACCTTCACACCCCCTCACCTTCACACCGCCTCACCTTCACACCCCCTCACCTTCACACCCCCTCACCTTCACACCCTCACACCCCCTCTCACACCCTCACCTTCACACCCCCTCACACACTCTCACAACCTCTCGCCCACACACACCCTCACTCACCCTCTCACCCCCTCATGGCAAAGCATAGCATAGCATAACAAAACATAGCATAACAAAACATAGCATAGCAAAACAAAGTATAGCATAATAAAACACAACAAAACATAGCATAGTATAACAAACATAGCATAGCATAACAAATCATAGCATAACAAAACATAGCATAGCAAAACAAAGTATAGCATAATAAAACACAACAAAACATAGCATAGTATAACAAACATAGCATAGCATAACAAATCATAGCATAGCAAAACACAACAAAACATAGCATAGCATAACAAAGCATAGCATAACAAAACATAGCATAGCATAACAAAACACAGCATAGCATAACAAATCAAAGCATAGGATAGCAAAACATAGCATAGCAAAACAAAACATAGGATAGCAAAACAAAACCTAGCATAGCTTACAGCACCACCACAACATCACTCAGGGGCCACAACATCACTATGCGCTACCACAGCATCACTGAACGCCACAGCATCACTTGTTCGCCACCACAACATCACTCAGTGCCACCACAGCATCAATCTGTGCAACCATTCAACAACAACTGGTTCAAATATGTTCTCTCAATGTTTCAAGCTTTATTACAAATGTAACAAAAAAAGTTAATATTTCACTTCTGTTCTTGGATTTTCGTCACAATAAAATACACTGAACATAATCTTCACAAAAGTTATTTACAAAAGTTTAAGCTATTGCCATTATAAATTACAATAACTTTTATTTAAGTGTTATTTATTTAAAAAAATTAAAACCCATTGTTATTTGTAATATCAATACATGTAAGTCACGTAAATACAACACATATTGCATTACAAATGCTATAGGTGTCACATTTGCGAAAGTTATAACTATTGGCATTGTAAATGACAAAGCTATTAATTTCGCTATTTTCAAAAACAAAACATAAATAAAAAATGTCATTTACGATACCTATAGCTCAAACATTCCTAATGCGAGACCTATTGCATTGCAAATGCTTGTTTAAAATGCATTCATCGCAATTCAGTGACTTACAGGCCAACAGGCGCGAATCAGGTGGGAGACTCATGATTTTGCAAAGCTAAAAAGGGCTTTAATTTGGTGTGTTCTCGCCTGAAATTGTCCCTACATTAGTAAAAAAGTCAATGAGGAAAATAAATACGCCCAATTATTTAATTTTTTTAATCGCCCTCGTTCTGGGTTCCAAAAATTGGCATATATGCATGCAATGAACAACATTAGTAACTTGGGTTTACCAAGAATTTACAGGGGCTTACACCGTAGCCATTGTTTATAATTCGTTAGCTTTTTTTGTCCTTCATTTGCTTCCTTCGTATTCAAGTTTGCTGGTACTAACTTGTTCAGCTTGTCTCACTTGTTTGTTACTCCTCTGGAGCATGGCCTCTTTACCGTCCCCCTGACTAACTGGCTTTTATCCTACCACTAATCACTTTTAGGGAACTACTTTTTTCTTTTTGGTTAAGCACTCCATGAGAGTGCAAGTGTTTTCCAGCTCTCTCCTTCTCTCTCCCATGTGACCCCACAAATTCCCACCCCCTCGCTTGTGTACTTCCATTGTGTACTTATCCCCTCCCTGTGTTATCACCTTTGTGTGCTTTTCCCCTGCTCTCTGTGTTCCTGTCAATTTTATCAGCTTCTCACTCTAGTTTGCTTTGCTCTCGCTCCCAAGTCTATGCTCTTATTTTCCCTCCGCTCTTTGTGTTCTTCTCTCATAGGTGCTTCTCTCTCCACAGCCTGTACTCCTCTCTCCCAAATGCAGTGATTTCCCCTCCTTGCCACACCACTCATTCCATTTTCTTCTCCTTTTTCAACCACTCCTTTGATCCATTTATCTTTTATTTTTGAAAATGCTCTTTTGCAATGAAAAAAATGATTTATTTTTATTTACTGATCCAAATGGCATCCACCGTTTTGGCTTTGTAAATAAAAAATGAAAGCAAGTGGCGCTGGCCTGATTTTGCTGCAGCATGCATGCTTTTTCAGGTGTGCATGCATCATGAAAATGAATGCTGCGACTGCCAGCATTGTTAAGGTCATTGTGCTTTTATTTATTTGCAGCGCAGCACTGGGGAAAAAGCCCGACACTATGTGCGACTTTTTCTTTTTGTTGAAGCTCATCCTCCGTTGTGTATTCTGTCCGAGTAACTCTCTTCTACATTGTTTAATCCTAGAGGTTTGCTGCCGTGATAATGAGAATCAGAGAGCCCAGAACAACAGCACTCATTTTTAGCTCTGGAAAAATGGTCTGCACTGGAGCAAAAAGGTAACACTTGTTTTAGTTTAAGTTTATTAACAACGAAATAGTGTGGAGGAGCTGCCCTACTTTAAGAAACAAGTCCATATATAATAAAAACAACATTTTCTAAAAAGCATGATTTTTTTTCTTCTTGTGATATTGAGGCTGTTCTTTCTCCTTTGTTATTTTGTAGAACAGAAGTCTTTAACCTTTTTGTAGTGTCGATCCTTACACAAACTGCATGCAGACACAGTTGAGGGTGCCAGCTCCTTTAGTTAGCTCCTTCTTCATACAGGGTTAACGGCTAACTAACCCCTTGATCCCCGGCTCCTCCCTTTCCGCCCGCCCTCATCCCTCACTCGGGCCGGTCCTAGTGCCTGACCAGTTTGGTCACTGGGCACTGCTGTATCGACATCATTACATCTCCCCCCTCTGTAATAAAAGAAACAAAATATATAAACCACAGCAAAACAGCAAACAGTCTTTCTTTAAGGTTCTTCGATAAGGCGAGACGGTTTTGTGATCACACGTCTGGGGCGTGACTGGAGGTCGGGACTGTCACGCTTATTCTCATCGGCAATCTCCATCAATGACTGACTGTGATTTGGCAATGTCTCTGGTTCTCTCTGCTCCAACCTCGGTTCGGTCAGTAGCTCTTTAACATTGGGTCCGCACTTTTTGAAGTATGTCACGTTCCTGGTAAGTCTTCTTCCATCGGTCTCTGCAGTGATCATAGTTCCTTTTTGTTGTATCACTTTGAGCGGAACCTCATGGTATCTGCAGTCAGTCTTCCGGTGCTGCTCTTGTCGGGCCAGCACCTAGTCTCCCTCTTGGATTTGAGGGGGAGTAGCATGACGTCCCTCATCGGAATAGTCCTTCATCTTTTCCTTCTTTATTTTGTCTCTGGCCGCGATCTCCTCATGGTCAGAGTCGGGATACTGTTTGTTCGCTGCCGGAGTCATCATTGGTATTCTAGTGCGCACTGGGCGCCCCAGCATGAGAGTGGCCGGACATTTGCCTGTAGTGGAATGAGGCATATTTCGATATGCTCGCAATACCTCGTCGAGTGCTGCCTGAAGGCTCTTTCCGGTGAGTTCGGCTTGCTGCATGGCCTTCTTGATCGTGGCCATGAAGCGTTCGATCATTCCGTTGGCCTGCGGCCATAATGGTGTGATCTTGCGGTGTGTGAAGTTGAACAAAGTCATGGCTGTTGAATGGAGGTCCATTATCTGACTTCACCACTAGGGGAATGCCCCATGCGGCAAAGACCTCCTCTAGGATTGGTATGGCACTCGATGCTTTCGTGGATGTGCACAGTTGTGCGATGGGGAATCTGGAGTATTCGTCCATGATGACCAGGACGTATTGGCCCGATTTGATTGGCCCAAAGAAGTCAATGGCAATGTGTTACCAGACAGCCTCCGGTAGTGGAGACATTTGTAGTGGTGCAGGGGGATCCGGACGGCTCACCAGTTGACATTGCGGGCAGTCCTTCAGGGTCGTCTCCACCGTCAGGTCTAGTGTTGGGAACCAGACTCTTTCACGGAGTGCTCTTTTTGTGGCTACTATGCCCCGGTGTCCCTCTTGTGCTAGGTTGATGATCCCTTGTCTGAGTTGTCGTGGGATCACTATTCTGGTGTCTCGTAAGATGAGACCATTTGCTGCTATTGACAGTTCCTCGCGGACAAGTTTGAATGCCGCCATCTCTCGGTTGTTTTGCGCCCTGCTTTGCGTGTGTCTCCAGCTGTTAGTTTGGAACTTTGGATCAGACGTTTCACCTCTTGCAGGGTGGCATCAGTTTGCGTCGCTTCACAAATGGCCTCCAGTGGAACAGCCGGAGGTCTCGCTTGGTCTATTACGAAGTGAATGTATTCGTCCGTGATTGATTGTTCTGATTTACTGGATCTGGTGGGGTGTCGGGACATGTAGTATGCGGGGTTTGCATCTTTTCCTGGCTTGTGAATTATGGTGTAGGTGTATTCTTGGAGCCGTAGGCCCCATCGCTCTATTCTCTGTGGCATTTTTGCTCGCGGGTTTCCAAAGATTGTGGTCAAAGCTTGGAGGTCAGTCACTAGTGTAAAATGTTTTCCAAAGATGAAAATGTGGAAGTTTTCACATGCCCAGACAACAGCCAGGCTTTCTTTTTCTGGCTGTGAATATGCTCTCTCCGTGTCCGTTAGACTTCTGCTGGCGTATGCTACTATGTGCAGTTGGTCTTCTTCTCTATCGTATTGCGCGAGGATGGCTCCTAATCCTACGGGACTGGCATCCACTGTTATCTCCGTCTTCTTTTTTGGATTGAAGTAAGCCAGGTTTTTTGCTGATTCTACAGTTCTCTTGATCTCTCGAAATGCCCCTTCACATTGAGTGGACCACTGGAATGGTTTCCTTGTTTAGTGAGCATCCTTAGCGGGTAGCTTAGCGTGGCGTAGTCAGGTATATATCTGGAGCAATAGCTGGCCATGCCTAGGAATGATCGTACATCGCCTACGTCCTCCGGGCTTGGTGTGTCGTTTAGCGCTGCTACCTTTTCTGGGTCTGGTTTCATGCCACTTTCAGAGAATATGTGTCCGAAAAATGTTAGCGTTGGTTTGTGAAATTCACACTTATTTTGGTTGAGTGTGAGGTTGACTTCCATCAGCGCCTGACAGACCTGATCTAGTGCTTTGTTGTGTTCTTGAGTCGTTGCTCCATAAACGAGGATGTCGTCGCTATAGTTTAGGACCTGTGGAATGTGATGTATTGTTCTCCTGATGGCCTCTTGGAATATTTCCGCTGCTGATGACACTCCGAAGCTTAGTCTTTTATATCTGAATAATCCGAGGTGTGTCGAGAATGTTGTGATGTATCTTGACCTTTCGTGCAGTTCTAGTAGGTGGTATCCTTTGTTGAGGTCTAGTTTTGAAAAGATCTTGGCTCCATTGAGTGAAGTGATCATGTCACTGATGTGAGGGCCTGGATGTCTCTCTCTCTCTATTGCTGTGTTGGGCGCCCTCATATCCACACACAGACGGACTCGGCTGGTTTCTCCTTTCTTTGGGACTACCACGACTGGGGAGACCCATGGGGTTGGTCCATCTGTTCTCTCGATGATGTCGGCTTCTAACAGGTCCTGGAGTTCTTTCTCCACGGCTTCTTGCAGGTGAATCTGGATTTTTCGGTGGTGTTGCGCCACCGGTGTGATTTGTTCGTCTATATGCAGTTTTATTTGGCAGTTCTTCATTTTTCCCAGGCCTTGAAAGAGCTTGGGGAACTTCTGGATGAGTGCTGGTTTGTCAGTGACTCTGAATAGGATGTTCACCAATTTTAATCGTTCTGCAGTGGCTAGGCTCAGGAGGCAGTCGGCTTCAGACCCCTCGATGACATGGATGTAGGCTGATATTGTGAGATCTTGATATGACAGTTCGGTCTCGAACTTCCCAAGACACGTTAGTGGCTTCTTGGACATCCACGTATACACTTGTACATGGGCATCAACCAGCTTTGGCGGTGGTTTCATGCGTTGGTATTCTGTTACTGGTAGGTAGTTTAGCATTGCCCCACTATCTAGCACGAACTTGGTGGGGTGGGAGCCAACCCTGATGTCTAGACGTTGGTATTCTTTCAGCTGATCAAGGTCCGCTACACAATAGAGATATTCCTTTCGATCTTGAGGGATGGGCGATGGGGACCGGGATTCTCTTGATGACGACCGCCGAGATTGACATGTCCTGCAGGAACGGCAGCTGGATTGTGACGACCCAGTGGATGAGTCTCGTCTATCCTGGACTGCTCTGACATGATGATGACTGTTTGAAGACTGGTGTTGCCGGTGCCTTCCCTTGTGGTCACTCTTTGGTACAACCCCGCACATGCTTTCAAAATGGTTGTCTCTACCACACTTCCGGCATTGTTGTCCTAGTGCTGGGCATGCATCTGCATGCGGGAAGTCGTATCCGCATCTGTAGCATTTGGGTTGTCTGTCTGATCGTCCCCTCGTATGACTCGTATCTTTGTGTCCTTTGCTTGACTGGTGGTGATGTCTCTTGGACCTGGAGGAACGCACCTGTGGTGGGGATCGTCCATGCACTCGTCGAGACTGCATCCTGAATACTTGTTCCCGTCTCTCACCTTTCCCGGCTTCCATTTTCTTCGCATGTTCATCAGCTTGTTCATCTACTCTTGTCATTTCTACGATTTCTTCCAACCCGTAGCTTCTCTTGAGTAATTTTCGTCTCAGTGGTTCGGAGAGACAACCTTCTATGACTCTTAGTCGCAGGGCGTCGTCAGTTGAAAACTTGTCAAAATCACAGTACTTCGCCAATCGTCTCAGACGTGTTACGAACGCCCCCATTTGTTCACCTTTCTCTTGTGCGGCCAGGTTGAAAGTGTACCGCTCAAAATCAATGTTCCTTTGTGTAGGAACTTGCGGTCTAGTGCTTCGCGTACTTTAGCGTAGGAATCAGAGGACTCTTCTGGTAGTTCTTTTATGATTGGTCCACCTTCCCTGCCAATCAGGTTCTTGAGAGCAAACAGTTGCTCTTCGAGGTCTGTCACCTTGGATGCTTTCATGAAGTCCTCAAAATCTTCTATCCATTCTTGCCATCGCGGACCCATGCCCCCGCCAGATTCAAGAACGAGGGGCTCGGGGCTGCGCAGAAATGAGGCTCTCATCATGCTTGTGGGGGCTGGGTCGGGCATTGTACACCTGTGGTTCCTGACTACTTTTACAGTCCTAATTCACTCACTGTTCTGTTCTGTTGCACTCGCCAGTGCTTGTTTGTTACTCCCGTTGCACTCGCCAGTGCTTGATTGTTACTTCCGTTGCACTCACCAGTGCTTGTTTGCTGTCTTTATTGCACTGGACAGTGCTAGTTTGCTGTCTTTATTGCACTCGCCAGTGCTTGTTTGTTGCTTCCGTTGCACTTACCAGTCCTTGTTACCTTGCTGCACTTGCCAGTGCTTGTTTGCTGTCTTTACTGCACTCGCCAGTGCTTGTTTGTTGCTTCCGTTGCACTCACCAGTGTTTGTTTGTTAGTCCTGTTACCTTTGCCAATGCTTGTTTGTCACTCGCCAATGCTTGTTTGTCACTCGCCAATGCTTGTTTGCTGTTTCAGGCTCTTTGCCTGACTTCAAAATGGCCGCCGGTGATCCCTCGCAGGGAATTGGCCAATGCTGCCTGACTCTAAGATGGCCGCGCGAGAATCTCGTTTCTGGCGAGATTTCGGCCGTTTTTCTTGTTTTCTTCACCGGGGACCCAGTTAATCGGCGCTTTCACTCACCGCATGCGGCCAGGATCCACCGCTTGAGTCACGAACGGGTAGGGCAGTTTTCTTTCACTTCTACCACCGGGGTGGGCTCCCGGTGTGGACTTTGGGCACTGTGCTTCGGCCTCTTTGCACAAGGCGGGCTCCGCTGTTTCTGCCGCCGAGGTGGGCACTCGGTGGGCGCTGAGCTGCGGGTAATGCGCTCAAGCCTCCACGCACGAGGCGAGCTCCGGTCTTTCCGCCGCTGAGGTGGGCACTCAGTGGGCATTTTTTTGGGCAACGCGCTCGAACCTCCGGTCGTGGGGCGAGCTCCAGGCGACGCTGGGTGCCGAGTTAGCCTTCTTCACGCACGCGTGGGGACAGGATACCTTCGTCGCCAGTTGTAGTGTCGCTCCTTATACAAACTGCACGCAGACACAGTTGAGGGTGCCAGCTCCTTTATTTAGCTCCTTCTTCATACAGGGTTAACGGCTAACTAACCCCTTGATCCCGGCTCCTCCCTTTCCGTCCGCCCTCGTCCTTCACTCGGGCCAGTCCTAGTGCCTGACCAGTTTGATCACTGGGCACTGCTGTATCGACATCATTACACTTTTGACTTGTTTGGATCCCCACTTAATCATTACTGGAATCTGGAGACCCCAAAAGAATCATCATTGGATTCCGGAATCCCCACTGAGCCGCTATTGTAATTGGGACCCAATTCTAAGCAATGTTGATGTTTCGCACTGCAAAACATTACACAGAAATACAGGAACAAACCTGCATCAAACAAAGACACAAATGATGGAAAGTTTGGAGCTTTTATAAATTCAATTGAGGGCATCCATCGGCCATTTTAGATTCTGTTTGATGCACTTGCATTTCTCACACGAATCAATGTGAAGATACCAACCTAAATTGTAATCTCCAACTTCAAAGTCCTTCCCATTTATAAACCGTTTTCAAATGGTCAATTTTAAATTTTGCTTCTTTACTTACATACACATTATTTAATCTGTTAAAGCGATTTAATTTCCTAAGCAACCATGGCTCCCCTGGAGGGCGGCGTGGCTGACTGTCGAGCATGGCAGCCGCACAGTAAGCGAGCTCCGTACCCGGATCTGCTGAATCCTGGCGGTATCTGCTTCTAACTGACTCCAAATCTCAACACAAGCGAGCCTCTGTGGAATGGGCTGGCAATTACCTGGTGAAATCGCCACTGTGTGCTGCCGGTCCCTCCTGGACACCGAGGTGGGCCTGGCTGCTGGGCGCGGGCTGTGGAGCTGGAGGCCTGTCCCCAGGATCGAGTTAGAGTATCAGAGGCCGGGATTGGAGCAGGAGTGCCATTCTGTGCTCCCGCTGTCGCTGTGAGGCCCCCCCGGGACTGGGGAAGGGTGGGGGGGGGGTGATCAAGGAGAAGTAAGCGACGCGGAGACCACGCTGCAGTCTGCTGAGGCCTGCTTACCAAGCGACCCTGCCAAGCGGCCTCTCGGAAGACCCCCCGGCTGCCTGGAGAACATCTGAAGACCTGCCCTGTGGTGTGCACTGCCGCTGGTGGCCATTCCATGGACCCTGGCGCTGGAACGAGAGGAGCTGCGCTGCAACTGTAGCCGCTGACGTATGCCGGAGACCCTGTAATGCCCTGTAATCCCAGGTAAGAGTGGCGATACCTGCGGATCCTTGCCACGATTAGGGCCCGCTTCCCCGCCTCCCCTCGGGCGGCTCTGTGTACATCGGTGGTCTGGTTGCCATGTGTGCGGGCGGAGCCTGTCCTTGGCGTGTTTCACCGCCAGCCTCTACAGAAGCACAGCGGCTGCACTGGGGAGATCGCCCCGGGGCGTGCTGACTGTGGCCCTTTGGTTCTCCTGCTCCGACCGACTGGCTATTGCGGGCTGGGCTTGCCGGCGATCGTGGGTGCCCCCCCATCACAATATTTTGAGGAACACTGAGATCGGCATTGGGCGCTGCTGCTGGTGGAGGGTTGCCGTACGCCTTACCCGGCTCGGGGGGATGGGCACATGCAGACCTGGATCTACCGGGCTACCCCGGTGAAGTGAAAGACGCCATACCCGGGGCTGGAGGTCCCGCTCTCGATTTACTGAGGCCCGCTGCGCGCATCCCGGCCGCACGCATTGCCTGTCCACCCCTGCCCCCCCCCCACGACACGGCGTGTGCTGCCGGGATCCACTGTGGGGCTGGGTGTGAGGATGGCTTTGAGTGTGCTTGACCTTCCTGGGAAGGAACCTGTGGGTGGCCCAACTGGGTCGGCGTTGTGGCCCCCCTGCCTGATCCGCTCTATTTGGCTGCTGCTAGGAAGGTGGCACCGTCAGAACTGGCACTGTAGGAGGGGGCGAGATAGTGGTGGGCCTCCATACGATCATTGGCTGGTGGACCTCCGAGTGGGTGGAGAGAATGCCTGTAGCAGCTGAGGGAGTCCCTGCCTGACGTCTCCCCTGGGCTCGCAGCTGGCACTACAGTATCGAGCCACAATGGGCCACCCCAGGGCCAAGGGAACGGACTCTGGAGCTGCGGATGGCCAGCAGACTGATTACTCTACTCCCCCCACGCAGCCGCTCACCAGCGTCCCGCCCACTGATTTGGGGACCCCTGCGGATAAGCTGGACCTTATCCTACAGGAGGTACGTGACTCACGGCAGGCCAATGAGAGACAACTTGGGACCTTGACAACGGAGTTTACCCTCCTCAAATCTGATCACGACAAGCTAGCTACGGTTGTCAAAGAAACCAAACTCACACTACTGGAGTTGGTGCCACAACACAAGGAGCATGGCGTACAGATTGCGCAGCTCTAAAAACAGAGAATCAGCGGATATCCCTATACCCGGACTACACCGCTCTGGTCCACCGTCAACTTTCCCACTACCAAGACATGAAGAAAAAACTCAGGGCACTGAACATCAAATATGCGCTACTATTCCAGGCTAAGTTGAAGGTGATTGTATACAAAAAGAGGGAGAGGAAATCTGTTATAGATCTAGAGGGCAAAATTACCACTCGGGACAAGTGGAAGGTCCAAGCCGCAGTGTTGGCCCTCAGATATCTGATACCAAAGAGAGGACTGGGCTGTTCCTGGGATATAGGTGCAGGTCACTGGGGTGTGGATATGTAAAGGTGGTTAAATGGTAACCAACCAGTGGTATCCATTTTGTTGGATATATTGGCCTCACACATACTTGCAGGTGTCATGCTTCATCATGGGCAATGCTCCTCGTTGGGTGGGCGGTGCAATACCCAACGGGCTACACCTCAAAGAGGGGCTCTTTGGCGGAGATCTTTTTATCCAACTGCCCATGGGTGAAGTGTGGGTGAGGGGCCAGAGTAGTAGTAGACGGAATGTGAAATATAAAATAAAGCAGGGGTACCAGAAGGAACTTTATTCGGGTGGTCCCGTGCGTTAACTAAAAACAATAGTTAGTCTGGGAGGTCTGGAAAGTGATGTTTTCCGCACTCAAGACTATACTAACAAGTGAAGGTAGTGGTCGACATGTTTCTCGCTCAGGGTGTATTCACCCGCGATTCATCAGGACCTAGAAAAAAAGTACTCGCTGTCTACAGTATCGCTGATCTATCTAAGTATCAGTGCTTACATTAACAGTTTGGAAATGGAGTACCTGCATATACATTGTTCCATGCCTGGTTTTGGAAACAAAAAAAGGAGAAGACAGGGGATTACATCTCTCTAGCAGGTACAGTACAGTGATCCGCATTCATTTTGACCTGGTGCACTCAGTGGCATGCTAGTGTTGGTGACTACTAGCACGTAGTGAAAGGTAAAATCACACTAATGAAACATCTCCAAATGGAGCAGTAGTGAGTGGCATGCTCAAATGGATAAAATTGAATGAAGACATTACTAGTGACATTAAAAACAAGAGGAGCAGCAGCGTTTAAAAGCAAAAGGAGCAGCAGTGTTGATCTAAATGGGCCATAATGACCCCACTCACCTAGAGGTCAATTTTTAAATGTAACAGCAGTGCCTGGCGGGATGGACATCGGTGAGTCAAGCCTCTGTAGCTAAGGCTAGAATGGAATGGAAACAAGGGAGGAATGGGGACAACATACATATTTATCTCAAACCACAGTGTGCCTCACTTGATAAATAATCTATTCTCAATGTACCTGGTCATGGAGGTATATAATACAAGGGTTGTCAGTCAGGGTCTGATGCGTATGCTTGTTTCCCTTTATGTTTTGGATTATTCGTCTAATATAGTTATGGTTCTCATTTGTCGACCCAGTCACCCCATAGTAAGCTTATACATATGATGCAATGCAGTTAAAGAGGCAGTTCAGTATTCAATTGCTTTACCTTCCACTACTTAGCTTGGAGTGGTTCGGAGTATCGGGTTAAACAGTAAATCGGGTGGAACACTCTCCCCCAGTGTGTATGTGTACGCGGTCATGCTGCTGCTCACAAGAAGATGTAAAACGTGTGGGCGCATCAATCGCGGCCCTCGGTAGATAAACGGACAAACAAAGACTGCCAGGGCGTCCATTATCGGTAAGCATTGATTTGACCCCCGTGCCATAATTCCGAATTGATTGTGAGCGAATGCTATAGAGTTCCGCGAATACAAATATGTCGAGGACGCTCCGTTCATATTGTCGCCACTAACTGTGTGTGCATTCACTTACTTGAGGCTCCCGTGTCCTCGTATGGTCGCCTACCCCTCACCGCCAGGACCGGATAGAACCGAGTGGTCCGGCTGTTGCATTATTTATTTTAGTTGAGGGCGGGACAGGTCAGGAGGGTTTCCCGGATCATTGCGGGTCATGTGATTAACTCAGTTAATGGCGCGGCCATTTTCGAGTGGTGTAAGGAAGGTCCATTACCTATTGCTTAAACTATTTAAGATGAAAAATCTCATGCGCCTTCTGTTAGGTATAGATGTTGAAGGATCATTAATTAAGGTGTGTGTATGACTGAGGACTCAATAGCCGTCCGGGTAGTGATAAGTTCAAGTACAATATGTCGGGTCAGATATGAATCACATAAGTACTAGCAGTCATTATGTGGTGGTGCTCGAGTCGTAATGTCCTATTAGAGTCAGGCGCAGAAGTCGAGAAGGTATAGTGGACAAAATGTTATATTAGGCCGACGTTTAGTAAGCAAAGCTAACGATTACTGGGTTCAGTGTCAGGCCCATTTTACCTCATGCCAGTTGTTAAGTCACAGAGGTCCTAATCATAGGGGAGTAGACGATCAGTCATCAATGGAGCGTCACATATAGTGTATGGATGAGTAGGTGATGATTAGAGGGAACTCCATGATGATGATGATGATTAGAGGGAACTCCATGGGATGTCCTCGTTTAGCCCCTTCCTGTCTGAGGCCAGACGATGGATCCATCTTTGCTCCCTAAAAAAGAGATTCTGTTTCGATATGCTTGGGTTTGCTTCAATTATTAGCCATTTCAGGGACTCGGCTGTGTGGTTAGTCTCTAAATAGTGCCTACACATCTTTGTATTATTATTTTTGCAGCGGAAGTTACTCCGATGCTCTGAGATGCGTTGTTTGATAGGTCGAGTGTTCATCCCCACATATTGGAGCCCACAGGGGCATAGTAGTAAGTACACACAGTTCGGTGTGTTGCAATTTGTGTGTCCTCTTAGCTCCCACGTAAAAAAATCTGTGAGCTGGACAGTCTTCTGTATTGTAGTGAATGAGCATGCACTGCACGATCCACAAGGATAATGTCCTTTCACAGGTGGTAATTGCCACAGGGTAGTCTGGACCGATGAATTTTGTTTTTTGGGTCTGGTGTTGATCAGTATGTCCTTCACTTTTTTAGATCTCTTGAAGGCAAACCTTGGAGGTTCAAGGGAAAGTTCGCCTGTACTTAGGATTTGCCAGTGGCGCATAATGATCTTCCTGACCTCGTTTGAGGCTGGCGTGAAGGTGGTGACGCATGTCATCGGTTCATTGATTTTAGGGGTCCGGGCCCTGTGTTCTAGGAGTGCTCCTCTGTGATTATTTTGCTCTCTTTTCTGCGCTCTTGCTATCTCTCTACATGGGTAACCCCTATCAGTCAGATTCCTGGATAGAATATTAGACTGGGTTTTGTACTCAGATAGGCTGCTGCAATTGCGCCGTACTCTCAAAAATTGCCCGAAGGGTAGGTTGGCTCGCAACACTTTTGGATGGTGGCTATTGTAATGGAGTAGGCTTTTGCGATCTGTTGGTTTTCTGAACATGCTTGTACTTAATTGGCCTTCCGTTAGTTTGATTGTCAGGTCAAGGAAGGAAATCTGCGTAGCAGAGGCCGTCATTGTGAAATGTAGGTATGTGTTCAGTGTGTTTACCCAGTCAAAGAATTCATCGAGGGAGTCCCTGGTGCCAGCCCAGAAGATCAGGATGTCATCAATGAATCTCCTCCACAATTTGATGTTGTTGTGGTAGGGATTGGTAGGGAGGTCGATGTGTTTGTTTTCAAAATCTGCCATGTAGAGACACGCCACCGATGAGTTGAAGGTGATCCATGACCACAAAACACAGCTCTTTGAATCCCCGGACGAGGTGGCAGACTGCCTTGAAATTATGTTCCCCCGGTGGATCTGGACCCTTTTAGCAGGCGGGCCCTCCCTCTCAGAGGCTGCGGCGAGTTCACAAATCAAAACGCCTCCGGCAATAGCAATATTACGCCCCAAACTGCTGATAGTTATTTTGGATAATGGTTGGCCATGGTCTATGAAGGGGCACGATGCATGGTGACTTTATCCTTTTTGCTCATGGATGTCTTGTACTTAGCAGATCAGGACCAGGTCTCTAGTTCCGAAACTGCAAATTGTGATAGTAACAAAGGCGTTCCGGCCCGCGCGGAGCTCGTAACATTCTAACCTAGTTGCGCTGCGGTAGGCATGCACCCCCCTATAGCGAAAGCAACACACACATTGTTATTGGTTTGCACCGTTGTGCATATGCTTTGGTCCAGCAATGTTTGGATAGCTGGCCTGAGTATTGTAGAAAGGAGTTTTGATCTTTTTAGGTTCTGGCCCACCACCAACACTCTCTGGAGAACTACTGCTTCCCCACTATTTTGATGGCGCTCCAAAGTAGTATACCTTAGATATCGATGCGGGATAGCTACAACGTGATTACTTCGAATGTAAGAGGATTTTGGTCAGTCCACAAATGACAGAGTGCACGCACAGTTGAATAGGCAACGTGCACACATAGTATTTTTGCAAGAATTCCACTTGACTGCAGCCGAAGCGGCCAAACTCCGCAAAAAATGGAGAGGTCAGGTTTTTTCCACATCATATTCTGCATTTGCTAGGGGCGCGTCCATATGGGTCCGGAATAGGGTCCCCGTTGAATCTCTGGAACAACAAGTGGATCCTTTGGGCTGATATATCCTGGTGAGGGGCACCCTAGATGGCAAATTGTCCTTGGTAGTATATATTCGCCCAACTTCGAGCACGATCAGTACCTATTAAAACCTCTGTCTGGTGCTGGCGCCTTGGGCTGCATGTCCATGGATACTGGGGGGGGGGGGAACTACAATGCTGTACTGGACCCCTCCATTAACAGGTCGCACCCCCCTTGGAGACGCCACTACTGTCCGCCAGGCGGAGGCGTTGTGCAGCTGGGCTGAGGGATTGGGTCTGGGAGATGTTTTTACGCTTAAAATACCCCACCAGCAGAGAATATTCATTCTTCTCAC
Organism: Lissotriton helveticus; assembly: GCF_964261635.1. Classification (NCBI taxonomy): domain Eukaryota; kingdom Metazoa; phylum Chordata; class Amphibia; order Caudata; family Salamandridae; genus Lissotriton; species Lissotriton helveticus. The sequence goes on from NC_136070.1 coordinate 513,364,940, forward strand.
ATCCACACCAACTCCACACCCGCATAGACAGGATTATTTTGTTCCAACCACATTACGACTCAGGTGATGCACGCAACGTCTTTGGGCAAGACGCTTTCTGACCATAACCCACTGGAGATCTCCCTCAGCTGGGGCAGTGAGGTACTGGGTTTTTCAGAACCGGTACCGAACCGGTAACCCAGTGGTGTCAGGGAACACACCCAAAGACCTCGAGTACTTTCCTGATTCAGACCACAGAAACTCAGAGTCTTCTAGGTGAAGTCAAGGATCGATTTTATTGGCTGCAACCAAGTAACAGGCGTCCTAGAAGTACAACAACACGGGATGTATATTCTCAGGAGACTGCTCAATCTTACAAAGCCAGGCTTCTCTTTATATACAAAATATTGTGCTTCAGGCAAACATTCTCCACATTTTACTATACCATTCACATGTTTCCACTACAAAGAAAAAGCAGAGTCATGATGACAAGCCCACATTTAAGTTTGTCCAGCCCACAACAAATTACCCGGCAAGGCCCAGCATTTCCATCAGATACCGGTGGACCCCCAATAAAAACGGGCACCTCCCCATCATAAAGCAAGTGAGAGAGAAAAGAGCAGGGACAGGTGTGAGCAAGATTCGGCAGGGTGTGTGTGCGATGAAAAGGGTTTATGGCCTGTTGTGCCTTGATGCTATCCTGTTCGGCCACTGGGAGAGGAACTGACCAAACAGGTTTGGCCTGGGGCAATGGTTCCAGCTTGCCCAGGTCACAGGAAAGTCAATTAAGGTGTACGTGTCCTTTGGAATCGAATTTGGCTTAATTCGTCTGCCTATGTGAGGGCAACTCACAAAATGGCTGCCGTACACAAAATGGAAGCCAAGGGTTCAGGACGAAAATGGCGGTTTCGAGGTGGAATCGTCACTCGAATATGACGAAAATGCTTGTACATAGTGTAATAGCCATTCTCGGTCTTTTGATATAAAAATCATCATGCTACGACGAAGTTTTATTCACGAGTCCAGAATTTTCAGAACTACAAACCCTCCTTTTGCCCTTACATAGGCAATTTAACCTAATCTCTTGCTAATCTGAGTCCAGGTCTATATTCCTAAAGTCATTGAGATGTTGCTGTAACATCATTCTAGTACTTAGTTTGTCTCTTGATACAGGTTTCCTTACACATGATGTAGCACAGAGGCCACATATTACAGGAGCACACTGCACGCACAGACAGAACAGGAAAAGAATGGCTAAGACCATCCCAATGACCATCAGAATTTTCCATCCCCAGCCGGATATCAGTTCCCATAACCATCCCATTAACGACCAATCTCCTTTATCCACATGAATAGATTCGGAAATCTTATGTAGTTTGGAGATGGCCTGGTACACTGTTGGAGCGTTATCTGGAATGAAAACACAGCAACTCGATTGGATCAATTTACATACCCCACCTCGGTCTGCAAGTATGACATCTAATGCGACCCTGTTCTGAAGGGTCATAAAACGATCCGACTGGAGCTCAGCAGTCAAGTTACTAAGAGCACCAGCAGTTTCAATTACGGGGGATTCAACTACCCTTGTCAATTGCCTTATGTTCCTGCTGTTAACCATGGGTCCCCAGAACGGCAGAAAACCCTTTACGAAGTCCCCAAATTCTTGTCCTGCAGTGTCTTCTTTACTCAAGACACCTCTAACTATCCTTGTCTTGTGGTAATCTGCCGCTGCTGTGTAGGTGGGAGGCAACAGGAATGAAACAAAACATGAGCCCGAAAAGTCAGGGGGCAACCATGTATAGGCTCTATCATGACAGATGAAATAGGTACCCTTAGCTGCTAAAAACGCAGGGGAAGTCTGAGACCCAAAAACATATGTTTCCGTACAGACACTTTTCCCTAACTGAGCTCTGGGATTCTTGCCAGTACCTTGCAGACACAGGTGACCCTGATGGGGTACAATTCAAATCGGGGAGGATCTCTTAGCTTGCTGTTTCTCACTCAGAGTAGCTCCATATCCGGTCACGTTCCATCCTATATATGCAAGTGTCTCATCTTCGGGGGTAGTTTCATAAGAAATATCTTCCTTAATCATGTCGACTATACCCTTAACCAGAGAACTATTCTTAGGATTGTCTTTTACAGAACGTAGGGGGTGGACTTCACGTGCATATATGAACATTGTTCTGTATGCCCACACAGAACCATTATGGCTGAAAGGCAGGACCAGATAAGGGATACCTTTGTCCGTTGTGTGAGGCATAAGACCACACACCCAACAGTTAGTCGTGTTCATTACTAGTTGGTGTTGGTGTAAAAGCTGAACAAAGGAGTTATTAATGAACTCTAATCTCCTAGCTGATTCGTGTTCGGGAAGAGGTTGAAAAGAGTGTGAGGAAACAGTAGGAGGAGGTATGGGCGATGTAGTGGGTGCAAATGTTACTCGAAAAGAGAATAAAACATATCCTATTAAAAACATTATCATACTGAATAACATGAAAATGCACAATATCAAAAAACTTTTCTTTGTCATCATTTTACATATCTTGGTTTTAAAGTTCATGGTTTTGGCAGGTCTCTCCATCTCGAAAAACTCCATCCTCTCTAAAGTGCTGCCCGCGATGGGAGGTTGTTTCTGCTAAGGAATGCTTCTGTCAGTCTAGGGCAACTCCCTTAGACCAACCAGAACTGTCGACCTAACGTCGTCAGCTGTACCCCAAAGACTTTGGGCAATCCCGGCCCTAGCAGCGGAACCCGGATGGCGGTTCGAAAAACAAAAATAAGCAAGTTTCTCAGATGGGAGAGCTGCACTTTCAAAAATAGCAAAAAGGAAAATTTGTATTTATTTGTCCAAAGGTCTCGGCCTCAAATTATAACGTTTTCTCCCAGGTACTGTTTGGTCTTGGAAAAGGAGTTCAGGTTCTGTAGTGTCCAATCGAACTGACGGTGATACAGCTGGTTGCAAAATATTGTTACTCTCTTTTTCAGTAAGTGTTCCTTTTACACGTGCATCACTGAAAGGCAGAAAACGTGGCACGGTTTCAGTCTCTGAGTCGCCGACACCCTTCTGGACCCACTGGTCGTACGGCAGAGGTAAAGGTACCCTTTTACAATGGACCCCGTGGATCCAGTGCTTCTTCCCTTCCACTCGAACAACTGATCTTGTGGAAAGAAGGACGAGGTGCGGTCCGGTCCACCTGGGCTGGTCGTTCTTGGTTCGCTGGAAATTTTTCACGAGAACCCAGGATCCAGGGTCGATGGTATGACCTGGAGTTTCAGAGACCGGAGGCAGGGTGTCATGGACCTGTTGATGTAAAACACGCAATTTAGCCGTCAATTCATACAGATAGTCAAGCAAAACAGGGTGTTCGATTTCACTGAACTTTGTGGGCCTTGGCACTCCCCATATGGTGGCCGGGCGGCCGAAAACTATTTCATAGGGACTAAGTTTCACTCGCGAATGCACAGTCATTCTGGTGGATAGGAGTGCTAAGGGTAGAGCATCAGGCCATTTAAGACCAGTGCTCGCTTGAATTTTGGCCAATTTTAACTTAAGCGTGCCATTGTAACATTCTACTAGTCCAGCTGATTGGGGGTGATTTGCAGCGTGAAACTTCTGATGAATGCCTAGCCCTTCACATACTTTCTTCATCACACGACCCACAAATTCACTCCCATTGTCACTCCAGACCATTCTAGGCATTCCAAATCTAGGGAAGAATTCTTTCACAAGGGCTTTCGCTGTGAACAAGGCAGTATTGTCCTTTAGGGGATATGCTTCTACCCATCTTGAGAAGGCACAAACAACAACTAGTACGTATTTTAAGTTGTTGCACCTCTCCATGTGGATGAAATCTAGCTGCAAAACCTCGAACGGATACGGAGGAGGTGCAAAATGACCAGCTGGAGTTGGGGTTCCCCTACCAGGATTGTGTTGCAGACACACCATGCAATTCTTGACGACATTCTCTGCACACTTGGGAATTCCTGAATTTTGCCATACTGGAGCCAACAACTTGCAAATCCCTTTCACGCTGATATGAGCCATTCCATGAGCCATTGTAACCACTGCAAGCACATGCGCATCGGGTAGCAACCATCTCTGATGCTCTGACAATTCAACCCAACAACCATTTGCATCCATTCTACCCGTACTTTCTCTCCACATGTTCAACTCTTTCTCTGTAGCTTCGGCTTGAATAGACTTCACACTCTCTATCGTGTCTTCACACATTCCAACATCACCAACCCATCTTGCAGGGCCTGCAACATACATTCGGCTCATCACATTCCTTGCAGTTTCTTTCGCGATTTCGTCAGCAAATGCATTTCCACGACCAACATCATCAGTCACCTTCTTGTGAGCACTACATTTCACAATCGCCACTTGCAGAGGCAAGGTCAGTGATTCAAGAAGCTCATTCACCAACTGACCATGCTGAATCTTAGCTCCATGCGAAGTCAGGAACCCACGTTCTTTCCACAATCGTCAAAAACTATGAGCAACTCCAAACGCATACTGACTGTCGGTGTAGATGGTCACTTTCATTCCTTTCGACAACACACATGCTCTTGTAAGTGCAATCAATTCCGCTGCTTGAGCTGAATTATGTGGAATACGTGCAGCTTCGACAATCGTATGCAAAGTCGTGACAGCATATGCTGCAGTCGTATCACCATTCGGAAGCTTGAAGCATGAACCATCCACCCATAATGTACCATCACATTCAGCAAGAGGAGTATCTTGGAGATCTACTCTCCCTTTCGTTTCTTCTTCTGTTCTAAGAAAACAATCATGCTGTTCTGAAGCATCTAATTCCTCTACAATTGGCAACAACGTAGCTGGGTTTAACGTGTTACATCTTTTTATGTGCACATGACTTGCTAACAAGGTTAATTCGTAACCTGACAATCGAGCACTAGTTAAGTGCTGTGTCTTGGTTCTGTTTAACAACGTGTCTACTGCATGTGGAACCATCACGACTAACATGTTATTCATCACTAGACCAGCAGACTGTCGAATAGAAACAGCTGCTGCCACTGTTGCTCTTAAACAACTCGGCAATGCTTTAGCTACCGGATCCAAAGTCGCCGAAAAATATGCACATGGACGCTGCTTGTCTCCAAACAACTGTGTCAACACTGATAATGCACAACCCTCTTTCTCATGGACATACAATGTAAAGGGCATACTGTAGTTGGGTGTACCCAACACAGGAGCCGAACATAATGCTGTGCGCAATTCAGAAAAACTGTTCTGACACTCTTCAGACCAAGGAACGGGATTGGGTGTATGTTTACACGTTAATGCCACCAAAGGTTTGGCTAATAACGAAAAATTTGGTATCCATTGCCTGCAATATGATGTAATGCCCAAGAAAGCACGCACTTCTCTCTGTGTTCTTGGCACACTCAATTTCGCTATTGCCTGAATTCTTTCTGGGGTCAGTTTCCTTCCCTCCTTCGATAAGAGATGGCCTAAGTAGGTCACTTCTTGTCGACAATATTGCAGTTTGGAAAGTGACACCTTGTGATGCAAATCACACAGATGACGCAATAAAGACAACGTGGCTTTTCTACATATCTCCTCAGTATCTGCAGCGACCAGCAAATCATCAACCTACTGTACAAGAGTAGCACCTTCAGGTAAAACAATCGTATCAAGCTGTGTTTTTAGAGCTTGACTATATATTGATGGACTTTCACAGTAGCCCTGGGGAGCGCATTTAAAGCGGAAGCTTCGTCCTCCTAAACTGAAGCCAAAAATATCCCTGCTCTCCTCAGCAATCGGGATGCTGAAGAAAGCATTCTTCAAGTCAATCACCGAAAACCAGGTTGCAGAAGCTGGAATCATAGTTAATAGGGCAGTAATGTCGGGGACAACTGGAAATTGTGGCACAACTATTTTATTCACCTCTCTAAGATCAATCACAAATCTGTACACAGGTGGCTGAGAGGGATCAGTTCGTTTAAAAACGGGCAGAACAGGACTATTGCAAACGTTGCCTCTTGTTTCTTCAATCACATCTTTTTCAATCAAATCGTAAATGATCGCTAGTAAAGCTTTTTCACCTTCACTAGAATTTTTATATTGGGGAATTCGTGGCATTTTAACATTGGCTTTCAATGTTACAACATATGGCTGTATTTCCAAAAGACCCACATCATTAGGACCAGTAGCCCAAAGAATATCAGGAAGAAACGACAATTCTGTTGGAAGTTTATCCCTTGACAAATACATTGGAGAAACCACTTTCTTACCTAAAGTAAGTTGTACTCCTGAAGGAGAACAGTACAAAGTCGCATACAATCTTTTTAACAGATCTAATCCTAACAAGTTTTCACCACAACCTGTTGTCAGAATAAGGGGTGCTTCGAATTCACAAGGACCAACAGAAAGAGACAAAGGGTCAGAAATCGGATTTCTAACCGGGGCGCCAGAAAAACCTACTGATACATTCGTTTCGCCAGACAAAGGTGTGCCAGTGAGTTTGGAGTGCATAATAGAACTCTTTGTAGCACCAGTATCCAACAGAAAAGGTTCTGACACACCTGATGTAATCACCTCAACATATGGTCCACTCTGATCTACTGGAACTGAAACGACTCCCTCTCTTTGTCTATGGCTGTCCTAGCAATCATTACCTTCCATATATTCATCTTCTGCATAGTAATCATCAGCATAGTACTGAGCCGTCTTACCAGATGCGTTATTCTGCTGATCAAACCTATTCATCGAATTTTGAGGTGGAAGAGACTGTGTGTTCTGGGGGAAATTTCCACGTCCTCTACCTCTAGACGCTTGTTGAACACCTCGACCTCTTACACCAGAAGCACCATTTGCACGCTGTAATAAAATAGGACAACTATACTTGAAATGACCCTCTTTCTTACAATATGAACACTGATTGGGGCCTACAGGGACACGTGGTTGAGTATACTCGACTCTTTGCGAGTTCCTCTGATACTGTTGAGGATGCTGATAATTATTCTGATAATTATTCTGACCACCATTATTCTGGCCACCACCACCACGTGGCGGATATGCTTGCTGTAACAGAACCTTCGTTTTCAACTCTTTAGTTTTCTTTTCTGCTCTATCTTTCTCATCTTTGTCTCGATTTTCGTAGTATTGTGCAGTAGCCAATATCTGTGCTGAAGAGGAAACTGCCCAAGAACTCTCTGAATCTTTCAACTTTTTACACAACTCGGGAAGCAGATTGTGCACAAATTTATCGACGAACAATCGCTGACCACCTTCTGTGCTCATATCTTGACCACTGTGGTCGACAAACGTTTCTTCAAACCTGGTGAAGAAATCTGACACCGTTTCATCTTTCTTCTGCTTACACGCAGACAATTTATCCCAATTTACACGCATCGCAGGCATTATAGTTTTCATATAATCAATGATCCTACCAGGGAGATCTGCTACTAAAGGTTCAGGTTTAGCACCACCAATTTGTAGGGCATCTGCAGCAGCAATATTAGCCCATGAGTCACCTAATTCCTGATCATGATCTGTATGACGAATCTTTCCCCATAAAGGCTGTGGAACAACGTTCCCAAACAACATGTCTATATCCGCTAAATTCATGATACATGAACCTGCAGTCTGCGATAATTCCTTGTAATACCCTGCAGGATTTTTACGGGGATCAGGCAATGTCTGTTTAAGGGCCAAAACTTCAGCTCGCTTCCAAGGAACATGTACCCACACACGCTGAAAGTGTGGCAGAATAACCGGATTAGCATTTGCGTCACCCTCTCTCTATTGTGGGGGAACTTCTCTCATGGGGTATTGTCTTCCCTTCTTTTTAACAGAGGAATCAGACTCAAACAACGACTTGGAAACACCTTCAGTCCTAAGTGACAACAACGTCGCAACTGCTTTCCTAACATCTGAACCCACAATTGCGCCTTTTGAGAATTCGAACCGTACATGGCTCAACTCAGGGGGATTAGAGTCCAAATCATTTTCCTCTAAATCTTCACATAGAAAAACACACATTTTCTCAAAAACGTATCTCTGCTTCGATGTTTCCCACTGGGTGAAGACATCCATAACACATTCTAAATCATATTTTTCCGGGTCAGCAACCCATTTATGTGCCAAATAATTCAACGTTTCCTTCTCCCTAGAATCAGGCTGTCGACTACGCAACTGTTTGCGCTCTGTGTCAGGAGTTACACTCGTTGCACCAAAGAGAGGATGCAAAAAACTAGCGACAGTACTAGCCACTCTCTGAGGAACAGAAGGAGAAGTCGATGAAAAGACAAGAGGGAAAGTAGGGTGAGACGAGCCAGATGTAGAGGCAGTGTCAGGAGAAGTACCAGGAGTGGTAGTCGATATAGTCGTCAAAGTTGTAGGAAGTAAAGGCAGAGCAGATGTAAAAGCCGGTGGCCCTTGAGGAGGCTGCACCGGAGGAGCAGGAGCCAGCTGAAGAGTATTTGGGGGGGCTGTGGGGGAGCAGGAGGCAATGCAACCACGGGTTGCGCAGCTAAAGGTTGCGGAGATGCCGTAGCATTCTGCGCATAGGGGGGTGGCGAACTTAACAAATGCGTCATTAACGGATCTTTTTCAAGCTCTTTTGCTGTCTCTTGCTGAAGAGGCGGCAAAACTGGATAACATTTATCTATTACCATTTTACGTTGCCTGTGCAACTGCTCACTCATCTGTTCTTCTTCATTATCTTTAAACTGCATAGCAGCTTGCATTATCGAAATACCCCTTTCTCTCTTATTTTTCTTCGCTAATTTAATTTCCTTCTGTTTGGCTTCCTTACGCCATAGGCGGAAAGAGTCAAACATTGCCGGCCGGGCTTTCTTCTTAAAAAGTTTAACTTCAAGATTATCTAAGATTTCCGTGACAAAGCTACCATATTGGGGCCATTTTAAAACACCATCTTTTCTGGTGTATTTGATCCACACTTCATTATATGTGATAGGGCCTACTCCATGTTTCACATACAATTCATATGTTGGAGTTCCAATCGGAGGAACCGGACACGAGTCCTCCAATCGGGAGTCCCTATTATTACAACCAAGACAAAACAAATTTCCAAGTCTGCTAAGACCAGGCATCTTCGCTCTCTAGTCTAGCTTCAAACTTCAAAGGATTATCGATTACGATATTTCTCGTGAATACACAAGTCCTTCGGTTTTGGCACTTGCAAGTTCCAAACAAAGTGATCCCAAGGGGATACCAAAAACCAACTAAGGACTGGGAGACGCTCCACTTATACTTAACTGAGATATCGATGACGTCACCAGAAGACTCGTCTTATCGTTTCGCTCTACCAAACTTCAAGGGTCCAAATCAGGGCGATAGCCAGGGCAGCAGTCCTTCGTAGCCGCCGGGAAGCGGGGAACCTCGCAGCAAAGACTTTCGGACCACGTCGACATGCAGGGGTCGATGAAGTGGTTGGCCTTCCTCCAGAATTTTCACACGAAGCTCCTCACGAACCTCTGGCTGGACCGGTACCGCTGGTATCGCCCCTCGTTGGGCGCCAACTGAGGTACTGGGTTTTTCAGAACCGGTACCGAACCGGTAACCCAGTGGTGTCAGGGAACACACCCAAAGACCTCGAGTACTTTCCTGATTCAGACCACAGAAACTCAGAGTCTTCTAGGTGAAGTCAAGGATCGATTTTATTGGCTGCAACCAAGTAACAGGCGTCCTAGAAGTACAACAAAACAGGATGTATATTCTCAGGAGACTGCTCAATCTTACAAAGCCAGGCTTCTCTTTTTATACAAAATATTGTGCTTCAGGCAAACATTCTCCACATTTTACTATACCATTCACATGTTTCCACTACAAAGGAAAAGCAGAGTCATGATGACAAGCCCACATTTAAGTTTGTCCAGCCCACAACAAATTACCCGGCAAGGCCCAGCATTTCCATCAGATACCGGTGGACCCCCAATAAAAACGGGCACCTCCCCATCATAAAGCAAGTGAGAGAGAAAAGAGCAGGGACAGGTGTGAGCAAGATTCGGCAGGGTGTGTGTGCGATGAAAAGGGTTTATGGCCTGTTGTGCCTTGATGCTATTGTGTTCGGCCACTGGGAGAGGAACTGACCAAACAGGTTTGGCCTGGGGCAATGGTTCCAGCTTGCCCAGGTCACATGAAAGTCAATTAAGGTGTACGTGTCCTTTGGAATCGAATTTGGCTTAATTCGTCTGCCTATGTGGGGGCAACTCACAAAATGGCTGCCGTACACAAAATGGAAGCCAAGGGTTCAGGACGAAAATGGCGGTTTCGAGGTGAAATCGTCACTCGAATATGACGAAAATGCTTGTACATAGTGTAATAGCCATTCTCGGTCTTTTGATATAAAAATCGTCATGCTACGACGAAGTTTTATTCACGAGTCCAGAATTTTCAGAACTACAGCAGAATCCCCACCCCAGTCCCTACATGTAAACTATGGCCCCTAATGCTTGAGGACTCATTCTTTCGGGATGCACTGACGACGGGTATAGATTATTACTTTTCTGTAAACATGGGAACTGCATCCACACCTCAGCTGGAGTGCGATGCTTTCAAGACAGTGATCAGTGTGATAGCCATCAGCACTACGGCAGGGGCGCATCAGGAAATACATAATAACCTAAAAGAGGTCAAAAACTCCCTGAATAGTCTCGAACAAGATGCAGCGAATGACCCCACAAAGGGACCACTTTTACAAGACGCCTGAATGAAACACACCGAGCTGCTAGAAACACTTCGACACGCATGCAAAACACGTTGATGCTGATAAGGTTGGCCTGCTATTAGCACGCATACTCAGAGATGACCCCCCACACACCCCGATCCATGAGATAATCACTAGCACTGGGGATACAGTTAATATGCAACAGGACATAAATGTAGCCTTTTGTGAATACTATCGGGACTTATACGGGTGCCCCCCCATTGGTGGGAGAGGCCCTTGATACCTTTTTAATAGACGTGCAGTTCCCACAACTAGACAAACCGTCGCAGGACGCTCTCTCTGGCCCTATCACGAGGACCGAAATTAAGGCAGCCATTAGGAGCCTCCCCCGAAACAAGGCCCCAGGTCTGGACAGTTTTGCCATGATTTCAGATACTCTGGTGCCACAACTAGAGAAATTTTATAACTCCGCGTTGTCCTAGGGGGTCACTGCCCCCTTCCACTAGACAGGCACTGGTAGTGTCTCTCCCCAAACCAGGACGACCGGCGACAGATTTGTCAGGGTACAGACCACTATCCCAATAACCACTGACTACAAGATATTGAGTAAGGTCCTGGCTGGCTGCCTGCTTCCATACTTACACAACCTAATTCACCCAGACCAATGCGGTTTTGTACCAGCTCGGAGCACCTCACTTAACATCAGGAGGTTATACCATGTCATGGCTGCCACCCCCCAGGAGAGACCTAACGCAGCCTGTGGTGTCACTTTAGTTCTGAGACAGGCATTCGATATTCTCAGTTGGGACTACATGTTCCGAGCACTCAAATGTTTTGGTATCTCGCCGGGCTATCTAAAGTGGGTCAGGCTCCTGTACACGGACCCCCTGGCAAGGGCCCGGAGAGGACGACATATCTTGGAGGAGTACCCGGTTGGTAAAGGCACCTGGCAGGGATGCCCTCAACCTCCTCTGTTATTTGGGCTGACCCTGGTCCCCTTAGCCCTTAGGGTACGGTTATCGGCGGCGCGACAGGGCATACGCCTCGGGCAAACGACACATGTCATCTCCGCATACGCGGATGACATTATTCTGTATGCCGACGACCTTACCTCTCTATCACTCATCCCGGGCATTTTTGATGCTTTTGCGCCGCTTTCGGGCCTTAGAAATAATGACAGTAAGTCTTATGCCTTCTTTTTCCAACAGGGGGACCGCCCAGAGACGGTTCAGTTTGGTTCTGATTCTTTAAATGTCGCTGCGCATACTTTTAAATATCTTGGTATACAGGTTTACCAATCAGCACCAGACCTCATTGAGGGTAAACTAGGTAAGGCTATACGCTCGCAGGTCACCTTCTGGTCCTCCCTACCGCTATCCGTAATGGGCTGAGTGGCGATTTCGAAAATGGTAGTCCTCCCCCGGCTACTCAATTTTTTCACCAACCTGCCGGTTGTGTTCCCGACCCCGTTGCTCAACTCTCTGAACACTACTCTTTCCGCTTTGATTTGGGAAAGTGGTCCCCGCAGAGTAGGATTGACCAAGCTGCTGTTGGACACTGATAAGTGTAGCTACACTGGATGACCTATTTGACGACGGCACACTTATGGACCACGGTAAAGGGAGTCACGGAGGAATTATATTTACTACATGCAGCACTCCTGCAATATGTAAAGAAACATTGGGCCCCCCATAGGGAGGAACCCCCTGCCATGAAATGGTCTTCATGACCTACCTGATGGGGAATGGCCAACATCTCACCAAGTGGCTTTACAGAGGCATCACTACGCACACTAGAATTCCGCAAACGGATTTACGCAACAAATGGGCTGTAGATTTGGGGACAGACCTGACGGATGGGGACTGGAGCAGGGCCTTGGCATACAGTAAGAGAATCCCACGGAATGCCAAATTCAAATTCATTCAATACATGGTTTTATACAGGGCATATCTCACCCCGCACCGACTGCAACGTTTTTTCCGACCACACAGCACTGCTGTCCTAGATGTAAATTGGAAGACGCTGACTTGATACATATGTTATGGCAGTGCCCCGGGCTTACGCCTTAATGGTCAGAGGTTTTATCCTTGATTGCAGCTGCGGTTGGTGTCCCCGTTCCGGGCACTCCTGCAGTCGGCCCCCACGGCTTCATGGCTGGCATGGGGAAGTAGTGCGATGGGGCGGGGCAGAGAGTGCAGCTATCCGCCGGGAGGAAGCCCGTGTTTGCGCAAAAAATGTATCTCTTTGATTGGGACAGTAATCTGGAGGCGTTCAAGGCCCTGGCCCCACCGCCTGTGCCAGTAGCTCGAAATTAATAACGGTCTTCTTACCTAATCCCTGTCCCCAATCTCCACTATGATCTACTTACATGGACTGTGGTCCCTGCATCATACACTCTGACCGTTTATGCGAAATTGGAAGTAGCTAGTGGCCGCCTCAAGCTGTGAGTGGGTGGTGCCAGACAAAGTTGGGGGAGGGAGGGAGGGAGTCCTGCTATGAAAGTAGCCCGCTGACCTGCAGCTTTCAAGTAAATTCCAGAGCGCCAGACTGTGAAAGGTTCTGGTGGGTGGGACCACGCACACCTATCTGCGTGTAAACTGACTTGTCTCTTGCACTCTACTTGTGTAACAATTTAGCATGCTGGGTAGGGAAGAGGTAGCCAGCCTCTGGGGTTGACAAGATTATAAGTGCAAGTGTAACCATTCACTTGCTTGTTCCCGCACAGCTGAGGGTGCAAATACACTATATACTTCCGGAAGCGGTTCATGCGGAGACGTGGTCGTTACTATGTTATGTGAAGTTACAATGGGTCGAGTACTGCTGATGCGCATGATATCTAAGGACGGCACGCCAGATGCACCATTACAATATAAAGTAGCAGTTTGACATGCACACATTGTGGGCATTGGACAGTACGCAGATTTCGTTGTGACATTCCCCTAAAGAAGGGATATGATTATCCCGAAATGCATTGGGAAAACAACAACAAAGGTTACTGTTTTTTGTGAGCATTATGTATATGATATCTGTAATGACTATATTTTTTTGTTTAATACATGTTAACAATAAGATGATTACGGAAAAGTATCCGTAATAAAAAAATTATTGTTTTGAGACAATGTGTGAATAGTATTGTTAGACCGGGCACCATTGGCGTGGGTCTCCCTTCCATTTTTGCTGTTGCCTCATGTGTTTTTCTGGTGTTAGGTGCTTTGGGCACTGTGCCACTGCTGTCCAGTGCCACAGTGCGAGTGCTCCCTACTGTAAATTGATGTTTTGATTAGTGGTTTCATGATTGGATATTTGGTTTACTTGTCAGTCCCTAGTACAGTGCACTGAGTGTGCCCAGGGTGTGTAAATCCAAATGCTGCTAGTGGGCTTGCAGCACTGGTTGTGCCACCCACAGAAGCAGCCTTGTAAAATGTGTCTAAGGTCCGCTATTGCAGAGCCTGCGTGCAGTCTGGTACTGTCATGCTGACTGGGCAAGTGCACCCACTTGCCAGTCCCCAAACCTTCCCTTTTCTTCATATTAGTCATCCCTATGGTAGGCCCAAGGGCAGGGTGCATTGTAAGTATAAGGTAGGACAAGCCCTGATGTGTGTGGCATGTCCTAATAGTGAATTACAGCCTTTTTCGTTTTTCACTATTGCAAGGCTACCTGTTCTCCATAGGCTAGAATGGGCTGCTGGATTGTTACATGTTTATAATCCTAGTAGACTCAGAGAACATGGTAGAAATTCGAGTTTAGTATGCCTGGACTCAGAATAATAAAATACATATTTTAGTAAAGTTTATTTTAATATTCTGTGTTTGCAAATACCACTTTTAGAAAGCAGGTATTTGCTTGCCTAACCATTTGAGCCCACCTCTGCTAGGTTGTGTATTCCTTGTCTGGGTTTGTGTGTGACTGGACTGGGGAATTCCAGGAGACAGGCTGAGGCAGCCCGGTGGTGAACAGGGAGATCTGCAACCAGATGGGAGGGAGGAGTTGCACCTGGGACCTGAATAGGACTGTGCCCGCCCCCCACAGTGCTGACTCCACCCCCTGTGGTGCATCTGATGTCTCTGCCCTGCACACTGAAAGAAGAGAAGGAAGACTGTCAACAAAATGCTCCCTGACTGTACTTGCCTTCCACAATGCTGGCTCCACCTCCTGTGGGTTGTCTGATGTGCCTGCCCTGTGCTGTGAAAGGGAAGGAGAAGTCTGGTAAACAGAGTGCTTCAGAACTGGCTTGAACTGGGCACAGGCCCCTCTCCCCTCAGAGAATAAAGGATTTTGGGGTATAAGTATTGGGACCCTGATCCCATGAATTTAGTTCACTCCTGGAACTGACAAGAAGAAACCTCTGCTGAGGAGAAGGAACCTGAAGAAACTGAGGATAGACTATTCCCAAGCTGAAGTGCTGCTTGGGGGATTGGCCTGCAGTGGTTACCTGGCTGTCTAGAGAGGAGAAAGGACTTTGTGGATTTTACCTTTGCTTTCAACTTGTGCTAAAAAGATCTCCAAGGGCTTGGAAGAGAGCTTGCCCCCTGACCGAAGTCCCAGGACCAGTGGACTACACCAGCCTTTGTGAATTGCTGCTGTTCCAGTGGCTACAGAGGCAGGGAGCTGTGACGGACTCTCACGACCAGCCCGGTGTCCTGTTGGCACCGCACTGAGCAACGTCCGCCTCGAACAAAGCAAGGTCTGCGCTCACCGACTCCGTCACGACGCCATCAACGAGCCGTAGCCTGCACAGCGACTGGAAGGACACTGCAACGCCTCGCTACACCAACTCGAACTGGTCTGACCGACGCGTCACTGCTGCTAACTTCGAGTCCTATGACCGCACCGGAGTTGGGCACCGCCTCGCACACTTCGTGATGCACCGCTGTTCGGACTGACTGACGCCAGCTCCCGAACTCCGGCTCAAACGCCGCACCGTAAAGCTGGAAGCACCGCAGCGAGCAACGTCCGCCCCGAACAACGCCAGCTCTGAGCTCACCGACGCTGTCAATGAGCCGTAGCCTGCACCGCAACGGAAAGGGACACCGTGACCTGCAACGCTTTCTTTTTGTACACCGCGACGATCCCCGGAACCGGCTTGCACATCCGTGCCGGCCGCCTCAAGGAAAAGGTACTGTGTTTCAGTCTGTCGACATTTGAGTGGGCCCGGACCGTCGTGGTCCGCTGGATTTGTTAGACTCTGTGTTCTTTCAGCACGCCATAGCCGGACAAGGCTACCGACTCGTACAGAACTTTGATTTTAACCTTTTTAACCAGAACTCTTGAAATTTTTTAGTACTGTGGATTCTTTTTGGCGTTTATTGGTCTTGTGATAATTCTATATAAAGTATACTTCTTTTTTTTATATAAAACCTTGTGTGGTGTCCATTTGTATTGTTGTCACTGGGTTACTGTATGTGGTCACAAATGCTTAACTTACATCGCCTCTGAACTAGCCTTGACTGCTCACGCCACGCCGCCTAGAGGGTGAGCAGGGGTTATTTTAAGAGGGTAATTCCCTTGCCCTGACTAGAGAAGAGGGTCCCTGCTTGTCACAAGTACCTACCTGTGCCAACTAGAGACCCCCAATTCTAACAAGTATGTTTTGAATATTGAAGCAGTGTTGATTTAAAGAATTGTAAATTTGAGCAAATAGTGTATTTACACCCTCAGCTGTGCGGGAACGGGCAAGGACATGGTTACACTTGCACTTATTATCTAGAGCACCAGACTGACCAGTTCAACTCTGAACGGAGTTCACTTTAAAGAGTTCATCAGTGATCAAAGAAAAGATCTCTGTGGAGTGCTTGAAAAGCTGCTGTGTGACCAGGGCTAGTATCTGCATGACAGCCAGGCTCCCAGATGTGAGGGGACATCACCTGATGGCTTAGGAACTCGTTGTAAAAAAAGTAGTGGTTTAGCATTGCTCGTTGTTTAGCCTTCGCGGTTAAGGAATTTGTGGTTAAGGCAGTAGTTGTTTAATCATACATCCCAACCTGGGCATCCACTCATCCTCCTTGGGCAGGCCAGCAGTGTCTGAAGGTTTGAGAGGAAGTGAACCCTGACTCCAATAAACAATTCACAAGGGATGACCTAGTGGACAGCAGTACTCCGAAAGTAATTATCCTGCCTTGGAGGCCTTCGCCAGCTAGACTTTTAAGAAGCCGGGGTAGAAACAGCTCTTACAGGTGTTTGCTCAATCAGAATCCTGGAGATTATAGGGTCATTCCCCCACTAGCTAGACATCCCTCAGTAGGAAATCTGAATCCTTGGGTCTCCCTGATCCTCTTTGAACTCCACCCCTTCAAAAGGAGAGGGAGGCTGCAGATTGGGTAACATTCAAGCTGCAGACCAGAGAGGATCACTGCCTCTTTTTCTCTCAAGTAGGAATCGCCAAGGGAATAAAAGGCCCTCTCGACGGGGGAGAATGAGCAGTCAGGCTGCACACCAGAGATGGCCATTGTCTCTTCTTCCTCTCAGGACAGGGAAGACGTATCTGAGGAAAGGCAGTATCTGGAGGAGTTAGCTAATCTTCACTGTATGATGAACTCAAGAAAAATGTCTACTTTACTAGTGAAGAAATGGGGATATAATTAATTGAATGTCACTGGAATTTGATATAATATTCCTAGTGCATCAGAAGAAGACCTGTAGGCTTCAAAGAGACAGATCAAAAGAAACACACATTTTATTAATTGACTTTATTACAAATATTGTAGGAAATAAAACACTGTGAATAAACAGACTTTTGGTACATCCATTCTTGCGACCTACAGATCGATAAAGTCACAGTTCCACTTTTATACTAATTTTCTAGACACAGGATGTTTATCCACTGCCTAAGGTTTCAGGATTAGTTTCGGTTGATTCTCTTTCAATTGGCCTTTTCTGGCTGTAGCTCAGACACAGCCTTTGTACTTCTAATGGCTCTCCCAGCAGTAGGAAATGTGCTGACTCCAAGCAGCAGTAAAAGAAAAAGAAAAAAAGACACAATGAAACACAAGATCTTGCCACCTGGCTGTCGTCAACCTACCTGAAGCATTCATCCTGCACAGACAAAAGAACAGGCGAGTTTAGAAACTTTGTTGCCTTTAGAAAGAGAAACCTATGTCTGTCATGTAAGAATAGCTCTTTGGTGACCATGCATTTCTGTGGGTAGCCTTTTCTCCATTGTCCCTTACTTCAGTGCTCGGACCTCTACTCTCCAGCCCCAGGGATCCAGTCAATAGGACTTCCACTGTCTGGGAAAGCTGTATCTACTCTTCATCATGGTGCCATGCTAAACCAGGGACCATTCAAAATGCATCCTACTGGTCCCAGCATTCAGACTTTCACCACACACGCAGACTTTATTGGTCTGGTTTGCCTAGCAGTTGACGTCCTATTCTTCACAGTCCGTGTTTTCTTCCTGTTTTTGCGCACACTAGACTTAATCTTGCTTCTGATACATCTTGTTTGGGTCTTTGTATGCCTAATCCTCCTGGTCCTAGTCTTCATTGCCTTCCTGGTCTGTCCAGGTTCCTTTCTCCTAGCTCTTCCAGTTCCTTTCTGGTCCTCTTGACCCTTATCCCCTTGATGTGCTCCTTCCGATCTTCTTCACCCTGTTCATTTGGGGCCAGATGTACGACCCTTTTTTGCTACCGGAAACGGGAGAACCTCCTGTTTGCGGCCGCATAAAAGGGTAATAGCATGTAAAAATGCTAATGTGCCGGTCACTGACATGCAAAATAGCATTTGCGACTCTCGCTATTAGGAAGGGGTGTCCCTGCTTAACAGCGAGTCAACATGCCATGTACTAGTGTTTTGCTTTCACAGTTGTGGCCGCAAAACACTCGCAGTTCACCACCTACTTCAAGTAAGTGGTAAACCACTTGCAAAGGGAAAGGGGGCACCAGAGGACCCCTTCCCCTTTGTGAGTATGTAGGAAAATATTTTTTAACAGCAGGCAGTGGTCCCAGAGACCACTGCCTGCCCTTAAAAATGAAACTGAAAAGTTTCATTTTTCTTATGTAAAAATATACAATTTTCCTTTAAACGGGCTGTATAAAAAAACTTTAAAAAAACTACTTCATTAAAAAAAGTAGTCCCAGACACGGAGGTCTGCTGAGCCCAGCAGGCCACCATCCCTGGGAAGGCCTCTCATTCCCAATGGGCTCGCAAATTGCGAGAGGCTCATTAATATTCATGAGCCTCGCAATTTGCGACCCCATTGGGAATCGCAAACATTGTTAAACACACTGTTGTACATGCAAAATAG
The DNA here is from genome assembly GCF_964261635.1 of Lissotriton helveticus. Lineage (NCBI taxonomy): Eukaryota > Metazoa > Chordata > Amphibia > Caudata > Salamandridae > Lissotriton > Lissotriton helveticus. The sequence continues at coordinate 513,383,823 of NC_136070.1, forward strand.
CTCATTGCAAACTGCAAGTCGCAAATGACTCGTAATTTTGCGATGCGCTATTTTGTAGGTCGTACATCTGGCCCTTGATTCCTGGTACACCAGCTCCTGGTACTTCTGGTCCCCTCAGTCCACCTAGCCTCTTGTGTCCTGGTCCTCTTAGGCCTCTTCTTCTTGGACCTTGTCCCTCCTGTTTTGGATTGTCTTGCTCCTCCTGGTCCTGTACCTTGCCTCATTATACACTGCACCCATGCCCACTTGTCTGTGCTCTCTCGTCCTGGTTGCCTTTTTTGAGTCCTTCTGAGCCTAGTCATTTTGGTCCTGGTCCTGAGTCTTCCAAGTACAGCCCCATTGGTCTTCCTGTCTCTGCAGTTCTAGTCCTCCTGATCTTTTTCACCCTGGTCCTGCTACCCCCACATCCTGGTCTTTCTGCTCCACGTATCTGGGCCCTAGTCCACAGGTCATGGTCCCTCTGGTACTCCTAGGCTTGTTTCAGTCCTCTTTGTCTGCCCCATCTAATCCTACCTGCTCTGGTCGGGACTTCTTGTCTCTGGTCCTAGTGGAATCCTTGGTACTGTACCCTTGCCATCCTTGCTTATTTTGGTCCTACTATCCATTATCCTCATAGTGTTCCTAGACTTCCTGGATCTGGTCCTGGCCCTCCTGCTTCTTGGCCCCAGGGCTCTCCGCTAACTGGCCATGTTCCTCTTCACTCTGGTCCACATGGGCCGGGACATCTTGTTCCTCATTTTTCTGACCATCCTGTCTTTAGTCCTGCAGTCCAGTCCTCTTGGCTATGGTCATCCTTGTGTAACTGGTCTCATTTTCCTCCTCAACCTGATCCACATGGTCCTGGTACTCTTCGCACTCATCTTTCTGGTTTCCTTGGCCCTTGTTTCCTAGTGTTAGAGCTTATCCTTCTGGCTGTGGTTACCTGAGTCACCTCCCTGGTACTTCTGGCCATAATCACCTATTGATTTTCATAGTCCTTGTCCTTCTCGTGATTCTATGGCCATTAACCCTGATCTTATTGGTTCTGGTCCATGTAGTTTGCCTTGGCCTAGTTCTCCTTGACCTGGTCCACCTGAAATCCTATTCATCGTCTCTGTAGTCATTGGCGTCCTGGTCCTTCTTTTCCTTTTGTGCAGGTCATCATAAACCTTGTCTTTTGGACATCCTGGCCCTTCTTGGTTCCCCCATTCTAGGCCTATCCTAGCTCTGTTCTTTTCTGGTTATCTTGGCCCTGGTCACCTAGTCCTGGTTCTCCGTACCCTCAAAAATCTAGGCCTAGTACCACAGTTCCTGGTCTTACTGTTCCCTCTGGTCTTCTTGGTGCCCATGGACGTGCTCCCCCCTAGTCTTCCTACTCCCAGACATGCTTTTTCTGGTCTCCTGTACATTGCCTTCCTAGGCCGGATCTTCAATGGACTTCTTAAATTGGCCTTGATCCTCCTGGTCCTAGTCCTCCTGCTCCTTGCCCTCCTGCTCCTTGCCCTTATGGTTCTACAATAACTTGTCCTGGCCTACTGTAAATCATCCTAGCTTTTCCTAGTTTTCATGGTCTAGGACCTCCGGTTCATACTAGCCTTATAACTTCCTGGCCCTGTACATCATGGTCTGCCCGGTCATCATTCTCATGGATTCCTGCCCTTTGTCCTGTGGATCTGTGGTTTTCCATTCCACAGACTCCAGGTCCTTGACCATTTCATCCTTCTCAGCCTAAATCTCGACCTTGGTCCTCTCGGTGAATTATCTAGTCTCCCTGGGTTTGCCAGTCCTTAATTCTTTGGCTCCAGGTTCCCCTGGTTCTTGTGTTCCTGGTCTTGGTTCTGGCACTCCTTTATCTATCCTCCTATGTCTGATCTTCTGATGCTGGTCCCATTGGCCTTGGGTTCCCTAGCCCTCCTAGCCCCTAGTCCTCCTGCCCCATCATAGTCCTCCTGGTTTGCCTGTTCCACCTCGTTCTTATCTGTCTGGCCTCAGCCCCCTCTGTTGTGGTTCTCCTAGAAATCGTTTTCCTGGGTCTGGTGGTCTTATCCTTGTGGCACTGCGCCTTCTAACTCCCATGTTGTGGGTCCCTTTTGATGTAGTCCTTGTCACCCTGTTTTAGGGACCCCAGAGACTTCCCTAAAGGACCTCTCATCCTTCTGATTTGATCCTGATCCCACTGACCCTGGACTTCCTGGTACTTTATATTCCTTGTGGTTCTGCTGATTTAGGGTCTCCTAGCCGTGCTAGCCCTAGTAATTTCTGGTCGTGGTCTGCCTGGTCCTGGTCCCTTGCTTCTGGCCCCTTGGTCCTGCTTGAACTGATACCCGTTGTCCTCCTGTTTTTGGACCCTCTTTCCATTATTCTCTTGGCTTGGATATTCTTTGGTCTATCCACTTGTCTGCTACTCTTGGCCATGGTCATCCTCGTAACTTCTGGTCCTGGTCTGTGTGCCCGGGTCCTGCTGGTCTGCCTCATCATGCGGGTCCAGGGCCCTCTGTTCCTTTTTTGCCTGGTCTTTCTGTTCTTTCAGGCCTTCTCCCACTGGGTCTTGATACCCCTGTTATTCATCCTACTTAAGCTTCTCATCCTGGTCCTGGAGCCCCAGTCCTGTTTTTCCTTGTCCTGTTCTGCCTTGTTTGCTTGTTCCTGGTCCCCTTCTGGTCTTGATATCCCTGGTTTTTGTGGATTAAGTATCCCTGGACCTGGTTCTTCTTGGCCTGGTCCTTTTGGCTTTGATCTTTGTAGCCCTCCTGGTGGTCCTCCTCCTAGTCTGTATCCTCTTGCTGCTCATCATCTTCCTCCTACCAGTTCTACTTCATCCTTCCCCAGGTCACCTCCACAATTACTTTAGTCGGGTACAACCTCCAAGCCTGCTATTCAAATGTTTAAATTTATGACTGAAATCCACTCCTCCTGTGGGTAGTATAAAAAAGTGTTTTTTCAGCTGAGTGAATTGACAGCCTTCTGTGAATTACCTAGGCCTGGGCATAGTTCACGGAGTTTTACTACACGGAACACCGAAGTTACAAAAGACCTCTGTGAAGTTATGCAAGTGTGCTGGCACTCCTGTAGCTCGGGTAGAAATTCTACCCGAGCGTAGTGTTCGCGAGCGGGGAGAAAACTCCGCTGCACATCGCAAAGAGGAATTTTCTGCACTCCGCAAACTTTACGGGGTGCAAAAAACTCCGCAAACTCCACAAATGGAGCAAAGTTCATTCCCCAGGCCTAGAATTTCCCAGATGCAGTGCTTACCCATATCCTGGTTTTGTTTCCCTGTTCAACTAAAGCCTTATTATTGTGTCTCATTCCATTTTCTTCCTGTAAGAGTTCCAAAATACTGTGCCCCAACTGCCTACTGTAATGGTCTCTGCCACTGTGGTCAAGATGCAATCTTTCTCTCTGCATTCCTTGTTTGCTGCTGCTGTGTTGCCAAGTCTGAAATACTACGCAAGCACAATCCTCCATAAAAAAGATGCCCAAAACTAGCACACAGCCTTCCAAGGGAAGTCCAGAATTAGGTCAACCATAAAAAATCATCAAAATTAAGCTCATGAACATTAAAAAAAATATATATATTTTCATAAGTAAAGGAAACATTTATGTAACCTGTTTTAAAACCATACTCCTTATTCTTTCCAAAAGACAAATACTCAGACTGCAACACAAAATATCTGTGTGCCATATCCCGTACATGCCAATAGACCCAATTCAGGCGGGAAACTCATGATTTCTTTGAAACCAAAAATGACTTTATTCTGGCAGTCTCCTGCCTGAAATTGCCTCTCAGTGGGAACAATACATACCTCTGATTTCCCACCCTCCCCCATTAGCTCCCATTACCCTGTTCTAAAATGTTGGTATGCCTGATATCCTCAAGCTCATGAAACAGAAGTTTGAATTCAACATTTCTTATTTTAATATTATATTCACATGAATGTCCTTTATTCAAAATTGATTTTACTGTTTTCATCTGTAAGCAACTCACCGTAATGAATGCACTGACCTATGTACTTACTGTTGAATGTTTATATATACACTTACTTTCACATGCTTCACACATGCTACATCCTCCTCACAAGATGGCCACCAAACTACTATTGCCTGGAGTCCCTTTATTCTTCATGTCTGGCTAAATAAAGAATGTATCCAGCCACGCATCAAATAGTACATGATATTTACTATTTAGCCTGCGGTTGTATAAACAGTGAAGTTTCAGACATTTAGCAGCCTACTTACTAAATAACAGAGATTATATACTATTTGTCTGTCGGCTAGATAAATAGCCACTTACAATAGTAACAATGTATTTCTCTATGCAGGGCTGATGTATGTATCAAGAATGGACTGTACATGATAAGAACACAAGGGTTCATCTATTGATTGGACCAGAAATAAAAAGAAAATGAATTCCAGAAAAACAAGCATTTGCAATGCAATAGGTCTCTCATTAGAAAAGTGTGAGCTATTGGTATTGTAAATGGCAATTTTTTAAATATGTGTTGGCTTTGAAAATATATAAATTAATAGCATTGTTATTCACAAAAGCCAATAGCTTACACTTTCCTAATGCGAGTCCTATTGGCTATGGCAATGCTTGTTGGTAGCAAGCAAGGACAGTGCTGTTGTGGTGCTGAGTGATGATGTGGTTGGGCTGAGTGATGTGGTGGTGTATTAGTGATGTGGTGGTGCCTCTGAGTGATGTGGTGGTGTCCCTGAGTGATGTGGTGGTGTCCGAGAGTGATGTGGGGGTGTCCCCGAGTGATGTGGTGGTGTCCCCGAGTGATGTGGTGGTGTCCCCGAGTTATGTAGTGGTGTCCCCGAGTGATGTAGCGGTGTCCCAGAGTGATGTAGTGGTGTCCCAGAGTGATGTGGTGGTGTCCCAGAGTGATGTGGTGGTGTCCCTGAGTGATATGGTGGTGCCCCTGAGTGATGTGGTGGTGCCTCTGAGTGATGTGGTGGTTTCCCCGAGTGATGTGGTGGTGTCCCGAGTGATGTGGGGGTGTCCCCGAGTGATGTGGTGGTGTCCCCAAGTGATGTGGGGGTGTCCTTGAGTGATGTGGTGGTGTCCCAGAGTGATGTGGTGTTGCCTCTGAGTGATGTGATGTTGCTCCTGAGTGATGTGGTGGTGTCCCTGAGTGATGTGGTGGTGTCCCTGAGTGATATGGTGGTGTCCCTGAGTGATGTGGTGGTGTTCCTGAGTGATGTGGTGGTGTTCCAGAGCGATGTGGTGGTGTCCCCTTGTGATGTGGTGGTGTCCCCGAGTGATGTGGTGGTGTCCCTGAGTGATGTGGTGGTGTCCCCGAGTGATGTGGTGGTGTCCCTGAGTGATGTGGTGGTGTCCCTGAGTGATGTGGTGGTGTCCCTGAGTGATGTGGGGGTGTCCCCGAGTGATGTGGTGGTGTTCTCGAGTGATGTGGTGGTGCCCCTGAGTGATGTAGTGGTGTCCCAGAGTGATGTGGTGGTGTCCCTGGGTGATGTGGTGGTGTCCCAGAGTGATGTGGTGGTGTCCCAGAGTGACGTGGCGGTGTCCCCGAGTGATGTGGTGGTGTCCCAGAGTGATGTGGTGGTGTTCCTGAGTGATGTGGTGGTGTCCCTGAGTGGTGCCCCTGAGTGATGTGGTGGTGTCCCTGAGTGATGTGGTGGTGTCCCTGAGTGATGTGGTGGTTTCCCTGAGTGATTTGGTGGTTTCCCCGAGTGATTTGGTGGTTTCCCCGAGTGATGTGGTGGTGTACCCGAGTGATGTGGTGGTGTCCCTGAGTGATGTGGTGGTGTTATCCAGTATTATGGGAGTCTTTCATAGATTCACATGCCTGAATCATTCCCCGTCGTCGAGATGGGAGCCCCGGTACATAGAAAAGTAATGTCTATAGACATACATAGAGAAAAGTAGGCCTAAAGGCCTTGCCTTAGTAGCCTATCTATGTCCTTTTGTAAAAAGGACCAAAATCCTGAAGGTAGCCAATCAGCTACCACCTCCCTCTAGAACCTTCCTGCCAGGAGCCTCAGTCTCTCAGATTTTCTACCGAACGTTGTGCTAGGGAGTCCCCACCTGAGCTCTCCTCAGGTTTCTTGGATTTATCTCTTTTCTACAAAAAAACCTGGATTATTTGCTTCAACAATGGCTGAACAACAGAAGAAAGGACTGTTTAGAGCCTGTTCATCTTGTGGTAAGAAGAGACTGCACGTCGATGACAAGCATGAAACTTGCCTCTACTGTCTTTACCCTGATCATTCTCCAAAAGAATGTAGGATTTGTAGAACATTCTCTACTAAGACTCTTAAAGACAGAGAAGGAAGACTGCTCCTCTGGTTGAACAGACTCAAAACCAGAGATGATGATGTACTGTCCTCGGAGGGCAGTGAAATGGCTTCAGTTTCTTCGAAACTGTCCTTGAAGAGGCCAAGGGATGCTTCCCCTAGCCATTCAGACGTTCCTCATAAAAAGACTACCACAAAGTCTTCTGAGGTAAGATCTGACACGTCTGTGAAGGATGCCTCCACCTTCAGAAAGCCAACGCAGTCATCGTCGACGAGTTCGTCGACGTTTTCTTCAAGAAAAACCACCTATGTCACCACGTCGACGACGACAGTATCGACGACGATGGCGTCGTCGGCCTTCTCATCAACGACGACGACCACCCAATCGTCGACGATGGGTAAGCCACTGTCATCGATTATACTGATTAAAAAGCAGTCGACGTTCATCAAGGCTCCGTCGACGTCACCGTCGTCGTCGTCGACGACGACGCCGAAACAAAAAACGGCGACGCCTACACCGTCGACGAAGATACCATCGACGTCCGGCACACCGTCGACGAAGTCATTGACGACGGTAGGGGTACCGTCGACGCCAAAGTCACCGTCGACGACGAAAGCACCGTCGACGGCTAAAACACCGTCGTCGACGAGAACGACGACGAAAGCACCGTTGACAACCACATCGTCGACGGCGAGGACACCGTCGACGACCGCACCGCCGACGACAACATCGCCGACAACCGCATCGTCGACGAAGGAACCGTCGATGACCGCATCGTCGACGCTTGAGAAACGATCGACGTCGACGCCGTCGACGACACCGTCGACGACCTCATCGTCGACGACAACATCGTCGACGCCATGGAAAAAAGCGGAGTTAATTCCAACAAAAAAGGTTACCAAACTCCCTATTACGCCAGATTTGACATCGCCCAGTAGGGTTCAAAAACTGCCCCCATCTTGTCTGTTAATGTTAATGTTAATGTTAATAGGTATTTGTAAGCGCTCGTACGCCCGGGGGCTTCATGGCGCTGTAGGAAGGAGCAAGCGCAGGGTCACAGGGGAGGGGGAGCAGCTCAACCGTGCGCCTGAGTGAAGAGCCAGGTTTTCAAGGAATGTCTAAAACTGAGGATGTTGTCATTCAGTTTCAAATGGAGGGGAAGGGAGTTCCAAAAACCAGCTGCCAGAAGGTCAAAGCAGCTGCCTCCAAGACGCTTCCTCTTGTAGGATGGAATAGTCAGAAGCAATTTATGAATAGAACGGAGATTACGTGAGGGAGTATATCTCTTAAACATGTCTCTGATGAAGAGGGGGCCAGAGTCGTGCAGAGATTTGAATACAATGCACCCTGTTTTAAACGCCACACGCTGCTCCACAGGCAGCCAGTGTAGCTGTTTCAGGCCAGATCTTACAGACTGCCTCTTTGAGAGGTTCAGGAGGAGTCTGGCAGCCTGATTCTGAACCAGCTGAAGGTGTTTGAGCTCTCCAGCTTGAATGCCAAGGTAAAGACTGTTGGAGAAGTCAAGTCTGGACAGAACCAGGGAGATGACTATCTGAGTGAGAGCGGCCGGGGAAAAGAAGCTGGCAATTTTCTTGATTTTCTTCAGCTGGAAGAAAGTAGCTGAGACAACTGCTCCGACTTGTTTTTTAAGGGAGAGGTCTTCGCTAATGTGTATTCCCAGACTCTTGACCGAACATGACTTAGATGGAGGAGTTCCCATACAGGAAGGCCAGAAGCTGGGGTTCCAGCTGTGGGCGCTCAGTCCCGGCAAGACCAATTCGGTCTTGCCAGGGTTAAGCTTCAGATGACTGCAGTTCATCCATTTTAAAATGTGGGACATAGTGTTTTGAAATTCAACCACAGCATCCTTGGTGTTTAACGGGAAAATCAACTGCAAATCGTCTGCATAGTTGAATATCGTAACTTTGGCCCTCCTAAGGGAGTACAATAGGGGGCGTAGATATACATTAAAAAGCAGGGGTGATAACGAGGAACCCTGCGGGACTCCACAAGTAGAGGATATAGTGGGGGCAGTGAAAGGTCCTAGTCTGACAGCCTGAGTGCGCCCAGTAATAAATGAGCGGATCCAGCTCAATGCCAGGCCCCTGAGACCTGCCTGCTCGACACGGTCGACCAAGATGTTATAGTCGACCGTGTCGAAAGCGGCTGAGAGGTCCAGCAGCACCAGAGCCTGATGTATTCCCTCATCCGTATTCCGTCTCAGAGTATTCTGCACCGAGAGGATGACCACCTCGGTGGAATGACATGGGCGGAATCCAGCCTGATTCGGCGCAAAATACTCTGATTCTTCCAAAAACTTGGAGATGCTGTTACAGACATGAGCCTCCAAAAGTTTGGCACAGTAAGGTAGCAGGGATATGGGCCTGTAATTTTGCAGGTCCTGCGGATTAGCGCCTACTTTTTTTAACAGTGGAATGAGAAGGGCTTTTTTAAAATTTTCCGGGACTTTACCCTGAGAGAGCGTGCCATTCAGTAAGGAGAGTATACCCTCCTGAATACTGGCTCCCACTTCTTTCAGGATAAAAGGGGGGCAGATATCATCAGGAGAACCTGATGTAACTTTGGCGAGGAGTTTGAGCAGCGTAGTGCTGTCAACAGGGGGAAGCGAACTCAAGGTCGCAGTGTTGTGAGAATTGTCAGTCAATAAAAGCGGGGACTGAGTAATAGGGATGCTTTGTTTGATGGCACTAATTTTATCCGAAAAAAAAGAGTTTAGCGAGTTACACATCTCCTGAGTAGGAGTTAGCGGGAGAGACGTCCTATCGCTAGCACTCAAGTTCTCAACGATGTTAAACAACTCTTTGGACTTGTTGTGAGCATTAAGGATCTTTTTTGAGAAGTAGTCAGTTTTATGTTCCTGAAGCAGTTTTTGGTAATCCTTTCGTGTCTTGCAGTAGTTAACTCTGTCTACTTCTAAATAGTCAGTTCGCCACTTGCGCTCCATCTGACGAACTCCAAGTTTAAGACTTTTCAAAAGAGGCGTAAACCACCTATGAGCGTCATTGGGGCGAGAGCGGGGAAAGTTGGTGCAAGGAGCATAGACATCGGCTGCATGAAGTAGCCACCTTGAGAATGCTGCTTCCATTTCTTCAGTGTCCTGATCTAAGAGAGGACATGAAGATCTTAGAGTGCCAATAAAAGCCGAGGTATCAACATTCTTCCAGATTCTAGTTTTGCCTCCTGTCTGAAAAGGAGGTTTCCTATTATTTTCAAAGGTCAGGGTGAAATTGATCATGAAGTGATCCGACCAGATGCAAGGCAGGATGGAGCTAATGGCCAGAGGGATGTTCTGAGACCAAATTTGGTCAAGGCTGTGACCTTTTATGTGAGTAGGGAGGTGAATCTGCTGAGTGAGGTTCATATCTAGAAGGACATCTTTCAGTGCAGCTGCCTGGGTACCTAACTCCGCCGAGTCCAACCAAAGATTAAGGTCACCTAGCAGCACTATTTTTTTATGTGAAATTATTAAGGGGGCAAGCTGTTCTGCTAAAGCAGTCGCGAAACTGGGCATATTTTGAGGGGGGCGGTAAATGAGGATCATAAGTAGAGTGCCGCAATTGTTATCCAGTTTGATAATCAAGTTATCTGAGCTTATAAGGTTTATAGATGGTAGAAGGGAGACATTATGAGACTTGCGTATGATCACAGCGACCCCCCCGCCCCTTTTGTCAGCGGGTCTGTCCACATGCAGAATGTAATAATCTGAAGGGACCGCTGCCAAAATATCGGGTAGGGAGTCAGCATTCAGCCAAGTCTCAGTAAGGAATAAAATATCAGGCCGCTCAGTTTGAAGAAAAAGAAATATGTCCAAATGGTGCTTAACCATGGACCTGGTGTTAAGGTATGAGCATTTGAGGATAGTTTTAGAGTTAGGAGGAGGTGGAAAACTATCGGGGAGGCTAGGCAGTGGGGTTTTAGCGATGGTAAACTCTGGTCTCAAGATACCATAGGTGGCAGCGCGTTTTAAAACATATGCAGGGAGGACGGGTGCCATGCTAGTAGGGGGTCTAAGTGATAGTAACTCAGGTGAAGAGTAAATCTGTATTTGACCAGGGGTTGTGGCCCCGAGTCCCGGACTGCCGCGGACGGGCGCAGACGGGCTTGGCTTTGGCGCGGCTTCGGCGCGCATCCGGCGCGCCCGCTGCGCCAGCCCGCTGCGCCGTCTGGGGGGGTTGCACATAATGTAGGAGGAGGAGGAGGGTGGGAGGCCGGCCCGACTTGAGCGCTGACCTCGCCTTCCTCACTAAAGATGGCGCCCACCGCCGAGTGATGGCAAATACAGAGCGGTTGGGCTGAAGGAAGAGGAAAATTAAGGTGTGTAGGGTGTCAGTGTGCCTGATTCCTTAATTCCCCTTATAGTAGCAGCCCCCAAGTTAAAAATAAGGCGGAATTACAAACATTAAAAAACGCTCCAAATTGTATTTCACAAATGCTAAAAACAATGGCTAACAGTGCGCATAAGATCGTGTTTTTGTCCTGCCTCGCCAGACGCTCGCAGCCCCAGTCCCCCTCGCTAGGGAGAGCTTCTGTAGGCAGGAAGCGCTGTGAGGGGCGCGACTAAATACAGTGGGAGGGCGGGAGGCCGGCCCGACTTGAGCGCTGACCTCGCCTTCCTCACTAAAGATGGCGCCCACCGCCGAGTGATGGCAAATACAGAGCGGTTGGGCTGAAGGAAGAGGAAAATGAAGGTGTGTAGGGTGTCAGTGTGCCTGATTCCTTAATTCCCCTTATAGTAGCAGCCCCCAAGTTAAAAATAAGGCGGAATTACAAACATTAAAAAACGCTCCAAATTGTATTTCACAAATGCTAAAAACAATGGCTAACAGTGCGCATAAGATCGTGTTTTTGTCCTGCCTCGCCAGACGCTCGCAGCCCCAGTCCCCCTCGCTAGGGAGAGCTTCTGTAGCTGTTACAAGATGTTACAAGATGATGAATCAGAAGACGACCAATTCGATCAGGCTACTAGTCCGTCGGATCTCAATGTAAAATGCCAGAGTACAGACGATGATGGAGATGAGGTCATTTTTACAGAAGAAACTGTTAAGGCTCAAGTGCATACTCAAGTTACTCCAATGATATGCCTTCCGGCTGCGATAGTCACTGATCTTCAATTTTTGATCGACGACTACAAGAAACGATTCCCAGAATCGTCAGCGGCCCCTTCCACGGAGAAATCTCAAGCGTCAACCAGACCGCAACAATCTCCAAAGTCACGACCACCACCTTTGGACATTTCTCAAGACAGGGAAACAGTTCATAGCATCCAATCTTCTGATGAGGAAGACGATGTACCTGAGGAAGGAGAGGTTCGAGACAACCTGTCAATAACAGAGACGATGAGGATTATGTCGCTCATTCTCCAGCCACTCCAGAACCCAACACTTCAGACTCTCCACCAGTGTATATCGGCGGATTCCACTATTTAATAGACAGAGCTGCCACTAGATTCCACATGACCATGGAATTAAAGGAAACAGATTGTTTCTTATATGACTTTAAAGATGTTATGTTGCATGTTTCTTTATGGCTCGTGCTGAGCGAGCCTTGGACGTGCTTGTGACATCACTGTGGTTCTGTACAGGAAGGGTCAGTTGGAGCCTGACCACTTCGCTGTACAGCTGTGTTTCCTGGCACCACCTGTTCTTCTTATCGCTTACTTGAATAAAGAACCTACAGAGTCATCTGCCTCACTCCTTCTTTACAATTGGCGACGATGAGGGATACGGCTCATTTTGGACTTGCTGTGGAATTTTGAATATTGTTTTTTTTGTCTTCCGGAAAAAAAAAATAACAGAAGAGAACCGACGACTAAGGAACCCAGAGTAACGCCTGCTGTGCTGATTATCCCCACATGAGCGGACTAATTTCTACCAAGTTATTAAGGTAGGCGGAGTATCGTCCATTACCTTGACTCACTGTGGCCGTTGGCGGCGCTCGCCTGCATCATTCAATCTTAGGCTGAGTTCCATGCGCGTTCTCAGGCTGCGCGTCCCCCACGATCCAATTCAGAACGCTTTCTTCTTCTCCTGACGAGGGATTGCTCACGGCATGACGAAGGCACGCAAGGTCACGCAGCGTGACCCTGCGTAGCGGCCATTTTGGGTTTCTTCATTATCGTCGGAAATACTTCCACACGCAGATTCTCACGGCAAGAAGGAAAATAACCGGTTCGAAGCTATTTCATTAGCGATTGATAAGCGATTTATTTACAATCTACAGGAAGACCAGGTGAGATAGTCGGGGCACTGTTACTTCGTTCTATTGCATTATTAGAACATATTTTGTTTTTCTAACATACTATTGTCATTATAATTGCTGGAAATTTATGGATACTGGAGATCAATCTGGAGATCAGTCTCAGAGTACACCGAAACAGGAAATGGCTCAACAAAGTTTTGTGATCAGCCCTCCACAACCTTTCTGGGCTACAGGTTCCCAACCCGATATGAAATGGGTAGAATGGAAAGAGTATTTCACAAACTATATTTGTGCTATTGATGAGAATGCAAAAATGAAACCAGAACAAAAAAAAAGGTTACTTTTACATTCCTTAGGACCGAAAGGGCTAAAAACTTTTTCACGAATGCAAAAAGCAGTTAATGCTGATTTAAGTGAATTTGAAAATGCCATGGCTGATATGGATAGATATTTTGCTCCTAAGGTGTGCATAGGTGTAGTGAGACACAAATTCTTTCAGAGGAAGCAAAAGAAAGAAGAATTGGTCGATGAATGGTTGGATGACTTAAAAAAACTGGCAATTGACTGTAAGTTTGGAAATTTGCATGACGACCTCATTCGGGACCAACTAGTCATGCATAATGACAACTCACCGATTCAGGACCGTCTTTGGGTAAATGGTGATGCGCCTTTGGACGATGTACTTGCTATTATGAGGAAGTCAGAAATGTCAGGAAGGTGTGCTGTTATTGTCAAGGACACAGTAAAAGACTCAGACAAAGTGTCACCTGCTGTTTTTAAAATACAAGGAGCGGCAAAGAGCCAGACCAATCAATTTCAGAAGAAAAACTTTAATCAACCATTCAGGAGTCAAGGAAAAGAAAGGAATACTGATGAGAGAAGGTGTTACCGTTGCGGTAGCAAAGAACACATGGCTTATAGCAAGTCATGTCCTGCTTTAAGGAAGAAGTGTGGTGTGTGTGGATTGACGGGTCACTTTAGCAAAATGTGTCGCAGACGTAGTAATGTTAAATGTATCTGGGACCAAGAGTTAAGTACTGATGAAAGTGGTGAAGATGAGGGCGGTTGTGTAAAAAATATAAGAGGGAACTATATGCTTAACATCACCGATGAAGCTATGGAGGGCAAACCTGTTTGTGAAGTGCCCTTAGGTGGTATTAAGGTAAAAGTGTATGCGGATTCTGGATCTCCATACACTATCATTAATGAAGAGATATGGAAAAAGAAATTCACAGACAAAATAGGAGATAAATTGAATGTCTCTGATGTCAATCCTGTGAGTTTCACAGGGGAAAAGATAGGTCTGTTAGGTTTCAGATGGCTCACTTTCCTTTTCAAAGGTAGGTTAACAAGAGGGAAGTTATACATAGCCAAGACGGGACAATCTGTCTTAGGGTGGCACGACCAAAAAAACCTTCACATCATTTTGGACCCTAACAGCGAAGAAAAGGTGTTGGTCCTGGATGAATGCAGTAAGATAGGAGATGTTTTGAAGAGTAGATTCACTAATGTTGTGGAAGGGGAGTTGGGCAAATTGAGAGGCTTTGAGCATAAGATTATGCTCAAAAATAATGCACAACCTAAGGTGCATAAGGTCAGACCTATTCCCTTGTTAATAAGAGATGAAGTAAAGAAAGAGATTCAAGGTCTTTTAGCTAAAGGTGTAATCGAAGAAGTAGACACATCAGAATGGATTAGTCCAGTAGTAGTAGCGAGGAAATCCAATGGTAAAATTCGTTTGTGTATTGATTTACGCCATCTTAACAAAAATATTGTGATTGAGAGGTTCCCGCTACCAAAAATTAATGAGATGGTCTCTTCCTTAAGAGGAGCAACTTGGTTCTCCACGATAGACCTTTCGGCTGCCTATCACCAGGTAGTTCTGGAGCCTGAATCAAGGCATTTAACGGCCTTCATCACGCCGTTTGGCTGTTTCCAATTTAGAAGAATGCCTTTTGGGCTTGCATCAGCCGCTGCAGTTTTCCAACGGTTGATGCACAAATTATTTGGTGATATGGAAGGTATTAGTTTCTTCCAGGATGATGTTTTAATTGCAGGTACCAACAAAGAAGATCATGATGCTAAACTGTGGAAAGTGTTTGATACGCTAAATTCGGCAGGGTTAACGGTAGAGTTAGCCAAGTGTAAGTTTGGCGAGAGAAGTGTATCATATTTAGGACATATCATCAGTGAGGAAGGAGTCAGGCCAAAGGCATCACTGGTAGAAAGCATAGTTTCATCGCCTGCACCTGTGTCTAAAGAAGAGATTAAATCCTTCTTAGGAATGGCAGAGTACTGCACTAAATTCATAAAGAATTTTGCATCAAAAGTGTATAACATCAGATCGTTATTAAAAAAAAATGTGTAGTTTGAATGGACAAATGAATGTGAGAAAGAATTTACAGAAGTAAAAAGGGAACTACAAAAAGTAAATGCATTATCTAGCTTTGACCCCAATTTAGATTGTTTTTTGACAACTGATGCAAGCGATAAAGGTTTAGGCGCTGTATTGTCACAGATGGGGGACAATGGGTATGAGAAGATTATTTTGTTTGCTTCTAGAGCTTTGTCACCAGCGGAAAGCAGGTACCCTATAATAGAAAGGGAAGCCCTAGCTTGCGCATGGGCGCTGGAGCACTTTCGTGCATTTGTATGGGGCAAAATGGTAAACATCAGGACGGATCATAGACCATTAGTCCACATTTTATCTACAGATGGTACTGCAACAGCTTCTGCTAGGTTGGCAAGGATTTCTATGCGTATGAAGGAGTACATATATTGTATTAGTTATGTACCAGGGAAGGATAATGTGGTAGCGGATTGTTTATCTAGACTGCCTGCACCGCTAGAGGAGTGTGTTGATGACCCCTGGGGTAATTTTGCCGTACCTTTTGTTCAGGATTCTGGGGTTCCTGCCATCAGTAGAGAGGTTTGGCTAAGGAGCACGATTTAGACAAAGAGTTAGGTGAAGTTTCGAAGTTTATTTGCAAAGGATGGCCCAAAGAAAAATTCAGGGCAGATAAATTAAAACCATTCTGGGAGGTACGTTCTGAATTATCTTTTGAAAAGGAGGTTTTAATGAGGGGTGACAGGATTGTCCCACCGGCAGGATTGAGGAAAAGGATTTTAGAGATGTGTCATGAGGGACATTTTGGAATAGTGAGAACTAAGTTGGCTGTCAAGGGTTTGTTTTGGTGGCCGAAAGTGGATAAGGAGATAGAGACTTTTGTGAAAAGTTGTCCAGTTTGTAATTCGGCTAATAAGTCCTTGAAAACTCTGAGACCCACAATGAGTGAAGGACTCATTCCGGGTCTTCCTTGGGAGACCATTGCGGTGGACATTTTTGGGTCCAATTGGTGACACAAAAGAGTATGGTTTGGTTGCTATTGATCTTTTTACCAAGTGGCCTGTGGTCAAGTTTGTGGAGAAAGCGGACACTCAAGCAGTTTTGAAGTTCTTGGACAAGGTTTTTCTTATGGAAGGATTACCTGTAAATATCTTGACAGATAATGGAGTTCAGTTTTTATCTAAGGCTGCTAAGGAGTATTTTGAGAAGTGTGGTATCAGACATAAAACAACCTCCTTGTACAATCCTAGCGGAAATGGAACGGTAGAACGCTTTAATAGGGTGATTAAAGGTGTTTTGCAGGCGGCTAACAACAAGAATTTGGATTGGAAGGTAGAGATACAGAAAGCGATTTGGTCCTATAAAGTAACCTTAAACAATTGTACTGGTGTGTCCCCTTTTGTAATGATGAGAGGTAGATTACCCAGGTGTAAGTTTAATCCAGGTTGGCTATTTAAGGAGAGTGTACAGAATTGGTCACCAGAGGAGGTGAACAAGAATTTGGAGTCGGTTCATTTCAAAAGCAAGGAGTACTATGATAAACGGCATGGTGCCAAGGACTTTGTGGTGAAAGCAGGTGATTGGGTTAGGATCAGGAAGCCATACAAAGTTATGAAAGGTGATAATAAGTTTGATTCACCGAAAAGGGTGGTTGAGGTTTTAAGGAATTCGGTTAGACTAAGTGATGGCAAAGTTTGGAACCTTAAAAATGTTGCCCTTGACGTTTGTCAAAGTCATGACGAAGAGCAAGTGGTGAGTAAGAAGTCTGGTGATTTTGATTGGGTTGAAGACTACTTTGATAGCAGTGAGTTACAATCCCAGTTAGCTCCTGGTGGTTTATCTCCTCAATCAAGGGAGGGAGAAGGTTTGGCTAGTGATCCTGTTGGGGACTGCCAAGTCGAAGGGTCCTTTCCAGATCAAGGTGATGTAGGGAGTAAGGAGGGGAACTGGAGTTCTTGTTCCACTGACATAGACGGAAATTCAGAGGCTGGCAGCATTAGTACAGAGGGCTCTAAAAGGAAAAGAGTCTTGCCTGGCTGGCTTAAGGATTATGTTAGGTAGGAGTCTTGCTTGGTTTTGTTGTTTTCTTTTGTTCTATTTCTTTATTTCCTTTCTGCTGTTTTTTTTAGCTAGTTCTTTTGTTTCTGTGTAAGGGGGGGGATGTGTTATGTTGCATGTTTCTTTATGGCTCGTGCTGAGCGAACCTTGGACGTGCTTGTGACATCACTGTGGTTCTGTACAGGAAGGGTCAGTTGGAGCCTGACCACTTCGCTGTACAGCTGTGTTTCCTGGCACCACCTGTTCTTCTTATCGCTTACTTGAATAAAGAACCTACAGAGTCATCTGCCTCACTCCTTCTTTACAAAGATCCTATAAAAAAGGCGGCTAGATCAATTCCCATAATAGATCACATCTGGGAACAAGGTCAGCAACTCATGCAAACACCTGCATCGGTTTCAATAGTGGTGCCTAGACTGGATAAAAAGTATAGGGCACCATCAGCTGCACCTACATGCCTTAATGCACATCCCAAGCCGGATTCGGTAGTCACCCAAGCCGCTCAAAAGAATTCCAGAAATCCATCCTCGCCACTGTCAGCACCACCAGACAAGGAGGGCAGGAAATTGGATGGCATCGGCAAACGTTTCTCCACAACGTCAGCTATGACGGTAAAAGTGGCCAACGCCATTGCTCTGCTAGGCAGATACAATAGACAATTATGGGAAGATATCGTTCCATATCTAGCGGATGTACCCGAAGACTTGAAGGATGAGGTTCAGTCACTCCTTAAAGAAGGACAAATGTCAGCGTCGGAGATCATTGATTCCGCTGTAGATGTCGCCATGACGGGCTTCAGACAGCTGGCAGGCGCAGCAGTTTTGCGCAGACAAGGATGGCTCAAAGCGACATCCTTCCGACAAGAGGTCCAAACCAAAGTTTTGGATATGCCCTATGACGGACAACATCTATTTGGGGAAAAAATAGATGAGGCCTTGCAGACGATCAAGAAAGACACTGACACTGCAAGAGCTCTCGGGACTTTACAATTCAAGAACCAGTCCTTTCGAGGGCACAGAGGAAGGGGTCAGCCCTCATACAGAGGATCATATCAAGGAAAATCCTCTTATTCCTACAATCAAAATCGCTCACAATATCAGCAGCGACAGCAGCAACAAGGTCGTCAGACCTCCTACGGGAGATCGAACTTCAGGGGTAAATCCCAGAAGAAAACGGCCGGCGGAAGACAATGACCATTTCCCGCAGCCAGTCCCCCCACCGTCTTGTCCACTCAAAATTGGAGGAAAATTGACACACTTCCTCCACAACTGGAGATCGATAACGACAGATCGGTGGGTACTCCAATTAATCCAGCACGGTCACACATTGGAATTCGACTCAATCCCACCGTTAACTCCTCCTCGCAAACTTCCACACAGGCATCTTCGTTTGCTCCTGCAAGAAATCTCTTCAATGCTGAAGAAGGGAGCAATAGAGCGAGTCCCATCAGCTCAAAAAGGGAAGGGATTTTATTCCCGCTTCTTTTTAATTCAACAGAAAAAGAAGAAATGGAGGCCCATTCTAGATCTCAGGGCACTCAATGCCTTCCTGAAGAGCCAATCGTTTCGAATGGTGACTATCCAGGAAATCCTAGGATCCCTAGAGGAAGGAGACTTTATGACGTCTTTGGACCTGCAAGACGCATATTACCATGTCCCAATACACAAACGCCACAAAAAATTTCTACGATTCGAAGTAGCAGGTCAACACTACCAATTCTGTGTCCTCCAATTCGGCCTCAAATCAGCGCCACGCATTTTTACAAAGTGCCTGGCTCCTGTGGCAGCTTTCCTGAGACAGCAGAATCACCAGGTCTTCCCCTACATGGACTACTGGCTGGTGAAAGCAACATCTATCACAGACGCGCAAATGTCTTCCAACGCCTGTCTCCCTATTTTACGGCACCTAGGTCTGACTCTCAACTACGAGAAATCAACCTTACAACCCACCAGAATTATAACATTCCTGGGGGTAACTCTAAACACCATTTCTTCCAAAGCCTTCTGTAGTAACCAAGTCCACGCTAGTAGTAGTATTTCAGGAGGATTTATTCAGGTTGGTTACAGCATAGTAGTACAGTAGATATTAGCCCCATCAGGAGCACCCAGCTAGGCACTCAGCCCTTCTCCAACTGTGAGTTCCCACTCCCAACATTCCATCTTACATCACTCAAGCAGGGTTCCACTGGCATAGCATAATAATAGCAACCCAGGATACTACATATTCCCATCTCAAGAAAGAAAACACAAACTGATGGCTCTGGCTACCGCAGTGTCTTCAAAACACACCATCAAAGTCCGAACTTTCAAGTCCCTTCTAGGGATGATGTCTTCTTGCATACTAATCATCCCTCACTATCGGCTCAGAATGCACCCCCTTCAGGAGGCCCTGACCAAACAGTGGACCCAATGTACAGGTTCTTTCGAGGGTCACATAGTTATCACTCGACAAATAACCAAGGCTTTACTTTGGTGGACAACGAACAAGAACTTATCGAAAGGTCTAACGTTCTTGATACCAGCAACTCCACACGTCATAACGACGGACGCTTCTCTAGAAGGATGGGGTGCAGTCCTTCAGGAATTGCAAATCAGTGGCAAGTGGACGGAACAAGAGAGGACTCTACATGTTAACCTCCTAGAACTAAGAGCAGTTCTACACTCTCTACAAGCATTCCTCCCTCGCATCAAAAACTCAGCAGTGCTTGTGAGGACGGACAACACAACCACAATGCACTACTTGAACAAGCAGGGAGGGACACGTTCACTGACACCGTCTCGCGAATCGCAAAAAATTTGGAACTGGCTACTACACAACAACATCAAATTAACAGCAGAGTATGTCCCAGGAAAAGACAACATCATAGCGGACGCTCTCAGCAGACAGAGGTCACTGTCCCACGAATGGGAACTGGACCAACAAGTTATAAACGACATCTTCTCGGAATGGGGGAAACCGCAAATAGACCTCTTTGCCACCAGGGAGAACGCCAAATGCCACAGCTTCGCAAGCTGGCATCCCCAACCGAGGTCACTAGGAAATGCATTTTCCATCGCATGGCGCAACGTGTTTGCGTACGCATTTCCCCTGATAACCAGAGTCATTCGGAAAATGAAAATGGAACACTGCACCTTGATTCTCATTGCCCCATACTGGCCGAGACAGCATTGGTTCACGGACCTCCGTCGCCTCTCAGTCCAACCATCAATCCAACTGCATCAACATCCCTCTCTACTCTCGATGTCCAAAGGCCAAGTACTCCACCTGAATCTGAAATCTCTCAGATTATCGGCATGGCTCCTGAGTACCGAGAGTTCTGTCACCTAAACATCCCGCAGGAGTGCAGGGAAGTCCTAGCTAAGGCAAGAGCAGTTAGCACAAACAAAACTTATTCCTTGAAATGGAAACGCTTTTGTGTTTGGTGTAAAGACAACAATATCCATCCTTTCAAGATCACTCCAGAGCAGCTACTGCCTTATTTACTACATCTGGCTCAAACAGGACTTGCACATGCCTCTATTAGAGTACATCTGGCAGCAATCTCCCGCTTTACGAGAACTTCAAAAGGACCTTCCCTATGGTCCAACAGATTGATAAAGCAATTCCTTAAAGGGCTCTATAGATCATTTCCAAGGCCAAGACGAGTTCCACCAACGTGGCACCTTAATGTGGTACTCAACCAATTGATGAAGCATCCATTTGAGCCCATCCATAGGGCTGATATCAAATACATCTCATGGAAAACTGCACTTCTTTTGGCTTTAACATCAGCGAGAAGGGTCAGTGAGTTACAAGCTCTTTCAATACAAGATCCTTTCATGCAGTTCAGGGAGGACAGAGTGATTTTAAGAACCAATCCTCGCTTCATTCCTAAAGTCCCCTCGGACTTCCATCTAAATGAACCACTTGTACTTCGCTCATTCTTCCCGAACCCCAGTACTGTGGCTGAAAGATCTCTTCACTCTTTGGACCTAAAGAGATGTCTAAAATTTTACCTGGACAAAACAAAACATTTCAGAAAAACAAATTAGCCTTTCATCGCCTTCAGCAGACCTAGAAAAGGCATGCCACTCTCCAAACAAAGCATTTCCCGATGGATATCAGCGGCAATTGCTTTTTGCCATGACAAAGCCGGACGTCCATTACATTCCAAAGTCCGAGCACAAGGGCTGTGTCCACATCGGAGGCACTATTCGCTGGAGTACCGATTCTGGACATCTGCAGAGCAGCGACCTGGAAATCGCCGCATACATTTACCAGGCACTACTGCCTGGATACGGAACTGATGCAGGCTGCAGCTGTGGGCCAGGCTGTACTTCGCCATCTATTCCAGTAAGATGAGCCTTCCTCCTTCCCACCGTCCTGCAATGGTATGCACATTTATTTACTTTATTATTTGTATTGCTGATGGTTACTAGTCGCATGATATGTTTTATCTCAGACTAATTGTTATGTTCCATCGAAAATGTGCATAATGTATTGCTTGCTATTCTGATTCAGGCATGTGAATCTATGAAAGACACCCATAATACTGGATAAGAAATGTGTTACTTACCTGTAACAGCAGTTATCCAGTATTGGTGTCTTTCATAGATTTTTGTGAACAAAAAGGGTAGCTGAACCGTTCCTGGTAAAGAGAAAGCTGTGTATCAGGCGTGACCATGGGTGTGGATGTGGCACCCTTGGGCATCCATTATGTTGGAATTATTTGCCTCACACACCCGGATGAGTGTCATGCTTCATCATCGGCGTTGCTCCTCGTCGGGGAGGCGGTGCAATCCCCGACGGGCTCACCTCAAAGAGGGGCTCTTTGACGGAGATCTTTTCTTCCAACAGCCTTATGGTGAAGTGCGGGTATGTGGGCAATGGAATAAGGAAAGTAGAAGGTGATTAAAAAGTAGTAGGTAGTACCAAAAAGTACTACTTTATTCTGGGGGTCTCCCTCTACGGTTAAAAACGTGAGAACAACTAACTAAGTACCACTGAGTAAAGTATGGTGGGACTTGGTGTTGTAAATTATTTACATGGTCAACATGTTTCTCGCACTAGAAATTTTCCGCGATTCTTCAGGACCTATAAAAATGTGTACTATGCAGTCTTACAACAACATGCAGGTGTCATGTGTATAAATGCAAGCACTATCAGTGTAGTTTACCTCTGTGGTAATATCCTCTGCCTAATGGTCTGGGGTAAAACACCACATGAGTCTTCGGCGGTAATCGAACATCAGGGGAGAGCCATAAGGTGTAGCTCTATCAGCCCGTGTTCCTGTTCCTTCACCTACCCGTGACCGCCGAGCTCGAATAGATTCACATGCAACCCTCCCGCCTCCCCAGGAAGGACTCATCTCTCACTCCATAACATATGTTACGTCTACCTAGCTTGGTGCGTACGAAAATCTGAGAGACTGAGGCTCCTCGCAGGAAGGTTCTAGAGGGAGGTGGTAGCTGATTGGCTACCTTCAGGATTTTGGTCCTTTTTACAAAAGGACATAGATAGGCTACTAAGGCAAGGCCTTTAGGCCTACTTTTCTCTATGTATGTCTATAGGACATTACTTTTCTATATACTGGGGCTCCCATCTCGACGACGGGGAATGATTCAGGCATGTGAATCTATGAAAGACACCAATACTGGATAACTGCTGTTACAGGTAAGTAACGCATTTCTTCCTGAGTGATGTGGTGTGTGAGGGTGAGGGTGAGAGGGTTGTGAGGGTGAGGGGTGTGAGGTTGTGAGGGTGAGTGATGGTGTGTGAGGGTGTGTGAGGGTGAGGGAATGTGAGGGAATGTGAAGGTGAGGGAGGGTGAGGGAGACGGCGGTGAGGGTGATGGGGGTGAGGGTGAGGGTGTGTCAGGGTGAGGGGGTGTGAGTTTGAGGAGGTGTGAGGATGAGGGTCCAAAGTAAATGGTGGCAGGGCAGTCATCATAAGACAGAGAGAAGAGACTGCGTGGTGACTGCGCTGGTCAGTTTCAGAATCAGGAGGGGCAGAGTCAGCACAGTCTGCGAGGGATCAACGTGTCTAGAGGCAAAGCATAGCAGATGTAGCATTGCAGCTAGCAAGTCGAGTGTTTTCAAGCTGAGTGTCCCTAGAGGGATGGCAACACAGCTACAGCGTTTGAGGAGCAAGGCTACTGTAAACAAGCACGGTAGGCTTTCACTTTCGTCCAGAAACAAGCTCTCGGCATTGCTGTGGCGTGAGTGGGGGGGGGGGCTGGGGAGCGGCAGCCTTTGAAGTCTGATGTCGAGGCACAGACGAATGGTGGTGCGCGATGTGCACGCGGCGGGGCGGGCGGAGCGGCAGCCTTTGAAGTCTGATCGCGAGGCACAGACAAATGGTGGTGTGTTATGTGGCTGGTGATGGTGTGCACGCACACAGATCACATGAACTGTAAGCGATCCGCAGCCGTTTTGATAGACTTTTCTTTTCCGCTTACTATAATCTCGCCGGAGCAATGAGCTAGCGCATTGGCTCAGGCGAGACCTAAAAACAGCTGTCAGTTTTAAATGTAGGCTTTTTTCATAGGGATGTTGTCTTGAGCGTTGGCTCTCAGTTGATGTGGTTTGATCTAACTTTGAGAAACTGTTCCAAAGAAAGAATTGATCAGAGAACAAGGGATGGCTCCCATAACTTCTTTCTTTATTGGAGTATATCTTAGCAGAGGTATCGGAACAGAGACCTTGAGTTCTGACCCAGATGGGCATTACGATAATGAACACGTCTCCTTTTATTTAATAACACTGAAACATGCCATATATCTGGCATACCGTTTTGAGCATCAATCATTTGCTTATTTGGTTTCATTTCACAGAGTTTTCCTCATTGAAAAACCTGTACTCTGAGAATGTTTTATCATCAGTCAGTAAGAAGACTCTACACAGTGGTTTATCCAGGGTATTATGCCAATTGAGCTGAGACGTCTTCAGCACACCTATATTGGCTGGGCTAGGGCTGCAAGTTAGGCTGCCCCATCCCATCTAAACTCTATCGCTGGCCTATCACTCATCCCATTTATACTTGTTAAACCTTCCATTTTCTTTATGTAATGCTTCCTTTTGCCTTTGTGCCCGCTTGTTTTTTAATTGTTTTACCGACCTGCAAACAAGCAATGATGTTGGTCAAGTATCGGGGTTTAGATTTGAAAGCT
This sequence comes from Lissotriton helveticus, assembly GCF_964261635.1. NCBI lineage: Eukaryota > Metazoa > Chordata > Amphibia > Caudata > Salamandridae > Lissotriton > Lissotriton helveticus. Next base: position 513,407,832 of record NC_136070.1, read on the forward strand.
GCAGCTATCACATCCTATCCCATATCCATTTACAAAAGAACATCTGGAGTCATATTACAGAAAGTGACCTGGGAGTGCAATGGGCATTTATGCCCTCTGGGTACTTTGGTATTACAGAAGATGCTGCATGTGTTTGAGCGACCTCTACTGTAATATGGATCGTGATTGTGCAAAAGGTGAGTCAGCGCAATAACAAAGGGACGTTTCCTCATTTCCATGGGGTTGTGGTCCTTTGTCTTTGTGCCCCACACCATATTACAGATGCAATCACAGAAGCAAGAAACCATTTGGGAGGCATATTGACAGGGTTCCTCTAGGGCGGGGATAAGAGGGAGCCCAGGGACCTCCAGGGCCGTCCACCCACAGGTGAGCATAGTTTCACATTTCACAAATCTGCAGCGGCATTTCTGTCCTCCCCTCAAAAGGTGAGCTGGGTCCGCTACTAGCAGTGAAAAACAGGCTGGTGGCTTCAAAAAGCCGGTCTGCCTTTCACTAATACACTGATCCAGTGCAGGCATGGGTTTGCTTCTAAACTGGGAACACATTTGTTGACATGTGACATGCTGTTCCAGTCTGTGTCTGGCGCAACTAGTTAAAGGCTTGTCGTGGTACAGACTGGGACACTGCATCCTATGAATAATACGGCCCGAGGGGTACCATGCAAGCTCAATTACATCAAAAGACAGACTGCATGAACCCATCCTTATGTAATTAAGTTGTGTGTGTGTGTGAGCTGGTGGAAAACACCTCGAAAGGATCTTTCTGTGAAAAAGTAAACATTAATATGCTCATACTGCACACACTCCAGTTGTTTACTCTGTAGGACAAACGTTGATACAAAAAGGGCGTGTGGTTCACCTAAGCTACCTTACTCCAAAGATTTTTTTCCTAAAGAAATAAATTGCAAGTGATCCCCTGGTGCTTTGTGCAGGAGGAATGTAGGCCAGCGGGATAGTAATTTGTGGAGGCCGGACAGGGCAGTCTATTGGCAGATTTGGACATGGCTGAGTCGAATAAGAAGAGGGGAAGAATTGTTTATGGGAGATGGATTTGAGATAGTCAAATGGCTGTGAAGGGCAGGGTGATAGAAGAGGAATGACAGGAGAGAAGAGAATGGAATGGCTGTGGTGGAAATGCTGAAGGAGAGTGAGGTGAGGTGGGGATTCGGCTGAGTAGTGAGGGGTGACTAGGGAGAAAGTGCTAAGAGAAGAAAGGAGTAGAAGAGTTAAAGGAAGAAGAATGTGGATTCGAGGTTCGAAAGGGACATGGGATAATGGATGAGGAACAGCTAGCTATGCATTTATAGAATGAGGGGCAGATGCAGGACTAAAAAGGATGAAGTGGAAGGGAAGGTCTGAGTGGCATAGGATAAAGGCAAGGGGGCACACTGGTTTATAGTATGTGGTGAAGAGGAAGCGAGGAAGGCTTGTGTAATGGCAGTGGAAACCCGTTTAGTGGAGAAGAACAGGATTGGACAGTTCCCTATGGGCTGGTCTGGCAGGCAAGTGTGTGGGGCAGTTTTTTTTTTTTTACTGTTCATTGGCCTCTTTTACGATCTGCTGGTCCGGTTTTTACGGTTAATTTCCCTAATATTAAGGCAATATTGTCTGCAGCAAATTCAAATCCATGCACCCTTCCATACCTTACAAAACACTTATACTGTATACCTATAAGTTACACAGTGTGTGTTTACAAGTTTAAAACTGTCCCAATATGCAAATAAGGGCCACTTTTGTTTAGCTTACAAATTCACTAATGGAAGGGTAACTTTTTTGTTGGTACCTGGGCCTATTTTCTGTCCCAGTCTGGCCCTGCAGAAGAATGGGGAGAAGGACAATGCATTTTCCTGCCTAGTTTCACTTTTACTTTCCATCCCACAGTTGGGATCATGCCAATGTGGGACAAATGAGAGAGACCTTCGACGAAAGCTAAAGAGAAGTAAATAGGTATTACATAACCAAGAAAATGAGCCCCAGAGAGAGATGATGAAAAAACCTCAATTGTGCTTCAAAGTAAAAAAAATTGTGATCAAAATGTAGTATGTTGCTTATGTCCATACCTCTTTAAGCTATCAGACCATCGCTTCAAAGCAAGCATCGTGGGAGAGGAAAGAGAGAGATTGAAAAGAGACCAAGAGAGAGAAAACAAGGTGACTAGATAGAATGAGAATTGACCATTTCCACAGAGTCGGCTTCTGCAAAGCAGTTAGAAATGAAACCCATTACAGATGGCGTCTAACACTTTGCGCAGCAAGGAAAACTAAGCTACACGAAATATGCCATTTCACAAGTTGCCAAAAGATTTTTGGGGAAGGCTTTGTCAAGTTTAGTATCTATTTTGGGTGCAGGAAAGCTCTGGCGTATCTTTCCATGGGTAAATGCAATCATAAAAAGGTAATACGTGTTTTGTGCAATCCAACTGAGCCCATTTTAGCAATCTTAGAGTAAGGGAAGATAGATTTAAAACCTGCAAGGTTTAAAACGCGTGCTTAGAAAGCTAGATAGAGATGTTAGAAGCAGGTACAGTTCTCATTCATTTATGGTACCAGGATTGTAACTTTTCACTTGCAGACAACTCGGATCTCTGCAACATAATCCATAACCTACTAAGCTATCCTACATAAAATATAGGCCTGTGGCCCTCACATTACATTCTTTTGTTCTGCAGTAGGCACATTCATCCTCTCTGCTATCTTATAAATCTTCAAACCTGTTTGCCAAGTTTGTGTGCATACCTCTCCAGCAAGAGCGTTAAGATAGCTTACCACTATTGTACCCTAAACCTGGCTGGATATAAATACATTTTAGAAGCAGGGGTGTTAACGCCAGTGATTAAAGTGGGATGGGTCTGACCACTGCTAAATACTGACAGACAAAAGTGTGTTGGCACCGGTCCCTGGCAGACTCCCCTTTCCTATACTCCACAGGCTCCCTCAGCAAGAAAATCTAGAGGCTGCTACAAAAAAGAAAAATCTGACTGATGAGCTTTAATGCCATACCTTGCTGTCCTGTTGGAGCTGGAAGAGGATGACCAAAGGGAGGACCACGAGGAGGAGGAAAATGAAGACCAGTAAAAGTACGAGGTTAACTAGGGAAACATCATTTACAATGCTGTTTCCACAACACATACCGATACAACACGGTCGTGACAATGACTGTGTAGTTAGTACACAATACCATTACATCGCATGTCATTACAATGACTTGCAGTAGGGGGCACGCTGGTATTGGATTTAAAATCCAACACCTTTCCTGCTGTTGCGCAAACTGAAGTAGGAATAGTAAATAATACTATTCCTACGTTTAACGCGCCCCCTACAGCAAGTCGTTGTAATGACTTGCAATGTAATGATATTGCATACTAACAACGCAGTTGTTGTAACGACCGCGTTGTAATGGCATGCGATATAATCGCATGTGTTGTAAGCAGCTATATTCAGTTAACCAGCAAGCCCAGGACCACCAGTAGGGCAGCTGAACCAGGAGGGCCAGGCTAATCAAGAGGACCAAGTGGATGAGGACCAGGGTACCATTACCTGGGAGACCATGGCAAGGAAGACCAAGAGCAAAGGAACCAGGATCAGGAGGTCAAGCTTCATGAGGATTATGACCAAGAGGAACAGGAGGACCAGGACCTGGAGCACAGTAACAGGGCCAGGAGGATCACGAACAGGACCTGGAACTTGAGGAGGACCACAACAAAAAGGACCAGGGAGACCAAGCCAAGAAGATGAATGACCAGACGAGGACCAGGAGGACAGAACCTGGACACTGAGGACAAACACCAGGAAGACCTGGATCAAGAAGAACAGGAGAACCAAGAGGAGCTGTATGGGGGTCTTAGACAAGAAGGATCAACAAGACCAGTGCCAGGAGGACTAGAACCAGTGGATCAGGATTAGAAAGACCTTGACTAGGAACAGTACTAGGACACGTAGGAAGACCAAGACCAGGAGAGCCAGGATGAAAGAGATTGCCAGGACCAGAGGAAATATGGAAATGAGAACAAGAAGGACCAGGGGACTTGGGCAGAGGTTCCAAGAACAGAGACATCAGGAATAGGATGAGGATGAACGTTACCAAGAGAATAGGAGGACAAGAGCAGGAACAGGTGGAGGACAAGGAAGCACAAGACAGGACAAAGGCGACCAGAAAGGGAGATGGGCCCCAACAGGTCACAAACCAGGATGTGAATTAGGTGCAAGACCAGGAGGAGGAGGAGTTGGATAAGGGAGAACGTGTTCTAAAGCAGGAGAAGGAATAGTTAGAGGAGAATGAGAAGGATCAGAATAAGAACCACTAGGATGAGGAGGTGAACAGCTACTAGCTGTGGAGGACGTTCGTGTCATCACCGCTGGAAGAAGGGGGTCCATAAGCGACCCCTGATAAGTCTTTTTGTAAGGCATTGCTCGGTGCTAGAAGATCGCTAGTGTCCATCTAGCCTCTGGAGACAGGTACGACTTTCCGATATTATTTTTTAAAATAATAAGCTTTAAAGTTTACCTGTGGAAGCAACCTTCAGAAGCGCCATGCACCTTTTGGCTTTCCTCGCCTTGTGGATATTTGAAGCGTGTCTGTGGCGTTGTCTTCACGCTTTGCATCAGTGACACGCACACCTTTCGCTATTCTACATGGTTTCCAGCAGTTGAAAACTATTGTGTTGAAGAATACTCTGGGATGTCAAGTGGGTACTGTATCCTGAACTTTTTACATTGAGCGTTCAGACAGTGAAATTTTCTAGAGTCAATTTCATACAGTGCTGTGGACAGTGACACCAATTTATTTGTGAACTTGTGGTTATTTTAAAACATCAGCTGTACGCTGAGGAACTAATATCTCTTAATGATGACAACACAAGTCATTCCCACGCCACCTTTTTTTCTACGAAGTCCAGGCCAACCTTGTATGGCTTGGGAAGACTGGAAGGAGACATTCGAAACTTATTTAGATGCCATAGGTGGAGATGTATATGTGTCAAAGAGGAAATTAGCGATTCTTGAACAAACTGGCGGAGCAGGTGAAAGCAACATTGATGTGTATGAAATTGCTGTGAAGGCCTTAGAAGACAATTTTGGGAAAAAAAGTCTGTGTAGTGGTAGAAAAACAAATTCTCTTTTCACACACACAGTCACCAGGAGAGTCTATTGAGCAATATGTGGCTAATTTAAGGATGTTGGCTGTCACTTGTAACTTTAGGGACATGAGAGATAAAATAATTAGGGATCAACTAATCAACAGAATGTCTAATGTTAAAATGAAAGAAAAATTACTTGGCATGAAAGATCCCTCTCTAGAAAAAACTTTGTTAGTGGATAAGAGAATGGAGAATACCTCCAGATATGTGAAGGAGTTGAGTAATGTTTCTAAAAAAGTTAGTCAAGAATAAACAGTTCATAACATCAAGAAAGGTGTTAAGATAATTGATGAGAAAGTACAACATCTGAAAAGAAACCTGAAGTAGTAAAATTAAAGTCCAAGTCATGTTTCAGGTGGGGTAGTTCAAGACACACCGCAGATGCCAATCACTGTCCGGCTGTTAAAAGTAGATGTTACGGGCCTGGGCAAAATGGTGACCTAGACGGACGTGTCTGTAGGAGGCTCATAAACAAAAGGAATCCACTAAGTGGGGTTCGGTTGTCACTGCAATGGTGAGGAGCAACCAGTGTTGTTTAAATACCCCTCACACACCAACAGGCCCCTTGGTGTCATGCTTCATCATCGGGGTCTTCGCAAACCTCTACGGGATGCGGCGTGCTACGACTCACGACTACGTAGGAGCACTATCTGTGAACTATGTGCTGGTGTGTGTGGGTAAGTGATGTGAGTAGTGGGGTGAAAGTGAAAAATTAAAAGATACCTGGCACATAAGTACTGAAATTTTTTTTTAATTAGTCTTCGGCTGGTATCATTAAAAAGTGCTGGAGAGGTTGTTTTTTACTGATTAGGGTAAAGCAACCATATTAGTGCGTCGACATGTTTCGGAGTAGAAAACTCCTTCTTCAGGACGAGGATGTGCACTACTTATCCCCACCTTACTCACATGTATGTAGATATAAAAGTGTGCTCTACAAAAATAATCTTAGGTGAAAATGTACCTATCTGTTTTAAAGGTCATAAAGTCCGATGCGCCCAATTGGCGAAGAACTGAACCTGTGAATAGAGAAAGGTCAGATAAACCATGATGTAATATACATATTCAGGAAACACTGTGTAAATACACAGGAGGGTAACAAGGAGCAAAAATGGAGGTCTAGGAACCCTAAAAAGAAAAAGAAAATAACGAACAACACATAGACTGGGACACACATTAATGGTCTCTGGAGATGCCATGAGATGAAAAAATAAGACATAGATGTATATAGCTTACTTATAGTAATGGGCCAGATTGCCTCATGAGCCAGAAAACGTGGTATGGGGGTCCGTTCTGCCCGGTGTGGCAACCTGTGAGGTATTCAAGGGACCGAGTTAAAGCATTATGAGCCCTCGATCCTAGTAAAGGTTTCAGGCCAGTGAAAAACTCCCATACACATAAACACACTCACGGTTACTCCCAGGGCTGTTTGGCTCTCTTCCCCTCCACGCGGCTCCGACGAATGGTCGGCTTGGTCAGAGGTGAGCCCTTTTATAGTGTTCCCCCGTCCCTAATTGACCACTTATTGAAAACGGAAAAGGCCCATACAAGGGCCTAACCCTCCGATTCTAATCCGCTTCTGCGCTGAATGGGTAGGGCGTTCCCATGGTGGTGCGCATGTGCGAAGGGGTAATGACACTCGCCGACGCCTGCGCATGGCGGTAGTGTCTCTGTTAACCTCCGCAGACAGATTGTTGGTCATAAGCGCATGCGCGGGGAAAGCTGACTAGTCACTCGCGCATGCCTATGGACCATGTCTTACATCGCAGAGTGCCATATGGAAAACCTCTGCTTTGGGCATATTTCTAAGTAGAAAATAGGTGCGGGCGGGGGGATAAGGCATGAATTGACAGCGTTTTTGGCAGGAATAGATGATGGCTATATCATAATACCCATAGTTAGAAATTACAGAATTGGACTACCATACAGCATTAGGGGCACCTTAACTGCATGGTGTCTGAGGGCTCCATTTTAACGTAATTGGCTCCATGGGATGGAGTCATTCAGCCCCGTGACATCTGAGCCCAAACGAAACACCCATCTCTGTTCTTTTTCAAACAGGCCTCTTTCTGAAGGCAGTTGTTCAATTACTGTCCAATGTATATCATTTACACAGTGCTGCGCCTCAAGAAAATGTGATGCCATTTTTGTTGTCTGTTTCTTACATCTCAAATTGCTCTTGTGTTCATTGATTCTGGTTTTTACAGCACGTGTCGTCATTCCCACGTACTCTTTTCCACAAGGGCATGTGATGAGATACACCACATTGCGGCTGTTACAATTCGTGACAGCACGTTGTTCCCACTTGGTGCCATTTTTGAATTCGAGACTCAGGCTTTTCTCAGTGAGGTGGCAATTGTTACAATTACCACACGGGTAATGCCCATGCAGACCTTGCAGCCTAGTCTGTTGTATTACATTGGTTTGGGGTCTTGTATGCACCAAGATATCTTTCAGGTTTCTTCCTCTCCTGTGGGCGAAGATGGGTTTTTCTAAGACTAGATTCCCACTTGTCAGGATGCGCCAATGTTTATTAACCAGCTTGGAGATCTGGTTTGAGACAGGGCTGTATGTCGTGACACAGACTGTTCTGTTTTCTGTTTCTTCTTTTGGGGGATTATCTTCCAAGAGAGCTTCCCGGTTGTTATTGCGGGCTCTTTTCATAGCCTGGTTTATGATTTTGTTTGGATATTTCCTTTGTTGTAATTTCTTACTCAGATCAAGTGCTTGGGTTTTGTACTTCCCCACATCGCTGCAATTGCGGCGCAGGCGTAGGAACTGCCCATATGGTAAGTTCTCTCTTTGGTGATGTGGGTGAAAACTGTCGAACCTAAGGAGGCAGTTCCTAGCTGTAGGTTTAAAGTGTGTCTCGGTTTTTAATTGACCTGCTTCATGGTAAATATTTAGGTCTAGAAAAACCATTGATTTATTGGACATTTGGTGGGTAAATTTCAGGAAGTCATTCTGATTGTTGATCCATTGCATGAATTCCATGACAGATTGGCTATTTCCTTCCCATATGACCAAGACGTCATCGATATAGCGCCTCCAGGAGAGGATCTTACTCCTGAACGGATTGTTTGGTGAAGGATTTTGGTGGTCTCCAAATGGTGTACATAGAGACCTGCCAGGCTCGGCGCAAATGTGCTGCCCATGCTGGTCCCATGGCGTTGCAAGTAAAGGGTTCCTTCATACTCAAAGAAGTTCTTGGTGAGGGCCATCGAGATGCATTCCATCACTACTCCCCGAGGGGTATGGTAGTTCCATTGTTTGCTGTGTAATACTTCCTCAATAATGAGGAGAGTTTCGTCGTGTGGGAGACTGGTATAAAGGCTCTCCACATCGAGGCTCAGTAATATTTGAGAGTCAGGGTTAAAAGGGTGGTCTTTTAACATTTGAAGCACGGCTTTTGTGTCCTTGAGATACGTATCAGTGGCCTGTACCAGCGGTCTCAAGAAGGCATCCGCAAACTTGGAAAGCGGTTCCAGTATAGATGCGATGCCAGACACGATGGGGCGGCCCGGAGGGTTCTCTAGATTCTTGTGAACCTTGGGTATTGTGTAGAAATAAGGTTTTCGCGGGTTTTTTTTGTGTCAAGAAAAGTGCCTCCTTCTTTGAAAGCCAATCATGGCTAAGAGCTTCTTCAGTCATTGCTCCTACTTGGATGCGTATGGACTCTGTGGGGTCCTCATCCAGAACCTGATAATTCCTTCTATCCGAGAGGAGTCTCCTGCATTCTTGGTCGTATGCCGTCGTCGTTTGAATCACGACAGCTCCGCCCTTATCCGCGGGTTTTATGACGATCAGTTTGTTTTGAGACAGTTCCCTTACCGCTTCATTCTCTAGTCTGCTCATATTTTGGAAAACTCTAGAGTCAATATCCATTTTGCCTAATTCCAACATGACTGCTTTTTCGAAAGCTAGAACTTCAACTGGAAGCTGATTGTCCTGTGGTGTAAAGGACGACTTTGGTTTTAAGCCTGTGTCGGATGTCTGAACTCTAGGTGCTTGGTTGTAAAAGAAAGCCTTTAGCTTAATAGTTCTGACAAAATCCTGAACCTCTTTGTGTAGGAGGAATATATCTGGCTTGTTCGTGGGGACGTAGCCTAGGCCTTTATTTAGTACTTGTTTTTGCATGTCGGTTAGTGGCCAAGGTGATATATTTATAACTAGGTCCCTCTCTTGCTTGTTGACGCTTGACCCGCTGTCATGCTCCTGGTGTGCATCCTGGGGTCTGTCTCGGTCACCGGCTGCCAGGTGACGTTGTTCCCTCTCCTGTTCCTGCCCCTGTTGGATCCTGGGCCCCATGATAAAAAAGGCTGTTGATTTGGATGTGGTGCAGTGGACGGGTCTTCTCCCCACTGTGGGTACATTGGTCCCATTTGTGGTGGGCCGTACTGGTATTGGGGAAACTGAAAAGGACCCTGGAAGGGGTTGAAAATAGGTGGTCCCTGAAAACCTCGCCACCCTCTCTGGCGTGGATACTGGTTTCTTTGTTGGCGGTAACCACCCCTCTGTTGCCTTTTGTTCCTGAATCCCCCTGAGTTTGTACTAGAGGAGCTTCCATCTGAGTTGACGCTGTCAGCATCGCTCACGTTCCCACTAGCCACATAATCTGCTTTCGTGTATGGGTAAGCCCACTCGGCTGTGAAACGATCTTTATCTTTTTTAAATGTATTGAATTTACTTTGTTTTAAAGTGGCCTCAAAGTCCGACATCTGTTTATTGAGTTCTTCTAACCCTTTCTTAAGATCAGCGGGTTGGATGTAAGTTTTCAGTTGGACTTCTAGTCTTTGTATCTCGATTTTCAATTCCTGGGATTTTTTGCTCGCAGTCTGTACTATTAGTACTAACCAATCCCTGGTGCAGTGCCAGGAAATTAGAGACCAGGCTTTTTTGAAAGTAAGGTCATCTTGGAAGATAAAAGGTTCGTTTTTTACCAATAAACCCTGAGGGGCTAGTTTGTTCCTTAAATACTCCCTCATTAACAGACCATGCAGAGCAGCTCTGATCTGTACTTTCCGTACATTTGTCAATTCGTCCCAATCCCCTACTGTAGGAGCTGGGTTGTTAGTACTCAAGCCTTCGAATGGATTATCTTGCGCCAAAATCCTGTCAATATTATCCTCGGTAAATGTTAGCCCATGCTCATCCTCCATGATGGTTGGGGTGGATGATCAATACGGTGTGGAGTGTAATGTGTGTCGCCAAAAAAGTGTTGTTCAGGAAGGGAGGGGCTCCCACAGCTGTGCGCTGTCTAGAACTAGTAATAAACAAAGGGGGGGAGGGAGAGGGAGAAGTGGATTCTGTCTCCCCTAACAATACTCATAAACAAAAGGAATCCACTAAGTGGGGTTCGGTTGTCACTGCAATGGTGAGGAGCAACCAGTGTTGTTTAAATACCCCTCACACACCAACAGGCCCCTTGGTGTCATGCTTCATCATCGGAGTCTTCGCAAACCTCTACGGGATGCGGCGTGCTACGACTCACGACTACGTAGGAGCACTATCTGTGAACTGTGTGCTGGTGTGTGTGGGTAAGTGATGTGAGTAGTGGGGTGAAAGTGAAAAATTAAAAGATACCTGGCACGTAAGTACTGGAAAAAAATTGTAATTAGTCTTCGGCTGGTACATAGGCATGCGCGAGTGACTAGTCAGCTTTCCCCGCGCATGCGCTTATGACCAACAATCTGTCTGCGGAGGTTAACAGAGACACTACCGCCATGCGCAGGCGTCGGCGAGTGTCATTACCCCTTCGCACATGCGCACCACCATGGGAACGCCCTACCCATTCAGCGCAGAAGCGGATTAGAATCGGAAGGTTAGGCCCTTGTATGGGCCTTTTCCGTTTTCAATAAGTGGTCAATTAGGGACGGGGGAACACTATAAAAGGGCTCACCTCTGACCAAGCCGACCATTCGTCGGAGCCGCGTGGAGGGGAAGAGAGCCAAACAGCCCTGGGAGTAACCGTGAGTGTGTTTATGTGTATGGGAGTTTTTCACTGGCCTGAAACCTTTACTAGGATCGAGGGCTCATAATGCTTTAACTCGGTCCCTTGAATACCTCACAGGTTGCCACACCGGGCAGAACGGACCCCCATACCACGTTTTCTGGCTCATGAGGCAATCTGGCCCATTACTATAAGTAAGCTATATACATCTATGTCTTATTTTTTCATCTCATGGCATCTCCAGAGACCATTAATGTGTGTCCCAGTCTATGTGTTGTTCGTTATTTTCTTTTTCTTTTTAGGGTTCCTGGACCTCCATTTTTGCTCCTTGTTACCCTCCTGTGTATTTACACAGTGTTTCCTGAATATGTATATTACATCATGGTTTATCTGACCTTTCTCTATTCACAGGTTCAGTTCTTCGCCAATTGGGCGCATCGGACTTTGACCTTTAAAACAGATAGGTACATTTTCACCTAAGATTATTTTTGTAGAGCACACTTTTATATCTACATACATGTGAGTAAGGTGGGGATAAGTAGTGCACATCCTCGTCCTGAAGAAGGAGTTTTCTACTCCGAAACATGTCGACGCACTAATATGGTTGCTTTACCCTAATCAGTAAAAAACAACCTCTCTAGCACTTTTTAATGATACCAGCCGAAAACTAATTAAAAAAAAATTTCAGTACTTACGTGCCAGGTATCTTTTAATTTTTCACTTTCACCCCACTACTCACATCACTTACCCACACACACCAGCACATAGTTCACAGATAGTGCTCCTACGTAGTCGTGAGTCGTAGCACGCCGCATCCCGTAGAGGTTTGCGAAGACCCCGATGATGAAGCATGACACCAAGGGGCCTGTTGGTGTGTGAGGGGTATTTAAACAACACTGGTTGCTCCTCACCATTGCAGTGACAACCGAACCCCACTTAGTGGATTCCTTTTGTTTATGAGTATTGTTAGGGGAGACAGAATCCACTTCTCCCTCTCCCTCCCCCCCTTTGTTTATTACTAGTTCTAGACAGCGCACAGCTGTGGGAGCCCCTCCCTTCCTGAACAACACTTTTTTGGCGACACACATTACACTCCACACCGTATTGATCATCCACCCCAACCATCATGGAGGATGAGCATGGGCTAACATTTACCGAGGATGATATTGACAGGATTTTGGCGCAAGATAATCCATTCGAAGGATTGAGTACTAACAACCCAGCTCCTACAGTAGGGGATTGGGACGAATTGACAAATGTACGGAAAGTACAGATCAGAGCTGCTCTGCATGGTCTGTTAATGAGGGAGTATTTAAGGAACAAACTAGCCCCTCAGGGTTTATTGGTAAAAAACGAACCTTTTATCTTCCAAGATGACCTTACTTTCAAAAAAGCCTGGTCTCTAATTTCCTGGCACTGCACCAGGGATTGGTTAGTACTAATAGTACAGACTGCGAGCAAAAAATCCCAGGAATTGAAAATCGAGATACAAAGACTAGAAGTCCAACTGAAAACTTACATCCAACCCGCTGATCATAAGAAAGGGTTAGAAGAACTCAATAAACAGATGTCGGACTTTGAGGCCACTTTAAAACAAAGTAAATTCAATAAATTAAAAAAAGATAAAGATCGTTTCACAGCCGAGTGGGCTTACCCATACACGAAAGCAGATTATGTGGCTAGTGGGAACGTGAGCGATGCTGACAGCGTCAACTCAGATGGAAGCTCCTCTAGTACAAACTCAGGGGGATTCAGGAACAAAAGGCAACAGAGGGGTGGTTACCGCCAACAAAGAAACCAGTATCCACGCCAGAGAGGGCGAGGTTTTCAGGGACCACCTATTTTCAACCCCTTCCAGGGTCCTTTTCAGTTTCCCCAATACCAGTACGGCCCACCACAAATGGGACCAATGTACCCACAGTGGGGAGAAGACCCGTCCACTGCACCACAGCCAAATCAACAGCCTTTTTTATCATGGGGCCCAGGATCCAACAGGGGCAGGAACAGGAGAGGGAACAACGTCACCTGGCAGCCGGTGACCGAGACAGACCCCAGGATGCACACCAGGAGCATGAGAGCGGGTCAAGCGTCAACCAGCAAGAGAGGGACCTAGTTATAAATATATCACCTTGGCCACTAACCGACATGCAAAAACAAGTACTAAATAAAGGCCTAGGCTACGTCCCCACGAACAAGCCAGATATATTCCTCCTACACAAAGAGGTTCAGGATTTTGTCAGAACTATTAAGCTAAAGGCTTTCTTTTACAACCAAGCACCTAGAGTTGAGACATCCGACACAGGCTTAAAACCAAAGTCGTCCTTTACACCACAGGACAATCAGCTTTCAGTTGAAGTTCTAGCTTTCGAAAAAGCAGTCATGTTGGAATTAGGCAAAATGGATATTGACTCTAGAGTTTTCCAAAATATGAGCAGACTAGAGAATGAAGCGGTAAGGGAACTGTCTCAAAACAAACTGATCGTCATAAAACCCGCGGATAAGGGCGGAGCTGTCGTGATTCAAACGACGACGGCATACGACCAAGAATGCAGGAGACTCCTCTCGGATAGAAGGAATTATCAGGTTCTGGATGAGGACCCCACAGAGTCCATACGCATCCAAGTAGGAGCAATGACTGAAGAAGCTCTTAGCCATGATTGGCTTTCAAAGAAGGAGGCACTTTTCTTGACACAAAAAAACCTGCGAAAACCTTATTTCTACACAATACCCAAGGTTCACAAAAATATAGAGAACCCTCCGGGCCGCCCCATCGTGTCTGGCATCGCATCTATACTGGAACCGCTTTCCAAGTTTGCGGATGCCTTCTTGAGACCGCTGGTACAGGCCACTGATACGTATCTCAAGGACACAAAAGCCGTGCTCCAAATGTTAAAAGACCACCCTTTTAACCCTGACTCTCAAATATTACTGAGCCTCGATGTGGAGAGCCTTTATACCAGTCTCCCACACGACGAAACTCTCCTCATTATTGAGGAAGTATTACACAGCAAACAATGGAACTACCATACCCCTCGGGGAGTAGTGATGGAATGCATCTCGATGGCCCTCACCAAGAACTTCTTTGAGTATGAAGGAACCCTTTACTTGCAACGCCATGGGACCAGCATGGGCAGCACATTTGCGCCGAGCCTGGCAGGTCTCTATGTACACCATTTGGAGACCACCAAAATCCTTCACCAAAACAATCCGTTCAGGAGTAAGATCCTCTCCTGGAGGCGCTATATCGATGACGTCTTGGTCATATGGGAAGGAAATAGCCAATCTGTCATGGAATTCATGCAATGGATCAACAATCAGAATGACTTCCTGAAATTTACCCACCAAATGTCCAATAGATCAATGGTTTTTCTAGACCTAAATATTTACCATGAAGCAGGTCAATTAAAAACCGAGACACACTTTAAACCTACAGCTAGGAACTGCCTCCTTAGGTTCGACAGTTTTCACCCACGTCACCTAAGAGAGAACTTACCATATGGGCAGTTCCTACGCCTGCGCCGCAATTGCAGCGATGTGGGGAAGTACAAAACCCAAGCACTTGATCTGAGTAAGAAATTACAACAAAGGAAATATCCAAACAAAATCATAAACCAGGCTATGAAAAGAGCCCGCAATAACAACCGGGAAGCTCTCTTGGAAGATAATCCCCCAAAAGAAGAAACAGAAAACAGAACAGTCTGTGTCACGACATACAGCCCTGTCTCAAACCAGATCTCCAAGCTGGTTAATAAACATTGGCGCATCCTGACAAGTGGGAATCTAGTCTTAGAAAAACCCATCTTCGCCCACAGGAGAGGAAGAAACCTGAAAGATATCTTGGTGCATACAAGACCCCAAACCAATGTAATACAACAGACTAGGCTGCAAGGTCTGCATGGGCATTACCCGTGTGGTAATTGTAACAATTGCCACCTCACTGAGAAAAGCCTGAGTCTCGAATTCAAAAATGGCACCAAGTGGGAACAACGTGCTGTCACGAATTGTAACAGCCGCAATGTGGTGTATCTCATCACATGCCCTTGTGGAAAAGAGTACGTGGGAATGACGACACATGCTGTAAAAACCAGAATCAATGAACACAAGAGCAATGTGAGATGTAAGAAACAGACAACAAAAATGGCATCACATTTTCTTGAGGCGCAGCACTGTGTAAATGATATACATTGGACAGTAATTGAACAACTGCCTTCAGAAAGAGGCCTGTTTGAAAAAGAACAGAGATGGGTGTTTCGTTTGGGCTCAGATGTCACGGGGCTGAATGACTCCATCCCATGGAGCCAATTACGTTAAAATGGAGCCCTCAGACACCATGCAGTTAAGGTGCCCCTAATGCTGTATGGTAGTCCAATTCTGTAATTTCTCACTATGGGTATTATGATATAGCCATCATCTATTCCTGCCAAAAACGCTGTCAATTCATGCCTTATCCCCCCGCCTGCACCTATTTTCTACTTAGAAATATGCCCAAAGCAGAGGTTTTCCATATGGCACTCTGCGATGTAAGACATGGTCCATAGGCATGCGCGAGTGACTAGTCAGCTTTCCCCGCGCATGCGCTTATGACCAACAATCTGTCTGCGGAGGTTAACAGAGACACTACCGCCATGCGCAGGCGTCGGCGAGTGTCATTACCCCTTCGCACATGCGCACCACCATGGGAACGCCCTACCCATTCAGCGCAGAAGCGGATTAGAATCGGAGGGTTAGGCCCTTGTATGGGCCTTTTCCGTTTTCAATAGGTGGTCAATTAGGGACGGGGAAACACTATAAAAGGGCTCACCTCTGACCAAGCCGACCATTCGTCGGACCCGCGTGGAGGGGAAGAGAGCCAAACAGCCCTGGGAGTAACCGTGAGTGTGTTTATGTGTATGGGAGTTTTTCACTGGCCTGAAACCTTTACTAGGATCGAGGGCTCATAATGCTTTAACTCGGTCCCGTGAATACCTCACAGGTTGCCACACCGGGCAGAACGGACCCCCATACCACGTTTTCTGGCTCATGAGGCAATCTGGCCCATTACTATAAGTAAGCTATATACATCTATGTCTTATTTTTTCATCTCATGGCATCTCCAGAGACCATTAATGTGTGTCCCAGTCTATGTGTTGTTCGTTATTTTCTTTTTCGTTTTAGGGTTCCTGGACCTCCATTTTTGCTCCTTGTTACCCTCCTGTGTATTTACACAGTGTTTCCTGAATATGTATATCACATCATGGTTTATCTGACCTTTCTCTATTCACAGGTTCAGTTCTTCGCCAATTGGGCGCATCGGACTTTATGACCTTTAAAACAGATAGGTAAATTTTCACCTAAGATTATTTTTGTAGAGCACACTTTTATATCTACATACATGTGAGTAAGGTGGGGATAAGTAGTGCACATCCTCGTCCTGAAGAAGGAGTTTTCTACTCCGAAACATGTCGACGCACTAATATGGTTGCTTTACCCTAATCAGTAAAAAACAACCTCTCTAGCACTTTTTAATGATACCAGCCGAAGACTAATTAAAAAAAAATTTCAGTACTTACGTGCCAGGTATCTTTTCATTTTTCACTTTCACCCCACTACTCACATCACTTACCCACACACACCAGCACATAGTTCACAGATAGTGCTCCCACGTAGTCATGAGTCGTAGCACGCCGCATCCCGTAGAGGTTTGCGAAGACCCCGATGATGAAGCATGACACCAATGGGCCTGTTGGTGTGTGAGGGGTATTTAAACAACACTGGTTGCTCCTCACCATTGCAGTGACAACCGAACCCCACTTAGTGGATTCCTTTTGTTTATGAGTATTGTTAGGGGAGACAGAATCCACTTCTCCCTCTCCCTCCCCCCCTTTGTTTATTACTTGTGTCTGTAGGAGGCTCCACATTACGGGCTCTTTTCTCCTACCTAACTGGGCTTAAAGTGTCCCCCAGCACCGCACTTTTCGTGCCGTTGCAGGAGAGGAGACGGGGAGCTTCCCTGGAAAGACTTTAGGAGGAGTTGCCCGCCAGAATAACCACAGCTGCTCCCGTCCCTGGAGTCCTGTATGACGTCTGGTTGGCGGCAGTAGAGAACCCAGCAGCTAACAACGAACCGTGGACCACAGCACTCGAGATCTGACTTTCCGCTCTGCTTTGACTCGATCCCACACTTCGCTGGATTGGGGCGGGCCGGGACAATCGCTGCCGGGACTGAGGTGACCACCCCCCATTGATGCGGCGGGAGGCCAGGAGGAGCCGCCCGAGGTCCTAGGGCGGCTCCGCTAGAAATTGAGGCCAGGGCTGCAGGTCCTAACCCAACGTGGAGGGGGCCACCCGGTGGAGGAAAAGACGAGAGCCAATTCCAGTCCGGAGGGCTTCCGCAGGGCAGCACAGAGGATGCGACGCGGGAGAAAGGGTCTTCTGCCGGGAGACTTTGCAGAGGACGGCGACTCCAAGAACGGGTGCCCGAGGCAGTGAAATGGCGCAGAATGCGGGAAATTGCTTTGAGGCCTGAACACGACCTCCGCTACACCAGCGGGAGAGCCAGCCGACCCCTCCCCAACTTGACGGGCCCCATCGGTCCACCACTCACCTAGGGGAACTTCCTGAAAACCGAGGTGCTTCCCATCACTGCGGTCTCATCACCTGGGATGGTGCCGCGAAAATCGAGGCCGGGATGCGGGCCTAGTACCACAAGGAGTACCACGAGGAGGAGAGGCGGCTCCAAGCTGGGACTCCACCCACTACTGTCTCCTGAAAAGCGGGCACTGTCCAGCACACATCAGAAGGTGAGCGGCGAGGGAGGGGCCCCCTCAAGCGTGCTCACCACCCGGAGCACTGCCAATCAAACCAAGAACCCAGATGGTGGGGGGGAACCTGGAGTGTGGAGACGGGCTTGCGACCAGGCCCCAGTATATGTGAACGGGAGTGCCATCAGGGGCCCGCTACCACGCAGCTTGAAGCAAGCGCCGGTCCCCTACCAGCGCGAGGGGGCTCCTACACCCGGGGAGTACAATACGCATAAGGACCCAGACAGCAGTGGTGTTCTGCGAAGGCAGAGGCCGCAGGCCTGGAGTGGCGCACGGGGGTGCCACCGAGACACGGGCCTCGGCAATAAGCCATCATAATAGTTGACAACCCGAGGGGACTCACCGAGACTGGCAGCCCCCCTTACTGGAGCCCAACGTGAACTCTTCTCCGTGGGAATAGTTTGCCTTCAGCCAGGGCGGCGAGGGAGGGACCCATTCTACTCCTATACATCCTAGCTGCTGCACTACTCCCCTATCTTTAGTGATGCACGTGGAGTCGGCGGCATTATTTGGAGTTCTCACTAAGCACTGGGGACACAGCAAGTGGTACTACCATAAGACGCAGGCCGGTGGCTGGGACTCAACAGCGTCCCAGGGGTACTCATACCCCAGCACAGAGGCCCTGGGCGCGGGCTCTAGGGGGTGGAAGGACAATCCTGGCCTCAACGTGCAAAAAAGGTGAGAGCACCCTCACGGACATGCTTATCAAGGGACCCAACAGAGGGGACAAAGGTCCTCCGTCTCCATCCCAATCCAGGCTACAGTCAGACAACGTGGAAGGAGAGGCACCGATCACCCTTACATTCCTTGCATCGCTCATTAACTCTCTCAGGGAGGACTTCCACACACTCAAATGGGAGGTGGAAGGAGAGGTGAAGGAGATACAGCGCGACGTGGATGACCTGGGGGAGTGCGTGGCCGCTCTTGGGGACAATGACCATACCAGGAGTGAGGAGGTGGAACAACTTCAACAAGAACTGATCTGTCTCAAAGAGCAACAGGAGGACCTCCAAGCACATGCTGAGGATCTCAAAAATAGATCACGTAGAAAAAACATACGAATCCGGGGAGTTCCGCCGCCTGCAGAGGGAGCAGATGTAGCACAATATGGACATTCGGATTGATAGGGCGCATAGAGTGGGCCCACCAAGACGGGCCTCTGCCCCCCATGTCAGACTTCCTCGCCTTTCTGCCGGAGTTCCCCCTAAAGGAGAAGATCCTCAAGGAAGCTAGACTGAAACAACCAATACAATATCAAGGTCACACGGTGGCACTCTTCCAGGACCTCTCCACCATTACGCTCCAGAAAAGAAAGGCGTTTAAAGAAGTCACATCCTTCCTCAGAGACAAAGGGGTTACATACTCTTGGGTCCACCCCTTCAGACTGATATTTAAGTCGAACGGAGTGCTGCATCAAATGAGGTCTCTTCGAGAAACCTGCGACCTTTTGGGCCTCACCCACACAGACCCGGAAGTCTCGCCATCCCGGTCCCAGCAATCACGTAATGGCAGGAGGCAAAAGGTGCGCCGACGGAAAACCTCGCAAGCGGCGAGCCTGAAACCAGACCAAGCAACCTTGTCACAAGAAAGAGAAGCAGCAGTGACGGCGGTGTCCAGAGATACCTCTCCTATTGCCTGATTCAATTCTCAGAGGGGGGCACATTAGCTGCGACTCATAGCTGGCGGGTGGGGAGTGGGGGGAAGCTCGACGTTGAGGCTGCACGCTCCCACAGGTAACCTCACCACATGCCTGTGAGGTGGGAAGGCAGACATGGGACTTTAATTGAGCGACGGGGGTACTCAGTTGGGGTTAGGGAGGGGAATGGGGAGTTCGTTTTGTTGGGGAGGGGGGTGGGGAGGGTGGATTCGGGGGCGGGAGGGACGAGGGAGTAGGGAGGGAACCGGTGTGTCGCACAAGGGGGGGAGCCATTTGAGACGTCAAAAGGGGGCAGCCTCCCCAAGATTCCACACTTCCCAAGGTAGGGGGAAACATGTCGGACATGACCCTGGGGGTTATTACCCTGAATGTAAAAGGGTTTAATAACCCTATCAAGCGTCGGGCCGTGATATCATACCTGGAGAATTCTGGCGCTTCGGTTTGCTTGTTGCAGGAAACACACCTTCTCTCCAAGGGCTGACCCAGAATGCGCTCCAGAGCTTTCCTCACCAATTCTACTCATCCACTGCTGAGAAAAAAGCGGGAGTAGCTATTCTTTTCGCTAGACACTTTAGAGGCCAGGTGGGGGACAGGGTCGCTGAAATTAAGGGCAGGCTCTTGGCTTATAATGTGCGGGTGGGGGGGCATGTCCTTGGTCATTGGGTCAATATATGCCCCAAATTACGGACAAGAATCCTTTCTTAAGGGGTCCCTCTCTGATATCATTGCTCACCCAACACGATTCACACTAGTGGGGGGTGACCTTAACCTGGTGATGGACCAGGAGAGAGACAGATCGGGTCGCCGGTACGGTTCCACGGGGGCGATCTCCTTGGAGGGAAGGAAGTGGTTGACTAGTAGAGGCCTTTCGGACATTTGGTGGGAGGCACATCCCCATGTTACTCATTACACTTTTTACTCTCACGTGCACCACACATATGCTAGGCTAGATCATATTGTGGGGTCCTCTGATCTTGCCGCAACAGTAACAGATGTGGACATTGCCCCCGCCATACTCTCAGATCATGATGCGGTCACACTCACGATGACCTCCCCCGCACAAAAACACAGAGGCCGTTGGCGCCTGCGAGAGACCCTTCTGCAACGGAAAGGTGTCACTCAACAATTGCACAAACGCATCACTGAATACCTTATTTTTAAATACAAACCGGACGTACCATTGACAGCGGTATGGGGAGCACTTAAAGTGGTGTTACGAGGAGACCTCATAGCGATATCATCAGCTGAGGCTAAGGACCGAAGAGAAAGAAGGGAGACACTTTCTGCGAGAGTGCATAGCCGCACCGGGGCCCCCAGGATATGACGACAGCTAAAGGCGGCCAGGGCGCAACTCGCTGGGCTGGACTTGGACCTTTCGGCTGCAACACACTTATTATGTGGGAGGCGATAAGACGTGCTGACTGTTAGCAAGCAAGCTCAGGGCACGAGTCTAAAGGTCCAAAATCATCACTCTCCAGGATGCTCAGGGTCAGGCGCTTCAGGAGGATGACAAAATAGCGGGAGCCTTTCAGGCCTTCTATGCCTCGCTTTACAGTGCTGATCCTTCGTTGGACAACAAGGGGGAAGACTACCTCAATGCGGCGGCGGTCACTGCACTTAATGCGGCGGGTGCCGCTTCCTTAGATGCACCTATCCGGACAGACGAAGAGATTAGCGCGATAGCGTGCCTAAAGCCTCTTAAAGCACCAGGGCCAGATGGCTTTTGCGCTGGATTTTATAAGGTATGCCCTCTGTTGGCACCGATCCTGACAAAGCTATTTAATTCCTTCCAAGGGCCAGGTTCCATTCCCACCGACATGCTCGTGGGCAACATCATAGTATTGCCTAAGCCGGGTAAGGACGCTACTCAATGTGCTGCCTACTGGCCCATATCCTTGTTCAACCTCGACCTCAAGCTTTTTACAGGGATTCTGGCTGCAAGACTGGGCCGGTGTTTACCGGGCATCATAGAGCCTGATCAATCGGAATTTATTCCCAACAGGCAGTGCAGAGATAATACCAGGCGCCTCTTACATTTAATAGACAAAGCCCACTTCAACAGCTCTGACGCTGCGCTACTCTCTGTCGACGCTGAGGAAGCTTTTGATGGGGTGGATTGCGGTTTTCTGGATGAGACTCTGGTGTGATTCGGAATGGGGGACCGCTTCAGGGCTAGGGTAGCCAGCTGCTATGATACACCCCGGGCAGCGATCCACGACAACGGCATTGGCTTGCAACCCTTTGATATCAGAAGAGGCACCAGACAGGGGTGCCCACTTTCGCCGCTCCTCTTTGAACTTTACATAGAACCTCTTGCGCAGAGAATTAGAGACAATCTGGATATAGCGGGCATCAACTTCGGGGTCGACCAAAAACCATCAGCATCTTTCCCAATGATATTTTGGCTGAACTGTATAATCCCAAACAGTCCGTGCCCGCTTACCTGAAGGAAATAGAGACCTTTGGGAAAGTATCAGGTTTCAAAAGGAAAACAGGGAAGCCCATGCTCCTCCTGCTAGGCCGTAATGTGCATAAATCCGTCGGTGGGTCTATGACATATGGGGGACTGTCATCTCGCACTTCGATCCCCTATCTGGGAATCACCCTGACACCAAGCACTACGCAGACCGTCGATTGGAACTACTCAGATCTCTTCTCCCCAATGCAGGGAGACCTGAGGAGATGGCAGCAACAACCACTATCACTTTTAGGTCAAGTAGCAGCAGTTAAATTGTCCCTTGTACCCAAGGTCCTATATATATTCCAGACCTTTCCAGTGACTCCGCCGCTAGGAATGCAATAGAAATTACAGAACGCAATAAAACACTTAATATGAGCCGGGAAGCACCTGCGGATGCGCAGAGACATTGCTCACCGCGCTGCGCTTGAGGGGAGACTGGAGATCCCCAATTTGCTGAGGTATTTCCAGGCAACACAGTTGCGTTATCTTTTAGAATGGAACCAACCCGAATCGGAGAAGAGGTGGCTCTTCGAAGACAGAGCGATGGCGCAGATGCCGCTATGGAAGATCCCCTTTTTGAAACGCTCTGATAGGCTGGCATATCTTAATAAATCACCCATCACTCGCACAATACTCAGAGGGTGGGACACGGTGGCAGTCGGGAGGGGTCTCACTACTTTCCCTTCCCCTGTCACACCGAACCTTTGACAACCCTGCTTTTGCTCCAGGGGTGGAGGCACATGCGTTTGAGGTGTGGAGAATTTCTGAATGCAGGTCTGCGGGACACCTATTCGAACTGGACAGCTTTATTCAGCTCACTGCCCTAACGGAGATGTATAACCTAATAGCACTGCGGCGTTACCAGTATTTTCAGATTAGGCATTGGCTGACGCAGCCGGAAACGCGGCCGCTAGCTGGTAGGTGACTCACGGCCTACGAGAAATGGCTCTTTACAAAAACAACTGACAGGCAAGCGATCACAGACCTTTACAAAATTTAATCAGCCCATCTCCTCCTACGTCTCGCTCCGCTGGCCAGAGACGATGGGAAATCGAACTAAGGAGGAGCTTCACGGGCAAAGATTGGCAAGCTATGTACTACAGGGCCCATCACACAGCCAGGAGCACTGCCAGCAGGGAAAAGGCAGTTAGGATCACAAGTTATTGGTATCTGACACCAGCCCGACTCAACAAAGGTAACCCAAACCGCAGCCCCACCTGCTGGAGGGGCTGTGAGGAGATAGGGACTCTGACTCACCTGTTGTGGGACTGTGTAGAGGTGACGGACGACTGGAAGGCAGTTTTAGATAATATAGACGCACACTTTGATACAGAGATTCCCGTCTTCCCAGCCTATACACTACTAGGGCTCCCAAATGCACTCACATTCCCACTAAAGTCGATCAGAGGGAAGCAAATGGGGTTAGCAAAGGGGGCTGCTGTTCAGCATATTCTTTCGCTCTGGGGCACTTCTAGGTGTCCTACACACACAGGCTGGCATTCAAGCAGCTCTTACCCAATCCACGACGTCATTCGCTACCATCTGGCAGCCCTTCCTCTCACTGTTGGCCAAGGAATTCAATGAGATAACGTGTCCAAAATACCTACGATTTCTGCGGCTCACAGACACATCTTCCAATGAGGTTACCCCAAATGACTGGAAATGCGTTGGTACTCTGACTTGGCGCCTTCATAAGGCGAAGATGCGACACACCGGTTGGGGAGGGAGGGGGGACGAGGGGGGGAGTTGGGAGTTGTTGTTAATACACGGGGCGGTCGGGTACGCAGACCATTGATGCTTGCCCCCAACGTGCTCTCATGGACACATTACTTTTTTACATCTTACAGGCCTGATCACCTTCCATTTCTGGTGGGGGGTAAGGTACTTGGATGCTGGGAGTTCGAAAGGGGCATGTGACTGTTGTAATGTATGATACCTGATGCTTTTCGCGAGATTGTGTAAAAGCTCGGAATCTCCAGCTCCTTCTAAGTCAGTCAATCTGGTAAAGGAGATAGAATAATCTGAAAGGGAAGATGTTTCATGTGAGAGTGATGACAACAATGTGGAGGTGATGGTGACAGAGACCAACCAAGTTCTGAAGTGTGAAGGGGAAAAGTATGATAGTTATTGTCCTCCCAAATGTGCAATTAAAATTAAGGGCAAGGATGTACAGGTCTGGGCGGATTCTTGTTCTCCATTCACCATCATCGACAAATCCATTTGGGAAGGTTTGGGTGGCAAGCTAGATGATTTACATCCTACTGACGTCATTCCTGAAGGGTGTTGCTGAGACGAATTACCTGTTCTGGGTATGTTGAAACAGAAATGTGTTTCTTGGACAGAAAAACAACAGCCAAACTGTATATTGTAAACAAAGGGAAATCTCTTTTGGGCTGAAAGGAACAGTGGATTCTTGACATTTTGTTGGACCCTAATCACCCTGCAACAGGTTCTTTTGACATCATCTGTGGACACCACAGATTGCGTTACCAAATTTCCTGATCTGTGTAGGAAACAATTGGGCTGTTTATAAAAATTCAAACACCATATTATATTGAAGGAGAATGTAGGACCCAAGGTACACAAAGTTAGAAATGTCCTGTTGATGTTAAGAGACAAACTTGGGGATGAATTTGCAGAGGCTATGCAATGAGGGGGTGATCAAGCCCATGGAGGCATCTGAATGGTTGAGTCCAATTATTTTAGTCAAGAAACCCAATGGTAATATCAGGATGTGCATACACTTGTGAGATTTGAATGACAACATCTGGATTGACCGACATCCTCTTCCCCGTATTAGTGAGATGTTTGCAAGTGTAAAAGGTGGTGCGTATTTCACCACGTTGGATTTACCCAATGCTTATCACCAAGTGTTGTTGCATGAGGATTCAAGACATGTTAAGTCTTTCATCACTCCTGAAGGCGCATTTCAGTTTATTCGAATGCTATTTGGTTTGGCCTCGGCTTCTGTCATCTTTCAAAGAGTTATGCAAGCTGTTTTGTCTGGTTTGAAAAACGTTTTGGTGTTTCAGGATGACGTTTTGGTGTGGGGGTGTAACAAGGTCATACATGATGAGATTTTGGAAGTGGTGTTGAAGAAACTATTAGACACTGGTCTCACTATAGCTTTGGAAAAGTGTAAGTTTGGTTTGAAGGAAGTTGAATACTTAGGTCACATTTTGATCTGTGACGGGGTTAAGCCCAAGCAGAGTTTGGTGGAAGCCATAGAAAAAGCACCTGCTCCCATTGATAAAGATCAACTCAGGTCATTCCTCAGTCTTGCAGAGTACTATTCAAAATGTGTGCACCATTTGTTTGAGAAGGTACATGATTTAAGAAATTTAATGAAAAAGGCGGTCAAATTTGAGTGGTCTAAAAATTGTCAACTTAATTTTGAGGCGATTAAGAAAAACATTGCTAGCGCAGTCACTCTGAAGTCATTTGATCCTGAAGATGAAACCATCATTTCTACTGACGCAAGGAACCATGGTCTTGGTGCGGTGCTCATGCAAGTACACAAGGGCAATGAAAGTGTGGTAGCCTTTGCTTCCCGCACATTAAAGGGTGCAGAGAATACTTATTCTACCATTGAGAAGGAGGCCTTGGCATGCTGGTGAGGTGTGCAATATTTCCGTACTTTTGTGTGGGGAACTAGGTTCCAGTTGCGTACTGACCATAAGCCCTTAGTGGATCTCTTCTCCACAAGAGGCGCAGCCAAAGCAACACCTGGGATTGCCAAGTGGTTGTACCGCCTTCAAGAGTACGTCTTTGAGGTAAAATATTTTCCGGTGCCAAAAATGTTAATGCTGATTGTGTATCCAGATTACCTTCGGATAACGTACAAGATGAGGATGATGACGAATGGATGGTGGCGGAGGTGAAAGATGTATGTAGTGCCATCAGTGAAGAGGATTGGAGAAAAGTGGTTACTGAAGATGCAGTTTTTACCAAAATCGAAGGAGTTTTAGGATGTGAACCAGGTTGGAGGTTGCACAAGGAATTGGAGTCTTTTAAGCTAATTTGGTCTGAGTTGTTGTGGATGGTCGGCTTAGGAGAGGATGTAGGTTAGTGGTTCTGAGGAGTTGAGGCAAAGAGTATTAAATATCATACATGAAGGACATGGTGGTATGTCTGCTAAGAAAGGGAGAATTAGGGAGGAATTCTGGTGACCTGGGATGGATATCCAAATTGAGAGAGATGTTTGTGACTGCATAGCTTGTGCATGTAGTAACAAGACTCATTCTTCCCAGGAAACTACCATTGTTTCTTCACCTTTACCCAAGGGTCCTTGGGATAAACTTGCTATTGATATTTGTGAACCGGTTGATACATTGAATGTAAGTGAAAGGTTTGCTGTAGTCATGGTCGACTATTTGTCTAAGTGGTCGGAGGTAGCCTTTGTGAGGGAGGTCAAATCCAGTGGAATCATTTCTTTTTGTGAACACATTTTCAGGAGAGAAGGTTGCCCTGCTGAGATTGTCACGGATATTGGCCCCCAATTTGTTTCAGAGGAATTTGAAAGGTTTTTAGTCAGATGGGGTATCAAACATACAAGAACACCTGTTATCATCCCAGGGGAAATGGCCTAGTTGAGCGCTTTATTAGGGTTCTGGTGGAGTGTGTCCAACTAGTGTGCTTGAGTGGTGAGTGCTGGAAGCGACAGGTCAAAGATATGTTATGGTCCTATTGCACCGCACCTCATTCTGTGACTAAGGAGACACCTTTTTCTTTCCTCAAGGGCAGAATACCATGCTCTGTAGCCGTACCAGCTTGGATGAACAGAGCAGGAAAATGTGACATTGATTCAAAGGGTGTACATTGTAGAGTGGATAAGTACAAGAAAGCTTATTGCCAAAGGCACAATAAGAAGGTTGTGTAACCCAAGCATCTTTTTACTGGGGGCATGTTTGTTAGAGTGTTTTTGGGTGACAAGGCAAGAAAGGGTTGTTCGAAATGGTCGTGCCCCAAACGAGTTGTTCTTGTGAAGGGTAATTGTGTGGAAGTGTCAGATGGCAAATGGTGGAATACCAGAAAAGTGACGCCATGCACTGGTACTGAAGTGGTGGTGTCATTGAATGTCCAGTGGGATGCTGATGCACATGAGGCTGATTCTTACTCAGGGGATGTGCCCTCACCTAGAGTCAGAGATGGTCCTGGACACGTCAGAGTGATGCCAAAAAATATGATGATTTCATATGTTCATAATGTTTCCTATTTCTGTTTGAAAATTTCCTTAAGAGGGGAGATGTGTTATATTCTTCTCATGCATTTCTATGTCATCTTGTATTTTTATGTCATACCTTTGGAATGCCTTCTGCTCCCTGACAACCTGTCCTCTCTGAAGCTGTTCTAGAATATAAGGCCAGAGAGAGAAGCAGTTGCTGTGGAGAGTGGCTGGTGCTTTCAGGGGTGGTTCCTGTTATCTCAATAAACTCTCTTTAATCATCCTAAATGTGTCGTGCCTCCTCAAAAGTATGCTTCTTAGACCAAGGCCAGGAAAAGATGCCCCATGTTATCAGCCCACTTAAAGCTCTGCTTAAACCTCCTCAGATATCTTAAAAGATGGTTCGTTTGTGACTGATTCAGTATTACAGAATATATTTGCTACAAAGAATAGTACCTTGTTGCCAATTTCTTCGGGGCAGAGTTTGTCAAAATAGTCATAGGCTGAGTTCATTACAAGACCGGAGGCTACCATTATGCATTATTCTTTTAATGCAACTTCGAATACAGCCACTTAAAAGTTGCATCATAAGGCAAAGCTCTAGAATAAACAAGTGTAACTTGGCAACAGCAGCACAGAGATCTGCCTCTTTTAAATGCGGCTTCAAGACAGATACGTTGGGTTTTGCCTATGCTCTGTACTGTGTACTGTTGTCTATTGCTCATACTCACTTAAATGTCTCTTTTGTGACTGCCACTTGGCTTTACTACCTTGCCTCTGTCTGACATGTCCTTTCTATTTTATTGGTAATCAACCTTTACCGTTTTACTTTTTATTGCCCTTCCATTTAAATTATTTTGTCCCATTCTAGCCTCTACTGCCCCCCCATTACATCGACCCCCCCCAAAAACTCTTCTCGGCATGTATACCGTGCCTTCCTCCATATGCTAAGCACTTCCCAAGCTCCCATCACCTAATCTCGCTGCTCACGACCCGATCCGTCATTCCTGACGCCTCTCTCCTTCTCCTAACTCTGTATCTCCGCTTCACACCACATCGGTCACAACTCCAACAGCGCCCCCTTCATACAATCTCCTTCATTTATAACCGCGCGTTGGCCCAAGTGAATGCATCAAAAAAAATCTTTTAAAGGAGGAAGTGAACTAAGGGCTCTCATACTTAGAGGAGAGACCCTTAGCAACTACTGTGATCTACGCACAAAGCATAACTAGGCTTTTCAAAGTTGCCTAGCAACATGCTTCACTAACAGCTGATCCCTATAACGGTTGACAGCAAGGTCTAAAAGTCTGGCTAGTTCCCTTAAAGTAAGGAGATCTAACTTCAGAACATGACGCATCACTTTCCGAATCTTGGATATCTTCTTCGCGGGAAGTAAGAGCATAGACTGCACGGTGTCTTCCGTAAAGCCCAGGAACTCTAGAGACCTCGAGGGAGTCATGATGGATTTCTCCCTGTTTATAATAAAACCTGTAATCTCTATTGGATCCACAGTAATGTTCAAGTCTTTCAGAATTTGAGAATGGTCTTGAGACATGAAGAGTATGTCGTCTAAATAGATTATAAGGCGGACACCCCTTTCTCTCAGAACCGTGGTAATGGCCTTCATTACTTTGGTGAAACACCAGGGGGCCAAAGATAGACCGAAGGGAAGAGCTTGGAACTGATCTAGGTGGTTGTTCCACGCAAATTGAAGGAAGGATTGTGATCCCTCTGCCATAGGAATCGTGAAATAGGTGCCTTTTAAATCTAGTTTCACTAGCCAGTCTTTTTCTAAGAGCATGTCCCTGAGGAGATGGATACCTTCCATCTTGAAGAGATTGTAGGTGAGATAATTGTTCAATTCTCTTAGATTTATAACTGGTCTCCACCCCTTGTCCTTTTTTTCCACTAGAGAAATATTGCACAGGAAATTCTTGTGTTCCCAAGGGACTTCTACGATTGCGCCCTTCATCAACATTGACTTTACCTCCTATACCATGATAGATTGTAGCTCTGGATGCCAGACCCCGGTGCTCTGGCAGTGAATGCCTTTCTCCAGCATTGGAAAGACATTCGGGGATACTCCTTTCCCCCTTTGCGATGATCCAACGCGTCCTTCAGAAGTTGAGGATAGAACGATCCTCAATAGTCCTAGTAACTCCATTTTGGCCGTCCAAAGCCTGGTTCCCAATTACTTTGGAATTAGCTTACGAAATACCCTTTCTACTTCCAGCTTCACCAGGCCTCCTGAGAGACATAGACTGTTTGGATCACCCGCTTCTTTTGAATGGATCTTTGAGCCTTCTTGCCTGGAAAGTGTCAGGCGAGCCAATGAAATCTCTGGGCTTTCGGCGCAGGCTTCTTCTCTCGTCCAAGAATCTTGGGCCCACTGTACACACTATAGATACAACGGAATCTGGAAAAGATCGTGTTGTTGCTGCCTAGAAAGATACCTGGATTCCGTGGAGGCTTCTATTGTGCATGTAACCAATTTTCTTGTCGAACAATTTGAAAGAGGTCTTTCCTATAGGTCAATTAACTGTTATAGATCTGCCATTTCTGCGGGGCACTCCCTTTTAAATGGTAGATCTATTGGGAAATACCCTATTATTTGCAGAATTATGAAGAGTATCGGGCTTAAAAGACCTCCAAAACCTAAGTATGACACCCTTTCGGACGATAAATTGCTACTTGATCTGTTTTGTAACTGGCCGAATAATAACTTGTTAGATAATAAGAAACTCTCCATCAAACTAGCTTTGCTTCTTTGTCTAATATCCTGCCATAGAGTTTCGGACATTAAAGCGTTGGAAATATCCAACAGATCCTATGATGCCTTTGGCATCAGATTTGAAATTATCAAGAGAACTAAAACGATGTCTGATATGGGTTTTTACCCTAGGTTTGACGCTTGTAAAAAATTATGCGTTGTGGATTGCATGAAGGAATATGATTCAAGGATGGACCCTCGTGGCACCGCTGAGGTAAACCAACTCCTTATATCCTTTGTTAAGCCCTTCAAACCTGTCTCTTATTCTTCCATAGCTAAATGGATTAAACTGGCTGTGCAATTGGCAGGCATTGAGCTCCTTAGATTTCAGGCACATTCCTTATGAGGGGCTATGGCTAGCCAGTCATTTTGGAAAGGAGGTAAGGTGGATGATATCCTCAAAGCAGCAGACTGGTCAAGTTCCTATACCTTTGCAAAACATTACTGCAAACCTGTCGAACACATGTCTGATGTAGTTCTACTTGACTACCAACATGCATAATGGTAGCCTCTGGACTTGTAATGAAATTGCGATTCTCCTATTACCATGACCAGAGAATCAGGATTTCATTAAAGACACGGAGGCTAACATTATCCTAACCCTCCCTCCTGGGAGTGGATTTTAACATCTCTTTGTTTATGGCACTCGTCTTGTTCTAAGAAAATTTTAAAGTGTAATGTTTTGATTAATTTAAAATACAATGCTAATGTCACGATTCGCTTCCTGTGCTATTGTACCCACCACGAGGGGGCCGCATAGTGGGACTTTCCAGTCTTCTAATAAGCTTCCAGACCCTCCCCTGCATGCATATCCTGACTTCCAGCCATTTGGACACTTATTGGGAATTGACATCCATTCCCAATCCATGCCGGGTTTTGTGAAAGCCAGCCCGCTTAGACTTAAAGCCTACTCATGCCTGAAACTCCATTACCCAGAATTCCCTGCTCACTGCTTTGTCTCCACCCCTGCAGGCCAAGGATGGGTGGAGGAATTCTGCTCATCTGTGGCTGGCTGCTAGCCTGCTCACACCCGATGCATATGATTACTGTGAGCTCTTTTAAGCCCCAGCTACCTTCAGGCCAAGGTTGGTCATTGTAGCTGTTTACCGGTGAGACCGATCCTAGTTTCCAGTGCTCCCTGAGCTTTTGCTATTCTTGTTTCCAGTGTTTCCTGAGCTTTAGTTATGCCTTGTTCCTGACCTGCTGCTGTTTTCCTTGTTCCTGAATTTGCACTACCTGCAGTGCTACCTTGACCCCTGAGCCATAGTATTACTTGTTCCTGAACTGCAGCAGTTTCCCTTCTCCTGAATTAGCATTGCTAATTGTTTCCTGAGTTTCTGAGCTATAGCTATTCCTTGTACCTGAATTAGCACTGCCTGCAGTGCTCTTGGTTCCTGAGCTATATTTCAATTCAATTCAATACCACTTTATTCGATTAATAAAAAATCATAAAAGTCACAATACAGAAAAGGAGGTATTACATTAATACGCATAAAAGAGTTAAAAAAAATATATATATACATGTGCAATTTTCGGCTTTCTTTTAAAAGACATATTTCATTTGATGTAATAAATGTACAGGAACAATATCAGTTAACCTCTAATTTTTTTTGTAAACAGATTTTTATAATTTTTTTGTCAAACATCATACAATCATGCATCATAAGCGGATTCTCATCAACTTGGCCCTTTTCAGGACAAAAATCAGCATTGGCCCGCAACCTCTATCCCTATTCGAATCCCCCTCCCTCCTCCCCCTCTACCCCCAGCCCCCCTTGCCAGTGTGCCTCCTACTGTCTCTGCTAGAGAATGATATAAACCTTCGTGACGCTGCGCCCAACTCCTCCCGGGACAGTCACAGTAGTGGTCCTTAGCAGTGCAACGACTTGGAACATGTGCAAAATATAGCATGCGATCCTAGCGGTCCTTCGTTCCCTTCCAACAAAAGTGCGGAAACCATCATATGCACAAGGTTGTTTGGACCTAGCTGGTCTCGCCTCCCATGTGTACCCCCGCATTCCCTGCCCCAGTTTCCTGCACCTGACTTGCCGTTGCACCCATCCCATCGCCCCCACTAGCTTCCATCGTTGATTGTAGGTCCGCCACCAGCGCACCCCATGCCCTGCCGCATCCAGCGCTTTGTCGTTAGAAGTGCATCTGGCTAAGAGTCCCTTCACTAGTTGCCCATTGTTGGAAACTCCCCCGCCACCTCAGAAAGCTGGGCCCCCCCCTGGACTTCCAGTGCAAAGTGAGCTCCCTCTTGGCCATTATCAACCCCAGGTCAAAGAATTTACTTGTAATTTTTGTGGCTGGTGTGTGCGGGAACCATAGTAAGACAAGCCCCCACGCTTACTTCAACCTGACGCCTGTGATCTCATTCAAGCACGCCATAACATCGGTCCAGTATGTACCTAGCCCTGCGCAGGACCAAAACATATGACCAAAGTGAGCGCCCTCCTCGCTGCATCGGGGGCACACTGAGTGAGCTCCCCCAAAGACCTGCTGGATTTTAACCGGCATCAAATAAGCCCTGTGGAGCGTAAAATATTGGACCAACTGAAACTGAACATTGCGTGTGCCCTTCCAGGCCCGCCGTACGAGCTGTGGCCAGGTCGCCTCCGGTATCTGTCGGCCGAGGTCTCCCTACCAACGTTCCCTCAACCTATCTAGGGGCGGCGGATCCTCCAATGCCAATCTCCTGTACAGGCAGGTAATAGCCTTGAAAGTGCCAGCGGCCATCGTGATGTATTGGCAGCCCAATGACGTCAGGGGTTCCGCCAATCCCATCTTCCAGTGTTTCTGGATTCCCGACACCAAAGCCGCATGTAACAAAAAGTCGCCCCTTGGCAAATCAAAGGCGCTCTGCAGTTCGTGGAATGGCAACAAGGTACCATCTCTATATAGGTCCCCTATCATGTGGACCCCAAGCTCCTCCCAGTCGGCCAGCGCTGACCAATCCCGGGAGGGCGGTGCACATGCCCAGAGGGATCTCCGGGGCATACGGGGTGGTAAATCCCGCCCGTCTCTGGCTACGTAGCCCACATTGGCGAAGGGTACGTTCCTCGAGAGTGAGCTGGTCCAGCCGAAGCCTCTGTCGGAGCACTATAAAGGACAGGACATGGCGCTGAATAATTCTGTCCTGTGGACCGTCCGGGCCTCTAAACTCCCGCGCCACTGCCTACGTGAGCCATTGCAGCTGTGCTGCCAGGTAGTACCACTCAAAATCTGGCACTGCCAGACCTCCTTCCTCTCGCGATCTGAGCAAGGTGTTCAATGCTACACGTCTCCTGCCGGAGCCCCAGATGAACCCTATCACCATCGACCGCAGCATCCTGAAGAAGAAAATCGGAATCCACACTGGTAGCGTGCGAAAAAAATAAAGCAGCCGCGGGAGGGCCACCATCTTTAACAACGCTATTCGTCCGGCTACTGACAGCGGAAGGGTACGCCAAAACCCCATACTGCTTCTAATGCCCCTCAACCCTCTGCCCACATTCCCCTCATATAGGAGCGAGTGGGTGTGGTAAATATAGACACCGAGGTACGGTAAGCACTCCGACTCCCAACGCAATCCTTCCAGCACTGTGGGCTGGGCGCAACGTGGCGTCAGTGGGAATAAACAATTCTTGGACCAATTAACATGTAGCCCCGACAATTTGCCAAACTCCCGGAGGAGGGCCCGTGCTCCCCATACCGAGGTCTCCACGTCGGCCAGATATAGTAAGAGGTCATCGGCATACAGGGAGATGTAATGCGGATCACCGCGTAGTAACCCCCCCCATAATATCGACCCTACCGGGCTCGCGCTGCCAGAGGCTCGATTGCCAAAGCGAAGAGGAGCGGGGACCAAGGAGGAACCCTGACGGGTGCCTCTTTCCACCGAGCATGCCGCAGACACTGAACGGTCCGTACGAACCCTTGCGGTAGCGGAGTTATACAGCAGCCGCGTCCAACGAACGAAGTCATCCCCTAACCGACGAAGCACTTAAAACAAATACGACCACTCCACGCCGTCGAATGCCTTTTCAATATCCACCGACAGCACTGCCGCGCCTGGTGGACCCTCCCCCTCAACTTCCATGACCCGTATCAGTCGTCGTATGCACGGCGAAGTGTTCCGCGTGGGGATGAAGCCCGACTGATCCGGGTGTACCAGCGTACGCATGTGCACGGACAGCCGCGTGGCCAAGATCCTACTCAGTACCTTATAGTCCACAGTAAGCATCGAGAGCGGACGATAAGCCGTCCGCGCGGTAGGTAAACCGCCCTTCTTCAGCAACGGTACTATGATCGCCTCTCTGGCCGATGGCGGCAACTTGCCCAGTTCCCAGGCCTCGCCATACACCTGATGTAATTGAGGCGCCAGGAGGTCAATGTACGAGGCGTAAAATTCCACCAGCAAACCGTCAGCCCCCGGCGTCTTTTTCCTGGCCATGTGTTTAACCGGTGCTCTAATCTCTCCCAAGGAGATAGCAGCGCCCAGCGCGTTCCCCTGTTCTGAGTCTAACTGCAATAACTGCGCCTCCTCCAAGAAGGTATCCAACCCAGCCGGAGGTGCCTTCAGCCTGCTCCGGTAGAGCTCTGTGTAATAGTCCAGAAACTGGTCGTTGATCTCTTTCTGCGAATGAACCAGGTCCCCCGCGGGCGTAGCCAGTCACAGTATCGGCGTGCCCCTAGCATGCGGGTTGGCCAGCCACGCTAACAACGTACCTACCCGATCTCTCTCAGCGTGCGCCCGGACCATGTACTCTCTATAATCAAGGCAGCGAAACCTCTCAACATGGGTGGCCACCCGCTCCCGAGCCGCTAGCACTTCCTCCCTACTGCCCCCCGCTGTATGACTGGACTTCTCCGCCTGTCGCAGTGAGGCCTCCTCCCGATCTATATCGCCTAACAGTGTCCGACGCGCCCCCGCTGTGGATGAGAGGCACACACCTCGTATCACCACTTTGATGGCGTCCAATTCATGCGCCCTGTAGTTGCGGACCCCGCGTTCTCCTGAAAATAATGCTCTATGCCCTCCCGTATCTCCGCGTTAAACACCGGGTCTTCCAGCGCCAGCGGGTTCAGTCTCCATGTGGGAACCGATTGCCGCTGTCTCGACCAGAGGACCGTGATCAAGCAAGGATTATGATCCGAGATAGTCTTCGCTAGGTATTCGCTGCTGCGTGTGAGTTCCTGGGCTCCAGGCGTACAAAGGACAGAGTCAAGGCGCACGTGGAGGTCATGGCGTGCAGAGTAAAATGAATAATCCCTATCCACAGGGTGGTGTGTCCGCCAGGCATCTACGAGGTCCCATTGTTCCTGCCAATTCTTCCGCGTTTTGGCCACCCTGCGCACTACTACCGATTGTGCCAGTGGAGGATGGGAACGATCCAGCTCCACGTCCACCACCGAATTAAAATCCCCCCCCAGAAACACTGTGCCCACCAATAGGGACACAAGCCTCCCCGAAAGCAGCGAGAAGAACGCAGCCTGATCGGTATTTGGGACATAGACACTGCAAAGCGTAACGTCCCGGCCATCGAGACGCCCTAACACAGCCACAAACCTCCCGCCTGAATCCACCATCGTCGTCATGGGTTGAAAGGGGACACCTGCGCGCACCCAGATCAGAGTCCCCCTAGCATACGCAGAATAGGTGGTATAGAAGAGTTGCCCCCTCCATCGCCGCTGCAGCGCCTGCCCTTCCGCCTGAGTTAAATGTGTCTCCTGTAAAAAGGCCAGCTGGACCCCCCTACGGACCAAATACGCATGCACCTTATATCGCTTCCTCATCGAGTTGAGCCCCCGCACATTCCAAGTAATACATTTCAATTCCAGTCTAGCCGCCATCAGTAGGTCTATATCTAAGTCCAACCCCACACAACCCTGCCGGCACACTGACAACCCCCTTCAATGTGTAACAAAACCAACCAACCCCCAGCCCACCCTCCCCCAGAACAGGCGCCAAACAGTTGTTACCCATCCAAACCCAACCCCCCCGTCAACGAGGGGAACTCTGGTAACCACCAGAGACTCACAAACTATGTGAGGTAGAGGGGTGACCCCACACCCGCCATGCCGGACAGCAAGAGACCCACCACACCGTGAAAGGCCGATCTCGTAAATGGTAGCCTCCCCACCCCAGCAGCGCCTCGACCCACTTGTGTTCCCAGTTTTCCAGGACCCCTCATTCCCCAGCAACACCCCCTCAATACAGAAGAAAGCGTTCTTCCCAGTGCCAGGAAATGGTCCCCCAGCGTCCCCTACAGTGTCAACACCACAGGCCGAGCATGCCCCCTTACTGTACTTCGCTCAGCATCTGGAAAGATCATTCGTCCAGCAGTCCATCGGCCGTCTGTGGGGTAACCTGAGGCAGCTCCCCAGGATCTTTCTCCGAACCCCCATCAGAGCCTCCAAAATCCGCTTCATCGGAGCCCACCCGGGAGCCCGAGTCTACCAATGGAGCCTCGTCACCACTCCAGAGATAACCGACACCGCCTGCAGGGCAGCCTGCCTCTCCATCTCCGTCTGTGATGCGGAGGGGGACCTTCTGTTCCGTACATGTTTCCGGTTGCGCCTACTCCTGCGTGGTTTTGGTCGCTGCCTCCGCCCAGTGGCCAGCGCCGTCTTTGCCCACTCGGTACCGTTCCAGCCACTGCCAAGCGTCATCCGGCGTATCACAGAATGTCGCCACTCCATCCACCATCACTTTCGGGCGCGCCGGGAACAGCAAGGAGTACTGTACGCCTTCCTCGCGAAGGGCCCTCTTGACCGCCAGGAAGGAGTAACACCTACGTTGGACCTCCTGGGAGTAATCGGGGAAGAGAGACACCGATGCGTTGTCCACCTTATATGGGCCAGCCGACCATGCTCTCTGAAATGCAGCAGGCGCGCTACCACCGGCCGGGACGGGCGGCCCGGGCCTGGGGGCCTGGCCGGGACCCTGTGAGCCCTCTCTAGTGTATAGAAGTGCGTCAGGCCCTCAGGGACCACCACATCCCGCAGTCATTTCTCCAGGAAAGAGACCATGTCGCTCCCCTCAATATTCTCCGGCAAACCCACCACTCGGACGTTGTTGCGCCTATTGCGCCCTTCCGCATCCTCCGCTCTCCTTTCCAGTTGGCGCATTCTGCGCAACAAGTCATCCATCGCAGTGTCCGTTGCTTTCTGGGCCGGCTCCAGTGTCTCCAGCACTAGCTCCGCAGACTTGACCCGATCAGCGAGCTTGTCGTGGTCCGCCTTCAGGAGGCCTAGGCCCGTCGACACCTGTGCAATGTCCTGCCGCAGCGCGTCTCTAGTGTCCCCTATGGCCTTGAGGATCTGGTCCATCTGTTGTTGTTGTAGCCCCGCATTCTGGCCCTCTGTTGAGCACTGTCCTTGCACCTCCGGTGGGTCTTCAGTCTGGTCGGCCGGTGCCGCTCCTGTGCCCTTTCGTGTTTTCCCCATGGCGCAGCTCCGGGTCTCGCTAATAGCGCCAGGTGCCAGATGCCAACTCCCCGATGCGCTAGGAACCGTGTACCCAGCAGCTCCGTCTAGTCAGTTCACCAGGACCGTGGCCCGGGAGGCCGCCCGTGCATGAAGGTCCAGGCACCAACCCCCACTCCAAATGATGCTGTGGGCCTACTGGTGTCTGCCGCTCCAGTAGAGACACCGCTCGCCAGCCTCAGCGCCCTCCGATTCGATCCACCATGGGCGCACAACAGCCACAGCGCCTCGTCAATTATGGGGTAAGCCAGCCGGGTATGTCCGTATCTGGGGGGGCTCGGTGCGACCCCAAGTCTCTCGCCCCAGTAGGTAGCCAGCCGTGGGGGCAACCCCGAGTCCTCGGGCCAGCCTTGCCACCAAGGGACCTCCAGGAGCCACCTAATGGCCAGAGCCAAGCGGCGCAGAAACTAAGGCACCACCGTCGTCGCCACCACTGGGTAGTGAACCGGGCACCCCCGTCCAAGTCTCGCCCAGCCCGTGAGCGCACCAGCCGCCCGACCAGCGGCCCGCCGGCAAGGCCCCCCAACAGGCCGGGCACCACACACCGCCTCGGGCTCCTCAGCTACCTCTCCTGAGCCGGGCTCCGTGCCTTGCTCCCAGGCCGCGCCGCACCTCCAGCAGCACAGCGAGCCAGGCCTCCAGGTATCGCCGCTCTCCCCGCACTGTGCAGCGCAAGGCAGAACCGCTCCAGGTGCCGCCCCCCTCCGGCGGTCGCACCGCTCTGCGGCTCAGGTGCGATGGGGCCGTGGCACAGCTCACCGAGCCCCACCGCTCAGCGTCACCAGGCGCTAGTATGCCACCACAGTTGTTCGCGGGCGTCAGTGCAGGGCGCCAGTGTCCACAGCCGTCAGGGAGCCGTTTTCAGGCAGGCGCCGGCCTCCGTTCGTCCGCGGCAGCTCCGGCCTCCCAGCCGCTCCTCGCTAATTGAGGCCGGGGATCAGGCAACAGCAGTAGGCCACAGGCAAGATGGCCGATCGACACCAGCGCGGCCCCTCCGACCTCCGGGCTCGCAGCTTCCGCGAACCTCTCCCCGCATACAAGTGCCACCAAGGTGCTCCGCTATCTCTAGGCACCACGCTGGGTCGTCGGCGCCGCCGGGGGGGGTCAAAGTCAGGATAAACACCGAGGCCGGCCCCCGAGCTCAGGGCTCAGGTGTCCATGCTCGGCCGAGTTCAAGCCACGCCCCTCATCAGTTAATCTCTCATGTTCAGTTTTTTACAACGAATGGAAGCCACTATAAAATTTGCCACTCCATACATAATTACTTGAGATTCCATTAACTGCAAATAAAGTAGCGCTGGTTTAACTTGCAGGAATCCCTTTTCCTTTAACAATGGAAAAATAAACTTTCTTCTGGCTAATCTATACAAAGGGCAAAAAAACATGAAATGATTAGTATCCTGCAGTGAGAAGCCATTATACCTACGGGGGGGGGGCATCCACTGGGTTACACCATGTTTTATAATCAGTAAATAATCTATGCAACTGATTAAATCTAAACTTTGTCAATACCCAACAATGGAACGGAATCGTTACTATCGTAAGATATGGTTGGATAGACAAAGTCGAGATTAATAAGTAGTGCCCCCTAACCATAGGTTTTCTTACTTGTTCCATCTCTCGCTCCTGCTCTCTAACTTTAATAAACATTTACTTTAATCCATTTTAAGTCTGCTTTTACCAGGGCCTCAGGATTTGTAAAAATTTCTGGACGTCCCATGTCCTTAGTGATTATTTTAATGTAAGATAGCCACTGGATGTCCCTGGCCTTCTCTAGGCTCATGCAATCCCGCAGTATTGGTGGTTCAATGTGAGGTTGGGGTTCAACCAGATTTTATCCATAATAGGATGGGTGCCAAATTAATCATATCAACAATGTAACCCATACCTAACTCCTGGTGGATCGAAAAGGTGGCTGAAGATTGGGGTAGGCCGAGTAGGGCACGCAAAAATTTGTTTTCTTCATTTTGGATTAGCTCAGAGTTTTTATAACCCCATATTGCAGCCCTATATCTGGCAATGGCGATTGTTTTTGCTCTATAGATGACCAGGATTGCTTCGCAAGGTTTCCCTCCCAACCGCTTAGCAAAGCCTAAAATTGCAGCAGAAGATCTTCTAACAGAGTTCACTTTAGACTTAATTTGGGGGACCCAAGCACCTCTGTCATCAAATACTACACCCAGATATGTAAAAACCTTAACTCTGGAGATCACATTACCATTACAGTGGAAGTTGTTTGTACTATACTTTCTAGCTCCAACTGTCATCACATGTGATTTTTTCACATTGACCACTAGATCCAAAGACTTCATAAACTCACCAAAGAAGTTTAGTAGCCTTTGTAGACCCAGAGGTGTCCGAGCTAAGAGAACGGTATCGTCCGCGTACAGGAGTACAGGTGTCGGCGTCCCTCCCATACGCGGTATATCAAGCGTGGCCTTCCCCAGCGATTCTTCCAGAGAGTTAATATACAATGTGAATAAAATTGGGGCAAGTATACACCCTTGGCATACCCCTCTCCTTGACTTAAATTTTGCAGAGCATTTACCCTCCTGGGTCATTCTAATTGAGGCATATAGATCTTTGTGTAATTCTGCCAGGAAATACACAAGCTCCTTGTCGAGGCCCAGATCCAATAGTATTGTCCACAACCTTGACCTATTAACTAGGTCAAAGGCTGTGGACAAATCCCTGAACCCCAAATAGACCGAGCCTCTAGAGGCAACTGTGTACTTATTTATTATTAGGTGCAAGTTAAGGCACTGGTCTTCGGTCCCTCTACCCGCCCTAAACCCATATTGGGCATTAGAAAGGAGGTCTTTCTTTAAAACCCAGCCATCTAGTTTTGCCAAAATGACTTTCCCTAGAATTTTGAAGGACGAGTCTAAAAGAGATATGGGCCTCTTTGCCCCTTTTTAAATACAGGGATAATTGTTGAGCATGACCATGTTGCAGGGAACCCAGAGCTTACTGCGGATTTGAAAACATTTGTTAGAAGTTGGGCCCAATATCTAGGTTTTTCTTTATACATGTCCGCGGGGACACCATCGGGCCCAGGGGCCTTGCCTCCGGATGTGGTCATGATGGCCTTCTCGACCTCCTCCACCGAAAAAACAAATTTGTGGCCCTGCTTGGATAATTGGGGCAGCCTCAAAAGGTTCCAGAACCTGGTAGCTTCCGTATACAGATTTAAAATGGCCTAACCAATCCTCCTCTGCGATGTTGGCTTCGAGCATACAGTTTTCTACGCCAGAGAACAGAGGGGTATTAACAATGGCCCAGAACCTAGAGCTATCCCTCATTGTCGCCTTGTCCATTAGGGCTTCCCATGCCTCCCTTTTTAGTTCATTTTTGCGCGCTTGCACTATAGCTTTATATTCTTTCCTTAACCGTACAACTTGCTGCTTATCCCTAGGTGTTTTTTTAAGGGCCTCCAAAAGCATTCTATGTGCTCTTGAGCAGTTACTGTCAAACCACCCCTTGACAAGGGTCTTATTTTGATGGGTTTTTACCGTAAGTTCCTTGTCCACTAGGCGACAGATGGCTTCGAATTAGGAGATTACTTCCGCCCCCCTGGCTGGATGGGTCCTGGCAGATACTTAATTCATTTCTAGCCTTTTGATTGATAATATTCGCAAAGTCTTCAGGAATGACTTTGCTCCACTTTAGTCTCCTACCTTGATCTTTGGTTTTAAGGGCGGATACTGCTCCTATGTTAATAGGTTTATTAAGGAAGTTTTTACTGTTGTCTAATTCTAGGATTACCGGGTTGTGATCGCTGAAAACTGATACAACAGCATTATAAAAGATCACGTGACTTAATAATCCCGGGGAAATAAATATATAGTCTATAATTGATTCAGATTCCCTCGCAGAATACGTTACAACACGTTCTTTATTATCGTGAAATCCTGGTTCATAGAGGTCAACCTTTGAAATAAGTTCCTTCAACGCCTCCCCTTTAGAACTATGTTCAAAGTGTTGAGCTACTGAGTAGGCAGGGCCCTCCAGGTCTTGTTAATGGCATTTCAAATTACACAAATGAATATTAAAATCCCCCATTAATATGTAATGGACGAAAGTGGTTTGAATTTCTTTGTATCCATTTAAAAAAGTTCCTAGTGAATAAAGATGCTCATTTGGTTGCCCATCTAGGATAGAATTATAAAAATTAATTAACAGAAGTTTAGCATTATCTTTTCTAGTTAATTCCACTATTAAATGGTTATCAGAAGCGGTGTCTAGCTTTTTGACGGTCCCAGCTATATTAACTGATAATAAGAATATAAGACCCCCTTTATCTCTCCCTGCTGGCGAGCTACATGCAGGGACGAAATATGAGGAATATCCAGCCATCCAAAAATTACACCCCCTATCCCAGGTCTCCTGTAAAGCTATAATATCATATTGCTTTAAAAAATTGAGCCAATTGTCATCTTCTCTTTTGGAACGTAGCCCCGCAATATTCCAGCTCAGTAATTTTACCTTTACCCCCCCCCTGACAGGTGTTTCTTTATTATCATTTATTTGGGACCTACTCTGGGGGCCAACCAGTCTATTTCTCCCACCTGGGACAAAGGGGAGAAACGGTTCTGAAGGGCCAGGGCCTCCGGATTCTTACGACTAAGGTCGCTAGGTGTCTTTGGGCGTAGACCTGTTTTTATGGTGGCCCAGCTATACGTTTGCGTTCTACCTGGATAGGGAGGCGAGATGTGCATTGGGTGCTTCGGGTTAACTGTATTCCTGGCCTGGAAAGGTCTCCCTCCCATAGTACCTAGTCCAGGATCTGGGTAGAAAAAGCCCAATGGTAGTGCTCGAATCCCTTGGTCCTGGGTGTCTAATTGTGAGGCATCCCAAAAGAGATGAAGTGCCTCGTTCGGTTTATCAAAATTAACTATGAGACAATCTTCTTTTGTAGTTTTTTTCGTTCGGCCCAACCATCTCACCCGTCTCCCAGTTAGTATACTACGAGATATATTCTTTTCCCCTGAGCAGTTTTCATCACACCAAGTCTTGATGTTTTCAAGCAGGGACTCAGGTGATTCCCTCTCATCATCAGCGAGGGGAGGGATGTTAACCATAATAGCGACATACGAGGTAACCTCCGGGGGCAGATTAATGGTCGGTTGGGTGATCAGGGGTTTACTTGTGATGGGGCCTTTCCTCGTGTCTATTTTCCCTAGACAATAAGGATCTACCCCGTGACTCAGGACCCTTGTTAGCTTGAATAAGATGAGGGGGTGGTATATTACCGGGGGGGCTCAGCAAGAGTCATTTCCACAGTAATCGGAGGGACTGGGCTCTCAACCGGATTACTGAACTCATTGGAAGATTGAACCCCCGAAGGAATCAGAGTGACACCCGAGGCTACAGTAGGTAAAGGGTCTTTAGCTAACATAAAAGCATTTAGACGTTCACATTTTTTTAGGATCCCCGCAACACAATCTTTTAAAGTCTCAATAATGTCAATCGTAATAGTTGTCAGTACAGATTCCACTCTTTCAGTGAGTATAGTTTCCACCATGTCCTTGATTGAAGATTCGAGGGGGCTCAGGATAACCGATTTTTCAGCCACCAAATCCTTTTTCTTCCCCTTTTTATGATGGCTTTTGCACTGAGTCCTTGTCGAATTTGTAGCCTCTTCTGGTGGGCTAT
This sequence comes from Lissotriton helveticus, assembly GCF_964261635.1. Classification (NCBI taxonomy): domain Eukaryota; kingdom Metazoa; phylum Chordata; class Amphibia; order Caudata; family Salamandridae; genus Lissotriton; species Lissotriton helveticus. The sequence continues at coordinate 513,450,889 of NC_136070.1, forward strand.
TTCTAGGTTCAATAACACAATTTCCAGGGAGGGGGTCTAACAAAGAAATTGCATCAGAGGTGACAGTGGAGCTTGGGCGGTCAATTATAATCCTTGGCTCCAAGGGTACCTGGGGTTTTGAAGAGTTACCCCCCTCCTCTATGTAAGGATTGTTAATTTCCAGTCCCAGTTCACGTTCAGTGTTCGCTATTTCAGTGTTCAAAGCCCCTACTGCTGTAGTCAAATAGGAGATGATACTAGAAGCTTTTCGGGGTACTTTAGCCTTTAACCCCTTCAGTGCTGATGACAAAGCCAGCTCGTCATGGGCGTTACCTGCGCTACGCGGATGACGAGCTGGCTTTGTCATAAACGAGACATTTTTTTTTTCAGCGCACAGCGGGAAAACACGGTAGCGCGGTAGGGGTTAATCCTCCTCCATTAGTAGGTGAAGGCAATTTACGCTTACCCATGTTAGCGGTTTGGCGATGTTAAGGGAATGGCCCGTCCCGTCCCTCGTCGTCCCCGGACGGCCACAGACGGCCCGCCCTCTGCCCGGGCGCCGCCCGCGCGCATCCGCGACGCGGAGGGAGCAGCCGATCTTTAAGCGCCTCCGGGCGCGCTCCGCAGGAAGTGGGCGGTTCAAGCCCCTGTGCACGCTGGGAGCTGTAGTCTTCCCCCACTGCGGCCGTGCGATCTTACAGGCAACGGCGGCAGGGAAGAACACACAGCGTCAGGGCCCCAGCAATGGTTGTAGCAGCAGCGTGGCAGGTCAGTATGGCCCCCTGGCCTTGTGGCGAATGTCCCCCTTTGCAAAACATTACTGCAAACCTGTCGAACACATGTCTGATGTAGTTCTACTTGACTACCAACATGCATAATGGTAGCCTCTGGACTTGTAATGAAATTGCGATTCTCCTATTACCATGACCAGAGAATCAGGATTTCATTAAAGACACGGAGGCTAACATTATTCTAACCCTCCCTCCTGGGAGTGGATTTTAACATCTCTTTGTTTATTGCACTCGTCTTGTTCTAAGAAAATTTTTAAGTGTAATGTTTTGATTAATTTAAAATACAATGCTAATGTCACGATTCGCTTCCTGTGCTGTTGTACCCACCACGAGGGGGCCGCATAGTGGGTCTTTCCAGTCTTCTAATAAGCTTCCAGACCCTCCCCTGCATGCATATCCTGACTTCCAGCCATTTGGACCAATGTTCCCTCTAATTTTTTTCCGCTGTGTGCGGCAGTGGATGGTCTCTGTGCGCTGCAGCCATGGCTATGTGCGCCAGGAACCAGACCTTGCATGTGTGTAGCGCCAAATATCACTCCAAACTTTTGCTTAAAACTCAGAAATGATGGTGCATTTCCACAAATACAGTGCCACGTTAAGGTTCTTAAGGCAAATTTGCAATTAGGATTCACCCGCCATTACATGAATTGATTACACAGGCAAGTACATTTCAGGTTTACAAAAGCACAAGACTCCAACGGTGGTGCCATCATAAGATTTTGCTAAAGATTCTTAACTGGAGCACTGTTCATTACGTGGGTAAATGTTGATAGCCTACACAAGATGACATAAACACAATAAGTTGTGGAATGGAATCTTTTTGCTGTAGCCTGCAGCGTTCATCATCATTTGGCAATTTCAACTATTGCCAAATACTGCGGGATACAGTGCTTAATTTGTAAAACAATAAGTGCCGGGGTTCAAAGCTTAGCTCAGAAGATGTGCATTGTTTTCTGTCTGTGGCCCTGGATGAAAGTTTGTTGAGGAAAAATATGTAATGGTCCTCAGGGTGCAGTAATGATGGATTCCGCAAAGGTTCAGTGGAATCTGGTGCCCCAGAGTTGTCTTTTAGAAGGTCTGGAAGGAGAGCTATCCCTCCTGCTTACATAGGGGAATATTTAGGATAGATATACTCTTTCCATATTAAGAAACATGCAACACAAAACCTTTTTCGCATGTATCTTTTCCCATATGTATGTATGTATAATTCAAGCGCCGGTTTGGGACCGAAGGGGCCTTGCATTTCAGGAAGACTTTGGCAGCATTTACGGGGGTGCCGACATGCTTTTCACCCTGATGGAACTTTAATTTATTATTGAGGCAGAAGCGTGCCAGCCACTTGGTGAGTGAACGATTAAAGTCTTTGATGGCAATATTTGGACTACATTAACCACAAGGCCATTTGTGACGCCCACAGGGGCGGGACTTTGAATTTCAATTAAAAGCATGGTCTTCTTAGTGCGCTTCTTGCCTCATTTCCTGCCAGTGATCAAGAGCTTAGATAGCTCGAAACGTGTATGGCTTCGTGAATGCATGTGGCATTCTGTTCATGTTGCCGCCTGTGGTGCAGTGTGCGGATACCTGGAGGTGTGCGACATCCTAAAGGGCAACCTTGTGGCGTAATATATATATATATATATATATATATATATATATATATATATATATATATATATATATATATATATATATATATATATCCAAGCTGCTTCCTTCTCGTATATCCAAAAAAGAGTCAGCACTCACGCATGGTGCTCTGAGGACGAGAATAAAATCGTTGATCCTCCTCCCGTGAGTGCTGACTCTTTTTTGGATATACGAGAAGGAAGCAGCTTGGATTACAGCGAGGTACGCCCCTCGCAAGGAAGCACCCGTGCGGGAGTGCCCGGCTTGGCGTAACCAGGAAGCCGTAATATATATATATATATATATATATATATATATATATATACATATATACATATATATATATATATTCACTGAAAAAACCATAGGTTTCAGGAGTTATATAGTTAGGAATTAGCTTTTAAAAAACCTTTGAAATTCACTCAAAAAACTATAAGTTTTAGTGGTGTTATAGTTAGCTGGACATTTTACTCATACAAAACCATTGAAATTGCTCATATATAGTTAGTTGTACTAACTATATTTCGCGCACCCGCAATCCACTGCTGATGATGTCACATATTAGATCATTCATGACATGGTCAGTGACATCACTGATGACATCTCAAATGACATCACTGATGACATCACTGATGACATCATCCAGTGAATGTGGTTGGCTTCGTTATTTAAATATGCATTATATATATAGCAATTTACATTGAAGAATAAGTGGATATATATAAATAAATATTTGGATTGAGGATTTAGTAGCAGTGTAATTGACTGTTTACTTGACCAATTTATAATGTCTCACTAAATATAGTGGATAGTGACTAAACTGTGTGAATATCTGTATCACTTTGTCAGTTGTTGTGTAAACTGATTCTACAGTTGGTTACTAGCTATGTGAAAGTCTATATTAGTTATTGATTAGTTAACTGAGTATTTGTATGGGAGTGTGAAAGTGTGTGTGGTTCGGTGGGGGGTGTGTGACTGTCCAAAGATGTGTGAATAGTTGATTCAGTAGATATATGAAGTTAAAACTACATGTTCTAACAGTTGTTTGGGTGAGTGAATATCTTTATGGGTGTGGTGATGAGCAAATATATTTCTCAATGGTACAGGTCCAACAAACTAGAAAAATAAAAGTCAGTGTATGTGTCAGTTGTTGTATATAAATAAGTATACATAAGACACAATGATTGTGTGAGTGACTGTATGGATAACTGTATACTTGTAATAATGATTTTATAATTCACTAAGTATGACTTACTATCTAAATGAATAGAAGAAGTGGTGTTTGTATAAGTGTTTTGCTAAGTAAATATGTAAGTATGATCCATTGTTTGCATAAGTGAGTAGGATGACTTCATATGTGAATAGGATGCGTGCTGTTGTTTAATGTCGATATAGATGTATAAGTATTTTTGATAGTGTTCTATTGTTCATTGACAGCATGTATGAGTGAATCCATAGGTAAGTGATTAGATGTGTGTATACATCTATGAATCACTGAGTGGATTTTTAGATACTTGTATTGCTGTGACAATGGATTTAAATATGATACTCTGTATTTTACAAAGAGTGATGAAAAATTGTAATAGTGTATGAAAAGGTGTATGTGATTGTCACGTGGATGATGTCATCAGTGATGTCATCAGTGATGTCATTTGAGATGTCATCAGTGATGTCACTGACCATGTCATGAATGATCTAATATGTGACATCATCAGCAGTGGATTGCGGGTGCGCGAAATATAGTTAATACAACTAACAAAATAGGAGCAATTTCAATGGTTTTGTATGAGTAAAATGTCCAGCTAACTATAACACCACTAAAACTTATAGTTTTTTGAGTGAATTTGCAAGGTTTTTTTAAATGCTAATTCCTAACTATATAAGGCCTGAAACCTATGGTTTTTTCAGTGAATTTCAAAGGTTTTTTAAATGCTAATTCCTAACTATATAAGGCCTGAAACCTATGGTTTTTTCAGTGAATTTGCAAGGTTTTTTAAATGCTAATTCCTAACTATATAAGGCCTGAAACCTATGGTTTTTTCATTGAATTCGCAAGGTTTTTTAAATGCTAATTCTATTAGCGGATAACGTTTTTATATATTAAAACTTTTTTAAATCTCAAATGCCTGCTTTGCTAACAGAGTTTTTAAGCACAGGCTCTTTTGTCTCTGGTAGCCATCTTGGGAGACTGCATATCAGAATTTCTTTATTGAAATATAAGAGGATTTGAGAAGTCACTCAAAATGTGCCCTAATTTTTCTTTCTTCAGCACTAATCATAATTTCTATGGCAAAATGAACCCCCTCATTTTGTTCCTTTGCAAATTAAATTTTTAAGTGTTAACACTTTATTCCAATCAAGATGACTTCAGGTGTGCCATACTTTTGTCATAAGTAAGACTGTTAGCGCTCTAGTTGTTCTTTAGAACACTCTGGGACATTCTGTCATTGGGCTATAGTTGGGCTACATCTGGCTGATATTTGGGCTACATTTGTTTTTTTGTGTCTCTGGTGGCCATCTTTGGGCTACATTGGGCTACATTGGGCTACATTTGGGCTCTAACATAAATATAGCCTAATGTAGCCCAATATATATTTTTTCAAAGTTAATTTTCGTAAAAACCACTGGAGCACATATCTTGAGACATAGCAAAGGCACATCGGGCTACCAGTCCCTACAATTTTGCCAAGTTTGGTGGAAAACCATTCAGCCGTTCGGGCTAAAAGTGAGTCCAACCGCCCTATGGAAATTAACATGGGGAATACACGTTTTGGGACCCCCCTTTTATCTCGGCCCCCACTTGACGAATCCCCCTCAAACTTTCAGGGAAGGACCGGAGCGCCGCGAGGCAAAGTTAAGGAAAATTTCAGGAAGATTCCTCAACCGGCACCAAAGTTATTTCCAATAGAATGTTGCGATTCCCCTATGGAAAACAATCCTAACTATTTATACCTGCTGGCTATCGCCAGTAGGTAATATACATATATATATATATATATATATATCCACAACATGATTCCTCACTCTGCGGAGAAAGAAACCAGAGGGACACAATAGGGAGCCAACGAGAGCATCTTTATTGCAGCATGGCAGGCATGACGCATTTCGTCTTCATTGACTTTCTCAAATGCCAAACACCGGAAACTGACACCTGCCGGCATTCAAACGATCCATCTTGCTCCCGTTGGTGGGGGCCCAGCATAATCAACCAATAGTGTGAACACCTCTTTGCAGTCCCACTCCAACTCCCAGCATGCACCATCTGGGCTTGCAGGTAAGTGTTTTGGCTGTTGACTCCTTGTAACTCATGGTGAGTACTGGCGATCAGTGACATGACGAGTGTAGGTGCAGATTAAAATGACAAGTGTCCTCCTAGCACAAAGACCCCTCCCGGGCCCCCTTAGACGTCTCACCACATAAGTGAAGGGCCAGGCAAATCCTGAGACTCCGCAGCAATGTGAAGGTCTCTCCGTCATTGCAATTCTGTTCCTCCTGCCTTTTCTTGTTCACAGGGTCGCATTATCAAAGAGAAACGGCTGAAATGTCTCTTAACAGGCAGAGGATAATAATGGCTTCAGTCTGAACGCAGGGAGCCTGTCACCGCCGTTTCTATCACAGGGCTTGAAAATTCAACAGACTATCGTCACATGCTCCACAGGTGGAGTAATGTCGGACTAGTCCCAGAAGACCTACGCTCTGGCTTGTTTCCTCCATGCAGAAGGAACATATATATTTAAGTAAACATTTTTAAATGTACACATGTAATTTTCGGATGTTGTGCAGTAGTGCTGGGCAATAACGGTGATGTCCTTAGCGAACTAAGTGGCACTGGCAAGTGAGGTGTCTCCTATATGCTGCAAAGGTACAAAGATTTTGTACAGCGCATATCCTGAACTGATGGAGTTCAAGGTGCTGTCAAATGCGTTGATGTAGGAAAGGGAGGCACAGTAAAATAAAATATTTGCCAAGGATCACAGAGTTTCTTGAAATGCAGTGAGGAAGCCGGGATTGATCACAGATTTCCTGGCGTCACATCCCACAATTCAGCCATTAGACTTTAACCATATTAGCACTTGCACTGTGAAAGCATTCTGCATTTTAAATTACCCTCCCCTCCATCCCACCGGGATGCGTGGAGACAAGACGGCAGGCGAAGGGGTGTTGGGAGGGTAGGTATGTGCAATGAGGTGAGAGCGTGGGCGGTAGGGCAAACAGAAGCTATTTAAAGGTGAGCTTGTATTAGGCTCAAGGTTCCATTCGACTCGAGCCTCCAGTGACTTGTCCATCCCTGCCTACAACCCTGGTGCAAAGCTGCTATATGACTGATTCTGTCTCAGCCCACCTGGCACTTTAGAGGTGATCCTGGCTTGTGACAGACATCTCAACACAATTAAGAAAAAAAAGAAAGTCTTAAACATGACGTGTGCTTTAGCACACGCTGTGTTTGACACTGCATTTCTTTTCTTACAGTGCACAGCTGCGGGCTCATTGTGAACCTTTAGTATTCATGTTAATTGTAGCGCCCGGGTGCACTGCAATTAACACGAATACTAAATTGAAAGGACCACAATCAGCCACCAACTGTGCACTGTAACCATCTCCCGCAACGAGGGCGGCGGCGCGAACGGTGTCGCGGGAGTGCGCGCAAATTCAGCACACTGCGTGCCTAGGGCGACTTCTGTGCGCGCGTGCTCACGCGCGCAGCTTGTTGGGAACAGTGATTTGGACACTTATTGGGAACTGACATCCATTCGCAATCCATGCCCGGTTTTGTGAAAGCCAGCCTGCTTATACTTGAAGCCAGCCTACTCATGCCTGAAACTCCATTACCCAGAATTCCCTGCTCATTGCTTTGTCTCCACCCCTGCAGGCCAAGGATGGGTGGAGGAATTCTGCTCACCTGTGGCTGGCTGCTGCTAGCCTGCTCACACCGGAAGCATATGATTACTGTGAGCTCTTTTAAGCCCCAGCTACCTTCAGGCCAAGGTTGGTCATTGTAACTGTTTACCGGTGAGACCGATCCTCGTTTCCAGTGCTCCCTGAGCTTTTGCTATTCTTGTTTCCAGTGTTTCCTGAGCTTTAGTTATGCCTTGTTCCTGACCTGCTGCTGTTTTCCTTGTTCCTGAATTTGCACTACCTGCAGTGCTACCTTGACCCCTGAGCCGTAGTATTACTTGTTCCTGAACTGCAGCAGTTTCCCTTCTCCTGAATTAGCATTGCTAATTGTTTCCTGAGTTTCCGAGCTATAGCTATTCCTTGTACCTGAATTAGCACTGCCTGCAGTGCTCTTGGTTCCTGAGCTACAGTTATTCTTTGTTCCTGTTACTGGGCTTCAGCTATTTCTTTTTCCTGATTTGCATTGCTTGCAGTGCTCTCTTCTCCTTGTTTCCTGAGCTGTAGCTAATTCCCTGTTCCTGAACTAGCACTGCCTGCAGTGCTACCTTGACTCCTAAAGCCTTAGTAATTCCCTATTCCTGTACTGCCACTGCCTGCAGTGCTACCTAGACTCCTGAGCTTTAGCTCAATTCTTGTTCCTGCCCCAGCACTGCCTTCTATGCTACTTTGTTTTCTTGATTCCTTACCCTGCACTATTCTAGTAGACCCGTGTAGCCTCCCCTTCTGTATATCCCTTTCCAGTCCCTGCCTTTCTTCCCAATTCCTTGGTTCCAGTTCCTAGTTTGCTGTCTTTCTATTCTGCTGTCTTGCTTCTGTTGCCTTGTTTGTTTGTTACCTGCCTTCTGCCAAGTGTGCCCTGTGATTTCCATCCTTTCCTGTTAAGCACTCCTCCTTGCTAGCTCCTTGTCTATTGTCCTTGTGTTTAATTCTACCCTCTTGCTGTTACTGTCTTGCGTACTCCTGTTTGATCACCAGGATCCGTGGGCACAGCTGACTACTTAAGTGGTGTTCTTGTTCACTGCGAGTATTGTCTTTGAGTTACATCTATAACATCACCATAGGTATAAGCTCCACAGACCCTGCCTTTGCATGCATATCCTACATGTGGGTATTTACAGTCAGTATCTGTAACAGCAACTGTGGCTGAGAAACTTACTGAGCTCCAGTCTTACAGTGTTGAGCTCCTGAGTGCTTTACCACACACTCCCCTTTATTGTTAATGTTGTATTATATATATGTCTTGCACGTCCGTCCTGGGTGTAGTTAGTCTGAATGCTAAATTGCCTTGTGAGTGCCCTTCCTTTCTGAGTCTTACCAATCTTGTTCACTTGTCCAGGCTTCCCCTTTGGATCCCTTTTTCTCCTCTGACTCCCTGTATGATCCTGGGCAGCGCTGTACCCCTCTTCCTGTGTAAGTTTTCTACCCAGTTCCCAGTCCTTGCCCAAGTCCCTGACTGTGTTCCCCATATAGTCCCGGACGGTCCCTGACAGCTACCATGTGTAGTATCAATTACCACTATCTCTCTTTTTCCCCCTTTACATAGGGTATTAAGTACAATTTCCTAATATTTTGCCCTTTTTCAGATAATTTGTCTTAATTGGCTCACCATCACGATCGGTTGCAAGCAACACTCGACTCCTCACTTTTCTCTGTTCCAAGGAGAGGCCTTACCTGCATGATTCCAGCTTCTGGACTTCATTGCCTTGGAAGAACTTTTTCTTTTGCTCCCACTGCATTTAAAAGAGGCAGATTTCTGTGCTGCTGTTGCCAAGTTACACTTGTTTATTCTAGAGCGTTGCTTTAAGATGTAACTTTTAAGTGGCTGTACTTGAAGTTGCATTAAAAGAATAATGCATAATGTTAACCTCCCTGTCTTTAATGAAATCCAGATTCTCTGGTCATGGTAATAGGAGAATTGCAACTGTCATTCAGTCTGCCCCTCATGATCCCACCTCCTTTCTCCCACCCAACATTTTATTTATTACCAGTGAACGTTTTGCATTGCAAGTAATGACTAGATATGTATGATACATTGAAAAGGCAACTCAACAACGTTAGGCTCCCCCCCCCCCCCAGGTTCAACTCTCCCACCCAGAACACTCACACCGACATAGACAACTAGACAACTCACCCTGCTTGAAAGCCAGATAATGACCATAATCCAGGGTCTTAGTGAAATCTTCACCAACCTCGCTGCACCCCCAAAGCCACTCTGTTTCCCTCCCTTCCCCTCTTTCGCTCAACAAGGTCTTTCCAATGCTCCCCTCCTGAAAGGGATCTCCACCCCCCTCGCAAATCAGACACAGATACCTAAATAACTAGAGATGAAACGTCTGTGAATGAAGCTGCAGCCCTCGCTTCCTCATAGAACAATCCTATTATGCCCATTAATGGTGGAGGACAATGCGGAAAGCAACTAACCATTTTGAACTATACAGAATTGTTGCGGGGCAAGAGTAACGGAGTCAGACACCTTAGTGAGGTATTTTAGTGAAGGCTTTATTTTCATAAACACTTTTCTCCTCCTACTGGTGAGCCTCTCTCGGGCGAAGGCCGCCGGGTCCACCTTGGTGTTTCGTGGGGGATCCAGGCAGTAGGCGGTACAGAAGGGATAAGGGGCCCTCCGTGGTTCAAGGAGCTCCCTCCGTAATGAGGTGCCAAACCGGAACCAAAAAAAGAAAAGAAGAAACACAGGGATTAGGATGGTTGTCCAGAGTCAGTGTATCCGAGGGCCGGGAGTGAAGGAAACCGAGTGCTTGAGTGCTCACACAAGGGCGGCAGGAGTGCTCAGGTGCTCGTGAAGAGGGTAGGGTTTTTTAGACTTCACAGGATATCTACAACTATGTACATGCGGGTTTTACGTGGCAGGCTGGTTGCGACGTCCGACCCAACCCGCTACCCTGCCCCGTACCTGTTCAAGCCACGCTCCTCCCGTGGGAACGTGGCAGTGCGGCTCGTGGGATCGTTGGCCTCCTGGCTTGTAGGGGACGCCGGTGGGGTTCCATGCCTGGCACGTCTCGTCTTCTTCGTCCTGGGTCTTCGGGTTCTCTCTTCTCCTCCACTCGCTTTCGCCTCCTTCTTCCTCCTGGGAAACGCTGTCCGTCCTCTTCCTGGTTCCTCCTTCTTTTAACGTGCTCGGCGCGATGACGTTCGTCAGGGAAAGCGTGTCGTCCCAGTTAAAGGAGCCGTGTCGTTTCCTTCCTCTTGGCTCCATAGAGGCTGTTTCTCCGGTTTCCATTCCTCAGTGCAATACTGATCGGGCTGCTGTTGAGAGGGGACAGAAGCCGGTGAGAGGGGGACTACTGACCACCATTCCCTTATCTGGTCCAGTTCCTCACGAGAACGCCCCACCCCGTCACACAAATAATACTGACCACACCACGGGGATACCCCGAACTGTCAATCGGACTAATCATCTTTCTAACGCAAATATGCTTTAACCAAAGGGGCACTTTCTCAAATGCTCTTAATGCACTGGCACTTTACCACCATACCACTTAGCCGGTAACAAGGACCAACTTACTGTACATCTTATTCGGTAAAATAGGCTGTTTATCTGTACTGATACCTTATTTTAACTTTGAGGCTGCTATTTCAGTATGCTTTTTTACTGATGGATTTATTGTCTTAATATGTATGAACTTGGTTTTATGAATTGAATATTTTTCTGCATTGTAAAGGTTTTAAATAACCATATACAATAAAGCATTACCTTACCTATTAATGCCACCCTCCAATTGAAAATACAGGTGATCACCGGACTGGGATGAGAACAGGCCCCTCCGAAATCCCAGACCACACGCACTATCATCCCCACAGTCCCCCAAACGAAAAAACCCACAACAGCGACATCTCCCATAAACTGCATGCTCATAAACTGCAGATCAGCCACCAAACATGCTTCAGAGCTAGCGGAATCCATCTTCACCCACGACATAGACATAGCATTCATCACTGAGACATGGCTTAATGACCCCTCATTCCCACTCATTGATACTCTTGTCCCCCCGGACTTTGTAATCACCAACAAAGATAGAAAAGATCAAAGAGGTTGAGGCATAGCTATCATCCACAAAAACAATATCTCTGTGATGGAAATAGACTCCTTCAACTACAACACCTTTGAGTGGCTAGCCGCCAACATCAACACCAGCAACAACAAAACACTTATCTGTCACCTTATTTATTACCCCTCCAGGCAACACCACCACCTTCACTGAACACCTGTCCGACCTGATTGCCCACAGCTCTCTCCGGGACACGAACAACCTTATTCTGGGCGACCTCAATCTACATTGGAATGAAGCAAACAACCTGCTAATCCAGAACCTGAAGGAGCTGCTTCACAGCAACAACCTTACCCAACACTGCTTAGAGGAAACCCACAACAAAGGTGCGATCCTAGACGCCATCATCGCCCAGCATGATACTGTCACAATAGACCGCACCCTGCCTGTGGACTGGTCCAACCACCACTTAATCCTTCTCCACCTCACTCAACCAATCACACTTAAACCCCCCACCCAAGACCCCCCGAAATGGAGTAGAAACTTCACTCAAATTAACATGACTGACCTAGAGGGAAGGATTAAATCTCTCTTCACGGCCTCCATGGATGATCTTTCCACAACAGAACTCACCCCCCACTACAACTCAAACATGTCATCCATTCTAGATCAAGTAGCCCCCTTGAAACTAAAAAAAAACAGGAACATCCCTTCGAGATCTTGGTTCAACATGGACATACACAATGAAAGAAAACAACCACTAAAAGCTACAGAAAGACTATCGAGGAGCAATCCCTCATCAAGCCTACTCGAGCAACTCAAAGCAGTCCGAAGGAATTACAAAAAACACAGCAGCGAAAAATCCAGCTTCTTCTGCGCTGCCCTGGACAATGCAAAAAACAGGCCCAAGGAACTGTTCAAAATCAGGCAACAAACCTCCAAACCCCCAGAATCCTCCCTACAGGCCTCCAAGGACTTGTGTGAAAACTTGGCCAACTTCGATGAAAAAATCACCAAGATTGAGCTCTCACTGGACATCAGCATCACCCCTGTCTGCAAAAGCTTCCCCCCAGGTGACAGTATATAGCATGCCCAAGCTCCCCCAAAAACCTGGAAGTCCTTCAACCCCATCCTGGAAACTGAGATCCTCAAACTGATCTCCACCTCCAAACCAGTCTCTCACGTTCCTGACCCGATACCCACCAAACTAACCAAAAAACTGAAACTCTCCTTAGCCCCGTTCTGGTGCAATATAATAAACAGCTCCCTGAGATCCGGCATCGTACCGGAAAGCCTCAAAGTTGGCCAAGTCACGCCACTACTAAAAAAGCCAGGCCTTGATTCCAAGGAACTGAATAACTTCAGATCCATCTCCAATCTCCCCCTCCTGTCCAAAATCCTTGAACAATGCGTCCTCCAACAACTGACTCAACACATGGATAGCACCAACTTTCTTGACCCCCACCAATCGGGTTTCAGAAAAAGCTATAGCACCAAGACCGCGATCCTAAACATCACAGACGACATCCACAAGTCCCTTGATACCGACCAATGTTGCCTCCTCATTCTCCTAGACCTGTTGGCAGCCTTTGACACAGTTGATCACCAACTTCTCATCAAGGCTATACAAGAATGGGTAGGAGCTCATGAGGTGGTCCTGCAATGGTTTTTCTCCTTCTTACACAGCCGTTCACAAAGGATAAATATAAATAACTTTACCTCCGACCTACACCCCCTCAACAGTGGTGTCCCTCAAGGTTAAGTGCTTTCACCTCAACTCTTCAACATATACATGGAGCCCCTCACCACCCTACTCAAAAATGCCAATATACATTTCCACCTCTATGCATTTAACACCCAGATCTATCTAGAAACCTCCTCCTTTGATGACATTCACAGACTGAATGTCACGCTTAAAGAAATCCAACATTGGCTGTGGCTTAACCACTTAAAACTCAACCAAGACAAAACTGAGATACTCCTCATCTCCAACAAAGACGAGAACCCTCATATTGCAGAATGGCTAAAATCTTTGGACGCTCTTAACGGCAATCACACTCTGTCCCACCATTAGGAATCACCCTAGACTCAAAACTTGACATGGCCAAACACATCAAGAACTCCGCAAAGAGAGCCTTCCTCAACCTGAAGCTACTTAACAAAATATAACCATTCATCCCAATCAGTGACCTCAAACAAGCCACCCAATCACTTGTGCTATCCTGACTTGACTAAGGGAATGCCACCCTCACGGGTACAGCAAAATATCACCTTGCTTCCCTCAAAACTACTCTCAATGCAGCAGCTAAAATGGTCACTGGAATCAGGAAATACGACCACATCTCACCAGCACCCAGAGAACTAAAATGGCTCCCAATCGAACTGCGTGGCAATTTCAGAACTGCCTGCTTCACACACAAAACCCTGCACACAGGAAAAACTGAGTATTTGGCTGCTAAACTCAAGAGGACTGGTCAGATAAGGAACCTTAGGAGCTCTAGCACCCTACTTCTCAACCCTATGAAAACACGCAAACAAAAAACTGCTGCACCGTCCTTCGCCGGAAACGCGCCCAAAACCTGGGCCGCCATCCCAGTCGACATCAGGACTATCTAGTCCTTCACAAAATTCAAAAAACATCTAAAAGTTATTTTCCTCAACCGCTCCCTTCCGAATGGATAGCCGCCATCTAAATGCAACTATCTGCTCGTCGTATCTCCCAGTCATTGTAGCCCTAACACTTTCCTACTCCCTGCTATTTTGATTTCTATCTGCTCCACCCCCTCCCCCCTAGTGGTTTTACCCCAAGACAACATGCTCTCTATGAGGTTATCTCAGGACTCAAGGACTACCTCAATGCTGCTCAGCACACTTGGCCCCCCCGAACCTCTGTAGAATACTGCTTTGTTGGATCAGCCCCAAGAACATGTGCACTCTATGAGGTTATCTCAGGACTCACACACTACCTCAATGCTGCTCAGCACACTTGGTCGTTCCGTACCTATATGTAGAATACTGCTTTGTTGTATATATCTTGCTCAAAAACTGTTGTGAAGCACTCCGATACCCTCGGGTCAGGCTAGTGCTATATAAAACTCCTTATTAAATAAATAAATAAAATAAGTATAAAATATCCATCGTTGACACCGGTTTAATAACAGGAGCAGCAGTATATATGACGGAGGTCTATTTAACCCCTTCGATGCTGGTGACGGAACCGTTCCGTCATCAGTTACGGCTGAGCTGTGCTGATGACGGAACGGTTCCGTCACGACCGCGCCCTGTTCTGGAATGTCCAGCACAGGGCGCGGCTAACGCGCCGCACGGAAGCGGTTAATCCATACTGTTGCTGTATTCCTCTGGTGTATCCATTCCTTATTTATTTCATCTAACGGTTGATTTGTGACCGAATTCCTGGCAACACTGTGAGTATTAGACTGTTTAACTCAAAATTAATTTCAACTTGACTCAGACGCAGAAAAGGTGGTTAAATTAATACCTTGCTGATAATGAATATAAGTGCACTTCTTAATTGCTAAACAGTACATCCTGACTCTACAGAGCAGATTCTATAAACAAGATAAGGTAAGTAGTAAAAATTCTTATTTAAACTCAGTTTTATTGTAATGGAATATGATTTTTGGCACGGTTTGTTTGTACGCTTCATTCTCCTATTGGCTGCCTTTCTAAAACTTTTCACTGAGTAAATGTTACTCACTCCTTCAAAGTCAGGAGAAAGTCACGCCTACTTGTAACAAAGCCGTTGTGAATCTGGCCTATTTTGTAATAGCCCTGCTTGGACCACACAGTGCATTCTTTCACAACCTCCAGCGCAGATTAATACTTTGATTTCTGCCTAACTATATCTTTTTATGTTATAGTGAAGAACAATCCCGACTTGCTGCAAGGAAATATGCCCGAGTTGTTCAGAAACTGGGATTCCCTGCAAAGTTCCTTGATTTTAAAATACAAAACATGGTTGGAAGCTGTGATGTGAAGTTTCCCATACGGCTGGAGGGCTTAGTTCTGACTCATCAGCAGTTCAGCAGGTATGCAAAATTTCAAAATTGGGACAATTTTCCGTATCTTCACCGTTGACTTCTTGATATTGACTGTTAAGAAATGCCAAATATGTATACCACAGTATGCTTGACCCGTGGATGCTAGGCATAGGTGAATTAGTCCCACTGGAATTACATGCTACTAATGCATGGCTCATGTTCAAATCAATAGCATGACTTTTAATGGTTTTTAATTACGCCTGAGGTAAAATTTAAAAGATTAAGAAGTTGCAGATTTTTGCCAATAGTGGCAACATGTAGCAGAATGAGGTTTATGTCAGTGACAGAGGGGGAAGTTGCAAAACAGAACTGATTTGCATTTTGAGAAGGTGAGGGTGTTACCTATTGTTGGTCTGGGTTACCTTCAGACAGTCGTATCAGTGGCAGAAAGCTTGCTGTTGAAGGTGGGGAGCGAATGGTGCATGTGGTTTCACAGAGTACCCCAGTCAGGAAGGATGTGGGTGAAATAAAAGTAGGGATGGTTCCCCCAGATTTGTATTTAAATAGGTGGAAATGTGCGTGCCAAGGCCAAGTCCAGTCGTCCATGTTGATAAAAACCGGTACCAGTCCACCTTAGCAAAACCAGATTCCAGGACATAGCTTGCACAAGGTGGGTTCGCTCTACAGGGTTCACACTGCTCTGGAGTCTGTTACTTTTTTTTTTTGTTTTATTTTATTTTTTTAGAGCGAAGTTGACCCGAAGGTACCGGGTAGCAGAGCGATTTACATGAGTACCAGTTTCGTTACAGACTGACACATTCATTTTTGTTAGGCGCAGAGAGATGGAATGATTTGTCCCGAATCATAGGATGTTGAGACTCGAACTCGGTTCCCCAGTTTCGAGGTCGATCGCTCTAGCCGTAAGGCAACACCCTCTCTCCAAATTGAACGCATAAAGTGAACACAGCTTTTCAAACCATTCCAACTACCCTGAAAGCCTTCCATCAGAACTTACTCCAACCCTCAAGCATAACCTAATATTTGCCATGTGTGTGAGGTTCCCTCAAGCCTAAGCCTGCCTATTGTACCAGATTGTCCCCTGTGATATGAATTGGTCAGCTAATTGGACCATCATAGACACTGAATGATGCTCTAATAGTGTACATCCACTAATGACCATCTGGACCTCTGTATCAATTTTTTGTATTGTTTCTGAAAATGTCCTGCTCAGACTTTGATGTTTAGATAAGTGCTATCTAATAATGCTAATCCGGTTTTGATATTCGGGTGCACTGGAAAGTGCTTCCAGAACAAACAAACATGCCTTCATAGCATATGCAACAAACCTCTTGCCAAGTAACTTGCTGCCTTATGTTTATCAACATTATCCCTCACTTCTCACAAGAGTGCTGGAACCTGACCGTGAGGTAACAGAAGAGAGTGCACCCTCCGAATTTAGTCTTCGAGTCCCTTTCAGTCCAGTCTGAGTTGAAGAGTCTAACCCAGATCACTATACCTCTTCAGTGCAGTTCATAAGCTTTTGTAAACAGTCTTGTTGATGAAGTTTAACGGTTATTTGCATGCTGTAGGTAGTCATTGGTTTTTGTGGTGTGAGAATTCTGGCGTGAGTATCAGCCTTGATAAATTGCGGTGTCTGTGGCTCCAGGCAGATGTCCTCATAGAGCCAAATACTGACATGCTTTGAAGACTAAGACAGGATCTTATGTTTTATCAATGAAAATTGTTTTGGTTTTCCAAAAGGTCAAGAAAAATGTCAAATGTAAAAGGCACAGAAAATTGCTTTAGGCATATACTTTGGATTGCAGATCTCTCGGGGGGGTTCTTGCTGGACCGAGGCTAAAAATGTCTCAGGAGGTCAAGCCAGTTCCCTTAATGTTAGGTCCAGCCTGACAACTCATTGTGAAATGCAGCCTTGCATGAAAGCAAGGGGTAATTTGTGTGGATTATGTCAAGGTGATTTGTCAGGATTCAGTGATGTACCAAGGAGAGTGAGGTAGCGGGGTTGTGTGCAGCAGAAAAATTCAGGGTTTTGTTCATGTCGTCCAGCTTTTACTTATTCCTGTGGGTAAGACCGAGCTCACATATCTGTGTGTAAACTCAGTAATCTCTTACGTTCTCTATATATAACAATATGGCGTGCTGGGTAGGAAAGAGGTTGCCAGCCTCTGTGTGAATTAAATAAAGAGTGCAAGTGTAACTGTTCCCTTGTCCGTCCCCGCACAGCCTAGGGTGCAAATGTATTATTTGCACAAATTCACAATTTTTTTAACACAATAGTATTGCAAGGTTCTAAAGATGCTTTTCACACATTCTCTGAATACATTTCTCTTTTTTATTACAGGTGTTTTTTTTGTCATCATCCTGGTATTGAAAGTTTATATATAACAAAACTGAAATCATAATAAAACATCCTATGCTAAATATTCAAAATAACAGTAATCTTTGATGATGTTTTCCTAATGCATTTCGGGATAATCCTATCCCTTTGTCAGGGAAACTAAAAATAAAACACAAATGATTTAATTAGACATACAAGTAGGAAATGAATATGTAAACTCAACAAATATGATTTCCTTTTGATATCATGACCAACCACTGAAAGATCTTATTGTAAAGTCCCATGCTGTTGATCCAGCGGGCTATAGAAAATATATCATAAACTACGCTACCCAACTTCATAACCTATAAACAAAATTCTAAACTAAATATGGACCCATTTATAAACCTGATATATTTTGGGCCTACTGAATCAGGTGGTCAGAATAAATCTATATACATATTATCTACAAACTATATACATTTTTATACATTTGCAGAAATAATATTGTCATTAGAATAAAACTCAACCATTTAAATGACCACCATAGGCGACGTGATCTAGCTAATAGTAACCTACACTTCTAAATAACCAAGACCAGCTTGTTTGTCAAAAGTAAGATTTTATTTACTAAATTATGGTATATAAGTTGAAAGTTTTATAAATGAATTTTATTATCATTAAAGCAAGCATGATTGTAATGAAATATGAGAAAAATACAATTTAAGCAAGTAAATCAAATTTAAAGAAAATATATAAAGTTTAGCATTTCTAAAACCTAATTCCCTAACTAAGCTAAATAGATAGAAATTAAAGTAAAGTTCTATGAGGATTCTTACGTGCTCCACGCAAAGTCCAGCAGCACATCACCCTCATCGGAAAGTCAGAAAGCAGCAGCCAGCCCAACCCTAAGGGCATGACTTTTTATACCTTTCTACGCTAACTAAACTAGCAAAGGAAAGTTTTCAGAAATCCTCGACGTCCCATTGGCTGAGAGTGACAAGTGACATGTCACCCGTTTCTCAAAAAGTTCCATAAAATCATGTCTCATAAAGACCATTGTCTCTTCTACGTGAAGCCAGAAGCTTCCTGCGTTTGCAACTATGTATTAAGTCATCCTCGCAGCTTCCATAGACTTTCATTACACTTCCGCGGATGCCAAGTTAAGGACTGACAAAATGTTCACTTTCGACCTTGGCCATGTCCGACAGAATGATGTCAGCTCATCAGTTTTTGCTTTGTGAATGCAGCTTCAATAAACGTTTTAATTCAGAATGGGCGTCTCGTGACTTTCTGCAGAATTATATGTCAGCTCTTTTTCTGCGGTTCAAATGACTAGGCCCAAAAGCAGGCAACTTATGTTTTCTAGTATAAAACAAACACAAGAAAAGTATTAATGTAAGAAATAAAGTAGATTCTGTATCCACCCCATGGTTTACTAATTAATTAACCAACCCGATTCATCAAAATGTTACCTAGCCATTGCAAACAAATAAAGCAGCGTTTATATTTACCAGTCTCCGTTTCTTCATGAGACCCATATGCACCTAGAATAGTAGAAATGACATCACACAGACAAGGAAAAGCAAAACAAGCACATGCTTCTTTTAAGTTTGCAGCAATTAGTAATGACAAAAACGAAAACAATAAATTATTTTATTATTTTGTACGAACAAAAAGATGCAACATTTATGCACGTTTATGAGCACACATGTTAGTCCCCCCACGTGTAAAGTTTAATCTAAGTTGTATTAGCACGACATATCACAAATCATTAATAATTTTATTCATGTTATGGAAATGTGACTTTGCGAGTTTAAACAAAATTTTGTTTTCTATCTCGCTCCATCAACTCCCTCATCTGGTGATTAACAAATCACCACACCAGCACTCAAAATTTTGGTAAATTAAATTTTTAAGAAATCGATTCAAATTCATTTGTATCAGTAAACCTAAAAGTCTGTTTCTGCATAATCTTTGCAATTAACATGACGCTCTCTATGTAACTCCTGTAATTCAATCTCCCTTTCTTCTTCTTTTCTGAGTTTATAGATTCTTTTCTTTTCTTTCAACTGTTTCTTTCTTTTATGTAACAAACAACCTAATTTGGTCAAAATAAAAATGAATACTATTATAATCAAAGGTGCCAGAATCTTGCCAAGAATTGAACTTCCGATATTATGAAACCAGTTTTTAATTGCTTGAAACCTTTTTGAAAGTTTCCCTGTAAAATCTTCTTCTTCTAAAGGAATTATCTCTGAATGCATTTGTGTAATATTCTTAATATACATTTCAATATTTTTACTTTCATCAGGTATATATGTACAGCAATGTTGGACATGTAAAATGCCACAGACTCCTCCCTCTTTTGCTAGGAGTATGTCTAAAGCAAGACGATCTTGAATTACCATGGATCTAATTGCAATAACTTCAACCTTCACTAATTGAAACCCATCAGCAGTGTCAGTTGATAATCTATCAACTATAGTGGACAATTTTCTGATTCTCCCTGCATTTAGGGTTATACCAACAAAAGGTATTACAGCTTGAAAAATATCTCCCAGAACTTCGGTAAAAGTTTCTCTTTTAGCTCTATTTACATAATTATGAATTTTAAACAATCCTTCTGAATCTCTGTCAACATGAAACACTTTAGGAAAAACAATTCCCACATAACAAGTTCCATACCAATGGTCTGGAAGGTTGTAGTAGGCTTTGTCACCACAAACAAAATAAATCCCAGGAAAAATAGGATCTTTTCCACCTTTAAATCCCCAACCTCCCATAATTTGATAAGTATCTTCACAGTTACTTGCACCTACAAAATAATTATCAAAAAGTGTATTATCTCTTCTAATGCAAAGCTTTCCACTAACTGGTTTGTCTATGTGAATTGCAATATTTTCAAGCATTTTGCCATTTAATTTCTCATCCTCTTGTATTAAGTCATCCTCGCAGCTTCCATAGACTTTCATTACACTTCCGCGGATGCCAAGTTAAGGACTGACAAAATGTTCACTTTCGACCTTGGCCATGTCCGACAGAATGATGTCAGCTCATCAGTTTTTGCTTTGTGAATGCAGCTTCAATAAACGTTTTAATTCAGAATGGGCGTCTCGTGACTTTCTGCAGAATTATATGTCAGCTCTTTTTCTGCGGTTCAAATGACTAGGCCCAAAAGCAGGCAACTTATGTTTTCTAGTATAAAACAAACACAAGAAAAGTATTAATGTAAGAAATAAAGTAGATTCTGTATCCACCCCATGGTTTACTAATTAATTAACCAACCCGATTAATCAAAATGTTACCTAGCCATTGCAAACAAATAAAGCAGCGTTTATATTTACCAGTCTCCGTTTCTTCATGAGACCCATATGCACCTAGAATAGTAGAAATGACATCACACAGACAAGGAAAAGCAAAACAAGCACATGCTTCTTTTAAGTTTGCAGCAATTAGTAATGACAAAAACGAAAACAATAAATTATTTTATTATTTTGTACGAACAAAAAGATGCAACATTTATGCACGTTTATGAGCACACATGTTAGTCCCCCCACGTGTAAAGTTTAATCTAAGTTGTATTAGCACGACATATCACAAATCATTAATAATTTTATTCATGTTATGGAAATGTGACTTTGCGAGTTTAAACAAAATTTTGTTTTCTATCTCGCTCCATCACTGTCTGGTGCTAATAATAGAAAATGCCCTTCTCCCAAAAGAGTGAATAAGTAGCTACCTGCTACCTGCCTTTCCCAAAGCAACTAAGAAAAAACAACTAAATAGTTACGACTTGCTTGTACACCACCAAAGATGCATGCAGAACGTATCACGCAAAATGTGTTTCTCCAAAGACTATCTGAAAACATGAAATAATTTCATGGTAATCAAAATCACAACTGTGCTAAATAGAAATTGACACCTGTATTGTCATAAAAATGGACGAATACCTTTTACTAAATCAGTGTACCCAAGGTACCATCTTCACAAATCTTGCTCAAAAACTCGATGCTCTGAAGCTTTACGCCAAAGTGACTCACTCCTCGATCCGTAAGCTGTTACCAGAAGCCACTGCCTGAATACATAAAATACATTCTTCCAGTCTAAAGTTCAAGGCCATGCATGCTATGAGAATGCCTCTATACTGGTGCTTGATGACAAATACCTTCTATTATCAAGGTGCACACGTAGAGCCGTCCTGAAGTTTCCTGCGAGTCCACCGAGCCCGATGCTCTGTAACCAAATGCAAAGCATGATTAACTAACCGTCACCGCAGTTGAAACGGACTCTCTTCATATATCTTGCTCCATTCGCCTCACCTGAGGATTCACAAGAATACCTTCTTGTCTTTGTGTAACCGGAAGTCAAAGTTTCCCGTGAAATGGTGTTCATTTGAGTCTGACTGAAATGGCGAAATAGACGACAGCATCCGTACACATGCTCAACGGTATTTACAAATCACGTGGCGGCCATCTTACGATGTAATAAACCAATCCACTAAATCTAAACACTGATTATATTGACAATGAAATCAAGCAAATGAGATGTTCACAAATGATACTTAACTCTGAGTGCTCTCGATAGGAAAACCCGTTTCACACCCTGAGATCGACTGACGATCAGGATCGTAAAGAACAAAGCTAGGATCTCATGATAATATGACTGTCACATGACTGAGAAGTGACCAACAAGAAGAGGTGTCACTCTTTTCACCGAATCTAAAGGAATAGCTGGCCCGCTATCCCTCAGCTACTGCCTGAAAGTGCAAATCCAATGTTGTGAATACGTGTCAAAAAAAGTGTGACTGAAATAAAAAGATGCAATAATGACCACTGTGGAAAAACGTGACTGTGCATTATCTATCATCATTAAGAAAAAACATTACATCACCCATTGAGTTGTCAGATATCTTCAATCATAAACCCCTGTTTTTGCAACATTTTTTTTTATTTTGGCATGTTCCCATGGGTATGTATTATTGTGGCAACTCCCTATTACCTAAGTGCATCTAAATGAACAAATGCACGGGACTCAAGAGTGAGGGAACCCTTACGTGTATTAAAATGTAGTTAACGCTCTTATCAAAAGACTGTATTAGAGGTAACAAGCCATATCCAACTTGTCATTTAAGCCAATGGGCAACATGGTGTTTAAAAATTGTATCCAAGGGAGGAGGAGCTTAGCGCGCACCCAAGATGGTCGCGTGAGCTCAGAGCTCCCGGACCTTCGCCACCTCCACCGATCATCCGGAACCTTATCCTGATTTAGACGACGGGCTTTTGTGGACGGGACCTTGCTGATCATTTATCCGTTTCCGAATTACGATTTGGCCCCCGGAAACCGCAGATATGGACTTTTGATCATTTTTGGCCTGCTCCGTGGTACTGCCCCGGGCTTGCTTCTTCTGCCAGCCGGGTGGTAATTGAATAACATCGGCCAATGCGAGTCTCCCTTGCCCGGTCTTCTACTTTCAGTTTCGATTCTGGTGGTTTGCCCTCATTGACTTTGCCTTGGTCGCATTGGTCTCCTGCTTCTTTCTACTACCAAGTTATCGTTTGGCGATCCGGACTTTCACTGCTCTTGACTAGTGGCTGGCCCTCGACCTATTCTCCGCTTTGTTGCGGGCGCATCGAGTGTAGCCATTTTTACCAGGTCTCAGAATACCCTCCGGGGCGCACGACCTAAAATGGCCACCAAGCCCGAGGTGGAGAGACGCAAGACCAGACCGGCAACTCGGGGAGGTCCTGTGCAGTCCAACGTTATGGATCGATATACCCTCACAAAGGGCTCTCCGAGTGGCATAACCAAACCCCCGGCCAACTTTGGGGATGAATCCCTGCTGGGTGAAGATCCGTCGTTGAAAGACGTCATGGGCGCCATTGCTGGGATGAAGGCCGCGCTGGGACAACAGTATGAGGCCCTGACCCACAAGCTGGACACGTTGCTATAGATGTTACCCTGATTAGGGCGGACCTCGCAAAGACTAACGAGAAGGTCAAATCCCTTGACCTGAAGACATCTAGTCTTGTCGCCGACGTCTCTGAATTACAGACGGAGGTCGGTAATCTGAGATCCGCCCGTGACCACCTCTCTCGACGCTTGGACGATTTTGAAGGCCGCGCACGACGGAACAACGTCCGGTTGGTCGGTGTCCCGGAGAAGACGGAATCGTCAGCAGTAGACCTACTGGTGGAGGACCTTGTCCTGAATCATCTAGCGCCCAAGGGACTGAGCAAGTTTTTTGCAGTGGAACGGGCCCACCGAATCCGGGTGGCCCGCCCAAGCTGGGAGCTTCTCCGCGCCCCATCATTGCGCGGATCTTTAACTTTCGCGACAGAGATGCGATCCTGCAGGCTTCCCGCACATCGGGCCCTACGGAATATGAAAACGCCGCGGTCAGCTTCTACCCGAACTTCACCCAACAGGTTCAGAAGCAGCGATTGGGATTTCAGGGGGTGAAGAAGAGACTGAGGGACAGAGACATGAAATATGCCATGCTTTTCCCGGCTCGGTTGCGTGTGGTCTACAATGATAGAACATTTTTCTTTGACCATCCTGGAGCAGCTGGTGACTGGTTGGACTCGTTGCCCCCGGGACGAGGGCAATTTGATCATTCGGAACACTCCGGTGGAGCGGAGGGCGGCCCGATGGAGCAGGTATAGGGAGCGCAGCGGCTCCTGGACCAACGTATTGACTTTCGGCAGTGGTTTGACGCTATGCTACTATTGTTCGCTACTGTGTTGTCTTAATGGGGTGTGGGTGGGAGTCGGGTGAGTCTTCCTCCTCTGGGGTTCTTTTCGTAGATTAGTTGTATGTTAGGGCGACAGGCACACTGCAAGTTGGGGTGGCTCTTGAGTCTTACGCAGGGGTGCGGGGTGGGGGGTATGATGTTGTTTTGGGGGGTTGGAGGGTTTTGGTTTGTGTTTCTCTGTTTTATTCAAGGCATGGTGCTGTTGATCTTCTGTGTTGCTGTGTCGCGGCTGGTGTGGGGGGGGACCTGGGATGGATTCTGGGATGGGGGATAGGGGACTACGTGTACTGTGTTGGAACGTAAATGGGTTGGGTGACAGAGTTAAACGAGGGGTGGTTTTACAGTTGCTACGACGCTTGTCTGCGGATGTTGTTTTGCTTCAAGAAACGCACTTGCTTGGTAATACGTGCCACGCCATGAATAGGCGTGGCTACCGTCTCACGGCACACTCAGGTTTCACTTCTGGCTCCAGAGGGGTGGGCATTCTGGTTCGGACCTCCCTCCCTCTTGCCGTTGACGACATCATACTTGATGATAGGGGGCGATATGCCGCCATTGTAGGGCGCTGGGAGGGGAGGGTGATTACTTTGCTCTCGGTCTACATACCCCCAGGCCTTCAAACTACGACCTATGCTGATCTGGGAAAAGTGATCCTGGGAGTCCCCGAGGGTTTGCTTGTAGTAGGGGGGATTTCAACTCAGTGGTGTCTGGGGTGTATGATCGTTACCCTCCCCGTGTACTCGCTAAGTCTCAATCCTGGCTGGGGGACTTCCTGGAGGCGCTGGGGCTGACCGATTGCTGGCGCTTACATCATCCTGGGCAACAGCAGTTTACTTTTCACTCTGGGGCCCATGGCAGTCTTTCGAGGTTGGATTATGTTTTGATGCCCTCCTCCCAGGCCTCCCTCATAGGTGAGGTGAAACATCTTGCTAGGGGTATTTCGGATCACTCCCCACTATGGTTGGTTGTGAATGCACGTCTGGGATCGGAAGGTCGGGTTGCCCCGATCAACCCATGGTACCTCCGTGATCCTAAGATTAGACTGGAACTACTTCAAGCGATCGATCATTATTTTGCGGAAAATGTGGGTTCAGTATCCTCTTCTGTCTCCTTGTGGGAGGCGTATAAAGCTGTCATTCGGGGACAGGCCCTCTCATCGATTGGCAATGTTAAGAGATGTAAGCGTGAGGAGGTTGTCCGTCTTGAGACTGAACTTACCATTCTTGAGGGAGAATTGGAATCTGGGGTTTCCCCTGAGAGGCTGCACTTGTTGGATCTGAAACAGCATGAATATAGAGCACTAGTGACTGACGCAGCGAAGGAGATGGGTCGTGAACAGCAGGGGCGTCTGTATGATGTGGGAGATAAGGCTGGGAAATTGCTTGCTTGGTTGGATAGGAGAGAATGCGCGAGTCGAGTTGTTCCTGTCATAGTTGATTTGAATGGTGACAGTATCACTGACCCCGCTGGAATCGTTACGCGGTTTGTCGAGTATTTTCGGGTGGTGTACTCCCCTGTGTCCGATAGACCTGAACAGGACTCCCACTTGCTTCTACGCGATATCTCGCTGCCATGCTTGTCTGACCCGGAGCGGGATCTGCTGGAAGCCCCGCCCACGGTTGATGAAATTGCGACCGCTATCCGCTCGATTCGCTCCGGGAAGGCCTCGGGCCCTAATGGACTCCCCATCGAGCTTTACAAGCTCCGTCCGGATGTACTGGCGCCGTATCTGCGATCGATGTTCTTGGAATCACTGGAGAAAGGGTCTCTTCCTCCCGATCAGAGATTGGCCTCCATAGTGGTTATCCATAAGGAGGGAAAGCCGCGTGACCGCTGCGAATCTTTCAGACCCATTTCTCTGATTAATGCTGAACCCAAAATCCTGGCCAAAGTTCTTGCTACTCGTTTGGTGTCTGTTATAGGTGATCTTGTTCACCCGAACCAGTCCGGATTTATACCACATCGCAATACGGCACTTAATCTTCGGCGCCTGCATGGCGTCCTTGCGCGAGCGGGGACTCTGCGGGAGTCGGCCATCTTGGCGTCTCTAGACGCCACCATGGCGTTTGATACGCTTGAATGGCCCTATCTTTGGGCGGTCCTCTCTAAATTCGGTTTTGGGCCCACTTTTATCCGTTGGGTACAGTTGCTTTATGCTGACCCTTTAGCCCAGGTAGTGGTGAATGGGCGTGTTTCGACCTCCTTTGCGCTTGGTAGGGGTACGCGTCAGGGCTGTCCTCTATCCCCACTTTTGTTTGCCCTTGCTTTGGAGCCACTGGCGGCTTGGTTGAGATGGGAACCATTCTTGAAAGGTATTAGATGGTCTCCGGAATTTGAAGACCGTATATCTCTGTATGCAGATGATATACTCTTGTACCTTGCGTCGCCCCGGAAGTCGTTGATCGTCCTTTTCGACGTTTTGACTTCTTTCCGTAAGAATTCCGGTTTGGTCATCAATTGGTCAAAGTCTTGTGTTTATGTTCTCTCTGGCGATGCTCCCCTCCTGCCACGTGGATGTCCTATTTCGGTGGTGCTTGAGGGATTCAAGTATCTGGGAATCTTTATTACCCTAGACCCCACGCTTCGTTATGAGCGCATTTGTTGCCCCCTCTCCGACGCCTTCGGGCTGATATAGAGACGTGGAGGAAACTCCCTCTCTCTCCTTTGGGAAGAGCGGCGTTGTTTAAGATGATGTCGCTCCCCCGATTTCTTTATGCGCTTCAAAACACGCTTGACGTCGTACCAGCCGGTTATTTCCGGGAGATTGAAAGTTTACAGCGACAATTGATATGGGGGGCCGTTC
The DNA here is from genome assembly GCF_964261635.1 of Lissotriton helveticus. Classification (NCBI taxonomy): domain Eukaryota; kingdom Metazoa; phylum Chordata; class Amphibia; order Caudata; family Salamandridae; genus Lissotriton; species Lissotriton helveticus. The sequence goes on from NC_136070.1 coordinate 513,478,084, forward strand.
TCGTATTGCCCTTTCGAAGCTCACGCTCCCTTGGTATGATGGCGGCATCGCACTCCCGGACATCCGTCGCTATTATTGGGCCTCTCAGTTAGGGGCCATCAACCACTGCACATATGCTCATTCACTGAACCCGGCCTTTGCGATGGATAAATGGTTACTACCCGGTGGCGATTACAACAGGGCTTTATACGCGAAGTCAGCCGGCGGATCTCTTACGGGTCCCACTAATGCAGCGGTGCAGGTGTGGTATCAGGCTACGGCGGCCACGGGATGGGCTGACAGGCTGACCCGTGCTACTCCACTCTATGCTTCGGACAAGCTTGGCTCCCTTTGACAGTCGAAGGGATTCGATCGGTGGGACATGATTGGGATCAGCAGGGTCGATGATGTGTGGATCAAGGGTAGGGTCAAGACGTTTGAGGAATTGAAAGTTGAGTATGGGCTGAATGACAAAGAATCCTTTAGATATGCGCAAGTCCGGCACGCAATCTTGTCTGTTTTTCCCCTAGGCTCGGACGTGCCGGAAGCATCCCCGCTTGAAGATCGGATACTGGATGGGCATGTCCCTGATAGCACGATCTCGCTCATCTATAAAAAATTGATTAATACCAGGATTGATCTATTGGATGGCCTTCGAGGGTTGTGGACCAATGATGGTCTGGAACTCGATGATGAAGACTGGCAGGCCGCGATCTCTTCCCCGAAAGAGGTGGCTATCCCGGCACGCCTTCGGTTTGTCCAACTCAAAATTCTGCATAGGGTGTATGTAACTGGTCCGCGTCTTGTGCGCATGGGGTTCTCGGCGGATGGATTGTGCAGGCGTGGCTGCGGTATGGTGGCCACATTTCTCCATATTATTTGGGAATGTCCTGCTGTGCTGCGCTATTGGAATCGAGTGCATGATGTAATGAGTGAGGTCACAGGTGTGCGGCTAATGCCTGAAGCGCGGAGGTGTTTGTTGAATGTCTGGGAGCCGAATGACTACAACCTGGCGCAGCTTCGATGGGCGACCTTGGGTAACATGGTTGCCAAGCGTGACATTGCCCAGCTATGGGGCGCTCAGAGGCCTCCGACAGTCCTGGTGTGGAAACAAAACATGGATTGGTGCATGTTTCTAGAAAAAACAGTTTATGTATCCCTTGGCAGGCCTGGCAAATGGGGGAAAGTTTGGACTCAGTGGAACACGTACCGTGGAGATATATGTGCTCCCCCCATATCGGAATGTAATACTGATTTATCTTCCTCCCAACCTGATGTTTCCTCCGCAGGAATATAGATGTTTTGTGTACTTCTGGTTTCCTTTCCCCCCCTCCCCCCGATTTATTGTTTGCGATGATATCTGATTTAATTCTGTACACCCCCCCCTCGGGCCGAATGGTGACACATTTCTATTGTAATGCCTTGTCTTGTTTTGTTTCTTTGTTTCCTTGTGTTTAAATTCAATAAAAAGTTTCAAAAAAAAAAAAAATTGTATCCACCAGATTTCCCTCTGTGACAACCATTTGGAGTTGTCGCGTTCCGGGTTTCATTTTATCTTCTCCAGTACCAAGAATCTCAGTTGAGGTATGGTATAGTTAAATTCAGCCCAGCGTAGTGCCAAACTTGAATTGGGGTTCTTGGTGCGTATACAGCTTTTATGCTTTGTAATCCTGACTTTGATTTTTCTTTCTGTTTTTCCCACATACGATCTCCCGCATGGACATATCGTACAATAAATTACAACGTGGAATTGCAATCAGCTGAATCACGCAATGTGATAATTTTTCCAGTGTGAGAATGTGAAATGGTAGACCCCGTGATAATGTTATTACAATGCATGCAATTGTGGCATTTTTTCATACCAGCACCAGCTGTTGCTGTCATGCTGTTTGGTGATCTTCGAGTTATGAGTTCCTTCAAGTTCCTACTTCGGGTATATGCAAATAAAGGTTTGGTCTTGAACACGCCTTGAAAATCTGCTTCACATTGAAGCAGTTCCCATTGATGATTTAGATTTTTTTTATTGCACCGATTGAGTAGAAAATTTGGACACAAAGACTAGCCAGTCCTTATCAGTTTTCGGTTTGGTTTGTAATAGTTCATGTCCGGTTATGTTGTGAACTCTTGACTCAGCTGCATCAATTACTTTTAATGGATATCTGTGTGCCAGAAATGTTTCTTTTGTTGATCCATTTGCTCAAAAAATGCTTGTTCTGTGGATGATATACGTTTCAATCTCAGCATTTGGGAATACGGAAAGTTCTGCGTTAAAGGCTTAGGGTGGAAACTAGTGTATAACAAGGAGTTGTTTCAGTCAGTGGGTTTGTGATACACTGAGGTTCCTAGTTTGCCTTATGAATTGGTGATCAACACATCCAAAAATCAAATTTGATAATTATCAATCTGATGTGTAAATTGAATCTGTGGGTTTATGGTGTTCAACTCAATGATTCTGTCATTGAGTTAATCTCTGTTGCCCGACCAAATTAGAAAAATATCATCAATTAAACAATAAAACATTTTTCTGCCACTGTGTATCAGTGAAAATATCATCATTTTCGAATTTTGCCATGTATGAATTGGCATACGCAGGGGCTCCAGAAAACCTCATGGAGGTCCCACTAATTTGTAGAAAAAATTAATCATTCCTTTGAAAGTATGAACGTTGTAGACAAAATTGTAATAACTCCAAAATGAACACTTTATTAGCTGGTACTGCGTTTTGTTGCAATAATGCCCATTCACAGGCCTCTATACCTTCAGAAAGTGGTATCGATGTGTACAATGCGGTCACATTGTAGTGTAGTTCCTATTATCCCAATAGGCTCTGCGCATTGGAATAATACCTTCAATAGTATAGACCTAGGACGGAGGTTAACTAGGTCTTCTACTGACGATATTAGACTTAAAGTTTTGTGTTTGCCAGCTAGCTCAGAGTTCACTAGAAACTTTCTCGAATAGGCAAGGAGGATTTTAACCTCCCTGGATAGACAAGAAGGGATTTAGTTTCTGACAACCATAGAACATGACAACTTTGCTCTCCCCTAATCAAGAGTGTATCTCTAGAGTCGTGTGAAAACAAAAGACAACTTATTTTACTCAGTCAGTTCAGTGCATTCTTAGTTTCACCAGATTGTAGAGAAAAGGAAGAGACGGGCGTGTTCAATAAAAGATGTTATTTATTGATCAGTCTCTTTTCTCGTACAAGAGAAATGAATCGATATTATTGCAATACTTATGGTTAAGTAAAGTGCATACAATAAAAGCAGAATTATAAAATAATACTGTAAAAACATTGATATGGTTTCTGAGCCATAAGATATTTAAAATGGATAAAATAGATACATACATATATACATTTGACTAATCGTACTCAACTGGTGCTTCTAACTACGCCTACCCCGGTGTACCTGACCTAAGCCTAATACGTGGGCGGGAGTAGATAAGTAGCAGTTTAAGTTAAGTTTGTTTTGCCAAGTGACTGACTCAAGAATTCTCTGCAAGGGGTTATTCAGTTCTGTACCTGAGATCTAGAATGGTTGAGGGCTGGTATCTCTCGTCTTTGGTCTTGATATTCCAGCTGCCTGCAAGGGCTGCTTGGAAGCGCCGGAGCTGGATTTCTCGGCAGGAGAAAGGCAGCGTTTCCTTCTCAGCGCGTCAGGAAGGCGGGGCAGCGCCAGTGGGCTTCGCTCTGTGCTGGGCTCCTCGGCAAGTCTAGCTGCTCCGATCTCGTCACCACCGCGTGTGTTTGCTTAAGGCAATGTCGGTAATATTTATACCTGTAAGGTGCCGAGATTGACGTAAGGATGGACATAGATACGTCAATAAGGATGTCATACGAACTGGTCGTTAGCACATTCTTTACTGAAGTTCTCGGTGAAATCAAAACAATGGCTGTAGGGATTTTCCCAAGTTGTCATAGGTTTGATTTGTTTTGAGAACTCCGTATGCCTTATCAGGGGCTGGAGGAATAGTGCTTGCCTAATTAGATGGCAAGCGTTATGACCTAATCAGATAACGCGTTCCTGTGCCGTGGTGTGGCTTAATCAGATAACGGTTTTTGCACCGTGGGATGGCTGCTAGTTAATTATTAACCAGAACAGGGTCAGGAATAGGGGGATCGATACAGAACCTATAGGAATACATCACACCCACTCCACGCAGACTATGTCCATAATTACAAATCTAGGCATAGTAAATATACTAGTAGAGCACGTGTATACCGTACCACCCCAAAATACATTCATATGCATTTTGAAACCATGAAATATATGAAAAAGATAATTATATGCACCATATGCAATCAAGCAGTATAGTAAAGCTAAATTAGTTACGCATATTCATACATCATTATTAATAAGATATGAAAATAACACATGAAATGGCTCTTAATACAGAAGAAAAGGTGCGAGTCCATTTCATCACAAAAATAAAATATTTACGAACATGCCAGTGGGCAGCTAATGTCTCTAAAGTTCCTAAAATAGAATTTTAGTTCTCTAAGAATAGTTTCTACTTTAAGCAGAAGATAAGTGTCCCGAAAAATTGCAAAATATTTTGGGGCCGCTGAAAAAATTATGTTTCGCTGTCCGTAAACTGGAGAAAAAATTGTTCATGATATTTTATTATCAAAGTTGAAGGCCAAATTCAGGGTGTTGGGAATGCCGTGTGCTAGCTTGCTCAAAAGTCATTATTTCTGCTCTGGTGAGAACATCATATCATTCAGACTGTCGAAAAAGCTGTCAACAGCTTCCTGTGAAAGTTCCACTAACTCGGAAAAGGTGGTTACCATGCATTCATGAGCATGATTGCCTTCATTGTTGTTTTGATCAGCATAGCTGACAGAAGGTCGTACCTGATCAATGCTGCTTTCATCTTGAACTTCACTACCCCTCAATCGTAGTGGTGAAGTCTCCACGAATGCCGTCATCAGGATTGGTAGCCGCTGGGGACAGCACAATGCATGAGCCGTTACCGGACCCAACAAGGTTTCTGCGTCCATTGGCACATCCGATTGTAGTGTCAGACAGGTGTCCAACACGCATTCTTCTCCGCATAGCAAGCACCTTAATACAGGTAAAACACATTGTTGCCACATCGGTCTAAATGAAAGAAACCAAGACATGTTTAGGTCTCTAAGCCGGGATAGTCCAAGGATTTTAGATATCCGGTCCCGGTATCCAATGGCTAGGATTGTTTCTTCCTTTGTCGCAGGTGTTTTGTCTGTGACACGGTTTGCCATAGCGAAATAACAGGATCAAAAATAGGATTCCTGCCACTAGTCCCAAAAGGAGAGGAAGTCCGCCAAAGATGGAATGGACGAAGTCTGGAAAAATACCCAGAATGGCTTTGAATGGTGTTAAAGCCCCCGAAAACACTTTCTTAAATACATTTGAGACTCCACTGGTATCAGAAATATTTAAGATTTCGTTCAGGATTTCTGCGAAATGTATGGGGGAATTAGTTGATAACAATGAATGAATCTCTGCCGTTGTCCTTGCAACTTGGAGATCATACGTTTCTTTTGATGACGTAAGCCTGGTCGGCGTCTGAAGGAGCACTGTCTTCATTCTGCTTAAATTATCAATTCGAATAGAAGTAATTTTCAATTTGGGCCATAACCTTGCCTCCCTGTCTGGTGAAGCGCTGGGGAACAATACCCGTTCACAGCACATGACCTTCGCAGTCGTAGTTATGAGATAAGGTATTCCGGGCAGCAAACTACAACATCTGCGGTCTACAATCATAATGTAACTCCCGTTCGATAGTCTCCTAAAGAATGGTTCTATTTGTGTTGCAGGTGTGCCTAGCTGGTGACATGAAAGGTTATTTGAGGACCCTTCACAGGCTCCGTGTAAACTAATACCATTACACAGAAGTGTACCGCTTAGTGACATCGCACAATTATTGCCACTAAGAAACACTTTCTGGCCTTTATTACTGACACATGCATGTGAATAGGGCAGGTTCCATGTTGACTTAATGTACCCTTTTCCCAATTTTTCGTACATGCCAGCCTGTATATATTTTTGGCAGTATTGAAACCAGAAAGTAGATATTGGAATATTAATTATCCCATGTATTATCCATTCAATGACAGGTCGTTCTGACATTGTCAATGGTAATCTCTCGAGGTTCTCAATGCTCAGGATTGTATAATCAGCACCCTTCTGTGCCATACTGATTTGTTTATCAGTAAGGTTAAAGATATTGAATAGTGACGTCGTGTTGATTAAACGCCAAGGCACATAGCCTGAACGCAGATTTTGTAACGTCCAGCCAAGCTGTACAATAGAACGCAATTGGGACTGACCGTGTTGTAACAACAGTAAGTCTTGCGATATTATGTCGATTGCTGAAGACACAATGCTGTCCAAAGAGTATATTCTGGAGGACAGAGTCATTAACCCATTGTCCACTACAGAAAGTGATTTTTCCAAATTAATACGGTCAATTTCCCGTATTCTCTCTGCTGTCTCAATTTGAGTTATTTTCCAGGCTTCGTTATAAGCTGCATATACAGAGGCTGCTATGAAGCGTTTTTGACGCTGTTTGCGCGGTCCCATAATGAAGTCACGCAAGTCAGCACCATCAGTAAGTAAAGTTAGGTGTTGCTTAATTTCTGCCAGTGTGGATGTTTGTAGCCATTGAAGGCAGAGCTTGCCCACACTGTACGTGGTAATTATCCCTGGGTGTTGTCTTTGGGAATATCTAGGGTCTGGCCTGGTCAATGTGAACCCCTGTATTTTGTTCAGGAATCTGTCTTGACAGTTATTAGTATCTGTGGGCCAGATCAACCATTGTTTCCAATCAGGATGTGTTCTGTTTTGGCTTAATATATGGTTTATGTCTATCTCCTCATCTATAGAGCTATTACTGTTCATTGTTGGCTTTGGAATAGACGGTTTGTTTAAATCTTTGATTTTCGCTAGCCCAAGACAGGTAGTTTGTTGAATAGTGTCATTTAAAAATATAATTTGTTCTGGGATCATGCAGGCTCTAAAGAATGATTCCATACCTTGTACTTGCCATTCTTTTGTACCCCAAACACTTTTTACTTCAACATTTTTGTCCCAATAATCAAAACCAAATGTACTCATTTGCTCAAAAAATGAGTCTGAATATATCAATTTAGTGTTTGTAAGCATGGTCTTCGTACCTGTCTTGTTTGACAATTTGAAATAAAATGTTTCTGCATTACTCGTGTTGAACCCTGAAAAATATGAATATTTGTCATAAAAAGTTCTTGAGCTACCTTTTGGAGGGGTTGCACAGTGTTCCCATTGATTATAATTTAAAACATTTCTAGGTTGTGCAGATTTATGCAGATAATGGTTACCAAAGTGATTATAGCAGAACATCTTATCATAATTAGACGAACCCTGCAAATAATCATGTTTTGTAAATTTAGCAGACATCACTAGGTCAGACATCATATCATTAATACTTTCAAAGTCCCAATCATCAGCAAATGAGCTTGGTTTTACAAAGTCACTCAATGAGATCTTAATTTGATGTGGATACTTCAGGATTTCAACCGGACCATAGATTTCATAATCGGTTTTGTCCCATGCTACCCCACCGGGTATAGGATTGGCTGTGAAGTTGACTGAAGAAAGTTCTCTTTTCTCGACGTGTGAAGTTGTGTGTGGTTTGAGGACCAAGTTGATTTTCTGGCTTGCTGTGTCCATTTTAACATATTTTCCCTCAATGAAATGTCCCAAACATAGTACCATGATGAGCCAAAGTATGAGGATAAATGCACCTAAGGCCACCCAAAATTCAATCCATGGAGAAATTAGATAGGTTTCTTTCAGATGTTGAAAAAGTTCCTTAGCTTTATCTTTAAAAGTTTTTGTTGATGTCTGTTTCTTTGATTCACTCAGATCTTCAGATGAATCATTGAAGTTGATGAAGTAGCCGGATGCCGTTCTGTCTATTGTTCCAATTGCTTCTGGTTTAGTTTTTGTTCTAGAAGTTTCCTTCGTTTCATCAGCACAGTCATATGGTACTTCATTGTAGGTTGGTGTGTCTCGACTAAATGTTTTTATTTGGGTTTTTAGAGGTTTAAGTTCAATTGCTTTGTTGCATAGTCCTTGTTGATGTTCTGTAGGCATTTCGAATGTGATTAGCCTCTTAGTTTGAACCTCTGTGTTTGTAGCAAACCTTGGTGTTCTACTACTTATCGGGAGTCCACTTGGCCTACTGTTTGTTATCGGCCACATGATTGTGGTTTTATCAGGTCGATGGATACAACTCTGTTCTCCTTTTTACCAGCAAGAGGCGGTAGTACTACTGATCTTGTCCCGTTGATAGACAAGACAGGAACTGCTTTTCTGTAAGAAGGCCCAAATTCCTTCTTTACCGCGATCTTTTCTCTGACTAGATCCCCGACTTTTGGAATCCAGACAGGTCTTGCTGGGACGGGTGGTTTTTCTTCAGTGGTTGTTGGCTGTTGTTTCAACTTTATGTTGCTCAGGTCTTTCCTTGTTTCGTTTAAGTCCTGCAAAATAGCCAAACGATCATTGATATCAAAGCTTTTTTCTTTAACCACTGAAGTCTGACTGTCAAGATCTAAGATCATCATTCTAGTCCCAAACAATAATTCGTACGGACTGAATCCCCTCAGAGAATTTCTTGGCAGGTTGTTTAGACTACGTTGGACACTTATTAGATGTTTGACCCACCCAGCTCCCGAACCTAATACCTTCGCTGTTATAGATTGCTCTATGCCTTTGGTTTTTTCTTTACACCATCCCGTATCCCTCAGGTAGGAAGTGAGAAGAGTCCCGCTATGCTATGCTCATTTGGCCATGTTTTTCCACACGCTTTAGGGCAAGAGGAAAAAACATTAGCCAAACGTAGCATGCTTCTAGCGTATATGCCATTATAGACTCGCAAATCTTTTTATAACAGTCCAGACGTCAGCCGAGTGCTGGGGTCTACATTACAAGTGGAAACTAGTCTTTATATGTTAATTGGACGCATTATTTTTTATTGTTGATCCATTCTGGAGTGAAACGCCATGGTAATATACCGTTTCTCTCGCCACTGCGATCTCTATTGCAGTCTGGGCAGTTCTTTACAAAGATGTGATGATGCAGGCTCATGCCTGGCCACCAGAACACTGATTGTAATTCTTCCAGGGAATCTTTTAGTTTGAGGTGTCTGAGACCCTCACCCATATGTGCGTCTGCTATTAACAAGCCTTTCCTGTCCGTGTTTGGAATTACTCTATCCCCCACTCCAGGGATTCGAGCAAAAGGAACGGAGTTTGCATCTATTATGTATGTATAATTGAGTGGATAGTTGATCGGTAGCGCTGAGCAGTCGCCTTTTGATGACGTTTTCACCGCCAGCATTGTTTCACCGTCAATGTATTTTACTGCACGCTTTTTTCTAACTACGGAAGCCGATTCAGTTGCTACCGTTGTGGCTGTCTCAGCCAATGAATTCCCTGCAACGTGAACGCCATCACGTTGATGACTCAGTGAGTGTATCACGTGAGTCTTTGGTAGTTCTTTCTGCAAAAGAACTATTTGTTTCCAAAGCACTTTTTGCTTTATTGTTGCACCTGTGTCATCTTTGTAACCGTTTTGAATCCATTTCTGCAAATCGTTGTTATATGATTTGACGCAGTAATATGAATCGGACACTATAAGTGTCGGGAATTCGCGATCTGCATTATCTAGCGCCATTTTCAATGCTATTATTTCAGTTTGTTCTTCTGAATTAGTTTCTACTGAGTGTGTTTTTATTAGCAGAGGTCTCAGTTTCCCTCCGTGCCACACTTCTTTTGTAATTTCACATGTGGGGTTGTACGCTTGTTCTCCCCACCCTGGTGGTTGAGCATGGCCGTCTGTATAGATTACACAGGCGTACTGTCGTAAGGGCCGAATGTCGATTGGCAGAGGGTATGTCATTTCATTTTCTAGATATTTTAATTCCTTTAATTCTGGATCAAAGTAGTATTTTACCCTGTCCGTTGTAATTGAATTCACCCATTGTATCCATTCTGGATTCAACGCTGTTGTTGGTAAATTACATGGGGTTGTTAATGCCTCAAAGGCTGACTCTGCTGTTCTGACTGTGATACGTCTACCGTCAGCTTTGTCTTTTTCTTTTGCTATAGCCGTTTGAACGGCATGAACGATGTTTTCTTTAATACTGAACTTCTTTTCAGCTTCTGTGTACAAGTGTGATTTGTATGCAATTGGTACCTTTTCTCCCTCATTAGAGGTCAGGTATGTGAATCCGCATCTTCCTGGGATGACTCGAATCACAAGATTGCGTGTGTTGTCACGTGTTTCTAATTTTGTTTTAATTAACATGTCTGTTTGTAAAGATCTCAAAATTTCTGTGTATTTTTGAGTCCAATTGATTCTTTTAAAATCTGGTTTTATTAGATCATAAAGGGGTTTGACCCTTTCTGCGTAATGTGCAATGTATGTTCTTCCGAAATTTAGGAAGCCTAGAATTGATTGTAAGTTTTTTAATGTTTTAGGTGCTTGGATTACAGCACATTTCTCTAGGAAATTGTCAGACAGGCTTTTGCCTTCACTTGATAATTCATATCCTAAAAACAGGCTTGTCAGATGGGCAATTCTTGACTTTTTAAAGTTGAATTTGTAACCCTCTGCTGCGAACCCAAGTATTATGGTGTTCACTCTCTTCAAGTGAGTATCCAAGTCATCATCTGTTAGGTAAATGTCGTCGACATAGGATAATGCCTCGTCATCATATGTTTGTAGTAACTCTGATACTCTCGCTGAGAATAATCCTGGGCTGTTCTTGTGCCCCTGTGGTAAACGGCAGAAACTTTTTTGCGAGCCATTTACCGAGAACGCAGTCAAATATCTGCTCTCTGGTGCTATATTTTGACAAAAGAATCCATTAGAGATGTCTAATGTTGTTTTGTATTTTTTGCACACTATGTTATTCATTAGTGCAGCACTATGCGAGTTTTGCACTGCAAAAGTTTTGCAACATGAGTTAAGCTGTCTGTAATCCAAAACAAGACGATATGAATTGTCTGGTTTGGCGACAGGAAACAAAGGGTTGTTCATTTGTGAGGTGCAAGTTTCAATCACCCCCTGGTATTCAAGTTGATCTAGGATCTCTTTTACCTGTTTTTTAGCTTCTTGCTTAATTGGGTACTGCCTCTGTGCAGTAGGTTGTGATTTTAACTGGATTTTATGAGGAGGAGAGTCCTTATCCCATCCTACATGATTTTTATATAAAGCAGGAGCTTACTGCCCACTTTCTTGCAAGTGTATATTTTTTATGAATTGGAATATGATTTGAGAAGGCAGGCATAATTATTTCTTCGCCATGAGGGCACTCCCTGACAAACTCGGGTGGCCAGTCTCGTTCAGCTAGAAGGATGTCATAGCCCTCGGAGAGATTATCCCAAAATAGACCCCTTATTTTTCTAGTCTTATCCCCCTCTATACGTAATGTTATTTCATATATTTTGTGAGGTTTGCTAACTCTGGTATCGGCAGTTTCCACCTGAATGTATTCATTCGTGTCCACTGTCTCCAGATGATTCATAAGGACTTTGCGAGCTATGCTCACTTCTGCTGCGCTGTCTAGTATTGTCTGAGCCCATTCTCCGTTTTTCAGCTGTGTCCTCAGTATTCTCGGCATTGTTGATTACTTTAATACTGGCTACCTTCTTTTTTGGAAATTGTAACTTTTTATTTGGATGAGCAGGTTCCTTGTCTTTGGACTTGACGTGCTCTTCCCTGTGTTCTGATCGTCCTCTTCTTTCCGATTTCTGCGAGGAAGTCTGAAAAGATTGAGAGGGACGTGTATCATTATCTTGATATCTATCAGGTTTCTTTATATTATCCCTATTTCTAAGGTTGTATTTTTTCACAGAGGTCTCCCTTTGGGGAGACTTGCGTCCTTGGTCAGGAGATCTTTCTCTCCGCCGAGGGGACCTTCCTCTGGTCTGGAATCTTTTTTCTTTAGGATTGGATTGTTTGTTTCCATCCCAGTTCTTTTTTTGAGTGAATAGAGTATTTTTAATAAATATTTTTTCTGGACTTTCAATTAGTTGGGGTTTTACCGGTATTCCACCCAAACTATCTCTACCTAGTTCTTCATAGGATTTTTCTATAATTCTGGCAATTTCAGCTGGTTGGTCTGCTATATTTGTCTCTTTTAACCTCTGGCGGATCGCCACATTTGCTGCTTCTCCTTTTATGTTGGCTAGTAATATTGCCGAGACCTGCTTGAAGTCTTTCAGTAATTTCATACCAAGAGTTAAAGCGGGTTCTGGACCGTATTCATCTTGAATTTGTTTTAGCACATCTGGTATTACTGACATGGATGGTACACCATGTGTTTTTGTGTAAATGGAAGCAAAGACTGTTCCCCAAGTGTCACAGTCCTCCACGTGTGGTGCGATTCCCATTGGAAGACAGATAGTCAGAATCCTGTGTTTCTCAACAGGGGTGGTATCTGGAAACACCGCCTCTATTTGAGTGATTTTTTATGCTAGCCAGAAAGGTATTTGTTCCCGTTTTGCGGGTACTTTACCTAGACAGGACTGTATGTTTTGTGGTGTAATTTTATTTGTGTTCCCCTGATGAGGGGTCAGCTGTGGAATTTTAATTGCTGGTTGGACTGTTGAAGTCCGCATTACATATTGGACTAATTGTCTATGTATTTTGATTAACTGGTTTTGTTATATTAAAAGTTCTGGTGCAGGCATTTCTTCAATGTCTGGATGTGGTGTGTATCCGGCTAGGACCGGCCACGTTGCTCCTGGTCTACCTAGTGGACCGAGCCTGGTGATGTGATTATTATGTTTTAGGGCGCCATTAAACAAGAGCAGGTGCTCTTGGAATTTAAGTGGTACTTCCACCTCCTCGAAAGGAGTGTACTCATTAGGAGGTTCCTCTGTTTTGTAATAGTGAAAGTCCTTTGTTACAGCGTTTGCTGCTGGAAAGTGTATCCATGAATAGAATACCTCTGTCTGCCGATATTCGTGTGCCTCAATTACGAATATGACTGTACCACCTCTCGATGTCAGTCCATTTTCTATAAGTTTTAAAGTTATAGATTTTCTTATGTTGACCGGGATGAGTATTATATCCGGGTCATTTTCCTGCAGAGTAGTATCAGCTGCTATTAGTTCAGCTGTTATTCTAGCTGTCTCTCTTTCTTCTTCACTGTCTACCATTTTACCGACAGGAAGGTTATTCCGTTTGTTTGCAGATCAGGTTTCTTATGGAAACAAAGATTAGATGCACAATATTTTGGAACAGTGTATCCTTCAACGTTGACTAAACCAAGAACCATACATAGGAGTCTCCTCCTGCGAGGTTTGGCGGATATGACCTTTCACCCACTCCAGACGTCTTTGGAGTATTATGGGAAAAAAGGGGTTCTGTGTGAAAAAGCACGACTGAGTTACTCTAATGTCTTGCGTTAGTTTTATCGCCTACCAAACGTTTGGGCGCCATGTAGTGTAGTTCCTATTATCCCAATAGGCTCTGCGCATTGGAATAATACCTTCAATAGTATAGACCTAGGACGGAGGTTAACTAGGTCTTCTACTGACGATATTAGACTTAAAGTTTTGTGTTTGCCAGCTAGCTCAGAGTTCACTAGAAACTTTCTCGAATAGGCAAGGAGGATTTTAACCTCCCTGGATAGACAAGAAGGGATTTAGTTTCTGACAACCATAGAACATGACAACTTTGCTCTCCCCTAATCAAGAGTGTATCTCTAGAGTCGTGTGAAAACAAAAGACAACTTATTTTACTCAGTCAGTTCAGTGCATTCTTAGTTTCACCAGATTGTAGAGAAAAGGAAGAGACGGGCGTGTTCAATAAAAGATGTTATTTATTGATCAGTCTCTTTTCTCGTACAAGAGAAATGAATCGATATTATTGCAATACTTATGGTTAAGTAAAGTGCATACAATAAAAGCAGAATTATAAAATAATACTGTAAAAACATTGATATGGTTTCTGAGCCATAAGATATTTAAAATGGATAAAATAGATACATACATATATACATTTGACTAATCGTACTCAACTGGTGCTTCTAACTACGCCTACCCCGGTGTACCTGACCTAAGCCTAATACGTGGGCGGGAGTAGATAAGTAGCAGTTTAAGTTAAGTTTGTTTTGCCAAGTGACTGACTCAAGAATTCTCTGCAAGGGGTTATTCAGTTCTGTACCTGAGATCTAGAATGGTTGAGGGCTGGTATCTCTCGTCTTTGGTCTTGATATTCCAGCTGCCTGCAAGGGCTGCTTGGAAGCGCCGGAGCTGGATTTCTCGGCAGGAGAAAGGCAGCGTTTCCTTCTCAGCGCGTCAGGAAGGCGGGGCAGCGCCAGTGGGCTTCGCTCTGTGCTGGGCTCCTCGGCAAGTCTAGCTGCTCCGATCTCGTCACCACCGCGTGTGTTTGCTTAAGGCAATGTTGGTAATATTTATACCTGTAAGGTGCCGAGATTGACGTAAGGATGGACATAGATACGTCAATAAGGATGTCATACGAACTGGTCGTTAGCACATTCTTTACTGAAGTTCTCGGTGAAATCAAAACAATGGCTGTAGGGATTTTCCCAGGTTGTCATAGGTTTGATTTGTTTTGAGAACTCCGTATGCCTTATCAGGGGCTGGAGGAATAGTGCTTGCCTAATTAGATGGCAAGCGTTATGACCTAATCAGATAACGCGTTCCTGTGCCGTTGTGTGGCTTAATCAGATAACGGTTTTTGCACCGTGGGATGGCTGCTAGTTAATTATTAACCAGAACAGGGTCAGGAATAGGGGGATCGATACAGAACCTATAGGAATACATCACAACATCAATTGTGCACAAGATCACATTAGCAGTATCTCTGTTATCTGTTTGTTGCAGTAGTTGCAAGAAATGTGTGGTATCACAAATTTATGTTTACCAATCTTGCACGAAGGGTTGCAGAAACTGGTCAATGTACCTTCCTAATGATTCAAAAATGGACCTGCATCCACTAACAATTGGTCTGAATGGTGGGGTAGTTAAATGCTTGTGAATTTTTGGAAACATGTAAAGTTTGGGGCATCTAGGATAATCCGTTGACAAATATTTTAGGGTATTGTTATTGATCCATTGCATTTCCAAAGTGTTCTTTAAAATGTCATCAAAAGTTTTCTTGATTTCGTTTACTGGATCCTGTGTCAGTTTCATGTAGGTCTTTTCATCATTCATGTGTTCCTGAACTTTCGTCATGTAAAAAATATTATCCATAACGACCCGTGCGCCGTCTTTGTCTGCTGTTTGAAAAGATAATGATGAGTCATATGCCAGATCCATAATAATGCAGTGTTCGTGTTTGTTGAGATTAATTCTTGCTTTAGAACTGAAGTTCAATTTGTTCAAATCTTGCTTGACTAGTATTTCTAAGACATCCAATATCTTGTGGGAAATAGGAGCCGTAAATGTACTCCGAGGTTTGAATTCTTGGTATTCCTGTACATCCATGCTCTCCGTTTGATATTTACTATCCTGCAAATTAGGAACTATGTTGCTGAAGAAATGACATAGTCTGAGATTGCGCATGAATTTGAGCACACATATGTCAGGTACAAATGAGGTGCCTTTATTGAGAACCCGTAGTTGCTGTGTATTTAACGTTTTAGATGAGATGATGATGACTAAGGTCTCGTTTTGCTCCTTAAATTCTGGCTGATGGTTTCTCTGACCTCAAAGTGTTTTTTTATCCCGCTTGTGTCTGGTGGTCTGCTTGTCGATGGACCCTTGCCTAAAAAACTCGGTTGTTGTTGATAGGCTGTGTCAGCTGGCGCTGCACTCTCTTCATTTGTAGATTGAGATGTTTGAGCCAAGTCTAAGTTGATTGGTTGTCTAGATGTTGACAGATCCTTGTCAGAGACCACGCTTTCCTGTGATGAAGTGACAGTCCTAGGCAGTGGCCTTCTTTGGGCGTACACCTCTGCCCAGGTATACACCTCATTTACTTTGTAATCAATTGTGTCTTGTTTGTATTCACGCAATTTTCGATCTAGTCTCTCCTTTCCATAGAGATCTAGTTTTTCATTCAAATTCTTCAAGGTTGTTTGCCAAAAGTCCGCTTCATATCCTGTACTTCTGTTTTAATGATGTCAATTGTTTCTTCCAATTCTTTGATAGTTTTGGATAATTCCTCCACTAATGACAAGATCAGATCAAGCGAACACTAGTTTAAAATGGAATACCATGTTTCCATGAAATGTTTGTTAAATTGAAAATGAAAAAAAATGGGCTTGATTGGTAACTGTGGACCCCTTCGTATTCTTTGTACTTTGTGGTACTGAATTAAGGTGGACTCGTGGAGTCTTTGATTCAGAACTCTTCTTGATAAAAATTCTAGCTGACGTAATTGCTGTGTAATGGATCCTCCTTGTGTAGTGAAAGTTTGAGACTCTTGTATGAAGGCATATATATATAATTTGCTTGAGAAGAAGTGAATGTCTTAATATCTGCCCTGTTGTCAGTGATATTGGAGATTGAATCAAACAACATCATCGTTGGTGGCTGCTCTGGCCCAAAGGGCTGCTTGATATGAAATATTCTTGTGGGTAGGACCGCGCACACCTATCTGTGTGTCAACTCAATACTCTCTTATGTTCTCTATATATAACAATATGGCGTGCTGGGTAGGAAAGAGTGCAAGTGTAACTATTCACTTGCCTGTTCCCGCACAGACTAGGGTGCAAATGTATTATTTGCTCAAATTACCAATTTTTCTAACACAATAATATTGCAAGGTTCTAAACATACTTTTCACATATTCTCTGAATACATTTCTCTTTTTTTTCCGTTTTTTTTTGTCATCCTGTTATTGAAAGTTTATATATGACAAAACTGTGAAATCATTACAAAACATCCTATGCTAAATATGAAAAATAACAGTAATCTTTGATGATGTTTTCCCAATTTATTTCGGGATAATCCTATCCCTTCGTCAGGGGAACTAAAAATAAAACACAAATACTTCAATTAGACATACAAGAAGGAAATGAATCTGTAAACTCCACAAATATGATTTCCTTTTGACATCATGACCAAACACTGAAAGATCTTATTGTAAAGTCCCATGCTGTCTGGTGCTCATAATAGATACTGCCCTTATCCAAAAAGAGTGAATAAGTAGCGACCTGCTACCTGACTTTCCCCAAGCAACTAAGAAAAAACAACTAAATAGCCACGACGTACACTAATAATGATGCGTGCAGAACGTATAACGCAAAATGGGTTTCTCCAACGACTATCTGAAAACCTGAAATTATTTTATGGTCATTAAAATTACAACAGTCTCTTCATATATCTAGCGCCACCGCCTCACCTTAGGATTCACAAGAATATCATTGCGTCTTTGTTTACCCAGAAGTTAAAATGAACTGGTGTTCATTTGAGCCCGACTGAAATGGCGAAATAGAAGTGGCGGCTGGTGACATTCGAAAGTGGTGTGGCGAAAACTTCCAGTCGGAGTGCACTGTGGCGAGCGAATGCAGCGAGTGAGCCCAAACATCTTAAGGTGGGTCGGGGGGGTTCTGCCCTGAGAACATTTAGAAAAAAGAGTGGGTAAATGGTGCATTTTCAATCAAATTTGAGCAGCAAGAAGGTTAATAAAGCAATTGTGAATGTGCAGTTATTACATTAATAAAGGGATCTCATATAGGAACATGTAGATAGAAATGTTTCTGAAGCTAGGCCCTGCCAGTGCCATGCACCTCTGAGCAATATACACGCTGTGTGCCAGAAGGGCCTAGCGTCAGAAACATTTCTACTGTTATGTTTTTGAAGCTAGGCCCAGTGCTGGCACTCAGTTTGTATGCTTCTCAGAGGTGCATCACGCGTGACATGGCCTGTAGCTTCAGAGTGAGAAACATTTTCTGCACCAGTCTGCGTTATCACTCTATAAACACTAACACTCTTTGAATAGTGTTAGTGTTTAGAGTGGGAACGCGACCCGAAGATAATTCAGAACTGCTTTTGATGAAGGCGCAAATTTGCTTTGTGTGACTGTCCTTTAATTGTTCCAATTGCCTCTGACGGTTAGAGGAGGCAATTAGAACAGTTGAAGGCTAGCCTCACATAGCAAATGGGTGCCTTCATTAAAAGCAGTTAGTTCTGATAGTTATCAGGCATGGCTGGAAAATTATAAGAAGCAGAGATAAAAGTGTGTGGGCTTATACTTACCATGCACAAGTTAAATAAACAGGCAAGCCTTTATGTAAAGGTAAACTGAAGTTAAAGAAAGATGCAACTAGGTTATCCTGCACTGTAACTTTAGAAACACCTTTTTAAAGACATCTTGCAGCAAAAACGTAAAAATATGATAAAATCTCCCCCGAATTTAAAAAGTGTATTTCAGTAACATACAGAACCATTTCACCTTAGTGCATCACCCATCAGGGCCTTGAGATTTTTTATTTTTTTTTAAGCGGTAGTTTCATACATGATTTTAATTCCATTCTTCCCTCACAACAAACTCAGTAGAGAACTAAAATATAAGTTGGTTAAGTGCACTCTTATGGGCTGTGTTCCCATTATACACAAAAATATTAAACAGGAGAAAGTTTTTCACACTGCACACCCTGAAGTAATGTATTCAAACACCCTTCTATATGTGATCATAAAGATAAAGGAGGCAAAGTGAAAATAAACAAAAGTGTACGGACCCTCCATTAACGATCCACAAGGAATACTTCCTATTTTGTACCTGTAAACAGCGCCACACACCATAAAAAGCATCGTACTCTCTGCCCTTCTACCCACGCATTTAAACATCTAGCTGGTTGGGAGTTTACTCCATCAGGTCACAAACGATTCCCTGGAAGCCACCCGAAGCATCCCCCAATTTGGTGTTTTAGAGGGCAACCTCTGGCAATCTGGATTGGCTTTCCATACTCCCACTCGTTCGTCAAGCCACTTTCGCCACACTACCACAGAGGGTAGAGTTCTTATCTTTCCAATGAGCTTCATTCCTCTTAGCAACCAAAGCTCCACCCATAGCAAATCCAGTTTAGAATCGGTTAGCGCCAAGATCTATGTTTATATGAACCATTCTAGAGTCAGGCTGCAGCGTCTAACCGAGCACAGAACTCAAACAGGAGAGTATTTTCCCAGTTTGTGCCCAGAACCTTTGTAGTATGCAAGAAATCCCCATCCGTTGAGGAGCATCGGAGACAAGAGTGGGAGGTCACAACGCCCATCTTCCACAGTCTGTCTTGTGAGGTATACCCTATGGAGGTACTTTAGTTTAATTAGGCGGAATTTGGCCGCTTTTGCTGATTCTCTTGGGAATGCAGAGCTTCTCCCCACTTCGAATCTGTGAGAGGGCTCAGGTCTCTCTCCAGTGCGAGGTGCAGTCTGTCAAAGGAGTCAGCAGTAATATTTATTAAGAGGAAACTCATTCTCCCATAATTAATTTCACCTCCAAGGGGTTGATCTATAGGAGGACCTCCAGCCTTGAGACGTACAGCATTATTGCATTTCTGAATTGTAGGTAACAAAGAAAATTGACTATGATGTAGATTGTATCCAACCTGGAGGTGTTAAAAGGATTTGAGTTGCATACCTCTCATCACATCCCCAAGGATGGAAATCTCTATGATGTCCCATTTCTGGAATTCCCCCCCCCATTGTAGAGACATGCTGTAGTGCCATTCCTTCCCAGTGCGGTGTTTGTTTAGTTAGTCACATATCCCAACTCATGTTTTTCAACGTGCCCTTCAAAATCATGAATACCAATTTGGTTGATGGGCGGGGGGGGGGGCTTGTTCTGGAGCGAACGATCTACTCTACCTCATATGTGTTGCATAAACACTTCGCCCAGCGCCCATTGTTCAGAGGGGCCTCCCTAGATGTCATTCCACAATTCATTTGCAATCCATAAATGAGAAGAACTATACCATGACTGAAGATCTACAGCCGCAACCCACTCTCGTAAGTAATTTTAAAACACTTTTTCAGAGCTATCAATGGAATTCCCTGATTCCATATGAAGTTCTGCAGAATGAAATCTAAATTGGTAAAGGAACATGGTAACTCAAACTGTCAATTCTGTAATTGATAAAGAAAACTGGTCAGTGCTACTAGCTGCGCCGGTCATCGTGCGGCGCTGAGGCCTGTCTGGGAGAAGCTGGTGTGCTCGGAGGCCACTCGGGCGCCTGCTGAGGCGGCGGTGGTCGAGATCCCCGCTGGGTGGGCGTGTGCTCCTGCACGGCGGCGGCCCGGACAGAGGTTGCGTGATCCCGGCGGATCACGTCGGTGAAAGGTGAGGAGTGGAGGGGCAGCTGCCTCGAGGCCCGGAACTCGGTCCGCAGGCCGGCGGTTGATGTGGGGCCCACGCGGGTGGTGCTAGCGTTGGGCCCCGACTCTGGTGACGTGTGTGCCCCTCCCCCCGATTCAGGCTGTTCTCTGGGCTGGTTTGCAGTGGACTTTGCTGGCTGGCTGGGGCCCGATGGTCAAGGAGCCCCGCAGCGCCTGGTATCGGCCCGTGCATCAGCAGGCCCCTTCTCTCCCGCTGGCTGGGGTGCTCCCTGGGGCCAGGGAGTGCACTCGTGATACCTGCTCTGGGCACGGTGTTCTCGGGGCTGGTGCGGGACCTCATATCGGCCCGTATATCGGCAGGCGATGCTTTCTGCTTTCCCCTTCCCCCACCTGCTTGGGAGCCCATGGAGCTCAGGGTTTACAGCAGTGCACCGCTGGGGCTTTCGACATGGTGGAGAGGGGACAGTGAAGGACAACCTCCAGAGGTGCCCGTAAGGAGGTTCGTGGACGGGGAGGAGGAGTAGTCGGGGCCTGGCGGACACCTGACTGAGTTGCAGCCTCTGAGGGGCTCGTGGGGCCTAGGACCTGCCTGAGACCTTGTGTGATGAGCCACGCTGCCCTGCTTGCCTGCCCGCTGTGGGGTGCTGCCCGTTAGTGCCCTGGGTTAGGGGTTGACACTGCCACCTGGGCAAAGGAGAAACGCACACACTGCGGCCTGCACTGGCCCCTGCACCAGGGCGGACTGATACGATTAGTGGTGCTGGGGCATCCACGTGCTGTTCTGCAGCGGCGCTGCTGAGCCGACGAGATCGTTAGACGGAGGAGGGCGCGCCATCGGCCTGTGTGTCGGAGGGCGGCATACTCCAGCTGTGGCCTGGGCCTGGGCTGCCCGGCGGGGAGTGGGTACTGCTGAAACCTGTTTGCGCCCTGCTGGGCCCTCTGCGGCGCCAAGATGTCGGCTCCCAGGGGTAAGAAGGATAAGCCCCTGAAAGACATGCTACAGAAAGCGGCGGGTCGGACTGCCTCGCAGTCAGATGCCCAGTCCTCGCAGCCTGAGGATGTTGACGCGCCGGCGACTAAGGCCTATATGCGGGAGCTCTTTGCAGCAATTTAGGAGGACATCTTAGAACTCCGTTCCCAACTCTCCTCAGACGTGCGGGAGATGCGGCGAGATGTAAACGCCATTGGGGAGCGAGTGGCGACCCTGGAGGAACATGACTTGGGCACTGCCGATGAGGTTCATCAGCTCCAGCAGGACGTTCTCCGCCTTACGGACCAAAACCTAGATCTGCAGGCACACACCAAGGACTTGGAAAACAGCTCGCGGAGAAACAATATCAGAATTCGTGTGGTCCAGTGGAAAGGGGAAGGGGACAGTTTGCGGCAGTATGTGGGGGTGTTGTTTCGACAAATCCTTGATGAGGGGGATAAGCTGGACATTCAACTGGATCATGTACATCGTGTAAGCCTGCTGAGAGGTGCCATAGCTCCCCCACTGGACATCCTGGTGTGTGTACATGACTTTCAGATCAAGGAACGGATTCGCCGTAGAGCGCGAGACCTCAATCCGGTGCAGTTTCGTGGGCATCAACCCGCTCTCTTTCAAGACCTGGCGGCCTCCACTCTTGTCAAATGCCGGAGCTTCTGGCCTATTACGGCCCATTTGCGGGAACAGGGCATCCCCTACTCGTGGGGGCACCCGTTTCGCATCATCTTTAAGTTCAAGGGCAAACCTCTACAGATCCACTCGCTGGAGGCAGCTTACAAGGCGCTAGGATTGGAGAGGTCTGCTGCTCAGGCCGAATCAGCCGGGTCACCTTCTCAGCGGCGCAGATAGAGCGGAGCACGCCCTTCTGCTCTTGCGGCACAAATTCTACCTTAGTGGGGACAAGGGGGGGCCGGATGTTGGCGCACAGGTTGAGAGCGCGAGCGCAGCAATCGGCCATTCAATCCTTTAGGGACTCTCAAGCAGTGGAGCATACCACTGATTCCCTCATCGTAGAATCCTTCCAGCAGTTCTATCAGACCTTATATCAGGGGGAGGCATCGGACTCCGAGCGGGCGGCAGCTTACTTGGCATCCTGCGTCGTTACACCTCTTATTAGGGCTTCGGTGGATGCTCTGGATGCCACGATACGTATTGAGGAAGTCATATCCGCGATTGCACGCCTGAAACTGGCCAAATCCCCGGGGCCGGATGGCTTCTCGGCCATCTTTTATAAAACTTATTTGGTGGAGCTGGCTCCCTTTTAACGCGCCTTTTCAACTCCTTTTTGAGGTGGGGGAGGTGACCCCTTCCATGTCGGAGGCCGCCATCACAGTTATCCCCAAGCCCGGGAAGGATCCTGCCAAATGTGGATCGTATCGCCCGATCTCGCTCCTTAACATTGACACTAAGCTCTTTGCTAGTATCCTGGCAGCACGACTTAGCCCATTGATGGACGGCGTAATAGATCCTGACCAGACGGGCTTTATCCCAATGTGGCAAGGTGGGGATAACACTAAAAGACTTCTGCACCTCACGGATCTGGTTCACCGTTCCCGCGCGCAGGCCTTCTTCTTATCTATAGACGCGGAGAAGGCCTTTGACCGCGTAGACTGGAAATATCTGTTTGCGATATTGAAGGCCTTCGGTCTGGGGGATAACTTTGTGCGATGGGTCGGCTGCCTGTATGCGGCTCTGAAGGCGGTGGTGCGGATGAATGGGTGCCGATCTGCCCTCTTCCCTATTTCCAGAGGAACACGGTAGGGGTGCCCCTTATACCTGTTGCTTTTTGCGCTCCATATGGAGCCTTTTGCCCAGCGGGTTAGGTCTAACGGGGGTATAGCGGGGATACGGTTCGGCACAGACACACACACAATTAGCTTGTATGCTGATGATGTGATCCTCTCGCTCACACAGCCCCACTCTTCATTGCAGCACCTGTCCGCAGAGCTTCTTGAATTTGGCAAAGTAGCGGGGTTTAAAGTTAACTTCTCCAAATCGCAGATACTCAATGTATCCGTTCCTGCTGCTGAGGTGCAGGATCTGCAACAGGACTTTGCCTATCAGTGGATACATTCCGATATTACGTACCTGGGAATCAGTCTCACCCCATCTATAGCAAAAACAGCTTCTCTTAATTACAAGCTGTTGGTGGACCAGGCGGCCAAATCACTGTCAGATTGGTCCTGTCTTAACTTGTCCTTGTACGGTAGGCTGGCGGCAATCAAAATGACAGTGCTCCCCCGCATCCTGTATCTTTTTCAAATGCTCCCATTTAGCCCTCCACCGGGTGCCCTCCGGAAGCTACAGGGGCTTTTTTATGGAGCAATAATAGGCCACGGCTTGCCTTATCACTTGTCACGGCTCCTAAGTCCAGTGGTGGGATGGGTTTCCCCTTGCTGAAGGCATATTTTCAGGTGGCATGCCTGGAGTTTGTCCTTGAGTGGAATAGGCCTTGGTCCAGTAATCATTGGAATTTCATGGATCAGACGGTAGCGGGGTGCAATATTTGGCGCGAGTTGTGGCTTCCCAGTAAGCACAGGGCTTGGGGTCTTTACTCCTCCCCGGTGACGTCACCGGCACTGAAGGCTTGGGATCAATTGGCACAGAGCAAGGGTTGGACTACTTTCCCGTCCCTTATGACGCCCATTGTGGATAACCCGGATTTCCCTTCGGGATGTGCGTCCTCGATCTTCCAGCTCTGGAGGGAAGAGGGTTGAAAGAGAGTGGGCTCCCTCTTTGACCTTGATGGCCTAATACCGTTTCCCCAGCTTTGTAGGGACTACTTTTCTCTTTCGGAGTCCGATGCTTTTCCTTACTCGCACGTGGCACATTGGGTTACTCAGCCTTCTAACATTGCGTCTATGTCCCATCCTATGACGGCTTTTGAAAAGGATGATTGCAAGCTTATATCTGACTTGTATGCAATGATTATGACGCATCCCAAAGATCTACGTATGAAAGCACAGGTTCTCTGGGAGACGGAGCTGGGGCACCCGCTGTCGCGTAAGGAATGGGAGCAGGTTTTCTATTGTGCGCACCACAGCCAAGGGGCAAGCAGGCACTGAGTCCGCCTGCAAGGTGGTTGCTTATTGGTATTATACCCCAGATCGTATCAAAGCTTGGGATGGGACGAATTTGGGCCTCTGTTGGAGGGGGTGTGGTTCCCCTGGCACTTTGACGCATCTTCTGTGGCACTGTCCGAAGCTAGAGCGGTATTGGAAGGTGATCCTTGATGACTTGGACGATGCCTTTCAGATCACATTCCCCTGAGCACCTGAGCATGCGCTATTAGGGCTTCCACATGTCAAATCGTTTCCTTTGCGCTCGCTGAGGGGTAGACAAATTGCCCTAGCGTTGCTTGTAGCGCGCATAGTCATCCTTGCGCGGTGGGGTTCCCCAGACTCACCTGACCCGAGGGACTGGATTCGAAGACTGTGGCATCTTTTAGCTACGGAGCGGCTTTCACTGAGTATGGATGGAAAGGGGGCGGAATATGCGGAACTGTGGGGCCCATTCCTGCATCTTCTATCCAGGGACTTGAGGGAGGTCACTTGCCCGAAGTACTTACAGATTCTTCAATTTATTCCTCTGGAGCCTTGGGGACCTGCTAAGGTGGTTTGAGCGGCATTGAGGGGGGCCTAGGGGCAGTAGAGAGTATGAGGAGGAAGGAGAGACTGATGCAGAGGTGGGAGGTGGGTGGCAGGGGGGAGATTTGGGGGGTGGGGGAAGGGGGGTTTCCTTTGTCTTTGTTTGAACTTTTTCTTGTACTCAAAAGCGGTAGCTTTGTACCTGCACTGGCTGCTTATCACGGCATAACATTTTCCCTCCCGGGGTCGCCCTCTGGGGTGAAGGCCGAACGCTGTGTCTATTGCTTCTGGACTTCGCTCTGCCGGCCAGCGGATGTAGGCAGCTGAGCTGTGTTCCGAGTTGTTGTACTGCTCAATAAAAATTATTGATTCTAAAATACCACTCCCACACAATGGCCCAAACACAATGAAGCAGGAGACGTAAATCACAACAGCACCTTGAAAGGGGTTTCACTTTACAAAATGAAACGCATCAAAGACTCTCTTTTTAGAAGGAGGCTTCGGGTTTTATTTATGCAATGTTCTCTAATGGAAAGGCTTTCCCAGATGTCAAACGAGCAATATTCAAATATATATGGAGATATATATATATATATTTATATGCAAGCAATAATAACACACTTGGCAAATGCAACAGTTAAATGCATGAATAATAATAATGAATAAACAAGCAGCAAATGATACTGGACGTCCTGCAATACATCAGAAAGATATATACACTAAATATGTCAAATGATTACTTTGGATGTGCACTCTGACTCACTCACACATCACAAAAAAAAAAACCTCAAATGACCCCAGCCACTGGCCACACATCACAATGGCAATAGTCAGAAATAAATCACCTCACCCGATCGTGCACTCAACGTCCCTGCTAACTCAAGCTGGAGGAGCCCGTTGACAGCTAGGCATGGACTCGCGATCAGGACTCAAATCCAGATTCTTCTTGTGACAGTACGTCTACTCCACAAGTGAGCTTCCAAGCTGGCTGCCAAGATTCTTGGGCTTTATAGTCTCAAAACACACTAGAAGGTTTGAGAGGAAACTTAATGGAATTAAATAGCTTCCATGCAAGCATTCGAGGGCAAAAGGAGTTTGATGTTCCCTCTACATTCTCACATGTTCCAGCCTTTATCTTAACGAAGCTTACGAAAGTCTCTGAGGGTCCATTCAACAAACTCTTCAAAACCAAGTAACCTTGAACATGATTAACCTAAACAACTTGCAAACACTCTGGGGGCCTGTCTGTGCATGCAGAAAAGCTCAAGCATGGCGGAGTCAGAATTCAGGATGACATGAGGTCATTTCAAAGCCAATAGCAAGAACTTCATAATACTTCCCAATGTACAGCACAATGCACATTATTGCACCACTGCCTATAGCATCACATACTACATCTCTCAATGTACAACACAATGTGCATTTGTGCACCACAGCTCATAACACTGCACTTCGAGACCAAAAAATAAATTCCACACTTCTCTCTCTCTCTCCTACCTTCAATGGCACATCCCACATGTTCTATTCTTGGCAAGGCTGATCTACTCTGTGATAGCTCTCATTTTAAGACTGCAAGATTAGTTCTTCAAGGGAAAAAAAGGCATAAGCAGGATGTCGCACATTTAGGCTAAGATAAAATAACACACCAAAGTCAATTAAAATGGTGGTATTCAAAGGTTATCAAGTGGTGTCAAACCATAAAAGTGCCTCTAGCACTACACCACCCCAAGTCTTGAAGGTGTGTTTAGCAGGAAAGACAGAGGATTTGGCCATGTTGATATACAGGCCTGTAACCCCTGCAAAAATGCAAAATATTTGGAGCATCCAAAGCCGTCATCCTCGGGTCAGTCAAGAAAAGCCGCACATAATTTGTGTAAAGAGCCACTCTATCTGACATACTATCAAGCCATTTGAACCCAAATTCAAAACTTTTAACAGTTTGCCAGACCCTCCTCCCTAGTGTTGTCATTTAAATTACACCCTGTCTAGAGGTTAAACTGCCTTGTGCAGCAACAAAGGATACCTTTAATACAGACAGAATGCGGAACTACAATACTTATAAATGTTTTTGTACAGTTTTAATTTAATGGGACAAGAAAAATAATTAAATCTCCTTACTAGAACACACGCTAGATGTATTTTAGTAACAAAATATGACTGTGAAACTTAATATATTAACATTAATGTTTTTACATTGAGGAAATGCAAATAGGTAAGCATAAAACAGTGTCCCTCGCTTCTCTGGCTATTTTAAAGCGCTGTGACCTGTATGTTCCTGCCCCAATGCTCCCATCTCAAAGCAATCTCCTTTTCATCTTCAGTTGCTGGAGAGCTACCACAGCCCACCCATGCCTCCTTATCTCATTTGTGCAATAATCTGCAAATTAAAAGCTTGCAATGGGTGTAGCAGAGGACCGCTGAGGCTTGTCCTCAACCGGCGGCAACACTGAGAGCTGCTGCGTCCGCTTTAACGTGATGCTCTTACTTTGTCCTGCCAATATTCTTTCTCTCATTGCATTTTCCATCCATGGTTGCCACATAAGCAACTATTACCCTGATCAATCACAACCTGCCTTTCTCTTGAATGTTTATGTAAAAATGTCAATTTGAAATCTGTAAGAATTTTTTTTAAACTACACTTTTACTTTCTCTTACTCACAATTGATGGTATTGTGGTAGTATGACAGAATATCGACATCAACAATATCGACTTGACAGAATATCCTGTCAAAAATGTAACCCTAAAAAATATTGAGTTTACATACTTTGAATGTACACTCCGAAATAACAAAGAAATATTATGGAAGAGAATATTGTCAAAAACGGTTAGTATATTCATAGTTTAATATATATATATCACAGTAATTTATTTAAAATAATATATTACAAAAAATAATATAAAGTTTTAATACATAATGTAATAAAAAAATCTGTTCTTCAAAAATATAAAAACAATATTTAAACATTTTTAAATACCTTAAATTACAAATAGTATAGCCACTTGAAAGCAAAGATTAACAAACATACACAAAGCATATACGTAACCTAATTTAAATATTAAAGTTAATATAAAAAAGCTAAAACAATTTTAAAAGCAATTCCCTTCATCCTAAAAATAACCTTAACAAGTAGCATATATTAACAGCATATATCACAATTAATGAAAAATAAAATCACTATAAAAAAGGAAATTTAAATCTTTTTTAAAGTGATATAAACATTGAATAAAAAAATAGAAAAGAGCCATAAAAAAATAACTAGCAAAAGTGTTTTACTTCAAATAGTTCAGATTTACTCTTCTAAGCTAATCCAATGCAAGCAAAATAAATACCACAAGCAAAAGTGTTGGAATTCAAAGGAGGCAAAATAAATAATTTAATAATTAAGTAAAAGTAGGTAAAGTGTTGGACTTTGGAGTAATTAGATTTACTTTTCCCACTCCCAGTGTGTCATGCCTCTGTCTGCACACTCTACTGCACGCTTAAGTTCACATTGGTAAAAGTCCTGCGTGTTATATTATGCACACTGGTTTATTGTTACCGTGATACCACATTCATGTCCACTGTTGTGAACATTGTTGTGTGTACAAAACTTCTGTGTTCCTTAATGCTAGTATTGTGAACTCTGCTAGCAGATTATTACTGTAGGAACTCCCTTGATTAGCCCTGTATATGTAAACAGTTACTGTTTGCCACTTAGCCATGTGAGCAATGATTTTTGTGACAGTTCAGTTATTGCAGGGAAAAACTGTTACCACTTGCCTTTCAGTATCCCTTGTGCAATAGAATGCTAGCACATGCAGCACCTGAGTAAACCGCCACACCCCTCCAATGCACATCAGTGAGGGATGGCTATTTAATCGGCCCTGTCTCAACATACAACGCTTGACCTCGTCATTCGGCCGCTCACCTGTATCTCCAGCCCTTCTTCCTTTGCAGACCCCTGTTGTGCCTTCGGTGGCATGTCTTCTTATGGACGGCCCTTCTCCAGGATGTCTCCTTGACACAGCTTCTTCATGTTGCTACAGGCTCTTGAAGGAACAAAAGAACAACAGAAGCTAATTGAGGTATTTCGATGCCTCACGCTTGATGACCCCAATTCCTATCGAACAAAAGTAACGTTTAACTTTACAACTATTTTGTTGTAAACTTATCTAGGACCCTATTTACATATTCCCGATTTATGCCCTTGTGTGGTTATAACAAATCATATCCTTATAAAGGCATAAGAATCATATCCATATTAAGTCATAGCCAATGCAGTCCAAAATAAGGCATGGCTACTCCCATAGACTCCTAGAAAGCACAACGTGTTCTTAAACAAACCAAGCCTCCAGCAGCCAGGGAATTCCCCCTGCTTCTGTATTGATTTGTCCTAGAACTCCTGGAGTCCTGAAAGAACTGCGAGTTCTTAGTGACGTCTTATGTCCAACCTTACGTCAAACTCGGCACCTTCCAGGTATAAATATACCAGCATCTGCCCTAGCAAGACACACGGTGGTTTGGAGCAGATCGGCTATCTACTTGCCCGACGCCCTGCTGAAGCGAGTGCCGAAGGAAGCCGACCCTCCCATTGACGCACTGAGAGAGACGCTGTCTTTCCTCCTGCCGAGAAATCCAGCTCCAGTGTTTCCCAGTCACCCTTGCGGGTTGCTGGGAGATCGAGTCCTGAGAGAGAGAGATACAAGACCTCCTTCATTCTATAAACAAGGTACGGAGCTGATTAGACCCTTAGAGAATTCTTGATTCAGATTCTTGGCAGAAACTATCTTAACTTAAACTGCAGCTCACTTACTCCGTCCCACGTTCTAGGCTTATGTTAGGTACACCGGGGTAGGCGTATCT
Organism: Lissotriton helveticus; assembly: GCF_964261635.1. NCBI lineage: Eukaryota > Metazoa > Chordata > Amphibia > Caudata > Salamandridae > Lissotriton > Lissotriton helveticus. Next base: position 513,507,763 of record NC_136070.1, read on the forward strand.
TAGAAGCACCAGTTGAGTACGTTTAGTCATGGTTTTATCTATATATATATTTTATCGATTTTAAACACTGTGTGGCTTAGAAACCATACCATGCTTTTACAGTATTATTTCCTTTTACTGTACGCACTTTACTTTATGACAAGTATTGCAATTGTGGCAACTCACTTCTCTTGCATGAGAAAGAAGACTGTTCAATAAATAACCTCTTTTATTGAAAATGCCCGTCTCTATTTCTCTGCGCTTCTGGTGAAACTAAGCATGCACGATTGACTGAGTAAAATAGTTATCTATTGTTTCCGCGACTCTGGAGGTATACTACTCATTCTGGAGGGAGCAAAGTTGTCATGTTTATGCGGTTGTCAGAAATTAATCCCTTCTTGTCTATTCAGGAAAGTTAACACCTTCTTGTTTACTCGAGAACGTTTCTAGTGACCTCTGAGCTAGCTGGCATTCATAATTAAGTCTAACATATTCAATAGAGATCTAGTCGACCTACTAAGTCCTACGTCTAAACTATCGTTTATGTTATTCCAATGCGCAGAACCTATTGGGAATATAGGAACTACACTACATGGCGCCCAACGTTTGGTAAGGCGATAATTCAACGCTAGATACTAGAGTAACTCAGTCGTGCTTTTCACACAGACCCCTTTTTCCCGTAAATACTCCAATAGACGTCTGGAGTGGGTGAAAGGTTAATATCCGCCAAAACTTAGTAGGAAGAGATTCCTATGTATTAGTGTTTTGATTTAGTCAACGTTGGAGGATACAGTGTTCCAAAATATTGTGCACCTAATCTTTGTTTCCATGAAACTTGCTCTGCGAAAAACTTTCAGTCAGTAAAATATGACGGGAATTGACGACGAAAGAGATGCTTTAGCAGCTCAATTTTTAGCGGATGACAACTCTCCAACAAAATGAACCGGATGCGATAATCATCCCGGTAAATGTAAGGAAAATCATAACTGTAAAACTTATAGAAAATGGAGTATCACCAAGAGGTGGTACAGTCATATTTGTGGTAGAGGCCCATGAATATCGGCAGACAGAGGTGTTCTATTCCTGGATACATATTCCAGCAGCAAATGCTGTGACACACGAGTTCCACTACTACAAAATAGAGGAATCTCCAATGGAATACGTTCCTTTCGAGGACATTGAAATTCCACTAACGTACCAAGAGCACCAGCTCTGGTTTAATGGCGCCCTAAAACATCAAAATCAATTTACCAGGCTCGGTCCACTAGGTAGACCAGCCGCCACATGTCACGCCTGCCAGTTTGCGTGCACCACTAAAGATGGCCGCTCCGCTCTGCGCATGAGCGAGGAAGCCAGGCCATCGTCAAAAGCCTGACTACCCCAGGGAGCGACGCTTCGCGCTCTAGTGTTTGTGCCCCTTGCGTCGCATCACTTCCGCCCAAGCCCGTCACCCGATCGGTCCAGTTTGTAAACTCTCCTTGCCGGTTCTTTTCTCTCCATAGAAGATACCGGATTCTCCAGAACTGAGCTCCTTGGTAATTTCTAAGCTTTTTTGCTAGTATCCACGCGCCACCCTCGGACCCTGAATACTCCTGGCCGACGCTCCCGCCTACTATCCTGCCAAGTGGACAAAGCATCTCCTTGTCTCTTCTTTCCCCCACAGCGCCGGCTAAACCTCTCCTTTGCTACCTGGGGGGGTGTCCAGCTTGTCACTCCCGGTTCCGCCCATCGGCCGGACTTAGTTTCCGTCGGCCGGCCGGACTAGGGCAGGACGGTCGAGGAGACTCTCAAGGGGCATTGTGGGAATAGTGGTCCGCCTGTGATTCCCTTTTCTTTTCTCCCTCCTTGCCATTATTATCCACTCTTGTTTTTGCAGCACCATCGGACTTCCAGTAGGTGTTTCAGAACTGGCAGGGGTCACAGCCTCGGAGTCATTGAAGAGCTGGTACAGGCGCCTGGCGCTACTTCTCATTATATTCTATTGTGTCTCTACATCCACATGTTGTGAGTGGGTTTTCTTCTTGCACACTGTACCAGCAAACCAATGCCTCCTTAAGATATCGAACTCCTTCCCTGCCCCTCCACCTCACACTAGGGTGAGTCCTCTAATATTAGGTGCCTTTCACTCAGAGTAGGATCACGCCTCTTTGCCTCATTATTACTTCTTCCCCTCTAGATCCTCCACGATAGCTAGTGATGAGATTCAGTTATTGCAGTCACCTGGGGGTACGTGTGGTGGATCAGAACCATAGAAGAATTCAAGATCATCCTTAGGTAAATGCAAACAGGATAGAGTGAACGGGGGAGAAGGGGTGTTTTTTGTTTATACCTGTACACTGTTAACTGTCCCCTTTCTTACAGTGCCTGTGTCCAACCTGCTGGAGCTTCCTGTCCACGGTGTCTATTCCCTTCCTTCCCTTGTTTTGTTCCCTCCTTTCCCTCTTTATCACCATTGCGTGCTATGGTCTGATAGACGCGGTGGTGTGAGAGGGAGGGGTTGGGCATATCTTCGGTTCCTGGCACTCCTTCGGAAACAGCTTGTGGATCCTTACACCACATGACCGGTTCTAGCCGGCTATACACCACATCCTGACATTGAAGGAATGTCAAGCGGAGAACTTTTAGTTCACCTAAAACAACTAATTAAAATACATAGACAATTGGTCCAATATGTCATGCGGACTTTAACAGTCCAACCAGCAATAAGGATTCCACAGCACACCCCTCACCAGGGGAACACAAATAAAATTACACCACAGACTATACAATCAGTCATTGGCAAATTACCAGCAAAACGGGAACAAATTCCGTTCTGGTTAGCTCAAAAAATTACTCAAAAAGAGGCAGTATTTGCTGATACTACACCTCATGAAAAGCACAGAATTCTGACAATGTGTCTACCAATGGGGATTGCACCACATGTGGAGGACTGTGACACTTGGGGCACAGTCTTTGCTTCAATGTACACAAAAACACATGGTGTTCCATCTATGGCGGTTATACCAGACGTAATAAGACAGATTAAAAATGAATACGGTCCAGAGCTTGCTTTAAATCTAGGTATGAAATTACTGAAAGACTTTAAGCAAGTCTCGGCTATACTATTAGCCAACATAAGAGGAGAAGCAGCATCTGTGGCGATCCGCCAAAAATTGAAAGAAACAGATATAGCAGAAAAACCTTTGGAACTTGCCAGAATAATTGAAAAATCCTATGAAGAATTAGGTAGAGATAGTTTGAGTGGGAAACCACTAAAACCACAACTAACTGAAAATCCTGAAAAGAGCTTTATTAAAAATAATCTCATTACTCCAAAAAAGAAGTGGCAGGGGAATAAACAAACCACTCCCAGAGAAAAACAGTTAGAGTCCAGAGGAAGGTCTCCCCCAACGGAGAAATAGATCTCCAGAACGGGGGGCAGGTCCCCAGAACGGGAGCCCTCTGAAAAAAGATACAACCTTAGAAATAGGGACAATTTAAGAAAACCTAACAGATATCAAGATAATGATACACGTCCCTCTCGATCTTTTCAGACTTCCTCACAGAAATCGGAAAGAAGAGGACAGTCAGAACATAAAGAAGAGCGCGTCAAGTTCAAAGACAAGGGGCTGGAGGGAGCAGCCAGGTGAGATAGAACGATAGCACCTAGGGTAGGCCCCGATGTGTCACTGCTTTACCTCTGGGATGGCTGACGGAGATGTTGTTGTGGGTGGGGGGGATAAAAGCAGATACGTACAACGACTTTTCGACCATGGTCCCCGTGGGACGTGCACCGTGCTTTTCCTATTGAATGTAATAACATGCCGCCCGGCCCCCGGGATGCGGGCTGAATGGCTGTGTACAGTTTGGACTTCTTAGTGGACGAGGGGATGTCACGAGTGCACTGGTTGATTGATTGTTTCCTGTGGTTTCTAATTCTGCAATAAAAATATATTTGAAAAAAAAAAAAAAAAAAGTTCAAAGACAAGGAACCTGCTCATCAAAGTAAAAAACTTACAATTTCCCAAAAAGAAGGTAGCCAGTATTAATATAAAACATGCCGAGAATTCTGAGGACACAACTCAAGAACGGAGAATGGGCCCAGACAATGCTAGACAGCGCAGCAGAAGTGACCATAGCTCGCAAGATCCTGATGAATCTTCTGGAGACAGTGGACACGAATGAATACGTTCAACTGGAAACTGCAGACACCAGAGTTAGTGTGCCCCATAAGTTATATGAAATAACATTACGTATAGAGGGGGACAAAACTAGAAAAATAAGAGGTCTCTTTTGGGAGAACCTATCTAAAGGCTATGATATCCTTCTAGCAGAGAAAGACTGGCCACCAGAGTTTGTCATGGAGTGCCCACATGGCGAAGAAATGATTATGCCTGCCTTCTCAAATCACATTCCAATTCATAAAAAATATGCATATGCTAGAAAATGGGCAGTGGCCCAAGCCCCTGCATTATATAAAAATCATGTAGGCTGGTATGAAGATTCTCCTCACCATAAAATTCAGTTAAAAAATCAACCTACTGCACAGAGGCAGTATCCTGTTAAGCAAGAAGCTAAAAAACAAGCCCGGGAGATCTTAGATCAACTTGAATACCAGGGGGTGATTGAAACATGCACCTCACAAATGAACAACCCTTTGTTTCCTGTCTCCAAGCCAGACGATTCATATCGTCTAGTTTTGGACTACAGACACCTAAACTCTTGTTGCAAAACATTTGCAGTACAAAACTCACACAGTGCAGCACTAATGAATAACATTGTGCGCAAAAAATATAAAACAACATTAGATATTTCAAATGGTTTCTTCTGTCAAAACATAGCACCAGAAAGCAGATATTTGACCGCTTTCTCAAGTATGGGGGCCCAAAGGCAATTCTGTCGTCTCCCCCAGGGATTCAAGAACAGCCCAGGATTATTTTCAGCCAGGGTAACAGAATTACTACAAATGTATGATTGTGAGGCATTATCTTATGTCGATGATATCTATCTTACAGACGATGACCTGGAGACACACTTGAAAAGAGTGAACACCATAATACTTGGGTTCGCCTCTGAAGGGTACAAATTCAACTTTAAAAAGTCACTAATTGCCCACCTCACTGTCCTATTTTTGGGGTATGAGTTATCAAGTGAAGGCAAAAGCCTTGCAGACAACTTCTTAGAGACGTGTTCAGTACTCCAAGTTCCAAAAACCCTAAAAAACTGACAATCAATTCTAGGTTTCCTGAATTTCGGAAGAACTTACATTCTAAACTATGCAGAGAGGGTTAAACCCCTCTACGAAATAATAAAACCTGATTTCAAACCAATTAATTGGACACAGAAACAAACAAAAATTTTACGATCAATACAAACAGACATGTTAACTAAAACAAAACTGCAAACATGCGCAAACGAACGCAACCTTGTAATCCGAGTCATCCCAGGAAGATGCGGATTTTCGTACCTGACCTCTAATGAGGGAGAAACTGTACCAATAGCTTATAAATCACACTTGTACTCACAAGCTGAAATGAAATTCAGTTCTAATGAAAAAATTCCGACTGCGGTCCAAACTGCTGTAGCAAAAGAAAGAGCCCTAGCCCAAGGGAAGAGCATATCTGTTTTAACAGCAGTATCAGCCCTTGAGGCAGTAACAAGACCGAGCATTCCGAATGCTAAAGCTTTAGATCCAAAATGGATACAATGGGAAAATTCTCTTGCTGCAACAGACGTGATACACGCATTTGATCCCAAAATGAAAACACTAGAACATCTAGAAAACTAACATGAATGTCCTCTGTCAATCGAAATTCTGCCTCTCGAACAGTACACCTGTGTAATCTACACGGACAGATTTGCAAAACACTACATTGTGGATAAACAAGTTTACAATGCAGCATGCGCGATTGTTAAAGGTCGCTGGCGCATAGGTAAATTCAGACCGATGGTCCCTAAAACTGAATCACTCAGAAACTGTACAGCTCAGCGAGCTGAACTAAGAGCTTTAAAGATGGCGTTTGAGAATGCCGATCACGAATTCCCCACACTAATAGTGTGCGATTCGTATTATGGCGTCCACTCTTACAATAATTTCATGCAGACCTGGTTTGAAAACGGTTACAAAGATGAGACAGGTGTCACAATAAAGCATTGAAAACTATGGGAGCAGGTAGTTCTTTTACAGAAAGAACTACGAAAGACTCACGTGATACATACGCAGAGTCTTCGACGTGATGGCGTTCACGTTGCAGGGAATTCATTGGCTAACAGAGCCACAACGGCAGCTGTCCAACCGGCTTCCGTAGCTACAAAAAAGCGTTCTAAAAAACAAATGGATGGAGAAACCATGCTGGCAGTAAAAGCCTCATTAAAAGGCGACTATGCAGCATTACCTCTCAACTATCCACTCACCAATACATACATAATTGATGCAAACTCCGTTCCTTTTGCTCAAATCCCTAGAGTGGGGGACAGAGTAATTCCAAACACGAATCGGAGGGCTTACTTGATTCAAGAAGCACACATGGGAATGGGTCTGAGGCACCAAGAGATCTTGAAATCTCTAATAGAATTGCAATCACAATACTGGTGGCCGGGTATGAGCGTGCAAATTTATAACTTTGCAATGGATTGTCCGGACTGCAACAGAGATCGCAGTTGTGAACCGGACCAGATACCAGCCCAGACACCTCTATTAGACAGCATTAGGCTATCTACACACAGACATCCACACGGAAAACTGCGATCCCATAAATATTAAGACGAGATTCATTTAGATGTGGCCCCAGCGCTCGGCTGACGCCAGAACTGTTATAAAAGATTTGCGAGTCTTTATCGGCACATACGCAATTGGCATGCTACATTCTGACCAAGGTCCTGCATTTAGCTCTCGAGCTTACAAGGAGGCCATGGCCAGCTTGGGCATTGCATTGCGGTACTCTAGTCCATTCCATCCCGAGGGAAATGCGGTAGTGGAAAGAAAAAACCGTGACATAAAGCAATCTATAACAGCGAAGGTATTAGGTTCGGGTGATGTGTGGGTCAAACATCTAATAAGTGTCCAACGTAGTCTTAATAATCTGCCAAGACATTCTCTGGGTGGAATCACTCCGTATGAACTTTTGTTTGGTACTAGAATGATAATCGAAGACCTCGATAGTCAGACTTCAGTGGTGGAACAAAAAACCTTTGATATCAAAGATCGTTTGGCTGTTTTACAGGACTTAAATGAAAGAAGAAGAAGTCTAAGTAACACAAAGCTAAAGCCAACGGCCACTGAAGAAAAACCACCTGTCCCAGTAAGACCTTTCTGGATTCCAAATATTGGGGATCTGGTCAGAGAAAAGATTGAGGTGAAGAAGGAATTTGGGCCTTCTTATAGAAAAGCAGTACCTGTCTTAGCTATCAGCGTAACAAGATCAGTAGTACTACTGCCCCTTGCTGGTAAAAAGGAGAACAGAGTTGTACCAATTGACCTGGTAAAACCACAATCATGTGGCCAATAATAAGTAGTAGGCCCAGTGGACTCCCAAGAAGTAGCAGAAGACCAAACCTTGCTACAATTCAAGAGGTTCAAACTGAGAGACTAATCACATTTGATAAACCTGCAGTGAATAAAAAAGGACTATGCAACAAAGCCATGGAACTTGTGCCTCTTGAAACCCAAATTGCAACAGTTTGTCTACAAACACCTGTATACAATGATGTAGCCTCTGACTATACAAATGCAAAGATTAATGAAAATGGGGAAGCAATCCCAACAAGTGACAGAACTGCATCTGGCTACTTCATCAATTTCGAGGACTTTTCTGAAGATCCAAGTGAACATGAAGAAAAACCAGCAAATAAAACTTTCAAAAGAAAAATAACTGAACACTTTCATCAATTTAAAGAAACATATCTGATTTCACCATGGATTGAATTGTGGATTGTGTTAGGTGTACTTTTCCTCCTACTCTGGCTCATTATGGTTTTAAGCTTGGGAAGAATGATTGATGGAAAATACAGTACAATGGACACAGCAAGTCAGAACATTAACTTGGTCCTAAAGCCTCACAGATCCTCTCACATTGAAAAAAGAGAACTATCATCAGTAAACATCACAGCCTTTCCTATACCCGGAGGTGTAGCATGGGACGCTACTGATTACGACATCTATGGCCCGGTCGAACTGTTGAGATATCCACATCAGTTCAAGGTTTCATTAAGTGACTTTGTATCACCTAGTACTTTCTCTGATGATTGGGACTATGAAAATATTAATAATATGATGTCAGATTTAGAAATGTCAGCAAAATTTACAGAACATGATTATTTAGAAGGTTCATCAAACTATGAAGAAATGTATTGCTTTAATCGTTATGGGCATCACTATTTGCATAAATCTGCTAATCCTAGAAATGTTTTTGCTTATAATCAATGGGAACATTGTCCAACACCGCCAAAAGGCAGCTCGAAAACATTTTATGAGAAATTCCAATACTTCTCAGGGTTTAACATCACTGATCCAGAACGTTTTATTTTAAGGTTTTAAATAAGAATGGAATGAAAAACATATTATGTTATGTTATGTTAATATAAGTTTTGTATAGCGCTCAGCTACTCCGAAGAGTGTCCCGGCGCTAAAAACCCAAGGAGGTGCAGAGCAGGAGAGATTGAGAAATTTACTGTACAAAAAGCCACAATTTGAGGTCTTTCCTGAAGGCTAAGAAATTGACATTCTTCCTTAAGGACAAAGGACATGTTGACAAACACTAAATTGATATATTCCACAAAATGTTATGAAAAAATGTCTACATTTGGTTTTGAATTTTGGAAAAACAACATTGAGACAAAAACCATCTGGGGTACAAAAGAATGGCAGGTACAAGGTCTAGAATCATTATTCAGAGCCTGCATGATCCCAAAACAAATAATGTTCCTGAATGACACCACTCAACAAACAACCTGCCTTGGCCTACCAAGATAAAGGACTTAAACAAACCGTCTATACCAAAGCCCATACCTGATAGTAATAGCTCTACAGATGCGGAAATAGACGTATCCCATATTTTACACCAAAACAGAACTAATCCTGATTGGAGAAAATGGTTGATCTGGCCCACAGACACTAATTGTCATGCCCCGAGGTCACTATAAAAGACGCACCAAGTCAACAGAACGCCGCTTTGCGTTCCAGCGTCTAGCTCCCACTTCCGTGTGTTCTGTCCCTTTAGGATTTGCCTGACTTCCGGTGTTGTTCGCGAGGTTTCCTGTTCTGTTTCTACTCATCCTCCGAACTGGAGTTCTGTTCTGTTGTTCCTGTCGGCCCTCCTTGGCAGTTCCTATACCGCGTTTACTCTCTTCGATCATTTTGGGGTCATTTCTGTTTCCTTTATTGTTTTTTCCACAAACTTGTGTGAGGCAACTCGTGTTTGTTTTACTATTTCCTTTCTCCATTCTTTCTCCCCGCTCCTGGTGCTCCGCCCGGTGGCCGGGTCTTACCCCGCCGTCCGGCCAGGTACTGCTTATCCCTGACATCCCCGCTCCTGGTGCTCCGCCCGGCGGCCGGGTCTTTCCCCGTTGCCCTGCCGGGCACTGCCTGCCGCATATTTTGGTTCACTGGCCGGAGCTGTCTCCCGTTGGGTGAACCACCCAACCAACCTTCCCTTTGGCATTTTGGAACTTTCTTGTTTGGGGCACTTGCGTGGACCAGTGTGTTTCGAGGCTCAGCTACTAGAATCACGGTAACAGCGCATCGCGCTGCCTCTATTATTATCTTGTTTGTGGTTAAGGTCGTATCTGACAAGTGTGTTATTCTCTGGCAGATTCTACCTTGTACATTCTTCAGAATAAAGGCTCGCACACGCACAATTCACCTTGGAATAGAGTTTGGACGCTCTTCAAGTATTCTTGATAAAGATAGCGTGGTGAGATTCACATATCACTTTCTTATTATACTAGAAAAGAGTGGGGTAGAGTGCTTATACTCTTGGTCCTTTTATTACACACAGAGAGAGCGGACACCAAATCTACCCACCAGTGGTATCTTAAGGTCCAGATTATTAGACGTGGTAGGTGCAGTATATATATATGTCAGCATTGTTTTGTGCACTGTTTTGTAACACAGTATAGGTAGTAACATTTTCCTTCCCTTACAGCCTGCCTCCTCATCAAGTGTCCACACTGAAGTTCCACAGTCAAGACCTTTTATTTTCCCCGCCTTTCCTTGTTTTGTTTCCCTGTTTTCCCCTGGCGTGCCATTCGATACTCTAATGTCTGATAGAGTCGGAAGGCCGTAGGGGAGGGCTGAGGACTGCTCTCCAGATTCCTGACGCTCCTGCGGAACAAGCCTGGAAATCATTACACTAATAACTGTCAAGATAGATGGCTGAATAAAACACAGGGGTTCAAACAGAACAGGCCAGACCCAGGATATTCCCAGAGACAACATCCAGGGATAATTACAACATACAGGGTAGGAAAACTATGCCTCGAATGGCTACAGAAATCCACACCGCCTGAAATTAAGCAACACTTGACTTTACTTAAAGAAGGTGCTGACTTGCTAGATTTCATATTGGGACCTCGCAAACAGCGTCAAAAACGTTTCATGTACGCCGGTATATACGCTGCTTACAACGAAGCTTGGAAAGTAACGCAAATTGAAACTGCTGAAAAAATACAAGAAATTGATCGTATTTATTTGGAACAATCACTGTCTGTAGTGGACAATGGGTTAACGACTCTGTCCTCCAGAATTTATTCACTGGACAGCATTGTATCATCTGCTATTGACATAATAGAACAGGATATGCTAATGTTACAACATGGCCAGTCCTAATTACGTTCTATTGTACAGTTAGGCTGGACGTTACAAAACCTCCGTTCAGGCTACGTGCCATGGCGTCTAATCAACACAACGTCATTATTTTCTATCTTTAACCTTACTGATAAACAAATCTCTTTGGCACAAAAAGAAGCAGACTATACGGTGCTGAGCATTGAAAAACTAGAAAGAAAGATTGCCATTGACAGTCTCCTAAAGACCCGTCATTGAATGGATAATACATGGCACAATTACAATTCCGATAACGACTTTTCAGTATCAATATTGCCAAAAGCATATACCAGCAGGCCTGTATGAAAGGTTGGGTAAAGGTTACATCAAGTCAACCTGGAATCTACCTTATACACATAGATGTTACAGTGGCGGTAAAAAAGAGGTATTTCTTAGTGGTAACAAATGTAAAAATTCACTAAGGGGTACACTTCTGTGTCAAGGAATTAACTTGCATGGAGCCTGCAAAGGTTCTTCAAATAATCTTTCATGCCACCTGCACGGCACCCCAGCTACACAAATAGAGCCTTTTTTTCAGACAACTTTCCAACGGCAGTTACGTTATAATAAGTGACCGCAGCTGTTGTGGTATGGTGCCAGGAAGGGCCTATCTCGTCAGTGTAACTTCCATGGTCACTTGCTGTATGCAAGTATTGTATCCAAACAGCAAACCAGACAAGGAGGCAACAATATGGCCTTCTCTGAATATCTCTTCTATTCGAATTGATACTTTAAGCAGAATGAAATCCATTCTTTTACAAACAACCGTGCCTTTAACCTCGTCTAGAGAATCGTATGATCTGCAAGTTGCAAGGACAGCAGCAGAGATACATGCATTATTATCAACAAATTATCAACAAATTGCCCCGTGCATTTCGTAGAAATGTTAAGTCAAATCTTAAACATGTCTGATACCAGTGGCCTCGCACATGTATTTAAGACAATTTTTTTCGGGACTATTAGCACCCTTTGAAGCAGTCCTGAGCATCTTCCTGAATTTCTTGCACTCTGTGTTTGGCGGCCTGCCTCTCATCTTGGAATTCGTAGCAGGAATTTTATTTTTGTTCCTTCTGCTCCGATATGGCAAATCCAGCCACAAACAAAACTCAGGCTACCATGGAAGAAACACTAAAGTACTCTGCTTGGCTCAGCTAAGAGATCTGAATACTACCTGGTTTCCTACCTGTTCTACGATGCCTGCTCTGCGGAGAAGAATGCGTGTTGGACGTCTGTCTCACACTACCATCAGCAGTACCTATGAATATCGATACTTTGCTTGTTTCGGTAATGGCTGATGCAACGTGTTGTCCCCAGCGGCTACCTATTCTGATGACGGCATTTGTTGAGACCTCACCATTACGATTAGGTGACGGTGAGGTATGAGATGAAAGCGGCACACAGGTACAACCTTCTGTGACCATTGCTGTTCTAAACACCGATGATGGCAATGCTTCTCATATATGCACTATTTCTACTTTTTCGGACATGGTCCAACTTTCACCTACTGTTGTAGACAAATTCTTTGCGAGCCTATCTGAGTTAATGTTCTCTCCTAACAACGAGAATAACTTTTGAGCACATAGCGTTCCCTGAACTCTGAATTGGACCTTCAATTTTGAAAAACAGAACTTCTAAAGAACTGTGGAACTATTTTTTGCCCTGAAAGCGAATTTATTTTCCCCGTTCCCAAAATAGTTACCTTTTTTTGGCACATGATACTCTGCTTAAAGTAGAACTATTCTTAAAGAACAAGATTTCTTTTTTTTTTCTTTTTTTTTATTTCCAAAACCTTTATTGATAGAGAAAGCAGTTACAAATCAGGCCAAAAACCAATAATACAGAGTCGGGCAGAACAAATCAATCAAGCCATAAAAGTGTATCAACCCGCCTCCCGAACGTCCCGTTGGAACTCAGGATAGTCTATGTGCCATCTTAGCACCAGGATAAAAGAGGTCTCATTTTTAAAATTTTTAGAAAGGAACAGGATCAGATGCCGCACAATCCAGTAACACAAAAGCATGGGGCATCACAACTCAGGATATTTACAGTCAGGACCACTGCAGGCAGGACGTTGGCGTCGACGCACCTTTAACAGGATAAACAATAAGTAACACAATTCGCCTACCAATACAGTATAAGCCCCCTGCAACAGAGAAACGTTATAAAACATCCACCCCTGTAATCTGTACCACTAGGATGCACGGAGAACAGCCCATCACACTGTTCCCAAAAGAAAGAAAAAGGAGGAAAAGTGAAAGAAAGCCAAGAGAGACAAAGGAGAAGAAAGAGGCCCTAGAAACATAAAAAGGATTTAACAATAGTACCCCTCCCCTAACCCCCCACCCTGCACCACTGCTAATAGCTACGGCCCCCCCCTTAACAGCGTGCCTGTCGCCCGGTGTACGGAACCCGAAATATAGAAGAAAGAAGAAATAGAAAAAAGGAAATAGAAGGGAAAGAAAAAAAAAAAGAGGGTATTGGGGGTTCCCCAGTACAGGCCCCCGGCTCCCCCTCCCCCCCGCATAGTCTACATGTACCTCAGCGCTGCGCAAAATCTCAAGGCACTTATCGAGTCAGAACAATAATCGCCCCGCCAGTTCGCCCAATCACAAAATCTCAATAAGGGCCCCCCAGTCCGCATCTAAAGGATTGAGCACTACTTCGTAACCCAGCCCCATCCGGCCCCAATCAGAGACGTGTCCCAGTTCCCACAACGTGTAGTCAACAAAACATCAAAAGTACAATAAAGAAGGATATCCGAAGAAAGGCAGGAAATCTTGCCATACACCGGGACACGACACATTGCACAGCCGTTCACAGCCCACGACCGTATCCCATGCAGCAAGACAAAGTCCGGTTCAGGATGAGTAGGCAGTTCAATTTATCTGGGTGACACGACGATGTCCGCCACAAGGGAACGGGCAACAAAGAAGTCACCACACGTCGCATATCCGATGGAATCCCCGAACACTCCATGAGTCCATGAACCAAGTCCCATGCCAACGATGCCCCTTGTAAGGATCGAGGATACCCCACACCACAGCGTCCACTCATCAGCAACGTGTAGGGTCCCGTAGAGACACCCATCTGGGCCTTACCACAGATTGTAGAGGGAGGCACCGGACGAGGGCACACAATGAAAACATCGACGTCAGGCTCTCTCGTACCTCCAGGCACGGCAGGGTCTGTACACCACACGAACCCGGCCCACACGCCGTGTCGCCGAAACTCCGTGACCCTGTTGAAATGCGCATCGCCATCGTCTCTGATGGGCAGGGGTCCAAGAGATTATCACCACCAAACGGGGCGCACAGCATAAAGACCACCAGAGTTCACATCAGAGCCGCCATTATTCGCACCAGCCGAGCGACCCCCCAGTCGCTCACGGTGCAACAGCCCTCTCAGCCGCCACACCGAAAGTCTCATCCGTGCCACCCAATGCATACGAGTGGCTCCAAATCGCCATGAAGCAATCGGCCCGGTCAACCGATGCGCGGGACACCGTCAGTAGCAAACGGGACGTATCAATCCCCGGCAGAGAGATAAAGTGCTGCGTCACACGTCCACATCCAGGAAGGCGGCATTCGGGTGGGGGGGGGGCCGCCGTACGATATGAGGGGTCGGCATTCAGCGACGGATGTTAGGTTGCAGTCCAGGGCGGGTTCGAGCACTTCGGTGGGTAGCCGGTCATTTCCGGGTCTTCACGTCCGTTGTTGTTCCACTCATGGCAGGCTACAGTATCACGTGAGATCTGAGATCCCAGCTCCAGGACCCGTGTAGGCCACACCGACCGGTAAGCATATCTCCGTCCCCGAAGCTCGTAGAGCCTCCGGAGTAACTCTGAGCGGGACAGGTCCTGTTCAAGCATCCAGAAAAGTGACCGCAGCACTGCCCCGACAGCCAGATACAACAGCAAGGGGAGAGGGTCGACGGAGCCGGGGGCCCGGGCGACCATCTTGGCCGCCGGCCTGGCTCCGCCCCCCAAGAACAAGATTTCTATTTTGAAACTCTAGAGACAATATTTTGATTTAGCCTCTAGCACATGTATAATCTTGTATAAATATGTGATGAAATGGTCTCAACCTTCTCTTCTGTATTAACAGCCATTTCCTAAATGTAATTTTCGTGATTCATTCAGCCAATATTTCAACATACTATATATGCATTATCTGAATGATACCACTGCTTGAAAACGTACAGTATAATACTCATTTTTCGTGTATATACCATTTCAAATGCATTTTATGTATTTTGGGGTGGGATGGAAAACACATGCATAGTTATATGTTTAAAATTGCTTAGTATTGAGTAATGATGGACATTATACGTGGAGTGGGTGTTGTAAACGTATCTAGGACCCTCTTTAAATATTACCGATTTATGCCCTTATGTGGTTATAACAAATCATATCCTTATAAAGGCATAAGTATCATATCCATATTAAGTCATAGCCAATGCAGTCCAAGTACGGCAAGGCTACTCCCATATACTCCTAGAAAGCACAACGTGTTCTTAAATAAACCAAGCCTCCAGCAGCCCGGGAATTCCCCCTGCTTCTGTATTGATGTGTCCTAGAACTCCTGGAGTCCTGAAAGAACTGCGAGTTCTGACGTCTTATGTCGAACCTTACGTCAAACTCGGCACCTTCCAGGTATAAATATACCAGCATCTGCCCTAGCAAGACACACGGTGGTTTGGAGCAGATCGGCTATCTACTTGCCCGACGCCCTGCTGAAGCGAGTGCCGAAGGAAGCCGACCCTCCCATTGACGCACTGAGAGAGACGCTGTCTTTTCTCCTGCTGAGAAATCCAGCTCCAGTGTTTCCCGGTCACCCTTGCGGGTTGCTGGGAGATCGAGTCCTGAGAGAGAGATACAAGACCTCCTTCATTCTATAAACAAGGTACGGAGTTGATTAGACCCTTAGAGAATTCTTGATTCAGATTCTTGGCAAAAACTATCTTAACTTAAACTGCAGCTCACTTACTCCTTCCCATGTACTAGGCTTAGGTTAGGTACACCGGGGTAGGCATATCTTAGAAGCACCAGTTGAGAACGTTTAGTCATGGGTTTATCTATGTATATATTTTATCCATTTTAAACACCGTATGGCTTAGAAACCATACCATGCTTTTGCAGTAATATTTCCGTTTACTGTACGCACTTTACTTTATGACAAGTATTGCAATTGTGGCAACTCACTTCTCTTGCATGAGAAAGAAGACTGTTCAATAAATAACCTCTTTTATTGAAAACGCCCATCTCTCTATTTCTCTGCTTTTCTGGTGAAACTAAGCATGCACGATTGACTGAGTAAAATAGTTATCTATTGTTTCCGCGCCTCTGGAGGTATACTCCTCTTTCTGGAGGGAGCAAAGTTGTCATGTTTATGCGGTTGTCAGAAACTAATCCCTTCTTGTCTATTCAGGAAAGTTAACACCTTCTTGTTTACTCGAGAAAGTTTCTAGTGACCTCTGAGCTAGCTGGCATTCATAATTAAGTCTAACATATTCAATAGAGACCTAGTCAACCTAAGTCCTACGTCTAAACTATCGTTTATGTTATTCCAATGCGCAGAGCCTATTGGGAGTATAGGAACTACACTACAATTTAAGCGCTTTCAAATTCGGATTTTTAAAAACCCTAACTCGGAACTATTGAAAGGACAACTTCACATTTGGAAATCGCTTTCAGGTTGGTTGATTGTTTTGATCAGTGACCGTTGCGATTCACAGTCTAGAACTTTTTAGAACTACACAAAAACTTGATGCAGAAAGTCTAAACTGTGCAAAGGACAATTTGAGAATTATCTGATTGATAACTGTTCCAGTGTTTTTGAATATATATTATATTATTGAGCACCTGATTTGACTATTGAATACTGTTGAACATTTGATACTTTCAACGAGTTTGCTGGACATTTGCTAATTGTAGCAAGGACTATAAGAACAATCTATTCTGAACATTGTAAGATGATTCTAGAGTGGTGTACAATGTAACACCTTGTTTTAAAAATCCATGCAGTATAATGTTTTGGTTTGTGAGATGAAGTGTCTTGCACTGTAATTACTTGTTGGTACATTTGTGTATCATGTACCACACCAAGCTAACTGTGTATTTCTCTCGCTGACCCAGAGTACCTTGTACTTCGCCCTAGGAATCTCCAGGCAAACAGTCAATCTAGTTGTCTTGATGTCCGTCCCAGCAAGAAGACATGTTATGTGGGGGTTGTCTTTCTCATCCAATTTCTCACTTCCTTTTGAGCACTCTCTTGGGGTAGTGTGTTTTCAGTGCCATTGCTACCAACGTTAGTTCTCAGAAGGGGGTCCAGTCATGACCCTATCAGGACCACATGACTTTTAGATAAGTGGCCTATGACAGTGTAAGCAAAATCAGTGAAACTGTTGGGTTTTGGTGGGATTAGATTTACTGTTCCAATGCAATATAAGCAATAAGAAGTAATGTGTTGGATTTTGGAGGGGTTAGATTCCATATTTGTAGTCAAACATAAGCTAAAGCAGGGAATGTGTTGGACTTTGGTGGGGTTGCATTTTCTACTCCCATTCCAACATAAGGGAAAACGTGAAAAGAGTTACATTTAGAAATAGTTATCTACACCATTCCAACTGCTTCTCATTATTAAACAAACATTTAAATAGCTAGCATCATATAATTATTTAAACCTATTAAAAGCAAAAAATATATACAATATATATAAGTAAAGTTAAATGTAAATGAAAAACACAAAAACAATTTAAAAAAACAAATTAAGTAAATATAAAATAAATATTGTTCTTCCCAACTACCCTAAAATCCACTAACCCCCAAAAATGTAAATAAATGATAAATAAAGCAATAACTAGTAGTTGTTGTTGTAAAATCTTTATTTGGCTTATAAAACAATAACAAATAAATGACACAAGATTCAACAATAAGAAATAAAAATAGCAGAGCCATTAAAGCAATGAAATATATAAAATAGTTGTGCTTGATATTCTAGACAAGAGTTTTGACATAAAGTGACACGTGCATTATAGTATCATTTCCCGACCATGGGCCCTATTAGGATGGCGGACCCCAGAGGTGGAGGGACCGTCCGCAGGGGCAGCGGCGGTCCCTCCGTGCAAATTAGGATGTGACCGCCACCCTGGCGGTCACATCCTGTATTTTTAACATTACGGCGGGTGCTGCTTGAAGCAGCACCCGCTGCAATGTTAAAAATGAAAGCAGTGCATTTGCATGCACAAAGCGGCAGGCACCGCGCGGTGCCTGCCGCTTCGTGCGCGCAAAGGCAGGGGGTTACCATAGGTACCCCCCATGTGCACCCCCACCCCCCCTTCACCCCTGGGGGCCCGCAACGGGCCCCCAACGAAAAGACCGTATGCCTTTCCACGGCGGAAATGCCGCCGTGGAAAGGCATAGGACCGCCGACATCCTAATATGCCTGGCGGTGTCTGACAGACACCGCCAGCCATGTTACAGCTTTTCCGCCGCGGTCGGAAGGCGACCGCGGCAGAAAAGCTGCAGACGGAAAAGATATTCCCCAGCCATCCTAATCTGGCAGGGGATCTTTTTCCAGTCTGCAGCAGATAATCCGCATCCTCCGGGCCGGCGGTGGCGTCCGCCGACCCGGAGGATGCGGATTATCCGCTATCTTAATCGGCCCCCATGTTCCTCAATATAACAGCAGCCCATGTAAATGTATGTATCATCATGCAAATGTATTCAGATTGTAATGATTGCAAGGATTACAGAGCTGGTCTACACTTTCTAATATGAGGAATAATATAGTTTCCTAGGCAGGGCATATAGTTGACAGAAGAAAATGAAATGTAGCATGGATTGATTAGATTTTGAACCACATGGACTTAACTCAAGGACTGAGTCATTACATGAGTTTATGGGATATCAGAATAAAAAGTGCACTAAAGTAAGTCTAAGTGTCAGCAAATAAAAGAAATTGATGGTGGTGCGGTAATGAGTACAAATGGGGCTCCTTATGGTCAGTCTTTACTGTCGGCTACACTCTTTGTCGGCATTTAAATTTTTTTTAGGTAGAATGGTAATATCCTCTGGTCTATAAAAGCATTCAGGCCTCCAAACAGGTTAAATTGTTCCTCAATATACCTCAGCCATGGTATGCTGTAGGCATGATCAAGCCGCAGATAGTCAATGATTGTATTGGTTGAGAAAAGGTTCTTGCTTGGACTAAATGAAGTGCAACAGCATGAGTGGTGCTAGCTTGACACGATCCTCTAAATACGGTGGGCCCAATTCACCATGGCAGGCATAAGAAAATACACTAGTGGGAACAGATAATAATCTCCTCAAGAACACATTCTCACTGATCTGCAGTTGTGTCGTGTTTGTGTACCCCTATATTCCTGCACTATAAGTACCAACAGAACAGCAGCGGGCTTTGTAGATGTTAACCATTAAAATTGTAATTAAATCAAATTACAACAATAATAAAAAGAAAATACCTTTTACACAGTTTAATAAATACATTTATCAATAAATTAACATTTAAAAGAAATACATTATCATAACAAATGAATTACCTAATGAATCAATTAAAAAATATACATAATTACAATTAAATAATTAACATACAACTTAATATGTAAAAAATAACAATAGCATACTTTTAAGCAATGTTCCACACTATTGCCCCACAAATGCAACCTGCATCCAAAATACAAATTAGTATTTAAACCATATAAAAATAAAGCACACATTAGAATCACAAAATATACTTAAAGATTTAAAATATCTATCAACATAATCATGAAATACTTAATACAAAAGTATTTTTTTAAAACCAATTAAATTAGAATCTAAATCACTTCCCAACACATTCCCTACAACTGTAACAATCTGTTACTCCATTATAAGTGACTAACTAAACGTAAAAAGAAAATGTATTACACATTAAAAACTACATTCACAAATTTTTAAAGCAAATATATTCATGCTAACATCTAATGTTAATAGAATAACTAGTATATTTTAAAGTAATTAAGACCATATGAAATACACCAATAATCAAGTAAACCATATTAGATGCAATATTTTTAATAAAACCGTATTATATAAAGAAAAGCTATATTTTTACCTTCTTTATTCTGTTCCTCAACATTTTCGTAGTGACAATATGTTTTAAGCAATATTTAAGTAACATGATATTTTTTATTGATATTTGTGCCTTTCTACCTTTTGCCTAACACAATAGCACCAACTTTCTCCATTTTAATGGTTTAAGATTTGTGCATCGATAATCAAATATTCATTATCCATATCCTCATTAAATGCACAAACGAAATACCTTGGTGCAAGTGCTGGATTCCAACCCACATTTTTCACGCAAGAGAAATGATCTCATCAACCATAGACAGACAATGTCTGCACGGAGGTAACATTCTATTTGTTTTTTTAACCTTAAAAAAAGGAGCAAAACGTGGAGTCGTATACAAACGAAGCTATGTTGTAAGCCCAATCTTATTATCTCGCTTTTAAAAGAGAAACAATAGAGGTAAACTGGTCACATATGCATGCCATCGCATGCAACAGAATTGCACTGTGGATTTAAGGCAGCTCAACAACAACGTTTAAATGGATCCTGTAGTTGCAGGAGGGGCACACTGGCACTCATTTGTGGGACGCGGAACTTATTTTTCCTGACCAAACTTTAATCCAGTGCAAGAAAACACAACAAGGCGAAAGAAACCTGGGAAACCAGTGACAAAGTGAGGAAACAGGGTTTTTTCACTTTGTCACTGGTTTCTGCAGGAGAAAGATAAAGAGGCAAAGAGTATCTGGTGGTAGACTAAGGAGGCATGAGGAGGAATCTTGTCTATGCAGCCTTAGTATGCAGAACGCCCGTCATTAGACCACATCAGCTTTGAGCTGCTGAACAAAATTTTGGTCCCTAGCATTTGCTCTTTTACAAATAAAGCACTGCAGATTAATGCCATCAAACTCCCAGCATGCTTCATAATTGGAGTTCATTTTTGGTGAAGGACGTAGAAACAGTTCAAAACCCCTACATGTGGAGGGCTCTATTAGGAAAGATGGCTGTGGTGTTTATCAGTAAATGAATATACTCTTCATGAAGATCTGGTTTGACAGGTAAGTTGTGTTTTCTTCTTCATTATGGGAGGGATCTTCATTTATTTTTCATTCATTCATTGCATTGGAATAGCAGGATTCTTAGGTCTGCTCATAAAAAAAACTGTGAAGCCTTGATTTTCCACACTTGAAAAAAGTAAAATGTGTTCTATTACATCCATAGCTATTTATACATTTAGCTAGAGCAGGGGAAATGTACAGGTACTCCCCAATGCCAGTTTTCTACATGTCAGACAAGAACTTGTCGGGGCATCAATGCGACTGATAATAGAAGACCTGTGGCGCACAAATGTTGTTACCGGTATGTAAACTTTTTTCTTCTTTTCCAATTAGCTCATAAATATTGGAGTATGGATCGTCAGCTCTGTTACACGTTCAATCCACCATCCATCTTGTGTTCCATTAGGAGAACAGGGATAGAATGAGCGTTGACCTATTGCAACTTGAAAGGAAAGCTGGAAAGAGACTGAGGAGACAGACTCTTGTAGCTAAAGACCGATATATAATTTTGTGACCGACTCAAACATTGTTGGTTTTTCAGTCAGCAGCACTCATAGTACTTGTAGCTTACATTTTCTCATATTGGCCTGCCAATCCATCCATGCTGTCTGCCAGAACAGGCTAACATTTCACACAATGTGCAGGACTAGCTGACAATTTTGGTAACCGGAAGAAAAAGCACAACTGCATCATGTGTCAGGCTCTATACATCAAGCTGAATATTTAACTAACAGAAAACACCTTCCTCACGCTGCTTTAACTCACCCAAAATGTACTTTGTGTGGAATTCCACCTCATAAATGCTGAAGGAGTTATTTCTGCCCGCTGCTCATAATGAACAGAAAGGTTGCAGAATGAAGGGTTTCATTTTGTGGGCCAAGGGGTATACCATACTGTGCCCCCAGCCTCGCAGTTGCAGTGGTATGGCCCGGTGGTCATGTGACCATTGGTTTAAATAAACAGGCAGAACTGTGCATAAGCAGTTCTGTGCCAGGCCATGACTAGGGTCTGAGACAGCGACCTTCACAGAGAACTGGAAACACACCGAGATGAACGCCCTACTCAAAAAACCTAAGGCAGCCCCAAGAGACCTCAAGAACTTCCGGGCCATCTCTCTGCTCCCCTTCCCGTCCAAGGTCATCCAGAAAATAGTCAACACAGCTAACCCGATACCTCGAAGAAAACAGAATCCTGGACCCTTCCCAGTCAGGGTTCCGCAGCAACCACAGCACCGAGACTGCCCTCATGGCCGCCACTGACGACATCAGGACCCTGCTGGACAACGGTGAGACCGCAGCACTCATCCTCCTAGAACTCTCCGCCGCCTTCGACACCGTCTGCCACCACACTCTACGGGCACGCCTCCACGCCGCAGGGATCCGAGACAAGGCGCTGGAATGGACCACCTCCTTCCTCTCCGGCAGGACCCAGAGCGTCCGCCTCCCCCCATTCTGTTCCAAAGCCTCCGAGATCATCTGCGGTGTACCCCAGGGATTCTCCCTCAGCCCGACACTGTTCAACATTTACATGGCGCAGCTCGCACACGTTGCCTGACAGCACAACCTCAACATAATCTACTACGCCAACGACACTCAACTGATCCTCTCCCTCACCATGGACCCCATCACCGCTCAAGCCAACCTCCACAAAGGAATTATTGCCGTCGCTGACTGGATGAAGATCAGCCGTCTGAAGCTGAACTCGGAGAAGACGGAGGTCCTCATCCTCGACTCCAAGCCTTCAGCCTGGGACAACTCCTGGTTGTCGACGGCACTGGGGGCAGCCCTGACACCCACCGACCATGCACGCAACCTGGGAATAATCCTCGACTCAACGCTCTCAATGACCAATCAAGTCAACGCCGTCTCCTCCTTCTGCTTCAACACCCTCCGCATGCTCCGCAAGATCTACAGATGGATCCCGACAGATACAAGAAAGACAGTCACCCAGGCCCTCGTCAGCAGCAGACTCGACTACGAAACGCCCTCTACACGGGAGCCCCGACCAAGCCCATCAAATGACTACAACGCATCCAAAACGCCTCGGCACGACTGATCCTTGACGTACCACGACACAGCCACATCACCCCTCACTGGAGAAACCTGCACTGGCTCCCTGCCAACAAGAGGATATCCTTCAAGCTCCTCATCCACGCACACAAAGCACTCCACAAGACCATCCCAGCCTACCCCAACAGATGGCTCTCCTTCTACATCCCCAACTGCCAGCTACGCTCCGCCGACCTCTCACTCGCCACCATCCCGCGCATCTGAAGAACAAACACCGGCGGGAGATCCTTCTCCCACCTCGCCGCCAAGACATGGAACACCCTCCCACTGAACCTACGACAGACCCAAGACCTGCTGACCTTCAGGAGGATACTCAAGACCTGGCTGTTCGATCAGTAGTGCCCCCCCCTCCCCAGCGCCTTGAGACCCTCACGGGTATGTAGTGCGCTTTACAAATGATTGATTATTTGGCAGCACTAAGCAGCCAGAGCACAGCGCTCTAAGGCTTGCCCCGTCCACACTTGGCCCCAGAACACAGCAACTGGTGATGAGAGAGGTTTTGATTTCTGCCCTCTCAATGACACTTTGCTGTACCCAGCCTGTGCCCTGCCAACATTGCAGTCAGCGCGTGGAGGCCAAGAGCACCTTCCACATGGCTACACCCTGCAGGCCATGACTGATCTCCAGCAGTCAACATGGATGGCTGCCCCTCGCTCACACGGGCTGTCGCCCGCACCACCTACTCTCTAGGGTTCACGTGCGCTTGCAAGCTAAGAGACCATTTTTTAAACTTTTGGGCCAGGGGACACAGCCCAGCCCTTAGCCACCATGCAGGCCCTGAGGAGAGGCACCTGTGTACACCCTACACCACCTCTCTTTTATCAACAAGAGAGTGAGGGATGGAACAAACGAAACACTCTTGGTCCCCCGGTCAAAATCGTATAAACAACAAGAGTGTAGTTTTCAACAAAAAGAGCGAGCATGAAGAATCTCGCTGGATTCTTTAAGAAAGCCCTCACTCACCAACCTAGTTGGTGACATGCTTCATCATTGGGCCCCACCGGGGCCCAATGTCAGACAGCAAGTATGCCTCAGGCTGAGAAGTCCCAACCAGGTGTCGCCCAAGCTTCCGCGCCCAGTTCTGCGACCACCCGCCAGCACAAAGGAGTTTGCCACACGTCCTTCAGTGTCTTACGCAGATGAAAGGACAGCAGAGAAGCTGGTAAGGAACTACACCGCATGATACCCTTCCTAGCACAAGCAAAGCCATGGAACACCACCCCACCCACAGCTTATCCACCCGCATGAAAGAACTGGGTGCACGGCATCCATCCCCACAATTGAACCTTTAATTTTGTCTGGAGCACCGTCCTCCCAGGCCACCAAGGGGGCGACCGGGCTAATCACCTCGAAACATATTTTGCTGCAGTTATACAAGAAGCAGACAAGCGTCTGCACATGCTCCTCCACCTTGGCAGCACCACCGTCTACAAGCTGGCCAAAACAGTATGGAAAGCTGTGCCACCATACACCTACACCACGCTCAAGACAGCATTGACTGCTCACTCCGAACCTTTGGTCAATCTGGATTCTGAGCGGTTCCTACTTGGACAAGCCCAGCAGACACCAGCAAATCTGTGGATGAGCTCCACGCCAGGCTCCAAGAATTAGCAAGCATGTGAACTCTTCCAGATGAACAAGAGAAATTTGAGCTCAGTTCATCTGGGGCTGGTTGCCTGTTAAGCTTTGTGAGCCCATCCTGCCAATGCACTGCATGACAATGGCAGACATTCTCACCATGGGCATTTACAAGAACTATTAAAATCACGGGTCACTCACCCTTCAGCGTGCCATAAAGACCAAGCCTGTCAACCAGGTGGGAGCATCCATATCACCTCACAGCTTAAGAGACCGGTCTAAGACGCCAGAAACCACCAGACGCAATGACTTCTCCACACTCTGGGAGCCTCCCGCCAAAGGAAAAACCTTCCACATGTGGTAAAATGAACAACAATGCAAAAACCTGCTGCTCCACAACGCCAGTGAAAAAGCCTGACTGACTGACATGCTCTTCAGCTGCCACATGGCAAACATCTGCAGCTGTTCCAATTTGCTCTTGCTGTCCAACGTCAGCACAATAGACTCACTCCTGGACAAATTTGAAGGCCTCTACAAAGGTATCGGATGCCTTAAA
Organism: Lissotriton helveticus; assembly: GCF_964261635.1. NCBI lineage: Eukaryota > Metazoa > Chordata > Amphibia > Caudata > Salamandridae > Lissotriton > Lissotriton helveticus. Next base: position 513,532,872 of record NC_136070.1, read on the forward strand.
GACCGAGTCATTCATCTGCACATTGACAAATCACTTCACCCAGTCGATTTGCACCACTGCAGGGTGGCCTTCCACCTTTGACTGAAAGTGGGGGCAGAGCTGCTGAAGTTGGAGATGGCAGATATCATTGAAAGAGTGGAAGGGCCAATGCCTAGGGTAACACCCAGTGTTTTAGCTCGCAAGTCGAAACAGCCAGGAGAAGTGTGCATATGTGTTGTCATTAAGATACCAAACATCACAATCAAAAGGTAGCACCACATAACACCCACTCTGGATGTCATAATAGGAGAAATCTCTGGCTCCCAATGGTTTTCCAAAATGGTCCTCCGATCCGGCTACCACCATATCCTCTTGGTGACCAAGTCAAGACATGTGAACACCTTCTCCATTCCCCTTGTTTGAGGCGATATAAGTGCCTCAATTTTGGCATCTCCAGCACCACTGAGATGTTTCAAGACCTAATCAGGCGAGTGCTAGATAGTCTCGGCGATTCCTGAATGTCAGCGGTGACCTTCTGGTCCACGCACGTACTCTGGGTGAACATTTTCACCGACTAAGCTCAGTGTTCAACTGGCTACAAAGCTGCCTCACTTTGCACAAACAGAAATGCTAATTACTAAATAAGGAAATGTTTTTTTGGATACCGTCCCTCCATGAGAGGGATCACCCATGACCTGGCTAAAGTCCATAACATCTAAGCCGCCTCAGCGCCTTCCAGAGTTACTGGAGTCAGAAGCTTCTTAGGAATGGTCACCTACTGCGGCTTTTTCATGCTAAACCTAACCCAGCTTACAGTACCGCAGCAAGACCTCACCAAGGTGCCAAGCTCCTAGCAATAGTGTCCCAAACAAGAGAAATTTGTCCCAGGATACCAAGCAGGCTCTGTCTGCAGATACTACCCTGGTCCACTTCAACCCCAACAATCACACAGAGCTAGCCATGGACGCCAGCCCCACGGGTCTGGAAACTGTACTGTCCCAGGGACAACCGAGCGGACAGTGGGGCCCTGTCGCCTATGCCAGCCATACTCTAACCCCAATGGAGCAGTGACCCTCAAATATCAAAAAATAAGCCATAGCCATCCATTGAGGTTGCAGACATTTCCACATCGACCTATATGGACACCCATTCACAGTCAGTACCGACCATAAGCCCTTTATCCCATTGTTACAAGGATCAGCGTCAAACCCCCCACAGCAGATTGAAAAATGGATACTCTGGCTACTGGAATACTGTCTCAAGGTGGAGTATTGACCGGGAGTCTATAACCCGGTGGAATATCTCTAAAAACATGGCCGGCCCACCACACCACAAGAGGAACAAGAGGCAAAGGATGCAGAAGAATACGTGAGGGTAGCCGTGGAATGGTCACACCCCCACCACATATCCATCGCCAATATCATAGAAGCCATCCGAGCAGATGACTGCCTCCAACAGGCCATTGCAGCAACCAGGTAGAGAGGTGGATCACAGTAACAGCGGCACTACCCCATTAGATCAGTGGTTCTCAAACTTTTTCAACCTGCGGCTTCCTTGACCCATTGGCCATTGCCCGTGGCTTCCCACTATTACTTTTTTTGGAGGGTGGGGGGATGTAAGCTTGGCTTTGGGAGTACTTGCAGTTTACTATCTGAAAATAATTGGGATGAAGCTGATGAAGGTAATATATTCATATACACAGTGTGTTTCGTATTACTAAGGCGGCGACCTTTAATAAAAATATTCCTAGTTACACTTCTTTGCCCATGCCTTTATAGAGTACCCTCTCAACCTTTTTTATCCCACTTACAGTGCTAGATAGCACCCCTATACATGTAGGGTCCATTGCCAGAGTGTTCCTGCGCTTGAAAAATATTTGCATGCACTTCCATTTCTACCCGTCATACCTGTCTCAGCAGGGTGACTCATGATTTTTTAAACGACATACAGTTTTATTTTTTCTGTCTCCTCACTAAAATTGCCTCCAAATCAATGCAAGCATAATAAATTCATCTGATTGTGTTTTTTAAACGTCCCTCTTTCTTGATTCCAAATGATGGCATTATGCCATACCCTGTGCTCAAGGAGAGAGCAGGCCTGTCTGTAAATGTGTGTGTACTGAAAGAAATGCATACTGGAAGTACCTACGATTCAAGTACAAATGTCAAAACTTAATAATACTTTGTGTGTTTAATAGACAGGACAACTGTACTTTCCTGATAACTTGCATTGGTGTCAAATGAATTTGGAAAAAAACAAAACTATTAACAAGTCTAACAAAATAAATCGGGCATCTTTCGCTTAATTTGGGAGTGTTGGAACGTGGGGATCCAGTGAAATATGGAGGTCATCTCCCACGACATGCCATCAATTAAGTACTACGTTTACAGCTTTAGGCATGTCACTTACAAATCATCTACATCATGGGTTTAAGTCTAATTAGTTTAACTGAAGCAAACAGACCCTTCAATATTAAAAGCATTAAAGTGCTTGGTGCGTGGCACCCATGGCTAGGTTTAACGGCTCCCCAGGGAGCCACGGCGCACAGTTTGGGAACCTGCATTAGATGGTGGAAGCCCAGAGAATGCTAAGGTCCCTGCACATCGTGAAAGACTAACACACCATCTCAGCAAATGGGTGCCTACTCCAGGGACCCTGGCTCATCTTACCAGAAACTTTGACTCATCAGATGGTGGACCTAACCAATAGGTCGCACCAATGAGTCATCAAGAACAGCGGGCTAACAAGCAAGGTATGATTTCCTGGCCTTGAGGAGGAGGTTGAACAGACTGTTCAGCAGTGTGAACCCTGCCAAGCCACCGGGATTGGCGATTCTCCAAACAAGCCCCCACCCCCCATCGCCCCCCCGTCATCACCGAACGAGTCCCTAAGGTTCAGTGGCACCGCAGCAGCATGGATTTCAGAAGTTTCCCAGATGACAGACACTTATTGGTAGTCATTGATGACTTCTTTAATATCCAGAGGTGGGGATCATGAAGAGACAATTGCCAAGCTAGAGAAAATTTTAGCCACACACAGCCTAATACAGGAACTTCAGACAGACAAAGAACCACCCTTCAACAGCCAAGACCTCGTCAACTACCTTACATCAGGAGGAACCAAATGCCACCTTATCACCCCCTGTTGACCCCAAGTCAAAGGCACAGTCAAAGTGCATGAGAACCATCACAAAAGCTATCCGCAGAGCCCAGGCAGAGCGACATAGTCTGGAGAAGGTCATTATATACTTACTTGAAAGACTACCTTCAAACCCCACACACTACAATGGGAGTAGCACCCAGCATCCTTTGTTTCAGTTGAAGGGTTGAGGACATTATCCTTGTCAACAAACCCCAGTGCCACCTAGCCATGCTGGATCTCTTAGGAAGGAGCAAAACCGACAAGCATCTCAACACGGGCGATCCAAGGCACCAAGACTCTCCATGGAGGCGTGCGTACTGATAAGAATCCAACATCCAGGGAGCAGGTTCCAGCTCCCATTTGAGCACAACCCATGGAAAATCACAAGAATCCAAGGAACTATGGTGTCAGCCTCCAGGGGCTAAGAGACAGTCACTCGAAATGCTTGTTCTTGTTAGTTATATTAAAGGAGGAATGTAGTGTCGCAGACCGAGGGGTGTTCCTCGCTGCCCCAGCCCCCGCCCCCCCTCCCCTCCCTTCCCTCCCCTCCCTTCCCTCTCCCCGCCTCGCAGTTGCAGTGGTGTGGCCCTACGGTCACGTGGCCACTAGGCCATGACTAGTGCTCCATGTCTGATTGGCAGCACCGCGCAGCCAGGGTGCAGCATTCTGAGGCCTACCCCGCCCACATTTGGCGCCAGCCGCGCCAGAACACAACAGAGGGGATATTTCAGGGTACGCTGGTGTTGGACTTGGCCCTTCAGGCAGGTTCACCCCTAATCTTTTTGCTTTTAGTATGTGATCTGTGTTAGTGATTTTTTGGTCTCTGCGCACTTTTTCCCTGTGTCCCAGGGTAAAGTGCGTGCGTGTAGTAAGGCTGGCCTGCCCTCCCATAGGAATGCATGGGGAATGTGTGTGTCCATGTTATTTCCTGATGTGTGGGGAGTGCAGGCTCGAGTTTGGTATGTGCGAACTCGTGAGAGTGAATGCTGCGCAGTGGTATGTGCGGCTTGTATGTGTCTAGTGGGGAAGTGCCACTTCTAGACATTGCTGTGTGTGTGCAGTGAGGGTGCTGGAGTGTGATTGGCTGGAGCTGGCTGGCAAGCCTGGCTCCAGGAAGTCTGGATGGGTCTGCCCAGGAGTGAGTGGAGAGATCAGCATGAGTGATGTGAGGGAGGGCTGCACCTGGTTCCTGATGGGGCTGGGCTTTCCCCACACAATGCTGGCTCCGCCCCCTGTGGTGCGTCTAACGACCCTAGCCTCCCCAGTGAATGAAAGGGGTGGTTGAACCATCAAGGGTGCTCCAAAACCAGCTGCAACTGGTTTCTCCCCCACCCTGCACCTACAGACAAAGGATTTTAGAGTATAAGAAGGGGCTGTGTCCCCTTACAATTTGTTCTCTGTTCTTTTCCAGGATCCTGCCAGAGGGGGCTGCTGCTGTTGCTGGGGCCAGGAGGACCGCCACTTGGATTGTCTCCCTGCCTGGAGACCCAGTGAGCTGGCTCTGGGCCCAGCCTTGCCCCCTGCCTGCCTCCAGACCTTGCTGGAGCTTTGCTTTTGTCCCTAGCGCTTAAGAGCGTTGTATTTTTGCTGCTAGCGCTGGGAGCGCTTTATTTTCCTCCCTAGCGCTGGGAGCACTTGACTTTGCCCTTAGAGCACTTGGGAGTGCTCAGGTTGTCCAGCCGGTGCCCACCCGGCATTTGCTGACTTTGCTGTGCTCGCTATTTAATTATCGAGTGCCCACCTTGATTAACCGTTTGGATAAAGAAGAGCCGGTGCCCACCCGGCATTGCCCCGTGTTTTCACCGCCGCAGCCCAGGACAAAAAAACGCCGAGAGAAGCTGCCGGGAGAGCCGCGCTGGGATTGGCCCAGCCGGCCGAGCCTCCCGCCGCGTCATCGAGGGAGGAGGTAGAAGCAGGAAGCAGCCTGCATTGGCCGTCCCGAGGTTCCCGAGCGAAGGGAGAGCCCCGGGGAAAGAGAACCGTCCCGCCAGCGAGACAGCCGGTGAGCGGGGCCCGAAATGTAGAATCGGGGGAGAGGGCGTCGGGGCACATTGCCGGTGCCCGCCCCTCCCCTCCAGAGTGTAGAGCCGGTTGAGGCTCTTGGGGCATTTACATTTGCCTCTGAGTCCCCCGTGAGGGACTCCAACAACCCCACATTTTTGATTAGGAGCCCGGAGGCTCCTGGGGGCAATTGGTGTATTTCGAGCCCCGAGAGGCTCCATGCCCACAGTGGTTTTGCGACCCCAGAGAAGGCTCGAGGGGGCACCTTGAGTTCTACGAGCCCGGCGAGGCTCGGGTGCCAGTTCTTGTTCTTGAGCCCCGAGAGGCTCCAGCCCCAGTTGTTTTTAGAGCCACAAGAGGCACTGGGGGCATTCTTTGTTTTAGAGTGCAGAAGCTCTTAAGTGCCATTATATGTGTTTTGCGAGCCCAGAGAGGCTTGAGGCGCCATTGTTTGTTTAGAGCCCAGCGAGGCTCTGGAGGGACAGTCAGTTGGTTAGAGCCCCGTGGCTCCCACGCTGTGTTTCGCCCCACCATTGTTCCTGAGCCCACGAGGCTCCAACGTTGGCCCATCATTGCTTTACAACTGTCCAGCACTTAGTGGACAGTTGCCACGTTTAGGTCTGTGTTCTTTGCTGCCTGCGCAGCCTGCCCTGACAATTTGGACTAAGGGCATTTCAGCCCTTGCGAGGCCAGTTGGCCTGGGGGACATTTCCAGTGTTGTGCCATGTGCACCCAGCGCATTTATGTTTTACTTACTAATATGATTCCTGCGCAAATGTTCTACCTGCACCTCTGAATGTGTTTGAATGCCTCATGTGCAATGTGTTTTATATTTTATACCCTTTGCTAAAAGTGACCTGCTTAGAGGATTGTTTATGTTTTATTACCTTTGCTAAAAGTGACCTGCTTAGGTGATTGTTTATGTTTTATCCCCTTTGCTAAAAGTGTCCTGCTTAGAGGATTGTTTATGTCCCATTACCTTTGCTAAATGTGACTTGCTTAGGTGATTGTTTATGTTCTATAGGTCCTGATAATAAGGTCCTAGTTTCCTGCGTGATTTTCCTAAAGTGGTTAGGGTTGCGTAGGAGGTATTTACCCTTTACCAGTGATTACTGGTTATGTGCTACATTTACTATTTTTATGCTACAGTCATTATATGATTTATGTGCTGAGTATTATTCTTACAAAATTATTATTTCTACAAGTGCTAATTCTAAAAGTGCATACCCCTGACAGTGGTCCAGGTGGCCCTGTCCTGTACATAATCCCTTGTAAATTCTGCCCGTGCCTGTTGGCACATTCTAAAAGTGTGTGTGTTATCTAATGTGTTTTTATTACAATACAAAGGCTATTTTTGATATAACCTTGTGTGGAGTTTCCTTTGTGTTGGGCCTTGGGTGTTGTTGCTGAGGGTGCGTGCGCAAACACTTAACTCACATCGCCTCCAAGTTTAGCCTTGCTGCTCGCGTCACGTTACCTAGAGGGTGAGCAGGGGTTATCTTGGTGTGTAACTCCCTTGCACTGACTTAGAAATGGTGATCCCTGACTGACTTTGGCGTGAGCCTTGGCCAGCCGGGGGTCCCGTCTCTAACATTGGTGGCAAGCGGTGCGGATTGGACTTGCGTTTGCGCTGTACCACAGTGGCCCCAGGCCGCACTACAAAACTCTACATTTTTAGATAACCACATTTTTGAGATTATTGTTTTTTAGGTGAAGTTCCAGTATTTCTTCTCCTGAAAGGTGTCATTTTATAATTGTGTCCAGCACATTTGTTCCCCGCCCTGCTCCCAGATTGGTACCTGTGTCGCTTATGGTCAGGTTGAAAAATCAGGGGTGGTAGAAACTGCCTTACTGAGGGGGGGTGTGTGTGAATGAGTGGTGTGTTACACTGGACAGAGGAGTGCAAGTTCTCTGAGATAGGAACCTTGCTGAATTTTTGTAATTGTGTACTCCTGTTAAGCTCAGACAGGTTCCCTGTGTCAAACTCTTCTTGAGAACGTCTGCCAAAATGGAGCCTGTTTTTGATCTCTGTGGTCTTTTTAGGTACAATAGGTCAGAGCTGGTCAGATTCTGTGAAGAGGGAGGCATGGAGGTGAGTGAGTCGGATACTCAGTCCCAGCTTAGGGACAGCCTGATCCAATGGCAGAAGGGTCAGTGGGATCTTGAGCACAGTGAGAGAGAGAGAGGGCCCGGGCCGCACGCCATGAGGGTGGTGAGTCAGTGGGGAGCCCTGAAGAATGTGATGAAGATGACATTGAATGGGCACCAGCAGATGGTGAGGACCCCATAGATAGGGAGTCCCTTGATGGGTCCAGTGTCAGTACCAGCGCCCCATCCCTTGTCCTGTCCCCAAAGGAGTGGTTGGATAGGAGGGAAGAGCGGGAGCATCAGCTAGCGATGGAACAGGTCAGGTTGGAGCACGCCAAGCTAGAGGCTGGAAGGGCCTTGTTCAGGGAGAAGGTAACCCTAGAGGGTAGGTTATCCCCTGATCCCGTTATAATTTTCTGGATTCCCCAGGGAGGGTCGAGTCCAGTGGTGGCAGCTATTTAAATTTTAGTGTAGAAAGTCCCACTCCCAGTTCCCCGAGTATGGTACCGGTTTCCCCAGAAGAGGAGTTGAGGTTGAAATTCAGGAACCTTAGGAAACCACCTCACCAGTCTTGGGAAGATTTTCAGGATGACTGTTGTGGGGCACTGTGTGATTGGGTACGGATTCCCACGAAATGTGATTGGGGCATATTGTTTGATATGATTGCCAAAGAGCAGTTGCTCAGTGTTGTTTATCCATGATTGCGCCAACACCTGTTAGGGTGTGGATTGTCTGAACCATATGAGCTGGCAGAGGAAGCCGACCGATGAGAAAGTGCGAGAGGTTCTTTAGAGTCACTAGTGAGTGATTCCAACAATAGTGGGTCAGATGTCCTCCAGCCCAGCGTGGTGGAGGAGGGTGAGAGTAGCCCAGCTAGGTCCCAGTATAGTGAGGAGGGTGTAGGGGCTTACTACCTGTCTCAGTGGAGCAGGAGTGAGTGTGTGACCGAGAGTCCCCAAGCGCCCGAAGCCCTGCCCCAGAGCCTGGATGGTTTCTTTAGGGAAACCCAGGATGGGAACCTAAGCTTTCCTGTTAGTTCACTTGAGGGAGATCTCCTAGTGTGTGAGGACCTGGAGCATCTGTAAGCGGAGCTTCTATGGTTCTAGAGTCTGACAGTACCGCTCCAGTAGGGAGGGTACAGGAGTCCAGCAAAAGGAGTGATTGGGGAATAGTATGTGAGTCCCCAGAAGTCCTGGAGTGCCAGGCAATTGTTCCACCGAAGGTTTTAGACCAGAGGTTGGAAGGCCAGGTTCAGGATCAGCCTGACCTGAAGGGTGGGACTACTGTAATCAGTGTCCTGACCGGTTCTTCTTCCAGAGGTACCGCCCCGGTTGGGAGGGAGCAGGACTCTGGAAGGGGGTGCAGAGGGTGGGAGAGCCCACCTCAGACCCCGGTGCAACCTGAGGGGTTAAACCCTAGGTTGGGAGAATGGTGTTTTGAGGGCACCCCTCGCAGGAGGAGGAGGAACCCTAGGAGAAGAGGTAGGGAGAGGAGAGCCTTCCCTGAGACTCCTGGTCCACCTGAGGTTGTAGACCCTAGGCTGGAGAACCAGGGGCAGTCTAGCCCTGTCTTGCAGACAGGAAGGGTGGAGAATGGCTACTATGTGCCAGGGGTTACTACCCCCCACTCTGTGAGTAGGCAGGAACCAGTGGTACCTGGGTGGCCCAGGGCCTGGTCCTGGCCGAGACCAGCTGGAGAGTACCAGTGGGATAGCCCAGTTAGTCCCTACAGTAGTTTTAGAAGGAACCCCAGGGGTTCACCGTGGCGTAAAACAGGAGGGTGTCCCTGCAGTTGCGGGCCCGCGTCCGTGTTTTATCGCCCCAAGCAGGGAAGTCCATCACGGTGGTGATTGGTCTTCCCTGCGTTTTGGCTGGAAGGGGGTTGTGTTGGACTTGGCCCTTCTGGCAGGTTCACCCCTAATCTTTTTGCTTTTAGTATGTGATCTGTGTTAGTGATTTTTGGGTCTCTGCGCACTTTTTCCCTGTGTCCCAGTGTAAAGTGCGTGCGTGTAGTAAGGCTGGCCTGCCCTCCCATAGGAATGCATGGGGAATGTGTGTGTCCATGTTAGTTCCTGATGTGTGGGGAGTGCAGGCTCGAGTTTGGTATGTGCGAACTCGTGAGAGTGAATGCTGCGCAATGGTATGTGCGGCTTGTATGTGTCTAGTGGGGAAGTGCCACTTCTAGACATTGCTGTGTGTGTGCAGTGAGGGTGCTGGAGTGTGATTGGCTGGAGCTGGCTGGCAAGCCTGGCTCCAGGAAGTCTGGATGGGTCTGCCCAGGAGTGAGTGGAGAGATCAGCATGAGTGATGTGAGGGAGGGCTGCACCTGGTTCCTGATGGGGCTGGGCTTTCCCCACACAATGCTGGCCCTGCCCCCTGTGGTGCGTCTAACGACCCTAGCCTCCCCAGTAAATGAAAGGGGTGGTTGAGCCATCAAGGGTGCTCCAAAACCAGCTGCAACTGGTTTCTCCCCCACCTGCACCTACAGACAAAGGATTTTAGAGTATAAGAAGGGGCTGTGTCCCCTTACAATTTGTTCTCTGTTCTTTTCCAGGATCCTGCCAGAGGGGGCTGCTGCTGTTGCTGGGGCCAGGAGGACCGCCACTTGGATTGTCTCCCTGCCTGGAGACCCAGTGAGCTGGCTCTGGGCCCAGCCTTCCCCCCTGCCTGCCTCCAGACCTTGCTGGAGCTTTGCTTTTGTCCCTAGCGCTTAAGAGCGCTGTATTTTTGCTGCTAGCGCTGGGAGCGCTTTATATTCCTCCCTAGCGCTGGGAGCGCTTGACTTTGCCCTTAGAGCGCTTGGGAGCGCTCTGATTGTCCAGCCGGTGCCCACCCGGCATTTGCTGACTTTGCAGTGCTCGCTTTTTAATTATCGAGTGCCCACCTCGATTTATTGTTTGGATAAAGAAGAGCCGGTGCCCACCCGGCATTGCCCCGTGTTTTCACAGCCGCAGCCCAGGACAAAGAACCGCCGAGAGAAGCTGCCGGGAGAGCCGCGCTGGGATTGGCCCAGCCGGCCGAGCCTCCCGCCGCGTCATCAAGGGAGGAGGAAGAAGCAGGAAGCAGCCTGCATTGGCCGTCCCGAGGTTCCCGAGCGAAGGGAGAGCCCCGGGGAAAGAGAACCGTCCCGCCAGCGAGACAGCCGGTGAGTGGGGCCCGAAGTGTAGAATCGGGGAGGAGGGCCTCGGGGCACATTGCCGGGGCCCGCCCCTCCCCTCCAGAGTGTAGAACCGGTTGAGGCTCTTGGGGCATTTGCATTTGTCTCTGAGTCCCCCGTGAGGGACTCCAACAACCCCACATTTTTGATTAGGAGCCCCGAGGCTCCTGGGGGCAATTGGTGTATTTTGAGCCCCGAGAGGCTCCACGCCCACAGTGGTTTTGCGAGCCCAGAGAAGGCTCGAGGGGGCACCTTGAGTTATACGAACCCGGCGAGGCTCGGGTGCCAGTTCTTGTTCTTGAGCCCCGAGAGGCTCCAGCCCCAGTTGTTTTTAGAGCCACAAGAGGCTCTGGGGGCATTCTTTGTTTTAGAGCGCAGAAGCTCTTAAGTGCCATTATATTTGTTTTGCGAGCCCAGAGAGGCTCGAGGCACCATTGTTTGTTTAGAGCCCAGCGAGGCTCTGGAGGAACAGTCAGTTGGTTAGAGCCCCGTGGCTCCCACGCTGTGTTTCGCCCACCATTGTTCCTGAGCCCACGAGGCTCCAACGTTGGCCCATCATTGCTTTACAACTGTCCAGCACTTAGTGGACAGTTGGCACGTTTAGGTCTGTGTTCTTTGCTGCCTGCGCAGCCTGCCCTGACAATTTGGACTAGGGGCATTTCAGCCCTTGCGAGGCCAGTTGGCCTGGGGGACATTTCCAGTGTTGTGCCATGTGCACCCTGCGCATTTATGGTTTACTTGCTAATATGATTCCTGCGGAAATGTTCTACCCGCACCTCTGAATGTGTTTGAATGCCTCATGTGCAATGTGTTTTATGTTTTATCCCCTTTGCTAAAAGTGACCTGCTTAGAGGATTATGTTTTATCACCTTTGCTAAAAGTGACCTGCTTAGGTGATTGTTTATGTTTTATCCCCTTTGCTAAAAGTGACCTGCTTAGAGGATTGTTTATGTCCCATTACCTTTGCTAAATGTGACTTGCTTAGGTGATTGTTTATGTTCTATAGGTCCTGATAATAAGGTCCTAGTTCCCTGCGTGATTTTCCTAAAGTGGTTAGGGTTGCGTAGGAGGTATTTACCCTTTACCAGTGGTAACTGGTTATGTGCTACATTTACTATTTTTATGCTACAGTCATTATATGATTTATGTGCTGAGTATTATTCCTACAAAATTATTATTTCTACAAGTGCTAATTCTAAAAGTGCATACCCCTGACAGTGGTCCAGGTGGCCCTGTCGTGTACATAATCCCTTGTAAATTCTGCCCGTGCCTGTTGGCACATTGTAAAAGTGTGTGTGTTATCTAATGTGTTTTTATTATAATACAAAGGCTATTTTTGATATAACCTTGTGTGGAGTTTCCTTTGTGGTGGGCCTTGGGTGTTGTTGCTGGGGGTGCGTGCGCAAGCACTTAACTCACATCGCCTCCAAGTTTAGCCTTGCTGCTCACGTCACGTTACCTAGAGGGTGAGCAGGGGTTATCTTGGTGTGTAACTCCCTTGCCCTGACTTAGAAATGGTGATCCCTGACTGACTTTGGCGTGAGCCTTGGCCAGCCGGGGGTCCCGTCTCTAACAGCTGGGATACATCAAAGCTGAAAGATAGGAAACAAATAAATACTCTAGCTGCTTGTCACGCTGCTAAATCTAAAATGGGGGCGGCGGGGGTTGTCGTTATTCTAAAGACTATGCACATTAATTCTTTTTGTTTTTGTCTTCTCAATAACAGTTATGAACCAGAATTATTCCCAGGCCTGATTTATAGAATGGTGAAACCACGAATTGTGTTACTTATCTTCGTTTCTGGAAAAGTGGTTCTAACTGGTATGTATTGCCAATTAAATAAAGTGGAACATTTCTCTGTACGCCTATTTACTGCACATTGCAGCGATGAAACGGTTTGTTAGTAAAGCCATACATTAAGAAAAAGTTATATTGGAGTACTCAGAAGAACGATATAACATGTAGTATGAAAGAAGCATTCCAATATCTAGAAGAAAGCTAAAAATACATAGTACAATACCCTAAACGATGTGCCGCATAAATGCAATGATAAAGTGCATTTCCTATAATAAGTACAATTTCTCTGCCAGAGTAAAAAACGAGCAAATTGTTTTAAGCAATGCAGAAATTTAAATTAGCAGAATTTATCCTTTATATTATGTGCCAGATGTACTATTTACTTCTTGCAAATATTTTTGAGACTAGGGAAGAATTTAACAAACTGACCTACCTTTTAATAGGTCAGTTTTTAAAATTCTGATTCGGAGTGGGTTGCAAATCCGACTCACTCGATTGGAGGCAAGCACAGGGACTGTGGCCTATTGGGGTCAACAGACCAACATATCTGTGTTCACTTTTAAATAAGGTACTTTTGGAATGCAGCCCATTTTCTTTAAAGCAAACAATGCATCTTTAAAAAAACGTTGACTTTCTTTTTTAAGTGTTTGTGAATACCCAACAAACTTCTTTAATTTCAACATTCACAAGGAATCAGAATGGTTTCTAATCTTGTTTTTAAAATTAATGCAGCATTTTGCCATTCACAAACTCTGAACTGGAGTGCTTGTGACTGTAAAAATGCTTTGTACATTGTTCTTTGTACTGGCTCTTCATTAAAGTTGTGAAGCGGCATATTCACTGGCCTTACTTTTTGTGTGTGGCATAACATTAGAGTGCGCCCTTAACTGATCACGGTGCTACATTTGTAAAAATGGTTAGCTACTATATTTTCCCAAGTACTTGATTAAAAGGACAAAATAAGCGGACACCTCATCAAATAAGTGCACACATGGCAATGAGTGACCATTCCTTATGTTTATTTTATTGCCAAAGGGAGAGACCTCAATTAAACATGTAGTAAAGCCTTTGCAAACCTTGGGGAACTTGTGCTCTAAGAATAACCCAAAGGTTAAAAAAACAGCTTTCAGCTAGCAATCTAGAAGTCTTAAAGCTAAGTATCAGAAACCCTTATAGAAATTCCCCAGGAGACAATCTCCTCGTGGCACTTTACCACAGTTGAGGTCTGCTCCTGGGCCTTTAACATCCTCAAGATTAAGAGGAGAGTTGATCAGCTTGCGCATCTATGCCTTGACCCAGGCAAGTGTGAGGTCATTTCAATGACCCAGCTATGTCATTTGGACAGTGCTGCAACCAGGACTCCTACTTATCTCTCCAGTGGCAGCCCCTCCGCTAAGGTGGAGGAGCGTCACCCCACTGCTTTGCAGCAGAGAAATAAAGGAAAAATAAAATAACTTGATGTTATTCTAATTTTATCTTTTCCTGCTGCGGCAGCTTTGTGGGTGGGGCGAGGCTGGGTTGCTCACACCGGAGCTGGAGGAGGAGTTCTCCACCCAAGCTGCATTGCAGCCTGGGTGGAGAACATGCCCAGGCATTTAGTCATCGTCTGCGCACCGAACCAGGGCCTTCAGACCAATCACAACTCTGCATTGCAGCATTGTGATTGGCTTAGGGCAGCCTGGGGGCTTCCTGTTACGGCCAAGTCCGACCTGGAGGAGAGGTGTGGGAATAAGTGAAGTTATTTATTTCTTCTTTTTTCTGTTTTTACACCCCCTCACCCACCTCGCTACCTCCAAGCCGTGCCGGCCGCTACTGGATCTCTCGTATTGCTGACTGAATGCTTGCAGAATGTTAGATCACAATCTTGTAATAGAGCCCTCAGCCGTAGAGATGTTCTGGACCTTCTACCAGATCCATGCCAGCATTTTACCTGACAAGTCACCTTCTCTGCATATCCTGGTTTAGGCGTACCTGAGCAAATATTGTACCTCTGATCTGTAAACTCTTCGAACTCCTTCAAAATTGAGCACGCTTGTCCCTGCTCAGGGCATAGTCTGCTTTGAGATGCTCCACATGACCTAATTGTGTGTACAGAGATCTGAGAATACCCATCTCCTTGGATATGAATATGCCCCAGATATGACTTGAATGCTTCCCAATCCCAAATATTTCCAGCCTGGAAACTGAACCCATGTTACGTTTAAAATATTAAAACAATACTGGATCTTGGACCAAAATACCAAGTCCAGTAGTTCAGCACCTTTCAGACATAAATACTTAAACCGCTGTGGGGAGAAGGAGTAGATAAAACAATCATTACAGGGGAGTGGTGTGAAAGAATCCTGGGTTGAATTTTAACATCTGAAACACTTTTCATATATTGGATTGTGTGACAAGCCACAAATCAATCCAGAGAACATATACCATTTAATAGTACATAAAGTCAGAAGCTACTGGATGCAAGGTTCTCCAGGCGGCTACATAAAATCATTACAGAATTCATGGGTACAATATTGGGGCCATATACCCTTACTAGCACAAGGGGTGATGAGTCAAGCTGGACTACTACCTTTGTGTCTCCAAAACATTTCTGCATGGTCAAATTTACTGACTTTCGGATGAGTGTCACTAATCGCCTAGAGTATGTCAAACTAGAAGTACCTATGGTGGCTCAAGGTTGCTGCGAATGAGGGCTTGGACGAAGCCGATGTGTGTTCCCTGAAGTAAAGCCATGTACAATATATGGCAATCTAGATGGGTGAGCACTTGACAGGCTTTAGAGGGGGTCATTATTCCCCCATATATTCCAACTAACTAATTTAAATGTGGTAGTAAAGAGTGATCATGTTTATTACACTATTGTGATGACTATTGTTCAGCACTGAAATCTGAGTGAGCACAATATAGCGCACATACTGTTTCTTCTTGGTCCCATTCAAGCGTTCACAAAAGCAGTGTTCAAATCTCTATACCCACCCACCTCTAACGCTAACCCCAATTGTCAGTAAGAATTCTCGTCCCAAACAAGAAAACAAAAAAATCGCCATCTCCTTGACCTTCTTTGAAATTGCAGATAATATGTTTGGGGTGCCTAAGAGCATGCATTCAGCCCAAGGTAATGAACGTCATTCATGCAGTAGAAATGTCCTTTAATGCACCTTCCTGCAGATTATGATAGTGCCCAGGATAACAGCAGCGCAAGCCCCTACAGATGTAGAATCAATCAAAATAGGTCGATTAATCCATAAATTATAAGGTCTATGGCAATATGGTCAGCTATCGCAACAACCTTATCACATTTTTACCTTGAGTAAGTGCATGCATTCATTGGGTCTTTTAAGCTGTATCATCACAATCAATAGCAAGAGTCCGTTGATGGGCATTTAGTATTTACTTAAACTTTATGAAATCAAATTGGTTGTGCATTCATTTATAATGTCAATAGTAGTACATTAAAATTTTTGATTAACTGTGTCTTGTGAATACTGGACTCAGGAACATACATTTAAAGGCAATTATAATAGATGTGCTTCACAGTCAGTGACCTAACCTAGCCCACTGGTGAGTGCCTGGAGGTGCTTAAAGAGTTTGTTGAGCCTGCTATTACAGCTCTCTGGTCGCCACGGGTAGATGTTGGACGCTGATCGCCCTCCCTTTCCATGCTTTAAGTTGATGCCAACATACTCCAGCGCTGATTCTGTTTGATTCCAAAAGAACACTTTGCTGTAATGCTCCACTCAGAGTTTGCCAGGATATAACAGGGAGTACCTGACACATCTTTTATGTAGCAACCTCTAAGAATGATCTTCTGGCCTACTGGACTTGCGGCGTAAAGTCTGGATAGAATGCTAAATTGTCATCATTGTATTTGGGGTCAGAGTTCGCCCTCTTCAATTGGAAAACTGCATCCCCATCTCTGTAGTTTAGCAGGAGTCTAATTGTTGGCCACTGGGTCTGACCTGGCCTAGGCCTGGGCACACGTAATCTGTGTGCATGATCCACAAGAAACACCTGGGAGAAGTCTGCACATACGAACGTACAATGTGTTCCATTTTCATTGTGCTGGCCTCCAGGGAAATATACCTCCGCTCACTCCTGCATCCTGCACTCCCCGTTGCTATGAATTGAGAGGTCATTCCACATATTAGGTCCCAAGTCAGTGGTACCTGGAGGAAATATAATACATAAGACCTAGTGAACAAGATGGATGATAGATTTTAAAATGTTGCTTTAGGCAGAAGCCTTCCGACCCACAGAAAACTCAGCTCATTAGGGAGAGCACCACAAGGACATCTGCCTGATTGGCAGCCATTGTAGGGCTCTATCAGCTCAAGACACATGAATTATTGGATACTCTGTTCAGTAAAATTCTGAGGTCTCTATAGTTTTGCTAGAGAATAATCTGGCGCACCCTGATACAGAAATTACAGAACTCAAATAACAACAGCAGGCTGGCACACAGTTTGGGGTTTTGTTATGTTATAATATGTTTAGGCTTTCCTGTTTTCAGTTTCTATTTTTGCTAAATTCTGATGGGGTGTTTTCAGTGTTTTCAAGTAAATTCAATACCTTAACAAAACTGTGGTTATCAGTGGTTCCACATTTTTCTGCCTTTAAAAACAACAGAAACAGTGCTTTTCCGGAGTTTACGGAATATTTTACTTTTATTATTGCTTGCTTTCAGCACTGATAGCGCATAGTATGTAGACAGTGTACATACATTGTATGAGGTCCAATTAAATCTTTACATCAAACGTATTGTAGTACACCATGCAATACTTCTTTAGTGAGTCTTTGGTCATCCTCGCTGCTATTTCCTTCCCATGTAAGCTTGTATCTATGAAAAGGCACTCTCAACATTGGCACTTGAGATGGGCAACACCAAAACAGCCAGTACACAATTTGCTAACTCTGGTCACTGACATAGCTTTCTATGCCAATACTGGTGTACCAGAATATTGTGATTCTCTGGGACAGGTTCTGCAGCATGTGAGTTGAACTGGGCACATATACCCTCAGAGTTATTGAAGTAGTCAAAAATGAAGCAGCACTTTTGAAATTCTGGAGAAAATTCCCATTTACGGAAGGGATTTAGTACTTGTTCAGAGTACCACAGTGAGGCTTTATTGACTTCAAATGTCATGGTTGGTGATGGGACATTTCTATGCGTCATTGCAAGCCATTTCTAATACATTATAAAATAGAAGTTCCTGAATTGCTCCTCAACATTTATTTGCTTACCAAGTGGCAAGCACTCTAACATGGAACATGTTGCAGGGTCAAAGTCACTAAAGTATCACCCATCCTACTCTCAAAGATATGTTTCACATCTACACCAATTATGCTGAACACTTGTTAGACAAGGGTTTTTTCAGACTCTAGTTTATTTATGTCCACTACAGCAGTCCTATTTTCCTGTAAAAATCTAAGAATGTATTAGTAGAGTGTACTTTTTCACATCACTATCAATATGCAACCGAAGATCCTCACATTTCTTGGCTTTGCCATCATCACTCAGCAAACCTTCTGTAAAGGGTTGCCACATGGATAATACAGCATCCACGGCCTCTAGGATTGAGAACCACCAGCTAAGTGACACAGTTGAGGATCTCTTGCACGGAAAGCACTTCAGCTCAGGTATCGATTTTGACAGGTCATCACACAACTTTTTCATATACGTAGCTGAATCACTGCAAATACAAACAATATCACTCCAATCTTTGTTGAACTTGGTAAAAACCTTTTGCAGCAGCAATCCAAGTGACACTGCATTCCATTTTTTCCAAAAGTCTGGTGTCATTTTTTCACCACTATCCCAGATGCTTGGGGACAGCACCCTTTTCAAACATACATGTCACTACACCTTGCACTGAAAGTTTAAAGCCTGGGGTGTTTGGAAATCACCTTCACACTATTATCAATACTGACTCACTAGAAAAGGGGGCTGATGTATTAAGAGGTTTTACCCATTTTCTGTGGGTAAATGTGATGGTACACATTGGGAAATATTCTTATGAAACCAGCCTTTTTTCCTATCACCGAAACAATTAAACATAGACAACATATCAAATATGATTTTGATATTTCCTGATTCTCTACAGTTTATAAAATAATTAAACAAGACCTAAAGCCCGCTTCTTAACCCTGCATCTTTAGACCAAAGATCACAAAACTGAAAAAAAGCAAAAGGAAGAAGAAACAATATATCTGATAGAGACTACTACCTGCAGATTCCTTAACGTAGAATTATCCCCAGGCGTAAGACTGGATCCAGAAAAAATTTCCACAGCATCTCTGCACGCCGGAGGCGGTCCCACGTGAATCCGCCCTGACGTCGTCCGCGGGCGTGATGTCAGCGAGGTCACATAAGCCCCACCCCAGCGCCCTGACGTCAGTTTCATTCTGTTAAAGATTGCAGGGATTTGTTAGCATGAGCTGAAAGCCATTTTTGTACTTGGCAGCCATTTTAGTTAGCCATGTGCTCGCCATGTGCTGTTTCCCTCTTCAGAGCCTTGCACATGCTCAGAAGGGCCTAGCTAGTAGAATGCACCTGCTCCTCTCATACAACTGTCAGGCTATTTTAACTGATGTAAGGAGAAGGAACTCTCCTCCCACTTTGTTGAGCAAGCAAATCTTGCATGCCCATATTAGGCATTTTGCATGCTTACATGAGCCAGGACCTCCCCTTGGTTTTATGCTGACTATGTAACCCTAAGCATATATAAGGCCCCTGTTTTCTGTACTCCTTAGACTGCCTCATACAGTTTCTGAGGGTACTCTGTGACGTAGTCTCCCTCATCTGAGGTTAATAAATGCATTCTTTTTATATTTCAGCTTCTGTGCCAATTTCTTCTTTGTTGGTTCAAAGGGACCAGGTATCGGTGAGACCCCTGAGAAGGTTTCTATTTTTTTCACTTCTTTTCCGTATGCAACGTGGATCCGGTTTTTGTCTCTTGACCTGTTTTCAGGCCTTCTTTTAACGCTTTTGCGTTCAGGAACAGTGTGCAAATGCCTTCGGGTTTCAAGATGTGTAGTTCTTGTAGGCGTCCGATGTCAGCGACGCACCCTCAACCTATTTGTATGTGGTGATTCTACGGACTGCGAGGGCGCCGGATGAAATTGCCTTTGGTCCGTTTGTCCAGATCAGTCTCGTCACAGCGTCCGTCCCCTGCCTTTGAAGGGTCCAGAAACAGCCGATTCCGACTGTACCATCGTCCTTCACTGAGGCCCCATGGGCGTCGCTCGCCCACCGGTAAGTCCTACTGCTTGTCACCGAGGCCTGGTCCTCGTTCTGCAGAGGGCACGGGTTTCCCTGAGGACGTGTGGCCTCGCTCGTCGCCACCCTATCCGCCGTTTCCTGGCGTCTTGCGACAAGGGCTCAAATGAAGGCCTACGCCACGGCTCTGTAGGCTTCTTTGCCCCCCCCCTCCTCTTCCTGAGATGTCCGCGGATCCCTTGCCTTCTGCGGGGCCTTCTGCGAAGTCGCCGGCAGCTTCAACCACGGCGTTAATGAATTCGGCTTCAGGTTTTGGTGATGTGGTGTCCTCAAGGTGCGGCCCTACGGGGTTCGCCTCTTCGACCCACGGCATCAATGCCTCGTGCAAACCCCGCGGGGGGCCCTGTGGTGTCGCAGAAGGTCGCTGGGACTCAAGGTTAATTCCCTGGGCAGGCGGCTGCCTTGCCGGAAGCCGAGCAGACACCGTTCCAGCGCTGACGGCTTTCCTCCCTGGCGGCGCCGTAGGTGGTACCGGACCCGGGGGCACCTCCCCGGATCCCTCTCGGTCCTCTACACAGGTGGCTGCCTCGTCGGAGGTCGAGTCGGCGCCTTTTCGGTGCTGTTCATTAGCCGCTCCGGCTCAGACCCCGTCCCATTCTCCTAGGACGCAAGTGGTGGTGGAGATCAACTCGGCGCCCCTGATGGCCACTTCAAAGTCGCACAGGTGCCTGTGACGGACTCACAGCGCCATCCCGGGGTCTGGTTGTCGACTCATCTCCGGAGGTCCCTTCCTCTCCGGAGGTTTGTCATCTCCTTGTCTTCACCGGAGACTGTACGCCGTGTCGTTACCTTTTCCCCAGCATCTTCCAGGGAGGGCTCTTCGCCGTCTTTGCGGCCACAACCGCCGGACCCTCTTTCCCGCAACTCGCTATTGGTTGCCCCGCAGGCTTTCTCCGCCTTCTCCGGAGGCCCCCCACTCATCCATGGATCTTCCACCCTACAGGGGCTGGCCGTTTCTCTCTCCAGCTGGACTCTGGAATGGGCGTCTTCGTTTACAGCCGTCGCCCACGGAGTATTTGCTTTCTCCCCCACGATGCCCTAAGGAGACAAGTGTAGCCTTTGTCCGGGCCATTTCCACAGCTGCTGGCATTTTGCAAATGGGCAACCCGGTCACCCCATTCACTACGGACCATTTGTTGGAAGTTCTCCACCAGGGCACTGGTGGAAGGGAGCTGCTTCTTCCATTTGAAGCTTCGCTACACACTTCTCTTCTGGGGGCCTGTGGGCGTCCTGCCATGGGAGGTCCGGTGCCTCAGCCGCTCACCCACCGCCACCGTCCTGCTCCGCATGACCCAGTCTGCCTTTCTTTCCACCCTTCTATCCAGGGCCCTCTGCTGCAGACTGCTTTTCCTTCCTTGCCTTCAGTGTTGTTCCTTCCGTCACAGGAGGCCCGGTGGTTGGATTCCTGGGGGCGTAACATCTTCACTTCCACTAGTGCTGCTTTGCGAGCGCTCAACACACTTTGTGTGTTGGCCAGGGCTACCTCCAGCCTATGGGATTCCGGGGAGTCCCTTCTGTCTCATTCCTCACATGAAGGTATCTGCGCTGATCTGCGGCACTGTGTGTTGGATGGCCTGAGTTGGCCGCATTTATTCTCCGTTCGCCCTTGGATGTTTCTGATTCTCTCGGCCGCGCTATGGCAAGTTCTGTGGCTCTCCGCCGCCATGCTTGGTTGCGGGATGGTGTTTTTCCAGAGAATATTAGGGAGCGTCTAGTTGACCTGCCTTTTGATGGGGTTCTTTTGTTTAACACCCACGTGCACTCCGCCATTCAACAGCTCCTTGCTGGGCTCTGTCCTCCTCCCCCTCCGTAAGCTTTGGCTTTTCGGTCCTCAGGTGCTTTATGGGAGGCATTTATCCCACCTTTTCTTTGGGCCTAGTGTTTCGGTTGGCCCGTGTGTGTGTTGTGTGTGGCTTGAAATGTCTTCGGGGTCCTTAAGTTGGCCCCTCTGTACTGTTGGCTGCTGGTACATCCCTTTGGCTTTTGTGGTGGATTTTTGTCTGTTAGTAAAACCGTATAGATCCTCAGGTTGGGCCATCTGTGTATTTTTTGGCTGATTGGTAAGCCGTCTGTGGTACTACCAGCAGGTCCTTTATGTTCTTGTCCTCTACTGCGGGTTTTTTTTCCCTAAGAGGTGTTCCCATGTTTTGTTTGGGACGTGTCATACCCTAAGTGGGGTACTTGTAGCTATTGTGTAGCTCTGTCCTATGCTGGGAGGGTGAGGAAACCTTTTCGGGTTCCTCGCCTTTCCCGACGTCACCGTATACCGCTTGGTGCAGTCTCTCTCTCTTTTTTGTCTTAGCGCAGCGTGCGCTGCTCCAGGTTCTGTCCTCTCAGTATCCGCTACATCACCAGACCGGCTTTGGCATGCCATCTACGGCGTCGTGTCATGGTGTTTCCACCTTCTTGTCCGGCATTTCTGCTGGGTCCTCTATCTTGTGTTCCAAGGGGGCTAGGATTCTCCTAGTATTATCCTGTGTTCTGGTTGACGGCTTAGGTACGTCTTACGTATTTCTCCTCTTTCTCTTCTGTTTGGTCCCACTTCTTTCGTGGGTCGGATTGTGTCTCTGGAACGGTCCTTCTCTGGGGTTTGTTCTGGAGTTCCCTGGCCTCTGCCTTCGTCTTGAGCTTAGTTTGTTCTGGGCACACTGATTCATGGTAATTGCCAGCTGCCGGCTGCACACGCCTGGTCATTATGGTCTGCCTCCGTGGGCCTTGGCTTGCACCCTTGTGCCCCTGCCCCTTGTTTTGCTGGAGCTTTGCGTGACTGTGTCTTTTGTCTCACGCCTGCGCTTCTTGGCGGTGGGGCCATTTCTGCCTTGTCCGCTGCCTAGGGGCTGATGCCTGTTCAGCTGTCCCCTTCGCTGTGTGTGTGTTCTCCTGTGGCGGATTCTGCCACAGTTTCCACCGCTTCTCCTTGGAGTTTGGGGTGGTTCTTTTCTTCCTTGGTACTCCCCTAGCACTGTCTCTCCCTCCGGGGGTTTCTGGCAGATGTCACTTGTACCTTGGGTAGGTTTGGGGTATCCTTGCCTTCCGTTCACCTTGTTCTTGCTTAATTCCGCTTGGTAGGGTCTGGGCCGCCCTTCCTGTCCCCATGACACATCCCCTGTTGGGACCCTGTGTTTCTTCCAAGCTGGGGAGGTTCTCTCGCAGGCCCTCCTCCCCTCTGGGTATGGCTAGGCTATCTGTTCTATGTTAAGGAATCTGCAGCTATTAGTCTCTATCAGATGTACAAGTTACTTACCTTCGGTAACGATGTATCTGGTAGAGACGATTCTAGCCGCAGATTCCTTCACGACCCTCCCTTCCTCCCTGTTTTGCAAGGACCTTCAGCTTGGTTTTCTGCACTCGCCTCCCTCCGGGCAGCTTGTCTTCTGCGAGTGTCTTCTTCACTTCCTCCCTGGCGGGATGCTTTGTTCTGTTTAATTGTTCCACCCCTTCCTTGCTGGTAGTTGGACAGTTGGTTCATGTGTACTTCTGCATCCCTGCACCCTGTTTTTTTCCAGGGTGGTGGCCTACTCTTCCTCTTCTCCCTTTTTTATTAATTGCTTGGGGTTTCTGACTCCTCTGAGTTGGGGTGTCTTGGCTGTACCTCAGGTTTTAGCCCCTTCCAGGGGATACGGCCCTCCTTGATGGTGTTGTCTTGGGGTCATTTGCTGTTACTCATCTGTTCCGGACTTGTTGCCCTTCACTGTTGTGGATTATGGTTGCAGGCTTCCTATCGTCTGCTATGACTTTTTTCACATGTTTTTCTGCCTCCAGGGAGGGTGTCACCTTAGCTTTGCAAGGTTGCTTCTCAAAGCGGTGCTCTGCTCTTTCCCTACTATGGCTTTCAGTACCACAGTGCCTGGCACTTTTCTAATGGGTGCTGTTCCTCGCCTTTCGTTTCCTCCCTTTTCTGTTTCACTGCTTTTTCGCACACTGTTCCCATACTCTCAGTTTTGTTTGTGATGGCTCCGCGTTGTGGCGCGGAAAAGTTCTTCAAAGAAAACTGACGTCAGCGCGCCGAGGTGGGGCTTATGTGACCTAGCTGACGTCCTGCCCGGTGACAACATCAGGGCGGAGTCACATGGTACCGCCCCTGGCGCGCAGAGATGCTGTGGCAAACATTTTCCGGATCCTGTCTCACACCTGGGGATAATTCTACGTTAAGGAATCTGCGGCTAGAATCGTCTCTACCAGCTACATCGTTACCGAAGGTAAGTAACAGTCTTACAATTGTATAACATAATCACATCATGGGACACTACTCCATCAAGCGCTTCGCATCTCAGTCACCCGAGAGGCATATTTGGTGCTTTTTTAGCCGCCTGTGCGTTACAGCACAAGTCAACACATCAACAGGAATAGTAAGGCGCTACGTAAATAAATATATACATCCAGTTCATGCTACCCTGTTGGCCTATTGCAATTGCGTCACATTGCATGGCGATACTGCATCTAGAGCTTCGCATCTCATCAGACACCTCTAACTGCGTCAGAGGTGACATCAACAGTATATTTGGTGCTTCCCAGCCTTTTGGCACTCAACAGGACACACACACAACCACACACACACGCAAAAGCCCACACACACACACACACACACAACCCCTCACACACACACACAACCCCCCACACACACACAACCCCCCCACACACACAACCCCCCCCACACACACAACCCCCCCACACACACAACCCCACACACACAACCACACACACACACACACCCATACACACACACACACACACACACACACACGGCCCCCTCACACACTGCCCCCTCACACACATACACAAAACCACACACAAACAAAACCGCACACACACGCAAAACCCCCCACACACAACCCCACGCACACACACAACCCCACACACACACTCAACCCCACACACACACAACCCCACACACACACCCCCACACACACAACCCCCCACTCACACACCCACACACACACAACCACACACACACAACCACACACTGCCCACTCACACACTACCCACTCACACACTGCCCACTCACACTGCCCACTCACACACTGCCCCCACACACACAACCCCCCCACACACAACCCCCCACACACAAACACACAAACCCACACACACAACCCCACACACACACAACCCCCACACACAACCCCACACACACACAACCACACAACCACACAGCGCCACACACACACAACCACACACACACACCCCAGGATAGCCAAACATAGCATAGCAAAACTAAACATAGCATAGCATAACAAAGCATAGTATAGCATAACAAAACACAAAAAACATAGCATAACAAAACACAACAAAACATAGCATAGCACAACAAAACATAGCATAGCACAACAAAACATAGCATATTATGACAAAACATAGCATAGCATAGCAAAACACAACATAGCATAGCATCATAAAACATAGCATAGCATAACAAAGCAAAGCATAACAAAACATAGCATAAGAAAGCATAGCATAACAAAACATAGCATAGCAAAACAAAGCATAGCATAATAAAACACAACAAAACATAGCATAGCATAATAAAACATAGCATAGCTAAAAAGCATAGCAAAACACAGGAAAACATATCATTGCATAACAAAACATTAGCATAACAAAACACAGCATAGCATAACAAAACACAGCATAGCATAACAAAACAAAGCATAGGATAGCAAAACATAGCATAGTATAACAAAACAAAGCAAAGGATAGCAAAACAAAACATAGCATAGCATAACAAAACAAAACACAGCATAGCAAAACACAACAAAGCATAGGATAACAAAACACAAAAAAATAGCATAGCATACCAAAACATAGCATAGCATAACATAACACAACAAAACATAGCTGAACAAAACATAGCATAGCATACAAAACACAACAAAACATAGCATAGCATAACATAACAAAGCATAGCAAAACAAAACATAGCATAGTATAACAAAACATAGCATAGAATACCAAACACAACAAAACATAGCAGAACAAAACATAGCATAACATAACAAAACATAGTATTGTGTTTTTATCTAGGAACCTAAATCAATATTTCTATTTGATGCCCTTGTCCGGTTATAATCAATAATATCCCTACAACTGCATAGTAATCATATCCATATTCAGTCGTAGCACAGGCTGTCACATTAAGCAAGGCTACTTCCCCTGCCTCCTAGAAAGCACAACGAGTTCTCTAAACAAACCAAACCTCCAGCAACCTGGGAAATCCTCCTTGCTTTTGTTTTGATTTCATCCTAGAACTCCTGTAAAGCACTGTAAGAACGGTCAGTTCTTAGTGACATCTTTATTGACGTCTTATGTCCAGCCTTACGTCAAACCCGGCACCTTTCAGGTATAAATATACCAACATTGCCTTAAGCAAACACACGGTGGTGGTTTTGGAGCAGAGCAGCTATCTACTTGCCCGAGAGCCCAGCTGATGCGATAGCCCACGGACGCTGCCCCTCCCTTTTGACGCACTGAGAGAGACGCTGTCTTTTCTCCTGCCGAGAAATCCAGCTCTGGTGTTTCCAGATACCTTCGCGGGTTACTGGGATATCGAGTCCTGAGAGAGAGATACAAGACCTCCTGCTTTCTAATTACCCAGGTACGGAGCTGACTAAACCCTTAAAGAGAATTTTTGAGTCAGATTATTGGCAAAACCCAACTTAACTTAAACTGCTACTTATTTACTCCTTCCCACGTATTAGGCTTAGGTCAGGTACACAGGGGTAGGCGTATTTAGAAGCACCAGTTGAGCACGTTAGTCAATGTATATATGTATATATATTTTATCTATTTTAAAGTATCATATGGCTAAGAAACCATATCAATGCTTTTACAGTATTATTTTATAATCCTCCTTTTACTGTACGCACTTTACTTTACTATGAGTATTGCAATTGTGGCAATTCATTTCTCTTGTATGAGGAAGAAGACTGCTCAATAAATTACACCTTTTTATTGAAAACGCCCGTCTCTCTTTTCTCTGCATTCTGGTGAAACTAAGTACGCACATTTGACTGAGTGAAATAGCTGTCTATTGTTTTCACACAACTCTAGAGATACACTCTTATTCTGAGGGAGCAAAGTTGTCATGTTATATGGTTGTCGGAAGCTAATCCCTTCTTGTCTAATCAGGAAAGTTAATTCCTTCTTGAACATTCGAGAAAGTTTCTAGTGACCTCTGAGCTAGCTGGCAAACCTTAAGTCTAATATAGTCAGTAGAGACCTAGTTAACCTCAGTCCTACGTCTACACTGCTGAATATATTATTCCAATGCGCAGAGCCTATTGGGAATATAGGAACTACACTACATGGCGCCCAACGTTTGGTTAGGCGATAAATCTAACGCAAGACGTTAGAGTAACTCAGTCGTGCTTTTTCACACAGACCTTTTTTCCCGTAAATACTCCAAAAGACGTCTGGAGTGGGTAAAAGGTTAAAATCCGCCGGAAATTAGTAGGAAGAGATTCCTATGTATAGTTTTTGGTTTAGTCAACGTTGAAGGATACAGTGTTCCAAAAATATTGTGCACCTAATCTTTGTTTCCTTGAAACTTGATCTGCAACAAAGACCTTTCTGTCAGTAAAAATGTCAGAAAGTGAAGACGAAAGGGAGGCAGCTAGAATAGCGGCTCAACTCCTAGCGGATGACACAAGTCTCCGAGACAATGACCCGAATGTTATACTCATTCCGGTCAACATAAGAGAAACTATAACTCTTAAACTTATAGAAAATGGACTAACACCGAGAGGTGGAATAGTCGTATTCGTAATTGAGGCCCATGAATATCGGCAGACAGAGGTATTCTACACATGGATAAACTTTCCAGCAGCAAACGCTGTCACACACGACTTCCACTATTACAAAATAGAGGAACCTCCGGAAGAGTACACCCCTTTCGAGGAGGTAGAAATCCCATTAAAATACCAAGAGCACCTGCTCTGGTTTAAAGGTGCCCTAAAATATAATAATCACATCACCAGGCTCGGTCCACTAGGTAGACCAGGAGCAACGTGGCCGGTTCTAGCCAGCTACACACCACATCCAGACATTGAAAAAATGTCAGTACCAGAACTTTTAGCCCAGCTAAAAATACTAATTAAAATACATAGACAATTAGTCCAATATGTAATGCGGACTTCAACAGTCCAACCAGCTATTAACATTCCACAGCTGACCCCTCATCAGGGGAACAAAAACAAAATTACACCACAGAACATACAATCATGTCTGGGTAAAGTACCCGCAAAACGGGAATAAATTCCATTCTGGTTAGCACAAAAAATCACTCAAATAGAGTCAGTATTTCTGGATACTACCCCTACAGAGAAACACAGAATTCTGACTATCTGTCTTCCAATGGGGATCGCACCACATGTGGAGGACTGTGACACTTGTGGCACAGTCTTTGCTTCCATTTACACAAAAACAAATGGTGTTCCGTCTATGGCGATAATACCAGATGTGCTAAGACAGATTCAAAATGAATACAGTGCAGAACCTGCTTTAACTCTGGGTATGAAATTACTGAAAGACTTCAAGCAGGTCTCGGCTATATTATTAGCCAACATAAAAGGAGAAGCAGCATCTGTGGCGATACACCAGAAATTGAAAGACACAGATATAGCAGACCAACCAATTGAACTTTCCAGAATCATAGAAAAATCCTATGAAGAACTAGGAAGAGATAGTTTGGGTGGGAAACCGGTAAAACCCCAACTAACTGAAAATCCTGAAAAGATATTTATTAAAAATAATCTAAACACTCCAAAAAAGAGCTGGGATGGAAATAAACAATCCACTCCCAAAGAAAAAAGATTCCAGTCCAGAGGAAGGTCTCCTCGGCGGAGAGAAAGATCTCCGGACCAAGGACACAAGTCTCCCCAGAGGGAGCCCTCTGAGAAAAGATACAACCTTAGAAATAGGGATAATCTGAAAAAACCTGATAGATATCAAGACATTGATACACGCCCCTCTCGATCTTTTCAGACTTCCTCGCAGAAATCGGAAAGAAGAGGACGGTCAGAACACAGGGAAGAGCATGTCAAGTCCAAAGACAAGGAACCTGCTCATCAAAGTAAAAAATTACAATTTCCAAGAAAGAAGGTAGCCAGCATTAAAATAGTTAAACATGCCGAGGATACTGAGGACACAACTGAAAAACGGAGAGTGGGCCGAGACAATGCTAGACAGTGCAGCAGAAGTGACCATAGTTCGCAGGATCCTGATGAATCATCTGGAGACAGTGGACACGAATGAATACATTCAGGTGGAAACTGCAGATACCAGAGTTAGCGAACCTCATAAAATATACGAGATAACATTACGTATAGAGGGAGATAAGACTAGGAAAGTAAGGGGTCTATTTTGGGATAACCTTTCCAAAGGCTATGACATCCTTTTAGCTGAGAAAGACTGGACACCAGAGTTTGTCAGGGAGTGCCCTCATGGCGAAGAAATGATTATGCCTGCCTTCTCAAATCATATTCCAATTCATAAAAAATATACATATGCAAGAAAATGGGCAGTAGCCCAAGCTCCTGCATTATATAAAAATCATGTAGGATGGGATGAGGACTCTCCTCCTCACAAAATCCAATTAAAATGTCAACCAACTGCACAAAGGCAGTACCCAATTAAGCAAGAAGCTAAAAAACAAGTCAGGGAGATCTTAGATCAACTTGAATACCAAGGGGTGATTGAAACATGCACCTCACAAATGAACAATCCTTTGTTTCCTGTCTCCAAGCCAGACGATTCATATCGTCTAGTTTTGGACTACAGACACCTTAACTCATGTTGCAAGACATTTGCAGTACAAAACTCACACAGTGCAGCACTAATGAATAACATTGTGCGCAAAAAATACAAAACAACATTAGACATCTCTAATGGATTCTTTTGTCAAAACATAGCACCTGAAAGCAGGTATTTGACCGCTTTCTCAATAATGGGGTCGCAGTAAATTTCTGTCGACTCCCAAAGGGATTCAAGAATAGCCCAGGATTATTCTCAGCAAGGGTAACAGAGTTACTACAAATGTATGATGATGAGGCATTATCTTATGTCGATGACATCTATCTAACAGATGATGACTTGGATACTCACTTGAAAAGAGTGAACACCATAATACTTGGGTTCGCAGCAGAGGGTTACAAATTCAACTTTAAAAAGTCACGAATTGCCCATCTAACTGTCCTGTTTTTAGGATATGAATTATCAAGTGAAGGCAAAAGCCTAGCAGACAATTTCTTAGAGAAGTGTGCTGTACTCCAAGCACCTAAAACGCTGAAGAACTTACAATCAATACTAGGTTTCCTGAATTTCGGAAGAACTTACATTTTAAATTATGCGGAGAGGGTTAAACCTCTCTATGAATTAATAAAACCTGATTTTAAACCAATCACTTGGACTCAAAAACACACAGAAATTTTGAGATCATTGCAAACAGACATGTTAGCTAAAACAAAATTACAAACTCGCGAAAAAACACGCAACCTTGAAATCTGAGTCATCCCAGGGAGATGCGGATTCACGTACCTGACCTCTAATGAGGGAGAAACGGTACCAATAGCATACAAATCACACTTGTACACACAAACTGAAAAAACATTCAGTCTTGCGGAAAATTTTGTAAATGCGGTTCAAACAGCTGTAGCAAACGAAAGAGACCAAGCCCAAGGCAAAAGGATAACTGTTTTAACAGCAGAATCAGCCTTCGAGGCATTAACAAGCCCACGTAATTTAACTACCGTGGCATTAGATCCAAAATGGATACAATGGGAAAATGTACTTGCTACAGAAAAAGTGAAATACTATTTTGACCCGGAAATGAAAAAATTAAAATATCTAACATATGAAAAAGAATATCCTCTGCCAATCGAAATTCGGCCCATACAACTTTGCGCCTGTGTAATATATACAGACGGATCTGCTCAACCCTCAGTTTGGGGAAAGCAAGCTTACAATGCTACGTGCTCGGTTGTTAAAAACCGGTGGCACGGAGGTAAATTGAGACCACTGGTAACTATGTCTCAATCTGTAAAAGACAATTCAGGTCAACGAACTGATTTATTAGCTTTAAAAATGGCGCTCGATATTGCCGATCGCGAATTCCCCACACTAATAGTGTGCGATTCGCATTACTGCGTCAAATCTTACAATAATGATTTGCAGAACTGGGTTCCAAACGGTTACAAAGATGACACAGGTGCCACAATAAAGCATAAAAAGCTTTGGGAACAAGTAGTTCTTTTGCAAAAAGAACTACAAAAGACTCACGTGATACATGCACTGAGTCATCAGCGTGATGGCGTTCACGCTGCAGGGAATTCATTGGCTGATACAGCCACAGCGGAAGCAACGAAACCGGCTTCCGTAGCCACAAAAAAGCGTTCAGAAAAATACATAGACGGGGAAACCATGCTGGCGGTGAAAACGTCTTCAAAAGGCGACTGTGCAGCATTACCCGTGAACTATCCACTCAATTATACATACATAATTGATGCAAACTCCGTTCCTTTTGCTCGAATCCCTGGAGTGGGGGATAGAGTAATTCCAAACACGAACAGGAGAATCTTCTTAATACAAGAAGCACATATGGGATTAGGTCTGAGGCATCAGATGATCAAAGAATCTCTAACAGAATTACAATCAGAATACTGGTGGCCGGGGCTGAGCTTGCATAATCACAAATTTGCAATAAACTGTCAAAACTGCAACAGAGATCGCAGTGGCGAACCGGCCGAAGTAGTGCCAGGACCCCTAATAGACAGCATAAGGCGATCTATACGCAAAACCAAACAGGAAAAATGCGTCCCAATGTATATTATTTAAGACTAAATTCACTTAAAAATGCAGACACCAGCGCTCGGCTGACGCCAAAACTGTTATAAAAAGATTTGCGAGTCTATATCGGCACATACGCAATTGGCATGCTACATTCTGACCAGGGTCCTGCTTTTAGCTCTCGAGCTTGTAAGGAGGCCATGACCAGCCTGGGCATTGCATTGCGGTACTCTTGTCACTTCCGTCCTGAGGGAAATGGGATTGTGGAAAGAAAAAACCGAGACATAAAGCAATCTATAACGGCGAGGGTATTAGGTTCGGGTGATGGGTGGGTCCAACATTTAACAAGTGTCCAACGTAGTCTTAACAATCTGCCAAGAAATTCTCTAAAAGTTTTCAGTCCGTACGAACTATTGTTCGGTACTAGAATGCATATTCAGGACTTAGATAGTCAGACTTCAGTGGTAGAAGAAAAATGCTTTGATATCAAAGATCGTTTGGCTATTTTACAGGACTTAAATGAAACAAGAAAAGACCTGAGCAACATAAAGCTAAAACAGCAGCCAACAACCACTGAAGATAAACCACCTGTCCCAGCAAGGCCTGTCTGGATTCCAAAGATTGGGGATCTAGTCAGAGAGAAAATCGCGGTGAAGAAGGAATTTGGGCCTTCTTACAGAAAAGCAGTACCTGTCTTAGCTGTCAGTGGAACAAGATCAGTTGTACTACCGCCCCTTGCTGGTAAAAAGGAGAACCGAGTTGTATCCATCGACCTGGTAAAACCACTATCATGTGGCCAATAATAAGTAGTAGGCCCAGTGGACTCCCAAGAAGTAGCAGAACACCAAAACTTGCTACAATACAAGAGGTTCAAACTGAGAGACTAATCACATTTGATAAACTTACAGTGAATAAAAAAGGACTATGCAACAATGCCATGGAACTTGTGCCTCTTGAAACCCAAATTGCAACAGTTCGTCAAGAAACACCAGTCTACAACGATGTAGCCTCAGCCTATGCTAATGAAACAAAGAAAATTCCAAAAGCAAAAGAAAATGCGGAAGCGATTCCAACAATTGACAGAACTGCATCTGGCTACTTCATCAATTTCGATGACTTTTCTGAGGATCCAAGCGAGCCTGAAGAACTGCCAACAACTAAAACTTTTAAAGACAAAGCAACAGAACTCTTTCATCAACTCAAAGAAACCTATCTGATTTCTCCATGGATTGAATTTTGGATTGTGTTAGGTGTACTTTTCCTCCTGCTTTGGCTCATCATGGTTCTTTGTTTGGGAAAATTCATTGAGGGAAAAAACAGTACAATGGACACAGCAAGTCAGAACATCAACTTGGTCCTAAAGCCACACAAGTCATCTCACATCGAGAAAAGAGAACTATCATCAGTGAATGTCACAGCCAATCCAATACCCGGAGGCGTAGCTTGGGACAAAACTGATTACAAAATCTATGGCCCGGTAGAGCTCTTGAAATATCCACACCAGTTTAAGGTTTCATTAAGTGACTTTGTAAAACCGAGTACATTCTCTGATGATTGGGACTTTGAAAGTATTAATGATATGATGTCAGATTTAGTAATGTCAGCAAGATTTAAAGAACATGATTATTTACAGGGTTTATCCAATTATGAAGAAATGTACTGCTACCACCACTTTGCACATCATTATTTGCATAAATCTGCTCAACCTAGAAATGTTTTTAATTATAATCAATGGGAACATTGTGCAACTCCTCCAAAAGGTAGTTCGAAAACATTTTACGAGAAATTCCCATACTTCTCAGGGTTTAACACAAGTGATGCAGACACGTTTTATTTCAAAATGTTAAATAAGACAGGAATCAAAACAATGCTGACAAATACTAAATTGATTTATTCAGAAACATTTTATGATAAAATGACTACATTTGGTTTCGATTTTTGGAAAAAGAACATTGAGACAAAAACCATCTGGGGTACCAAAGATTGGCAGGTCCAAGGTATAGAAGCATTATTTAGAGCCTGCATGATCCCAGAACAAATTATATTCTTGAATGACACAATTCAACAGACAACCTGTCTTGGCCTAGCCGAAATTAAAGACTTAAACAAACCGTCTATTCCAAAGCCAACACCTGACAGTAATAGCACTACAAATGTTGAGATAGACGTATCCCATATTTTTAACCAAAACAGAACACATCCTGATTGGAAAAAATGGTTGATCTGGCCCACAGATACAAATAACTGTCAAGATAGATTCCTGAACAAATTACAGGGGTTCAAATTGACCAGGCCAGACCCTAGATACTCCTAGAGAAAACATCCAGGGATAGTTACAACATACAGTGTAGGAAAACTCTGCCTCGAATGGCTACAGACATCCACACTGGCAGAAATTAAGCAACACTTGACTTTACTTAAAGACGGTGCTGACTTGCGTGATTTCATAATGGGACCACGCAAACAGCGTCAAAAACGTTTCATAGCGGCCGGTGTATACGCTGCATACAACGAAGCTTGGAAAGTAATGCAAATTGAAACAGCAGAGAAAATACGGGAAATTGACCGTATTAATTTGGAAAAATCACTTTCTGTTGTGGACAATGGGTTAATGACTCTGTCTTCCAGAATATATTCACTGGACAGTATTGTATCATCTGCTATTGATATAATAGAGCAGGACTTACTAATGTTACAACACGGTCAGTCCCAATTGCGTTCTATTGTACAGCTTGGCTGGACGTTGCAAAATCTGCGTTCAGGCTACGTGCCCTGGCGTTTAATCAACACAACGTCATTATTCTCTATCTTTAACCTTACTGATACACAAATCAGTTTGGCACAATAAGGAGCAGACTATACGATTCTGAGCATTGAAAAACTTGAGAGATTACCATTGACAATGTCAGAAAGACCTGTCATTGAATGGATAATACACGGAATAATAACAATTCCGATAACAACTTTCCAATTTAAATACTGTCAAAAGTATATGCCAGTAGGCCAGTATGAAAGGTTGGGTAAAGGGTACATTAAGTCATCATGGAAATTACCTTACACACACACTTGTTATAGTGAAAAGGAACAGAATATATTTCTTAGTGGTAACAATTGTAAACGATCACTAAGTGGTATACTTCTTTGTCAAGGTATTAACTTGCAAGGGGCCTGTGAGGGGACTTCAAATAACCTTTCATGTCACCAGCATGGCACACCTGCAACTCGAATAGAGCCATTCTTTAGACGGCTTTCTAACGGGAGCTATATTCTAATAGTGGACCACAGATGTTGTGGCATGGTGCCAGGAAAAGCTTATCTCGTGAGCGTTAGTTCCATGGTCACTTGCTGTATGCAAGTATTGTATCCAAACAGCACTCCAGACAGGGAGGCGAAAATTTGGCTTTTTTGAATATCTCTTCTATTCGAATTGATACTTTAAGCAGAATGAAGTCTGTTCTTTTACAGACAACTGTGCCCTTGACGTCATCAATAGAAACGTATGATCTGCAAGTTGCAAGGACAATGGCAGAGATACATAGCCTTTTATCAACAAATTGCCCAGTGCATTTCGCAGAAATGCTAAGCCGAATCCTAAATATGTCTGATACCAGCGGTATCCCACATATATTTAAGACAATTTTTTCGGGACTGTTAACACCCTTCAAAACAGTTCTGGGCATTTTTCCTAATTTTGTCCATTCTGTCTTTGGCGGCCTACCACTTCTATTGGGACTCGTAGCAGGCATTTTATTTTTGATACTGTGGAAAAGTAAATTTTGCCATGTTCTGTGTCCCTACGTGTTCCCCATCTTATGTTATGTGTGCATGATTAATATGCATATGTATTCCCCATGTTCGATTAAAGACGCAATTACAGTTGTGTCCATCTCTAGTATGTCAATTCCCAGTTCTCGTGAAAGCTACGAGTATCAGGCCTATGTAAAGTTACGTTGCCACGTTTCCCAGTGTGCACGTTATTTCATTGTAAAGTCCCCGTTTCTAGGCCTCAAAAGGGCCCGGACACCAGATTCAGCTCCTGTCTCCTGAACCCTCGCTGAGGAGCGATACAGCCCCCACCTGTATCCTCGACCCTTCACTTACTTCCTGCCTCACAGTGCCCGGCTCGGCCTGGCTCTGCCTACGAGTCTGCCAAGAATATGTTATGATTCTAGTTATCAGTCCAGCCCTCCTTCTCTGCATTCCTAAACTACTGAATCGCATCAATAGTTTCCGTCATCGTCTAGCCTTTACGTCTCCACATAAGAGAAATACTGTATTAATGGTCATTTAATATTCTTCATCACGCACTACATGTAGAATAATGCATGCACCAGTCTTAGAGTCTGTTAGCCTTTACCCCGATACCTTTTAGTTTATATCAACATGTTCTCTAAACATCAGATACTAGATATTGTTTAGGCACATGTCACCCTGACTCTCCAGACTTCAGTCTCTGCTCCTAGCACAGAGTGCCCCCAGCTTCTCCTAGTAACACGTCATTGTCAGTTTGCGCGCACCATTAGGTTAGAGGTCCCGGCTCCTCAGGTAGCCCCCTCCATGTTTCCGCCCCATTTATGACATATTCTGTTACGTTTACATCACATGTCTATGTACACGCCTCTTGTTACACCCACTTTCACCCTTATCTTTCGCGACTGCTATTGACCACACCCACTGCTCCGCCTACTGTATTCACTGTAATGCAACTGTTTTAGTATATATGCTTGTGTACTGTTATTAAATGTTAGCGCGCTCATCCCATATCCAGCCCCGGCAGCTGCCGGGCCCTGCCATCCTATTCCTATGCAGGTTGTCCTGTTCCTGTCCTTTATGCTGTATTAAACCTGCAAACTCCTACTACCTCGAATCTTGACTCTTATTTATTGAGCTATCTGTTATTGCTATGTCCAGTAAAACCTAGATCCGGTATTATTTATTTATATACCACATAATGGCGCCCGAATAGGGACTTGCCCTTTCCCCACGCGCCGGTGAAGCCACGTATGCCCCCTGACCCTCTGCAGCCGTGACGGAACTCTTCTGCGCACCGGCAGATATTTCTGCTTCAAGTATCCCTCAGGCCCACGGAGGAGACGGAGGTTGCGGTCCAGCATCCAGACGAGGCGGTGGAGGAACGCGGCGAGTCCCGACCAGAGCCCAAGCCGAGAGTCCAAGGTCCGAGGTATCCGGAGGCCCACCCGTAACTGAAGTCCGAAGTTCGTCCGTCCGGCGTCGAAGCAGTCCAGTCCAGTCCGAGGCCTTCCGTTCTTGCTGCCCGGTGAGTACCGTTGCTGGGGTAGTATCTAGACAGGGTCAATCTAATTGTCTCTGGTCCGTGGGGTTTGGTGGTACACAGATCCCAAAACGAAGTGTCCACTTCGGTGGATGCGGGTCCTGACGTGTCTCTTTATGAGACCGGTGAGTTTCGTACTGTTTCAGCAGTGCATCTAGTTTCTGTTCTAGTCAGTTCTGTTCTCGAGAAAAATTCATGTAATCTGTTTTCCGTATTCAAGGTAGTATTCTGTTCGAACTGTTATTTTAAATGTTTTTCATGTATTTTAATGTCGTGGTATGAATGTGGAGTAATTATCGTGTTTATTGTGTATTGTAATTACGTATTGTGTCTAGGTTACAGTTCAGTCATGCCCTTATTTTCTAAACTACGTCAGTTAAAAACCAGAAAAGGTCTGCTAGAAGCAGCAGTTCCTGTCCCGCCTAGGGACAGTCCAGGTCACTTTATGTATCAGAAGCATGGCATAAGTGCCATATTATATCTAGATTTATGGGTAGAGTATACCAAACAGTTAGAGGAAAAGTATAGATGGCCCGTATCAGGTACGTGGGATGCCGAGTGCATCATGCGAGTAGAAGAAGCATTATGGAAAAAGAAAGCCAGACAGTCACAGAAAGATGCCATCGAGTTATGGCGCAAAGAATCTCATAAACGAACCGAAAAAGAAATCAGAAAGTCAGAATTAAGTAAAGAATCCTTAGAACGAGCCCAAGAAAGGGAATTAATCGAGATAGGTGAACGAGTCAAAACCGAACAGTCAGATAGACAGAGAAATGCCCTTATTAAGGGTATGTACCCTCTTCTTGCCGAGGGCTTGCCAAAAGCGACCCCGGAGGCATCCAGTAATTTTCCGCCACCATTAGTTCCGACCAAGCTACGTCACAAACCGACCGCAGCTGATATTTTCATTTCGTCCTACTTGGACGACACAGTCCCAGAATATGCAAATCCTGTTCCGCCAGCTCCTGTAAATAATGTAAATCCTGCTCCTCCAGTCACCGGAGTACCTGCTACGGTACCCCCGGTCCAGCCCACATTACAATTTCCCGCCGCGCCAGTACGAAGAGTATCAGTCGATGATACCAGTTTAGGGGCCGCAGGAGGAGGTCCTCCTGGTACCCCGCCACCACACCAACGTTTAACGTTAGTCGAGTTACATGAAAGTGCGTTACAGCATACGCCCAAATATAAGTCCGTTGCAGATATCCGACGAGCTCTTACTGAATGCCGCTATGATCCAGTTGCAGGTGATGATAGTACAGTTATATATTCCATACGTGTAAGACGGGTGACCGGGTATTTGGACACCCTACCGAATATGAAAGAAGATCTAGACAGAATATATCGTTTCATCCGTACAGGGGATGATCCAGAAAGTATTGGCGAAGCCATGTCTCAAAGGAAAGCTGAGATCCAGCTCATGATATTAAAGTTTCTGATTAATTGTTTAATAAGGGAACAAGATTATCCGACCAAAGATCCGGCCGAAATGAGAATCCTGACAAGGTGGAGTGATAATATAGCCGAGGGTAAACACAGAACTATCAGTAGTATAGAGAGTATGTACAAGAGAATTCGTAAAGAAATAATAAGGTTACACGAACAACGTAAAGCAGCACAAGTAAGCGAGAAGGAGAATGACTCTTCTACTGAAGAGGTAGAGGACGAGAATACCGCCAGAATAGCGTATGTAGGAAAATCTAGATTTCCAGACCGCCATTTACGCCTAGAACACAAGTCAGTTTTTCATTACCCAGCACCAGAACAAAGTTCTCTAGAACAAGTATTTCAAGCTACCGATCACATTCTGAAATCACGAATCGGTTATAGTGAGTTAAGTACTATGCATGAACAAGAACTAGTCCGATCAGCAATCCGATGGATTACTGATTCTACCACTTTTCCAGACGAAATAGTGGCACAAATGTTTCTGAAACTGCCCCCAGCCGAGCAACGACTGGTGGGTATGTATATGATCCAGCACCTCATCACATTGTATGAGGGTCAGCACTCTGATCCAGGTCCGTTACACGATGTCCTGAACGAGTTACTCCAGTATAGATGGAAAGGTTTAGGTACCGATTTAATTAGTGTCATTCTAGAACAGCGTCACAAATATAGAACGTTCCTGAACCCGCATTTTGTTCATGTCTCACCTCCAGAAAGTAAACCCTTTTACATAGACAGACAGAATCCGTTACGAGAAGTACACCCAGTCAGGACAGCAGGTGGTGAAATGCAACGAGTGTTTGTTTACACCCCGATTACAAAGATGGAACTCTTAGAGATGAAGAAATTAATTCCCTGCCATGACAAAGATCCAGCAGGGTTCCATCGAGAATTAAAAGACATGCTCCGTATGGGAGAATACACGTATCCAGATATAATTAAAATGTTAAAGGTCCTGTTGCCCGCAGGGGTATATGAAAAACTCAAGGAAAAAGAATGGGAGGTGGGAGAGAAAAAGATCGATTGGGCAGTTCTAGAAGCTGAAGATAAGATACGAGTACCAGGTACCGGTCTTGGAGATAAATGTAAAGAATTACCAGAACTGTTAATACAAGTTTTGCCCAGATTATTAACCACTAAAAAGGAAGACTGGGATGCAATCTCAGCCTGTAAACAGAAACAAGACGAAGACACTAGTGATTTTTATTCTAGATTTGAGAAATGTTTTATCATAAACAGTGGCCTCAAGACAAGTAGTGAGTCATACCCTCATCTTTTTGTTACTAAACTAGTCGAGAATTCAAGTCCACAAGTTAAGAATCGAGTTTTGAAAGTCGAAAGTACGTGGCAAGCTAGTACTCCGTCCCAGATGTTACAGATGCTCCAGTACCACCAGAATAGAATCAGAGAAGAGCAAGAACACGAGAGAAAACGTATGAAAGACACGAAAATGAAAGTACTAGTTGCACAATCTGTTCCTCAAGACAGTCAGAAGAGGGGTACGAATCAAGCCAGTCATCCTGCAGTTCCCGTTAAAGGGACCTGCAATTATTGTAAACAGCCAGGTCATTATATAAACGAGTGTGCAGTTCTGAAACACAACATAGCTACCGGTAAGACTAAAGAAAGACCACGTCCGCCTAGACAAGAACAAGTTTCACAGACTTCTCAGCCACAGAATGCACAACAGACAGTTCCAGCACCGCAGCCTATTGCTGCAACACAGCATGTTACACAGCAGATGTATCAGTATGCTCAGACAGAGTATCCAGAGTATCAGCCATATTCATGAAACAGCCTAGAGAGGGAGGTAGGCTTGCCTCTCATCGAGATTCCTGTAGATCAAGAAGGTCCCTATGTTCACAGTCAAGTACTAGGGAAAGACAGAAAGTTTCTGATTGATACAGGGGCAAGTAGGACCACCATCAGTCACGCCGAAGTTCCAGGG
Organism: Lissotriton helveticus; assembly: GCF_964261635.1. Lineage (NCBI taxonomy): Eukaryota > Metazoa > Chordata > Amphibia > Caudata > Salamandridae > Lissotriton > Lissotriton helveticus. Next base: position 513,572,775 of record NC_136070.1, read on the forward strand.
GCTCCGCTCTCAGGCTCTAGAAATGTTTCCCTTGGATTTTCAGGAAAGCCTATTGTAAACGAGATATCTAAGCCAGTTACTCTAGAAGTAGGTCCATTGTCCCGCACTACTGATCTGTTACTTACGAAGTCATGTCCAGAAAATCTGTTGGGTATTAAAACACTGAAAGAATTAGGTGCAGTTATTTGCTGTTCCCCAGAGGGAATACGCTTGTTCCTACGTGACTTCAAGGGTCACTATGTATTACGAGATTTTGATCCGAGATTGTCTAATGTTCCGCAGCATCTATGGGCGCAAGGTCCAACTGATGTAGGTTATATGCAAATCACACCCCATCGTGTGACTCTCAAACCAGGTGTAGTGTTACCACGAATCAGACAGTACAGATTGCCATCTGAGGCTGTAGCAGCCTTATCCAAAATTATTGACGAGCTCATGGCTCAAGGAGTAGTTGTAGAAACTGACTCCAATGTATGTAATTCTCCGATCATTCCAGTCATGAAACGTACTGATCCAAATGCACCCCCAGTATATCGATTAGTGATTGACCTTCGAGAACTCAATAAATGTATAATTCCCCAGTACCCAGTTGTCCCAGATATTTCATCCCTATTGACAGCCATTGATTCCGAAGCCTCATTTTTTACAGTCATAGACCTCAAGAACGCGTTTTTCAGTGTCCCCATTCATCCAGACAGCCAGTTTCTTTTCGGATTTTGTTTAAATGGAAGAAGCTATATGTTCACACGAGCTCCTCAAGGTTTCACAGAAAGTCCTAGTATTTACAGTCAAGCACTTAAGAGACAACTAGACAACATTCACATGCCAACTGACACTGGCCTGCTCCAGTATGTCGATGATCTACTGATCACAGCCCGTTCTGAACGTGCTTGTGAGCGAGCATCCCTTACAGTCCTGTATTTCCTTGCCGAGATGGGGCACAAGGTGTCCCCTTCGAAGCTTCAATTCTGTGTCCAGCAAGTGATCTACTTAGGCCACTTACTGTCCAAGTGGGGTAGGCAGTTGACACCAGACCGTATCCAGTTAATAGCAAGTCTTCCACAGCCCAAGACACAGAAGGAGGTACGTGCTTTTATCGGCCTTACTTCTTATTGCAGACAATGGATTCCTCAGTATGCATTTCTAGCTAAGCCACTGATACAGTTAACGACACAGGAGGCAGCCGTATCGACTGTCCTCCCTTGGACATCTGAACATACACTTAGTTTCAATGAGTTAAAGAAAGCTTTATGCCAAGCTCCTGTTCTAGCTACACCGAACTACAGTAAGCCTTTTACACTTTTTGTCACAGAACGCGAAGGTACAGCATTATCTGTTCTCACACAAGATCAAGCAGGACAATACAAGCCCTGTGCTTATTTTTCAAGCACATTAGATCCTGTAGCCCAGGCCCTGCCTGTGTGCCTCAAGTCAGTTGCAGCCACAGCACTAGCTATCAGACAAAGTGATTCCATAGTATTAGGACATTCCTTGACAGTACAAGTTCCACACTCCGTGGAAGTTCTTTTAAACCGAACACAGACTCAACACTTGACAATTGCACGTTTAACAGGTTATGAATTGACATTGTTCCAGCCACACATAGAAATCAGACGCTGCAACGTTCTAAATCCTGCTACACTGTTACCGTCAGTTAATTCGAATCCTGCCACACATGACTGTGTGGAAGTAGTTAACATTATGACTAAGCCAAGACAAGATCTGACAGATATTCCATTTCCAGATCCCGACCTGACACTTTATGTGGATGGTTCATGTATGAGAACAAGTACAGGAGAACTAGTAGCCGCTTATGCAGTGACTACTGACACTGAAGTTATAGAAACACACCGTATTGACACCCTGTCTGCTCAAGCAGCAGAGCTAGTTGCTCTGACCCAAGCCTGCATACACGCCAAGAACCTGAAAGTCAATGTTTACACAGATTCGCGTTACGCATTTGGAGTTGTACACGACTTCGGAGTGCTCTGGCAGGAGAGAGGTTTCATGACTTCTCATGGAACCAAGATTCAGCATGGTCTCCTTATTCAAGCTCTGTTAGATGCCATACATTTACCGACATCTATTGCTATTATGAAGTGCAAAGCACATACGAAAGTTACTGACACCATTTCCCAAGGTAATGATCTAGCAGATCGCACAGCCAAGCTTACAGCACAGACTCCAGACATTTCAGTTAATCCGACACAGACACATACTCCAGATTCGACTACATGTATGACAGTTAAGGACCCTACTCAAGATGTCATAGATATCCAGTTACATGCTACTCCCGATGAAATCAAGAAATGGTCCGAACAAGGAGGGGTCCAGACAGATCAGGGATGGGTAACGAAGGGTAGAGCCACATGGTTTCTCCCCGACTCCATGGTTCAAGTCATTATCAATACCGCACATAGTCCAGCACATTTAGGAGAAAAAGCTATGTTAGATAGTATCCAGAACATTTGGTTTAACAAGCATTTACGAGCTGCAGCCAAGCAGAAAGTCCGTACCTGTATGATATGTTGCCAGTTTAATCCAGGTAAAAGTGTCCCGGTGGAACAAGGTGGATTCCAGCCCCCTGACCACCCTTTTGAAGTCCTCCAAATGGATTATATTCAGATGGAGCGATGTCGAGGTTTCAAGTATGTCCTTGTAGTTGTATGCGCTTTGTCCAGGTGGACAGAAGCATATCCGGTCCCAGATTACACAGCCACGACCACTGCCAAACAGTTGGTTCGTGAGTTCTTCCCCCGTTATGGACTCCCTAGAGTCGTATATTCTGATAACGGCCAGCCATTCTCATCTGAGCTTATGAAACATGTTTCCCTTTTGTTAGTGTACCAGTGGAAGTTCCATTGTGTACGCCATCCTGAAGCAGCCGGTCTCGTAGAGAGACATAATCAGACCCTGAAAATCCGCCTTGCCAAAGTATGTAAAGAGAAAGGTGTAGACTGGATAGTAGCTCTGCCAGTCGCTTTATTTTATATGCGCATGGTCGCACACTCCAGATCAGGTCTGTCCCCGTACGAGGTCGTATTCGGCCGCCCCCCTAATATGTGGGGTACACCTAGACCCCGAAGTATTACAGATGTTTCAAGTAATATGCTGACAGATTACCTAGCTTCCTTGATGTCTGCCCTACACTCTTGTCGTTCACAGGTTGCCGCCGCATTTCCAGACAATACCGAGGTGGCACCGCATGAAATCGTTCCCGGATGCATGGTTCTTGTGAGGAACTTTGATCGTTCAAGTCCGCTGGAGCCTCGCTGGAAGGAACCCAGACAGGTCCTCCTGGCCACCCGTACTGCCGTCAAGCTGGAAGGCAGGAAGGGCTGGGTCCACCTGTCTCATGTGAAAAGATTTTACGGACTAAAGACTGTTTCTAAGAACATTTCCGAGGATTTTAAGGATTGCCAAAGTACTATTTTTAAGGACTGTCCCGCCAAAGACAATGATACTGAACCCTCCCTGTTAGAGAAAACTCCGCAACAGGAGTATAAGAAAAAACTAAGGTCTAGTAAAATAAGTCAGCCAGTTTGATTGTCTAAGTCCTCCCCTAGGTGAAACGGTTAGACCGGTTTCTGACATGTATAAAATAGACCCCCATAGTGAGAGAGTTAGTCAAAACTCAATCCGATGTATCGTTTTTCTAAGTTTCATATTGTTTTTCAGCCTTATGACTACCTGCACGAGCTATGCCTTTTATTTGTATTTTCCAGTTCCTCATGTAAATAAGTCTTCTAATGTTACAGTAGAGCACACGTTTAGTGATCTGCCTCCTCATGAACTATCTTATCGTCTTGCTATGCGTAATAATTCCTTTATCCGCATGTTACATTATTCACACCAGACCAGCAATGCCACTAATTGTTGGGTGTGTGGTCGACTCCCCCCTTTCCAGACACCGAAGGGAGTTCTGCCACTCTTTCCTTATCCATTTTCACATAATGGTTCGTGTGGAGCATGGTCCACGTTAACATTATCCTCAACAGATATGTCTTTTCTTAACAGTACATGTTTTCCAGACAAGCAAGGTCTTCCCCACAGAACAGGGTTAGATCTAGAAAATGAAGTTTATAATTTAGGTAATTATTCTTCGAATTTCATGGTCCTGAATGTTCAGTCTGATACTACTCCAGACTTACCTGCTATGTCAGTACTACCAGTTAAAGGCGAATTATGTGTCCGAAAGAATGGTTCCGTACATGTAGGACATAGTGATTGTACTACTATTGTCAAGTATAGTGACAGTAGGAAATCTATTTTCAAAGCTTCACGTCATTCTTATTTTGTTTGTGGTCAGACCGCATATGTTCGTCTGCCCCTCGATTGGGAGGGAACCTGTTACATTGCCTTCCTACTGCCACCAGTTTTCCTAGCCCCACCTGACTATCATAGGAATTCCCACCTAGTACATACTAGACACAAGAGAGACCTCCCGATTGTCGATTATACTGAAACTGCTCTAGAACAATACATAGATATCAATAAAGGTGTCTTCCCCTATTTAGGTACTGTCGTGAATAGTAAACTGATACGTAGATTAACCAGAACCCTTGAAGCAGTAGTGATTGAGACTACCTCTGCTCTAGGTAACTTAACCGAAGAACAATCTGCTATGAGATTTGTCGTACTCCAAAATCGTCTCGTTCTTGACGTCATACTGGCCGATAGGGGCGGGGCTTGTAGAGTCATCGGATCTAGTTGCTGCATTTTCATTCCTAATAACGCGCCGTCTGTTTATTCAGCTATAACCAGACTCCATAAAATTGCCCATATGTTACACCAAGATCCAGGCACCTGGACATGGTCCGGTTGGTTCTGGAATATAATTTCCGCCTGGGGATGGAAAGTATTGTCCTTTCTAGGTATTGCAGTAGCGATCATATTCAGTTGCTGCCTCTGTATACAATGTGGCCCTGCGATTTGTGGCATTTGTGCTACCTCTTGTATTCCTAGTCCCAAGTCCCGTTCTAAATCCCGTTCCAAGAAAATTCGAGACGAGCAAATGATACTGTATGAAATGATAGATGGTATCATGAATATTGATGTTTCCTGAGGGAAACGTAGTGACAAGGAGGGAATGTGGAAAAGTAAATTTTGCCATGTTCTGTGTCCCTACGTGTTCCCCATCTTATGTTATGTGTGCATGATTAATATGCATATGTATTCCCCATGTTCGATTAAAGACGCAATTACAGTTGTGTCCATCTCTAGTATGTCAATTCCCAGTTCTCGTGAAAGCTACGAGTATCAGGCCTATGTAAAGTTACGTTGCCACGTTTCCCAGTGTGCACGTTATTTCATTGTAAAGTCCCCGTTTCTAGGCCTCAAAAGGGCCCGGACACCAGATTCAGCTCCTGTCTCCTGAACCCTCGCTGAGGAGCGATACAGCCCCCACCTGTATCCTCGACCCTTCACTTACTTCCTGCCTCACAGTGCCCGGCTCGGCCTGGCTCTGCCTACGAGTCTGCCAAGAATATGTTATGATTCTAGTTATCAGTCCAGCCCTCCTTCTCTGCATTCCTAAACTACTGAATCGCATCAATAGTTTCCGTCATCGTCTAGCCTTTACGTCTCCACATAAGAGAAATACTGTATTAATGGTCATTTAATATTCTTCATCACGCACTACATGTAGAATAATGCATGCACCAGTCTTAGAGTCTGTTAGCCTTTACCCCGATACCTTTTAGTTTATATCAACATGTTCTCTAAACATCAGATACTAGATATTGTTTAGGCACATGTCACCCTGACTCTCCAGACTTCAGTCTCTGCTCCTAGCACAGAGTGCCCCCAGCTTCTCCTAGTAACACGTCATTGTCAGTTTGCGCGCACCATTAGGTTAGAGGTCCCGGCTCCTCAGGTAGCCCCCTCCATGTTTCCGCCCCATTTATGACATATTCTGTTACGTTTACATCACATGTCTATGTACACGCCTCTTGTTACACCCACTTTCACCCTTATCTTTCGCGACTGCTATTGACCACACCCACTGCTCCGCCTACTGTATTCACTGTAATGCAACTGTTTTAGTATATATGCTTGTGTACTGTTATTAAATGTTAGCGCGCTCATCCCATATCCAGCCCCGGCAGCTGCCGGGCCCTGCCATCCTATTCCTATGCAGGTTGTCCTGTTCCTGTCCTTTATGCTGTATTAAACCTGCAAACTCCTACTACCTCGAATCTTGACTCTTATTTATTGAGCTATCTGTTATTGCTATGTCCAGTAAAACCTAGATCCGGTATTATTTATTTATATACCACAATACTTCTGCTTCGATATGGCAAGCCAAATCGCAGACAAGACTCCAGCAACGATGGAAGAAACGATCCTAGCTATACGCTATCGGGACCGCATACCTAAAGTCCTTGGATTAGCCCGGCTAAGAGATGTAAATATGACCTGGTTACTTTCATTCAGACCCATCTGGCAGAATTGCATCTTACCTGTGCTTCGATGTATGCTATGCGGAGAAGAATGCGTGTTGGACGTCTGTCTTACACTACCATCAGCAGTACCTTTGGATACAGATACTTTGCTAAGTCCTGTAACGGCTCATGCATCGTGTTGTCCCCAGCGGCTACCCATTCTGATGACGGCATTAGTTGAGACTTCACCACTGCGATTAGAGGGTAGTGAAGTACGAGATGAGAGCAACATCACCCAGGTACGACCTTCTGTGATCCTGACATCGATGAGAGCAATCATTCTCACGACTGCACAGTTGCGGCATTTTCCAACTTGGTCGAACTTTCACCTGAAGCGGTAAACCACTTTTTTGAAAGTCTGTCTGAAATGATGTTCTCCCCTGAACAAAAAGAATAACTTTTAAGCAAACTAGTACACAGCGTTCCCTGAACTCTGAATTCGGCCTTCGGCTTTGATAAACAAAAGCTACTGAACATATTTGGAACAATATATTTTTTTCTCTCTCCCCTGAAAGCGAAATTCTTTTTTTTCCCGATTTCAAAATATTTACCTTTTTCTAGCACATGTACTCTGCTTAAAGTAGAACTATTCTTAGAGAACAGAGCTTCTATTTTTAGGAACTCTAGAGACAATATATTACCTCAGCCTCTAGCACATTTACAGCAACTGTATTTATATGTGATGGAATGGTCTCGACCTTCTTTTCTGTATTAAGAGCCATTTCATGTGTAAGTTTCGCAAATCATTCATGCTGATATATATATGCGTCTTTTTTACTGAATGATTACACTGCTTGAATAGTGTACAGTACCTATAATCATTTTTCGTGTATATCTCTGCACCATTTCAAATGCTAAAAATGTATTTTGGGGTGGGTTGAAATACACATGCACCTTTAAATGTTTACTGTTGCTTAGTTTTAGTAATGATGGACATTAGATCGTGGAGTGGGTATTGTGTTTTTGTCTAGGAACCTAAATCAATATTTCTATTTTATGCCCTTGTCCGGTTATAATCAATAATATCCCTACAACGGCATAGTAATCATATCCATATTCAGTCGTAGCACATGCTGTCACATTAAGCAAGGCTACTTCCCCTGCCTCCTAGAAAGCAGAACGAGTTCTCTAAACAAACCAAACCTCCAGCAACCTGGGAAATCCCCCTTGCTTTTGTTTTGATTTCATCCTAGAACTCCTGTAAAGCACTGTAAGAACGGCCAGTTCTTAGTGACATCTTTATTGACGTCTTATGTCCAGCCTTACGTCAAACCCGGCACCTTTCAGGTATAAATATACCAACGTTGCCTTAAGCAAACACACGGTGGTGGTTTTGGAGCAGAGCAGCTATCTACTTGCCCGGGAGCCCAGCTGAAGCAAGAGCCCACGGACGCTGCCCTTCCCTTTTGACGCACTGAGAGAGACGCTGTCTTTTCTCCTGCCGAGAAATCCAGCTCCGGTGTTTCCAGATACTGTGATGTATTCCTATAGGTTCTGTATCGATCCCCCTATTCCTGACCCTGGTCTGGTTAATAATTAACTAGCAGCCATCCCACGGTGCAAAAACCAATATCTGATTAAGCCACACCACGGCACAGGAACGCGTTATCTGATTAGGTCATAACGCTTGCCATCTAATTAGGCAAGCACTATTCCTCCAGCCCCTGATAAGGCATACGGAGTTCTCAAAACAAATCAAACCTATGACAACCTGGGAAAATCCCTACAGCCATTGTTTTGATTTCACCGAGAACTTCAGTAAAGAATGTGCTAACGACCAGTTCGTATGACATCCTTATTGACGTATCTATGTCCATCCTTACGTCAATCTCGGCACCTTACAGGTATAAATATTACTGACATTGCCTTAAGCAAACACACGCGGTGGTGACGAGATCGGAGCAGCAAGACTTGCCGAGGAGCCCAGCAGAGAGCGAAGCCCACTGGCGCTGCCCCGCCTTCCTGACGCGCTTAGAAGGACACGCTGCCTTTCTCCTGCCGAGAAATCCAGCTCCGGCGCTTCCAAGCAGCCCTTGCAGGCAGCTGGAATATCAAGACCAAAGACGAGAGATACCAGCCCTCAACCATTCTAGATCTCAGGTACAGAACTGAATAACCCCTTGCAGAGAATTCTTGAGTCAGTCACTTGGCAAAACAAACTTAACTTAAACTGCTACTTATCTACTCCCGCCCACGTATTAGGCTTAGGTCAGGTACACCGGGGTAGGCGTAGTTAGAAGCACCAGTTGAGTACGATTAGTCAAATGTATATATGTATGTATCTATTTTATCCATTTTAAATATCTTATGGCTTAGAAACCATATCAATGTTTTTACAGTATTATTTTATGATTCTGCTTTTATTGTATGCACTTTACTTAACCATAAGTATTGCAATAATATCGATTCATTTCTCTTGTACGAGAAAAGAGACTGATCAATAAATAACATCTTTTATTGAACACGCCCGTCTCTTCCTTTTCTCTACAATCTGGTGAAACTAAGAATGCACTGAACTGACTGAGTAAAATAAGTTGTCTTTTGTTTTCACACGACTCTAGAGATACACTCTTGATTAGGGGAGAGCAAAGTTGTCATGTTCTATGGTTGTCAGAAACTAAATCCCTTCTTGTCTATCCAGGGAGGTTAAAATCCTCCTTGCCTATTCGAGAAAGTTTCTAGTGAACTCTGAGCTAGCTGGCAAACACAAAACTTTAAGTCTAATATCGTCAGTAGAAGACCTAGTTAACCTCCGTCCTAGGTCTATACTATTGAAGGTATTATTCCAATGCGCAGAGCCTATTGGGATAATAGGAACTACACTACATGGCGCCCAAACGTTTGGATAGGCGATAAAACTAACGCAAGACATTAGAGTAACTCAGTCGTGCTTTTTCACACAGAACCCCTTTTTTCCCATAATACTCCAAAGACGTCTGGAGTGGGTGAAAGGTCATATCCGCCAAACCTCGCAGGAGGAGACTCCTATGTATGGTTCTTGGTTTAGTCAACGTTGAAGGATACACTGTTCCAAAATATTGTGCATCTAATCTTTGTTTCCATAAGAAACCTGATCTGCAAACAAACGGATTAACCTTCCTGTCGGTAAAATGGTAGACAGTGAAGAAGAAAGAGAGACAGCTAGAATAACAGCTGAACTAATAGCAGCTGATACTACTCTGCAGGAAAATGACCCGGATATAATACTCATCCCGGTCAACATAAGAAAATCTTTAACTTTAAAACTTATAGAAAATGGACTGACATCGAGAGGTGGTACAGTCATATTCGTAATTGAGGCACACGAATATCGGCAGACAGAGGTATTCTATTCATGGATACACTTTCCAGCAGCAAACGCTGTAACAAAGGACTTCCACTATTACAAAACAGAGGAACCTCCTAATGAGTACACTCCTTTCGAGGAGGTGGAAGTACCACTTAAATTCCAAGAGCACCTGCTCTTGTTTAATGGCGCCCTAAAACATAATAATCACATCACCAGGCTCGGTCCACTAGGTAGACCAGGAGCAACGTGGCCGGTCCTAGCCGGATACACACCACATCCAGACATTGAAGAAATGCCTGCACCAGAACTTTTAATACAACTAAAACAGTTAATCAAAATACATAGACAATTAGTCCAATATGTAATGCGGACTTCAACAGTCCAACCAGCAATTAAAATTCCACAGCTGACCCCTCATCAGGGGAACACAAATAAAATTACACCACAGAACATACAGTCCTGTCTAGGTAAAGTACCCGCAAAACGGGAACAAATACCTTTCTGGCTAGCACAAAAAATCACTCAAATAGAGGCGGTGTTTCCAGATACCACCCCTGTTGAGAAACACAGGATTCTGACTATCTGTCTTCCAATGGGAATCACACCACACGTGGAGGACTGTGACACTTGGGGAACAGTCTTTGCTTCCATTTACACAAAAACACATGGTGTACCATCCATGTCAGTAATACCAGATGTGCTAAAACAAATTCAAGATGAATACGGTCCAGAACCTGCTTTAACTCTTGGTATGAAATTACTGAAAGACTTCAAGCAAGGTCTCGGCAATATTACTAGCCAACATAAAAGGAGAAGCAGCAAATGTGGCGATCCGCCAGAGGTTAAAAGAGACAAATATAGCAGACCAACCAGCTGAAATTGCCAGAATTATAGAAAAATCCTATAAAGAACTAGGTAGAGATAGTTTGGGTGTAATACCGGTAAAACCCCAACTAATTGAAAGTCCAGAAAAAATATTTATTAAAAATACTCTATTCACTCAAAAAAAGAACTGGGATGGAAACAAACAATCCAATCCTAAAGAAAAAAGATTCCAGACCAAAGGAAGGTCTCCTCGGCGGAGAGAAAGATCTCCTGACCAAGGACGCAAGTCTCCCCAAAGGGAGCCCTCTGTGAAAAAATACAACCTTAGAAATAGGGATAATATAAAGAAACCTGATAGATATCAAGATAATGATACACGTCCCTCTCAATCTTTTCAGACTTCCTCGCAGAAATCGGAAAGAAGAGGACGATCAGAACACAGGGAAGAGCACGTCAAGTCCAAAGACAAGTAACCTGCTCATCCAAATAAAAAGTTACAATTTCCAAAAAAGAAGGTAGCCAGTATTAAAGTAATCAACAATGCCGAGAATACTGAGGACACAGCTGAAAAACGGAGAATGGGCTCAGACAATGCTAGACAGCGCAGCAGAAGTGAGCATAGCTCGCAAAGTCCTTATGAATCATCTGGAGACAGTGGACACGAATGAATACATTCAGGTGGAAACTGCCGATACCAGAGTTAGCAAACCTCACAAAATATATGAAATAACATTACGTATAGAGGGGGATAAGACTAGAAAAATAAGGGGTCTATTTTGGGATAATCTCTCCGAGGGCTATGACATCCTTCTAGCTGAACGAGACTGGCCACCCGAGTTTGTCAGGGAGTGCCCTCATGGCGAAGAAATAATTATGCCTGCCTTCTCATATCATATTCCAATTCATAAAAAATATACACTTGCAAGAAAGTGGGCAGTAGCTCTAGCTCCTGCTTTATATAAAAATCATGTAGGATGGGATAAGGACTCTCCTCCTCATAAAATCCACTTAAAATCACAACCTACTGCACAGAGGCAGTACCCAATTAAGCAAGAAGCTAAAAAACAGGTAAAAGAGATCCTAGATCAACTTGAATACCAGGGGGTGATTGAAACTTGCACCTCACAAATGAACAACCCTTTGTTTCCTGTCGCCAAACCAGACAATTCATATCGTCTTGTTTTGGATTACAGACAGCTTAACTCATGTTGCAAAACTTTTGCAGTGCAAAACTCGCATAGTGCTGCACTAATGAATAACATAGTGCGCAAAAAATACAAAACAACATTAGACATCTCTAATGGATTCTTTTGTCAAAATATAGCACCAGAGAGCAGATATTTGACTGCGTTCTCGGTAAATGGCTCGCAAAAAAGTTTCTGCCGTTTACCACAGGGGCACAAGAACAGCCCAGGATTATTCTCAGCGAGAGTAACAGAGTTACTACAAACATATGATGACGAGGCATTATCCTATGTCGACGACATTTACCTAACAGATGATGACTTGGATACTCACTTGAAGAGAGTGAACACCATAATACTTGGGTTCGCAGCAGAGGGTTACAAATTCAACTTTAAAAAGTCAAGAATTGCCCATCTGACAGTCCTGTTTTTAGGATATGAATTATCAAGTGAAGGCAAAAGCCTGGCTGACAATTTCCTAGAGAAATGTGCTGTAATCCAAGCACCTAAAACATTAAAAAACTTACAATCAATTCTAGGCTTCCTAAATTTCGGAAGAACATACATTGCAAATTACGCAGAAAGGGTCAAACCCCTTTATGATATAATAAAACCAGATTTTAAAAGAATCAATTGGACTCAAAAACACACAGAAATTTTGAGATCTTTACAAACAGACATGTTAATTAAAACAAGATTAGAAACACGTGACAACACACGCAATCTTGTGATTCGAGTCATCCCAGGAAGATGCGGATTCACATACCTGACCTCTAATGAGGGAGAAAAGGTACCAATTGCATACAAATCACACTTGTACACAGAAGCTGAAAAGAAGTTCAGTATTAAAGAAAACATCGTTCATGCCGTTCAAACGGCTATAGCAAAAGAAAAAGACAAAGCTGACGGTAGACGTATCACAGTCAGAACAGCAGAGTCAGCCTTTGAGGCATTAACAACCCCATGTAATTTACCAACAACAGCGTTGAATCCAGAATGGATACAATGGGTGAATTCAATTACAACGGACAGGGTAAAATACTACTTGGATCCAGAATTAAAGGAATTAAAATATCTAGAATATGAAATGACATACCCTCTGCCAATCGACATTCGGCCCTTACGACAGTACGCCTGTGTAATCTATACAGACGGCCATGCTCAACCACCAGGGTGGGGAGAACAAGCGTACAACCCCACATGTGAAATTACAAAAGAAGTGTGGCACGGAGGGAAACTGAGACCTCTGCTAATAAAAACACACTCAGTAGAAACTAATTCAGAAGAACAAACTGAAATAATAGCATTGAAAATGGCGCTAGATAATGCAGATCGCGAATTCCCGACACTTATAGTGTCCAATTCATATTACTGCGTCAAATCATATAACAACGATTTGCAGAAATGGATTCAAAATGGTTACAAAGATGACACAGGTGCAACAATAAAGCAAAAAGTGCTTTGGAAACAAATAGTTCTTTTGCAGAAAGAACTACCAAAGACTCACGTGATACACTCACTGAGTCATCAACGTGATGGCGTTCACGTTGCAGGGAATTCATTGGCTGAGACAGCCACAACGGTAGCAACTGAATCGGCTTCCGTAGTTAGAAAAAAGCGTGCAGTAAAATACATTGACGGTGAAACAGTGCTGGCGGTGAAAACGTCATCAAAAGGCGACTGCTCAGCGCTACCGATCAACTATCCTCTCAATTATACATACATAATAGATGCAAACTCCGTTCCTTTTGCTCGAATCCCTGGAGTGGGGGATAGAGTAATTCCAAACACGGACAGGAGAGGCTTGTTAATAGCAGACGCACATATGGGTGAGGGTCTCAGACACCTTAAACTAAAAGATTCCCTGGAAGAATTACAATCAGTGTACTGGTGGCCAGGCATGAGCCTGCATCATCACATCTTTGTAAAGAACTACCCAGACTGCAATAGAGATCGCAGTGGCGAGAGAAACGGTATATTACCAAGGCGTTTCACTCCAGAATGGATCAACAATAAAAAATAATGCGCCCAATTAACATATAAAGACTAGTTTCCACTTGTAATGTAGACCCCAGCACTCGGCTGACGTCTGGACTGTTATAAAAAGATTTGCGAGTCTATAATGGCATATACGCTAGAAGCATGCTACGTTTGGCTAATGTTTTTTCCTCTTGCCCTAAAGCGTGTGGAAAAACATGGCCAAATGAGCATAGCATAGCGGGACTCTTCTCACTTCCTACCTGAGGGATACGGGATGGTGTAAAGAAAAAACCAAAGGCATAGAGCAATCTATAACAGCGAAGGTATTAGGTTCGGGAGCTGGGTGGGTCAAACATCTAATAAGTGTCCAACGTAGTCTAAACAACCTGCCAAGAAATTCTCTGAGGGGATTCAGTCCGTACGAATTATTGTTTGGGACTAGAATGATGATCTTAGATCTTGACAGTCAGACTTCAGTGGTTAAAGAAAAAAGCTTTGATATCAAAGATCGTTTGGCTATTTTGCAGGACTTAAACGAAACAAGGAAAGACCTGAGCAACATAAAGTTGAAACAACAGCCAACAACCACTGAAGAAAAACCACCTGTCCCAGCAAGACCTGTCTGGATTCCAAAAGTCGGGGATCTAGTCAGAGAAAAGATCGCGGTAAAGAAGGAATTTGGGCCTTCTTACAGAAAAGCAGTTCCTGTCTTGTCTATCAACGGGACAAGATCAGTAGTACTACCGCCTCTTGCTGGTAAAAAGGAGAACAGAGTTGTATCCATTGACCTGATAAAACCACAATCATGTGGCCGATAACAAACAGTAGGCCAAGTGGACTCCCGATAAGTAGTAGAACACCAAGGTTTGCTACAAACACAGAGGTTCAAACTAAGAGGCTAATCACATTCGAAATGCCTACAGAACATCAACAAGGACTATGCAACAAAGCAATTGAACTTAAACCTCTAAAAACCCAAATAAAAACATTTAGTCGAGACACACCAACCTACAATGAAGTACCATATGACTATGCTGATGAAACGAAGGAAACTTCTAGAACAAAAACTAATCCAGAAGCAATTGGAACAATAGACAGAACGGCATCCGGCTACTTCATCAACTTCAATGATTCATCTGAAGATCTGAGTGAATCAAAGAAACAGACATCAACAAAAACTTTTAAAGATAAAGCTAAGGAACTTTTTCAACATCTGAAAGAAACCCATCTAATTTCTCCATGGATTGAACTTTGGGTGGCCTTAGGTGCATTTATCCTCATACTTTGGCTCATCATGGTACTATGTTTGGGACATTTCATTGAGGGAAAATATGTTAAAATGGACACAGCAAGCCAGAAAATCAACTTGGTCCTCAAACCACACACATCTTCACACGTCGAGAAAAGAGAACTTTCTTCAGTCAACTTCACAGCCAATCCTATACCCGGTGGGGTAGCATGGGACAAAACCGATTATGAAATCTATGGTCCGGTTGAAATCCTGAAGTATCCACATCAAATTAAGATCTCATTGAGTGACTTTGTAAAACCAAGCTCATTTGCTGATGATTGGGACTTTGAAAGTATTAATGATATGATGTCTGACCTAGTGATGTCTGCTAAATTTACAAAACATGATTATTTGCAGGGTTCGTCTAATTATGATAAGATGTTCTGCTATAATCACTTTGGTAACCATTATCTGCATAAATCTGCACAACCTAGAAATGTTTTAAATTATAATCAATGGGAACACTGTGCAACCCCTCCAAAAGGTAGCTCAAGAACTTTTTATGACAAATATTCATATTTTTCAGGGTTCAACACGAGTAATGCAGAAACATTTTATTTCAAATTGTCAAACAAGACAGGTACGAAGACCATGCTTACAAACACTAAATTGATATATTCAGACTCATTTTTTGAGCAAATGAGTACATTTGATTTTGATTATTGGGACAAAAATGTTGAAGTAAAAAGTGTTTGGGGTACAAAAGAATGGCAAGTACAAGGTATGAAATCATTGTTTAGAGCCTGCATGATCCCAGAACAAATTATATTTTTTAATGACACTATTCAACAAACTACCTGTCTTGGGCTAGCGAAAATCAAAGATTTAAACAAACCGTCTATTCCAAAGCCAACAATGAACAGTAATAGCTCTATAGATGAGGAGATAGACATAAACCATATATTAAGCCAAAACAGAACACATCCTGATTGGAAACCATGGTTGATCTGGCCCACAGATACTAATAACTGTCAAGACAGATTCCTGAACAAAATACAGGGGTTCACATTGACCAGGCCAGACCCTAGATATTCCCAAAGACAACACCCAGGGATAATTACCACGTACAGTGTGGGCAAGCTCTGCCTTCAATGGCTACAAACATCCACACTGGCAGAAATTAAGCAACACCTAACTTTACTTACTGATGGTGCTGACTTGCGTGATTTCATTATGGGACCGCGCAAACAGCGTCAAAAACGCTTCATAGCAGCCTCTGTATATGCAGCTTATAACGAAGCCTGGAAAATAACTCAAATTGAGACAGCAGAGAGAATACGGGAAATTGACCGTATTAATTTGGAAAAATCACTTTCTGTAGTGGACAATGGGTTAATGACTCTGTCCTCCAGAATATACTCTTTGGACAGCATTGTGTCTTCAGCAATCGACATAATATCGCAAGACTTACTGTTGTTACAACACGGTCAGTCCCAATTGCGTTCTATTGTACAGCTTGGCTGGACGTTACAAAATCTGCGTTCAGGCTATGTGCCTTGGCGTTTAATCAACACGACGTCACTATTCAATATCTTTAACCTTACTGATAAACAAATCAGTATGGCACAGAAGGGTGCTGATTATACAATCCTGAGCATTGAGAAACTCGAGAGATTGCCATTGACAATGTCAGAACGACCTGTCATTGAATGGATAATACATGGGATAATTAATATTCCAATATCTACTTTCAGGTTTCAATACTGCCAAAAATATATACAGGCTGGCATGTACGAAAAATTGGGAAAAGGGTACATTAACTCAACATGGAACCTGCCCTATTCACATGCATGTGTCAGTAATAAAGGCCAGAAAGTGTTTCTTAGTGGCAATAATTGTGCGATGTCACTAAGCGGTACACTTCTGTGTAATGGTATTAGTTTACACGGAGCCTGTGAAGGGTCCTCAAATAACCTTTCATGTCACCAGCTAGGCACACCTGCAACACAAATAGAACCATTCTTTAGGAGACTATCGAACGGGAGTTACATTATGATTGTAGACCGCAGATGTAGTAGTTTGCTGCCCGGAATACCTTATCTCATAACTACGACTGCGAAGGTCATGTGCTGTGAACGAGTATTGTTCCCCAGCGCTTCAGCAGACAGGGAGGCAAGGTTATGGGCCAAATTGAAAATTACTTCTATTCGAATTGATACTTTAAGCAGAATGAAGACAGTGCTCCTTCAGACGCCGACCAGGCTTACGTCATCAAAAGAAACGTATGATCTCCAAGTTGCAAGGACAACGGCAGAGATTCATTCATTGTTATCAACTAATTCCCCCATACATTTCGCAGAAATCCTGAACGAAATCTTAAATATTTCTGATACCAGTGGAGTCTCAAATGTATTTAAGACAGTGTTTTCGGGGGCTTTAACACCATTCAAAGCCATTCTGGGTATTTTTCCAGACTTCGTCCATTCCATCTTTGGCGGACTTCCTCTCTGTTTGGGACTAGTGGCAGGAATCCTATTTTTGATCCTGTTATTTCGCTATGGCAAACCGTGTCACAGACAAAACACCTGCGACAAGGGAAGAAACAATCCTAGCCATTGGATACCGGGACCGGATATCTAAAATCCTTGGACTATCCCGGCTTAGAGACCTAAACATGTCTTGGTTTCTTTCATTTAGACCGATGTGGCAACGATGTGTTTACCTGTATTAAGGTGCTTGCTATGCGGAGAAGAATGCGTGTTGGACACCTGTCTGACACTACAATCGGATGTGCCAATGGACGCAGAAACCTTGTTGGGTCCGGTAACGGCTCATGCATTGTGCTGTCCCCAGCGGCTACCAATCTTGATGACGGCATTCGTGGAGACTTCACCACTACGATTGAGGGGTAGTGAAGTTCAAGATGAAAGCAGCATCGATCAGGTACGACCTTCTGTCAGCTATGCTGATCAAAACAACAATGAAGGCAATCATGCTCATGAATGCATGGTAACCACCTTTTCCGAGTTAGTGGAACTTTCACAGGAAGCTGTTGACAGCTTTTTCAACAGTCTGAATGATATGATGTTCTCACCAGAGCAGAAATAATGACTTTTGAGCAAGCTAGCACACGGCGTTCCCAACACCCTGAATTTGGCCTTCAACTTTGATAATAAAATATCATGAACAATTTTTTCTCCAGTTTACGGACAGCGAAACATAATTTTTTCAGCGGCCCCAAAATATTTTGCAATTTTTTGGGACACTTATCTTCTGCTTAAAGTAGAAACTATTCTTAGAGAACTAAAATTCTATTTTAGGAACTTTAGAGACATTAGCTGCCCACTGGCATGTTCGTAAATATTTTTATTTTTGTGATGAAATGGACTCGCACCTTTTTCTTCTGTATTAAGAGCCATTTCATGTGTTATTTTCATATCTTATTAATAATGATGTATGAATATGCGTAATTAATTTAGCTTTACTATACTGCTTGATTGCATATGGTGCATATAATTATCTTTTTCGTATATTTCGTGGTTTCAAAATGCATATGAATGTATTTTGGGGTGGTACGGTATACACGTGCTCTACTAGTATATTTACTATGCCTAGATTTGTAAATATGGACATAGTCTGCGTGGAGTGGGTGTGATGTATTCCTATAGGTTCTGTATCGATCCCCCTATTCCTGACCCTGGTCTGGTTAATAATTAACTAGCAGCCATCCCACGGTGCAAAAACCGTTATCTGATTAAGCCACACCACGGCACAGGAACGCGTTATCTGATTAGGTCATAACGCTTGCCATCTAATTAGGCAAGCACTATTCCTCCAGCCCCTGATAAGGCATACGGAGTTCTCAAAACAAATCAAACCTATGACAACCTGGGAAAATCCCTACAGCCATTGTTTTGATTTCACTGAGAACTTCAGTAAAGAATGTGCTAACGACCAGTTCGTATGACATCCTTATTGACGTATCTATGTCCATCCTTACGTCAATCTCGGCACCTTACAGGTATAAATATTACCGACATTGCCTTAAGCAAACACACGCGGTGGTGACGAGATCGGAGCAGCGAGACTTGCCGAGGAGCCCAGCAGAGAGCGAAGCCCACTGGCGCTGCCCCGCCTTCCTGACGCGCTGAGAAGGACAGGCTGCCTTTCTCCTGCCGAGAAATCCAGCTCCGGCGCTTCCAAGCAGCCCTTGCAGGCAGCTGGAATATCAAGACCAAAGACGAGAGATACCAGCCCTCAACCATTCTAGATCTCAGGTACAGAACTGAATAACCCCTTGCAGAGAATTCTTGAGTCAGTCACTTGGCAAAACAAACTTAACTTAAACTGCTACTTATCTACTCCCGCCCACGTATTAGGCTTAGGTCAGGTACACCGGGGTAGGCGTAGTTAGAAGCACCAGTTGAGTACGATTAGTCAAATGTATATATGTATGTATCTATTTTATCCATTTTAAATATCTTATGGCTCAGAAACCATATCAATGTTTTTACAGTATTATTTTATAATTCTGCTTTTATTGTATGCACTTTACTTAACCATAAGTATTGCAATAATATCGATTCATTTCTCTTGTACGAGAAAAGAGACTGATCAATAATAACATCTTTTATTGAACACGCCCGTCTCTTCCTTTTCTCTACAATCTGGTGAAACTAAGAATGCACTGAACTGACTGAGTAAAATAAGTTGTCTTTTGTTTTCACACGACTCTAGAGATACACTCTTGATTCGGGGAGAGCAAAGTTGTCATGTTCTATGGTTGTCAGAAACTAAATCCCTTCTTGTCTATCCAGGGAGGTTAAAATCCTCCTTGCCTATTCGAGAAAGTTTCTAGTGAACTCTGAGCTAGCTGGCAAACACAAAACTTTAAGTCTAATATCGTCAGTAGAAGACCTAGTTAACCTCCGTCCTAGGTCTATACTATTGAAGGTATTATTCCAATGCGCAGAGCCTATTGGGATAATAGGAACTACACTACAATACCTTCGCGGGTTACTGGGATATCGAGTCCTGAGAGAGAGATACAAGACCTCCTGCTTTCTAATTACCCAGGTACGGAGCTGACTAAACCCTTAAAGAGAATTTTTGAGTCAGATTCTTGGCAAAACCCAACTTAACTTAAACTGCTACTTATTTACTCCTTCCCACGTATTAGGCTTAGGTCAGGTACACAGGGGTAGGCGTATTTAGAAGCACCCGTTGAGTACGTTAGTCAATGTATATATGTATATATATTTTATCTATTTTAAAGTATCATAATGCTAAGAAACCATATCAATGCTTTTACAGTATTATTTTATAATCCTCCTTTTACTGTACGCACTTTACTTTACTATGAGTATCGCAATTGTGGCAATTCATTTCTCTTGTATGAGGAAGAAGACTGCTCAATAAATTACACCTTTTTATTGAAAACGCCCGTCTCTCTTTTCTCTGCATTCTGGTGAAACTAAGTACGCACATTTGACTGAGTGAAATAGCTGTCTATTGTTTTCACACAACTCTAGAGATACACTCTTATTCTGAGGGAGCAAAGTTGTCATGTTATATGGTTGTCGGAAGCTAATCCCTTCTTGTCTAATCAGGAAAGTTAATTCCTTCTTGAACATTCGAGAAAGTTTCTAGTGACCTCTGAGCTAGCTGGCAAACCTTAAGTCTAATATAGTCAGTAGAGACCTAGTTAACCTCAGTCCTACGTCTACACTGCTGAATATATTATTCCAATGCGCAGAGCCTATTGGGAATATAGGAACTACACTACAATAGCATAACATAACAAAACAAAGCATAGCATAACAAAACATAGCATAACAAAACATAGCAAAACACAACAAAACAAAGCATAACAAAGCACAACAAAACATAGCATAGCATTACAAAACATAGCATAGCAAAGCATAGTATAACAAAACAATACATATAGCATAGCAAAACATAGCATAGCATAACAAAACACAACAAAACATAGCATAGCATAACAAAACATAGCATAACAAAACATAGCATAACAAAACATAGCATAGCAAAACAAAGCATAGCATAATAAAACACAACAAAACATAGCATAACATAGCAAAACACAACAAAACATAGCATAGCATAACAAAGCATAGCATAACAAAACAGAACAACGCATAGCATAACAAAACAAAGCATAGGATAGCAAAACAAAACATAGCATAGCATAACAAAACATAGCAGCCTCACAAAGTGGTTGCATCTCAGTCACAGACTTCCTGGTTCGCAGGCAGTACGTTAAAAAACATTTTACATTCACACAGAGCCTTTTCTATGCAATTTCAAAGGTTTCCTACTCTGTACAACTAACATTGCTGCGCCCAAACAGACTCTGCACCCACACACACACTGCATCCTCACACACTCTGCACCCTCACACACTCTGCACCCTCACACACACTGCACCCACACACACTCTGCACCCACACACACTCTGCACCCTCACACACTCTGCACCCTCACATACTCTGCACCCTCACACACTCTGCACCCTCACACACTCTGCACCCTCACATACTCTGCACCCTCACACACTCTGCACCCTCACACACTCTGCACCCTCACACACTCTGCACCCTCACACACTCTGCACCCTCACACACACTGCACCCTCACACACACTGCACCCTCACACACACTGCACCCTGACACACTCTGCACCCTCACACACTCAATACAACATACACTCCAAATACCACTCAGTGCCACATAATTACACACCGCATAATTACACTCTACTGAATTCAACACACACTCCACACAATACCACTCAGTGCCACATAATTATATGCCACATAATTACACTGCACTTAATGCAACATACAATCCAAATACCACTCAGTGCCACATAATTACACGCCACATAATGAAACTCTACTGAATGCAACACACACTTCACACAATACCACTCAGTGCCACATAATTATACGCTACATAATTACACTGCACTCAATGCAACATACACTCTAAACAATACCACTCAGTGCCACATAATTACACAGCACACAGTTATGATCTACTGAATACAACATACACTCCACACAATACCACTCAGTGCCACATAATTATATGCTACATAATTACACTGCGCTCAACGCAACATACTCTGGGATGGCGATGGTGATGTCGGGCGCTGAAGAAGCGTTCATCCAGGTTTCCGTGAAGAAGGCGACGTCTGGGGTTGTGGAGTCGAGCAGGTTCCAAATCTCGATGGCGTGTCTGTGGACGGAGCGGGTGTTGAGCAAGATGCATTTCAGGTGGCTGTGGCTGTTGCTCGTCTTGGTCTTGGTCGGTGCTGGTGTAGTGGAGGTCTGGATGCAGGTGAACTTGCAGGAGTTGCAGCAGAAGGGTCCGTGGGTGCGTCTCGGGGTGGCTTGGTAGCATCCCGGGGTTCTTCCGGCGTTGAGTGCGTAGAGTTCGGTGGCGTCGTAGGTCCGGCGGGTGGGCTGGGGTCTGCGGGGGCCAGGGGTCCTGGCACTGGGCGCGGTCCAGGCGCAGACGGGCGCAGACCGGCTTACCTTTGGCGCACCTTCGGCGCTCATTCGGTGCTCCCGCTGCGCGGTCGCTGAGCGGGCCTCATAAGTAGGGAGGGTCGGCCGGGAGGCGGGAGGCGGGAGGACCAATGGGAGAGGAGGGGAGGCGGAGCTACGGGTCAGCGGCGGGAATCACGGAGGTGACCGGGGCCGGTGAGGAGCGGGGGCAGAGGCGGCAAGCTGCGGGCAGAAGGCGAGCCCGAGGAAGAAGCAGAGGGTAGCGGCGTGGGGGGGGTGAGCGGAGGTCTCGGCGATCAAGGGAGCGGCCAGGCAGCAGCTGAGACCGCAGGCAGGCGAGCGAGCGGCAGAGCAGCAGGTAGGCAGGCAGGCAGGCGAGCAGCAGCAGCGTGGAGGGAGCGACCGCCTGCAAAGGCACAGGGGTCAACTGCGAGGGCACAGGGGTCAATACAACATATACTCCAAATCCCACCCACTGCCACATAATTACACGCCACAAAATTACACAGCTCTCAATGCAACATACACTCCAAATACCACTCAGTGCCACATAGTTATATGCAACATAATTACACTGCACTCAATGCAACATACACTACAAATACCGCTCAGTGCCAAATAATTACACACCATATAATTACACTCTACTGAATGCACCACACACTCCACACAATACCACTCAGTGCCACATAATTATATGCTACATAATTACAGTGCACTCAATGCAACTTACACTCCAAAGACCACTCAGTTCCACATAAATACACGCCACATAATTACTCTACTGAATGCAACACACACTCCACACAATACCACTCAGCACCACATAATTATATGCTACATAATTACACTGCACTCAATGCAACTAACACTCCAAACAATAACACACAGTGCCACATAATTACACGCCACACAATTACACTCTACTGAATACAACATACACTCCAAATAATACCACTCAGTGCCACATAATTACACGCCACATAATTATACTGCACTCAATACAACATATACTCCAAATCCCACCCACTGCCACATAATTACACGCCACATAATTACACAGCTCTCAATGCAACATACACTCCAAATACCACTCAGTGCCACATAGTTACAAGCCACATATTTACACTGCACTCAATGCAACATACACTCCAAATACCTCTCAGTGCCCTATAATTACACGCCACATAATTACACTGCACTCAATGCAACATACACTCCACACAATACCACTCAGCACCACATAATTATATGCTACATCATTACACTGCACTCAATGCAACATACACTCCAAACAATACCACACAGTGCCACATAATTAGTTACAGGCCACACAATTACACTCTACTGAATACAACATACACTCCACATAATACCACTCAGTGCCACATAATTACACGCCACATAATTATGCTGCACTCAATACAACATATACTCCAAATCCCACCCACTGCCACATAATTACACGCCACATAATTACACAGCTCTCAATGCAACATACACTCCAAATACCACTCAGTGCCACATAGTTATATGCAACATAATTACACTGCACTCAATGCAACATACACTACAAATACCTCTCAGTGCCACATAATTACACACCATATAATTACACTCTACTGAATGCACCGCACACTTCACACAATACCACTCAGTGCCACATAATTATATGCTACATAATTACACTGCACTCAATGCAACATACACTCCAAAGACCACTCAGTTCCACATAAATACACGCCACATAATTACTCTACTGAATGCAACACACACTCCACACAATACTACTCAGCACCACATAATTATATGCTACAAAATTACACTGCACTCAATGCAACATACACTCCAAACAATACCACACAGTGCCACATAGTTACACGCCACACAAATACACTCTACTGAATACAACATACACTCCACACAATACCACTCAGTGCCACATAATTACACTGCGCTCAACGCAACATACACTCCAAATACCAATCAGTGCCACCTAATTACACGCCACATAATTACACTGCACTCAACGCAATATACACTCCAAATACCACTCAGCGCCACATAATTACACACCACATAATGACACTCTACTGAATGCATCACACACTCCACACAATACCACTCAGTGCCACATAATTATATGCTACATAATTACACTGCGCCCAACGCAACAGACACTCCAAATACCACTCAGTGCCACCTAATTACACGCCACATAATTACACTGCGCTCAATGCAACATACACTCCAAATACCACTCAGTGCCACCTAATTACACGCAACATAATTACACAGCTCTCAATGCAACATACACTCCAAATACCACTCAGTGACACATAGTTATATGCAACATAATTACACTGCACTCAATGCAACATACACTACAAATAACGCTCAGTGCCACATAATTACACACCACATAATTACACTCTACTGAATGCACCACACTCCACACAATACCACTCAGTGCCACATAATTGTATGCTATATAATTACACTACACTCAATGCAACACACACTCCAAACAATACCTCTCAGTGCCACATAATTACATGCCACACAATTACACAGCGCTCAATGCAACATACAATCCAAATACAACTCAGTGCCACATAATTACACGCCACATAATTACACTGCACTCATTGCAACATACACTCCAAATACCACTCAGAACCACATAATTACACACCACATAATTACACTATACTGAATGCAACACACACTTCACACAATACCATTCAGTGCCACATAATTATACGCTACATAATTACACTGCACTCAATGCAACATACACTCTAAACAATACCACTCAGTGCCACATAATTACACAGCACACAATTATGCTCTACTGAATACAACATACACTCCACACAATACCACTCAGTGCCATATAATTATATGCTACATAATTACACTGCGCTCAATGCAACATACACTCCAAATACCACTCAGTGCCACCTAATTACACGCCACATAATTACACTGCTCTCAACGCAACACACTCCAAATACCACTCAGTGCCACATAATTACACACCACATAATTACACTCTACTGAATGCAACACACACTCCACACAATACCACTCAGTGCCACATAAATATACGCTAGATAATTACACTGCACTCAATGCAACATACACTCTAAACAATACCACTCAGTGCCACATAATTACACGCCACACAATTACAATGCACTCAATGCAACATACACTCCAAATACCACTCAGTGCCACATAAGTACACACCACATAATTACACTGCACTCAACGCAATATACACTCTAAATACCACTCAGTGCCACATAGTTACACGCCACATAATTACACTGCACTCAATGCAACATACACTACAAATATCACTCAGTGCCATATAATTACACGCCATATAATTACACTGCACTCAATGCAACATACACTCCAAATACCACTCAGCACCACATCATTACACACCACATAATTACACTCTACTGAATGCAACACACACTCCACACAATACCACTCAGAGCAACATAATTATATGCTACATAATTACACTGCACTCAATGCAACATACACTCCAAAGACCACTCAGTGCCACATAATTATATGCTACATAATTACACTGCACTCAATGGAACATACACTCCAAAGACCACTCAGTTCCACATAAATACATGCCACATAATTACTCTACTGAATGCAACACACACTCCACACAATACCACTCAGCGCCACATAATTATATGCTCCATAACTACACTGCACTCAATGCAACATACATTCCAAACAATACCACACAGTGCCACATAATTACACGCCACACAATTACACTCTACTGAATACAACATACACTCCACACAATACCACTCAGTGCCACATAATTATATGCTACATAATTACACTGCGCTCAACGCACCATACATTCCAAATACCACTCAGTGCCACCTAATTACACACCATATAATTACACTGCGCTCAATGCAGCATACACTCCAAATCCCACTCTGTGCCACATAATTACACGCCACATAATTACACTGCTCTCAATGCAACATACACTCCAAATCCCACCCACTGCCACATAATTACATGCCACATAATTACACAGCTCTCTCTCAATGCAACATACACTCCAAATACCACTCAGTGCCACATAGTTATATGCAACATAATTACACCGCACTCAATGCAACATACACTACAAATACCGCTCAGTGCCACATAATTACAGACCACATAATTACACTCTACTGAATGCACCACACACTCCACACAATACCACTCAGTGCCACATAATTATATGCTACATAATCACAATGCACTCAATGCAACATACACTCCAAACAATACCACTCAGTGCCACATAATTACACACCACATAATTACACTGCACTCAATACAACATATACTCCAAATCCCACCCACTTCCACATAATTACACGCAACATAATTACACAGCTCTCAATGCAACATACACTCCAAATACCACTCAGTGACACATAGTTATATGCAACATAATTACACTGCACTCAATGCAACATACACTACAAATAACGCTCAGTGCCACATAATTACACACCACATAATTACACTCTACTGAATGCACCACACTCCACACAATACCACTCAGTGCCACATAATTGTATGCTATATAATTACACTACACTCAATGCAACACACACTCCAAACAATACCTCTCAGTGCCACATAATTACATGCCACACAATTACACAGCGCTCAATGCAACATACAATCCAAATACAACTCAGTGCCACATAATTACACGCCACATAATTACACTGCACTCATTGCAACATACACTCCAAATACCACTCAGAACCACATAATTACACACCACATAATTACACTATACTGAATGCAACACACACTTCACACAATACCATTCAGTGCCACATAATTATACGCTACATAATTACACTGCACTCAATGCAACATACACTCTAAACAATACCACTCAGTGCCACATAATTACACAGCACACAATTATGCTCTACTGAATACAACATACACTCCACACAATACCACTCAGTGCCATATAATTATATGCTACATAATTACACTGCGCTCAATGCAACATACACTCCAAATACCACTCAGTGCCACCTAATTACACGCCACATAATTACACTGCTCTCAACGCAACACACTCCAAATACCACTCAGTGCCACATAATTACACACCACATAATTACACTCTACTGAATGCAACACACACTCCACACAATACCACTCAGTGCCACATAAATATACGCTAGATAATTACACTGCACTCAATGCAACATACACTCTAAACAATACCACTCAGTGCCACATAATTACACGCCACACAATTACAATGCACTCAATGCAACATACACTCCAAATACCACTCAGTGCCACATAAGTACACACCACATAATTACACTGCACTCAACGCAATATACACTCTAAATACCACTCAGTGCCACATAGTTACACGCCACATAATTACACTGCACTCAATGCAACATACACTACAAATATCACTCAGTGCCATATAATTACACGCCATATAATTACACTGCACTCAATGCAACATACACTCCAAATACCACTCAGCACCACATCATTACACACCACATAATTACACTCTACTGAATGCAACACACACTCCACACAATACCACTCAGAGCAACATAATTATATGCTACATAATTACACTGCACTCAATGCAACATACACTCCAAAGACCACTCAGTGCCACATAATTATATGCTACATAATTACACTGCACTCAATGGAACATACACTCCAAAGACCACTCAGTTCCACATAAATACATGCCACATAATTACTCTACTGAATGCAACACACACTCCACACAATACCACTCAGCGCCACATAATTATATGCTCCATAACTACACTGCACTCAATGCAACATACATTCCAAACAATACCACACAGTGCCACATAATTACACGCCACACAATTACACTCTACTGAATACAACATACACTCCACACAATACCACTCAGTGCCACATAATTATATGCTACATAATTACACTGCGCTCAACGCACCATACATTCCAAATACCACTCAGTGCCACCTAATTACACACCATATAATTACACTGCGCTCAATGCAGCATACACTCCAAATCCCACTCTGTGCCACATAATTACACGCCACATAATTACACTGCTCTCAATGCAACATACACTCCAAATCCCACCCACTGCCACATAATTACATGCCACATAATTACACAGCTCTCTCTCAATGCAACATACACTCCAAATACCACTCAGTGCCACATAGTTATATGCAACATAATTACACCGCACTCAATGCAACATACACTACAAATACCGCTCAGTGCCACATAAATACAGACCACATAATTACACTCTACTGAATGCACCACACACTCCACACAATACCACTCAGTGCCACATAATTATATGCTACATAATCACAATGCACTCAATGCAACATACACTCCAAACAATACCACTCAGTGCCACATAATTACACACCACATAATTACACTGCACTCATTGCAACATACACTCCAAATACCACTCAGAACCACATAATTACACACCACATAATTACACTCTACTGAGTGCAACACACACTTCACACAATACCATTCAGTGCCACATAATTATACGCTACATAATTACACTACACTCAATGCAACGTACACTCTAAACAATACCACTCAGTGCCACATAATTACACAACACACAATTATGCTCTACTGAATACAACATACACTCCACACAATACCACTCAGTGCCACATAATTATATTCTAAATAATTACACTGCAACATACATTCAAATCAATACCACCGAGTGCCACATAATTACACGCCACACAATTACACTGCACTCAACGCAACATACACTCCAAATACCACTCAGTGCCAAATAATTACACGCCACATAATTACACTGCACTCTATGCAACATACACTCCAAATACGACTCAGTGCCATATAATTACAAGCCACATAATTACACTGCACTCAATGCAACATACACTCCAAATACCACTCAGCGCCACATAATTACACACCACATACTTACACTCTACTGAATGCAACACACACTCCACACAATACCACTCAGCGCCACATAATTATATGCTACATAATTACACTGCACTCAATGCAACATACACTCCAAACAATACCACACAGTGCCACATAATTACACGCCACACAATTACACTCTACTGAATACAACATACACTCCATATAATACCACTCAGTGCCACATAATTATATGCTACATAATTACACTGCGCTCAATGCACCATACACTCCAAATACCACTCAGTGCCACCTAATTACACACCACATAATTACACTGCGCTCAATGCAACATACACTCCAAATACCACTCTGTGCCACATAGTTATATGCAGCATAATTACACTGCATTCAATGCAACATACACTACAAATACCACTCAGTGCCACATAATTACACACCACATAATTACACTCTACTAAATGCAACACACACTCCACACAATATCACTCAGTGCCACATAATTACATGCCACACAATTACTTTCTACTAAATACAACATACACTCCACACAATACCACTCAGTGCCACATAATTATATGATACATAATTACACTGCGCTCAACGCAACATGCACTCCAAAGACCAATCAGTTCCACATAAATACATGCCACATAATTACTCTACTGAATGCAACACACACTCCACACAATACCACTCAGCGCCACATAATTATATGCTACATAATTACACTGAAATCAATGCAACATACACTCCAAACAATACCACACAGTGCCACATAATTACACGCCACACATTTACACTCTACTGAATACTACATACACTCCACACAATACCACTCAGTGCCACATAATTATATGCTACATAATTACACTGCGCTCAACGCACCATACACTCCAAATATCACTCAGTGCCACCTAATTACACACCACATAATTACACTGCGGTCAATGCAACATACACTCCAAATACCACTCTGTGCCACATAATTACACGCCACATAATTACACTGCACTCAATGCAACATACACTCCAAATCCCACCCACTGCCACATAATTACACGCCACATAATTACACAGCTCTCAATGCAACATACTCTCCAAATACCACTCAGTGCCACATAGTTACATGCAGCATAATTACACTGCATTCAATGCAACATACACTACAAATACCGCTCAGTGCCACATAATTACACACCACATAATTACACTCTACTGAATGCAACACACACTCCACACAATACCACTCAGTGCCACATAATTACATGCCACACAATTAAACTCTACTGAATACAACATACACTCCACACAATACCACTCAGTGCCACATAATTATATGCTACATAATTACACTGCGCTCAACGTAACATACACTCCAAAAACCACCCAGTGCCACCTAATTACACGCTACATAATTACACTGCACTCAATGCAACATACACTCCAAATACCACTCTGTGCCACATAATTACACGCCACATAATTACTCTACTGAATGCAACACACACTCCACACAATACCACTCAGTGCCACATAATTATATGCTACATAATTACACTGCACTCAATGCAACATACACTCCAAATACCACTCAGTGCCACATAATTACACACCACATAATTACACTCTACTGAATACAACATACACTCTCCATATTACCACTCAGTGCCACATAATTACACGCCATATAATTACACTCTTCTCAATGCAACGTTAATACACTCCACATAATACCACTCAGTGCCATATAATTACACACCTCATACTTACACTACTCAATGCAACATAAATACACTCTATCTGTCTATCTATCGCCCTCACTCTCTGCCTATCTATCGCACTCACTCTATATATCTGGCTATCTATCTTTTGCCCTCACTCTATCTATCTATCTATCTATCTATCTATCTATCTATCTATCTCTATCTATCGCCCTCACTCTATCTATTGCCCTCACTCTATCTATCTATCGCCCTCACTCTATCTATCGCCCTCCCTCTGTCTATCGCCCTCACTCTGTCTATCGCCCTCACTCTGTCTATTACCCTCACTCTATCTATTGCCCTCACTCTATCTATCTATCACCCTCACTCTATCTATCGCACTCACTCTATCTATCTATTGCTTCACCACAGCATCATTCAGCACCACCACAGCATCACGCAGGGGAAATACAACATCACTAGGCGCTACCACAGCATCACTGAACGCCACCGCATCACTCGTCGCCACCACAACATCACTCAGCACCACCACAGCATCAATCTGTGCAACCATTCAACAACAACTGGTTCAAATATGTTCTCTCAATGTTTCAAGCTTCATTACAAAAGTCACAAAAAGATGTTAATATTTCACTTCTGTGCTTGGATTTTCGTCACAATAAAATACAATTAACATAATCTTCACAAAAATTATTTACAAAAGTTTAAGCTATTGCCATTATAAATTACAATAACTTTTATTTAAGTATTAAAAAATGTAAAAGCCATTGTAATTTGTAATTTCAATACATCTAAGTCACGTAAATACAACACATATTGCATTACAAATGCTATAGGTGTCACATTTGCGAAAGTTAAAACTATTGGCATTGTAAATGACAAAGCTAATCATTTCGCTTTTTTCAAAACCAACACATAAATGAAAAACGTGTCACTTACAATACCAATAGCTCAAACTTTCCTAATGCGAGACCTATTGCATTGCAAATGCTTGTTTTTGGGGGGAGGGTTATCGGTGGTTTTATCAAGTTTCCCTGAGCTAATTCTCCAGGCCCAGAGTAGATCTCAAGAGGTTTAAAAAACAAGTTGTTCCGTAGTGTCACACCTCATGAACCTGGCAGCCTCCCATTAATGAGTTATGCCTAATAACCTGCAAATGGGGGCAATCCACCTTTTTCTTGTGGTCGGGTATCTTGGGCAGGAGAACAATAAATGATCCTCTAACTCCAGAATCATCAGGCAAAAAGGACAACCAGTGGAAGAATTGGATTCTGTGCCCCATTTTGGTGTTTATAATTTGAGAGGAAGATTGCCATATCTAAACCTAATATATAGGTTTTTAACATAACCGGGGAGGATCCTACCTAAGAAGGGGTCAAAGCAAGGGGTACATTTATGCAGGACAACATTTGCAGTAAAGTCCTCTCCTTAAGGTCATTGCAAAGTTTAAGGTACACTCCCGGAGCTTCTCTTCACTCCATTCACTATTCCTGTACGTATTGCCAATGGAGTGTTCCAGATGTCTTTCATTTTGATCAAAGTGCAAAGGGTTTTAATATTGTTAAAACATGGAGTACTAGCCCTCCTGTCTAGCTGAAAAAGTTTGATAAGGCGATAGAGGACAAATTCAACTGTTGTTCAGATTTGTATCCAGTACTTCAGCATCTTTACGGGTACTACAGAGTCAACCTTATTCAATGCTAAATGGAAGCAAATGGGTACCAAGGGGGTGCTTGGGGCAAATCAAGCATGGATCTACAGAATTTATTTTCCACAAGAACCAATTGGGTGGTATCAGCATTACCCCATAGCTCTGTGCCATAGCTTGCTCCAGCAATAGCCAAAGCCCTCTATACTTGAAGCACGGATGAAATTGCACAACTTTGACTTCCTTAGGATAGCGGGTGCCCTATGTTGCAGTATGGATCTGCTTTTCTCAATCTGTGGGCCCCAAGAGCTGTTCTCCACCAATCTGATACCTAAATAATTGAAACCTGTGATGTGTCGATTAGGACACCCTCAACAAATATCTTGCCCTTGAAGGAATGGTGAGGCCTAATGGCCATAAATTTAGATGTTGAGGTATTTATCTCTAGTCCTCTGGCTACACAGAAGGACGCAACCTTATCGCAAAGGACCTGCAAGCACATGGGAATTCTACAAAGTAGAAGCGGGTCATCTGCGAACATAAGTACAGGGGTACTGGAGCCTGCTGATTTTGGGGCATCATAAATGCAACTGTCAAGACAGTCCAGTTCACTGTCAATATATAAACGAAATCATGTAGGGGCTAAAATGCACACATGCCATATTCCACTTTTGATTGGGATTCTTGGTGTGAGATCTTGGTCATTATGCCACCTTACCTGTGCGTACGTTTCTGAGTGGAGACTAAGATTCTGAATAAGTCTGCCAGACTGCTATAATTCCTTTGGACCCTCCATAGATTTTTCCCTAGGGACAAGTTCAAAAGCGGCCCTCAAATCCATGAAGGCCAAGTATAGGTGACCCTGCTTCAAGTCGACATATTTCCAACAAATTTTCTCGAAGAGGAACACCTGATCCATTATGCTAACCCTGCCCCTGAAATCTTTTTGGAAGTCTGAGGGAATATGATAGTCTGAGGTCTAGTCCAAGGGTCTTGAGAGGACTTGCCTGCAGAAGATGTTTTGCTAGTGTTGATAAAACTGATTGTCCTGGAGTTAGTTGGAAGATCCCGACTCCCCTTTTTGAAGATAGGGACAATAATCGGTCCCCACCAAGAGAGAGGATATCTCCATCTCTCAGAATTGTGTTGCTAAGAATGTTTCTGTACAGGACCCAAACGGCCGGTTCAGACAGGTACAAATCCCCTGGGATGCCATCTAGTCCTGGAGCTTTTTCCCTTTTTGACTGGGACAAGGCCTGTTCGGTTTCAGCCAGCACAAAAACCATAGGGACCTCTTTATCTTTGTCATTTAAGGGGTCGACCTAAATAATTTTCATTTCACTATCGGGAGTCAGGAGAGCTATTACGTGCTCCTTAAAGCTCTGAGAAATGAGACACCCATAATTGTGGTTGAACAATTGTATCAGGTTGGATATCTAAGAAGCAACTCCGTTTGACTTGATCCTTCAGAACATCCTCATGTGTTTGTTATGAAGGGAATCAGTAAGGTCATCCCACTGAGCTTTCACCCACGATTTTCTGCAAGTTTGTAAAGTTGCCTTATAGGATTTTGCCCCCTTTATCTCTCCATGATCCCCATTCCATAAGGCTTTAAACAGTTCTTATTTAGCTGCTCAACATTCCATGGTAAACCAGCTAGGATGAGTGCCAGAGGTGTAATCCATCCATCCTTTGGTGAAATGTTGTTTCAGTTGAGCAGACCACTTGCAGTGAAGGCTGATGAAGCCAGTAAAGTTTTAGTCCATTAGTTCGAGAGCTCTCAGTAGTTTTAGGAAGCTCTGGTAAATGGAAATCCGGGTTATGTCATTATTGGAAATCCTAGCCCAGTTTACTTTCTGGCAGTTATGTGTTAAAATAATAGTATTTAATGGTGTTTCTTGTTTTATTGGGGTGTTTATGAAAAGAACGAGTTACAGATGTGCACAAAGGGCTTCATGGTCACTATCCACTCTTTACACCACGTCCATAACAACCATGTGGGACCAAATCTTGATGTAAAAAATAGACAATCAATATTGTAGGAATACAGGCTACTTCTAAAGGTGGGTTTGCAGGAGGTATCAGATACTGTGTGGCCATTTAATGCCCTGAGCCCTTGCGTTACCAGTATATCAATGATTTGCTCAGCAACCTTTGTTTGCTTAAACCGGGGGTCAGCTGTTAAGAGAGGCACACAACTTGCCTCATCCTCTTCACTAGTTAAAGTAGGCAGAGTTTCCCCAAGTACGATTGCTGTATTATAGTCACTAGCAACTTTTTTGGGACATGAAGGGTGTAGTTGATCAAGCATTATGGACAGTTGGTCTATAGGGCCTATTTGAGAGTTATCCGGAAGGTAAAAAATATAGACCTTCATAATGGCAATTTGTCTGGTCTAAAAAGGAATGCCACAAGTAATTACAATAGCCAGAATGTCTTTACAGTAGGTAGAAATAATCTTGGCACTATTGAACACATCCATTCATTAGCCAAATTAGCAGACCTCCAGAAGCTCTACCTGCCTTTGAAGGTGTAGCATTTGATGAAAACGATAAATGTCCTGTTCTAACTATCACTTCTGTTACCCTGGTGTGACAGGGGCGGACTGGCTATGAGCGGGACATCAAACAGTGAGGCCGGAAGTCAGGAAAACTACAAAGTCTCTCCTTTTCTTTCTCAACCACAGGATGATTGGACTGACCCAAGTTTCTTACACTCTCCCGAGGACGATGGAAAAGAACACTGTTTCTTTAACTGGGGAGAGCTCACTCAGAACCCCGCCTTGAACGATAACGTGGAAGGGGCTGGACCGTCAAAACCAGGAAGCCGAGAGAGAGCGGTGTGTGTGTACACCGGAGGAGGAGGAGGAGTGAACGCGAGCGTGGAGAGAGGTCCGAAGCAGACGGAATACGAAGAAGGAGGAGAGGAGCATGAAGGCGCGTCGGAGCCAGGAGGCCAACGTCCCTGTGGGTCGACAAACCACGTTCCAGGAGGAGCGTGGCTAGCGCAGGTACGCAATCGTTTCACGGGTTGGGTGGGCAAAAGGGGAAGACCGCCACGATAGACACCCCATTCCTTCTATCCCGGTACCCCCGCCCCGAGCACACCTCACTTATAAATATGCACCGCGCACTGAGTGTTTCCTCATCTACCCTCCCTCACTAGCATTTGAGTTGTTGAGCAACCCACTCAGTCCTTTTTTTTTTGTTTTCTTACACGCCTTCCCCAAGACGGGTTCTCGACCTGGTGACCCTGCACTGGAGAGGACGGATCTCACCGAGGGGCAGGGAATCGCCCAAGAAGATATCGGAGCCCCCTCTACCATATTATAGACCTGTACCATATCGGAAAAGGGTGTTCAGACCAATAAAGCACTTGTTGAGTACCAGTACCGTCTCTGTGCTTCGTCCCGAGTCACCACAACTAGTGGAGAATGCAGGCAGTCTGACCGCCATCTGCAATATTAAGATGGACACCCTAATCCAAAACCTCGTGAAGGGCCAAGAACAGCTCGGATGGGTAGTAGAGCAACACCTCACCCCTGCCCAGGCAGACAGAGACACGTTCAAAGCTACCATCTCCGCCCAGATCGAGGGCTTACATAAGATGATGAGAGATCCCTCCCACCCTGTACCTCCGGAAGAACGAAACCCCCACTCAGGACCCTCGGGATTTCACTACAGAAGTATACGTCAGGGGAAGACCCTGACGCTTTCTTGTTAAATTTTGAACGAGCTGCCCGGGCCTGTAGCTGGCCAATGGAGAAGTGGCCGTTCTTTCTAGCCCCCTTATTAACCGGGGAGGCCCAAGCCGCCTACCAGGTGGCCAATGCAGACGAAAACACCCCATACAACGAAATAAAACAGGTGATACTTGATCACCTAGGATTAGACTCAGAGGCATATTGGGTGAGGTTCCGTAGGGAACGAGGGTTACCCAGGGTAAACCTCAAAACCCTCTTTTTCCGATTGAAAATGGCCGCGGATAAGTGGCTAACACCAAATACAAGCAGCAAGGAAGAAATCATGAATAAGATCTATCTCGAGCAGTACCTTGACGCTCTTCCTTTTAACACGCAGAAATGGCTGCAGCAGCACTCACATCTTACGCCGGAACAAGCCATTGACATGGCCACTACCTTTTCTAGAGCCCAGCCAAAACTGTATGTAGGAGAACGTAAAAAACCAAACAAACCCAAATTTGAGAAGAAACCCCGCATGGTGATGGAAACCGTCAAACCCAGAACAAACAGACCAGAAGTCCCCTCCTTTAGAGGGCCCCAATGCTTTGAGTGTGGGGCATGGGGGCATATCGCCAGACTCTGCCCCAGAGAAAACCAGCAGAAGAGCCGATGGAAGTGATACATACCTTAATCGGTTCTTTACACCGGTGAGTTGGGGAGCGCATATCACGTGAGTGTACGGGTGAATGGGAAAGAGATAAAAGCCCTGCTAGACTCAGGTTGCCGACAATCTGTAATACAGGGGGTGTTTATAAAACCCAGCTAGGTGATCCCTGATACCATGGTGCACATTAGATGTGTTCATGGCGAAGTCAACCACTACCCCGTTGCGACCATACCCCTAGATCTGTCCGATGGGAGGATTTATGTCATACGGGTGGGGGTGATGGATAATTTGCCCGAAGGATTGATTATAGGGACAGACAACCCTAGATTTTTAGACCTATTCTTACATACCTTACAGGGCCAGCCCAAATCACATCCCCAGGTTCCCCTGAGACCGAAATCCAACACTCCCTTGCCAGCACTGATAACCCCTGAGCCCTGGACCCTGGACAAAAGTTTCAGATTCACCCAAGCGAATGATGCTTCCTTATTTAACGCTTGGGGAGTGAAAAGCCGACTACGAATATCTTAAGACATTTTTTTGGGCCTGGGATATATAGGGATATAAAAACCCATTGCCAAGCATGCGACATATGTCAGAAGCGAAACACGCATCACCCCTCAGCTGTACCTCTACAACCTCTCCCCATAATAGGAACTCTATGCGAGAGAGTAGGAATGGACCTGATAGGACCTCGACCTAAGACCGGACGTGGGATCCAATATGCTCTAGTAATTATAGATTAAGCCACTAGATTTCCAGAAGCGTTTCCTTTGAGAGCTCCAACTACGCACCTGATTTCTGAAAAATTCCTGGAGCTGTTCATCGACTAGGGTTCCCCAAAGAGATGCTAACAGAGCAGGGCACCCCTTTCGTGTCAAAACTAATGAGGGAAGTTTGTGGGTTGTTAAATCTGAGGCAGATAAGAACATCTGTCTACCACCCACAAACCGACGGACTCGTCGAAAGGTATAATGGTACCCTCAAGTCCACCCTAAAGAAAATGCTTGAAGTCAACGGGAGAGAATGGGACCAATTATTACCTCTCGCACTTTATGTTATCAGGGGTCAAAAACAAAGCAGTTTAGGGTCTTCGTCCTTTGAAATGCTTTGAAATGCTGTATGGGCGCCAACCACAGTAATTATTGGAGATGACTAAAGATGCTTGGGAGAGAGAGGAGGAGGAGGAAGAACGTGGTATGTTGGAATACAGCCAGGTGCTAAAATCAAAATTAGGAAAACTGAGGGACTTAGCATGTTCCAACCTGGAGAAGAATCAAGGTAAACAGAAAGCGTATTACGACCGAGGGAAGAAATGGAGAAAGATGGAAATTAATGATTGGGTCCTGGTATTGTTATCATCAAGTACAGAGAAGTTTCAAGCAGAGTGGATGGGTCCCTATAAAGTCGTCGGGACTAAAGGGAAAACCAGTTACAAGATACAAGTGGCGCCTCGGAGGATACAGACATACCACATAAACCTCTTGAAAAAGTGGTTGGACCCCTGCCAAAAGCAACCCACCTCACCCTAACGACACTCCCCCTCTCTTCATCTACCCTAGACGAATTAGTGATCAATGAAGACCTCAGAGAACAAGAAATGAAAGACCTCCAGAACACTATAAGACCCTTCGCCTCATTGTTCTCCAATATTCCGGGAAAAACCACAATGATCGAACATCGAATTGAAACAACACCGGGGAAGCTCATAAAACAATGCCCCTTCCGCATACCTGAGGCAAAAAGAGCAGCAATCAAGAAAGAGGTACAGGAGATGTTACGTTTGGGAGTCATAAAACCATCGAGAAGCGAGTTGTCTTCCCCAATAGTTATGGTGCCAAAACCAGATGGGAGCACCCGCATCTGTATGGACTTCCCGCCCTTAATGACATATCCTCCTTTGATGCCTAGCCTATCCTGAGGATAGACAAACTCATTGAAAAACTAGGAGAAGCAAAATATATAACCACCTTAGACCTGACCAAAGGTTACTGGCAGGTGCCCCTTAGAGAAGAGGACCGGATGAAGACCGCTTTTGCTACCCCAGACGGGCTATTTGAATTTAACGTGCTCCCCTTTGGACTTCATGGGGCTCCGGTAACGTTTCAACGGCTTGTGAGAGGGATGGGCGGAAAAAGAATCGAGGAGGTCTTATACGTGGATCAATGTGGCTTGGTTTATTGAAGATCAACACAAGGTAAATAAAATAATAAAAAGGTGGTGGTTGGTGGTCTTCTTTCTCCCGTTCTTCGAGATGATGTCTCTCCACGTGAATGGTGTAACGTCCCCGGAGTACCGAAGAGAAAGAAGAGATGGTTGACGTAAGTATTTGGGTTCCACAATAAGATGCTGATGAAATGATAGGGCCGTCACCAGGAAAGAAAAAGGGGTAAGAACACACCCAAGTGAACGTACTAAGGGGCAGTGTGGAGCAGTGGATTATAACAAAGGCAGAGATTCCTCTAATGCCATAAAGAAAATATCCATGAATTGTTTGTCTCTTTTAACATCAAGGGTCATTTTAAAGTAAATGAGGATTTAAATCCCACATGCATGTTAACTCTGGACGGGAACTGCCCTGTGTCGGTTGGTTTGCGGGTCCCTTGCACTTTACGAAACAATGCAAAACAAAATGGGTTACTTTCTCTGTGGTTTCCTGCTCGGGGTTCTGTACGCCACAAGCCAACCCCCCCCACCCTAAATATAACAGAAATACAATTCCCGCTCCTTGGGAATATTTAACGTACCAAAAACAACCCCTCCCTCACCCCCTTCCCACCCCTCTCCCGGTGCATGTACCGCGAGTGCCGTAACTCTCCAGAGTTACGGCGGCGTGTAGGCGTCCTCCCGGGGCTCCCACCAGTCTTCAGTCCAGGTATTGGGTCCCGCGTCTTCTTCTTCAATGCTGCTGAAGTCTGTGCTGCTGGATGTTTGGTCTTCGGGTCTTCGGGTTTTTCTTCAGCATCCTCGGTTTGCTCCCGGCTTTTTCCTTCCTTCTCCTTGCGCGCTCTGTCCTGTCCCTGCTTCCTCCTTTGAGGAGCCAGCCCCGCCCCCTGGGCCAGTTCCGATTAGTCCTTTTCTGTCCTCGGGCGTTCCTCTTCCTGTGTAGGAGAGGAGTCCGGGTTAGTTAACCTCTGGGTGGCTGTGGGAGTCTCGTCATAGGCAATGTCGAGGTAAGGGCTCAAACTAGGGTCAGCAGCGGGTTCCTCCTCACATCCCTCTACCCTAACTTTCTTGCTAGCAAGAAAAGGATCAAGAGGGTATCTGGACAAGTAGTCAGCATGTGCCTGATCTTTTCCCTTCCTATGATAAGTATGGAATCTATACGGTTGTAGTGCAAGGAACCATCTTAATATTCTGTCATTGTGTCCTTTATTCCTCGATAGCCATTCCAGCGGGGCTTTATCAGTGTACAATGTAAACTCCCTTCCTTCTAGGTAGGATCTAAGTGACTCTATTGCCGACTTAATAGCAAGGGCCTCTTTTTCAATGACTGCGTATCTTTTCTCCCTGGCAAATAGCTTCCTGCTGATAAAAAGAATGGGTCTTTCGTTTCCTTGGAGGTCGATCTGCGACAGTACGGCCCCAAGACTGGTAGCAGATGCATCCGTCTGTAATATAAACGGTCTAGAATAGTTGGGGCTCATAAGGACCGGTTTGGACATAAGGGCTTGTTTCAGTTGGAAAAAAGCTTGTTTAAGGAATGGAGTGGGGTGTCTTAACTCTTGTTCTGTCTTTAATTTTTTTTGAAGGAGATCTATCAAGGGGGCAACCTGTTGGGAAAAATTAGGAATAAACTGTCTGTGGTATCCCAGAACCCCAAGGAAGGCTCTCAGATCTTTCTTTGTCCGGGGAAAGGTGATGGTTTTATGGTCGCTATCTTTTCCTCTTGTGGTTTGATATAACCTTCACCCAGGAGGTAACCCAGATATTTCACGGATCGTGCTGCTAACTTGCTCTTGGCAGGGTTTATAGTAAGACCACTGTCTCGTAGGGCTTGTACAACTTTGGTCAGATGGACCAGGTGCTCTTCCCATGATGAGCTGTGTATGACAATATCATCGATATAAGCTGCTGCAAATGAGGCACGAGGTCTCAAGACTTCATTCATCAAGCGTTGGAACGTGGCAGAAGCCCCATGAAGACCGAAGGGAAGAACAGTAAAGTGGTATAAGCCACTGGGAGTAGAAAAAGCGGTTTTCATGCGGTCTTCTAGTCTTAAGGGCACCTGCCAGTAGCCCTTACAGAGATCTAAAGTGCTAATGTAACGAGCAGTGCCCAACCGTTCTACCATCTCATCGACTCTCGGAAGGGGGTAGGAGTCGAATTGGGAGATCTTGTTGACCTCCCGAAAGTCGATGCAAACTCTGATGGACCCATCGGGTTTGGGCACCAGTACTATGGGTGAGTTCCATTCACTAGTAGATGGTTCGATGATACCCATACTCAGCATTTTCTGTACTTCCTGTTCTATTGCTTGTCTTCTGGATTCAGGGATACGATAGGGTCATAACTTTACTTGTTTGTCTGGGGGAGTGGAGATGACATGCTCTATCAGACTGGTTTTCCCTGGGTCTGTGGAAAAGACGTTTTGTAAAGAAAGTAACCGAGCCTTTAATTCTTGTCTCTGGTTCAGGGGTAGATGACTGTCAATGCTTTGTTGGGATGAGGGCGTTGTTTGTTGAGGGATTCCTCGGAAAGCTGGAACGGCCCCTCCTATTTTTTCAATAAATTTATATGATAGATTTGGGTGTTTGCTTTCTTTTTGGGGTCTAATTCCAGGCGGTAGGTTACTGGTGTAACCTTTTCCACAACTTGAAACGGTCCCTGCCACTGTCCCAACAGTTTGTGATCCGATGAGGGCATCATTAGGAGAACATAATCCCCTATGTCAAGACTGCGTTCTTTAGCCTTTCTATCGAATTGAACTTTTTGTGCAGCTTGAGCTTGTTCCATATGAGAGGTGACTATACTGTGAATCTGTCCCAACTGAGTTTTTAGATTGAGTACGTATTGAGGTAGGGGTTTTGCCCCTTCTGGCTCTTCTTCCCACTCTTCTTTTAAGATATCCAGAAG
Organism: Lissotriton helveticus; assembly: GCF_964261635.1. Taxonomy (NCBI): domain Eukaryota; kingdom Metazoa; phylum Chordata; class Amphibia; order Caudata; family Salamandridae; genus Lissotriton; species Lissotriton helveticus. The sequence continues at coordinate 513,615,088 of NC_136070.1, forward strand.
AGTGCGGGGTTGCCTACCATAAAGCAAATCAAAGGGGGAATACCCTGTACTACGTTGTTTCTTACTGCGGATAGCAAAAAGAGCTAGAAGCAATAATATCTTCCCACTTACGGGTTTCAAGATTTTGTAATTTCTTAAGGGTTGTTTTTAGGGTGGCGTTGTATCGTTCTACCAACCCATCAGTTTGGGGATGATATGCTGCTGTACGAATCTGTTTGATGTTTAATATTGTACAGACTTGTTTCATCAGGCGAGAAGTGAAGGGAGTTCCCTGATCAGTAATGATTTCTCGGGGAAATCCCACCCGGGAGAATATATTGATCATTGCTTTAGCTATCTGCCCTGCATTTGGCTGACGTAAGGCCACAGCTTCTGGGAAGCGAGTAGCATAGTCTACTATAACCAAAACAAACCGGCATCCACTACGGGAGGGAAGCAAGGGCCCTATAATGTCCATCCCTACTCTAGAAAAGGGCTCTTGGATGAGAGGTAAGGGTTGTAAAGGGACTCTCTGGGGTAGGACTCTGCTATTTTTTTTTGCATATCGCGCACTCTTTGCAGCATCGGCGAATCTGTTGGTAAATGCCTGGCCAATAGAAGTTTTCTAGTATAGTTTTTTTGTTTTCTTTCTTCTCCGAAATGTCCACCCAATAGATGACTATGGGCCAGAAACAAAACTTTTTCTTCATACTGTTGGGGAACTAGAAGCAGGAGAGGCATGTCCTTCCCACCCCTCCTGTATAGTAACCCCCTTTATTGGAGAAACCAGGGACCTACTTTTTTCGTGTCTTCCTTTTCGTCTGCTCTGTTCCATGCTTCCCGTAAAGTAGGATCCTCTCTGAGCAGGCAGAAACTTCTTAACATGTTGGCAAATATTTCCCTAGGGGTTTTTAGCCAGAACCATTCTATTCCAATTCTTTTTCTCCCTTTTTTTTTGTTTTCCTGTCTTTTTGGGTTTGCTTTTGGGGTATCCAGAATCCGATTCATGTGCGAAAGGGCCAGTCCATTCCTCACCCTCAATCCTTGTTTCCCTCACCAAACTGGGCATATGAGTGTAATCATTTCCTAACACCAAAGCCTCTGGTAGTCTTGGGATAAGGCCTACTCGTACCGGAAGAGCATCGGCAAAGGGATCATGTTGTACCTGAACGTCTGTAGTGGGGTATTGTCGTTCATCCCCATGTACGCATTGACTATTAACAACCCCCTTGGTCTGTGTGACTCCTCATGGGAATTCTTGGGGCCGCATTACACTATGAAAACAGCCAGTGTCTACTAAAGCCTGCCGTCTTTCACCATTGACTAGCACGTCTTTATGATAGGGAGGGCTGGAACCAGAAGGAGTGCAATAATAGTTACGAATAAGACCGACCTACATGGGCTCTTCCTTCTGGGGACATATCCTCGCTATATGCCCAAAACCCCCACAGTTGTTGCATTGGGGACCATGTTGGGGCGGTGTTTTAACCGGTATCGGTAAAGGACTGGGCATGATGGTGATAAGCTCTGACTTGGAAGGGGTTGGTTGTCTTGTGAGACGGACAGGGGTGCTACTCGAATGTTTCCAATGGTGCTCTTCTTTTCCATCTTGCAATTCTTGTGCCCTATTGAAGGCACTAGCTATGTCGATGGCCCTTTCTAGAGTCAGTCCTGTGTGTTGACGAACCCACTTTTGTACATGTGGGTATTATGATGTTAGATATTGCTCTAGATAGATCTTTTCCATGATCTCATCCTTAGTTGCTGTTTGAGGCTTTAACCATCTATCAGCCATGTCTCGAATACGATACGCGAGAGCTCTGGGGGTTTCTTGAGGCCTTTACCTGATTTGTCTTAACTTAATCCTGTAGGTATCTTCCTCGATCCCTAATCTCTCTAGTATATTCTTCTTTACCTCATCATTAGGAGTGAGGCCCTGTGGGTTAACGGCTTGATACGCAGATTGCAAGTCTCCTGAAAGGAGTGGACCCAGATATTGTCCCCATTTATCCAGGCTCCACTTGGAGGCTCGGGCCATCCTCTCAAAGTTTGAGAAAAAAAAATCAGGGTCTTCTCCTTCTACATACTTCTGGAGAACTACTGAGGGTAGTCCGGTATGCCCTCTGGATTGACTGAGGGTTTCTGCCAACTTCCCAATAACGGTTTCTTGAGCCTGACTTTGCGTGGAAAGAGTTTTGTGGAGCTTTTCTCTATCTTCTTCTGCGACGGCTAAAAATTTCTCCATCATGCGTCCCAGCTTTTCTTGTCCTTTCGCCATCTTCTGAAATGCTGCCTCCATTTTCCCAGATCCCACTTCTGACACCAAGTGTGAGAGGGACGTGCGGAAAAAGAATCGAGGAGGTCTTATACGTGGATCAATGATGGCTTGGTTTATTGAAGATCAACAAAAGGTAAATAAAATAATAAACAGGTGGTGGTTGGTGGTCTTCTTTCTCCCGTTCTTCAAGATGATCTCCCTCCAGGTGAATGGTGTAACGTCCCCGGGGTACCCAAGAGAAAGAAGAGATGGGTGACGTAAGAATTTAGGTTCTACAATAAGAGGCTGATGAAATGATAGGTCCGTCACCAGGAAAGAAAAAGGGGTAAGAACACACCCAAGTGAACGTGCTAAGGGGCAGTGTGGGGCAGTGGATTATAACAAAGTCAGAGATTCCTCTAATGCCATAAAGAAAATATCCTTGAATTTTTTGTCTCTTTTAACGTCAAGGGTCACTTTAAAGTAAATGAGGATTTAAATCCCACATGCATGTTAACTCTGGACCGGAACTGGTTCGCAGGTCCCTTGCACTCTACAAAACAATGAAAACAAAATGGGTTACTTTCTCTGTGGTTTCCTGCTCGGGGTTCCGTAAGCCACAAAGCCAAACCCCCCCACCCTAAATACAACAAAAATACAATTGCCGCTCCTTGGGAATATTTAACGTATCAAAAACAACACCTTCTCTCCCTCGCCTCCTTCCCACCCCTCTCCCGGTGCACGTACCGTGAGTGCTGTAACTCTCAAGAGTTACAGCGGCGTGTAGGCCTCCTCCGGGGGCGTCCACCAGTCTTCAGTCCAGGTATCGAGTCATGCGTCTTCTTCTTCAATGCTGCTGAAGTCTGTGCTGCTGGACGTTCGGTCTTCGGGTCGGGGTTTTTCTTCCGCGTCCTCGGTCTGCTCCCGGCTTTCTCCTTCCTGCTCCTCGCGCGCTCCGTCCTGTTCCTGCTTCCTCCTTTGAGGAGCCAGCCCAACCCCCTGGGCCAGTTCCGATTGGTCCTTTTCCGTCCTGGGGCGTTCCTCTTCCTGTGTAGGAGAGGAGTCCGGGTTAGTTAACCCCTGGGTGGCTGCGGGAGTCTCGTCATCGGCAATGTCGAGGTAAGGACTCAAACTGGGGTCAGCAGCGGGTTCCTCCTCACACGGCTCATGAACACCATCCTCCGGGAACATCAGTCATTCACATCAGCCTACCTAGACGACTTCGTCGTGTTCAGCCCAGACTGGGAGACTCATTTACGCCACCTCCAAACCATCCTAGGTATACTAGAACAAGCCGGGTTACATATGAACTCAAAGAAATCGAGAGTTGCATACCAAAAAGTTAAATACATAGGCTACGTGTTAGGACATGGTATGATAGAGCCCCAGATTGAGAAAATCATAGCCATCGCTGAAACTCCCTTCCCTGGTAATAGGAGAGAAATGAGAGCCTTCTTGGGTTTGATCGGGTACTATCGCCATTTCATCCCCCAATTTTCTGAAGTAGCAGCCCCTCTGACAGACACTCTTAAACAAAATGTGAAAGCCCAGGTCCTCTTACATCCCATGCAGCAAATGTGGAAAGAATTTAATGCACTAAAAAAGGTCATAACCACCAGTCCTGTGTTGTCCTCCCCTGACTTCAACCGGCCCTTCATACTCCACACAGACGCCTCGGACTATGGGAGAGGGGCTGTCATGTCACAGCTTTCACCTGAGGGTATAGAACATCCCATCCTATACATAAGCAGGAAGCTTTTCCCCCGGGAATTGAAATATCCAACGGTAGAGAAGGAATACCTGGCAATAAAATGGGCTGTAGACAAGCTGGGATATCATCTCGAGGGAAACCCATTCACCCTATTCACTGATCATGCACCCCTCCAGTGGATGAGTAGAAACATCTCTCTAAATCCAAGAGTCCTTCGCTGGTTCCTTTCCCTTCAACCATTCTCATTCACAGTGAAACACCGAAAAGGGACAGAAAATGGCAGTGCAGACTACCTCTCTAGGGGCTAGATGTAGGTAATTCCCATTTACAGACTCTTAAATACCGAATTTTACCGATTCGGTATTTAAGAGTCTGTAAATGGGAAGGGGGCAGATTTAGGTAATTCCAAATTCAGGAATACCGAATCTGTAAGATTCGGTATATACCGATTCGGTAAATACCGAATCGGTATTGCCCATTGATTCCTATGGGCCTTGAAGCCCATAGGAATCAATGGGCAATACCGATTTGGTATTTACCGAATCGGTAAATACCAAATCCTGCAAGGGTGCAGGGGGTGTCACTGTGACACCCTCTAGCACCCCAAGTACAGGCTTGTGTGACATGTGGCACACATACATGCCCTAAGGGCATGTCTGTGTGTCACATTGCACAGGTGTGCATGCACAGATGTGCATGCACACCTGAATTCGGTATTTTACCACACAATAGGATTGTGTGGTAAAATCCGACTCTTAAGGGCCTGTGGCACTGTCAGGAGTGAGAGCTACATATGGATTTACCGATTCGGTAAATTTACCGATTCGGTATATTACAGAATCGGTATATTTACAGAATCGGTAAAATTACCGATTCTTAAAATTACATGCCCCTACATCTTAAAACCCAAATACCGGTCGGTAACGGCCGAAATCGGCCGTTACCGACCGGTATTTGGGCTCCTACATCTGGCCCTAGGTTTCCTCTCCCCAATCGGGAGAATCCAAGGGGGGTGGTGTGTGACAGGGGCGGACTGGCTACGCGCGGGACATCAAACAGTGAGGCCGGAAGTCAGGACAACTACAAAGTCTCTCCTTTTCTTTCTCAACCACAGGATGATTGGACTGACCCGAGTTTCTTACACTCTCCCGAAGACGATAGAAAAAAACACTGTTTCTTTAACTGGGGAGAGTTCACTCAGAACCCCGCCTTGACCGATGACGTGGTAGGGGCTGGACCGTCAAAACCAGGAAGCCGAGAGAGAGCGGTGTGTGTGTACACCGGAGGAGGAGTCTGAGTGAACGCGAGCGTGGAGAGAGGTCCGAAGCAGACGGAATACGAAGGAGGAGGAGAGGAGCCTGAAGATGCATCGGAGCGAGTAGGCCAACGTCCCCGTGGGTCGCCCAGCCACGTTCCAGGAGGAGCGTGGCTAGCGCTGGTATGCAATCGTTTCAAGGGTTGGGTGGGCAAAAGGGGAAGACCGCCACGATAGACACCCCGTTCCGTCTATCCCAGTACCCCCACCCCGAGCACACCTCACTTGTAAATACGGACCGCGCACTGAGTGTTTCCTCACCTACCCTCCCTCACTAGCATTTGAGTTGTTGAGCAACCCACTCAAACAGAGTCCTTTGTTTTTTTTGTTTTCTTACACGCCTTCCCCAAGACTGATCCTCGACCTGACGACCTTGCACGGGAGTGCAGAAGGAGAGAACGGATCTCACCAAGGGGCAGGGAATCGCCCAAGAAGACATCGGAGCCCCCTCTACCATAATATAGACCTGTACCATATCGGAAAAGGGTGTTTAGACCAATAAAGCACTTGTTGAGTACAAGTACCGTCTCTGTGCTTCGTCCCGAGTCACCACACCTGGTTTCTTGCAAAAGGAGAATGTGATGTCACTCAATGAATGAATCCCATTCAGGATAATTTTACTTGCCTCTTATCCCTGAAATGTTCCATTACCGTAGATAAATAGACTTGTTTCCACAGGGACCCCTGTTCGGAACAGCTTTGATTTTATGATCCAGTTTCAGCTCAGTTATGACCTCTTTGTCCAGGTAACTGACAGTGCTCAGGCACACTCCTCAAAGTTCTTACGTGTTTTCAATATTGTAACACAGCAGCAGCTCACTAATATTACTACAATTAATCTCTGTGACATCCTCCCATTTCTCATATGTGAGGTCCTGTTTTGATCCAAAAGAAACGTTTTTATGGATGCTACAATAAAATATAAACACAACTGTTCTCTGTAAAATGTCTGTAATAGACTCCCACACATCACCCACAATAAAAGTAAATTAAAGGAAAACAGGATTTAAAAAATCTGTTGAAGAATTATTCAAGGTCATCGGGGAAAGACTGCAGAACAGAGCTGGCTCTATCTGGGGGACCCCTGAATGACTAGTGCCCTGGGCCAGAGCTCACTTTGCCCATGCCTTAAAACGTCTCTTTGCACTTGCCTTAATATTTCTCTGATTGCCACCAGGATTTGTTTCTCTAAAGCATTAGCGTTTAGTAACCACCATTAAGGAGTTAGCCTCACTTGTATACAGTAGCTTGGTATAGACGCCTCCGGTCCAACATGTATGGCTTAATGGTTAGTTCTTCATTTTGTTCATTGGCACCACACTCCTTTAGATGTTAAACGTGTGCCACTTTTAATTCTGAGGCACAGAGACAGTGTGGTTTTACCTCTCTCCATTACCACTGATTGTCCACTCTGTGGTTTTTCTAACGTCCAAATCTGCCACAGTAGATGGTATTGGCACAGGCGCCAATATCCTCTCCCAAAGGCAGTCTCATGAAAGTCTGCAAGCCTCACAAGGCTCCAGTGTACTCAATTTCTCCCTTTACCCACTGCACATTAGAATTATTAATGTCCAACACTCGAGACAAATGGGAGCAGACAAGGATATTCATTAAAAAAAAAACATAGACAGACAAAAAATTATTAACCATTAAACATCAATCCATTATAGCATGTTTTTTGGACAACCAACAAATACTATCTATCCCTGTGGCCGAAGGGTCACTTCATATTACTTTTGGGTCAAACATGACAGATAAAAACATAATCAGCAATGTCTTTTTTCTGTTTTTATTTTCATTATTTTTTAATTTCAACAAATAGTTTTTGGGGGAAAAACATGAGCGAGCTACACAAATGGTAATGTTTTATAAAAGGGGACAAAAATACAATCTAATTCAAAGTTGAACTAAAAAGTTTGTCTACTTCATAATTAGGTTTCACAGGTTTCCACAACAATCTGCAAGTAAAAAACACAAAAAATAGGAACAATAGACTACCACTTAGAAAAAATGTGGTAGAAATGTGTTTTTGCAACTCTGCTTATTCCTGGAACCTGGCAGAATTGTGGTCTTTTTAAAGGACACCTTTTGCTGGCCCCATATTTAAAAACTACACTTTCTTGCACATCTCCTTTTTTCCATTTGACCCCCAAAAATGAATGCTGTTTTTTGCCATTTTACCGGTTTCCACTTGGAAAATCTACAAACCGTTGATGTCTTTAGAATCCCCGGAAAACAAGACTCAGATTTGGCCTGGGTGCATTTGGTGAAATAAGTTCTGAGGGCTTGAGTGCAAAGTACTACCAGCCCAAAAAAACGGCTCAGCACTGGGGGAGGGGAGGGCGGAAGCCTCAGCAGCTAAGGGGTTAAAACTGTGATATTTTCACGAGAAATGGCTTAAGGTCAGCCATTCGAAGCTGCATTGCACTTCCATCATCGTATTTAATTCTGGCAATATTTTGAGAATGATGCACGGCTAAACGGTGCAGGTACAGGAAGCATGAATGCAGTGCAAAAGAGTGCTGGTCAAAAAAGGACAAACTGTACAACCTACGTTTTATGTGTATGTGTAGGCCTGTTATTTACTGCTGCATTACAGAAAACAAACGCTGTAACTTCTGGTAGTGGAACGTTATCATACGTTTCCTCCTCCATCATTGGTTTTAAATACAATACTCTATACGCAAATTCAAATAAAAGTCTATTGTCTTTCTCAGTGTTTGTCTCTGCATTTCTATTTTTTTAATAAAAAATCATAATTAACATATTCAGCCATAAAAGTCAATTATTAGATTTATGTCCTAACTTTATATAAGAAATTGCTGTAAGGTAAACATCTATATTGATTTTTATTTAGCAAATAATTGTACATGTTTACAATCTGAAGTGGGCACGTGGAAACGTTTTTGTCATGTGATAAATGTTAACCACAAGCACACTTTTGGAATGACAAAACAGTTCCATTAGAAACAATGGCTTTCTGTCTATTATTTATAATCTATCAATGTTTCTACTAAATAAATGCGTTTTAATTACTAGGTCGTCATAATAATACCAATTTTTTATCAACTGTTTTAGGTGCAAAGGAGCGCTCTGAAATATATGAAGCATTTGAAAACATCTACCCTATTCTGAAAGGTTTTAAGAAAGCTGCTTAAAATAACTGTTACGAAGGAACAGCGACCGGTTATCTCTATCAAGTTGAACGGCGAATATTGTTGTTTAACTTCCTAAAATACTGTTTAAAACGTTCTTCAATCTCGCATGAGTATTCCTTTTATTGTACAGTCCTTTGTAAAGAATTCTTTATTACTTTTCACATTTTGTGCCTGCCAAGTATGCATAGTACTTGCAAAGATATTTATGCACTTAAAAATAAATGAAAGCAGACTAATTTTGTTAATAGAAAATATGAAGCTTATAAATATTTTTCTATATTGATGTTTTGATGTCATTATTTACTCTCCAGTTAATATACTTCTGTCAGTTAATGGGGCATCGAAAAAATGTGCACTTTTCATGAGGCTATAAAGCAAACCACTTTTGGAATGCTACACTTCACCTGCCACTACAAAAAATATTGGCACCAAAAATGTCCTTAGCACTTTACAAATTAGGTCTTAAGCACCGTTAACATAAATATGGAACAGCCCTCCTGAATGTCTGGGTGACATCCTCCATCTGTCAACAGGGGATCACTCTGCATACTTATCATTATCGATCTTTCTGCCGCCTTTGGCACGGTGGACCATGACATTTTATTTTACCATCTTCAACCTAGCCCGTCTCTGGTTCAAATTCTTCCAAAGCAGTCAGCCTAGAGTTCAGCTCTGTACTCCCAGTGAATTGTAGGTTCTCACAGAATTCTCCACTCTTTCCCTTCCTCTTTAACATTTCTTTGAAACCTCTCGTGGATCATATGCATTCCAATTCCACTCCTACATTGATGACACTCTGTTGTACCTTAGAATTACAGGCTCCACAAAATAATTCAAAAGGACCGCAAAGATTTTAAACCTTGATGGGACCAAATTGCCTTCAACCAATGGCTATATAGGAAGCTGGCTCTTTATGTAGTATATTAAAACGAGATAAACTGGGCAAAGAGTCTGGGTATTCTCTTAGGAGTGGAAAAGAGACTTGCTTTAGCAACCCCAAGGTGCTCTTTTAGGGGGTATTGTGGTCGAGCAGCCTTAAGTTTATCAGAGAGGAGTGTTAGAGATCTGCAAATACGCACAACAATCAATAAATGATGCACACAACTCAATAAGGAGATCCACACCAATGTATAAAAATAACATATCTTTATATATGTTTCAGCACCAGAATCAATTTGATCAGGTAAGTACATTTTTCAAGAGAAATAAGATTGCATTTATATAGTCTGAACTTAGTGCATTTGTCAGAGGCTGCAATGTTATCCTATAAAAGGAAAACCAAGACCACCCTCAGGGACTTGAGGTGTGTATGGTGTTAGGTCCGAGGCCGCACCAGCAAATCCCCTCCAGCAACACGAGGGCAGCCTGGTGCAGTGGTGCAAAACCGCTTTGGAGGCCCAATTCAAGTCGATGGGAATTGGCCTTTGTGAACAGATGCTACTGGGAGTCCAACCGGGCTGAATCAACTGGAGGAAGGCTCAGACCTCATGATGCTCAGGGACGAGGGAGGCACCTTTGGTCCTCTTATCCGTGGGCCTGGTGCGAAGGATGCAGAGGTGTCTTTATGAGTGGGATTTTTGTCACCCGGAGTGGTTGTGGGAGGTAGGGCCTGCAACCAGATAGTGCAAGCGGCGTCGGAAAGTCCACAGTGGGGAGATCCAAGGTGGCCTTAGAGTCTGGAGTCACTTCAGCTCAGGCTCGGTGGCTCGGGTGCAGTAGGTACTTCCCGGTCTTGGAGCCTCACAACTCAGCCTTTGGTAAGAAGCAGGGAAACCGCTCCGCTGTTCCACAGGAGTTCCTGTGTAATTGAAGAAGTGCAGGCAGTTCTACCAGGCTTTGGAGGATCAGCAGCTTGCATGGCGAGATGACTTTGGTGCAGTTGTTGAGAATAGGCGACCAGGCCAACAGTGCTGGTGCCAAGTCAGTAGCTTCTTCTGCCTTTCTTGCTTTTGTGGCTGTTCGAGTCTTCTTCTTCTTGTCAGGATACTGAATTTAGGGATGTTAGGCGAGTTTAGAATAGGAGCCAATGGGCTACCTTCCCTTGGGATCACTATGCCCCATAGATTACCACTTACTTTGGGAGGTGGTTATACCCTGTCCTAGATTTCATGATGTTGCCATCACCACGATGGCTAACTTTGAAAATTCACCTCACCTTTAGGTATCCCACCTTAGGGATGGCACTAGCCTGAGGGTGGACACGTCTATTGAACTAGCTCATTTTCCTACCGGTCCAGATGCCAAATGGCTCTGGAGAAAGGGGGACGACTTCCTCTCCTCTGAGAGAAACCAGATTTGCATATCGATGGCGTTAGGCCCCTGAAGCTCTTTTGCCTTGGAATGCTAATTTGCAGGCCATCCTGTGGGAGGAGGTCAAATCACCCCCGACCCACGCAGGATCGGTTTATGGTTCCCTGAGAGCAAAGGCCCTCCCCCTCGGGGGTCAGAAACTTGTCTCTGGTGGCAGGCTGGCGAAAATCAGCCAGTCAGCAAAACAGTGGCTGGTAGGTTTTCAGGAGACACCTCTAAGGTGCCCTCTGTGTGCATGTATAGCTAATTGTGACACTGGCATCAGCATGTTTTTTTAATATGAGATGTTTGATACCAAACATCCATATTTTCAGTTAAGTCCTCTTGTAGCTTGGGATTTCGTTCTCACCAGTGTCCAGTACATTCTTTCAAAATGGCTTCCCTGATCACTTGTACTAGCAGTAATAGTACTGACCAGCACAGGGGCATATCCGTGCATGCAGGTATGCACTCACATGTAGTATTGTGCACCCTGACCTAGGGCAGTAAGGCCCACGGTAGGGGTGATTTACTTATACTGCATGCAGTGTCGGCAGGCATGGCACACAGGATGTGTGACTTGTCGTATTTTCATGTTTGTCTGCACCAAGACACGCAGCCTGCAGTGGCAAATTTGCATGAGCTTGGTGAGGGGTCCCTTAGGGCGGCACAATTCGTGCTGCAGCCCTGGGGAACCCTCTTTAGTACATCAGGCCCTAGGTACCAGTTATACCATTTACTAGGGACTGTCAGAGGGAACTAAAGGTATTGGCAATTGGGTAAGCAATTGCACAGTTTTGGGAAAGAGTTCTGGCACTGGGGGCCTGGATAGCAGGAACCCAGAGCACTTCTAGTTGAAATCACGTCAAATATCAGGCAAAACGTTATGGTATGTTAAAAATATTTGTAGAGTGCTCAATTACCTAAGGTGTCCTGGCACTAGCTCTGGTTTAAACACAGAATGAAGGAAGGGCCTAGTTTCTGAAAAGCCAGGTGTTCAGCTCTTTCCTGAAGGCAAGCAGATTAGAAGAGGATCTGATGTAAAAGGGCAACCGATTCCAAGCCTTGGAAGTGCCAGAGAGAAAGCTTCTACCACCCAGTTGGCTTGCTTAAATGTAGCAACAACCAGGATTTAGGCAACCAATGAATGACGCGTTCTCTTTGGCTCGTACCATTTAAAGTTGTGCTTCAGGTAGTAAGGACCTGTTTTACAGAGTGTCTTACAGGCGGTACAGAGGGCCTTAAACTTAATGTGGTGTCTAACCGGAAGCCAGTGGAGATTCTGAATGCCCATGGTTACTGATTTCAATTTGGAAATCTCAGATAGCAACCTGGCAGCAGCATTTTGTAACATTTGCAACTTGTTCAGGTGCTGTTGCTGCATGGTTAGATAGAGCATGTTACAATAATCAAGTTTGGATTATACCAGTGATGTGACAACAGTTTTTTGAGAGTTGGAGGGGATGTAGTGGAGAATGTTTTTAATCATCCTCAGGGTGACAAAAGTGGATGCGGTGACTGAATTAACGTGGTAAGCGAAGGTGAGTTTACAGACCATTTGGATGCATAGGTTTTTCACTTGTTGCACAGGTGTAGGGTAGTGCCTAATTACCCTGGTCATCAGAATGGTGACCAGAAGGAAGTCTGGGTTCAAAAAAGGATTCCTTCTGTCTTCCTTGAAATTAGTTTTAAGCAGAGGTGCCCATCCATTTACTGACGAGCAACATGCAATCATGGAATCTAGATTCTGATTATCATGATTAGCTAATGACATGACAATGTGCCTGTCATCCGCATAGCAAGTAAGCGAACAACCATAGGCTCTTATTAGTAAAGGCCAGAGATGACACACATACGTAACCAATGTGGGGCTGAGCGATAGTGTCGCCCTACACAGGGAGGACCTGCTTGGCCTCCGCAAATTCCCCTTGGCTGACAAATGGGAAAACATTCTAGCAGATCTGCAGAAGTTAGATGCAGTCTCTGTGGATTTCTCTGCAGGGGAAGGGGATCAGACTGCTGTAACGGTACATTTGGCAATGCTCTTCTGCCACTACACCCTCGGAGATGTATTTGGGGAAGACGCCTACCTGGGTCAGTTAATGAGCTAGCACATACCTACGAGTAATCTCTTGCACATGCAATACACGTGGATTGGTACTCGATGGAGAGCAAGCAGCAGCATGTCACTAACAGTTAATTCTCCCGTCCTTCAGCTTACTTAGTCCTCATTCTGTTGTATCCTACTCCCACTGTTCAGACATGTGACATAACACTCTTGGATTTCATGCCCTTTCATGTACCCTCTGGTACTTGCATCACATTTGATATGGAGAAATAACCCCCAATGTATTTACTTTGATTCTCCTTTCCTGGCACACCATATGCTCAATAGAATTAGAGCTATTCCATGATTGGGGGGACGCTTTTGTGATTATAACATGGATGCTACTGTTATTTTGCTCTTGCTGTGTTACTATGAAATGTCAATAAACAGATTTACCACAAAACAATGTGGGGCTGAGCTGGACCCCTGTGGGACCCCACAAGGCAATGAAAAGCGATCCAAGATAAACAAGTCAAGCGCTCAGATTGTTCACATACCTAAATAAAGGAAAGCAACAAAGTCATAGCTGTAACTTTAACTCTGATCTTGTTGAGACGGTCAATCAGCAGGTCATGACTGACTGTCACAATTCACTCCCTATGCTCTCATTCCCACCACCAGTGGGCCGAATTGTGGGGCTTTCCAGTATTCTAATATGCTTCCAGACACTCCCCTGTATGCAAATCCCGACTTTGAGGCATTTGTACATCATTTGGGAATTGACATCCATTCCCAACCCTTGTCGGGTTTTGTGGAAGCCAGTCTGTGTCAGAATACGCTCCGCGGGATCCGGATGTTGAGATAATAGTCCACCTCCTGACTTTACCAACACCCTAATGGTAAAAACACAGGGTGTTCGCACTGTCAAGCGAGGGACAAAAGGAAAGGGGAAGGGTCAGCAGGGAGAAAGGATCTGAAATGACAAAACAACACAATGTATAAATCAAGCAAGCATAACACAACTACTCTCATGTGATCTCGATAAAAACCCTGAATACCTGTTAAATACTCGTGAACATCCAATCTGTAAAACATGAGGCTTCTATAAGTACTCGGGGAGGGGCTCCTAAGAACAAAGCACATCAAGAAAAGCAGGAATTATACATGGCATGCTATGACATGTTCAATATTACTAACAGTTGCTTAAGGGGTCATGTAAGAAGAATATATCCCTCTTTACCCTGCTGACAGCATCCTTGAAATGTCTTTTTCCCTTTGAAAACGAAGAAAAATGTAACAGGCAAATTATATGAAAGATCTGTTCCCATAAGGCCAGCTTCCTAGAAATCTCTTCTGAGATGAGTTAGGCACAAAACGAAACAAAGAAAAATAGTCTGCACGGAAACGGGTAGTTGCGACCACCACACCGTTCCGCCCAGGCTCCCAACAATCTGTTCTTTTGTGCAATAAATGAAACGGTAACACGTAGTTACATCCACCACTGTGTTCCGCTCTGAACTAAATCCAAAGTGAAGACCACATCCAGCTCTGACCGGAAAATGGGTAGTTGCGGCCACCACCCCGTTCCGGGCATCCTCAGAGCTATTCCAAAACGTATCCTTACGGCAGCGTGTAGTGGATTACCACGACGCTCCGCAACAGTACACAATTGCTATAGCGCATATACTAGCATGGTAACTTGAGGTGGCCACCTCTAATTTCCGCCTAGTAAACAAAGAGTCACTGGCAGGAGCGAGAGTTGAGGAACTCCGCTCTCCGCTACATGCCAGAAAGAAATCAAAGAGAAAGAAAGGCTTCCAGTCTTACACTTCTGACGCTCTCGTCGTTCCTCTCACCTCCGCCTTGGTACAGTAAAAGATATCCAGATCAGAGTTCCAGGAAACGGCCGACAGTACTCACTCGGCAGGATTCAACGAGTGAAGCAAACCAGGAAGCAGAATTACGTGCATTGGCCAATGGCGCGAGGCAGCATTATACACTTCCTAACCATGAGGCTCTTGGGATATGTAGTCTTATTCATATTAGGCAGGCGCAACGTAGCTCAAGCCTGACAGTCTGCTCATGCTGGAAACTCCATTAACTATAATCCCCTTCTCACTGTTTTGTCTCCACCCCTGCAGGCCAAGGATGGGTGTAGGAATTCAGCTGACCTGTGGCTGGCTGCTGCTAGCCTGCTCACACCTGATGCGCATGAATACTGTGAGCTCTTTTAAGCCCCAGCTTCCTTCAGCCCAGTGTTGGTCATTGTAGCATTTTTTCCAGGGAGACCGATCCTTGTTTCCTGACCTTTTGATATTCCTTGATTCCTGAGCTATATCTATTCCTTGTGCCTGAATTAGCACTGCCTGCAGTGCTACCTCGTTTCCTGAGTTCCTGTGCTATGACTATTCCTTGCACCGGAATTAGCACTGCCTGCAGTGCTACCATGTTTCCTGAGTTCCTGAGCTATAGTCATTCTTTGTTGCTGTTGCTGGGCTTTATCTATTTCTTGTTCCTGATTTGCACTGCTTGCAGTGCTCGTTTGACTCCTTGTTTCCAAGCTGTAGCTATTTCCTGTTTCCTTGAACCAGTACTACCTGCAGTACTTCCTTGACTCCTGAAGCTTTAGTAATTTTCCTGTTCCTGAACTAGCACTGCGTGCAGTGCTACCTTGACTCTTGAAGCTTTAGTAATTCCCTGTTCCGGAACTAGCACTGTGTGAGGACGCGCATACCATGGACCCCTCGGATGTACCTAATCCGGATGCCTTGGACAATCCAACAGAGCATTTTCCCCCTTACCTTTCTCCGTCTCCTCTTCTCTGTTTCCAGACTATCCCAAGAGAGTAGTGTGCCTTTAACCCGCCGGGATTTCAGAGTCATGTGACGGAGTCATGTGACTACCAGAGCTTTAAGACTGGAGACGCCGGAGAAGGAAGTCGTTCGTTTGGCCCAAGCCGCACCGCGAGTCGGGAGGAGACGCTGGTGAGGACTTTCCTGGTACCGCCACGAGAAGACGTAGGAACTGGGCAAGAGGATTCGGACTCAAGGATCCAGGAGAAACCCGGCCATGCAGAAAAAGCCGTCCGAGGAACAGACGGGCAGCCAGACCCTAGCTGGCAACGCGAGGACTCCAGCCACGGCCCAGGAGGGACGTGGCTGCACAAGGTACGTGGGCGTTTCCGCCTTTCCTGGGGCCGCGCACTTGAGGAAGGCAAGGAAGGGGGTGTAAAGGGGTAACGGCAACCGTCTCTTTGGGGCATAAAAACGCCGCGTACTACCGTCCGTCTGCACAAGCATACGAGCACAACTGGTGAAGGTAGTGGTGTTTGTACCCTCCACTCTACACCCCCTGGCTTCCCGCGACGCTTATTGCAAAACCAGGCCAATTTCCTTAGGTCCCTTTCTTTGTTTTGTTTTCTGTTTCCAGACATCTGTTCCGGCCTCTTCTACACTGACTGAGAACACAAACTACGAGGGCCATTTAACTGAGGAAGTGTCTGCAGAAGAATAGGAAAGACATAGAGACTGACTACAAGTCCCATAATCCTTTGTGTTGCCTTTTAAATAAACCTTACCAATCATAAACCACCCATACTTTTCCTGGTCTGCTGTTCCACTGCGCCACACGTGGTGTCAGAAGTGGCATCACGGTTGCCTCACCATGGAAAATCTTATACAGCAACTAATAAGAGGCCAGGAGAAGCTAGAATGGGCAGTAGAAAAGCAAATGACCTCTGCCCAGGCCGACCGGGAACTCATGAAAGACAATTTTGCAAATCATGCCGACCAAATGCTCAAAGTAGCAGACGACCGCAGAGAACTGACAACTCAGTTATAGATACGGGTGGGAACTGGCCCTAATGTGTCTCTACAAAACTATGTTGCAGGAGAAGACCCCAACGCGTTTCTCCTTAATTTCGAAAGAGCAGCAAGGGCCTTTCGGTGGCCCGAAGCAAAATGGCCGTTTTTTCTAGCCCCTCTCCTTACGGAAGAAGCTCAAGCCGCTTACCAAGTGGCCAACCCTAATGGTAACACAGCCTATGCAGAAATAAAGGAGCTGATTTTAGACCATATGGGAATGGACGCAGAAGCTTATAGGGTGAAGTTTAGAAAATAAAGGGGTACTGCCTCCGACAATCCAAAAACCCTGTATTTTAAACTAAAAGCCGCAGCAGACAAGTGACTGAAACCACAGATAAACTCAAAAGACGACATAATGGCAATGATCTATCTAGAACAGTTCCTTGAGGCCCTGCCATATCCTATCCAAAGGTGGCTCAAACAACATCACCACCTAAGTCCAGAACAAGCGGTAGAGATGGCAACAACATTTTATAGGGCACAACCTAGGGCCTTACCTTGGGATGCAGATAAAACCACAAAGCAGACATGTGTTACAGGGAAACAAGAGAATAAACCTGTGAAACCCGCAGTAGAGACAGTAAAATCCCGGCCTTTCCACTTAGAACCACCTCCATTTCATAACGCACAATGCTTTGAGTGTGGAGAGTGGGGACATATCCCAAGGAACTGTCCAAGAAAGAAACCACAAGAAGAACCCATGGATATTGGGTGCATTCCACGTTCCATCCTATACTCCGCAGAAATGGGGCCAAGTTTCCATGTAAGTGCACAGGTAAACTGGGTGTGGGTGAGAGCACTGCTTGACTCAGGTTGAAAGCAATCAGTAATCCTTCAGTCGATTATAGCCCCTCTTCAGGATAAAACCCCAGAGACAGTACCTATAAGGTGCGTACATGGGGACGTCAAAGTGTATCCCCTAATTCATATTCCTGTGACCCTCCCATCTGGACAAACCATAGACATCAGACTTGGGGTTGTTCCTACTCTACCTGAACAGATGATAATAGGGCTGCTGGATAATCCTTCCTTTCTCTTTATGCTAAGAGGCAAGCTTCAGGGGGCTGGTTGTCCCTCATCAGTAGCCACGCACCCTAGTCTCCTGACACAAGCCCCCTGGTTAGGAGATAAAAGCTTTGGATACGCACAAGCAAATGACCCGACCCTTAGAGTATCAATGGATCAGGCCCAACGCACAGGCCAGACAAACCAGGTTACCTATCCATCCTTCCAAATACTTAACGGATTACTATATAGGATCAGGAAACTAGGGGATGCTCCTCAACTACTAGTCCCTCAAGCTTTCAGAGAGCAGGTCCTTTTTTTTGCTCACTCACATCTATTGGCCGGACATAGGGGGGCCCAGAAGACTACCCTAATGTTACTACAACATTTTTACTGGCCGGGGATCTTTTCCCATGTCACCCGGTCTGTCAGGAGTGTGAGGTCTGCCAAAGAAAGAACCCATATAAACCACCTGCAGTCCCATTACAGCCTCTCCCGGATGAGGGCAAGCCATTTGAAAGAGTTGGAATGGACCTTATTGGGCCTCTTCCGCGTACCAAGAAGGGTCACATCTATGCCTTGGTCGTGGTCGATTATGCCACAAGATATCCCAAAGCCTTCCCTCTAAGGACCCCCACAACCCGAAACATATCTGAGAAGCTGCTGGAAATGTTCTCCCGGGTTGGTTTCCCCCGGGAATTTCTCACTGACCAGGAGACTCCCTTTGTTTCCAAGCTTATGGCACAAATCTGTAAGTCCTTAGATATCTCACATATCAAAACGTCTGTCTACCACCCTCAGACAGACGGCCTCTGTGAGCGATACAATGCCACCTTAAAACGAACACTGAAAAAACTCCTCACTGTGGAAGGCAAAGAGTGGGACTTGTTGCTTCCCTTAGCCTTATATGTGGTGAGAAGCCAGGTTCAAGCTAGTTTAGGATGTTCCCCCTTCCAACTCCTATACGGAAGAGAACCACGAAGTCTCCTAGAAATCACAAAGGAGGTACGGGGACAGGAAAAAGAGGAAGAGACGAAATCTTTTCTTGACTATACACAGGGTCTTCGATCTAGACTACACAAATTAAGGGAGTTTGCGGACTCTAATCTTGATAGGGCCCAAGTCAAACAACAGCTACTATATAATAGGGGGAAAAAGTGGCGACACTTGCAGGTGGGAGACTGGGTATTAGTCCTTCTGCCTTCTCCTATAACAAAAACTCGAGCAGGTTGGCAAGGACCTTACAAAATTGTAGAGAAGGTTGGACTAACCTCCTACAGGGTCCAAATCAAACCTAGGAAAAACCAGCTTTACCATATGAACCTCCTTAAAAAATGGCTAGGGCCCCCTTCCCGAGATGTGGACCAAGTGGAAACACTATCCCAATGCGAGACCACCCTGGGACATTTGGTTGTCAATCCAGACTTAACCCAAGAACAGAACAGAACCCTTCATGAGGCGTTGGTTCCTTTCCAACAGCCCTTTTCCGACTTACCAGGAAGAACCACATTAGCTGAACATGCTATTGATACACAACCAGGGAAAACTGTCAAACTGAAACCCTACCGTATTCTAGCAGCAAGGAGACAAGCCATAGAACAGGAAGTAAAATGTATGCTAGAATTAGGGGTAATAAAACCATCAAAGAGCGACTGGCCCTCCCCTATAGTATTGGTGCCAAAACCAGACGGATCAGTACTTTTTTGTATTGACTTTTGCGCTGTCAATGCAATCTCAAAGTACGACTCATATCTCATCCCAAGAGTTGATGAGCTAATAGAAAAACTAGGTGAGGCTCAGTATATAACCGCTCTCGACCTGACCAAAGGTTATTGGCAGGTACCCCTTAAGCCAAAAGACCAGGAAAAAACTGCCTTTGCCACACCCACAGGCTTATATGAATTTACAGTACTACCCTTTGGATTACACTGGGCACCTGCTACGTTCCAACGTCTCATGAACCGGGTACTGAGACACCACCAGGACTATTCGTCAGCCTACCTTGACGATATTGTCATCTTTAGCCCAGATTGGGAAACCCATCTCCGTCATTGCTCTCAGGTTCTCTAATCCCTCCAAACAGCAGGGTTACATGTAAATGCAAAAAAATCTAGAGCAGGATTCCCAAAAGTGAAATATCTAGGATACCTCTTAAGCAACGGAATCATTTAGCCTCAGTCAGAGAAAGTCAAAGCTATAGTAGAAGCTCCTTTTCCGTCCACAAAGAAAGAGGTGAGGGCCTTCCTGGGACATCTGGGTTACTATAGAAGATTTATACCTCAAAATTCTGAGTTAGCCACCCCACTTACTGACTTGTTTCAGAAGAATGTGAAGGCCAAGAATCTCTTACATCCCAGTCCAGTTGCAAGGAAGGCCTTCCTAGATTTGAAAATGGCCATAACCACTGCCCCCGTACTACGCTCTCCTTATTTTTCCAAACAATTTCTGTTACACACGGATGCTTCCGAACACGGGTTAGGCGCCGTATTTTCACAAACGTCTGCTGAAGGCACAGAACACCCCATACTTTTTATCAGTCGCAAACTTTTCCCCCGGGAGCAGCGATATCCCATAATTGAAAAGGAGTGGCTGGCCATTAAGTGGGCCGTGGACAAACTCAGGTACTACCTAGAAGGTACCCACTTTCTCCTGTATACAGACCATGCCCCATTGCTCTGGATGAGCCGCAATAAGGGGAACAATCCAAGGATTCTAAGGTGGTTCCTTTCTCTCTAACCCTTCTCTTTTGAAGTGATACATCGCAAAGGAACCGACAATGGCAACGCTGACTTCCTTTCCCGTCTTCCCTTGTTCCCCAATCATGAACAAACTGGGGTACGGGTGTGTGAGGACGCGCATACCATGGACCCCTCGGATGTACCTAATCTGGATGCCTTGGACAATGCAACAGAGCATTTTCCCCCTTACCTTTCTCCATCTCCTCTTCTCTGTTTCCAGACTATCCCAAGAGAGTACTGTGCCTTTAACCCACCGGGATTTCCGTGTCATGTGACGGAGTCATGTGACTACCAGAGCTTTAAGACTGGAGACGCCGGAGAAGGAAGTCGTTTGTTTGGACCAAGCCGCACCGTCAGTCGGGAGGAGACGCTGGTGAGGACTTTCCTGGTACCGCCACGAGACGACGTAGGAACTGGGCAAGAGGATTCGGACTCGAGGATCCAGGAGGAACCCGGCCACGCAGAAGAAGCTGTCGGAGGAACAGACAGGCAGCCAGACCCTAGCTGGCAACGCGAGGACTCCAGCCACAACCCAGGAGGGACGTGGCTGCACAAGGTACGTGGGCGTTTCCGCCTTTCCTGGGGCCGCGCACTTGAGGAAGGCAAGGGAGGGGGTGTAATGGGGTAACGGCAACCGTCTCTTTGGGGCATAAAAACGCTGCGTACTATCGTCCGTCTGCACGAGCACAACTGGGGAAGGTAGTGGTGTTTGTACCCTCCACTCTACATCCCCTGGCTTCCCAGGCCAATTTCCTTATGTCCCTTTCTTTGTTTTGTTTTCTGTTTCCTGACATCTGTTCAGGCCTCTTCTACACTGACTGAGAACACCAACCAAGAGGGCCATTCAACTGAGGAAGTGTCTGCAGAAGAATAGGAAAGCCATAGAGACTGACTACAAGTCCCATAATCCTTTGTTTTGCCTTTTAAATAAACCTTACCAAGCATAAACCACCCATACTTGTCCTGGTCTGCTTCGCCACTGCGCCACACACTGCCTGCAGTGCTACCTTGACTCCTGAAGCTTTAGTAATTCCCAGTTCCTAAACCACCACTGCCTGCAATGCGACCTTGACTCCTGAGCCTTAGAATAATTCCTGTTCCTGCCCCTGCACTGCCTTCTATGCTAATTTGTTTTCCTGAATGCTTAACCTGCACTATTCTAGTATACCCTTGTAGCCTCCCTTTCTGTATATTCCTTTCCAGTGCCTGCCTTTCTTCCCATTTCCTTGGTTCCAGTTCTAGTTTGCTCGCTTTCTAATCTGCTGTCTTGCTTCGGTTTCCTTGTATGTTTGTTACCTGCTTTCTGCCAAGTCTACACTGTGAATTCCTTTCTTTCCTGTTAAGCACTCCTCCTTGCTAGCTCCTTGTCTATTCTGCTTATATTTAGTTCTACCCCTTTGCTGTTACTGCCTTGCGTGTTCCTGTTTCATCGCCAGGATCCGAGGGCACAGCTGACTACCTAGGTGTTTTTTCTTGTTCACTGTGAGTATTGTCTTTGAGTTACAGTTATAACATCACCACAGGTATAAGCTCCACAGACCCTGCCTTTGCATGCATATCCTTTATGTGGGTATTTTCAGTCAGTATCTGTAACAGCAATTGTGGGTGAGGAACTTACGGAGCTTCAGTCTTACAGTGTGGAGCTCCTGAGTGCTTTACCCCATATTCCCTTTATTGTTAATGTTGTATTATGTATTTGTCTTGCACGTCCATCCTGGGTGTAGTTAGTCTGAATGCTAAATTACCTTGTGAGTGCCCTTCCTCTCTGAGTCTTAGCCATCTTGTTCACTGTACAGGCTTCCTCTTTGGATTTCTCCTCTGACTCCCTGTGTGATCCTGGGCAGCACTGTACTACTCTTTCTGGCACGGTACTTTTTCTACCCAGTCCCTGCTTAAGTCCCTGCCTGTGTTCCTGACATAGTCCTGTACAGTCCCTGACACTGACTGTATCAAACGCTGACGGAAGGTCCAACAGAACATGGGCAGCTTTGCCTCCAGCATCCAGGGCCTCACTGATCTCTTCAGAAACTCTAATCAGATCATATTCAGTACTGTGGCCACTTCTGAAGCCCTACTGCGTGGGATCTAACAACTGATTGGCTTGAATAAAGTCAGATAGCTGATTATTCATGGCTTTTTCTACTAGCTTGGTAGACAGCGGAAGATGTGGGATAGGGTGAAAGTTATTAGGATCCATAGGGCTTAAACTAGTTTTTTTTTTTTATAGGAAGCAGTATGGAAGCCACCTTTCATGCTTTGGGAAACTGGTCTGTTTTGAACATCAGGCTGAATATAGTGCTTAGGTTTTTGACCAAAATCTCATGTACCAGTTTGAGCACATAAAGGGAACACGGATCCAGTGGGGAGCCACACTTAGCAGCTTGGAATAGGTATAAAACTTGATTGGATGTGAGTTGGGAAAATTCTGAGAAGACAGTCTATGCCATTTGTGCCGTCTGTTCTAGGTCTGGTGCAGCCTGCCAGATTTCCTCTTCCATCTTGTCCTTAGGGGATTCGAACTTAATATATATATATTTTTTTTTAACACATTTTATTGGGTTTTTCAAAGTGCATCATTCAATGTAATAACATACATATACAATATCAGTGAGTACACTGTGTCACATTTGGTAACAACGTACTGTGGAATTAGTGAGAGTCAGCGTCTAATACAGCAGAGAGAACATAATGACAGGTACCATGTTGGAACAGTTGTGGTTGCCTGTAATAATTCAGCCCGGTTTTAGGAATATAACAATTAACTGAGACTAACACTACATGACGCTCCCCCTTCCACTAGCGACGGGCGCATCCAGTAGACTCTGATTCCATAAGAGACCTGCTTAGGTGATCATGTTTAGTAGTGGGGGGAAGGTGGCTTGGGTACCCATCTGTTTGACTTCGTGGGGTGGAAGACATCGGGAAAAAATTATGACACCCACTGTGTTGCTAAGTTTGTGTGTAGAAATGGGGAGGGCAAAGGGGAAAGGTGGGCAGGCCAACAACAATTAGCCAATTCATAACCAACATGGTCCAGAGCTGTGCGAGTGTTATAATGGCATGTCACTAGGTGTTTAAGGTTTCTGAAGCCTTGAAACAATATAGTACAAGGTCCCAGCTCATTGCTATAGGACTTAATACGTAGGCCCCGGCGCTCTTCCCGGCAAAGAGCACGACTCTCTGCTAGTCCTCAGTGCATTATCTTCTTCTTTCCATGCCAATACCCTGGGTGCGGCAGCAGATTTCCACCGCATGGTGATGCTACGTTTGGCCAAAATAAGTGCTAGGTCTGCAAACTTCGCCTGGACTCCATTACCCTTGTCCCGTGGGTAGAGACAGAGAGGGTAACTTTCAACTGTGTGCCACGATGTGCCTCCTACTAGCCCCCCAGGGCCGACGTGACCTGGCACCAATATTGGGGCTGTCCCGAGCATGTGAAGCAAATCTGCATCTTGTTCGGGGCACCTGGGACATGCCGCTGTAGTGTTGGGGAAAATGGAGTGTAACCTATGCGGTGTGAGGTATGCACGCTGTGTTATCATGTATTGTATGAATTTGAGTCATGAGTTGCGGGATACCTACTTGGGGTATTCTAATATTGTCTTCCACTCTTTGTCTAGGAGTGTTCTATTGATATCTCTCTCCCATTTGTGCCGTACTGGTGAAAGAGGTGAGGGTTGGTGTGAGTAGATAATACGATAAAGCCATGGAATCAAATTTCTGCCAGTCCCCATCAAGTATAGTGAATTAACTAGTTCATTTGTGTCCAGTTCAGTCCCTTCCAGTGCCCAATGTTGCTTGATGTATTGCACCAGACTGGCATATACCATGAAGAGCGCACCTGTGACCCCTTGTTCGTGTATAAAGTCTGTGTTATTCCATCACTGAACAATTCTCCCACTTCTGAGATGTCCAACAATGCCCATGGAGAAAGTCCATATCACGTTAGCGTGCACATGGGGGTGGGAAGGCCGATGAATGGTACTTTTGAAGCGTAGGTGGTGGTGTGTGCAGTGTATTTCAGGGCTTGGTTCCAGTAAGTGAGTGCAGTCTTGAGTAACACAGGGGCCGACGTTGGGACTGGTAGCCCTGGACACAACAGTCTATGAAGCTTCCCCTGGTCTATCATCCGGGGTGTGTAAGCTATTTGTTGCAGGTTTTGTCCCGCCAACCAATATGAGAGCCATTGTAATGGCCCCACCAAAATGTATGTACGAAAGTTTGGTGCCCCATCCCTCCAGCATCAGATGGGAGCTACAGCTTCGCTAAGCTAATATGACGACGACCTGCGTCCCATATTAAATTCAACCAGAAGTGTGTTCAGTACACGGAAAGTTGAGCTAGGACTCATTACTTGTAGACTGATAAAGAAGTAGAAGGTTCCAGGGGCGGCTGGTGACATTTGAAAGTGGTGAGCCGCAAAGTGATTTGCATACTGCACCGCAGCGAGCGAGCGCAGCGAGCGAGGCCGAATCCCATAGGGGGTTTTGGGGGGGTTACCCCCCCCCTTCAAGAAAATTTTGAAAAAAAGAAGAAAAATCGTGCATTTTCAAGCAAATTTGAGAAAGCAGGAAGGTTAATAAAGCAATTGTGAAAGTGCAGTTATAACATTAATAGATGGCATAACTTAGGTAGCTGCTTATTTAGTATAACCACAGAGCTTCATACATTCCGTCCTATTACGCTCAGGTGCTGAATTCAGACTATAAGACTTTCATGAAAATCTCAGCTCTAAGAGTAGAAGAAGTTGCACAGCAGTTGGGAAACAGCCTTCACAAAGCATTGGGAACCACACCTTACAACAATAACAATTTATTTTTGAAACACTAGGGTAATCAAACAGAGACTGTGGGGAAAAAACATAAAGCTCCAATTTTTTCCTTGCAGTTTGCATGCAGTTCTTACATGACAGTTAATAGCTCGCCGTTGTATGTTAGGATTTTAACTTAGAAACTGCAAGTAACAAAAGGATCTCTCTGACAAAAGCAGTGACTCACTGACCTATTTACATCATATGCATTTTGTGATCTCATCAGGTAAATGTTCTTTGCAGCAGGCACATTAACCTTCTGCGCTGCCGCCTGCTGCTATTTCACTACTGGGACCACAAACATAGTCTGGCAGACTGCCAATGCTCCTACATATATAGGCCAACAACTGATGTTTCTATTTTTTGTTTTATATAGCGAAGTGCAAGTGCATCATGTGGTCATGCTGAAAGTAAAAAAATAATTACACCACTTTTAAAAAACATAGGATCGACGTGTCTTTGTAAAGTACATATTCAGTCTCCTGCAGTGGGTTAGATGTTTCACACAAAAACCACTATGCTTGATGAAAACATTCACCACACCATCGTCAGCCAGAAGTAAATATTTAGTAGCTGCCCTGTGCATGGACCGCTCCCGCCCTGCCCCTGTGAAGACGCTGGACGTCTCTCACCCATTGAAGCTTCCTGAGATCTTACCACTGGGAGTGAGACCTACCCCTCTCACCTCCCTCGTTTGACTCATCCATACAGGCATGGCATTGCCTCCTATAGACCCCAGTAGGTTCACCAGCTTGAAATACCCCGATCGCCCTTCAAAAAAGGTTTATGTGTTGTTAAAGGCACCAGCATCCCCAACCTCTGCTCCACCCTTCTTAGAGAGTTAAGACGGGTGAGAGTTAGGGGTGCTGAGCGTCTTCACCCATTCATAAGTATCCGACAGGGGAGGCTATGCCCTACCCTTTATTGGCCCCTCGTAAACAGGCTCTAGAACTCGCCTAACTAATTGTTCTTTAATACTGACTGGAGCAGAAGAATGCAAACGGACACAACACCCTATTGCCCGCTTTTCCTCTTATGCTTTTTTTTCCATTTGGGAACACGTGACGGTAGCTGTCTGGGAGTCTGCATGGTGCTGGTGTCAGACTGAGTTGTGCACCACTGTGCCTTCTATTACCAATCTCGCTGCACTTGTAGTAATAATGTGTTTTGTTTGTGTGCTGAGTTCACTTCTGACGCAAATCATCATTGGCCCTATAAATTAACATAACTAGCGCAGACGGATAAGAAAGTGCGCTGCATTCACATAATACGACCGACATGCCACGTACTGACAAGTGGCCATAAACCTATATGTGTCACTTACTGTATTTGTGCCTCGCTTAAATTACACATACCGCGCCTAACATTCAGCATGTGACGCAGTTCTATACATCATAAAATACTATGCACAAACAAATACATCATGAAGAGCAGAGTCAGTTTGGGAATCAAATATGGCGAATGAAGGCTCATTGGAATGTGGTTGTGACATCCAGCTCTTCCTGTGACGGAAGAAGAATAGAAACAAGAGCTATGGACCCTGTGCTAAAATCAAATTAATGAAGCCATTATAAAACACGTACTTACTGCTTGCAAAGTGCCCCTTTGGTTGCAGAGACATCAGTATTAAATCAGGGCCGATTTGAGTGGCGGGGCATTTGTCCAGCAAACTGAGAGGCCGTCTCTTGTCCAAAAAGGAAATATGTTCTGTATTTACATATTAACATATAATACTGCAGTTTTTATATTTTAATATTCAGCACAGAGGACACTGCTGCGCTGATGCAAGCCTACGATCAGTGACCCTGGCACCGAGGGGGCATCAGGACAGGTGGGCAGAGGTGGCAATGCAGACACCGGGGGCACAGAGGGCAGTGCAATTTATGTAACAACAGTAAGTAAGAAGAACTAACTGAGATACTCACTAAAAAGAGACTAGTACTACTGTCTGCTTTGACTACCTTGTTGGGATGCGTGCTGCCGTGCTGTAGTTGAAATGAAATGAAATGATTATGCACTTGTATAGCGCACGACTACCCGTAGGCATCTCGGCGCTTGTACGAATACCGCCGAGGAACCCTTCCTGGCCTTTCCCTGTGAGGAGCCCACTCCTGGGCACCCCCAAGGTGAAATCAGGCATCCTCAGCGTTGTTGGGGCCGTTGTAGAGATTAAGCAAGCTATTGCCCAGAGGTGCAGAGTGGGACTCATGATTAGAATAGGCACCGAGGCGAGAATTATCAGGTCCGAGGAAATTGAGCCCGAGACCCGCCGAGGCATGAATTGAACCCTGGTCCCGGCCAGACTACTGCATCAGGGTCTGCCGCTCTAACCATTGAGCCACACTTCTCTACTAGTTCACTCCCGGGCTTGGACTAGCACAAAGACACACTGTTTAGCTGCTCTTCTAGGCTGGAGTACAATTCCCCTCGCCAGCGCGCCTTTTAATAGCCCATACCTGCAGGGAAGAGCCGAGAAGCGTGGTAGTAGGGAGCCGAGGAGGTAGGTGATGCAGCTAGGTGCCGGGGCGACTACTGGGTGTTGGTATGCCTATGACCGGTGATTTAACGGATGTGAGCGGATTTTGGATGGAGTCCCTGGAGTGCTGGCTGTGGAGTGTTTGGGGGTGTTGGACGGGGATGGAAGGCCCAGGAGTGGTTGCTGCACAGAAGAGAGGTGTGTAATGGGCAGGCTGGTTGTCCCATTAGGGTGTTTGCAGAAAGCTGAGTGGATTTTGGATTGGAGTCTTTGAAGGGGTGCTGAATGGGGCTTGGAAGGTAATGGGCGGTGAGGGGAAGGGGCTACATGGTGCAGAGTGTGTATCTGATGCAGGTGGGATTGGCTTATTGGAGGGTGCTCAGCCGGGTATTTCACTCGTGCAGGCTTCTCTGTGTTTGGGTATGATGAAGTGAAGATGGATGCCGCTCGGTTGTCTCTTCCTCGCCTCCGGTGCGAATATAGCCCCTCTCTGGCAACTGGCACCACTAGGCACTTGAACCCGTGTAAACACCCATGTCTGATGCCAGCCTGCGGGTAGGTTTCCAGGCAACCAGTTTGAGTGTCAGTACGTGCCTCTGGTCCAGGGCTCCCTGACTACTGAGTCAGTAGTCAGGGAGCCCTGGACCAGAGGCACGTGGAGGAGTGGTGTAGAGGGAGAGTGAAGTGGAGGAGCTCAGAACGAGGACGGCGATGCCGTCATGCCAAGACACAATCAGAGTGAGAAGGGAAGGAGAGAGAGCGATCAGAGACAGACGGGGCGATTGTGACTCCCCCACTATTGGTGAAAGCCTTAAGTGCTTTCATTGCTCACCTCTCAGAAGCATGAAGAGCCACTCAAGCTGTAGAATATTGCATGACATCAGGAGGACAGCTTCTCCCCTGAAAACCTCTCCCACTCCCAGTGTTGCTTTTCCCACCCTCGCAACCATCCCATTGCTTCTTGGCTCTCTCTTCATCCATTTTATTTATTCCTAAAGCCCCCTCCCTTTCCAGCGCAATTTGTAATCAGGGCCTCCACTTCACTCTCCCTCTACACCACTCCTCCACGTGGCTCTGGTCCAGGGCTCTCTGACTACTGACTCAGTAGTCAGGGAGCCCTGGACCAGAGCACCAGAGAACCAGAGCACGGGTTCAAGTGCCTAGTGGTGGCAGTTGCCAGACAGGGGCTATATTTGCACTGGAGGCGTGGAAGAGACAACCGAGCGGCATCCATCTTCACTTCATCATACCCAAACACAGAGAAGCCTGCACGAGTGAAATACCCAGCTGAGCACCCTCCAATAAGCCAATCCCACCTGCATCAGATACACACTCTGCACCATGCAGCCCCTTCCCCTCATCGCCAATTACCTTCCAAGCCCCATTCAGCACCCCTTCAAAGACTCCAATTCAAAATCCACTCAGCTTTCTGCAAACACCCTAATGGGACAACCAGCCTGCCCATTACACACCTCTCTTCTGTGCGGCAACCACTCCTGGGCCTTCCATCCCCGTCCAACACCCCCAAACACTCCACAGCCAGCACTCCAGGGACCCCATCCAAAATCTGCTCACATCCGTTAAATCACCGGTCATAGGCATACCAACACCCAGTAGTCGCCCCGGCACCGAGCTGCATCACCTACCTCCTCGGCTCCCTACTGCCACGCTTCTCGGCTCTTCCCAGCGGATCACTGACATAATATCAAGGGACATAATATCGACTATCAAAAATATCGGTGACAAAATATCCACAGACAGAATATCGACTTTGTATCTACAAACAGGTAAGTACAAAAATATCGAGTAAAAAATATCGTTTACAAAAATATAGTTTATAAAAATATTGACTTTATTAAAAACAATGTTAAATTAAATTAATATTAAAAATTAATTACTAAAATATACTTAAAAATACTTAAATTACCTTATAATAATTAAATAATTAATGAAAGTTATAATAAAAAAAATTACAATCATATTTGTTAAAACATATATATGTAGTAACATAATATAATTAAATAATATCCAATATTATTACCGTAGGATAGCGGAAGCGTAAAAATTACTATTCCCACTCCAGAGAGTGCAACAGTAGGGAAAGCGTTGGATAGCGTAGGGGTAAAAATTACTATTCCCACTCCAAAGAGTGCAACATTAGGGAAAGCGTTGGATAGCGTAGGGGTAAAAATTACTATTCCCACTCCAGTGGGTGCAACATTAGGGAAAGCGTTGGATAGCGTAGGGGTAAAAATTACTATTCCAACTCCAAAGAGTGCAACAGTAGGGAAAGCGTTGGATAGCGTAGGGGTAAAAATTACTATTCCCACTCCAAAGAGTGCAACAGTAGGGAAAGCTTTGGATAGCGTAGGGGTTAAAATTACTATTCCCACTCCAAAGAGTGCAACAGTAGGGAAAGCGTTGGATAGCGTAGAGGTAAAAATTACTATTCCCACTCCAAAGGGTGCAACAGTAGGGAAAACGTTGGATAGCGTAGGGGTAAAAATTACTATTCCCACTCCAGTGAGTGCAACAGTAGGGAAAGCGTTGGATAGCGTAGGGGTAAAAATTACTATTCCCACTCCAGTGGGTGCAACAGTAGGGAAATTGTTGGATAGCATAGGGGTAAAAATTACTATTCCCACTCCAAAGAGTGCAACAGTAGGGAAAGCGTTGGATAGCGTAGAGGTAAAAATTACTATTCCCACTCCATTGGGTGCAACAGTAGGGAAAGCGTTGGATAGCGTAGGGGTAAAAATTACTATTCCCACTCCAGTGAGTGCAACAGTAGAGAAAGCGTTTGATAGCGCAGAGGTAACAATTACAATTCCCACTCCAGTGGGTGCAACAGTAGAGAAAGTAAATACTTCTTATATTATGTAAAAAACATATAAATTAATATCTATCAAAAATTAATTATAAGTAATTACCAATTTAATATAATATAATAATTAATCAATTAAAATTAGAAGTTACAATTAATTGTTACTATTAGTTACCTATTCAAATTAATTACAAATTAACAATTAATTAACAATTAAAAATTAATTAACAATTAATTCAAATTAAATACAATTAAATAAATTCAATTATTTAATTAATTATGAATAAATTACTTCCCACCCTATTCCCCTATAAACTCATAACCCGCTACAGAAAATACATTTGTAAAATTAACAGAATTAGCAATTAATCAATTAAATAAAATTAATTGGCAATTAAAATTTCATTAATTACCCATAAAAAATTAACTAACAATTAATTCTAAAAAAATACCAATAAATATTTTTACATATTTAATTAATTATAAATAAATTACTTCCCACCCAATTCCCCTATAAACCCACAACCCGCTACAGAAAATAAATTAGTAAAATTAATATAATTAACAATTAATCAATTAATTAACATTAATTGCCAATTAAAATTTAATTAATTACCAAATATAAATTAATTAACAATTAATTAAAAATGAATACCAATATATAAATTTACATATTTAATTAATTATAATTAAATTACTTCCCACCCTATTCCCCTATAAACCCACAACCTGCTACAGAATTAAATTACACAAAAATTAAAAAAGCAAAATTCATTAATTAAAATTAATTATAACATAAATACACACTTTTCACACATATAATAACATAACAAACACTATAAAAAATTCGATATTATTAAAAATTCGATCATTTTAATAACCTATATTATATACTTCGATATTTTAACTTTCTATATTTTTAACATTCGATATTACATTACTTACCTTCAAAACGATATTTTTGATGTCTATATTCTGTCCATTCGATATTTTGTCCAGCCTATATTTTGGACTCGACATTATGTCCATTCGATATTTTGTAGTCGATATTATGTCTGTTTACCCTTCCCTGCAGGTATGGGCTATTAAAAGGCACGCTGGCGAGGGGGATTGTTCTCCAGCCTAGAAGAGCAGCTAAACAGTGTGTCTTTGTGCTAGTCGGAGCCCGGGAGTGAACTACAGCACGGCAGCACGCATCCCAACAAGGTAGTCAAAGCAGACAGTAGTACTAGTCTCTTTTTAGTGAGTATCTCAGTTAGTTCTTCTTACTTACTGTTGTTACATAAATTGCACTGCCCTCTGTGCCCCCGGTGTCTGCATTGCCACCTCTGCCCACCTGTCCTGATGCCCCATCGGTGCCAGGGTCACTGATCGTAGGCTTGCATCAGCGCAGCACTGTCCTGTGTGCTGAATATTAAAATATAACAAGCATTAGAAATGCAATCGGGCTCGGATTTATTTGAGTTTGAGCTAATGGCATTGTAAATGCCAATGTCTTTTTGCCATGTGTTATGGAGTGTGTGCATGTGGTGTGTAGTGGAAGTATCTTGGTTGAATTGTAATTTTACCAATGGTGGCATGCTGTGCTTTATATGAATATGTTTAAAAGTAAAGTGTACCATACTGCGATTGCTTGGTGGAAAAGTGCACTGCCGGCTGGAGGTGTGTGTGCCTGGTGGAAGGGTGCACTGACGGCTGGTGGGTGTGTGCTTGGTAAAAGCGTGCACAGATGGATGATGGTTGTTGGTGTTTGTGCATGGTGAAAGCATTCATTGACGGCTGGGGGTGTGTTGTTGTGTGTGTTGTTTTCTGTGTGCTGGTGAGTGTGTGGTGGTGAGTCTGTGGGGGTGAGCCTGGGGAGTGAGTGTGGTGGTGAGTGTGTTGTGTTGAGTGGTGACAAGTGTGTGGTGTTGAGAGACTGAGGTGTGTGGTTTGTGTGTGCGTTATGTGTGTGTGGTGTATGTGTGTGTGTGTGGTGTTTTCTGCACACTCACACACTGCCCCTACACATTCACACACTGCTCACCCGCACACTCCCAATGTCACCCTGCATAGTCACACACTGTTTACCCTGCACACTCATTCTGCACACTCACACAATGTGCACCCTGACACACTGTCTCTGCAGTCACTCTGCACTCACTGTCACTGCACTCACTGTCACTCTGCACTCACTGTCACTCTGCACTCACTGTCACTCTGCACTCACTGTCACTCTGCACTCACTGTCACTCTGCACTCACTGTCACTCACTGTCACTCTGCACTCACTGTCACTCTGCACTCACTGTCACTCTGCACTCACTGTCACTCTGCACTCACTGTCACTCTGCACTCACTGTCACTCTGCACTCACTGTCACTCTGCACTCACTGTCACTCACTCTGCACTCACTCTGCACTCACTCTGCACTCACTGTCACTCTGCACTCACTGTCACTCTGCACTCACTGTCACTCTGCACTCACTGTCACTCTGCACTCACTGTCACTCTGCACTCACTGTCACTCTGCACTCACTGTCACTCTGCACTCACTGTCACTCTGCACTCGCACTCACTGTCACTCTGCACTCACTGTCACTCTGCACTCACTGTCACTCTGCACTCACTGTCACTCTGCACTCACTGTCACTCTGCACTCTACAGTCACTCTGCACTCTACAGTCACTCTGCACTCTACAGTCACTCTGCACTCACTGTCACTCTGCACTCACTGTCACTCTGCACTCACTGCCACTCTGCACTCACTGTCACTCTGCACTCACTGTCACTCTGCACTCACTGTCACTCTGCACTCACTGTCACTCTGCACTCACTGCCACTCTGCACTCACTGCAACTCTGCACTCACTGCCACTCTGCACTCACTGTCACTCTGCACTCACTGTCACTCTGCTGTCACTCTGCACTCACTGTCACTCTGCTGTCACTCTGCACTCACTGCCACTCTGCACTCACTGCCACTCTGCACTCACTGTCACTCTGCTGTCACTCTGCACTTACTGTCACTCTGCGCTTACTGTCACTCTGCGCTCACTGTCACTCTGCACTCACTGCCACTCTGCCCTCACTGCCACTCTGCCCTCACTGCCACTCTGCACTCACTGTCACTCTGCACTCACTGCCACTCTGCACTCACTGCCACTCTGCACTCACTGCCACTCTGCACTCACTGCCACTCTGCACTCACTGTCACTCTGCACTCACTGTCACTCTGCACTCACTGTCACTCTGCACTCACTGTCACTCTGCACTCACTGTCACTCTGCACTCACTGTCACTCTGCACTCACTGCCACTCTGCACTCACTGTCACTCTGCACTCACTGTCACTCTGCACTCACTGTCACTCTGCACTCACTGCCACTCTGCACTCTACAGTCACTCTGCACTCTACAGTCACTCTGCACTCTACAGTCACTCTGCACTCTACAGTCACTCTGCACTCTACAGTCACTCTGCACTCTACTGTCACTCTGCACTCACTGTCACTCTGCACTCACTGTCACTCTGCACTCACTGCCACTCTGCACTCACTCTGCACTCACTCTGCACTCACTCTGCACTCACTCTGCACTCACTCTGCACTCACTGTCACTCTGCACTCACTGTCACTCTGCACTCACTGTCACTCTGCACTCACTCTGCACTCACTCTGCACTCACTGTCACTCTGCACTCACTGTCACTCTGCACTCACTGTCACTCTGCACTCACTGTCACTCTACACTCACTGTCACTCTGCACTCACTGTCACTCTGCACTCAGTCTGCACTCACTGTCACTATGCACTCAGTCTGCACTCTCAACTCTGAAACTGCACTCTCAAATCTGAAACTGCACTCTCAACTCTCAAACTGCACTCTCAACTCTCAAACTGCACTCTCAACTCTCAAACTGCACTCTCAACTCTCAAACTGCACTCTCAAATCTCAAACTGCACTTTCAACGTGCACTCTCAACTCTCAATCTGCAATCTGCACTCTCAAACTGCACTCTCAAACTGCACTCAAACTGCACTCTCAAACTGCACTCTCAAACTGCACTCAAACTGAACTCTCAAACTGCACTCTCAAACTGCACTCTCAAACTGCACTCTCAAACTGCACTCTCAAACTGCACTCTCAAACTGCACTCTCAAACTGCACTCTGATTCTGCACTCTCAAACTGCACTCTGCACTCTCAAACTGCACTCTCAACTCTCAAACTGCAGTCTCAAACTGCAGTCTCAACTCTCAAACTGCATTTACAAGTTGTGAAATGATTTCTTTGGCAGACTGTTCTAAAAACGACATAATCAAAGTATGTGTTCCGAGTTGCTAGACTTGGGGAGTTCTACAAACTTTCCTACCAATGTTCTTTACTTTATAAAAAATAAAAACAATAAAACTTAGCACACTTCCTCTTTTGCCATCGCGCAAACGCTGCAACTAGCAGGATACCTAGATTCCATTCGGGGTTTCTCCCAGAGCTCGGAAGAATAGAATTTAAGTCAAGAACGGAAATCTACTTCTGCTGCTCCGCCTTTCAGCACGGTTATTTGCAGAACCAGTTCTTTGAATGTATATTTCACAGGCGAACAGATGTTTTGCAAAACGTGTAAATAAAATGTTTGA
Source organism: Lissotriton helveticus (assembly GCF_964261635.1). Lineage (NCBI taxonomy): Eukaryota > Metazoa > Chordata > Amphibia > Caudata > Salamandridae > Lissotriton > Lissotriton helveticus. The sequence continues at coordinate 513,650,173 of NC_136070.1, forward strand.
CCTATTTTGTTTAAATGCTATTTTTTTATAACTGTTTTGTGGGGTTGGAGTTGGGGGGGGGTGCTATGCAACAATCATGCGTGTGAACACTAGCTTTGGGGTTTGCATTGTTTATGGTGAAAAAGGATGTTGTGGAAAAATGCAGGCTCCCATTTCTTTTGGGCAAAAAACAGCTTATCCTCAGTTGTAGCGAGTTTTACACGTTTATGAGATGTACACGTATTTGTATATATGATATTCTTTGCCCCAAAGCATTGCCAAGCATGTCTACAATACAAGAGCGCACAAGAAAATAAAGGAATATACAAGCTATTGTAAGACCTTTAGCTTGGAACTTCTACAATGCTTTATGTGTCATTTGTTCGAACACTTTATTGAAAAGAAATATATGTTACAAGAAAAGTAAAGTTCTGTTATTACACCAGGACATTTTTATGAATCACAACTTTGACCTGCACCGATTTTTGCTTTTTAAAATAAATTCATGGATATATATATATATATATATATATATATATATATATATATATATATATATATATATATATTATACGAACGTGTTACACATATTTATTTTTGAGACATTTAAATTGTGCCAGGACAGGTTTATAAAGACAACGTTAATTACTGGCTGGCAGCAATAAAAGGAGAGAAAAATAATTACGCAGATATGTATGTAGAATATTAGAAAAAGCAGGGAGTTTGTTAAAGCCGCTTTCTGCAAAGTACAGCTGACAGTGGCATTGGCTGGAAGGAGAATGCACCCGTTTGTTTACCTTCCATGAATAGAACGTTGAAGAACCAATTGCCAATGGTAAAGCTAAGTAAGTGGTACGGGTCTGTAATTATGCCGATGAAACCTTAACATGGATCTGTGAAATATTTCCCATATTACACCAGTCTCCGTGAAATGTATTTTGTACGCCACCACATCCACTGTATTTCATATTGTGAGCAGTCTGCAAGTCACAAGTTGAATGTCAGTAAGTTCGCACTGCGGTTTATCCTTATAAAGTCGATAGAATCTGAGCTGGTCACGTAATGGTAATCAGCAGTCTTTTTACTATATCTATAGCACAGCGAAGCTGCGGGCCTTTAGAAGAAGGCGCTGTATACAAACTGAATTACTGTTGTAAACATTACTCGCGGAATGAAGGATGTTTTCTATGTTAGCATGCCACACAGGCTTGCCTGGTTTTCAAGCCCTCATTAGTCCAAATTATGTTGCATTAAGGGCTCATTGACACGGGTGTAGTCTTTCTCCTCACAGTGAGCGCAGAGTGCACCAAAATCCATTAGTGACATGCTGGCTTTTATATACCCTCTCTGGAGCATTTTCAAAATTATAAACAATATTTTGCATTCCTCAGCCGGCTGCTGGTGCCAGCTTTCATTGCACATACCTGCAGGCGCTGTTTTCAGTAACTTGCGTTTAGTAACGCCTCCACTGTGAGAAGAAAAGCTACTGTAGTTGCAATATATATATGCATTATAATTAATACAGAGATATTTTTTCAGAGAATATGTTTTGTTTTTACTGCCAAACAAACTTGTTTTAAGCACATCCCATTATCCGGTTATTACATTTGGAAACAGTGAAAAACGGGGACAACTGTTGACGTCTTATTTTATTGTTGCACAACATTGAAGGCCCTTGTCTTTCGACACTTCAGAGCGGCTTGTTCTGCCTGGGGTTACTTGCTATACCCCTCTGACGTACATTTCTGATGCGTGGTAACTTAATTTGCCTGGAGGTTAAGTGTGGTTCGTGCCATATCCAGATTTCTATTGTTATATGGCGTTGAACTTCCGTCTTGCTTTGTTGGACATCAACTTACACTTGAGCGTAGCATGCTCGGCCAGCCCGCCGTGGGCAGGCCCCGCGGAGGGGGATGTTGACCAGCAATACAAAAAAAACAATATTTTGGTTACATGTGTGCGTGCTTGCTGCTTCAATCTTGCTTCAATTGCCCTCATCAGCCCGCACCTTGAAAAACAGCAGGTCTTGCTAACCACCTACCCCTCCACCAGACAGACACTTGTCTGGACGGACAAACAGTCCTACGGAAAGACAGACGGGCAGATTGGTGCAAAGCAATTCGCCTTATGCAGGAAACTTCCTTTTCTGGTTAAGCATCAGTGCTTAATTTGTGCCGGTGCTTAGCACCGGCACTAATTTATCAGGGCCGGGTCTACATAACACCACCTGTCTGCAAATGACAGCACGTCATATGGCAGTGTGAATGTGGCGTTGCTGTAAACTAGACAGTTTTAAAAAATTAATTTACCTCAGTGACTCGGCGCATCAGACACTGGCCAGACATTCAGACTCATAATGTATTCGGTGCGGGTGAAGTCAATGAATGAATCCAATATATATATTCAGATCCACACACACAGTGATTCAGTCATGACGGTCACGATGCGCATTTTGAACTTGCTTTTGTTTAGGCAGCAGCTCCTGCCGGTGGGCGGGACACTGATTGGACAGGGGGGTTTTGATTGGGGTCTGCAGCGGAAGCTGTGCGGAAGGCAGCGTATGTCGATTTTTTTTTCAAGATGCCACTCCTTGCACGCACCACGCCTCGAGTCGCTAGCAGTTGCAGTGGTTAGCCCAGCCCCGAGATCGAGTTTAGGCAGAAGCAGCAGGCCTACGCCGCCTATCGAATAGAGGCATGCAGGCAAGGCGGCCACCCACCACTACGAGTAAATGTAAGTAGCAGCCATAACCCACTAACAACTCTGCTAATTTTTTTCCCCTTTGGCGTGGAGGCTCGTGGGTGGCGCGACGTGACAGTTACCGGCGTGGTAGCTTCGGCTCCACCTAATGTCCGGCTGGGTTAAGTTAATGCCCCTGAACTGGCCCCTGCCGTTCTTCCAGTTTTTTCCTGCCCTGGCCCGGGAAGTGGAATTTAACTTTCACATGATCAGGTGCCCCGTGGGTACCGTGTGCAAGTAAAATGCCACTGCCCGACCCGGAGAAGGCTGTAAAACGTCAGGGGCCAGTGCAGGGCCTTTAGTTTAACTTAACCTCAGCCGTGCTCCAAACTCATAGCAATAAAATAAGTAGGGTAAACATTGTAAAATGCTAATAACCATTCAAGAGCAGACTGGAAATCTGAGGAAGGAAGGCAGTTCAAAATATTCCCCTTGTTTGTAAATAAAATCCGCGTCCTCAAGACGCGGCTGCAGTCGCCACCGGTCCAGCCAGTGTTCCCAGCTAACATCCGGTCCTGCCACACTCCTCCAAGGTAATGGGGCCCAGCAAATATCCAGAAACACCTTCGACACTTGTCAAGGCTGGCAAAGAGAAACCGGGCCTTAGACACACCACAAAAACACCTGGGCAAGGGCTCGCACTGGAAAGTAACATATGGATGAATAAAGACTCGAACAAAAAAAGTATTGGAATTATAAAGGGAAACAAGCACCTTAGCAGAGCGAAGGGAAAATGCAAAGCCCATAGAATGTTCCAAATGTTAGCAAGAACTACCAGAGGCGGCGTTAGGGCAAACATGTCTCCGCAACATTCAGTAAAAAAAAAACACCCTGCAAACCAGATTGCCACTTCTGTCTGGCCCACACATATACATCGTATTGTATTGCATTGCATTTCGACATTTATTTAGCGCTTAGTATCCCCATGTCTGGCGCTGAAGTGTGTGCCTGCATGGGTAGCACGCTACACTGTGTATATGTAACATCGCAGGGTGCAGGCAGAAGGTAATTGCGTATATCCAAAGCCAATATGAAAATTTCGACTTTTATAGGATTTTTTTAAAGCTGCACTGTGATGGAACACTCTCCCACGTAACAGCACGGCCACACATTGTTTTTATTAGCAAACTTTAACTTTAATCAGCTTCCTTGTGGCCAGTCAGAAGTGCGAATAAAGAGACTACACCCAGGAAACAATAAAAAAAACACTACGAAACATAGGGACCCAAAACACGTGCATTACTTAGCTGGTTAGATATCTGGGGGGGGGGGGGCGGTTTGGCGCCTGATACAGAGATCTACTGGCAACTGACAGTGTTGGATAGCTTGAAGGCCAACTCAGTCTTTTATCCTTCATGGGTCGAATGCTATTGAAATGTGTTACTAAGAACTGCTTAGACGTGGCAAGAGACCGTTCAGTCGGGTGTAAATGGTCACTGATTTTATTATCTAATGTACGTGAGAAGAGTCGACCACATCAAGGGGCCTCAAGTGCAGCGGACGTTCGTAGCAGCTGTTTGCGGAGTCATCACACGAGCCGAGGTGTGGTGGGGTGGCCGGTGGACTCTCAGATCCTGCCGCCTCCTTTCTCCGGGTTTATCATGCCTTGACATGTCGATGGCGTGCGAGTTTACTCGGTGGCTGTGATTTCACTTTCGATGCAGATGTTTCAGGCGCCAGGCATCTCGCCATCTATTTTCACCACTTGCACCCCCTAAGATACTGCAGGGGGCTTCCCCAGCCAAACTCTTTTCCTTTGATTATTAATGTCATGGCCACGTCAGTTCTTGCCCCCTGCTGACCTCTTCGCATTTAAATTATCTTTAGTGTGATTGTAACTGTCCCAACACCCAAACTTCAATCTCTGACTCCTCCACACTTATTTCCCAAATCCAATCCACTCTTAAAGACAAAAAATACCTTTAATGTGTGGACAAGGAACTTGAAATACACAAAAAGAGAACCGCCGCCGACGTCATCACATTAGGGGCAGTGTGATACGAAAAACATAGTTTACAACCCGAAACCCTGCCTTCCCGAAAAATGGACATAGATCAGATTAAAACTAAGGCTTCCTGGTTTACAATTAAAATAAGTACAGAAACATAAGTAGGGATGAAAAATATGTTATTGTCACTTTGTGAATTTAAGCCACCGCCACTCCTTTCATAGTATTCCCCACCTCGACCTTTAATAGCACTGACCGCAGGCTTCTGAGAAATCTTTAGCACCGGCACTTCTTATTTTACAAATTAAGCACTGTTAAGCATTAACTGCTTTCCAGGCAGATCCTTCAGGCTGTTGGAAACCCGGATTTTATCTGCGGAATGCACTGCTAACCTGCCCCAGTAAACGCGCATCCCCTGTGTTGCTACAGAAATTCAGCCATAAAAACTGTCTGCTGAATAGCGCATTTGCATATTCGGAATGCAGTGCTATAAACCAGGCAGAGGGGCTGCAGCAGCCACTGCACAGAAGTAAAACACTGGAGCCGAATCCCCGGTCTGCTGGGCGGATTTCCCTTCAGCCTCTTTAAAACACACGCCAATAAATCTGTGGATGAAACTGAGATTAAAAGAACAGCCCATGTCTTGTTCTTGAACTAATGAAGCCCTTTCCCGGCCTGGCATGCAGCAGCTGCGCGCAGAGCGCTGCTGAATTGTGAACGCGCCCGGCCATCTGGATTCACTAATGGAGGCACCCTGACAGCTCCTAATTATAATTTATGTACTTCTTTGCGCAAGCACGCACGAAATATGCCCAAAATGGCGGAACAAAACTACATTTACCCTATCACTTCAAGCCTATTAAAACAAAAACACAAGGAAGACGAATCACTGGCCAGATGACAGAAAACGCTAAGGAATGTCTGGAATTCCTCTCACCAAGGCCCTTCTTCTTCTTCTTCTTTTTTTTCTTATAACATTAGGATCTCGAAACTCCTCCCCCAGGGGGAGGAGTCCGAGCCCTAAAAACTGCAGTATTATATGTTAATATGTAAATACAGAACATATTTCCTTTTTGGACAAGAGACGGCCTCTCAGTTTGCTGAACAAATGCCCCGCCACTCAAATCGGCCCTGATTTAATTCTGATGTCTCTGCAACCAAAAGGGGCACTTTGCAAGCAGTAAGTACGTGTATTTTAATGGCGTCATTAATTTGATTTTAGCACAGGGTCCATAGCTCTTGTTTCTATTCTTCTTCCGTCACAGGAAGAGCTGGATGTCACAACCACATTCCAATGAGCCTTCATTCGCCATATTTGATTCCCAAACTGCCTCTGCTCTGCATGATGTATTTGTTTGGGATGTATGACATTACAACGCATGCTTTTACATCGCATGCCTTTACAACGCTGTTTTTACAACGCATGCCTTTACAACGCATAGTGCTTTGGGGCGCTGGATAGTGAATAGTTTAATTTACTATTCCAACTCCAGTCCCCGTGGATAGTAGGGAAGATGTTGGATAGTAAATTAAACCTATTCCCTATCCTACAGCGCCCCCCGGCGCAATGCGTTGTAATGGTTTGCGTTGTAAAAGTCTCGTCGTAAAGGCACTGCGTGGTAAAAGTTGCATTGTAAAGGATGTTTCCCATTTGTTTGTGCATAGTATTTTATGATGTATAGAACTGCGTCACATGCTGAATGTTAGGCGCGGTATGTGTAATTTAAGCGAGGCACAAATACAGTAAGTGACACATATAGGTTTATGGCCACTTGTCAGTACGTGGCATGTCGGTCGTATTATGTGAATGCAGCGCACTTTCTTATCCGTCTGCGCTAGTTATGTTAATTTATAGGGCCATATGAATGGGTGAAGACGCTCAGCACCCCTCTCACCCCTAACTCTCACCTGTCTTAACTCTCTAAGAAGGGTGGAGCAGTGGTTGGGAATGCTGGTGCCTTTAACAACAAATAAACCTTTTTTTGAAGGGCGATCGGGGTATTTCAAGCTGGTGAACCTACTGGGGTCTATAGGAGGCAATGCCCATGCCTGTATGGATGAGTCAAACGAGGGAGGTGAGAGGGGTAGGTCTCACTCCCAGTGGTAAGATCTCAGGAAGCTTCAATGGGTGAGAGACGGTATACACCCGTTACAACGGATCTTTTACTCCGCAGACCCATTACAACGCGACCATTACTCCGCATACCATTACAACGCATTGCGCTGGGGGGCGCTCTAGGATAGGGAATAAGTATAATTTACTATCCAACACCTTCCCTAGGGTCCACGGGGACTGGAGTTAGAATAGTAAATTATACTTACCACTATCCAGCGCCCCAAGGCGCTATGCGTTGTAACGGTATGCGGAGTAAAAGTCGCGTTGTAATGATCTGCGGAGTAAAAGTATGCGTTATAACGTCATACATCCGTGAGAGACGTCCAGCGTCTTCACAGGGGCAGGGCGGGAGCGGTCCATGCACTGGGCAGCTACTAAATATTTACTTCTGGCTGACGATGGTGTGGTGAATGTTTTCATCAAGCATAGTGGTTTTTGTGTGAAACATGTAACCCACTGCAGGAGACTGAATATGTACTTTACAAAGACACGTCGATCCTATGTTTTTTAAAAGTGGTGTAATTATTTTTTTACTTTCAGCATGACCACATGATGAACATATACATGATGCAGATCACAAAATGCATATGATGTAAATAGGTCAGTGAGTCACTGATTTTGTCAGAGAGATCCTTTTGTTACTTGCAGTTTCCAAGTTAAAATTCTAACATACAACAGCAAGCTATTTACTGTCATGTAAGAGCTGCATGCAAACTGCACCCCTTCAAACCCCCCCTATGGGGTTTTGGCCTCTCTTGCTGCGCTCGCTCGCTACGGTGCAGTATGCAAATCACTTTGCGCTCCACCAACATCACCGTCTTGGAAATTGCCAGTCGTCCTGCAACCGTAAGAGGGAGCGATGCTCAGAAAACAACCTGAGAATGCAGCAAGACAATTGCCTTCTGTAGGTTTCCATCCAGTAGTTCATGTGGGTCTCTATATATCTGTATCCCAAGATACCAGAAATTAGTGGTGGGCCACAGCTATCTCATGTTCACCAAAGGGGATGGCTTGAAGATGGAAATCATCCCTAAAGGGGAATGCATGTGATTTCACGAAATTTAGGGCAAGCCTGTGAGGGATTCAAACTGGGCAAAGGTGCGAGCAACCATATACAGTTTTTCCCGTAGATCTTTAGAGTAGATCATGTCATCCGCATACAGTGACAATGCATGGACTGCATGGTCAATAGAGATACCCCAGTCTACCGAGTCAGTGCGTATACGACATGCAAGGTGTTCAAGCACAGACAACATAGGTGAGAGGGAACATCCCTGTCTCGTGCCCCTTTGTATATTATAGGTCTGTGATATATGGGCTCCCGTACGCACTGGAGCAGTAGGGGAAGTGTACAACACTTTAATCCACTGAATGAACTTGGTGGGGATCCCAAATCTCTAATGAGTGGCCAACATGTAATCCCAGCCCAGTGTGTCGAAGGCGTGGCAAAGGTCAAGCGATAAACATCCCGCACCAGGGAGAGTCTCCGGGCAGGCGGATGTGACGTGGTAGAGTTTGTGTATATTTAGAGAGGTACTGTGCGCGGGAACGAAACCATATTGATCGAAGTGTATTAATCTCGGTAATAGTGGGAGGAGGTGACTGCCAAGTATTTTGCTGAGTATTTTGTAATCCGTATTAAGCAATGAGAGTAGTGTATATGCGAAAATGTCAGTGTGGTCTCTGCCAGGGTTTGGTAGCGAGGTCACCAGAGCCTGCACTGTGGTGGGAAGTAGTGACCCTGCTCTAGCGGGAGGCCATCCTGGCTTGGGGTCTTGTTAGTAGGGAGATTCCTAATGGCAATGTGAATTTTGACAACTGTTATAGATGCTGCGTGCAAAAAACTCTGTCATCCGCCATTGCTTGGGGCAAGCGCACTGTGTCCAGGAAGCTTTCAATCGCCTGCTGGTCCACCTGGTGTGTGATCTAGTAAAGAGACTTATAATAATCATAGAAGGCCTTACTAATTTAATTCTGGTTGGTTACACAGTTTTACGTCGTGGTGACAATCTCAAGTATTGCTGTAGATGGGGGAGCATTCCAAATCAAATGCGCTAACAGAGTGCCCGGTCTGTCCGCCTCGCTGTGTACTGCCTGTGTATATGCACGAAAATATATGACCCACAGCTGCTCAAGAGGTTCTGCACAGTCTTTGCAGGAATCCTGGAGTTCTTTTGCCCCGTCTGCACTCTGAGCTGCCTCACACTCCAGTGCACCCAGGCTCCCCTCCACCCGCTTAGATCCCGGGTAACAGTTTGGCATGCTCCCACTACAGAGCCAATAACTGTCTCTCGTATGATCACTTTAAATGCTTCCCATTCTATCATTGTAGAGGAGGCTCTATCAGTATTATTTGTAAAATAGTTATCGATGGTCGAAGACATAGTGTTACGAAAAACGCTGTCTTCTAGAAAGCGGGGATCAGGTCTCCAAGTGGGGACAGAAGTGGGAACTCACCCCAAGAAAAAGTTACTTCCAGTAAATTATATTTTGAAAGTGTTTAACCAATGTAGGTTGTGTGGGTGATTCGCTGGAGTAATGACGGTTTGCAAAATATGTGGTTTATCCATGTATGCAATTCATGCATACATGGGAATAGTATGAATATTCTCTCATACCTATGTTACGACTATGCCATGCATCCCTCAGTGACCATCCCTGAGACCACATCTGAGGGGCTCTAGCCTGTCGTATTGAGGTCACACCTCGCAGTGGGGGATGGGACCAATCCAAGTTGGTGTCCAAGACTGCATTAAAGTCTCCACCCACTATCCAGGGGTATGTGATCCAATTCGCAAGTGCTGCCTGCACCTTGGTAAGAAAAGTGTCTTGCTCAGTTTTCGGGGCGTAGAGACTCCCAGGCACCACTTGTATGCCATGCAGCATGCCCCAACCAGGGTGTATCTACCATTGAGGTCTATATGCGTATCTTGTGCGACAAAAGGGACCCCCACCCTGATCCAGATCGCAGCTCCCCATGCAAACCCTGAGTATGTTGTGCAAAATAGTTGTCCCCTCCATTTCTTTTCAAGTTTAGCCACCTCCGAGGCAGACAGATGGGTCTCCTGTAAAAAGACTATGTGTGCCTTACGCCTGGCCAATTGTGCACGTATTCCATGTTGTGTATGAATTGATCCCATCCCACGAACATTCCAAGTGGTGAAGTTATAGTGATGGGTCACTGACATGTGCGCCTCTAATGTGTTTTAATTTCCGTGCGTTGGCCCAATTCAGGTCTATAATCTCAAAGCAATGTGTGTGTGTGGCACCCGCTGTGAACCCCCAAGAAATCAAAATACAATGTCCAACTGGAGAACATTGTTCGACCAAACATACACAGCAACATGACACAACCATTTTGTTGCGTAACGTGCAGCTGCCAGAGGGGCCATGTAGGCTCAACAGTCAGCGGAGAACTTACTATATATCTGTTCTACATTATTTAGGTGGTGACCATACCGAAAAAGTCATTTTCCCACAGGCTCCAAAATTAAAATTTTGATTCTATGTCTCCCATACCTCCTGAAACATAATGAATCCCTCTGACGTGCAGCCATCCTCTTCTATGATCATGTGCCACTCCATAACAATGTAAGAAACTTCGGCACCCTCTGGGGCACAGCCATGACTCTCAAATTGGAGGCGTTGTAAAGCCAGCCTTTTACCAACTTAAACTGTTCAACAAGACTCTTTCATTCCTAAAGCACACCACATTACTATGGTAGACTTTCTGGTTAACTCTTGCCTGGACTATTGCAACTGTCTATGCTACGGCCTGCCAGCCTACATAATATACTTCCATACACTGGCTGATAAAAAGTCAACACACCATTAACCACCGCCGAGCTCTCTGCTGACTTACAGTCAAAATAAACGATCAGATCACCTCACCTTCGAATGCATAATTGGCTGAGCCTCTGTATACCTACAAGACAAAATACAAAAAAAACATATGCACCAGTCAGGCCCTTTAACTCCACAAACGTTAACCTCCTCATATTCTGAAATCCAATTGCAAATCCAGAGGAGGGACACTTCTTGTGGTGTTTCATACCTGTGAACAGCTGCTCTCTTCACCCGTGATACTCCAACAACTTCCTATCCTTCAGCAAACTGAAAGCCAACTTGTTCTAATTGGTCAGCCCTTGGTGCTCTACCAGCTTTTCTCTCTACCCTCCCAGACGCAATTCAGTGTGCAGTGTGCAGTACAAATACTGTAAAACAAATTTACTAACTGCTGTGCTTTTGCGACCTCCAAAATCGTGGGCAGCTACTTGTAATGCCCTACTTTATGTTATACACATCCATGCAGCGCAATATGGTCACATTGTTCCACACTAGATCCATTTTTCTTAACAAATGGCAGATCCGTTTTTTAGGTCGAGCATTCGAGACCTTGTATATACTTTAGTTTATACTTATATGTGTATGTACTTTGTGGGCTTTGGAGATCAGCCCTAGGACTTGTCTGCTTCAGCATAGAGACTTTTTTCTGTTCAACTGCCTCTATTTAACTGTTTTGATTGAAAATGACCAGTAGAGGTCAGTAAAATACCAGAATTGCTTTCAGCTTGTTCAACTGCCTCTATTTATTGTCTTGATAGAAAACAACAAGTAAAGGTCAGGAAAAAAACACAATTGCTTTCTGCTTGGGGACTTTCAGGTTTTTTTTTCCTTGCAACTGCCTCTATTTAACTTACTTGTTAGAAAACAACCAGCCGTGGCCTGCAAAATCCCGGAATCACTTTAGCATTCTCTAGATTACAGTTCATAGAAATTGTCTTCCACGAGCACCCCTAGACAATATTTTTTTAAAAATCTTCAGTGATATGACCACCGAAGGCCCTGATTTTAGATTAAAAACAGAGCTTTGGACTATAACATTTCAGCTGAAAGGCAATATTTCTCTCTGTGTTCCCATACCTGGCGTGTCAAGCAGTTTGGTGCTTACTCTCCCCCATGTTAAAGAACAGTAGATGTTTCAGCACCCAGGCTAATGTGCTGCATAGTTAAATACATATAAGGTCTCAAAGGCGAGACCGATTGCATTGCACATGCTAGTTATACATGAATAGAATGAGGATGTGCTTCTACAGCATGAGAGCTCCCACAATCAGATGGTTGCTTTGGTCAAAATCTCATGACAGTACAGAGTGGGATTTTTGTACAGGGTTCAACATTTAAAACAAGTTTATTGAAGAATTTGCGTCCACCTTTTTGGATGTGTTTTTTAAAAATCATTTTCTACTGTGCTGTGGCCCAGGGGTCTAATTTCTTAATTCGGAACCGCCTAGATGAGTCTTTTTTCTCAACCCACTCTGGTGCCTGTTTATCATTTTGGCTAAAAGCAAGGTCAGGTGAAGCCCGTAAGGGTTGAGGACAGCTATCACTTTTTCATTTCTGGGAAAAGATCACGTTAGACAATGTTATGGTTATGCAGTATTCTGCTTTTCACAGTTTGTTTTGGCTTTTAACCAATTTCCCTCGTTTGGTGGGCATTCGAGTGTAGATTTTTAAAGTGTGGAGTCAATACCTGTGAGTAGTGAAAGGGCTCTTCAAGATCCGTTTTGTGTCAGCTGTTTGATCTACGAACTAAACTTGGTATTTAGTTGTGTTCTACAAGTTAATTTTCAGTATAGAAACGTGTTCTGTCCTATTTTGCCCTTAATTTCCAAACACTCTGTGGGTCATCATGATCAATTATAAGTCTTGATACCTGGTAATCCTATGTCGTTCCACAATCTTTTTAAAAAAATTCTTACTATTGGAACAGCTGCTGTGGTTTTAGTATATGTAAAGCCACCCACTCCCTTTCCCAGGGCCTCATTATGAGTTACCTGGTAACTCCATGGGGGAAATACCGGGGCCTGAATGAATGATTATCACCTGTATCTTCCCATGAGTTAACTGTGAATCACAAGTTTAACTCCTGGGAAAGTGGGAAATAGTCTACATAATCCGGATTCACTGGCTCATTTTACACAGCTTCTCTCCAATTCTGGCGGACGTAATGTTCCATTTACCACTTGCTTTGAGCATATGGAAAATCAGGGAGCACACAGCAGGTTGTTATGTGGAGGTTATGGGCTGCGGTGGGTAAAGTAGTGGTTATCAACTTCGATCACAATCTAGGATGTCTGAAAGTAATTAAATACTTCTGAGAGATTGTCAGCCAGAAGAGAGCCATATGCTTCATAAAATGAAGTTGGGAAGCTATTTGATGATGGGCCTTTCAGCTAGGTAGTCCTTTGACAGCCACCCTGACCTCATCAACTGAAATATCCTCTTCCAGTGCTTAAAATTCATCTCGGAGGTCCGTAGTATTAAAGCTCCAAAGATACTTTTCTTGCTTAACTGGGTAAAGACTTTGGTGTTGAAAGCTGATAGAGTAATAGGTCTGAAACATCGTAAGGATTTCGGGGGGGGGGGGGGAGGGGGGCTGAGTACTTGTTGCCCTTGTCATACTCTATCTCTCTGATATGATTTTGTGTGAGTCTGCCTTAGTTTATATTCAATAATCTGTATGCTTTGGTCCCTTTTTGTAATATGCTAAATATATAGGAGTTGTTTCGCTGCATTTCTCAGAAGCAGCTGCTCTAAATATCCTCTGAATTTGTGTAGTTCCCTGAGTGATTTCAGAGAGTGACATTGCTTGTGGTGAGCCTCATCTACGTAGAGTTGCAGTTTTAAATCTGCGTTCTTCTGTTTGACGAGCCTTTCAAATGCCGCTGGGTGTGAGATCAGCTCTCCCCACATCACTGCATTAGCCGCCTCCATAAGTGTAAAATATTCAACCTTGCTATTGACGTTCCCTATAAGCTATCTTTCTATTGATTCTTTAATGTATTTCCTAAGGGTGGGGCCCCGTAAATCTATTTTATTTGGCGTTGATGAAGTTTCAGAGGGGGGGGGGGGGGAGTTTACAGCTGTACATGTGGGTGCATGATCTGACAGTGTTTAAAACCCCGATAGAAGAGTCCAAGAATCTTTGTTTCAAATCCCTCGAAATTAAAAAATTGTCAATCCTTGAGAAGGATTTGTGGAAATTGGAATAGAATGTGTAATTTCAATCATTGTCATATTGAAGACCCCAAATATCCATACGGTTTAGGTATTCAATTCCTGGGGTGAAGGACAACAATCTTCCCCATGTGATATCAGTCCTTAGTAAGGTGCATGACTGTTTTAAAATCATCCACAATTATAAAATCCCCAGAGGTGTATTGTGCCAGCTGTAAAAAGAGACTAGCGAAAAATCGCCCCTTATCCTTTCCAATTGTGAAATTCATTTCAACTGATCTTCCTTTCTTATCTATGTATTTAGTGTTTATAGAAAGCTCCAACCTTTTGTTTACCCCTCTCGTTTTAGTTAAGTGGCATGTAAAGTAGTCCCTTGTGGGTGTGTCTGCGTTGTGCTGTGGGCGTGTGCTGGGGGCGTGACAAACGCTGGGGGCGTGTGGTACGTTCCGCCCTTCATGCCATGTCTCATATCGTGTGCTAATCCCACCCTGCTCCCTTTAAATACCCCTGCACCCCATAATCATAACCCACCCGTACTCCTTAAAATACCCCAACACCCTTAAACACTAACCCATCTTAACCCTATAAATATACCCTGTACCCCAAAACCCAAACCTATCCCTAAACCCTAAAAATACCCCTGTACCCGAAAACCCAAACCTAGCCCTGAACCCTATAAATACCCCTGTACCTCAAAACCCAAACCTACCCCTGAACCCTAAAAATACCCCTGACCACAAAACCCAAACCTAGCCCTGAACCCTAAAAATACCACTGTACCCCAAAACCCAAACCTACCCCTGAACCCTAAAATACCCCTGTACCCCAAAACCCAAACCTAGCCTTGAACCCTTAAAATACCCCTGTACCCCAAAGCCCAAACCTACCCCTGAACCCTAAAAATACCCCTGTACCCCAAAACCCAAACCTAGCCCTGAACCCTAAAAATAACCCTGTACCCCAAAACCCAAACCTACCCCTGAACCCTAAAATACCCCTGTACCCCAAAACCCAAACCTAGCCCGGAACCCTAAAAATACCCCTGTAACCCAAACCTAGCCCTGAACCCTTAAAATACCCCTGTACATCAAAACCCAAACCTACCCCTGAACCCTAAAAATACCCCTATACCCCAAAACTCAAACCTAGCCCTGAACCCTAAAAATACCCCTGTACCCAAAAACCCATACCTATCCCTAAAACCTAAAACTACCCCTGTACCCCATAACCAAACACTATATCTGAACCCTTAAAATACCCAACCACCCCAAAACATATACCCCTATACCCATACTTACCTTATCCAAACATTTAAAAAAACATGCTTTTACCATTCATGCCATTACAACGAATTTTCGTTGTAAATGTATGCGTGGTAAAAGCATATAAAATGTAATACCATGCGTTATAATGGCATTGCGGAGTCATGGTACTTTCGTAATGAAAGTATGCGGAGTGATGGTATGCGGAAAGAAAGTTGCGGAATAATGGGTGTTTACCCTCCCCCGGTAAGTACATTGGTGGCACGGCGGCCCACATCTCCAGCAACATACTCATATTTTTTCACCACCAATTTGAAAAATGCACAGGTCTCTCTCATTGATGGCCAGCACCGACATACACTTTTAGACACACCTCCCGCCACAAGTTCTAAAATTGTGAACTTTAGAGCTGGGGAGCTGGGGAGCTACGTTCGAATCTCGGCATCAGCTCAACATCATGTGATTCCAGGCAAATCGCTTTGTCTCCCCGTGCCTACCACAAATGAATGTGTTCTTCTGCAATGTAAATTGTGCTCATGCCTTGTTGTCGAGTTCGCGCTATATAATATTGCAAGGAAAAATAAAGTAGGGAAACTCAGTTCACACACTACTGGACGCGCACTCTTAAGTGCATCAGCGGTGCACTGTGAATCGGAGCGTTTCACAGGCCTGTCACAGATAAGAAATGCTATCTAAACGAAATCCTACAAAACAATATACTACTGGCGGGCAGCAATTCATACCCGGACAACGTCGGGACGGGGAACAGCGTTTACAACGCAACTTTTACAAGGAAGTACCTTTACGACGCAATTATTACAACGCAACTTTTACAACGACTTGCGCTGGGGGGCGCTCTAGGATAGGGAATAGTTTTAATTTACTATCCAACACCTTCCCTACTATCCACGGGGATTGGAGTTGGAATAGTAAATTAAACTATTCACTATCCAGCGCCCCCCCCAACGCAAGTCGTTGTAACGACTTGCGTTGTAAATTTTGCGTCGTAAAGGCATGCGTTGTAAAAGCATGCGTTGTAACGACGTACATCCCGTCGGGACGGGCTGCTAGTATTAAATAAAAGAAAATGACATGTTTGAGGAAGTATGCGAACGAGTTCCCAGCTCTCCCTCTTGAGTGTTTTGCCCTATGCCGGAACGTTAAAGCTGCAATTGCATGTTCCATCTATGAGGTATCAACATGCTTGCATTAAAATAGGAAAAAAGTACAACTAGACCAAAAACAGTAACTAGTGGTAATAAACATACAGTGAGCAAACAAGTAGCTCATTTGATTGTCGTATCAGTGCAATATTAAAATCATCATGGAGCGGCAAAATTCTAAGGTGGGAATGAGGGGCTAGCTCGGAGAATGTAGCGTCGGCCCCCACTTTCTTTTTAAATTCTACAAAGATTAGATCTGTGTTGTTGGTGATCATTTGAAGGAGCTGGAGGTTGCCATCTGTATGCACAGAAATGGCAGGCAAGCTTATAATCTTCGGAGGTTTAAGGGCGACTTCCTCTTTCAAATTGGCGGCAGAGCTGTTGGCTTTTTTTGCGAGTTGATTTTGACGTTTGAAAGAACCATCCTCCCCGATGTCATCTGGATTGTTCCGTTAGTTTTTTTGTAGTGCGGGAGCTGTAGTTGGAAGACCCAAAGCCTCTCACACTTCTTACCTCTGGTACTACATGGAGCTTTTTTTTTTAAGAAAAGGCAAATGGGAGCCCCTTCTATTTGGGATTTTTGTCCTTTTGGAGGAGGGAGGTGATTTCTTTGTATTCCCTTCACTTGGCCAACGTGAAAGAATGTGATCATGTCGCCCCTAAAAAGCAGTTGTTCTCGGGTCCTCGGAGAGAATTCTTTCTTTCTCTTGGTATTAATGCACAAGTGTCATATGGTAGAAGATTTCCCTGTTGTTGGAACGTCGAGTGTACTCTATGCATTCGATCTAGATAATTAAGGTTATCTTCCGGTATTTTCCGCAAGAGTCTGAACAGGACATGCACATAGGATTCCAAGTCAGGTGGAGCTATGTGGTGACTTGACCACCATCCCAGGGCACTAGGACCCTGTGGGCCACGGGGCAGCGTCCAGGTCACTGGACACGACTTCCTGTGGGCAGACAGGAAGAGGACACTTAACATCAGGACGACGAAGAGGACGGACGCAAGAGGCACCCTGAGCACCCTTAGTAATGAAGAGATATAAACCGGTACCTGGCTCCTGTGTATTCATTGCCGAGCTAAGGCACCAATACACGACAACTGGCGACGAGGCGGTTTGAAGATCCACACGTGTGCGTCCCTCGCACGACAAAGGAGAACTGGAATACAGGAGCCCACCCTGCATCGCTGTCTGGGGAAGAGGAACTCATCGTTGAAGCGGGAGCCCACCCCGACTGAAAAAGGACGGCGGGAAAGATTGCCGGCTGAGACCCCCGCCTGATCGGGTAAGCGCTGCAGGAAAGAGCGCGAAGGAAAGAAAATAGGCGGCCATCTTGGGGTCAGGCGGTCTGGGCCAATAGAAAAGCTGCACAGCTGCGCGGCCATTTTGAAGCCAGGCAACGTTGCAGTGAGCGCGAAAGATCGCGAGACTTGGCGGCCATCTTGAAGTCAGGCGCCCGGGCCAATAAGAAGGTCAGAATAACGGGCGGCCATTTTGGAAACAGGCAAAACGCCGGAAAAGAGGAAAAGGAGTAGAAAAAGCTCCGAATTGAGTGACAAAGTAGTCAAAGAAGAAAGGAAAAGAAACGTAAGGACTACAGAAAAAGAAAAAACAATAAAATACAATAGACAAAGAGAAATTACAAGAGGAAGTCAAAGGCTGCCAGGTGAAAGGCAAAAAGAAAAAAAAAAGGAATAACAGTACAAAGGCAACAAAAGGCCAAAGAAAGAGAAAATGCCAGAAACAAAGCACAGTGCGCAGTATCGCACACCACTACCGTTCAGCGTGTCAGAACCACAAGTGGGAATTCGATGGGAGAAGTGGATTGTGAAGTTCGAGCTCTATGTGGAGGCGACTGATGTGGTAGACGGAAAGAAACTAGGACTATTCCTGAACCTTGCGGGGGATGAAGTGGAGGACCTCCTCATAACACTGCCCCCGAGCGAAATAAAAACTTATGACAAGCTGATCAAATGCTTGACGACAAAGTTCGATCCCCAAAGGAACGCCGATTTTGAGAGATACAATTTCAACATGGCGTTTCAACAGCAGGACGAGTCAATGGATGATTTCGCAACAAGGCTGAGAAAACTAGTGGCTCATTGCGAATTTGAGAACTTTGACAATGAACAGGCCCTTCGCCTAAGATTGATGGAAGGCTGTCGCGACACAGAATTTCGCACAAGACTACTTAAAGAACCGACGAGTGTAGAAAAGATTCTAGATTTGGCAAGAGCGGAAGCTAGGGCAATGGTGCAAGCCAGGCAGATGGCTCGAAAGGGAGAACATCTACACCGGATGACAGACACCCGCAAGACGGGCAACTGGAAGAAAGGATCAAAGGAACAAGGAGCAAGGAAAGAGGGCTCGAAAGAAGGCTCTCAATGCTACAGGTGCGGTTTGGACTTTCCACACCGAGGAGCATGCCCGGCATTTGGTCAGACATGCAGAAAATGCAACAAAACTGGCCATTTTGCCACCATGTGTCAAGGGGCACATTTCAGAAATGAAAGAGGAAAACAAAGAGTGACAACAAACAAACATGTACATCACATGGAAGCGACCGAAAGGAGCTCGTCGGCAGGGTCGGAAGACGAAGATGAGGACCAAAGAACGGCGGGAAAGGAAGAACGCCTTTACCTCATGTCCACAGAGGAAGGGCAGGAGGAGGAGCACATCCGATTAGTGGATAGGAAGTCTATAAAAAAGACGGATTGGGTGACCATCGACGTAGGGCCCCATCAAACAGAATTTGTGCTAGATAGTGGGGCCACATGTAACATCATGTGTGCCACAGAATATGATAAGATGAAGAAGAAACCTCCACTTAGACCGTCAAACGTCAAAGTATTCACATGGGGCGCACAGAACCCAGTAACAAACATGGGAAAATTCACGGACACCATGACGCACAAGGGCAAGACTGTCACGGAAGACATACACGTGCTACGAGGAGACATTCCTGCACCATGCCTACTGAGCAACGTAACGGCCAAGATAATGGGCCTACTAAAAATGATGTACCACATGTCAGACAGAGAAAACATCCTACAAGAGTACCCGTCACTAACGAAAGGACTTGGAAAGCTAAAGGGAAGACAAATAACTCTACACATAAATGAATCGGTCAGGCCTATGGCCCAGCATCATAGAAGGGTGCCCATTCATCTACAACCTCAGGTAGAGGAAGAAATAAAGGCACTACTAGAACAGGACATCATCGAGCCAGCAGAGGGGCCAACGCCATGGGTATCCCCAATAGTGGCGGTGCCTAAAAAGGACGCTGCGCAGATAAGAATATGTGTGGACATGAGAATACCCAACACAGCCATAGAACTAGAACGACACCCAGGGCCGCACCTAGATGACATGATAAGTCGCCTGACCGGAATGAGGAAATTCTCCAAGCTCGACCTATGCAAAGGGTACCACCAGCTGGAGCTGGACCAACAGTCCAGATACATCACGACCTTCTCCACGCACCTCGGATTATTTCGCTACAAGAGGCTAAGCTTCGGAATATCGTCAGCAGCAGAGATCTTCCAGGAAACAATAAGGCAAATAATAAGACCGATCAAAAACAGTCTGAACTATAGTGATGATATCCTGGTGTTTGGCAGATGTGATGACGAACATGATAAGGCGTTGAGAGAGGTGTGCTCACAGCTAGTAGAGGTGGGCCTGACCGTAAACGCAAAAAAAATGCGAGCTAGGCAGGGAAGAACTAGTATTCTTCGGACACGTCTTTTCAAAGAAAGGAATGAGACCAGATCGGGGCAAAATAGACACCCTTGAAAAGGCAAAAGAACCAAAAGATGTCGCTGACGTGCGCTCATTCCTCGGTCTTGCCAGCTACTGCGCGAGATACATAAAGGACTTTGCGACAGTGAGTACGCCGTTGAGAGAACTGACGAAGCAGGGCCAAGCATTTGACTGGACAACAGAGTGTCAAAGGGCGTTCGAAGAAATAAGGGCATCAGTAACGGCAGTGGACCACCTAGCCTACTTTGACCCGAGACTTTGCACCGAACTGACAGTGGATGCCAGCCCGGTAGGCCTTGGTGCGATACTAGCCCAACACAAGCCAGGAAAAGACTCGCCGCGACAGATAGTGGCGTATGGAAGCAAGAGCTTGTCAGACATTGAAAGGGCATACTCTCAACCAGAAAAGGAGAGCCTGGCGGTTGTATGGGCATGTGAGCACTATCACATGTTCATATACGGAAAGCCGTTCACGATCGTAACAGATCATCAAGCGCTAGTGACAATCTATGGAAACCCAAAGGCAAAGATACCACCAAGAATTGAACGATGGGGAATAAGGTTGATGGACTACAACTTCACGATTGTCCATAAACCAGGGAAGGATCAAAATCCAGCGGACTACATGTCACGGCATCCGCTTCCCTATCAAAAAGGGGGCACCACGATGGCAGAGGAATATCTGAACTTCATCGTGAGACAGAGCACTCCGGCATCCATAACAAATGAAGAACTAGAGCGAGAAACAAAAGGAGACCCGACACTGAAAGCCGTTGGAGTGGTGGTACGGCAGCAGAGGTGGAGACACATCAACAGCAACACCATCACAGAGGAAGGAGTCAATAAAGAGGAACTGCTGGCTTTCAAAAAGATAAGCGAAGAGCTGTCGGAAACAGAGAAAGGAATATTAATGAGGGGCTCAAGAATTGTAATACCACGTCGGCTCAGAAAGAGAACAGTTGAACTAGCACATGAGTCGCATCGAGGCATTGTGGCGACAAAGAAGATGCTGAGAGAAAAAGTCTGGTTCCCGGGTTTGGACAACATGGTAGAGGAAGAGATATCGCACTGCCACACCTGTCAAGTAACAGGACCTCCCGCCAAACAGACACCACTAAAGATGTCGGAACTGCCACCTGCAGTATGGACAGAGCTGGCAACAGACTTCTATGGGCCACTGGAGAATGGAAAATACCTACTAGTGGTCATTGACGAATTCTCGAGGTTTCCAATAGTAAGAGAAGTATCGTCGACGTCGGCAAGTGCTACGCTACCAGTGCTAGATGACATATTTGCCGCCTGGGGCTCCCCACAAACACTGAAAACGGACGACGGTCCTCCATTCTCGGGAGAGGAATTCCGCAGATTCCTGGAATACCTGGGGATAAAACATCGGAAAATAACTCCCCTGTGGCCACAGGCCAATGGAATGGCAGAACGATTCATGGGGACAATAAAGAAAGCCATCATGCGAGCGAAGTTGACGCAAATATCTATCGGACAAGCGCTCTGTCAAGTACTCAGAGACTACAGGAACACCCCTCACAGCTCCACCGGCAAGTGCCCAGCAGAGCTGGTGCTGGGGAGATCGAGCAGAACAAGGTTACCTCAGATAGAGGTAACGGAAAACACGACCAGAAGTGACATTGCGGCCAGAGATCACAAAGCAAAACAAAAAATGAAAGAATATGCCGACAAAAGGAGAAATGCAACAGAACACCAGCTGGCTGAAGGGGATCTGGTGGTAGTGCGACAGAAACAACAAAGGAAGTCGGACAGTCCATTCTCAAGAGACCCGCTGGTTGTGACTAATGTGAAGGGGTCAATGGTGACTGCAGCTTCAGACAACAGGAAAATAACAAGGAACAGCTCCCACTTCAAGGAAATGAAAGTGGAGGAAGAAGAACGTGCAATAACAACTGAAGACAGGGAACAAGAACAAAGACCAAAAAGGGAGACAGTACTAACAAAAGAGGAAAACGGAGGACAAGAACAGAGCAGAGAACAAAGACCAAAAAGGGAGTGCAAGAAGACAAGAAGACTACTGGAAGAAATGTAGAGACTTCTCTCTCTCTCTCTCTCTCTCTCTCTCTCTCTCTCTCTCTCTCTCTCTCTCTCTCTCTCTCTCTCTCTCTCTCTCTCTCTCTCTCTCTCTCTCTCTCTCTCTCTCTCTCTCTCTCTCTCTCTCTCTCTCTCTCTCTCTCTCTCTCTCTCTCTCTCTCTCTCTCTCTCCCTGGGCCAAGGACTTGCACATGGGACAAAAACATTCTGTTTGCAACAAAGGGGGAGATGTGGTGACTTGACCACCATCCCAGGGCACTAGGACCCTGTGGGCCACGGGGCAGCGTCCAGGTCACTGGACACGACTTCCTGTGGGCAGACAGGAAGAGGACACTTAACATCAGGACGACGAAGAGGACGGACGCAAGAGGCACCCTGAGCACCCTTAGTAATAAAGAGATATAAACCGGTACCTGGCTCCTGTGTATTCATTGCCGAGCTAAGGCACCAATACACGACAAGCTACATCTTAGGAAAGGCCACAGTTGCGGATCTTATTATGCTGTGAGCGATTCTCAGAGTCATCAATCTTATCTAGCAGCATTTGGTGCTGTTGTTTTGGGGCATTAATCCAAATGGCCTGTTGGTCCTTGTTAGAAATGGGGGTCTCTAGTTGGCTCTAGTCAGAGTAAGGGGGAAACACACTCAAGATAACCCATGCTCACCCCCATGGTAGCTTTGCACGAGCAGACAGGTTTATCTTCAAGGCAATGTGTAAAGTTTTTGTACCAACACGCTGAGTAACACAGTGATAACACCACAAATGTACACCACACAGGTTTAGAAAAATACAGTACTTTTATCAAAGTTTCACAAGACCAAAACAACAAAAATCCAACATACACAATGGAAGTTATTCTTTGAAATGTTCTTTGGAAGGTATTCATAAAAAAACAAACTTATAGAGGGGCGTGGCCAAGATGGTGACTTGATCGGATGCGCCTTCCCGGAGCTCCCGCCGACAGCCAGATTTAGCACAGGCCCTGGGCCCCAAATAGCGATCATCGGCGCCCGGTTTTAGTGGGTTCACCCCCGAGAACACGGGGAGCAGCAGGAAACAGGTGCTTGGTGAGCTGGGGAGGATCGACGCGGCCGGCGGCTGGCGAGACGGACGTGGAGGCTGGCGTGAGCCACGGAAGACACAGCGCTGTGGTGCCCGCCTGACCAGGTGCCTGCACGGGTGACGGTCCGGAGGCAGTAACGGGAGCAGTGGCCCACGAGGGGGCGATCGACGGTGCGGCTTGCGGCCAGCCGCCAGACTTTGGCCGCGGAGGAGATGGCAATCCGGCTGCCCGCCATCTTATGAGTGCGGGAGGCCGCTGAGCGAGAAGACCTGGGGAACGCTCTGGGGCAGCGGCGGCAGCTCTATCCAGCGGCCTGCCTGCTGGGAAGCGGATCGCGGCGGCTGCCCAGCGCGTTGGGAGACACCAGAGGCAGCGCGGGCACTCCAGCGGCAAAACAGAGGTGAGCCGCCATTTTGTGACGGGGTAGGGCGGAGGTGACCCGGACTACCAATCTCCCCGGTCCCTTGGTAGCGGAGAGTGGATAGCAGGTGGCAGGAGCGAGGGGAGCCCTGAGGGTCACGGGAAGGAGCTATTTGCAATTCGGCGGCCGTGGAGCCTGAGGCACCTGGTTTCACCCGCGGGGGGGTCATCAGCAACGCGGCCCTGCAGGAGATGTCCCGGCGGTAAAGCGGGGAGCAGATGTTAGTCCCCCGACCCTCGTGGGGAGGAACAGACGTCTGGACTTGGCCGAGTGGGATCAGGGCCACCGGTGAACGGCAAGGGCAGATTTGAGAGCAGACGCCTGGAGCTACAAGGGCGCGTGCGGAAGCCCAGAGGAGCAGAGGAGCTGGGGTACGGGGAAGATTCTCTGGGGCGGCCTAGAAAGGGCACCACGCGAGCCCAAGCCTGGGCCTAGTGCCACTACAGCGAAGCAGGCCTGGCCCCCTCTGAAGCCGGTGGCGCAACTTGAAGAAATCCCCTTATGAGTGAGCGGCTGTGGATCTCTCGGTGAGACGGCGGTTGTGAGGGTGCAGGAGGAGGGCCGCAGCACCTGGTGGGCCTAGGCAGCGAGCAAGGCCCTAGCGGAATCCGGTGTCACTGGAGCCCAGGGATGTCCACCACGAGGGTGAGGAAGGAGAAAACAGTCAAAGACCTTTTCGCTAAGGCCCAGACAGCTCAACAGGCCATGGGCATGGCAACCAACGCAGCCCGACAATGTCGGAACAGGCGGAGGGCGCGGAACCGATCACTAAAGAGTTCCTGGAGTCGCTCTTCACCACTCTGCGGGGGGACATACATGCCCTTCAGAAGGAGTTTGCGTAGGAAATCAAGGACGTCCCCAAAGATGTGGATGGCATAGGAGAACGGGTGGCGGACCTGGAGACGAAGAGTGATTCCAGGGATACCGAAATGGAGGCGTTCCGTCAGGAGATAGTCCGGATTCACGACCAGCAAGTGGATCTCCAGTCACATGTGGAAGATTTGGAGAATCGCTCCCGTCGCTATAATGTCCGTATCCGGGGTGTAACGATGACTGAGGACACCAGGGACCTCTTTGGCTTCACCGGAGCGCTGTTTCCCCACATCCTGGGATGCCCAGCAGAAACAGAAATAAGGATTGACCACGTACATAGGGTGGGTTCCCCGCGCACCACCTCTGCCCAACCAATGGACATTCTCGCTTGCATGCAGGACTTTCGCACCAAAGAAGAGATATTGTTGAAAGTGCAACAGAAGCACCCTCTGTCCTTTCAGGGGCAGTCCCCTGTCCTATTTCAAGATTTGTCCGCCCTTACCCTGCAGAAACAACGCTGCTTCAAGCCCGTCACGACCTACCTTCAGCAACAGAACATTTCCTACAGCTGGGGTCATCCCTTCTGTCTGATTTTCAAAAATGATAATAAACTGCATCAACCGGTCTCTGACGGAAGCATGTTGATTACTGGGTCTCGAGCTGCCAGTTGAAACGGAAGAGGTGGAGGGGCCTACAACAGAGGCAGATAATGGAAGACCGCGTTGGCGACAACAGTACAGAAGACGTCGGGTCCGGAAGCCGCCGGCAGCAGAGATCAAAGATGGCCAGAGGGCAGCGGTGGAGGCAATGTCATCGGGTGCCGAGGCGTCTCATCCCAGTTGACTTTGGGGATAGCTCATTCTGGCAGGGTCTTCTATGCTTCCAGTAGTATGCTGTCGGCGGGGGGGAGGGTACTCTTCGATCTGACAGACTACCCCGGTGTTACCTTCTACCACCCATCTCCGGAGGATGGACAATGTTGTTGACTATATCCTTTTTGTTGGGGGGGGATCTTCTTATTGCTAAACTGCGAGTACTTGGGGGTAGGTTAATTGGGGGAGGGGGGTTCCAGGTCCACGAATGAGTGTATGTGTGTGGGACGGGCTGAGGCAAGTGGCGAACGATTGCTGGAGTGTAGATGCATCCCTACACAGGGACACAGAGAATCCGGGGTTGATGATTGATTATGCCAGCGACTGAATTGCGTCTTCTTACCCTGAATGTCTGGGGCCTAAACAACCCCGTGAAGCGGCGGGCAGTCCTCTCTTTCCTGGAGAATTCAAAGGCCGATATTTGTCTATTTCAGGAAACGCACCTCCTAGCCAAAGACTGCTTCAGGATGAAGTCGCGCTGCTTCCCGCTTCAGTTCTTCTCCTCGGGGCCCAATAAGACTGCAGGGGTGACGATTTTGGTGGCCCAGCACTTTAGGGGGAGGGTTGGGAGGAAGGTGGCGGAAACACGAGGCAGATTACTCTCCTATAGCTTTTCACTGGGGGATATCTCCTTCACTGTTAGCTCAGTCTACGCACCCAATGAGGGACAGGAGAAATTCTTCCATCAGGCACTTACTGAGGCAGCGGCTGCACCAGACAGGCATGTTTTGATCGGGGACCTGAACCTAGTGTTTGACAATCTATTGGACAGGTCAGGGCAGTGCACCATGCAGGCAGGTACCTTATCCCGAGAGGGGCTGGCCAGATTGGAGGAGATGGGGTTAGTTGACCTCTGTCGCAGCTTTCACCCGGGACTATTCCTATTACTCTAATGCCCAGAAAACCTACGCGAGATTAGAATATTTTCTATCCTCCACATCACTCAGAGCACTGGCGACAGAGGTAGAGTTTGGTGCTGCGGTGCTCTCAGACCACGCACCGTTAGCGGTGGTGTTCTCCTTCCCACCAGTGACTAGAGCTGCGCGTTGCTGTAGACTGCGCGATACATTGCTACACCGCAAGGACACTGTAGAGAGAATCAAAGGGACTATAAAAAACTATTTATCACATCATCGCACCGCAGACACATCTCTGGCTACACACTGGGCGGCGCTCAAGGCTGTTCTACGCGGGGGATTTATAGCGGTCTCAGCAACGGGAAATTCAGAGAGGGCGCACAAACGCGAGGAATTGACGTTAAGGACGAGGGAGCTAGAGCAGATGCACCAGAGGACATGAGCGCCTACGGTGTGGAAACAACTCTGCCAAATACGACAACAGTTGGCGGCCTTGGACCAGGACAGGGCAGAATTTGCGGCGCTAAGGACATGGCACAGGTACTACACCGGGAGGACAGGTGCGGGCGCCTGTTGGGACGAGCGCTCTGGGAAATTCAACAGCGGCACATGGTACAAGAGATCGCCACACGGGATGGGGTGCGCAACACTGACGATGGTGCTACAGCAAAGGTTTTCGGGGACTTTTATACTTCCCTCTATGCGGGGGCACAGCTCGATCCCGCAAACAGTGAGGCCTTTCTAGAGTCGGTCTCCCTCCCGGCCCTGTCAAAGGACCAAGCTGAACTTCTGGACGGTAAAATTCGACCTTCAGAGGTCATTTCGGCGATCTCACGCCTTAAGTTGGCTAAGGCCCTGGGCCCGGATGGGTTCACAGCAATTTTCTACAAAACTTTCTGCCCCCAGGTAGCACCACTATTGACAGCTTTATTGAATTCATTTGAGGAACCCGGAGCAATTCGCGGGACCTACTAGATGCCACCATTTCGGTCATCCCCAAACCGGGAAAAGACCGCATACAATGTGGGGCGTATCGCCCCATATCTCTCCTTAATGTCGATCTTAAAATTTACACTGGCATTCTGGCTGCACGGTTGGCACCGTTTATGCAGGGGCTGATAGAGCCAGATCAAGCGGGATTTATCCCAGAGCGCCAAACGGTTGACAACACCAAAAGGGCCCTGCATCTGATAGAGAAGGCCACATGCACCGACGGGGAATACATGATGCTCGGGATTGACGCAGAAAAAGCATTTGACCGGGTCCACTGGCCATATTTGGAGCGAGTCCTGATAAAAGCAGGGATAGGAGTGAAGTTCAGAACTTGGGTGCTGAACTGTTATACCTTCCCCACAGCGGCGGTGAGGGTCAACTGGTGCTCCTTGCCGCATTTTCCCATTGAACGGGGGATGCGGCAGGGTGTCCACTGTCGCCGCTGTTGTTCGCGCTTTTTATGGAGCCATTGGCACAGGCATTGAGAACAGACCCGCGGGTGCAGGGGATTAAGTTTGGTGCGTATGTACACACGATAAGCTTATATGCGGACGATGTCCTTCTCTCACTAGGCTCCCCCAAGGCCTCACTGTCGGCATGTGCGGAGATCCTGGAGGGTTTTGCTGGAGCGGCAGGCTTCAAGGTTAACATGTCGAAAAAGGTGGCTCTAGATCTCTCGCTCGATGGGCAGTCGCGAGCCTACTTGCAGGCACATTTCCCCTTCTGGTGGGCGTCGGAGTTTCTCCCATCCTTGAGAATCCAGTTGGCGAACACTCTGCAAGGAACGGTGCGTATCAACTATGCCAGGTTGCGTCAGACGCTTCGCACGGAGCTCGGCAGATGGAGGCATCTTCCTCTGTCCTGGCTGGGTAGGGTAGCTGCCGTAAAAATGAACATCTTGCCGCAAATTCTATATATCTTTCATGCTATCCCGCTCTGTCCCCCGGAGGGATGGATCAGACAGACACAGTCAGAACTCGCCCAATTCATTTGGAATGGCAAACGCCCGCGAATTAAGCTCAGACTGGCCATGCTGCCGCTGGAGAAAGGGGGCCTGGGTCTCCCGGATCTGCGGCTCTACTACCAGGCGGCCCAACTCCGGACCTTGGTGGAATGGAGCAGGTGGGAGTCAGAAAAACATTGGCTCTTCCAAGACCAGGCAGTGGCGGGCCGACCACTACTGGAAGTCCCCTTCCTTTACAAGGCGCAGCATCCTGCTAATCTATATGCTTCGTTTGTCACGCGAGTGCCCATGGAAGTCTGGGACCAGACTAATACGAAGCACGAGTTGACCACATTTCCGTCCCCACTTACACCGCTGATAGAAAACCAAGATTTCGGGCCGGGACGAGACACTCAGGCCTTTGCCAGGTGGCGTCTGGCAGGGTGCAGATACTTGTTCCATTTGTACACGAGGGAGGGGATAGCCCCCTTCGAGTGTCTACGGCGGGAGTATGGTCTGCCGGAGACGGAGTGGCTCCGTTATCTGCAAGTGCGGCACTGGGCACTCAATGCTCAGGTACGGGCAGAGGCGGATCGAAAGCTTAGCCCTTATGAATATTGGCTGATCACGTGGACGACGGACAAACGGCTCATCTCAGACCTATACCGCATGTTGCTGGAGCGGTTCGCTCATGTGAATAATCCAAGCAGGGCCCGCTGGGAGAGGGAACTAGGTCGGATGCTCAGTGGCAAGGAATGGGAGGGCATCTACTACCAAGCAAGACACTCAGCTTACCACATGGGACTGACAGACACCTTTACCAAACTAGTGACATATTAGTATTACACTCCGGAGAGGCTGCACGAAATGGACCCCACGAAGGATGCCACCTGTTGGCGGGGCTGTGGTGAAAAGGGTACGTTAGTTCACCTGTTATGGGAATGTGCCCAGATCCAGGGATATTGGAAACTGGTTCTGGACGAGGTAAATGCACACTTTGATACAGAAATCCCAAGGTTCCCTGCTTCAGTCCTACTGGGTCTGCCGAATGCTCTAACTTACCCGTTGAAATCGCGTAGGGGTAGACTTATTGCTATAGCCCTGGGCTCTGCAGTTCAGAACGTTTTATCTTTCTGGCACACCACACACATTCCCACATTCCAGGGGTGTTTTGTTCGCCTTTGGTCAGTGCTAGGCATGGAAAAATTATCCAAAATTAAAGCTGGGGAAGGGTCCAAGTACGCAGAACTGTGGCAGCCGTTCCTTTCCCTGTTGGCTACAGAATTCAGAGAGGTGACATGTCCCCGGTATCTGCGTTTGCTACGCCTGTCACAGGTTGATCCTTGAGATGCTCTGGTGTGGATGGATGTTTGCATGTGTGTGGATTCTGGACCTGGAACGGGGGAGGTGGGTTGGTTAGATTGGGGGGCAGACGGGGGTGGGGGCTGGGGGTTGGATTAGGGTATTGTTTTTTCTTCTTGTTGCAGACTCGACTCTATAGTTCTCCCGGGAGGGGGAGGGCCTGGCGGGTCTCTGGGGCTGTTTAACCGTAGCTGTCATAGCATTTCAATGCCTCTTCCGTTGTATTGCATATTCATGGTCCGCAGAGTATTATTGTTCATGTGCGAGCTGCTTTTTCAATAAAAAGATTTAATACTAAAAACAAACTTATAGTTTCTGTATTCCTTGTATTAATCAAATAAAATATCACCAATCAGTTCTCCTAAGTATCTGCACGCGGGGCTCTTGTGGCTGGGGGACTTTCGCCCACAAGCCTGCTGGCTCCATGGTCAGTGATTGCAAAAGTATGCCCCCAAATGCTGAAACAAACAGATTCCGAGGAACAGGCCTTGGTGCCACAACTCTTCTGATGTGCCTGTACGGGCCGTACGTATTGCTTTAAGAAGGGAGACCCCACCACTTAGGTAAAGGCTTGCACAGTCCCCGGCAGGCCCACTAACCAGACCACAACAGCCCTGCTATCACGTAATAGGCCCACGGCCACACAATATGCGGCCGCTCAGATATTAGGCTTCGATCACACTCGCACATTTCCTGGGCAGGTCCACCAACCAGACCAATGCCCAAAACAGTTCTCGCCGATTCCAAACCCACCCAAGGCAACACGCAAGTGGCAGTGTTGATCTGCACGTTACCTGGGGAGCCGGTATCTCGCTGCTGTCTGCACCTTAGTTGGTTCCTGGACGTGAGTCCTCTTCCCGAGGACGCTTCACGGGGGAAGAGGGACAGCCTTCCCGCACTCAAGCGCGGCTTCCCTCTCTGGCTCGGCACTGAGGTCCTGTTGGGCGGCTCCCTCTTCGGTGGGCACGTCTTGGGCGATTCCCAGTTGCCAGGCAACGCCTCGCTGCCGAGGAGCACAGCATGGCTTTCACTTCGCTGATGACTTGGGCCAGCGGCGGTGACGGGACACGCTGCAATTTGATCAGATTCACTTCTGCAAAACTGCTCGCAGTCACAAGCTGGGTGTTGGCACACACACTCAGTGGCATAGAGGCGATCTCACAAGTGAAGCTTTTCTTAGTAATGACGGGCTTCACGAAGGTTATGCACTGTGTCCAGACACACGCACACAGTGTTACAGAGATCTTGGAAACTTTGGTGTTGCTGAGTTTCCACAACAGTAGGCCAGCTCTCCTCAGGCCCTTGGAGATTTCCTTTCAAGTAGGGGACACAGCACACAGCAAAGTCCTCTTCCTTCCTTTGGCAGAATAGCAACTGCAGGTCAGCCCCAGAACAAACAGAAAGGGCAGTCCTTCTTCTCAGTGTCTTCCGCTCTTCTCCTCATCAAAGGTTCTTCTTGATTCCAGGATGATCTAAAGTATCAGGGGTTTCAGCTCAAATATATATGTCTTTGTTCTCTAGGTGTAAGGGGTCCTGAACCCAGTCCGAACCAGTTCTGGGTGCACTCTGCCAGTGCACAAGTTCTTTGTCAATGTGGGCCAGGGTCTTCAGATGCACCGCAGGAGGTGGAGACAGTCTTTTGTGGAAGACAGGCACAGCCGTAGTCAGGGACAGGTACTACTCCTCCCACTACTCCAAATGCAGATTGGCCTATTCGGCCAAGGCTGACTCACCCAGACTCCTGGAGCCACTCCAGCCCCTATCACTTCAAAGCCAGACAGTCAATCAACACCCAGGCAGAGGCACACAGAAAGGTTGAACAAGAAAATAGCCACCTTCTAAAAGTGCTATTTTCAAACACAGAATTAAAAAACCATCCTTACTAAAAGATGTGTTATTGAATTCTGAGTTCAGGGTACCAGACTCCAATTTCCATTTCACTCATACGGGAAGATATGCTTGTAAAATGTCACACAGCATTTCCCATTCTGTCCTATGGGCACATTAGCCTTTCAATAGTGAAAAACTAAATTGGCAGTATTTCACTATCAGGACATGGTACACACACCAGTACATGTCCTACCTTTCACATACACTGCACCCTGCCCAGGGGGGTACTTTGGGCCTTTCATAGGGGTGTCCTATGTGTAAGGAAAGGGATGTGGTTGCACTTGCCAAGTCAACATGGCAGTTAGCAAAATGCGCGCAGGCACTGCGGTGGCAGGCCTGTGACACCTTTTTAGGGCTACTCATGTGGGTTGCACAATCAGTGCTGCAGGCCCACTAATAGCATTTGACTTAGCAGCCCTGGCACGAGTAGTGCACCTTACTAGGGACCTACTGGTAAACAAATCTGCCAATCAGGGAGAACCAGCCACAGTATCAATATATACAGGGAGCACTTGCACGTTGACACTGATCAGCAGTGGCAAAGTACCCAAAGCAACTAAGCCAGCAAAAACTAAATCCAGCACAGCATCAAAAACATAGGAGGTAGAGGCAAAAAGTCAAAGAAAACTACACCAAGGAGGCCACGTCTAACAGTCCTCTTCATGGTCATAGTCAGCCAAGGAGTTCTATACATGATCTAGTCACACTTCAGTTATTTGAAGAGAATGAGCCAAGTGCCTGTTTAAAGTCTTTTTGAAATCCAGATACAGCGTCGGTATGTCACCTTTTTTAATAGGTGCCAGAAAGTCAGGGGTCTCAATAGCTTCAGAAGATTTAATGACTTCCTCTCCCTTTTACACATTTGGCAAAACAGATTTCTGGGCCTGTAGTACGTCCTTAATTGAGGCCACTTTTGGATGGATTTTTTTGATTGATTTGTCACCATGGCCAATAGCTAAAGTGCCAGACTAGCCATGCCAGAAGCCAAGTCTTACGTTTAAAGTTATTGTGCCTGTGGTTGCCAGCCACTACAATTATACCCAGCGGCGTAGCTTTGTCAATAAGATTGGGGGGTGAACTTCAGATTTTCGGACAATCAGGCTGGCATAAAATGTTTAAATACAAAGCAGGGTGCATGAGAGGAGCCTAAGGGGCAGTGGAAAGGGAAAGGAAACTGGATTGGTAGGTGTACTAAGAGAAAAAACACAATATTTTGTAAAATACCCAATAATTTGAGGACCTTCTAAACCAAGAGGGAAGAGTGTATGTATGTGTGTGAGTGTGTTTTTGTCTGTGTGTATGTACAAAATTTTGGTGAAATCCAACTGATATCTCATTGCCCTAACCGACAATGATGCCAAACTTTACGCCAGCTTGTTACTCTATGATCTTAGAGCCTGGGCAGCGAAATGCCAGATCATTCCAAGAAATCAATGCAGCTTTAGCGATAAATTAGGTACTACCTCAACTCTGATAGCATTGGCCCTCATGTGCGACACATCAATCAGAAATAAAAGGGTGCTTTAGTCCTGCTTTGTGGACTTCAAAGCCGCTTTTGACAGCATAACAAGAGGTCCCCTTTTGTCACAAACTGCGGGGCTGGTGTCAGCCAGGTGCCTTGTCGAGAACAATTTAACAGCTTGTGAGACGGAAGACGAGGAACCGGCGGACCGGAAGTATGAAGAAATGGGCTGGGACGTTAGAAAAAGACTGGAAACAGCCCGCGGTCTAGTTGTGCTTGGTGACGTCAGAGCATCAACACTAGAGGAGGACCATAAGAACGAGGAAACAAACACTGGATGGCGGCGCAGTTCGAAAACAGAGAGCAGCGGAGCGGAACCGAGGAGGCAAGGAGAAGCAGACGGCACGTACAAGGAGCAGAGAGGAGCGGAGGACAAGAAGTGCGAGGAGCGGCCCATTGGAGACCCGGAAGGCCCAGCGTTACTGTACAACACTTTCATACCTGGCGGCCCAAGGAAGGGAGAGGACGCCCCGGGTCCCAACGCCACGGCCCTGCTTCCGGGTCGTGGCCCAAGGCAAGTGGCCCTAAGGGGATCGTTTTGGTGGGGTCGGTGGGGGGGGCATGAATAATTGATGCACTGGTTCTTGTTGGCAATTCCCCACACAATATACACACCCCTGACCCTTTCCCATCCCCACACAAACGCTGGGTAAATGTGGCACAAGTAAAAGTAGAGAAGGGCCGACCCAAGCTAATCCCGGCCCTTTCTTTTCTTTTCTTTTCCCTTCTTTGGAGGCCGGCTGGAACAAACCCAGGGGGCTGGAAGACAAGACCTAAGACGCCCTGGACAAGAAGCGGTCTGAATATCCAAAAACCCAACCTGGACTACTCCATTTGTTTTATTGAACTTAGAACCTATTCCTTAGAAGCATTTGTTGAACAGCAGGAGTCCTGCTAATAAAAGTTTTTTCTTTGAACCCGACCTTTTTGTGTCTGACCCTCTGGCCACCTACACAGCTGTATACTAACTCCAGGGTGCAGGTCTAACAAGGAGATGGCTCTTGTATCTCAAGGAAGATCCCTACAAATTCTGTGCTGAAGCAAGTCTGCATGCTTGTTGAAACGCCTTGGTGAAGCAAATTGCCACCCGCCCAAAATGGGTGGCCAATGTATGACCCATTTGCTATATGCAGATGGTCTTGTGCTCCTCAGCCAGACAAAGATCTGCCTTCAGTAGAAGCTTTTCACCCTGCATGCCTATACTGTCAGGAGCAGGCTGGAAATCAATCAAACAAAAAATAGGACAGTCACATTCAGGCCAAAATTAACCTGTCATAGCAGGTGGTAGCTTAATGGTGTATGGCTCCACCCCAGAAAGATTATATCTGGGCATCCTCCTAGACAGTAAAGGATCCTTCACATCTCACCTGGGTTCGATAAACATCAGAGGTTCTAGCTTAATGTATGCTCTTTAAGTTGTCGCCTTGAAACTACGAGGACCAAGCCTTGACCCCCTTCTCCAGGTGATGAAAGCAAAGGTCATCCCCGCACTAACCCATAGGAGTGAAATTACCCTGAGCTGGGAGGCTAGGACAGTAGACAAACTGATTACCTGACTTTACAAAGCTGTTCTCCACCTTCCAAAGGGAGAATCACCAGCGCAAGTGAGACTCAAGTACAGCATTACAAAACAGCACTGGGCCAGGGGCTGCTGTTTCCTTAACTTCTGCCACAGGCTCAGTTTTACACCAGTAGATTCCATGCATGGCCAAATCTGGTGCGAATTTGAGGGCACCGGTCCAACATCGTCATTCAGGCAACATCTTGATAACAAACTGTCTGAATTCTCATTGACTGTGGCTTGGAGCAAACATCTTTCTCATCAGGTTTTCAAGAAACTAACATCTACGGTAAAAAAAACTGTCACTAAGTAAGTGCTCTAAGGCATGGTCAGTTATCAATTCCTATTTCTCCAGCAAGCAGCAGAATTATATCACCTGTATTTACCCTTTGTGGATTAAGGCTAGACTTTTGGCATTAAGACTGGGTGAGCGGAATCTCCTGTGTGCTCATCTCTTGCATGGCGTCACTCAGTACCCCACGACACAAGATGGCATCTTTGTGGCCAAGGAAAAGAAACTCTAATCCACATCCTATGTATCTGCCCTTCATTGCTGCAGCAAAGGCGAATCCTTTACTCCGTCCCAACTTCATCCGACTTGAAGTTCGCACCTGCTTGCAGGCAGTTATTGCTAGCCTGAATCCTTTTAACTCATTACTACATATCAAAACTGTCAAGTTTCTCCGGATGGTTCAACCAATCAATCAATCAGTGATCTCATTAATGATGACTACTCACCCGTGAAGGTCTTAAGGTGCTTAGTGTGATGGGGGGGTCTGCGGTTCAGTCGAAGAGCCGGGTCTTGAGAATATTCCTGAATTGCGGCCGTGATAGTCATTGCCTGAGGTGCAGAGGCAGGGAGTTCCAGGTCTTTGCAGCAAGGTAAAGTAAAGTAAAGTCCACATTTGTAAAGCGCACAATCACCCGTAAGGGTCTCTAGGCGCTGGGGGCCGTCGGGAAGATTAAGCGAGCTATTGCCCAGAGTCACATGGTGCTGGGCTAACCTGCCGCCGGAGCCGGGGATCGAACCGTGATCCCCAGCTTCCAGTGTCAGTCGCCCTGGCCGCGGCGCCACAAGGTAGGAGAAGGATGATGATGATGGCCAGGGTCTATTGGGCGGAGTGGAGATGTTTGGTGGGAGTGTTGAAGGAGCTGCGGGGGTGGAGGTATGCCGGTCCGGCATTGTGGGGGGCTTTGTAGGTGTGCGTAAGAAGCTTGAAGGTGATTCTTTTGTTGACAGGTAGCCAGTGAAGGTCTCTCAGATGGCCGGTGATGTAATTACAATGTGGGATGTTCAGGATGAGTTTGGCGGAGGTGTTCTGGACGGTCTGCAGTTTCGCCGCCATCCAGAGTTTCTGGGTGGTGCCAACATAGAGTGTCTTGCTGTAGTCTAGTCTGCTGCTGACAGGCGCATGGGTGACCACTTTCCTGGACTCAGTGGAGATCCACTTGAAGATCTTATAAAGAAGGCAGAGTGTGTGGAAGCAGGAGGAGGAGACTGCATTTATTTGGTGGTTCATTGAGAATGAGGACTCTTGCGTGGTCCATGGGTGTGGGGGGGATTCTGAGAGCTGCGGGCCACCAAGAGTTGTCCTAGGCGGAGGGGGAGGAGCCCAGGATGAGGACTTCGATGTTCTTTGAATTAAGCTTGAGGCAGCTGTCCTTCATTCAGGTGGCAACTGCCTTCATCCTGTTGTGGAAGTTGCTCTTGGCGGCTGTGGGTTTGTCAGTGAGGGGGGAGAATCAGCTGGGTGCCATTGGCGTAGGAGACAATGTTGAGTCTGGGCTTCTGACGATGGCTGAAAGCGGGGCCATGTAGATGAAGAAGGTGGGGCTCAGGGAGGATCCCTGAGGCACTCCACAGCTGATCCCTGTGGGTTGTGAGTGGAACAGTGGGAAGACCCACTCTCTGCGTTCGGCCAGCGAGGAAGGAGGGCATCCATTCAGGGCCTTGTCATGGATGCCGGAGTCATGGAGTCTTGCGCAAATATCTCAGAGGTGGGAGATGATGTTGAAGGCAGCTGAGCGGTCCAGGAGAATTGGGCTGCAGTCTCGCCTCAGTCAAGGAGGGTGCGGAGGTCGTCTGTAGCGGCAAGTAGAGCAGTCTTGATGCTGTGGTTACTTCTGAAGCCCAATTGGGAGAGGTATATCATGTTGTTTGTTTCGATGAACTCAGAGAGTTGGGTGTTGATGACTTTTTCAATGAGTTTGGTTGGGAAGTGGAGCAGAGAGATGGGTCTGTAATTCTTGAGGTCCTTCCAGTCGGCTGAGGGTTTCTTCAGCAGGGGTTAAATCTCTGCGTTCTTCCAGTCTTCCGGGAAGTTTGCAGACTCGATGGAACATTGATGGTGTGGCAGAGTGCGGGTGCCGGCTATGTTGAAGATGTAGTAAGGGCAGGCATCCGAGGGGGCTCTGGAGTGGATGCTCTTCATAATCCTGAGGGTGTCGTCAGAGGTGAGTGTAGTCCAGTTGGTCAAGACCTGCTGGGGGCTGGATCCATTGGGCGTAGTGGTTGCGGGTGGGGTGGGTGAGTCTTGGGTTGCAAAGCTGTCGTAGATCTCTTTGATCTTGCGGTGGAAGAAGGTGGTGAGGTTGTCACAGAGGTCTTGAGAGGGGAGAATGTCTGCTGTCTCTGAGCTGGGTTTGGCAAATTCTTTGACCACGGTGAAGAGTTCAATCAATCAGGACATTTGTTAAGTGCGCTACATACCTGTGAGGGTGTCAAGGCGCGGGGGAGGGAAACGTGCTTGTTGGAACCGGAGGTCTCTGGTTGGCACAGGTATGCACTTGTGACAAGCAGGGACCCTCAGCTCCACGTCAGGGCGAGGGAACTACTCCTTCGAATAACCCCTGCTCAACCTCTAGGTAGTGTGGCACGAGCAGACAAGGCTAATCCTCAGGGCGATAGTAAGTTAAGCATTTATGATCACACACAGTAAACCCACTGACCCACCACAAATGGACACCAGTCGTGTAGTTGTATCAAAAATACGTATACTTTATATAAAAGATAGATTCAAGCAGGATTATCACAAGACCATGTAACGTTTAGCGATTTAAGGCCACCAGATTACAATAGGCAAGCTTAGTCTTTAAATGTTCGTTGTTCAGCAAGGTACGATGACTAGGGAAATAAGAACGTTGCGGACCCTGGATCCGATATGAACTCGGGACGGAGTTCACGTGTACCTTGCTTGTAGAAGTCCAAGGCGTTTCAGGCGCCGCTGGTGAGAGCGGACTCCGGACGAGGCCAACGGTTCTCCAGAGGATCTCTCCGGCTCAGGTCCCCCTCGAGGTGCGAGGTGGAGGAGCAGGACTGTGGAGGGTTGCGGTGATCCGGGGTCGATGCAGCTCACGGGGCGTGGCGCCGTTCAGGCCTGCGGGACGTACTACTTCTTAGCACGCCTGGTCATACTCGTGGATCTCGTCGCGTTCTACGGCAGATGGGTGCAACACCAGGCTTCCGGTACCACTGTACGGGGAAGCCTGTCTTGAGGTGCGGCACGAGTCTTGGTATGCAGGAGGGCAAAGCGAGACAGTCGGGTACGTTACGACGTACGGACCGTCCGAGGCTATGGAATGCGCTCCGTGCAGATTCCGGTGGGAGAAGATGAGAGGTGCACAACGCGCTCCATTAGCGGCGAGGTGACAGGAGAGCGGGCGGCCCGGCACTGAAGCGGAGAGTGACTCAGGGATGAGCGGGGCTCTCTAGGCGGGGCGACCAGGCTCCGAGCTGTTACGACTTGGGAGGGGGCGAAGGCACCCGAGTCACAACTCCGGCGAGGGAATAAGAACTAAGGCCTAACAGCAGACGGGCACAAGCAGATAGAACCCAATGGTCCTGGGGTTCCGTTCAGGGGGCAAGCTCTCGATCAAGCCATTGGAGATAGTTTCAGGCACAAGTCTACAAAGTCCTTTCTGGTCCTTTCCTCTCCGTTCTCAGCAAGGCACCACTGCAGGCCAGTCTTACAGGATTCAGACCGGTTTCCGTCCTTAAGCTTCTCTTGGTCCTTCTAGTCAGGCAGAGGTTTGTCGTGGTCAAAACTGGATCTGATTTGTAAGGAGCGGAGCTCCTATATTTATACTGCGATTCTTTTGTCTTTGCAGGCCAGGGGGCCTGAGCCTAGTTCAACCCGGTTTTGGAGTACTCTGTTTATAGGAAGCTGCCGTCTTCTTTCAGAGTGCAGGGCAGAGACATCAGACACTCCGCAGGAGGTGGAGCCAGCATTGTGGTGGTGGAGCACAACCCTACTCAGAGTCAAGGACTACTCCGCCCACCCATCCTGGTGTAAGCACCCTATTCACCACCTGGGGGTCCCAACTGTCCCCGGGAATCTCCCAGCCCTGTCACTCACACAAACCCAGACAACAGATACACATCCTGGCAGAGGCGGGCTAAATAGTTAGGCGCGCAAAGGCTATCTTTCTAAAAGTAGCATTTGCAAACACAGGATATTAAATAAAACCTTACTAAAGGAAGTATTTTATTATTCTGAGTTCAGGCATACTAAACTCGACATGCTACCGTGTTCCCTGAGCCTGCCGGGACTATAGCGTGTAATAGTTCCGACAGCTCATCTTGGCCTAAGAGAACCGGTAGCCCTTCCATAGTGAAGAACGAAAAGGGCGGTAATTCACTATGAGGACATGCTACACTCCAGGCTTGTCCTACCTTACGCTTCAATGCACCCTGCCCGTAGGCCTACCATAGGGGTGACTGATATGGAGGTTAGGGAAGGTTCAGGGACTGGCAAGTGTGGGCACTTGTGCAGTCAGCGTGACAGTACGAGACTGTACGCGGGGTCTGCAATGGCGGACCCGAGTCATATCTTACGAGGCCGCTTCTGTGGGTGGCGCAACCAGCGCCACTAGCTAGCATTTGTATCTACAAGCCCCGGCACTCCTCGTGCACTTTACTAGGGACTGACAGTAACCCAAATAAGCCAATCGTGGAAATCAATTACACATACACTTTACATTGGGAGCACTTGCACTGCGGCACGGATCGAACACCAGCAAAACATCTGAGGCACATCAGCAAAAAGTGGAAGGGAGACTCACGCCAAGGTGCCAGGTCTAACATGTGCCCCCTCCAGCTGAAATGTGGGGAGAACTACCCTTGCCCAGGGAGTTCCTCATCACTAAGGCGGAAAAACCTTGACAGACCGTCAGCATTGGCGTGGTCTATGCCAGGGCGGTGTTCCACCGTAAAGTCCATACTCTGTAGAGAAATGGACCACCTCAACAGTTTCGGGTTCTCACCCCTCATTTGCATCAACCATCTGAGGGGCCTGTGGTATGTCTGAACTCGGAAGTGAGACCCAAACAAGTAGGGTCTTAGCTTCTTCAGGGCCCAGACCACAGCAAAAGCTTCTCGCTCAATCGCACTCCACTTCTGTTCCCGTGGAAGTAACCTCCGACTGATGAAGGCCTCAGTCATCTGTGAGAGGACAGCCCCAATCCCATGCTCTGAAGCGTCTGTCTGCACTAAGAACTCTTTGGAGAAATCAGGAGCCAGGAGCACGGGCGCCGTGCACATGGCCGTCTTCAGGGTGTCGAATGCTACCTGACAGGCGTCAGTCCAGATCACTTTC
Source organism: Lissotriton helveticus (assembly GCF_964261635.1). Taxonomy (NCBI): domain Eukaryota; kingdom Metazoa; phylum Chordata; class Amphibia; order Caudata; family Salamandridae; genus Lissotriton; species Lissotriton helveticus. The sequence continues at coordinate 513,690,116 of NC_136070.1, forward strand.
CGGGGCTGCTTCTTCGAAGTCAGCTCGGTCAAGGGGGTAACGATGGTGCTGTATCCCTTGACGAACCTCCTGTAATACCCGGTGAGTCCGAGGAAGGCCCTCACCTCCGTTTGGGTCTTGGGGGCTTCCCAAGCCAGGATGGTCTGAATTTTGGGTTGAAGGGGCGCCACCTGGCCGCCCCCAACTTGGTGTCCCAAATACACCACCGAACCCTGCCCGATCTGACACTTGCTTGCCTTGATCGTGAGGCCTGCCTTGCGCAGAGCCGCCAACACTTCCCACAGGTGGTGCAAGTGTTCTTCCCACGTACTGCTGAACACTGCGATATCGTCCAGGTTGGCGGCACTGAACGCGTCGAGTCCAACCAACACCCGGTTGACCAACCTCTGGAAGGTGGCAGGGGTGTTTTTCATCCCGAAGGGCATAACCCAGAATTGGTAGTGCCCATCTGGGGTTGAAAACGCTGACCTCTCTAGGGCCCCGTCAGTTAAGGCGATCTGCCAGTACCCAGACGTTAAGTCAAACGTACTGAGGTACCGGGCAGCACCCAACCGATCGATGAGCTCATCAGCTCTGGGGATGGGGTGCGCGTCAGTCTTCGTGACCGAATTGAGTCCTCGATAGTCCACACAGAACCGTAGTTCGGGTGTGACTCCCTGCGTCGTAGCCTTCGGGACCAAGACCACTGGGCTGGCCCAAGGACTGCTGGAGGACTCAATCACCCCAAGAGCAAACATCTTTGAGACTTCCTCTTTGATGCAGGCTCATACCCTGTCACTCACACGGTAAGCCTTGTGCTTCACCGGCAAGCTGTCTCCCGTGTCCACATCATGGACGCACCAATCTGTGACACCCGGAACCAGGGAGAACAAGTCAGAGAATTGCCCCAGCAGCTGGCGGCAATCACTCTGCTGCTCAGGGGTCAAGGAGGGTGAGAGGTTAACTCCATCCGCTGACCCGTCTCGCTCGGAGTCCACCAAGAGGTCCGGAAGAGGCTCGGTCTCCTCCTCCATTCCATCATCAGTTGCCAACAGCATGCCCACTTCGGACCTCTCCAAGTGGGGCTTAAGGCGGTTAACATGTAGGACCCTCAAAGGGTTCCTGGGAGCTTGCAAGTTCACCAGGTAGGTGACAGGACTCTTGCGCTCCACAACCTCAAATGGACCCGTCCACTTATCCTGAAGTGCACAGGGCTCCACTGGGGCCAAGACCCACACCTTTTGTCCAGGCTGAAGCTCCACCAGAGTGGCATTCTGGTCGTACCACAGCTTCATCTCTTCCTGGCTGGCTTCCAGGTTTGCCTCAGCAAGTTTCCTGAATCGCCTGGTCTGGTTTCGGAAGGCCAGCATGTAGCTATATACATTCTGGGGAGGTTTCCTGGGAGATTGCTCCCAGCCTTCCCGAACCAGACTCCGAGGTCCTCGGACCGGGTGACCGTACAGAAGCTCGAAGGGACTGAACCCGAGCGACTTCTGCGGCACCTCTCGGTACGCAAACAGTAGGCATGGCAAGAGGACGTCCCACTTACGCCTCATTGGTCCTTCTAGGCCCATGATCATGCCTTTCAAGGTTCGGTTGAATCTTTCAACCAACCCGTTTCCTTGGGGATGGTAAGGGGTGGTGAACTTGTACGTTACACCACACTCTTGCCAAAGGGACTTCATATATTTCGATATGAAATTGGTATCTCTGTCAGACACCACCTCTAGAGGGAATCCTACTCGAGAGAAAATTCCCATCAGCGCTCGTCCCACCATGGGGGCCGTCACTGTCCTCAGAGGGATGGCTTCAGGGTACCGGGTGGCATGGTCCACCAAGACCAAGATGAACCTGTTGCCCATGGCTGTCTTGGGGTCCAGAGGCCCCACAATGTCAATTCCCACTCGTTGGAATGGGGTACTGACGACGGGGAATGGTTGGAGGGGAGCCTTGTTCTTCCCTCCACACTTACCACCGGCTTGGCAAGTTGGGCAGGTCCTACAGTGAGCATCTGAGCTCCTGTGCATCTGGGGCCAGTAAAAGTGGGCGACAAGCCTGTCATAGGTCTTGTCCATCCCCAGATGTCCTGCTAACGGCACATCGTGAGCCAAACCCAGTAGGAAGGCTCTGAACTTCTGAGGTACCACCAGCACACGGGCTGACCGAGGTTCAGCAGCCTTAGGCTCTGAATACAGGAGATCGTTCTCCCAGTAGATCAAGTGTTTTCCGGACTGAACACCATTGGCCTGGTCTGCAGCCTGCTGCCGCATCCCCACGAGAGAAGGGCACTCTCTCTGCTCCTTGCAGAATTCCTCCATGGAGAGACCCCCTTCCTGCTGCCAATGGGTCAGCTCAGGTAGGTCTCCCAGTTCGGCGATCTGTTCCCCGGTAGGCTCCAGGGCATCCCCCTCGAGGTCTGCTTCCTCCTGGGCCGTGGGACCTTCAGGAGCCGGCTGTCCGCGCCCCCTGCGGCTGCTCTACAAACAAGGTACACGTCAACTCCGTCCCGAGTTCATATCGGATCCAGGGTCCGCAATGTTCTTATTTCCCTGTCATCGTACCTTGCTGAACAACGAACATTTAAAGACTAAGCTTGCCTATTGTAATCTGGTGGCCTCAAATCGCTAAACGTTACATGGTCTTGTGATAATCCTGCTTGAATCTATCTTTTATATAAAGTATACGTATTTTTGATACAACTACATGACTGGTGTCCATTTGTGGTGGGTCAGTGGGTTTACTGTGTGTGATCATAAATGCTTAACTTACTATCGCCCTGAGGATTAGCCTTGTCTGCTCGCGCCACACTACCTAGAGGGTGAGCAGGGGTTATTCGAAGGAGTAGTTCCCTCGCCCTGACGTGGAGCTGAGGGTCCCTGCTGTCATGGTTCACCTCGACCCCCGGAGTAGGGATGTCAGGGGTTAATTGTTTTCTTAAAACCCACCCCTGTCCCGTGCACCTGCACCTCAATAGTAATGATTGTTTGATGTTAGTTTCATTAAGGTAATGTTTTAACATTGAACATTCAGTATGTTACATTAGAGATTTGCTTATTGTGAATGCTTATTTAACCTTTCCTTCCTTAGACCCTGAGTCGCTTTAGGCTCACAAGAGGGGAGCTTTAACTTCCAAGAGCCACGTTCAGCTCTCGGAGTTGCAGCCGCTGCCGCTTGTGTGCGCACAAGGGAAAGACGCTCGGTTTCTGAAAGCCGCGTTCGGCTTTCAGAGTTGCAGATGCGTGCGTGCGCACGTAATTTTGGGTGCGGTTTCCTATTTAAACCGCACCCAAGTTTCTCGAAGCGCTTTGCCTCCTGCCCGCATACCTGAAGGATCGCGCTTCCTGTCTCATCGCGTCTTCAGGGATTTCGACGCCAGCCACTCCCTGAGTCATCGGACATCAGTAGGCTATCCGAGGAGCAACGCCTGAAAGAGGAAACAGACACTAGTTAAGTACTTTCTGCTTCTTCTATTTTTTTGGCGCCCAACGCAAGAAAGACCGAGCAAGGACTAGCGAACTCGATTTTAGAAACTTGTTCTCAGAGACTATTTCAAACTTAATGCAGACATTTCAGGAAGCAAGACAACTTTCATTTTATGTTACCCTTGAGAATTAACCTGCTATTTCATTCTGATTGTGGTTCTAGTTTGTAAACATTACAAGAAGTGAATATTGTAATGTGATGCCCTAATTTGGTATTGAGAAATCAATGTATATTAATATGCTCTAGATTTTGGGGAGTTTATTGGAAGAGTGTAGGAGCATCTTTTATGTGCTGCAACAGGTTTTGAACACAAGAGATTAAAGATTCGCTTCTTCTACAACAATCTTTCAAAAAGTCAAGTAAGTTCGAGTCTAGAAGGGGAATTTAGATAAAACGAGTTATAGATCACTAGTAATATCCCTTTTTGTTCTATTTAGTTCCTGGGAGCGTGACGTCAACGCATCTTCAAGGAACTTCTTCTACTTCACTTCACGACTCCACGACTTCCACTCAATCTACAACAAGAAATACTGGACGAAGGACAGTTTGCACTGATCGCAGGTAGGATACTAGAACGTGAGGGTGGAAAGGGACTAAGCGCTTTAGGGCAAAGGGAGGGAACTAGGGGCCAAGATACCTAATCAAGAACCCATGGTAAAATAACGCTTACTCATTGTTCTACAGGTCGACAGCAGAACCCCTCCTTCATCTCATCACGTCCAGTACCGGCCCTCCTCCCTTAAGTCTAGGTTTATTCTTAGCTGTGTAATTTGAAAACAGTTAGTTTATAGTTAGATTTCTGGGAAGTTGGTCCCTTGCGTCTCTGCGAAAACTTCTACGTCGTTCAAGATCTTCAGTCTCAGCTCAAGGTAAGGAACGACGTAGTTTTGGCTTTTGACAGAAGGCAAAGCCCACGAACATATTTTCGCCCAGACGCAATGGACCAAGTAACCTTGCAGGATATAGCAGCCATTTTGAAGGATCTTCGAGATGAGAACACATCTTTACGTAGGGATATGTCAGCTTTACAGGATTCTATTCAACGGAAGCCCATTTTGTCACCTGCAACCTTTCAGAGCTCTACTTCCGAGTCCGGAACCTCCACTCAAATTCAGGTAGTCACCCCGGTGCCCACTCCTTTAGCACCTCCAGAAAGGTTTTCAGGAGATTGTAATAAATTTTCGATATTTTTGCAACAGTGTCATCTACATTTTATGGCAAAGAAAACGGCCTTTCCAGATGATTCTTCCAAGATAGCTTTCATGTTATCTTATTTTGGAGGAGATGCTGCCCTTTGGTCTATTCCCTTTGTAGAGAGCGATGACCCGATTCTCTACAATTTGGCTAATTTTGAGCGAGCCTTAAAAAAGATATTCGCAAAACACGTTTTTGTTCAATCCGCTGATAACGAGTTGTTAGGTTTGAAACAAGGATCTTCAGATTTACTCCATTATATTTCTCAGTTTAATCGCTTAGTTCTTGAGGCCAAATGGCCTTATGATAAAAGGGTTTCTATCTTTTACAGAGGCTTGAGGGACGAGCTAAAAGATATGGTGACACAAATTCTGGAACCTCCTGATGATATAACTGATTTCATAGATTTAGTGGTTAAACTGAATAACCGTTTAATCGAAAGAAAGGGAGAAAAAGGAAAGAGCGACAACAAATTGTTATTCGTCAAGGAAAGAGGTTCTACGCCTCGTGAGGTCTCTTCTAGAGTTGAGGCGGCGGAACCTATGCAAATAGGAACAGTTAGGGGTCCCCTATCTAAGGAAGAAAAAGAAAAGAGGCGAAAGATGAATCAATGCCTATATTGTGGGAAAACAGGTCATTTTGTTAAAGATTGCCCTACTCGTCCCATTAAAAGTAAGACTAAAACCTCTGATATAGCGGCAGTTCAACAGCCTTCGGAAAACTAGAAAGCTCGGCTAATGAAGAGGTCAGTTTGTCGAGTACTGTTTCTAATTTGGCCTCTATTGCTCCACCATCCAGTTGTAAGCACTTCTGTATCCTTGTAGAATTAAAGAGTTTATTTTCCCCATCTCCTGGAAAAAGAGTTGAAGCAGTCATAGATTCAGGAGCAACAGGAAATTTTATAGACTCTCATTTCTTCTCCCAGTTAGGTTTCAAATCCGTCCTAAAGGATCATCCAGAGATAGTGAGAGCAGTAGATGGGAAAGAGTTAACGTCCGGGCCCATCAGTAGACAATCCGAGGTTTTAGAAATGGATTGTTCACCGATCCATAGAGAAAGAATAACTTTTGACTTAATCGATGCACCTCAATTCAGACTAATATTGGGAATTCCTTGGTTGGTTTCACACAATCCTCAGATAGACTGGGAATCCAAGACTTTGACTTTTAAGTCCTCTCTTTGCCAAGATCAATGTTTTCTTTTAAAAAAGAATGAGGATGTAATTCAAGGACATGACTTTTGTACAGAATCTACTAGTGTTTTAATGTTTGAAGGAGTTCCTTCTGTTTATTCAGACCTCTCCGACGTCTTTGATAAAAAGAAAGCTAACACACTTCCTCCTCACAGGGATTTTGATTGCAGGATAGACCTAGTTCCCGGAGCAACCTTGCCCTGTAGCAGAATTTACGCATTAACAGAGAAAGAAAATCTACACCTTAGGGAGTACCTAGATGAATTCTTGGCTAACGGGTTCATCCGGCATTCCAAGTCGCCGGTGTCTTCTGCTCTCTTTTTTATTCCTAAAAAAGGGGGGGAATTGCGCTCGTGCATCGATTACAGGGCTCTGAATAACGTGACCATAAAGAACAGGTACCCTTTACCTCTGATTCCAACGTTATTAGATCAAGTTAAAAAGGCCACTATTTATACTAAATTGGACTTACGCGGGGCTTATCATCTTGTTAGAGTCAGAAAAGGCGACGAATGGAAGACTGCATTCAGAACCAAATTCGGCCTTTTCGAATATCAAGTAATGCCTTTCGGACTTTGTAATGCCCCTGCTGCCTTCCAATTTTTTATAAATGAAGTTTTACACGAGTTCTTAGATGTATGTTGCGTTGTCTACATAGATGACATCTTGATTTTTTCCAACTCTGAAAGAGAACATGTACAGCAGGTTCGGGCTATTCTTCAAAAATTGCTTTCCAACTCTTTATTCGTAAAACTGGAGAAAAGTCTATTTCACGTTTCAAGAGTGGATTTTCTAGGATATATCATCAGCCCTAACGGTATTGAAATGGACCCCAAGAAGGTGGAAGCTGTAAATTCTTGGCCTAGCCCTTCTTCTGTGAAACAGGTTCAGAGTTTTTTGGGGTTTGCAAATTTCTACCGCCGTTTCATCCAAGATTTCTCCCAGATCATTACTCCCATTACCAAATTGTTGCGTAAAGGAGCAAGATTCGTCTGGACAGACCAGGCAGAATTGGCCTTCTTAGAATTGAAGAAAAGATTTACCACAGCCCCCATCTTGAGCCACCCAGACCCCAGTCAGCCTTTTATCGTTGAAGCTGATGCCTCGCAGTTGGCGCTTGGGGGAATCCTATCTCAAAGAAATACTGACACAGGCCAAATGCATCCCATAGCCTTCTACTCTAGGAAGCTCTCCGAAGCTGAATTGAACTATGCCATAGCCGATAAAGAACTTTTAGCAATAAAAGCAGTTTTTGAAGAATGGCGTCATTACCTGCTCGGTGCTCGACACCCAGTCACAATATACACAGATCATAGGAATCTTCAAGCATTAAGATCTGTAAAGGCTTTATCCGCTAGACAGTTGAGGTGGTCTATGTTCTTTAATGATTATAATTTCGTGATCACGTACCGTCCTGGAAAAGAAAATTTGAAAGCTGATGCCTTATCTAGAATTGGGTACAATTTATCTGAACAAACTGAATCTTCCCACGAAAGTCAACCAGTTATTCCAATCTCTCGCTTTCAAGCTGGTTTATCCTGTTATCCTGTGATTTCTGATATCAAAAGAGAACTAACCTCTAAAGGACTTGACGAGTGGAAAAAGAAGTACCCTCTTCTTCAGCAAAGAGATGATTTGATTTTTATGCAAGATCTCGTTTTTGTACCCACTGTAAAGATCAGGGAAGAGATATTTCATTTCCACCATGACACTTCTTTGACTGCTCATCCTAGTGCGATGAAGACATACGAATTAATCAAAAGAACTTTCTGGTGGCCTTCCATGTTTAAGGATGTACAAGCTTTTGTTGAAACTTGTAGTGTTTGTATTCAAAACAAACCCTTACATCAAGCTCCAAGTGGTCTGTTAACTCCACTCCCAATTCCACCCCAACCTTGGCACACAATTTCTTTGGATTTTATTGTGGAACTTCCTATTACCAGAAAAGGTTATTCTACTATCCTGACTATAGTTGACCAGTTTTCACGTATGGCTCATTTTGTTCCCTTAAAGAAATTACCTACAGCTTTGGAATTAGCTCATCTGGTAATGACAAATGTAATTCGATTACATGGTATTCCTTCGGTAGTTATTTCCGATAGAGGGTCTCAGTTTATTTCCCGAGTTTGGCAGAATTTGAGTACTCTTTTAAACATGGAAGTCCGCCTGTCTTCAAGTTACCATCCTCAAACGGATGGTTTAACTGAATGCACCAATCAAACCATTGAACAGTTTATTCGCTGTATGTTAACAAGTGCAGAGGAAGAATGGTCAGAATTAATCAGTCAATTGGAATTTGCTTACAATAACGTAAATCATACTTCTCTAGGAATGTCCCCATTCTTTTGTAATTATGGTTACCATCCCAAAAATTTCCCTGAGGAGATAAAGACACTAGATACTGTACCAGCTATTACAAGTTATGTTTCTAAACTATCATCTATCCAAGAACAAGCAGCGTTCAAGCTTGCACAAGCTAAAGAAACTCAGAAAAGATCTGCAGACAAACACAGAACCGTACAACCATCTTATTCTTCTGGAGATAAGGTTTGGTTAAGCACCAAACATCTGAGAATTAAGGGAAATCGCAAATTTAACCCAAGATTTATCGGCCCTTTTGTAATTGAAAAGGTTATAAATCCCGTATGTGTCAGATTAACTCTTCCCTCAAAATACAGAATCCATCCTGTGTTTCATGTGTCTTTGGTCAAACCCTTTCATCCAAAGACTCGAATTATCCAGCCCCCATCTTCTTTAACTATAGATGGAGACTCCGAATTCGAGGTAAAATCAATCTTAGATTCCAAGAGAATTCGAGGGAAATTGTTTTATCTGGTTGATTGGAAGGGATACGGTCCTGAGGAAAGATCATGGGAACCTTTGGAGAATCTGAAAAATGCTCCTAGATTAGTAAAATCATTCCATGCTCGTCATCCCGATAAACCAAAACCCATCCTACCCGTTTTGGGGGGGATCTTGAGGAGGGAGTACTGTCATGGTTCACCTCGACCCCCGGAGTAGGGATGTCAGGGGTTAATTGTTTTCTTAAAACCCACCCCTGTCCCGTGCACCTGCACCTCAATAGTAATGATTGTTTGATGTTAGTTTCATTAAGGTAATGTTTTAACATTGAACATTCAGTATGTTACATTAGAGATTTGCTTATTGTGAATGCTTATTTAACCTTTCCTTCCTTAGACCCTGAGTCGCTTTAGGCTCACAAGAGGGGAGCTTTAACTTCCAAGAGCCACGTTCAGCTCTCGGAGTTGCAGCCGCTGCCGCTTGTGTGCGCACAAGGGAAAGACGCTCGGTTTCTGAAAGCCGCGTTCGGCTTTCAGAGTTGCAGATGCGTGCGTGCGCACGTAATTTTGGGTGCGGTTTCCTATTTAAACCGCACCCAAGTTTCTCGAAGCGCTTTGCCTCCTGCCCGCATACCTGAAGGATCGCGCTTCCTGTCTCATCGCGTCTTCAGGGATTTCGACGCCAGCCACTCCCTGAGTCATCGGACATCAGTAGGCTATCCGAGGAGCAACGCCTGAAAGAGGAAACAGACACTAGTTAAGTACTTTCTGCTTCTTCTATTTTTTTGGCGCCCAACGCAAGAAAGACCGAGCAAGGACTAGCGAACTCGATTTTAGAAACTTGTTCTCAGAGACTATTTCAAACTTAATGCAGACATTTCAGGAAGCAAGACAACTTTCATTTTATGTTACCCTTGAGAATTAACCTGCTATTTCATTCTGATTGTGGTTCTAGTTTGTAAACATTACAAGAAGTGAATATTGTAATGTGATGCCCTAATTTGGTATTGAGAAATCAATGTATATTAATATGCTCTAGATTTTGGGGAGTTTATTGGAAGAGTGTAGGAGCATCTTTTATGTGTTGCAACAGGTTTTGAACACAAGAGATTAAAGATTCGCTTCTTCTACAACAATCTTTCAAAAAGTCAAGTAAGTTCGAGTCTAGAAGGGGAATTTAGATAAAACGAGTTATAGATCACTAGTAATATCCCCTTTTGTTCTATTTAGTTCCTGGGAGCGTGACGTCAACGCATCTTCAAGGAACTTCTTCTACTTCACTTCACGACTCCACGACTTCCACTCAATCTACAACAAGAAATACTGGACGAAGGACAGTTTGCACTGATCGCAGGTAGGATACTAGAACGTGAGGGTGGAAAGGGACTAAGCGCTTTAGGGCAAAGGGAGGGAACTAGGGGCCAAGATACCTAATCAAGAACCCATGGTAAAATAACGCTTACTCATTGTTCTACAGGTCGACAGCAGAACCCCTCCTTCATCTCATCACGTCCAGTACCGGCCCTCCTCCCTTAAGTCTAGGTTTATTCTTAGCTGTGTAATTTGAAAACAGTTAGTTTATAGTTAGATTTCTGGGAAGTTGGTCCCTTGCGTCTCTGCGAAAACTTCTACGTCGTTCAAGATCTTCAGTCTCAGCTCAAGGTAAGGAACGACGTAGTTTTGGCTTTTGACACCTGCTTGTCACTAGTGCATACCTGTGCCAACCAGAGACCTCCGTTTCCAACAGTGCTGCTACTGATCGAAAAGAGCCAGGTCTTGAGAAGGCTGCTGAAGGCCAGGAGATCTTGGGTCTGGCATAAGTTGGTGGGGAGGGTGTTCCAGTTCTTGGCTGCGAGGTGGAGAAGGATCTGTCGCCGGTGGTTGTTCTTCAGATGCGCGGGACTGTGGCGAGGGCAAGGCCGGCGGAGCGGAGCTTGCGGGTAGGGGCGTAGAAGCGGAGTCATCTGTTGAAGGTACGCTGGGCCAGCGTTGAGGAGGTCCTTGTGTGCGTGGATGAGGAGCTTGAAGGTTATCCTCTTGTTGACGGGGAGCCAGTGTAGGTCTCTGAGGTGGGGTGTAATGTGGCTGCGGCGGGGGATGTCAAGGCTCAGTCGTGCTGAGGCATTCTGGATGCGTTGTAGCTGTCTCAGGAGCTTGTTGATGTTCCTGCGTAGAGGGCGTTTCCATAGTCCAGCCTACTGGAGACGAGGGCCTGGGTGACTGTTCTTCTTGTTTCGGTGGGGATCCACTTGAAGATCCTGCAGAGCATTCGTAAGGTGTTGAAGCAGGATGAGGCGATGGCGTTGACCTGATTAGTCATAGAGAGGGTGGAGTCGAGGATGACCCCCAGGATGCGGCGTGGTCAGTGGGTGTCGGGGCTGTTCCCAGTGATGTCGGCCACCAGGAGTCGTCCCAGGCTGAAGGGGTGGAGTCGAGGATGAGGACCTCCGTCTTGTCCGAGTTCAGCTTCAGTCGGCTGTTCCTCATCCATTCAGCGACGGCCTTCATTCCTTCGTGGAGGTTGGTTTTGGCGGTGTGAGGGTCTTTGCTGTTGAGTGTGTTGGCACATTCCTTTATGGCTGCTTTCTTTATTGTTCTGATGAGGTTGTGGTGTGTGGTGTGTGGTGTCTGTGGTTTTAAAAGCTGCATGGTCTACCATGATCTTGCTGCTCCTCCATCTTTTCTCGAGTAGTCTGCATGTGCACCAGGACTTTTGGAGGGCAGGGGACAACCAGCTGGCTTTCTTGGAGAGCTGCTTGACTGAGGCTTTCCTGAGGGGAGCTAGTGTGTTGGTGCAGTCTGAGATCCAGTGGTGGAGTTTGCGTACTGAGGTGTTGGTGTCCGTACAGGTCTGTGGTGGGGTCTTACTGAGGGAGGTGGTGAACCGAGCTTCTGGGAGGACTGCTGTGGGCATGGTGGTGTATGGTGGGTTTGGTGAAGTAGTGGACGCAGTGGTGGTCGGTCCAGTGTGGCTCGGAGATGTGGCTAACTGAGGTGTTGCTTGCGGAGAAGATGGGGTCGAGCATGTGTCCGGGTGAGTGTGTTGGCGCAGTCTGAGATCCAGTGGTGGAGGTTGCGTACTGAGGTGTTGGTGTCCGTACATGTCTGTGGTGGGGTCTTACTGAGGGAGGTGGTGAACCGAGCTTCTGGGAGGACTGCTGTGGCATGGTGGTGTATGGTGGGTTTGGTGAAGGAGAATTGGACGCAGTGGTGGTCGGTCCAGTGTGGCTCGGAGATGTGGCTAACTGAGATGTTGCTTGCGGAGAAGATGGGGTCCAGCATGTGTCCTGGTAAGTGTGTTGGCGTTGTGAGCAGTTATTTGAGTCTGATGGTGGTGAGGTTCTGCAGTAGGGATGAGGTATTGTGGTCTTCGAGGTTGTCCAGGTGGGAATTGAAGTTGCTGAGGAGGATGTAGTCCACTGAGGCGAGAGCTTAGTGAGCTGTGAAGTCGATTATGGCTAGGCTAAAGGGTGGGCGGGGTCCGGGAGATCTGTAGACAAGGGTGCCATGGAGGATGGTGTTCAAATTGGTCTGGATCTAGAAGTGGGGGTGCTCCATGTCGGGTAAGTGGTCGTCAGACTTGTTTATGAGGAGGACGGTGTCTTTGTGTACGATGGTTATGCCTTCGCCCGGATAGTTGACACGGTCCTTGTGGATGATTTTGTGTTCGTCTGGGTTGCGATGCCCAGGACTGAGCTGGAGTTCATCCAGGTTTCTGTAAGGAAGGTGACATAGGGGAGATGGAGTCAAGCAGGTCCCAGATCTGCATGGCGTGTCTTTTGAGGGAGCAGTTGTTTGGGAGGATGCATCTGAGGTGGTCGGGTCCGGGTCTTGAGGGTAAAAAGGCACAAATAAGGAGAAAAGAGAGAAAGTGACAAGAAAACAGAAATAGAAAAAAGGAAGGTGAAAAAGATAGCGCCGAGGAGCAAAAAAGGCATAAAGCTGGAAAAAAGCGCCGGCAGAGGGGGGTGGGGGGGGGATGAGCAGTGGTAAGGGAAAGGAAAAAAAGACGTGTTAGACCTGGCTTTTCAGCAGGTTTATCCCCAGTCGTTTTACTTTTTGGCCTCTTGTTTATGACCTGTTTTTGTTGGTTTTATGATTCTGGGCACTTTACCATCACTGATCAGGGCTAAAGTGCACATAATTTCCCTGTAAATTGAGTTTATGGATCAGCGTTGTCATGATTGGCTTATTTGATTTGCTACTAAGTCCCCTAGTACAGTGCACTGTGTCACCCCAGGGCCGGTATATCAAATGCTGCTAGTGGGCCTGCAGCACCTATTGTGTCACCCACACAAGCAGCCTTTTAAAGGGTACTCAGACCAGCCACTGTCGTGTCTGTGTGAAGTTTTTACTGGCATGTTGACCTGGCAAGTGCAAGGTGTCTCTTTTTTATAAAACAGATATCACATACCGTCCACACCTAATAGAAGGAAGGTGCCTCACTCCCAACATCACTTTTGCGCAGTCATCAAAAAGGTTATGGTGGAAGGTGGCTATTAACATCTCCTTGTGGGTAAGACATTTTTAGAGATAATAGGAGAATGGTTAAAATGGACCTAGAGTAAATAGGGAGTTGGTATCGCGCTGAATAGCTGCAGCAAAAACGGTAAATGATTATAGCGGTTATGCTGTCCCCACTCTTTTAGAAATGAGAAATAAAGTGAAGAAATGAACACATATACAGCTAATAGACGAAAAATAGATAACTAATGGTTTTTTGTTTAACAGACACTCTAATATATAAACGATAGATAAGAGATTGGAATGACAAGCAAGCATAATGAATTCTTAATCTTGTCCAATAATAATAAGCTTCCAAGTGTTACGTTACTCTTGTAGATGGAAATGTACCTTTTTCTTCCCCTCTCTTAAGAAAATGTTCACTTATCTGGTTCTGCTGGAATATGTATATAGGAATGTTACCACTACCAAAATGAATGCACTCTGTGGTTTCTGCGATTCTGTACTATCATTCACATGCAAACACAAGTCTGGCTAAGAAAATGAATCCTAATTGACGTTTTTTAGAGTTAACGCATGATACTCTTAACTGAATACAAAAATAGGCAATGGACTGTTGTTGTTATTTGTTGGTCACCGTTGGTTAGTCAAAACAAAAGTTGCTGATTTTAACCTGTAAAGCTGTGGCCATACATGTATCTAAAATTCTGTTTCATTCTGTCTAGAAAAAAGTGGCTGCAAATTCTAAAGTCCTGATGAAGATAAAAGATTTGTCGAAACGCGTTGACACAGCCCAAGTCTATCAATATTTGGAGAAATATTTTTAAACGAAAAGATTAATTTTTAATCATTTTTTCTCTCTTTGGTTTTAATAATGTATCATGGAATTGTCATTCATAATTAATGTATCAAATATTCTATTGTATACATCATATACACACAGTGATATTTACTAACCCTTTTTTTTAAAAATCGAGATTAAAAAATATGTTTTTGATATCATAACAGTCTATTGTACTAATTGTTGTTTTATTCCTTGTTTATTTATCATATGTTGTTCACAAAATGTGTTGCGAATTAGCCAGTTTCTTGTAGCTAAAGTCTGCCTGGGTGTATACTTTCTCAAAAAACTATTGTTTCCCTGACCCAGGAGTCGATCCTTAACAGGGGGTCCCTGATACTTACCCAAGACCTGGCAAGTGCACCCACTTGCCAGGCCATAACCTTCCCTTTTATTGCATGTGAGTCACACCTATGGTAGGCCCAAGGTACCCCTGTGGGCAGGGTACAGTGTATGTGAAAGGTAGGACATGTACTGGTGTGTGAGACATGTGGACATGTACTGGTGTGTGAGACATGTCCTGATAGTGAAATACAGTTTATTTTGATTTGCGCTATAGGAAGGCTATCCGTCCCATAGGATAGAATGGGAGTTTATTTATAACATCTTATAAATATAACTTCACGTTAGGGCAAGGTAGGAAGATGGAGTTTACAAGTTCGATACCCAGATTGACCTGATGAATATAATCGCCTCATATATCGTAGGAATTAATACAAAATTGGAAATGCTAGCGGATCTGACTATTAAGGAGCAAGAAATAAACGCAGTAGTAGGCAAAGATTGTGTATGTGGCCCAATAATCGATAAGCTAAGCAATGTTCCAACGATTTTAACAAGCATTCTAAATGAAAGGAAAAAGATCAACGATGGAGGGGAAACAAACAAATCGTATAAGTAAGACTTCAAAACTAAACCTACAAAGTTCTATTACTGGTTACACAAATGTACCAATCATGGCTGAAACATCAATGATCTCTACTAAAGCCGAAAGTCTCAATAATAATAACAGTAATTCCGGGAAGGATCAACCTAAGATGAGCATCGATGGGATAAGAATCATAGACAAAAACGTGGCCCAGGCAAATGCTGAGCAGGCCTTACAAGATGGGCAAGGCAAAACAGAGATATGCCGGCAAACCAAGAGACAGAGAAAAAGAGCAAGGAAATCCAGAAAGAACAATCCTAACACAATACAAGATATAAATACCAGTAGGAAATGGTTCCATATTTTCGAAACCAAAAAACTGAATACAGTTCCTGAAATGCTATGTACACAAATAGAACAAAGGTCTACAGTAGAGGAAGAGCGTCAACAAGGAGATTACACCCTGTTGACCTCATTAAGTCATAATACACAAACGGACAAATCACTTAGGGCCATATGTAGGTGACCAAATACCGGTCGGTAACGGCCGATTTCGGCCGTTACCGACCGGTATTTGGAGTTTCAGATGTAGGGGGCCAAAATATTACCGAATCTGTAAATTTACCGAATCGGTAAATTTACCGATTCTGTAAATTACAGAATCGGTAAATTTACAGATTCGGTAATATGGGATGTAGGTGGCACTGAAAACAGTGCCACAGGCCCTTAATAATTCGTTATTTACCATCAAATTCTATTTGATGGTAGATAACGAATTCCTGTGTACATGCACATCTGTGCATTTACACCTGTGCCATGTGGCACACATACACGCCCTAAGGGCATGTATGTGTGTCTCATGGCACACAAGCCTGAATTCGGGGTGCAACAGGGTGTCAAAGTGACACCCTGCCCCCCTTGTAAAATCGGTAATTTTACCGAATCGGTATTTACCAATTCGGTAATTGCCATTGGTTCCTATGGGCCTCAAGGCCCATAAGAATCAATGGCAATTACCGAATCGGTAAATACCGATTCGGTAATTACCGAATGTTACCGATTCGGTAAGTATTTGGGTAAAAATACTTACATAGCATTTACCGATTTTTAAATACCGAATCGGTAAAATTCGGTATTTACAAATCGGTAAATGCCATTTACCTACATATGGCCCTTAATATGATGCAAACAAATCAAATTAAAAACCTATGTTCATCGGAACGAACTCGCGCGAAGCGACCACCCACTATCAGGAATAATCCTGTGCAAACAATGGGCACCCCAGAGATGGAGCAAAGACACGCCCCACATGAGGTGGAAAAGAAGGAAAACTACACAATCAAAATCAATAAATCAACAGGGGATATCTCAGGAAAGAAACAAAGAGAGGTATCAGAACGGACTCAAGAGAAGCGATCATCGGATTTTAGGAGTAACGCAGTGGAAAGAAAGGGCATTACTGAGATGGAGCTAAGAAACTTCCCAAAAGAAGAGGTGTTGAAGGAAAAATTGATAATTAAAATCAATACACAAATAGGTGACAGACATGGAAGTAATCAAAGAGAGGTATCACAACTTATTCCAGTGAAGCAATCATCTGATGTTAGGAACAACCCAGTGCAAATAAAGGGCATCACTGAGAGGGAGCACACAAAATCTCTGTTAGAAGACGTACCCAAATAAAAATGTATAATCAAAATCAATAAGCGACCAGGCGATAGACGTGGATTCAGTCAAAGAGAGGTACTTCAATGCTCGGCACCTATAGTTAAACCATTGGGAAACAATCAAGAAAATATTTGGAACAAACAGATAATATTGACCCCCCACTATATCTCTCAGGGGCAACAAGATCTCCTCAATAGAGGGAACTTATTAAGACTAATAGCTGAAATTTCTACCTTAAAGCATTTGACCAATTCAGACCTGCTGTCAATTGAATTCATCGATAAAGAAGAAAATAGTAGCATGGAAAAAACACTATTGACCTGGAAAAACGAAGAAATAGTAGTACAATGACGAGACCAACATAGAGACGATATCCCTCACCTCTACTAACTGCACCAAAGAATCCAAAAGAAGAACGACAGAACGTCCCAGTATATTCAGTACTACAAAATGCTAGAGGAAAAATAAACCCCGCTAAAGATGTTACGGGGAGTTCCACCACACAGCAAGATGGTAACGAATGGAATTGGATGGCTACAGCCTTAAATGTTCGGAAAACAGAATGACTTGCCACAAAGGGCAAAAGCACCAATAATAGTATCGTAAAATTTCTATCTTAGAATATCGCTGGTGCAAAAAAGGAACTAGAGGAAGATAATGCCCCAGCATATTGGGAGTATTATGACATAATCGCCCTCCAAGAAACATGGATGATGGACAGGGTTGGATTAAGAATGAAAATTGGCCCGGGCAGTCAAAAAAAAAAAAGGCCTACATTTGCATAAACACTCCTCATATCACTACATTGGTGTAATCTTATAAAAAAACTTTAGGGAGGGGGTAAAAAATGCACGCGTTAGTTTACACAGGTGAAACAAGTGAGGCCACTTCTACTCAGGCCCCCTGCCCCCGCTCAGTATGTGCACACATTAATGGGCCGGCCCGCGAGACAATGGGAGTGATACCTCTGCTAAACGGAGGTAATGAGCGCCCATCTGCTTCTAGAAAGGCCACTCAGACACCCACTGGGCCGCTGGCTGTATTCGAACAATAGAGACAGCGCCCAAATAGCCCTCCAGACTGCTAAAAAAAGAGGCCCACAGCAGCACTCAGACACCGGCCCCTCGGGCATTGCCCGAATGCCCGCGTTACCAATCCGACGCTGATGATGGAGTGTAAGGATGTGGCTAACTATACACTCCACCAAGTAAAGGCAACCAGAACACACAAATATGGAAGGCCGAAGGGTGGCTTAGCAACATATATATCAACTGTTCTAAATATAAAAACAGAACAACTACCGAGGACGACATCAGACCTACAAGTAATTTAAATGGTCCAGGGGCCTAAAAATCAAACAACAGTAATATTAATAAATCTCTACTTTCATCCAAACGCTAGAAAAAAGAGGCACAATCTGAAAAACTGCTGTTGTTAGTCACTTCTATAAGATTTGAAAACCCAGCGTGGGAGATAAGAATAACCGGCGACTGCAATTCATATTTAATCCATACACCAGATGATGATGACCAGCTGATAGCGGACAACGAGCAATGGTCTGTTCCTCCACAATCATCCTCATTAATAAAGAGACATGACTTAAATGGGCAAAAGCTGGTCCTGACTCTAGAACATCTAGGCTTGCGAGTCTTAAATGGTAGAACTAAAGATGACACCCCTCCGCGGTGGACCTATCAGGGTGCCCACGCGCAGTCAATCTTAGATTATACAATCTTAAAGCTTCCTTTACTCGCTCACGTGAAGAAATATAAGACAAAATATTCTACTCGAAGTGATCACTCATATCAGGTATTCGAACTGGAAACAGACCATCAAAAACATCATCTGCCCCCATAGAGATGGGTTAATTGACTACAACAAATCTGAAAAGAATAGGATCGTCAGCAGAAACCCTACCTGAATTGACAGCATTAGCAAAAGAAATATTTGAATCTAAGAAATCATCGGGCAAAAACCCAGTAGAGAGCTGGTCCATCTTCGCGAATGCACTATTGATTCAGGCACCTAAAATTAATTATGCACAGACTAGAATGTTCAAGCCCGATGTAAACATGTCCAGGAAGGCCTACTCGCTAAGAAAAGAGCTGAGAAAGATGGTGAGGAAAAATAATACACAAAAAGTCCCAAATCACACATGGCGGGATATAAAGATTATAAAGAGGCTGTATAAAATCCAAATCTGGAAGGATCAGAAAGCGCAACAGGAGACCCTCTGGACGAAGCTACTTTTTAGTGCCAAACAAGCAAACAACAGGCTCTTTTGGGAATTAGTAAATGGCACAATAAGATCAAAAAAAGTGATCAACAATGCCTCGGTATCAGAGAATGTATGGGCAGTCCATCTAAATAAAATATTTGAAGATCATACATCATTGTTAGACCTGGCACCTTGGCGTGAGTCTCCCTTCCACTTTTTGCTGATGTGCCTCAGGTGTTTTGCTGGTATTCGATGCTCAGGGCACTGCGCCACGGCCAATCCGTGCCGCAGTGCAAGTGCTCCCAATGTGAAAGTGTATATATAATTGATTTCCACGATTGGCTTATTTGGTTTACTGTCAGTCCCCAGTAAAGTGCACGAGGAGTGCCGAGGCTTGTGGATACAAATGCTGCTAGTGGGCCTGCAGCGCTGGTTACGCCACCCACCGAAGCGGCCTCGTAAGATGTGTCTCGGGTCCGCCATTGCAGACCCCGAGTACGGTCTCGTACTGTTACGCTGACTGAGCAAGTGCCCACACTTGCCAGTCCCTGAACCTTCCCTAACCTTCATATGAGTCACCCCTATAGTAGGCCTACGGGCAGGGTGCATTGTAAGCGTAAGGTAGGACAAGCCTAGAGTATGGTATGTCCTAGTAGTGAATTACCGCCCTCTTCGTTCTTCACTATTGAAGGGCTACCTGTTCTCTTAGGCCAAGATGAGCTGCCGGAACTATTACACGCTATAGTCCCGGAAGGCTCAGGGAACACGGTAGCACGTTGAGTTTAATATGCCTGAACTCAGAATAATAAAATACTTCCTTCAGTAAGGTTTATTTTAATATCCTGTGTTTGCAAATGCTACTTTTAGAAAGTTAGCCTTTGCTGGCCTAACTGTTCAGCCCGCCTCTGCCAGGATGTGTATCTGCTGTCTGGGTTTGTGTGAGTGACAGGGCTGGGAGATTCCCGGGGACAGTCGGGGGCTCCAGGTGGTGAATGGGGTGCTTACACCAGGATGGGTCGGCGGAGTAGTCCTTGACTCTGAGTAGGGTTGTGCTCCACCACCACCATGCTGGCTCCCCCTCCTGCGGAGCGTCTGATGTCCCTGCCCTGCACCCTGAAAGAAGACGGCAGCTTCCTGTCAACAGAGTGCTCAAAAACCGGGTTGAACTAGGCTCAGGCCCCCTGGCCTGCAAAGACAAAAGAAACGCAGTATAAATATAGGAGCTCCGCTCCTTACAAATCAGATCCAGAGAAGCTGAAGGACAGAAACCAGTCTGTATCCTGTAAGACTGGCCTGCAGTGGTGCCTTGCTGAGAACGGAGAGGAAAGGACCAGAAAGGACTTTGTAGACTTGTGCCTGAAACGATCTCCAAGGGCTTCATCGAGAGCGTGCCCCCTGAACGGAACCCCAGGACCATTGGGTTCTATTCTGCTTGTGCCAGTCTGCTGTTGGGCCTTAGTTCTTATTCCCTCGCCAGAGTTGTGACTCGGGTGCCTTCGCCCCCTCCCAGGTAGTGACCGCTCGGAGCCTGGTCGCCCCGCCGCAGAGAGCCCCGCTCATCCCTGAGTCGCTCTCCGCTCCAGTGCCGAACCGCCCGCTCTCCTGTCACCTCGCCGCTAACGGAGCGCATTGTGCGTCTCTCATCTTCTCCAGCCGGAATCTGCACGGAGCGCATTCCATAGCCTCGGATGGTCAGTACGTCGCAACGTACCCGACTGTCTCGCTTTGCCCTCCTGCATACCAAGGCTCGTGCCACACCTCAAGAAAGGGCTCCCCGTACAGTGGTACCGGAAGCCTGGTGCTGCACCCGTCTGCCCGAGAACGCGATGCCCCTCACAGATCCACGAGTACGACCCGGCGTGCTAAGAAGTAGTACGTCCCGCAGGCCTGAACGGCGCCTCGCCCCGTTAGCTGCACCGACCCCGGATCGCCGCAACCCTCCACAGTCCTGCTCCCCCGCCGGGGACCGAGCCGGGGGACCGAGCCGGAGAGATCCTCTGGAGAACCGTTGGCCTCGTCCTGGGTCCGCCCTCACCAGTAGCCACGCCTGAAACGCCTCGGACTTCCACAAGCAGGGTACACTTGAACTCCGTCTCGAGTTCATATCGGATACAGGGTCCGCAACCTTCTTATTTCCCTGTCATCGTACCTCGCTGAACAACGAACATTCAAAGACTAACTTGTCTATTGCAATCTGGTGGCCTCAAATCGCTAAACGTTATATGGTCTTGTGATAATCCTGCTTGAATCTATCTTTTATATAAAGTATACGTATTTTTGATACAACCATACGACTGGTGTCCATTTGTGGTGATTCAGTGGGTTTACTGTGTGTGATCATAAATGCTTAACTTACTATCGCCCTGAGGATTAGCCTTGTCTGCTCGCGCCACACTACCTAGAGGGTAAGCAGGGGTTATTCGAAGGAGTAGTTCCCTTGCCCTGACTGGAAGTGAGGGTCCCTGCTTGTCACAAGTGCCTACCTGTGCCAACCAGAGACCTCCGGTTCCAACAATCATCCACAAAATGTGCAATCAATGTTAACAGCCAAACTCCTATCCCAGAACTCTCAGGGAAGAATCGCCCCGGATCACAAGATCTCGGTACCATCACTTACCATGGAAAGTCAATGCCACACAGTAGAAGATATTGCCAGAATAATAAAAAAGGGTCGCAATGATGGGGCCCCAGGCCCAAATGTTATCGCCCAGGCC
Organism: Lissotriton helveticus; assembly: GCF_964261635.1. NCBI lineage: Eukaryota > Metazoa > Chordata > Amphibia > Caudata > Salamandridae > Lissotriton > Lissotriton helveticus. The sequence continues at coordinate 513,711,538 of NC_136070.1, forward strand.
ATATTCAGGGCTGATCCCAACTATTGGGCAAAATCGCTATCAGGTCTCTACAATGAAATCAGTTTAGCAAATACCCTCCCCACAACCTGGAAGGGGTCAATCATTAATCCGATCTTCAAGGGAGGTGACAGGGCAGATCCGGCAAATTATCGGTTAATTGCACTTATGGACGTGGAAGCGAAATATTTTGCCTCACTAATCCTGGAGGACATGGTAGAATTGTCAAATACATATGGGCTGATTCCATGAAACCAAATCGAATTCCGCAAAGGATATGGCACTACAACAAATATTTTAGCTCTTGCCACAATAGCTGATAAGTGCAAACGCCAGCGAAGACCACTACAATTGTGTTTTATAGACTTCAAATCCGCATTTGATCGCGTGAATCGTGGGTTACTATGGACCATATTACAGAATCTGGGTCTCCCGGAAACAATATTACGTCCCATTATACAACTGTACATGTGCACGTGGGTCCGTGTGAAAATGGTGAATGGTACTAAATTATCCAAAAAGATACAAACTGAGATTGGATTAAAACAAGGCTGTGTATTAGCCCCCCATTTATTTAACCTCTTTATGGCAGACCTCTCACCCGACTGGATCAAGCAAATACACATCCACCGCGTTTGGGAACATTGCCCATAACTCATCTCTCGTATGCAGACTATATAGTGTTGTTCAGCCTGACCCGAGTAGGCCTACAAAGAGCACTTAATGTACTCCCGATGTTTGCTAATACCAGCGCACTTAAAATTAACAATACTAAAACAAAAACTATGTCACTCATCAACTGCACACGCTATCAGTATCAATTCAAAATGGGAGAGACGTGCCTTGGAATAGTAAGTACCTATAAGTACTCAGGGGTATACATAGACAAAAGACTAAACTTTCAATTTCAGAAACAATATCTTGAAAAAAAGGGAAATGGAATGATTTATGCTTTTTGTGCTATCGCAAAGAAGCTATATGGTCCTTCATTCACGACACTAATTTCAGAGATGGCCGCGAAGCTACTACCTGCAATAACCAATGCAAGCATAGTGTTAAATGGTAAAAATGGAAAAATCCTAGACTCTCTACAAATAAAGGCCTACAAAAAAGTCTTCAGTCTACCACAGTCAGCAGCTCCGGCACAGGTCCGACTGGAATTCAGCCTTATCAAGCAGGAAATTGGGAGAAAATATGCTGTGATCAAAACTTGGTATAAACTGTGGCAGAATAGATCTAATATATTAAATGACACTCTGTGGCAAGGCCAGGATGATCCAAACTCAAGCTACGGCAAATTCTTGAAAATGGGGTTGAATGACACCGAGACGATGGATCTATGGGCGAATCTTCCGTAGCTTAACAAACAAGGCAGCACAACTACAATCATTATTGGAAGATAAAGGTACCTTAGCAAAAAGATCCCATGGCTGATGGTTCTGCAATCCTATACATCACTCCGACCGGCGGAATATCTCGGCGCAACATACTCGCCCCACTTGAAACGCAAGCTAATGGCAACTAGAGTCGGGGTATTACCAAGCCTGGCTGAACAACCATCATGGAAGTATACCGGCGTCAAATCTTGTAGCTTATGTGGTGTAACATGCCAAGATATTATCCAATATGTGTCTGCCCCAGCCTAAAAACGAAACGCGTTGCTCTACTAAAAAAGGCTTTTAATGACAGAGGAACTCGTACTTGTAGATCTGCAATAATTAGAGGACTTGGCACTACAGACCCTCAGCTGACCTGTAAAATGATGACATTCCTATTATTTTATTTTATGAGAAAAACTATGTGGCACTTCCAAAACAATAATGTTTAGAACTTTATTTGCAATCTTATAAAAATGTTTAAAAGTTTTATATGTCGCTACGTGCAAAAATCACAACTCGACAACAATATGATGTTGCAAAATTATGAACAAACTTTAAATTGGCCTCATGATAAGGATACTGCTTCCGGTTTTTAGGATAAATAATTAACATGTTTTTTCTTGGTTTTTTTTCTATTTTAAAAACTTTTAAATAATTTTACAGGGATACCATATTTGTATTATGACATTGTTATGGTTTTAAATAACTTAAACAATAAAGATTTATTCACAGTTTATTCACAGTTATTGCCATAAAGGCACTTTTGCACACTGTCTTAGACGACCAAATCCGCTGCTCCATTTGTTTGGCACTGGACGTTGTCTAGTGTTTTTACAGTATGCCATCGTTCACAACCCCTCTTTGCACTGGCACTCTCTAAATTGTACTGCTTGGTCCTGCATTAGGTCAGTCTGAGAGCAAGATCATTCTGTGACATTTCTCTTCTTAGTGCTGATTGCAGCAATGGGACGGTGCTCTGCACATTTTGCTAATTGTTCCTTCAATTGTGTCAAAGGTTTGTCCTGCTTTTTTACCTGTTTTGTCTTGATAAAGTACGGCTCAGCTGAATCTTTTCTGTCCTGAACTTAGCGCTGTTTGTTCTTATAATGTGTTTTTTTAAATCTGTATCGTGAATACTCTTGATTGCTTTGCTTGCTTGTAAAGGTTTTAAATATTCGTACAATAAAATTGACTATGGCCATGACATCTCACAATACCCGACTGAAAGCACCTGTACCCTACTATTTTTCAGAAAATACAGGGGCATATTATCAAGGAACAGCGTTACAATTATGGCCACTTTAGCAGCAGGAAACTGCAGCTAAAACAGGGATAATGGGCTTGATAATATGCCCTTGAGAATTCCAATAGAAGCCCGTGTTCTGGTGTTAACATGGGCTTCTATTGGAATTCTCTACGGGATATTATCAAGCCCATTATCGCCATTTTAGCTGCAGTTTCCTGCCACTAAATCGGCGATAATTTTAACGCCGTTCCTTGATAATATGCCCCTCAAATATTATGGCGTGTAACCCCCCCCCCCCCCCCCCTCCCTCCCAGGCTACGCCCCTGATTATACCTCCGCCTGGCTGTATGTTAGGCGCCATGTGGCTAACAGATTCGGATTCTTAGCCTATTATTCTTTGTCATCATTCCAATAAGATTTGGGCGCTGACTTTCACGCCCTTTATCGGCTGAGAATGTTACATCTTGCCCTATGAATGCCAGGCTCACTCATTAAGGTGCCAAAATCAACTCAGAAGCGAGAAGTTTCCCCTCGTTGGCTTCTCTGACTGACAGATCCCAAAAGTTCAGCAGAATCATCAGCATCCGCTATATCCGTTGTGAATTTCTGGGCCTCTCCTCCTAGCCACCCTCCAGGCCGTGAACTGAAAGCAGGAAGGGTCATTCAGGACTTAACTCACCCAGGCCTGTGTGTGTGCTGTGAATAGTGTTTTTTCCTCGGGTGAGCGTAACTGCTCCGATTCAACATGCTGTACACAGGGGCGTAACAAAGCCCCACCGCAGCCCCCCCGCAGTGGGGGTGGGACAGGCTTCCCTACATTTGAAGGGGCCCCCTCGGGCCCACACTGAAGCGAGTGCTGAAGCACAGGCCTGAGCATTGCGCATCAGGTCTGTTTAGCTTCAGCCTTTTGTCCGGGCAGGTTTAATAGCTTTAGTTTCTTGACAGCTAGAGAGGCTGGAGTGCAAAAAGAAACATTCAAGAGAGTGGCAACCAGGAGAGGTCAAAGGGCAGTTCAAAGGACGAAGCAATGCAGAGGGGAGAGAGAGAGATGATAGAACTCTGTGTGAATGGGGGGGGGGCACACAGAGGGACTTGGTGCAGGAGGCCTTGGGACCCTTTAGCCTTGCACCTTGCCAGGGGTGTAACAAACACCCCCCCAGCCCCTGTGGTGGGGGGGCACTCTGCAGTAAATGAAGGGGGCCCCCTCAGCTCTTTGGCTTGCTCCTCTCTCTCAAGCAGCCTACAGCTCTGGCCCAGGACTGAAGAGAAACAAAGTAACAAGTTAAATTGTTTCTCTTCAGTCAGAGAGGCCAGGCCAAAGGATGGGGGTGGAGGCCCCAGAGAGAGCATTTCCCACAGGACAGGGCACTGCTCAGGACCCTGAGAAGGAAGGGGGTGGGGGCCCCAGAGACAGCATTCACCGCAGGGCAGGGCGATGTTCAGGAGTCAGACCCTGAGAAGGATGGGGGTGGGGCCCCAGAGACAGCATTCACCACAGGGCAGGGCACTGCTCAGGACCCTGAGAAGGGTGGGGGCCCCAGAGACAGCATTCACCACAGGGCAGGGCACTGCTCAGGACCCTGAGAAGGAAGGGGGTGGGGGCCCCAGAGACAGCATTCACCACAGGGCAGGGCACTGCTCCGGACCCTGAGAAGGGTGGGGGCCCCAGAGACAGCATTCGCCACAGGGCAGGGCACTGCTCAGGAGTCAGACCCTGAAAAGGAAGGGGGTGGGGGCCCCAGAGACAGCATTCACCACAGGACAGGGCACTGCTCAGGAGTCAGACCCTGAGAAGGGTGGAGGTGGGGGCCCCAGAGACAGCATTCACCACAGGGCATGGCACTGGTCAGGAACCTGACAAGGGTGGGGTTGGGGGCCCCAGAGACTGCATTCACCACAGGGCAGGGCACTGCTCAGGAGTCAGACCCTGAGAAGGAAGGGAGTGGGGGCCCCAGAGACAGCATTCACCACAGGACAGGGCACTGCTCAGGAGTCAAACCCTGAGAAGGGTGGAGGTGGGGGCCCCAGAGACAGCATTCACCACAGGGCAGGGCACTGGTCAGGAACCTGACAAGGATGGGGTTGGGGGCCCCAGAGACAGCATTCACCACAGGGCAGGGCACTGCTCAGGACCCTGAGAAGGGTGGGGGTGGGGGCCCCAGAGACAGCATTCACCACAGGGCAGGGCACTGCTCAGGACCCTGAGAAGGGTGGGGGCCCCGGAGACAGCATTCACCACAGGGCAGATCACTGCTCAGGACCCTGAGAAGGGTGGGGTCCCCAGAGACAGCATTCACCACAGGGCAGGGCACTGCTCAGGACCCTGAGAAGGAAGGGGGTGGGGGCCCCAGAGACAGCATTCACCACAGGGCAGGGCACTGCTTAGGAGTCAGACCCTGAGAAGGGTGGAGGTGGGGGCCCCAGAGACAGCATTCACCACAGGGCAGGGTACTGGTCAGGACCCTGACTAGGATAGGGGTGGGGGTCTTCAGAGGAGAGAGAATTCACCACAGGGCAGGGCACTGCTCAGGAGTCAGACCCTGAGAAGGATGAGGGTGGGGGCCCCAGAGACAGCATTCACCAGAGGGTAGGGCACTGCTCAGGAGTCAGAACATGAGAAGGAAGAGGGTGGGGGCCCAAAGACAGCATTTATCACAGGGAAGGGCACTGCTCAGGAGTCAGACCCTGAGAAGGAAGAGGGTGGGGGCCCCAGAGACAGCATTCATGACAGGGCAGGGCACTGCTCAGGTGTCAGACCCTGAGAAGGAAGGTGGTGGGGGCCCCAGAGACAGCATTCACAGCAGGGCACTGCTCAGGACCCTGAGAAGGAAGGTGGTGGGGGCCTCAGAGACAGCATTCACCACAGGGCAGGGCACTGCTCAGGACCCTGAGAAGGGTGAGGGTGGGAGCGCTAGAGACAGTATTCGCCACAGGGCAGGGCACTGCTTAGGAGTCAGACCCTGAGAAGGAAGGGGGTGGGGGCCCCAGAGACAGCATTCACCACAGGCAGGGCACTGCTCAGGTCCCTGACAAGGATGGGGGTGGGGGCCCCAGAGACAGCATTCACCACAGGGCAGGGCACTGCTCCGGACCCTGAAAGGATGGGGGTGTGGGCCCTCAGAGATAGAATTCTCCACAGGGCACAGCCTCTGAGAAGCTTTGGATGAGGCAGCACAGAGGAGAGTTGACAGGGGCCGGAGAAGGATTGCAACTTCCTCCAGGAACAGGATCCGCTGGAAGGCATTGGAAGGTAAACAAGCATTTGCAATATATGGTTTTGCAATATATGCATTTGCATATATGCAAGTCATATATGGTTTGGATTGGAATAGTTAGTTGTGGAATTGTGTCGTGTAGATTGGATCTGTGTAGTGAAATAAAGTGGCATGGTGTGCAGTGTAATTATGTGGATAGTAATTGTGTGGTATTGAGTGTACTAGAATTATGTGGAGTGGGATTGTGTGTCATGGAGTGAGATTGTGTGTCATGGAGTGGGATTGTGTGTCTTGGAGAGATATTATCTGCAATGGTATTGTGAGTGTAGTGGTGTTTACTTATGTGCTGTGCTGGTAAATATTGTAGCATGGTGTGGAATTTTGTGGTGTAGATTAGATGTATGTGGTGTGTTGTGTAGTTGTGTTGTTGGTTTGAATTATGTAGTTTGTTGAATTATGTGGTGTGGAATGGAAATGTGTAGAGTTCAATTTGTGTGACTAGGAAGTGTGCGCTGTTGAATTGTGTTCTTTGGAGTATAATTATGTGGTTTGGAGTGGTATTACGTTGTGTGGAATGTTATTATGTGATTGGAATTATGTGGTATGGTGTGAAGTGGAAATATGTGTTTTTTTAATTTTTAGGATTGCAATTATGTGGTATGGAATGTTGTAGGGTTAAATTATTTATAGTAGAGTTCTGTGGCATGGAATTTTATGATGTTCAAATGTGCTGTGTGTGGTAGACTTAGCATAGCGGCCAAGGTTTCAGATTGCGATGTGTGACATTTTCATAATTTCAGTGTAATTATGAGTGACATTTTCAACATGACAGGGGCGTAACTATCAACCACATTCCAAATAAATTAAAGGAAAATGGGATTTAAAAAATGTGTTTAAGAATTACTTGAGATCATCAGGGTAAGACATAGCAGAGCTGGCTCTAAAAGGAGCCCCCTAAAAAGGCTGGTGCCCTGGGCCAGAGCCCACTTTGCCCATGTCTTAAAACGTCTGAGTGGCTGGCACTGTCCCTTGTGGTGATCTGGCTAGAAGTGCTGGTACGGTCCATTTAACGCTCTGGTGTCCCTTGAGAAATGCTGCACTCTCCTTTTAGGCGCTATGGGGTAGGGTTCAGAAGTGTCGCCACTGTCCATGAAATGCTTTAGGACCTGTATGAACTGCCTATGAAATGTTACGAAGTCTGCACGGATTTATGTATGTACTGTCTGATTTGTGTATGCACTTCACATTGGAATGCTGTGTGTCTTTTTAGAAATGCGGTTCTGTCCTATGAAATTATTAGAGATCTGTTTGGGTGTGCCTATATTATCCCATGAAACGTTTGGGACTTTCTAATTTGTTTGGATCTGTTTGTACTGCCACACGAAATTCTTTGGAATCTGTTGATACTGTCCAAAGAATTGTTCTGGGAACTGGTTGTACTGCCCCATAAAATGCTCAGGGATATGTTTGTACCCCCTTGGAATTCTCAGGGATATGTTTGTACTGACCCATGGGATGCTCAGGGATATGTTTGTACTGTCCAATGGAATGGTCAGGGATATGTTTGTTCTGTCCTGTGGAATGCTTTTAGAACTGTTGGTGCTACTGCCCAGTGGAATGCTCAGGGGTCTGTTTGTACTGCCCCGTGGAATGCTCTTAGATCTGGTGGTGCAACTGCCCCGTGGAATGCTCAGGGATCTGCTTTTACTGCCCCAGGAATGGTGTTAGTTTTGTTGGTGCTACTGCCCTGTGGAATGCTCAGGGATCTGTTTGTACTGCCCCGTGGAATGATCTTAGGTCTGGTGGTGCAAGGTTCTCTTTGTAGGGCCTATGGAATATTCTGGGATACATTTGTATACTGTCCCGTGAAATGCTATGGGATCTGTCTATGCTGTCCCACGAAATGCTGTGGAGTCAGTTGGTTGTATTGATACTGCCCCATAAAGTTCCGTTGAGAAGTGCTGCTTCGTGTCCTAGAAGATGCTCTTAGATCTGTTTGTGTTTTCACTATTCCACCGCACGTGCAGCAGACTCGCAGAGATCGGCATAATTCGTACTGCCCCATCAGCAGTGGCGGATGCCTGCTGAGACTACTGGCTCTTGCTCTTCCCCACTAAATGTAATCAAATTCTTCAGAAAAGTGCTTCTGCAGGTCTGTGGAAAGCATTGCAGGTATGTAGAGACGTGCCCGGGGTGTTCAGTTAAAAGTGTGCTAAGCGTCAAGTGCGCACTGTCCCTTTGAATGTGATGCACCGTAGTAGATGCTAAGTGCTGCTACTATAACATAACATGTGTATTTGTAAAGCACACGTTCACCTGGAGGTATCTTGTGCTGATTAACAGATGTTTCTTATTACCCACCTCAATGGTACTCATTTTATCAACCTCAGATGGATGAAAGGCTGAGAGGACCCACCGGGATTTGAACCTCTGACCATGAGGTCGAACACAGGCCCCTGCAGTGGAAGCGTTAGTGCACTGAGCCACCAGACCCGGCTAATTGCCAATGAAAGTGCTTGAAGGGGTGAAGCAGGCGGTGTCCCTTTAAATGTGAAGTAGCTGTGGATTTGAACTGCTATCACTGTCCCATTGGTGCGGGTACAGGTTTTGGTTGTGAATTGCCGGTAATTTGGCTGCTTTATTCTAGATTTTAGTATTTCTACTGGTGATTGTCTAATCTCACATTGGGGCTCTAACGGAGTCAGTATATATTGATGAACATCATGAGCCCTGTAATAGGCAATGTTTCCTTAATTCACTTACCGCTTTAATTTGTTTATCTACTTTAGTTAACCATTGTCGTACTAAATCCTATTTACATCATTAGTGACATTCTAAAGTCTTTAATGTGGCTTTAAGTTTGGCTGATATAATGTTTGCTGTGCTCTCATTTCTCATGTATGTCTCTGTCATGTATTAGTTATTCTTGGAAGACATTCCGGCAGTTTGGCCATTCACCCTCCAAACCTTAGAGCTTCCTTTATCAAATGCCTTAGAGCATTCTACGAGGACCAATGTGTATATATACCTATCTGTGATAAACGCGGTACTTCTACCACTTGTGAGTTTAACCTGAGGAATTGATGGACTGAGATGTCGAGATGATATACTGTAGGAGGTGGGCCAGGCTGCTGGGGAGCCCCCTCCATGAGCTTTGCAGGGGGGCCCCCTCAAGTTTCGTTACGCCACTGGCTGTGCACAGTGGCTGAGTCTGCCTTACGAATCCTGTGGCGACAATCTTGGAAACTGTTGTGTTCGTTTCTCGATTGCCCCTTATCCTAGGTGTCAAACTCAGTGCTTTTTTCCCTGGTAAACACAGCACACTGCTACCAACTTCTAGGGTCGATCTGAGTTTAAGCCAAATGAGAATAGCCTACGGTAGTTGCCTTCATGGGGTTTAGCAGGAGCCCAACACCCGGAGCCTAGTGCATTTGCATCTTTGCTGGTCCCTGCCCTGGCCAGGCTCCCATATTTGTGGGTATTAACCTACAGCTACAGGGAGCCCACGCTCAAATTCCCCAAATCCTCACCATAGCCTAAATTCAAGACATTGGAAAATCTGTCATCCTTCTGAATTTTCAACTACAGAGATTGCAATTCACCTTTCAGAAAAGTACACAAATCCTGATTCTCTGCATAGTGATATGGTATTTATGATAAAAAAATAATACTATTGCACACCTAAATACCACTCAGATGTGCAAAATGTTTTGGAGGTGTGCTTTGGAGGAAAGGAAGTGAGGGCCTTATTTACCAGAGGGTTGCTTCACGTTTGCACCACGCAATATGTAACATGTTGACGCAAACCTCCAAGTCAGATTTGTGAAGACCCACTAAGCCCCTTTGCGTGCCTCTGAGTGGTTTCATAAATCTGTAGTAAAGCAACACAGAACAAATTGATGCGTTACTCTGCCCTGGGTAGGCGTTTCATGGGCGTTGCATGGCTGTTTCCATGCAAATCCCATGGATTTTGACGCATTCCCAGATTTACAAAAACTTGTAAACCTTGGGATGCTGCAATAACTTACACCTTCTCAGGGGAGGCATAACAAGGAGAAATATCTCAATTTCTCCTTGTAAATGTGTTTCGATTTATATAGCGCACTAATCACCCAGGGGTCTCAAGGCGCTTGCTTAGGGAACCCGTCCTGGTATTCCCCTGTGAGATACCCCGGCAGGGTATCCACAAGGTGAAAGCCAGGCATCCCGCCGCGAGGGGCCGTAGTGGAGATTAAGCAAGCTATTGCCCAGAGTCGCAGAGTGTGACCCCGTGAGTCGAGTAGGCACCGGAGCGAGAATTGTCGAGTCCGTGGAATTTTTGTGCCCGAGACCCGCCGAGACGGGGAATCGAACCCTGGTCCACGGCTGATCTCAGCTTCCGGGTCTGCCGCCTCTAACCACTGAGCCACGCTTCTCCACTTGTCTGTTCCTCTTTCTATGCAGCACACATACAAAGAGAAAAATGCCTTGCATGATTGGTTTTGTGCAGGAAGATGCACTTTCCTGCATAAACAAATTATGCATGCAACACAGGCACCCTTGCACCATGGTGCAAGTGTGCCTGAGTTTGAGCTGGGCTGCCAAAAGGGCACCAGCACATGGTAAAAGACAGATTGGTGCCAAGAGCTCCAAGAAGAACTGCAGAGCCCTCGAGAAAGTCTGGAGAAGGGGACCAACACCGGACAACATGACCACCCTCAAGCTTGCCACCCGGAAGCACCACCAACTGATCCGCGCCACCAAGAAAACTGCATTCAAGGACCGGCTGGACATCAACGCACACAACTGCAAGGAACTCTTCAACATCGTGAAAGAGCTCTCCAGCCCCAACGCCGGAAACAACGACATCACCCCGTCGCAAGACCTCTGCAACTCCCTCGCCTCCTACTTCCACAACAAGATTGCGGACATACACAACAGCTTCAGCACTCAACCGACGCACGCCACGACCGAACCACCGCCCCCCACCACCACCCTCCGCGCCTGAACTCCGATCTGCACCGAAGACACCGTGCGCATGATGAACTCCATCCACTCCGGATCCCCATCCGACCCCTGCCCTCACCACGTCTTCAACAAGGCCGACGCTGTCATCGCACCCCACCTGCGGGACATCATCAACACATCCTTCGACACCGCCACCTTCCCGGAGAGCTGGAAGCACGCCGAACTCAGCGCCCTACTCAAGAAACCTACAGCGGACCCCACCGAACTCAAGAATTACCGCCCCATCTCGCTCCTCCCGTTTCCAGCCAAAGTCATCGAGAAGACCGTCAACAAACAGCTGGCCGCCTTCCTCGAGACTAATGGATCCCTCGACCCCTCACAGTCTGGCTTCCATGCCAACCACAGCACCGAGACCGCCCTCATCGCAGCCACCGACGACATCAGAACCCTGCTCGACAACGGAGAAACAGCGGCCCTCATCCTCCTAGACCTCTCCGCGGCATTCGACACTGTCTGCCACCGCACCCTAGTGCAGCGCCTCAGCAACGTCGGAATCCAGGAGAAGGCACTGGAATGGATCATCTCCTTCCTCGACGGAAGAACACAGAGAGTCCGTCTACCACCGTACAAGTCAGAGGCCACCGAAGTCATCTGCGGCGTCCCTCAAGGATCCTCGCTGAGCCCCACCCTCTACAACGTCTACATGAGCCCCCTCGCGGCCATCGCACGCCAACACAACCTCAACATCATCTCCTACGCCGACGACACCCAGCTGATCCTCTCCCTGACCAACGACCCCGCCGCCGCCAGAGCCGACCTCCATGAAGGGATGAAAGAAGTAGCCGAGTGGATGACGACCAGCCGCCTGAAACTGAACTCAGACAAGACGGAAGGCCTCATCCTGGGCTCCTCGCCCTCCGCCTGGGACGACTCCTGGTGGCCCCCCGCCCTGGGCACCGCACCCAAACCGACAGACCACGCACGCAACCAGGGCTTCATCCTGGACTCCACCCTCTCCATGACCAGACAAGTCAACGCCGTCTCCGCATCCTGCTTTAACATCCTGCGCATGCTACGGAAGATCTTCCGGTGGATCCCCACCGAGACCAGGAAGACGGTCACCCAGGCCCTCGTCACCAGCCGACTGGACTACGGCAACGCCCTCTACGCCGGAACCACCGCCAAGCTCCAGAAGAGACTCCAGCGGATCCAGAATGCCTCAGCCAGACTGATCCTCGACATCCCCCGACGCAGCCACATCTCAGGACATCTGAGAGACCTGCACTGGCTCCCCGTCAACAAGAGAATCACCTTCCGTCTCCTCACCCACGCACACAAAGCCCTACATGACCAAGGCCCGAGCTACCTCAACAACCGCCTCAACTTCTACGCCCCCAAACGCCACCTCCGATCGACCAACCACGCCCTCGCCGCCGTCCCCCGCATCCGAAGAGCGACAACAGGAGGAAGGTCCTTCTCCTACCTGGCCGCCAAGACCTGGAACTCCCTCCCGACCGACCTGCGCCTGACCCAAGACCACCTCTCCTTCAGGAAGAAGCTCAAGACCTGGCTGTTCGAGCAGTAGCAGCGCCCCCCCCCCCCCCCAAGCGCCTTGAGACCCTCCGGGTAAGTAGTGCGCTCTACAAATGTCTTTGATTGATTGATTGATTGATATTGCCTTAAATATGGTTCATTCTTGACACCCACTGAGTGTGAAGACACCAGGACCAACCGGGTCCATGCAGCACCAACTCCCAAGGTACTGGATGCTCTGCACCAAACACCAAAATTGAGAGTCCAGTCCGGATTCCCAGTGCACCACAAGCGAGCAGCCATCAAGGGACGTCAGGATCACTGGGACACCCTTCTTGAGTGGCCCACTATCCTGATTTTGCCCCTGCCAGCTGTTTGCCTCAAACCGCAAAAAGCATCTCTGCGCACCAGCCCAGCTGCCCTACCCACTATGCACTGAGTCACCAGGCCTGGGTACTGAAGAACCAGCTGCACCGCTTTGCTCCGAGAACCCTTAAGACCTAAGTCCCCATTAGGAAGCTCTCTGACTTGTCCCCAAGTCGCCCTGTGCAGCCTATTCCCAGGTCCCCCCTCTTCAATGTAGCATGCACAGCTACAACCTCACCAACACCCTGCTCCTGGTAAAATCCGGGCAGTTCCCAAAGAACTGCTGGTAGTACTTTGGACCTTGGCAAATACAACTCCGAACCTTGAAGGTGAACCCCTGAAACTGACTTTACCTACCTTTATGCATCTCTGATTTTTCTTCCCATAGGATTCCATTGTGCATAAAGGAGCACTGGTTTGAACGTTTTACTTACTTGTGAAAATTTCTAACAAAAACATGACTTGCTTTTGAACTAAGTTCTTGATTTTACAAAATATATAAAAAGAACGTCTTTTTCTAATTTGGTCTTGGATTTACTCTTTGAGTGTGTGTCTCATTTATTGGCTTTGTGAGTACAACAAATGCTTATCACTACCCTCTGATAAGCCTAACTGCTCGCCCACACTACCACAAAAGAGAGCATTTATATTATCTACTTTAGCCTCTTCAAGCCAATTGGGGACCCACTGGACGCTCCACACAGTTTACTTCTTTTTAGGGCACTATATAAAGAGCCAGCTTCCTACATTTGCAGCTCAGTGATGGGTCTATGACTTAGTGTTTGCTGATACCACTTGGTCAATGAGTGACTACAAGACTAAATAAAAAAAATTGCCTTTAGTTAAAATTGCATTTTTCTTGATCGGTCGATTTTTCTAAATTCTGAACATTAACTGTTATAGCCTTAGTTAAATCCCTGAAGTTTAAAACTGTTTAGAATGTAAAAAGTATTATAGTTAGGACTAAAAAACTTGAGTTAGGATTTTTGTAGCTCCAAAAAGGTCCCAATTTTAGTGTGATAATGAGTACCCTAGAGAATGTGGCTAAGTAGCTTGACCTTAATCCTTAACTGCAGCTTAAATACCCACAGTTGAGGACCCTATGTAATGCATACAAGATAAACATTGGCTCACACCCTACCACTACAACGCTTCAGAAGTTGTTGGCAGAGTATGAGCTGGCCCGTCATGCGGATTAGGCCACTGACCCTGAACATCAGGGTGGAGTGAGTGAGGAGGACAATACAGATCTTCCCTCACTTCAAGACGTTGTGGTACCTGTACCCGGCAACTGACCCAATGTGTCATGGGCACCTGCCTCTAGCGATGATGGCGCAGGTTGCTCACGGTACAATGAAGAACTCTCAGATGAGGAGGTTCTTCTTGAAAGATTGACCTGGAGAATAGCCCTGGAGGACAGGATACTCGCCATAAAAAACAGAAAGGGAAGACATGGGTTTAGCACCCATGAATGGTGGCAGTAACATAATACCTAGGGACAGAGAGGAAACCTTTGATCCTAAAATCCCCAAAGGGATTGTCCCAAAGTATACCGAGGGTGATGATATCACCAAATTGGAATATAACTTTCGAGAGAGCCTGTAGGGTGAGGAGGTTTAACCAGAAGTATTGGGTCTCTCTACTTTGGGAACTATTCTATGATAATTGTTTGTTTGTTTTTGTCCTCATCTCACCTATAAGCGTATAGCAGAGTGTTACAGCCATTGTTACATCTCTGGGCTCCCTCCGGCCAACTGCAATTGCTTAGGTCTCCCGACCAACTCCTTTTACCGGAGTAAAGGTGTAATCATAGGAACGGGTGCAAACGCTGTTAATTACCTAAGCAGCCTTAAGTCCTGGCCCATGCTCACAAAGGGTTGCCAAAAATTAATCTGGGTGCTGCTGGAACCAACACGGTCAAGGCGGGCCATTGCCAATGCTGATTAGAGCCACTCTTCCGTTCTTGGGGGGCTGGTATCTTTCCACTTTTCACAAATTTCCCTACGGGCCAGCAAAATGAGACATAGCAATAGTCCTCTGTCTTTCACTGCCAAGCCCTTTGTTGAAATGCAGTCATCGGCAAAACCCGACCAGGGACATATTTACCACTACGTTCAAATCAAACATCTTATGAAGACAATTCCCAATCCCTTCCCAGAACGGGTCCAATGCCGGACAATTAAAAAAAACATGGATGTCTTCTGGTTTAGGGGCCATACATCTGTAGCATTTCGGCACAGGGGTGGACACAAACTTCGCAATTTTTGCTGGGGTGTAGTATATTCTGTTGGTCACAAAGAAGTGATTCTTCTTTAAACGGGCAGATTTTGTGTATTTATAAAGAAGTATTAAGAAAGGTTCTAGGAGATCCCCTATGGTGGACTCAAAGGGAGATTGATTCCATGCGGAGGCCTGTGTTGGGATATTCTGATCGTCTGCTTCCACCAGTTTCCTATACCAGGTTGAGACTTCTTTCTTCAGCGGATTGCGATGATAAACAAAGAAGCTCTGTATCCCAATCACCCCTTATCCCCCGATCTCCGCCTCAAGCCAATATTTCAGTTGCAAGAATCTGGGGAGAGTTACCATGGAATTAGATTGTCTGTTTGCAAGATGGAAGAACCTCCCCTTAAGCATACTTGGTATGGTAAACTTGGTCAAGATGACCATCCTTCCTAAACTGACCTATATTTTTTATGCCATCCTCTTGACATTCCCAAAGCAGGGTATTAAGAAGATACAGAGTAAGATCGGGAGTTTTGTATGGGGGGACAAAGGAGTGAGACTGTCGTGGAAGAAACTAAGGCGGCGGCTGGTTAAGGGCGGGCTTGCCCTTCCAGTTATCAGCTGGTATCTGGTAGCATTTCAATTTAAAGCCACCCGAATGCTTTTGGCTAACCCGGCAGGTTCTGCATGGGGATCATTGCTTGGAGAGTTGGTTAAGAACGAGGGGGTGACAGTACAGAAGGGTTTCTTTATAAATTTGGGTCACCAACGTTTTTTAAGAAAGTTCGTTTGAAGGTCCTAAGGAATGCACTTGAAACCTGGCTTAAAGTAAGGATTAGGTGCGGGATAAGCTATTACTCGGACCATGCCCCTGTTTGGGACTCACCAGGGACCCCCCGTGCCTTAAAGATGGGTTGGCTGTACCTATTAGGAGAGCTGGAGTATCTACTTGGTCAGATCTGGGGGATTTGTGGATTTGTGGAGAAGTGTGGCTCACTGGTTAGAGGAGGCAGACCCTGAAGCAGAGGTCAGACCCGGGACCAGGGTTCAATTCCTGACGCGGCAGGGTCTTGAGCCCAAATATCCACGGACTCGATAATTCTCGTTTCGGTGCCTACTCGAATCATGGGTTCACACTCTGCAGCTCTGGGCATTAGCCTGCTTAATCTCCACTACGGCCCCCCCTGCGGCGGGATGCCTGGCTTTCACCTTGGTGATGCCCATTACGGGTATCTCACAGGGAAAAAGCCAGGACGGGTTCCCAAGGCAAGCGCCTAGATGCCTGCAGGTAATCGAGCGCTATATAAGAACGAATAATAATAATAATAATTTGAATGGTATACACCCTTGGGAGGCATTAAGAGCTAGAATAGGCCCTTGTTTATCCAAGTATGGTAATTCTTAACACTATTTTGTTCACTCTGTACGTTGCAGTAGTAATCATTATCAAAGGTCCTGAGGAAGGCAAGGACAATAGGGTCCATTTTTATTGCTGAAACATGTCGACCTATACTCTATCTGGGCAGATATTTGTTTAAAACTGCTCTTTTTTGCTCTGTTTTTAAACTTGGGGAATTGAGTAAAAATAATAAAATGGAGTGTTGCTCATTCACCCAATATTAATTCACTCTTTCACTTTCACATGCACTGCAATTTTTTGTTTTACCCATCACACCAGACTATTAGTCAACATCAGAAAGACCGCACGGTGAGTCATAATTTGATGTAGGACATTCCATCTAGTCCTAATTCATCATTGATGTCTCACAATGGGAAGGTCCAAAAGGTGTCCCAGATGATGACGGGTGGTACCGTGTGGTGACTGATGGGTATCCTTATTTCTTAGGAGAATTCCAGGATTGGTTACACATTTTTATCCTGTGTTGTTTTTCACATCGCATCTTCAAAGGTAGTAGGTTCGCTGTATTCAGACCCATGGACATTCTTTCTGTGATACAGAGGTACAAACTTCATGCCTGGCTACCTGAAGCACATGTGGGCTGAGTGTTGAGTGACCTATAAATTCACTATCCCATATCACCCACAAACCAATGGCCTTGTTGAGAGATTTAACAAGACCATCAATGGAACTCCCTGAAAAACTCAGAAAGAGATGGGATGTCCTTTTGTCATGTCTACTTTCGCTTACAGAGTGATGTCACAGAAGGTAGTAGGATTCCCACTTACCCCCTTTGAACTTCTGCTTGACAATTCTGTGAGGGGATCACTGTTCCCACTAAGCTGCGCGCGTGGGCGCGCGCCCACGATGGTCACCTGGAGCGCGCAGTGTCCAGGATTTAGCGCGCACACCCCTTCCAGACCGTTCGCGCCGCCGCTTTTAAAACGCGAGCGGCGCGAAATCCAGGCGGGAGGCAGAGGAGGAGCCCATTGTGCTCAAAGTGCTTCTAACTTCTGCTTCGGCCCCCCCCCTCGCCCCTCTCCCCCCTTCCCCTCCCCTCATGTGTGGACCCCCAGGCTGAGACAGCTTCACGGCACCCAACAGTCGCACCCAAGTACTTGCACATTAATGAGGTTTGCTGTTTTTTCACACCTTCTTAGCCCCTGCATCTCCAAGACCGTATTCATGTTAAGTGCGGCGCCCGTTTGCGCTGCAATCAACAAGAATACTACCTCAAAGGGTTCACAATCAGCCCCGCAGCTTGCACTGTTAAGAAAGGAAAAACAGTGTCTCCAACACAACGTGTGCTTTAGCACACGCTGTGTTGTAGACTCTGCTTTTCGTTTCTTAATTGTACAGCTACGGGGCCGATTGTGACCCTTTGTGTTAGTATTCATGATCATTTCGGCGCCCCTGTGCGCTGCAATTAACAAGGATTCTACCTCAAAGGGTTCACAATCAGCCCCGCAGCTTGCACGGTTAAAGACAAGGATGCCAACGTTCTTTCTGACACTAATCTCAGAAGGCGATCATCAGTAGACACAAGAAATAGATAGCCTCGAGGGGATATAAATCAGCAAATCTGTGCCAGCGCTCCCTCTGACTCACTGGGACTGTGTGCAAATGAAATACCTTTCACAACAAACAAGCATTGGCACAGAAAATAGTTGTTGTCTTGTTTGTCAACTGACTTTTTCCAAAGCTTTTTGCCGAAGGTGAGGAGCATCTTAAAAAAAACAAAAAAACATGAAAGATGCGATAATGTAGCGATATCATTCCATATCCACCCACATGACATTCCTACAGAATGAAACGCCATTTTATTATTTTTATTTAGTAACCTAAAATAGTAAACACTACTTGGACTGGTAACTAAAATAATACATTTAATTAGGGTTAAAGTGCTTTTTGGAATGCAGCGTGGCACAACAGTATATTGCAGTTGCTGCCCCCCCCCCGACCTCCCCCCCCCCAAAAGAAAAATGAGAAAATTGTTGGGCAGGTTCTCAGGGAAGAAGCAACAATGTGTGGGCGAGGAATAACAGAGGTGTGTAAAAACGACTTTTGGAACGCAAAGTCGCCCTCCAGCAAAGAGTAGCTGCACAGCTCTAAAAAAAACAATGAAAGTTAAACAATTTTATTTAAAGTGCCATTAGCGGTAGGAGAGCAATTGAGGAACAGATGGGGTCATTCTAAAGGGAAGCAACAAAAGGGAAGGAATGTGAAAGGGGGAATCAGCACATGAGACAAAGCAAGAAAGAAAAAACAAGCACCCTCATAGAGTGCTTAATGAAAAAGAAGACCCATTATTTTGAGCAGTGGAAGGATATAAGTCATCCAGTCAAAATAATGAAAAAGAGGCTATACACCAAGAAAGGTACAAACACAAGAAGAGGAAAGCAAATAATAGCCAGGATAAGTAACAGACAGTTTATTAAGGAGTTGAAGTACCCAAAGTTCTAAGTTACATTTCAAAATCGTCGCTTTTCATTCGTAAATAGGCTTAGTAGTCCCTCCTTGGTACCGCCTTGTCTGCATTTGTATCCTCCCATAATGACTGGAATTTTTACTTGTGTTGTTACATGGTCTGCTTTATCTAGTGGGTGAGCACTGTTTTCTTTAATGATCTCCCCTATTACACCCACGATGTCGCAGCACGCCGCCACCTTTTATATCATGTCATTTACTCATGTATTTTTTCATTTCCAGTGCAGCCCGTTTTAACTATAGCAGCTGCGCTTATTTATTTAATTTACGGCGTGGTCCGCTTTCACTGTAGCAGCTGTGCTTATTTATTTATTTAATTTACAACGCAGGCCAATATCACTTTTAGTTGCTGCACTTCTTTATTTATTTATTTAATTCACAGCACAACCACTTTTACTTCAGCGGGCGCACTACAAAAGCTAGCTTTCTTTCTTTATTTTTATTACACTTTGTGTAAAAGAACCCCATAGGCATTTTCACTTTAAGATTGGCCGCGCCCCTTTCTTTAGATGCTGCACCCACACAAGCGGACTGGTTCCGGGCACATATCCTTGGCTGCAGCGCACAAAGACCTTACAGTGCCGCACACAGAGGAAAAAAATTAGAGGGAACATTGGAGGGGATCACTTTGTCTGGTTAAGCAGGGCTGGGAGAGACCTCTCAAAGAGCCTAAAGAAGATATTGTGGACTATGTGATAGGCCTACGTTCCAGGATGGTAGAATACATGGGCAAAGCAAACAAGAACCTAGAGACCAGCCAAGAGCTTCAAAAACTCTGGTATGACCAAATGGCTGCCCTGGTGGAGTTCCAACCAGGGCTGAAGGTATGGGTATTGGATCATGTGGCACATACGGCCCTCCAGGACAAATTGAGTGGTCCCTACCATATCCTTGAGAGGAAAGGTGAAACCACCTACCTGGTGGACCCGGATACTACCAGTACCTCCAAGAACGACATACATGTGAATCTCCTAAAGCTTCTCCATGACAGGGGTGAAGTGACCATGCTGATGATCACTGATGAGGATCAGGAAGCAGAGAGTGAACCTTTCCCTGACCTCCTCTCCAGCAGTCCCAAATATGGGTCAGTAGATGGAGTGGCCTATCCCCTATCCGGACACCCTCTCTGCCCACAGCAAGCAGACTGCAGGTAATTCCTGGAGCAGTATGCTGGGCTCTTACCCTTAACTCTTGGGCAGACACACTGGTGTACCTTTGACGTAGACACCGGAGACAGCTTGCCTGTCAAACACAAGATCTATCAACAGTCTGACCATGTGAAAGAAAGCATCAAAGCTGAAGTCAGCAAGAAGTTGGAGCTAGGGTTTATAGAACCCTCTGACAGCCCCTGGGCTAGCCCCGTGGTCTTAGTCCCCAAACCTCACTCCAAGGATGGGATACCAGAAATTAGGTTTTGTGTGGACTACAGAGGTCTCAATGCTGTCACTAAGACAGATGCTCATCCCATACCCTGATGAGTTGATAGACAAATTGTGAGCAGCCAAATTTTTCAATACCTTTCACTTAATCTCAGCATACTGGCAGATTGGCCTAACCCCAGAAGCAAAAGAGAAACTAGAATTCTCCACACTAGATCGCCATTATCAGTTCACTGTTATGCCATTTGGATTAAAGAATGCCATTGCTACCTTCCAAAGGTCGGTGAACCAAGTCCTTGCTCGGTTAGAAGCTTTTAGGGCAGCTTATCTAGATGATATTGCTGTCTATAGTTCCATCTGGCACAATTCCCTGATCTACCATGGCAAGGTTTTGCAGGCCCTGCAGACTGCAGGCCTACCTATCAAGGCATCCAAGTGCCAGATAGGGCAGGGCACAGTTGTATACTTGGGACACTTGGCAGGTGGAGGCCTTTACAGCCCAAGATATAATCAATTCTGGACTGAGAAGCTCCAACCATTCGGACCCAGGTCAGGGCATTCCTTGGCTTGACTGTGTATTACAGAAGGTTTGTGAAGGGGTATGGTTCCATTGTGGTAGAACTCAGCTCCAAGAAAATGCATAAAAAGGTCAACTAGACAGTTAGTTGTCAAAAGACATTTGACACCCTGAAAAAGGCAATGTGCTCCGCACTCATTCTCAAAGCTTCAGATAACTAGTCTAGACAGTTCATTGTGCAGACTGATGCCTCTGAACAAGGGATAGGAGCAGTTCTATGCCAAACCAATGATGATGGCCATGACAAGCCTGTTGCTTTTACAAGTAGGAGATTACTCTCAAGAGAACAGTGTTTGAGTGCCATTGAGAGGGAGGCGTTGCTGCGCTTTGGTCCCTGAAGAAGCTGAGATCATACCTGTTTGGTACTCACTTCCTTGCCCAAACCGACCACTGACCTGTCAGTTGCCAGATGCAGATAAAAGGTGAAACCCCAAAACTTTTTAGGTGGTCCATCTCCCTACAAGGAATGGACTTTACAGTGGAAAACAGACCTAGGACGGACCATGCCAATGGAGTTGGCCTTTCCAGGTTCTTCTACTTAGACAATGAAGACTCTCTTGGGAAAGGTTAGTTTCATCCTCTTTCGTTTGGGTGGGGGTTGTGTAGGAAAGTGCCCCTTTTGACATGGTTACTCCTTACTTTTTGAATGGTATCTGATGCAACTGTGACTGAAAGCATTCTGGGTTCCTGCTAAGTAGGTTCCCAGCACCAGTGTTCTTTCCTTAAAACTATACCATTGTTCCACAATTGGCACCACTTTAGGCTCCATGTAAGTCCCTGGTAAGTGGTACTCCTGGTACATAGGGCATTGAAACTAAAGAGGGTGCCTAAAGGCTGCACCACGAATTGTGTAACTCAAAGGGACCCCTCACCAAGCTCATGCAAACTGTCATCGCAGCCTGCGTATCTTGTTGCAGAGAAAAATGACGATCCAACATGGCACACATCCCTGTGTGTCATTCCTACCCAGCACTGTATTTGTTATATGTAAATCACCCCCACAGCAGGTCTAACAGCCCTTAGGCAGGGTACACTATACCCATGTTTGGGCATATCTGCATGAGTGGATGTGTCCCTGTGATGTCTAAGCTCACCCTCGAATACCACAAGTGCACAGGGAAGCCATAACGAGTCCATGGGCTGGCCACCCATGATTACGACTTCCCCAGCTACATGATGGCTTCACTGTACCCAACATCTCGTCTTAATAAACAAACACTGATGCCACTGTTGGATCAGGGCCGGACTGGCCGTAGCGGGCACCGGGCAATCCCCCAGTGCGCCGCACGGGTGGGGCCGGTTTTGGGCCCCTGAGGGCCGATTTTGTTACAAGGCCGTTTTTGCAGCATAGCTGAAAAATCTGCCCTGTAACATAATCGGCCGAAAACCGGCCCTGGCAAAGAGCTCGACAGCACCCCCAACCCCGTGAAGGGGGGTAGGGGGGGCGGCCGAGCACTTTGCCAGGGCCGGTTTTGGTTCCCAGTCCGGCCCTGTGTTGGATGTATTAGGAAATGCACCCTGAGAGCACTTTAGAGATGCCCCCTCAAAACCTACCGACTGCTAATGTGCTGACTGACTGTTCTGAACCAGCCAGCCACCCAAGACATACTTTCTGACCTCCTGAGTTGAGAGCCTGCATTCTCATAGGCCAGGAAGAATGCCTGCTCTTGGCAGAGGTGTTTACCCCTCCTCCCTGCTTGATAAGCGTTTCCAGGGCAGGCAGCTTCAAAGGGCCTGCTGTCTTTTTATGCAACCCAGGACTCTCCAGATAGTGGAGATGCCTACACTCCTGTTCTGACCCCACTTTTTGGTGGCAAGACAGGCAAGAAAATGAGTAAGATTAGGAGGTGTGCCCCCCTTCAGCAGGCACCACCCCAGCTGAAGTGGACCCCACTCTTCAGATTACCTCATCTTGATTCGAGCAGGATTAGTATTCTGGGGTCAGGGTTATGCCCACTTCTCAAAGGCAATAGTCATATAGAGCGTGTAGACACCCTAAAGGTAGGTAGACCATTGGATACTACCTGTAACTCCCCTATAACCCTCTTAAATTGATTATTTAGGTTGCACCCTTGAACTCAAGAACTCAGATTAGATGGATCCACAAAAGAAGGATAAAGAAGAGTCACTTCCTGGCAAAAACAGCAGAAGAGCTGATACTTTTGGCTTGAAACTCTGCCTGCTCACAACTCTCTCGACAATCACGACACAATGTCTCATCCTGCAAGTTGAAGGAGTACCAAAGCCTTGGCAGGCTGCCAGCACTTCGAACATTGCCTACAGTGTCCCTTACAGTAGAGGAGATACTCCCCTGAAGTCTGTAGGCACGACAAGCAGGGTCCGGTCCATCACCTAGCAGCTCCCTGGCACGACCGACCCTGCAGATAACCCGGAGAAGGTAGCGGTGCTCTGAAAGGTCAGATCTGTCTTCCAAACGAGTGTGAATACACCAGGACCAACCAGAGCCGTGCAGCATCAACCCCTGGTGTACCCGACGCCCTGCACCAAACACCAACAGTGAGAGTCCAGTCCAGATTCCCACTGCACCACAACCAAGCAGCCATCTAAGAACGTCGGCATCACTGAGACCCACTTTGTGAGTGGCCCAGCGTTCCTGATTTTGCCCCTGCCAGCTGTTTGCTTTGAACCGCAAGGGGCGTCTTTGAGCACCAACCCAGTCACCATAACCACTCTGCACCTGAGCTGCCACACCAGGGTACCGAAAAAACAGTTGTGCTCCCTTACTTCTAGACCCCTTGCACCCTGAGTCCCCCGTTTGGAAGCTCTCAGGCTTGTCCCCAAGTCCCCCTGTGCGCACAGCTACAACCTCACCAACACCCAGCTCCCAGTAAAATCCGAGCAGTTCTCAAAGAATTGCTCTTAGTACTTTGGACCTTGGTCCACTACAACTCTGAACCCTGAAGGTGAACCCTTGAAACCGACTCTACCTACCTTTATGCATCTCTGACTTTTCCTACCATAGGATTGCATTGTGCGTAAAAGCAGAAAGGTTTGAACATTTTACTTACCTGTGAAAATCTCTAACAAAAACAGTACTTGTTTTTTAATGAAGTTCTTGGTTTTACGAAATACATAAAAAGAACTGCAATTTTTCTAATTTGGTATCGGATTTATTCTTTGAGTGTGTTTCATTTATTGCCTCAGTGATTACAACAAATGCTTAGCAATACCCTCTGATAAGCCTAACTGCTCTCCCACACTACCACAAAAGAGACTATTAGTATTATCTACTTTAGCCTCTGTAAGCCAATGGGGACCCACTGGACCCTCTACACCGTGTACTTCTTTTTAGTGCACTATAAAGAGAGCTAGTTCCCTAAAGGGACCATTGGGAGTAAATTGAATTGATGTTCTCTCCAGGGTTTTTGGGCGGGTAGTGAACTCCCGGGATCATTAGGCCCATTAATTGGTTGTTTTACAGGCAGGTCACAGGGCAGTGAAGTTGGGTCAAATTTGACCACACTCACCAGTGTCTACGGGTCCTGTGTGTGTGCTGCTTACCTGTTTTGGTGTCCTGTGACTCTTTAGTCAGGTTTGAATAATTGGGTAATGTCGTCTAAGTTTGTTAGGAAGCCTCATGGATTTTGTGCGAGGCCAGGGCATGACAAACTCATTAAGTCAGCGGTACTCTCCCAGGCATGGGTCAGTATTAGACCTAACAACCTTGGTATGATATTCCCCAAACTTTTCACCTTCACCTCTCCTGTTTTGCTGAATTTGTGTTTTTGACTTTAGGACTCTGTGCACTTTACCACTGTTCATCAGTTCTACAGGGCTTGCGCTATCTCCCTAAAACAGGGTAAAATAGGCCTAGCCATGATTGGAATATGTACCTTCCTTTTTAATACTTATAAGTCACCCTTAAGTAAGGCCCATTAGGCTTATAGGACAGGGTGCATTTTATTTTTAAAAAGTAGGACTGTGTACATTACATGTCCTGGAAGTGAAAAAGTTTTTTTACTGTTGCAAGGCCTTTCTCTCCCGTTGGCTAACACTGGGTTACCTTATTACAATTAATAAGTGATAACTTTATACTTTATATGTCCTGCTGTGTCTGGAAAAGAGAAATGATTTGTACAGTACTTGTATAGGAAAAAAAGAATAGTGCTAACTTACGATTGGGAGCAGATAGAGATATGCTGTTTACACGCAAATTAATTGAAATTTAAAATCCTCTTTAATGATAAGGTCGGATTTTAAGTTATAATACTGTAAATGCCACTTTTAAGAAAGTTGACACTTTCTTGAGCCTCTGCCAGTGTTCGGGGTCACATGACGGTGAGAGGCTCTAATGTTGGAGTTTGTGAATTGCTTTCAGACAGTAATAAAAGGAGGCTTAGGTGCAGACAGGATGAGCCCTCAGTCTCCTGCACACACAAAGGAACCCAACACTAGGCTTGCCCTGCCTTTTGTCACTGCCAGACAGTTTGGAGCCTTAACAGGAGAAGAACTTTCCTGAACTAGATGTGGGGGTAGGATAAAGAGTCTACACACAAACAAGGTTGGCACCTGGAATAAATATTGGATTTCCAGAACCACTCATCAGAACACTCCTGAACCTATGGATGTTACAGGAGAAGAACTGTTCTACTACCAGATAACGGCAATGCTGCTTAAAGGACTGTCTTGCTGTCCGAGAAGGAAGACTGGACCTGTTTACCTTCATCACAGGCTAACCAGAGTGAATCCAAGGGTCAGTTGGCAGACCTCCTGTGTGAGCTACAGGAACCTAACAGGCTTTGGAGGCCACCCTGCAACTGCCTAGCTGACCTGCTGCACCTGGACCTGCCTTGACATCCAACTGGACCTGCCTGAGCCCTGCTGGCCTGTGCTGGAGTGATTCCTGATCCCCAAGAGGTGCCTCCCCAGGCCCTTAGCCCTTGGCAGGTCTCAGGTGAAAATCCTGAAATGTGGGCTTGTAACAACCGCAAACAGGCCCATACGCACCAAGACTCTGCGGCCATTGACAGCTGGTAACAATAAGTTCCACTGAGACCTGCTCTTTGTGCCACTAGCTACCGCCAGCGACGATCAGCATTGGGAGACCTGCACTTTCCACTACAGCAACAACAGATCAGCTTCCTCCTCACAGCCTCCTCCACCCCACCGTGCCAGACTTGGAAGGTAACTCTTTCAATGGGACTTACATAGTCCCTGTATCTACACTGTGGCCGAGCTGAAAAGATTTTGAAGGGAGCAGGGGCTACCAGTAAATAGGAGCTCAAAGAAAGCCTTCGGAATACCTTCAGCGCCTAGGAGGAGGCCCACCAGGTGGTGTTTACAGCTCATGAGCAAGAGGAGGATGAGGATGTGGAGAAGCAGGAGGAGGAGGAGGAAGAAAAAGAGGAGGGAGATGAAAATCTCCTGACCATGTCCTCAGAGGAGAGAGAGGAGGGACCACAAGAGTGAGGCCACCTGCTTGAGACAGAGCAGGCAGGCAGCATCTCCTCCCGAAACCTGTCCCTGAAAGAAACTGGAGGACAGAAGAGCTGAGAAGTAGTTTCAATTGTAGCTGGGAAAACTAAAAATGGAAGCAGCCAAAGAGGAAGCTGTTGCAAAGAGGGTCCTGGAGGAAAGGATACTTACCCTGGAGGAAAATAAAATTTTACTGGTTAAAGAAATGAGTCAAAAGGATCTGGACCTCAAAACCAAATAGCTCCCAGGGTCCAGCAATGGTGGCAAAGACAGTACAGTGTCTAAATGGAGACAGAAAGCTCCATATCCCAAAATACCTGGTGCCTTAATTATGGGGTAGGGGTGATATTGATAAAAGGCTAGCAGCCTATGACGTAGCCCTCCATTTGCATAGGGTCTCCTAGGAGGGTTGGGGGGCTAGGCTATAGAAGCACATGCCCTCGTTTGGAAGGGATACCTTACTGACCCTAGAGGTAGCTGAAGTAGGCGTCAATGCACATATGACAGCCACCCTTTTCACCAGGTTTGCTCTTACCCCAGAGATATAAAGTCACAAACTGTTTAACCAGTCTTGGGTGGGTTTTGTGGAGGACTCCTGTGAGGCACTGAATGGTTGGGTGAAGGGCAACAATGTGAGGGATGTTGATGGGTGATTTAACCTGATCTTGAGGGAGCACATGCTTAATACTTGCTTTACAGAGTAGCGCCAACACTTTATTGCTAGTAAGCTCACTACACCCAGAGAGCTTTCAAAGGAAGCAGACATCTGGATCAGAATTAGAGTGTCCTAGAAAGGACATGGGGGATCACCAAAAGACTGGACAGGGTCCCCATCAGAAGAAATAGGCAGGGGACAAAAATGAAAAATAGAGTTCTCAAAAAGCCCAAACACCTTCCCAGGTGAAGGTTTCCCAATCACAACCTGACCAAAAGATACGTTGCTATCCTGAGAAGTAGTCCTCAGGAGTTTTCCCCCCTAAATGCTACGAGTACTACAGGTACGGGCATGTCAAGGAGGACCCTAATTGTCCTAAGAGACATCAGTCCCTCATTGGTGGAAGCCACAGGGAATGGCCAGTGCAGTGCTTGGGAGAAGGTACCAGGTTAGTGTGGCGTGAAGTGCAGAGGTTACCCTGGTGCACCTGGGTGACTGAGAAATGGTGCCAAAGGCTCACATGCCTAGCAATACTAAAAGGTATATGCAGTAGGTCACTATAAATGTCCATTGGGTGGAGGCTCTGAGAGACAAATGAGCCAGCATGACTACTGTCATGTGTCATCTGGGGTCCTCAAAGCAGGTAATTCCCAACTGATTCCACCAGGTTGAAGTAGCTGACAACAATGAGAGTCACTATCCTGTGTCTAAGGTTTGCTTTGAATGGGGGTGTCTCAGGTTCCTTAAGGGTAGCTGTGAGTCCAGTCATGCCTGTGGATTGTTTGCTTGGTACCCACATAGAGCACAGCATCTGGATGGAGATGGAGCTCCAATCCCACTAGGAGATGTTAGAGTTGCCTGAGTGGGTGTACTGACCACATGGTCCACGACAGCCCAAGAGGGAAATCAAGAGGACCTGGAGCCTGAAAAATGGTGCCTGCCAAAAAGAGGAAGGGAGGGGCTGTTTGAAACCTGCTCGAAAGACTTCCATGGTGCAAGAGGCAAAGCCTGAGGGTAACGCCCTGGAACCTACAGGAGAGGACATTCGTGCCCTTGGGGACCTACTTGAGCTGGCCTGGTGACAAGCCAAAGGGGGGTGTGCGATTGAGTTCCATCCATTTAATACACCCATAGGTTTGCTTTTTAATCACCTGGTTTAGACTTTTTGTTATGAGTCTCACTACTTGCATCTCACCCACAGTAATCACATGGTAAATTTACTGCACATGTATACCGCCTGTGTCCACCTATTAAGATAAGGCCACTGTGACGCAGCAAGGGTAAAGAGCAAGTGGCTGGTTACACATGTGCTGGCTGTGCGTGTGAGACTACAGTTGTGGCAGCCCAGCAACTGCACACAGATAAATTGGCAAAGAGCGGACTCTTTACGGTCAGGTTTTAAACTGGGATGAGCCTCATAATATTAGTGGGCACTCCTAGGTAAGGTAGGCAGGGTTTACTGTTTTATTTGCAGTGACACTGTATTATACACACAGCGAAAATATGCCTTAGAGTGTAGTTTTGCTTCCCTTAGGCGTGCAAAGTCCCGTAAGGTATGAAACAGGGTTGAAACATGTGCACCCAGTTTGAATGAACAGGTCCCAAGATATAACATGTACACTTTATAGGTCGCCCAGAATTTTCATATTTCTCTGGCTGTGCTCAGGATCAGTGTCCAGGGGCCATATGTATCAAAAAATAATTTTGCGATTCTCAAATTGCAATTTATAGCTAATCGCAATCAGAGAATCGCAAAATGCAATGTATGTACGATTTGCAAAAATGTTTGAGAATCCTACATATTCCTTATTTGAGAATCGCACATTGAGATTTGCAAATAAGGAATAAATTCCCATTCACTATGGGCTAGGCAGCCCATATGAATGAATGGGAAGACATTCTCAATTTGCGATTACCAATTAGAGAATCTCAAAATGAGAATGCATCGTCTGGGTTGCAAGGGTGCCAAAAGGACACCATGTTGCACCCCTGAAATATGCATGTGTGCACATTTTGCGCACATACCTGCCCTAAGGGCATATATGTGCGACATATGGCACTTTTAAAAAATCAAAAAGTGTTTTCTTAAAGAAAATCGCAATTTACCACCAACTTAAAGTTGGTGGTAATTTGCAATTCCTTAAGGCCAAAAAGCAAATTTCTGGTGCTTCCAGAACTGCATTTAAGGAATCGCAATTTGCAATTCCTTAATTGCATTCTCATAATAGAGAGTCAGAAATTTTGCAATTCTCTATTTTGCAATGGCCTTTTGGGATGATACATCCCAAAAGGCTTTTTCTAATTCTCAAACGGCCAGATTCTGAGAATCTGCCCGTTTGCAAACGGAAAAAAGGCTTGATACATATGGCCCCAGGTCTTTTATAACCCTGCTGGCCAAGTTAATTAAACTGCTTCCCAGCAGATGGAACAAAGGCCTCCCCACACAGAGAGAATAATTACCAGTGCTTCACATAGCTCTGTTAATTAGCTGTCACATTGTACCAGGGTTGGCACAGCCCAGCCTACTGAGTAAAGGAGGAAGCCAAGACCTCTTGAGACAACACTGAAGTGGTTCCCCTTTGCGTATATCATGGGCCAGTCAGAGCCCTTGAGGTGGAAATGGGACTTCCTCTTGCCATGTCTGTTGTTTGCTTACAACATTGCGGTATCCAACTCCAGCTGGGAAGACCACCTGTTCCACCTCAAGGAACTGCTTCATGCCCCGCAGAAGGCAGGCATGACTATCAAGGGCAGTAAGTGCAAGATAGGGAAGGGATATGGGGTTTACTTGGGCCACCAAGTCGGTAGGGGCAAGGTACCACCTCTCTATGCCAAAATCCAGACCATCCTGGCTTGGTGAGAGACCTCTTAGGCCTCACCGGTTACTACAGGAAATGTGACAAAGGGTATAACACCATTGTCGCCCCTTGACAGAGCCGACTTCTAAGAAGCAGCCCAATGTGGTGATCTGAACGAAGGTGTGCCAGAAAGCTTTTGACAGCTTAAAGGAGGTCATGTGAACAGCTCTAGTGCACAAGGCCCCTTAGGAATTAGTTGTCCAGACAGATGCATCAGAGCATGGCATAGTGGCTGTGCTCTCACAGCAGACCGAAGAGTGTCTAGGCAACCTGTAGCTTTCACCAGCCAGTGGTTATTTCCCAGGAACAGAGGTGGAGTTCAATCGCAAGGGAAGCCTTTGCATTAGTCTGAGCAATGGCAAAGTTTTGTGTTTGGGACTCTCTCTTCTGGGTTCAGACAGACCACTAACCTCTCGGACGGCTACTGAAGATGAAGGGTGAGAATCCAAAGCTACTGAGGTGGTCCATCTCTCCGTAGGGAATGGACTTTTTCTCTGGAACTGACCGTGCCAAAGCTGACAGTGTTTCCAGGTTCTTCTGGGGTTGAGTAGTTCTTCCTGCACTCAGGTGGGGAGACACATGTTAAACATGACATCTGGTATTCCTTCAAACCTTTTGCCTCTGTGCACTTACCACTGCTAACCAGTACTAACGTGTTTGCGC
Source organism: Lissotriton helveticus (assembly GCF_964261635.1). Classification (NCBI taxonomy): domain Eukaryota; kingdom Metazoa; phylum Chordata; class Amphibia; order Caudata; family Salamandridae; genus Lissotriton; species Lissotriton helveticus. Next base: position 513,741,901 of record NC_136070.1, read on the forward strand.
TCTTTATCTGAAACATGGTAAAATTGGCCTACACCTGATTGCTCCATTTAATTTACTTGTAAGTCCCCAGTAGATAATATTACATGTACCCAGGGTATGTAAATTAAATGTTACTAGAGGGCAGCAGCACGCATTGTGCCACCCACTATAGTAGCAGTTTAAAACATGTCTCAGGCTTGCTACTGCAGCCTGAGGTGTAGTTTTAAACTGTAATTTCAACATGGCAAAATAAAACTTTTTCCAGGCCTAAACCTTCCTTTTTAATATATATGAGTTACCCCCAAGGTAGGCCGTAAAGGCTCATAGGGCAAGGTGCATTGTATTTAAAAAGTAGGATGTGTGTAAGTTTTACATGCCCTGGTAGTGAAAAACTCCAAAAGTCCCATTGACTAATGCTCAGTTACCTCATTATTTAATATGTGCTATATTTTGATAGGGAGTAGATAGAGATATGCTGTTTATACTCAAATGAATTGTAATTTAAAATCTTCCTTAATGGTAAAGTTGGATTTTAAGTTAGAATTCTGAAAATGTTTCCAGTCCAGGGAGGACCAGGCCTGGTAGTTCGGGCTGGACTGTTACCATTGGGGGCAGGGTCAAGACTGATTTGCATATGGCTGGGTCCAAACTGGAATGGCATGGTGAGCAAACAAACGATGGATTTAGGCCCAGATCTCTGTACTAGGGTGAATGTTTGACATTGTTCTGCATTCTGCCCATCAATTGTTCTTTTTACACTTAGAAAGTTGGCACTTGTTTGTCCCAAACAGTTGTGATATCTGCCAGTGTCCTGGCTAACATGACAGAAAATGGCTCTGATGTTGGGGTTTGATTCTTGCTTTCAGGCAGTAACACAAAGGGGGCTAGTGGTGTGGACAGGCTGGGCCATCCTGGCAGGATGACTAGGGTGAGGCTGTACCCAGGCCAAATCACATTTCAAATGACTTTGCCTCCTGCACACACAGAGGAACCTGACACCAGGCCTGCCCTGCCTTTTGGCACTACCTGACAGTTTGGTGCATTGACAGGGGAAGAAATTCCATGAATTACATGTGGGGGTAGGACTTGGTCTAGAGGTTAGCTCAACCATGAAGAAATTTGATGAGTTAAATTAAAGGAACACAGGTATAAGGGCATATGGCTGGTAGGGTACCTCTCCACAGTAGAGTGTACAGGATTCTAGCGGGGAGAACAGGGAATAGGAGAGTCCACCCCATTGTCCTGTCCAGTTGCAGGGTACAGACCCTGGACTAGTGGGCCAGTGTCAGGATACCATCCCTAAACTGGCAGGAGGGAGAGTGGACAAAGGGTGCCACGCACCTGGGGCTACCACCCCCTCTCTCTAACGCCACCGAGGTTAGAGGGCCCTGAGACACATGAGGCCTGGCTCTCTGCACTGACAGATGTCAGTGGCCTCTGTGGCTTGCTGTTCTGGTGGACAGAGGTGCCCCTGGGGAGGGGACCGGAGTCACACCCCATGGGTGGACTGTGCCACACCACTGTGTTGGCCATGTGGGTACTGTCTGCCTGCTGGGACACACCTGTGAGCAGGCTATGGTTAGGTGCTGCACAGATGGTGTCCACAGAAGGGTTCCCCATGGGTTAGCTTAGTGGGCCCTGAGAGTATGTCAGAGGAATCCAACTGGGTTTAGCAAGGCGTAGAACTAGAATGTGCCCTGTGGGCCAGGTCTATGTTCTTTTTCCTTAAGCAGGGAAGTCCATCAAGGGATTGATTACTGTACCCTGGCTTTAGGCTGGGAGGGAGTTGTGTTAGACTTGGCTTTTTCAGCGGGTTTACCCCTAGACATTTTGCTTTTTGGCCTCCTGTTTTTGACCCTGTTTTGTTGGTTTTAGAACTCTGGGCACTTTACCAGTGCTATTCAGTGCTAAAGTGCATATGCTCTCCAGGTAAATTATGTAAATGGATTAGTGTTTCAATGTTCGGCTTATTTGATTTACTACTAAGTCCCTAGTATAGTGCACTGTGTGTGTACAGGGCCTGTAAATCAAATGCTGCTAGTGGGCCTGCAGTACTAATTATGCCACCCACACAAGCTGCCCTTCAAAGGGTTCTCAAACCTGCCACTGCAGTGTTTGTGCGCAGTTGTGACTGCCATGCCGACCTGGCAAGTGTACCTGCGTGCCAGGCCCTTAGCTTCCCTTTTCTTACATGTAAGACACCCCTAAGTTAGGCCAAAGGTACTCCCTAAGGTAGGCCAAGGTGCAAGTGAAAAGTATGACATGTACTGGTGTGTGTGACATGTTCTGAGAGTGAAATACAGTGTATTTAGTTTTACTCTATTGAAAGGCTATCTGTCCCATGGGATAGAATGGGAGACACGTTGTAACATCGTAAAAGTATACCTTTCCATTGTGACAAGATGGAGAAATGGAGTTTAGTATGCCTGAACTCAGAATGCAAAAATGCATCTTTTAGTAAACATGATTTTTAAGTTGAGTGTTTGAAAATACAAATTCTAGGGAGTGGGTATTTTCTTGCTTAGCTATACTGTGTGCCTCTTGGGTTGTGAGTTGGTTGTCTGGCTTTGGAGTGACAGGGGCTGGGGATGTGAATTCTCTTCAGACAGCCACTGGGGGTTAGGGTGTTTCCTGCCTTTCCTGGATGAATCAGGGCTGGGTTGAATTGACCTGGGTTGCATTTAGAGTAGTGGAAGGAGATTTCCTTGCACCTGAATAGGCCTGGTCTGCCTTGGACAATGCTGTCTCCACCTCCTGCTGGTAAACTGGGCTAGAGAGGACCAAACTGATTTGGACTGAGCGCAGACACTCTCTACCCAAGAGAACAAAGAGAAACTGAGTATAAATAGTGGGGCCCAAACCCCAAAATTTTAGAACTCTTTTGGATCAAGAAACCTGCCAAGAATAAGAGCTGGAAGAAATGCCAGGGGGAGCACTGCCCCTTTACTGTGTTGTTGCTTTGCTGGGTTGGCCTGCAGTTGCTGCTTCTGCCTTGGGTAGTGAAAGGAGTGGACTGAACTTTCTTTACTTACACGGGCGGCCAAGATTTGGGTCGGACCCTCCCAAAGATATCATACTGCGGGAACCTATTTGGGTATTTACTCTAGAACGGACGCTTACTACTTTATCTATTTAGTGGCCGCCATTCTCTGTGTGGCCCATTGTGAAATGATGATGCTTCAAATCCTCACTACATACCAATGATGGGTTTATTCGCATGAAATTCCCCTCTTCTTGAGAGCCCTGACGAAGTTCAATGTGAACGAAACGCGTTGGCTGAGGAATTTGTTTTTACTGAAATTTAATAAAAGAACTTGGGAATGTGAATTGGAGCTCATGAGCACTCCTTTTTTGGTGCACCGTCCTTATATACATGAACTTTGGGATCTGCAATGCAGGAGAGTATTGGTGCGGCATACTCTGGACGTGACGTGCACAACATACGGACTCAGATATCATACATTGAAATATTTTGTGCATAACCTTGGTCAGCCGCTCTGTTCTTTCCAATTGATTTAATAAGCCAGTCTCTGGCGGTGAGGTCCTGAAATTGCTCATGATCTGATGGTGCTGTTGCTGCTTCAACCTGGTGAAACACCAAATTAACTATGTCAGCTAACCCCTTACAGTAATCGAGCACCAAATAATCTGATATGTTCACAAGCATGTTGGCAGGCACAGCAGGTGATCTCCTAGCTTTCCCCATAGCGATCTCATATGGCATCTTATCAGCACAAGAGGCAAAGCATCGGGTCCTTTCAAATATGTTGAAGCACATACTTTAGCCAACCTAGATTTCAAAGTGCCATTTATCTGTTCTACAAAATCTGAAGCCTCTGGACTATAACTGCAATGCAATCTTTGCTCCACCTGTAATGCTGCACATAACAATCTCATTATTTAAATGAGAGCAAACTCCAAGGTAGTGTCAAGGTGCTTGGAACATCCACAGGAGCCGACGATGTACCCAACGCCCCTCCGCCTCAGACACCACCCGAATGTTTTATAATTCCAGGTAATGCTCGAAACGGGGGGGAAAGGGGAAGTGGAGAGACAAAAAGAGAGACGACCTCAATGGAATTGGTTGACAATTCTTCTGTCGTGGGTCGGGGCGTCTTCTTGACTATACCTGAAGGAAAACAATATTTTATAGAACACACTTTCCTGAATACTCTTTAGACTATAAACATTATCTTTGGAAAACCACAATTACCCCTAGTGTTTTAGGTCTTTGCTTCTCTCTTGTATTATAATGGCTGTTTTAATCCCTCTGGCTACTTCAATGCTGAAAGGAGAAAACAGATTTACATGAAATTACACCCACCTGAAAATATTACGCTCAACTGCTACACTCTCCTGAAAATTGCTACCACTCATTACCTGATTGTAGCGTGAAGGGGCTCATAAGTTCAACTGTGCTTCAGCGGCTTTCTTGACTGACAATTTAGAATAAGGACTCAAACTGCAGTGAATGTCAAACTCTGAATGTTCCGGTTTACGTTGTCTTTGAAATGCTAATCCCAGGAAAAAATGTCTTTTAACTAAAGTTCTCTAGGATAATTTCACTTTAAGGAAAAAATAACGAACAAGCCTGACTGGATACTGCTTCTCCTCAAGTCAGCTGCAAAGGCATCCCTCGTTGCGCATGCGATACTTGGTTGCTTCGGAAAACACTGTGGACTTCCTCTGAAGGTCTGTGACAAGATTCTCGAACTTTGGTTTTCTATTCCGGCACGGAGCTCAAAGCAGAACGTGCTTGTCTGCCGGAACACAGTTGAAGTGCGCAGTTCGAATTACGAACGCGCACCTTGTTTGCTTTGATGCTCACGCGCAGAGCAGACACTAGACTGCTGACCAGTAGTGGCTGCGTCCGTTCTGCTCTGCCATGTTTGATTTCCTGCTGAGTCCTGTATAACTCTCAAACACTGGTTGCACATCAGGATGGTCATCCGATGTCTTTTCTTCCACCCTGAGGAGATGCAACCCTTGCGTTGAGGTCGAGGTTTCCTGTTCTGGACTCTGACTAAGGAAATCCTGACAGTACCTCCCTCCAAAGGGGACCCTCCCAATGTGGGTTTAGTAGGATTTGCCAAATGGAATTGCTTTATCAGTCTGGGTGCGTGCACATTGGAAGAGGGCTCCCATGATCTTTCTTCAGGCCCATAACCCTTCCAGTCAACTAAATAATGTAGCTGATTTCTAGAGATTTTAGAATCTAAGATCCTACTTACTTCGAACTCTTCCTCTGACTCCATAGTAATGGCTAGCGGTTTTTTTTTAAGTCTAACATTGGGTGGATTTTTCTTGAGCAGTGATACATGAAAGGTGGAATGAATTTTTAGTGAACTAGGGAGCTGCAACTTGACCGCTACTGGATTTATGATTTTTTGAACTTTAAAAGGACCAATAAATCTGGGTTGGAATTTCCTGTTCCCCTTCAATTTCAAATGTTTAGTGGAAAGCCACACTTGATTTCCCACTTCAAATTTGGTTCCCTCTCTTCTCTTTTTATCAGCTTGATTTTTGTAGGATGCCTTAGCTTTCGACAGATTCTCTAGAGCCTTCCTGTAAGTGTTTTTTAAATCATGCATTAGATTGGAAATGGCAGGGACTGAATCATCTTTTGATCCTAACACTAAACTAGGATGTTTTCCTGAGTTTAAGAAAAAAGGGGTGTAACCTGTGGAACTGTGTACTGCATTGTTGTAAGCAAACTCTGCAGTCCACAACAGATCTGACCAATTACCCTCCTGTTCCATCAAGTAGAGCCTCAGATATTGTTCCAGTTCTTGATTGACTCTCTCTGTCTGACCATCGGTTTCTGGGTGGTAACTGGTAGAATAGCGAGAGTCAATTCCCAAATTTTGCATGAATTTCTTCCAAAATTTCGATACAAATTGTGTCCCCCTATCAGAGATAACTATCTGCGGGATCCCATGAGCTCGGACCACATGTTGATTAAACACTTGAACCAGCTGAGAAGCAGTGGGCACAGCTTTTAGCGGAACAAAGTGACTCATTTTGGAAAAGGAATCTACCAACACTAAGATAGCGGTGTGACCCTGACTGCTAGGGAGATCTACAATCAGATCTAATGAGACGGTATGCCAGGGGTAGGGTGCATTAGGCAAAGGTTGCAACAACCCTTGTGGGGCTTGTCGATTGGGTTTCCCTTTTATGCATAACTCACATGTTCTTACATACTGTCTCACCTGAGCCGACATTTTTGGCCACCAAAAGTATCTCTTGACCAAATCCAAAGTTTTCGTGGGTCCTTTATGACCCGCCAGACGATCGTCGTGACAGTTCTTCATAGCTTTCTCTTGCATTTCTTCGGTTGGAAGGTACAACTTCCCTTCATGGTATGGAAGACCATCCACTAGTTTTCTTCTGTCATCTTCTCTTGCCCAATTACTCAGCTGATCATCAGACTGAGTTTTCAAAATTTCGGTGGTGAATTCACTAGAATGAATGGCTCCAATAATTTTATTTTGCGGAATTATGGGTTCCTCTGTAGTCTCTTTCACTGTATCTGTAGACCCAATTCGAGACAAGGCGTCTGCTTTCCCATTTTTCACTCCTGGTTTGTATGTGATGACAAAGTCAAATTCCGAGAAGTATAATGACCATCTTAACTGTCTGGGAGTAAGTGTCTTTGCTGACTTTAAAAACTGTAAGTTACGATGATCTGTATAGACGGTCACACAATGCCTGGCTCCCAACAAATAGTGTCTCCAATCCTGGAACGCTTCTTTTACAGCCAGCAGTTCTTTGTCAGCTATGGAATAATTAATTTCGCATTCTGACAATTTCCGGGATCGATATGCCACTGGATGAAGTTGCCCTGTCAGTTTGCTTCTCTGTGATAAGATTCCTCCTGTAGCGAAATCGGAAGCGTCGGTTTCAACATAGAAAGCCTGTTCAGGATCTGGGTGCACCAAAATAGGGGCCGTCACAAAGGTTTTCTTTAAACACTGGAATGCCTCTTCTGCCTCTGGTGACCATTCAAATCTTTTGCCCTTCCTTAACAACTGAGTGATAGGAGAGGCCAAGGTGGAGAAATTTGGTATGAACCTCCGGTAGAAATTGGCAAACCCGAGGAAGCTTTGTATTCCCTTTACATTTCGTGGTGACGGCCAATCCTGAATGGCTTGCACTTTGGTAGGATCCATAGCGACTCCTTCTGGGGATAACACAAATCCTAAAAATTCCACCTGCTCTGAATGGAACACACACTTTTCTAGTTTGACGAATAAGTTATTGTCCAAAAGTTTTTTCAAAATGGCTCTGACATGTTTCACATGATCTTCCATGCAGTTGGAAAAGATTAGGATGTCATCTATGTAGACAACGGCAACACGATCAAGGAATTCGCTAAGCACATCATTGACTAGATGTTGAAACGCTGCTGGTGCATTGCATAGACCATATGGCATCACTTGATATTCGTACAGGCCATATTTGGTTCTGAAGGCAGTTTTCCATTCGTCGCCTTCGGCAACCCTCACCAAATGGTATGCCCCTCTTAAGTCGAGCTTAGTATAAATCCTAGCTCCTTTGACCTGATCTAGAAGCTGTGATATAAGGGGCAAAGGATATCTGTTCTTTACGGTCACTTGATTCAAGGCTCTGTAGTCTATGCAGGTACGCAAGGTGCCATCCTTTTTTGATCGAAAAAACAGAGGCGATGACACCGGGGATTGGGAAGGCCTGATGAACCCATTCTTCAGATATTCATCCAAATACTCCTTTAGATGGACATTCTCTGACTCCGTTAAGGCGTATATGCGACTACATGGAAGTTTAGCTCCGGGCTCTAACTCGATTTTACAATCGTATTCACGATGCTCAGGAAGTCTCTCGGCATTTTTCTTGTCAAACACGCTGGCTAAATCGTCATATTCTTTGGGAATTTCTCGAGTTTCCAATACACAAATGTTGTTCGTGATTTGGGCGAGTTCCTTAGCTGGTGATCCCTCTGGTTGTTTACTTGTTGCCTGGAGACAATATTTCTGACAGTATTCCGAATCCATAGTAACTGTTCTTCTTTCCCAATCAATGGTCGGATTGTGTTCGGACAACCACGGAAGGCCCAGGATTAATTGAAACTGTGGAGCGTCAATAAGGTTAAATCGTATGTACTCACGATGGCCCTGTAACCCAATCAATTCAAGCGTCTCTGTTTCTTCAGTTATTGGACCAGAGGTGAGGTTAGTACCATCCACCGCTTTGACCGCCTCACACTGTTTCTTCCTCATGGCCTTTATACCAATTTCTTGTGCGTATTTTATGTCACAAAAATTTCCGGTAGCGCCCGAATCTATCATGACCGATGCTCCCTGATTTCCTCGAGCTCCAAATCGTATGGTACATGAAACTGTTAGATGCGGTGCGGCTGATTGTAGGGTGTTGACTAATTGCTGAGGCTCTCGCGTAAGTTCCTCAGTACCTCCCACCAGGGCAACCCCATTCACTGGTGGGACCTGTCTTTTAACCCCACACTGCTTTTGAATCTTTTTGGACACTCTTTCACAAAGTGCCCTGAACCTCCGCAATACATGCACAAATTCTGCGACCTCCTCTTCTCTTTTTCCTCTTTGGTAAGAGGGCCTCTGATGGAACCAATCTGCATAGGTTCTTCTCCTGTGGTTTGATCCGGCTTAACACTTTCGGATTTGATGCGGTCTAACCTGGGAACAAAAAGTCGGAAATCTTTTTTCTTTTCAGAACGTCTTTCAGACAATCGATGTTCAATTTGAAGAACCAAATCGATTAGCTCGGAGATTTCCTGGGGTCGTTTTGGTATCTGCGCTAGGGCATCCTTCAACTCATCCTTTAGACCTCGATAAAAGATAGCAGACCGTTTTGCCTCTGGCCAGTCGGTTTCCACAATCAGTTTGTTAAATTGCGCAATATAAGCAACCAGATCACGGCTCCCTTGCTTGAGGTCTAGTAACTCGTTATCAGTTGCTTGATTAGCCGTCCTTCGGTCAAAAATTCGCAAGAACTCCTTCTTAAATAGTTGGAAATCGTACAAGGCCGGGTCGTTTCGAGATACTAGTGGCATTGACCATGCGGCTGCGTCACCGCTCAGGTAAGACAGCATGAACGCTACCTTGGTCTGATCTTCTTTAAAGACCACAGACCTACATAAGAAATGTAAGGAGCACTGGGTCAGAAATATCTGGGCCTTGTGGGGGTCCCCTGTGAACCTTTCAGGATTAGCCAATGGAACAATTGGGGCCACCGAATGTATCACCTGCGTAGCTGCCTCTGCGGACGTTCTACGACTAGGATCCAACCCCGGCAATGGAGTAGTACCGGCCAGGAGTTCATCCATTTTTACTTTAATATGATGAGTTTCTTGTTGGGATCTTTTAACTTCCTCTCTAAGGCTTCTGTTCTCCTCAGCTGACCGAGATAACTGACTCTGTAAGCCCTCTAGTATTCCTGCTAGGGCTTTTAAATCTAACCCCTCTGCCATCTCGACTCGGGTGGATATACGTGGCACTTCAATCTGTCAAGGTGCTTGGAACATCCACAGGAGCCGACGATGTACCCAACGCCCCTCCGCCTCAGACACCACCCGAATGTTTTATAATTCCAGGTAATGCTCGAAACGGGGGGGAAAGGGGAAGTGGAGAGACAAAAAGAGAGACGACCTCAATGGAATTGGTTGACAATTCTTCTGTCGTGGGTCGGGGCGTCTTCTTGACTATACCTGAAGGAAAACAATATTTTATAGAACACACTTTCCTGAATACTCTTTAGACTATAAACATTATCTTTGGAAAACCACAATTACCCCTAGTGTTTTAGGTCTTTGCTTCTCTCTTGTATTATAATGGCTGTTTTAATCCCTCTGGCTACTTCAATGCTGAAAGGAGAAAACAGATTTACATGAAATTACACCCACCTGAAAATATTACGCTCAACTCCTACACTCTCCTGAAAATTGCTACCACTCATTACCTGATTGTAGCGTGAAGGGGCTCATAAGTTCAACTGTGCTTCAGCGGCTTTCTTGACTGACAATTTAGAATAAGGACTCAAACTGCAGTGAATGTCAAACTCTGAATGTTCCGGTTTACGTTGTCTTTGAAATGCTAATCCCAGGAAAAAATGTCTTTTAACTAAAGTTCTCTAGGATAATTTCACTTTAAGGAAAAAATAACGAACAAGCCTGACTGGATACTGCTTCTCCTCAAGTCAGCTGCAAAGGCATCCCTCGTTGCGCATGCGATACTTGGTTGCTTCGGAAAACACTGTGGACTTCCTCTGAAGGTCTGTGACAAGATTCTCGAACTTTGGTTTTCTATTCCGGCACGGAGCTCAAAGCAGAACGTGCTTGTCTGCCGGAACACAGTTGAAGTGCGCAGTTCGAATTACGAACGCGCACCTTGTTTGCTTTGATGCTCACGCGCAGAGCAGACACTAGACTGCTGACCAGTAGTGGCTGCGTCCGTTCTGCTCCGCCATGTTTGATTTCCTGCTGAGTCCTGTATAACTCTCAAACACTGGTTGCACATCAGGATGGTCATCCGATGTCTTTTCTTCCACCCTGAGGAGATGCAACCCTTGCGTTGAGGTCGAGGTTTCCTGTTCTGGACTCTGACTAAGGAAATCCTGACAGGTAGTTGGAAATCCGAACCTCGGAATGAGTTCCTTCAGCAGTAACTTAGCTACAGTGAGACTGTCACTCCTTCTAGTAGGATAAGCTTCCACCCAACAAGAGAATATGCACACCATCACCAAAATGCATCTCAATCCATTACACACAGGCATCTCGACAAAGTCCAACTGCATCCTGTTAAAAGGTGCTCCTGGCCTCCCAATATGACATTTCTCTTTACCGCATTCATTTGCTGACAGTAAACACACCTATGACACAATGCCTCAGCCATCACTCGGAACTTTGATTTAAACCATGTTTGCCTGAACAACCTCACCATCGCATCCCTTCCTACATGCGTAGGCCCATGAATATGTCTCGCCCGTCAGGTACAACATACTGTTAGGCAACACTGGTCTTGCATGGCCTGAAACCCAAATGCTGCCATCTCTTTTCACACACCCTGCTTTGGTCAAACCCAATTGCTTTTCCTCAGACACTTCCTCTTGCAATCTCTTCACCTCAACCCAGGTATCAGCAACTGTCATCAAAACGTTGAAATTGGTCTCATCTGTTCTTTTGTTTATGTTTTCTCTGTTGAAAAAGCAAGCATTCAGTGTACAGTAATGTGCAACTTCATCAGAGTAACGGTTCCCAATTATAGTTGGCAGGACACTTAACAACAGCAATTTCTTGAGGCATCAGTAAAGCATCCAATAGTTTTCTCACAGCTTCTCCAGTGAGGATTGTTGACCCCGTTGAGGTCATTGCACCCCTCTGAGACCATAACTACCTGAAATCATGCACCACACTGAACCCATATTGACTGTCAGTTAATATGGCAACTCTGAGCTGGTCTGAAACACAGCATGCATGTGTAGGGGCAAATAATTCAGTCACTCATGCGGAGAATACTCCTTGAAACCAAGTACCTTCCGCTATCCTCGAAACAGTACAGACAGCATAGGTAGACCTCAAGATTCCCTCATGATCCTTTAAACAAGAGACATCCACAAACAGTATTTGGCCAGGCTCAGCTTATGGCTCGTCAGTAATGTCAGGACAAGGTTTGGTGCATTGTTCAGTGACATCGAGTAGTCATGTTCTCTTTTATTTCCATCCCCACCACAATCAGGCAAAGTTAAAAAGGTTGCAGGATTTACCACAGAACATTGTTTCAAGGTTATGTTTTTAGCAGCCAAAATCACCTGCTCTTACCTTGTAAGTAGGGCTCCCGGTTTTATGGTATTTATCTTTTTTGTCATTTCCGTCTGTATTTATCCATATTTATTTTTTGGGCATTTTTTCTGTATTTACCCACATTTATTTTTGCCACAAGCAAAATATGATGCTACAGCTAGTATTTTTGCACATTTATTTAAATTGAAAACACAGCGAAAATAAAATGCCTTTCTACACTTGAAGTTGAAGGCATTGAGTAACCTTAGTGCTGCACTATTTCTATCATATACAAGAAATGCATTGCATTTGTTAGTATCACAGTATTAATTGGTCCAACTTTCGAGTGCCATGCTACATACATGAGCTGCAATTCCCACAGTAAACACGTCTGCATTTTCATAGTCATTTTTTTTTTTTATGTTTCCTTACCGGTGCTTTGGTAGCCATAGTTCATTCAGGGCCCCTGTTCTCTTTTAAACTGCTTGTCATTGGATTAAAAATAAAATCAAACAGCCCTGAGCAAGTACTAAAATCTACAGAGCTCCTAAACTGGATGTGCTCTCAACATCGAACCCCCACTGATTTTTAATTGCTGGATGCCGAAAAACAGCCCCTGGCAACAGGGAAGGTAATGGGGGATTGATGTACTTGACTTATGTTGGGCTATCAGTGAACATCATTGGCAAATTACACTCACCTCAGACACTCACTTGCGGTGCACATGTTATGTTAAAGGTAGACGGCCCATTATTATTCTAAATGTGATAATCATCTGAAGTCAGAATGACAATGGGCTGTCCACAGCCTGTGCGAGGTCGGGGAGGGGGTGTTGCATCCCGTGGAGTTACAAAGAGGAGTGCGAAGTGCGAGCTGGTCCCAAGAACTTTTTAACTCCTGGGGCTAATCGCAGGGGAACAGCCCAGAATTACGGACAAAAGGCGTCCGTAAAAGGAATGATGCTGCTGAAAATAAGTCAATGGAGGTGCATTAGTATGCACTAACAATGCTCTCCCGTCTACTCCCTTAAACAATTTAACTCAGACTGCGAGCAGCGACGGCGGCTTCTGATCCGCGGCTCAGATGCCCTCCAAAGTCTGATCTTTATTTCTTTGTCCTTAAAGTTTTTGAAACACTTTCAGGCCAACTCTGTGATGCGATTCCCCTGCAGGAGGAGCTTTATTTTTAGATCAGCTAACAAACCGAGACTAGAATGTAATAGAGAAGGAAATATCTTGAACATGCACCCGAGGTATGCTTCCTCACTGATTGGCACATGCCAGAAGGCGACCTCATCCATGCAGTTTTACTAGTATTTTGCCATTTTTAAATATAAATACAAAGGAAAAATAGTTTTACGACTGTATTTATATGTAAAAATCCGTTTAAACAGAAAACCAGGAGCCCTACTTGTAAGCCTACTGTTAGTCAAGCCTTGAGTATGTGTCCTTGTTAATAGCAATTCCACAGTATGCAGAACATAGACAGTTAAAGGGTGACCCATAACGATGCCTTTGCATCTCTCTATGCAGACACCTGTTGCTGCAACGGATTTGAGACATCTGGGTACCACAGATGCTACTAGATCTAAAGTAGCTGAAAAATAAGCTACTGATGTACGGGCATTTCTATGGCTCTGAGTTAACACTGAGAGAGTTGACACTGAGAGAGCACAACCCTCACTTTCATGGTAAAAGAGCAAAAACGCTTTGTTGTATTCTGGCATTCCCAGCGCAGGAGCACTCTCTCTCAACTCTCGGAATGTATTCAGTCATTGTCCCAGGGCACCAGATCAGATACATCTTTGTATGTCAATCTCGGCAGAGGTTTGGCCACTAGGGAAAAGCTGGGTATTCACTGGCGACAGTAGTCAACTATTCCCAGAAACATCCAGACTTACTTCTACGTGCGAGGCAGAATCATTTGCATGATCGCCGAGATTCTTTCTTGTGACACCTTTCTCACACCTTTCTCAATGAGATGTCCCAAATATAGGACCTCTGTCATACAGTACCACAACCTGTTTGGGTACACTTTATGTCCATTCTCAGCCAAATGGTTCAACAGGGTAATGGTATCAGTTTTGCAAGCAACCAGAAGGTCATCAATATACTGCACCAGGACTGAATTACAGGGCATAATCAAGGACTTGAGATTCATCTTCAGAATCTGGTTAAAGATAGACAGGCTCTCTGTATACCCTTGAGGAACACGACACCATGCGGCAAGATCACCTCTACTCCGAGGTACATGTACATAACCCCACTAGACACTTCTCGTAGCGGATAAGCTCCAACTCCTGTAACTCTTTCCCCGAAAGGAGATGGTTCTCCTGCTGCTCTCTTAGAACCCTTTCTCCTAGACCATTTGTCTTCTCCCACTTATCTAATGAACTCTAAGTTCGAATGCCTGCAATTAATTCCGTAATTTGATTTTTCGGTCCGGGTGTTCTCAAATCATCAACATCCCGGTCACTGAAATGGAACCTATGGCTCTTCTGCAAAGACTTTGTTCGTCTTACATCAACATCATATTTTTTAGCTAGTTCGTGTAATTTCTCATGAGCTTGTCTCATCTCCAGGTAACATCTTTGGCCATGAACACCAGTTCTCTTGATTGATAGGAATCGATTTGATTTAAAATCAAGACTCCCACTTATCATTTTATTCAATTCTGTTTTCAATTTGACCATGTCAATCAAGTCTACCTTTACAGCTGACTTTATAGTTCCCTGACTCGGTTCAGTGATCTGACTCTCATTAGCATTGCCACATTCTTTCAACCACATCTCTAAATCTAAAACTTCAAATATATGGTGACTCTCAGGTGTCTTCTGCATAAAAAAAGTTTCTCAATGTCATACTGATACGCACTCCAGTAAGTGTTTCCCTTACAGGTGAATCCATACCTGCCAATCCAGGAAAAGACCTTATGTGTCCTAACCCAGTCTGGACTGCAGAAAGATCTGTAGTCGCAGTGAAGGGGTAATTGCATTCATCTGGGTTAATGGAACAAATCTCGTCTTTGGACACTCTGTTCTTTCCTGTGATGTCCCTCACTCTATAGCAACGGATGTTCTTTGAGTTTCATTCCCAGCTAAATTTGGATCAATGATTGGAACAATGGGACCAATGGTGACCTGTACCGTAAGAGCATCCGGAATCTTTGAGACAGAACTAGTATTGCAATGCCCTGAGGCTTTGGGGCACACGTTCTCATATGCTCCCTCACTCTAGTTTGGACATCGCCTGTCGATATAACCCTCACGACACCAGGACCAGGAGCCATTGGTGCCGAAGAATTTCCAATATTACTGGTAGCATCTGGACTTCTCCCACTTCAGGGGAATGACTGGTTACATGGATGTGGACGTTCTGTCAACAATACATCCAACAAGCTATCACTAGTATCACTATCGCTGTCTTCATGCCCTTTTCCCTTTCTGTCTTTTCTGCTTCTCTTTCTCTCTTTCTCCATATCACCTCCATCAGTCACCAATGCTGGGTACAATCTCGCTCCCTCAATCATATCTACTCTCCATCTCATTTGTTGTTCATCCCATCTCGCATTTGCAAATGTACAAATTGCTTTGTCATTCTCCATTTGTATTGGTCTCTCATTTTTACATGTGCTGCCCATTCCCAAGCATTAAGTGGTTCAAACTGTGTAGGTCTAGTCAACGGCTTCATCGCAAACAACATACCCCTCAAATGATCAATTATTCTCAATTTGAATGTACCACAGCATGGACATGTCAATGAACGTTCTTTCACAGTGATCTTGTGCCAATTTTTAAACCAAACAATACTATGGAGCCCTACATTTGTTACCATATATTAGGTGGCGCCTCTTTGCCCATCCTAGTAGGAACACCTGCATCTCCTTGAATCATATTGTCATGTAGTTCCTAGGACCTGGGTATTTTGGATGACCTAAACTGGGGGTTTGGTGTGCAGACAGACTCTGGACACCCCCACTGGATGAGTCAGCCATTGGACCAGCTAGCTCTACAGTGCTACTACCATCCCCCTGTATTCTACAGTGGTGTGTGTAGTTTCTGGCAACCACTGAACATGACAACCCTGATTCCTCAGGTATCGTGGAAACAATACTGTATCTTTCGCTCAGTCACTCCTGCTTGCTTTTCTCAGAATACAAAGAATGACGATTGGAACAGTTTCAAAAATTATTTATTGGTCAAGCGTCCGTCTAGTATGAAACATGTCAGCTGCGACAATCAAAAGACAGGAGCAGACAAATGTAATCGCTAGTACCAATATCGTAAAATTAGATACATTTCTACAATAGTGCTAATAAGAATAATAAAAGCATATTATATAAAACAATAGCATTGGCGTACTCCTACGATGCGTAGCCAACCTAACTGTGCCTAGCATAGAGGTGGAGGTGAAGCATGTGTGTGTAAGTGCTAGGATATGTCCTAATGGAGCCAAGAATTCCCTGGGGAAGTGCTAACACCTCACCTGATGGTTCTGAATGAAGGACCCCGTCTCTGCGTTGAGGATGGCACCGTGTGAGGGAAGTCAGGTCTCTGCCTGTTGAAGGATCAGCATGCAAAGTCTCGGTCCAGTTCGGAAGAAATTCGCCTCTGCCTGTCTAAGGGGGAGTGAGGGTCTTTTATTCTAAAGTGGGCACTCCGGGGTTTTTCTAGAATTTATATGTTTTGAAACCATCCACTAATCCCCTGCTAATCCTTTTCTAAACAAACATGATCATGCACAGCTAGCTGTTGGCCATGGATGAAAACAAGTGGTTAGCCTTGTACAGAATACATCTACCGTGCCTGGGGACATGTTTATGTACGTCAGGTACGGGGATTAAGATATGGTACCAAGAGCCTGATGTCAGAGAGACAGAAGTAAGTTACTAGGTAAAAGGTCACCTGTGTAAGACCGTTATGTCTTGTGGATGGGACAAAATGTATGTAATCGGTATGTACATGCTGGGACTAACCTAAAGGACATGACAATATCGCTGATCGCTCTAAACCCTCTCATTTTTCCTTTTCCTTGAAAAGGTATAATGCACCTTCTAATTCAAGATTTCTCGAGTTCCACAGCAGTATTACCACCAACAACAATCCAATGCCAAATAATAAATCCAACTAATCTCAGTGCCGTGTTACACCTTTCCCAGTGCGGTACGATCTGACATCACTCTTGCTCCACCCAGCAGCTCACCATCCTTCACAAATTCTTCACACACTTTTTCTTAAACAAGACTTGTATGATTCACTAAAGGATTGATAGAATTCAATTCATCGAAGAGCACACACATTCTCAAATGGAACCTCGACCAGTCGGAAATCACCTGAATCAGTATAGTTTCCATTCTGCGCAAAAACGTCCACCACACTATTCACAACTGCCCCATTCACACAAAGTTCCCTGTCTCAATTGGGCCCTCGATGATGTCTCACAACAAATTCCACAAACCCAGCAGACAAATACAACACAGTGTCTTCTGCACATTACTATATATGCCAGGATCTAAGGCCACAACAGACCTGATAACAACTTCAACAACAACTAATCACCACATTCACAAGACGCTTGTAGGAAGATTGCTCTGTATATGGTATTATCGCTAGGTTGTTGTACTGTGCACAGAGTCCATGGGTTCTCCAAAAGTGTACAGGGGTCAATTTAAAACCCAAAGTGCTATGTTAGTGGTAGGGTGGGGGAGTAGCCAGAGGAGTGTAAGATATTTATTGCACAACAGTGATTAATAATTGACACATGACTCAAGAACGAAATTCAGACCAATTTTTGAAATATATACTTTGTATTTTATTTGAAGCCCAAGATCTTCACAATAAGGTATGGACGCTTTGAAATAAAAATACTTTTCACTTCGAATGATCAACACAGACGTTTTTCAGCACAATTCAATATTATCCTATGGGAAAAACAATATTGAGGTTAAATAGGTAAGTAATGCACTTACATTTCCAGTTTTGGGACCAAAAGTCAGCATGGGGCAAGGTTCAGGTGAGTACCAAAACTGCACCACCAACGACACAGGGGCGGCTGGCTGGAGAGGTCAAAATCTTAGTTTGGCCCAATGCTTTCCAATAGAGACTGGGGGTGCCTGGTGCCAAACTGCTTGAAGGTAAGTAGATCAGTTGCAGGGGTTTGGGGGTTAGGTTAAGCACGGGGACAAAATGCAGCACCAAACATACACCACCTTTGGCACCGGGGGCGGCCAGGTGCAGGGTGCAATTTTGACGTTGGGTGCCCTTTGCTTTTCAATAGGGATTCTTCTTTTGGCAAACAAGCTGCAGGTGTGGCACCGGAGGTTGCAGGAGGGACACCTACAGCAGAGGTAAGTAGAGATGTAGGGGATCATAGGGGCACCGTCAGTTCAGATTACCAAGGCCTGGGGCGTCAGGTGCAGGAGTGCCTTTCGATTTCAGAGTCTTTTTACAGGAGCCGGTTGCGGTCGGGAGGGGCCTCTGGATTCACTCTGCAGGCACCGCCAAGAAGATCAGGGGAGATCAGCTAAAGCTGGACATGAGGTCAGGATCACTGGGGAGACTTTACTGCACAGGTGAGCCACTCAGACTTAGGCCGTGGGCGTCGGTTGCAGAGTGGGCAGGGATTGCGGTTCCTGCTGGATCCTGAGCCCTTGAAGACGGTTTCTTCTGGACAGGTCTGCTGTCCACGGGAGATTGGAGTCTTTCTGGAAGGCAGCAGGGTTTTCAGAGGTCGCTGGCTGCAAGACAGGTCGCATTTTTACAGAAGTTGGAGGCAGGGCGGTAGGGCTGGGGCCAAGGAGGTCGCCATCTTCAGTCTTCTCTGCAGGGATATCTTCTTGCTTCTTATATAGTCACAGATCTAGTTTCTAGGTCTGAAGGAGCCACCTAAATACTAGATTTTGGGGTGTTTTAGGGGAGTAGTTGGTATGGACAATAGGCATCTTACCGTGGGTGACTACACCCTCAATTGTGCCACTTCTGTGGGAGGGGCCATAGACCAAGCACTCATTGAAGGAGTCCCCCCATCTTCAAGATGGCGGTGACTGAAAGATGTGTTTCACCTCACCTCCCCCAACTTAGGGGTGGAGTTGGTAGAGGTGGGCACACCTCCTATTCTCCTGAGTTTTCCAGCTGATTTTCCCACCCAAAGTGGGGGTGTAAACCAGGGGCTGATATCTGCTGCTAGCAGCAGTGTAAGGGGGTTCACTTTACAAAGCGTCAGGCCTTTGAAGCTTCTCCCTTCGAGCACTGGCCCATATTGGGGAAGGAGGTGTGACACCTCTGCCCAGAATGTACAATAGTTCAGGTCCCAGAGAGCAGAGGCTCTCTACCTAGAGGTCCAGAAACATATCTGGTGGTGGCTGGCTACAGCCAGGCTGAGACCACACCAGGATTGGTAGGTTTTCAGGGGGGGGGCCTCTAAGGTGCCCCCTGGGTACATGGTGCAATATATCACACACTGGCATCATTGTGGATTTATTGAGAGGAGTAGTTTGGTACCAAACACTTCTGTGTTCAGTGAAGTCCTCATGGTTCAGTGGAACTCAAGTCGTTTTCAGCCCATGTACTCTCTATAGCTACACGGGCACTCACAATATTAAGGAATGGACCCCAGTATTGTAGGGGTATATCTGCTCATGCAGATATGCCCTCACCTGTGGTATAGCGCACCTTGCCTTAGGGCTGTGAGGCCTGCTAGAGGGGTGACTTACCTATGCCTTCAGACAGTTCTGGCTGGCAACTATACAAGATGGCCACAGGGTGGGAGCTTCAAGATCAAGCTCCGGGCACAGTTGAGCATATATCCAAGGAATGACCAACTCCTGACGCCCCCACCCAGCCCCTGGAACCAAGATTGCTCACTCACCGGATCGCCGCGATGGAGGGACCTGAATCGTGAACGGAGGACAAGGAATTCCACCGCATCCCTCTCCGGTCACTCTCTGTGGCCCAAAAGGTGATCGGCGCCCTCATGTCCTCGCTCGACCCCAGGGCACTTCCTCCCGGAGTCGCAGGAGCACCTTCGGAGACAGCCTTGGAGCGCCCTCCACACAGCAGCAGCAGCCACAAAGAATCGCGCGGCAACGCGGAGCACGTTCGACCACATCTCCCTTCCGCACTGTGCCTGCTCTCAAGATGGTGGACCCTCTTGGACATACTGGCCCGATGACCCCAACCGCAACCTCCCGCAGGGCTCCTCAACCGAGGTGCAGGTGAGTTGCACCGGCCTAGGGCCCCGGGGATCTATCGCCTACCTCCAATTCGCCCCCAAGCGACCCCCACGCCGAGCTGAGCCTAAGACCGCCTCCTCCCCTCCTTGCCTGACCCAACAATGGCAGCCGTACAGGGTCAGCCTTCCAAGTGATTTTCTCGGTCAGCAAACTCTATAGGGGCTCCATGTACCCGACGAAAGCGAGCCTCGCCAGACGCTGAGCTTGCCCCTGACCAAGCACTACATTCCCGCCTCCTGCTATGTACTCCTAGCCGCAGAGCCCCGCCTGACTCCAAAATGGTGGCCCGCTCCGGACAACTCACCCGGCCTCTCTCTCTTCTAGGACCAGACGCGGAGGAGTCACGAATCACCACAAACCTCAAGACCTCCGGTCTCCAATTCACTCCCCCAACAGCGCCTGCCTCGAACCGGAGCCAAAAAAAGAAAAGCCGGTTCCTGCGCCCTGCCTGACCTTAAAATGGCGGCCCAGCAAGGACAACTCCCTCAAACTTTGTCGGCCAGAATCATCTACAGAAGCCTATTAAAACAGACAAAAGCCGGACCATGAGACCTAGAGTCTGTCTCTTTGTTCCTGCCGGCTCACCCAGGTACTCACAAATAGCCCTGAAGTGCCTTTTTTGTCCTCTCCACGCCACCTGACCTCACAAGGACGGGATAACCAGGACTACCTATTCAGAAACTCCTGACTCTCGATCCCTTTGAGAGCCCTTCCAAAGGAGGCGCAAACGAGCCACGAAGGGCTACAAAACCTAGTGACTGCCGCTTGTACCTGTCCTTTCTCCTAACAGCCCACTCTTGAATCCGGAGCCCCCAAGTTTATCGCCGCGTCACTTACAGGTCGACACATCCAGCCCGACAGCTCTTGATACGCCGCTTCCACCTCAGGGGCTCCCTGAAGTCGGCACATGAAATCCGTTCCGCATTACAATCCTTGCCCGCCCCCCTCCGCCCACTCCTCCCCTAAAACCAATCAGACTAAACCTACCCTATTCCCTATCTGTCCCTGTCCCACATGTTAGCTCCATTACCCCCCACTCTTACTTTTAGTCAAAGTGCCCTCCGCCAACAGCCCTGCTCCTTATCACCGCAAACAGCCCCGTTCCGCAGAATCTAGCCGCCCGCCTCCCCGGCTACAGAATAGCCCCCTACTAAAGTCCCTCTCTACACTAACCCTCACAATCACCACAATCAGTATGCCTCCCTCCTCGACACCCTCCCCCAATCCTCTCTCTTCACCCTATATAAAATAATACGTCCATAACTCCTTCTCGATCTCCCTCCCACCCATCCTCTCTCTGAAATCTAAAAAATCCCTCAAACATAAACTAACCAGGCAATTCCCTGAATCCCTCTTTGCTGACTTATATCACTACTCCGTCATAGGCCAAATAAAAATGGACCTCATATTCCACACAATCCGGCCCGCCTATTGGATCTCCACCCTGAAAGATAGATACCAAATCACCAAATCGAGCAAAACGTCCCACAGCTGCAAGCTCTCATTCTTCAACCCTCCCCCCTTCCACACTGCGGGATCACCTCGATGACCGTCTATTCCAACGGCACAGTCCTGATCCAAGCCAACAATGCCAACCTAGAGGCTTTTGACCGACTCTTCCCCTCTCTTTTAACTAACAGCTCCCACACCCTACCCCCACCCACCGCTCCCCTCCCTACGAGGAAGCCAATCCCCCATCCCGAACTCCCCCCCTCCCCACCTCCTGTTATCATAACCACCGGAGCGCATCCTCGGACCATCAACTATCCCCCCTCCTCTAATGATACGCCACCCCACCCTCCCTCTTCCTCCTGTGCAACCCCGGTGCAGAACCACCTGCATGCAATCACAGATGTGTGCAACCCACTCCCCAAACCTCTCCTTCCCCGTCTTCCACCCCTAGCAAGAAAAAGAGACTTCCCCATCCCGTTCCCTTACCCCTACATCACACCCCATAACCCAAACTGACTCATCCACCAACAACAAAAGCTTTCACAACTCCCCCAATGCTCCCGCTCGCCGAAGAGATCACCCCCAGCGGCAACACTCCCCCATCAAGAAGAGTCGGACTGCCGACTTGCCCGCATTGAAAGACAACTCTCCACCTTATTAAAGGGCCTGAATCTTATCCTAACCAAGCACGCGTCACTCCACAACCCCCGCCCCAATCCCGACTCCAGCCCCATCTCCCCCCACCACTCCCCCTTAGGCCTCCTTACCCCCCCATCCCAGAATCAGTCCGCTCACCCTCTCTATTCCCAGGCCTCGAGACCAAAGAGGGCAATGAAAGCCATGTCCCCGGAGAAAGCAATCGAGCTGGCCGCCTCTTACATCATCCCTCCACCTCACGACCTGCATTCCACAATCCAGGTTATCACGGGCATCAGACCTAATCACTCTGTCCCGAAAACCCCTCAGACCCCCAACCTCCCACATCACCATCCCTACGGAACCTAAAATAGAGACGCTCCGCACGAACTGCTTGCTCAATAACTGCAGGTCTGCCACGAAACATGCCACAGAGCTGGCAGAATCTATTCTCAGCCATGACATTGACATAGCCTTCATCACCGAGACCTGGCTCGATGACTCCTCTCCTCCTATCCTGGATAAACTCGTACCCCGGGCTTCTCCATCATCAATAAAGACAGAAAAGGCCAAAAAGGCGGAGGCGTGGCAATTATCCACAACAAAAACCTATTGGTGTCTGAAAACGATATCATCACTTACAATTCTTTCGAATGCCTTTCCGCCAACATTAAAACCTCAGACAATAATCTATCCTCCTGTACCATCTCCCAGGCAACTCCTTCATGTTCACGGAACACCTATCTGACCTAATCGCGCACTGCTCTCTCCGAGATACCAATAATATAATTCTAGGCAACCTCAACCTCCACTGGAATGATAAGAACAGTGTTCCAGTTCAAAACCTTAATGGCCTACTCCATTCCAACAACCTCATCCAGCACTGTTCAAAGGAAACGCACAACAAAGGAGCAATCCTTGATGCCATCATCGCCAAACAAGACACAATCACTATAGATCACATCCTCCCGGTCGACTGGTCAGACCATCACCTTATCTTATTCCACCTCCCCCAACAGATCTTGCCTCTTCCCTCCATCTCAGTCCCCCCTCATGATCGAGAAACTTAGCGCAGATCAACACAGATGAGTTAGAAGAGAAAATATACTCCCTCCTACCTATCTCCCCGGAAGGCCGCTCAACGGAAGAACTCAAATCCCATTACAATGTTACAATGTCCTTCATCCTAGATGAACTTGCCCCCTTGAAACTAAAAAAAACCAGGAACATACCCTCTAGATCCTGGTTTAACAAGGCCATAAATGAGAAAAGAAGGCAACTCAGAGCCTCAGAATGTCTCTGGAGAAATAATCCCTCCTCCAGTCGTTTCGATGAGCTCAGAGCAGCTAGAAGAAAGTACAAACAACATATCAACAATGAAAAATCCAACTTTTTCTGCACCGCGCTGGACAAGGCCAAAAACAGACCAAGAGAACTCTTTGACATCATCAAAAAACAAACGTTAAAACCAGCGACATCCCTCGTCCAGCCTTCTATAGCCTTATGTGACAACTTCTTCAACGGAAAAATCGCCATGATCGAACTCTCACTGGACACTAACATCCATCCCCCCGACAAAGACTGCTCCCCAATAATTGAAACTCCCACGAGAAGGCGACCGACAACACCCTGGTCCTCCTTCGCCTCCATCACAGAATCTGAGATCCATAACTTAATCTCCTCCGCCAAGCCTTCATCCCACAACCTGGACCCCATTACCCCCCAAATGGTCAAAGAGCTGAAACTCTCCCTGGTGCCACTGTGATGCAAGATCATAAACAGTTCCCTAAAAACTGGCATCATACCAGACTGCCTCAAAGTCGGTCAAGTCACTCCACTTCTGAAGAAACCTGCTCTAGACTCAACCGACCTGAATAACTTCAGACCTGTCTCCAATCTCCCCTTCCTTGCCAAAATCCTAGAAAAATGTGTCCTCCGTCAACTGAACAACCATATTGACAATATCAAGGTGCTAGACCAATAATTAATAATAGCAGGCACAAACAGGATAATATTCTTGTGCAAGACCGTAAGGTGTTGCCAGATAATATTTGGGCTGGCACATATCCTTTAGGAATAATCATAGTAGAGCTATAGAGTTAATTATTGCCCTGGGTCTATATGCAACACTTAAATTGGACTCTCTTCTCTAAATATGAAGCGTTCCAATTAGGGTTGTATGACTATAATCCTTTAGTCAGATATAGGCAGTATTCTTTAAAATAATTAATTTTCGACCTTGCAGTAAATATACATGGTTTGGTAGTACGATCGAATTACAGTCATATATCAATTCAATCATCTTTACGTTGTTTAAATGAAAAAGTGTAATGATAGCCTGGAAATATCAATATGGTGATTTAGAATATCTCGCTCTTCATATACTGTTCATAAAATTCATATTTAAACAAAGTACATTTAAGATGGCCGCTTTGTTAACTTAATTTGATCAAGTAAGGCTCACTATGATGACATCACCGCGTAACGTCGTCGCGCGACGTTAGGCTTCTTTAGATGAAAGAGAGGGTCGGCCGAGATCCCAATCGATATCGGTGCAGTGTGGATGTACGCCGCTACATTTAGAGAAACAGGTACGCTCGCTTTGCGCTAGATGCTAACAAACAGAAATGAGTATAACTTTTAGCTCGTGCACTTCAGACTGCAGGTAACCTTTGATGAGTATATTTATACCGCGTATTTTCCGGTTGTGTTTTTAGTTAGGCATATTAATGCCGCGCAAAACGATAATTCTCCAAACTGAGTAATACATTAAGTTTGTGTGCGCTACACTTTAGGCAAGCTCTGATTATAATGGCATAATAGTACCATGTATCTCTGGCTTACGCTCCAGGTTTGCACATCAATACCGGTTTCTGTTTTAATGGTAAGGTATGATGACCGGTCTCATTGAGTGCATGCATGTATAAAAGTTTAGGGCATCCCGATTTTGATTACTTTAGACTCGTGCACCATTGCCGTGTTGAATTTAAAGAATATAGCCAAATGACCGGCTCAGCTTGAAAGTTAAACAAATATATTAAGAGACTTTAAATGGCAACGGTTATTATCGTTATGACTGCTGTTGCTAGACATCTGTGACCTATCGATAAGCAATATTAACATGTTTCATCAACTATGACTTGACTTGATCATATAAACAAAAGACTACAACGCGAAGGTAGCCATATGTATCTAAGGTATTCTGAAAATGAAGGCAACCTTCTTTTGCATTTTGAATGCTCGTCCGATAATATATAGCCCAATAACCTTCTCTTCCAGTTAGGAAGGGGTTTTTAAATATGCATGCCACATATTTATATATATATATATATATATATATATATATATATATATATATATATATATATATATATATATATATATATATATATATATATATATATATATATATATATATATATATATATATATATATATATATATATATGAAAGCTCCCTCGTTTGCACCTACTTCGCGCACTCCAGGACGGGTGCTTCCTCGGACGGTGCCTTCCGCAGTAGATTATAGCTCTCACTTATCTCTATTTTGAAGAAAAGAGGAAGCACTCCCAGGGGCGGGTTCAAAAGTTCATTCCAAAACCCACAGCGACCAGACGCGTTTCGGCGTGTTGCCTTTATCGATGATCATCAATCAATCAATCGATTATCCAGTCAATCAAGCACAGAAACAAATAAATATCTGCACTCCATTCTTTTACATTACCTAGGTAAGCATTTGTTCAAAATAGATGTAATTAAAAGATCTGGGACCTTAAGAATATTAGAATGAGGGAATAAATAATGAATCTATTCTTTTGGCAGCTTTTTAAAAAACTATACAGATGCTTGGACATCGAGCTCCCTGATTGAACTGAACGGTCTTGACCAAATAGACAGAAGAATAATAAGAGTAAAGAGATTATATCCCATATCTTTTGGGTAAAATGACAAATAAGTCTTATATAGGCAATAAGATTGCTAGTCAGAGACCTAGTTAATTTGTAAGTTACGGGTCCAATGAATATTATGATCGCGGAGGCTTAAGATCTAAGATTATCATCGGATTTTCCATTTGAGAATAAATAGGTGCATCTCCCTATATAAAGAAAGAGATAAGGAGTATTATAAACAAATGTACCTGTACCGGTAATGATCAAAGTATCAGATCGTATAGGGTCAATTCTAGAGTAAGATGGTAAGACAGGTTTTTTAAAAGACAAGGATTGTATGTGTGTGGTGTAATTAGTATGTAAAGAGAACGTGTGTATGAATGAGTGAGAGTGTGTTTTATGGCCAAGCTGTAAACCTTTGAATCTAAGAAACCTTAATCATGTGGGGGATGGGACTATAATCTCTTGAGAGATATGTTAATCTACTTAGTGCTTTATGCAGTTGTATCATAGTAATGTTTCTAAGCTGACTCTTTTTCTATTTTAGTATACCACTGGTGTGAACACCCTGAGGAAGGTTTAAAACCGAAACGCGTTGGTGGCAACAATGCTTTGTAACCAGTGTTTTTCCTATAATAAGTGTAGGCTACAAGTGTGATAATTACCTGCTGTAATTAGTTTGCTGACAAAAGAGCATCCATAATTGAAATACCTTTTACAGTAAAACTGTTGTGATTATTACTTTTCTGCACTTTACAAGAAGACCATACCTCATTGTCATTTTGTCGCAGTGGGTATATTTGCATAGAAAAATATTTGTGATGAATGTTTTAAATATATATTGAATTGTATGTATGTATGTTGTTTTTTCATAATATTTGATATCAATTATAAGAAACAAAAAAGAAAAAGAAATAAAAAAGTTATATTTTTGTAAAATAAGAGTATGAAGTATATCATTGTCCACAAATCTATGATATAACTGCTGCACAATGAATATTTAGCACTATGCCCAGTGCAAGTTTGTTTTCCAAATAAGCTAGACCAGCACCAATCAGGCTTTGTAAAAGGCTACAGCACCGAAACTGCAACCCTCAACATCATGGACGACATCTTCAACTCCCTCGACTCAGACCACTGCTGTCTACTCATCCTCCTAGACTTGTCAGAAGCCTTTGAAACTGTTGACCACAGTCTTCTCATCAAAGCCCTCAAAGAGCGGGTAGGTGCAGACGAAGTGGTCCTCAAATGGTTCTCCTCCTTCCTCCAAAACCACTCCCAAAGAGTTAAAATCAAATTATTTTCCTCCGAACTCCTCCCCGTGAACAGAGGTGTCCCTCAAGGATCCATTCTCTCCACTCAACTGTTCAACAAATATATGGAACCCCTTACCGCCATTCTGAAAAAAGCAAACATCCCTTTTCATCTTTATGCTGATGACACGCAAATCTACTTAGAAACCTCCTCATTTAATGACATCCAAAGACTCAACGATACTCTCAATGAAGTCCAAGAATGGCTTTCAACGAACCACCTCAAACTCAATCAAGGAAAAACTGAGATCCTCCTCATCTCCAGCAAGGAAGAAACCCCGCAAATCGTTGATTGGTTGAAAGCTATCGATGCCCTCAACGGAAACCTCACCCTGGCAACCTCGGTCAAATCACTGGGAATCACCCTGGATCACAAACTTTCCATGAACAATCACATCAAGAACTCCGCCAAGAACGCTTTCCTCAATCTGAAACTCCTCAACAAAATCAAACCCCACATCCCTCCTACTGACCTCAAGCAAGCCACCAACTGTAGGAGAGTGCCCCTTTTTGCATGGTGATAACTTGGCTGAAGTGTGTACTGGGATCCTGCTAACCAGCCCCCAGCACTTGTGTTCTTTTCCAAAACTGTACCTTTGCATCCACGATCTGCACAACCTCTGGCCCACTTGTAAGTTCCTTGTAAAAGGAACCACTGGTACCAAGGGCCTTTTGAGCTGCAGCATGTAATATGCCATCCTTAGACACTCCTCACCTGACACAAACACTCTGTCACTGCACCATGTGTGTCAGAGTGGGACCCCAAACCCAAATGTCGACGTGGCGCCATGCCTAACAAACACTGTCTGTGGCATAGACAAGGCACCCCTCTAGCAGGGTTGACTATACCACAGGTGAGAACACAGAGATGCCATTAGGAAATTACACTGGCCGCCAGTCAAGCAACGCTGCTGCTTCAATGCCCTCTGTCTGGCATATAAATCACTGCACAGACTTGGGCAAGACCATTTTAAGAAACAACTTAAATGGTATATTCCAACAAGGACACCTATCTCAATCTCAGCTAGGAACCTGTCGGTCCCCCCATTTAGGAAAACCACCTGGGGTGGAAAGAGCTTCTTTAGGGCCACTGCCATGCTCTGGAAAACCTCCCACTGACACTAAAAACTGCCACCTTGCTACTCTCCTTAAGAAAAGCCTTAAAAGTGTGGCTATTCGCACAGGAGTAGAAGACATTGATGCACCAGTTTGACCCTAGTAAGATATCATTGCAGCCTAAATCAGACTTCGATAGCACCAAGATGCCTCAGGGCATGAGTTTGCGCTCTATAAGTTAAATTACAATTCATTACATTACAGTGGCACGAGCACTGTGCCCCCACAGTGTCTGTGCCATTCACAGACATTGTAAGTGCAGTGAAGTCATTTTGAGTACATGAGTTTGTCATCACTAACTCCCCAGCTCTATGATGGCTTTACTGAAGACTGAGAAGTTTGGTATCAAACTTCTCAGCACATTAAACATGCACTGATGCCAGTGTCTGGTTTAATGTAGAATGCACTCAGAGGGCCTCTTAGAGATGCCCCCTGAAACACGACCAGCCCTGGTATGGTTCCTGACTTGCTACCTGCCATCTGCCACAACCAGACTCTCTGGGTCTGGAAACAGAGCACATCCTAAGCAGAGGTGTCATGTCTCCTCCCCTAGGGTCCATGAAGAGGGAGCTTCAAAAGCCGACCGTCTATGTTAGCTACCCTCAGCCTTTTGCTGCTATCAGCCACTGGATCCCACTGGATCTGACCCCCATTTGGGCTAGAGAACCAGTGGGAAAACTTAGCCAGGGAGGGAGGTGTGACCACCTTTGCCAATCCCACCCCTCAGGTGGGGGAGGCGAGGTTAAGCATGCATCTCAGTCCCCTCCATCTTGAAGATGAGGGGACTCAGACAATTAGGAAGAGGATTATGCCCCCTCTCCCGCTTGAGGATGGCATACTAAGGGGTGTAGAAACCCCAAGGAAGGGACTCATTGGTCCTGGCCTGCATACCCTGGAATGTCCCCAAATCTAGTATTTAGGGGTATCCCTGAACCTTACCTCTTCAGATTCAACAAACCAAAGCAGAAGACAGAAGATGACCGGTGCTAGACAAGGAACTGAACCACTGCATACAAAACTCGGCAAGAACCCCGCCACCTGCACCCGTTTCGAACACTGAACCTGCTGTGCTTCACAAACCCCGCCTGGCCTCCAAGAAACCCCAGAAGCCCTACACCCTTTTCCAAAACACCGAAAACCTCCCTTCAGACTAGAGGCTCTGGTCCCCGTCATCTGCCGGCACAAGAACCGCCACAGTGAAGACCCGCACTGGTGTTGACGCACCTCACTGTTACAAAAGAAGTCCATGACCGCAGTGGTAGAGGACCGGCATTGGTGTTGACGCGACTCTGCCCTGCCACAAGAAAAACACCCCAGCCGGACAACCTCCACAACATCGACAGATCTTCTCTGGCCCAAGACCCCAGTTGTGCCCAGCTGGTGCCTGAGAGTCCGTACCCTCCTGCAAGTGGCTCTGTCGGCTTCCTCTGGTGCCTCCTTCACTGCCTCCCCGACCACGACCTCCCCGTGATGGTCTGATGATGGCAGGACTTCTCCATCCGATCAACAGCGCCTGGCAACTGCAACAGTAACCGTGTTCGCAGTCTGCTGAAAACCAACCTGCTACATTACTCTCCGAGTACCGCAAGGGTAAATCTCATTGCCGTTATCAACCGCCCTGACGTAGATTCAGAATCCCGCACCTCTGGGAGCCCCCAGTCCACATTGACCGACATTGCCAGCAGTGTTGGCCTGGGACCACCTGAAGACTGGAACTGTAAAACAGGTACTTACTTGTAAGACCATCACCTGTCTTTCCCTCCGCTGGATTGCATAGCGTTCTTCATGTATTGCACTAACTGTATATCCTGAATATCAAGTATTTTCTTTCCGACTGAAAAGTATTGCTTGAAACTCTACAAACCGTTCTACCTGAAAAGCTTTGATACAATGTACCTGCATTAAGTAACCCTTGGTTCTTAAATAAAATACAAAGTATAACTTTTTATACTTACCAATTGGTCTGGATTCAGTCTTTGAGTGTGTGACAACATTTCTTGCCTGTGTGTGTACAATAAATGTCTAACACCGCCCACTGATGGGGCGTGGCCAGCAGGCCACCGTGGCGGACATGACCTGTTAGAGCTCCGTCCTTAGAACCCCTATTTCTCGAGGTGTTTTCGGCAACCACGCTGTGTGGAGACGGTGTGGGGACCTGGCCGGGGGCGCGTGGGGCTTGGCAGCTTCCAGATCAGAGCTGAGACATCGGAGCTCGTGGACGGGCTGAGGCAGAGCGGCCCTGTTGGAGGAAGGCGTGAAAGGTGTCCTGGGGACAGGCGACCGTTGCCGAGGCCTGCGCCACTGAGGGCACTGGACACTGTTTTTGAACCTGGCGCCCCGTAAGTCCGACTGAGGGGTGCCCCATGGAGAACTGGTGGGTCTAGAGTGGGAGACGACTGGTGGCTGGCGACTGAGTGCCTCTGGCGTGGCCGGACCTGTGGCCTGGGGCGGGCTGCCGCGCTTGCTGCGGTGGAGCCCCGGAAGCCAACGTATGGGTGCGGGACGGTGCAGGCGGAGAGTGCGGTGGCCCCTGAGGCCTGGCAGGGTCTGGGCCTTGCGCTCCCTGGGGCCTGGGACTCGTTGACACCAGCGGACTCACCCTACCTGCAGTGCTACCGGCCTTCTATGGTCCCGGCTGGCATCTCTCGGTGCCTGGTGCAGTTGCGGAGGAGCGGAGCACCGCTGACGGGGCCTGGGCCTGCGGCTTCAGCGGATTGCCGTGACTGCTGAGTGGGAGTCCATGGGGCCTGCGCTGGTGTCAGAAGCGGCCCTGTTGTGGGTGCGGCAGCCCCTGAGACCCGCCAGAGACTGTGCCCTGCATCGCCGGAGGACTGGGACCGCCTGCTGGTACACCATAGTGTGGAGCGGTACCAGGGATGGTCAAGAAAGGGCCAAAGGGCCCGCGGGGGCGCTGAGGCATCAGGGGGGGTGTCCCGGCTAGCGCCCCAAGACGCCAGTAACAGCTGTGGTGGAGCTCAGCCGGGGTGGTACCCGGAGACAAGGGCGTGACTGCTGCTTCCCCGCTGGTCCGCCGGGAGGCGGACAGAACTTCGACTTTGGCCTGATTTGCAGCGGAGGCGTGGCCGGTGACTCTGGTGAGGAGCCAAGCGGGTGGTGGGGAGGAACTGGAGTGGCCACGCCCCTGAACTAAAAAAGATGGCCGGAACTCAGGGCTGGCACAAACTGGTGGCGTCACATCGTGCCTAGAGAGGCATCTGAGGGGGCGGCCTGCTAGAGCCAGTGTTTCTGACTTTGTGGTGTGAACTCCACTGGAATGGTGCGGGGGAAAGGCCCACTGGAGCAAACTGTGTGACTGTGGCCTGGTGTGCAGGGTCCTGGGCGCCATCTTGGGGACAGCGCCATTTTGGAAAACACTGCAGCCCAGGACGAGTGACACGTTGCATGCAGAGGGGGCACTGGGCAGCCCAAGAGGTCCCGGGATTACTGAGCTCCCCTTGTTGCGGCACTGCAGCGCCCGCGGACCCGGGGCCCTGGTGTGTTGACGAGACTGCGCAAGTGGGGTGACGCCCAGCGATGGCGGAGGAACCATAACTCCCCTGGGTTGTGTGCGGAGCGAAGGGCTACGGCCTACGCAGTCACCGGAGTTGATGTCCAGCGATCCATGGTACGGACTCTGACGACAGCGGTACCCACCTCACGGAGGGAGCTCCTCCCCTTTCTGTTGGCGAGTCCCCCGGGCTGGTGCAGTGACCCCCTTCCTCTGCTGTTGAAGAGAGGCTGCGGGACAAATTGCAGAATGGACAGCAGAAGGTTGATGGTCTTGGCCCTCCCCCGGGGAATCAGAGCGGCGCCATGGAACCTAAGGCGGCGGCCCTTGCGGCCAAAATGGACTCTGTGCTAGCAGAGGTGGAGCGGATTGGCACCACCCTGGAACAAACTAAAGTGTTGCTGGAAGCCCGGATTGATAAAGTCACGTCAGACTTCACTCTCCTCCATGCCGATAATCGTAAGCTGTCAGAGTCGGTTGCCGCGCAGGATCAGACACTTCAGGAAATCCACCCCGTGGTGCAAAACCACACTATAGCGCTCCAAGACATGATTGACCGGATCCATGTGCTTGAAGACCGCATGGAGGATGCGGAAGGGCGCTCCCGATGCAACAATGTCCGGGTGGTAGGCCTTCCGGAAAATGAGGAGGGGAAAAACCCGGAGCAGTACATCGAGAACTGGTTGCGTGAGCTCCTGCCCCGGGGGGTGCTGTCACCACACTTTGTGGTGGAACGGGCGCACAGGGTACCAGCGCAGAAGCCCCGGCCGGGGACTCGGCCCCGCCCGTTCCTCTTCAAACTCCTTAACTACCGGGACCGCGACGTGGTGCTACGCGAGACCAGGAACCTGGGGGACCTCACGGTGGGAAATAGCCAGGTGATGTTCTTCCCGGACTATACGGCGGCAGTTCAGCGGCATAGGAGCACTTACATGGCGGTGAAGCGACAACTGCGGGAGCTGGAGTTTCCTTACTCCTTGTTGTTCCCCTCTCACCTCCGTGTGGTCTCGAAGGACGGTACCCAATTCTTTGATGCCCCATCGGATGTTTGAGACTGGCTGGTGGAGATGGGGCAATAGAAGGGAACGTGACCCACAGGCCCAGAGGAAAGCGGCTGGCAAGAAAGGAGGTCAAGACGACGCAGGCGGCGGGGGGCCCGCCGGGACATGGGCCTGGGCCCAGTCGTGCCTAGCCCAGAGAAGATAAGAACGGAGCTGCAGGAAGCTCTTGAGGCAGTGGCAACACTAGGTGCAGCGAGCAATGTCACCCGCGTGGAGACCCAGGCATGTAGTGGCCCAGGAACAAGCGGTTTGTCCTCCCCGTCCACTGTGTTCTCCGAAGACTTGAACATGCCAGAAGTGACACCCCAAACAGCTGACCAAACCATGTGATTAAGTAGTGTTGTGTGCGCCCTCTCAGTGCCCATACCCCTGAGCACTGTGTGCACTGCATATCTCTAAGCTGCCCATGTGCACGCTACTGAATTGGGTCACATGCTGAGCGCGTCATCTATTACCTGATGTAATGTATGAGTATTTTTGCGACTTGTCTTGCTGGCCTGAGGACAGGACGCGCTGCGCAGAAGCGGCACCTGCGGGGCCCCCGTGGCTGTGGTCCACACTGAACCTACATGACTGACCAATATGCGTTTCACTATGCACCTCTTGCGAGCACAGGAAGCTTCAGATAAGGGCACAGCATAGATTAGTTGCTGACGTGACACGCACCCCACTAGCCACTACGCTGGACTAACACTTCATCACTGGTGATTCACCTTGAGGTTTGGACGTATGCCTTGTTGGGAATTCGCCCCACTAGTTGCCCTGTTTGCAGTTGTTGTTCTGTTTCTAATGCGGCGCACAGACACTCCCTCCCCGGATGGTACCTCTGTTTCCCCCCCAGGGTTGCTCCCCTGCCCCACGCTGCTGCGACACACCTGGACACATGACGCACACTAACATAGTGACTTGGAACATTCGTGGTATGCACATGCCATCAAAGCGCTACTCTATCTTCTCCTACCTGCAGCGACACATGGTTGGGATTGCCCTCTTGAAAGAGACCACCATGACCCAGACAGAACTCGATAAGCTCTGTAGGCGCTGGAGGGGGCAGATACATGGTATGGTCTTTTCGGCGCATGCTCGGGGCACCCTGATATGGGTAAGGGTGGGCGTCCCCTGCATCTGCAAGGAAACGAAGGTGGACCGAGAGGGCAGGTATTCCCTGGTGTGGGGGCAGCTGAACGGTCAGGAGGTCTTCCTCGGATCCCTTTACGCCCCGAACACAGACCAACCGTCCTACCTAGCGCAGCTGACCCAGGTCCTCCACCCGTACGCTGGTCTTCCCTGGCTGCTTGGCGGAGACTTCAATATGGTGCTGGATGTACAATTGTAAAGGTCCTTCCCTCCCCTCCGAGCTGCTGCGGTAGCGTCCAATGCGCAGGTGTTCCAGAGCTGGCTGTCCCACTGGGAGCTACATGACATATGGCACGTACAGCACCCCTTAGACAAGGTCTATTCCTACTATTCGTCAGTCCACGATTTTCATGTTCGGCTGGACAGGATGGTGGGCACCCAGTCCCTGCTCCCACTGATTGTAAAATCAGAATATCTGGGGAGAACACATTCCGATCATAACCAGCTGTGGTTTCAGATTAGCTGGGAGGCAGACCGTCCCCCTGTCCCCAAGTGGAGGCTGCAACCTGCTGCACTGGAGGATGCGGAATTTCGCTCCTCCTTAGGCACGGCCTGTGAGAAGTTGGTCTGGTATATGATGCTCACTAGTTCTAGTGATCACCTTGTACCATGCCAAGCAACCCTTATGATGATTGGTTGTAAGTCAACCTGATAGACCAGCTATCCTAGTAGCGTGGACAAAGCAGTCTTAGGCTAAACTCTGTAAAGGCATGTGAAGCAAGCTGTTTTACCATACACAATCCCCTTGAATACCAAATGAAAGGACACCACACAGATATATATTGAAAATATATATATATTTATTTACTACAAAATCCCCTATACTCTTTATGAGCACAGAAGCAAATGCGTTAAAAACAAAACACAGTTTAAATACACAAAAGTTGCACCATATGGATGAGCCCTAGGGGCCACCTAAACCATATATTAAAATAGTGGTATAAGAACCACCAATCTGAAAGGAAATAGGCCTAGGGCCTGGGGAAGCGCTGGAGCTGTTCGGGACTAACAGTGAAGAAGTCGGGAAAGGCCCGCGGGACTCGGGTGCAGCGCTTAAAGCACACGCATGCACCAATGCAATGTCAATGGTGCGTAAAAGTTATAAAGTTACTGTTTTAGGAACCTTCCGACTGACCTAGAAGGACAAAACTTAAGATCTAGGCACTAGAGGTGTGTACCAGTGTAGGAACACCGGCGTTGCTGAGTTACCTCACCCACAGGAAGCGGGTGCACAGGTGCGAAGATGAGTCGGGTTTCGTCACGCAGGTCGATGGTGCCTGGAGATGAAGATGCTGCAGGCGGGTCGTCGAGGAGAGTTCCGGTGGATCCAAGGATGGATCTGAAGATGTGAAGACCTGAAAGCAGAGGGGACAATGTTCAAAGTCACTAGCCAGTGACTACCGTGGAACCAGGATGGATCCAGGCGATGTTGGGTGCAAACAGGTGAAGAGGTGCAGCTTGTCTCCGCAGCCACGTGAACACGAAGAGGTCAAGGACGTCTAGGAGACGATCACAAGCTGTCCCATGAAAGCTCTAGCTGATGGCAGTGTCGGCAACTTGATTGGAGCAAACAGGCCTTGGCTAATGCAAGCCACGCAGGAACTGGAAAAAGCTTGTTACTCGGACCAGCAAGGTCAGAGTGGGTGCTCCTTCTTTGGGGAGCAAGAGCCAGTCTGGAGCAACCAGACCAGCGGTGTTGTTTGTAGATTTCGTCACCAAGATGGCCGCTAGCCACGTAGCAAGTGGCCAGGATGGTGCATCAAGTGGCAAAGTGCAAAAGGGCCCCACGCAGATCGTGGAGATGCTGGGGGGCTGATCTTTGGTGCAGATGCTGCTCGGCGGTGGGGCTTCTCAAAACCCAAAGCACAGCGTCGAGGGTGCCTCGGGTGCAGCGCAGTCAGCTTCTTGGGGGTCTTTCAAGATGGCCGGTCCCACGTCTCTCGGTGCCTCCTCGGGTCTCTTCTTTGCAGGGACTGTGGATCGGGCTCTGAGATGTCTGGGAGTCTGGGTCTCGTTGGGCTCTGGGCTCGGGCTCCGGCAGGAGGCGGCGGCAAAGCAGACGTCGAGTTGCTGGTTGGTGCCTGTATTCACAGGGTGGTCACTCCTTGGCCACAAGGGAGATTCTCTTCAGTCTTCTGTGCAGCAGAATGTCGAAGTCCAGTTTTCTTCTTAGTTTCAAGTCGAGTTCAGGATGATCTGAAGTCTTGGGACACAGCTCCTACTCTTATTCTAAATCTAGGGGCCGGATTACCTGCTAGGTCCCTCCTCTGGGTGGGACCAGGAAGGGGGGCGGTTACACCCCCTTTCCTTTGTCCAGCTTCGCGCCAAGACTGGGGCTGGAGAGCCCCAGTACCGGTTTGAACTGGCCTATGCACAGGGACACCTTGTGTGCACCGGTATGTCTCAATCTATCCAGCCCTGTCCTACCCAATACACAAAACCCTGTCTGGGGTGGTGCTAGCACCTCCCAAGGCAGGAAACCCATTGTCCAAGCCTCCCTCGCTGGAAGGACTCCCAGCAGCAGGAGGTCAGACTACTCAAGAGTCCTCTCTTGAGTAGTCAGGACTCTTCAGGATAGGTGCAGAGCACATGGCCTTCTTCAGATCATCAAATGCCTTTTGACAGTTTACTGTCCACTGAACCTTTTTGGGCATCTTCTTAGATGTCAGATCATTAAGAGGAGTCACAATGGACCCATAGTTCTTAACAAACTTCCTGTAGTACCCAGTCAGGCCCAAGAAAGCTCTGACCTGAGTCTGGGTAGTTGGAGGGGAACAGTCCTTTATGGTCTGGATCTTACTCTCCAGTGGTTGAACTTGGCCTCCACCTACAAGGTGGCCCAAGTATACAACTTTACTCTGCCCTATCTAGCACTTTGTTGCCTTGATAGTGAGGTTTGCCTTTTGCAGAGCCTCTAGCACTTCCTTCAGGTGGACCAGGTGATCCTCCCAGGTGGAGCTGAAGACAGCAATATCATCCAGATATGCTGCGCAAAAGTCATCCAACCCAGTAAGGACTTGCTTCACCAACCTTTGGAAGGTGGCAGGTGCATTTTTCAAACCAAAGGGCATCACCACAAATTGATAATGCCCACCTGGGGTAGAAAATGCAGTTTTGGCTTTAGACTCCTCAGCTAACCTGATTTGCCAATAGCCAGCTGTCAAGTCAAATGTGCTCAAATACTTGGCAGAAGCCAATTTGTCTATGAGCTCATCTGCCCTTGGAATAGGGTGTGCATCTGTCCTGGTGACAGCATTGAGTCCTCTGTAATCCACACAGAACCTCATCTCTCTCTTTCCATCTTTGGTGTGAAGTTTGGGGACCAGAACCACTGGGCTAGCCCAGGGGCTCTCTGAAGGCTCAATAACACCTAATTCCAGCATCTTTTGCACCTCAGTCTTGATACAATCCCTGACATAGTCAGGTTGTCTGTAAATTTTGTTTTTCACAGGAAGACTGTCACCAGTGTCCACCACATGGGTACACCAGTTAGTCTGACTGGGTGTCAATGAGAACATATGTCGATATGACTGCAAAACTTGTCTACAGTCATTTTGCTGATGTTCAGTGAGGCTGCCATCTAAGGCCACACTATCAACTGAGCCATCCTCAAGGTTCTGAGTCAGCAGGTCTAGGAGAGGGTCACTCTCTTCCTCCTGCCCCTCATCTGTAGCCATGAGCAAGCCCATGTCTGCGCTGTCAACATATGCTTTTAGTCTGTTAACATGGAGCACCCTGTGGGGGCTCCTGGGAGTTCCTAGGTCCACCAAGTAGGTAACCTCTCCCTTCTTTTCAATGATAGTATGGGGTCCAGACCATTTGTCTTGGAGTGCTGCTGGGGCCACTGGCTCCATTACCCATACTTTCTGTCCAGGCTGGTATTCAGTCAAGACAGCCTTTTGGTCATGCCAAGCTTTCTGTAATTCTTGGCTAGCCTCAAGGTTTTTTGATGCCTTCTCCATGTATTCAGCCATCCTGGAGCGGAGACCAAGTACATAGTCCACTATGTCTTGCTTGGGCTTTTTGAGAGGTAACTCCCATCCTTCCCTCACCAAACACAGGGGTCCTCTTACAGGGTGCCCAAACAACAATTCAAAGGGGCTGAAGCCAACCTCCTTTTGTGGGACCACTCTATAAGCAAACAGAAGGCAGGGTAGAAGGATGTCCTTCTACCCTGAGCTTTTCTGGTAATCCTTTGATCATACCCTTTAGGGTCTTGTTGAATCTCTCAACAAGCCCATTGCATTGTGGGTGATAAGGAGTGGTAAACTTGTAGTTGACACCACATTCCTTCCACATAGCCGTTAAGTATCCTGACATGAAGTTGGAACGTCTATCGGATACTACCTCCTTAGGAAACCCCACTCTAGAGAAAACTCCAAGTAAGGCCCTGGCCACAACAGGAGCTGTTGTGGTCCTAAGTGGGATTGCCTCTGGGTACCTGGTGGCATGGTCCACCACCACCAGTATGAATCTGTGCCCAGATGCTGTAGGGGGATCCATTGGACCTACAATATCAATCCCCACTCTTTCAAAGGGCTACCCCA
The DNA here is from genome assembly GCF_964261635.1 of Lissotriton helveticus. Classification (NCBI taxonomy): domain Eukaryota; kingdom Metazoa; phylum Chordata; class Amphibia; order Caudata; family Salamandridae; genus Lissotriton; species Lissotriton helveticus. Next base: position 513,780,560 of record NC_136070.1, read on the forward strand.
CCACAGGTAGTGGTATCAGGGGGGCCTTTGTGGTACCACCTGCTTTGCCACTGGGTTGGCAGGTTACACAGGAGCGACAAAACTCCTTGGTATCTTCAGACATGTGAGGCCAGTGAAAGTGAGAGACAAGCCTGTCCCAAGTCTTATTCTGGCCTAGGTGTCCTGCTAAGGGAATATCGTGGGCCAAGGTAAGAAGGAATCCCCTAAATTGCAGAGGTATGACCAACCTCGTGGTTGCACCAGGCTTGGGGTCTCTACCCTCTGAATAAAGGAGCCCATCATCCCAATATACTTTATGGATACCTTGAGCATTCCCAGCAGCCTCAGCAGCAGCCTGCTGTCTGAGGGGTTCAAGAGAAGGACAGGTTAACTGAGCCTGCCCCAAGTCTGCCCTAGAAGGTCCCCCTGTCCCCAGAAACTCAACCTGATCAGGTTCAAGCTCTTCAGGGACAGTTCCTTCAGGGGTCTCACGATCATCTTCATGTGAAGGCTGATCCTCACTTGTAGGCAGTGGGGAAGGCACAGCCTTTACCCTCCTGGTCTTCTTCTTGGAAGGTGCTTGGTCCATTGTTCCAGGATCCAAGACCTGAGGTTCAGAGAGGCACTTTTTGGCCTGTGACCTGGTCACAGCAAGGGCATGGGATGATATCCCTAACATCTCTGCATGAGTCCTGTACTCAACTTCTGACCATAGAGAGCTCTCCAGGTCATTGCCCAACAAACATTCAACTGGGAGATCAGCACTAACTACAACTCTTTTTAGGCCAGTTACCCCTCCCCAGGAAAAGTTAACAATTGCCACACAATGTGTAGTAGTGACATTGCTGGCATTGGTCACCAAGTAATTATCACCTGGTATGTATTGTCCAGGGTCCACAAAGCTAGGTGTCACCATGGTGACACTGGCACATGTGTCCCTGTATGCTTGAGCCACTTTTTCATTATTCAAAGGCGTCTGCCTGTACTTGCCCAGATTACTGGGACTGACAGTAGTGGACAAATCAATTTCCACATCACAAATCAGAACAGCCTGTGTAGGGGTTCTGACTAGGCCAGAATCTCCCTCAGTTCCCAAGGTGATACCTACTACCCCCTTAGTTTGTGGACCGACACTGCTGACTGTACTATTGCATGCAGGTGCCTTAGGGGCTGCAGTGTTGGGGGCTCCACCCTTTTTACACTCACTGGTCCAGTGAGAGGTGTTTTTGCAAGTACTACACCAGGGTTTTCTTTGACCTTCTTTCTTCTTCTTCTTGGAAGTTTGGGACCCACCCTCAGTATTAGTTTGGGGCCCTGTTGAAGACTTCTGGTCTTTAGCTTTCTACTCCCCACCCTTCTGGTCTGTTTTCTTTTGGTCACCACCCTGGTTCTGGTTCTTTTGCTTAACTCTGGTTCTAACCCATTTGTCTGCCCTCTTTCCCAATTCTTGGGGAGAGGTTAGATCTGAGTCAACCAAATGTTGATGCAACTGCTGGTTCTGACAGTAATTTAAAATCTGTTCTCTCATAAGCAAATTGTACAATCCTTCATAGTCTGTAACCTTACTTCCCAGCAACCAGCCCTCCAGAGCCTTAGTGGCACATTCAACAAATTCAGACCAGTCCTGAGTCTGTGTCTTCTGGGTGTCTCTGAACATTAACCTGTACTGTTCAGTGGTTAAGCCTAACCCATCAATCAGAGCACTCTTCAGGACCAGGTAGTTTCTAGAATCCCCATCACTAACTGTGAGGAGTCTGTCTCGGCCTCTACCTTCAAAGGAGAGCCACAAGATTGCTGCCCACTGCTCCTGAGGGATCTGCTGTACTCTGCAGGCTCTCTCAAGTGCAGTCATCCATTTGTGGATATCATCTCCAGCTTTGTAGGGGGGCACAATCTTACTCAGGTTTCTGTTATCAAAAGACCTGTCTTTAACCTTAGGGATAGTGCTGCCACCAGTGGATCCTAATCCACTCTCTCTAGGCTGTCTTGCTCTAGCAAGTTTCTCTTTGGCCAGAGCAACTTCTAGTTCTTGCTTCTGGATCCTAAGCTCAGCCTCTCTCATTTTGGCCTCATGTTCCCTTCTCTGAGGGCTAGTCAACCCCCTTCTGGAGTGACCATGAGAACCTCTAGAAGCTTGGGTGGTGTTGGATTCACCTGAGTGATTCCTCCTCCTCCTTTGCTCCTGGTTAAGTCCACTTGGGGGTTTGAATGGGTTGGACCCACTTTCAGTCCCAAATAGGCTTAAGTTAGCCTGGTTAAGCCTGCTGACTAGCACCTGGCTATTTCTGCCATCATCAGAATCACTTTCTTCCTCCTCCTCTTCCTCTTCTTCCTCATCCTCAGGCTGAGTATGCCCAGTGGTCTGGTTTTCCTCATCTACCTGGATGACAGGGACAGGGGCATCAGTGTTATCATCTTCAGAGGGAGAGCCTCCTTCTCCAGACCCTTTGGGGTTAGGATGGGAGGTCTTTAGAGCTTCAGACTGGTCTACAAGCTCTCTGAGGTGTGCTGTAGTAGTGGTTGGACCCGTCTTGAGACCTCTTAAGGTACACAGCTGCCTCATTTCTTTAAAATTTAACATAGCAAATTTGGATGGTGCCTTTGGAGGGTCACTCTGAACAGGGACAGGTCCAGTGGACCCCTCTGCTCCAGACATTGCTATAGTGGGGGTGGATATGTTGCAATCTACCTACACTGGTGTTTACCTACTAAACCTATCTAGTAGTTGTAGTCAGGGTGTGCTACTCCCTATCCTCTACAACAACTAAGTTCAGTAGAACTTAAGTATACTAGTCTTGTTTTATATGTAAAGTCAAAGTCAAAAACCACTTTATTCGATTTAGTTAAAAATCATAAAAGCATACTACAGTCATTTTAAAAGGGCAATTCATTTCATGGAAAGTTACATACAGCAATAACAATAATATACACAATTTAAAAACAGCTAAAAGAAAGGGTAATTATTAGCTAAAAAATGCAGATACAAAGAACACATTTCAACCTCCAAAGCGAACCCCCTTACTACATTTGCAATCGCCTCCTCCTAATCCTAACAGCAGCGACAAGATAATTAGCCACGCTGAACATAACTAGAGGTGATTCCAACATTTGGAGAAACAGGAGGGCTGGTTTTGCCTGATGGAAAGCTTTGTCCTTCAATAAAGGCACCAGATACTTCTGTCTGGGCGTAATGTAAAAATGGCAGAATAGCATAAGGTGCATATTATTTTGCAGTGAAAAATTGTCACAGTTGCACACAGGTGCATCCTCCTGCTTAAACCAACCTTGGCTGTCACAAAGAACCGTATAAATCTGGTCGAACCGAAATTTTACCAGAAGCCACCTATGGAAAGGGATGTTGACTATGGCAAGATACGGTTGTATAGCCAAGCAAGTAATAGTCAAAAAATGGGCTCTAACCGTGGGCTTTATAAGTTGGCATTCCTCTCTCTCCATGATTTTTAATTTAGAGAAGTTAAGCTTAACCCAGTCGAGATCAGATTTTTTTAAACCCAAAGGGGCGGAGAAAATCTCGGGACGACCAAGTTCCAGAGAGCACTTGTAAATATAAGACAGCCAAGGAATGTCTTTAAATTTGTCCAGTTTTAAACAGTCCATCAGTATTTTATGATTTAAACCTAGGTTTTTATTGGTCCAGGTCCTAATCCATAAGAGAATGGGTGCCATAGAAAGGATATCAATAATGTACCCTAGGCCAAGCTCCTGATGGATAGAGAACGTGGCTGTCGATTGGGGGAGCCCTAGTATAGATCGAAGGAACTTATTTTCCTCCCTTTGAATAGTTTCACTATTCACATAGCCCCACAGGCCTGAACCGTACCTGGCTATTGCCACTGTTTTTGCCCTATACAAGCTCAATAATGCACCGCTAGGCTTCCCACCAAGTCTCCTAGAGAAACTTAAAATTGCATTAGCCGAGCTCCTAACCGCTTTAGTTTTGGCTGTAATTTGGGGAACCCAGCTGCCCTTCGTATCATAAATTACACCAAGGTAAGTAAAATTTTTGACATTAGTGATCACTTCGCCGTTGCAGTAGAACGGTTTGGTATTGTTTTTCACAGCCCCAAATCCCATAACATGAGATTTGGAATTGTTCACCACTAAGTCAAGTGAAGACATGAATTCACTAAAAGCATTTAAAAGTCTCTGCAGACCTAAGTGTGTCCGGGCTATCAAGGCAGCGTCATCCGCGTACAGGAGAACGGGAATGCGAGTATCCCCTGCACGCGGTGTGTCTAAAGTAGCAGTTAAAAGGTTTTTCTCTAATGAGTTTATGTGGAGAGTGAACAGCATGGGAGCAAGGATGCAACCCTGCCGTACACCCCTGCTCGATTTGAACCAGGCTGTGCGATTTCCTTCTTGGTCCATTCTAATCGAAGCCTTTAAATCTTTGTGAAGTTCGGCCAGGTAGTGCACAAGAGGAGGATCGAGACCCAATTTTAACAGCATAGACCACAGCCGAGCTCTGTTGACTAAATCAAAGGCCGTGGACAGGTCCATAAAAGCAACAAAAATTGACCCCTTTGTTGCCATTGAATATTTAGAAATTAACAAATGAAGATTTAAACAATGGTCCTCTGTACCTCTACCTGAGCGGAACCCATACTGGGAAACTGTTAAAATGTCATTTTCCAAAGACCAGTTGTTAATTTTTGCCAGTAAAACTTTGCCCAGGACCTTCATAGAGGAATCCAACAAGGATATAGGTCGGAAACACTTAGGGTCGCTTCTTTGGCCCTTTTTAAAAATAGGGACTATTATTGAGCATGCCCAAGTTTTTGGAAATCCCCCCTCATATACACAATTAAAAACGTTGGCTAATATCTCTGCCCACATCCCTGGGTTTAGTATATAGAGATCCAGAGGAACCCCGTCTGGGCCAGGGGCTTTATTTCCAGCTGAGCCTTTTAAAGCAACCTCCACTTCAGTTTTACTAAATATAAGCTTGGGAAGGGAAGTAGAGGAACGAGGCATGGAAAATGTCTCAACTATTTCATTTGACCCATATATATTAGAAAAGTGTTTAAGCCACTCCGCTTCAGGGATGTTAACTTCAAGATCTAAGTTATTTGATTGAGCAAATAAAGGGTTGTTGATTATAGACCAGAATTTGGAGCTCTGTTTGAGGGTAGTAGAATCCATCAAAGAGTCCCAAGCTTCCTCTTTGATGGCCTTTTTCCGAGTCTTGACCGCCACAGCATATTTTTTCCTCAGTTTTGCCACCAGTGACTTGTCTCTGGGGGAATGTTTAAGGGCTTTCAGCAAAACGGAGTGTGCATTGGAGCATGTATGATCAAACCAACCAAAAGCTGGAGCAGGACCCCTCTTTGGTCTGGCTGTAAGTTCTTCTTCCACTCTGGCACAAATAGCCTCAAAAGCATTAACCACCTCCTTCTCCCCCCTATCTAAATCCCTACATGTCGCAAGTTCTACGGCCATATTTTGCTCAATTAAGCCTAAAAAGTCAGCCGGGCAAACTTTACACCATTTAAGACGCCTTCCCTGGTCCTTACTCCTTACATCCTTTACAGCGGTGGCCCTCAAGGCCACTTTACTCAGACCAATGGAAACGTCCATGACTAGCGACACCGGGTTGTGGTCACTAAACCCACTTACAATGGCATTATAAAACAATACATAGCGGAGAAGACCCGGGGACAAAAAAAATATAGTCAATGATCGATTCACTTCCCCTTGCATTATATGTGACCACACGATCCTTAAAGTCTGCAAACCCTGGTTCAAATAAGTCGTTGGAGGATAGCAAATTTTCCATTGCCACACCCTTTGGGCTGTGCTCGAAATGTGGCAAAGTCGTATGATCTGGGCCCGTATCATCCTCAATATGACAATGTAGCCCACACAAATGAACATTAAAATCTCCCATCAGTATGAGTTGAACAAAAGTGGTTTGTTTTGACATATAATTGGTTAAAAAAGAAGATAAACCTTCTAAAACAAAATTTGCGGGACCCCCCTGCATGGAATTATAGCAGTTTATTAATACTAATTTATTATTATCTGCCAGGAGGATTTCCACCAACTGAAAATAATATGAAGAACTGGGGTTTCCTTGACAGTACCTGCCAGTTTAACTGAAACTAAAAACAACAGACCCCCTCTATCCCTTCCCGCCGTGGAACTCTCCGCTTTGACAAAAAACGATTTATAGCCATCCACCCAGAAAGCATTGTCCCTTGCCCAAGTTTCCTGCAAGGCCACTATATCATGTTCTTTTATCTTTTGTAGCCAAACTGTGTCCTCCTGCTTAGCCCGTAAACCCGCAATGTTCCAGGAAAGTAGCCTGATGTTCCCCCTGGCCAGATCTAAAGGGTCATTTGCGGCTGCGCTTTCTGTGTTACATGATACATTAATAGAAACATTATCGTTACAAGGGGCATTCAAGCTTATCTGTTCATGCTCTAGTCAGTCAGTATCCATTTGATTGGCTAGAACCGCAAACCTATTCGACACAACTAAGTCGTTGGTAGGAATGTTCCTTACAGAATTAGCCGAGCCACCTGCCCTTGGTTGCTTTGTCACCCATTGGCTAATTTGTAACGGCGAAATAAGTTTGTCTTTAGCCCAAGCATTTTCACTATGATGTGGCAAAGTATTCTCTCCACCATCTGACCTATATACACGGGGATAAAAAAAGCCAAGGGGCATCGCCCGAACACTCTTACCTACTGGGTCCAATGGGGAACTATCCCAAAATAGACGGCTGGAGACATTTCTAGATTTAAAATTCACTATTACACAGTCTCCTGCTACCTCTTTCTTGGTTGAGCCCACCCAGTTAACCCTTCTACCTGTCAGAATGTTATCTGCGATGTCACTCTCACCCGTGCAGTTCGCATTACACCAATTTTTGATATGCTTAAGAAGGGTGGCATGATGTTCTACCTCCCCAACAGCAAGTTTAGGCACATTAACCAGAATTGCTACAAATGGTGTAGCATCAGGAGGTAAATTTACTGGGGGTACCCTTCCCACCCGCTCCCCCTGAGCACCTCTAGACCTTACTATTGGGGTTACACTAGGTGCATCCTCCCGCATGGGAATATATATACCCTTATCAACTTTTCCTTTGTTTTGGGCTGGATTTTCAATGGCCACTCTAGTAGCCATGATGGGTATGTTGGTTGGTGGGCCACCAACCTTGGGGGCAGAAACCTGCGCAACTGTTGGACATAACGCCAGTGGTATAGATGAAGAAAGGGCCCGGGTATTTAAAACATCATTGATGCGCTCACATTTCGCCAAAAGGTCCTTAATACAATCCTTCAAAGTGTCCGTAATGTCAGTGGCAATCTGGATTAGGGCAGATTCAAGCCTATCCGAGAACAGTTTCTCTAATAAGGACGAGATGCCCTCCTCAGTGACATACATTGCACGTTGAGCCCCAGGCTGGCCATTTAGTGTGCTTCCAAAATCACCCGTAGCCACCGGTATAGACGGTATCACTGTTTCAGAAGGAACCGGGGTCGGGAGAACAGTAGGGGATTGTGGCCGGATGGGTCTGCAGGACTCAATAAGCACCCTAGGTTCCAACGGGATACAGTTAATGGTGGAGGTATTTAGTGTATCAGGGCTCGCTGGTGAAGTATCAAGACCCAGCTCACGCTCTGACTCTGCAATCTGTGTAGTTAGTTTATCAACTTTCGTTGTCAGGTACATGATGATGCTGGTAGTATACTTAGGCACCTTAGCTTTCACCTCGCCTACCGCAGATGTCACAAATTTACGCTTACCCATGATGTAAAGGACGTGGCCCGTCCCGTCCCTGGTCGTCCTTGGACGACCTTAGACGGCCCGCCCTCTGCCCGGGCTCCTCCCGGCGTCGCCCGCGCGCGTCCCGCGACGCGGAGGGAGCGTCTGCTCTTTGTAGCGCCTCCGGGCACGAAGAGTGCGGGAGGCAGGAAGTGCCCGCAAAGCTCGCTGGGAGCTGTAGTCTCCAGCCGCGTAGTTGGAGCTGAGGCGGCAAGACTACAGCGTTCCCCACCCAGGAGCTGTCGCTGGAGCTGCTGTCGGCGTGCTGGCGTGCTGGCCGGTAAGCTCCTGGTGAAATGACACCCCCTATGTACCTAACAGGTACCTGTGTGATCTTTCAAATGATACTCTCAAAGATTGTAATGGTAAAACAACAGCAAGCTCAAATCCCAACCGCTGCTCACCAATGTGAGAAGTTGGTCTGGTATATGATGCGCACTAGTTCTAGTGATCACCTTGTACCATGCCAAGCCACCCTTATGATGATTGGTTGTAAGTCAACCTGATAGACCAGCTATCCTAGTAGCGTGGACAAAGCAGTCTTAGGCTAAACTCTGTAAAGGCATGTGAAGCAAGCTGTTTTACCATACACAATCCCCTTGAATACCAAATGAAAGGACACCACACAGATATATATTGAAAATATATATATATTTATTTACTACAAAATCCCCTATACTCTTTATGAGCACAGAAGCAAATGCGTTAAAAACAAAACACAGTTTAAATACACAAAAGTTGCACAATATGGATGAGCCCTAGGGGCCACCTAAACCATATATTAAAATAGTGATATAAGAACCACCAATCTGAAAGGAAATAGGCCTAGGACCTGGGGAATCGCTGGAGCTGTTCGGGACTAACAGTGAAGAAGTCGGGAAAGGCCCGCAGGACTCTGGTGCAGTGCTTAAAGCACACGCATGCACCAATGCAATGTCAATGGTGCGTAAAAGTTATAAAGTTACTGTTTTAGGAACCTTCCGACTGACCTAGAAGGACAAAACTTTAGATCTAGGCACTAGAGGTGTGTACCAGTGTAGGAACACCGGCGTTGCTGAGTTACCTCACCCACAGGAAGCGGGTGCACAGGTGCGAAGATGAGTCGGGTTTCGTCACGCAGGTCGATGGTGCCTGGAGATGAAGATGCTGCAGGCGGGTCGTCGAGGAGAGTTCCGGTGGATCCAAGGATGGATCTGAAGATGTGAAGACCTGAAAGCAGAGGGGACAATGTTCAAAGTCACTAGCCAGTGACTACCGTGGAACCAGGATGGAACCAGGCGATGTCGGGTGCAAACAGGTGAAGAGGTGCAGCTTGTCTCCGCAGCCACGGGGACACGAAGAGGTCAAGTACGTCTACAAGTCGATCACGAGCTGTCCCACGAAGGCTCTAGCTGATGGCCGTGTCGGCAACTTGATTGGAGCAAACAGGCCTTGGCTAATGCAAGCCACACAGGAAGTGGAAAAAGCTTGTTACTCGGACCAGCAAGGTCAGAGCGGGTGCTCCTTCTCAGGGGAGCAAGGGCCATTCTGGAGCAACCAGACCAGCGGTGTTGTTTGTAGATTTCATCGCCAAGATGGCCGCTAGCCACGTAGGAAGTGGCCTGGATGGCGCGTCGAGTGGCAAAGTGCAAAAGGGCCCCACGCAGATCGTGGAGATGCTGGGGGGCTGATCTTTGGTGCAGTCGCTGCTCGGCGGTGGGGCTTCTCAAACCCTAAAGCACAGCATCGAGGGTGCCTCGGGTGCTGCGCAGTCAGCTTCTTGGGGGTCTTTCGAGATGGCCGGTCCCACGTCTCTCGGTGCCTCCACGGGTCTCTTCTTTGCAGGGACTGTGGATCGGGCTCTGAGATGTCTGGGAGTCTGGGTCTCGTCGGGCTGTGGCTCGGGCTCCAGCAGGAGGCAGCGGCAAAGCAGACGTCGAGATGCTGGTTGGTGCCTGTATTCACAGGGTGGTCACTCCTTGGCCACAAGGGAGATTCTCTTCAGTCTTCTGTGCAGCAGAATGTCGAAGTCCAGTTTTCTTCTTAGTTTCAAGTCGAGTTCAGGATGATCTGAAGTCTTGAGACACAGCTCCTACTCTTATTCTAAATCTAGGGGCCGGATTACCTGCTAGGTCCCTCCTCTGGGTGGGACCAGGAAGGGGGGCGGTTATACCCCCTTTCCTTTGTCCAGCTTCGCGCCAAGACTGGGGCTGGAGAGCCCCCAGTACCGGTTTGAACTGGCCTATGCACAGGACACCTTGTGTGCCCAAGGCATGTCTCAATCTATTCAGCCCTGTCCTACCCAATACACAAAACCCTGTCTGGGGTGGTGCTAGCACCTCCCAAGGCAGGAAACCCATTGTCCAAGCCTCCCTCGCTCGAAGGACTCCCAGCAGCAGGAGGTCAGACTTGTGTCTGTGGTGGCAGCATCATTTTGTGATGCTGAGGCTCATGTTTAACTTTACCCGGGTTTCAGGTTATGTACCTGTCGTGTCCCTCTAGAAGGGTGGAATGCTACCCCCGTCGCCAGAACTGGCGAGGGGGTAGTATTCCAATTCGTATGACACCTTACTCGACATGTTTTGATAAAGCCAAACCAAAGATAGCATTTAACCGCGAGGTTCATAATGCACTTAAGAGTATATGGTATGGCAGTATCATGGAACAGCTAAAGGACGTGGTTCCGAAAGCTGCAGACAGGCTCAGCTCATGCTAGAGCACCATCTCACATATTTCCAAGCACTCTGCCTCCAGGATTGATGAGGCCTTCCATAGGAGTGGCTGATAGGAACATATGTATCCATTTTAGGTTAGATATAGGCATACTATACCTAAGTAAGGGGTGGTTACACCGACTTACCCCAGCTGAGTGATCAGCCAGTTGTGTCAAATATGGAGGCCAGGCCAGGGGTGGCACAATATGTGCTGCAGCCCCTGGTAGGCCTTGGAAGCACCTATGCCCTGGGTACCTGGGGTACACTGTTACAGGGGCCAATAAGGTGAACCAGTTCCAATTTCGTAATGCACCTAATGTGCATTGGCATTAATTTAGAGAGAGAACAGCAGGCTGTGGGTCTGATTAGCAGGCCCACAGCCACATTAAGTCATAAACCAGTGAAGCAAAAAGCAAATATTTGGGGTGACCATAGGATAGCAGACCCTACTCTCCTACACAACCCTCCCCCCCAAACGCAGGGACATTAGACTAACCTTGACCAGTTGTGTCTTCATGTTCTAAGTGGAAGTACCTGGAGAGACCATCTGCATTACCATGGTCAGTCCCTGGGCGGTGCTCCACTGTAGGACCACCTGAGCAGTTTGGGGTTTTCACCCTTCATCTGATTAAGCCATAAGAGGGGCTTATGGTCGGTCTGAATCTTGAAGTGAGTGCCAAACAAGTATGGTCTCAACTTCTTCAGGGCCCACACCACAGCAAAGGCCTCCCCCTCAATGGCTGACCAACGTTTCTCTCTGGGGGTAAGCCTTCTGCTAATAAAAGCAATGGGCTGGTCTTGACCATCTACATTAAGTTGTGAAAGCACAGCTCCCACTCCCAACTCAGAAGCATCTGTTTGGACAATGAACTCTCTTGAGTAGTCAGGACTCTTCAGGATAGGTGCAGAGCACATGGCCTTCTTCAGGTCATCAAATGCCTTTTGACAGTTTACTGTCCACTGAACCTTTTTGGGCATCTTCTTAGATGTCAGATCATTAAGAGGAGTCACAATGGACCCATAGTTCTTAACAAACTTCCTGGAGTACCCAGTCAGGCCCAAGAAAGCTCTGACCTGAGTCTGGGTAGTTGGAGGGGACCAGTCGTTTATGGTCTGGATCCTACTCTCCAGTGGTTGAACTTGGCCTCCACCTACAAGGTGGCCCAAGTATACAACTTTACTCTGCCCTATCTGGCACTTTGTTGCCTTGATAGTGAGGCCTGCCTTTTGCAGAGCCTCTAGCACTTCCTTCAGGTGGACCAGGTGATCCTCCCAGGTGGAGCTGAAGACAGCAATATCATCCAGATATGCTGCGCAAAAGTCATCCAACCCAGTAAGGACTTGATTCACCAACCTTTGGAAGGTGGCAGGTGCATTTTTCAAACCAAAGGGCATCAGCATAAATTGATAATGCCCACCTGGGGTAGAAAATGCAGTTTTGGCTTTAGACTCCTCAGCTAACCTGATTTGCCAATAGCCAGCTGTCAAGTCAAATGTGCTCAAATACTTGGCAGAAGCCAATTTGTCTATGAGCTCATCTGCCCTTGGAATAGGGTGTGCATCTGTCCTGGTGACAGCATTGAGTCCTCTGTAATCCACACAGAACCTCATCTCTCTCTTTCCATCTTTGGTGTGAGGTTTAGGGATCAGAACCACTGGGCTAGCCCAGGGGCTCTCTGAAGGCTCAATAACACCTAATTCCAGCATCTTTTGCACCTCAGTCTTGATACAATCCCTGACATGGTCAGGTTGTCTGTAAATCTTGTTTTTCACAGGAAGACTGTCACCAGTGTCCACCACATGGGTACACCAGTTAGTCTGACTGTGTGTCAATGAGAACATATGTCGATATGACTGCAAAACTTGTCTACAGTCATTTTGCTGATGTTCAGTGAGGCTGCCATCTAAGGCCACACCATCAACTGAGCCATCCTCAGGGTTCTGAGTCAGCAGGTCTGGGAGAGGGTCACTCTCTTACTCCTGCCCCTCATCTGTAGCCATGAGCAAGCCCATGTCTGCTCTTTCAACATATGCTTTTAGTCTGTTAACATGGAGCACCCTGTGGGGGCTCCTGGGAGTTCCTAGGTCCACCAAGTAGGTAACCTCTCCCTTCTTTTCAATGATAGTATGGAGTCCAGACCATTTGTCTTGGAGTGCTGCTGGGGCCACTGGCTCCAACACCCATACTTTCTGTCCAGGCTGGTATTCAGTCAAGACAGCCTTTTGGTCATGCCAAGCTTTCTGTAATTCTTGGCTAGCCTCAAGGTTGTTTGATGCCTTCTCCATGTACTCAGCCATCCTGGAGTGGAGACCAAGTACATAGTCCACTATGTCTTGCTTGGGCTTTTTGAGAGGTAACTCCCATCCTTCCCTCACCAAACACAGGGGTCCTCTTACAGGGTGCCCAAACAACAATTCAAAGGGGCTGAAGCCAACCCCCTTTTGTGGGACCTCTCTGTAAGCAAACAGAAGGCAGGGTAGAAGGATGTCCCATCTTCGCCTGAGCTTTTCTGGTAATCCTTTGATCATACCCTTTAGGGTCTTGTTGAATCTCTCAACAAGCCCATTGCATTGTGGGTGATAAGGAGTGGTGAACTTGTAGTTGACACCACGTTCCTTCCACATAGCTGTTAAGTATCCTGACATGAAGTTGGTACCTCTATCGGATACTACCTCCTTAGGAAACCCCACTCTGGAGAAAACTCTAAGTAAGGCCCTGGCCACAACAGGAGCTGTTGTGGTCCTAAGTGGAATTGCCTCTGGGTACCTGGTGGCATGGTCCACCACCACCAGTATTAATCTGTGACCAGATGCTGTAGGGGGATCCATTGGACCTACAATATCAATCCCCACTCTTTCAAAGGGCACCCCCACCACAGGTAGTGGTATCAGGGGGGCCTTTGTGGTATCACCTGCTTTGCCACTGGCTTGGCAGGTTACACAGGAGCGACAAAACTCCTTGGTATCTTCAGACGTGTGAGGCCAGTGAAAGTGAGAGACAAGCCTGTCCCAAATCTTATTCTGGCCTAGGTGTCCTGCTAAGGGAATATCGTGGGCCAAGGTAAGAAGGAAGCCCCTAAATTGCAGAGGTATGACCAACCTCCTGGTTGCACCAGACTTGGGGTCTCTACCCTCTGAATAAAGGAGCCCATCATCCCAATATACTTTATGGGTACCTTGAGCATTCCCAGCAGCCTCAGCAGCAGCCTGCTGTCTGAGGGGTTCAAGAGAAGGACAGGTTAACTGAGCCTGCCCCAAGTCTGCCCTAGAAGGTCCCCCTGTCCCCAGAAACTCAACCTGATCAGGTTCAAGCTCTTCAGGGACAGTTCCTGCAGGGGTCTCAAGATCATCTTCCTGTGAAGGCTGATCCTCACTTGTAGGCAGTGGGGAAGGCACAGCCTTTACCCTCCTGGTCTTCTTCTTGGAAGGTGCTTGGTCCATTGTTCCAGGATCCAAGACCTGAGGTTCAGAGAGGCACTTTTTGGCCTGTGACCTGGTCACAGCAAGGACATGTGATGATATCCCTAACATCTCTGCATGAGTCCTGTACTCAACTTATGACCATAGAGAGCTCTCCAGGTCATTGCCCAACAAACATTCAACTGGGAGATCAGCACTAACCACAACTCTTTTTAGGCCAGTTACCCCTCCCCAGGAAAAGTAAACAATTGCCACACGATGTGTAGTAGTGACATTGCTGGCATTGGTCACCAAGTAGATATCACCTGGTATCTATTGTCCAGGGTCCACAAAGCTAGGTGTCACCATGGTGACACTGGCACATGTGTCCCTGTATGCTTGAGCCACTTTTCCATTAATCAAAGGTGTCTGCCTGTACTTACCCAGATTACTGGGACTGACAGTAGTGGATAAATCAATTTCCACATCACAAATCAGAACAGCCTGTGCAGGGGTTCTGACTAGGCCAGAATCTCCCTCAGTTCCCAAGGTGATACCTACTACCCCCTTAGTTTGTGGACCAACACTGCTGACTGTACTATTGGGTGCAGGTGCCTTAGGGGCTGCAGTGTTGGGGGCTCCACCCTTTTTACACTCACTGGTCCAGTGAGAGGTGTTTTTGCAAGTACTACACCAGGGTTTTCTTTGACCTTCTTTCTTCTTCTTCTTGGAAGTTTGGGACCCACCCTCAGTATTAGTTTGGGGCCCTGTTGAAGACTTCTGGTCTTTAGCTTTCTGCGCCCCACCCTTCTGGTCTGTTTTCTTTTGGTCACTACCCTGGTTCTGGTTCTGGTTCTTTTGCTTAACTCTGGTTCTAACCCATTTGTCTGCCCTCTTTCCCAATTCTTGGGGAGAGGTTAGATCTGAGTCAACCAAATGTTGATGCAACTGCTGGTTCTGACAGTAATTTAAAATCTGTTCTCTCATAAGCAAATTGTACAATCCTTCATAGTCTGTAACCTTACTTCCCAGCAACCAGCCCTCCAGAGCCTTAGTGGCACATTCAACAAATTCAGACCAGTCCTGAGTCTGTGTCTTCTGGGTGTCTCTGAACATTAACCTGTACTGTTCAGTGGTTAAGCCTAACCCATCAATCAGAGCACTCTTCAGGACCAGGTAGTTTCTAGAATCCCCATCACTAACTGTGAGGAGTCTGTCTCGGCCTCTACCTTCAAAGGAGAGCCACAGGATTGCTGCCCACTGCTCCTGAGGGATCTGCTGTACTCTGCAGGCTCTCTCACGTGCAGTCATCCATTTGTGGATATCATCCCCAGCTTTGTAGGGGGGCACAATCCTACTCAGGTTTCTGTTATCAAAAGACCTGTCTTTATCCTTAGGGATAGTGCTGCCACCAGTGGATCCTAATCCACTCTCTCTAGGCTGTCTTGCTCTAGCAAGTTTCTCTTTGGCCAGGGCAACTTCTAGTTCTTGCTTCTGGATCCTAAGCTCAGCCTCTCTCATTTTGGCCTCATGTTCTCTTCTCTGAGGGCTAGTCAATCCCCTTCTGGAGTGACCATGAGAACCTCTAGAAGCTTGGGAGGTGTTGGATTCACCTGAGTGATTCCTCCTCCTCCTTTGCTCCTGGTTAAGTCCACTTGGGGGTCTGAATGGGTTGGACCCACTTTCAGTCCCAAATAGGCTTAAGTTAGCCTGGTTAAGCCTGCTGACTAGCACCTGGCTATTTCTGCCATCATCAGAATCACTTTCTTCCTCCTCCTCTTCCTCTTCTTCCTCATCCTCAGGCTGAGTATGCCCAGTGGTCTGGTTTTCCTCATCTACCTGGATGACAGGGACAGGGGCATCAGTGTTATCATCTTCAGAGGGAGAGCCTCCTTCTCCAGACCCTTTGGGGTTAGGATGGGAGGTATTTAGAGCTTCAGACTGGTCTAAAAGCTCTCTGAGGTGTGCTGTAGTAGGGGTTGGACCCGTCTTGAGACCTCTTAAGGTACACAGCTGCCTCATTTCTTTAAAATTTAACATAGCAAATTTGGATGGTGCCTTTGGAGGGTCACTCTCAACAGGGACAGGTCCAGTGGACCCCTCTGCTCCAGACATTGCTCTAGTGTGGGTGGATATGTTGCAATCTACCTACACTGGTGTTTACCTACTAAAACTATCTAGTAGTTGTAGTCAGGGTGTGCTACTCCCTATCCTCTACAACAACTAAGTTCAGTTGAACTTAAGTATACTAGTCTTGTTTTATATGTACCTAACAGGGACCTGTATGATCTTTCAAATGATACTCTCAAAGATTGTAATGGTAAAACAACAGCAAGCTCAAATCCCAACCGCTGCTCACCAATGTGAGAAGTTGGTCTGGTATATGATGCTCACTAGTTCTAGTGATCACCTTGTACCATGCCAAGCAACCCTTATGATGATTGGTTGTAAGTCAACCTGATAGACCAGCTATCCTAGTAGCGTGGACAAAGCAGTCTTAGGCTAAACTCTGTAAAGGCATGTGAAGCAAGCTGTTTTACCATACACAATCCCCTTGAATACCAAATGAAAGGACACCACACAGATATATATTGAAAATATATATATATTTATTTACTACAAAATCCCCTATACTCTTTATGAGCACAGAAGCAAATGCATTAAAAACAAAACACAGTTTAAATACACAAACGTTGCACAATATGGATGAACCCTAGGGGCCACCTAAACCATATATTAAAATAGTGGTATAAGAACCACCAATCTGAAAGGAAATAGGTCTCGGGCCTGGGGAATCGCTGGAGCTGTTCGGGACTAACAGTGAAGAAGTCGGGAAAGGCCCGCGGGACTCGGGTGCAGCGCTTAAAGCACACGCATGCACCAATGCAATGTCAATGTTGCGTAAAAGTTATAAAGTTACTGTTTTAGGAACCTTCCGACTGACCAAGAAGGACAAAACTTTATATCTAGGCACTAGAGGTGTGTACCAGTGTAGGAACACCGGCGTTGCTGAGTTACCTCACCCACAGGAAGCGGGTGCACAGGTGCGAAGATGAGTCGGGTTTCGTCACGCAGGTTGATGGTGCCTGGAGATGAAGATGCTGCAGGCGGGTCATCGAGGAGAGTTCCGGTGGATCCAAGGATGGATCTGAAGATGTGAAGACCTGAAAGCAGAGGGGACAATGTTCAAAGTCACTAGCCAGTGACTACCGTGGAACCAGGATGGAACCAGGCGATGTCGGGTGCAAACAAGTGAAGAGGTGCAGCTTGTCTCCACAGCCACGTGGACACAAAGAAGTCAGGGACGTCCAGGAGTCGATCACGAGCTGTCCAACGAAAGCTCTAGCTGATGGCGGTGTCGGCAACTTGATTGGAGCAAACAGGCCTTGGCTAATGCAAGCCACGAAGGAAGTGGAAAAAGCTTGTTACTCGGACCAGCAAGGTCAGAGCGGGTGCTCCTTCTCGAGGGAGCAAGGGCCAGTCTGGAGCAACCAGACAGCGGTGTTGTTTGTAGATTTTGTCGCCAAGATGGCCGCTAGCCATGTAGCAAGTGGCCGGGATGGCGCGTCGAGTGGCAAAGTGCAAAAGGGCCCCACGCAGATCGTGGAGATGCTGGGGGGCTGATCTTTGGTGCAAATGCTGCTCCGCGGTAGGGCTTCTCAAACCCCAAAGCACAGCGTTGAGGGTGCCTCAAGTGCTGCACAGTCAGCTTCTCGGGGGTCTTTCGAGATGGCCGGTCCCACGTCTCTCGGTGCCTCCACGGGTCTCTTCTTTGCAGGGACTGTGGATCGGGCTCTGAGATGTCTGGGAGTCTGGGTCTCGTCGGGCTCTGGGCTCAGGCTCCAGCAGGAGGCAGCGGCAAAGCAGACGTCGAGTTGCAGGTTGGTGCCTGTATTCACAGGGTGGTCACTCCTTGGCCACAAGGGAGATTCTCTTCAGTCTTCTGTGCAGCAGAATGTCGAAGTCCAGTTTTCTTCTTAGTTTCAAGTCGAGTTCAGGATGATCTGAAGTCTTGGGACACAGCTCCTACTCTTATTCTAAATCTAGGGGCCGGATTACCTGCTAGGTCCCTCCTCTGGGTGGGACCAGGAAGAGGGGCGGTTACACCCCCTTTCCTTTGTCCAGCTTCGCGCCAAGACTGGGGCTGGAGAGCCCCAGTACCGGTTTGAACTGGCCTATGCACAGGGACACCTTGTGTGCCCCAGGCATGTCTCAATCTATTCAGCCCTGTCCTACCCAATACACAAAACCCTGCCTGGGGTGGTGCTAGAACCTCCCAAGGCAGGAAACCCATTGTCCAAGCCTCCCTCGCTGGAAGGACTCCCAGCAGCAGGAGGTCAGACTTGTGTCTGTGGTGGCAGCATCCATTTTGTGATGCTGAGGCTCATGTTTAACTTTACCCGGGTTTCAGGTTATGTACATGTCGTGTTCCTCTAGAAGGGTGGAATGCTACCCCCGTCACCAGAACTGGCGAGGGGGTAGTATTCCAATTCATATGACACCTTACTCAACATGTTTTGATAAAGCCAAACCAAAGATAGCATTTAACCGCGAGGTTCATAATGCACTTAAGAGTATATGGTATGGCAGTATCATGGAACAGCTAAAGGACGTGGTTTCGAAAGCTGTAGACAGGCTCAGCTCATGCTAGAGCACCATCTCACATATTTCCAAGCACTCTGCCTCCAGGATTGATGAGGCCTTCCATAGGAGTTGCTGATAGGAACATATGTGTCCATTTTAGGTTAGATATAGGCATACTATACCTAAGTAAGGGGTGGTTACACCGACTTACCCCAGCTGAGTGATCAGCCAGTTGTGTCAAATATGGAGGCCAGGCCAGGAGTGGCACAATACGTGCTGCAGTCCCTGGTAGGCCTTGGAAGCACCTATGCCCTGGGTACCTGGGGTACACTGTTACAGGTGCCAATAAGGTGAACCAGTTCCAATTTCGTAATGCACCTAATGTGCATTGGCATTAATTTAGAGAGAGAACAGCAGGCTGTGGGTCTGATTAGCAGGCCCACAGCCACATTAAGTCATAAACCAGTGAAGCAAAAAGCAAATATTTGGGGTGACCATAGGATAGCAGACCCTACTCTCCTACACAACCCTCCCCCCCAAACGCAGGGACATTAGACTAACCTTGACCAGTTGTGTCTTCATGTTCTAAGTGGAAGTACCTGGAGAGACCATCTGCATTACCATGGTCAGTCCCTGGGCGGTGCTCCACTGTAGGACCACCTGAGCAGTTTGGGGTTTTCACCCTTCATCTGATTAAGCCATAAGAGGGGCTTATGGTCGGTCTGAACCTTGAAGTGAGTGCCAAACAAGTATGGTCTCAACTTCTTCAGGGCCCACACCACAGCAAAGGCCTCCCTCTCAATGGCTGACCAACGTTTCTCTCTGGGGGTAAGCCTTCTGCTAATAAAAGCAATGGGCTGGTCTTGACCATCTACATTAAGTTGTGAAAGCACAGCTCCCACTCCCAACTCAGAAGCATCTGTTTGGACAATGAACTCTCTTGAGTAGTCAGGACTCTTCAGGATAGGTGCAGAGCACATGGCCTTCTTCAGGTCATCAAATGCCTTTTGACAGTTTACTGTCCACTGAACCTTTTTGGGCATCTTCTTAGATGTCAGATCATTAAGAGGAGTCACAATGGACCCATAGTTCTTAACAAACTTCCTGGAGTACCCAGTCAGGCCCAAGAAAGCTCTGACCTGAGTCTGGGTAGTTGGAGGGGACCAGTCGTTTATGGTCTGGATCCTACTCTCCGGTGGTTGAACTTGGCCTCCACCTACAAGGTGGCCCAAGTATACAACTTTACTCTGCCCTATCTGGCACTTTGTTGCCTTGATAGTGAGGCCTGCCTTTTGCAGAGCCTCTAGCACTTCCTTCAGGTGGACCAGGTGATCCTCCCAGGTGGAGCTGAAGACAGCAATATCATCCAGATATGCTGCGCAAAAGTCATCCAACCCAGTAAGGACTTGATTCACCAACCTTTGGAAGGTGGCAGGTGCATTTTTCAAACCAAAGGGCATCAGCATAAATTGATAATGCCCACCTGGGGTAGAAAATGCAGTTTTGGCTTTAGACTCCTCAGCTAACCTGATTTGCCAATAGCCAGCTGTCAAGTCAAATGTGCTCAAATACTTGGCAGAAGCCAATTTGTCTATGAGCTCATCTGGGGTACATCTGGGGTACACTGTTACAGGTGCCAATAAGGTGAACCAGTTCCAATTTCGTAATGCACCTAATGTGCATTGGCATTAATTTAGAGAGAGAACAGCAGGCTGTGGGTCTGATTAGCAGGCCCACAGCCACATTAAATCATAAACCAGTGAAGCAAAAAGCAAACATTTGGGTTGACCATAGGATAGCAGACCCTACTCTCCTACACGGCCATTCTTACTTACTGCCAATGAGGGGACTGTGAGCAACGCCATGGTTGAGTGGGATGCACACAAAGTAGCTATCGGGGGCACTGCATGGGGCCACATGGAATATACGCAAATCGCTCTCCACCTCTCTGGCGCGCCTGGAAGCTGAGCTCCATCAATACGAGTGGGAGGGGGAAGGCGGGGGTGGGCATTCGCGCACGCTAGATGACCTTCGTACCAGGCACGCGGCGCTCCTGGAGAGATTAAGGTGTCACAACTATGCAGCGAACTCAGCCAGAACGCACGCCAGGGCGGACAGGGCGAGCCGACTATTGGCTTGGCTGATAGAGCGGGAGGGGCGCGGTGTCCCGATAGGAGCCCTATGTACGCCAAGGGGAGAGATGGTGTACTCGCAGCGCGAAATCCACCGAGTCTTGACTGATCATTATACACAGCTGTAGAGGGCCCTAGGCACGTTTTGGAGGGTTTCCTAGACTCTATCTGCCTACCTGGGCCTCTGAGGAGCAGAAGGACTCACTTGGTTCACCCCTTACTCTGGAAGGGGTCGGAGAGGCAATTCGGTCTATGGCATCAGGGAAGACCCTGGGGCCGGATGGAATACTATAAAGCGCAGAGGGAAACTCCGGCGCCATTACTCCACAAGGTATATGCCACCGCGATAGAAGAGGGCACTTTCTCCTCCTCTATGCGGGAGGCATTCTTGGTTTGTCAGCCTAAGCCGGATAGAGACCCTACAGCCCTGGGCTCATATCGGCCGCTGGCGATGCTCAACGCCGTCTATAAGGTCTTCGCTAAGATACTGGCAGAACGATTGGCGCCGGTGGTCCCTCATTTAATTCATACTGACCAGAACGGGTTTGTACCGGCGAGATCCACGTCCTTGAACCTCAGGAGATACTTCAGAGTGGCAGTGGATGCCTCGAGGGAATGGCCTAGGACAGGGTGCCTGATATTAGACCTAGAGAAGACGTTTGATTGCCTAGAGTGGGGTTATCTATCGGCGGTCCTGATGCGCTATGAGCTTGGCCTCGAATTTTTGCAAATGATTGATCTCCTATACAAGAACCCCGTAGTTCGAGTGTGCATAGGTTCTTACGTCTCAGAGGCAGTGGCGGTTGTAGGAGAGTAGGGTCTGCTTTCCTATGGTCACCCCACTTTTTGCTTTTTGCTTTACTGGTTTTCGACTTTAATGTGGCTGTGGGCCTGCTAATCAGACCCACAGCCCAGCTGTTCTCTCTCTAAATTCATACCATGTACTTTAGGTACATCACTAATTGGGAAATGGGTCACCCTTGTGAGTCCATGTACAGTGTACCATAGGTACCCAGGGCATAGGTGCACCCAAGGCCTACCAGGGACTGCAGCATATCTTATGCCACCCCTGGCTGGCCATCCAAACTCACACAACTGGCTGATCTCTCAGCTGGGGCAAGGTCGTGTAATCACCCCTTGCTTAGGTATAGTATTCCTATACCTACCCTTATATATAGACACATATGCACCTATAAGTCACTCCTATGGCAGGCCTTAACAATCCTGAAGGCAGAGTGCTTGGTTTTATGTGAGATGAGGCTCTAGCATGAGCTGAGCCTGTCTGCAGCTTTCGGCACCATGTCCTTATAGCTGTTCTATGATATAGCCATACCATATACTCTTAAGTGCATTATAATCCTCGCGGTTAGATGCTAACTCTGGTTTGGCTTTATCAAAACATGTCGTGTAAGGTGTCATACGCTTTGGAATACTACCCCCTCACCAGTTCTCGTGATGGGGGTAGCATTCCACCCTTCTAGAGGGAGAAGACGTGTTGTTCCTGTTAATCCCAGGTAAAGTTAACCAGAGCCTCAGCATCACAAAAAGGATGCTGCTGCCACAGACACTAGTCTGACCTCCTGCTGCTGGGAGTCCTTCCAGCGAGGGAGGCTTGGGCAATAGGTTTCCTGTCTTGGGAGGTGCTAGCACCACCCCAGACAGGCCATAGTGTATTGGGGCAGGGAGGGCTGAATGAAATGAGACACTGCCTGGGGCACACAAGATGTCCCATGCATAGCCCGGTTCAAACCAGTTGATGGGGCACTCCAGCCCCAGCTCTGGCGTGAAACTGGACAAAGCGAAAGGGGTGTAACCACCCCTTCCCTTGTCCCACCCATAGGAGGGACCTAGCAGGTAATCCAGCCCCTCAGATTAGTATATAGGTAGGAGCTGAGTGAAGAGACTTTAGATTTATCCTGAACTGGAACTTGTAACGAAACTGTGGACCTTCGACATTCTACTGCAACTAGAAGACTGAAGAATCTCCCTTGTGGTCAAGGAGTGACCACCCTGTGCAAACAGGCACCATCCAGCAATCTGCGGTTTACTTTGTCGACGCTCCCGCCGGAGCCCGAGCACAGAGTCTGACAAGAGCCAGACTTCCAGACTTCTTTGACCCCGATCCACAGTCCCTGCAAAGCTGAGACCCATGGAGGCAACGAGAGACCGGCCATCTTGAAAAACCTGCTCCTTGCTACTTGTGCAGCTTCTGAGGCACCCTCGAAGTTGTGCTTTGACGAGCCCCAGCCCCGAGCATCATCTGCACCGAAGATCAGCCCTCCACACTCCACGAGTTCTGCGTGGGGCCCTTCTGCATTTTCCTGCTCTACGCGTCTGTCGGTTACTTGCCCGGGGCCTCTGTGACAACGTACCTTCGAATCTGAACTACCTGCCTGGTTGCTCCAGGTGGGCCCCTGCTTCCCTGCAAAGGAGAAGCCCCATAAACCTTGCTGGTCTAACCCGAAGCGAATATTCGATTCCTGCGTGGGTTGCATGCCAAGGCCTGTTTACTCCAATCCGGAAGCCGACGCCGCCAACAGCGAGATCCTTCGTGGGACAGTCCGTATCCAGCTCCTGGTCAACGTCGATGCCTCCTGGTCCACATGGCTGCAGAGTCAAGCTTCACGACATCACCTGATTGCTTCGCAACATCGCCTGGTTCCTTCCTGGTTCCTTCCTGGTCACTGGCTAGTGACCCAGACTCTGTCCCCTCTGCTTTCAGGTACCCTTCATCCTCAATCCGCCCTTGGATCCAACCGGACACTTCTCTCCTGGTCGCCTGCAGCATCTTTTTACAGGTCTCCATAGGAATCAGCGACGAAACCCGACACACTTTGACAGCTATGCACCCGGCTCCTGTGGGTGAGGTAACGCGAGTACTTCGGTGCTCCTGTGGGTATTGACTATCCTAGTGTCTTAGTTTTAAGTAGCTTTCTCCTAGTCTATCCGGAAGTGTCCTAAAATAACTATTATAACTCTATGGTAACTCGTGTGTGTATGTAGACACTGCACACGCTTCCCGTGGGCCTCCTAGTTCCTAACTCTTGGTAGTACAGCGTAGCCCCAGCGATTCCCTAGGCCCTAGGCCTATTCCT
The DNA here is from genome assembly GCF_964261635.1 of Lissotriton helveticus. NCBI lineage: Eukaryota > Metazoa > Chordata > Amphibia > Caudata > Salamandridae > Lissotriton > Lissotriton helveticus. Next base: position 513,804,236 of record NC_136070.1, read on the forward strand.
TGTCCGTGGCGTGGTACTTATACCACTATTTTAGTATATGGTTTTACGTGCCCCTAGGGCCCTACTGTATATTGTGCAACTTATTGTATGATATTTAAGTATCTTGTTATGTGCTTGTGCCTCTGACCTCATAAAGAGTTCAGAGGGTTGTGTTAGTAATAAATACATATATATTTTATATATAACCTGTGTGGTGTCCTTTCATTTGGTATTAAAGGGTTACATATGGTAAAACAGCTTGCTTCACATGCTCTCTGAAGTTTTAGCCTAAGACTGCTTTGTCCATGCAACCTCTAGGATAGCTGGTCTATAAGGTTGACTTTACAACCATCACCATAAGGGTTGTTTGGACTGGTGCAAGGGGCTCACTAGAATAGTGAACATCATATACCAGGCAAACTTCTCACATTGGTATGCAGCGGTTGGGATAAGAGCTTGCTGTTGTTTTACCAATTGTAATCTTTGAGATATCATTTGAAAGATCACATTAGGTACCATAGGTATATATAACAAGACTTATAATACTTAAGTTCTACTGAACTTAGTTGTTGTAGACCAAAAGGCCTAGCACACCCTGACTACAACTCCTAGAGAGGTTTAGTAGGTAACACTTAGTGTTGGTAGGTGCACACACCACACCTCACTAGATCATGTCTCTGAGAGCAGAACCAAGTGGATCTCTCCCAGTGGAGTTAGATCCTTTAAGGATACCTTCCAGATATGACACCCTTAATTTTCATGAGTTGAGGCACTTGTGCACAACTAGAAGATTATAACAGGGTTCCAACCCTACCCTCAACACATGATAGAACTCATGGAAGAGTATGATGTTCAGAAAGCCTCTTTATAGACCTCCAGGCCCTTACGGCCAATTCTGTGAGGATCTTTCGACCAATGCAATAAATTGCGCAAGTTTTGCTCCCAATTTCACCATTTTAGGTGACTTTAACATCTATTTCGATGAGCCTGACTCTCCAGCTTGTCGTAACTTGACCTCCAATTTGGAAGTGCTCCAATTGAAGCAAATAGTTACAGGCCCAACGCATAAAGCAGGACATACTTTAGATCATTGCCATACTAATATGGATACCCTTAGTTTTGATAATTCTATTAGGATTCCCTGGTCCGATCACGCATTATTACTCTTCTCCCTGACCTCGGAGAAACAGCAGGAACCGGCTAGTGTTTCAAAACGGACAACTCGAGTCTGGTCTAAACTCCCAATCGATAGTTGGAATAAGAGTTTGAAAGAAACATTACCCGTTATAACGAATGATCCATTGGAGGCCGATGCACGGTTTAAGCAATGGGTGGAGGCATCTTTGGATCTTACCCTTCCTAAAAGCAATTTATCCCACAGAAGTGGTGGAAACAAAAAGCCTTGGTACACCCCCGAGCTGAAAGCTCTCAAGTTGCTGTGCAAACAACAAGAAAGAAGCTGGAGGAAAGATTATACGGCAGCCAGTAAGGAGAGCTACAGATTAGCTCTAAGGAAGTACAAACAAGAAATAAAAAATACACAATCTAACTACTTCCAGATAAAAATCAGTGCTGCAGCTAATGCGCCCAGAGAAATTTTTAAAATTTTTAATTCTCTTGTTGCTCCCCCTGTTCCCACAGCTGACCCCGGCCAAGCAATCACACGCTGTAATGAACTCGCTAACTTCTTTTCCACAAAGGTGGCTAATATATTTTCTTCATTTCAACATCCTCCCATTGAATCCATCGTCCCCTCTTATGCAGGTGTAACTGAACTCAAGCATTTTGGTCTATTGGATTGCTTGACCACCAAGATGCTTTTAAAGAATCTTAAATCTGGTTCTCCTCTAGATCCCGCACCTCCAACTATACTGAATCTGGTGTCTGATACTGTGACCCCAGTGATCCAGGAGGTGATTAACTCCTCCCTTATAGCAGGCGTAGTGCCCCCTTCCTGGAAACAGGCAAGAGTGAGGGCCTTGCTAAAAAAGCCTAACCTTAATCCGGATGACTGGGCAAACTACGGTCCAATATCCCTTTTGCCAACTGTTAGCAAACTTGCTGAGAAGCATGTAAATTCCGTGCTCTCCTCCTTTTTGGAGAATAGTAACTCTCTGCACCCTACACAGACAGGCTTTAGAAGCAATCTGGGTACAGAAATAGCCTTGGTTACAGTGGTGGAGGAAACAAGGAAGATCATGGACAGTGGAAGTTGTGCGGCCATACTACTTTTAGATCTGAGCGCGGCCTTTGACACCGTGAATCATTCCATTCTGATTCAGAGGTTAAGAGAAGTAGGTGTCACGGGCCAGGCGCTCAATTGGCTATGCTCCTTCCTGTCCAATAGATCGTTTGCTGTGGTTGAGGATAATGTATCCTCCCCCCAAATGCGTCTACAGTGTGGTGTTCCCCAGGGCTCCTCCCTCAGCCCTACCTTATTTAATATATACATGAGGCCATTGGCTGAGGTGGTGTTGCCCTGGGGGGTACAACTGGTGACATATGCAGACGATACCCAGCTCATCATCTCCCTGACCACCCAAGCCGCCCCGTATGTAAATCTTACCACCTGTCTTGATAAGATCTATGACTGGATGGATAAATCCTTTTTAAAGTTAAATGGCGCAAAAACGGAGGTGATGATGCTGGGATACAATCCACCCGCCACTGTGGAAAGTTGGTGGCCTTCCAGGCTTGGCCAGCCACCTCTACCAAAGGAGAAAATTAAGAGCTTGGGGGTCTGGCTAGACCCGGCTCTTAATTTTGCGGTACAGGCCCGGAGGGTTGCAGGTACCTGTTTTGCTTACATCAGGCTACTGAGGAAAATTGTTAGGCTTCTTCCTTTTGAAGCTAGGAAGATCTTGGTGCAAGCGCTGATACTGACACGTTTGGATTATGCTAATGCACTATATCTCGGTGCCCCACTAGGGACAGTCAGAATATTACAGACAGTACAGAACTGTGCAGCACGAATGCTGTTGAATGTCCCGCGAAGGTCATCCGCTAAGGCTGGTCTGCGCCAGCTTCACTGGCTACCAGTGCAACAGAGAGTGGAATTTAAAGCTCTGACTATGGTACATAAGGCAGTTAATAAAACCGGACCTGTCCTTATCCAAACCATGCTTTGCCCATATGCTCCCAAGCGGACCCTGAGATCCAATAACAAAAATTTGTTAGCAGTCCCCAAGACAAGGAGAGTGCGTACCGGAGGGAGACGTTTTTCCTTACAAGCCACAAATCTTTGGAAAGACCTTCCCGAATCAATCAGAATGGAAGCAAATCATTTAAGATTTAGAAAATTGTTAAAGACCTTTCTGCTTGCTTAAATCTTGGAGTGTGAATGAGTTTGGAAGCGCTGGGATGCCTTCGGGTAGCCATGCGCTATACAAGTGCGTAATTCATTCATTCATTCATTCATTCATTCATTCTAATTCAGGCCCCTCAGGTAATGCAGATGAGGTACTACCCTCAACAGAAGATGCCCCTGACCCTACTGTCACAGATGATGATGAAGATGTGGAGGCAGAAGATTCTGGGGAGGAAGTAGACAGCCAGGCCCAAGTTAGAAGACTTAGCCAGGCTAACCTAAGCCTATTTGGGGCTGAGAATGGGACAGCCCCATTCAGGCCTACAAGTGGACTTAGCCAGAGGTATAGGAGGGAAAGATCCCACTCCAGGGAGTCTCTCCGCTCCAATGCTTCAAGGGGTTCTCAGAGGGGAATGACTTCTCCTCAGAGGAGAGAACACTAGGCTAGGATGTGGGAAGTCCAACTCAGGATTGAGAGAGAAGAACTTGCCCTAGCCAAGGCAAAACTTGCTCTTGCAAGAGAGCAAAAGTTAAGAAGATTAGAGTCCACTGGTGGCAGCAATATCCCTAAGGATAAAGACAGGTCCTATGACAATAGACACCTGAGTAAGATTGTGCCCCCCTACAAAGTTGGGGATGATATCCACAAATGGATAACTGCTTTGGAGAGGGCCTGCAAAGTACAGCAGGTACCACAAAGTCACTGGGCAGCAATCTTGTGGCTCTCCTTTTCAGAAAAAGGAAGAGACAAGCTCCTCACAGTTAGTGATGATGATGCTAACAATTACACTGCCTGAAGAGTGTTCTGATTGATGGGTTTGGCCTAACCACTGAACAGTACAGGTTGATGTTCAGAGATACCCAGAAGAGACAGCCTCAGGACTGGGCTGATTTTGTTGATTGTGCCACTAAGGCTCTGGACGACTGGTTGCTGGGAAGTAAAGTTAAGGACTATACAGGATAGTATAATTTGATCATGAGAGAGCAAATACTTAACAATTGTCAGAACCAGTTATTACACCAACACCTGATTGACTCAGATCTCACCTCTCCCCAAGAATTGGGAAAGAAGGCAGACAAGTGAGTCAGAACCAGGGTTAAGCAGAGAAACCAGAACCAAGGTGGTGATCAGAAAAAGGCAGACCAAAAATGTGGGGATCAGAAACCAAAAGACCAGAAGTCTTCTTCAGGCCCCAACAAACGTTTAATGAGGAGGGTCCCAGACGTCCAAGAAAAAGAAGAAAGATGGCCAAAAGAAACCTTGGTGTAACTTTTGTAAATCTGCCTCTCACTGGTTCAGTGAGTGCACCAAGAAAGGGACAGCCCGTACCACTGTAGCCCCTAAGGCACCTGCACCCCCTAGTACAGTTAACAGTGGTAGTTCCCAACCCAAGGCTATAGTGGGGTTAACCATGGGTACTGAGATGGATTCTGGCCTAGTCAGGATTCCAACTCAGGCTGTTCTTGTCTGTGATGTGGACATGGCTATGTCCTCTACTGTGAGTCCCAGTACCCTGGGCAAGTACAGGCAAACACCTTTGATTAATGATAAAGTGGCTCAGGCCTACAGGGACACATGTGCCAGTGTCACCATGGTGACGCCTAACTTTGTGGACCCTGGACAGATTGTACTGGATGATAATTACCTGGTGCCCAATGGAAGCAATGTCACTTCTACACATAGTGTGGCAGTTGTTAACTTCTCCTGGGGAGGGGGTAACTGGCCTCAAAAGAGTTGTGGTAAGTGCAGATCTCCCTGTGGAGTGTGTGTTGGGCAATGAACTTGAATCCTCAGTATGGTCAGAAGTGGAGTATAGGACTCATGCAGAGATGTTAGGCATATCCCCTCATGTCCTTGCTGTGACCAGGTCACAGGCCCAAAAGTGCTAAACTCAACAGGTCTTGGATCCTGTAACTATAGACCAGGTACCACCCAAGAGAAAGTAGGGTTAAGGCAGTGCCTTCCCCCCTGCCCTCAAGTGAAGATCAGCCTTCTTAGGAAGCTGATTGTGAGACCCCTGATGGAACTGTCCTAGAAGAACTTGAACCTGACCAGGTTGAGTTTCTTGGGACAGGGGGACCTTCAAGGGCAGACCTGAGGCAGGCACAGTTAGACTGCCCCTCTCTTGAACCCCTCGGACTGCAAGCTGCTTCTGAGGCTGCTTGGAATGCTACAGGTTCCCATAGAGTGTATTGGTATGAAGGACTCCTTTATTCAGAGGCTAGAGACCCCAAGCCTGGTTCTTACAGGAAGTTGGTCATACCTCTGGCATTTAGGGGTTTCCTTCTTACCTTAGCCCATGATATTCCCTTAGCAGGACATCTAGGCCAGAACAAGACTTGGGACAGGATTGTCCCTCACTTTCACTGGCCCCATATGTCAGAAGATACCAAAGAGTATTGTCGCTCCTGTGTGACCTGCCAAGCCAGTGGCAAATCAGGTGGCACAACAAAGGCCCCCCTTATACCACTACCTGTGGTGGGGGTACCCTTTGAAAGAGTAGGGATTGACATTGTTGGACCAATGGATCCCCAAACAGCCTCTGGGCACAGATTTATACTGGTGATAGTGGATCATGCTGCCAGGTATCCAGAAGCTATTCCCCTAAGGAGCACAACAGCACCTGTTGTGGCAAGAGCCCTACTGGGATTTTTCTCAAGAGTGGGCTTTCCAAAGGAGGTTGTCTCAGATAGAGGTGCAAACTTCATGTCTGGGCATCTAACTGCAATGTGGAAGAAGTGTGGTGTAAATTACAAATTCACTACACCCTACCATCCACAGAGCAATGGCCTTGTTGAAAGATTTAACAAGACCTTGAAGGGTATGATCAAGGGTTTACCTGAAAAGCTTAGGCGAAGATGGGACATCCTTCTACCCTGCCTTCTGTTTGCTTACAGAGAGATGCCACAAAAGGGGGTTGGCTACAGCACTTTTGCACTTTTGTTTGGGCATCCTGTAAGGGGACCCCTGTGTCTGGTGAAGGAAGGATGGGAGTTACCTCTCAAAAAGCCTAAACAAGACATAGTGGACTATGTACTTGGTCTCCACTCCAGGATGGCTGAGTATATGAAGAAGGCTTCTAAAAACCTTGAGGCTAGCCAAGAACTTCAAAAAGCTTGGCATGACCAAAAGGCTGTGCTGACTGTGTACCAGCCAGGACAGAAGGTGTGGGTGTTGGAGCCAGTGGCCCCAGCAGCACTCCAAGACAAATGGTCTGGACCCCACACAATTGTTGAGCAAAAGGGAGAGGTCACCTACCTGGTGGACCTTGGAACTCCCAGGAGCCCCCACAGGGTGTTCCATGTTAACAGACTCAAAGCATATGTTGACAGGGCAGACATGGGCTTGCTCATGGCTACAGATGAGGGGCAGGAGGAAGAGAGTGACCCTCTTCCAGACCTGCTGACTCAGAACCCTGATGATGGGTCAGTTGATGGTGTGGCCTTAGCTGGCAGCCTCACTGGCCAGCAGCAATAGGACTGCAGACAAGTTCTACAGTCCTTCAGACATATGTTTTCCTTAACACCTAGTCAGACAAACTGGTGCACTCATGAGGTGGACACTGGTGACAGTCTGCCTGTGAAGAGTAAGTTCTACAGGCAACCTGACCATGTCAGGGACTGCATAAAGACTGAGGTACAGAAGATGTTGGAGCTGGGAGTGATTGAGCCCTCAGAGAGCCCCTGGGCCAGCCCAGTAGTCCTTGTGCCAAAACCTAACACCCAAGATGGTAAGAGAGAGATGAGGTTTTGTGTGGACTACAGAGGTCTCAATGCTGTCACTAGGACAGATTCAAAGCAAATACATTATCCCAATAGGTATGAATGAAAAAGACAATTTATATTGCATGCACCAGGCATTACAAAGGTTAGAGAAAGGAGACACTTATTCACAAGTTTTTAAATCCAGAAATGATCTTTAGTTTCTTGAGAATCAGAAATTATTCAAACCACAAGAAAAATATATACAGCACGTAGTTAGAAAAAATTCGAATGACAACCAATAAAACTTGGTGCTCAAAATTTACAAGTGAAGGAGTGGCGACGCAAGTGAAAGTGAGTGAACAGCGATAAACGGCGCAAGTGAGCAAGGTGATATATACAGTGATTAGCTCAACAGGTGACAAATATTCAAAACGACTTTATATAATACACATAGTAATTTTGATGTCACAACTAGATGCGCCTATAATTTGCGCTGTGAAGTCGACGGCGTTTCGGTCCTTATAGAATCTGGACCATCATCAGGACTAGGTTGTCTCATTTGTGGTGCTGTAAGGGACAATAGACATAGGTTGAGGTCCTAGGGTATTAGGTCAAGGGAAAATCAGATTGCAGGTCAATTAGTGAGGGGACCGGAATGGGAAGTGTAGAAGGGGGCAATTAAAAATCCAGCATGAGAGCCCAAAGTTATAATAGGGTGTGGTAAGGGAAAGGACCGGCGTGACGAATTGGATAATCACACAGAGGAGGAATAGCGTTTTAGGTGTTGAGCCCAGTGACCTACTAGTTGGAAGGTGTGACAACTGATCGGCAAGGGGCAATAGGAAATTAACCACCCATGCATATGTGGTCTTTTACACAGTTAACTCAGTGCCCGAAGTACCTGTATGCAGGAGTATTTTGGTGTCCTCATCCGAGGAACAGGCTCTGTAAAATCCTTACTTCTATATACTGTAATGAGGAGAAAAGGAGTTTTTGAGAAAAGGGGGGATTCTTGTAAAAAGTGTCCTACTAAGACTTTTTTATATCATACTGGCAGATTTATACATCATACTGCAGGTAATTCGCATGGTACCTTGATCTTGGTCGTATTAATCATACAAGGTGGGTAGATTTCCTTGCCGTTCTGTTTGGTAGACCTGAAACCTGAAACCGAAAGGAATGGTCAGGGTCTACGGTATACATGTATCCGTCAAGGTGGTAAAAGACGCGATATAATAGCGGCTTACCGGAGTTCTCAAGGGTGCCGTCACGTAGTGAATACGTATAGGCAGCCAGCCAAGGAGGTCAGGAAGCCCGCGGTTAGCCTCTCAGTCGATGCTGGAAGCAAACACTCGCCGGAGGGGAAAGTTACCAGGAGGAATCCCTGCGTGGCTGGGGGGCGGGGTCGACATTGGGTGGGCGGTGTCTGGGCGGGGCTGGATGGTAGGGTGAAAACTTAAAGGGACAGCGCATAGAAACCACTAACGATAGTGAGGGGGGCCCAAGGGTACTTGGTTCACATGATACGAAGTATACATCAGAGACTAAGACAGAGTATTGAGAGAATCAGTCGTCGTCTCTCGCATCAGGTGTATCTAAAGAAATGTTAGGTGACATTTACATACACATCTATATATACAATTAAACATTCATATTGTAGGGCAATTGGTGTAAACAATTACTATGGACAGAACAATTCCATATAGCCATGGCCAAGGTGTTAATACAATGTAAGAGGGAGGTTCATATGATGGACTTTATGCAGTATAATGTAACCAGTTCTACATGAATTAACACACCAAGTAGACAGACAAGAACAGGTATACAGAATTTCAAGGCTGCTAGGTGGTCACAGTACTATTCCACTCATCAAGAGTATTGAGTCCGGATGCCACAGAATCGCAAATGGTCATCCATTTACATTCAGCTTTATTCAACAACCTCTTTAGGTCTCCCCCACGCATAGGAAGAGAAGGATTATCAATCACTTGCCAAGTGATGTCTGTATCTCGGTGACCTGAATTGATGAAGTGTGGTACTAAGGGGGCAGTGAGTACTTTGCAATTGATCCTACTCTTGTGCTGAATGATCCTTTGTTTGATCATTTGGGTCGTTTGCCCTATATAAATAAGGCCACAGGGACATGTGATGGCATAAACCACATTTTGTGTTTTACAGTTGGTGTGTGTCTTCAGTTTATAAGTCCGATTTTTATAGGAAAAGACCTTGGTGTTTTTGGTCAATTCGCAAACACTGCAGTTCTGGCATTTAAAATGTCCCACCACTGGATCCATACCCCATGCAGCGGTGATAGTGTGTTTTTCCTTCATGGGTTGTGGCCATGTGATGGCGTGTACCAGGTGATTAGCGATGTTTCGGCCACACTGGTAAGAGAACAAAGGTGGGTCCGTAAAGGATTCATGTATTCGGAGTATTGGCCAGTTCTTCCTAATGATTTTGTTAACTTCATTACTGTGTGGGCTGAAAGTAGACACGAAAGGGATCCGATTCAAGGTCTTTTTGGGTTGTGATGAAAGGAGCATCTCCCTGTGGCAGTACCATGCCCTTTTTCTGGCTTGAGTGACCAAACGTCGTGGGTAGCCTCTGTGGATCAGTTTATTTAATAGGACCTCTGCCTCCCTAAAATAGTCCTTTCGCCACTTGCAGTTACGTCTGATACGTAAAAATTGTCCATATGGTAAGCCATCACGTAAGCCTCTTGGGTGATAGCTTGAGTATTCCAACAGGGTATTTTTCTCCGTAGGTTTTCGGAACAGAGTGGTGCCCAATTTGCCATCTTCTGCATGAATTATCACATCCAAAAATGGAAGATCATTAGCCTTCTTCTCATTTGTAAACTTCAAATGTTCCTGTGCCTGGTTAAGCCATTGGTTAAATGAGTTCAGCAAGAGGGTATCACCATTCCAAATCAAAAGAATATCGTCAATGTATCGACGCCATAAAAAAATTTGTGAAAAAAATGGATTGGTAGGTGTAAGAATTACAGATTTCTCCAAATCATGTACAAACAAAATTGAAAAGTTTGGAGCAAAACAAGCCCCCATGGCGACGCCCTTCACTTGTAGGTAGAAGATGTTATTGTATAAAAAATAGTTGTTCTGCAGGGCAATCCGTAGTAATGACATAACAAATTCCGTCGGAATCTTAGTAGGTCGAGGTCTTGATTGAAGGAGTACCCGTATCACATGAAGGCCCTCATCATGTGGAATGTTAGTATAGAGGGATTCGATATCCATGCTTACAAGTAGTTGGGTTGTACTGTCATAAGGTAGATCCTCTATTGTATTTATAAGATCAGTGGTGTCGCGAATGAAGGTATCAGTGCAGGGAACGAATTCTTTGATAATCGCATCAATGTATTTTCCCAGCGGCTCCAGGATGGATCCACATCCAGATATTATGGGTCTTCCCGGGGGGTTATGTTGATCCTTGTGTATCTTTGGTAAGATATATATCACAGGTGTTCTGGGGCTAGGGTTTTTTAAGAATTCAAATTCCTTTGTCGTGATGATATTAAGATCCTTCGCTTCCTGTGTGACTGTCAGTATTTTCAGTCGGATATCTTCCAATGGATCCTTGGACAGAGGTTTGTAATGGGTCCGATTAGAAAGTTGTCTCTGTATTTCCTGATCGTATTTATCATGGCTGATGACTACAATCCCCCCACCCTTGTCTGCTGGTTTTATTACCAGTTCTGCATTGTTTTTTAGAGATAACAGGGCTTGTTTTTCGGACATTGGGAGATTGTATGGGGTGAAACAAGGTTTTGATTTTAAATTCATAACATCTCTCATCACCAGATGTTCAAATGATAGAATCTCAGATGGCATGAGGTGGGAAGGGGGATTGAAAGTGGAAGGGGGTCGAAACAGTGAAGGGGTAGTCATAGGGGAGTCCTGTCGGTTAACAAAAAATTGCTTAAGCCTGATTCTTCTGAAAAACTTAAGAAGATTAGTTTGGAGTTCCAGAAAATCCATACGTTCTGTGGGTACAAATGTAAGACCTCTGGATAGCAAGGATGTTTCATCATGACTTAGACAATAATCAGATAAATTGAAGATGGGTATGGCCAGGTCATTGGTAACTTCTGGATTAATGGTGTTTATTGTGGGGGCCCCCATTGATAGTATCGATTGCGTGTTTGTCTGTCCCCTGCAAAGGTCGGTTGATACTGTCGATTTCTTGTTGCGCGGTTTTGAGGAGGAGGTTGGCCGCGTCCCCGGCCCCTGGCTAAAAAACCGCTTGATAATAGTGGCTGGGGTCTGTTGATGGTTCCTGATGTACTTGGGCCCTGGCCTGGATCAGTTTCTTCCCCTGAGGTATTAGAAGAGTCAGAAAAGGTGATTCTTTGATTATTTCTGAATCGTCCCCAGTTGCGTGTTCTAGCAGGAGTGAAGGGAGTATTGTAGTATTCGTCTTTTAGGTAAGGATATGTTTGTTCTACTTTGTAAAATTTAATATCCTTTTCAATCTTATTCACCTTTTTATTGTATTCAAATGTATTGAATGTGGCAATAGTGGAGGCAATCTTCTCAAGTAAGGTCTTAGCATCTGTTAGTGAAGAATCAGCTAGAATCAATTTCTCCAATTCCGCTATTTCTTCAAGTTCACGGCGGCTATGTTCAATTGCAGTGTCTATGCCGAGGACCATCCAATGCCTGGAGCAGGTGGTCGCTAGATGACTGAACTTGCTACGGAATACGGGGTCGGTAGTGAAGATAGCTGGAGTATTACGGATTTGTAAACCCAATGGGATCACTCCTGACCTAAGATAATCTGTCAACATGCGAGCATGTAAATCTGTCCGAATTTGTTTTTTCTTTAGTTGTTCTAATTTCTCTAAATTAGCCCTAGAGGTATTGGAAGTGGGATTGGAAACGGGAAGAATAGGAGTGGCAGAAATAAGTGAAGGTCCAACCATCAATGATTGAATATATTCTTCAGAATATGTGAGGGTCTCCTTAGACATCGTATGTGTGCCGGAAGGTCACACACAGGGTAAATCCAGTTACTTGGATCAAAGGATCTATACCACCAGGGTATGGACTCTCGCAGCTCAGCAGCTGCTCACAATCTTGTATGTGAAAACAGGAGTGTGACCCATAAACCAATCGGGATTGGGGTTCAAAGGATTCAAAGCAAATACATTATCCCAATGGGTATGAATGAAAAAGACAATTTATATTGCATGCACCAGGCATTACAAAGGTTAGAGAAAGGAGACACTTATTCACAAGTTTTTAAATCCAGAAATGATCTTTAGTTTCTTGAGAATCAGAAATTATTCAAGCCACAAGAAAAATATATACAGCACGTAGTTAGAAAAAATTCGAATGACAACCAATAAAACTTGGTGCTCAAAATTTACAAGTGAAGGAGTGGCGACGCAAGTGAAAGTGAGTGAACAGCGATAAACGGCGCAAGTGAGCAAGGTGATATATACAGTGATTAGCTCAACAGGTGACAAATATTCAAAACGACTTTATATAATACACATAGTAATTTTGATGTCACAACTAGATGCGCCTATAATTTGCGCTGTGAAGTCGACGGCGTTTCGGTCCTTATAGAATCTGGACCATCATCAGGACTAGGTTGTCTCATTTGTGGTGCTGTAAGGGACAATAGACATAGGTTGAGGTCCTAGGGTATTAGGTCAAGGGAAAATCAGATTGCAGGTCAATTAGTGAGGGGACCGGAATGGGAAGTGTAGAAGGGGGCAATTAAAAATCCAGCATGAGAGCCCAAAGTTATAATAGGGTGTGGTAAGGGAAAGGACCGGCGTGACGAATTGGATAATCACACAGAGGAGGAATAGCGTTTTAGGTGTTGAGCCCAGTGACCTACTAGTTGGAAGGTGTGACAACTGATCGGCAAGGGGCAATAGGAAATTAACCACCCATGCATATGTGGTCTTTTACACAGTTAACTCAGTGCCCGAAGTACCTGTATGCAGGAGTATTTTGGTGTCCTCATCCGAGGAACAGGCTCTGTAAAATCCTTACTTCTATATACTGTAATGAGGAGAAAAGGAGTTTTTGAGAAAAGGGGGGATTCTTGTAAAAAGTGTCCTACTAAGACTTTTTTATATCATACTGGCAGATTTATACATCATACTGCAGGTAATTCGCATGGTACCTTGATCTTGGTCGTATTAATCATACAAGGTGGGTAGATTTCCTTGCCGTTCTGTTTGGTAGACCTGAAACCTGAAACCGAAAGGAATGGTCAGGGTCTACGGTATACATGTATCCGTCAAGGTGGTAAAAGACGCGATATAATAGCGGCTTACCGGAGTTCTCAAGGGTGCCGGTCACGTAGTGAATACGTATAGGCAGCCAGCCAAGGAGGTCAGGAAGCCCGCGGTTAGCCTCTCAGTCGATGCTGGAAGCAAACTCTCGCCGGAGGGGAAAGTTACCAGGAGGAATCCCTGCGTGGCTGGGGGGCGGGGTCGACATTGGGTGGGCGGTGTCTGGGCGGGGCTGGATGGTAGGGTGAAAACTTAAAGGGACAGCGCATAGAAACCACTAACGATAGTGAGGGGGGCCCAAGGGTACTTGGTTCACATGATACGAAGTATACATCAGAGACTAAGACAGAGTATTGAGAGAATCAGTCGTCGTCTCTCGCATCAGGTGTATCTAGAGAAATGTTAGGTGACATTTACATACACATCTATATATACAATTAAACATTCATATTGTAGGGCAATTGGTGTAAACAATTACTATGGACAGAACAATTCCATATAGCCATGGCCAAGGTGTTAATACAATGTAAGAGTAAGGTTCATATGATGGACTTTATGCAGTATAATGTAACCAGCTCTACATGAATTAACACACCAAGTAGACAGACAAGAACAGGTATACAGAATTTCAAGGCTGCTAGGTGGTCACAGTACTATTCCACTCATCAAGAGTATTGAGTCCGGATGCCACAGAATCGCAAATGGTCATCCATTTACATTCAGCTTTATTCAACAACCTCTTTAGGTCTCCCCCACGCATAGGAAGAGAAGGATTATCAATCACTTGCCAAGTGATGTCTGTATCTCGGTGACCTGAATTGATGAAGTGTGGTACTAAGGGGGCAGTGAGTACTTTGCAATTGATCCTACTCTTGTGCTGAATGATCCTTTGTTGATCATTTGGGTCGTTTGCCCTATATAAATAAGGCCACAGGGACATGTGATGGCATAAACCACATTTTGTGTTTTACAGTTGGTGTGTGTCTTCAGTTTATAAGTCCGATTTTTATAGGAAAAGACCTTGGTGTTTTTGGTCAATTCGCAAACACTGCAGTTCTGGCATTTAAAATGTCCCACCACTGGATCCATACCCCATGCAGCGGTGATAGTGTGTTTTTCCTTCATGGGTTGTGGCCATGTGATGGCGTGTACCAGGTGATTAGCGATGTTTCGGCCACGCTGGTAAGAGAACAAAGGTGGGTCTGTAAAGGATTCATGTATTCGGAGTATTGGCCAGTTCTTCCTAATGATTTTTTTAACTTCATTACTGTGTGGGCTGAAAGTAGACACGAAAGGGATCCGATTCAAGGTCTTTTTGGGTTGTGATGAAAGGAGCGTCTCCCTGTGGCAGTACCATGCCCTTTTTCTGGCTTGAGTGACCAAACGTCGTGGGTAGCCTCTGTGGATCAGTTTATTTAATAGGACCTCTGCCTCCCTAAAATAGTCCTTTCGCCACTTGCAGTTACGTCTGATACGTAAAAATTGTCCATATGGTAAGCCATCACGTAAGCCTCTTGGGTGATAGCTTGAGTATTCCAACAGGGTATTTTTCTCCGTAGGTTTTCGGAACAGAGTGGTGCCCAATTTGCCATCTTCTGCATGAATTATCACATCCAAAAATGGAAGATCATTAGCCTTCTTCTCATTTGTAAACTTCAAATGTTCCTGTGCCTGGTTAAGCCATTGGTTGAATGAGTTCAGCAAGAGGGTATCACCATTCCAAATCAAAAGAATATCGTCAATGTATCGACGCCATAAAAAAAAATTTTTGTGTGAAAAAAATGGATTGGTAGGTGTAAGAATTACAGATTTCTCCAAATCATGTACAAACAAAATTGAAAAGTTTGGAGCAAAACAAGCCCCCATGGCGACGCCCTTCACTTGTAGGTAGAAGATGTTATTGTATAAAAAATAGTTGTTCTGCAGGGCAATCCGTAGTAATGACATAACAAATTCCGTCGGAATCTTAGTAGGTCGAGGTCTTGATTGAAGGAGTACCCGTATCACTTGAAGGCCCTCATCATGTGGAATGTTAGTATAGAGGGATTCGATATCCATGCTTACAAGTAGTTGGGTTGTACTGTCATAAGGTAGATCCTCTATTGTATTTATAAGATCAGTGGTGTCGCGAATGAAGGTATCAGTGCAGGGAACGAATTCTTTGATAATCGCATCAATGTATTTTCCCAGCGGCTCCAGGATGGATCCACATCCAGATATTATGGGTCTTCCCGGGGGGTTATGTTGATCCTTGTGTATCTTTGGTAAGATATATATCACAGGTGTTCTGGGGCTAGGGTTATTTAAGAATTCAAATTCCTTTGTCGTGATGATATTAAGATCCTTCGCTTCCTGTGTGACTGTCAGTATTTTCAGTCGGATATCTTCCAATGGATCCTTGGACAGAGGTTTGTAATGGGTCCGATTAGAAAGTTGTCTCTGTATTTCCTGATCGTATTTATCATGGCTGATGACTACAATCCCCCCACCCTTGTCTGCTGGTTTTATTACCAGTTCTGCATTGTTTTTTAGAGATAACAGGGCTTGTTTTTCGGACATTGGGAGATTGTATGGGGTGAAACAAGGTTTTGATTTTAAATTCATAACATCTCTCATCACCAGATGTTCAAATGATAGAATCTCAGATGGCATGAGGTGGGAAGGGGGATTGAAAGTGGAAGGGGGTCGAAACAGTGAAGGGGTAGTCATAGGGGAGTCCTGTCGGTTAACAAAAAATTGCTTAAGCCTGATTCTTCTGAAAAACTTAAGAAGATTAGTTTGGAGTTCCAGAAAATCCGTACGTTCTGTGGGTACAAATGTAAGACCTCTGGATAGCAAGGATGTTTCATCATGACTTAGACAATAATCAGATAAATTGAAGATGGGTATGGCCAGGTCATTGGTAACTTCTGGATTAATGGTGTTTATTGTGGGGGCCCCCATTGATAGTATCGATTGCGTGTTTGTCTGTCCCCTGCAAAGGTCGGTTGATACTGTCGATTTCTTGTTGCGCGGTTTTGAGGAGGAGGTTGGCCGCGTCCCCGGCCCCTGGCTAAAAAACCGCTTGATAATAGTGGCTGGGGTCTGTTGATGGTTCCTGATGTACTTGGGCCCTGGCCTGGATCAGTTTCTTCCCCTGAGGTATTAGAAGAGTCAGAAAAGGTGATTCTTTGATTATTTCTGAATCGTCCCCAGTTGCGTGTTCTAGCAGGAGTGAAGGGAGTATTGTAGTATTCGTCTTTTAGGTAAGGATATGTTTGTTCTACTTTGTAAAATTTAATATCCTTTTCAATCTTATTCACCTTTTTATTGTATTCAAATGTATTGAATGTGGCAATAGTGGAGGCAATCTTCTCAAGTAAGGTCTTAGCATCTGTTAGTGAAGAATCAGCTAGAATCAATTTCTCCAATTCCGCTATTTCTTCAAGTTCACGGCGGCTATGTTCAATTGCAGTGTCTATGCCGAGGACCATCCAATGCCTGGAGCAGGTGGTCGCTAGATGACTGAACTTGCTACGGAATACGGGGTCGGTAGTGAAGATAGCTGGAGTATTACGGATTTGTAAACCCAATGGGATCACTCCTGACCTAAGATAATCTGTCAACATGCGAGCATGTAAATCTGTCTGAATTTGTTTTTTCTTTAGTTGTTCTAATTTCTCTAAATTAGCCCTAGAGGTATTGGAAGTGGGATTGGAAACGGGAAGAATAGGAGTGGCAGAAATAAGTGAAGGTCCAACCATCAATGATTGAATATATTCTTCAGAATATGTGAGGGTCTCCTTAGACATCGTATGTGTGCCGGAAGGTCACACACAGGGTAAATCCAGTTACTTGGATCAAAGGATCTATACCACCAGGGTATGGACTCTCGCAGCTCAGCAGCTGCTCACAATCTTGTATGTGAAAACAGGAGTGTGACCCATAAACCAATCGGGATTGGGGTTCAAAGGATTCAAAGCAAATACATTATCCCAATAGGTATGAATGAAAAAGACAATTTATATTGCATGCACCAGGCATTACAAAGGTTAGAGAAAGGAGACACTTATTCACAAGTTTTTAAATCCAGAAATGATCTTTAGTTTCTTGAGAATCAGAAATTATTCAAGCCACAAGAAAAATATATACAGCACGTAGTTAGAAAAAATTCGAATGACAACCAATAAAACTTGGTGCTCAAAATTTACAAGTGAAGGAGTGGCGACGCAAGTGAAAGTGAGTGAACAGCGATAAACGGCGCAAGTGAGCAAGGTGATATATACAGTGATTAGCTCAACAGGTGACAAATATTCAAAACGACTTTATATAATACACATAGTAATTTTGATGTCACAACTAGATGCGCCTATAATTTGCGCTGTGAAGTCGACGGCGTTTCGGTCCTTATAGAATCTGGACCATCATCAGGACTAGGTTGTCTCATTTGTGGTGCTGTAAGGGACAATAGACATAGGTTGAGGTCCTAGGGTATTAGGTCAAGGGAAAATCAGATTGCAGGTCAATTAGTGAGGGGACCGGAATGGGAAGTGTAGAAGGGGGCAATTAAAAATCCAGCATGAGAGCCCAAAGTTATAATAGGGTGTGGTAAGGGAAAGGACCGGCGTGACGAATTGGATAATCACACAGAGGAGGAATAGCGTTTTAGGTGTTGAGCCCAGTGACCTACTAGTTGGAAGGTGTGACAACTGATCGGCAAGGGGCAATAGGAAATTAACCACCCATGCATATGTGGTCTTTTACACAGTTAACTCAGTGCCCGAAGTACCTGTATGCAGGAGTATTTTGGTGTCCTCATCCGAGGAACAGGCTCTGTAAAATCCTTACTTCTATATACTGTAATGAGGAGAAAAGGAGTTTTTGAGAAAAGGGGGGATTCTTGTAAAAAGTGTCCTACTAAGACTTTTTTATATCATACTGGCAGATTTATACATCATACTGCAGGTAATTCGCATGGTACCTTGATCTTGGTCGTATTAATCATACAACAAGAACAACAAGAAATCGACAGTATCAACCGACCTTTGCAGGGGACAGGGGACAGACAAACACGCAATCGATACTATCAATGGGGGCCCCCACAATAAACACCATTAATCCAGAAGTTACCAATGACCTGGCCATACCCATCTTCAATTTATCTGATTATTGTCTAAGTCATGATGAAACATCCTTGCTATCCAGAGGTCTTACATTTGTACCCACAGAACGTACGGATTTTCTGGAACTCCAAACTAATCTTCTTAAGTTTTTCAGAAGAATCAGGCTTAAGCAATTTTTTGTTAACCGACAGGACTCCCCTATGACTACCCCTTCACTGTTTCGACCCCCTTCCACTTTCAATCCCCCTTCCCACCTCATGCCATCTGAGATTCTATCATTTGAACATCTGGTGATGAGAGATGTTATGAATTTAAAATCAAAACCTTGTTTCACCCCATACAATCTCCCAATGTCCGAAAAACAAGCCCTGTTATCTCTAAAAAACAATGCAGAACTGGTAATAAAACCAGCAGACAAGGGTGGGGGGATTGTAGTCATCAGCCATGATAAATACGATCAGGAAATACAGAGACAACTTTCTAATCGGACCCATTACAAACCTCTGTCCAAGGATCCATTGGAAGATATCCGACTGAAAATACTGACAGTCACACAGGAAGCGAAGGATCTTAATATCATCACGACAAAGGAATTTGAATTCTTAAATAACCCTAGCCCCAGAACACCTGTGATATATATCTTACCAAAGATACACAAGGATCAACATAACCCCCCGGGAAGACCCATAATATCTGGATGTGGATCCATCCTGGAGCCGCTGGGAAAATACATTGATGCGATTATCAAAGAATTCGTTCCCTGCACTGATACCTTCATTCGCGACACCACTGATCTTATAAATACAATAGAGGATCTACCTTATGACAGTACAACCCAACTACTTGTAAGCATGGATATCGAATCCCTCTATACTAACATTCCACATGATGAGGGCCTTCATGTGATACGGGTACTCCTTCAATCAAGACCTCGACCTACTAAGATTCCGACGGAATTTGTTATGTCATTACTACGGATTGCCCTGCAGAACAACTATTTTTTATACAATAACATCTTCTACCTACAAGTGAAGGGCGTCGCCATTGGGGCTTGTTTTGCTCCAAACTTTTCAATTTTGTTTGTACATGATTTGGAGAAATCTGTAATTCTTACACCTACCAATCCATTTTTTTCACAAAAATTTTTTTTTTTTATGGCGTCGATACATTGACGATATTCTTTTGATTTGGAATGGTGATACCCTCTTGCTGAACTCATTCAACCAATGGCTTAACCAGGCACAGGAACATTTGAAGTTTACAAATGAGAAGAAGGCTAATGATCTTCCATTTTTGGATGTGATAATTCATGCAGAAGATGGCAAATTGGGCACCACTCTGTTCCGAAAACCTACGGAGAAAAATACCCTGTTGGAATACTCAAGCTATCACCCAAGAGGCTTACGTGATGGCTTACCATATGGACAATTTTTACGTATCAGACGTAACTGCAAGTGGCGAAAGGACTATTTTAGGGAGGCAGAGGTCCTATTAAATAAACTGATCCACAGAGGCTACCCACGACGTTTGGTCACTCAAGCCAGAAAAAGGGCATGGTACTGCCACAGGGAGACGCTCCTTTCATCACAACCCAAAAAGACCTTGAATCGGATCCCTTTCGTGTCTACTTTCAGCCCACACAGTAATGAAGTTAACAAAATCATTAGGAAGAACTGGCCAATACTCCGAATACATGAATCCTTTACGGACCCACCTTTGTTCTCTTACCAGCGTGGCCGAAACATCGCTAATCACCTGGTACACGCCATCACATGGCCACAACCCATGAAGGAAAAACACACTATCACCGCTGCATGGGGTATGGATCCAGTGGTGGGACATTTTAAATGCCAGAACTGCAGTGTTTGCGAATTGACCAAAAACACCAAGGTCTTTTACTATAAAAATCGGACTTATAAACTGAAGACACACACCAACTGTAAAACACAAAATGTGGTTTATGCCATCACATGTCCCTGTGGCCTTATTTATATAGGGCAAACGACCCAAATGATCAAACAAAGGATCATTCAGCACAAGAGTAGGATCAATTGCAAAGTACTCACTGCCCCCTTAGTACCACACTTCATCAATTCAGGTCACCGAGATACAGACATCACTTGGCAAGTGATTGATAATCCTTCTCTTCCTATGCGTGGGGGAGACCTAAAGAGGTTGTTGAATAAAGCTGAATGTAAATGGATGACCATTTGCGATTCTGTGGCATCCGGACTCAATACTCTTGATGAGTGGAATAGTACTGTGACCACCTAGCAGCCTTGAAATTCTGTATACCTGTTCTTGTCTGTCTACTTGGTGTGTTAATTCATGTAGAGCTGGTTACATTATACTGCATAAAGTCCATCATATGAACCTCCCTCTTACATTGTATTAACACCTTGGCCATGGCTATATGGAATTGTTCTGTCCATAGTAATTGTTTACACCAATTGCCCTACAATATGAATGTTTAATTGTATATATAGATGTGTATGTAAATGTCACCTAACATTTCTTTAGATACACCTGATGCGAGAGACGACGACTGATTCTCTCAATACTCTGTCTTAGTCTCTGATGTATACTTCGTATCATGTGAACCAAGTACCCTTGGGCCCCCCTCACTATCGTTAGTGGTTTCTATGCGCTGTCCCTTTAAGTTTTCACCCTACCATCCAGCCCCGCCCAGACACCGCCCACCCAATGTCGACCCCGCCCCCCAGCCACGCAGGGATTCCTCTTGGTAACTTTCCCCTCCGGCGAGTGTTTGCTTCCAGCATCGACTGAGAGGCTAACCGCGGGCTTCCTGACCTCCTTGGCTGGCTGCCTATACGTATTCACTACGTGACCGGCACCCTTGAGAACTCCGGTAAGCCGCTATTATATCGCGTCTTTTACCACCTTGACGGATACATGTATACCGTAGACCCTGACCATTCCTTTCGGTTTCAGGTTTCAGGTCTACCAAACAGAACGGCAAGGAAATCTACCCACCTTGTATGATTAATACGACCAAGATCAAGGTACCATGCGAATTACCTGCAGTATGATGTATAAATCTGCCAGTATGATATAAAAAAGTCTTAGTAGGACACTTTTTACAAGAATCCCCCCTTTTCTCAAAAACTCCTTTTCTCCTGATTACAGTATATAGAAGTAAGGATTTTACAGAGCCTGTTCCTCGGATGAGGACACCAAAATACTCCTGCATACAGGTACTTCGGGCACTGAGTTAACTGTGTAAAAGACCACATATGCATGGGTGGTTAATTTCCTATTGCCCCTTGCCGATCAGTTGTCACACCTTCCAACTAGTAGGTCACTGGGCTCAACACCTAAAACGCTATTCCTCCTCTGTGTGATTATCCAATTCGTCACGCCGGTCCTTTCCCTTACCACACCCTATTATAACTTTGGGCTCTCATGCTGGATTTTTAATTGCCCCCTTCTACACTTCCCATTCCGGTCCCCTCACTAATTGACCTGCAATCTGATTTTCCCTTGACCTAATACCCTAGGACCTCAACCTATGTCTATTGTCCCTTACAGCACCACAAATGAGACAACCTAGTCCTGATGATGGTCCAGATTCTATAAGGACCGAAACGCCGTCGACTTCACAGCGCAAATTATAGGCGCATCTAGTTGTGACATCAAAATTACTATGTGTATTATATAAAGTCGTTTTGAATATTTGTCACCTGTTGAGCTAATCACTGTATATATCACCTTGCTCACTTGCGCCGTTTATCGCTGTTCACTCACTTTCACTTGCGTCGCCACTCCTTCACTTGTAAATTTTGAGCACCAAGTTTTATTGGTTGTCATTCGAATTTTTTCTAACTACGTGCTGTATATATTGTTCTTGTGGCTTGAATAATTTCTGATTCTCAAGAAACTAAAGATCATTTCTGGATTTAAAAACTTGTGAATAAGTGTCTCCTTTCTCTAACCTTTGTAATGCCTGGTGCATGCAATATAAATTGTCTTTTTCATTCATACCTATTGGGATAATGTATTTGCTTTGAATCGTTTGAACCCCAATCCCGATTGGTTTATGGGTCACACTCCTGTTTTCACATACAAGTCACTAGGACAGATGCACACCAAATTCCAAGAGCAGATGAGCTCATTGACAGATTGGCTTCTGCCAAGTTTTTGAGCACATTTGACCTGACAGCAAGCTACTGGCAAATCAGGGTAGCTGAGGATGCCAAAGCCAAAACTGCTTTTTCAACCCCAGGAGGTCATTACCAATTTGTGGTGATGCCCTTTGGCTTGAAGAATGCACCTGCCACTTTCCAAAGGTTGGTGAACCAAGTCCTCACTGGGTTGGATGACTTTTGTGCAGCTTATCTAGATGATATTGCTGTCTTCAGCTCCACCTGGGTGGATCACCTGATCCACCTGAAGAAGGTTTTAGATGCCCTGTAGAAGGCAGGCCTAACTATCAAGGCCACAAAGTGCCAGATAGGGCAGAGTGAGGTTGTGTATCTGGGCCACCTTGTAGGTGGGGGTCAGGTTCAATCACTAGAGAATAAGATCCAGACCATCAAGGACTGGGCTCCTCCAACCACCCAGACACAGGTCATAGCTTTCTTGGGCCTGTCTGGTTACTACAGAAAGTTTGTTAAGAATTATGGGTCCATTGTGACACCACTTAATAATGACTTGACCTCAAAGAAGATGCCAAAGAAAGTTCAGTGGACAGTAAGCTGTCAAAATGAATTTGATGACCTGAAGAAGGCCATGTGCTCTGCACCTATTCTGAAGAGTCCTGATTACTCCAAATAGTTCATTGTCCAAACAGATGCTTCTGAGTTGGGGGGGGGAGCTGTACTTTCACAACTGAATGTAGATGGTCAAGACCAGCCCATTGCTTTTATTAGCAGAAGGCTGACCCCTAGAGAGAAACGTTCGTCAGCTATTGAGAGGAAGGCCTTTGCTGTGGTTTGGGCCCTGAAGAAGCTGAGGCCATACTTGTTTGGCACTCACTTCAAAATTCAGACAGACCATAAGCAGCCCCTCTTGTGGCTAAATCAGATGAAGGGTGAAAATCCCAAACTGCTCAGGTGGTCCATTTCCCTACAGGCGATGGACTTTACAGTGGAACACAGACCAGGGACTGACCATGGCAATGCAGATGGTCTCTCCAGGTATTTCCACTTAGAACATGAAGACACAACTGGTCAAGGTTAGTCTAATGTCCCTGCGTTTGGGGGGGTTATGTAGGAGAGTAGGGTCTGCTTTCCTATGGTCACCCCACTTTTTGCTTTTTACTTTACTGGTTTTCGACTTTAATGTGGCTGTGGGCCTGCTAATCAGACCCACAGCCCAGCTGTTCTCTCTCTACATACATACCATGTACTTTAGGTACATCACCAATTGGGAAATGGGTCACCCTTGTGAGTCCCTGTACAGTGTACCATAGGTACCCAGGGCATAGGTGCACCCAAGGCCTACCAGGGGCTGCAGCATATCTTATGCCACCCCTGGCTGGCCATCCAAACTGACACAACTGGCTGATCACTCAGCTGGGGCAAGGTCATGTAATCACCCCTTGCTTAGGTATAGTATTCCTATACCTACCCTTATATATAGACACATATGCGCCTATAAGTCCCTCCTATGGCAGGCCTTAACAATCCTGAAGGCGGAGTGCTTGGTTTTATGTGAGATGAGGCTCTAGCATGAGCTGAGCCTGTCTGCAGCTTTCGGAACCATGTCCTTATAGCTGTTCTATGATATAGCCATACCATATACTCTTAAGTGCATTATAATCCTCGCGGTTAGATGCTAACTCTGGTTTGGCTTTATCAAAACATGTCGTGTAAGGTGTCATACCACGCTTTGGAATACTACACCCTCGCCAGTTCTGGCGACGGGGGTAGCATTCCACCCTTCTAGAGGGAGAAGATGTGTTGTTCCTGTTCATCCCGGTGAAAGTTAACCAGAGCCTCAGCATCACAAAATGGATGCTGCTGCCACAGACACAAGTCTGACCTCCTGCTGCTGGGAGTCCTTCCAGCGAGGGAGGCTTGGACAATAGGTTTCCTGTCTTGGGAGGTGCTAGCACCACCCCAGACAGGCCATAGTGTATTGGGGCAGGGAGGGCTGAATGAAATGAGACACTGCCTGGGGCACACAAGGTGTCCCATGCATAGCCCGGTTCAAACCAGTTGCTGGGGCACTCCAGCCCCAGCTCTGGCACGAAACTGTACAAAGGGAAAGGGGTGTAACCACCCTCTTCCCTGGTCCCACCCAAAGGAGGGACCTAGCAGGTAATCCAGCCCCTCAGATTAGTATATAGGTAGGAGCTGAGTCAAGAGACTTTAGATTTATCCTGAACTGAAACTTGTAACGAAACTCTGGACCTTCGACATTCTACTGCAACTAGAAGACTGAAGAATCTCCCTTGTGGTCAAGGAGTGACCACCCTGTGCAAACAGGCACCATCCAGCGATCTGCGGTTTACTTTGTCGATGCTCCCGCCGGAGCCCGAGCACAGAGTCTGACAAGAGCCAGACTTCCAGACTTCTTTGACCCCGATCCACAGTCCCTGCAAAGCTGAGACCCATGGAGGCGACGAGAGACGTGGGACCGGCCATCTTGAAAAACCTGCTCCTTGCTACTTGTGCAGCTTCTGAGGCACCCTCGAAGTTGTGCATTGAGAAGCCCCAGCCCCGAGCATCATCTGCACCGAAGATCAGCCCTCCACACTCCACGAGTTCTGCGTGGGGCCCTTCTGCATTTTCCTGCTCTACGCGTCTGTTCGGTTACTTGCCCGTGGCCTCTGTGACGACGAACCTTCGAATCTGAACTGCCTGTCTGGTTGCTCCAGGTGGGCCCCTGCTTCCCTGCAAAGGAGAAGCCCCATAGACCTTGCTGGTCTAACCCGAAGCGAATATTCGATTCCTGCGTGGGTTGCATTTGCCAAGACCTGTTGACTCCAATCCGGAAGCCGACGCCGCCAACAGCGAGATCCTTCGTGGGACAGTCCGTATCCAGCTCCTGGTCAAAGTCGATGCCTCCTGGTCCACGTGGCTGCAGAGTCAAGCTTCACTACATCACATGATTGCTTCGCAACATCGCCTGGTTCCTTCCTGGTTCCCTCCTGGTCACTGGCTAGTGACCCAGACTCTGTCCCCTCTGCTTTCAGGTACCCTTCATCCTCAATCCGCCCTTGGATCCAACCAGAAACTTCTCTCCTGGTCGCCTGCAGCATCTTTTTACAGGTCTCCATAGGAATCAGCGACGAAACCCGACACACTTTGACAGCTATGCACCCGGCTCCTGTGGGTGAGGTAACGCGAGTACTTCGGTGCTCCTGTGGGTATTGACTCTCCTAGTGTCTTAGTTTTATGTAGCTTTCTCCTAGTCTATCCGGAAGTGTCCTAAAAGAACTAGTTTCCAATTCTTTTTTTCCCATTATAACTCCATGGTAACTCGCGTGTGTATGTAGACACTTCACACGCTTCCCGTGGGCCTCCTGCTTCCTAACTCTTGGTAGTACAGCGTAGCCCCAGCGATTCCCTAGGCCCTAGGCCTATTCCTTGTCCGTGGCGTGGTACTTATATCACTATTTTAGTATATGGTTTTACGTGCCCCTAGGGCCCTACTGTATATTGTGCAACTTATTGTATGATAATTAAGTATCTTGTTATGTGCTTGTGCCTCTGACCTCATAAAGAGTTCAGAGGGTTGTGTTAGTAATAAATACATATATATATATTATATATAACCTGTGTGGTGTCCTTTCATTTGGTATTAAAGGGGTTACATATGGTAAAACAGCTTGCTTCACATGCTCTCTGAAGTTTTAGCCTAAGACTGCTTTGTCCATGCTACCTCTAGGATAGCTGGTCTATAAGGTTGACTTTACAACCATCACCATAAGGGTTGTTTGGACTGGTGCAAGGTGCTCACTAGAATAGTGAACATCATATACCAGGCAAACTTCTCACATTGGTAAGCAGCGGTTGGGATAAGAGCTTGCTGTTGTTTTACCAATTGTAATCTTTGAGATATCATTTGAAAGATCACATTAGGTACCATAGGTATATATAACAAGACTTATAATACTTAAGTTCTACTGAACTTAGTTGTTGTAGACCAAAAGGCCTAGCACACCCTGACTACAACTCCTAGAGAGGTTTAGTAGGTAACACTTAGTGTTGGTAGGTGCACACACCACACCTCACTAGATCATGTCTCTGAGAGCAGAACCAAGTGGATCTCTCCCAGTGGAGTTAGATCCTTTAAGAATACCTTCCAGATATGACACCCTTAATTTTCATGAGTTGAGGCACTTGTGCACAACTAGAAGATTATAACAGGGTTCCAATCCTACCCTCAACACATGATAGAACTCATGGAAGAGTATGATGTTCAGAAAGCCTCTAATTCAGGCCCCTCAGGTAATGCAGATGCGGTACTACCCTCAACAGAAGATGCCCCTGACCCTACTGTCACAGATGATGATGATATGGAGGCAGAAGATTCTGGGGAGGAAGTAGACAGCCAGGCCCAAGTTAGAAGACTTAGCCAGGCTAACCTAAGCCTATTTGGGGCTGAGAATGGGACAGCCCCATTCAGGCCTACAAGTGGACTTAGCCAGAGGTATAGGAGGGAAATATCCCACTCCAGGGAGTCTCTCCGCTCCAATGCTTCAAGGGGTTCTCAGAGGGGAATGACGTCTCCTCAGAGGAGAGAACACTAGGCTAGGATGTGGGAAGTCCAACTCAGGATTGAGAGAGAAGAACTTGCCCTAGCCAAGGCAAAACTTGCTCTTGCAAGAGAGCAAACGTTAAGAGGACTAGAGTCCACTGGTGGCAGCAATATCCCTAAGGATAAAGACAGGTCCAATGACAATAGACACCTGAGTAAGATTGTGCCCCCCTACAAAGTTGGGGATGATATCCACAAATGGATAACTGCTTTGGAGAGGGCCTGCAAAGTACAGCAGGTACTCCAAAGTCACTGGGCAGCAATCTTGTGGCTCTCCTTTTCAGAAAAAGGAAGAGACAAGCTCCTCACAGTTAGTGATGATGATGCTAACAATTACACTGCCTGAAGAGTGTTCTGATTGATGGGTTTGGCCTAACCACTGAACAGTACAGGTTGATGTTCAGAGATACCCAGAAGACACAGCCTCAGGACTGGGCTGATTTTGTTGATTGTGCCACTAAGGCTCTGGAAGGCTGGTTGCTGGAAAGTAAAGTTAAGGACTATACAGGATGGTATAATATGATCATGAGAGAGCAAATACTTAACAATTGCCAGAACCAGTTATTACACCAACACCTGATTGACTCAGATCTGACCTCTCCCCAAGAATTGGGAAAGAAGGCAGGCAAGTGGGTCAGAACCAGGGTTAAGCAGAGAAACCAGAACCAAGGTGGTGATCAGAAAAAGGCAGACCAAAAATGTGGGGATCAGAAACCAAAAGACCAGAAGTCTTCTTCAGGCCCCAACACATGTTTAATGAGGGGGGTCCCAGACTTCCAAGAAAAAGAAGAACGATGGCCAAAAGAAACCTTGGTGTAACTTTTGTAAATCTGCCTCTCACTGGTTCAGTGAGTGCACCAAGAAATGGACAGCCCCTACCACTGTAGCCCCTAAGGCACCTGCACCCCCTAGTACAGTTAACAGTGGTAGTTCCCAACCCAAGGCTATAGTGGGGTTAACCATGGGTACTGAGATGGATTCTGGCCTAGTCAGGATTCCAACTCAGGCTGTTCTTGTCTGTGATGTGGGCATGGCTATGTCCTCTACTGTGAGTCCCAGTACCCTGGGCAAGTACAGGCAAACACCTTTGATTAATGATAAAGTGGCTCAGGCCTACAGGGACACATGTGCCAGTGTCACCATGGTGACGCCTAACTTTGTGGACCCTGGACAGATTGTACTGGGTGATAATTACCAGGTGACCAATGCAAGCAATGTCACTACTACACATAGTGTGGCAGTTGTTAACTTCTCCTGGGGAGGGGGTAACTGGCCTCAAAAGAGTTGTGGTAAGTGCAGATCTCCCTGTGGAGTGTGTGTTGGGCTATGATCTTGAATCCTCAGTATGGTCAGAAATGGAGTATAGGACTCATGCAGAGATGTTAGGTATATCACCTCATGTCCTTGCTGTGACCAGGTCACAGGCCCAAAAGTGCTAAACTGAACAGGTCTTGGATCCTGTAACTATGGACCAAGTACCACCCAAGAGAAAGTAGGGTTAAGGCAGTGCCTTCCCCCCTGCCCTCAAGTGAAGATCAGCCTTCTTAGGAAGCTGATTGTGAGACCCCTGATGGAACTGTCCTAGAAGAACTTGAACCTGACCAGGTTGAGTTTCTTGGGACAGGGGGACCTTCAAGGGCAGACCTGAGGCAGGCACAGTTAGACTGGCCCTCTCTTGAACCCCTCGGACAGCAAGCTGCTTCTGAGGCTGCTGGGAATGCTACAGGTACCCATAGAGTGTATTGGTATGAAGGACTCCTTTATTCAGAGGCTAGAGACCCCAAGCCTGGTGCTACAGGAGGTTGGTCATACCTCTGGCATTTAGGGGTTTCCTTCTTACCTTAGCCCATGATATTCCCTTAGCAGGACATCTAGGCCAGAACAAGACTTGGGACAGGATTGTCCCTCACTTTCACTGGCCCCATATGTCAGAAGATACCAAAGAGTGTTGTCGCTCCTGTGTGACCTGCCAAGCCAGTGGCAAATCAGGTGGCACAACAAAGGCCCCCCTTATACCACTACCTGTGGTGGGGGTACCCTTTGAAAGAGTAGGGATTGACATTGTTGGACCAATGGATCCCCAAACAGCCTCTGGGCACATATTTATACTGGTGATAGTGGATCATGCCACCAGGTATCCAGAAGCTATTCCTCTAAGGAGCACAACAGCACCTGTTGTGGCAAGAGCCCTACTGGGAGTTTTCTCAAGAGTGGGCTTTCCAAAAGAGGTTGTCTCAGATAGAGATGCAAACTTCATGTCTGGGCATCTAACTGCAATGTGGAAGAAGTGTGGTGTAAATTACAAATTCACTACACCCTACCATCCACAGAGCAATGGCCTTGTTGAAAGATTTAACAAGACCTTGAAGGGTATGATCAAGGGTTTACCTGAAAAGCTTAGGCGAAGATGGGACATCCTTCTACCCTGCCTTCTGTTTGCTTACAGAGAGATCCCACAAAAGGGGGTTGGCTACAGCACTTTTGCACTTTTGTTTGGGCATCCTGTAAGGGGACCCCTGTGTCTGGTGAAGGAAGGATGGGAGTTACCTCTCAAAAAGCCTAAACAAGACATAGTGGACTATGTACTTGGTCTCCGCTCCAGGATGGCTGAGTATATGAAGAAGGCTTCTAAAAACCTTGAGGCTAGCCAAGAACTTCAAAAAGCTTGGCATGACCAAAAGGCTGTGCTGACTGTGTACCAGCCAGGACAGAAGGTGTGGGTGTTGGAGCCAGTGGCTCCAGCAGCACTCCAAGACAAATGGTCTGGACCCCACACAATTGTTGAGCAAAAGGGAGAGGTTACCTACCTGGTGGACCTTGGAACTCCCAGGAGCCCCCACAGGGTGTTCCATGTTAACAGACTCAAAGCATATGTTGACAGGGCAGACATGGGCTTGCTCATGGCTACAGATGAGGGGCAGGAGGAAGAGAGTGACCCTCTCCCAGACCTGCTGACTCAGAACCCTGATGATGGGTCAGTTGATGGTGTGGCCTTAGCTGGCAGCCTCACTGGCCAGCAGCAACAGGACTGCAGACAAGTTCTACAGTCCTTCAGGCATATGTTTTCCTTAACACCTATTCAGACAAACTGGTGCACCCATGAGGTAGACACTGGTGACAGTCTGCCTGTGAAGAGTAAGTTCCTCAGGCAACCTGACCATGTCAGGGACTGCATAAAGACTGAGGTACAGAAGATGTTGGAGCTGGGAGTGATTGAGCCCTCAGAGAGCCCCTGGGCCAGCCCAGTAGTCCTTGTGCCAAAACCTAACACCCAAGATGGTAAGAGAGAGATGAGGTTTTGTGTGGACTACAGAGGTCTCAATGCTGTCACTAGGACAGATGCACACCAAATTCCAAGAGCAGATGAGCTCATTGGCAGATTGGCTTCTGCCAAGTTTTTGAGCACATTTGACCTGACGGCAAGCTACTGGCAAATCAGGGTAGCTGAGGATGCCAAAGCCAAAACTGTTTTTTCAACCCCAGGAGATCATTACCAATTTGTGGTGATGCCCTTTGGCTTGAAGAATGCACCTGCCACTTTCCAAAGGTTGGTGAACCAAGTCCTCACTGGGTTGGATGACTTTTGTGCAGCTTATCTAGATGATAGTGCTGTCTTCAGCTCCACCTGGGTGGATCACCTAATCCACCTGAAGAAGGTTTTAGATGCCCTGTAGAAGGCAGGCCTAACTATCAAGGCCACAAAGTGCCAGATAGGGCAGAGTAAGGTTGTGTATCTGGGCCACCTTGTAGGTGGGGGTCAGGTTTAACAACTGGAGAGTAAGATCCAGACCATCAAGGACTGGGCTCCTCCAACCACCCAGACACAGGTCATAGCTTTCTTGGGCCTGTCTGGTTACTACAGAAAGTTTGTTAAGAATTATGGGTCCATTGTGACACCACTTAATGACTTGCCAAAGAAAGTTCAGTGGACAGTAAGCTGTCAAAATGAATTTGATGACCTGAAGATGGCCATGTGCTCTGCACCTATTCTGAAGAGTCCTGATTACTCCAAATAGTTCATTGTCCACACAGATGCTTCTGAGTTGGGGGTGGGAGCTGTACTTTCACAACTGAATGTAGATGGTCAAGACCAGCCCATTGCTTTTATTAGCAGAAGGCTGACCCCTAGAGAGAAACGTTTGTCAGCTATTGAGAGGAAGGCCTTTGCTGTGGTTTGGGCCCTGAAGAAACTGAGGCCATACTTGTTTGGCACTCACTTCAAAATTCAGACAGACCATAAGCCCCTCTTGTGGCTAAATCAGATGAAGGGTGAAAATCCCAAACTGCTCAGGTGGTCCATTTCCCTACAGGGGATGGACTTTACAGTGGAACACAGACCAGGGACTGACCATGGCAATGCAGATGGTCTCTCCAGGTATTTCCGCTTAGAACATGAAGACACAACTGGTCAAGGTTAGTCTAATGTCCATGCGTTTGGGGGGGTTATGTAGGAGAGTAGGGTCTGCTTTCCCATGGTCACCCCACTTTTTGCTTTTTGCTTTACTGGTTTTCGACTTTAATGTGGCTGTGGGCCTGCTAATCAGACCCACAGCCCAGCTGTTCTCTCTCTAAATTCATACCATGTACTTTAGGTACATCACCAATTGGGAAATGGGTCACCCTTGTGAGTCCCTGTACAGTGTACCATAGGTACCCAGGGCATAGGTGCACCCAAGGCCTACCAGGGGCTGCAGCATATCTTATGCCACCCCTGGCTGGCCATCCAAACTGACACAACTGGCAGATCACTCAGCTGGGGCAAGGTCATGTAATCACCCCTTGCTTAGGTATAGTATTCCTATACCTACCCTTATATATAGACACATATGCACCTATAAGTCCCTCCTATGGCAGGCCCTAACAATCCTGAAGGCAGAGTGCTTGGTTTTATGTGAGATGAGGCTCTAGCATGAGCTGAGCCTGTCTGCAGCTTTCGGAACCATGTCCTTATAGCTGTTCTATGATATAGCCATACCATACACTCTTAAGTGCATTATAATCCTCGCGGTTAGATGCTAACTCTGGTTTGGCTTTATCAAAACATGTTGTGTAAGGTGTCATACCACGCTTTGGAATACTCCACCCTCGCCAGTTCTGGCGACGGGGGTAGCATTCCACCCTTCTAGAGGGAGAAGACGTGTTGTTCCTGTTCATCCCGGTTAAAGTTAACCAGAGCCTCAGCATCACAAAATGGATGCTGCTGCCACAGACACAAGTCTGACCTCCTGTTGCTGGGAGTCCTTCCAGCGAGGGAGGCTTGGACAATAGGTTTCCTGTCTTGGGAGGTGCTAGCACCACCCCAGACAGGCCATAGTGTATTGGGGCAGGGAGGGCTGAATGAAATGAGACACTGCCTGGGGCACACATGGTGTCCCATGCATAGCCCGGTTCAAACCAGTTGCTGGGGCACTCCAGCCCCAGCTCTGGCGCGAAACTGGACAAAGGGAAAGGGGTGTAACCACCCCCTTCCCTGGTCCAACCCAAAGGAGGGACCTAGCAGGTAATCCAGCCCCTCAGATTAGTATATAGGTAGGAGCTGAATCAAGAGACTTTAGATTTATCCTGAACTGAAACTTGTAACGAAACTCTGGACCTTCGACATTCTACTGCAACTAGAAGACTGAAGAATCTCCCTTGTGGTCAAGGAGTGACCACCCTGTGCAAACAGGCACCATCCAGCAATCTGCGGTTTACTTTGTCGACGCTCCCGCCGGAGCCCGAGCACAGAGTCCGACAAGAGCCAGACTTCCAG
This sequence comes from Lissotriton helveticus, assembly GCF_964261635.1. Classification (NCBI taxonomy): domain Eukaryota; kingdom Metazoa; phylum Chordata; class Amphibia; order Caudata; family Salamandridae; genus Lissotriton; species Lissotriton helveticus. The sequence continues at coordinate 513,837,079 of NC_136070.1, forward strand.
ACTTCTTTGACCCCGATCCACAGTCCCTGCAAAGCTGAGACCCGTGGAGGCGACGAGAGACGTGGCACCGGCCATCTTGAAAAACCTGCTCCTTGCTACTTGTGCAGCTTCTGAGGCACCCTCGAAGTTGTGCATTGGGGATTAAGAAGCCCCAGCCCCTAGCATCATCTGCACCGAAGATCAGCCATCCACACTCCACAAGTTCTGCGTGTGGCCCTTCTGCATTTTCCTGCTCGACGCATCTGTCCGGTTACTTGCCCGTTGGCTAGTGGCCTCTGTGACGATGAACCTTCAAATCTGAACCACCTGCCTGGTTGCTCCAGGTGGGCCCCTGCTTCCCTGCAAAGGAGAAGCCCCATAGACCTTGCTGGTCCAACCCGAAGTAAATATTCGATTCCTGCGTGGGTTGCATTTGCCAAGGCCTGTTGACTCCAATCCGGAAGCTCATGCCGCCAACAGCGAGATCCTTCGTGGGACAGTCCATATCCAGCTCCTGGTCGTCGTCGACGCCTCCCGGTCCACGTGGCTGCCGAGTCAAGCTTTAAGACATCACCTGATTGCTTCACGACATCGCCTGGTTCCTTCCTGGTTCCTTCCTGGTCACTGGCTAGTGACCCAGACTCTGTCCCCTCTGCTTTCAGGTACTCTTCATCCCCGATCCGCCTTGGATCCAACCGGACATTTCTCTCCTGGTCGCCTGCAGCATCTTTTTACAGGTCTCCATAGGAATCAGCGACGAAACCCGACACACTTTGATACCTATGCACCCGGCTCCTGTGGGTGAGGTAACGCGAGTACTTCGGTGTTCCTGTGGGTATTGACTATCCTAGTGTCTTAGTTTTAAGTAGCTTTCTCCTAGTCCATCCGGAAGTGTCCTAAAATAACTAGTTTCCAATTATTTCATTCCCATTATAACTCAATGGTAACTTGCGTGTGTGTGTAGACACTGCACACGCTTCCCGTGGGCCTCCTGCTTCCTAACTCTTGGTAGTACAGCGTAGCCCCAGCGATTCCCTAGGCCTATTCCTTGTCCGTGACGTGGTACTCATACCAGTATTTTAGTATATGGTTTTACGTGCCCCTAGGGCCCTACTGTATATTGTGCAACTTATTGTATGATAATTAAGTATCTTGTTATGTGCTTGTGCCTCTGACCTCATAAAGAGTTCAGAGGGTTGTGTTAGTAATAAATACATATATATTTTATATATAACCTGTGTGGCGTCCTTTCATTTGGTATTAAAGGGGTTAAGTATGGTAAAACAGCTTGCTTCACATGCTCTCTGAAGTTTTAGCCTAAGACTGCTTTGTCCATGCTACCTCTAGGATAGCTGGTCTATAAGGTTGACTTTACAACCATCACCATAAGGGTTGTTTGGACTGGTGCAAGGTGCTCACTAGAATAGTGAACATCATATACCAGGCCAACTTCTCACAGCGGTGGGCCGGGGCACCCGACAGCGATGTCCCCTGTCCCCGCTGCTGTTTACGCTGGCTATCGAACCCCTGTCTGAGGCCATTTGGAAGACGCTCGGCAACGGCATCCCGCTGGGAGATGCAGTCCATCAGGTATCACTTTACGCAGACGATCTGCTGGTGTTCCTGAAGGACGTGGGATGCATTCCAGACCAAGTGGCCTAGCTGCTACACACGTTCGCGGATGTCTCGGGGCTATGGGTAAATGCGGGTAAATCCTGCCTTTACGCATTCAGTGAAGGGTCCGCAGACCCGGGATACCACTTTGAGGACACACATGTCCAATGGAAGGCGGACACCTTCCGGTACCTAGAGATCCAAATATACCGTCACCCGACCGACCTGTTTGACGGGAATCTCGGGAGGGCGGTTGCAGCGCTCAGGTCTCAGATGCGCTTTTGGGCCACGCTCCCGCTGACGACCACGGGCAGAGTGGCCCTTGCTAAAATGGTCATGCTTCCCCGGCTCCTGTACTACTTCGTCAACCTACCTCTGTCCATTCCCGCTTCCATTTTTTCCATGCTCAACAAACTGCTGCGGGATTTTATCTGGGGCGCCTCCAGGCACAGGTTGGCATTAGGGAAACTTTTCCTACCAACGGACAAAGGGGGACTGGCAGCTCCCTGCTTTGAGCACTACTACCTATCTGCGCAGCTCCAATGGATTGCCCGCTGGCTGGCGGATAGAGGTAGGGAAGACATGGCTACGACATTGCCGCCTTACTCCCTACCACGTATAACCGGGCTATTCCATCTTTTGGCACCGATGGAGCGCCCTGACCCGCTCCTGCTAGTGGTGGCATGTAAGTGCTACTGAAGAGCCTTGCGCCTCACATGTGGCACGATTCCCTATGCACCGGCTATACCACTGGAGGGCTCTCCTGGCAGGGAGGGGGTGCTTACATCCCACATGCTTGCGGAGTGGCGGGAGATTGACATCCAGACGCTTGGCGATATCTATAGAGATGGGGCACTCGTGGCGTACGAGACACTGGTGACGGGGGAGGGCTACCCCCTGGGGGGTTCTTAATGCATTGTTCGCTGATAGCGAAACTGTCTGCCAAATGGGGGGACATGGTGACAGAGCCTGAGCAGCATTTAACTATGCAGTACCTCCATGTCATTAGAAGGGGCAAACACTTGATTCGCTGGTTCGCAGCATCGCTCCGGGAGCATGCAGCGGCTAACTTGGGGCCCCTTAGAGGCAAGTGGGAGCAATATTTCTGGGAAGGCCGCTAACAGACAAAGACTGGGAAAGGGTTCTTAAAAGCCCAGTGCTCATCCCAAGAAACATGCGATTCCGCCAGATTCAGCTCTTCATTGTCCACAGGGCTTATCTTATGCCCGAGCTGATCAACAAGTACTTCCGCCGTACTGATGCGTCTTCCCCAGATACAATGAGTTGGGGGCGGGATTTCTGCACATACTGTGGAGTTGTCCTGGGTTGGGCACTAACTGGAGCGCCATTAGTGAGCTGCTAAGAAGGTGCACAAACCACACTATCCCTTTGATTGGCCCGAGTATATTTTACATCATTTCAGGAGACCCCCAGAGACAAGGTGTCGTCCCGATTCCTGGACCTGGGACTGGTGGTGGCGAAGCGCCTCCTCATGAGGAGGTGGAAGGCGCGCGAACCACCGTGCGTGTCGGCGTGGACTTCCTCCCTTCAGGCGAGGGCCCGGGCGGAGTGGTCCGCCATATGCAGAGAGGAGACGCTGGGGCTCCGGAAGGAGCCCATAGCGGAGCGGTGGGAGCGCATGCTTACTACACTGCAGCAGATTGCTGGGGTGGTGGCACAGGTGGCGCGGAGGGAACCGGGGACGCGCATGGGGATGGGAGCTTACCACAAGTAGTTCCCCTGCCGAGGTAATTCGCTATGTTAAACGTTTTGCTCCTATGAGGCCCGAGGACACACACACACACGCACATGCGCAAGCATAGCTGAGGCCCGTAGGTGCACGAATGCTCTGGGGATGGGGGCGGGGGGGTTGAGGGCCCGAGCGGAGGGGGAAGGAGGGGGGAGGGGGGTGGAAGGAGGGCTGGAGTACGAATGTGGTTTTGCCGCTACAGTTAAAGTTTTCTCTTTTTGTTTCACGAAATGCATCATCTCTTTGTAAGCCCAAGCCGGAGGGCTTCCCCTGAATCACCTGCTTGGGTACGGAGTCTGCGAGCTGGTTACCGTGCACAGTCCCAGCGTATGCATTTGGGCAAGAGCGCCATGGTTCAACCCACCTTGGGCCAACATTCCCTGTCTTACTTGTTGCACGCCTTGAACATTGTACACATAGCATAATGCCTTGTTGTGTTCATGCTTGTATGATTAATATGCCCGTACCATCGTGCCTGCACCGATAATGCCTCTACTGTGATACATAATGTAACTTTTTGAAAATTATAATAAAACAGTGTTGACAAAAATAAAACACCGCCCACTGATAAGCCTAACTGCTCAACCACACTACCACAAACAGAGCTGTTAGTATTATCTACTTTAGCCTCTGCTATACCTCTGGGAATCCTTGCTGTGGTATAGTATATACAGAGTCAGTTTCGTACAGACACTAAATCTCAAGTTAGTAAGTTTATTCAAAATTCAAATTCAGAAACAATTTAATATATACTAGTCTAACCATTATCGTATAGAAATACAATATAAATGATAAAAAGCCAAATCTTCTGAAGCGATTTACCCTATATAATAAAAAGAAAACAACTAATTAGATTATGGCTATACAAGTGATAAAAATCAAGGGGGAAAGGATCACTTGACCTGCATAACCAGGGTATGCAGGTTGCGTTCCGAATAGTCCCAATTAAAAAATCCTCATGCACGTGTAGGGTTGGTAGTTAGAGCGGTATATCTTGATTCTCCGCTACTGTTAACAAGTGTGTGCATAATCATAGGGTTTAGTGGTTATGCATCCTCCAGCCGGAGGTTTACCTTGGTTAAAAACAGTAGTGATCAGTGATGTGAAGGAGTGAACTGAAAGGTTAAAATCTCGTACAGCCAGAATATAAGTATTTATTTATTTAGTCTGGATTCGAGAAGATAAAATCTGAATTGTGTGATAGAGAGTGATTAGGACTCTCACACACTCGGTTTAGTGATTGTTAAAGGTCGACATGTTTCAGCCCTTGGCAGCCTGGTTAGGTCAAGTGGGCTTTCATCAGGACCGAAGTGCAGGGTGTATAGAGACCTAGGGCGTCTCTGTGGGTGTAAATAGGTATTGTATTTGGCTACCTATTAAGGATGGTGAGGGAGGCAATGTATTAATCCTTCTCCCTGTAGGTCGCTAGGTACCTGTAATATAAAGAAACAATAAACTCACAAGGGAAAAGGGACTTGTATAATGGCTTTAAGAAAAGTCTAAAAAACGCTTTTGTAGCGAAGCAACTAAAAAAATGGCAATACTTCACTTGAACCACACACTTATATGGCAAAGGTCAACTCTCCCAATCCTGTAACATTATTTTTTTTAAAAAAGGGTAAGGCAAGATTTCTCTACTCATTCTTAAGAAGATCGCCATACATTCACAATTGGTAAACCCAATTAGGGGTTAATGTACGGTTGTCAAGTATGCTGTTGCACACTATGGATAATGCAAGAGAAGGTTCGTGCCCCAGATATAGAATACTTTGCGCTAACTTAGTGGTAGTGAATATAGCAATCTCGAGGCAGTCATTCACACTATCGGCTGAGAGATCTTATCACGCGATGCCGACACGTACCTTGCGTGATGTGGTATTGTGCCTCATCGGGGTCCCAGTGGGTCAAGGAGGCCTACTAAAAGTAATAATAGGTTTCAAAGCCTGTTAATAGTAAGGAGATACATTACGGTTTTGTCGCGGCGTCCATTCTCTCCGAGTGCTACCTGTGGTCTTGCGCATCACAACTTGTGCTGTCTCTGCCAATAACCAATACCAGTTCTGTATAACAGACAAATGTACATGTGAATGTGATTTCCATATCTGGTGTCGGACGTATTCTTCAGAGGAATCGCACTCCTATGTCCATTAGGGTAACAACATATTTGCCTTACCCTATCCTAATTCAGTCGTTTATCCAAGCGCCCATTCGGCATTCTACATGGGTTTCTGTACCTCATTGTCCATTTTGGTAATTAACGTTTGAAGCAAAATGTGATACAGTTTATAATCAAACAATCAAACAAGAAAAAGAAAACATAGTCAATTTGCCACGCCTGGGTTATTGTATGTAAGGAATATAGACCACCATCTCATCTAAACTGTACTAGGCTTGCCGGCCCTTCCTTGTAATACCCGATGGGATGAGCAGCTGGGCCTCTCCTCTCCTGGTACACATGTGGCTTAGTAATGTCTCCCTCACCCATGCCAATGATCTATTTATTATGGGTCTGGGGGTGTGTGTCTAGGGATCAGTGTCTGTGTCCCGCCTGTCAGCTGTTTGTGAGGAGTTACTCCCGACCTCTCTATCTGCATGTGTCAAGTTCGCAAGTATTGTATCCCAGTATTGCGCAATGGGATATTTACGGAATCCGGCTATTTCCTCCCTATGCAATGACGTGCTTTCTGCCTGTGCCCACACGAGGAGCAATTTTCTCCAACTGTTGATGGTGGTGGTTTACTATGTTTCCATCTTTTAGTAATCAGTCTCTTTGCTACTATGAGTCCTAGGTCTGTAAACCTGGATGTAACCCTGTGCTTCTTTGGTCTGGGGTAAAAACCTAGTATGAATGCTTCACACGTCTGTAATGGTGGCCTTCCAGTGCATGTCGCAAGCGCTGCAATTATGTCCTGCCAGTATGTATGTAAGGATGCGCAGAAGCATAGCATGTGGAGGAGGTCTGCGATTGTCTGTAGATGTGAAAATTTTGTTTAACTTATCCGGGGAAAGGTACGCCCGATGCGTGATATATGTTTGTATAAGCCTGAATTAGGAGTTTCTTGGTATACACGTGGGGTTGGCTAAAATCATGTTCCAATAGCGGTCTGTCCATGGATTTCCCCTATCTGCCTCCCACTTTAAACAAAGGGCCACCATGGGTTGTATTGTGTGGGTGAGTAGCGCCTCCACCAACCAGTGTACAGTGTTGGATCCATTACCCATGACACGTAAGTATTGTATCAGGAGATGCATCTCTGATTCAGAGGTGATGTCTCCCCACACCACAGAGAGCGATCTTGTGATAGAGTGATGTAGTAGGAATTGGCCTGTTGGTAGGTCGTATTCCTCCGCCAGGGTCTCGAAAGGTATCAGAGTGCCTTCAGCGTATAGGTCACCTAGCGTGTGTAATTCCACTTCATGCCACCATGCAAGCACCCCACTAGAGGTACCCGTCCTGCCTCTGGGAGTCCCCAGAAATGGCCGTAACAGGGAAATAGGGACTGTGTTCCTGGTAAGGTATAGGATCCTCTTATAGCAACGGTGGGCTAGGGCAAGGCAGATCTGTGATGGGCGGTGGGGTCGGGCGACAGGATGAAACAGATTATGTCTTTGGGATTGTGACCACAGTGGCTGTGCGGTGGCTGTGTCATCTAGGCCAAGGCCAGCAAATCATTTTGTCACCCACTGTAGTTGTGCCGCCAGGTAATACAGTTCCATATTGGGGACTGCCAGATCTCCCCTACTGGTGGGTGCATGGAGTTTCCATAGCGCTATTCTGGGGCGGCCCGTGTTCCAGATAAGGTCCCGGATCAGTTATTCAAGGTCACAAAATATTCTGGCTGGGACATTGACGGGGAGGTTGGAGAAGTAATATAACAATTTGGGTGATACTACCATCTTCATCAGCGCAATTCTGCCCATCACGTTCAGAGGAAGTGCCTTTGAGAACTTAATCTGCACCCTGATGGCAGATACAGCCCTAATTAGGTTTCCCTCCAGGATATTAGGGGGATACCGCTATATGAAAATTGCCAGATATCAGAACGTGGATGGCTGCCAGCGAAGAGGAAAGTTATTGATGCACACATTCGGATCGGTGGTCTCTCCCTGGTAGGAATATAGGCTTGACTTTGCCCAGTGTACCCGAAGGCCCGATATCCTCTCAAAATCCTGAAGCATGTCTGCTATGGTAGCGGGGATATCATGCAGGTCCCTCAGGTATAGTAGCAGATCGTCTGCACAGATAGAGAGAACTTGTAGACCGTCCCCCAGCCGAATGCCTCAATCCGCTCCCTCTCTACAAAGCTGCGCCGCCAGTGGTTCCACGGCAAACGAGAAAAGGAGCGGCGACAGGGGGCAGCCCTGTCTAGTACCTCTGTTTATCCGTATGTTGCCTGATAAACTATGTTGCATCATAACATCAGTTACATTCAAAGAACGTCCCACAAATTCTACTCAGTAGTTTTCCATACTACCAGCACACTTTAGCTTCTTTTTACCACCTTTCCATTCCCATAAATCATTGCTTCGGCCGTCCTTCGTCTTGTTTCCTTCTCCCATGAGAACTCTTCTTATTGATTTTCATTTGTATCAGTTGCTGCTTCACATACCTTGCTATCTACTAAGAACAAAGACCCTTTTTCTCTCACTAACGAAATCTTATCCAACTGCAGTGGGAACACAAAATAAATGCAACATTTCTTCTGCAAGAATAAAATACGAATTTAAATTTTAAACTTTTTGAAAGTCGACAAATCAACCTGTAAAGCTTTGGAGAGACGCTGGAGAAGCACAAAAAACTATGCTCATAGACAAAGTTACAAATCAGCTTTATCCCATTACCATCAAAAAATCTAAATTGCCAGACATATTTACATTCGGAATCAAATAGAACAATCCAGCAACTCTTCCAAAGCTTTGTTCAATATTGTCAAGAATTTCGTGTCACCACAAGCGTGTAAACAGTTGCCACTGGAGTCCCAGGAACTCTGTGACTCAATAGCTAATTTTTTCTATGAAAAAATCTCTTTGATATATGCCAATTTCCCTATCTCAGTCACAAAAGAAGCCGGACTTATTATGGATTTTGACGACTCAGTGGTATCCCCTTCTTGCCTTCTGAAACAGTTTGAGTTAATTCCGTTGGAGGAGATAAACATGCTACTGTCTGCCGCTACATCTGGCTCACCAGGTGATATATGTTCACCAAAAATTATGGCTCTTCTTTCCCCTGTGTGTGCTCCGGAAATAAAAAAAATTGTTTAACTGTTCAATCTTATCCAGTTTAATCCCTGCTACTTGGAAAGAAGCCTATGTACGGCCTATCTTTAAGAAACCGACGGCCGATCCTCAAGTCCTTAGCAATTACAGACCGATATCTCTGCTGCCCTTGCTTGGGAAAATATTGGAAATCGCAATAAGTAAGCAACTTAGCCATTATTTAGAATCCAATAAGATCCTTGATCCTTCACAGTCTGGCTTCCACCCGGGCTATAGTACGGAGACACTACTGAATACAGGGGAACTCTACTCACAGAGAACCAGGGTAATCGTTTTATATAGGAAAACAGTGGTTCCAGTGGAAAAATAAACCAAATATTTAAGCAATACACATGCATAATGGCTATAAGTTTGTAAGGGACCAAGTAATGTCTGGGGACAAAAAGGACTCTCTGCACAGTTGGTTCATCTAACGTTTTTATAGATACACACAGCGAAAAAAGCGCGGCTTTCTAGTAAGACTGACGAAGAAACGGCACCGGGTGCTGGATGGCTTCACTACGCTCTGCATTATAACTCGTTACATCCAGGGACAGCTATCATAGTGTCCACCCAGAAATTCATGCATTACTCATTGAGACCTGACCACCATACGTATTAGAGGACGATTTATTTGATAGTACATTTCTGCGTCAGGACCGTGTTCTTGTTCAATGCACACTGGCATCCATATTATAATAGAAAACGTGTGTGGATCTCCCTACTTATAGACAGCTTTAATTCGGCATCAAAGAATCGGATTCGCCATCCGTGTGGCTTTGCACTGAAGTGCCATTGGTGTTCAAATACTTTTTTGCCCTGAGGAAGCCCAATCTGGGCGAAACACGTTGGCTGTCATTTCTGTCAAGATATTGTTTGAAGACTGCAATAAAAATATTTGAAGAACAACCTGAAGGACCGCTACTCTTCTTCTTTTTTGAACATATATGAACACCTTTTGGAAAACACCTTTATTTATGCACTGTATTTTATTTTGTTGCCTCTCTGTTCTCTATTTTGTTTCATCAGGTTGTGTATATCTTGAGGTTATTTGGTTTTCTTTATCAAATTAGTTATGGTATCCGGGGTCGCTTCATTGGGCTCATGGTTTCTTGGCCTCATAGCAAAGGGTCGGACTTTTGTCACATTAGGGCAGGTGGTAGGCAGCTGCAAGGTTGAACAAGGATGTCGGAGAGTTGCATTGGATCAAGGTGGGATCAGGTTGAAAGAATGGTGAGTGGGAAGAAAGGGGTAGTGCAGAATATTTAATTGTTTTGTTTGGGGGTGTTGCATGTTGGTGGGAAGTTGGATAGGTTGTTCATTTTATTAATGAGCTGTTTTTTATATTATGTAATGTGTTAAAATAAGTTCAACTTGCTTGCCTGTCCTAATAAACCAGCCATTTAGTCTTTGGGTCCAGTTTATTGTGCTGCATTGGCCGAATAGCCCTTTATACTTGCACTTTTGTATTGTACTGTAATGGCATTTATATAGCGCGTACTCCCCCCGACGAAGCATTGAAGCGGCTAAAGGATTAGTGGTGAATTAGTATAGTAAAATATGGAAGTAATTAGAGCGGTGAATATGTCAGTCAGTTATTTTGATTGAGAAGGATAGTGGAGGGATAGAAGAGGAAAAGGTTTGCCTTTATATAGCGCTTGCTGCCCCTGATGAGGCGTTGAAGCACTTTTCAGTGAGTAGGACGCAACTCCGGACCCCAAACAGTATTATCGGGGAATTAGTATAGGGAAATATGAAATTGATTTGAATGTTGGACATGTTAACCTATTATTTGTATTGAAAAGGAATAGTGGAAGGATAGAAGAGGGATGGATCTAGAATTTATTTTTTATTTTTTGGAGTTCATAGCAGTAGGAGGGGGTTTTGGATGAGTAAAGGGAAGGTGGAGTGGGAAGAGTCAGAGGGAAGGGTTTAGAAAGGCTTGTTTGGGAGGTTTGAATATTAAAATAGATATGAGATGACGCAAGGAAGGCTAGAAGAGGGGAGAGTTTAGAAAGGGTTATTTTGAGGATCATAGTAGTGGTATGGGTTTTGGGATGAATGAGGCAGTGGAGGTAGAGGATGTATTGATCGAGGTATAGGTTGAGAAATAGGGTAGTGCATTGGCTAGGGTAGTAGAATCAGGTTTGAGATGAATCCGAAAGTTGAGGTAGAGGATATAAAGAGAGTGGTATCGAGTGAGAAATAGGGCAGTACATTGGAGAGAGTAGTAGAATGAGGTTTGAGAAGAGTCAGAGTTGAGGTAGAGGATATATTGCGAGAGATATAGGGTGACATATAGTGCATTGGATATTCTGAATTAGAGCAAATGAATAAATATATAGATACATAAGTACATGAAAGGTGCCGCTCGAGATAGTTTCCTGGGGACAAGCCTTTGCCAGCTACAGGAGTAGCCCTTCCACTTTCTTCCTTGCGGAGCCCTGGGCGGACAGGCTGTAACATTCGGAGGTTGGCCGCAGTAGGAGGTGAGACGCACGGCGAGCGGGACTGCGAGGACCAGCATTCCTGCTGAACACCGCCAGCTGGTTCCTCTTCCCGCCCGCGCCGCGCCCCCTCCCAGTGCCACACCCCCCTGCTATACCTAGGAGAATCGCCTCACACGCGCAGCGGAACGCGCGCGGGGCGGACACCGGGGCGAAGACCGGGCAAAGAGCGGGCCGTTTTAGGCCGTTAGTGGCCGGAAGAGACCGGACCGGGCCACCCCTCTAACGTCCCCGCTATTTTGCTCCTTACTCACTCCATCATGGCAACCAGAGTTTTAAGGAGTAAATCGGTACAACCTGGCACAAGCACTTTGGAAATTTTTTTTCCAAAGGCAAGCTCACAAATTAGCAAGTGTCACTTATCTACGGACTCTCCCAACTTAGAGATGGGTGCTGAAAGTGTGTTCCTGGACCTTGAGGAATCTGCCTCAAATGATGCAAGTACACCCATCACCACGGACGCTACCCACATGTCTCTCCTGGATAGCATTGACCAGACTATTGAGTCTGTACTTCGGCAGCTAAGGACACCGGTCACGCAGAGGGATCGTGATTCCCCACGGCCAGCAGGGACCTCCAACCACTCCGCTGCTCTGGACAATATGGGTTCAAATACGCTGGAAGCGGGTCAAGTGGTGTTGACAACAGTCCCTGTTGATAGTGGGGTGATTCAGCCCTTAAAGAGGAAAAGACCAGCTGAACTAAAGAGGGTAAAAAGGGCAAAATTGGCTGCTTCTGAAACAACCCTCGAAGATAGTACAGATATTTCGGTCTCCCCTGAGCTTACTCTTTCTGAGTCTGGGACGGATCTTGGGGCCTCGCCAGCTCCTGTGTCATCACCAATGGTGGAGGGCTCGTTCATCTTTGGGGGGCTGTCCTCTAACAGTTCAGATGCAGTAATCAATTCCCTTACAGCCACTATTAAAAATCTGTTAGCTCCCATTTTAGCTAGACTAGAGGCTATAGAGAATCTCCTTCAGTCCCGGGGGAATATTGACATCAGGAATAGCCCTGGTCTAGCTCCTAACATTTCTGCAACCACCGGGGAACCATCTGGGAATAGTTTACCACCTGCTACATTACCCCAGGCTTCTAGTAGGGCACTGCCTAGCGCAAATGGTGTGTCTATTTCCCAGACGCGCACTTCGCTACCTCCAGTTCCGGGGCCTCCTGTTCCGGCACCCAGGAGATCTAAGCCACCCCCTGCGCCGCGGCTTGTGCCGCAGACAAGGGCGACAGTGGGTCCTACAAATGCCCTGAGTGATGGTTGTGTCCCCCCCCCAGATAGACGCAGGGAGGTCAACTTGCCCCCAGAAGCTGTCCCATATACGGCTATCATGGTGGGAGTTCCTGAGCTAGCTGATGGTGTTAGGGAGTCCCAGGACTCCCTACGTAATAAGGTCATAAGCTGGCTCAGTATCAATAGACCGCTGCCTCCAAGCTTGAAGGGTGAGGTTTTGATGGTAAGGAGGATCCCGTGGATTGGCCCTACCAAGAAAAACAGGCCAGGGGACTGTATCGTTTTAAGCTTCAGGAGCCCGCACATTGCTAATTACATCTGCAACTGGCTTGTAAGGCCTGATAAGTCCGCAATAGAACTTGTACCCCTTGCTTACTTCTACCCTAGTGCTAGTAACACGGTGGGAGGGACGGAGAAGGGATGGACCAGGGTGGGCTTTGCCGTAGATGGTTCTCGTTACAGACCAAGGCCCTCCTTGCCAATTGCTCAGGCCAACTTTACTCACCGCAACAGGTTTTCCTGTCTGGACCAGGTTGATTGACCACAAACTCGCCCAATCCTATCTGGCCATGGGAATGGGGTGGAGGAGGTGCAGAGTCATGTGGGCTCGGCTGTGATCCCTTTGCCGGAACTCCGGCTCCGGGCAGTTGATGAGCGAGGCGCTGACACGATTGATAATTCGTGCCAACTGAGCCCCCCACTTAACACTAGGCTGGCCCACAATTCCCAAATAGGGGCAGCAGAGTGGGCCGATGGCGCTGCCACCGCTGACGGCGGAACCGGCGCTCCAGACGTCGGTCCACTGAAGGCCACCCTGCAACCTCATGCTGGAGCCAAGGGCAGCCTGCCACTTGACCCAGGACTGAGAATTCTCTCCTGGAATGTGGCAGGACTAGCTAATAAGGAGGGCTCTCCTGAATGGGACTCACTGGTGGGTGGCTGTGACATTGTTCTCCTTCAGGAGACTTGGGCGAGGGCCGTTCAGACTAGGAGAGGGTTTGAAGTTTTTGAAATCCCTGCCAAATGGGCTGGGAGGGGGAGGCCATCTGGGGGTTTGGCAATCTGGATTGCGAGTCACATTGGCTGTCAGGCGGAGCGGGTACTTACGTGCTCGCAGGACATCCAGTGTGTGCGGCTCACCTGGCCTGGTAAAACTCCGTGGGACATTGTCAATGTCTACTCGCGTCCGGTTGCCTCGTCAAGTGAATCACCTACCCTAAACGATCTGGCTTCCTTCCTGGGTCAACTCCCGGGTGAACACAAGGTGGTACTTGGAGGAGACTTCAATTGCCACTTTGAACCCTTGGAAGGGTTACTCGATGGTGCCCTTACGGCCGAGGACGACCATTGGGGGGTTCCACCCTCTTCTTCCCCTCACCCTAAAGCCTGGTCCCCTCTGGCCTTACAGCTCATGTCCCTTACTTTGAATGCCGCGCTGAGGGCGTGTAATGGTCGTACTCCGTCCGATACCCCCTCGGTGTGTACATTCAACAGGGGGGGCCATGAGTCTAGGTTAGATTATATCATGGTGGATATTTCACTCTGGCCCAAAGTGCGGGACTTTAGGGTTATTAAGAGGACAGACAGCGACCACAATGCTCTCTGCTTAAATATTGTGTGCCCTTCGCCCATGACTGACTCATCCCCAGCTGGCCAAGGGGCTGATATGGGGGAGTTGCTCCTGACTACAAATAGGCGCCGAGTTAAGTGGGGGAAGCTTGTAAATTCGGAGGAGTCAATTAAGAAATTATACGAGCTGGCGCTCCCTAGCCTCATGGAGGTGGAGACCCTTCTGAACGAACCTAGAACTGCTGATTACTGTGAGAAACTGGGAAACATTCACCAGGTTCTAGTGAGGGACTTGGCCGAGGTATTTCATCCGGAGGTCCCAATTCGAAAGAAAAGGACACCTCTTCCCACCTGGTATACCCCAGACTGCAGGGCTGCAAAATCTAACCTTATTGCAGCCATAAAAGAGGGGTCAGATAAGGCCATAGTGCGTGACCTAAGGAAACACTATAAATCTGTGCTGGTGGCTGCAAGGACCGAGTGGGATTGGAAGTATTGGCAGGACCTTTATGATGCCCTTAAATCCAGGGACCCCCGGCAATTCTGGGCCCTTGTAAACAACGGGTCAGGGAAACTTAGTAAAGCGATTGAGCCTAATATAGCCCCTGCGGCATGGGAGTCCCATTTCGGGGCTCTTTACCTAGATGCCAGTCCCTGCTCGGCCGTGGAGATGCAATTGCCTTTGGGTGCTGAGGAGTCCGGAATGGAATTATCCCTGGGGGAAGTGGAGCTTGCCCTAGAACGTCTAGCAGTGGGGAAGGCGCCAGGCCTGGATAGGTTACCCGGGGATCTATTTAGGCACCACCCGGATATCTGGGGTCCATACCTTCTTGTCTTATTCAATGCCATTCTTGGAGGTATGGCGATCCCTGGGTCGTGGTTGGGGGCAGAGATTGTGCCCATCCACAAGAAGGGCTCTACTCTGCTCCCTTCCAATTACAGGCCTATAAGCCTTATAGACGTGCCCCAAAAGATCTTCGCGCGCCTCATTCTGGACCATCTCCTAGACTGGGTCGAGGCCAATGACATCTTAAGCCCCTTACAGGCTGGCTTCAGAAAGAACACGTCGACCATGGATCAAATCTTTCGCCTCCTTCTTCTGTACTGGAAGACGGTTACGTTAGAGGGGGGTCGATTGTACATGGTCTTCGTGGATCTGAGGTCAGCCTTTGACCTAGTCCCGAGGGGGAAGTTATGGGAGGTTCTGCAGAAGCTAGGAGTTCCCCCCCACCTCCTTAGAACCATCATTCGACTCCATGAGAACAACTTTGCGGTGGTAAGGTGTGGGAGGGATGGCAAGCCCTCGGGTAAATTCCCGGTCCGCCGAGGTGTCAGACAGGGCTGTGTTTTGGCTCCGACACTGTTCTGTCTGTACATCAACAGCGTCATTCAACATCTGGACGCTGTTAGGGACAATGATGCCCCGGTTTTGGCAGGAAGGAGGGTTCCGGCAATTATGTTTGCCGATGACACCCTCCTTCTCTCCAAATCCCCCATGGGGATCCAGAGGATCGTGGACGGTTTTGGTCATTTCTGTAAACAACATGGGTTGGAGGTGAACACGGACAAAACTAAGTTCATGATCTTCAACCCTCCGACCAAGACCAGACCCAGCCCAAAACTCGAGGGAACCACTCTGGAAAGGGTTTCTACCTTTACATACCTGGGGGTCTCACTTCAAGAAAATTTGGCTTGGGATTCCCAGGTGGCAAGATCTAGGCTGAAACTCTCTCAGCTTTCGGGCGCACTCCTGAGGGTATCTAACAAGTCCACCTTCAAGCCTGTTAGCCCGGCCCTAGAAATGTACAGGACTCAGGCGAAGGCGGCCGCCTTGTATGGCAGTGAACTGTGGGGCCATAAAGCTGGGAGGGTCATGGCAGTGGTGGAAAATTGTTTCCTCAGACGTCTACTTGCTCTCCCGCAGGGCACACCACTCCTCCCCCTAAGACTTGACTTGGGCCTCCCGTCAATCGCAGAGGACCTGCGGGCGAAACCGGTGAAGTATTGGCATCGGTTATGGTCCACTGAGGAGCTGCATTACTATAGGCAGGACCTCATACATGTCCTGAGGCTGGATGTAAATGGTAAGATCCCGTGGCTGGCACTCATCAAATCGGAATGTGTCAGTTTGAACTTGCCAGACCTATGGGATGACCCCGCGCAGGGATGTAGAAGGATCTCGCGCAAATCCCTGGCACAGCTCTACAAGAATAAAACCCTTGCTGATATGGACAGTGCACATGATAGCGGCACCTTGACCGGATGTTTTATTGTATCCAAAAATTCTTATGCTTTTGAACCTTTTATGGATTTTATTTATCCTCTTTTGGCGAGGAAGTTGTTCCTGCAATGGAGGTTCGGTACGCTCCCTACCAAAGTTTTTACCCATAAGTGGTCGCTTGGGGGCGACAAGCTTTGCCCTTGCTGTAAAGTTAAGGAAGAAGATGACCTGCACATAATGTTCTGTTGCCATGCTTACTGGAGCCCGAGGAGGCGCTGGCTAGCCCCTCTATGTCGGAATCTGGGCTTCAGTAACTATTTACAAGCCTACAGGGTGCTGAAAACGAATACCCTGGGCCACATTGTGTTTGCGGTTTCTAAATTCCTAATGGCAGCATGGATAATCAGGAAGAAAATGTCTGACTAAACCATTTTACCACGCTTCTTTAAATTCTGCAGGTTCAGCTGGCTTTTATTGTATATATTGTCTTTTATCTGTATGTATTTTTATTGCTTCTTTTATGGCCCATGAGGCCGAAATAAAGAATTTTTGGATTGGATTGGATTGAAAGGTAAATATATGCATAAGAAAGGTAATATATGTAGACTAAAGTTGCATTTAATAAAACTCCGGCTTTCAATGTGGTTGTTCTTTAAATTAATGTATTTGTTTTTATTTTTTGTAATTCAGTAGTAAAGCAATTGTAGATAGCTATGATAAAAGATTTACTTATTCATGCAGTCACTTAGACACATGTTAAAACGTAGAATAATGTGACTATCAGTAATATGTACATTTTTAAACCAGAACTAACAAATACCAACGTGTATACAAAGCAATACACATGTAATTACATATCTATAGTCCAAATACATGTTTACATATAGAGGGATATGCTGTATAATTATGTTTGAGTATGGTGACTTTAACATGTTTTAGAATGGTGGTCATTTAGACAGAAATGCAAGCATGTAGGGAATTAATCGAGATATTTGGATAAACGGTGGTTTGGAATGCTCAGATCAGAGCGGGGGTTTGAGTCACGAGTAGCTTTAACAGAGCTCCCATTCTGTCTTTGTTTACACTCAAGGCCCGAGTGTGGGCGGACTCGGAGGGTTTGTCCACTTTCTGGCCCCGCCCACGGTGCAGGCTGACCCTTAACCCTCCGAGTTCGGGCATTTTCCTGACATTTCAGTTGCCGCCCTGTGCAGAGCGGTGGCCGAACCGTGTCCCTCCATTGTGCGTTGGTCACGGCCGAGAGGCGGAAGGGAAGCGCCTCCAGAGGCGGGGCAGCGTCGAAGGGGCACGGCGGCGGAGGAGGAGCCTCGACCGGAGGAGAGGCGCCTGCGAGGGAGGGGAGGAGCCGCAGCTGGAGGGGCGGGACGCGGGGTTTCAAGCTGAAGCCTGCATTGAGGCCCCGGATACCAAGAGCAGTGGCGCAGGGCTTAGCTGAAGGAGGATTTCCCTCCATAGCTCTCAGGTCGGGGTCGGCCCGGAACCGGGCCTCCATGTTTTCCAGCAGTCAGGAAGAGTCCTGTGAGCCGCACAAGGATCCGCTGCAGTACGGGCAGCTAGTGCTTTTGGGGTGAGTGAGGGCTCCTGGAGGCGGAGGAGAGAGTCTGAGGTTGTGGACACGTCCTGAGGTATTAAGCCCAGCGCCACGATACGCTGTTCCTGGGAAAACCCGAACTGTGAGCCTAAATGGTGTCCGTAAGTCCAGCCCAGGGAGTCGCAGTCACGGGACGTTCTGGTTTGGGAGTGTTAGTATGGGAGTTCCTGACCTGCGTCTTCGACTTTCGGATATTTAGCACGGGAGTCTTGGGGGAGGGGGAGCTGGGAGCTCTGTGGGTTGGGGCGGGCAGGAGGGAGACAGTGTTGGGCCTGAAGGAAATGGTTCTGTTGGGACGTCCTGAGCCACTAAGTTCGATATGAGCAGTCCGGGGAGATCCATAGTGACAGGCTTCAATGTTGGAAGAACCTGGGCTGGGATCTAAAAGGAAGGTCGAGAATGTATTTGGAAGTTCAGTCGTGAATTGCTTGGTAGTAGGAGGCCCTGTGTTGGGAGTTGTAGATCTAGGGGGCCCTGTATTAAGAGACTTCGTTTGGGAAGTTTTGGGTTGCAAGGGGCTACCCAGGAGAATTGGTGGGGATGGAAACATGGGATGGGCATGGTAGAGTCGGAGGCTCAGATTGGGGCGTTCAGGTTTAGGAGGCTTCAGTGTTACAATGACCTGCCTGGACTGGGAGATTCAACGTTGGGTGGTCCTGGTTTAGCAAACTCTTGTAGGGTTAATGACTCTGCTCCCAGAGTGGTATTGCCACCTGTACATGGATGTACCGAACAATATTAGATTTATTTTTGGAAGTCTATATAAAAGTAGACAAAGCCTCAGGTGGTGTCAGAGCCCTCACATCTGCATAGTTTAAAATACATTATATTATATAACATGGAGTCTGTGTGTGTGTATATATATATATATTTTGAAGCTCTGACTCGCCTCGTATTTGGAAGAAAAGAGAAAGCACTCACAGGAGCGGGTTCATAGTTTATTTCAAAAACCCACAGCGACCAGACGCGTTTCGGCGTTTTGTCTTTTTCGATGACACTTGCTCAAGAATATCAGAGGTCGAAATAAAGAGTTAAATAGTTTGCAAACCTCTAAAAACTGTTATTTTATAGACCGATACTTGCTCAGAAAACATAACCTGGAAGCATCAGCTATATACGTAGGGATATCCAGTATCGGGTTATTTCACAAGCAAGTGAGACTTAAGGGAAACTTTAACAAATTGAACAAATTGAAAGAGTTGAGGAGTCAAATTGACACGAAGAATGAGTTTCATATCTTGGGTGCATGCCCTTATAAGTAGTGGGCAGTGGAGGAGCTTTTCTTAAAAAATTTGATCAATAGTTGGTAGTTAATTTAAATTCTTACCATGCTGTAGTCCCTGGAGATGGCAGGTTTCTGCATGGGATATTTAGGTATAAAAACTTTTACGTTAAACAGGCAGTTACATAAACTGTTCTTGGCTCAGTTGGGAACCATAATAAAGATGAGGTGACTCGTTTGATACGGTCATATTTATGGGAATTTGAAATCAGCCTGGCTGCAGTATGTATGCAAGACCGTCTTTAATGGCGCACACGTTTTTTCCTGTTGAATAGAGCATTGCCTAAGTTGAGAGAGAACACTATAGTGTACTTAATTAAGTCCATGGTAGGAAGGGTTTTTCAGTTAGAGAATTAGGAGTTGGAGAAAGAAAAACGCCCCATGGCCAGATTCTGAAAATGGTATTCAAGTTTGATTTTCCTGTAATCTGACTCCTAACTAACAAATTAAGGAATTAGGGACAGAAAGCCCACCAATTAGAATACATTAATCCAGTTTCTATTAAGATGCTAATATTTATGAGATGGTGTATGATATTTTGGTATCTGTAAAAGCAACCGGTTTGGCTCAGACTGTTATCAAACTTGACTGGGAAGCTCATTCCTGAGAGATCGGTCTTGGGAGCATCTGGGTTAGCTTGGCCAGAGTGGGCGGTTCAGTGTTGGGACGACCTGTCTTCACAAGGTTAGTGTTGGGCTAGTCCGACTTTGGAGGGTCGGTTTTGGAGTGGCTAGCTTCACTGGTTCTGACCTGGCAGACTCAGTTTTGGGGTTAGGCCTAGTTTGGCAGGTTCGGTGATTGAGTTGGGTCAAGCAGGATTAGTGGTGGAGCTGGGCATGACCATGCAGGCTCAGTGTTGGGTGTGACAAATGCAAAAAGAACAATTGATGGAGAGAATGTTGAACAATGTCAAACATTAACCTCAGTTCAGAGATCTGTGCCTAAACACATCGTTTTTCTCCATTCCATTCCAGTTTAACCCCTTGGCCGTGGCGGTAATTCCGCCACGGCGCTGGAGGGGGCCGCGCGGCGCCGCCATGCTCGTGACGAAACCACTCCATCACGAGCCACGGGTGCGCTGTGCTTGTGACGGAGTGGTTCCGTCACGGTCCCGCCCGCTCAATAAAACCACCGCGCAGGCGCGGAATCGCGGCAGCATGGGTGGGGTGTGCGGGCGCCGTGACAGAACCACTCCGTCACCAGCACAGCGCGCCCGTGGCTCGTGACGGAGTGGTTCTGTCATGAGCGCTCAAGGGGTTAAACCCAGCCATATGCAAATCAGTCTTGACCCTGTTCCCTGTGGGAACAGTCCAGCCGGAACTGCCAGGCCAAGTCCTCCCTGGACCGGAAATAAGCATCCAGGGACCGGTTTCAGGGTATCACCCCTCATCAGTCACGCTAGCTTTACTCCAATGGCTTGGTGAGCAGTATTGGAGTGGCCGGCATCACTGGTTCTGACCTGGCAGACTCCGTTTTGGTGTTAGGCCTAGCTTGGCAGGTTTGGTGGTTGAGTTGGGTCAGGCAGGCTTAGTGGTGGAGGTGGAGATGGCCCTGGCCTTGCAGGCTCAGTGTTTGTGGTGGGCCTTGTATTCTCAGAGTTAGGGTGGGCCTGGCGGATTTGGGGATGGAAGGTTATTATCGGTAGAACTTGGGCTGGTTACTCTATTTCAGTGCTCATAGAACTGTTGCTGGTCGTTGGTCCTGTGCCCAGATGATTGGGGTTAAGTGGTGCTGTGCGGCTAGACTTAGAGCAAGGGGTTTTGGTGCTACCATGCTGGGATGCTTGGTGTCAAAAATAGCTATGCTGTGATGCTTGGTGTGAGGGGATCCATTTAAATCTTGGTCTGGAAGGTTCAGTATTTGGAGGTCATTGCCTCGGAGATCTTGGCTGGGAGGCTTAATGTTAGGACTGGAGCAAGGGTTGAGCTGTACGACTGCAAGTCCTCACGAGGGGAGGAGTTTAGTACAGGGCTGTTCTTGGGCAGAGAGTTTCAGTGTTAGGATTTGCTCAGTTAGGTGGGGGTTGTGGAGTGAGATGTCACGAGGCCCTGCACTGGGATACACAGATGTTTGAAAGATCCAGTAAGTTTATGTTTTGAGTAACCTGTTAGGGTTATAAGAAGTACCTGACCACTATGGTACTGTACTGTCTGGAGGTGAAGGCCAAACCTTGTTTATTGTCATTGAGCTCATCTATAGGTTTGAGTACTATAATATGCTAAGATCTAGAGGAAGATTATTTTAGCATTGCTTGGGTGCTTTAAAATTAACAAAATCATTTTACATAGCCCTTCCTACTGCACTCATGCCTCTTAAATGCTGTAAGTAACAAATGTTACTATGACTGAGTTTATCGTACCCCGTTTACCAACCCCGGAAAAATGGAAGTCTGAGTGTGTCTTGTTGATTTTAGAACTAGTGACTTCCAGATCACCATGTTTGTCAGCGACAAGCTGTATGGTCACTGGGCCATCCTGCTTGGCTACAAATATACCTGAGCGAGTCTAGCGCTGGGAGGTCATGGTCTGGTCATGGCAATGTTCTGGGCTGCTCATTGAGGTACTCAGTTGGAAAGCAGTGTTGAAAGTTCCTGGGCTTGGGGTAGGATATATGTCTTCCATGGTGGGAGAAGAGTCCTCATTTTGTGGTGACTGGTGAATCCATGACATGGTGGTGTTGGCTGAGTACAAAAGGTCTCAAGCAAATGGTGTTGCGAGCTGCAAAAGCCAAAGGGAAGATTCTGGCCGTGTAAATCTTCAAGATTAGATGGATCCATAACGGTAGGGCCCCCAAGGTAACTTGTAGATACCTTTGGGGCTTTAAAGTAATGCCACGTGAAAGCAGGAATGAGTTTGAATGTTAGCAGCAATATGACTGCCTTTTGAAGAGGCACGTGGAGTACTGCAGCTTTCTTTGTGATTGTAGCTGAGAAGTTTGGGAATAAACTGTTACAAACAAGCTTGCGCTTCTTCAATTTACCAAAACTCAAAGATTCTTATCCTCTTTCATGGACCTCAAATTGCCCACCACCAAATGTGGTCATAAATAACTCCAGGGACATATGAAAAAAGCATTTAGAAAATTAACATGACCTATGAATGTATGGTATTATCAATGTGATTATTAAAGATATTTGTTATAGCCACAGGGGCAGTGGAGAATTTTCCTGAAATTACATTATAAGCGATTTGAGAGAATTGGTTATAATTGTTAAGGGTGTGCTTATAGGCTTTAAGGAAAATCTGAGTACTTGAGTTTTTGTCTTTATGTTTAAACAATTGGTGTTCAATTGTTCGAATTTAGATAATCAGTTCTAGTATTTGTGCTCGACAGGAAAAGGCTTGGTTGAATGAAGTAGACTTTTGTCGTTACTGATATTTGGAGGAGTAGATGACGTTTGCCTCTATCTTATTTCAGACCTCCGATGTTGTGCAGTATGTATTTCTGATAAATGAGGAGGCCCAGTCGAAGGGCGTTTTGGGTGGTATAGACCACTTTGAAGTAGATCTTGGCTTTCAGGAGGAACAAATGCAGGTCCTTCATTCAGAAGTGGGGGATATGGACTGATTTACTTAGACCTTATGTTAGATGTGCTTCGTGATGGAAAATGAGTTACGGGGGGGGGTGGAGAGGGGGGGGCGATCTGGGGTGGATTTGGAGAGTATGGGTAGTATGGCTGCCATGTAGTGTGATATTTTTTCAGGAGAAGTAGTTGGAGTAAGGCTGGTTTAGATAATGTGGAGATGTGCGTGTATGTCTACTTAAGATTTATTGTTTCTTTTGATGTTGTTCTCATCAGTCCCCCACAGTTATTGCGTACTTACCTCTGTTCTATTTAAGACTGTCAGTATTCTGTTTTTTACAAATAAAATTTTCAGACACTCTCCTCCAGTCACAGATCTTTTTTTTTTTTTTTTGCAGAGTTTTATATAGCGCGAACTAGACCCGAACCGAATCAGGTATCCGAGCGCTTTACATAGCACCAGTTACGTTACATGAGGACGGACACACATTCATTTTAGGCACGGGGAGATTAAGTGATTTGCCCAGAATCACAGGAGGTTTTGGCGTCGTTACCGAGACTCGAACCCAGGTCCGAGGTCAAGCGCCCTAGCCGTTAGGCCAACTCCTTAATCCATCATCGTTTTTTACTCACTTCGCCACCCTGGTTCAGACACAGCCATATGCAAATCAGTCTTGACGCTGTTTCTCATGGGAACAGTCCAGCCCGAACTGCCAAGCCTGGTCTTCCTGGGACCAGAATCAAGCATCTTGAGACCGGTTTTGAGGTAACACCGCTCATCAGCCAGGCTAGCTTGAATCCAGTGGCAAAGTGAGCAAGGGACCCACGTCTGGGTATACCCTGTCAACTTAGGGCAAACAAAGCAAACACAAGGAGAGGATGGACGGAGCGCTGAAACTATTCAGACACTCGCCCCCCCCCCCAGTCACAGATCTGGGTTGAATTCATTATCGTTCTTTAGCTCACTTCGCCACCCCAGTTCAGACCCAGCCATATGCAAATCAGTCTTGACAGGGGTGTGGAATTTCTTAAAATATCTACTTGTCCATGGGCAAGGTTGCTTTATGAATCTACTTGTCCTGTAACAAAATCCACTTGTCCCTCTGGTGCCTTGTAGTGCCAGCAAACATTATGACACCAATCTCATTATGTTGGAGCTCTTATATATCCTCTCTGATTATGCAGGGCTCATATTATAGTCATGTTTGAATACTAGCAATCCCTATATGTTACCACGTTTCGGCAGATCTACATACTGGGACTGAAGGTAATGTCACGCAATAGATCCAAGGTTGGATTACTCTTTTGAGTCTGTGCAAACCTACTAACTTGCATATTTTAAGGGTTTTCAACAACTCTTCTCTAATATTTTCCCATACTGAGAAATGTTGGAAATTTACTCCAGACATTGGCAGAGGTAAACCTTCTTCCAGAGTTGGGAAAAAGTGTTTGGAGGGAAAATGAACTTGCAAACACTCTGGTTTTCGCATTAGCAAATCTATACATGCATATTTGCTCATGCTAAAATGTAGTTCACAAATATTTTCTAGGAGTACAATTTCTTGCCCTACTTCTGTAAATTCTTGTGAATTCACGAAAGACATAGCTGCACTTATTGCAAGGGTGCACTTTTGAGACTTTCTTTAATAATTGGGCCCCTAATTTGGTCTGGCGTTAACCATGACTGTTTGTGTTTATTAAAATTCTCTCTCTCTGTATTGGCTGGCTTCACTGTGGTGACAGCATTCTGTCTTTTACAAGGAGCATATCGGTACTCAGAGTAGTTTTGTTCAGTGCTAATACTAATGTGGCAGTGTGTGCTTTTTTTGAGAACAAAAACTATATTTTGCTTTTGCCAATGTTTGTTATAATGGTGAGGGCCTGGTAGCTCTCACATCAACAAGGTTTTACAAAAACCATGCCAAAACAAGTCACGCATTGCCAAAACTAAAAGGCCGACCACCAATTTCAGACCTACTGGCTTTGCCAATGCTTGTTTGATTTTGTTTCCCATAACCTTATTGAAACTGGTTACACTGATTTTGCAATGCGAATATTTTTGAGAAATTCTAGCATGCATGAACATATTTTTCTAAATGATTCTGCTAAGAAAGGGTACCTGAAACTTTCCAGTAGTTTAGCTAAATGTTTTTTCCCTACTTTCATTTGTTTAGGAACATTTTATATTGAAAGCAAAGAATCATTAATTTTGCATTCAAGCTTTTGCTAATATGCGCATCTAATCAGAGTATTCTGGGAGCATTATGCATAGCCTCATATTGCTAAACTTTGAAACCGTGTGTACACATTTTTATACTAGAACCACTGTCAGTAGTGCAGTCAGAACTTACATTTACTTAGAGCGCTTACCCTAATAATAAAGGCTTTCAATGAATGAACCATAAATACAAGTTTGAACAACATTAACATATGCACACAAACATTAACTTAACTGCAGGCAGTGCCATTCCCTGACCCTTAATGTGGTACTGCAAACTGGCAGCCAAAGGGTTTGTGCTGCAAGGGGTTGGGCCTACTGGTCCCAAGGACAAAATACACATTAAAACTTGTTGCCCTTGACCCCAAACAATAAGTCCTGGGCGTCGGGCTATAGGAATTCCACATCCCTGCTTGACCCTGTGCCTCATTGGAACAGTCCAACCAGGCTAGCTTGAATCCAGTGGCAAAGTGAGCCAGGGACCCACATGTGGGCATTCCCTTCCAACTTAGGGCGCACAAAGCAAACACATGCCCCATAGGTATTCTCTGATTTTGAAGGCACAGTGAAACTAGGTTAATTTCTGAACTTCAGTGCACAATATAAATGCAAAAAGTATGTAAAAACAACATCCATGGACTCCTTTTCCCCCCCATAACTATTGAAGGCAACGCTTTCACAAGTATCATAGCAATCCAAGCTTTTGCTTGGGATTCTCGTTTCTTTCCCTCGCCACATTTTTGTGGCTCCACATAGTCATCAGACTACATGTATTGTATGAATATGCTTAAGCTGTAAGTGAATTTATGGGTACATTTTCTTCATCCGACCAAAATGTTGTGGTTCTTATCTGCACTGGCAACGACAGTGTTGGCACAAGACTGGGGTATGAGCTGAAAATAGACTAAGGCGGTCCTATAAATCATGGCGTGTGGTCCGCCTGAACTGTCAGGCTGACCCCCATGCACGTTGTGGCTGGAGTCTGCCATATTTAAATATCACGGCTACAGTGGCAGCCCATTTTCTATCAAAAAGCGCTGAAACCGACTCGTTGGTAAGCTTTTTGGCAGAAAAGAATTCCAAATGCACTGCCATGTTGTGGTTTCCCTCTCTTCATTATTTTTGTTTTTCAGCAGTAGTACCCTAAAGTGGACACATTATTATTATTATTATTATTATTATTATTATTATTAATAATATCATCATTATTAATATATCTTTTTTTTTATGAAACTTTGTTGGGTTTCAATGACAATGTAATGTAAAGGATTATGCCATGTTACATCGCACAAGTTCTATAAACAGACATATAGATATACACTTAGAATACAGTCATAAATGTACACATACGGGTCATACCTGTGTAGCGAGATTTGTTCAGAAGGCAGCTGGCTCCTGGTGGGGTTTACTTCTGATCTTGACCTTTCCTGACTTGGAAGGAACTTGCAATAAAGGATCCTAACTTACACAGTGGACTGTGCATCATTCATTTACCACAAAAACCTCATGGGAGAATCTACATTTCATAGGACCGCACCAGAAAAAGAAAAAAACACAGTTATTCCTGAAAACAGTCTGCCGTATATCTCTGGACTCCATAAACTAGTAACTAAACACCTGCTCTCGTGCCCATTTCCTCCTGCCAGTACATCTGAAGTGCCGGGTAAATAGTCTGTAGCAGTCTGTGGTGCACCCATTCATAAACAAGGGTATCCTCTGCTCTCACCCCAATGATGTAAGGGCACAAGGATTATGTCACTGGGATACCAACTCCAGGGTTGGCTGCCACATACGGTTCCCTTAAGTCTAATAACATGACTGACCAGGCTCGCAAGTCCTCCAGTTTATCATCTCTACGAACATGCTTCATTCACACTTTTTCTGCAACTGCCCATTCATACACATCTCATAGCTGCGCTGTATATGTGGGCGTCGTCGTGCTAAGCTACTTAATTGCTATGCGTCATTTCACCAACCCAGGCCAAGGAGAATACATTTTCTGCCAAGTTTTCTTTGTGGGAGAGTGGATCAAGCCCAACAACACCTGACTGATCTCAAACGGTAAAGTGGATACAGGGCACCACTGTTGCTTAGTGGTCGTTTAATGTATTGCAGCTTTATTTGTACTCGTGTTGATCAGTTTTTGATTGGGCGCTTCACTACACCATGCATGGAAGCAATTTATTTTGACAGTTATGAGGCCTTTCCAAATATTGTTCTTTGGTTGCCTTCTTATGAATCGGAGGAGGAAAGCAAATATTGCCATATTTTGCTTGTGATCTCTTCAACTTTATGTCCACCCTAATATATGCAGCTTCTTCCCATTAACTACCCCGACATATATCCATGCACGATTTATGCACAAAACCCTTTAATGGTAGTTATTGGCATTCATTCAGCCAGTTCCTCAAGAAGGGACTCAGTGACTGTAAAATATGCTACTCCTTGCTTGCTTGTTGGATGAACTACTTGCCTCATGAACCATTCCCAAGCCAGTTTCAGCCAGTGGGCACAGCAGCCTTCACGCCCAGGCAACCAACCAGGGAACCTCACTAGCCTGGAATCCTAAAGGTACATGAATGAGCTTTGCTAGCTGGAGCTCCTTCAGGCCCTGATTGCTACCATCTCAAAACCTTTAGCTAGATGTCGTATGTGCTGCAGTCCTATCACTGATCTAGGAGGCCAAAACTAACACTGAATTTGGAACTACATTCGAAAGATCAGAGACTTTGTGGAAATGGAACAAAAAAGACATTGCCCTGTTTTAGTTTTTGGGCTGTTGGAATAATTAAAACAACTTTAGGGCATACTTTGGTCATCATTTTCAACAAATATGAATATTTGTGAATGATGACAACTAGGAAGTCGTACATTTGTTTGCTCCAGAGATGCTTGCCTAGCACTAGGAGACTGTAAAGTAAATAATTGCTTTGATAACCTGTGGTTTTAGACTTCACAGTCCAGTTAGGTCTTGAATGCTGCACTTACTTTTGGAGTGGTTGACGGTCTGCCTGAATGCCTAGAAGCCTGTCTACCTTGTGAGAGTGGGAAGGAGTTTGTCTGACCTGACTGAGGGGAGACTGTTTAGGAGAAGTCTAGCGCGTCCCCACAACTACAAGACATCCAAAAGAAGTAGATTACTGAGTGTGTGCTAGGAACAACCCGTGATGTAGATCGCTCTGGGTCTCTTGAACCAGGTTAATCGATGGAACCGCTGTGTGCAAGCTCCTGTTTAGCCACAGCGGGCTGCATATGCCACAGGATGAAATCTGCCAAAATGATGGCTGAGTTGAGGACCCAGACAGGCTTTGTTCCTCAAACAGAACTGCTACAACCCGGGCCACATCTGTGCTCCTTGCACTTGCAAAACTGCACCAAAGTCCCAGGGACCAGAAGGCCTCTTTTTATAGTCACTTGATTAGTTGCTCTCTAGGAAGTTATCTTTAGACAGTACATTGCAGGACAAAGAAAGGCAGCATGATTTTGTTTTTTAGATGGATCATGTGGCCAGATCATGTTGTGCTTATGCTTTTAGGTACTGCTTCTTTGCTGTGAGCATTTAGATCCTACTAAAGAAAATATATGCATCTTCCTCAAGATTAATCAAATGCCCAAAATTGAAATTAGTTGTGATATGGTGGTGTTGGGAACTTGTTATGTAGAGGTTAAACTGTACATTCCAGTAAGAAAGACACTGATCCAATAGGGCAATCTGTGGTCAGTTTGTCGCATTATCAATAAAATGATGGTAAATGATTGGGAATTCAATTTATTTAATTGCAGTGATCCACTGTAGCTGTGGTGTCAAGCTAGAAACCAGCACAGAGACAGCAGACTTTCCACCCTCCCAAGACCTCTGAAACAACCTCAGCACCTTCTTCCACTGCAAGATTAAGGAGATCTACGTCCGCTTCAGCCTTGATACCCAAGACCCTGGCACCGCACCTGCAACCACACACCCACAACACCAGACCCCAACAGACAATGCTCAGCTATACTCCCCTCACTGCTGAGGACACCCTCAAGTTCATGAAGAATATTCACTCCGGAGCACCCTCGGAACCCTGCCCTCACAATAACTTCAACACCGTACTCTGCCGCACCATCAACTGCTCCATCAACTCCGCAATCTTACTTCCTCTCCCCCTAACCTCCTTCCCTGCCCCTACTGTTAACTATACCATCTAGCCTTAAGCATGGGCTCCCACTGATCTCCTCCTTTTCCCCTATTCCTCTAACCTTCACTCTCCTTATCCACCAACTTTATATTCGCTCTTACACCACCACACACCCACCCTAACTAATCTCGTATTTGTCTGCTCTCCCTATTATTGGTTCATATTGCAATGTTTAACCAAATGTATTGATTACTGTACTTCCTTGCACTCCTGTAAAGCGCTCTGATACCCCTGGGTCTAGCCAGCGCTATATAAAACCTTTAAAATAAAATAAAAAACCTTCCCGGAAGACTGGAAACACGCAGAGATGAACCCCTTGCTGAAGAAACCCTTTGCTGACCCAACGGACCTAAAGAACTTCAGACCCATCTCCCTGCTCCCCTTCCCAGCCAAGGTAATCGAGAAGGCCATCAATGCCCAACTTTCCGAGTTCATTGAAGCGAACCACTTCCTGTACCTCTCCCAATCCAGCTTCTGAAGCAACCACAGCACAGAGACTGCCATCCTCGCCGCCACAAACGACATCCGCACCCTCCTCGTCTGAGGCGAAACTGCAGCCCTCATCCTCCTGGAGCTCTGGACTGCCTTTGACAGTCTCCCACCGCACCATATGCACAAGACTCCATGGCGCCGGCATCCGCAATAAAGCCCTAGAATTGATCTGCTCCTTCCTCACTAGCTGAACACAGTCAGACCACCTCCGTTCCACTCTGAACCCACAGAGATCTGCTGCGGAGTGCCTCAGGGCTCCTCCCTGAACCCCACTCTCTTCAACATCTATATGGGCTCAATCGCAGCTATCGTCCGGAACCATGAAGTCAACATAGTCTCCTATGCCGACGATGCCCAGATGATCCTCTACCTCACCAGCGAACTCACAGTGGCCAAGAACAACTTCCACGACGGGACAAAGGCTGTTTGCTTACCTGGATGAAGGACAGCTGCCTCAAGCTCACCTACGAGAACATTGAAGTCTTCCTCCTGGGCTCCACCCCCTCCGCCTGGAATGACTCATGGTGTCCCGCAGATCTTGGACCCCCCCACACCAGCAGACCAAGCACAAAATCTTGGAATCATCATTGACTCCGCTCTTGAACCGATAGATTAACGCAGTCTCATCATCCTGCTTCCACACGCTACGCTTCCCCGAAAGATCTTCAAATGGATCCCCACATAGTCCTGAAAGACGGTCACCCATGCACTACTCAGCAGCAGACTTGACCACGGCAACGCACTCTACGCCGTCATCACCCAGAAACTCCTCAAGAAACTTCAGAACGCCTCCGCCGGACTCATCCTCAATAAACCCAATCCGTCTGGTGTTGGCTGCTAGCGTTTTGGATATGTCGGTGCATGTTTTTCAATTTTTGGTTTATAAAACGTAGGATCTGCGGGGCACTCCCCAATATTTACAAATCTAGCTAAAAAATTGAGGGGGGAAGCAGAAATATAAGTATATATTTACTAAAATCAAAAGCTCTTGGCTAACCCCAGACCAAAAAATTACCAATTGTTCCAGACAGTCCATGGGACGTCTAATAACCTTTGAGTGTACCCTTCTGCGTTTCTGTCCATTCTATTTTGGCAGAAAATCACTCTCTTTTACAGACTTACCAATAAAATTGGAGAGCTAGCTGAATTGATGCACAAGACTCTGGACTGAATAAGTACGTCTCCCAACATGGCTTTGCTTTACTTAGGCAGCTATCGATAGTATAAGTAAGCTTCCTGCCATTCATGCTCATCTACCAGTTTAACAAACCCTGTTGTGTAGCAGCACACGATGCCCTTTTTGCCCTGCTTTAGTCCTACAATCGCATGCCTGACTTATATAATCTCCGAGTCATTTTATGACTCTTCAGCCTATATCATGGTTTCTTATAATGGGAGTTTGAGAGCCTTGTCATGAGGATTCGGGGTGCAAATTAAAGCCATGATATAGCTTGAAGATCCGTAATATGAAGTGGAGATGATATAATTATTTGGAAATGGCAGTTATTTTGCGCTGAAATAGCATCTTAACCGCATGCGCGCTAGCGGTTTTCCCGCTGCGCGCTGCGATTCGCAAAAACCCTCGTTATGTGACAAGGTCAGCTCGTCACCAGCGCAGGTAACGCCCATGACGAGCTGACCTTGTCACGAGCGCAGAAGGGGTTAATACGTGACTACTATGACCGCAATTCTTCGAGGATAAAAGACACATCTACACAATCTATCATGCTTTAATTATGGGGCCTACTTTGAAGTGTCTTATTTGTTTCTTCTATTTCCTCACTTGGGCCCTGAAGAAGCGGTTGGTGGGCCGCGAAACATGTGTTGGCTGTGACTGTATCAGAGTATCAAGAACTATTAATGCGACCTGCACTTTGTTTGAAATGTGCCTAAAAAGTTAGCTTTGCAAAGACATTTTGGATGAAATTACTTGCATAACAAGTAAAGTTTTTTTTTTAAAGAGGATAGTAAAAGAATAAGCAAAAAGAGTGAAGGTGTATGGGTTAGGTAATATGTAGCTAGTTAATAATGGTTACCCGCTGATGTGTATGTATGTTTCTTTGCAATATATATGTTTATTGGGATACTGATATAGAGGGTAGTAGCCTATCATAGGGCCGTTCACAACTGTATGCCTTAATATGATCAAACTGCTGTTATGACAAGTGAGTTTCCCATGACCATTTCTTACATATTCTTTGTGGATATTACAAACCCCTTCAGTCTAGGGATTGGCAAAGACCCATCCCTGATCCTGATGTTTTTCGTGCCTTGATCCTCCTTGCACATAAAGGAGGAAGTTTCCCCCTCAGTGGTGCAGCAGAAAGCTGATGTGCAATGAACAGTAGTAACGGGAAAACATCCTTTACAACGAAACTTTTACAACGCAGGTTTTACAACGAAAACCATTACAACTCATTGCACTGGGGGGCGCTCTAGGATAGGGAATAGATTTAATTTACTATCCAACACCTTCCCTACTATCCACGGGGACTGGAGTTGGAATAGTAAATTAAACTATTCACTATCCAGTACCCCAAAGCGCTATGCGTTGTTACAGCATGCGTTGTAAAAACTGCGTTGTAACAGCATGCGTTGTAATGTCATACATCCGCAGTAACGGGTTGGCTGCAAGTGTATTGCCTTGAGTTCTACTGAATTGCTACACTTCCAGACAACTTTACACAGCCAATGTCACCCCCAGGCTTCAATACACCAAGGCTGTCTACAAATCGAATTCTAGCACAGAGTAAATGCATGTGCCATGTAAACCTGATTACTGTACGACAAGAATAAAATGCCTATCACATCTAATGTAAGTTCTTTAAATTTGCAAACTTTTTTTGCGACTTGCTTTTCTTATGCCTTCCCTATATTTGTTGCACATGGCTTAGGGTTGGCATCTGAACCCTGATGAAAGTTTTTAATGTACTTGTATGTTTTTTGCCTACTGTAGCTTAATTTACACCCCCACCCTCGAGCCATTGTAACTTGTAATTGCTGCACAACTATTACATGATAACATATAAGGGGGCCACTAGAATTATGCAGCACCAAAGGACCATTTGCACCTCCGGGTGACTGAATTATGCAGCAGAAGGCTGCAAATTATGCAGCGTAATGCAACACTTTTTTGATAGTATTACTTCATTATTTTTGGTCAAAGATTTCACCTTATTAGTACCAGTTTAACAACCAAATACAGCAATAGGCAACTGAACGGGGACAAGTCAACTTTTACGAAGGGCCTTCCTCTGCACAGGAACATGTCACCATGTTTTTAGTAACTTGTCATCTGTTTGCGCTAGAAACATCATTTTTGTTCAAACCTGCCGACTATGCAGCAAATATAGGATCATGCAGCCAGTCCATAATTATTTGGAAAACGCTGCAGAATCGCCTAAGTCCAGTGGCCCTGAATAGAGGGATGGGCAGTGCTTAAAGCATGGCCTACTCCCACTCGGCTTTGGTTACCTGATGTGATCCAAAACAATGGCTGGCAGTACTGTTTGCTCATCACCCAAACCAGCATATCCTGTCCTCCTGGCATTTATCGTTCATTGTGTGCCAAACAGTATCCGTGTACCTCTTGACCACCTGTGCCAGCTGCACACCCGTCTGCAGTTGTTTTGCATGTATGATTTGACCGTCTTCCTTATTGCTGTACATATGTGTCTAGTAATCCTACAAGGTGATGACGCTGCCCGGCTTAGGAGTGATTGCTTTCGAGACCTAATCGGAGATTCATGTGGCCTAGTTTTTTTGCAGTGGCTGAATGAGATTCGAAACTGCATGGAGATCTGCATTGTCTACTACTAACTCTCCTTTCACCGCCCACAACCCCCCCCCCCCACTCTCACATGACACAGTAAGAGAAAGATAACACAGAAAACAAATGAAATTAATACTGCCATTTCCTCCAAGAGACCTGGTCCTGAACAGCAGAACATTAACCTAGATTTAAAAGGCCCCCTACTAAAAGTACTTTAAGGACGTTTACCTGTAAAGTCCTGCTACATTTTATGGTACAATACTCGGTAAAGCTATAATAAACAATCTCAGTTCTTCGGTCGGGTGGCGAGCTTCTGATCCTCTTATTTAAGCAAAAAACGTTCAGATTTCATGTCTGGCCCTGATTGGATCAACGTGACGTTGGCATTGAGGCATCTGTAGTTTGAAAGAAGTGTATGCTACACGGGTCTTATGTAATTACAAGAGGATCGCAACCCTCGCAAAGTGTTTGCTTATGTGACTGTTAAATAACTATCCGTTTTCTACCTTTAAGCTGCTCAATTTTAACAAAAATACCCTTTTCTCACTAATTTTATTTTCTTTCTTTTGTGTAAGGTACAATGGTTCTCTACCAAATGGAGACAGAGGTCGCCGAAAAAGCAGATTTACTCTATATAAACGACTGAAGGCGAACGGCGTGAAACCTAGTACAGTGCATCTAATATCAACACCTCAGGCATCCAAAGTATGTCATGTTGTTCCTCTTCTTTTTTTTAAATTGATTGTGTTTATAAACAAAGCAAAAAAGAAAATGGCACGAACTGGAAGGGAATATTCCAGTGGTTGTGATGTTAATGAAGTATCTTTCATTGGAATACTTTTCCACAGGTTGTTAGCTGGAACTGAAGGTTTATAAAGGTCTTCGGGGCTCAAATACTGCCAAGTACCTTCTTTGTTGCGTTTGAGTTTATTTAAACATTTTATTTAGCCTTTTTATTAAACAGTACGGGGGTAAATTAAATGAAACTCCAGATAGTAAGCAGAGGGATGAGGCAGTGAGTACTTGGGCAAAGGAAGAGCAGCATGTAGGAAACTAACTGGGAGTTAATTAAATGCACGGTTGTGTGTTGGCGCTTGATCGCGAACCGATTGTCGCTGCGAAACTCTATGTGATCGTTTCTGCTTTCAAGGAGTCAAGGGAGACGGGAGACAAGTGATGTGCACGCGCAACCTTGCGAACTGGGATCAGGTCGCGCGTGCACTTCCTATCTCCCATGGCTCCTTGGAAGCGCACACACACACACACACACACACACACACGCACACACACACGCACACACACACACATACAGACCCCCCCGCCGCCGCGCATACACACACACACACACGCACACACACATAGAGAACCCCCCCGCTGCCGCGCATACACACACACACACACACACACACACACACACACACACACACACACACACACATAGAGAACCCCCCCTGCCGCCGCCGCCCTGCAACTAAGCACCACTCACCGGCACTCTGGACTTTTGCAGCGTCCGCGGGGCTCTCCCTCTGGCATGGGAGCCCCGCGTTACCAGCCGAGTCATTCTGTACCTCTCGCCCCTGGCTACGAGCGTGGAGCAGGTCGCCGGTCCCGGGGGGCCTGCTCACTCTTCACCGGTGCCTGCTGTGTGTCTTAGCCCAGCTGGGGTCCCACTATTCCATGCTAATGGTGGCAGGTCATAGGATTCTTTAGAGGAAGTCATGAAAGCTGAAATCCACTGAGAGAAATTTAATCCAGAAGTAGCCATTCACAGGCCTAAAGTTGTTTGGGCCCAAACTGGATTAAATGTTGCAAAAGGCGGCAGAGGCGAAAAAAAAATCCCCAACCCCTTCATGTTAGCCTCAGAAAGAAATATTTTCTTTTTAAATGACTACCCGAAAATATTCTGGAAAGTTGTTCCTTTTGTGGCTGGACCCAGGGGCCACGTTTAAAAATAAAATCCGACCTAACATCTCTAATGTCCAAGACCAACCCCAGAAACGACTATCTGGAAGTTGGGTCAAGGTTAAAGCTCTTTGTTCATCAATGGCAAACTTGGATCACGGTTCTCATGGTACTTAACATAATAATGAACGGGTATTCGATTTCTTTTTCACAAACTCCACATCATCATTGGTAGATGTTCCCCATTACCACAGAAAGATCATAAAATGCTCATGGTGGGTCAAGTAGAAAAAAGAGCAGTTATCCCAGCATCACTAACAACTATTCTTATTTCCCAAGCCAAAGGAAGACTGAGACTGGTTTTGAATCGAAAACTGCTAAACAAATCTGTTTGGTGAAAAAGTCAGGATGATTTCTCTTCAAATGATCATCCCTCTAATTGCACAGAACGGTTATCTAATGACGTTGGACCTTCAGGATACCTGTTGTTGAAACCTGAGTCGGGTCGGGGACAATCGATATTTGCCCGGCGGTATTGCCTCTGTGACCCTCTAGTTATTTAATCAATGAAGAGGCAGGCGCTGGAGACTGGAAAGCAGGAAACAAGGTTTTTTTATTCTCTCCGGAGGAGAACACAGCAAAACGGACAGAAGGTATCGTTCTGAGGTGCTCTAACTTACGTTTTGGGGCCTGGCCCCTTATATACAGTGTTTGTGGTTTTTATTACAGTTTACATACATATGATAAAGCTTTGATGTACGAAAAGACATTCCCGGAATCCCCCTTCGGGCCCGTTCCCACACATATCTACAGTAGAAATCCCCACCCTGGTCACAGCAGGTGATGACTATCGCGCAGCTGGATATTCCGCCAATTCATGGAATGCGGGGTTCGATCGGATCTCATGGGGTGGGGGCTTTGATCAACTCGGGGGTCCTTTGAGGAGGGAAGCTTTCTATTGTACGGGGAGGGGCAAGGGATAGTATCGGCAGAGCTGGGTGTCGGCCTGGGAACGGGGAAGACAAACGGGCACACGGGGAAAAGGGGGTTTGCATCTAAGGGCCGGGGATCATGAAAGGGAAGAAGGGAGGTGTCGCGCTGGGAACAGGATGAGGGCCTGGGGCAGAGCAGCGCCGAAGAGGGGTTTATGATTCAAGGCAGGTGCAAGCAGGGGGGGGTGGTCAGCGTGCAGGCTTAGTGAAGGCGAAGGGCTATGTCAGGGGCCAGCGGCATGCAAAAGGGTTCGTTCTGATCGGGGCATCTTAAAATGGCGGGTGCGCACGACAAAAGTGTGGCATCAGGGGAAGAGGCAAGATGGCGCAGATAATGTTCACCAAAACGTACTAATTTTCAACAGTCCTCCCTTTAACATATTCAAGACATCTTGCTGGTTCATTTTCTACTTGGTTCTATTGCGGTGGGCATGAGAAAGAAAACGGTAGGAACCCTAGATGAAAGAGTTGTAAACAATACATTTTGAGATTTCTAGTTTTTAGGAGGTGGACCTATTGGATAAACTTTGATAAACTTGTTCAGCAGGAAAGTCATAGGAATGTAATACAAAAAACGGTTCTGTAGCGAGAGCAGCAAGTACATTTCATAACGTGAACTGGCAGGTTATTACATATCTCAGATTCGGATTGGAGCAGGATCAATACAATGGCGGCTGGGAGAGAAATGAGGCATAGCAGAAACGGTGATTGAGGATGTCAAATGTTCGAAGTTAACGAGTTCTCATTATTCTTTGTGGTCTTCCGTTGGCGCTGTGGAGCACCGGCGATGGAGCTACGGGTCCAGCTCTATTCTAAGTTCTGCGTTGCAGGGCACGACCCTTTCCTCGCGTTTCTGGTCGGAAAGGTCCCTTTCGCCCTGTGTCCTTTGAGGTGATTGTCAGAAAGTTCAGATGGAAGAAGAGCGTACAAAACAGTCCATAGGGTAGGTCGGAGGAAAAGGGGGATGGAGCAAGGCCAAATTAGGAACAGACTAGGGGAACGAGAGACTTCAGA
Organism: Lissotriton helveticus; assembly: GCF_964261635.1. NCBI lineage: Eukaryota > Metazoa > Chordata > Amphibia > Caudata > Salamandridae > Lissotriton > Lissotriton helveticus. The sequence continues at coordinate 513,874,200 of NC_136070.1, forward strand.
TAGGCGGGCGTGTGACCGAATTCAGAGAGCGGGGACTTGTCGGCAAACACTGGACATCGAGCAGGGGCATCAGGTCGGCCCTTTCTTCTCATGTTGTCGAAAACAGTGCCTCGTCCTGCAGCTCTTTTCTGTCGTGGTCTCGCCTTGGCTAATGTCGCAGGTGTTCCTTAGTCTGCAGTCAGGCCTCGTGCTCCCACATCCGGTCCTTCTCTCCTCCAACAGCAGTACCCTTAAACAAGTTTGAAAAGACAGTCTTTAGAGAATTTGCAGATGAAGATAATCAAAAAGTCTATTTCTCTCCCAGCTCCAGGCAAAGAATGAAAATGCCCGTTATATTAGTGTTCACAACTGGCATATAAATGACCGGTGACGGGCCTGTTGGATCTACTATGACTTTCCTTCACAATTATTTATTACAGTCACGACAGTTCATCTGATGGTGACCCACCTTCGTGAGACGAACCTGGCAAAGATATGCCGTTCTCTAGAGTTTTACATTTACAAAGGGTACTGTGAGTTGTCAACATGGTACTACACAGGCATTTTGCTGAGAGACGAACATGGCTAAACATTTCTTTTCTATCTGCATCCTGCTTTTCAACTACTACGGGGTTCATTTCGATGATTCACCTTGGACTAGTCAGTTAACCTTGTAGAACATCATTCTGGATCCTACGTAACTTCCTACGGCCTGAGTACTTAATCAGAAAAGACAGGGGTTTTGTGGGAGACGATTAGGGACATAGAAACTTGTGGTAAGGGCGTAAATCGACCCATCTCTCACAACCGGAAATGAGGGGTAGTTTCATAACTCCCGTTTTTGGGCGGCTGATACAGGGGATGTAACAGGGGTGATCATTTTTCCTGTTTGGGTATTGCGACAAGTCGGGGTGGGGAGGGTCGCGTATTCTGAGGTCCTTTCTTATACCATAGGAGCCGTTGACATGTAGTTCCCTTATTACGGGCCAGATTAGGGAACCTCTGTCGTCTTACCTGTCCTTTCCCTTACGGCCCAACCTCGGTTCATTGACTTCTAGCGGAAAAGGAGAGGTAATGACACGGTCTCAGGGTGATTGTATTTAAGACAAGTTTTTTGTGCAAATACTGACGGTATTTGAAGCCAATTAGGTGGTGTGCTAGGGGTGGCAGTCTGCCAATTTCGGGGCTAATCACTCGGAAGAGTGGGAGTGCAAAAATAGAGGGAGAGAGAGAGAGAGAGAGAGAGAGAGAGAGTGCAACGGCAGGCTAAATAGTACACATGCAACAGAGAGGGTGGCAGTGTATTCAAGAAAGGCTATTTAGTGCATTACGCAGTAAAGGGCATTCACGGGTCTGCGTTAGAATCTTGTAATCATGCAGTTTGAGCATTAGACAGGGTAGAGGGGACGTGCCTTGAGAAAAAGGAAAGAAGAAAGGAGGTACCATTTTGTCGCACTTTCTCGCATTCTTGGTCCTTCGACCAGTTGGGTCAACGCCTCAGTCACACACACACATTCTCTCATAGTTTCGCATCATATGTGACATGGGTTCATTCGTCCGGTCTGGTTTAAGGGTGATCACTTTTTATCAGGTTGTGCTAATTTTTCGGGTTTGTTCGATACGTGAGTAGTTTGCAGGCGTGCTTAGGCACCACCTTGCGGCGCTAGTCTGCTTCGTGTATTAGACATGGCAAGGCTTCGGATCTTCGCCACACCTCGGCTGTAATCTCTGATGTAACCTGCAGAGGGAAGAAAAAGGGGTGGGGGAGACAGCATTCGCGCATATTCAGATACATGGATTCATAAGTCCTTTACTTACCTCTTACTCGTCTTTCCTCCTCGGGGCAGGGCCCCGGGGGTATGGTTTCTGGGGTCGGGAGGGGAGGGGGGGCAGTGTGCCCTTATAGGTCGTGTGCGGGGAAAACGTAAAAAGGAAACCAGAGGTGCCTAGTACGAGGTATCTAGTCAAAAGGATGTATCTCACTATCGGGATCCTTAAACCTCTTTCAACGCTGTGGCGTTCTAAGGTTCTTCGGTTCTTGGGTCAGCTCCGTTCCCTGATACCTTGGAACGTTGTACTTTATAACATTTACACCATTTCATTTTACCCTCCTTTTACATTCCCTCCTTTACACCGTTCGTTTTACCCATCCTTGGAAGTCAAGGCCTTCCTCTACGCGAGAGTACATGGGTCAGTCGCGTACTTTGAAGGCGGAGTGTCGTGTTGTCGATCCGATCCGTCCTCCAGGCCTGGGCAACCATCTTCTTTTAACCTTAAAGAGAGAGCAGAGTAGGGTGCACAGAAAAGAACTTTCCCACCGATCCCACATTTTTAAAATAAAGCATGCAATACCCGTCCATAGTTTCAAAAAACTTTATTTTGCAAAATCATTTCAGCACGTGGATTATGAGGGTGCGGTCGTATTTGGCCGGTCGTGGCAATGGCTAAAGTGCGTACAGTGGGGGGTGTCGTTTGCAGCAATAAAAACATCGGAAAGTTTTATTCATTCATTTGTAAGAAACTAAAACGTCTATTAATTGGCTGGGGGTTCGGGGGGGGGGTATTTATTTTCATAATTTAGAAGCATAATCATAATAGTTGCAATCAGATTTCCTATATGTATACCGTATGTGTGCGTCGTAGATGAGGTTATACATCAGCTATAAAAAAATATAATACATTGTACATTTGTAATCAACATTTGTAACGGGATCCTTTCATACTGTTCGTCGAGTGAGCTCTCCTTGTCTTTTCTAGCCAAGTGTACAAAGGATCATATAAAGTCTCAGGACATCAAGTTTATATTAGTGCGAAGGAACACCACGAGGTGTTCGTAAGTTCCGATTGATACCAGCGCCATCTTGGTCGGGGCCGGTTCAGTCCGGAAGCAGCATTAGGGGGAAATGTTTCCCATTACTGGCAGTTGGACCAGAGTCCTTTTCGGCAGTTCTAGAATTCATGCTAACAGAGGGAGTGGCAATGTCACGTTTATTTCGTTGGCGATCAAGGCAGCCGTCCCTTACCGGAAACCTGCAGAGGCCGAAGGTTCCGCCGGGGACCTTTGTAGGATCTTCAAGGCTGCGGAGATGCTGTCGGAGATGGGGGCTCGTGCCCCAGCGGGCAAATGTTTGAGTTATATTGCTGGTCAAAGTTACCCTAGTGGCCGGGGCCCGCCTTCCAGCGGACCCAGACGCCATTTTGAGGCCCTACAGGGGCCACTCTCGTCGAGTTTGCAAGAGTGGGAGAGATCCTTCGGAGTGAAAGGAAGAGGTCCCTGTTGTGTGAAAGCGGGACGTTCAGCTGGGGTGCAGCTGTGATGCCCCCACCTGGGGGGCGAGGGAGACTCGTTCGCGCCGTCTCCTTCTCCCGGTGCACTCCATGCTGTTCTTTTTCATCGCCCCGCATGAAGGTCTCTCCACATCCGGTGTTCCCCAAGTCTTGTGCTCAGTGCTGTGGGAGTATGGCCACCTGTGGCGCGCATTCGGCGCGGCACGAGTATCAGTGCAGTCATTGCAGGTTCGGTGTTCCGAAAATATGGCCACCATTGCACGTTCGGTGCTGCGCAAGTACTGGGGTGCCACCATGGTGTGTTCGGTGCTGTGGAAGTATTGGCACCATCGCCTGACTGGGGGTGTTCGGCGTCAGGCCGGGGGCTGGGAGACCTCCTATCGGTGGAGGTGGGAGAGGCTCGTCCGCGTCGCCTCTCCCTCCCAGCCCAACTTGGACAAATTGTTGTGGAGGTACGTGCAGGACATCCCGCCGTCCAGAGCTGCTGCGGCTGTTACGGAAGGTAAAAGAAAGAGGTGCCTCATTCTTCTCTGGACATGTGGCGGGACTACTTAAGTCTATCCAGGCCCGTTGCGGCTGGCCGAGGAGACATGTGGCGGGACTACCTACAACTGCCCAGGCTGCTGGCTCCTGCCTCTCCTCCGGCTCCCCCATACGTTAAGATTTCCTGACCAAGAGTTGGCGGCCGGGCCCGCCTTATATGGGTTGCCGTTGGTTGGGCGTAGCCGTAACCCTGCCCTACCTTGGAAGGTTCCAGAATGGGGGGGGGGGGCGAATGTTCTGTTTGACTTTCATTTTCTACAGTTTACCGTTATTATTCCTTGTTTGTTGTGCTAAATTAAAAGTTCAAGTTCATCAATGGTCTACGGATTTTGTTTTACCATTTCTTTCTTTCCAGGTTGCTTTTATGCTAAGTTTCTGCTAATAGAGGTAGAGTAACACGGAAACACGTGTAGAGGGATGACGCAGATTCGTACATTACATACACACAAACTCAGACGGGGGACAGTACAAGTACGACATACAAAGACCCAAGACGAATATAAAACAGTTATTGGTCATGATTATCTCTTTCCGTCTGTGAATTTTAAAGCGAGGCTGGGTTCCCGTCTTGACGTTGCCCGACCTAGGAGAACTTGAGCATGCCGCTGAAATTGTCCTGGCAAAATCTGTGCCATCGGGCATAATCAAACGTGGTGGTTCTATCTGGTCTGTCTATGTAAGTCGGGTTCTTCTTTGTCTCGCGCTTTTTCTCGTACTGCCGGTCTGTCGTTCCTGTCGGCCCTTTGCCTTTACTCACGCTCAGTAGAGTCGGGCATTGGGCTTTCCAGTGTCCGACATATCTACAAAAAGCGCATTGGTCTGGCCCTAAGTCTGGTCGTCTTTTGCATAGTGTCGGGGGGATAAGTTGTGGGTAGCGGTGTCCTGGGGTTGTCCTGTCGGTATATTTCTCTACTTGGTTTGTCCTCGTCTTTTCTCTGTCGTTGCATAGCCTCTCTGCGCCACATACCGAGACTGTCGAGCATAATAGGCGTTGTCTTATTATTTCGAAGGGCTATTTCTAACGTTTCTATTTTATCAAGGTCAAAGGATCCTGCCAGTGGCCACTGTTTGTCTTGACTTTCTTTGGTATACCTGTGCCACAATTTATTATAGGCTATGGTAACTAATCCATAGTTTATGAACATGTCCTTATTAGGGGTGCCTTCTAGTGGAGCTATATGGTCCACCTCTAATACACGGTCCGGGCTGAACCAATTATCAATCAATGGGGAGAAGACAGACATGACGGCTCGTAACGAGGGACTAATAAGTCAGCAGTGCCTATCTTATCACTAGGTGCAAAGACTAGACAGAATATTCCTATTCTACGTTGTTTGCAGGCAGTGAATACCTCATGAACAAAAATAAAAAAGAGTAACCAAGAACGCGGAACAATCAAGCAATTAATAAATAAATAAATAGGATAGAAAAAGGACAATGGGGAGAGTAAGTAGGGCGCAAAAGTCTGCGTCCTCTACCCTTTCACTATCCGCAAAGAGGAATCTGTTGTTTCCGGTTTGCAGACAGAGAATCTCCAGAAGACAATCTGTGAACAGTAGTTCGGGGTTAAAGAACCCAGTTAATCAGTGAGGGAGTGGGGAGTCTCCCAAAAACCGTTGAGAAATAATAGAGTCAGTGGGGGAGAAAGATAGGCGCGACGGTTACGTTACCTATCCTTCACCGTTTGCAAAAGAGAAGGAGCCTACTGTTTCTCCGTGTGCAGACAGTGAATCTCCAATTAGGTCAAACAAAGAGTAATACTAGTATTTTATAAATAATCAAGCAATCAAACAATCAAGCAATCATTTCGCACCTTGTCGTGATTACACGACCTTACCCGGACCATGTGGACAGTTTCTTGTCTTCCGAATCCAGCGCCCGATCGTCCTCTTTTTCTCGTAATTCTCACGGCACTCCTAATGGTCCCCAGTCAGGACCGTAGATCACTCGAGAGAGGTCTGTTCGGAACTAGTGAAGTTCGGATGATCGGCTGCCAGACGAGGGTCTATTGGGCAAGAGCTCTCCCGATCGTTGCAGTCGTTCACTCTGTCGTCGGGACCTCTCCCACTGGATCCACGAGTCGCTGATGGGCCCCACGCTTGGGACGCCAATTGTTGAAACCTGAGTCGGGTCGGGGACAATCGATATTTGCCCGGCGGTATTGCCTCTGTGACCCTCTAGTTATTTAATCAATGAAGAGGCAGGCGCTGGAGACTGGAAAGCAGGAAACAAGGTTTTTTTATTCTCTCCGGAGGAGAACACAGCAAAACGGACAGAAGGTATCGTTCTGAGGTGCTCTAACTTACGTTTTGGGGCCTGGCCCCTTATATACAGTGTTTGTGGTTTTTATTACAGTTTACATACATATGATAAAGCTTTGATGTACGAAAAGACATTCCCGGAATCCCCCTTCGGGCCCGTTCCCACACATATCTACAGTAGAAATCCCCACCCTGGTCACAGCAGGTGATGACTATCGCGCAGCTGGATATTCCGCCAATTCATGGAATGCGGGGTTCGATCGGATCTCATGGGGTGGGGGCTTTGATCAACTCGGGGGTCCTTTGAGGAGGGAAGCTTTCTATTGTACGGGGAGGGGCAAGGGATAGTATCGGCAGAGCTGGGTGTCGGCCTGGGAACGGGGAAGACAAACGGGCACACGGGGAAAAGGGGGTTTGCATCTAAGGGCCGGGGATCATGAAAGGGAAGAAGGGAGGTGTCGCGCTGGGAACAGGATGAGGGCCTGGGGCAGAGCAGCGCTGAAGAGGGGTTTATGATTCAAGGCAGGTGCAAGCAGGGGGGGTGGTCAGCGTGCAGGCTTAGTGAAGGCGAATGGCTATGTCAGGGGCCAGCGGCATGCAAAAGGGTTCGTTCTGATCGGGGCATCTTAAAATGGCGGGTGCGCACGACAAAAGTGTGGCATCAGGGGAAGAGGCAAGATGGCGCAGATAATGTTCACCAAAACGTACTAATTTTCAACACTGTCAGGGTCCTAAGGAGTATTCCTGCTAATCATCCTATCCTGGCCAGTGTTTCTATAGGCAATACAGTAAGGAAAGGACAAAATCCCATGCGGTCCAACAATTGGCGGTTGAGCTGGCAGCTCTGGAAATCCAAGATTTCTGCCAGCTCAACTTCTCCTGTAGAGCTCTAGTTTATTCCCTCCTACAAACACGAAAAGAATGTGAAGCATGTGTAGCATACCGAATGCGCACTTCACCTTACTAAATCGTGGAAGAAACTGTGTGTTCTGAGTTTCAGCAGAGTGCCACGTTCCTTTCCTACTTCTACCGGAATTCACAGAAATATGCTGAACTTGTACAGGTGTAATTTTCTGACACCGGGATACTCGGCAGCGGCTGCACGTTGCTTACTTTTATTCCGAGCAGCAATGTGCAGGCGGGGAAGGGGCTTATCAGATTCCAGCTTCGCCCTTAACATAAGACAGCGTTAAGGGGCCATTCGGCAGCTTTTTGTTGGAGTGTCCTGAATGGGGGCTATTGGGAGTGTCACACCTAGATGCTATGGAGGGGAAACACAGGCTCACATCTTATCACTTTATAGGTACTTAAGATAGAAATGCTTTTGATTGTGTTCAGTTCCTGTATGTAAGAGATATGCAAACACTGTAAGAATGTCAGATGTGTTGGTCGCCCTAGTAATTACACAAATAATTTAAACATCTCTATTTTGGTTGATTTCTTTTATAGCGCTTTAGCACTACTCATCCCAATGCAGGGAGTAGGAGCCCTTTACATCACAAGTATAGAGTATACACTGACAATAAATCATGTGTGTACATCAATATAAAGGATGTGTTCCATTAGACAGGGAGGGTTACAAGGCGTAGGAGCCACATGTCCTTCATACCTCACTGTGCTATATTAGAAGGATTACAATTTATGAACTGCAAGTAACAAAAGATCTCTGTCTTATAAGCAGTAATTCACTTAACAATGTACATAAAACATAAATCTGTCATCTGCGTGTTACATAATGTGCTTTGCAAGAGACATAATAACCCTTCATGCTACTTTGATTAAAATCTAGGACTAGACAAAGCACTTGTTAAATATTGCAATTCTCTCAAATGTACTAATGATAGACCTGCTTAACATATATGAGGCCTTAAGATTTGATGCCACTTCCTGCAAGGTCATGGGTTGTGATGCCACTTCCTGTGACGCCACATGCGAGGTCATGCGCCGTGATGTCACACATGGTGATGTCACACCCATTCTGCCTTACTTAGTGAGTAACCCCACTTCTGTTTTTTAGGACTTGAGATTTGCATACAACATAGAAATCAACAGCGTTTAAAGTGCCCAAATAATGCCATGTACCTAACCAAATTGAAAGAAAAAAAACATTACTTACTGTCTGTCATTTTGAAAAACAAGTGGTATCGTTTGCGATATTACTTAATGCTTCAAATGTGGGATTAAAAATGGAATTAAAATGTATTTCTCTCCTCAACTACCTGCTAACTTTTTAATTCCGAACTTTGGCGTGGCGCCTTTTATCGCAGTGCTTCGCAAAATCCACACGTGCCATCCAGTGTATTTCTCACCCACCCCTCAGTTTTTTAGGTTTCGCACTGCGAACCGATCGCGAAGCGATCGTTGCTGCGAAACTCTATTGTAATCGTTTCTGCTTTCAAGGAGACAAGTGATGTGCATGTGCAACCGTGCGAACTGGGATCAGGTCGCGCGTGCTTCCTGTCTCCCATGGCTCCTTGGAAACACACACACACACACACACACACACACACACACACACACACACACACGCGCACACGCCCGCCCGCCCGCAGCTAAGCCCCATTCACCGGCACTCCGGACTTTTGCAGCGTCCGCGGGGCTCTCCCTCGGGCATGGGAGCCCCGCGTCACCGCTGCTCCTCTGGCCAGGCACTCCGTGGGCGCGGGCTTCACAAGACGGAAGTCCCGCCCCACGATAGGTTTCGTTTTGGTCAGTGCGCGCGCACGTCTTCTTTATTTCAGTAGAGATCCCTTTACTTCATATCGCATTAGCTGTTCATTCTGCTTCTGTACTACAGAGGGCAATGCACAGTTATATGTTGTTTATGAGATGCAAAGGGCTAGTTTAGACATTGTCTTTAGTTTTATTTCAGACTTTTTGCTTTAAAACCATGTATGTTATTTTGCAACAATGTATGTTATTTAAAAAGTGTTGTGTTTTATTTTGAAGACGAATGAGCTCACTCGCTCTCATTTCTCATTCGGTTTTATTTTAGATGAGACGCCACATGATCTTTTATACTAGGGCGTGCTAATATTACTTTTTTTTTTTTTTTTTAAATACATTTTATTGCAGATACACAAGGAGCCAATAGTGCAGTCAGTCTGTAGTAACAAGAAGGTCTCACAGTTTGGGTCACTCAATGTCAGGAAGGGATACACAGCCATTTAGCCCACATCCCTGGGGTTGGGCGGCGGGTATGAGTAGTACAATATATCCAGTAGAGAGTACCCCCCGTGGACATAAATAGGCAATCCAAGTTTCTGCTTTTTTAATTTTAGAACGTAACCTAAGCCCTCCCCCCACCCCTCTCTCCCCCCATTGGGAAAGAACACACGAGTCAAGTTCGTACAAGGTGTACACGTCCGACAAATAGACAGATGCTTCAGTCACTTCTTCTTGCTCTCCCCTCTACCCCCAAACCCTCCCGGGGCAATCAAGCATTCTAGGTCAGCCGTACCTTATGGGGCCCGGCTCCTTATGGGATCAGCATCATTAGTTGTTATCACAGGTAAAAAAAAACCTTACGATCCCGGGGTTACATCCCATCAACCCTCCTGCTAGGGTCGTTCCTACAGCCCCCCGTCTAGCCCATGGTAGTGCCTCCACTTTGACCATACTTTATGGAACTTCTTCGGGCAGCCCCTCGCCTTATATGTTACCCTTTCCGCTGCCATATATAAGTCCAGACCCCTTCTCCACTCCTCCAGGTCTGGGGGATCCGGCGCTCCCCAGTGTTTAGCTATATCACGTTTGGCGTCCACCAATGCAAGGACCAGGAAAATAATTAGTGGGCGACTCAGATCCACCTCATTCGTCATGCCAAGCAGTGCCAGCTTGGGGTCCCGGGGTATCGAGGCCTCGAGGACCCCTTCCAATTCCCTAAAAAATCTGGGTCCAGTATCTCTGTATTATTTCACAGGACCATACCGTGTGGAAAAAGTCTCCCACCCCTTGGAGGCATCGTAGGCATCGTGGCTCATCTATCTTCCCCATCTTGCATAGACGCACTCTATCAAAGTATGTTCTATGGAGAAAGTTAAATTGAATAAGTCGTAGTCTAGCTTTTATTGCCACCTCCCGGGGATGCATCAGTACAATCTCCCAATCCAGGTCCTCCATCTCCCCTACCTCTGCTTCCCAGGTGAGCCTAAGTTTGGTTAGGTCGCCCAATATATGGTTAGTTAATGTTTTGTACGTTAAGGACACTGCCTGTCCCACCATTTGTTCCTGTAGAAGCCTCCCTTCCAGTGGTGCGTATTCGGGAATGTCAGTAAGCGTGATGTTTTGGGCTACCCACGCATGTCGTAATTGTGTGTATTTAAAATGTTGTGTTTTATTGAGTCCGAACTCCGACTGAAGGGCTTGAAACAATTTCAACTCTCCTTTGGCTATGACGTCTCCTATTGTAGATATCCCTATGTCGTCCCATCTATGGAATCCGCGTAGTTTGTGTAGCTCATTCAACCATTGGCAGTGCCACAACGGTGTTTGCCGCGTGGGCTTCTTTTCCCAGCCCATGCGACGCGTGGCTCTCACCCATGCCCCGAGCGTTATAGAGGTGGCGGGGAGAAGGGGTGCCCCACTGACGGTCCCATAGAGATATCTTAAAATGTTAGTGGGCGCCAGCTTAGTTCTTTCCAACGCGTACGTTGGGTGATCTGCCGGCGCGTGGAGCCAGTCATTGATTGGGGTCAAATGCTCCGCCCAATAATAGGCCTCCAAATTTGGGAGCGAGAGTCCCCCACTGTATTGGTGCCTCTGAAGCGTGGTCAGAGCCACCCTAGCTTGTTTCCCTAGCCAAAGGAAGGACCTCAGATCCCCATGTATCCTTTTGAAGACCGCCGCTGGTATTAGGTAATATTCATTTTGCAGGGCGTATAGGAACTTCGGTAGTATAATCATTTTGTACATGGCCGCCCTATCCAGTAGTGTCAGTGGGAGCTGTCTCCAGCGGTTCATATCTGTTACTGCATTAGAGATGATCCGTTCCAAATTCCTTTGGAACGAAAGATTCGCATCCGCCGTTATGTAAATCCCAAGATATTGGAAGCCCTCAGTTGTCGTCAGTAGGTTCTCCGGTAGTCTCCCCCATTGGTCGCGTCCCCCCGGATCGTAGAGTATTGATTTGTGCCAATTGATTTTGTGGCCTGCCATCCCTCCGTATCTTTCTAGTTCTCTAAAGAGCTCCGGGACCGTGGTAGCTGGTTTGGTGATGTAAAGCAGTACATCGTCCGCATAAAGCGAGATCTTTTCCATGTTTAATGCCGCTTCCTCACTAGTAAAGCCATAGATGTCGTCGTTTTGCCGGATTCTAGCCGCGAGCACCTCTATGGCGAGCGTAAAGAGGAGGGGGGACAGGGGGCAGCCCTGTCTAGTGCCTCTCTGTATGTGGAACTCTCGAGAGAGCCTCCCGTTTACCCTCACTCTGGCCCTGGGGTCAGTGTAGAGTAACCGCACCCATTTAATGAATTTAGGCCCGAAACCAAATCTGTGGAGTGCCGCAAATAAGAATGGCCAGTGGACCGCGTCGAACGCCTTCTCTGCATCTAAGGAGAGGATCCAGTGTGGGTCGTCTCTCCCCGCCACCTCCTGGAGCCAGTTGTGGGCTCTCCTGAGATTGAACTTCGTAGCCCTGTCCGGCAAGAAGCCCGATTGGTCTAGATGCACAAGGTCCGTTATGACCGACCTCAAGCGGGTCGCCAAGATGGTTGCCAGCACTTTTACTTCCGTATTGAGTAGGGAGATCGGCCTATAGGAGGCGCAGGTCTCCCTTGGCTTTCCCTCCTTATAGATCGGAACGATCGTGGCCATTGTGAGATCTGGTGGGAGCCTACCTTCCTCACAAGCGTCGGCGAAAAGGCCCTTAAGATGACGGGTCAGTAGGTCCGTCGTGCGTTTAAAAAGTTCTGGTGGGAAACCATTCGGCCCATGGGTTTTGCCCGGCCGAAGCCTGGCAATGGCCGCCGTGATGTCGTCCGATGTTATGTCCGCCTCCAGAGCCTCCAGGGCTTCCGGGGGTACGGTCGGTAGATTGGTATTCTCCAAGTATTGGAGGGCCGTTTCAGGGGTAGCTAGGTCCCGAGCTGCATAGAAATCCTCGTAATGGGTGGCGAACGCATCCGCTATCTCCGCGTCTGTGTTTACCAACCTTCCATCGGTCGTAGCGATGCCATCAATCCACCGCACCGCTCGTTCCCTTTTGCTGAGCCATGCCAATAGTTTCCCTGACTTGTCTCCTACGTCATACAATCTATGCAGGGTGGCCAAGGATTGGGTCCTGGCCTCGTTAGTCACTAATTCCCTGTATTGTTTCTGGGCATCAAGTAACCGTCTCAGGGAGTCGGTAGACTTGTGGGTTGTATAGGCTTCCTCCCATCTCAGTACAGCTATTTCCAGGGCCGCTACCTCTGCTAATATTACTTTGATTATTTAACAAGCGGGCTGAGGCCTCTTTATATTTTTAAAGGCACATTGGCTTGAGGCAGGCGAGGAACAAGTGGCCTACATAGCGCTCGTGTCATCTGCTCACTCCGGGAAAACAGAGAACATGTCCCTCTATTGGGCAGACCCAGTCCTGTCTGCATTGGGAGCCTGTCGATAGTGGTGTCACACATGTAATCTGTTGCGTCCAATAAGAGCGCAGTCTCGGGCACTACCCCAGCACGTGGATAAGTGTGCCCGATTCATGCCTCTTTGCCAACATGGGTCCCGTCTTGGAGACCCCATGTGTACTTTGGCATGTGTTTAGCCGGTGCATTTTAAGGTATGATCAGAAAATGTATAGCTCACTAATCGGAAGCATAATATCAGCTCAGAAAACAACTAACGCTGTAAGCAGAACCATTATATGAGATCAGAAAACAACCTTTCCTACAGACAGATGCACACTGTGAGATGAGAAAACAACCTTAGTGTAACCCGGCGCATAAAGTAAGAAAACAACCACGTCTATAACTAAATGCATAATACGAGATCGGAAAATAACCCTCTCTGTAACCAGAACCGTTATATGAGATCAGTAAACAACCAGTGCTACAGCCAGAGACACAATGTGAGATTAGTAAACAACCGTCCCCACAGCCAGAAGCACAATGTGAGATTAGAAAATAACCATCTCCATTCAGAAGCAAAATTCAGAATCAGAAAATTACCTTGTCTATAACTAGATCAGAAAACAACCATCTCTATAACAAGATGCATAATGTGAGACCAGAAAACAACCATCTCTGTAACCAGGAGCATAACATGATGAGATCAGGAAACCACCATCTCTATAACAAGATGCATAATGTGGGATTAGGAAGCAACCACCTCTGTAACCAGGAGCATAACATGATGAGATCAGGAAACCACCATCTCTATAATGGGACATATCATGTGAGATCAGGCTGTCGCCATGTTTTGTACTCTAATACATTTGCGGTCCCTCACCTCGCTGCCTTGTATCCAACCCTCTAGGGCCTTCCTTGCATAGTCCAGGAAATCCACCCAATTTTGTGTGCCTAATTTGTGACTTCCCCTGAACTTTTGCCTGTACTTCTCTGGGGTCAGTCCAAACTTTTTGATCAGTGCCACTTTCATGGTGGGGTAGTGGGTCTGCTCATCCTGCTCTAGGGCCAATAGTGTATCCCGTCCAGTAGGAGGCATGTATTTGTATAAACCACCCCCCAGTGTTTTTCCTGGATCCCATGGGCTCTTAAGGAGACCTCATAGGCAGCCAGCCACTTGGCAATGTCATCCCCTGAGCTGTAACTGGCAACTATATCTTTAGGTAGGTAGGGTCTGGATTCCCTGGTCAGTTCTTTTGTTTCGCTGCCACCATTTGGAGAATTAGAGGGTCCTATCTGTAGGGCCTTGAGTTCTAGCTCCCTAAGTTTCAACTCGTGAGCCATCCTCTGTTCCTCTTTCTCCTTTTCCATCTTGGCTAACTCCCACTTTAGCTGTCTCTTTTCCCTCCTGTCCACTAGTTCAGCTTCGGTTAAGCTTCTTCCGGAGACACTGCTGCCCTCCCTTGAAAGGGTCCTAGGTCCTGGTAGTAGGTTCCCCATCTCAAGTGGAAACAATCCTTCTACCTCTATGGTGTCCCGGTCCGTCTCCTCTTCCTCCTCCTTTCCCTCTCCATGTGCTGCCACCCAAGCCCTCAAACTGGTCTGGAGTTCCCCCTTCACGGCACCACGCTTAAAAAAACCTCCCATCTTCTGGCAAAAGTCTCTAAGCTGGGCTGTAGTATAGGTCGCCAGTTCCTCCAGAGCAAATTCCATTTTGCTTATGAGAGATATAGGGACAACCACTCGGGAAGAATTGGTTCAAAAGGGACAATTCGAAGCTACCTCCACCCACCACCAGGAGTAAATTTGGAAAAAAACAAAAAAAGTAATTAGGAAGTCCGCTAGGAGAAAACTCCAGGTGTAGGCCTGTGGAGTACACTTTGTTACTAAAGAGTGGACGCAAACACAGTTCTCATCCCACCGCTAGACACCAATTATGTTGGACCTGGGATCTCCAAGACACATAGGGTAGCTTGGCACAGAGTAGGAAAAAAAGGTTTGAGGGGCAAAAAGGGGACAAAATAAATAATTAATCAGGATGGACTACCCAAAGGGCAGCTGGTCTAACAGTGCAGAAGTTGTCTCCTAACACCTTGCTACAGGGGTCAACTTGCCAGGATCTCCCACTGGACCTCACTCCCGCCAATACTGTCCTCTCCCTCACTAGTCTTGGCAAACAAGGAGGCACTGGTGCTCCAGGGAGAGATGGTCTTGGATTTAGTTGAGTGATGTCCACTCACCCAACTGGGAGTCTCCCAGGCCTTCACTCCAGCCCTGGTCGCAAGAAGAAGTTTTGCAGAGCTTCTCCTTCTCAAACGGCCCAACTGGATGCTTTGCTGCTGTTTATTTTGGGGGCTTTGAGGTCTTCTTAAGTCCATTGCTAGACACCGAATGTGATTTAAGGTCTGAGTATTTGAAATTTGTAATAGGAGCCTGCTTTTGTTGGAAGTGCCTACTCCTCTGCCCTGACCTTCTCCAGAAAGCTGTTAATCACAGCAGGAGTGGTGCCAAATCTGATAACCCCACAACACAGGCCATGGGAGTGATTAGAGGTTCACACCTGGATGTCAGCCACAGTGATATGTGCATCATATGTTTACACCAGGGCTCCAGCCCTACTCTTTACGACTCTTATCAACCTCATCTCCTTCCTGAGATGTGCCCAGACCCCTATTCAGTGACCTCTCCCTTGATCAAAGATCACCATTGAAGTGTCAAAGAGCACCCTTTGAGGTGTCCCAAAGAGCCTCGCTTTTTGTCCACCAGTGTCTGTATCCCACCCAACTCACAGAAATGCAGCAACCCACAACTCTGTCTGAAGGGGAATTCCTCTACCTCCAGTTGCTCCTCCAGTCAGATATGGGTGTGCCAAAATGGAACCCGAAGTATTCCATGTATTGCACTATTCACATGCACACAGCACATGCATGCGACCTCGTGCTTACGGGACGGCACAACATACTAAGTTGATGTAGGCCAAGAGTGAGTTATTAACACAGCAGTGTACCTTTACATGAGTGAGCCTGTAGGCCTCACCCTAGTAACGCAGGTAAAAAGTCCTGTTCACTCTTACTTATCACTACATGGCATACTTCCACAACATTGCTTGTGCTACTTAACTGTTAGTAAAGGCAGTAGCCTTTCACCAACATGAGGGTGGTGCTTTAGGCAGCCAACAAGACCGCAACAAGGCTCGATAAATTCAATCGCCTGCTCGCTATGACGAGCCAGATTTATTCAGGATGAGCAATTTTTAGGGCCTACTCGCCCTTTCTGGCGAGTAGGAAGACAAACTGACTTTTGACCTCCGTCTCTGAAAGCGGACCAAATGTGACAAATAACCATATTTAAAGGCATTTTTATTGCTCACAAAGTGAATGAGGAATAAAGATGCCTTTAAATCTTATCTTGTCACATTTGCTCGGCTTTCAGAGACGGAGGTCAAGTACTTTAGAGTTAGGTCGAGGAGATTTCATGTTACTAGACCTACAGGTTAGTAAAATTTTTAGCATTTTTCGAGCCCTGCGCAAACCCAGTGTGGGCTACAACTCCAAAGGGAAGGAGCAGAGTTGTTTGGAGAATAAGATGAGCAATGTTGATGTATAGGAGTGAGGGGTAGAGTGGGTGAAAAAGTGTAAATTAAAAATATCTACTGGTGGGCGAAAATAGTCCTTTATTCTGGTGCCCCCCTCGGCAAGGGTTAAAAACTCGGTGAATAGGGATTATAGATATTACCCTATATTAGAAGGTCAACAGGTTTCTGCCAATTAGGACTTGAAAAAGTTCAAGGCATTCGTCAAGACCAAAGTATATATGTCGAACTCAACAACACTATTCGGTTACAACAATAACCATTAAAGCACATAAAAAATTATTCAAAAGCATTTCATAATATTTACGGAAAAAACAGTGACCCAAGTACATGATCATTATTTCATTTCTCATTTGTTCACATCGTAATTCATTTCATGCAATTAAAAATATTTTTTAAAAAGACAGTTACCGAAGATATTACAAATTCTGTCTTTAGCTGTTGTAGAGCCATAAACGCTGGGCGACATTGATTCATACCATATACTTTTAAGACCGGGACAATCCATAATTTTCTCTGTTCAGAGTAAAATTTACAAAAAAATATCACATGTATAGTTGATTGTGCCGATCTATCATCACACTGCATTTACCTAGCTCTCTTGACCAGTCGTTTATCTCAGGAAA
Source organism: Lissotriton helveticus (assembly GCF_964261635.1). Classification (NCBI taxonomy): domain Eukaryota; kingdom Metazoa; phylum Chordata; class Amphibia; order Caudata; family Salamandridae; genus Lissotriton; species Lissotriton helveticus. The sequence goes on from NC_136070.1 coordinate 513,891,040, forward strand.
GCTTAATGATCTGTGCAGAATCCCCAGGCGAAGACGCATTAATATAATCTATCATAATCACTTGTTATCAGACATAAATACGGCTACATTCTAAATGTTATGTGAGATTATGAGCTTGCACCGTGATTTTGTTCATTTTCACTTCTAATCTCTTTTCACTCAATAAATTTAGACAATGATTTTTGAGGTCTTTCCTGGATATCGTATTCATAGTGCTGGGATCGTCGTAAAATTCTTGGTGGCCTAAATTATATAAAAAGAATTTAACGTATGACAGCCACCTAACTTGCTTCACCCCGTCCAGGCCCATGCAATCTGTTAAAATCCAACGATTAAACTGCGTTTGCTATATGGTCCATATCCTATGCCACAGCAAAACAAGTTGAAAGTTTATAATATCTTCTAGATATTGCAACCCTAGTTCTGTGAGGCATATGAAGAGGAGGTACTATTTGGTACCATCAACAAGAATCGTAAGCTATCTGAATAGGGCCCTGTAAGGAAGTGGGTTTCTGTAGGTTTCTGTTGCAGAACCCCCCCCCCCCCCTCTTTTTGCCTGATACCTAATGCACTTTTCCTTGGTGTGCCCTGGGTCCCTGCCAAACTGTACTAAAGCCTAAACCCAATTGGCATCTCTGGCCACATGTCAGCCCCTGGTAAATGGTACCCAGGGCATTGTGACCAGAGAAGACCCCTAAGGGCTGCAGCCCTTATTGTGCCACCCTTAGGGGCCATGTACCCTGACACACACACACACACTGCCTTTTGCAGGCTGAGTGTCCTGGTGTCCTATTGGCCCCTGCCCTCACCCTACCTGTAACGCCCCTAAATTTAGTATTAAGGGGCACCCTGAACCTTCCTTCCGCAGTTCCCGATACTGAAACAAGCAAGAAGATCAAGAAACAAGAAGACCTTCAGTGCATCTGCTAAGAAGAGGACAACACCAACTGACTTGGCCCCAGCCCTTCAGTCCTGTCGGCCCTCGAACCTGCTCCTGCAAAAACCTGGCTCCTTCTGTGGTCAGCAACCTCAAAAAACCCGGAGGACCTGTCTGCCTTGTGACTCTACCAAGACTGGGACTCCCACGAGCAGTGGTTCTGCTCAAACAACAATACCCCTGGTGCCAGCCAGGAACAGCAAATCCAGCACACACTGCACCCCCCGAGCCCGGGCGGTGCCTGAGTGAACAAAGACCCTGAGGACGTCCCCCGGCGATTCTGATCTGGACTCCAATGCCCACGGACTCTCCTTGACGACCCAGACGACGCCTGCAGCCTCAGGACAAGGGACCCCTCCAACCGCAACCAGCAGAGGTAAGATTTCCCAACCTCAAAAGACACCCCTGCACCACACGGCCCCCTGTGCCCAACTCTTGGGTGCCTAGCTATCCTCCAAGATCCCAGCTTACCCCTCGAAGTGTTGGTCACTCCAGAAGATCCTCCGTCCCTGAGCCTGCAGCCTTTGTTCCCTTTTCAAGATCTCCATTGAATAACATTGAGCGGCCAACGGCTCAAAAGCACCCTGCAACCAGCCGCCTGAGTGCCCCTGGTAGTGCAACCTTTGTCCTATCCTACTTCCCCATTTGCCCTGAGCAAATGACCAGGACCCCAGCTCCCGCAGCCGCGTGGCCTCCTAGCCAGCAGCCACCAACCGAAGGCCCCCTGCCTCTCATTGGATAACATTGGGCCTAACTACCTCTGCACCCGGCTGCCCCCTTGCCGCTGAGGGTGTACCAACTGTGTACCTACCTGACCCTGGGAGACCCCTGAGTCTATGCCCAGAACCTCAACTCTGCCAGTCGAGTACTTACCTTAAAGCTGATGACTCACTTTCTTCCATAGGTTAATATTGACTGGTTTCACTTGGAAAAGTGTGGAGTTTTGGAACTTTAAAATATTCATCTAAAATCAGTCGAACTACAAATTCCGATTTACTCACCTGTTATCAGGAGAGACCTCAGTGCTGCATCTTTGAGCCCAGTACTGACCCTGAAAAGTAATTCTAACCGTACTTACTAATAACTTGAATTTCCTTCCATAGGATATCATTGCCTGCTTTTTGCTGAAAGTGTTGATTTTTGAAACGTACAAATATACTCAAAAAATCAATAAAAACTTAATTACTTACCTGTTTTAGATAGAGATCCCAGTGCTGAACCTAGGAGTCCAGCACAGGATTACAAAAGTAATGTGAACATACTTTACATACAAATTGAATTTCCTTTCATAGGATAACATTGGTAATTTCAACTGAAAAAGTTTCTAAGTGTCAACTTTTACACTACAATAATATTGCTTAAAAATCCCTACTGTAACCAAAACGCTTTTACTTAACTGATTACAGCTCATGTCCCGGGACTGAATCTAGGATCCAGTCCTGTGGTTAGAAAAAGTCATCCTCAAAGTAACTAAGGTCATTTAACAAAAAATTCCCATTGAGCTCAATGTTGCATTGTGTTTGAAATTGTGTTGCCTATTGCAACAAACTGTAACTATTGCATTCAAAAAGTCTGCTGCCTATTTGAAAAGTATTTACCTAAAGTAACTCATCCTGAGAAAGTATATTTTGATACCTTGTTGGTTCTAAAACAAAACAACTATATCTTTTGATACAAAACAATTGGCCTAGAGTTCATTTCTTGAGTGTGTGAGACCATTTGCTGACTAAGTGTGTACAACAAATGCTCTACACTGTCCTCTGATACTGCCTTACTGCTCGACCAAGCTACCACTTTAGAGAGTAAGGTTATATCCAACTTTAGCCTCTGGGGAGTGTGGACTCTGTGCACACTGTACCTTACTTTGGTCCAGTATATACAGAGCCACTTTCTTACAGGCCCACATCAGCGTACCCCCATATACCAGCTCCATAGGAGGCAACATTTACACATTTTTGCTTTATAAAATATTTAGCAGTTCAACCGTGGGGCGTCTGCCTAATTTCCTGCTAAAATTTGATAAGGCAGATCAAGTCCTTATATACAATAGTCTACTAGTTTTGACTGCCTTCACCCAGGACCCCATACGATCAAATAAAATTCCAAGATAGGAAAAGGTCTTTGTACTTTCGATCTGTTTGTTATCAATAAATATTGTTCTAGACTTTGTGCACCCTGTACTACAGTTCATTGTAAACGTTTTTGATGAGTTAATAGTAAGGCCCGGTCCAACATAAAATTTGTAAAACTGGTAAAGACCTTTTGGAGTCCCAATGGTGTACGAGCCATAAGGACAGCATCATCTGCATATAATAATGGGGGAATGTGTTGTTTGCCAGCTACCGGTAGGTCCTTACATTCCTGGACTAACACTTTGTCAAGACTATTTATATACACTGTGAAGAGGAAAGGTGCAAGGACACAACCTTGTCTCACACCTCTCCTCACCCTAAAGTTTCTAGTGCATTCCTCCCCCCCCCCCCCCAAATCGGACCCTCGCATTTGCCCCTGAATAGAGCTACCTTGGGAAGGAAATTAAAACCGCATCTACACCCATCTCCTCCAAAATCATCCACAATTTATTATGTATCACACAATCAAACGTCGCTGATAAGTCAATGAATGCCAAATATAGAGTTCCCTTTTTTGCCTCAATATATTTATTTATTAAAATGTTGAGATTAAGGCCCTGCTGAATTGTACCTAACCTCTTGCGGAAGCCATATTGTAGGTCGCTTATTATTGACCGGTTCTCTGCCCAATTCTGTAATCTATTCAATAGTACTCTGCCTACAATTTTCATGGTTGAATCCAGCAAGGATATTGGCCGATAACAGGCCGGATCGGCCCCATCTCCTTTTTAAAAATTGGTACCAAAATGGATTCGTACTATGTAGATTAAAAAAAACAGCAGAGCTAGAAGCATTAAGAACTTGTGTCAGTAAAGGGCCTCATAACGCAATATTAGATTTGAAGATGTCGACAGGAACGCCGTCCGGCCCTGTGGCCTTTCTGCCCAAACTTGTAGTAATGGCCAAATTTACCTCACTAAGCTCAAAGGGGATATTCCCCTTGATCCTTTGACAATAGTTCATGCTCATTCTGATTATCTATATTGTCTTACAACCCTAAAAATGGAATATTATACAGGGAAGAGAAATACTTTATCCACTCTTGCTCAGTAATTGCTACCTCAATAGTGTCTGAATCTCTGTCTATCAGGAAGGGAGCATTAACTGCCTTCCAGAATGCGCTGAAGTCTCTGTCAACAAAGGCTTCGCGCAATGCTGGCCAGGCCTCTGTTTTTATCACATTTTTTCTATCTTTTAAGGCATACTTATACTCTTTCCCGGCCTCTCTGACCTTATCCTTATTTTTCTCTTCCAAATGCAGGGCATGCTTGAGCTTCCTATATGCCTTAGTGCAATTGGAGTCAAACCATCCTTCTTTCCTTAAATTTTCTTAATTATTATTAATTTTAAGAGTAAGAGCCCTCTTAATATAGTCTGTGATAGCATTAAAACCATCAATAATTTCCTTGCATGTAGTCTTCTCATCCAAACAGGCCATGATCTTATTACAGTTTGATATAACCTTTTTCATGAACTCATTTGGTTCTATTCTGTCCCAGCGTAATACATATCCGTTTTGCCTAGATGGGGATATATTTCCCACAATAGGTGTGGGACTATTAACCCTGTCTGTCCCTTAGCTGAATAAGAGAATGCCCAAGCTCTGTGGGAAATGATCGCTTAAGTAAGGAGATATGTCACTCTGCTATTCCGATAAAAAAATTATATAAGTACTAGCCATACAGTCAACTTGGTGGCTATTCTTGTGGCCCCGTCGCATCAGTAGGGTCCACTTGAAAATGCCCGAGTGTGTGTAAAAGGCTCAGCTCTACCGTCATCAGTCCCCACTCTAAGTATAGAGCTCAGTTGCTTCCATATTCTTACTCACACCTCTGCTCCTCCCCTTCTGAGAGTTGTAGTCCACACTGGGTTCCTAGGGGTCCCAGTGTGAGGAGGAAACCCTTTGATGAAGTCACCTTTGGGTGAGTGAGGATTCTTGTCCTCACAGCACAGTGCTCCTCTTTGATTTTGTCCATTCCCTTTCTGTTCACACCCACCCACTTACACTGTGTGTGTGTGTGATTAAAAGCCTTCCACATACACTTCAAATGGAGGATAGTACAGATTCAAAAGGACAACACAGCAACACTGTTCTACCTAAACAGACAATGTTGTATCTAAACTAGCACAAAAGATATGGAGATACAAAGAACTGTAACCCTAACAGTCGCACACCTACCAGGCATGCAAAACACACAAGCAGTCAGGTAACACAGACAAATGGACTCCTCCTTCAAAGGAGTGACAACTCAAACGAAGTTATAGTAATATTTCACCATGGGACACATCAGAAACAGACCTGTTCATCGCACAACAAAAGGAAAATGACAGCACTTCACATCCAGATATCCACACCTCCTGTCCCTAGGAACGCCCTGTCAATAAACTGGACTAAAATATTTGTGTCTGCTTTCCCGTTAGTCCCACTTAAATACCTCTAGTGATAAGCAGGTGCAAATATACAATCATGACAATGATTCTGATGGACACGCAGTGAACCAGACAAACATGGTTTTCACACCTGGTGAAGATGTCCAAAGGCAGGTTAATAAAGCTATCTTTTTATCGCAAGATTTCTTTCAAATAAAAGAGGGACACCTGTCGCCCAGACAACCAGTCTAGCTGCATGGCTCCTGAGGAATTAGACCACTTGGGCCTACGACACACATGTTTGGAAGTACTGAGAGAGGCCACAATACAAATGACAGACACATGCCTTCCAGCTACGTGGAAAAGTTCATCTGCTGGTACAGGAAGACGACTGATGCACAACCTAACGGGGTCACAATCATAATTAAGTACTTAGCACACACAATGATGGGGGAGTACAAAAGCTTCTCCTCTAAGTACGTGTATCGGCCGACATTGCATACACAAGAGGCACTATAGAGGAAAAGTTCTTCACCACAGCAGTCATGAAGAGATTCCTGCGGAGAATAATGAGAACTGCACCCACACCAGTGTGAGAATGCAACCTAGTAGTGACTCGAATAAAACAAAGGCACTAATTGAGCTAACGCACAAATCAAATTCTTCACAATGAAAACATGATTCCTGATTTCTGTCACATCACTGTGCAGAGTTGGTGAATTGCAAGTGCTCCCTGTACAAGAACCGTACCTACGAATGCACAAAAGACATGATGGTCTTGAGGACAAACCCCATTCCCTATCCAAGATAATATCCCACTTCCACATTAATTTAGTGTCCCAACTGTTAGTCTTTTTTCAACAACACATGTAGAAAAGGCCCTACACACTCTAAATGCTAGTGGTTTATTTCCTTTAGGAATCAACAATGTGTAGGAAATGGAATAGATTCTTCATCTCATTTGTACAACCAAACATAGGGCTGCCAGTCGCAAGAAGACCTTGCAGGCTTGCTACAGGTTAGTTGGGGTACCTCCTGGATAACAAAAAAACCAAGCCCAATCTACTAGGAAAAAGGGAAGCACTGTATAGCCTTCTTAGCCAGTGTCTAAATGACATTTGCATGGCAGCCATGTGGTCATCAGTCCACACTTTTATAAAACCCCACTGTGTGGACATCGGGGCAAACTGAGAAGCACATATGTGCCAAAATGTTTTGACACCTGATTGTGTAAACACACTCCCTTCAACCAAACTTCCCAAGAGGAGGGAACTCCTCTACATAATCAGTGCATAATGGCATGTGAAACCTGGAAAGATTAATGTTCCAAAACAAAAGGGTTATTTAACTGTAGGGTTAGTTTTGCAGCTTGAAGACTTGTGTATTACCCCAGTATTGGAACTTTCATAGATTCCCATGCTTTGTATCATTCCCTGTCGTCGGAATGGGAGCCTCGGTAAATAAAAAATATAACCATAGGTACAAAAGAGAAAATCAGGCCACAGTTGATGGACAGAATGTAGAACAATGTCATACATTCACCCCAGTACAAGGATCTGGGCCTAAATCCATCTTTTTTTGCACTCCACACCACCCTGGGTTAGACACTGGCTATATGCAAATCAGCTCTGACCCTGTGCCTCATGGGAACAGACCAGTCCGAACTACCAAGCCATGTCTTTCCCAGACCGGAATCAAGCATCCAAGGACCGGTTTCTGGCTATCAGCCTTCATCAGCCTGGATAGCTTGACTCCAGTGGTGTGGAGAGCCTGGTACTCACGTCTGAGCATACCCATTCCACTCGGGGTGAAAATTGCAAAAAACACAGTTGATGGACAGAATGTAGAACAATGTCATACATTCACCCCAGTACAAGGATCTGGGCCTAAATCCATCGTTTTTTTTGCACTCCACACCACCCTGGGTTCGACACTGGCTATATGCAAATCAGCTCTGACCCTGAGCCTTCATCAGCCTGGATAGCTTGACATTGTTCTACATTCTGTCCATCAACTGTGTTTTTTGCAATTTTCACCCCGAGTGGGCTGGGTATGCTCAGACGTGAGTCCCAGGCTCTCCACACCACTGGAGTCAAGCTATCCAGGCTGATGAAGGCTGATAGCCAGAAACCGGTCCTTGGATGCTTGATTCCGGTCTGGGAAAGACATGGCTTGGTAGTTCGGACTGGACTGTTCCCATGAGGCACAGGGTCAGAGCTGATTTGCATATAGCCAGTGTCTAACCCAGGGTGGTGTGGAGTGCAAAAAAACGATGGATTTAGGCCCAGATCCTTGTACTGGGGTGAATGTATGACATTGTTCTACATTCTGTCCATCAACTGTGTTTTTTGAAATTTTCACCCCGAGTGGGCTGGGTATGCTCAGACGTGAGTCCCAGGCTCTCCACACCACTGGAGTCAAGCTATCCAGGCTGATGAAGGCTGATAGCCAGAAACCGGTCCTTGGATGCTTGATTCCGGTCTGGGAAAGACATGGCTTGGTAGTTCGGACTGGACTGTTCCCATGAGGCACAGGGTCAGAGCTGATTTGCATATAGCCAGTCTCTAACCCAGGGTGGTGTGGAGTGCAAAAAAACGATGGATTTAGGCCCAGATCCTTGTACTGGGGTGACTGTATGACATTGTTCTACATTCTGTCCATCAACTGTGTTTTTTGCAATCATCTAATTTTGTAGCATATCAACCTCTTTGTGTAAAAGAGCCCAAACTTTCTGCATCAACCAGTCAGAACAGCCTCACCCCATAGAACCTTCCTGAGAGAGCCTCAGATTTTTCTACCGCACGTTGTGCTAGGGAGTCTCCACTGAGCTCTGCTCAGTTTCTTTCTTTACTACTTGATTCTTCTACAATTTTTCTTCAAACTACAATGGCTGACAAGGAGAAGAAGGCTTTGTTCAGGGCCTGTGCTACCTGTGCCAAAAAGAGACTTTTTGTGGAGGACAAGCATGATGACTGTATCTATTGCCTGTATCCAGACCACAAGGCCCCTGATTGCAAGATCTGTAGAACTTTTTCTACGAAAACATTGAGAGAGAGGGAGGGCCGATTGACTTGGCTACAGAAAATGAAGTCACGGAAGGAGGTGCTGTCTTCGGATGAGGAGGACTCTTCATCGGCTACATCCTCCAGAAAATCCAGAAAGAGGGGTAGGTCTACTCCCTCTACTTCTTCTGGGGCCCCTGTCCAAGCCCATCATAAGATCTCTGATAGGTCTGAGAGGGCTGGTCCCATTAAATCTCCTCACCGAGGTGAAAAGGAGAGGCTGGGACAGGCTGCTGAGGTGGACACAGCCAAGAAGGTGAAAAAGGATACTTCTGTTCCTTCTCAACCATCCCAAAAGGCGAAGGAGAGCAAGACACTGGCTGTTGTCTCTCAGGATGGAAAGCCTGACAAAAAGCAGCGTCCGTCGACGACGAAATCAGCAGGTACGTCGACGACTTCTTCTCAGAAAAGCCTGTCTTCTCAGGTGGCTCCGTCGACGATGATGACTTCGCCGACGTTTAAGGTGCCTTCCTGCTTGCCGACGATGGCTGTCATCTGGACGTCGACGATGATGACGACGAGGGTGGTGTCGACGGCTGCTTCGACGACTAGGACTACGACGACGTCGACGGCTTCTGCAGCAATGATGATGACGACGAGTTCGTCGACGATGCCGTCGACGATCAATCCACCGGCGACTATGAAAACTCAGTCGATGAGATCAATCCCTCCGTCGACGACGATTACACCGACGATTCCATCGACGACGACTCGTCAACGATTAAAAAAATCCACATTTCCATGAGAAAGCAGCAAATCACGCCGGAGATGACTTCTCCTAGGCGAGTAGCACCTTTGCCTCCTACTATGCTGTTGGATGAGGAGTCTGATGACGAGGAGGATGATAATCCTTATGGGGATGCCTACAGTCCCTCGGACTTAAATGTGAAATGTCAGGATACAGACACTGAAGAATATTACGAACACCAATATGTCCAGCAAGGTAGACCTCCTCAAACCTTCGGACAGGACATGGTGGCCATGCCATCCTCTCTAGTATCGGATTTGCAGTTGATGTTGCAAGATTATAGAAATAGGTTTCCATCTCAACCTACAATACAGCAGGAGCAGGACAGGATTTGGCTACCTCTCCACCTGCTGACATTGGGGGTTTACATAACCTCATGGAGAGGGCATCTAAAAGATTTGGTCTGCCGAGCACGACGGTGCAGACAGACTGCTTCCTCTATGACTTTAAAGAACCATACAAGAGGTCAGTCCGTTCTATACCTATAATAGAACATGTATGGTCTGAGGGGGTTAAAATAATGCAAAATCCGGCGACAGTCATTCCTGTTCTTCCCCGGCTGGAGAAGAAATATAAGGCGCCGGAAGGCAGTCCAGCATGTCTTATGGGACAACCTAAACCGGATTCTGTCATATCTCAAGCGGCACAAAGGAAACCGAAAAATCCTTCTACGCCTCTTACTACGCCTCCGGACAAGGGAGGAAGGCGCTTGGACAATGTAGGGAAGAGATTCTCCTCTATGGCCAGCCTCCTGGTTCGTGCTGCCAATGCTCTGGCCATCCTGGGCAGGTATGATCGCCAGATGTGGTGCGATCTATCACCGTTTGTGGAACAGCTTCCAGAATCAACAAAGGAGGAAGCCAGGAAGGTGTTGATGGAAGGAGAAAGGTCCTCGTCAGAGGTGATAAATTGTGCTATGGACATAGCGTCTACGGATTTTTGTGCTCTGCTGGATCAGCTGTGCTACGACGTCAGTGCTGGTTGCGGGCGACCTGGTTTCGCCAGGAAGTCCAGAACAAAATCTTGGATTTGCCATTCGATGGGGAAATGTTTTTCGGAAAGCATGTGGATGACGCCCTTTAAAGCATTAAGAAGGATACGGACACGGCAAAATCCTTAGGAACGTTGAAGGTGCCGTTTAGAGGTGCGAGGGGCAGAGGTTTCTCCTCTTAGAGAGATATTCATCACAATCCTCCCAATCATACAAACAACAGTATTGCAATCAACGCCAGGGCCAGTCGGCGTCTTTCTCTCGTCAACCGCATAGAGGACTGTCAGGATTGGCACTCTGCAGGATCCGTTTGCAGTAATAAAGCTCCACCTCCGGACCTCCCAAACACCCTGAATATATGATCACAGGGTGTTCAAGCGATACGGTGAGGGGAAAAACCCCAAAGGGAAAAAAACCTGGGAAAGGAAAGGAAAGGAAAGGAAAGGGACAGCAGGGAAGGGAAGCTGTAAGACAAAATACACAGCAGGTTAGTACACTTTCTTAATCCTACTCTCATTAATTTCTCGCTAAACAAAGAGGGGGGAATCACCTGTGCAGTCGGTATTCTCTTCGCGCCTTCCTTCCCTAAACAACACAAGGACCTCAGTTAGTATCCCCTGCATTCATCTACAACACTGCTCTATGTGCGTATTCTAATACAAGTACATACCCAGAAGTGATAATCACTCCGCTATGAAACAATCGTATAAGTCAGTCGAATTCTTGACTAGTATCCCTTGAAAGGTCCTAGGCAATAGGTACAGATTCCTTCATCTACACCAATTTAACTTATAAGCAGTTTTCCAAGTCCTTAGTAACCAAACCAGGTAGGGCGTGGTTCCTATACCACCACCGCCGTCCGCTTAGGTATTTGTATTCCACAAGAAAGGTAAAAAAAACGTCATGTCTTCATGACGGCAATGCGGAGGGCTCCCCCTGCACTCCGCCACTTGAATACCAACTCGATTTCCAAAACAAACGAACAACCAAGTTCACCCTTTCAAGGCGAGTGAATTAAACGATGTAGCACCAGACCAGCAATAACAAGAAATGCATGAAAAACAGCTCAAAGGCGAACTGCTCTTCACAATGTCAGAACATGCCAAAATCAGAACGCCTTGTCTCATCAGACGCCTGTAACTTCTGATACCGCCTCCAAGAACCTCCGGAAATGAGAGCAGCCGCTCCCGCAAGATTCCACACAAAATCACGAACACTCACCTCCCGGCCAAACCTCGCTATAACCAGCCAGCAAGCAAAGGCTCATGGGAGTTGTAGTCAAATGCCAGATACACATGGGATTTGTAGTTCAGGTAGGGGCGCAGTCTAAACCCTGACAAGGACGTCACACTCGTCAAGGAAGAGACAATTCCAAGAGGCAATAGCGGCCTCGCGGCTCTTACTACTGTTCCTGCTCCACCGATACCAACAGTGGGGGGCAGGATTTCACATTGTCTAGACAGCTGGAGAATTATAACATCGGATCAGTGGGTCTTGAATATTGTTCAGTGTGGCCAGACATGGGAGTTGCTAAATCTACCTCCAACCAGAGCACCAGGCGCCAGTCAAACGAAACATTTGAAATTGCTATGTCTCGAAGCCCACCAGCTTTTTATCAAGGGGGCGATAGAGCCTGTTACCTCCCTCTCGCAGAGAGGGAGAGGGGTTTATTCCAGGTTCTTCCTGGTTCGCAAGACGACCGAAACATGGCGCCCCATATTAGATCTGCGAGAGCTCAACACTTATCTCATCAAACTATCTTTCAGGATGGTGACTTTCCAGGATATTCTTCGCCTGCTAGATCCAGGGGACTATATGGCGACTCTGGATTTAGAGGATGCTTATTTCCATGTGCCGATCCACCCAGCTCACAGGCAATACTTGCGATTCACAGTAGGCAAGAGCCATTTCCAATTCAAAGTACTTCCTTTTGGTCTCCGGTCTGCTCCGAGGATATTCACCAAGGTGTTGGCTCCAGTAGCAGCTTTCCTCAGGAAGCAATCTGTGGAGGTTTTTCCCTACCTGGACGACTGGCTAGTCAAAGCTCCATCTTTCCAGGAAACTTCCAAGGCCATTGCAACATGCATTCAATTGTTCTATCACCTGGGCCTTCAGCTCAACAAGAACAAGTCAGTTCTTCAACCGTCAAGGTCCACAAGGTTTCTAGGGGCAATTTTGGACACAACACTGCAAGGCATATCCAACAGACAAACGTCAAAACAAATTGATGCGTTCGGCTCGCCACTTGCTAAAAAAGAAATCCATAACAGTTCGGCTCTACACGTCCCTGCTCGGATCGATTTCATCCTGCATACCATTAATTCCACATTGCAGGGTGCGGATGCGGCCTCTGCAAGAACAGCTCGACAAACAATGGTACCAAGCAGAGGGCTCTTTCGACAACAAGATTACTGTGACGCCAGAGATCAAAGAGGAATGCAAATGGTGGTTAGTGAGAAGCAACATCGCAGAGGGTTTGACTTTCATGCTTCCTCCGACCCCCATGGTTCTCACCACGGACGCCTCATTGGAAGGCTGGGGAGCGGTGCTCCAGGACCTCCAAGTCAGTGGGCATTGGGATCCAGGTCGGCGCCAGTGCCACATCAACCTGTTGGAGCTCAAGGCCATCCGATTAGCCTTGCAGGCTTTTCTGCCACGGTTTCGGAATCATTCAGTGCTGGTCCGGACGGACAACACGACTGCCATGCACTATATCAACAAGCAGGGGGAACAAGATCTCAGACTCTATCCAAAGAAGCTCAACTAATTTGGGATTGGGCGATTCTTCACAAGATTGCTCTGACTGCAGAACACCTTGCAGGTTCGCTCCATGTAAGAGCGGATGCGCTAAGTCATCAGAAATCGATCAACCACGAATGGCAGTTAGACCAAACCATTCTGGAGGAGGTGTTTTCAATCTGGGGGACCCCGAGCATAGACCCGTTTGCGACTCCGGAGAACACCAAATGCCGGTTCTATGCAAGCAGGGATCACCATCCGGGGTCCTTGGGGAACGCGCTTTCGATTGCCTGGTACGGCGCATTCTTTTACGCTTTTCCTCCGATACCTTTAATCCCAAGGTTAATCAGGAAGATCAAGGCGGAACCGCGCAGAATGATCTTGATTGCACCAGCGTGGCCCCGGCAGTTTTGGTACACGGAGCTCCTTTTGCTCTCTCAGGATCATCCCATTCGCCTGCGGCAGATTCCTTCCCTGTTGTCGAGGTCTCAGGGTCAAGTACTCCATCCGGACCCTAGCTCGCTTCACATGGCAGCGTCGCTCCTGAATACAGCTAATTCCAAGATCTGAACCTCCCCAAGGAGTGTAGGGACGTCTTGTCTCAGGCTCCAGCTCCAAGTACGAACAAGAAGTATAAAGCAAAATGGAAAAGATTCTGCATATGGTGTCGGACACAACATCTTCAGCTCCACATCAGGTGTTACCATACTTCCTGTTGCTGGCTAAATCTGGATTGGCTCCTTCTTCTGTGAAAGTTCATCTGGCAGCCATCTCAAGATTCAGGCGGACATCTTCAGGTCCTTCTCTTTGGTCCGCCAGGATTGTCAAGCAGTTCTTAAAAGGCCTGTTTCGGATGTATACTCCAGTTCGTCCTCCGCCGCCCATTTGGCAGCTTAATTTGGTGTTAGCTCAGCTAATGAAAGCTCCGTTTGAACCCTTCCACAAAACGGACCTTAAATTCCTATCTTGGAAACTAGCTCTTCTGTTGGCATTGACATCTGCCAGGAGGGTTAGTTAGCTTCAGGCGCTGTCCATAGTGGAACCTTTCCTTCAGTTCAAGCGGGATGTCCTGATCCTTCGAACAAATGCAAGGTATATCCCAAAGGTGCCGTCTGAATTCCATCTGAATGAACCATTAATTTTAAAGTCATTCTTTCTGCGACCTACTTCTCCAGCAGAAAGATGCTTGCATTCTTTGGACGTTCAACGGTGTTTAAAGTTCTATTTAGAGCGCACAAAATCTTTTAGGAAATCCTCACAACTGTTTGTGTCTTACAGTGCCCCGCGGAAGGGATTTCCGCTAACCAAGGCCAGCATTTCCCGCTGGATCTCCAGTGCAATTCAGTTCTGCCATCAAGGAGCAGGCAAACCACTTGAAAGGAAAGTCCGAGCCCATTCAACAAGATCAGTGGCATCTTCGGTGGCTCTATTTTCTGGAGTCCCTATAAAGGACATCTGCAGGGCAGCAACGTGGAGCAGTACACATACCTTCACAAGACACTACTGCCTAGAGTCTACAGTGCAGGATGACGCTGCTGTTGGTCAAGCAGTCCTCAGGAATCTTTTTCAATAAGAGGTGAGCTTTCCCTACAATCCCTCCTTCCTGTATATCACATTTTGTATCGGCTATTATGTTCTTTTTATGGTAACATTTTATGATTTGTTTCCTAGGAGCATAGCTCTATTGTCATATCATGAGATTCATGTAACAAAATGTGCTTTTATGGCTTACTGCTAGCTACTCTGATACAAAGCATGGGAATCTATGAAAGTTCCAATACTGGGGTAAGAAAACAAGTTACTTACCTGTAACTTTGGTTCCCCAGTATTGGTAACTTCTATCATAGATTCCCATGCGGCCACCCTCCTCCCCTGGGAAAGCTCAGCCTTTTTACAAGGATAGTGTCTGTTTGCACAACGGCTACGAAAATCTGAGGCTCTGAGGCTCTCTCAGGAAGGTTCTATGGGGTGAGGCTGTTCTGATTGGTTGTTGCAGAAAGTTTGGGCTCTTTTACACAAAGAGGTTGATATGCTACAAAATGAGATGAGGCCTAGGCCTGATTTTCTCTTTTGTACCTATGGTTATGATATTTTTTATTTACCGAGGCTCCCATTCCGACGACGGGGAATGATACAAAGCATGGGAATCTATGAAAGTTACCAATACTGGGGAACCAAAGTTACAGGTAACTAACTTGTTTTCTTCATATTCATCCCTCCCATCTCTGTTAAGACGAGGTGTGAGTTCTAAAAAAGGAGAGAAAACAATTCATAAGATAAGCTACAAGGCCCTAAAACAGTATAGTTCACCAAGAGGGGAGGGGTGGGGGGAGTGTAGAAGGCAACCTCATCCTGGAGTGTTGTGCGTGTACGTCAAATGTCATAAGGGGATGGATATACACACCTACACGTCAACACCAAAAAAGAAATAAATGGGCACAGTTCTGGACCAAACCACCAGATTGTGGACTAATGCACAGCATGTGATTAAAAATAAAAATGTGCCCTAAAGCTATTCCTACAGGTAAGTAGCCTTTTCATTTTATATTTTTTAGCTCACATATGCCTTTTCAGTAGGGAACCATAATTTTCAAATCAACCTAGGTCCTCATCCAGTAGTACAGTACAACCCGAATTGTTAGGCCACATGCCCTCTGAATAAGAACGCAAGCAGCCATTTACAGATAGAAAATTGAAGCATGATAAGCCTGCCACAAACCCGGTACTGTATCAAGATAGTGGATTTTGTCTGTATTCTAATTTAACAAGATTTGTAGTTTAATGAATATCATCCTGTCCGACATTATAGTCTTCTTTAATTAGCATAGATTTTACAAACTGAGATAAAACACACCAAAAACAGGTGGATAAGTTGGAATTGAGGTGTCCAATATTACTAACCATGTCACTTATCTTTCGAAAGTCTAAATATGTATTTGTTTTATTAAACAGGCTATCAGCTGTAAAGGACAGCACAGTATCTGCTATACTTTATCCAGGAATCAGACGGTTGTAGTGGAATATACCCATGACAGTGACACTGATATGTTTCAGGTATGATTCCTGCATTTTACTGTAGTTATTGATTTTATATATATTTTATTATGTGCAATTATATGCATATGTAATGCCAGGTTTCCAGCTTGTGGCAAATTATCACCAAAAATGAGACTAAGAATGCTTATTTTATTCCTTTTTTTTTTCTTCCAGGTTCAATAAAACGTTTAAATATAAAGGTTACAACCAGGCTTTAATCATAAGGATAATAGCATTGAGTATGTACAATTGAACACCAAATACTCCTTAGATTTATGATGGGGTAGGGACCGTATACTTTGTACATAAAGTTAGGGCTTTATTGCAACAAATAATGGCATTGGAGGGGAGGAGAGGGAATGAGGACCTAATTCCATTAGAGCAGTGACTAACATGGCTATCTGAAAACATACAAACCTCAATCAAGGATCAAGACCAAAAGGCACATTTGATTGGCTCTAGATCTTCTTCTAAAATTTCCATGGACAACCTAAACTAGTGTACACTTCTCTACTGTGACACACCACTACATATTGGAGCACTTTTCATTAGTCCTCAAAGTTGCTTGGCTACTCCATGGTTTAGCAACGTCTTCATATGTTACTGCCAACCAAATATTCCATTGTGTTTGCTTTTGGGGGTACGTAATCGTCCCAGAACCATTGCCTTGGCTGGTAGGTCTAAGGGTAACTGAGAAACAGATGGTCATAAACATCTTTTCAGAACATGTATTGCTTTGGACACTTCCAGGTTATGTGTATGGAGGTCCCCTTAGCACACTTCTCTCCTGCATAGCATAGAAGTCACCCTTCCAAATTTAAATAGCTGGATATGAGTTTTATTGATCCTGTGCAAATTCTTTAATTGCAACCTCTTGACGATTACTTCGTACTCCCAGTCGGAGATGTTCTTAAATTTAAAACTTCATGCATGCTGTACCTGAGCATGCACGCATATTCTTTGGCTCCTGAGAGCCTCTCCCACCAAACAAATAATTGCTGTTCAACTATGCCAGCAACCTCATGGTAAAGTTAAAGATTTCATCACCTGGAAAAAGTGCTTTCTTAAAATCCCCCAAACTACCCATTTGCTAGTGTATGGTTGAATGCGAGGTGATTCTCCCCACCCCCAAAACACATTTTGGCCTGTTTCTAGAAAAGAGGTAGATCGATTGTGACATTCCTTCTTGATAGAGAAGCAAGTATGATCAATTCTGTTGAATTATGCAAGAAACCTATTTAGCAGTTGGAGCATATACAGCGATTGTTGGCACACTAAAAGCACACCGTCCTGTGAAGAAATACGGTCTTTAAACTAGAGGTTAGCTTAACTCGCTTAATTCCATGTAGTGTAATGACGCAGAAAAACCAAACAATTCCTTGGGATTATGCAGAATTATGCAAGAAGAGTAATTCTGCATTTAGTGCAAGTTCTTAGTAAAAAGAAATCACCCTCCCATCTATTTTGGGCCTGATGGGGTCATTTTTAAACTAAGAAATAGTGCTAAATGCAACAAAATAAACACATTTGGTGAGTGCGGGAGCCACTCGCTCTCCCTGGATGTGTGTTAGAGGTAGGAATTTCCCTCAACTTACTCCTGGCATTTAGGGCTATTTTCTTAGCGCAAACTGCACCCTTGTGTCAAAATGGACGCACGGATGCAATTTGTGCAAAGAAATAGCGCTGTATGCAGGAGAAAACACACAGCGAACGCGAGTGGCTGCTCAAGCTCGTTCAGTGTGCTCTTACATTTGGATTCCCCCCCACCAAACCATGCAAGGAGTAATTGCGTAGTTATCGGTAACCCTGTGCCAAAGAGTAATACAATTACAAAAATTTCTCGAATTACTCCGGCGTGATTGAATCTACACCTGGGGCTACTTTAAACATTTTTATTGGTTCGTTATTCCTTTACAGAGGTGTAGGAAAGTGCCCCTTTTTGCATTGTTACCTCCCGCTTTTTGCCTGTTATTGATGCTCTTTGAGTAAGTGTGCCAGGGGTTCCTGCCAATCAGGTACCCAGGGTCTATCTTCTTTCCCTAAATCTGTACTGTTGCCCATCCAAGTTGGCAACTCTTTGGCCACATGTAAGTCCCTTGTAAAAGGTACCATAGGTACCAAGGGCACTGTGACCAGGGGAGGCCTCAAAGGGCTGCAGAACTTATTCTGCCACCCTTAGAAGCCCTGTACCTGTACACCCACACACTGCCATTGCAGGCGGAGTGTTTTGGTGCTGACAAAGTGAAGAGTTGACGTGGAACACATCCTTGTGAATCTGAAAGACTATTAGCTTTAGATTCCTTACCTTAGAAGGTGTCAGACTGGATCAGGAGAATTTTTCTTCAGCAGTACCCCTGAGCGTCAGTAGGTGGCGTCGGTCAACTCCGTGTTCATCATTGGCGCCGTGATTGCCAGAATGACGTTGCGGTATCTACTTAAACGCTGCCCCAGCGCACTGACGTCAGTTCTTTCTTTTTCCGTGCCAGCCAGCGCAGATCGCTAGAGGGCGGTACCCCTAGTCATTGTTTGGCTAATGTTTTTTGACTTTTTGTCGACATCTTTTTCGAGTTTCTCGGCTCCTGGTGCACGCAGGGATGTCACATCGGTGGACCAGCTTCAAGCCTTGTGACTCTTGTCACAAGTTAATGTCCGTCACTCATCCGTGCCACGTGTGCCTTTTGGTGCCTGGAGTATGACCACGACCCAAAGCCGTGCTCCGACTGACTGGCCATAACCCCGAAGTCTTTGTGGGAGCGGTCCCAAAAGCTCCTGGAGCCGGCAGTCGGCTCATCGCCGCTCGAGGTCCTGGTTGAGAGGGAGGTTGCGGGACTGGTCGCGGAGTCACCACCATCACTCCTCATTGAAGTCTTCGGGTAAGTCGAAGCACAAGAAGAAGGTAATGAAGCACCATTGCTCTTCGCCTTCTCCCGGTCCGTCGGCTGACGTGACGCGGGATGCAGAAGGCAGTCGTCCTTTGGCTCTGTCTGCAGAGCCTGCTGGGACGACTCTGAGCTTCCCTCCCTTCCTGGGAGCTGGAGAGTCCCCTGCCCAGCTTCTTGCCTTGTACGAAGACCATAACTCCATCTTTGGGCAACCTGACTCTGCCGGTGTGCCTTCGGGCCTGCGGACTCGGCTGGGGGCTCTAGGTCTTCGATGCCGGTGGCTCCGGCCTCGGCGCCGCAGGGCCTCCAGGGATCCAGGCTTGGATCCAGAACGGTGCCTGTTGACCTCACAACACCTCCTCCGGCACTGATTCCTTTGACGACCCCTCCGACGCCGGTCGTGTCCCTGGCCGGCGTCGACCCCGGCCTCCCCTTTGTCTTGGACACAGAGCCGTACCGGCGTCGACCGACACAGACCGTTACTTTTGTGCCACTGTTCTCCTCTGGTATTGCCTATTGCCCTGAGTGGCAACCAGAGGAAGGTGAGGAGGACTGGGAGGGTTATTTTGACCCTTTGGCAGACCAGCTAGAGGAGCAAGACTGGAGAGAGGAATTGTTGGAAGCCAGTGGTCTGGATACCTCCCCAGACCTTGGCATGCTTTTCCCCCATACTGTGGCCACGGAGGAGGGAGCCTCCTATGCTGTGGTGTCGTGTATGACAGCTGAGGACTTGGACTTCCTATGGTGGCAATTACTACGAACCTCCTGACTGAGGTGCTTCAGCCAGCAGCGGCCCCTTCGGAGCGCCTGTTGGCATTCAAGAAGGCCCTCACAGACATCCTTCTAGGCACTTGGTCCAGGCCTAGCACATGGGCTCCTGTGGATAGGATGATGACGCGACGCCACCGCCCGGCCGACCTCATTTTCCTCTCCCAACACCCTACCCCCGAGAGCTTGGTGGTCCAAGCCTCAGTTTCTGAAGGCGCGTTCCCTTTTGTTTCCCCAGATAGGGATTCCAAGAAGCTGGACCATGTTATGTTATGTTATTTTGTCTTATAAAGCGCAACAGCTGCCTCAGCAAAGGGGCGTCCCGGCGCTGGTTAAGGAAAGAGCTGACCTAAACAGAGCAAGCGCAAACTAAGCTGAAGGAAAAAGAAAAGTCTTAATGGCCTTCCTAAATTCTAAATAATTATTGAGGCCACAAATCTTCACAGGGAGTGTATTCTATACAGTGGCAGCTCTGTAGCGAAAGGAGCAGCCACTGCTCAGTGGCCGCTCCTTTCGCTCTTCAAAACCAAACTCTTCTTATCCGGGGAACCTCCACCAAATGCTGGCCCTGTAAGCGAAGGAGCTGTGATGGAGCATATGGCGAAAGAAGGTGGGCCAGAATAGGAGGAGTGGCTAATTTCAAAACCTTGAAGGAAGTACATAGGGTTTTAAATTCGATACGCCTGGCCACAGCTAACCAATGAAGACGGCGGATGGTGTTGGACACAGAGCAAGACTTGCACAGGCATAGAAGAGTTCTTGCCTCTGCATTCTGTGCCCTCTGCAACCTCAGGACCTCCGCCTTATTGAACCCTAGATAGAGAGATCAGGCATAATCAAGTCTGGACAAAACCATTGCCTGAATGATGACCTGACACGTCGATGCGTCAAAGAAGCGCAGCAATGGTCTGAGCCCCCGTAGAAGTCCAAAACAGGTCCCTGCTGTTTTTTGGTTTGGACTTGGTAGTTTAAAGATGTATTCAACCAAACCCCTACATATTTTTACAGCTTGTTTAGGGGAGCGGGGCTTGCCCAGGCTGGCTGGCCACCAGAGATCACTCCACAAACCATGGTCTCTACCTACTAACAGTACCTCTGACTTGTTAGAATTCAGTTGGAGGCAGTTAGCGGTCATCCACTCTGCCATTGCCCCAAGGTCGCCCTGAAACTTATGGTCTGTGTTATCAGAGAGTGCCACCACCAACTGAGTATCGTCAGCGTATGAGACCATGGTCAAGCTCCTGCTAATGGCTACTGCAGCCAAAGGTTGAACATAGATGTTAAATAGCAGGGGACTGAGGGAGGAGCCCTATGGCACCGCTTGTTTAATGGAGTGTTCGCCAGAAACAAACTGGGAGCAGATACTGAAAATGAAGAAATGAGGCAAGCCACTCCAGTACCAGGCCTGTAATTCCTACCTCCGCAAGGTGTCCCAACAGTATGTCGTGAGACACAGTATCAAACGCGGCGCTCAAGTCCAATAGGATCAGCGCCCACGTTTGCCCCTCATCCATAGCTGCCCAAAGATATTCTGTCACGGCCAGGAGGGCGGACTCCGTGCTGTGAGCAGGTCTGGTGGAGGCCTCCAGAAGACCTTCGTGCCCGAGCCTGCAGTGTTTGTTCAAATCGGAGAATGCCCATTGAAAGTAACAGGGCACCGACGCCAAAACAGTACCCTGCACCTGGCCGCCTAGTGCCGCTGTGGGTGTACCTTGGGCGTTAACTTGACCCCCCCCATCCCCCCAAGCCCTGAGTTTAAGTCCAGGAGCTTTGCTCCCTCAACCTTCTGGCGTGCTCGTGAGCAGCCACCAACCGGAGGCCCCCTATCCCCCATTGAATAATATTGGGCTCCGCACTCTTCTCCCGGCCGCCCTAGTGCCGCTGAGGGTGCCTTAAGAGTGCATCCGTGACCCTGTGAGAGCACTGGTTCAAACCCCAGAAGCTCACCTCTTAAGACCGTTTACTTACCTGCAAAACGATAACCCAATTTTCCTCCTTAGGAGTGCATTGACTGTTTTCCTCTGAAAAACTTTGAAGTGTGGAGGGTGTTTTGTATGGGAACCTAAAAAACGGTGTTTTGAGAAACTGTTTTACTTGCCTTTTATCTAGGAAATGTTACCAGTGTGATATCTAGGCATATCACACTGAATAAGTAAAGAAATCTGAAACGTATTATAAAAATTAATCGTACAGTACCTGCTAAGTAACTGAACAGTAATCTCAACTCTTTCTAAATAATTGCCCTACCTGTATACAAAACAAGTACATACAACTGCATTCAACTGTACTGTTTTGAAAAGTATTATTTCACTTACCTGCACCAGACCTGCCTTGATTCTAGAAATAAAATAAAATAAAACGCAATATTTTTATATAAACAAATTGGTCTGAGTTCAGTCCTTGGGTGTGTGACAATTTTCTGCCGAGTGTGTAAAACAAATGCTTAACACTACCCTCTGATAAAGCCTTACTGCTCGCCCACACTACCACAAAAAGAGAGTAAGTTATTATCTACTTTTACCTCTGCCTACCTTTGGGGTTCCACTGGACTCTGTGCACACTATACCTTACTTTGATATGATATATACAGAGCCAGCTTCCTACAAGAGGGTTCACTATTGCAGCTTATAATCCCACCTTGCTTTCTGTGCAAATGGATCCCATGAGGCAAGACACCGCTTTGATGACTCCTCTTTCTTTAGGGCTTATCACATTTCCTGGGTCTCTGGGAAAACCTCCCCTCCCCCCCACATTGCCACCTCCCCCATTCCCCATCTCCGATTGGTAGCCACACCTGCTGTTCTCACTCTGTTATGTGTTTTCACCTGCAAAGGTGTGTTTGCGCTCCCTGGAAGGAGATGCGGCTGTTCTGGTAGTAGAGGCCTAAGTTTTGTAGGGCCGTGAATGTGTGTGTGAGGCTTTTGGAATGAGCGGAGTTGTATATCACGAGCCAGTGGAGCTCCCTGAGGTATGATGTGTGTTCTGTGTGTGAGGAGTTTGAAATGATTGAGTTTGTATATCACAAGCCAGTGTGGCTCTCTGTGGTGCAGTGTCATGTGTGTGAGGTTGAGGAGGAGTTTGGCTGGAGATCTGGATGTTTTGCAGTCTTCTAGTGGGTTGCTTGGTGATCCCAGCCTAGAGGATGCCTCTGTAGTCCAACGTGCTGTTGACTAGGGCATGATTGACAGGTTTTTTTAGTGTTGCTTTGGAGCCTTTTGAGCATCTTCCTCAACATTATGGAGTAGGATGCAGGGACAGCATTAACTTGTGCCCCCATAACTAGTTTGCATTTGATTATTTAGAGGTTCCTGGCGTGGATGCTGAATATGTGTGGGACCCAGATTTCAGTGAAGCAGCATAGTCTAGGAAGTAGTAGGGAGGCAGACTAGTGCTGTATCTTTCCTTACAATTTAAAAAACGATTTTTCCTACCTGTGATTGCATCATTTTTTTAAATGTTCTTTACCTGTCTTTGCCTGTGGTTGTTACAGTTTAAAATTGTAGCTTTAACCTGCCCGTGATTGCATACTTTATCACCGGTTTTGTGTTTAAACTTGTGGGTCTTCCTTGCCTGTGACTGTCTCCATTTTAACCTGTTGAATTTAGGGATTTGCAGTCCTAACTCTGTAGTTTTTTCCCCTCTCATTCCCCGTGACTATCCGTTTTTCCCTCCGTTTTTCTCCCTTGCTCTGTGCTAAGACCTGTATGTTTAGCAGTCCACCCCCAGCTTCCATTTTGTGTTAGCAAGTGGTTGAAACCAGCCCCCCTCCCCCAGCAACAGAGATATTTCTACATCAGATAGAGAATGGAGGGTGCTCTGAGACAGCAGTTATCTGCTGTTTAAGCTGTGTTTAATAGGGACTGTGCACTGTGTGTTTTTTGCCAGGAGAGGGAGTAAAGTTTTATACAAACAGTATTGTTAGAGGACAAGTTTGTTAGGCCCTTACCTGCAGAAGTCCAAAGTGTGGATTGAGCCTGTCTGTCTCCTAGGAGATGCCTGAATAGAGGAGCAGCATCCAACTCCCTGGCCAGCAAACCTTGTCTGAGGTCGCTGGGACCTTATATAATCTGCTATTGGTTGGTACATATGTACACTGATTGGTGGTTGTATCTGGTGTTTCTATTGGATTAGGTTTTGTGTCCTCATTGGTTGGGTATTCAAGGTTTCTGATTAGTTTCTGGGTCTGTGACTCAATCAATGTAGGGTTGGGACTAGGGTTAGGATATCTATTGGAAGTGGGGACTAGGACTTCCTGTGTGATTGGTTGTTGGGACTAGGGTGGGACTAGGGCTAGGCCTTTAATTGGAAGTAGTGATTAGGGCTTCTGGTGTGATTGGTTGCTGGACTAGGTGTGGGACTAAGAGAAGGGTTAGGCCTTTTATTTGAAGTATTGATTAGTTCTTCCTGTGTCATTGGTTGCTTGGACTTGGGTTGGGACTACTGGTAGGGCTAGGGCCTCTATTGGGCGTAGAGATCAGGGTTTTTGAAACTGACTGGGTGCTTGGACTAGGGCTGAGATTGGCTGTAAGGTCCTGGTGGGCAAGCGTGCATACTCAGCATGGTTTAAGGAAACTCGACCCACTCCCTCCCAGGCATCGAACACATATTTACCAAGAAACTCTGAGAAGAGCCTGCCTGCTGCACTGACGGCTGGCGGTGTGTGTGCCTAGTGAAATCGTGCACTGACGGCTGGTGGTGTGTGTGTGACTGGTGGAAGCGTGCACTGACGGCTGGTGGTGTGTGTGTGACTGGTGGAAGCGTGCACTGACAGCTGGTGGTGTGTGTGCCTGGTGGAAGCGTGCACTGACGGCTGGTGGTGTGTGTGCCTGGTGGAAAAGCGTGCACCGACGGCTGGTGGTGTGTGTGCCTGGTGGAAGTGTGCACAGACGGCTGGTGGTGTGTGTGTGCCTGGTGGAAAAGCGTGCACTGACGGCTGGTGGTGTGTGTGCCTGGTGGAAAAAGCGTGCACTAACGGCTGGTGGTCTGTGTGCCTGGTGGAAGCGTGCACCGCAGGCTGGTGGTGCGTGTGCCTGGTGGAAGCAGGAGCATTTACAGCATAGAAGACACAAATGACACAAATGAAACTGACGAAGAGGGAAGGGGAGAAAGGATGGGGGGGGGGGGGGGAGTGCGAGCATAGGAGCCTGATTACAGCAATAAAAACACAGATGGCAGCTGAGCACGTGCACACGCTCGTGAACGCAAGCTGCAGGCCAGCAAAAGTCTCTGGTGGCACTTTTTAAAGCCACTTACTAAATGTCTGGAAGCGAGAGCATGCGCTGTCTCAGGCGAGACCTAAAAACTATAAACCAACACTATGCACAAATCCATGTCTCAGCACCCACTACAAAATCACACAAACCCACACCTATACACCCTTCAATCCCAACTACCACACATTTCCGTCTTCACCTACAAACAATACACAACTCTATCCTATACCACAAACCAATCCACTCATCACTAACACAACCCCATTCCATACCAGACTTACTTAACTACATCCCATCCAGACACACACTCCCTGCTCTAATTACTCCTAACAGACCACTTTTTATCACTAACAAACATATAATCCGCCATCCATCATTTGTCCTACCAACACCCTCCTCTTCCTTCTACCATAATAACACAAACACACAAAACATATACTGCACAGCACCATACTTTTTAACTCTTGCAACAAACCAGTCTAAGACAAACACTCTTACCTCTACTTCATTCCCTCCTACACAAAATATACACTCTACTCATAAACACATCACCACCCCCTCTACCTTACAACCTCCTCTCACAAACCATATCATACAAACCAATCCATCGCATGAATCAATTACACCCACACCTCCTTTCACTATTCCTCAAAAACAAAACGTATCACGCTGTGACGCGGCGGAGAAGGAGATATGGAGACAGGCAACGTTCGTTTGAACACTTCTTTATTTCTAGTTCAAAGGATAAACAAAAATGTTCTCTTTAGGATAAATCCTAGGTTTTATTTTCCCAAGATGGAATCTTCGTTCTCTTACGCCAGAGAACCGTGCCTGAGGGTTTCGGGACGCCAGGAAACTGAAGGGCTGCTTCTGTTAGGTAGACGCCACAACTCTGGGGGAAAAAAAGAAAAGCAAGTACAAAATTTGGTAAGGAGTACATCTCCGAGGTTTTTAGATGGAATGAGGGACTAGGCACCCGACCGACACCAGTGATTTTTCTACTCTATTGTTTAGGGGTTGTCGTGCTCTGTGTATTTTAGCCTCTGTTTGATGGGCTCAACTTCAGAACGTATGCGGAGCCGCCCGCCCTCTAATCTCGACCTCCCCTTGCTCTAAACGGCCCCCAGTTGTCCCCGTACCTTCTGAAGCCACGACCCTGATGAACCGTAGCGGGATTCAGCGTTTTGCCAGAGAAGGTCCGGTTCCTTCTTTTCCTCGTTTTCGTCTGGCGGTGTCTAGGCGTGCTGCCTTTTCGTTTCCTCCTCCGCGACGGACTCACTCCACTGTTCCTGGAATCTTGGGCCGACAAGGAAGGTCTGTACGTTGTGGTCTCCTCTCCACGCTGCTGCTACTTCCTTCTCTGTATTCCGACGCGGACTCGCCATTCCCAGAGTCACTTCCTCTTTGAAGTGGAGGCGGTCAGGTGACCACGTCACGTGAACGGCGTTGGATGGCTGGCTGCCGAGGAAAATTAAAGGGACTGAGCTCGTCATCAGCGGGAAGCGGGGTCTGAAAATAGAGGAGGGAATAGGGGCAGAGGTGAGGAGGCAATTGTTCATTTAAAGTCTCAGAAAAAGAGGCATCGTCCGTGGGCGGCTCCCCTTCACACACGCACACCAACACAAGTTCTTCCAAGCACAACACCTCATAATACATACCATCTCAAAATACAAACATACATCCACCTTTCAAAGCACATAAAGGAGCCTTATCTCTTCCACCAGACCGAACACAGATACCGCAACTCTCTTCCAAACGCCTCTCATCCATTGGACAATTTAGAACCTTACCACATGACCCACATGCTGTACCACCACCCCTGACTCATACACCTTCCGCTCTAAACACACGCAAACAATATAAGCGACGAGTCACACCTCACCTTCGCTTCCCCAAGTCTACTGCACAGCAATGTTACACCACGAAAACAACACCGCACACCAACTCACTCTCAAACACTGTGTCCACCACCTACACAGGCAGACCCATCAAAATGTCTTCTTAGCATGCTGGATGAGGAACATGGTACAGAACAGCTACCCGATTGCTATCCTAACACAGCTAATACCAGCACTAAAAACACCTGCTACAAACCCACATAATACCAATCACTTCTACAAAACAAAGTCTCACTATCACCAAAGCCCATTCTCTAAACTGTCTACTAATAAATGCTTGATCCCTCTCTTAAAATAAATATCACATCTTCGACATTCTCACCGATGCAAAACCAGACATACTTTTCGTAACTGAATCATGGTTGGGAGATGATATGGCTCCAGTCCTGCATGAAGCCGTTTCTCTAGGCTATCAAACGATCACCCAAAATTGTATAGGCAAAAAAGGAGGTAATCTTGCTGTTGTGTTCAGGCAAACATTACATATCACTAAAGTTAACAACATCACCATAAGGAATTGTGAGGCTCTTCTCACCAGATGCAATCTTATACCGTCTTCCTCCTGTAACTTCCTGCTCCTTTACAGACCTCCACCTAGCAAGGCAACATTCCCAGACGCACTTCTAGACACAGTTTCAAACCTGATAACAATACACTCCAACCTAAGCTTTCTGGGTGACCTCAAAATTTTGTTTGACAAACACAATTTGACCCATCCAAAAACAATAATCCCTGGCCTAGACGCACTAAACCTGCATCAGATTGTCCACAAACCCACACACATTGCTGAACATGTCCTAGATGTCATTTTTGCTAATACCAAACTAGTTACCTTTCAAACTATAACTCCAGTCACATGGTCAGACCACCACTTGATTGCTTTCCAACATAAAACAACACCTAAAACTACCCTACATCCATCCACCTATCGACCGTGGAACAAACTTCATTTGGAACACTTCGAAACACAACTAGCATCCAGTACAAATCTGTAAACAATAAATTCTGTTAAAAAACTATGAGTGGTTACAGGTGCTTTTGACATCCTGATACCACTCAAAACCACACAACGGAACAAAAGAAAAAAAGCACCCTGGAGAAACATAGAGATAAAAGACATTAAAAAAACAAATTAGAAAGCTGCAACGTACCTGGCTCAAAACAAACGCCAAGCAAGACAAACTTCGCCTACAGAAAATTAACAGATTATGCACGTCCGCTATCAAAAAAGCTAAGAAAGTACTATTCAGACAGAATTCAAAATGCTAAATGTGCAAATAAAGAATGCTATAAAATACTCCATGAATTTCTCAAACCAAATTTCCTAGAAGGAACTCATCCTGTTACTTCAGATTTTATAGACAAGCTGGCAAATCGTTACACTGACAAAGCAGACATGTTTGATTCGTACTTAAAACCGAGACAAAGCACCAGCACTAACCCTTTGACAAAATAACAATCCAAGAATACTCTAACCCAGCCTCTCTGTTCCTTCCAGCACATCTCACACAATAAATTTATGGCCCTGGTCAAAGCAAGCAGGCCTGCCGGCAGCCCTTCTGACCAATGTCCACAACAAACTTTGAAGACCATTCTTTTAACAATCTCTGCTGCCACTCCAGTAAGAAGAATCGTCAATGATTCCTTAACTACCAGAATACTTCCAGAAGAACTCAAAAGGTCATACATACGCCCTTTACTGAAGAAAACAAATTTGGACCCGCTGAACCGTGAACTACAGACCCATACCTTCAACTGGAACGCCCCAAAGATATTGGAAACTCCTCAATTTTCAGTTGCCTCAGAGACATGGATCAGTGGATGACTTGAGTCGCATCAAATTGAATACTTCCAAACTGAAATACTCATGTGTGGCGATTGGAAGCATTATGACCCGCTTGCCGCCTGGCCTGATGAACTGGGATCACCACCTAAAGTATAGAAGGAAAAAAGAAACCTCGGAATGACCATGGAGTCCAAGCTGTCGATTAATGCCCAAGTGGACAAACTAGCAAGATCAAGCTTTGCCACTATAAAAACGCTACAACTAAATTTCCCTCATTTAGGATTTCCACACAAGGTCCAAGCTACCATCTTCCTTGTTCTGTCCAAACTCGATTATGCCAATAGCCTCTACCACGGATCACCTTTAATGACCATGAAAAGACTACAACGTATTCAGAACTCTGCTGCCAGACTACTCTTGCATATCAAACGCGAGACCACATCTCACCTGCCTTGAAAGCCCTGCATTGGTTACAAGATGCCAGAAGATCCACGTTCAAGCTGCTTTGTATCACCCACAAAGCAATACATGGAATGGGACCGCTCTTCATCAGAAATAAAATCACCAAACACATTCAACAAAGGAACCTCAACTCTGAAATGGCACCTCACTTCAAAATCCCTGTTCAAGCAGCCAAGCTATGGAAATCTTTACCCGCCCAACATCAGATCCATGGACAGCCACCGTATCTTCAGAAAACTGCTTAAGAATTGGCTCTTCCCCACATAAGCAACATACACAAACAGAAATGTACAGCATATCCCTCTGTATATAATTTATTATTACTATGAATATGTACCTATCTTTGTGTATTGCTTTGTATAAACATATAGAATAATTATGATATATATATATCGAGGCTGGGTGGGGTATCCAGTACAAGCAGCACTCGAACATGGCTTAGCTGTCCCAAGTAAAGCTCTTTATTGGTGTGCAGACCGCTTTCATCAGTCCATTATCCCAAGGCACACGACCACAGGCTGATGCGTTTCGTTATCACTTCCTCCGAGGCATCGGTCGAAAGTAGCATGAATGTATGTGTGTGTGCAACGAGTACTCCACAAAAACTCCGGCAAGCAACCCAGCAACGCCGGCGAGAAAGGAGACGGACCACAGGTTCAGGTGCGATGATTTATTCGACAGAAACAGCTACGCGTTTCAGGCTACACAAGCCCTTGTTCACACATATATATATATATATATATATATATATAATATGCGCTGATCCAGGAACCTGAATAAACAGCAACTGAGGAGCCACGGTGGTCTGCGCTCTTTTCTTTGCCTTATCTGGTACAATAAAACCCGAACACAGGAGTTTATTTGGTGCATCTTTGGTCTACATGTACTTCTTCCATTGTGCATCTATGTACCTTCCATGTACTTGTATCTGTGGGTTTGTTACTTTCCTCCTGAAACACATATCCAATGCACTCCCCTATTTCTCACCCCTGATACTGAACCCTTCAACATCTTCTTCACTATGTCTCTAATCCGGATTGTCTCACTGTGCCGCACCATGTTTTGCTCTCTCTTGTTCGCCTTATTGTATTATGCTCTGCTCTTGTTAGCTGACCAACAAATCCGTGTAACGGAACTCTGCTACATCCTCCTTACCATGACTCTCATCCGGATTGTCCCTTCCCATTGCAAGATGTTCTGCCTCTTTTGCTCCCTCATTGCATTATGTTCTGTTCTCGTTTGTTCTCCTCTGTAACTGTTGTGAAGCGCTCCGATACCCTCCGGTCAGGCTAGCGCTATACAAAACTTCGTAAATAAATAAACATCTACCTACCCCCTTTATGCATCCATATACTTTCAGTTCACTTATGGATCTACATATTTATCACTTTCTCTAATTCAACATATCCAATGAACTACCCTATTTCTCACCCTATACTTCTCTCAATATAACTTCTAACCCAACTTTGTGACTCATCTCAAACTTTTCTACTACTCTTTCCAATGCAATACCATATTTCTCACCCTAAACATCTATCCATATATTCTCTACACCCACTCTTATCATTTATCCAAAACCCCATACCACTACTATGATCCCCAAAATAACCCTTTCTAGACCCTCCCTTACTCTGCCCCTCCTTGCATCATCTGACACCTCTTTTACAATACCAATGCCCAAAACAAACCTTTCTAAACTCTTCCCTCTGACTCTTTCCCTCCACAACCCCTTTTTACTCTTCCAAAAGCCTCCTCCTACTGCTATGACCTCCCCCAAAAAAGAAATAATCCTTCACTCTCCTTTCCCTCCACTATCCTTTTCAATCAAAATAACAGACTAACATTTTCACTTCTCAAATTTCATATTCCACTATGCTAAATCACAACTAATCCTGTATGGGTCCCAGAGTAGCAAGCTACTCACCAAAAAAACGCTTCAACACCTCATCAGAGGTAAGCAAGCATTATATAAATGCAAACCTTTTTCCCCTCTTCTATCCCTCCGCAACCTTTCTCTATCCAACTGAATAACACATCGACCATTCAAACTACTTTCATATTTCACTAAACTTATTTTCAACACTAATCCTTTATGGGTTCCGGAGTAGCATGCTACTAACCAATAAATCACTTCAACACCCCATCAGGGTTACTAGCGCAATATAAATGCTAACCTTTTCCCTTCTCTACCCCTCCCCAACCCTTCTCAATCCAAATAACTGACTATCATATCCACCACTCAAATTACTTTCATATTTCACTATACTAATTCAACACTAATCCTTATGGGTTCCAGAGTAGCGTGCTACTCATCCCCCCCCTCCCCCCAAAAGGGCTTCCAACCCCATTGGGGGTAGAAAGTGCTATATAAATACAAACCTCTTACCCTCTTCTATCCTGCTGCTAACCTTCTCTATCCAAATAACTGAATAACATATCCACCACTCAAATTACTACATATTTCCCTATAGTAATTTTCAACACTAATCCTTTTATTTGGTTTCGGCGTAGCGTGCTACTCGCCAGAAAAGTGCTTCTACGCCCCTTTGGGGGTAACGAGCGATATATGAATGCAAACCTTTCTCCCCCTTCTATCCCTCCGCTATCGTTCTCACTCAAATAACTGACTAAAATCCACCACTCAAATTACTTTCATATTTCACCATACTAATTCACCACTAATCCTTTATGGGTTTCCGGAGTAGCGTTCTACTGCCCATCAGGGGTAACAACCTCTATATAAATACAAACCTTTTTTCCTCTTCTATCCTTCCGAATCCAAATAACTGACTAACCTATCCACCACTTTAAGTACTTTCATATTTCACTATACTAATTCAACACTAATCTTTTATGGGTCCCGGAGTATCGTGCTACTCGCCAAAAAAGCGCCTCAACGCCTTGTCAGGGGTAGCAAGCGCTATATAAATGCCATTACATTACAATACAATTCAATTACAATATTAGGCCAGCCATCAGTTCTTGGCGAAAAATACTACTTCTGCCTGCTCGGTGTTGAGCTGGAGACCGTTGGCTTTCATCCAGTTAGCGTCTTTGGTCCGTCGGCGATAAACATGTTTCTTGTATTGGGAGTCTTGTTCAAGAGGGAGAGTATGAGTTGTGTGTCAACAGCATATGAGCAGATGTTGATTTTGTGCACAGATGACGTTGGCCAGAGGGATCATGTCTGCGTTGAAAATTATGGGGCTGAGAGATGAACATTGAGGCACTCTGCAGGTGAGTTTGCAGACTTTCGGGGTGTAAGTGCCAGGCTGGCAGAATGCTTTCCATCCGTTAAGAAGGAGCAGATCCAGCAGAGAGCGGGTCCTTGTAGGCCAGTCTTGTGCAGGTAACTGATTAGTATGGGTTGTGAGACCATGTCAGATGCATCGATCAAGAAGAATAGTCCTTTCTTGGTCAACAGTAAAGTGCTACAAAGTCAGTCGGGGCATCCATCCGGATGTCCGTCTGTCCACTTCTAGGCTTAGAGATAGTGGCAAGGGATGTTTTTTTTGGGGGGGGGGGGCTTTTCACAGGTGAGTGACTCATACAAATGGTAATTAGCAGGTGTACACACAGTCTGCTCTGCTGTGTTTTACCAATGTGTACATCAGAAGTTCTTGCTAGAAGTTGAAGATGCAACATAAGGTTAGCAGAGTCAGTTATTGCTTCCAAGCAGGGCTAGTGCTGTTCATACTTCAATGCCCATGGTTATGTTTGAGGAATCGGACATACAGAATACTGGTGTAAATTGGCCTTGGTCTTTTGTAGAAAAACACAGATATTCAACACATGTATTGCTCATCTCGAAGACTATTGTAGTATAAACAAATTAGGTATGTTGTGCAGTCTTCAGAAAACTATTGGAAACAGATTGGTAGATTTTAAAAAGATTTAAAACACGGCACAGTCCTGATACATTAAAAACCTGTTTGAATACCCCAGCACAGCCAAATATCAATAATCACTCAATAGATGAACTAAGGGTTCATTA
The DNA here is from genome assembly GCF_964261635.1 of Lissotriton helveticus. Taxonomy (NCBI): domain Eukaryota; kingdom Metazoa; phylum Chordata; class Amphibia; order Caudata; family Salamandridae; genus Lissotriton; species Lissotriton helveticus. The sequence continues at coordinate 513,924,058 of NC_136070.1, forward strand.
AGTAATACTTATAAAAATGTAAAAATGTTTACAAGCCATTCAGCATAATAATGCCTCAGGCGACCTTCTCTTCGCCATAACTGTCCATGCCGACACAAGAAAGTTAGGGCTTAATGCTTTCTAAACTTTTCTTACATCTTTTTAAAAAATTGATCTTAATTGTTCCAATTTTTGGATTGCATATAGTGGGGAGAAAATTAAGAAAATGTGCAGAGATGGATCTTGAGATTACCCATCTCATTTGGAAGTAGATTCAGCTTGCCATCCATTTGGTTCGAGGCATGTGGGCTGCTAAATTCATATCTATTGCATAGATCGCCGCCTAGTGTTGGGTCCGGATGATTGCACATTGTTGTCCTGGAAGAGTCTTCGAAGTATCACGAGATAGGTGGCTCCTCCCCTGGACTACAGTGCGCATGGGCATCGACTCCATCCCCAGATTGTTTTTTTCCGCCATTGGGTTCGGATGTGATTTCGACGTCTCCTTGTCGGAATCGAAAAAACTTACTTCTTAAGGCCAAAAGGCCTTCGTTACTTGCGTCGGTATTGTTAGCGTGCGGTCTCGATCATCATCCCACTCTTCGAGTCGGAATTCTGAGGAGTCGAGTAACTCTTCGGACATCGAGGCCCTCTCGTCGCAGCAAGACCCCGACGATCTTACCATGGAACGGAGTCCGTTCAAGTTCTGCCCCGTCTGTGGGTCCAAGTACCCACATATCGACGTGCATCCGGTCTGTAACAAATGCCTCTCGCCGGACCACAACGAGGACAACTGCATGGCCTGCTGAAAGTTCAGGTCCAAGAAAACGCTCAAGCTTCGGCGCGCGGCGCGGCTCTGGCACCCGACGACATATTCGACGACCCCGCAGAAGAAGGCCGATGCCATCATCTTCAGATTTCACCACCGTCGACGGAGGTTGAGGCTGATCCAGAGGAACACGTCGAAGGACAGAGCCAAGACCTTGAATACGTCGAGGAGGTAGGGGACGACGAAGAAGTTTATGGGGCCGCGGAAGATAGCTCGGAGGAAGAGCTATGCCCCGAAAGTTACATGATTCAGGCTCAGGTCACGGGATCGCCACTCGGCCTTACCCACGACCCAGCACCGCTATCCCCGGCCCCGCCTTCTGGCCCGGCCACGGACACAACAGCGGAGACGCCATTGCGCGTATCGAAACCGAAACCTTCGGATTCGACTACACCTAAGATGGCCGACGTCCCATCGAAAACGAAACCGCAACCTACGGCTTCGACAACACCTAAAATGGCCGAGGTCCCATAAAAAATGACGAAGCCTGCTCCCTCATCGACTCCGTCGCCCTCCGGCCCTCCGAAGTCGAAGAAGGCTGTCGAGTCGTCAGCGCCGCAGAAGGTGCCCAGGGACCCGTCCTCCAAAACGGTCGTCCATCATGGGTCGGGCACGGTTACGCCGGCAAAATCCACTAAAGCCGTCGGAACAAAGTCTGCACAGGCCCACGACACGGAGTCCGGAGGCACTACGCATCGGCACAAAGACAACAAATCTAAAGCAACGGCATCGGCGTCTAAGCCTATAACGGAGGCACGGACCGTCGCAGCCGAAGATTCGTCGGCGGCCACCGCTTCAATGCCGAACGCCTCCGATAGTACCGGACAGGACGCATCGGTTGCTAAACCCTCCGCTTCCTTCACAAAGCAGGTCGCTGACTCCCTCAAACGTATTCGGGAGAAGACTTCGACGACTCACGCGCCGTCGGGTCCAAAACCAGTGGACGCACCTGCGAAGACTTCCACCAAGCTTCTGTACACACTGCCGCCGAAGGTGGCACCGAAGGCATTTGCACCCATATCGGTGCCGAAGATAACTGAAACGTCAGAACCTTCGGCGCAAAGTGGCCGATTGGTAGACATCAAGCCTCAGAAGAACAATCTGAGCATTACATCGATGCAGAAACAGGGATATTGACCCTCTATAAAAGAAAGATCACTTCCCAACCATTGCAATCCTATGTCATTCCACTAAAGAAGAAAAGGCCAGCACATGACATTCCTGCCCTTGTGGAACCTATTCAGCCTACACCAAGGAGGAGTCAATCACCTTCACCCAACCAGTCAGGGGGAGAGGATGATGACCAGGATGACCAGTACAATTTCCCGGACAACAATGACCCTGATGTACAACAGGACTCATATGACGACACTGGTGACCAGGGAGGCCATCAGGTGGTACAGGACCCACAGGTTTTTGGTGCACGTACATCCCCAACTGAGGATTCTGCGGCATTCAATGCCTTAATAGAGCGGGCAGCTGCTAATCATAATGTGGACATGCATGCTGACCCAGTGGAAGAAGATTTCTTGTTTGACACTTTCTCTGTCTCAGAAAGAACAGTTAAGATACTTCCTATGCTGAAAGGTGTCCTTAAGCATGCCCCAGAGATCTTTAAGGAACCTACCAGGGCGAGAGTGGTGAACCCACGTATTGAAAAAAAATACAGGCCAGCACCTGGGGACCCTGCATATATTCGGGGACAGTTGCCTCTGGACTCGTTGGTCGTCGCCAATGCCCGAAAAAGGGCGAACTCCCAAACAACGGGTGAAGCTCCTCCCCCAGACAAGGAGTCGAAAGTGCTTGAGGCATCGGGCAAAAGGGTGGCTGCGCAGGCTGCCAATATCTGGCGTATATCAAACACACAGGCACTATTGGCACGTTATGATAGGGCGCATTATGACACCCTAGAACAGCTCCTTTAACACCTACCTGATCAGTTTAAGGAGGGAGCCGAAATGCTCATACAAGAGGGAAAGCTCATCTCAAACGCTGCAATAAAGTGTGCACTTGATGTGGCTGATACAGCGGCTAGGGCGATTAACACTAGCGTCATGTTAAGGCGACAAGCATGGCTTCGCATATCAGGGTTTAAACCTGACATTCAAACAACAATACTCAACCAGCCCGTTAATCCTGACAGACTGTTTGGCCCAGATGTTGACACCACCCTCGAGAAAATTAAAAAGGACAATGAGACAGCTAAGTCCATGGGGGCGCTTCAGTCTCAACAATTCAGGGGGAGCACTTTTCGTCGCTCAGGTGCACGTGGTGTTACCAGAGGACACTTGGGTCAACAGACACAATTCACAAAGGGTGGCGCACAATCCTCGTACCCCAAGCAGGGTAGAGGGGGTTACAGAGGTAATAGTGCCAAGGGCAGAGGCAGAGGAAACAACAACTCCCGTTCCTCTGCCGCCAACAAACAGTGACTCTCTGTCACTGCCCCCCGACCATACAACACCTGTCGGGGGGAGAATCCAGCAGTTCCTGCCAGTCTGGACATCCATCACCACAGACAGGTGGGTAAGGCAGCTTATCCAGTACGGTTATTGTTTGGAGTTAACATCCACTCCACCCAACATTCCCCCAAAACAACGTCCTATGTCGGCAGAGCACTTGCACTTATTGCAGCAGGAAGTAGTGGTGATGCTGCAAAAAGGCGCAATCGAGCTCGTACCAGTGGAGGAGGAAGGCACAGGGGTCTATTCCCTGTACTTCCTTATCCCAAAGAAGGACGGATCCCTCAGACCCATTCTGGATCTACGCCCCCTCAACCTGTATATACTGTCAGAACACTTTCACATGCTTACACTGCAGCAGATTCTTCCCCTGCTGAACCAAGGGGACTTCCTAGCAACCTTGGACCTCAAGGATGCTTATTTTCATATACCACTCCACCCATCCCACAGAAAATACCTCAGGTTCACCATCCAAAACAGGCACTACCAGTTCAAAGTCCTACCCTTCGGAGTGACCACTGCCCCCAGAGTGTTTACAAAGTGTCTGGCGACAGTTGCAGCGCACCTCAGGAGGCAGAACATTCATGTCTACCCTTACCTAGACGACTGGCTCGTTCAAGCAAAGTCAGAACAACAGTGCGCCGCAGACATGTCCCACACCATTCGCCTCCTTCACAGTCTGGGGTTCTCGCTAAACTACCCAAAGTCGCACCTTCAACCAGCCCATGTGCGGCAGTATCTGGGCGCGACAATAAATACCCTGACCGCTATGGCTCAGCCAAACCCGGTCAGGATCGACAACATTCAGTCGCTGATTCAGAGGTTCAGGCCGCAACACTCACTACCAGCGAGAGTGTTCATGCAGTTGATAGGCATGATGGCCTCCTGCATCTTCATAGTCCCGCACGCAAGGTTGCACATGCGCCCGCTCCAAGAATGCTTGGCAAATCAGTGGACACAGGCTCAGGGACAACTGACAGACCTAGTGTTGGTGACCGGTCGGGCATACAACTCTGCATTGGTGGACTCCACACAACCTTTGCAAGGGATGACCGTTCCAAGAGCCTGTGCCACAGATTACCCTAACAACGGACGCATCTCTCCAAGGGTGGGGAGCTCATGTGCTCCACTACACAGTGCAGGGACTGTGGTCAACGCAGCAACAGAGGTTGCACATCAACTACCTGGAATTGATGGCAATCTTCATGGCACTCAAGTCCTTCAAAGTACATCTGTGCAACAAGGTCGTGTTGATCCGGACGGACAACATGACAGCCATGTACTACATCCAGAAGCAGGGAGGTACTCACTCTCCACAGCTATCTCATCTGGCTCAGAGCATGTGGAAGTGGGCCATTCAGAGGAACATCTTCCTCATGGCGGAACACCTCCCGGGCAAGGACAATCAGATGGCGGATCTGCTCAGCAGGTACAGCCATCAAATGCACGAGTGGGAGATGCATCCATCAGTACTCCACCCGTACTTCCAACAGTGGGGTCATCCGGAGATAGACCTCTTTGCCACAAGGGAAAACGCAAAATGCCAAAGCTTTGCCACCAGGTTCCCTCACCCTGAATCGCAGGGGAATGCGATATGGATGAACTGGTCAGGCAGATTTGCGTACGCTTTTCCCCCAGCGCCTCTCATTCCGCTGGTGGCAAGAAAGCTAAAGCAGCACTCGATGACACTCATCCTGGTTGCTCCAACGTGGGCACGCCAACCATGGTACACCACGTTTCTAGAACTTTCCGTGGTACCGCATCAAAGGCTGCATCTATCTCCAAGCCTCTTGACGCAGAACCATGGCGACATTCAGCATCCAGATCCGCAACAGCCCAACCTGGCGATCTGGCTCCTGAGGTCCTAGAGTTTGGCTACCTCAACCTGCCTCCTGAATGCATGGATATCATACGGGAGGCAAGGAAGCCCACTACCAGAGCTTGCTATGCAGCAAAATGGAAGCGGTTTGTCATTTACTGTACAGATAACAATATCAACCCGCTAGATGCATCCATTCCTAACATCATCTGCTATTTGTTACATCTTTACAAATGCAATCTAGCGTACGCTTCCATCCGGATACACTTATCCGCCATAGCGGCTTATCTCCAGAACAGGCAACATCTCTCTGTCTTCAGAGTGCCTGCCATTAAAGCCTTCCTGGAAGGACTGAAACGAGTCATTCCTCCGAGAACACCACCAGCTCCAGTGTGGAACCTCAATGTGGTCCTCACTAGGCTGATGGGCCCACCGTTTGAGCCACTGCACTCCTGCGAAATTCAGTTCCTGACATGGAAAGTGGCTTTTCTCATTGCTATTACATCGCTCAGGCGTGTTAGTGAGCTGCAAGCGCTCACAATCCAGGAGCCATTCATACAAATTCATTCAAACAGGGTAGTACTACGCACTAACCCAAAATTCCTTCCTAAGGTGGTGTCACAGTTTCATATCAACCAAACTATTGACCTGCCTGCATTCTTTCAAAACCCACAAACAGTAGCGGAAAGAATGCTCCATACATTGGACGTTAGGAGGGCGTTGATGTACTACATTGACAGAACACAGCACTTTAGAAAAACACAACAACTTTTTGTTGCCTTCTCAGCACAGCACAAAGGCAACCCTATTTCCAAAGCAGGAATAGCCAGATGGATTGTTAAGTGCATTCAAATCTGTTATCAAAAAGCTAAACGTACCTTAACAATACCCCCAAGGGCGCACTCCACACGCAAGTTGGGGGCCTCCATGGCTTTCCTGGGGAACATTTCTTTGGAAGACATTTGTAGAGCAGCCACGTGGGCTACACCGCACACATTTACCAAACATTACTGTGTCGATATGCATTCCAAGCAGCAAGCAGCTGTAGGACAGGCTGTTCTCAAGACACTTTTTCAGACTTCTGCAGCTGGCACGGGCGACCGCCGTTAATGGAGGGACTGCTATGTATTCTATGCAATAGATATGAATTTAGCAGCCCACATGCCTCGAACTGAATATGCTACTTACCAGTATGCATCTGTTCTTGGCATGTAGGGCTGCTAACATTCATATCGCCCACCCTCCTCCCCGGTGCCCGTAGCGGCTGCAGATACTCTCTTGCATTCAATCATTAGCATGGACATCCTTTACACTATTTCACTCCATCTCTGCCACAATGGCTAAAAACAATCTGGGGATGGAGTCGATGCCCATGCGCACTGTAGTCCAGGGGAGGAGCCACCTATCTCGTGATACTTCGAAGACTCTTCCAGGACAACAATGTGCAATCATCCGGACCCAACACTAGGCGGCGATCTATGCAATAGATATGAATGTTAGCAGCCCTACATGCCAAGAACAGATGCATACTGGTAAGTAGCATATTCATTTTGCAGCAACATGCCATCAGATCTGTCCAGCCCGTGGAAAGCAAGAGGTGGTCTATTGTAAGCCCCACACCTAAAACATTCAAAAAAGCTGACACCATTCGATCTGGCAAATTACTCAAAAATACATTGAGAATAGATGGTTCCAAGGTGGCAACCCAGGCAGTTCCCAGTCTCTATGTTGAAGGGGTTTGAAATTGCCCACACCGGCCAAATCCAGCCTTATCAATGCTACCTTTATGAATGGTTGCACACTAAGTTTTGCGTGCCAGAATGAATACCAGACGTGATGGGACTATTGGCCAAATCAATTTTTAGCTCAAAAAAGGCCACTAACATGGAATTATTACTTCAATTAGTGCTGTGACCTTACCAGAAGACTTCCTGATATCAGATTACCTTGTTCTCTAGAATTACCTAAACGTGGAGTACAACATCCACAAATGTTTTAGCCAGTACATCAGTCAAAGCTTTTTACTTACAAACAACAAGAGTATGTCTACGAAGAAGTACCAGTTGGGCCTTACATACACACATTTATACCTCATTTGGAACTCTAAATACAAACTTTTGTTTGGGAATTGCAGAGGCTAGTGGTGTTTAAGAAAAAGAACCAATAGTTGCAGTTGTAAGTTACTGGTGGAGCCAACCAACACGAATCTGAATAGATTTAAGAAGCCTGTTACGTACAAATGTTTGTGAAATGGCTCTCAAATGTATTTTTCCATCCTAGCTCTATACTGGGCTTCATTTTGCAGGCTTTTGCAACCCTGTATGATACAACTGCAGTTTTTGTAGCTGAGATTGCATGCCTGTATGATGCATGCATAATGTGCCTCTTCTCCTGGCTAGTATCCCTTTTTAGGTCTCGCCTGACCCAGCGCCTGCGTTGGTCTGGCCAGACCTTAAGTAAGAAGGGCTTCAAAAAATGCTACCGCCGGCTACAGCTTGCGGTGCATGTGCGTGGGCACACGCTTAGGAGCATGGTCGCCATATGGCAAACCTCGTCATGCTCATTAAGCTCCCGCAATCACTTTCACTTTCGCCCGCGATCACTTCCACGGCGCCCCTTTTATGTTCTCCTTCAAAGAACATCAAAGAACATGTTGTTGTGTTAATGCTTTGCTGCTGCCCGTTTGACTTGCAACGTGCTTTCTCTTTCCACAAACTCGATGTGAGTGTTCCTTTATTTTGAGATGCTCTTAGTGTTCGAGGCATGTGGGCTGCTAAATTCATATCTTAGCATTAGATCGCCGCCTAGTGTTGGGTCCGGATGATCGCACATTGTTGTCCTGGAAGAGTCTTCGAAGTATCCTGAGATAGGTGGCTCCTCCCCTGGACTACAGTGCGCATGGGCATCGGCTCCATCCCCAGATTGTTTTTTTCCGCCATTGGGTTCGGATGCGGTCTCGACGTCTCTCTGTCGAAACCGAGAAAAACTAACTTTTTACGGCCAAAAGGCCTTGTATTCTTTGCGTCGGTATTGTTTGCGCACGGTCTTGAGTTCTTCCGTCTCTTGGAGTCGGAATCAACGGAGTGCTTGCACTCTTCGGACATCGAGGCCTTCTCATTGCGACACGACGCAACTTTCCAGCATGGAGCGGAGTCCGTTTAAGTACTGTCCGCTCTGTGGGTCCAAATACCCACATATCGACGTGCACCCGGTCTGTAACAAATGCCTTTCACCAGACCATAACGAAGACAACTGCAGGGCCTGCGCAAAATTCAGGTCAAAGAAGACACTCAAGCTTCGGCGCGCGGTGCGCCTTGAGGCCAGACAAGCGGCCCCGGATCCAGAAAACATCTTCGGCGACCGAGAAGAGGAGGACCAGAGCCATCCTCTTCAAATCTCCCCGCCCGAGACGGAGGTCGAGGCAGATCCGGAAGACGACGACTGAGTCGTGGATCAAGGCCTTGAATACGTCGACGAGGTAGGGGACGTCGAAGAGATTTATGGGGCCGCGGAAGATAGCTCAGGGGACGAGCTATGCCCCGAAGGTTACGAAAATCAAGATCGGGTCACGGGATCGCCTGTCGGCCTTACCCAAGACCCCGTACCGCAAGCCACGGCCCCGCCTTCAGGCCCGGCCACGGACATACTTGCTGCGCAGCCCGTATCGAAACCGAAACTGAAACCTACGGTATCGACTATACCTAAAATGGCCGACCCGAAAACGAAACCGAAACTTATCGATTCGAGCGACCCTAAGATGGTGGCCGTACCACCAAAAACGACTACACCCGCTGCTTCATCGGCTCCGTCGACCTCCGGCCCGCAGAAGTCGAAGAAGTCGGTCGATTCCACAGGGTCGAAATCGGCGCCAGAGGAGGGATCCTCTAAGAAGGGTGGTCGGCACGGGTCAACCGCTGCGACGCCGTCAAAGCCCGCCAAAGCCAGCGACACGGCTCCGGTTCCGACTGGGATTCCGTTAGTCGGACGCGTGGTGGTGACGGAGCCGACAAAATCACACGAATCGAAGGCTGGCACATCTGCGCATCGGTCCAAGGACTCTGGGTCGGCGGCTGCGGCATCATCGTCCAAAACTCAGAAGGGCCGACAGGACGTCGGATCCGAGGGCAAGGTCAAGACCTCCTCGTCGGCGCCAAAGGCCACTGTAAGTGACGCGTCCCCCATCGCCTCTTCACTACAGAGAATCAGGGAGAAGGCCTCTGCTACGCCGGCTCCGATGCCATCGCCACAGAAGCCGATGGACATTCCGGTGAAGCCTGCAGGTAAACTTCTCTTCCTTCTGCCGCCAAAAGAGACGCCAAAGGCCTTTTCAACGAAATTGACGCCAAAGAAGTCGGATTCTTCAACGGCAGGGGCACTTTCAAGTCGGGTACTCGACTCTGAAGAGGATTCTGAGCGTTTTATCGACGCAGACACGGGCAAATTGACCCTTTACAAGAGGAGGATCACTTCACAGCCAGTGGACTCCTATGTCATCCCCCTAAAGAAAAAAAGGCTTCCTCAAGACGCTTCAGGCCTCATGGAACCTATCCAGCCTCCTCCAAGAAGGAGCCCAACTCCTTCCCCAGAACACTCTGAGGGTGAGGGATATGTTGAAGATGACCAATACACTTTCCCCATCAATGAACCAGATGCACAGCCGGATTCATATGATGACATTGGTGACCAAGGCATCCAAGATGTGGGGCAAGACCCACAGCCTTTCACTGCACGTGCATCCCCAACAGAAGATTCTGCAGGTTTTCATGCACTCATTGAAAGGGCAGCTGCTAATCATGATGTGGACATGCATGCTGACCCAGTAGAAGAAGACTTTCTATTTGACACTTTTTCAGTCTCTGAACGGACAGTAAAGACACTGCCTATGCTCAAAGGGGTCCTCAAACATGCTGCGGACATCTTTAAGGAACCTACCAGGGCGAGAGTGGTCAATCCACGTATCGAAAAGAAGTACAGACCAGCACCTGCAGACCCTGCATACATTCGGGGACAGTTGCCGCTTGGCTCCCTGGTGGTCGCAAATGCCCGCAAAAGGGCCAACTCCCAAACAACGGGTGAAGCTCCTCCCCCGGATAAGGAGTCCAAGGTGCTAGAGGCAGGAGGCAAAAGGGTAGCTGCACAGGCTGCCAATTTTTGGCGTATTGCAAATACACAGGCACTCTTGGCACGTTATGATAGGGCACATTACGACACCCTAGAGCGGGTTTTAGAACACCTGCCTTCGCAGTTTCAAGAGGGCACCAAACTGCTTATAGAAGAGGGAAAACTGATCTCCAACGCAGCCATAAAGTGTGCACTTGATGCCGCAGACACAGCAGCTAGGGCCATTAACACTAGCGTCATGCTGAGACGACAGGCGTGGCTCCGCATATCGGGGTTTAAACCTGACATTCAGACAACCATACTTAATCAGCCAGTCAATCCTGATAGACTGTTTGCTCCAGATGTGGACACCACCCTAGAAAAAATTAAGAAAGACACCGAAACTGCTAAGTCTATGGGGGCCCTACAATCACAACAGTTTCGTGGCAACAATTTTCGTCGCTCAGGTGCACGTGGAGTCACCAGAGGACAGATGGGTCAACAATCACAATTCTCTAGAGGTGGAGCACAATCCTCGTACCCCAAACAGAACAAGGGGGGTTACCGAGGAAACGGCACCAGAGGACGTGGCAGAGGGAACAACAACTCCCGCTCCTCTGCCCCAAGCAAACAGTGACTCTCTGTCACTGCCCCCCGACCACTTAACACCTGTCGGGGGGAGACTACAGCAGTTCCTGCCCGTCTGGAGAAACATCACCACAGACAGGTGGGTGCGACAACTTGTCCAGTACGGTTATTGTCTAGAGTTAAAATCCACTCCACCCAACATCCCACCAAGGCAACGGCCTATGTCCGCAGAGCACTTGCACTTATTGCAGCAGGAAGTAGTGGTGATGCTGCAAAAAGGCGCAATCTAGCTCGTGCCAGTAGAGGAGGAAGGCACAGGGGTATATTCCCTGTACTTCCTTATTCCGAAGAAGGACGGATCTCTCAGGCCCATTCTAGATCTACGTCCCCTCAACCTGTATATACTGTCAGAACATTTCCATATGCTCACACTGCAACAGATTCTTCCCTTGTTAAACCAAGGGGACTTCTTAGCAACCTTAGACCTCAAGGATGCTTATTTCCACATACCACTACACCCGTCCCACAGAAAATACCTCAGGTTCACTATCCAAGGCAGGCATTATCAGTTCAAGGTCCTACCCTTCGGAGTGACCACAGCCCCAAGAGTGTTTACCAAGTGTCTGGCGACAGTAGCAGCGCACCTCAGGAGGCAGAACATCCATGTCTACCCCTACCTGGACGACTGGCTCGTTCAAGCCAAGTCGGAACAACAGTGCGCCGCGGACATGTCGACTACCATTCACCTCCTTCACGATCTAGGTTTCTCGTTGAACTACCCAAAGTCGCATCTTCAGCCGGCACATGTCCGGCAGTTTCTAGGTGCGACGATCAATACCCTGACGGCCATGGCTCAACCAAACCAAGTCAGGATAAACAGCATGCAGTCTCTGATCCAGAAGTTCAGACCACAACACTCACTTCCAGCGAGAGTGTTCATGCAGTTGATAGGCATGATGGCCTCCTGCATCTTCATAGTCCCTCACGCACGGTTGCATATGCGCCCGCTCCAGGAGTGCTTAGCAAATCAGTGGACACAGGCTCAAGGACAATTAACAGACCTAGTGTTGGTTACCAGTCGGGCATACGACTCTCTGCATTGGTGGACTCCACACAACCTTTGCAAGGGCCGACTGTTCCAGGAGCCAGTGCCACAGATTACCCTGACAACGGACGCATCTCTCCAGGGATGGGGAGCTCATCTGCTCACTTACACAGTGCAGGGACTATGGACGACGCAGCAACAGAAGATGCACATCAACTATCTAGAACTGATGGCAATCTTCATGGCGCTCAAGTCCTTCATTGTACATCTGTGCAACAAGGTAGTGTTAGTCCGGACGGACAACATGACCGCGATGTACTACATTCAAAAGCAGGGAGGCACCCACTCGCCACAGCTGTCTCATCTGGCTCAGGGCATGTGGCGGTGGGCCATTCAGAGGAACATCTTCCTCATGGCAGAACACCTCCCGGGCAAGGACAATCAGATGGCGGATCTGCTCAGCAGATACAGCCATCAAATGCACGAGTGGGAGTTACACCCATCTGTACTCCACCCGTACTTCCAGCAGTGGGGTCATCCGGAGATAGACCTGTTTGCAACAAAAGAAAACGCAAAATGCCAACACTTTGCCGCCAGGTTCCCTCACCCACAGTCGCAGGGGAATGCGATATGGATGAACTGGTCAGGCAAATTTGCGTACGCTTTTCCGCCAGCCCCTCTGATACCGCTGGTGGCAAGAAAGCTAAGGCAGCACTCGATGACTCTCATCCTGGTTGCTCCAACGTGGGCGCGCCAAGCATGGTACACCACGTTCCTCGAACTCTCAGTGGTGCCGCATCAAAGACTGCGCCTCACGCCCAGACTTTTAACGCAGAACCATGGAGACATTCAGCATCCAGATCCGCAACAGCTCAACCTGGCGATCTGGCTCCTGAAGTCCTAGAGTTTGGATACCTCCACCTACCTCCAGAATGCATGGACATCATCAAGGAGGCAAGGAAGCCTACTACCAGAGCATGCTATGCTGCAAAATGGAAGCGTTTTGTCATTTACTGTACAGCCAATGACATCAACCCGCTAGATGCATCTATCCCTAACATCATTTGCTATCTGCTACATCTTTACAAGTGCAATCTAGCGTTCACTTCTATTCGGATACATCTATCCGCCATCGCAGCTTATCTTCAGAATAGGCAGCATCTCTCTGTCTTCAGGGTGCCTGCCATTAAAGCTTTCCTTGAAGGTCTGAAACGAGTCATTCCCCCAAGAACACCGCCAGCTCCGGTGCGGAACCTCAATGTGGTCGTCACCAGACTGATGGGACCACCCTTTGAGCCACTGCACTCATGTGAACTCCAGTTCCTAACGTGGAAAGTAGCTTTCCTCATTGCTATTACGTCACTGAGGCGTGTTAGTGAGCTACAAGCGCTCACAATCCAAGAGCCATTCATTCAGATTCATCCAAATAGGGTAGTGCTACGTACTAACCCCAAATTCCTTCCGAAGGTGGTGTCACAGTTTCATCTCAACCAAACTATTGACTTACCGGCATTCTTCCAAAACCCACAAACGGTAGCGGAAAGAATGCTCCATACGTTAGACGTACGGAGGGCGTTGATGTACTACATAGACAGAACACAACACTTTAGGAAAACAAAACAACTTTTTGTTGCCTTCTCACCACAGCACAAAGGCAACCCTATTTCCAAAGCAGGAATAGCCAGGTGGATCGTTAAGTGCATCCAAATCTGTTATCAAAAGGCCAAGCGCACTTTAACGATACCCCCAAGGGCGCACTCCACACGCAAATTGGGGGCATCCATGGCTTTCCTGGGGAACATTCCTTTAGAAGACATTTGCAGAGCAGCCACGTGGGTTACCCCACATACCTTTACAAAACACTACTGTGTTGATGTGCATTCCAAGCAGCAAGGTGCTGTAGGACAGGCTGTTCTCAAGACACTTTTTCAGGTTTCTGCAGCTGGCACGGGCAACCGCCGCTGATGGAGGGACTGCTATGTATTCTATGCTAAGATATGAATTTAGCAGCCCACATGCCTCGAACTGAATATGCTACTTACCAGTATGCATCTGTTCTTGGCATGTAGGGCTGCTAACATTCATATCGCCCACCCTCCTCCCCGGTGCCTGTCGCAGCTGCAGATATACTATTGTATTCAATCATTAGCATGGACATCCTTTACACTTTTCACTCCATCTTCTGCCACAATGGCGAAAAACAATCTGGGGATGGAGCCGATGCCCATGCGCACTGTAGTCCAGGGGAGGAGCCACCTATCTCAGGATACTTCGAAGACTCTTCCAGGACAACAATGTGCGATCATCCGGACCCAACACTAGGCGGCGATCTAATGCTAAGATATGAATATTAGCAGCCCTACATGCCAAGAACAGATGCATACTGGTAAGTAGCATATTCAATTACTGTCACACGCACAACCACACGCACAACCACACACACCCACAACCACACACACAACCACACACACAACCACACAAACAACTGCACACATACACACAACCACAGCCACACACACACAAACACACACAACCACACACACAACCGCACGCACAACCGCACACAACCACACGCACAACCACACGCACAACCACACACACAACCACACACACAACCACACACACAACCACACACACAACCACACACACAACCACACACACAACCACACACACAACCACACACACAAACACACACACAACCACACACACACAACCACACACACACAACCACACACACACAACCACACACACAACCACACACACAACCACACACACAACCACACACACAACCACACACAACCACACACACAACCACACACACAACCACACACACAACCACACACACAACCACACACACAACCACACACACAACCACACACACAACCACACACACAACCACACACACAACCACACACACAACCACACACACAACCACACACACAACCACACACACAACCACACACAACCACACACACAACCACACACAACCACACACACAACCACACACACAACCACACACACAACCACACACACAACCACACACCCACAACCACACACAACCACAACCACACACAACCACACACAACCACAACCACACACAACCCCACAACCACACACAACCCCACAACCACACACAACCCCACAACCACACACAACCACACACACACACACACACAACCACAACCAACCACAAACACACAAACACAAAACCCACCACACAACCACACACACAACCCCACCACACACACACACAACCCCCCCACACACACACAACCACAACCAACCACACAGACCCACACACACCCACAACCACACACACACCCACAACCACACACACCCCCACAGCCACACACACACCCACAACCACACACACACCCACAACCACACACACACCCACACACACACCCACAACCACACACACACCCACAACCACACACACACCCACAACCACACACACACCCACAACCACACACACACACAACCACCCACAACCACACAACCACCCACAACCACACAACCACCCACAACCACACAACCACCCACAACCACACACAACCACAACCACACACAACCACAACCAACCACACAACCACAACCACACACACACACACACACGCAACCACAACCACACACACACACGCAACCACACACACACAAACGCAAAACCCAACACACACTCGCAACCACACAACCACACAACCACACCCACACACAACCACACAACCACAACCACACAACCACAACCACACAACCACAACCACACACACACCCACACACAACCACACCCCCACACACAACCACACAACCACACATACACAACCACCCACACACAACCACACACATTCAAACCTACACACAATCACACCCACACACACCCACACACACCCACACACAACCACACCCGCACACAACCACACCCGCACACAACCACACCCGCACACAACCACACCCACACCCGCACACAACCACACCCACACACAACCACACCCGCACACAACCACACCCGCACACAACCACACCCGCACACAACCACACCCGCACACAACCACACCCGCACACAACCACAGCCGCACACAACCACACCCCCACACACAACCACACCCCCACACACAACCACACCCGCACACACAACCACACCCGCACACACAACCACACCCGCACACACAACCACACCCGCACACACAACCACACCCGCACACAAAACCACACCCGCACACAAAACCACACCCGCACACAAAACCACACCCGCACACAAAACCACACCCGCACACAAAACCACACCCGCACACACACACACCCGCACACACACACCCGCACACACACACACCCGCACACACAAACAACCACACACAACCACACACAACCACACACAAACAACCACACACAACCACACACAACCACACACAACCACACAACAACCAACCACACACACACACACAACCCCACACACACAACCCCACACACACAACCACACAACCACACACACACAACCCCACACACACAACCACACACAACCACACACACACACACACAACCACACACACACACAACCACACACACACACAACCACACACACACACACACAACCACACACACACACACACACACACACACACACACACAACCATAGCCAATCGGTCTCGAATTTGGGACCTAATAATTGTTTAGCCACCCAACAGTTGATGTGGTTGCACCAAGGATATTGTGCTGCATAATTAAATACTTAGAAGGTCCCAAAAGTGAGCCCTACCTTCTAAACAACAACAGTATCTCAGGGTCAAATATAGAGCTCACCTGTGGACACAAACAACAACAACAAAACACAGGAAAAGGGGAACAGAACAATATGGCATATGGTAGAGACTCAAACATTGGGCAATTGTTCCCATCAGTAACCATTCGATACCGCCCTTTTTAACATCATTTGGGTTCTCCTTGCCCAGGAGACAAGACAAAACAACATAGCCTACTGATGTTTTCTTCAGCTATGTGTGATGTTAAATAAACGTGTTAGCAAAAAAAGGGGGTGGTATATACAAGACGATATATAGTGTTTGTGGTTACTGAGTAAGCAGTGCAGAAGAGTGAGTTAAACAATAAATGTGCGTGAATAAGTAAAATTGGATCATTGAGTAGATTATGAATTTTAATGATATCTCCCAATGTCCAATATTAAAAAACTTGTGAAAATACAGATTTAACATAATATCTGTAAGCAATATTGGTCAACCTTTGGCAGAGACCTTAGAACTGCGCTTTTTCTCTAGCAAATGCCGAAGTATCTTTAGCGACCACTTCATGCTGTTTGCGATCAGTCGGGTACCGATAAAAACCATTCGCTTAGAGCTGAAGGAGGCAAACACGCCCAATCACCGGATCAAATCACTGGTTAATATTTTAATGTGGATACTCAAAAAGCGCACTCGCCCACCATATCAGTAACCATCAGGGGGCTGGCTCAAGTGTTGCGAAAAATCGGACCACGTACTTAAAAATAATAAAACCAGACATTCTTCTGTCTATACTTCGTGACGTTAATCACGCCATGCTTCCTTTTATTATCGCCTACCATGTTGCCACATACCTGTCCATTGGTGTCTCCGCACTCCAGTCTGTGCTGACTGGGGATGCACCGAACGCTGGACAGACTCCATTTTGAAACGCCACTCAGAATGCTCACGAGCACGTGATAGCTGTCACGTGACCCCCCGAGCATGCTGGGATTTGTAGTTGATTAAGTTCCAACTTGTCTCTTAATTCCGTTTATACTCGCATTAATTAAAAACAGCGTCAAGACATCGTATTTGCAAAAACTCATGGCATGGGTAGTTTTTTGGCACTATTTAAGAGTTTACTTGCAATTTGTATCATAAGCACCGATAATTCTCAAATTTATTGCAATTATCGATACTCGATGTGGAGTAACGATTCCAAAGTTTACTTGCAGTTTTCATCATAAGTGCCAATAGTTTTCAAGTGTATGGCAGTTAACGACAATTGACTTGAATGGCCGATCTGTCATACTACATTGGAACTTGGGAAAATGCATTTATTTAATACACACCAATTCACTGGGAAGAGCCACCCCTAGTAGAAGATATACTAGACAATAATCCCCAAGTGGATATAAATCAAACCTACAAAAATTAGATTGTAAAGACAGTATATTTCTGTATTGCAATTTAAAAATCCAAAAGTATACTGGGGGCAATGTGTCTCAGTGATCTGATCCACAGAAACAGTTAGTGGCAATACTCCAACTGATCCAGACACGCCTCTAGGATATCTTAGGTATATAGGTCTTAAACTCATATGTTCAGAGGGACATCCACGGTATAGGCTCATTAAGTCATTCTTTATCACTGTTGAGTTTATAAACCCACTTCTGTTCTTTTTTTGAATAAAAATTTACCAACATCTGCACAGAATTCTGGTATTGTGGGTTTTTCAAGGACGGTCCAATAGAAATCATTAGGACCATGTCCAACTTCTAAGAAATGTGCTGTCAAACTAGTCGCTTGCTTCCGACAATGCACTGTGCTCTTATGCTCGAGTATTCTTGTTTTAATCTTTCTAGTTGTCATACCCACGTATCGTTTTTCACATGGGCAGACAATCAGATAGATCAAATTATCACTATTGCAGTTGGTGAAACTGCGTTGTTCCCAGGGCCTGGTAGTGCCTATGTCCACAGATGTTGATTTATGTGTCTGTGGACATACCAAGCACGCACCACATGGGTAATGGCCCTGCACTGGTGGTAGATCCCACAGAGTCCCCACTTGTCTTACTCTTTTAGTTTTTGGACGTGTATGGACCAATTTGTCTTTCAGACTCTGTCCTCTTTTAAAGGCAAAGAGGGGCAGGGGGATGTTGTCTCCACTTGAGTTTAGTATCGGCCAGTGTCTTCGGATGATCTTTTGCTCCTGATTGGATCTGATATTAAAAGTATTCACAAAGGTGATCTGATTTGGTTTTTCTTTTGGTGGGGTTATTTCTAACCAAGCCTCTCGGTGGGTGTTAGATGTTCTCTTCTTCGACTGGCGAATGGTTTTCTTGGGATACCCCTTTCCACATAATTGATTCTCTAGATTTTTTGCATGTAGGTTGAAAGTCTCTTTGTTCGAACAATTTCTTTGGACCCTGAGCAATTGTCCAAATGGTAGATTATTCCTCAGGGCCTTGGGATGGCAACTTTCGTAGCTCAGGAGAGCATTCTTGGCCGTAGGTTTACGATAAAGTTCAGATTCTAAACCATTTTGAGTCACAAGTATTTTAAGATCAAGGAATGCCAGTTCGGTCCTACTGTATTCAACACTAAATCTAAGGTATGGGTTACGTGTGTTCAACCATTTGTGGAAGGCCAGCAATTCTTCTTCAGTACCCCGCCATACCACCAGAATATCATCTATATATCGCTTCCAAATGTGAAGCGACAATAGATGTGGGTGTGAAAACCTCAGTTTTCTCAAAGTTGTGAACGTACAGATAGGCAAGACTAGGAGCGAAGACACTACCCATACTGGTCCCAGATGTTTGAAGGTAGGTAGTGTCTTCGAACCTAAAATAGTTATCTTTCATTGCCAACTCTGCCAAGTCCATGATAAATGGCACAGGTGTGATGGAATTTAGGTCCCGTTGTTCTAAAAGGTGACCTACAACTCCGAGTGTTTCCGTTTGGGGTATCGAAGTGTATAACGACTCCACATCAAAGGAAACTAGGATGTCAGTGTTGCTGTTAAATTGTATTTCCGGAAGGAGCCTCAAAACGTCCTTAGTATCTTGGAGGAACGTCGGCATCTCTTTAACCATCGGATTTAAAAAGTGATCTACGAAATTCTGAAAATGTTTCGTCTCGGTTAGATAGAGTTGATGAATATCCTTCTCTACCGCTTCTTCAATGGTCAGTACTTTAGCAGGCACACTTGCAATAGGTGGATTGAATGTCGATGGTTTCCTCAAACCTGTGTTTTTATCCTCATTTTCTATTTCACGGTCTTGTCGTTTGGAAAAGAAGTAATGGAGCCTGATTTTTCTCAAAAATTTAGCTAGTTCGACTTGAGCCAAAAAAGGGTCTCCTTCTTGGGTTGGCACAAAACCTAGCCCTTTGTTTAATAGGCCTTCTTCCTCGTTGACAAGACATATGAACTAAGATTCATCACGATGCTATTGTGTTGCTTGTTCCCGCTGTTTCTTGAGGGACCTTCTTCCCGCTGCGAATCTAACCGAGACGAAACATTTTCAGAATTTATCAAAGAAAGAACAGTTGGCTTTGCGCTCATTAACGTCTAACGATAATATTACAATCAAGCCGGCCGACAAAGGTGGAGCCATCGTTGTACAGGTTTCTGATACTTACAGGAGCGAATGCCTGAGACAATTGAATGATCGGAACTCTTATCTTCCTTTAATGGAAGATCCTACTGAACGACTTATGACTGTTATTAGTCATATGGTGGAAGAGGCTATCGCAGAGGGGTGGATAACACCACAAGAAGGACAGTATCTTAAAACCACTCACCCCACCGTGCCATATTTTTATTGCCTCCCAAAGGTACATAAACCCCAAAGACCACCACCGGGGCGACCGATTATTTCCGGTATCTGTTCTATTTTAGAACCGCTCTCTACCTTCGTAGATCACTTTTTAAATCCGATGGTTAAAGAGATGCCGACGTTCCTCCAAGATACTAAGGACGTTTTGAGGCTCCTTCCGGAAATACAATTTAACAACAACACTGACATCCTAGTTTCCTTTGATGTGGAGTCGTTATACACTTCGATACCCCAAACGGAAACACTCGGAGTTGTAGGTCACCTTTTAGAACAACGGGACCTAAATTCCATCACACCTGTGCCATTTATCATGGGCTTGGCAGAGTTGGCAATGAAAGATAACTATTTTAGGTTCGAAGACACTACCTACCTTCAAACATCTGGGACCAGTATGGGTAGTGTCTTCGCTCCTAGTCTTGCCAACCTGTACGTTCACAACTTTGAGAAAACAGAGGTTTTCACACCCACTAATCCACATCTATTGTCGCTTCACATTTGGAAGCGATATATAGATGATATTCTGGTGGTATGGCGGGGTACTGAAGAAGAATTGCTGGCCTTCCACAAATGGTTGAACACACGTAACCCATACCTTAGATTTACTGTTGAATACAGTAGGACCGAACTGGCATTCCTTGATCTTAAAATACTTGTGACTCAAAATGGTTTAGAATCTGAACTTTATCGTAAACCTACGGCCAAGAATGCTCTCCTGAGCTACGAAAGTTGCCATCCCAAGGCCCTGAGGAATAATCTACCCTTTGGGCAATTCCTCAGGGTCCAAAGAAATTGTTCGAACAAAGAGACTTTCAACCTACATGCAAAAAATCTAGAGAATCAATTATGTGAAAAGGGGTATCCCAAGAAACTCATTCGCCAGTCGAAGAAGAGAGCATCTAACAACCACCGAGAGGCTTTGTTAGAAATAACCCCACCAAAAGAAAAACCAAATCGGATCACCTTTGTGAATACTTTTAATATCAGATCCAATCAGGTGCAAAAGATCATCCGAAGACACTGGCCGATACTAAACTCAAGTGGAGACAACATCCCCCTGCCCCTCTTTGCCTTTGAAAGAGTACAGTGTCTGAAAGACAAATTGGTCCATACACGTCCAAAAACTAAAGGAGTAAAACAAGTGGGGACTCTGTGGGATCTACCACCAGTGCAGGTCCATTACCCATGTGGTACGTGCTCGGTATGTCCACAGACACATAAATCAACATCTGTGGACATAGGCACTACCAGGCCCTGGGAACAACGCAGTTTCACCAACTGCACTAGTGATAATTTGATCTATCTGATTGTCTGCCCATGTGAAAAACGATACGTGGGTATGACAACTAGAAAGATTTAAACAAGAATACTCGAGCATAAGAGCACAGTGCGTTGTCGGAAGCAAGCGACTAGGTTGACAGCACATTTCTTAGAAGTTGGACATGGTCCTAATGATTTCTATTGGACCGTCCTTGAAAAACCCACAATACCAGAATTCTGTGCAGATGTTGGTAAATTTTTATTTAAAAAAGAACAGAAGTGGGTTTATAAACTCAACAGTGATAAAGAAGGACTTAATGAGCCTATACCGTGGATGTCCCTCTGAACATATGAGTTTAAGATCTATATACCTAAGATATCCTAGAGGCGCGTCTGGATCAGTTGGAGTATTGCCACTAACTGTTTCTGTGGATCATATCACTGAGATACATTGCCCCCAGTATACTTTTGGATTTTTAAATTGCAATACAGAAATATACTGTCTTTACAATCTAATTTTTGTAGGTTTGATTTATATCCACTTGGGGATTATTGTCTAGTATATCTTCTACTAGGGGTGGCTCTTCCCAGTGAATTGGTGTGTATTAAATAAATGCATTTTCCCAAGTTCCAATGTAGTATGACAGATCGGCCATTCAAGTCAATTGTCGTTAACTGCCATACTCTTGAAAACTATTGGCACTTATGATGAAAACTGCAAGTAAACTTTGGAATCGTTACTCCACATCGAGTATCGATAATTGCAATAAATTTGAGAATTATCGGTGCTTATGATACAAATTGCAAGTAAACTGTTAAATAGTGTCAAAAAACTACCCTTGCCATGAGTTTTTGCAAATACGATGTCTTGACGCTGTTTTTAATTAATGCGAGTACAAACGGAATTAAGAGACAAGTTGGAAGTTAATCAACTACAAATCCCAGCATGCTCGGGGGTCACGTGACCGCTATCACGTGCTCGTGAGCATTCTGACTGGCGTTTCAAAATGGAGTCTGTCCAGCGTTCGGTGCCTCCCCAGTCAGCACAGACTGGAGTGCGGAGACACCAACGGACAGGTATGTGGCAACATGGTAGGCGATAATAAAAGGAAGCATGGCGTGATTAACGTCACGAAGTATAGACAGAAGAATGTCTGGTTTTATTTATTTTTAAGTATGTGGTGGTCCGATTTTTCGCAAGACTTGAGCCGCCCCTGATGGTTACTGATATGGTGGGCGAGTGCGCTTTTGGAGTATCCACATTAAAATATTAACCGGTGATTTGATCCGGTGATTGGGCGTGTTTGCCTCCTTCAGCTCTAAGCAAATGGTTTTCATCGGTACCCGACTGATCGCAAACAGCATGAAGTGGTCACTATGGATACTTCGGCATTCGCGAGAGAAAGCGCAGTTCTAAGGTCTCTGCCAAAGGTTGACCAATATTGCTTACAGATATTATGTTAAATCTGTATTTTCACAATTTTTTTAATATTGGACATTTGGGAGATATCATTAAAATTCATAATCTACTCAACTGATCCAATTTTACTTATTCACGCACATTTATTGTTTAACTCACTCTTCTGCACTGCTTACTCAGTAACCACAAACACTATATATCGTCTTGTATATACCACCCCCTTTTTTTGCTAACACGTTTATTTAACATCACACATAGCTGAAGAAAACATCAGTAGGCTATGTTGTTTTGTCTTGTCTCCTGGGCAAGGAGAACCCAAATGTTGTTAAAAAGGGCGGTATCGAATGGTTACTGATGGGAACAATTGGCCAATGTTTGAGTCTCTACCATATGGCATATTGTTCTGTTTCTCTTTTCCTGTGTTTTGTTGTTGTTTGTGTCCACAGGTGTAGGAAGGTAGATCCCTGACTATGGTTGCCCCCAACTTTTTGCCTGGTGTTTTGCTGGTTTTCTGACTTAGTTGACCTGGGACCCTGCTATTCAGGGCCCCAGGCCTACTGCTCTCTCTGTAAAATGGATTCCATGTACCTTAGGTACATATCTAAATTGGATACTGAGTCACCTTATCAGTCCCTGTACAGTGTACCTTAGGTACCCAGGGCATAGGTGTACCCAGGGCCTACCAGGGGCTGCAGCATGTATTATGCCACCCCTGGCTGGCCATCCAAATCTGACACACTGGCTGCTTGACAGCTGGGGCAAGGTGGTGTAATCACCCTTTGCTTTAGATATAGTATACCTATATCTAACCCTAAAATGGACACACAGATCTCCTATCAGTCACTCCTATGGCAGGCCTTAACAATCCTGAAGGCAGAGTGCTTGGAATCGTGTGAGATGGTGCTCTGGCATGAGCTGAGCCTGTCTGCGGCTTTCGGGATCCATCCCTTAGCCGTTTCCATGATATCGCATACCATATACTCTTAAGTGCATTATAATCCTCGCGGTTATATGCCAACTCTGGTATCGCTTTATCAAAACATGTCGAGTAAGGTGTCATACGAATTGGAATACTAACCCCTCGCCAATTCTGGCGACGGGGTTAGCATTCCACCCTTCTAGAGGGACACGACATGTATGTAACCCCTAACCCCGGTTAAAGTCAGACATAGCCTCAGCTCCACAAAATGGATGCTGCCACCGAGACACAAGTCTGCCCTCCTGCTGCTGGGAGTCCTCCCAGAGCAGGAGGCAAGGACAAAGGGTTTCCTGCCAGGGGCGGTGCCAGCACCGTCCCAGACAGGGTTTTGTGTATTCCAGGTAGGCAGGGCTACAGAGGAAGGTGACTGCAAGTGGCACCCCGGTGCTCACTGTGCATAGGCCGGCTGAAACCAGTTCCAGGGGCACTCCAGCCCCTGGCCTGGGGAAAGCCCGCCAAGGAAGTGGGTGTAACCACCCCCCTCCTGGTCCCACCCCTAGGGCAGGACTTAGTCGCGTGCCAGCCCCTTTTTACAGGATAAAAGTAGGAACTGGCCCCCTTCCAAATCGGATCATCTTTGAATCCTGAAACTACTTTCCACGAAAGGAACTCAAGACTTCTTCCTAAGATTTCTCCCTTGTGACTAAGGAGTAGTCACCCTGCATCCGCAGGCACCATCTTAAGAACACTGCGGTCTGCTGCAAGTCTCTCCTCCGGATCAAGACTGCCCAGCTCGACGAGAACCGGCTTCCCTGGCACCTCTGACCTCTACCTACATCATCAGTCACGCTGAGATTCGTGGGTGTGACGAGACCTCGAGGGACCGGCCATCTTCAAGACTGCACGACTTCTTTCCAGCAAGCCCGCCGAGTAATTTCCTGGTGAGTGCTTTGGGGTCCGAGAAGCCCCCACCCTGAGCAGCTCCAGCACCGAAGAGCAGCCCCCCAGCATCTCCACGATCGGCGTGGGGCCCTTCTGCTTTTTGCTGCTCACCGCGTTGTTTGGCTACTAGCCCGCTGGCTTGTGGCCTTCTGAACGACGCCCAACGACATTTCTGCTGCTGGTCTGGTTGCTCCAGGCTGGCCCTTGCTCCCTTCCAAAAGAGGAGCACCCCGGACCCTCCTGGTCCACTCAAGACGCCATTTTGAGTCCACCGCGTGGGCTTGAATTAGCCAAGGCTTGTTGCCCAATCCTGGGTAACTTCGACGCCGACAGCTTCATCCATCGTGGGACAGCTCGCCTCTCCATCCTGGTCGCCGACAACGCCTCCTGGTCCGTGAGATCTGCAGAGCCAGCGTCGCCCACTCACCTAGTCGAGGTGACTTCGCCCGGTGCCATCCTGGTGCCCACTTAATCACTGGCTAGTGATTCAAGAACTTGGTCCCCTCTGCTTTCAGGTTTCCTTCTTCCTTGATCCAGGCTTGGATCCATCGAACTTTCCTTCACTGGTCGCCTGCCAGCAACTTCCTTCTTCCAGGCTCCTGGTCCGGCAACGAGATCCCCGACGTCTTTTCAGACCTATGCAGCTGCAGCCCCTGGGCTAGGTAACTTCGGCACTTCGGTGTCCCAGCATAGCCTCACTATCCAAGGGTCAGGATCCACTGTCGTTTTCTCCCTACCAGGTCGGGTTCGCCCGTGAACACTAACTTTGCCTTTACTAGCCTCCATAGACTTTGTCCCGCATCCCGCGTGAGAGTGCACACTCTGCACCCGAGTCCCCTAGGTCTCCTAGAAGTAATCTAACGATTCCCTAGTTAAGTCCTAGCGATTCCAAAGCCTATTAGTACTGTACTTACCTGCTAGTAATTTCGCATTCCACTTTTAAAGTATATGGTTTTTCGTGTCCCTCGGGCATTTGTGGATAACGTGCTAACTTAAGTATTTTCGTAAGAGTTTTGTTGTGTGCCTAGCACCCTGTCCTCATAAAGTACAGGGTTGTTGTGATTCTAATAAATACACTGTTTATTTTCATAACACTTGTGTGGTGTCCTTTCACTGGGTGTTCAAGGGGTAATGTGATGGTAAAACAGCTGGCTTAACACGCCCTCTAGAGTCTTAGCCTTAGACTGCTCGTATCCATGCTACTAGGATAGCTGGTCTATAAGGTTGACTTACAACCAATCATCAATAAGGGTTGTTTGGACTGATATATAGTGATCACTAGAATAGTGAACACTGCACATCAGGCCAACTTCTCACAACAGGTGAGCTCTATATTTGACCCTGAGATACTGTTGTTGTTTAGAATGTTGATTACTGGGGTATGTATCTAGTTGGGGGTCGTTAAATTTACCCTTGGACCCTTCTAAAAATGTTTGGTTCGTATCTTAATCTACCACCAGACTGTATGAACATTATTAAAGAGGCCAGGAGACCTACTACCAGAGCTTGTTATGCTGCTAAATGGAAAATATTTGCCATTTATTGCAACTATAACCAAATTGATCCCCTGGATGCTTCCATCCAGAATATCATTTGTTACCTTTTACATTTACAAAGGTGTAACTTGGCATATTCATCCATACGCCTACACCTTGCAGCAATTGCAGCATATTTACAAAATAGACAACATCTGTCTCTTTTCAGAGTGCCTGCAATTAAAGCATTTATGGAAGGATTAAAAAGAATTATCCCTCACAGGTTGCGTTCTTCTCCAGTATGGAACCTAAACGTTGGTTCGAGGCATATGGGCTGCAGATGGTACATTTATGAATAGATCGCCATCTGGTGTTGGGCTCGGATGATTGCACTTTGTTTTTTCTCTTGGAGAAGTCTTTGTCGTCATAGATGACTCCTCCTCTTGGTGTTAGTGCGCATGGGCATCGGCTCCATCCTTAGATTGTTTTTTTCCGCCATCGGGTTCGGATGAGGATCGAAGCGCTCCGGACCGACTTCAACAAAGAAGGTTATAACCGGCGCGTAATCCTTTCCAAATCGACGGTATCGTTATCGAACGCGACTTTACTCCATACCGACGCGGTTCGAAGGACGACGACTACGAGAAACTCGACGTAGTCCAGCCCGGGGTCCATGGAAAGGACTCCATTCAAAAAATGTCCAACGTGTGGTGCTAAGTTCCCACACAAGGACCTACACGAGGTGTGCAACCTCTGCTTGTCCCCTGAACACGAATCCAGGGACTGTGAGGCCTGTGCAGCGTTCTCTTCAAAGTCGACGATTAGAAACCGTCGAGCCCGAAGACACGAGGTATCGAGAATGCAGTCACAAGCAATCCCGGAGCTGTTCGAGGACCAGCACCCAGAAGAGGAGGAAGAAGAGGCCGACGAGGCGGGGTCAGAAGCGGACGAGTCCGACGTCGAGGAAATCGACGTCCAACAAACCGTGAGTGACGACGTCCCTTTACCAAAGAACAGACCCCGCACGGTGTCGACCCTGCCCTCGAGCCCGGTCAGACAACCGAAAAAAGTTTCCAACGCCCCGCCTTCGAGCCCGGCAAAGAAACAGAAACCGAAACACTCGGTCTCCCATCATAGTGGTTCCGGTTCCGATAAACGGACCACATCGACACCGAAGCACCAAGTCAAGGAAAGCTCGAAGTCGAAGCAGTCCATGTCGACACCGAAGCATGCTTCGGCGCCGAAAACACCCTCGACACCGGGGACATCTTTGATACCGAAGAAATCGGATCCGAACAAAATCTCGGCACCGAAAATACAAATGGACATTCAAAAGAAAAAACACCTTTCGGAACCGAAAACTACGGTACC
This sequence comes from Lissotriton helveticus, assembly GCF_964261635.1. NCBI lineage: Eukaryota > Metazoa > Chordata > Amphibia > Caudata > Salamandridae > Lissotriton > Lissotriton helveticus. The sequence goes on from NC_136070.1 coordinate 513,951,820, forward strand.
GACACAGGAACACGGGACTGATCCTAAACAAAAGACTTTGTTTATTGACCCAAAGACTGGCAAGGTAGTCACAGAGCTACCTAAAAAGAGGAAGAATGAACATTCGGACGACAAGACTCATCCGAAGAAGAGAATAATGGGGACGAATACAACTCCTCCCTCTTCTCCCAAACCTCACACACCATCTTCTCCTCTTCCTCACAATAGGCCAAATATTCCCACACGACCATCTACACCTACAACAGATGTAGCGAGTGACACAGGGGAAGGGGAACATCCTGGGGATGACGAGGACACAATCCCAGAGGAGGCAGACCCATGGGAAGAGTATAATGTAGGGTCAGATAATGATACCGACCCTGAATCATATCCCTCAAAACCCTCACCTCCTGATGACAATACTGGGTTTGCACAACTCATTACTAGAGCAGCAACATATCATAAGGTAGACCTACATACAGAACCTCAAATACAGGACTTCTTATTAGAAACACTACCTACTGCACAAAGAACATCAGGAACACTACCAATGCTTAAGGGTCTTCTCAGTCATACATCAGAGATCTTCAAGGACCCAGTGAGGGCTAGGGTATTGAACCCAAGAATCGATAAAAAATATAGGGCAGCTCCAAAAGACCCAATATACATTAAAGGGCAAATTCCTCTAGACTCACTAGTGGTCACAAACGCTCGCAAGAGAGCAAACTCTTTATCTACAGGAGAAGCTCCACCTCCTGACAAAGAGTCCAAACTAATAGATGCCTCTGGCAAGAGAGTAGCATCTCAAGCGGCAAACAGTTGGCGCATAGCTAATACGCAAGCGCTACTTGCAAGGTATGACAGAGCGCATTATGATGAATTAGAAAAACTCATCACACATCTCCCTAAAGAACATCAAAAGAGGGCAGATCAACTCATACAAGAAGGGAAGTTAATTACTAACACTTCAATAAAGTGCGCCCTAGACGCGGCAGAAACTGCGGCAAGGTCTACAAACACAAGCATCATGTTAAGGAGACATGCATGGCTCAGAGTATCAGGGTTCAAACAAGAGGTACAAACATCGTTACTGAACCAACCTTTTGATGGGAAAACACTTTTCGGCACAGGGACAGATGAGGCCCTAGAAAAGATGAAGAAGGATACCGAAACGGCTAAATCAATGGGAGCATTGCAACAGCCGACACAAAGAGGTTCCTTTCGTAGATCCACCTATAGAGGAGGATCCAAAAATACAGGTACAAACCAGCAGCAAACCTCTTTTACACCTACATCACCCAGAGGTAATTCGAGAGGTAGCTACAGGGGTAACAACAACAAGGGTAGAGGTCGCGGAAACAACAACAACCGCAACTCTCCAACCCCAAAACAGTGACTTCATAAAGCTTCCCCCAGACCATATAACACCAGTCGGGGGACGCCTATCACAGTTCCTACCTGTCTGGGAAAACATCACATCAGACAAGTGGGTAAGACAAATTATCCAACATGGTTATTGCCTAGAACTCACAGCTACCCCACCAAACATCCCCCCCAAACAGCGTCCAATGAAGCAAGATCACCTGACACTGTTAAAACAAGAAGTACTATCACTACTAGAAAAGCATGCCATAGAGAAGGTTCCACAGCACCAACAAGGAACAGGAGTATACTCCCTATACTTCCTAATTCCCAAAAAGGACGGGTCTCTAAGGCCAATACTGGACCTAAGACCTCTCAACGCATACATAAATTCGGAACATTTCCACATGGTCACGCTCCAACAAGTACTTCCTTTACTGAAGAAAGGGGACTTTCTTTCTACACTGGATCTAAAAGACGCTTACTTTCATATCCCTATTCACAAAGCCCACAGGAAATACCTCAGGTTTGTGGTAGAAGGACAACATTATCAGTTCAAGGTCCTTCCATTTGGTGTCACAACGGCACCAAGAGTGTTCACAAAATGCCTGGCAGTGGTAGCAGCTCACCTAAGAAGACAACAAATTCATGTCTTCCCATACTTGGACGACTGGCTAATAAAGGCCAGGTCACAAGAGGAATGTCTTCAAAACACACAAAAGACAATTCAGCTACTACACCAGCTAGGGTTCACGGTGAACTACACAAAGTCACACCTACAACCAAACAAGGTTCAACAGTACCTGGGGGCTACTATAGACACAGAAAAAGCCAAAGTGTACCCCAACGCAGTCAGGATCCAAACAATGCTTACAATCATTCAAAGATTTCAGCCGCAACACTCACTAACAGCAAGAGTGTTCATGCAGCTATTAGGCATGATGTCATCCTGCATACTGCTAATACCATATGCCAAACTACAAATGCGTCCGCTACAAGAATGCTTAGCGACACAGTGGAATCAGGCTCAAGGGCAGATTACAGATCTGGTGTTGGTAGACGACCGCACACACCGCTCTCTGAAGTGGTGGAACATAACAAACATTGCCAAGGGGCGGTCGTTCCTAGAACCAATTCCACAGGTGACAATAATAGCAGACGCATCGCTCACCGGATGGGGAGCACATATGGACAAATACACAGTACAAGGAAGGTGGAGTGTGCAGGAAAGAACACTGCACATCAACCATCTAGAACTACTAGCAGTGTTTCTAGCATTGAAAGCCTTCCAGATACATGTTACCAACAAAGCAGTCCTGATCAGAACAGACAACATGACAGCAATGTATTATATTCAAAAACAGGGGGGGACGCACTCTCTCCAACTATCCAGACTAGCACAGGAAATTTGGAGATGGGCCATTCCTCAAAACATCTATCTGTTAGCCGAACACCTACCAGGAGTCCAAAACCAGATAGCAGACATCTTAAGCAGACAGTCGGAACAAATACACGAATGGGAACTGCACCAACAAATACTGCAGCCATTCTTCCAAAGATGGGGACAACCAGAGATAGACCTCTTTGCCACTCATCAGAACGCAAAATGCCAAAACTTCGCGTCCAGGTACCCACATCACCTGTCGCAGGGCAATGCGTTATGGATAAATTGGTCAAACAAATTTGCATACGTTTTTCCCCCTCTCCCACTAATTCCATTAGTGGTCAGGAAGCTGCAACAACACTCAATGACCATGATACTAGTGGCACCCACGTGGGCAAGACAGCCGTGGTACACCACGCTACTGCAACTCTCACAAGTGCCACACCAAAAATTACGAATTCTACCCATGCACCTTACACAGAACCATGGAGAAATAATGCACCCAGATCCAACTCAATTGAACTTAGCGATCTGGCTCCTGAAATCCTAGAATTTGGGTACTTAGATCTACCTCCAAATTGCATGGAGATAATTAAACAAGCGAGACGTCCCACCACTAGAGCATGCTATGCAGCTAAGTGGAAGAGGTTTGCTATACACTGTACTAATAACAATATCAACCCTCTGGACGTATCAACAAAGGAGATTATTTGCTACTTATTACACTTACAGCAATGTAATCTAGCGTACACATCTATCAGAGTACATCTAGCAGCTATAGCAGCGTACCTACAAAACAGGCAACACATATCACTGTTCAGAGTACCAGCTATAAAGGCATTCATGGAAGGCCTTAAAAGAGTCATTCCACCAAGATTACCACCTTCACCAGTCTGGAACCTCAACGTAGTACTCACCAGACTAATGGTGCCACCCTTCGAACCTATGCATAGGTGCGAAATACAATTCCTTACATGGAAGGTGGCTTTCCTTATAGCCATTACCTCACTCAGGAGAGTAAGTGAATTACAGGCATTGACAATACAAGAACCATTCCTACAATTACACCAGAATAAAGTGGTTCTTAGAACAAACCCAAAGTTCTTGCCTAAGGTAATCTCCGCATTCCACATCAATCAGCCAGTGGAATTACCAGTCTTCTTTCCAAAGCCACAAACGGTGGCAGAAAGGGCTCTACATACACTAGATGTCAAAAGAGCCATTTTGTACTACATAGAAAGAACACAAAACTTCAGGAAAACTAAACAACTATTTGTAGCATTTTCCACAACACATAAGGGCAATCCTATCTCTAAAGCAGCCATCGCTAGATGGATTGTAAGATGTATACAAATATGTTACATCAAAGCAAAGAGAACATTAACTGTTCCTCCTAGAGCTCATTCTACACGAAAACTAGGAGCATCTATGGCATTCTTAGGGAACATTCCCCTAGATGACATATGTAGAGCAGCAACTTGGTCTACACCACATACATTCACAAAACACTACTGTGTTGATGTACAGGCTGCACAACAAGCCAGAGTGGGCCAAGCTGTATTAAAGACTTTATTTCAAACAGTTGCGACAGACACTGGTGACCACCGCTAGGGAGGTAACTGCTTTACAATCTATTCATAAATGTACCATCTGCAGCCCATATGCCTCGAACGGAATATGCTACTTACCAGTATGCATCTGTTCTTGGCATAGAGGGCTGCAGAGTGGTACATGCCCTCCCAGCCTCCCCGGAAACCTGTGTCTGTCCCAACATTATCTTATTTAGATACACTTACATGGGCATATCTTTATGTACTATACTACACTACTCCATCTAACCCTACTATGGCAAAACAATCTAAGGATGGAGCCGATGCCCATGCGCACTAACACCAAGAGGAGGAGTCATCTATGACGACAAAGACTTCTCCAAGAGAAAAACAAAGTGCAATCATCCGAGCCCAACACCAGATGGCGATCTATTCATAAATGTACCACTCTGCAGCCCTCTATGCCAAGAACAGATGCATACTGGTAAGTAGCATATTCCTTCTTACAAGACTTATGGGACCCCCTTTTCAGCCTTTACATAAATGTGAACTGCAATTCCTCACGTGGAAAACAGCGTTCCTTATTGCCATTACCTCTCTTAGAAGAGTAAGTAAAATACAAGCATTTACAATACAAGAACCATTTTTACAACTACATCGTAAGAAAGTGGTTTTAAGAACTAATCCGAAATTCCTTCCAAAAGTCATAACTCTTTTTCATTTAAACCAATCTGTAGAGTTACCTGTGTTTTTTCAAAACCCAGACTCTGTGACAGAAAGGGCTCCACACACATTAGATGTTAAAAGAGCTCTTCGCTACTATATAGATAGGAAAAAGTATTTTAGGAAAACAAAACAACTGTTTGTGTCTTTCTCTCCACCTCATAAAGGCAACACCATCTCTAAAGGTGGGATTGCAAGGTGGATTGTAAAATGTATACAAATATGCTATCAAAAAGCAAAACGTACATTAACAGTTCCTCCTAGAGCGCACTCAACACGCAAACTAGGAGCCTCTATGGCTTTCTTAGGAAACATCCCCCTAGAGGACATATGCAAAGCAACAACATGGTCTACAACACACACCTTCACTAAACAGTACTGTGTTGATGTGCAAGCCAAGCAGCAAGATGCAGTAGGCCAAGCTGTCCTTAAAACTCTCTTTCAAACCACTGCAACAGATACAGGTGACCACCGCTAGTGGAGACACTGCTGCACAATCGATGCTAAGTGTACAATCTGCAGCTCATATGCATCGAATGGAAAATGCTACTTACCAGTATGCATCTGTTCTTGGCATGTAGAGCTGCAGAGTTGTACACACCCTCCCGCCTCCCCGGGACCTGTATCTGTTCCAGTTTTATCTTACTTAGATGCACATGCTTGGACATCTTTTTTCTTTACTTCTACTAACTCCATCATTTCCCATCATGGCGAAAAACAATCTAAGGATGGATCCAATGCCCATGCGCACTATCATCCAAGGGAGGAGTCACGTATCTCGTGACTACAAAGACTTTTTTCCAAGATGACAACAACATGCAATCATCCGAGCCCAACACCAGGTGGCGATCTAATGCTACGTGTACAACTCTGCAGCTCTACATGCCAAGAACAGATGCATACTGATAAGTAGCATTTTCCTTATTAAACCATATCAGAATATCAATACGCTTACCATCAACCACTGTTTAGCAGTGGCCATGTTCTCTGATCCTTGATCTCCTCAAAATGGGGTCACCTGATTGTAGCCCATCGTTGGCACTAAGGGCATGCTTCACCTTAGGGAAAATATATTCCTCAGGTACAAGTAAACATGGTTCATGGTTTCAAATTTTTATTCTCCGACACCAAAAATACTGCTCATGCTCAAAATATAAGCGATAGCCACAGTTGATTTCAAAGTTTTTTTGTTACTTTTACCTGTGTTTCCCAATGATTGGAACGGAATCATTTTAGTGCCTTCCCAATGCAAGGGACAAAATGAAGGATGAGAAATCTGTAAGCTTACCATTTTTTCCGTATTCAAAACATCATGGTTACCTCTTGGAAAACATTCCAGGACGAGAAAGAGGGCCAGTGGTATGTAGTCTGAATTTGTATCTGCTTTGAAAGATTGATGTAAGCTTTTTTCTAAAAAGAAATATGTTTTTGACCAAAAGTAATACAGGGAGTGAGCCGAGTTTTAATATTGAGGCCATTGGGTCACCTGTATCTGTCTGTTTTGTACGAAAACCAATTAACTACGTTATTAAAAAAAAAATTGAGTGAGCCGAGAATTGGCCAAAATCATTGCACTTTGATACGTTTCTATCCCTCACGTATCAAAATTCGGAAGAGTCTCGCTCATCGGGGCAGAACACTCCGATTGCGGCCTTCAGGCCTCGCCCATCCACACTACTTTACACTCATTCGACTCCATGAGTGATACTCTGCTGATGGAAAGGACCCCATTTCGATTCTGCCCCTGGGTGCCGTTCCAATTACCCAAGGACTGACCTTCACAAGGTCTGCAATGTGTCCTTATCCCCCAAGCACAAAGAAGAAGATTGTGCTGGCTGTTTCGATCCAAAAAGAACTTTCAGGTCCGTTGGGCACAACGCATTGACGTGATATCGAACACAGGCCCGATATATTCGGTCAACAAGATATTGAACCAGAAGAGGAAGATCTCGTAACCACTCACTTGCCCACACCAAAACCTTTTGGTTTGGTTTCTACAAAACAAAAGGAAAGACTAGACCTGAAACAAAAAAGGACCCAGATACACCCAGAGACTGGCCACCGCACCACTACGTCAGTGTCTTCTACTCAAAGGCAAACCTCTTTCCAACAAGACATTGATCTCCCAATACCTATGAAAAGAAAGAAAAAAGGACAAGGCTACCAGTCCTCTGCACCCTGTAAATCCTCCTCCTCCTCCTTATATACCACCACCTCAGTCACTTGTACCTCACTCACCACACAATCCTTTAAACATTACACCTCTGGGATCTCCACACATAGACCTAGACGCAGATGCAGGAGATGGAGCACCACCACTACCAGACCCCTGGCAGGATTATGACATTGACCTTCCAGGGAATACAGATCCAGACCTATACCCTGCCAAACCCTCGCCTCCTGGTAATACTTAATCATATCATATAGCTAGGGCCGCAGCATACCATAGGTCACGCCACACAAATAATCCAGGGAGAAAGATGTTTTATTTGAGACATTATGCACCACACATAGGCCGTCTCAATCTCTTCCAGTGTTAAAAGGCATAATGCACCATGCAGATATTTCTAAGGACGCCTGCACGTGCTCACATCATTACTGCTAGGGTAGATAAAAATATATAAGGTTGCACCACCTGACCTAATTTTTATTTGAGGCCAGCTTCCACCAGACTCCCTAGTTGTTTCAAATGGCAAATTCTCAAACCACAGCAGACGCACCACTTTCTGATAAGGAATGAAAACGTATTGATGTGTCAGGCAAACGTGTTGCTGCACAATCTGCCAATCATTGGCAAATTGCAAACACACAGGGACTTGTGGCCAGGTATGACAGAGCTCACTGGGATGAGATGGAGGACCTCCTTCAGTATCTCCCAGAGGAGCATAAAAAGAAGGGGCAAGACCTAGTCCAAGAAGGAAAATTAATTTCCAGCTCCTCCATCAGATACGCACTGGACTCTGCAGATACCGCAGCTAGAGGCATCAAATCAAGTGTCCTTCTATGGAGGCATACCTGGCTGACTATCTCTGGATTTAAGCCAGAAGTCCAGCAAACTATATTAAACGTCACCTTCGATAAGGAGCATCTCTTGAGCCCACAAGTAGATGAGGCCTTAGAAAAAATGGAAAAAAAAATACAGAAGTTGCCAAATCTATGGGACCACTTCAAACACCTAAATATAGAGGCTCCTTTCAACGCTCCTCTTATTGAGCGGCTTCCAAAACCACCTACACAGATGCCTCCCTATCTTCCGATATGTCACAAACTCAATCCTCTCCATCTAGAGGATATTTCAGAAGCAACTACAGGGGTAACAACTCCATAGGTCGGGACAAAGGTACACCAACCAGTAATGTCCCACTCGGCAACAAACAGTGACTCACTTATTGTAGGAAGCTGCCTCTTTGTGTAATATATCAGTCCTTAAACATATCATGTAACAAATCTAGGGATTCCCTTACTAGTGTACCTGGCTTGCTATCCAATCCTAAAGTGCTCGGTTCGGGAGTACTGTGGTCGAGCAGCCTTAGGCTTAATAAAGAGGAGTGCAAGACATTTGCAAATACACATAATAATTAATAAATGACAAAAAGACTCGAAGGAGATCGGGTTTTTTCTTACCAGAGCAATCTCGGTCGAGGGTGGCCCTGCATGTAGATGCTGCAGGTGGAATGTGGCAGTCCAGGAGGAGTGAAACCCCAATGGTTTCTGGCTCTAGAGAGCTGGGGAGGTGCCATGGGGCTCTGGACAGGAGGGGTGGCTTCCTGTCCTGTGAGGGAAGCCAGATTTGCTTTCCAAAGATGGTGACTCCTATGAAGTTCACCAGCCCAAGGAGGCTAATCAGCAGGTCATCCTGTGGGAGGGGGCATTACAACCTCTTCCCGGACTGGCCTTCTTTCCTGATCTCCTGAGAGCAAAAGGCTCTCACCCGAGGAGGTCAGAAAATTGTCTTGAGTGGCAGGTTGGCACAATCCAGTTGGCAAGGGCACCAGAGGCTGGTAGATTTAAGGGGGCACCTCTAAGATTAATGCATGTTTTGATAAATCTAACACTGGCATCCGTGTGAGTTTATCAAGACGAGATGTTTGGTACCAGACATCCCTGATTTCAGTGAAGCCTTCATGTAACTAGGAAACTCGTTTTCACCAGTGTCCGGTACATTATTTATTATGGCTTCCCTGGTCACTTGTACTGGCAGTGATAGGGCTGACCAGTGCAGGGGCAAATCTGCTCAGGCAGATTTTTTATCACATATAAATATATAACACCCTCTACCTTAGGGCTGTCAAACCTGCTGTAAGGGTGACAAACAAATACCATATTCTGTGCAAGGAGGCATGGCACACAAGGATGTGTGACATGTAGGTTCGAGGCATGTGGGCTGCTAAATTCATATCTTTAGCATAGATCGCCGCCTAGTGTTGGGTCCGGATGATTGCACATTGTTGTCCTGGAAGAGTCTTCGAAGTATCACGAGATAGGTGGCTTCTCCCCTGGACTACAGTGCGCATGGGCATCGACTCCATCCCCAGATTGTTTTTTTCTGCCATTGGGTTCGGATGTGATTTCGACGACTCCTTGTCGAAATCGAAAAAAACCAAAAAACTTCCTACTTAAGGCCAAAAGGCCTTCGTTCCCTGCGTCGGTATTGTTAGCGTGCGGTCTCGAGCATCATCCCACTCTTCGAGTCGGATTTCTGTGGAGTCAAGTAACTCTTCGGCCATCGAGGCCCTCTCGTCGCAGCAAGACCCCGACGACCTTAACATGGAGCGGAGCCCGTTCAAGTTCTGCCCCGTCTGTGGGTCTAAATATCCACATATCGATGTGCATCCAGTCTGTAACAAATGCCTCTCGCCAGACCACAACGAGGACAACTGCATGGCCTGCTCGAAGTTCAGGTCAAAGAAAACGCTCAAGCTTCGGCGCGCCTCGAGGCACGGCGAGCGACTCCGGCACCCGACGACATATTCGACCCCGCAGAAGAAGGCCGAAGCCATCATCTTCAGATTTCACCCCCGTCGACGGAGGTTGAGGCCGATCCCGAGGAACAAGTCGAGGAACAAAGCCAAGACCGTGAATACGTCGAGGAGGTAGGGGACGACGAAGAAGTCTATGGGGCCGCGGAAGATAGCTCAGAGGAGGAGCTATGCCCCGAAAGTTACATGATTCAGGCTCAGGTCACGGGATCGCCACTAGGCCTTACCCACGACCCTGCACCGCTATCCCCGGCCCCGCCTTCTGGCCCGGCCACGGACACAACAGCGGAGACGCCATTGCGCGTATCGAAACCGAAACCTTCGGATTCGACAGCACCTAAGATGGCCGACGTCCCATCAAATACGAAACCGAAACCTACGGCTTCGACAACACCTAAAATGGCCGACGTCCCGTCAAAACTGACGAAGCCTGCTACCTCATCGACTCCGTCGCCCTCCGGCCCTCCGAAGTCGAAGAAGGCTGTCGAGTCGACAGCGCCGCAGAAGGTGCCCAAGGACCCGTCCTCGAAGAAGGTCGTCCATCAGGTGTCGGTCACGGTTGCGCCGGTTAAATCCACTAAAGCCGTCGAAACAAAGTCTGCTCAAGACATCGACCCGAAGTCCGGAGGCACTACGCATCGGCACAAAGACACCAAATCTACAACAACGGCGCCGGCGACTAAGCCTGTAACGGAGGCAAGGACCGTCGCACCTGAAGATGCATCGGCGGCCACCGCTTCAACGCCGAAGGCCTCCGATGGTACCGGACATACGGCGTCGGTTACCACACCATCGCCTACCTTCGCAAAGCAAGTCGCTGACTCCCTCAAACGTATTCAGGAGAAGTCTTCGTCGTCGACGACCCACACGCCGTCGGCTCCGAAACCAGTGGACGTGCCTGCGAAGCCTTCGAGCAAGCTTCTCTACACCCTGCCGCCGAAGTTGGCACCGAAGGCGTTTGCACCCAAATCGGTGCCAAAGATCACGGAAACGTCGGAACCTTCGACGCAAAGTGGCCGGTCGGATCGACATCAAGCCTCAGAAGAAGAATCTCAGCGTTACATCGATGCCGAAACAGGGAAATTAACTCTCTATAAAAGAAAGATCACTTCCCAACCACTACAATCATATGTCATTCCTCTAAAAAAGAAAAGGCCACTACAGGACATTCCTGCACTTGTGGAACCTATTCAGCCTCCACCAAGGAGGAGTCCATCACCTTCTCCAAACCAGTCAGGGGGAGAGGAGGATGACCAAAATGACCAGTACAATTTCCCGGACAATGATGACCCTGATGTCCATCAGGACTCATATGACGACACTGGTGACCAGGGAGGCCATCAGGTGGTACAGGACCCACAGGTTTTTGGTGCACGTACATCCCCAACTGAGGATTCAGCGGCATTCAATGCCTTAATAGAGCGGGCAGCTGCAAATCATAATGTGGACATGCATGCTGACCCAGTGGAAGAAGATTTCTTGTTTGACACTTTTTCTGTCTCAGAAAGAACAGTTAAAACCCTTCCTATGCTAAAAGGTGTCCTTAAGCATGCCCCAGAGATCTTTAAAGAACCTACCAGGGCGAGAGTGGTGAACCCACGCATCGAAAAGAAATACAGGCCGGCACCTGGGGACCCTGCATATATTCGGGGACAGTTGCCTCTGGACTCTCTGGTCGTCGCCAATGCCCGCAAAAGGGCGAACTCCCAGACAACGGGTGAAGCTCCTCCCCCAGACAAGGAGTCGAAAGTGCTTGAGGCAGGGGGCAAAAGGGTGGCTGCGCAGGCTGCCAATATCTGGCATATATCAAACACTCAGGCACTATTGGCGCGTTATGATAGGGCGCATTACGACACCCTAGAACAGCTCCTTCAACACCTACCCGACCAGTTTAAGGAGGGAGCAGCAATGCTCATACAAGAGGGAAAGCTCATTTCCAACGCAGCAATAAAGTGTGCACTTGATGTGGCTGATACAGCGGCTAGGGCGATTAACACTAGCGTCATGTTAAGGCGCCAAGCATGGCTTCGCATATCAGGCTTTAAGCCTGACATTCAAACAACAATACTCAACCAGCCCGTTAATGCTGACAGGCTCTTTGGCCCAGATGTGGACACCACCCTCGAGAAAATTAAAAAGGACAATGAGACAGCTAAGTCCATGGGGGCGCTTCAGTCTCAACAGTTCAGGGGGAGCACTTTTCGTCGCTCAGGTGCACGCGGTGTTACCAGAGGACACTTGGGTCAACAAACACAGTTCACGAAAGGTGGCGCACAATCCTCGTACCTCAAACAGAATAGAGGGGGTTACAGAGGTAATAGTTCCAAGGGCAGAGGCAGAGGGAACAACAACTCCCGTTCATCTGCCGCCAACAAACAGTGACTCTCTGTCACTGCACCCCGACCATCCAACACCTGTCGGGGGGAGACTCCAGCAGTTCCTGCCAGTCTGGACGTCCATCACCACAGACAGGTGGGTAAGACAGCTTATCCAGTACGGTTATTGTCTGGAGTTAACCTCCACTCCACCCAACATTCCCCCAAGGTAACGTCCTATGTCGGCAGAGCACTTGCACTTATTGCAGCAAGAAGTAGTGGTGATGCTGCAAAAAGGCGCAATCAAGCTCGTACCAGTGGAGGAGGAAGGCACAGGGGTCTATTCCCTGTACTTCCTTATCCCAAAGAAGGACGGATCCCTCAGGCCCATTCTGGATCTACGCCCCCTCAACCTGTATATATTGTCAGAACATTTTCACATGCTTACACTGCAACAAATTCTTCCCCTGCTAAACCAAGGGGACTTCCTAGCAACCTTGGACCTCAAGGATGCTTATTTCCACATACTACTCCACCCATCCCACAGAAAATACCTCAGGTTCACAATCCACAACAGGCATTATCAGTTCAAAGTCCTACCCTTCGGAGTAACCACTGCCCCCAGAGTGTTTACAAAGTGTCTGGCGACAGTTGCGGCGCACCTCAGGAGACAGAACATACATGTCTACCATTACCTAGACGACTGGCTCGTTCAGGCAAAGTCAGAACGGAAGTGCGCCGCGGACATGTCCCATACCATTCACCTTCTTCACAGTCTGGGGTTCTCACTAAACTACCCAGTCGCACCTTCAGCCAGCACACGTGCGGCAGTATCTGGGCGCTACAATAAATACCCTGACTGCTATGGCTCAGCCAAACCCGGTCAGGATCGACAACATTCAGTCGCTGATCCAAAGGTTCAGACCGCAACTCTCACTACCAGCGAGAGTGTTCATGCAGTTGATAGGCATGATGGCCTCCTGCATCTTCATAGTCCCACACGCACGGTTGCATATGCGTCCGCTCCAGGAATGCTTAGCAAATCAGTGGACACAAGCTCAGGGACAACTGACAGACCTAGTGTTGGTGACCGGTCGGGCATACAACTCTCTGCATTGGTGGAATCCACACAACCTTTGCAAGGGACGACCGTTCCAAGAGCCTGTGCCACAGATTATCCTGACTACGGACGCATCTCTCCAAGGGTGGGGAGCCCATGTGCTCCACTACACGGTGCAGGGACTGTGGACGACTCAACAACGGACATTGCACATCAACTACCTGGAATTGATGGCAATCTTCATGGCGCTAAAGTCCTTCAAAGTACATCTGTGCAACAAGGTCGTGTTGATCCGGACGGACAACATGACAGCCATGTACTACATCCAGAAGCAGGGAGGTACTCACTCGCCACAGCTGTCTCATCTGGCTCAGAGCATGTGGAAGTGGGCCATTCAGAGGAACATTTTCCTCATGGCGGAACACCTCCCGGGCAAGGACAATCAGATGCCGGATCTGCTCAGCAGATACAGCCATCAGATGCACGAGTGGGAGATACATCCATCAGTACTCCGCCCGTACTTCCAGCAGTGGGGTCATCCAGAGATAGACCTGTTTGCCACAAGGGAAAACGCAAAATGCCAACACTTTGCCGCCAGGTTCCCTCACCCACAATCGCAGGGCAATGCGATATGGATGAACTGGTCAGGCAAATTAGCGTACGCTTTTCCCCCAGCACCTCTCATACCGCTGGTGGCAAGAAAGCTAAGGCAACACTCGATGACGCTCATCCTGGTTGCTCCAACGTGGGCTCGCCAACCATGGTACACCACGTTTCTAGAACTCTCCGTGGTACCGCATCAAAGGTTGCATCTCACTCCAAGGCTCTTGACGCAGAACCATGGCGACATTCAGCATCCAGATCCGCAACAGCTCAATCTGGCGATCTGGCTCCTGAGGTCCTAGAGTTTGGCTACCTCAACCTGCCCCCTGAATGCATGGACATCATCCGAGAGGCAAGGAAGCCCACTACCAGAGCTTGCTATGCAGCAAAATGGAAGCGTTTTGTCATTTACTGTACAGAACATCACATTGACTAGATGCTTCAATCCCTAACATTATCTGCTATTTGTTACATCTTTACAAATGCAATCTAGCGTACGCTTCCATTCGGATACACTTATCCGCCATAGCGGCTTATCTTCAAAACAGGCAGCATCTCTCTGTTTTCAGGGTGCCTGCCATTAAAGCCTTCCTAGAGGGACTGAAACGAGTCATTCCTCCAAGAAACCCGCCAGCTCCAGTGTGGAACCTCAATGTGGTCCTCACTAGGCTGATGGGCCCACCTTTTGAGCCACTGCACTCCTGCGAAATTAAGTTTCTAACATGGAAAGTGGCTTTTCTCATTGCTATTACATCGCTCAGACGTGTTAGTGAGCTGCAAGCGCTCACGATTCAGGAGCCATTCATACAAATTCATTCAAACAGGGTAGTCCTGCGTACTAACCCCAAATTCCTTCCAAAAGTGGTGTCACAGTTTCATATCAACCAAACTATTGACCTGCCCGCATTCTTTCAAAACCCACAAACAGTAGCGGAAAGAATGCTCCATACATTAGACGTTCGAAGGGCGTTGATGTACTACATTGATAGAACACAACCCTTTAGGAAAACACAACAACTTTTTGTTGCCTTCTCTGCACAGCACAAAGGCAACCCTATCTCCAAAGCAGGAATAGCCAGATGGATTGTTAAGTGCATTCAAATCTGTTATCAAAAAGCTAAACGTACTTTAACAATACCCCCAAGGGCGCACTCCACACGCAAGATGGGGGCCTCCATGGCTTTCCTGGGAAACATTCCTTTGGAAGACATTTGTAGAGCAGCCACGTGGGCTACACCGCACACATTTACCAAACATTACTGTGTCGATGTGCATTCCAAGCAGCAAGCAGCTGTAGGACAGGCTGTTCTCAAGACACTTTTTCAGACTTCTGCAGCTGGCACGGGCGACCGCCGTTAATGGAGGGACTGCTATGTATTCTATGCAATAGATATGAATTTAGCAGCCCACATGCCTCGAACTGAATATGCTACTTACCAGTATGCATCTGTTCTTGGCATGTAGGGCTGCTAACATTCATATCGCCCACCCTCCTCCCCGGTGCCCGTAGCGGCTGCAGATACTCTCTTGCATTCAATCATTTGCATGGACATCCTTTACACTATTTCACTCCATCTCTGCCACAATGGCTAAAAACAATCTGGGGATGGAGTCGATGCCCATGCGCACTGTAGTCCAGGGGAGGAGCCACCTATCTCGTGATACTTCGAAGACTCTTCCAGGACAACAATGTGCAATCATCCGGACCCAACACTAGGCGGCGATCTATGCTAAAGATATGAATGTTAGCAGCCCTACATGCCAAGAACAGATGCATACTGGTAAGTAGCATATTCATTTTTTCACTTTTGTCTTCACCAAGACACGCAGCCTGCAATGTGAGTCGTACATGTGCTTGGTAAGGGGGTCCTTAGGGTGGCACAACTTGTGCTGCAGCCCTTAGAGACCCTCTTTAGTACCTCAGGCCCTAGGTACCAGGGTGTGATTTACTAGGGAATTGGAGAGGGTGCTAAAGGTTTGCCAATTGGGGGAACAATTTTACAGTTTTGGGAAACCGCTCTGGCACTGGGGACCTTGTTAGCAGTGCACTTTCAGTTGAAATTACATCATGTACCAGGCAAAAAGTGGGGGCAACCATGTCCAAAATGGGCACTATCCTACATTATTCTACCCCCCCCACCCCCACCCCACAAACGAAAGAGTATGAAACTAAGCTTTCCCTAGAGAGTCTTCATCTTCTAATTGGAAGAACGAAAGGCCATCTGCAATGGCATAGGCAATCCCACGTCTGTGTTCCACTGTAAAGCCCCTTCCCTGTAAAGCTATCGACCACCTTAAAAGTTTAGGGATTTCATCTTTCGTTTGCATTAGCCATCTGAGAGGCCTGTGGTCAGTTTGAACAAGGAAGTGAGAGCCAAACAAGTATGGTTTCAACTTTTACAGGGACAAAACTACAGCAAAGGCTTCCCTCTCAATGACAACAATGCTGCTCTCCGGGGAGTAACCTTAAGAATAAAAGCAGCAGGTTGGTCATGACCATCATTACTGATTTGGGATAGGACCGCTCCTACCCCATGTTCAAAGGCATCTGCCTGCACTATGAACTGCTTGGTGTAATCTGGAGCTTTTAGAATGGGTGCTGAGCACATTGCTTCTTGCGGGGTGTCCAAAGCCTTTTGACAGCTCACTATCCAGTTAACTTTCTTTGGTATCTTCTTGAAGGTCAGTTCTGTGAGGGGGGGGGCACAATGGATCCATATCCCCTTACAGACCTTATGTAGTACCCAGTCAAGACAAGGAAGGCCCCAACTTGAGTCTGGGTGGTTGGTGCTACCCAGGCCAGAATTGTCTGGATCTTGGGTTGTAAGGGTTGAACTTGACCTCCACCTACAAGGTGACACAGGTATACAACCGTGCCCTGCCTTCTCTGACACTTTCTTGCCTTGATAGTGAGGTCTGTACTCCTCAGAGCCTCAAGAACTTTACCAAAGTGGATCAGGAGATGCTGCCAGGTGGTGCTAAAGACAGCAATATCATCAAGATAAACTGCTCTAAAGGATTCCAAACCAGCAAGGATTTTATCCACCAACCTTTGGAAAGTGTCGGGCATTCTTTAGTCCATAGGGCGTAACACTAAACTGATAATTCCCATCTGGGGTAGATAATTGTTAGAAATGGGATTTCCAGTTGGCTAAGGCTTGCGCCAAAGGCAGGCTGAAACCACCACTCTAGTCAGGGCAAGGGAGTTACACGCCAAAGATAACCCCTGCTCACCCTCTAGGTAACGTGACACGAGCAGTAAGGCTTATCCCGGAGGCAATGTAAGTTAAGTATTTGCGCACGCACCCACCAGCAACAACATCCAAGGCCCCCCACAAAAGGAACTCCACACAAGTTTATATAAAAATATACTTTGTATTATACCAAACACATTAGATAAGAAACACACACTTTACAATGTGCCATAGGCACGGGCAGAATTTACAGGGGATTATATACATGGGACAGGGCCACGTGGGCCACTGTCAGGAATATGCACTTTTAGAACTAGCACTTGGTAGAAATAAGGTTTAGCACATAGCACATATAATAACTGTAGCACCAAATAGCAAATGTAGCACACAACCAGTAACCACTGGTAAAAGGTAAGTACCGCCTACGCAATCCTAAACACCTTAGGCAAATATCACGCAGGGAACCATGAACACACTAGTATAACCCATACTAGATACAACAACCTCCTAAGCATAAACATATGTCTAGAGGTATCAGTACAAGGTGCGCAAAACATTCTACACACAGTACATTTCCTAGCACCCTAAGAAGCACATACATCACAATTAGCACAGAATTCACATCAAGGTCCAGGTTGCGCCACTGCGCCAAAACCTAAACGTAGCAGCTGCCCACTACTTGCTGGGCAGATGGGGACAATAGCAAGGGGCCTAAACTCTGCAGCTGGCACTAAGTGCTGCGCAGCTGGGGAAGGCCAAGGTAGGGATGAAGGAGGGCGACTCACTCCTGAGTCCAAAGTACATGTCCCTAAAAAGAAAACCTAAATGGTGCAGCTGCCCACTACTTGCTGGGCAGCAGGGAATCAGGACTGCGGCATGGGCCCTCACTGGCCCCCAGGACAAAGATTGCACAAAAGGTTGGAGCCATCTGGGCTCTAGAACAAATAACGTGCATTTTGGGAGCACTCTAGGCTCTGCAATAAAGAATGCGCAAAACGGTGGAGCCCTCTGGCTCTGGATCAAAATATGCCCAACTGCTGGAGCCACACGGGGCTCTCAAAGTACTCATGCCCTCCCAAGCCGGTCACAGGGACTTTTAGACAAATGTGGGCCATCGTTGGAGCCTTCGCGGTTCTAAGGCAAATCATGGGGAAAACGGGGGAGCGGCCCGCTGCCAAACGGGGCCGCTCGCATACTGCCTCCCCCGTGCAACAACTCGGACCATCGATAGTCCCTCACGGAGCTCCACTCAACGGAGTTTCCTTGGGGGGGTGGCGGGCTGACGGCGGCTCTGTCTCTCCTCTCCGGCTGCGGGCACTCCCGCGGCAACGCTCCCCTCCCTGTTGGCGGCCCCGGAGCTCTCTCTCTTGAGAGAGAGAGAGAGAGAGAGAGAGAGGGAGAGAGAGAGAGAGAGAACCTCGCTGACGTCGGCAGCCGCATCTTCACCCGGGATTCCTCGTGGGCACTTGGGGGGGCGGGGGAGGCTCCCGTCCTCCTTCCTGCATACCGCTCAGCTTCTCTTCTTGGGCAGGGCGCCAATCCCAGCGCGGCCGCGGGTGGGACTTCCTGGAAGCAAGCGGAAGTCCCGCTCCGCGTGCCGCCTGACTTCCGGTTTCGCTGCGCAAGGGCCGTGGCGGTGACTTTGCTTGGTGCAAAAATGAGGGGTGGGCACCCTCGAGATTAAAAATAAAAGCAGGAACTGGATGGGCACCCGTTAAGTTGCATATCACGAGGGGTGGCACTCTCAAGGATTTTCTACCAGAACATGAAGACGCAGGGTGGGCACCTGCGCACTCGGGGGCACACAAAGGGCAGGAGCGCCTTCCTCCGAGGGAAAACGACAGCGCTCTGCCCAGGAATTAAAAATCAAGCGCTCACAATGCGCTGGGGGCACAGACAGCCCCAAAAGGCCCCAGAGATGACCCCTACATCAAGAAGGGTCCCAGCAACCCAGGACAACGTTCCTGGGGCAAGGGAGAATCTCCCAACCATCCTCAGGCCAGACAGAAGGGTCCACATGAATTCTCCCAGCATTCCAGGGGCTGGGCAGGGCCCAGGGAGGCAAGCCTTTCCCTGGGCCCCAGCAACAGCACGCCCCTGGTAGATTCAAGTAGGAACACAAGAACATTTAACATGAGGTCACAGCCTCTTTTTATACACAAAATCCCTTTGTCTCTAGGGTGTAGGGTGGGGGGAAAACAGACGCAGCTGGTTCTGGAGCACTTTGTTTTGCTCAGCCCCTCTTCCCATTCACAGGACAGGCTAGGGTCATCAGTCGCACCACAGGGGGCGGAGCCAGCATTGAGTGGGGAAAGCACAGCCCTATTCAGGTCCCAGGTACACTCCTCCCTCACATCAGTCATGCAGATCTCTCCACTCACCACCGGGGCAGACTCATCCTGACTACTGGAGCCAAGCTCACCAGCCAGCTCCAGCCAATCACAAGCCAGACAGCCAATTCACATAAATTACACAGACATACCAACTTCTAGAAGTGGCACTTCCACACTAGACAAAATAACGCTGCACACATCATCGCGCAGCATTTAATCACACGAGTCCGCACATACCAAACTCAACCTTGCACTCCCCACGCATCAGGAATTACCATGGACACATATTCCCCATGCATTCCTATGGGAGGGCAGGACCATCTCACACACGCACTCGGAGAGCGCACGCACTGTACACTGCGCCACAGTGCAAAAGTGCGCAAAGACCAGAAATCACTATTATGAGGTAACATTAAAAGGCAAAAAGTTCAGGGGTGAACCTGCCAGAAGGGCCAAGTCCAACAATAATGCTAATTTCTCTTCTGCTCCAGGGGTCAGAACTATCTGCCAGGACCCTGATGTCAGATCAAATCAACTGAGCTATTTGGCTTCCCCATACCTGGCAATTCATCATCCCTAGGAATTGGGTGTGCATCATTCTTGGTTACAGCATGGGGGCCCCTACAGTCTACACAAAACCTCGACTCCTCCTTTCTACCCTGGGTGTGAGGTTTTGGGACTAAGAAACTGAGCTGGCCCAGGGGCTCTCAGGCTTCAATGACTCCCAATTCCAGCAACGTGCTTACTTCAGCTTTGATGCTGTCTTTCACATAACCAGACTGCCGGTAAATTTTGTTTGACACATAGGCTGTCCCCAGTGTCCACATCATGTGTACACCAGTTGGTCTGGCCAGGGGTCAAAAAGAACATGTCAGCGCACCGATGTAGGACTTTACTGCAGTCAGTCTGCTATTGGTCAGTGAAGGTGTCTGACAAGACCTCTCCTTCCACTGACTTATCTTTAGGATTGGTTGAGAGGAGGTCAGGGAGAGGTTCACTCTCTCCTTCCTCATCCGTGACATCAGCATGGCCACTTCAGTCCTGTCATAATAGGGTTTAAGGTGGTTAATATGGATGCCCCTCTTGGGGTTCCTGCAACAGCCAAGGTCCACCAAATAGGTGACCTCCCCTCCCCTTTCCTTTCTAGGATAGGGTAGGGCCCACTCCATGTGTTCTGTAGCACCCTAGGAGCCACAGGCTCCATAACAAATACCTTCTGCCATGGTTTGAACTCCAACATTGCAGCCTTTTGGCCATCACAGAGCTTCTGGAGCTCTTTACTGGCCTCAAGGTTTATATTTGCTTTTTGCATGTACTCGGCCATTCTGGAACGAAGGCCAAGCACATAACCCACAGTGTCCTGTTTAGACTCTTTGAGAGGTCTCTCCCATCCTTCCTTTTTTCAAGACACAATGGTCCCCTTAGTGGATGACCAAATAGAAGATCACAGTGTGAAACCCCTATTCCCTTCTGTTGACTTCCTGTAGCCAAAAAGCAGGTCTGTAGGCAAAAAGCAGGCCTGGCAGTAGTTCAGGGAGTCCACCAATCATAACTTTCAATGTCTTGTTGAATCTAAAGGCCATTGTTTTGTGGGTAAAAGGGGGTAGTGAACTTAAACCACTCGACAATGTGCCCACATGTGTTTCAGGTAACCAGACGTGAAGTTTGTACCGCTGTCTGACACCTTTGGAAAATCCATTCTGGTAAATATACCAATGGGGGCCCTAGCTACTGCAGGAGCAATAGTAGTCCTTTGGGCGAATTGCTTCATGATACCTGATGGCATGATCCACTACTACCTGTGTACACCGGTTTCCTGAGGCGGTTTGAAGGTCGATGGGACCAACAATGTCAATCCCTACCCTTTCAAAGGGAACCTCAACTACTGGGAGTAGAATTAAGGGGGCCTTTGGGTGGCTACCTGTTTTTGCCACTGACTTGACAGGTGGCACAGGAGTTGCAACACTGCTTCGCCTTCTGGGACATGCCTGGCCAATAGAAATGGTTCACTAACCTACTCCAGATTTTGGTCTGGCCAAGATGCCTAGCTAGGGGGATGTCATGGGCCAATGTGTGGAGAAACACGCTAAACTGCTGAGGCACTACCACTTTCCTAGTGGCACCAGGTTTGGGTTCTCCGGCCTCCATGTGAAGAAGTCCCTCCTCCCAATAGGTCTTGTGGGAGCCACTGACATTTTCCATTTCCTGAGTAGCAGTCTGCTGTCTCAGTTCCCTCTGGTGCTGACAAGTCGTATCCCTGAGGAGAGAGGTCCTGATGTGGTGTCTGTTCAGAAGCTTGTTATCAAGCTCCTTTCTTTTCTCTTGGAGGGCTGAGTCATTATTCCGCTGAGTCATTATTCCGGACTCCTGCACTTCTTTTTCACCCTGATATTTTACACTGTGCTCTAGTTTTCTCACACACACCAAGTCTGGAATCCTTAACATTCTTGCATGGGTCCTCTGTTCTACCTCAGCCCAGGCTGAAGTCGCCATTCGTTTCTAAGCAGACGGTCGACAAGAATGGATGAAAACACAACCCCTCCCCAGTCACCATTGCAATGGGATGGACCTTTGTGACATTTTCAGCATTAGTAACTGGATAGGTCTTTCCAATCAAGTATTACTCTGAGGACACTAGTCGCTCAGTCTTCATGGTGACACTAGCACCAGTGTCTTTAAGGCTCTCTACTCTAACCCCATTGACTAAAGGCTGCTCTCTGTATTTGTTCATGTTAGGTGGCCAGACAGCCAAGGCAGCTACATCTACCCCACCCTCTGAGACTAGAGTTGCCTCGGTGAACACATTGACATGGTCAGGGCTCACCTGGGATTCCATTTGGAGATTAGCCACTGCACTTACTGCAGGTGGATTAAAGGCATTATTTTTGTGTTTTTACAGCTTGGGCCTCCAGTTTGGTTCCCAAGGGCATTACAGTCATGACAGCAAGCCTTTTTGGGATCCCAGTTCTTACCCTGGTACCCACCCTTAGACTGTGTAAAGTTTCAGGGACCAAATTCCTGAGCAGATTTTGGGGGGCCTTGCGAAGACTTTGTTTTTATCTTTTGCTTGACCACTCTCTTTTCCTTGGTGGTCTTTTTATGAATCTGGTTACCCCACCAGTGGAGGTTTTGGTCACACTTTTTCGACCTAGTGGTCTACCTCCTTCCCGAACTCTTGAGGAGAAAGTGGACCTAGGTCGACCAGGTACGCATGCAATTTTTCTTGATAACAATTACTCAACAGATGCTCTTTTATCAATAAATTGTTAAGCCCATCATTATACTGCATATTGTTACCTTTAAACCTGCCACCTAGTGTCTTTACTGAAAAGACTACACAATCTACCCAGGACCACTCTGGCTTTTTCAAGTTTCCCAGAATCTGATCCTATGCTCTTCAGTGGTGAGTCCAATGCCCTAAATCAGGGTACCCTTCATGGGGTCATAGGACTCCACATCTGCCTCATTCAGTGTCAGGAGTCTAGCCCTGAATTTACCAGAGTTCCCAAAGTAGAGAGCCTCAATACTTCCGGCTGACCTGCCTTGCTCTGCAGGCTCCCACAAAAGCTGTGAACCGTAAGGTGATTTCCTCACCTTATGTACATTTATGGACAATCCCTTTGGGAATTGCAGGGTCCTAGTGTTCCTCCCTATTTATAATTATGCTGCCACCAGACATGTGAACTAGGCCCATCTCAGCTCTTTCTTTTTCTTTCTCCAGGAGTTTAGCCTCTAATGCTATCCTCCTGTCCGTTTCTAAAGATCTCCACCTTCAGGACCTACTTTTTCTGAGACACTT
Source organism: Lissotriton helveticus (assembly GCF_964261635.1). NCBI lineage: Eukaryota > Metazoa > Chordata > Amphibia > Caudata > Salamandridae > Lissotriton > Lissotriton helveticus. Next base: position 513,975,101 of record NC_136070.1, read on the forward strand.
CTAGGAGTGCTCCCAGAGGTATTGCTTTCTGAGGGGCATTGTTGGAATCCGAGCCAACCTCATCCACTACTGCTCTTCATCTGCCTCCTCTTTTGAAGCAGGGTTTGTATCCTCTCCCATGCCTCTAGCATTTCCAGCAAGCCACTCCTGCAGATTGGCCTTTGTGGGTCTAGATCCCATGAAGAGGTTCCATGCTTTGCACATGCCCTTAAGTCTGTCCAGCTTTTGCAGCCCATGGCCGAGTTCCTGGGAGGTGCATCAGTCATGGTTTAAAATGAGTCGACCTTTTTAGAAAAGTAACAAAAAAGGAAAAAACTTTTTAATGGCCTAACAGTACAAATACGTTTTAAATTCAAAACAGTTTTACAAAGGGACTTAACCAAGGCCCTACAGCTATTTTAAAACAATTTAGAAAAATCGAAAAGAATGTTTTTATTTTAAAACAATTTTGGATTCCTTCTTGAAATCACTTATCAACCAAGTGGTACAGCAAATGTCTAGTCTTCTATCCCACTGCTGCATCACCAGTGTAGGAAGCTGGATCTTTATTTAATATATCAATACTCTGATGCATTTTTTAAAGAGTCAAGGGGTTCCCTTACTAGTGGACAGGGCTTGCTATGCTATCCCAAAGTCTTCTGTTAGGGGGTAGTGTGGTCGAGCAGCATTAGGCTTAACACAGAGGAGTGTAAGACATTTGCAAATGCAAACAATGATTAATAAATTACACTACTCAAGAAGGAGAGCCAAACTAATTTATAAAAATAGCAAGTATATTATATATATGTTTAGGCATCAAAGAAATAACGTTCATGTTGGTACGATTTCAAATATACATTTTTAAATCTGTTTAATTTTCATTTCACATTATGGAAATTAAATGTATTTAATGTTGATCTGTATTGTGTTTTTTGAACCATTAATGGTAATAGAATATGCAATATTATGCTTCGCTGTGCTATTCAGTCTCACTCTGTTAATTCTATTGGTTTTTGTCCAAAAACAGCAAATCTTGATCCCAAAGTGTTTGCCACCACTTTGTGAATGAACAACTTGCATACCTGAAAAGGGATACATTGTCAGAGTTTAACCTAACACAGTATCCATTTATTCCTTGAGATAGTGAACTTCTATATCCTTGCTTGGTCTTTCTCTGCAGTACCCGATGTTCTGATCAAATCTGTTAAATTTATTTTACATGTCAAACAATAAGGATAGTGCAGACTAATTCTTGTGCCTAAGCAGTTTCAGAGAGTTGTGCCCCAAATGTATGCCCTAGTACAAACCTTCTTTATTTTTTTTTATCCATAATAATTCGGTAATTACTTTCTTAGGGCAAATATTTATATTTTCTGTATCAGGAGCTGGTATGATTTTGCTTGTGTGCAGTATCTAAAAAATGAATGCCGTGATGAATACTTTAATAATAAATATCCTTCTTTCACTTTGGTTTCTGTAGAGTAGATACTGTACGAACACAACTACATTAATGGTCCACTTTGTCTTAAAAATATAATGGGAAAAGAATTGAACAAGCAGTTCACTGAAAAATCAAATAATTGTAATTTGAAATTATTACGTTTTTAAGTTTCCAGAAGGCACAACTAGAAAAGAAAAATCATAATTGGATGTAATAGTATGATTTTGCAGATGTAACAAATAATTTCCTGCTAAATCGTTGAAAAAGTGCCCTATATGTCTAGCAACATCTGTTTTTCATAAATATCCACATTGCAAACATGACTTTATAAGTCAGATATGTACAAGTACATTCAAAAACAAAATTATAAGAAGTAATAAATATTTATCGGACAGTAATAGTGCTTTTTGAGCATTTGTGCCCTCTTAAATGGTATTACCTTTACACCAATGTATGCTTCTTGCATTAGTGCAGTTTTTATATTTTGTATCCTATAGCAATGAATGTAAGATTTTCACAGATGGCTTGGTTTTATAGTTTGGACATTGGATATACGAATATTGCATGCCTTACATTATAACTGTTGTTTTAGGTGAGTGACATTTTTTCAACGCTCTGTCCCATGGACATGTTTTGGTCTAAAATTATCTTTCACTGTTTCAGATTGGGAGATCGACAGAAAGCCCTATAGACTTCGTAGTAACTGATACAACTTCTGGTACTCGGAACAATGATGAAACACAGGTTGTACAAAGTACCATATCCAGGTTTGCTTGCAGAATTGTCTGTGATCGCAATCCACCATACACCGCACGTATTTATGCAGCTGGATTTGACTCTTCTAAAAATATTTTTCTTGGAGTAAGTATTTCTAAGGCAGTATGCCAACACAAATGAGACTCGTATTAGTATACAGTTCAGCAATTGTTTATAGACAGCCATATTCTCCAGGGAAATAATCTTTGAACATTCTTTGTCTCAGATTGTACTCTTATTATGTTCACTTTGGCTCACTGGAAACTTGTGTCAAATTTGTATCGGACATTTTGTATATGTGTCGTTTGGGGCTTTTGCTTTTCTGTCTGTGGGATGGTTACTGTCGTACTAAAGCTGTTATTGGCTTATTTCATAATAGTATTGTTTTTCTCGAGTGAGAAAGCTTGTACTCGTCATTAAATAATGTATGAGAACCAATACTTTAGAAGCTTGCTTACAAAGGAGGAAGGGCATTTACATTTGTCCATACCCATCCAATCCTTTCACGGTTTTACCTGCATTTTCCGCCCAAGGCAGAAGCTCTGCACCAGCCTCAACATTCTCATTAAAAAGGTCAATGGGTCCCAAAGTGCATTTCTAATTAACTAACACAATCCAGACCTTGCGCCTGTACGATTTCATATATTACTGCACGACATAGCCCCCCCACCACACGCTGTCAAATCCCCTTTATGCTCCTAGCTATATATTAATGTATCAAATGCTTGTCATTCTAGGTATGGATTGTAGTGTCTGATCCCCTATGCCCCTTAACATACTGAGGAGGGGGGGGGGGCTGGTCACAATGAATTTGAATGCATTGTAATCTTTTTGTTCTGTAGAACCCCTCACCAAAACACAACCTGCTCCAAAAAAGCCACCCTAGTCCTGATCCCTCCGGTTCATTAAAGAGGCTATAAAATGTCATGGCACCCCAGCTCAACAACTTGTAAATTTTTTGCTGCATTCAATATTGTTGCCAGTATTCCTTCATAACGAAATATTGTACTCTGGTCTCTGTTTTGCATGGTCTTGTTCCTCTAGCTGTTAGCTTATTATATGCACTGTTGGCGGTTTCTCTATCGGCTAGATCCAATGCCTATTCTCCTGGGGGGCTAAATTGGCTAGGTTGTAGTGTAGTTCCTATATTCCCAATAGGCTCTGCGCATTGGAATAATATATCCTATAGATTTAGACGTAGGACTCAGGTCGACTAGGTCTCTATCGAATATATTAAACTTAATAGTGAGTGCCAGCTAGCTCAGAGGTCACTTGAAACTTTCTCAAATTAACAAGAAGGCATTCGTTTCTGACAACCCCATAAACATGACAACTTTGTTTCCCAAGAATAAGAATTGTATCTCTAGAGTTGTGGAAACAATAGATAAGTCACTCGGTCAATCGTGCATGCTACGTTTCAACAGAGGTGCAGAGAAATAGAGAGACAGACATTTTCAATAAAAGGTTTTATTGAACAGTCTTCTTTCTCATGCAAGTAAAGTAAACTGCTACAATCGTAATGCAGGCTGCAAAGTATAGTGTGTACAGCGAGAACAATATTATAAAATAATACTGTAAAAGCATTGTATGGTTTCTAAGCCATATAAAAATACATACATGAATACATTGATTAAAATACTCAACTGGTGCTACTAAAATACGCCTACCCCAATGTACCTAACCCAAGTCTAGTATGCGGGAGGGAGTAAGTATTGTGTAGCATAGGTTTGGTTTTCTTTGCCAAGAATCTATCCAAGATTTCTCTTAGGTTCTAATCCGCTCCATACCTTACTTTGGAATGAAGGAGGTCTGGTATCTCTTGTCTTGGGACTCGATTTCCCAAGGGAATTTGGAAACACTGGAGCTGGATTCTCAGTGAGAGAAAAGACAGCTTCTCGATCAGTGCGTCAGTTGGAGGGTCCGCTACCTTCGGCACTTGCTGTAGCGAGCTGCGTCGGGCAAGTAGATAGTCGAACTGCTCCGAACCACCGTGATTTGCTAGAGCAAGTGAAGGCATATTTATACCTTGAAGGTGTCTAGTTTGACGTAAAGTCGGGCATAATAACGTCCGTAAAGAACCCCAAGGGAATAGTAGTTCTTTGTAAAGTACATGAGTTTTTTGACAAATCAATATTCAAGCAAGGGGAGTTCCCTGACTACTTAAGCCGATTTTCCAAGAAATCGTTGTGACGTTTTGGTACAGGTGGCAGTAGCCATGTCTGTATTTGGACTGCATGGGCTATGTCTAAATAAGGGAATGATTTCTATGCCCTATATTAGAGCAATGTGTATTGTACCTATATAAGGGCATGCATTGGGGAAAATTCAGTTCGGATCCTAAAAAGCCATACATCACCCACTCCACTTTATTATGTACGACATTACTAAGTTCTAAGCACATACAACATATCTAAAGCATGATGTGTTAAAACCCCCACCCTAAATACATAAAAATGCATTCAAAATGGTTGTACACGAAAAGAGCAATTGTGCTGTACGCATTTAAAAGCAATGTTTCATTCAAAGCATATAGTTGACATTTAAAAAACACTATCCGAATGAATCATGAAATTACATTTATTAAATGGCTCTTAAATACAGAAGAAAAAAAAGGTCGAGGCCATCCCATGACATAATATAAAATCATTTGGTTGTAGACAAGGTCAAATATTGTCTCTTGGAAGTATTCAAATAATTCTTGTTCTCTAGGAATAGTTCTACTTTAAGCAGATTACTTCGTGCCCAAAGTTAGAAGTTTGTTTTGGAAAGTGAAGGTCGAATACAGAATCCCACAGAACACTGTGTGCTAACTTCAAAAGCCAGTCTCATTGTTTGGAGAAAACATCAAATCTTCCAAGCTAGTAAAGAATTTGTCTACTACTGTAGGTGAAAGTTGGACTACCTCGTTAAGCAGATCGATTGCACAAAAATGAGCAGCATCGCCGTCAGCCGCATTAGCAATGTTTGAAGTAGATGGTACCTGTGTGCCTGTCGCTCCGCGTATCTCACCGCCTGCAGTCTGCGTCTGTGAGATCTCAATGAATGCCGTCAACAGGATTGGTGGCCGCTGGGGACAACACAGTGCATGAGCTGTTACTGGTCCAAGCAAAGTATCAACTTCCGTTGGCAGGACTGATGGGAGTGTCAGACAGATGTCTAGCACGCATTCTTCTCCACATATCAGGCATCGTAAAACAGGTAAGATGCAATCTTGCCAGATTGGTCGGAATGATAGAAACCACGTAGTATTTAGATCTCTTAAACGAGCCAAGCCCAGAATCTGTATCATGTGCTCACGACACTTCATTGCCAGGAGAGTGTTCTCTAAGGTAATCTGGGTGACTATGGTGACTTGACTTGCCATATCGGAGCAGAAGGAACAAAAATAGTATTCCTGCTACTAGTCCCAAAATGAGAGGCAGGCCGCCGAACACAGAGTGCACGAAGTTTGGAAATATGCTGATGACTGCTTCAAAAGGTGCTAACAGTCCCGAAAAAACTGTCTTAAATACATGTATAATTCCACTGGTATCAGACATGTTTAAGATACGACCTAACATTTCTGAGTAATGTATAGGGCAGTTTGTCGATAAAAGGGCATGTATCTCTGCAGAAGTCCTTGCAACTTGTAGTTCACACGTTTCTTTGGACGAGGTCAGTGGCACAGTTTTTGTAAAAGAATGGCTTTTATTCTGCTTAACCCCTTCGACGCTCATGACGAGCTCAGCTCGTCATGGAGTTTCCATTGATTTCAATGGAAAATACATTGAGGAGCAGCATCAGCCTTAGCATCCAAGTGGTTAAGGTATCAATTCGTATAGAAGAGATGTTCAGTGAAGGCCATAACGGCGACTCCCCGTCTGTCTTGGTTTTAGGAAACAATACAGCAAGTGACCCTGGCTGACAGTTACGAGATAGGCTATTCCTGGCAACATGCCACAGCAGCTGTGATTATTCAACATAATATAGCTTCCATTAGAAAGCTGCCTAAAAATTGGATCTATCACTGCAGCTGGAGAACCTTGCAGGTGGCAGGATAAGTTGGTTGAAGAACATAAAAGTGTACCGCTTACTGCGTTTTTGCAGTTTGTACCACTAAGAAACACTTCTTTACCCCCACATCTGTGTGTGTATATGGTAAATCCCAGGTCGCCTTTACCCAACCTTTCAAATATGCTTGCTGGTATATGTTTCAAACAATACTGAAAATTGAACATTGTGACTGGCAGAGTGATTGTTCCGTGTATTATCCATTCTATTGCTGGCTTTTCAGAAACAGTTAATGGTAATCTTTCCAGTTTCTCAATGCTCAGCACTGTATAGTCTGCTCTGTACCAAAGTGATTTGTTTATATGTAAGGTTAAATTCAGAAAACAATGTCGTGGTGTTGATTTGGCGCCATGGCATATAGCCAGAACTAAGGTTTTGCAACGTCCAGGCCTAAAGCATTCTAGAACGCAATTGTGATTGACCATGTTGTAACATGACCATGTCCTGTTCCATAATGTCAATGGCAGAGGATACTGTGCTGTCCAAAGAATAAATTCTGGATGACAGTCGTTAACCCATTGTCAACTACAGAGAGAGATTTCTCTAAATGAATGCGATCAATTTCTCGTACTCGTTCTGCAATCTCTGCTTGTGTTGCTTTCCAAGCTTCATGGCATATAGATCAGCGTATATAAAACGTTTATGACGCGGTTTCAAAGGTCCTTGTATGGAGTCCCTTAAATCAACGCCATCTTTAAGTAAAGATAAGTGTTTTACTTCCTTTAGTGTAGATTTTTGTAGCCAATCAAGGCACAATTTTCCTACACTTTATGTTGTTCCTATCCCTGGATGTTGTCTCTGGACATACCGTGGATCTGGCCTAGTGAATGTGAACCCTTGTGTCTTATTCAGGAATCTATCTTGACAGTTGTTTGTGTCTGTGGGCCAGATTAACCATTTTTTCCAATCTGGATCTGTTCTGTTGTTAAGTAAAATAGTTTTTACGTCAACCACCCCCTCTGTAGTGTTCTTACTATCAGATGTAGGTGTAGGTATGGACAGTTTATTTAAATCTTTTATCTTAGCTAGGCCAAGACAAGATGTCTGCTGAACAGTGTCATTCAAAAACATTATTTGTTCAGGGATGATGTAGGCTCTAAATAAAGCTTCTAATCCCTGCACCTGCCAGTCTTTTGTGCCCCAGACAGCTTTTGTCTCACTGTTGTCTCTCCAAAAGTCAAAACCTAATGTAGACAGCTGAGCAAAAAAGGCCGCAGAATAAATTTGCTTAGTATTAGTCAACATACTTTTCATTCCTGTCTTATTAACATTTTTGAAGTAAAATTCTTCTGGATTTGAGACATTAAAACCTGAAAAGTATGGAAATTTGTCATAAAATGTTTTTGAGCTACCCTTTAGTGGTGTTGAACAATGTTCCCATTGATTAGAAGTATAAACATTTCTAGGATTTGCAGATTTAAGCAAAAAATGATGACCATAGTGATTATAACAGTACATTTGTTCATAATCTGATGAACCCTCTAAGTATTCATGTTTTGTACATTTTGCAGACATTTCTAAGTCTGACATCATATTATTAACAGTACAAAAGGGGGTGGTGATGGACGGAGCATCTGAACCAATCAAACACTCACACCCAGTCAAAAGATCTGGGTTTGATCACTCACCGTTCTTTAGCCCACTCTGCCACCCCAGTTCAGACATTGCTATATGCAAATCAGTCTGACCCTGTGCCTCATGGGAACAGTCCAGCCCGAACTGCCAAGCCATGCCTTCCCAGGACCGGAAACAAGCTTCCGAGGACCGGTTTCTAGCATTCCAGCCGTCTTCAGCCCGGCTTGCTTGAATCCAGTGGCAGAGTGAGCAAGGGACTCACGTCTGAGCATACCCTGCCACACTTATGGCGGCCAAAGCAGTACAAAAGGGGGTGGTGATGGACCGAGCATCTGAACCAATCAAACACTCACACCCAGTCAAAAGATCTGGGTTTGATCCATCACCGTTTTTTAGCCCACTCTGCCACCCCAGTACAGACATGGCTATATGGAAATCAGTCTGACCCTGTGCCTCATGGGAACAGTCCAGCCCGAACTGCCAAGCCATGCCTTCCCTGGACCGGAAACAAGCTTCCGAGGACCGGTTTCTGGCATTCCAGCCGTCTTCAGCCGGCTTGCTTGAATCCAGTGGCAGAGTGAGCAAGGGACTCACGTCTGAGCATACCCTGCCACACTTATGGCGGCCAAAGCAGTACAAAAGGGGGTGGTGATGGACGGAGCATCTGAACCAATCAAACACTCACACCCAGTCAAAAGATCTGGGTTTGATCCATCACCGTTCTTTAGCCCACTCTGCCACCCCAGTTCAGACATGGCTATATGCAAATCAGTCGGACCCTGTGCCTCATGGGAACAGTCCAGCCCGAACTGCCAAGCCATGCCTTCCCTGGACCGGAAACAAGCTTCCGAGGACCGGTTTCTGGCATTCCAGCCGTCTTCAGCCGGACTTGCTTGAATCCAGTGGCAGAGTGAGCAAGGGACTCACGTCTGAGCATACCCTGCCACACTTATGGCGGCCAAAGCAGTACAAAAGGGGGTGGTGATGGACGGAGCATCTGAACCAATCAAACACTCACACCCAGTCAAAAGATCTGGGTTTGATCCATCACCGTTCTTTAGCCCACTCTGCCACCCCAGTTCAGACATGGCTATGAGCAAGGGACTCACGTCTGAGCATACCCTGCCACACATATTATTAACAGTCTCAAAGTCCCAATCATCAGAAAAGGAACTCGATGAAACAAAGTCACTCAAGGAAACCTTGAATTGGTGTGGAATCTTCAACAGCTCCGCCGGACCAAAGATGTCATAATCCGTTCTGTCCCAAGCTATACCACCAGGTATAGGAACGGCTGTGATATTCACTGATGACAAGTCTCTCTGTTCACGATGAGATGATTTGTGTGGTTTGAGGAGTAAGTTGATGTTCTTACTTGCTGTGTCTTTTTTACTATATCTTCCATTTATCAGCATTCCCAAAGTTTAATACAAGAGTCAACCAAAGTAGAAGAAAAAGTACACCTAACACAATCCAAAGTTCAATCCATGGTGAAACCAGATAAGTCTTTTCCAGTTGATGAAAAAGTTCTGTTGCTTGTTCTTTGAAAGTTCTTTTTGCTGGCGTTGTTTCAGGTTCACTGGGATCCTCGGAAAACGTATCAAAGTTAATGAAATAGCCAGAGGCAGTTCTGTCAATTGTTGGTATTGCATCAGGATTATTTGAAATCGCTGGAGCTACTTGATCACTTGTCATATTAGTATAGTCAGATGATAGATCATTGTAGACAGGCGTTTCTTGACGAACTGTTATTTGGGTCTCAAGAGGTACAAGTTCCATGGCTTTGTTGCTTAGTCCTTCTTTTCGCACTGCAGAGTCTTCAAAGGTGATGAGTCTCTCAGTTTGAACCTCTTGGATTGTAGCCAGATTCGGGCGTCTGCTACATCTTTGGAGACCACTTGGCCTACTACTTATGATTGGCCACATGATGTGGTTTTACCAGGTCGATAGATACAAACCTGTTCTCCTTTCTTCCAGCAAGGGGCGGCAGTAACAGTGTTCTTAATACTAGGATTGCTAGCACAGGTACTGGTTGTCTGTATGGAGACCCAAATTCCTTCTTGTCCGTGATTTTTTCTCTGGCAAGATCTCCGATCTTTGGAATCCAGGCAGGTCTTGCTGGGACAGGTGGTTCCCCTTCAGAGGTCGTTGGCTTCTGCAATGTGTTGCTTTGACTTTTCCTTGTTTCATTCAAATCCTGCAAAACAGCCAAACGGTCTTTGATATCAAAAGGTTTTTGTTCTACCACTGAAGTGTGACGATCAAGGTCCTGGACAATCATTCTAGTTCCAAAAAGGATTTCATATAGTCTAATACCCTAGCTGTTATAGATTGCTTTATGTCCAGGTTTTTTCTCTCCACAACCGCATTTCCCTCAGGATGGAATGGACTAGAATACTGCAATGCAACGCCCAGATAGGCTCCTTGTAAGCCTTTTAGCTAAATGCAGGACCCTGGTCAGAATGTAGCGTGCAGACTGCATATGTGCCGATAAAGACTTGCAAATCTTTTATAACAATTCGGGCGTAAGCCGAGCGCTGAGGCCACATCCAAATGAATCTTGAGCATGAATCCACTGCGGCCATGATATATTTGTAGTTACCATCCCTCTGTAAGGGACCACAGTGGTCCAGGTAAACGCACGCTAATGGTTTATCTGAAATTAACAGGGGCGTCTGCGCAGGACGTTTCACTGTAGAGACTTTCATCTTTTGGCAGATTTCACATTCCAAAACATAGTTTCTGGTCTGTTTCCTCACGCGTGGCCACCAGTATCTCTGTTTTAATAATTACACTGTGGCGGAAACACCTGCATGTGCAGAGGCAAGCCCTTCATGTGCTGCTAAAATTAGTCCTAATCTATGTTTCATGTTTTGAATTACTCTATCCCCCTCTCCAGGGATTCGAGCACACTGAACATTATTTGCATCAGTTATGTATGAGTATTTGAGTGGAAATCTTTTCGGAAGTGTTTTACCACTGTCTTTTATTGAAGCATTGACAGCTTGCATAATTTCGCTGTCTATTTTTGTTTTCGAACAAGTGATTGTAGCTACGGAAGCAGTTTGCACAGCTGCCTTCGCGGCTTCATCAGCCAATGAATTCCCTGCAACGTGAACGCCATCACGTTGATGACTCAGTGTATGGATCACGTGAGTCTTTTGTAGTTCTTTTTGTAACTGAACTACTTGTTCCCAAAGCAACTTATTCTTGATTGTGCCACCTTTTGCATCTTTGAAATTGTTTTGAATCCAGTTCTGCAAGTATTCATTGTAAGATTGAACTCAGTAATAGGAATAGCACACTATGAGTGTGTGGAATTCGCGATCAGTATTTTCAAGCGCCATCTTGAATGCTTGTAGTTCAGCTTGCTGAGCTGTACAATCTCAGAGAGATTGTGTTTTTGTGACCATAGGTCGGAATTTACCATCGCGCCAGCGACCTTTAACGATCGCACACGCAGCACTATAAACTTGTTTTCCCCCAATTGCCGGCTGTGCTGATCCGTCTGTATAAATTATACATTCGTACTGTTCTAGAGGCAGAATCTCAGTGGGCAGAGGACATTCTTGTTCGTATTGTAGAAATTCTTGAGTTTTCAAGTATGGGTCAAAAACGTATTCAACGTCTTGCAGCAAGAGAGTTAACCCATTGTATTCATCTCGGATGTAAAGCCTTTGCATTTGGAATGCTCGCTTTTGTCACTGCCCTAAGGCAGGTACAGGAGTAACGACCATTATGCGTTTTCCCTGTGCGAGGGCTCTCTTTTGCTACTGCAGTTTGAACCTCTGTCAGAATTTTTTCTGTAGAGGTGAATTTCATTTCAGCTTGTGTGTACAAGTGTGATTTATAAGCTATTAGTACTTTTTCTCATTCATTAAAGGGTAAGTATGTGAATCTGCATCTTCCTGGAATGATTCGGATTACAAGGTTGCGTACGTTTACGCGAGTCTGTAAATGTGCTGTTGCTAACATGTCTGTTTGCACTGAATGTAAGATTTCTGTGTGTTTTTGAGTCCAATTAACTGTTTTGAAATCAGGTTTGATTAATTTGTAGATAGGTTTAACCCTTTCTGCATAATTTAGAATGTATGTCCTTCCAAAATTTAGGAAACCTAGAATTGACTACGTTTTTCAGCGGTTTTGAAGGTTGGAGTAGCGCACACTTTTCTAAAAAGCTGTCTGCCAGGCTTTTGCCTTGACTTGATAACTCATATCCCAGAAAAAGGACGTTGAGGTGGGCAATTCTCGATTTTCTTAAAATTGAATTTATACCCTTCAGAGGCGAATCCAAGTATTCTGGTATTCACTCTCTTCGAGTGCCTGTCCCAAGTCATCTTCTGTTAGATAGATGTCATCGACATAAGATAATGCCTCAGCATCACATGTTTGTAGTAACTCTGTTACTCTAGCTGAAAATAACCCTGGACTATTCTTAAATCCCTGGGGGAGACGACAGAATTGACGATGTGTCCCCGTGATTGAGAAAGCGGTCAAGTACCTACTTTCTGGTGCAATGTTTTGACAGAAAAAACAATTAGAAATATCCAAAGTGGTTTTATATTTTTACGCACAATGTTATTCATTAGTGCTGTACTGTGTGCATTTTGTACTGCAAAGGTTTTGCAACAAGAGTTTAAATGTCTGTAGTCCAAAACTAGACAATATGTATTGTCTGGTTTGGAGACAGGAAACAAAGGATTGTTCATGGACGAGGTGCATGTTTCAATCACCCCTTGGTATTCAAGTTGATCTAATATCTCCCTGACCTGTTTTTTAGCTTCTTGCTTAACTTGGTACTGCCTTTGTGCAGTTGGTTGAGTTTTTAACTGGATTTTATGGTGAGGGGAATCCTCATACCATCCTACATGTTTTTTATATAATGTTGGAGCCTGAGCTACAGCCCATTTTCTGGCATAGGTGTATTTTAAATTAATTTGAATTTGATTGGAGAAGGCTGGCAGAATGATGTCTTCGCCATCTGAGCACTCCCTGACAAATTGAGGTGGCCAGTCTTTTTCAGCTAGAAGAATGTCATAACCCTTAGAGAACTTCTCCCTAATGAGTGCATTTATTTATCTAGTTATATCCCCCTCCATCCGGAGTGTTACTTCATATAACTTATGGGGTACACTAACCCTGGTATCAGCAGTTTCAACTTGGATGTACTCATTCAAGCCCACTATCTCCAGATGATCCTTCAAGATCTTGTGAGCTACAGTTACTTCTGCTGCGCTGTCCAGCATAGTATGAGCCCACTCCCCGTTCTTGAGTTGTGTCCTTAAGATCCTCGGCATGTCTGATTTTTAGACCTGCTACATTCTTTTTGGTGAATTGGGTTTTCTTATTTTTGGGAACGTGTTGATCGTCTTTGGACTTCACGCGTTCTTCTTTTTGTTCTGACCGTCCTCTTCTTTCCGATTTCTGTCAGGAAGTCTGAAAGGTACGAGAGGAACGTGTGTCAGTATCTTGATATCTATCAGGTTTCCTCAAGTTATCCCTGTTCCTGAGGTTATACCTCTTTTCAGAGGCCTCCTTTTGAGGAGACCTACCTCGGGATTGAGAACGCTTCTCTTTAAAAGTTTGTGTTCTCCCACTTCTTTTTAGGAACAGTGAGAGTGTTTTAATAAAGACCTTTTCAGGACTTTGTTAATAGGGGTTTAACTGGTTTCCCACCCAAACGATCTCTACCTAGTTCTTCATAGGATTTTTCAATTATTCTGGCCAGTTCATATGGTTGCTCAGTTACTTTACTTTACTTTACTTTAAACCATTTTATAACGCGCTCCATTACTGGGGAGTATCCTGGCGCGAGACAAGGGAAAAAGAAACAGACATCAAGACTCAGAGTTACATCAAATTCTCTTAACTTTTGGCGGATCGCCACAGATGCTGCCTCACCTTTAATATTAGCTAATATTATTGTTGAGACCTGTTTGAAGTCTTTCAGTAGTTTCATACCCAGATTTAAAGCAGGCTCTGCCCCGTATTCATTCTGAATCTGTTTCAGGACGTCTGGTATTACCGCCATAGACGGAACACCATGTGTTTTTGTGTAGATTGCAGCAAAAGACTGTACCGCAAGTGTCGCAGTCCTCCAGGTGTGGTGCGATCCCCATTGGTAAACAGATTGTGAGAATGCTGTGTTTTTCATGAGGGGTAGTATCGGGAAATACTGCCTCGATTTGACTAATTTTTTGAGCTTTCCAGAATGGAATTTGTTCCCGTTTCGCGGGTAATTTACCAATGACTTATTGTATAGTCTGTGGTGTCATTTTATTTGTGTTTCCCTGGTAAGGGGAGTGTTGTGGAATCCTTATAGCAGGTTGGACTGTTAGTCAGCATGACATATTGAACCAATTGTCTATGTATTTTGATTAGTTGTTTTAGTTGAACTAATAGTTCTGCATCTGACATTTCTTCAATGGCAAGATGTGGTGTATAGCTGGCTAATACCGGCCACGTTGCTCTTGGTATACTTAGTTAGTGGACCGAGCCTGGTAATATGATTTTGATGTTGTAGGGCGCCTTTAAACCAGAGTGCATGCTCTTGGTATGTTAGTGGAATTTTAACATCCTCAAAAGGAGTGTATTCCGTTGGAGGTTCCTCCTTCTTTGTAGAAGTGAAACACATGTGTTACTAGATTTGCTTCAGGGAAGATAATCCATGAATAGAATACCTCTTGTCTGCCGATATTCATGTGCCTCTATGGTAAAAATCACCGTACCACCTCTTGATGATAGGCCATTTGTTCTAAGTTTTATAGTGATTGTTTTCCTTAAATTTCCCGGGATGATTATAGCATCCGCATCGTTCTCTTGGAAACCTGTAATGTCTAAGCCTGGTTGGGCTGCAGCAGCTCCAGCTCCACTGGTTGCGGTGTTGTCGCCGTTAAGTGACATTGTTTTATGTAAGTTTGCAGAGCAAGTTTCAAGAAAACAAAGATAAGGTGCACAATATTTTGGAACACTGTATCCTTCAACGTTGAACAAACCAAAAACTAATACATAGGATTTTCGTCCTACTCAGTTATGGCGGATATTTTATCCTTTCACCCACTCCAGACGTCTATTGGAGTATTTTACTGGAAAAAAGGAGTCTCTGTGAAAAGCACGACTGAGTTACTCTAGTATCTAGCGTTAAATTAGTGCCTTACGTATTGTGTAGCATAGGTTTGGTTTTCTTTGCCAAGAATCTATCCAAGATTTCTCTAGGTTCTAATCCGCTCCATACCTTAGTTTAGAATGAAGGAGGTCTGGTATCTCTTGTCTTGGGACTCGATTTTCCAACATCCTGCAAGGGGAACTAGGAAACACTGGAGCTGGATTCTCAGCGAGAGAAAAGACAGCTTCTCGATCAGTGCGTCAGCTGGAGTGTCGGCTTCCTTCGTCACTTGCTGTAGCGAGCTGCGTCGGGCAAGTAGATAGTCGAACTGCTCCGAACCACCGTTTCTTGCTGGAGCAAGTGAAGGCATATTTATACTTTGAAGGTGTCTAGTTTGACGTAAAGTCAAGCATAATAACTTCAGTTAAGAACCCCAAGGTAATAGTAGCTCTTTGTAAAGTACACAAGTTCTTGGACAAATCAATATTCAAGCAAGGGGAGGTCCCTGACTGCTTAAGCCGATTTTCCAAGAAATCGTTGTGACGTTTTGGTACGGGTGGAAGTAGCCATGCCTGTATTCGGACTGCATGGCCTATGTCTAAATAAGGGAATGATTTCTATGCCTATATTAGGGCAATGTGTATTGTACCTATATAAGGGCATGAATCGGGAAAATTCACTTCGGATCCTAAAACGCCATACAACAAGGTGCCTGCACACAGTAAGTGCATTCTCACTCGGGAAAAGCGACACCGCCGAACCCATGGTGACGGTCCTCCCGCTGTATTACGAATACGCCAGTGGGACTGCCACAGGACCTCTCCAACTGCCGTGGATAATGCTGAGGTGGCCAGAGGCTCTTATATGCTGGCAGTGCTACTCCGGCACCGCCGAGCATATTAGGAGTTTCCTCGCGCCACAGTTTTCATGGCGATGAGGCCGCCATTAAAAATGAGGTAGTTGGGGAAACAAAGGGGGATCTGCAGGGCCCCATGTTGCTTCAGGGCCAAGGGGTGCCTGCAGTGGGGGGCACATGTTGTGCCCCACATTGTGCAATCACCCCCTTTCCTGCACGGCATGGACTTGACAATCCATGCCATGCAGGAATGGGCTTGGGCGTTACAATTGCGGTGCCCTATAAAAGCCACCGCCGTGGGAATGCCAAAGGACCGCGCGCCTGACCATTATATTACTCGTAATCTGTTGGTCGAGTTTGGCTGTCCTGGAGCAGGGTGCTGGCGTGACAGCCTGCTGGTTATGCAACATACATATTGTCTCTGTTGTGGGTTTCCAGATCCGCTAGAGATTTCTGATGCCTAAAGATGAAGCTGAATAACACAAACCTGCGGCCCCCACCCCAAAACTTCCTCAAATTAGTTCCCATAAAGCTTACCTGAAATATTGTACCCAACGTTCACATTTCTCTCACCCCAAAACTACAGCTGGGCTACTGTTAACGCTATTCTGATTCAGTATGGTGCTGTGGATTCTGGCTGCTTGATGATCTTCCTTACCTTTTGCACTCCACCACGCTCCTTGAAAGAAACAGGAAGGCTCCAATAGCTTTAATGAAAGAAGGTGCAAGTTTCTACATTTACCATACAACAGACTATCATGTGATAAATCTGCTCTTTGTACGGTGGCCCAAAAGTTAGTCCTCTGAATTAAAATCTGATATTTATTAGCTAAGAAGAAATCTCCAGAAGGCTTGAAGGCTCATTCCACCAGGTAAAGGCCACAAGAATGGCACTGGCGAGGCAATTGCAGGTTCTAGATATGTGCCATGCTGCAACATGTGCATCTGTGCTCACATTTAAGAAACTTAACTACTTTGACTGCTGTATCTGAATGGAGAGGCATTTTGCTCTCTGTCCATTAAGACTTTTTCACTCCTCAGACCCGCCACCTTTGGGAGGTATTGCTGTTGTATCCGGGCTAAAGGTGTAGAATCTATGGTTAGAAGTATCCTTCAGAAGAACATGTTGGTTACCTTTGGTAACTTTCTTTCTGGTGGATACTCTTATCTAGTTGCAGATTATTCATTGCCCATCTCCCTATTCTGTGGAACCAGCCCCTAAAAATCATAATAAGTTTCAAGTTATATTTTAGCACACTGTCACCTACAATTTATTTGAAGTGCTCTGCGTCTGGGGGCACAGAAGGTCAAAGATTAAGAAACTGTTTTCATTGTTCTGTGGTGGTATTTATATGCTGCTCCGCTTCATCACTTTTGGGTTGGTATGAAGTCACTGCAGAGCTAAATTGTGCCAGCTACTGGCTTGCGGAAAGCATTGCTCAAAAAAATCCTGGCAACCAGCCTGGTGCCTGGAAATATCCTAAAAGTGAGGAATCTGTGGTTAGAGTATCCATCGGAAAGAGTGTTACAGAAGGCAAGTAACTTGTTAATCATTTCAGGATGAGAGACTTCAATGCTACCTCAATTGGATGATGCTGTTGGGTGCCAAGAACGCTTTTGAGAGGGTGATGTGGCTGTATTTTTGGAACCTCTTTGCTTGTATTGGTACACCAGACAAGTTGATTCAGTTAGTGTGATCACTCTACAAGATTGCTACAGCTTCATTTGCTCTGGGCTTTCAGGGAGCAAATATAAGGATTCTATCACGGGTGCCCACTTTCACCTCTGTTTGCACCTTCTTTGGAAATGTATATTTCTAGGCTTCTTATCAACACCGACATTCCACCAGTAAACTTTGGTTGGTTAACCTTTGTGCCTAAACAGTTGATGTAACCCTTTATTCCCTCAGAATCCCATGCAGGCCTTACCTCCAACATCTGAAGGAGCCTTCGTGTTAGGGATACTTTGTTGTTTGTCTAAATAAAGGTAACGCCCATGTACTAGGAACCTTTCAGATCGTGGATAATCTTCCTGCATGTGCGAATGAGTCAGTGTACCTGGGTCATTAACATATCATCACCTGTAGAGAAAATTACTCTAATTGTGACCCACGTCTAACGCAGTGCATTTCTTATAAGGAACACTAGGACCATGGGCACACTCCAGTTATAGGACACTTTAATGTTATGAAAGACCGTATCTGTTTTAAACTTCTTGAATCCACAATATGTAGCTTCATTGGAACACGCAAGGATGACAGTTTAGCATAGGTTTCATAGGGTTTGTTATTGCCAGATGTTTAATTGTTTTCTTGGGTGAATTTTTTTATTTTTACGCTTGTACGGTGCACAGTCTCAATTTTGGTCATAAACTGGAGGTTTGTTTTGATTTCTGCCATTCAGAGCTACAACAAAGGTCAACCTTAAACCAGTTGGGACTATGGTCAGAGTTTGCAGTAGCATTGTCTGTTTTAATGTTACTCATGTTTTTATAAAAATTGATACTTCTTTCGTGCAGCCAGTAGAAGATGCAGGTTTTTTATTTAATCATGTTCGAGGCATGTGGGCTGCTAAATTCATATCTATACCATAGATCGCCGCCTAGTGTTGGGTCCGGATGATTGCACGTTGTTGTCCTGGAAGAGTCTTCGAAGTATCACGAGATAGGTGGCTCCTCCCCTGGACTACAGTGCGCATGGGCATCGACTCCATCCCCAGATTGTTTTTTTCCGCCATTGGGTTCGGATGTGATTTCGACATCTCCTGTTCGGAATCGATATAAAACACTTTTTCAAGGCCAAAAGGCCTTCTTTTACCCCGTCGGTATTGTTCGGTCTCGTGTATACTCCAACTCGTCGAGTCGGATATCTGAGGAGTCGGGTGACTCTTCGGTCATCGAGGCCCTGTCGACGCAGCAAAACTTTCGACGGCATGGAACGGAGTCAGTTCAAGAACTGTCCCGTGTGTGGTTCGAAGTACCCACACATCGACGTACACCCGGTGTGCAACAAGTGCCTGTCGCCGGACCACGACGAGGCCAACTGTATGGCCTGTTCGAGATTTAGATCGAAGAAGACGATCAAGCTTCGGCGCGTGGCGCGCCTCGAGGCCCAGCTGTCGGCCCCGGCGCCGGACGACATCTTCGAAAACCCTGAAGCAGACGAGCTAGAGCATCACCTGCAAATTTCACCTACATCGGCGGAGGTCGAGCACGACTACGGAGCAGACGTCGAAGGCCTAGACCTAGAGGAATACGTCGATGAGGTAGGGGACGACGAAGAAGCGTATGGGGCCATGGAAGATAGCTCGGAGGAAGAGCTATGCCCCGTTCGTACTCTTACAATGGCTCAGGTCACGGGATCGCCACACGGCCTAACCCACGACCTTACACCTCGATCCACGGCCCCGCCTTCCGGCCCGGCTACGGACACCTCGGCGGAGCCGCCATTAACGAAATCGAAACCGAAACTAACCACATCGGTGTCGACGAAAACAAAGATGGACGACATGCCATCGAAACCAAAGACGTCTGCTCCGCCATCTACGCCGTCGTCTTCGGAGGCCTCCAAGTCTAAAAAGGCTATCGACCCGGCAAAGGTGCCGAAAGTGGTCAAGGAACACAGCTCGAAGAAAGTCGTCGAGCCGGTATCCAGCAAGGTGGTCGAATCGAAGTCAAAGAAGACTATCGAGCCTACAGCGGGCAAGGCTGCCGATCCAAAAGCCAAGGGGGCCGTCGAGACAAAGTCGGCAAAGGGTACCGAGCCGAAGTCTGGAGTCCCGACGCCAAAGGCTGTCGATCCCAAGCGGTCGGCGTCGATGCCTGCGACCGTGGAAGCTGATCGTGACGCTTCAGTCGGCAACGCGCCTGTGCCTCAAGCGGCGAAACCGAAGTCATCGACGCTCGGGTCTTCCCCTGGAGGTGGATCGCGGTCATCGGTCGGGTCGACGAAACCATCAGCTTCCTTTACGAAGCACGTCTCGGACTCCCTCAAGCGGATACGGGACAAGGAGTAGGCGTCGGAGCCGGAAACACCTTCAGCACCTAGGACGTTGGCCCCACCGAAGAAGGCTTCGATGCCGATCCTCTACACTCTACCGCCTAAGGTGGCGCCGAAGGCCTTTTCACCACGGATAGTGGTCAAAGACTCTGCAGTGTCGACGCAAACTCACCCAAGTGGAAGTTTAAGTCATCGACAACCTGTGCTAGAGGAGCAGTCGGCGCATATCATCGACGCCGACACTGGAAAACTCACAATCTACAGGAGGAAAATCACATCCCAGCCTCTAGAATCGTTTGTGATTCCTCTGAAGCGGAAGAGACCAGCACCAGAGGCACCAGTACTGGTTGAGCAAATTCTCCCACACCCTAGGAGGAGTGCAACGCCTTCACCCACTTGCTCAGATGGAGAAGGGGGTGAGCAAGATGAGGAGTATAGTTTTCCTGCAAACACAGACCCTGATGAGCAACAGGACTCGTGGATGGACACTGGCGATCAAGGAGACCAGCAGGTTGTCCATGACCCTCAGGTTTATAGCGTGAAAACGTCTCCCACTGAAGACTCTGCGGCATTTAATGCCTTGATTGAAAGGGCAGCTATGAACCATACGGTGGAAATGCATGCTGACCCTGTGGAAGTTGACTTTCTATTTGACACTTTCTCTGCTGCAGAAAAGACTGTAAAAACTCTTCCTATGCTAAAAGGGGTCCTGAAGCATGCCACAGACATTTTCAAGGAACCCACTAGAGCAAGGGTTGTCTACCCCAGAATAGAAAAGAAATACAGAGCCGCACCTGGAGACCCAACTTACATACGGGGCCAGTTGCCTTTAGACTCTTTGGTGGTCTCTAATGCCCGCAAGAGGGCGAATTCTCAAACAACGGGTGAAGCTCCTCCCCCGGACAAAGAGTCAAAAGTGCTGGAGGCATCTGGGAAGAGGGTGGCAGCTCAAGCAGCCAACATATGGCGCATCTCAAACACGCAAGCGCTGTTGGCCAGATACGATAGGGCACATTATGACACCCTAGAACAACTGTTGCAACACCTTCCAGACCAGTTTAAAGAGGGTGCGGAGATGCTTATACAAGAGGGCAAGCTCATCTCCAACACTGCGATAAAATGTGCGCTCGACGTTGCGGACACAGCAGCAAGAGCAATCAACACTAGCGTGATGTTGAGGCGTCAAGCATGGCTCCGCATCTCAGGGTTCAAGCCAGAGATCCAGACTACTATCCTGAACCAGCCCGTTAATCCAGACAGGTTATTTGGCCCAGAGGTTGACACCACCCTTGAAAAAATCAAGAAAGATACTGAGACGGCCAAATCCATGGGTGCTCTCCAGTCTCAGCAATTCAGAGGGAACACTTTTCGTCGCTCAGGCAATCGAAGTGTTACCAGAGGACACTTGGCACAGCAGACGCCATTCAATAAACGTGGGGCGCAATCCTCGTACCCCAAGCAGGGTAGAGGAGGTTACCGTGGAAACAGCGCCAAGGGCAGAGGCAGAGGCAACAACAGCTCCCGTTCCTCTGCCACCAACAAACAGTGACTACCTGTCACTGCCCCCCGACCATCCAACACCTGTCGGGGGGAGACTCCAACGGTTCCTGCCAGTCTGGAAGTCCATCACCACAGACAGGTGGGTAAGGAAACTTATCCAGTACGGCTATTGTTTGGAGTTAACGTCCGCTCCACCCAACATACCACCAAAGCACCGTCCTATGTCAGCAGAGCACTTGCACTTCTTGCAGCAGGAGGTACTCGTCATGCTGCAAAAAGGCGCAATAGAGCTAGTGCCACTGGAGGAAGAAGGCACAGGGGTGTATTCCCTGTACTTCTTAATCCCAAAGAAGGACGGCTCGCTCAGACTCATTCTGGACCTCAGGCCTCTGAACCAGTACATTCTTTCAGAACACTTTCACATGTTGACACTGCAGCAGGTTCTTCCATTGCTAAACCAGGGAGACTTCCTAGCAACCTTGGACCTCAAGGATGCTTACTTTCACATACCACTCCATCCATCCCACAGGAAGTACCTCAGGTTCACCATCCAAAACAGGCATTACCAATTCATGGTCCTGCCCTTCGGAGTGACCACTGCCCCCAGAGTGTTCACGAAATGTCTGGCGACAGTGGCGGCGCACCTCAGGAGACAGAACATACATGTCTATCCTTACCTGGACGACTGGCTCGTTCAGGCCAAGTCTGCTCAACAGTGTGCCGCAGACATGTCCCACACCATTCACCTCCTTCACAGTCTGGGTTTTTCTCTAAACTATCCAAAGTCGCACCTTCAGCCAGCCCACGTGCGGCAGTATTTAGGCGCAACGATAAATACTCTGGCTGCCACAGCTCAGCCGAACCCAGCAAGAATCGACAACATCCAGTCGCTCATCCAAAGGTTCAGACCGCAACACTCCCTTCCAGGGAGAGCGTTCATGCAGTTGATAGGCATGATGGCCTCCTGCATCTTCATAGTCCCGCACGCACGGTTGCATATGCGTCCGCTCCAGGAGTGCTTGGCACATCAGTGGACTCAGGCTCAAGGGCAGTTGAAAGACCTAGTGTTGGTGACCGGTCGGGCATGCAACTCTCTGCATTGGTGGAATCCACACAACCTTTGCAAGGGCCGACCGTTCCAAGAGCCTGTGCCACAGATTACCCTGACGACGGACGCATCTCTCCAGGGATGGGGAGCTCATGTGCTCCACTACACGGTGCAGGGACTATGGACAACGCAGCAAAAGAGGATGCACATCAACTACCTAGAACTGATGGCAATCTTCATGGCACTCAAGTCCTTCAAAGTACATCTGTGCAACAAGGTCGTGTTGATCCGGACGGACAACATGACGGCCATGCACTACATCCAAAAGCAGGGAGGTACACACACTCCACAGTTGTCTCATCTGGCTCAGAGCATGTGGAAGTGGGCCATTCAGAGGAACATCTTCCTCATGGCGGAACACCTCCCGGGCAAGGACAATCAGATGGCGGATCTGCTCAGCAGGTACAGCCATCAGATGCACGAGTGGGAGTTACATCCATCAGTACTCCGCCCGTACTTTCAACAGTGGGGTCATCCAGAGATAGACCTGTTTGCCACAAGGGAAAATGCCAAAGCTTTGCCGCCAGGTTACCTCACCCACAGTCGTAGGGCAATGCGATATGGATGAACTGGTCAGGCAAATTTGCGTACGCTTTTCCCCCAGCATCTCTCATTCCGCTGGTGGCAAGAAAGCTAAAGCAACACTCGATGACGCTCATCCTGGTTGCTCCCACGTGGGCACGCCAACCATGGTACACCACGTTTCTAGAACTCTCCGTGGTACCGCATCAAAGGCTGCGCCTCACACCCAGGCTTTTGACGCAGAACCATGGCGACATTCAGCATCCAGATCCGCAACAGCTGAATCTGGCGATCTGGCTCCTGAAGTCTTAGAGTTTGGCTACCTTAATCTGCCTCCCGAATGCATGGACATCATACGGGAGGCAAGAAAGCCCACTACCAGAGCCTGCTATGCAGCAAAATGGAAGCGGTTTGTCATTTACTGTACAGCCCACAATATCAACCCGCTAGACGCATCCATCCCTAACATCATCTGCTATTTGTTACATCTTTACAAATGCAATCTAGCATACCCTTCCATTCGGATACACTTGTCCGCCATGGTGGCTTACCTTCAAAACAGGCAGCATCTCTCTGTTTTCAGAGTGCCTGCCATTAAAGCCTTCCTAGAAGGGTTGAAACGGGTCATCCCTCCCAGGACCCCGCCAGCTCCTGTATGGAACCTTAATGTGGTCCTCACCATGTTGATGGGCCCACCTTTTGAGCCTCTACATTCCTGTGAGATTCAATTCTTGACATGGAAAGTGGCTTTTCTCATTGCCATCACGTCTCTTAGACGTGTTAGTGAGCTACAGGCGCTCACGATACAAGAGCCATTTATCCAAATTCATTCAAACAGGGTGGTGCTCCGCATTAACCCCAAGTTCCTTCCTAAGGTGGTGTCGCAGTTTCATGTAAATCAAACCATTGAACTGCCCGCATTCTTTCCAAACCCTGATACAGTAGCAGAAAGAATGCTACATACGCTAGACGTCAAAAGGGCGTTAATGTACTACATTGACAGAACAAAAGATTTTCGTAAAACACAACAGCTCTTTGTTGCCTTCTCAGCCCAGCACAAAGGCAACCTCATTTCCAAAGCAGGAATTGCCAGGTGGATCGTTAAGTGTATTCCGATTTGCTATCAGAAAGCTAAGCGCACTTTAACAGTCCCCCCCAGGGCACACTCCACACGCAAGTTGGGGGCCTCCATGGCATTCCTCGGCAACATTCCTTTGGAAGACATTTGTAAAGCAGCCACATGGTCTACACCGCATACATTTACCAAACATTACTGTGTAGATGTGCATTCCAAACAGCAGGCAGCTGTAGGACAGGCTGTTCTCAAAACACTCTTTCAGACTTCTGCAGCTGGCACGGGCGGCCGCCGTTAATGGAGGGACTGCTATGTATTCTATGCTATAGATATGAATTTAGCAGCCCACATGCCTCGAACTGAATATGCTACTTACCAGTATGCATCTGTTCTTGGCATGTAGGGCTGCTAACATTCATATCGCCCGCCCTCCTCCCCGGCGCCCGTAGCGGCTGCAGACTTTTCTTGCATTCAACATTTAGCATGGACATCGCTTACGCTATTGCACTCCATCTTTGCCACAATGGCTAAAAACAATCTGGGGATGGAGTCGATGCCCATGCGCACTGTAGTCCAGGGGAGGAGCCACCTATCTCGTGATACTTCAAAGACTCTTCCAGGACAACAACGTGCAATCATCCGGACCCAACACTAGGTGGCGATCTATGCTATAGATATGAATGTTAGCAGCCCTACATGCCAAGAACAGATGCATACTAGTAAGTAGCATATTCATTTATGTTCGAGGCATGTGTGGCTATAGATGCAAATGCTCTGCATACTTCTGCTGTCTGGTGTTGGGTCTGGATGTGTGCAAGTTGTTTTTCTTCGAAGAAGTGTTTCAAGTCACAAGCAAAGTGACTCCTCCACTTGGTGGTAATGTGCATAAGCATCGACTCAATCGTTTTCTTTTTGCCGTCTGGTTCAGACATGTTTTCAAGCACTCTGGTTTGAGACAGTTTTGGGCTCCTTTCGGTTCGCTGTTCATTTCTACACCCATCAGTGTTGTTTTTGATCTCGTTTCCATTGTCCTGTACAAGAAAACAAGATCACTTTCACCCATCGATTCTATGTGCTCCACTTGCGGCCCTCGGGCCTTGCCCTTCATATCATCGGCCTCACCCTTCTTATCATCGGCCTCACCCTTCTTATCATAGACTTCGACCGAGAATGCGCAGCTAATGGAAAGAGACTCCAATTCACTTCTGTCCCAGCTGCCATGCAAAGTACACAAGCACCGACCTTAATCAGGTTTGCAGCTCAAGTTGTCTCCAGCTCATCATCGTCGTAAGACCTGTTGATCTTTTCGATCAAAAAAGTCTTTGCAAGATCGCCGGGAGCGTCGCAGTGAGATGCAGGACAAGGTCATAGAAGAAATACCTGATATCTTCGGGCAACAAGATGTCCAGGAGGAAGAGGAAGAACTTCATGAGGCCTCTGTGGCTGAGAAAGAAGCCTTTTCCATCCAGGTCTCCAGTTCCAGTTCCGACTCCGACCTTGAAATCGGTCTACAGATCCAGGATTTCTTCCGGGTCTGCATACAGTGAGTACCCATGCCTCTGTTCAACTGGCCAATAGACACTTGCTTCCGACCGAATATGCGTTGTTCGGGCCACAACTGCCAAAAGGCCATAGTAGGCACCGACGATCTGCTGCGGATGCCCCGCCCTCGGGCTCTGCACCGAAAACCAAGCCGAAACCTCTCCCTCTGCAACGAGCTGACCAGGCTCTCTCTAGCCGACCATCTGCAACCTGGGCTCCAAACATCCCCCCTCGATCGCTTTGACTCCAAGCACCTCTGCACCCAAAGTGAAATCTGTTTTCGCATTGAAAAGTTCCACATTAGCACCAAAGTTGCCTCCGGAACCTATCCTCCAAACCATGCAGGAGCGGCTTAACCCAAAGCAGAAAAAAGTGCATATACAGCCTCTGACTGCCCATATTTTTGCTAAGGCTGTGCAGCCGGCGCCAAAACCATCTAAGCACCATCTCTCTTTTGAAGAGGCCATAGATTTACTGATGCCCGTTAAAAAGGACATAGCAACCAGTTGTCTGCATCCTTGTCTTTCTGCTTCTCCACCACCTCAGCCGCCTCCTCCATACCTTCTCCACACCACCATCACCACATCATCCACATACTGACACAGGGGACATTACACAACAGAGCTCTTCACAGTCTTCCACTGAGGCTCATAGGGGGAGATGTTTCTTATCTACAACCCACAGGTCCTTAGGATAATTATGATCTTGATTTGATCCAGAACTCTACCCGGTCAAGCCATCACACCCTGATGATGCTTCATCTTATCAAGACCTACTTGCTAGGGCAGCAGCATATTACCAGGTCCTCTAACACAAAGACCCTATTAAGGACGATTTTCTGTTTGAAACCCTATCCAGCAAACACAGGACACACCAGCACCTTCCTATACTGAAGGGCATGCGGCGCCACTCTGCGATTTTTATGGACCCAGTGCGGGCATGTATTACACCTAGGGTCGATAAAAATATGAAGCAGCACCCTCCGATACTATCTACATTAAGGGACAGCTTTCCCCGGATTCATTTGTTGTGTTGATGCCCTTAGAGGGCCCAACCTCAGCAGATGCCACCAGCTGATAAGGAGTCCAACCTTATTGACGTTTCAGGGAAGAGGGTGGCAGCACAATATGGCAATCACTGGCGGATTGCTAACACTCATGGTTTATTAGTGCGATACAACAGGGCACATTGACAAGATGGAGTAGCTTCTCCCACACCTCCTTGTGGAGTATAAAAAAAAGGGACACAAAATTGTAAAGGAGGGCAAATTTGAATCAACTGTTCAATCAGTTGTGCTCTAGACTCAGCAGAGACAGCTGCCAGGGGCATCAATACACATGTATTGTAGTGTAGGCATGCTTGGCTTAGTATATCTGTCTTGTTCGCCCTAAGTGTGGCAGGGTATGCTCAGACTTGAGTCCCTTGCTCACTTGGCCACTGGATTCAAGATAGCCTGGCTGATGAGGATTATGAATCCGAAACCGGTCCCAGGATGCTTGTTTCCGGTCCATGGAAGACATGAATTGGCAGTTCGGGCTGCACTGTTCCCATGAGGCACAGGGTCAGACTGATTTACATATGGCCATGTCTGAAATGGGGTGGCTGAGTGGGCTAAAGAATGGTGATAGATTAAACCCAGATCAGTTGACTGGGGGTGAGTGTTTGATTTGCTCAAACACTCCGTCCATCATCCCCTTTTGTATCGCTTTGTTCGCCCTAAGTGTGGCAGGGTATGCTCAGACGCGAGTCCCTTGCTCACTTGGCCACTGGATTCAAGATAGCCTGGCTGATGAGGATTATGAATCCGAAACCGGTCCCAGGATGCTTGTTTCCGGTCCATGGAAGACATGGCTTGGCAGTTCGGGCTGCACTGTTCCCATGAGGCACAGGGTCAGACTGATTTGCATATGGCCATGTCTGAAATGGGGTGGCTGAGTGGGCTAAAGAATGGTGATGGATTAAACCCAGATCAGTTGACTGGGGGTGAGTGTTTGATTTGCTCAAACGCTCCGTCCATCATCCTCTTTTGTATCGCTATATCTGTCTTGAAACCAGAGATGCAGCTAACACTTTTAAATGTGCCATTTGACTAGGAGCATCTGTTTGGACACCTGGCAACAACAGAAGACCTCCCCTTCAAGGGGATACTACAGAGGTGCATGTAGGGTTGCGGTAGGGGTTCCACAACATGCACTGCACCCTCCTCCTCAAAGCAGTAACTCTTTTCTCATCCCCCCGACCATTTAACACCTGTCTGAGCCAACTACAACTTCCCCCCCCCCACTTGGAAAACTAGAACATCAGATCAGTGGGTATTGGACATTTTCCAACATGGTTATTGTCTGGAACTCATCGCCACACTTTCAAACATTCCACCTCACAGACACAATCTTTCCATAGAACATTAAAACCTGCTCAAGCAAGAAGTGTAGGCTCTGTTGTTCAAAGGAGCCATAGACCGTCCCTCTGTGTACTCCCTATATTTTTTAATTCCCCAAAAAAGACGGATCACTTAGGCCCATCTTTGATCTTGGGCCGTTAAATTATTACATACCATTAGAACACTTCCATATCGTTACTCTTATGGATGTGATCCCACTGCTCCAACAAGGCGACTTTGTCAGCACTAGACTTCAAGGACGCTTATTTCCACATCCCGATCCATCCAGCTCACTGCAAGTACCTCAGGTTTGTTATAGCTGAAAGGCATTACTAGTTCAAAGTGCTCCCATTCTGTGTCACTACCGCAGCCTGTGTTTTCACCAAATGCGTAGCAATGGTAGCAGGACATCTGCATATACAGAACATGTATGTCTTCCCATATCTGGATGACTGGTTCATCAAACTAGTACAATTCTTGTGTCAACAACACACTTGTACTACTTTCCATCTTCTCCATCAACTGGGGTTTACTATCAACATACAGAACTCACACTTTCAACATGTACAGATTCCGCTGTATTTAGGGGCATGCTCAACACAATCAATCAATCAATCAGACTACTTGTAAAGCGCGCTACTTGCCCGTGAGGGTCTCAAGGCGCTGAGGGAAGGGGGTGCCACTACTGCTCGAAGAGCCAGGTCTTGAGGAGTCTTCTGAAGGCGAGTAGGTCTTGGGTCTGCCGTAGGTGGGTAGGGAGGGTGTTCCAGGTCTTGGCGGCGAGGTAGGAGAAGGATCTGCCGCTGGAGGTTGTTAGTTAGATGTGGGGGACAGCGGCGAGGGCGAGGCTGGCGGAGCGGAGCTGGCGGGTAGGGGTGTAGAAGCTGAGTTTGCTGTTCAGGTAGGCTGGTCCAGCATTGTGGAGTGCTTTGTGTGCATGGGTGAGGAGCTTGAAGGTGATCCTCTTGTCGACGGGGAGCCAGTGTAGGTCTCTCGTGGGGGGGTGATGTGGCTGCGGCGGGGGACGTTGACTATCAGTCGGGCGGAGGCGTTTTGGATGCGTTGTAGTAGTCGTAGGTGTTTGGCTGGGATTCCTGTTCCTGCGTAGATTGCGTTGCCGTAGTCCAGTCTGCTGCTGACGAGGGCCTGTGTCACCGTTCTTCTTGTTTCGGTTGGGATCCACTTGTAGATCCTGCGGAGCATGCGGAGGGTGTTGTAGCAGGAGGAGGAGACGGCGTTGACCTGTTTAGACATGGAGAGGGAGGAGTCGAGGATGAATTCTAGATTGCGTGCATGGTCGGTGGGTGTCAGTGCTGTTCCCAGTGTGGTCGGCCACCAGGAGTCATCCCAGGCTGAGGGGGTGGGTCCGAGGATGAGTGTAGGAGAGTAGGGTCTGCTATCCTATGGTCACCCCAAATTTTTGCTTTTTGCTTCACTGGTTTATGACTTAATGTGGCTGTGGGCCTGCGAATCAGACCCACAGCCTGCTGTTCTCTCTCTAAATTAATGCCAATGCACTTTAGGTGCATTACGAAATTGAAACTGGTTCACCTTATTGGCCCCTGTAACAGTGTACCCAGGGCATAGGTCCTTCCAAGGCCTACCAGGGGCTGCAGCACGTATTGTGCCACCCCTGGCCTGGCCTCCATATTTGACACAACTGGCTGATCACTCAGCTGGGGTAAGTCGGTGTAACCACCCCTTACTTAGGTGTAGTATGCCTATACCTAATCCAAAATGGACACATATGTTCCTATCAGCCACTCCTATGGAAGGCCTCATCAATCCTGGAGGCAGAGTGCTTGGAAATATGTGAGATGGTGCTCTGGCATGAGCTGAGCCTGTCTGCAGCTTTCGGAACCATGTCCTTTAGCTGTTTCATGATAATGCCATACCATATACTCTTAAGTGCATTATAATCCTCGCGGTTAAATGCGATCTTTGGTTTGGCTTTATCAAAACATGTCGAGTAAGGTGTCATACGAATTGGAATACTACCCCCTCGCCAGTTCTGGCGAGGGGGGGTAGCATTCCACCCTTCTAGAGGGACACGACATGTACATAACCTGAACCCCGGTTAAAGTTAAACAGAGCCTCAGCATCACAAAATGGATGCTGCCACCACAGACACAAGTCTGACCTCCTGCTGCTGGGAGTCCTTCCAGCGAGGGCAACTTGGACAAAGGGTTTCCTGCCTTGGGAGGTGCTAGCACCACCCCAGACAGGATTTTGTATATTGGGTAGGACAGGGCTGAATAGAATCAGACATGCCTGGGGCACACAAGGGGTCCCGTGCATTTGCCAGTTCAAACTGGTGCTGGGGCTCTCCAGGCCCAGCCTTGGCGCGAAACTACACAAAGGAAAGGGGGTGTAACCGCCCCCCTTCCTGGTCCCACCCAGAGGAGGGACCTAGTAGGTGATCCGGCCCCTAGAATTCGAATAAGAGTAGGAGCTGTGTCCTGAGACTTTAGAGCATCCTGAACTCGACTTAAAATAAGAAGACAACTGGACTTCGACATTCTGCTGCACAGAAGACTGAAGAGAATCTCCCTTGTGGCCAAGGAGTGACCACCCTGTGAATACAGGCACCAACCAGCAACTCGACGTCTGCTTTGCCGCCGCCTCCCGCCGGAGCCCGAGCCCAGAGCCTGACCAGACCCAGACTCCCAGACATCTCACTGCCCGATCCACAGTCCCTGCAAAGAAGGGACCCGTGGAGGCACCGAGAGACGTGGGACCGGACCTCTTGAAAGACCCCCGAGAAGCTGACTGCGCAGCACCCGAGGCACCCTCGACGCTGTGCTTTGGGGTTTGAGAAGCCCCAACCTCGAGCAGCATTTGCACCGAAGATCAACCCCCCAGCATCTCCACGATCTGCGTGGGGCCCTTTTGCACTTTGCCACTCGACGCGCCATCCCGGCCACTTGCCACGTGGCTAGCGGCCATCTTGGCGATGAAAACTACGACTTACACCGCTGGTCTGGTTGCTCCAGACTGGCCCTTGCTCCCCTGAAAAGGAGCACCCGCTCTGACCTTGCTGGTCCGAGTGAGAAGCTTGAATCGATTCCTGCGTGGCTTGCTTTAGCCAAGGCCTGTTTGCTCCAAACAAGTTGCCGACATCGCCATCAGCGAGAGCCTACGTGGGACAGCTCGTGATCGACTCCTGGACGTCCTTGACTTCTTCGTGTCCACGTGGCTGCAGAGACAATCTTCACCTCATCGCTTGTTTGCACCCGACATTGCCTGGTTCCTTCTTGGTTCCACGGTAGTCACTGGCTAGTGACTTTGAACATTGTCCCCTCTGCTTTCAGGTCTTCACCTCTTCAGATCCACCCTTGGATCCAC
This sequence comes from Lissotriton helveticus, assembly GCF_964261635.1. Lineage (NCBI taxonomy): Eukaryota > Metazoa > Chordata > Amphibia > Caudata > Salamandridae > Lissotriton > Lissotriton helveticus. The sequence goes on from NC_136070.1 coordinate 514,006,332, forward strand.
CGGAACTCTCCTCGACGACCCGCCTGCATCATCTTCAGCTCCAAGCACCATCGACCTGCGTGATGAAACCCGACACTACTTCGCACCTGTGCACCCGCTTCCTGTGGGTGAGGTAACTCAGCAATGCCGGTGTTCCCACACTGGTATACACCTCTAGTGCCTGTGTCTAAAGTTTTGTCCTTGTAGGTTAATCGGAAGGTTCCTAAAACATTAACTTTGTAACTTTTACGCACCATTGACATTGCATTGGTGCATGCGTGCGCTTTCCGCACTGCACCCGAGTCCCGCGGGCCTTTCCCGACTTCATCACTGCTAGTCCCGAACAGCTCCAGCGATTTCCCCAGGCCCTAGGCCTCTTCACTTTCCCCATAGTGGTTCTTATACCACTATTTTAGTATATGGTTTAGGTGGCCCCTAGGGCTCATCCATATTCGTGCAACTTTTGTATATTTAAACTGTGTTTTGTTTTAACGCTATTGCTTCTGTGCTCATAAAGAGTATAGGGGATAATTGTAGAAATAAATCTATATATATTTTCAATATATATCTGTGTGGTGTCCTTTCATTTGGTATTCAAGGGGATTGTGTATGGTAAAACAGCTTGCTTCATATGCCTTTACAGAGTTTAGCCTAAGACTGCTTAGTCCATGCTACCCCTAGGATAGCTTGTCTATAAGGTAGACTTTACAACCTCCACCATAAGGGTTGCTTGGCATGGTACAAGGTGATCACTAGAACTAGTGAGCATCATATACCAGGCCAACTTCTCACAATGAGTACCTCCATCTTGTCCGAGTTCAGCTTCAGACGGCTGTTCCTCATCCAGTCGGCAACGGCCCCCATTCCCTCGTGGAGGTTGGTTTTGGTGGTGTGCGGGTCCTTGGTGAGGGAGAGGATGAGCTGGGTGTCGTCAGCGTAGGAGATGATATTGAGGTCGTGTTGGCGGGCCACTTGTGCGAGGGGGGCATGTAGACGTTGAACAGCGTCAGGCTGAGGGATGAGCCCTGGGGGACACTGCAGATGATGTTGGTGGCCTCAGATCGGAAGGGCGGGAGGCGGAAGCTCTGGGTTCTGCCCGAGAGGAAGGACGTGGTCCAGTCAAGGGCCTTCTCTTGGATTCCGGCTTCTAGGAGGCGCGTTTTTAGAGTGCGATGGCAGACCGCGTCGAAGGCGGCTGACAGGTCCAGGAGGATGAGGGCTGTTGTTTCGCTGTTGTCTAGTTGGCGCCTGATGTCGTCTGTGGCGGCGATGAGGGCTGTCTCTGTGCTGTGGTTTCGTCTGAACCCGGACCAGGACGGGTCCAAGATGTTGTTGTTTTCCAGGTGGCGGGCCAGTTGCATGTTGACTATTTTCTCGATGACCTTCGCCGGGAATGGGAGCAGGGAGAGGGGCCGGAAGTTGAGGTCCTTGGGGTCCAAAATCACAGGAGCGCAACCTTGCAATTTGGCCCCTGAGTCATAGTATTCGGTTACCTTAATCTCGCACCTGAATGTTTTGTCATTCAAGAGCTCGTATGCCTACAACTAGATCATGTTATACATCTGAATTAAAAAGATTTGCCTTTTACTGTTGCAGTAAACAAATTAATCCATTTGATGCAACTATGCAAAACATTGTTTGCTACCTTTTTCATTTGCAGACCTCTGGCCTGTCTTGCACTTCAATACTTCTGCATTTAGCTGAAGTTCTGTAGTAGGGGATCTCTGTATATAGTCATAATCTAGTGAATAGTCCCGCTCATGAGCATGGACCCCGGAGCAATCAAAAATAATCTCTTAAGTTGTCTACAAATGCAGTCCTGCACAGACACTTAAGAGAGAATTTAAAGACAAATAATGCAGCCTATATCCACAGGCTACACTGTCCAGTACTTTAACTAGACATTCCACCAAAACCACCAACAGCCCAGTCTGCCAAGTTTTCATCATAGAGAAAAACTTCCCCTTTTACCAACAAAGCCTCTAGAACTTTCTCAGTATCCCAGAATGCCCTGCAGGTCGCATTTACTTTCAGTTCTTTTTTCCGGCTCCTGCTAGCAGGACCCTGGAGCATTGAGCTCTCCCTTTTTTGGGTTTGTTATAAGAATTTTTGCACTTTTAAAGTGTGTGAGTGTTTACACTCGACGTGTTTTGGTGCCCTTGTCAAAAATGCCAGCATTGTTTGATAAATGCCCGGAGTGCTCCAGGAAGAAGGCCAAGTCGGAACCACATCCTGTGTGTATCCTGTGCCTCCCTTCTACTCCTCTTCCTGAGAAGTGAGATTTGCCAGACCTTCTCCTCCAGGACCCTGAGAGACAGAAAGAAGATCATGCTCCAAGGACTGGAAGAAAGAAGGCTGCAGAGTCAAGGTGGGTCTGGGCAGGCTGGATCTACTTCCTCTGCCCATGCTGAGGCCTCTGGGGGGCTCCCCAGCGTCAAGAAGGCCAGAACGCGTCGCCGTTCTCCGTCGACGTCGATACCATCGACGACGGCGTCGAGAGGCATGACGGCGATCTGCTCCCTGTCTCCCCAGGGCTCTGGGTCGAGGCGTCGATGACGTCTTCGGCGGCGGTCTCGTCAGTCCCCTCGACGCCGAACGTCGTCATCATTGACGTCGACACCTCGACGTCGTAAGGATTCCAGTCAGCATCAGCGCTCGCCGTCGAGGCAACACCGCCGTTCGCCCTCGGCGGCGACTCGTCGGTCGGCGTCGAGAAGGACACGTTCGACGTCATGGCGCAGATCTTAAGTGTTGAGGCGGCGAAGCCCGTTGTCGAGGCATAGATCGTCGACGTCGAGGCATAGATCGTCGACGCAGAGACGGCTGTCGGCGTCGAGGAGGCGTTCTTCGACGCCGAAGAGGCGTTCGGCGCCGAAGAGGAAGAGATCATCCTCCAGGAGGTGTTCTGGAGTCTGTAGTCCTTCCGGATCGTCCGGGGCACAACGGTGACGTCAGTCACCGACAGGGGGCGCTGCCTCTCGATCACCTACACCAAGGAAGAAGATGAGGGAGTCACCGGAAACGGTGTACTCTGCGGTGTACTCTACCCCCAAGCCGAAGTCTACTACTCCTCCTCCTCCACTGCCTAAGGAGCCGCCGCCGCGCACTCCTTCACCACCGCCTCCTCCTGTTCCTCCACATGCACCGCCACAGCCTCCGAGGTCGGTCTCATTGACGCACCTCCCTACGCCGCCTAAGGGGGCACCTCGGCTGAGGTCCCCGGTCAGGCCACCACCGCAGGATCCGCCGCCGACACTTGCGGATCGCCCAAGGCTTAGAAGACCTAGATCTCGCTCCGGACGGAGAGGAAGATCAAGGAGTCGCCGTCGCTCATCGACGAGATCTAGACGACGCCATAGGAAGGGTCGGTCTAGGTACAGCACGGGCTCGTCCAGCGCAAGGGATTATTCCCCAACCCTATCAGAATCCCCTCGGATGAGGGTATCCCCTGTGGACGACGTGGTCTCCTTTCAGGAAGTCTTGTTGAGGGGTGCGAGCAAGCTGGGCATCCAACTGACTGTGCCCACGCCTACGACCTATGTAATATTTGAGACTCTCCACAAGAGGCACCTATCTAGGCCTCTGTTGCCCTTAGTGCCTGGATTAGTGGAGCCCGCCATGGAGCTCTTCCTCACTCCGGCGGTGGCGAAAGCAGCCCCCTCTAGGCTGCAAAAGAAGTACAAGGCTCCTGATGCGGACCCGGCTTTCCTCCGATTGGATCCAACTCCGGATTCCGTGATTGTGACGGCGGCAAGGAAGCAGCACGCCACCACCCCGTCCTCAAAAGTGCCTCCGGACAAGGAGAGACGCTGGTTGGATTCGGCAGGCAGGAAGGTGTGCGGGACAGCCGCTACCTCCATGAAGGCTGCCAGTGCATCTGCACTGTTGGGGCGCTATGATCGGGCGCTTTGGGAGTCCCTCCAACAGTTCGCCGACCTCCTCCCTCGGGAAAAGGAGGATTTTATGGAGATCCTGAAAGGGGGATTGCTGGTGTCGAACCAGCTGATCAGCGCAGCTGCAGACTCGTCGCTCCTGGCAGCCCACGGGTACTGCCATGGAGTTAATCCGAGGCGCCACGCTTGGCTCAGACTGACGTCGCTGAAACCTGAAGCCCAGCAGAGGGTGGCCAACCTGCCCTTCTCGGGCGAGACCCTATTCGGGAAACACGCTGACGATGAGATGGCCCGCATGAAGGCGGAGGCTGAGACTCTTACGGCGGTGGGCTTGGAGAAGCCCGAGGACCAGAAGAAGAGCTACCGCCCGTTCCAGAGACGGTACAGGGCACAGGGCAGAGGGCGAGGTCAACAGTCTGGACAACAGCAGCAGCAGCAGTTCCAGAGGAAGCCCTTCCAGAAACGTCAGAGGGGCAGGGGTGGTCAGCAGTCTGCCACCGCGACCAAAGGCCCGGCCGGGTCGAGGCCCTGAGCGGTTATGTCCCCGTCATCCGTTAGCCACTCCGGTTGGGGGAAGCGTTCAATATTTCCTGGCCGAGTGGAGAAAAATTACTCGGGACAAGTGGGTGCTGAATATTGTTTGCAATGGATACAGTCTTCGGTTCACCAGCCCGCCTCCAGCAATTCCACCGGTTTGCTCGCAGTTTCAGCTGCGCGAGCTCCAGGCGGAGGCCGATACCCTGTTAAGGAAAAGGGCGATAGAAGACGTCCCTCTGTCTCAAAGGGGAAGAGGTCTGTACTCCCGGTTCTTTCTGGTCCGCAAAAAGGACAAGAACGAGTTCAGGCCTATTCTGGATTTGCGACAAGCAAACAAGTGGATTCGCAGAGAAAAATTTTGCATGCTGTCTTTGCACCAGATTTACCCTCCACTGCAAAGCGGAGACTGGCTGTGCGCGATAGACCTACAGGATGCATACTTCCACGTGCCCATTGCACAGAAACACTGGAAGTTCCTGCTATTTCAAGTCGGCGCCAATCACTATCAGTACACAGTGTTGCCGTTAGGGCTGAAGTCTGTGCCCAGTACCTTTTCCAAATGCATGGCATTGGTAGCGGCACACCTGAGAAAGAACAAGGTGTTTGTCTACCCGTACCTGGACGATTGGTTGATCAAGGCATCCTCCTTCTCGGAAGCTCAAGCGCACTTCCAGAAGACGTCCGTTCTCTTGAAAAAGCTGGGGTTGCACATCAACATGTCCAAGTCTGTCCCGACTCCAGTCCAATGCCTACAGTACTTGGGAGCCTCCATCAATACGCTGTCTGCAAGCGTGTCTCCTTCGGAGGAAAGACGTTTATCACTCCTTCGGAAGGCTCAGGCTCTTATGACCGCTCCATCTACGACAGTGAGGACGGTGTCTTCTCTACTGGGGTCGATGGCTTCCTGTATCTTCCTCACGCCGCACGCACGGCTACACATGAGGCCGCTGCAGGAGTGTATGGAGGATCAGTGGGACCAGAGGAGAGGAAACTGGGACGACAAGATACGACTGTCTCCGCATGCTCTACAGTCTCTGAAGTGGTGGTGTTCAGTGGAGAATCTCCTCAAGGGGGTTCCCTTCCACAAGGACATTCCCACTGAGACTATTGTGACTAATGCTTCTCTCCATGGTTGGGGGGCGCATTCCGGGGAGTTACAGATCCAGAGAACATGGTCCCAGAAGGAGTCCACGTATCACATCAATTTTCTGGAACTCAGAGCTGTTCACTGGCACTGAAGGCCTTTCATCCGTCCTTTCAGACCAACTCTCTGCTTGTACAGACGGACAATACGACCACGATGTATTACCTCAACAAGCAGGGGGGCTCGATATCGCGCACCCTGTCGCAGGAGGGGCAGGCGATCTGGCACTGGCTTCTTGCCAGAGGGCTGACGATAACGGCTACTCATCTACCAGGTGTGCAGAATGTTCAGGCGGACGCACTGAGCAGACTGATCCAAGAAAACCACGAATGGGTCATAAACTACCAAGTACTCGGATACGTCTTCGCCAGGTGGGGCACTCCAGACGTGGATCTGTTCGCCACCGCCGAAAACAGCAAATGCTGAGACTTCGCGTCCAGGTATTACCAGCAGGGGACGCTGGGGAATGCGCTATGGATCAACTGGTCGAACAGCTTTCTGTACGCTTTTACACCCATTCCCCTGATTCCGGCGGTGCTCATCAAGCTGGCCCAGTCCAGGGCGCGGATGATCCTGATTGCCCCGGAATGGCCCAGGCAGTGGTGGTTCACGGACCTGCTTCACTGGTCTCTCCTTCCTCACATTCGGCTGCCGTGCCGGCAGGACCTTCTCACGAAGTTCGGGGGGCAGATGGTGCACCCCAATCTCTCGTCTTTGAGTTTGGCGGCATGGCTCCTGAGATAGTGCAATATGGCCATTTGAATCTCCCTGCAGATTGTATGGACATACTGAAGGAAGCCAAGAGACCTTCCATAGAACTTCTTATGCGTACAAGTGGAAGAGATTTTGCATCTGGTGCAAGTCCAAGAACTATGATCCAACGACATATAAGGAAGATGTCATCCTTCCGTACCTTTTACATTTGGCGCAGTCTGGCCTTAATTTTCATTCCATTAAGGTTCATCTCGCTGCGCTGACTGCCTACAGGAAATGCCCTTCACAGACCTCCTTCTTCCAGATCCCTGTGATCAAAGATTTTTTGGAAGGCTTGAAGAAAGTGTTTCCTCCTGTCCGGCTTCCTTCGCCTTCATGGGAATTGAATGTGGTGCTGTCCAGATTGATGAAGGAACCTTTTGAACCTATTCATAAGGCTTCGTTGCAGCACTTGTCCTGGAAGGGGGCGTTTCTCGTGGCCATTACATCGGCCCGCAGGGTGAGTGAAATTCAGGCATTGTGTTGCCAAGAACCATATACTATATTTCATGCTGCTAAGGTTGTTATGCGTACTCACCCTAAATTTCTTCCTAAGGTTATTTCTGATTTCCATGTTAACCAGACCATAACTTTACCTACGTTTTTTCAGAATCCTTCCTCTCCAGCGGAAAGGTCTCTACATTCCCTGGATATCAGGAGGGTGTTGAAATTTTATCTGGATAAAACCAAGGATATTCGTAGGTCAGACCAATTGTTTATCAATTATGGGTCAGTCAGGACAGGTCTTGCCACCTCAAAACAGTCCATTTCGAGGTGGATTGTGTCCTGTATACAATTGTGTTCTCAAAAGGCTAATAAGACCTTAGCGGGTAAACCTAAGGCTCATTCCACCAGGGGCAAAGCTGCCACGGCTGCTTTGTTACGCAATGTTCCCATTGCAGAAATCTGCAGGGCGGCCACTTGGAAGTCGGTCCATACCTTTACTAAGCATTACTGTCTGGACATTGACTCCAGGGCAGACGCTCAGGTTGGGCAGGCTTCGCTGCGAAATCTGTTCGCACAGTAGTGGTGTTATACTACTCCTTCTCCACCGCCGCTTGGTGTGGGGATGGGCTTACCATTCTATTCACTAGATTATGACTATACACAGAGATCCCCTACTACAGAAGGAGTAGTTTCTATCCTGTAACTCCAGTTCTGTAGTAGGGGTATCTCTGTTATAGTCATAAGCGCCCGCACTCCTCCCCGGTGGAGAATGATGTTCATGTTCGGAATGCTACAGGTCTAGCGTTATACGCCTTCAAAAAGAACTGAAAGTAAATGGGACCTGCAGGGCATTCTGGGATACTGAGAAAGTTCTAGAAAGTTTTCTTAAAGGCACGGTATCCCTTTTTGAGCCACATAATGGCAGCCTATGGGGCTTGTCTGTCCTTCCCTTCCTCTCTATCGTTCCAGAGGCTTTGTTGGTAAAAGGGGCAGTTTTTCTCTATGATGAAAACTTGGCAGACTGTGCTGGTGGTGGTTTTGGTGGAATGTCTAGTTGAAGTACTGGACAGTGTAGCCTGTGGATATAGGCTGCATTATTTGTCTTTAAATTCTCTCTTAAGTGTCTGTGCAGGACTGCATTTGTAGACAACTTAAGAGATTATTTTTGATTGCTCCGGGGTCCACGCTCATGAGCGGGACTATTCACTAGATTATGACTATAACAGAGATACCCCTACTACAGAACTGGAGTTACAGGACAGAAACTACTCCTTGCTGCTTATCTACAAAACAGGCAACATTTCTCTTTGTTCAAGGTACCAGTTACTAAGGCATTTATGGAAGACCTTAAATAGTAATTCCACCTACAGTTACACCTGCACCGCATGGAATCTGAATATTGTACTTACTAGACCTATGGGTCCCCCATTTGAATCATTGCATAACTGTCCCTTCCAATTCTTATCTTGGAAGGTTGTTTTTTTGGTGGCCATTACGTCACTTAGGTGTGTCAGTGAGCTTCCGGCATTACCTTGAAAGAACCTTTCTTTCTGTTACCCAGAGATAGTGTTGTTTTAGAACCAACCCAAAATTCCTTCCAAAGGTGCTTTTATCTTCCCACCTCAATCAGTCAGTTGAAATACCCGTTTTCTTTCCGCAATCGAATTCAGTTCCAGAAAGAGCTCTTTATACACTAGATGTCAAAAGAGCTCTAATGTATTGTAAAGACAGAACTAAAGAGTTCCGTAAGACTAAACCAATCTTAGTTGCTTTTTTCACCCCCTCATAAAGGAAGGAAAGCCTATGTTCGAGGCATGTGTGCTGTAGATACACATGCTGTGCATACTCCTGCCATCTAGTGTTCTGTCCAGATGTTTGCAAGTTGTGTTTCTTCAAAGAAGTCTTTTCCAGTCACAAGTTAAGGTGACTACTCCTTTCGGTGATAGTGTGCATGGTCATAGACTCCATTGTTAGATTGTTTTCTTTCCGCCATTGGGTTCGGACATGGTTGCTGAGCTCTGGTTTGAAACCGTTCTTCGGGATCCCTTCGGTGCTCAACCCAGTGTACCCTCGTCGGTATTGTTTTTGTACCCCTTTATCATTCTCTGTGTGACATTCTATAGTTGTCATGCCTCTTAATATCATTTGGCATTGGGGAATACATCACAGACCTTCCAGGCATGCAAAACTTATTTGCCAACCTCCTCAGCAGAATGCGGCAACATGTACATTTCCGAAAATGGGATTTCTACAGATAGACTCAAAATGCACACACTTCGCCTCCAGATTCCCACCCCATGTATCCAAAGGCAATGCCCTATGGATGAACAGGTCAGGAATATTTGCTTACACTTTTCTGCCTCTCCCTCCTTCCATTTCTGGTTTGAAAACTGAGGCAGGCCTCACTCACACTGATTTTAGAGGCTCCCACATGGGCCCGTCGCACTACTAGAACGACGGTAACTCGGTAACGACACCAAACTTCCTGTGATTCTGGGCAAATCACTTAATCTCCCCGTGCCTAACAAAAATGAATGTGCGTCCTAATGTAACGTAACTGGTGCTATGTAAAGCGCTCCGATACCCGATTCGGTTCGGGTCTAGTTCGCGCTATATAAAACTCTAAAAAAAAAAAAACTGTCAGTGGTTCCCCAACCTTCTCACTCAGAACTATGGAGAAATCAGACATCCAACCCCCAAGGAGCTCAACCTAGCGCTCTGGTTACTGAAGCCATAGAGTTTGCATACCTAAATTGACCACTAGCTTGTATGACAATTCCTAAAGAACCATGAAAACCTACCACTAGAGTATGTTATGCAGCAAAGTGGAAAAGGTTTGTTAAATATTGTAACACAATTGATCCGCTAGATGCATCTATACAAAATATTATTTGTTAGCTTTTGCATCTACAACAAGTTGGCTTGGCCTACACATCTATTCTACTACACCTTGTGTTAGTAGCTGCATATCTGCAAAACAGACATTTATCCTTATTCCAAGTTCCAGTAATTAAAGCTTTTATGGAAGTTCTTAAAAGAATAGTACCACCCAGGGTACCACCTGCACCTGTCTGGAAACTTAACATTGTTCTCACAAGGCTTATGGGTCCACCTTTTGAGCCATTACATATTTGTTCATCACAATTTCTTTCATGGAAGGTTGCCTTTCTAATTGCTATCATTTCATTAAGACGTGTTGGTGAGCTACAGGCATTAACCTCAGAAGAACCTTTCTTTCAACTCCATAAAGATAGTGATTCTTTGTACAAACCCAAAGTTCCTTCCAAAAGTAGTTTCTGCTTTTCATATTAACCAACTAGTTGTTACCTGTGTTCTTCCCTCAACCTGATTCAGTAGCAGAAAGGGCTCTACACACACTTGATGTCAAAACAGCATTATTGTACTATACTGATAGAACAAAAGATTTTCGCAAAACAAAAAAACTTTTTGTTGCATTTGCTCCACCTCATAAAGTAAGTCCTATCTCTAAATCCGGTATTTCTAGGTGGATTGTTAAATGTATACAAACTTGCTATGTTAAAGCTAAAAGAACTTTAAATATACCTCCTAGAGCACATTCTACTTGCAAAATAGGAGCATCTAAGGCCTTTGTGGTCAACATTCCCATAGCTGACATATGTAGGGTAGCTACATGGTCTACACTACACACATTTACCAAACATCATTGTGTTGATGTATTAGCACGTCAACAAGCTAGTGTAGGACAGCAATGCTAAAAGCACTTTTTCAAACAACTGCAACACCCACTGGTCAGTCACCGCTTTAAGAGAATACTGCTATACAGTCTATATAAAGCAGGTGTATCTACAGCACGTATTCCTTTAACGGATTATGTTACTTACCCTGTAAGCATCTGTTTCTTGGCATGTAGAGCTGTAGATTCACATGCGCCCTCCCTCCTCCCCGGACACCTGTGGTTCTTGCAGTTCTTATTATTCACATTACATACACATGGACATCTCTACTACACTAACTCCCTTAACACCCTCTTTTTTTTTTTTCAAACATATTTTTATTGAATTTTTTTCTTTTTTTCTTGTAGAGTTTTATATAGCACGAACTAGACCCGAAAATATCGGGTATCAGATCGCTTTACATGAGCACCAGTTTTGTTACACAAGAACACATTCATTTTTTTGTTAGGCACTGGGAGATTAAGTGATTTGCCCACAATCGCAGGATGTTGAGCGTTGTTGCCGAGCCTTGAACCCAGTTCCCCAGCTTCGAAGTCGACCGCTCTAGCCATAAGACTACATCCTCTCCATTTGGTTTAATTTCCATCAGGAGCTTTAACATTCATCGGTGCGTATCATAGCACAGAGGTACAACCCATCAAGAGCATATTTAGATTTCTTTGTGCTGCTCTTCGTTCTCCTATAGCATCCCCAGTTTCAAATAACAAAGGAGCTGCACAGATGTTATCCAACCATTCTCACCCTCTTGCGGGAGAACAATCTTAACAATGGAGTAGATTACCAGTCGCACTATCACCGAAAGGAGGAGTCCCCTTTCCTTGTGACTGGAAAAGACTTCTTCGAAGAAAAATAACTTGCAAACATCCGGACCCAACACTAGATGGCAGGAGTATGCAAAGCAAGTGAATCCACAGCTCTACATGCCAAGAACAGATGCTTACAGGATAAGTAACATAATCCATCTAAGTCAGGTACTTCTAGATGGATAATTAAATGCATTCAGACATGTTATTCCAAAGCTAAAAGGACTTTGCCTACACCCCTGAGGGCACACTCCACTTGTAAGATAGGGGTTTCCATGGCTTTCCTGGTCAGTATCCCAATAGCTGACATTAGAAAGACAGCTACATGGTCTACACCAAACACTTTCAAACATCTGTTTGTGGCATGTAGTGCTGTAGATTAACATGCGCTTGCCCTAATCACCAAACACCTGTGTCTGTTGCAGTTCTGGCACACTATTTTATTTGCATGGACATCTCTTTACTCATACTTACTCTCCCTCTATTCTCAACTGCCTGCGGAAAAACAATCGAACAATGTAATCAATTCCTCTAAACACTTCAAAGAAAAACAACCTGCAAACATCCGGACCCAACACTAGATGGTGGAAGTATGCAGAGCATGTGAATCTACAGCACTTCATGCCACGAACAGATGCTTTCATGGGAAGTAATGTATTCCTTATTGAATTAGAATTTCCCAAAACTGTGTCTACCCTTCATCAGTGATTTCATATTAAAAATGAAATTCTTGTGGATAGTAGCAAGACTAGTCAGGTAATAACTTGTATGCTCCACTGGAGTACTTCCAAATGTTGCTACACTTTACATTTCATATGCCTCCATACAGCCACACCATCTAAATAACTAATTCTTTTTTTTCTTAAACATAGGCTGAATTCAGCTGACCTGCTGAATTCAATATTTTCCATATTTCCGGTGTAGGGTGAAACAAAAAGCATTATCTGAAATATATAGACCCTACTGCTCTCTAATTAGATGACATAAGAGGGATAGATGGGAAAGTCTCACTGTTAGATGATTTTCATATGGATACATCATTAGCTTTGTAATTGTGAGGTTATGGAGAATCGCTCCTGCAGTGAAGATATAACGGTGAGTGGCTGAAAAGAAGAAACAGAAGGATCTGTCTGACCCAGAAACATTCATGAAAGACCTCTTTTCTGAAGTCATGGCTACAGTCCAGTTCAAATTAGAGTTAACAAAGTGTAGAGGGTGGGCCAAAATAGGACTGGAAAAGTGAGGGGGAGGGGGTCATAGAGATATAGCAAATTTCCACCGCATTCAGGTTAAGGAACAGGTCATTAGAGTAGCGCAATGTACAGATCATGTAAGCTTTCAAGGCTTAGAAAGGCTCTCTATACCAGAGTGTATGCAGCCACCCTAACACTGTATCGGCATTTTCGAACCGATTGCGGACACCTTAGCTGAAATCAAGCTCATTTGTCCTTCATCGTCCTCTACAAATTATTAGCTACTTACATGGGAATAAGGTTGGACCTCACCTGTCGCCACTATTGCGGGAAAAGCAAGAGGAAGGATATATAGAGCAAATAAGAATGACAAATGCTGGGACGATATTGGAAGAAGTGGATAAATATAAAGCGATCTATGATTTATATTCCACCCTATATAAAGCAGAGTGCTCACAAGACACAGATCAAGATTCATACTTGGAGAAATGCGCCATTCCAAAAATAACAATACACAAGCGAGGGACCCTGGAGGCCCCCATTTCTGAAAAGACGTTTTGGTCTATATAAACGGTCTTAAACTGCAAAATACCACAGGTCCAGATGGGTACACAGGTGCATAGTTTTTTGACAAAGTTGGAGGCACATCACTCACAACTGTTGAACACGTTCTCACAAAATACAGGAGTCTCATTCGGAATGGCAGAAGCCAGTATTTAATTCATCCTTCAGTAAGGGAAGGATCCTAAAAATATATGCGTCCAAAATAACCAAATAGACCAAAATAAAGTTTAAATATCAATGTGAAAGTATACATAACCATGTTGGCCACAAGAGCTAGTCCTACCTGATTTTATCCCCCGAACAGGCTTTGTTAGGCATAGGCCATGGTAGGAAGCAAAGCATCTGTCTTGAGAAATTGGAGGGGCTTCCACACTATGAGACTAGAAAAAGGGACAAGACCTAGGGCAAATTTTTCTTGCCTCTACTGTTTGCTATCAGAATGGTACCTTTTCCAAGTACAGTGATTGGGTAAGGGGTTCAGCAGTCTGAGATTTGTGCCAAATAGTCAGTAAATAATGCTATTTACAGATTTATGTGCTTCTCGCACGAACATGCCAACTAGAATTCTTTCTACAAAGAAAATTTGGAAATTTGGCAGGCTTAAAAAATAATACATCTTGATCTGAAATCTTGAGTTTGAATCTCCCACAAGACCGTGAATGAAATTAAAGAGTGGGCCACACGATCTATAAAACATTTGGGAGTTAACATCCCACCTAATGTAGATTACCTGTGTAGGTTTCATCACTCAGCTGTTAACTACTTTGAAATAGTCTAGTCATGGGTGGCCGGCATTACACGAGTTTTGAGGATGTGAGGTGAAGAAAGACTCCTGAGAGATCAGGGACGATAGGAGGGAGAATTTAAATTCGATGTTTCTGGTTGATGTTTTTGTTTATTGCCTTTCTCCTGATTGGACTGCAAGTGCGATGACATACTTGCTGTCTGTTACTTGATGTAGCATTTGTAAGACCGCATTCTTTGGCTTTGTTTCTTCATTCTAATGTAAAAAAATAGTTTGTAAAATCAATAAATAAGAAAGCTCTTTTTGAAGAAAACATTGCAATATTTATTTTATTGCAAAAACTTGGCAGCCATGTTTAAGGATCTTGTTTTTTCATTCTTTTTCTTATTGTGTTATTCATTTTAGTAAATGGAACAAATGATGGACGGAATGCTGGACAATGCAAACATTCTCCCCCAGTCACAACAATCTTGGTGTTTACCTCATCGTTCTTTTGCTCACCACGCCACTCCAGTTTGGACTCAGCCATATGCAAATTAGTCTTGACCCTGCTCCTCATGGGAACAGTCCAGCCCAAGCTGCCACGTCATGTCCCCCTGGACCGGAAACAAGCATCCTGCGACCGGTTTCGGGGCATCACCCCTCATCAGCCAGGCTAGCTTGAATCCAGTTGTGCGGTGAGCACAGGACCCACGCCTGGGCATACTCTTCCCACTTAAGGAGACAAAAGCATTCTGTCCATCAGTTATTTTTGCATTCATTTTAGTGGCATAGCCTTACAATAAAAAAAATACCACTGCACCAGTTTAGCAAGGCCAAAGGCGAGCCGCATTTGCTTTTGGCAATGCTTATACTTTGATGCTGGACACACTGCATTACTGAGTTAAATAATTTTGTGTTATATGTCTTGTTTTGGGATTCCAGTTTTATTTTTTAGTTTTAGAAGATTTCATTGTTTTACAATGTTTGCTCCACCTGGTTAGAATTTTCATTGTCTAACCACACAGCATGTTGTTACATTTGCAGTTTAATCACACCGTCATGTACCTCATCGGTTATTTTAATCCGAAAATGAAACAAAAAAAATGTATACAGTGACAACATTGGGGGTTATTTATTAATGCAAACATAGATATTGCCAGTGATACATTTGTCAGTGTCCGGCATCACTCCACTGAGTTCCAGGGGTGAACAGAATAACATTCTAATATTTTGCTGCCAGAGATATCTGTTCGAGACCAACTTAGTCCGTGTGTAAGCCTAATACTGTAATAAATTTGAAGGCAGACCTCTTGGTTGTGGGCCTTCTGAACTGAGATTGTGGCTGAAGATAACCTTGTTCCAACTAACCTTCAAAACTGACTAAGCAACAGTGAGGGCACCAAGCTGAATTTATAGGGCTATGGAATATACACCTACTTCACGATGACAGAGAGACTTGGACCACAGTTTGTTTGCTTTTTATCAGATAAACTGTATTTGTGTACCTGATGCATGTTTTTCCCACAGTGCTCGGAAGTGGTTATAAAATGACATGTTCAGGATTATATAAATTAATAATCTAAATATATAATTAATTTGTGCTGTACAACTGTAAACTGTCTCCCTTAAAGTATTTTTCTTTTAGGAAAAGAGTAATATAAAGCCATCTGACAGGGTAGATAAGCAGACTTTTAGGCCTCTGAGATATCTGCTGAGAGTTTGCTTCACTTGAAACAAACATTTTAAATCTTCTGATCTCTGCTAATTGATTGATGTGTTCTTTTGCTTAGGAGAAAGCAGCCAAGTGGAAGAATCCAGATGGTCACATGGATGGTTTAACCACTAATGGTGTTCTGGTAATGCATCCGAAGGAAGGGTTCACAGAAGAATCTAAACCTGGATTGTGGCGTGAAATTTCAGTTTGTGGTGATGTTTACACTCTTCGCGAAACTAGATCTGCCCTACAAAGAGGAAAACTTGTAAGCATTTTCTGTGTAATTTCTACTTTGTTGACTCTATGCAGTCGACTAGATTAAAACTTTAGTATGAGCATCTGGTTTCTGCTATATTGGTGATGTATTGTACAATGGCTTGCGAACATTACACGTTATTTTTCTCAGAAGAAAACGTTCCATCTTAAGATAATTCATGACTCCTCCCTGAAGTCAACAATGTACTAGGACAAAAACTGTACTTCAGATTGTTTTATTTTCTCTGCCATTGGGTTTCTTATGTACCTCTCAATCTCCTTGATGGTCAAGCTGCGGGCACTGCCTGATGAACTCTAGTAACCGGAACTTCTGCAGCTACAGCATCGAAAGACTCCTCTTTAACACACTTTGCATGCAACTGTGACTGGAGGAGTTCCTTAGACCAGGTCATATGAGAATGACCCATGGAGAGAGGGGGATGGGGGAGTGGGCAGGCTTTAGTGAGCATGCCCTTGCAGTTCTGCTCTAAATGCAATATGAAGTTCCTGTTATTGGGTCACGATCTAGTCTGCAATTTGCAGTTAGCTTTGGACTATGAGGAATGAAACTGTTCAGCCTACCAGTCCTTTAAAGGCAAAAAGACAGTCCGCTACAGGCAGAAGTATCTCAGGGCACATTGAAAAAAATGCAGCACTAGACCCATTGGAGCCAATGACAAGCTTCAGACTTGAAGACTTATTCGAATGATGGAAAAAGCCAATAGGAATTACCCACAAGGGATGCGGAAGAACATCTCAAAGTCCTCTCCTCTGAGTCTGTATAAGAACAAAGGCTAGACTCTACAGCCCGCGGAAGAAAAGAGTCGCATTTGAGGAGGATATTTTCACAGGAGCTCCAGATTCAACACTCGCTCTAAAAAAAAATAAAAAAAATAAATGTTAGGTACCTTATCCTCCACTAAGACGTATTTGTCTACCACCACAGTTCCCACACAGGTCACCTTAACCACAAAACTCTGTCATGTGTCTTAAATCACAAGCCATTTTGACCCTCATGACCTCTACAGTGTCCCAGTCCCTTTGATAATGGGGAGGATCACTGGCAGGACAACAATGTCAATCCTCAGGTCAACCTAGCTCTACTGCCTCGTCCATCAAGGCTTTCCCGCCAGATGACCTAGCATCTCATCAGGTTGTTTTACAAAGAGCGCCTGATCATCATCATAAAGTCAATTACCATATTATTGATTTTTGGTCAAGGGTTTTGATGAACTGTAACATTCTTGCCAATGTTGAGATGCATGACCATATGCACTATAAAGAATTGTAACAAGTTAATATGGGCACACAATCTGAGTTGAAGTCTGTCCTGTGCATTATAGGTTTCAGGCAGGAGTCTCGATTTATCTCAGAACCGAAAACTTGTTTGACAGAAACCCATTGTCCATGTCTAACACTAGATGGCAAGACGGTGAAGAACATGTGAATATACAAAACTACAAGCGGTGCAAGCAAATAGTTACAAAGTAACATTTTCCATATATCAGCTATGCTGGTGAAGGTTTTTTTGTTTTTTTGAGAGTACAAGGCTTTATTGTAAAAATTAGTTGTACCTCCCCCCAGCAATTTTAGATAAGCCCATACTGAAAAAAACCCATACACTTGCAGTTTTGGACTCTTTCTCTCTCCTCTTGCCTTCCTTTTTCATATCGCTAACAAAAAGGAGTGGCATCTGTCATTTATATTGTGTTGAGATTTGCGGTGCCTAACTGGTCAAAATAATAAAATGGTACGGGCACATTGATTGGTCTTTGAGGCGTCTTGCATATGAAAGTGAATTAGTCACAAGTTCTTGCTATCACAGCCAGCCTCCTATTTTTGGATTCAGAATATTTGTCTTGGACGTTCCTATATTTTGGATAAAAATTATTTATTTTGAATTTCTCATTTACATAATTCAGTGTACTGCACAGTTTTATGGTTAATAAAACACTGGATTTTGATTATTTTAAAACTGAGAGCAGTTTAGATTTCTCTTCAGAAGTGAATATTCCATTTACAGTTCTTTTATTTTCAGTTCTTTATCTTTTATTGGTCTTCTGCATGTCATTTTTCCCCACCATCTGCCTCCTTTTTACTCTGCTCTGCTTTACTTATCAATAAATATCGTATTTTGATAGATTTTAGCTTTTTATTTTTGACAGCATATACCTCCATCAGAAATTTATATTTCATTAGTTGTGTTCTTTCATCTTCCACTTTCAAAAATGTTTTTAATAATTATAAGAAGATTTGTGCTTTTCTTCTAGTTACATACAGCTGTCTGTCATTTTTGTGGTTCGTTTCATGGTAAAATAATGGAGTTTTATTTTACTCCTCTCCAAAACCTACTTCTTGACCCTTGGATAACGTGCTGTAGTGAATTATGTTGTTGTGCAGATGTGGTCTCAACATAACAGTTTTAAGTCTCTATTTCATGTCTCATCAAAGTGTAGAATGTCTTTCGCAGCATCCCAGCCCCTGATTATATACCACATGCTCTCACGCTGAAAGACTTGCATCTTTACTTTCATCTTCTGTTTTTTAGTGTCTTTGTATTTTCTGTCCAAACAACTGAATTCTAAGTTTGTGGTGTTAGGTCTGGCGTTAGTCAAGACCTTTTGACTTTACATTAAAATTAGAAGCATAATGCAGTTATAAGGGCTTTCAGGCAACCCTCTTTATCCATTTGTCTGTCGTTGAGCCATTCACGGTTTTCTCACACCCACTACACTATACAGCGTGCGGCAGTGGAAAAGCCCACTTCAGCCACCATCTTACTTCACAGTGAGAATGCAAGCATTCTGCACATTCATAAGTAGCACACCCACACACAAAATAGTTCCCCTAATTACTGGGGACCATAATAGCAATTTGTGCTATTTGAGACCAAAATAATATTTTTGCTTTGAACAGTTTATTTTTTATTTTTGTAAAGCTTGAGGCCCTGGCAGCTTCCACAAAAATTACATTTAAAAAAAACCCATGATGAAATAAACATTGATAAAGCCGAAAAAGGCAGTCCACCGATGCCAGATATATTGACTTTTCAAGTGCTTGTTTTTCCAAATCTGTTTTAGTTTTTAGATCCTCTTGCATTTTCTTGCGAAACAGTTCACACAATTTTACTAGAAAGTATCTAGTAGTGTTTTTGAAACATTTTGTTTTTTTATTGGCCCCTGCCTTAGTTGTTATAGTGCTGCACCTCTTAAATAACCCTCTTAATAATGGGGTCAATTTTTAGGATCGATCCTGCGTGAGCATGCATTCTTGCTTGAGAAACACTATCGTTTACAGAAAGAGCTTGGAGCCCACCCGTTAATTAACATTTGTTGGCTTCACTTTTGCTCTTCTTATCTGAAAGAAACATGTTCGTGATAATTTCCTTACCTTAGAATTACCCCCAGGCGTCAGACTGGATCCGGAAAGTTTTTGTCAGCAGTACCCCTGCGCGTCTGTAGGCATCGTCGTGCAGCTCCGTGTACGTCGCTGGCATCGTAGTTGCTGAGAACACGTCCCTGGAACTACTTAGATGCGCCCACGCGCGGTGACGTCAGTTCTTTTTCCGCACTAGCAAGCGCAGATCCGGAGATAGCGGTACCCCCAGTCACTTTTTGACTGAGTTATTTTTGGGACTTTTGTCTCTGTTTTTTGAGTCTTTGACTCGTGGTGTATAGGGTTGCACGGTTTTAAGTCTTGCGTGGCTTGTCCCCGCACGATGCCGGTGACTGACCCATACCATGAGTGTGACTACTGCCTGGGGTGCGACCACGACTCCAAGTCGTGAACCGAATGCCGGGCCATGGCTCCGAAAATATTGCGGGAGCGGTAACGAAAGTTGCTGGAGGCCCGAGAGTCTGCTCCACGCCGTTCAAGATCCCGGTCCTGTGGGAGGACGAGGGACCGGTCACGGAGCCACCCCCACCATCGTTTCTTGAAGTCTTCGCACTCTGAGTCAGGTAAGAAGTTGAAGCGTCGTCGCTCTCCAATTCCCCTAGCCTGTCGCGTGACATTGCTGAGGGTGCGGGTGGTGCCACCCCCGCGGCTCCGGCGGAGCCTGCGCAGTTGCAGACTGCCTACCCACCCTTCCCGACTCCGGCCCAGGTACAGGACTTCCTGTCAGCCATGGCCTGCCTTTTTGGCCCATCGGGCCCCACGAGTCCGGCTGGGGGTCCTCGCTCTTCGTCGCCGGCTCTGGCCCCAACGACGACTCTGGTCTTGGCGCCGTGAGAACCCCATTGATCCATGCATGCATGGATCCCAGCTGATGTTGAGTGGCCTCTTACGACCTCCACTGACATCGATGTCTACGGCACCGATGCCGTCCCCATGGCCGACGCCGTCCCCGGCTTCCTCCCCGACGTGGAGACGGCGCCGGACCGGTGTCGATAGACACACATGGGGAATTTCTAACCCTTTCTCTAGCCGCCTCTGTTTTCTGCCTGCCCGGCAACTTTGGGAGGACTGGGAGGGAACCCTCTTGCAACCCAGTGCGAGTTAGACCCGGACTGGGAAGAGATTTTGGAGGATGTAGGTAACATGGATACCTGATAGAGACGTCTAGCCTCAGATTCCTTAACTTACAATATCCCCAGGCATCAGACTGGATCCGGAAAATTTTACGCAGCAGCACCTCTGCGCGCCGGGGGCATCGCTGCACGGCTACGCCCTGACGTCGTCCACGGACATGATGTCAGCGAGCCATATATGCCCCTCCCTGTGCGCTGACGTCGGTTTTCTCCTTTTCCATGGCCCAACGCCAATCCCGGAAAACCAGCAGTTCTTTGGCCTGGTTTTTAGGCATTTTCAACACCTTCGGTGTCGCCGGAACAGTGTGCAATGCCTTCGGGTTTAAGTCTTGTGAAGCCTGTGCACATCGGATGTCTGGCACTGACCCGCACCTCATCTGCATCTGTATATGGTGCCTCGGCGTGCACCACAACTTCAAAGAGTGCGACGCCTGTCAGCAGATGAAGCCCAAGTCCCTGAGAGAGCGCCGTATGAAACTGCTGGCCGTACTGCTTTCCTGTCCAGTGCCTTCACGTCAATGTTCCCCCACCCCCCCTCTGGATCAGGCTCATTCCAGGGGTCGTTCCTGCGAGCGTTGCTCGAAGGCAGGTAAGCGCAAGCACAAGTGGCAAGCACGGAGGTCTTCCTCCCATTCACGTACTGCTGGCGCCTGCTTCTCTCGCTCTATGCCAGGTAAGGGCGCCCGTTAGTCGTTTCCTCCATATCCACCCTTTCCGAGGGTTGGCGCTATGCATACCCAAATGGAGGCGTATTCTATGGCACTCCAGACGTACTTTGGGTCGTCACCTGTCCCTGGAGCGCCTTCGATTCCGAAACAGGTGGAGGGCACTCATGTCGGGTCCTCACCGGCGGATTCTTCCTCGGTGAAGTCTTCGCACTTCCGGTTCCGGAGACTATACCACGCCGACGGGACACGACCCATTGGGTCTTTCCAGTCGCCCATCCAGCCCTCCCCGTTAGTCTTCACATAGCCCTGAGAGGCTTCCTGCGCTGATGTTAGAGGCGACTCCCAGCTTGATGCCAGGCTCGACGTCCGGTCTGCCCAAACGAGCACCTTTTGCTGTGGGATAGACGTTGGACGGCGTCCAGGTAGAGTCCCCTGTGCAGGTCGTTGACGTCCAGACGACTCCGCCCCGGCGTCCATCGATGCCGACACCTAAGCTTCCTCAAGAGGTTGCTGCCCCCACCCCCCACTCCCCCCCCCCCGACTCCTCAGACATTGCTGCGACCTTCACACGGTGTCGATAGACGATTGACGCTTCTATAGATTCCCTGGGACGGGGGCCCATGGTGCAAGTGCCTTGTGTTGCCTGGCCTTCGGGTCGGTCTCTGGCTTCCCCACTCGCTTAGTCTTCAACAGTCTCCTACGGACGGTTTATTATCGCCTAGCCGGATGGCAACTGAAGCTGGTGCTGCTTACGCGCGTGCGATTCACAGGGCGGCTGCTATTCTTGATTTTTAACCTCCTGTGGTTCCTCTGCTTTCAGATCCTTTACTGGATAAGCTCCATACGGAGCCTATAGATGTGGAGCCTTTGCTGCTATTTGGCGGCTCTTTATTTGACATTTTGCGTGGTACATGGGCAAGGCCCTCTTCTGGTGACCCTGTTGATCGGGCTATTGCTCGAAGGGACCGTCCTGCTCTGGGTGATCCACTCTGCCTGTTTACTCACCCTACGGCTCAGGGACTTGCTTGTGGGTCAGGCCTTTGCCTTGCAGTCTGCATACTCATTGCCGGTATTGCCTCCTACTAGGGAGTCTAGGTAGCTGGAAACGTGTGCTCGCCAGCTTTTTGCTTCTACCAGTGCTGATATCCGCATTTTAAATACTGCGCGTGTGTTCGCGTGCGCATTCTCGACCTTTTGGCTCTTGGTCAAGAACCTTCTCCCTTCTGTTCCAGAGGAGCCTCGGTCTCAGTTGCTTCGGCTTCTGCTTGATGACAGGGGAATGGCGCAATTTTCGCTTAGTTTTTCCCTTGATGCCGCTGACTCTGTGGGGGCGAGCTCTTGCTCGTTCTGTGGCTTTGCGCCGCCATGCATGGCTGCGCGACAGTCGTTTCCTGGATAATCTTCGGGATGCCCTCAGAGATCTAACGTTTAATGTTGTGGAACTTTTGGATTGCCATCGGATTCGGCAGTCTCCCAGCTGTTGTCCGGGTTGCCATAACTTTTGCACAAATCTCGGCCTTATTTTACTACACCTCTATGACACACGTGTATAGTAGGTTCCACTGTTGCTGTCCGCGGATGTTAGGCCTTCTCTCATTTGTTGGAAGTTCAGCCATATGGTTGGGTTGGTCTTCTTTTCAGTCCTCTGACAGTATATTTTTGCCCAAGAGGATCCCCTTATCAGGGGTTGACACTTACCCTATGTGGGGTATGTGCTGGTACTAGGCGACTGTCTTTGCCATGACACTCCTATGAAGTATTCCCCGCGGACACCCTTTGGGGAGTCCCTCTCTGTTTTAGCATTGCTCTATCGCACTTCTGGTGCCTTTGGTCCCGCTTGTCTGTAGTGCTTCTATCCTTGCTTTACGGCTCGCACCTTCTCAGGTCGCTGTGAAGCAATGCTTGGTGCTATTAGTATGGACTTGGGCACGTAGTCCTTATTGGGCTAGTCCTCCAAGGTACTAGATTAGCATTTATATCACTGCTGTATGTGGCCTCTTTTTTCACCGCTTCTCCCACAGTGTTTTTTTCCACATTCCCTACTGCCCTGCACCGGTGTTTCCACACTTCTGCCTGGATCTCACTGTGATCCTTCATGGGGCGTATCTCTTCGGAATACTTGCTTCTTGTGATCCAGGGCACTTGCATTGATCCTCACTGTTTTCACTGTCGTGCCTGGTTCTCTCCCACCTGGCTTGCAAAGGGCAGTGGTTCCTCCCGGGCAAGGGGAGAATGTTGCTTATTACCTTATCTAGTTTCTTTCTTTCTCTTCTGGATCTGCTCTGTCTTGCACAGAGGGTGCATGTGGTCTTGAGCCACCACCGCTGTGTGGTGCCGGGCTACCTGGGGTCCCTTTTGGGCCGTTGCCCTCTTCATGTCGTGCACATCTGAGCTGCTCATGTTGCCCTGCAGGAGGTCTTTCCTTTTTTTGCGTGGTTCCAACGTCCACACGATGTGCTTAGGTGCCTTCCGGTATCTTTAGATATCTTACAGTGTCGCTCATACTTTGATGCTGGGCTATGTGCCCTTGGCCTTTCGCCGGTTGTAACAGAACGCCTATGTCTAGGCGTGTCTCCCTTTACTACCGGCCTTCTGGCCATTGATTCGTTGCCTGCCAGTGTTGTCACATGCGTCTAGTTGCTGAAGCTTGAACACTGCTTCTGTCGCTATTCTACATACTGGGCCGGTAGGTGCCATCTGTCATACCGTTGCCTTCCCTCTGAGTTTTGCTTCCAGGGATGTATTGCATCTGATGGATCTTTCAAACCCTAGGTCCAGTTCCTCTTCTGGCGGTGTCATAAGATTCCATTTAACTCCAGCATATCTGGTATGAGTTTCTTGTCCCATACCGGCATTTGCTGGGCAGAGGTCTGCCTTTGGCTTCCGTTGTACCATGCATCTTGCAGGTGCAGGTTTAACAGTGTTTTTTCCATTGTTCAGCCTGGTTGCCTGTAATCACCTTTTGCTTTCTGTCCAAACCTCGGATCCCGCGGATCCCTCAGGCCCTAGGCTTGGTTCATCTTCCCCTTCGAAGTTGTAAACTCTATCTCCACCTATACCACTTCTACCCAGAGTGCTAAAGAAGATCAGCCGCGACTGGGCCCAAGTCATTCTTGTGGCCCCAGACTGCTCGAAGAGTTTGGTATCCCAAGCTACTCAGTATGCGCATGGATCCCCCGTTCCGACTGCCTCTTCGGAGAATCTTCTGTTGCAGCAGCAGGGGAAATCCTCCACCGAACCTGTCCAGCCTCCACCTACATGCGTGGAGATTGAGCGGCGACAGTTGATTTCTTTTGACGTGCCTCCTGAAGTCTGTGATATCATTCTGGCTACCAGGCGTCCCTCCACTAAATCTGTATATGCCTGCAGGTGGAACACATTTGTGGCATGGTGCACAGCAAAGGTTGTGGATCCGCTTTCTGCCCCTGTTTCAGAAGTCCTTTTGTTCCTTCTTTCTCTGGCCCAGCAGAGCTCTGCTCTGGGCACTATTAAGGGCTATCTTTCTGCAATTTCGGCCTTTCTTAGGCTCCCTGATCAGCCCTCTCTTTTCAAGTCTCCTGTTGTGACTAGATTTCTAAATGGCATTACTCACCTTTTCCCTCCTGTTCCGTATGTGATGCTGCAGTGGGACTTGAATCTGGTTCTTACCTATTTGATGTGCACTCCCTTTGAGCCTCTTCACAACTGTCCCCTTCGTTTATTGACTTTGCAGACTGCTTTCCTGGTTGCCATTAACTCCGCTAGGCGCGTGAGTGAGCTCCAGGCTCTTTCCTGTAAGTCTCCTTTTCTGTTGGTCCATCCGGACAAGGTTGTGCTTCGTACTTGTCCTCCCTTCTTGCCAAAGGTTGTCACTGCCTTCCACATCGGGCAAACTATCACCTTGCCCACTTTCTTTCCGCCTCCGCACCCTTCAAGAGAGGAAGAGAGGCTCCACCGTCTGGACCCAAAACGTGCGCTCTCATTCTATCTGAATCGCACAACACCGTTCCGGGTGGATGACCAGCTCTTTGTTGGCTACATAGGCGCCAAGAAAGTCAAAGTGGTACACAAAAGCACTATCTCCCGTTCGGTCGTATTGTGTATCAAGGCCTGTTATTCTCTGACTAAAAAGGAACCTCCGGTGGGGTTGCGCGCCCATTCTACCAGGGCGACTTCAGCTACTACTGCATTGGGACGTGGTGTCCCCCTGCAAGACATCTGTCAGGCAGTCATGTGGGCCTCGCTGCACACTTTTACTAAGCATTATTGCCTTGACAGTCATGTCCGGAGAGACGGATTCTTTGGCCGTTCTGTCCTCCGTGACTTTCTGGTGTGATCTTGGTTCGCAGACCCACCACCGGGGTTGGTATTGCTGGGGTATCTATTCTAAGGTAAGGAATCTATTACTAACATGTTTCTTTCAGATGAACAAGTTACTTGCCTTCGGTAACGATATATCTGTAAGAAACATTAGTCAGTGATAGATTCCTTACCGCCCACCCATCCTCCCCCTTCTGTGAACTGATTTCTAGGGTTGAGGTCATCCCTTTCAGGGCCTTAGTTTCAATGCACCAGAGGTCAGTAACTGGCATGGCTCTGCGTTCCTGGTGCGGAAAGTCGTGTACCAAACTGATGTTGGCGCGTCTAAGTAGCTCCAGCGACGCCATCTCGGCGGCTACGACGCCAGCGACGTACGCGAAGCCGCACGGCGACACCTACCGACGTGCAGGGGTACTGCTGATGAAAACGTTCTGGATCCAGTCTGACGCCTGGGGGTAATTCTAAGGTAAGGAATCGATCACTAACTAATGTTTCTTACAGATATATCGTTACCAAATGTAAGTAACTTGTTCTGCAGTCTCCTAAATGGCCAGGGCAGGCTAAGCATCACTTCCATTCCTTGCTGTGTAGCACAGACTAAACACAGATTGATTTAACATCATTAGTGCTGGTCTGCTGCTCCCCGTGTGATTGAGATACTATTTTTCCTCCCTCCCACTCCCTCTGCCTCTATCTACTGCTCCCTCCATAGCTTTCTTTTTCCTGTTTTTTTATAGCACTCCACCCATAGCGCTTTTTTTCTTGTTTTATTATAGAGCATTATTAGCACCACAACTTTCCCAAGTGACCGCCTCTGTTAGCCGAGTCATTCCAGTTAACTAGATATAATACTCCTAGTTTTGCAATAACAATTACAAAAACTGTGCATGCATTTGTAGCTGGCAAGTCATCTGTGACATCTGTTTGTCAGTGTGACTTGCCTGTGAGTGAAAGGTGTTTTTTCCTGTGAGGACTGGCAAACTTCTTTGATTAGCCGCAGAGCTGTTTTGGCGATCCTCTGCCAGGTTAACTTGACCCGAGCATGGGCTATGAATGACCAGGATTCTGACCTACCAGGATGCAGCTGTATCTTCAGTATAAAGCAGAGGCTGGTCCGGTTAATGGAAGCTGCTACTTCTGTGAACCTGGCTTGTAGACCTCTGTAAAGGCAATGCTGCTGATTATTTTTTTTTTTAAATTCCCTGTCTCGTCCCTAAATATGCGCGGGTTTGGATTTTTTTCAAGATCCAGGAACATTTTCCACAGATAAATGGTGTTTTTTTTTTTTTTTTTTTTTTTAAATCTCCTAGAGATCGGTAGGCACTGTAGCCTGCATAATACTGGAGATATGTGAGCTGATCTTGGTTCTTTTGAAATCACATATGCAGCAGAATTCTGACAATTGTTTTATCTTTGTATCTGGGCTTTCACAGAGGCCAGCTAGCATTTCCATAATCCAGGCTACATTGTAGCATTGCAGTTATGACTGAAAAATGGGAGAATCTCTTCAAGAAAATTAAGCAGACTGTTTAAGTATTTTGATTGATGAAAATAGGTTTTGACTGCTGTAGGAAAGTGCCCCTTTTTGACATAGTCTCCCTCATTTTCATATTATATTTTTGCCTGGTATTTGATGCAACTTTGACTGAACTGCACTGGGTTCCTGGTATCCACGTCCCCAGTGCCAGTGTTCTTTCCCAAAAACAAAGTCAGTGTGCAATTGTTCTACGATTGCAAAGACCTTTAGCACCCCTGAAAGTCCCTACTAAATGGTACCCTGGTAATAGGTCATGGGTACTAAAGAGGGTCCTTAAGGGCTGTGGCATGTATTGTGCCACCCTACGGGATCCACCACCAAACTCATGCAGTCTGCCATTGAAGGCTGCATGAAATAGTGTAGAAAAAGTGAAAACGCACATGGCACACTTTGTGTGCCATGTCCCCAGACACTTGTAAAGGTAAAACAGTATCCCAGGAGGTATAATTTTTAAGACAGTTTACACAGTATGCAAAAAGCATTACATAACATATTGAAAGGAGACATCTACTCAGATAATTTTTGAAAAAGTTATTTTTCGTATGATTTATATTAAGGCATCAATTTTTTGAGAAACCAAAAATTATTTACAGCACAGATATCAAACTTGAGGGTGACAACCCTAGAAAAAACTTGGTGCACGATATGTACAAGTGATGGTGACGACTCAAGTGAAAGCATGTGCAGCGGCGGACGGCGCAAAGTGAGCAAAGTGCAATATATACAGAGAGTGGCTCAACAGTGACATAAAATCAGTGACAATTTAGTATATAGTCTTATAATTGTAACAAAAATTGGAGTCACAATAATATGCGCCTAAAATTTGCGCTGGAGGGTCGACGACGTTTCGGTCCTTAGTCAATGTGGACCATCTTCAGGACAGGGTTGTCTCGATTGGGAGTGCTGCACGTGGAGGCTCACGGCCAGTAATAGAGGGGTACGTTATGACTGGTCACCTTGGGACTGAATCATACATCCGATGGGGTAGATGTAACAGGACGTGAAATAGTTGTACAATCACCTGCGCTTCCCCCTCTAGATACAGGAGATTGGATCCGAAGAGGGTTTCGCCTCAATTGCCGCTTCCTTGATGTACTGCTCGGGGAGAACCGTGTAAATAAAAGGGCCCCGGGCACCAAGTGCTTGCATCTCTCCAACCACCTTGACGTAATCAGAGGGCAACTACTTTACTCAGGTGATTGTACAACTATTGAAGATGGTCCACATTGACTAAGGACCGAAACGTCGTCGACCCTCCAGCGCAAATTTTAGGCGCATATTATTGTGACTCCAATTTTTGTTACAATTATAAGACTATATACTAAATTGTCACTGATTTTATGTCACTGTTGAGCCACTCTCTGTATATATTGCACTTTGCTCACTTTGCGCCGTCCGCCGCTGCACATGCTTTCACTTGAGTCGTCACCATCACTTGTACATATCGTGCACAAAGTTTTTTCTAGGGTTGTCACCCTCAAGTTTGATATCTGTGCTGTAAATAATTTTTGGTTTCTCAAAAAATGTATGCCTTAATATAAATCATACGAAAAATAACTTTTTCAAAAATTATCTGAGTAGATGTC
Organism: Lissotriton helveticus; assembly: GCF_964261635.1. NCBI lineage: Eukaryota > Metazoa > Chordata > Amphibia > Caudata > Salamandridae > Lissotriton > Lissotriton helveticus. The sequence goes on from NC_136070.1 coordinate 514,034,676, forward strand.
TCCTTTCAATATGTTATGTAATGCTTTTTGCATACTGTGTAAACTGTCTTAAAAATTATACCTCCTGGGATACTGTTTTACCTTTACAATTAGCACCCCTATCCCAACTGGTTTATGGGTTATACTCCTGTTCTTTCTACAAAAATGTCCCCAGACACTGCATGAAATATATGGACATCACCCCCTACATCAGGCGCTACAGCCCTAAAGCAGGGTGTATTAGATTACATGTGAGGACATATCTGCATAGTTCAGTTGCTAAATTGTGCAAGTGAACAGGGAAGCAATCTTGAGTACATGTACTGGGCGCTGGTCATTACGAGTGCTCCAGCTACATGATTGCTTCACTGAAACCTATGGTGCTGATTATCAAACACCTTCTTTTAATAAATCCATACTGAAGGCAGTAGTGGGTTTATGAAAACGTGCACCAAGGAAGGCACTTTAGAGGTGCCCTTTGGAAACCTACCAACCTCTAGTGTACTGGTGTAGACCAGCATGTCACCACAGCCAGGTTTCTGATCCCCTGCAGGTTAAAGCCCATGCTCTCAGAGGTTAGACACCATGGCTGCTCTGGCCGAAGGGGTTGTCACCACCTCCAAGCAGGATGGCAAGTAATCAGCATATTAGGGCTGGAGGAGGCTTCAAAAGCCTCTGCCGCCTTTGATATGCGACCCCTCCTTCCCCCCCCCCCACCCCGTCCCCAGGCAGGGGAAATCCCACCCCCTGCTTAGGGCCCATTTGGCACCAGGACAGATGGAAAAATTAGCTAGTCAGGAGGCGTGTTCACTATCAGGCTAGTTACACCCCTAGGGTGGGCTGCCTGAAGTTAACACGATCCCTATGCCCAGTCCCTACAAGAAGTGTTACACAGGTGGCGTAGGCACCCCAAAGGTAAGTAGCGCTGTGGCTGCTATCTTACACTCCCCTTAACACCCCTAAATTGAGTATTTAGGTGGCACCTATAACCCCAGAAACTCTGATTCGATGGACACAAGAAGAGGAAATTAGAGCGAATAAAGCGAGAACTGAGCACCAGCTGCAGAGTGTTTGGCGCCAAACCCTGCCTGCCTGCACCTGTCCAGACAATCCGGACAAACAAACTCGCCCTGCCGCTGTTCATCTGCCAAGAACCCCAGTGGGCTGCCAGCACTTCAAAAATTGCCAGTAATCTCCCTTGAAGTAGAGGAGCTACTCCCATGCAACCTGCATGCAACAAACACCAAAGTCTGGATTACTGTGCCGCTCTCCCTTTCCACTGACGCAACAGCCACCCAGGAAGAGGTAGTCTGGCTCCAGGAGGTCATATCAGTCTCCCATCAAGTGAGAAGAAGCCAGGACCAACCAGAGCCGTACAACATCAATACCCGAGGTACCGGACCCCCTGTAGCAACGAAAGCCTGTTTGTGTCCTGTCCGGATGCCAGCGACTCCAAGACTGAGCAACCGTCAAGGGACGTCAGCACAGCAGAGACCCACTTTGAGAGTGGCCCAGTCATTCTGATTTTTGGTCCCCTCAACTGGCGAGACTGACAAACGCGATTTCCTGTGATGCACAAGCCCAGCCAACATAACCACTCTGCACCAGCACCCCAGCCCTAGTTTCCAACAACCGACTGTGCTTTCCTGCTCCCAGGGCCCTCACAAACTGAGCCCCCCCATTGGGAGCTCCCAGACTTGTCCACAAGTGCCCCTCTGTAGCCTGTTTCTGGCTTCCCCCACTACCCCCCCCCCCCCATCCTTGGTGTAGCATGCAAAGCTACCAACTTGACCAGCACCTTTGTACCCGGATGCCCCAGGGCAGGTAAAGACTAACTTCTGGTGGTAGTTTGGACCGTGGTCCTCTACCACCTTTAATTCCCGAAGGGTACCTCCTAAAACCTATTGCAAGTAACTATATGCAGTATACGCCTTTTTACACATAGGAAGGCATTGCTGGCTAAAGATGCATTTAAGTGAACAATTTACTTACCTGTAAAAAGACAACATCTCAACGTACTTACTTTATCCTTAAGTTCTTGGTGTTATTTCTCTAAATTGGTCTCAGATTTATTCTTTATTGTGTCTCATTTATTGCCTCTGTGAGTACAAAGAAATGCTTACCTGTACCCTCTGATAAGCCTAAACTTCTCGCCCACACTTCCACAAAAGAGAACATTTAGGATTATTACTTGAGCCTCTGTAAACCAATAAGGGCTGCCTGGACTCTGCACAGTGTACCTCGTTTTGGTACACTATATAGAGAGCCAGCTTCCTAAATTGGTGGTTAAGCGGTCGGATACAAGACTTTGCATTTGCTGATACCACTTAGTCAATAGGAGACTCCACGAAGTAAATCCACAATTGACATAAGCTAAATAAATATTTTTCACCTTTTTTTTTTTTTTTTTTTTTCTGTTTCTAATTTGAACTGTCAGAGCCTTGGTTAAGTGCCCACAGTCCTACTGTTTTAGAAGTTAGAAAGTATCCTAGACAGTCGTTAAATAGTCTCAGAAGTTTTTATATTTTCTATTAAGGCCCCAACTGTTTTAAAAGCATGTCTGATACATGGGGTACTAGCCAGGAGCTCAACCTGTCCGCCCTTATAAAAATCTTAGGTTAGGTGAACTTAAGAACCCCTGTAAAGCTTGTGACATTGCCATGGGGCCTTAACCCACTAGGGGACGTCTCCAGAATTTGCTTGCCAAATATGATCGAGCCCTGGCAATGGGAGAAAACCCTACAGGGGATGGAGATGTCAGAGAGGATGATAATTCCTCAGATACCCCTAATAATACTAACCCTACTGGAAAAACGTCTAACAGTACCCCAGAAGAAGTAGATGATGAATACCCTGATCTTCAAAAACTAGCAAGAAGATTAGACCTTGGGGCCAAAATCCTGGCCATAGAAAAGCAAAGAGCTGAGATGGGCCTAGGAGCCATCTCTGGTGGCAGCAAAATCTTAAATAGTGAGAAAGATTAAGCTTTTGAACCTAAAAACACAAAGGGATTGTCCCAGAATATATAGAAGGTGATGATATTATCACCAAGTGGTATACAGCCTTTGAGAAGGCTTGTAAGATGAGGAAACTCAGCCAGACGTATTGGGGCTCTCTACTCTGGGAGCTGTTTTCAGACAAGTGCAGGGATAGACTCCTGACGCTTAATGAGGCAGATGCTGATTCTTTTCACCCCATGAAGGGAACCCTGATTGATGGCTTTGGACTCACCACTGGGGAATGTAGAATTGAGTTCAGGGAGACTCCGAAAACCTTGAGTCAGTCCTGGGTTGATTTTGTAGACTTTGCAGTCAAAACACTAGGTGGTTGCTTGAAGGGAAGTCTGGTGCAAGATTATGATGGGCTTTATAATTTGATTATGAAAGAGCATCTGTTGAGTAACTGTACTTTTGAAAAGTTGCATTAGTACTTGGTGGACGCAAGTTTGATTTCTCCGCAGGAGGGAGTTGGTAAAGAAAGCTGACCATTGGGACAATACTAGGGTGTCCAAAAGTATCATGGAGGGGGCGAACAAAAGAAAGGGGTTGCAAATCCCGCCCAAGGGAAAGATGTTGGACAATCTAAAGAAAAAGGTAAAGAGTATTCTATCGGCCCCCCAAAAAAATGTTCAGTAGGGTGGGTCCAAGAGACTACACAATCCAAGGGTGGGTACCAAGGTAAGAACCGGGACACCAAAAAGGCTTGATGGTTTAATTGTAAAGCCATTGGACACCGAACTGGGGCCTCTTCCTGTCCCAAAAAGGCTTCCTCTAGTGCTCCCACGGTTACCACGGAGTGGTGAGCCTCTAGATGGGATCCTTGGTGTGCTCTTACCAGGGCAGAGAGCACACTGAATCCACTTCAGTGTCAGAGGGTGGAGTGGGTGTAGCTGCCCTTGCTGGCTGGCCCAGTAATCTGGAAAAATGCAGACAACTGCTGCATATTAATGGGGTTAGAGTGGAAGCACTGAATGATACAGGTGCTAGTGTCTCTATGGTGACGAAGAACCTGATATTTCCACTGGAGTGACATATACAGTCAGTGCTGATAACTAGACTGAGGTTCATCCCGTAGCTATGGTGTTCTTAGAATGTGGAGGGGTTACCGGCCAAAATATGGTTGTCTTATCCTCTGCAATTCCAGTAAAAATGCCTGCTAGGGAATGATCTGGAGACCTCAGCATGGGCTAAGGTAGAGCTCAAGTTTTATGCAGCCATGCTGGAAATACCTGAATGGGTGTGCATAAAAACCAGAGCACAAAGCAAAACCCAGCGGGTAAAAGAGGAGTTGGAGCCTGGAATAATGGTTCAAAACTGGAAACCAACTTCTAGAGAGCCACAAGGCCAAGTCCCCTCTCCTCTGGGAGACGACCTGTCAGCCCCAGAGGGAACTGAGCCCTAGGAACTTGGACCTTACACAGCAGAGCTCCTTTGGCCCAGGAGGACTCTCTAGGGAAGAGCTGTGCCAGGGACAGATAACTGTCTCACCCTTGAGAGCCTGAGACTGCAAGCTGCTGACCATAAAAGGGAGATGAAGGTGGCTCCCACAGAGTCTATTCAGACGATAGACTCCTGTATACTGAGGCCAGTTGCAAGACAGATAACTACCCAAAGGTCCCTTTAATACCACTCCCAGTGGTTGGGCTTCCATTTGAGAGGGTATGTATTGACCTAGTAATGCTCCTTGACCCTCCAACAATATTTATAGTGGCGGTAGCTGATCATGCCACCAGGTATTGTGAGACAATTCCCCTAAGGGCTGTCAGTGCTCCTGCAGAGGCCAGAGCCCTCAGTATCTTTACTAGAGTGAGCTTTCCTAAGGACATAATGTCAGACAGGGATACACACTTCATGTCTGGCTACCTAAAAGCCATGTGTGCTGAGTGTAGGGTGACATACAGTTTTACCACCCCCATATCGCCCACAGACCAATGGCCTAGTTGAGAAATACAACAAGACCATGAAAGTTAGGACTCCCTGAAAAACCCGGAAGGAGATGTGATTTCCTTTTCCCATGCCTTTTTTTCACCTACTGAGAAGTTCCACAGAAGGGAGTGGGCTGTAGTTCCTTTGAACTTCTGGGAGCCACTATGCCTAGCAAAGGAAGGTTGGGAGAGACCTCTCAAAGAGCCTGCGCAAGACATTGTACACTATTTGATTAGCCTACATCCAAGGATGGCCGAATACATGGTTACAGCATCCAAAAACCTTGAGGCCAGCCAAGAGCTCCAGAAGCTCTGGTATTACCAGAAGGCTGTACTGGTGGAGTTCCAATCAGGGCTGAAGGTATGTCTGTTGGAGCCTATGGTACCTGGGCCCCTCCAGGACAAGTGGAGAGGTCCCTACCCTATCCTTGAAAGGAAAGGTGAGAGGTCGCCTACCTGGTTGTCCTAGGCACTTGCAGCAGCCTTCATATGTCATCCATGTAAACTGCCTGAAACCTTTCTATAATAAAGCTGACATGGTCATGCTGATGGTCACTGATGAGTACCAAGCAGCAGAGTGAACCTCTCCCTGACCACCCCTCCTACAACCCAAAAGATGGGTCAGTGGAAGGAGTTGTCTTCTCAGACACCCTCTTTGCCCAATTGCAAGTTGACTGCAGGCTTGTCCTGGAGAAGTATGCTGTGCTCTTTCCCTATCCCCTGGTCAAACACACTCCTGTACCCATGATGTGGACACTGGAGGCAGCATTGCTGTCAAAAACAAAATCTACAGACAGTCTAACCAAGTTAATGAAATAATCTGGGCTAAAGTCTGCAAGATGCTGCAGTAAAGGGAGATTGAGCCCTCTCACAGTCCCCGGGCTACCCCAGTGGTCTTAGCCCCCAAGCCTCATTCCAATGGTGGAAAATGAGAGCAGAGGTTTTGTGTGGACTATAGAGGTCTCAATGCTGTCACTAAGACACATGCACACCCTATATCAAGAGCTGATGAGTTGAGTGACCGATTGGGTGCAGCCAAATGTCTCATATTTGACATCTGGGTACTGGCAGATTGGTCTGACCCCAGGGCAAAAGAAAAGACTGCATTCTTGACCCCAGATAGACCTTTTAAGTTCACTGTTATATCATTTGGGTTAAAGAATGCCTCTGATGCCTCTGCCACCTTCCAAAGGTTAGTGAGTAAAGTCCTCGCTGGGTAGGAGACTTATGGTGCCGCATATTTGGACGATATTGCCGTACATAGTCCCACTTGGCAGGATCACCTGATCCACTTTGGAAAGGTCCTCGAGGCTCTGCAAGTTGCCGGCCTCCCTTTCAAGGCAACCAAGTGCCAGATAGGATAGGGCACAGTTGTATAATTGGGCCACCTTGTAGGTGGAGGCCAAGTTCAACCCTTAAAGCGCGCAATATCCATACCATTTTGGACTGGGAAACTTCAACATCCCAGACTCAAGTTATGGCATTCTTTGGCTTGACTGGGTACTATAGTAGGTTTGTGAAGGGGTATAGTACCATTGTGGCATCCCTCATAGAACTTACCTCCAAGAAGCAACCAAAAAATGTAAACTGAACAGCGAGCATTCAAAAGGCTTTTGACACCCTGAAAGAGTTAATGTTGTCGGCACCCATTCTCAAAGCTGTACTCCAAGCAGTTCATAGTGCAGACTGATAACTCATACATGCGATAAGGGCAGTTCTATCCCAGACCAGCGATGATGGCCTTGACTGGCCTTTTTCTTTCATGAGCAGGAGATTACTTCCCAAGGAACAGCGTTAGAGTGCCACTAAAAGGGAAGCCTTTGCTAATGTTTGGTCCCTGAAGAAGCTGAGACCATACCTTTTTGGTACTCACTTCCTTGTACAAACTGACCACAGGACTCTCAGATGGCTGATGGAATAGAAAGGTGAAAACCCCAAACTATTGAGGCAGTCCATCTCCCTACAGGTAATGGACTTTCCAGTGGAGCACAGACCTGGGACTGACCATGTCAATGCAGATGGCCTTTTCAGGTTTTTCCACTTAGACAGTGAAGACTCACTTGGAAAGGGTAGTCTCATCCTCTTTCCTTGGAGTGGGGTGTGTGTAGGAAAGTGCCCCTCTTTGAATGGACACCCCCAGTTAACCTAACCACACTTTAGCCGAGCGCCCTAGCCTGGTTTTCTGAGAACAGATTGTGCTTCCCTGCTCACAGGGCCTCACGAACCTAGGCCCCTGTTGGGAGCTCCGGCACTTGTCCCCAAATCTCCCTTAGCAGCTGGTTTCTTGGTGGCTCCTTCTTTTGGTGTAGTGCTCAAAACTACAAACCCTACCCGACGAAGACTGGGGTGAAGGCGCTGTCTTCGCCCCGAGATGTGGCAATCCCGATGCGGCTTCGCCTGGTGCAGCTTAAAATTCTTCACCAAGTATATTTTTACCCCACACTGCTACACAGACTAGGCAGACAATCTGATGATCGATGCCTCCGACACTGTAACCAGAAAGGAACGTTCCTGCATATTATATAGGACTGCCCGCACATACAACAATACTGGACGGGTGTCACCAGACAGTTGACTAGAATCTGTGACAAACCTATCCTCTCAACCCCTACACTGTGTCTCCTCAATGTCTGGGAAGCAACGGACCTCAGGCAAGCCAGTGATGGGCTACGATGGCGTGGAGTATAGCGAAACAAAACCTTGCTCAGAAATGGAGTGTGGACACCGTACCACTGCTAAGGGATTGAGCTATAGATATGGACCATGCCATGATTGCTGAAAAAACAGTATATAAAGGACGGGGTGCCCACGTAAATGGGATCGCAAGTGGGGGCGGTGGAACAAATATAGAGCGGAGATATGTGTCTCGCCGACAATGGAATTGAGGAGGGAAAGACTCCTGAGACTAGGAGGAGATGTGGATGAGATATTGGTACAAGCGGAGGATAATTAGAGATAGATGTGTATAGCTGAGGTTTCATGACCCGAGAGCATGTGAGCGGCCTACCGGTAGTTTATTATGTTATTGTTAGAATGATGTACTGTCCTGGACTTCTGCCGGATTGATGATGGGAGAATAATATTGTAATATTTTGACCACCTGTATACGAGCTGTCAATGCAATGTCCTTACTGCTGCTTTTGTTTCTTAATAAAACTGTTTTAAAAAAAAAAAAAAACTACAAACCCTACCAGCACATCTGAACCCGGATTCTCCAGGGCAGGTGACTAACTGCTGGTAGTTCTTTGGACCTTGGCCCCCTAATACCTTAAATCCTGAAGAGCACCCCTGGAAACCTATTGCAAGTAACTGTATGCAGTATATGCCTTGTTTGCCCATGGGAAAGCATTGCCGCATTAAAAAAAGACTCAATTAAGTGAACATTTTACTTACCTGTAAAAATCAATGTTTTGAAAAGTACTTACTTGATCCAAGAATTTGTTCTTTTTCTAAGTTGGTCTCAGATTTATTCTTGGGTGTGTCTCATGTATTGCCTCTGTGAGTAAAGCAAATGCTTAGCACTACCCTCCGATAAGCCTAAACCAATCGCCCACACTACCACAAAAGAGAGCATTTAGGATTATTGCTTGTGGCTCTGTAAGCCAATAAAGGTCGCCTGGAGACTCTGCACAGTGTACCTTGTTTTGGTATGCTGTATAGAACTACAGCTACATTTGCTACTTGGCTCTTAAATGAGCGATTTTAAATAATATTAATCCATTCATTTCTCACTGAATTGCTGAAATTGGGTTACTCTGCCTGTTCACAGACGCTGGCCCAGAAATTTGAGGCAATATTTGCGGAGGCTTGGGATAGATGGGGATTGCCATCCTCTACTAGAGATGCTCGGGACTTACTCCTCCTAAAGACCACAAATTCTGAACCGAAAACTTCAGGAATTCCGTCCCCTCTCAATGCTAAATGCTGACTTCAAAATCTTGAGCAAAGTACTGGCCTTGCGACTCCTTACCTTTCATGACCTCACTGATACATGGAGATACATGGAGATCAGAATGGATTTATACCAACTGTATCCACTTCCAGGAATCTGCAGCGTTTATACCATGTTATATATCATCCTGAACTAAACCAGAACCCGTCAGCTTTAATTTTGTCAATAGACCTAGAATAGGCATTTGAATCAGTCAAATGGGACTTTTTATACGCCACAATGGAACATATGGGGCTGGGGGAAAGATGGACTAAGTGGGTGAAACTACTATACACTCACCCAACAGCGCATGTTTGAACCAATGGGGTGATGTCAGAAGCATACAATATTTATATAGGAACTTGACAGGGTTGTCCCCTGTCCCCCATACTCTTTGCTTTGGCAATTGAGCCACTAGCGGCAGCTTTCAAACAGCAGGGGCACCTTTACGGCCTACAGCTGGGAGGGGAGACATGTTATTTCCCTGTATGCTGATGATTTGCTGTTATATTTAAGTGATGGAAGTCGAGGGGCGGAACAGGCGTTGAGCCTGTTAAATAACTATACTATGATAGCCGGGATTCAGCTTAATAAAACTAAGACATATGCCTTCCCATTAGTGGAAAATAGCCCATGCCCTGAGGATCTCCCAGAGGGACTATTATGGGCCCCCGCTCTTCAAGTGTTTGGGAATACAAATATTTCATAGCCTGGAAGACCTGAGAGATAGCAACCTAAATCTGGTCATAAGGTCATTAAAAACGTGTGTCGGGTTCTGGCATCCACTACTACTGCCACTGATGGCACGCATAGCTTTATCAGAAATGCTACCCAGACTCCTATACTTTTTCGGAAACTTACCAGTGGCAATTCCGCCCTCATGGTTTGCAGGCTTGAACCAGATACTCAGGGAACTAATATGGGATTACTTCCTAGCAGCCCAGCTCCAATGGCTGGCCCAGTGGCTGAATGGTATGAACCTTGAAATGGTGGGAATTTGGCTGAATAGCCAAGATTGGTTACAGGCTAGGCTCCTACACCCAGCAGTGAGAATACTGAGGCCGGGAGTATTATTACAAGTGGCACTATACTGTTGGAGATGATGCCTCCGCCGAACGTACTCCTTATGCAACAGAACTATCCCTGATTGGGATACCACAAGGTAACCTGCTGGCCCCATATACGAAGCATTAACAATCCGAATGGACCGCAGCCGGGATTACAAAAGTGGGGGATTGCTATCATAGGGGGATGTTACTCCCAGTGGAAGACTTTTTCCCCCCAATTTGATCTAACACACGGGCAATTTTTTTTTCCTCATTCTGCCAACTCTCTTAATGGGGTGGCTCCTATCCCTTTTAGACGCCCTGGTAAGAGAGATTAGGGCACGTCCCCACAAGTATTCTGCTGTTTCCACGCCATCTCCATCACCTTTACGATAGGGACCCAACATAAGAGGAGAGACTGAGACCTACAGCATGTTTGGCTTAATCATCGGACCCGCTCGCCTTCTCTCTCTCCATTCAACCAAGATTGACCAAATTTGATCTTGCTCGTATATATATATAATACTTATAAGTCACTCAGCAAAAGATGGCGCACTTTCGGCTTTCAATAACCTAAAGATCTCTCACCTCGTCAACAAAAAAACATAAAAAAATAAACATGGAGGCAGCTGAATTTAGTCGCACAGTCTCATCTTGATGTGGCCCAAAAAGTACGAGACACATGCTTACCTTGATCTGTTTACCAGTCACCTCACCCTAAAATTCACCTATCGAAATCCAGTAAGAGGCAATCTTCGGACACTGCAAGAACAGATGTAGCTCATTTGCAGATGGGAGCAAACACCTTGGGCAGTTATAATTGTTACCTGTGATCTTTGATAGTTTCGCTGGAGACCAATAGACCCTATGGGTGGTAAAAAGATGACTTAAGTTTGAGTGAAGCAGGTTTCACCTCCGTACGCAAGATAGAAAAGGAATCAAACTAGATTTGCTTCACATCAGTCCCCAAGCTCATCCGCTCATAGCTTGGAACTTTCATTATTAATCTTCTCATCGCCGCCAAGAAAACCCAATACCAATGCGAGACTTCCTTTACCCATCGATCAGTTCTCATTATCTGATCCAGCTCTGAATCATCTTCCTCTCCTACCCAGTCCTGTATTGCCCATCATGAACGTAATTGATAATACTTAAATCTTTTCAGGTGTCCCCCAGTACAGTTGCTTAGCACTTCCCAGCTCACTAGGCTTGAACACGCTTTAAGGTCTCCCCAGTAGTATAGCCCCCCCGCCCCCCTCCCCCTGTTTTAGAGGCTGACTAAGTTGATCTCTCAAACATTCCGGGGTACCTGGGGATTCCCAAATTGGAGCCTGTGTTGAATAATATGGATCACCCAATCTTTTCTGCAGATAGACCCATGTTCTTAAGGCATACCTCAGAATCTTCAACCTCACTTTTTTCAAAAATCTCTAATCTTCGTATTTAAAAAGGAAGTGATGCTGAGCCTGAGGAACATCCGCCAACATTGCTTCAAACAGCAGACCTGTGGATGACCCATCTACCTTATTTGCGAGCATACAAAAATTCATTAAAGAGGAAAGCATAACAATACACCAGTAGATCAGGTAACTCCAAACCTCCTGCCTCCGCTTTTTCCAAGCTATCCTCTGACCCTTTGAGACCCATATAAAACTCCAGATTTTCCCTGTAGCTTGGCTATATCCTCTTTCTGAAAGGTCAAAGGAACTGAGTTAAAAAGGAAAGTAATTTTGGAGAGGATAATCATTTTTATAAGATTCACCCGACCATAGATATTTAGAGGTAGGTTGGTCCATTTTATCAACAGATTAGCTATCTCCTGACTGATTTTCTTCCAGTTTGTTTTGGGGATATCTTCTACTTTCTGTGTTATCTGCCTTCTCCATCAGATTAGATATAGCATCATGCTGATTAATAGTATATAGGATCAGATAATCTGCATATAGATTAGCCTTAAACCCCAGGACTTAAAGGGTATGATAGTATGATCTTTCCTGAATAGATTAGCAAAAGGCTCTATATACAGATTGAAAAGGAGAGGGGGAAGGGGGCATCCTTATCTGGTGCCCCTTGAAATAGCAAATCAGTCTGACAATTCACCGTTAACCAGTACCTTAGCTCTAGGAAGATAATACAGATTTTGTACAGCCCTAACCGTATTCTCCGGGAAGCCAAAGGTACTCAGCGTTTTCCATAAATTTCCCCAATGCACTTGATCAAAAGCCTTGGCTGCATTCCCTGCTACTATGGTCAAGGGTAAATCTGGACCTCCGCCAAATCTATAACACCCATCATCAAAAACGTAAGATCTTTCAGCTGCTTCCCAGGGATAACACATTTTTGGTCTTAGTGCATAACTCCCTTTATTACCTTTGACACTCTTGATGCGTCAATCCCTGAGAAGCTCTTATAGTTTAAAAGAGATATCGGTCTATACGAATTCACTCTCTGTGGGTCTTTATTCGTTTTCAATATCATAGTTATCGTGGCCTCCGACCAGGAACTTGGAACCCTTTCCCCATTAATATATATTTCATTGAATAAATCTTTTAGGCCTGGAGATATTTTGTCTATGGTATGGATATAAATCTCAACTGGAAGCCCATCTGACCCTGCTGCCTTACCCCTTGCCATCCTTCTACACTGTGCCCTAATCTCCTCTTCGGTAATCTCACACTCTAGCACTCTCTTTTGTTCATTTGAGAGTTTGGGAAGGTCGGTCTTCTTTAATCATGTCTCTATGCTTTCCCGCCTGGGTTGCAAATCTTCACTATAGAGGCTACTCGTATAGCTTGGGGCTGCTCCACCTATATCGACATTTGAATACAGTGATTCCCCTGACTTTCTACTAATAAAGCTCCGTATTGAATTCCTAGCCCTATCTATTTTAGCCTTCCTACCTAGCAGTGAGCTTCACCTTTCTCCATATGTGAAATGTTGGAGCTTGCTCACTTTTCACTTTTTTGTCTAGTATCCTCTTGTTCACCTGCGCCTGATATTTAGCCTGCAACCCCTCGACTTCTCTAGTTAACTGGGATACTCTGTCTGAAGCTTCCATCAAAGCCCTCTTAAGCTCACTTTCTCTGGCCTTGATTTTCCTGATTCGATTCTCATCTTCCTGTTTTACCGACCATTATGGAAGCAAGTATTCCCCTCATATATGCTTTGAACGCATCCCAAACTAGTCTTTCTGCAGAACCCTCATTAAACTGAAAAAAGTCCACCGTTCTTTCCCCTAAGTTTAATACTACCTCCTCATCTAATAGGATAGCCCTATCCAACGTCCACCTTCTCTGCCCCACCTTTTGATTTAACATTAGCGATAGGGCCACCGAGGAATGATCTGACCGTAACACCGCACATGGGATACTGCCGCCACATCCTCATATAACTCCTGGTCTACAAAAAAGTAGTCAATCAGAGAATGGTGATGGTACTTTTTACTATAAAAGATAAAATCCCTTACATCCCCCATCTTATTGCGCGAAACATCTACCATATTAAATCCGGTTATCCTACTTTTCAATCTAGAGAATGTTTTAGGAGGTCATACATATCGAACTCTCGGAGTCCGATCTAATTCCTTATTCAGGACTACATTAAAATCTCCTCCTAATATGATCAGGGCTGATGTCTCCATCAAACTGGATTCCAGCTTTATTAAGGCTTCCGGGTTATCATTATGTGGACCGTAGTATACTGCACAGACTATTGGTCTACCTTGGATAGAAAGTGTGGCCAATAACCATCTGCCTGAGAAATCAGATTTGCATGTAACTAATCGTATTCCAGAATTATTTCTAATAATGAGATCCACTCCTCTAGTATTTCCTCTCTGGTCTGAACACACTACTTCCTGGACCCAAAACTTGTTAAAACATAAACTACATTACCTCCTTTCCAGATGGGTCTCTTGCAGCAGTATAATTTGCACCTCATTGTTTTTAAGATATTCTATCACCCGGGTCACTTTCCTCTTATTTCTCATACCATTAACGTTCTAGAGTTAGGAGATTTAGTCCATTTAACCTATCCATACTTGAACTCCCAACCTGTCTCTATTAGGCTTCTTCATTTTCTTCACCTTCTTAAAGATAGACCCTTGGTCAAGCTTCCCAATTAAACGGGGTCCATATATAGTCTCAATTGAATTGGAGAGTGGTAAAAAGGACTATTTTTTTTTCTTTTTTCCCTATGCTCCTTACACCCTGTGACCCGCCTCCCCCCCCCTTTCCCAGGAAACCCCCTTGTTCTTCTTCTCTGGGGGCGATATAATCTGCCCTTTGTGGCCCCCTTCCCAAAAGAGTGATAGATACATATTTTTAAAGATTTGAAAAGAAAAGACAGCGTTACTGCTTATAGTAGTTCCTTGATTCACACCTACTCAATTTCATCCGGCATAGGTCCGCTTTGGTGTGTTTGGCCCTAAGGGTTATCCCTCCATCTGTGCTAGGAAAGTATCAACCTCCCCTGGGCTAGTAAATATTAAATCTCTTGTTTCGCCTCATAATTTTAAGCATTGTTGGGAATTTTTCGAACCTGGGCACCTCTACTCCTCAATTCATTCATCCTAGTATCCAGCTCCCATTGCCTCTGAGCGGTTCTTTTGCCTAAGTCAGATCTTATTTGGTAGTTAGAATCGACAAGTTTCAGAGAGCCCTCTTTCAGGGCCCGACCCAACACCAACTCTTTCACAGCATAACTTAGAAAGTTGATCAGATTTTTCCTGGGTTTCTTCCTGGCGGGATTTACCTTAAAAGGTCCTCTATGGACTCTTAGACCCGACTTAGATCTTGAGAAAGAGATTCAATCGTGCAAAACGCCTTCTCTCAATAGCATGCAGATAAAGGACTTATTATCCCCATTTTCAGAACCCTCCGGGATGTTGAGGGCTCTCGTTGTTGCATCTACACTGCGTTTCGAGCCTCTCCAAGTCTTCCTTCAAAGATTTATTCTGTAATTTCAGATCTTCTATATCTCTGGAGTTCTCCGACACCGTAGTTGACAATGCCCGAACCTCCGCTTCCAAAACTCCAGTACGTTGGACAGGGTCATCAAATTTTTCTTCCAGGACCTCACACTCTGCTTGAATATCCTTCTGCTCTCTGCTATTTCAAATTTTGAAAAGATATCCTGCCGCAGACTCAAGATAATTGTTTCCAATTAATTCATGGTTCCTCCTACAGCTTGAAGGCTATTATCTCTTAGACTTGTATCCTTTGCAGTGAATACATCACCATTGTCCTGGAGGAGCCTCTGGCTGATGCTTGGTATCTGGTTTAAATCCAGGCTTGGACTTAAGTTTGTACTACTCCCAGACCCAACTTGAGGTTCCCCAGTCAAGACAGAGAAGCGATTTTCCAGAGGGAGTGGTGCAGACTGCAAAATCTGGGTTACCTTATCTCCCACCGTACTCCCTGTGAGTTGGTCACCTGCTCCATTATCTTAAAATAGGAGCTGAGGCACGGTAAAGGTTTTACTAGAGATCGTACCTTTTTAGGGCCACAACGTTTGAGTTTTCCCCTGCCTTCATCCCCTTATTTTTATTCTTGGGGAGGGCTGCAACAACCTGCCGAATAGCCTGCTCCCCCGTTCTCTCGCTTTTACTACTTTCCTCAAGTGCTGGCCGCAATTGATACCGGCTCCTGACTGGGGCTCCTTTTCCTGCTGATGCACTGACAGGGATGTTCTCCGCAGAGCCCAGTATGTTTGCTCCCCCCACTCTTCCCGAGGTACCTTAGGTGAGGGTTCCCTTTCCATCGGCCTCTATGCAGTCTGAGGACTTTCCCAGGAAAAAGGTCGATCTGCACACAAGCTCTCGTTGAATTTACATAGTGTGAACTTCCAAATTCCTCCTCTTAATCTGCTGCTCTACACTGCTTTGACCGTGCCTAACCTTCGTATGCCGCAGACTTGTGCTGCCACTGCCCTGAGGAACCCAGACCTGGAAGCCGGCAAGCACCGTTGCTGCATGCGTCCTCTGCCAGGAAGCTGGCGCGCGCCTCCAGATCACCCGCTACTGCACCGCCTCGAATCCATGTAGTCCAGCGGTCCTAATCAATAAGTAAGTTTGGTGAACATGGCGGCAGGCTGACGCCGGCCGCGCGACCTCCCGGACCAAGGCGTGAAAGAACTGGGAAGGCAGCGCTGAAATAATGGTCTAAACAAAAAGAAAGAACGGCGAATCAAGAGGACACACGGGCAGTTCTTGACATACCCACTCACTGACACTACAAAACCTGTGGCGAAGCGTTCAACAAGAACCACAAACCCACAGAGTACTCCAAGCGTTGACAATTCTAGGGGAGCCTATAAACTTAATCAAATCACTATACAAAGCATTACTTTATATGGTAAAAAAAAAAATGAGAACGCACACAGGGGAAATGCGGAGACCTGATATGGCGAGAGCTTTCGGATTATGAATGGAGCCAAGGTGGTCTGAAAAGAGTATTTAGAACCTCTAATGTTCGAGTCATATGAGCTGCAGAATACATACTGGTGCATAGATCGCCATCTGGTGTTGGGCTCGGATGTTTGCAGTTTGTTGTTGTCTTGGAAGACGTCTTGTGGTCCCTTGGACGATGGTGCGCATGGGCATCGACTCCATCCTCAGATTGTTTTTTTCCGCCATCAGGTTCAGATGTGACTTGCTGCGCTCCGGTTCGGTACCGTGAGCCAAACCTCTTTCGATGCGCAACCTATCACACTCAACGGTATTGTTTCGACGCGCACACTCCCAAACCCTCGATTCCGGTCATCGACACGGGTAGCTGGGCCTATCGATGCCATTCGGGCCTACAGCTAATGGAAAGGACTCCATTTAAAACATGCCCCCAGTGTGGAGCTAAATTTCCACACAGGGGCCATCACAAGGTCCGCAACCTTTGTCTATCACCAGAGCACACAAAAAAGGATTGCCAAGCCTGCGCCTCTTTTCGATCCAAGAAAACCACCCTTGAGCGCCGGGCTCGACAACACGTTATGGCGCAACAAGCTGCACCAGTGCCAGAAGACATTTTCGATGTAGGCCCGACATTCCAGAGGCAGAGGATTCGGAAGAGCTTGAGATCGTCTCTGAAGCTGACAACATCGACTCCGATGACCACATCACTCCAGGGCAACAGGTGAGTACAAATATCCCTGCCCCACCTGAAAAATTGAAGGCTCCTGTCAACCCTTCGTTGAGACCGAAAGAAAGTTTTCGAAGCTCCGCCTCCGGGCCCGGCACCGAAAACAAAACAAAAGCCTTCCAGCAGCTCGGGACTGAGCAAGCTGCAGATCAGTACCCAAAAAACACCTTTGGTACCAAAATCTGGGATACACATCTCCATTAAGTCCAAAAAGGCCTTGACGCCGAACCCTTCGGCACCGAAACACCTAAAGGCGTCGGAACCGGAAGAGCACCAAAAATTTGGGATTTAAAGAAAATTCCCGACTTTCAAGACAAAAGGAGCACAAAGCTCCTCCTACAGCTATAGACACCAAATCAAAGCCATGCTCTGAACCGAAAAAATCGGCACCGAAAGAAGACAAGCATGAAGAACTGTTTCGGCCAGGTCCTATTGATCCGAAGCATTACATGTGGACCCTAAAACAGGCCATATTGTCAGTCTTCCAACAAAAAAGAGGAAATCTGATACCTCACAC
Organism: Lissotriton helveticus; assembly: GCF_964261635.1. NCBI lineage: Eukaryota > Metazoa > Chordata > Amphibia > Caudata > Salamandridae > Lissotriton > Lissotriton helveticus. The sequence continues at coordinate 514,052,206 of NC_136070.1, forward strand.
ACATCTGAGGTGCCTATAAAGAAGAGACCTCACCCATAAGACCCTCTTCTCCTATCCTTCCTACAAACCTTTATCTCCTATAAACTCTCCTAGATTTTCTCCATGCTCACCCATACCACCACAGGATGAGGAAGATTTAGGGGATGGGGGTGGACACAATCAGGATCCCTTAGATGACCCTGATAATGACCGCATTACCCCACTACAGGACACATGGTACAATTACGATGATAAGCCGATGGAATAACCATCAGTATGCCAGGTGCACAGCAGGGATTATCGTATCACAATTTTGTTTAAATTGAAAACAAACATGTTGACATCAATGTATCAATAAAGTTATATCCAAACAATCAAACGAGGTTGAAAAAGGACAACACGTATGGTTTAGTACATAACGTATGCTTGGTAAAATGAAAAAAGCTATACCAACAGAATTACACAGTGTATAATTGTTTATATATACACGGGAAACACAATATATACAATAATTTGGTCATTTGCGCTAAATAATTCAGTCATGAATCTTGATCATGCCCAATGCATTTCCGGATGCAATCCCTTCTTCGGGGGCACTGTAAACAGAAACAAACGAAACACAAAGTGTATTTGATGATACAAACAATGTAAAAATGCTCAAGGAAAAGTGTACTGAGAATGCCTTAGGGAGTCATGCCAGGGAAGGGGGTACTAAATAACTCGAATGACTACTTGGCGTCAATTGTCAGAGGAAAGTAGCCTTTCTAGTCGCTATCACCTCTCTCAGGAGAGTAGGTGAGATCCAGGTTTTAACCATACAAGAACCATTCTTACAAATACACCATAACAAGGTGATTCTCAGAACAAATCTAAAATTCCTTCCCAAAGTAATCTCAGCTTTCCATCTTAATCAGCCTGTGGAACTACCAGTTTCCTTCCCACAGCCAGATTCTGTAGCATAGAGAGCTCTTCGCACACTGGATGTCAAAATAGCTATACTTTACTACATTGACAGAACTAAACCTTTTAGAAAGACAAAACATCTGTTTGTTGCTTTCTCTCCACCTCATAAGGGAACCTTATTTCCAAAGCTGGAATTGCCAGGTGGATAGACAAGTTTATTCAAATATGCTATCACAAAGCAAAACGCACATTAACAATTCCCCCTAGAGCACACTCGACACGCAAACTAGGGGCTTCTACGACATTCTTAGGAAACATTCCCTTTGATGACATCTGTAAGGCAGCAACATGGTCTACGCCACACCCCATCACCAAACACTATTGTGTAGGTGTGCAGGCAAAACAACCACCTTCTGTGGGCCAGGCTGTTCTTAAAATACTTTTTCAAACCACTGCAACAGATACAGGTCACCACCGCTAAGGGAGAATACTGCTATACAGTCTATGCACAAGTATGTATTCTGCAGCTAATATGCCTAGAACGGAAAATGCTACTTACCGGTATGCATCTGTTCCACCCACCTCCCCAGTGCCACTATCTGTTCCCGTGTTATCTTACTTAGATACATTACACATGGACATCTTTTCTGTTTTCTTACAAACTCCATCATTTCCTTTCATGGCAAAAAACAATCTGAAGATGGAATCTATGGCCATGCGCACTATCTTCCAAGGGAGGAGTCAACTATCTCGTGACCAGAAAGACTCCTTCCTAGACAAAAACAATTTCAAACATCCGAGCCCAACACCAGATGACGATCTATGCACAAGTATGAATTCTGCAGCTCTACATGCCTACAACAGATGCATACTGGTAAGTTGCATTTTCCTTTAAGGTGATAGTTTAACTATGTGCATATGGTATACCTGACACCACATAGACTGAATGTTATGCACAGAGGCGTGGCCCAAGACTGTCCTAGATGTGGTTTGGGGGACGTAAGGTTTGCCCATATGACCTGAGGGTGTGCGTGCCTGCGGAGGTTTTGGGAGAAAGTCCTACGCATGATAAGAAAACACTAACACATGCGCTACCTAACACGATAGATGTCTGCCTGCTAGACCTGTTCCCTAAACTGAAGGCCAAGAAAGTAGGTAATAGATTTTTAGACCTGGTACTGGTCCTGGTAAGTAGACGGATAGCTTTGCAATGGAAGACACAGGCCTGACGTGGGAAAGTAACGTAGATACCTAGGCCAGGGCAGAACAGGGAGTACTCTAAAAAGAGGATGCACGAGGTATACGTCGACGACCCCGAGCAGACCTTTGGACGGAAATATTGAGAACCTGGGTGGCCGGATATGAAATAGAAACAGAAGTGGAGGATGAAGCAAGGGAAGAGCAAATCGTTGATAGTCCCGGGTCCAGAGAACCAATGGGGGGACCCTAGATGAGAAACCTTGAAGAGAGGACTTACCCAACATACCTGTGTGCATACAGCCCTCCCCCCCCCCCCTCCCCACCCCACTCAACTCACATGGCACAACAGATGATATTCACAGATCTCTTATGCTGAACTAAAGCAACACTTTCCTTATCGAGAAAACTAGTATAACATAGGTTGGGGGAATGGAGTGAGCTGGGAGACACACCACATGTAACATATACGTGATCTGTAATACTTAAGGCATAGATTACTATACACAGATGTAAAACGAGACACACTATGAATAACCTTGGCTATGTTATACAAACCAGCTGTTCCGTGGATGGTATATGAATGTCTGTACAAGATGCATTGAAAGTTTGTAATAATGAAGAACCAATAAACCTACGGTATATTAAAAAAAAAAAAAAAGAATTGCTGAAATTGGGCATGCTACCATCCCGGAGAGCCAGTCAAGCAAATTAAAATGTTGTGAACTGTTGGGGATTAACAGGAGTTCAGTTTTAGGTGGATTAATTCATCACATTCCAACATTTTGTCTGCTGGAAAACATTTACAAGTTCCTGAGGCCTGGCCTTAAGATTACTCTTGTCCAAACGCAAATTATGTGACAACTGATCTAAAGATTAGTTTCCATATCATGAAGGGCCAGTGTCAGAGGACATAAATGGGTATTAGACAATAGTGTGGAGAAGATTGATCCAGGAGGCATGCCATATTTGAGAGATGTGGCTTTGCATAGAAAGATGAGCTTATTCCAGTTTGTGTTTTTGCATTACAAAAGGCATGAATCCATGTTAATGCTGTGCCACGGCTACCCATTTCCTGTAATCTAGAAATTAGTATAGTATGGTCAATTGTGTCTAAAGCAGTGGCTTGGTGGAGAAGGACAAGAGCACCTACATAGTTCATCTGTCTTAGTTTCAGAGCCTGGGAAAATCCAGGTGAAAGAAGAATTCCACTTCAGAACTTGTAGGATTTGTTCTTACACCCCAAGGGGTCCCTCTGAGTTGATATGCCATCATATCAATGTGGTGTCAGTCAAACTAGGCAGCTAATGCATTTATTATTGAGACACAATGTTAGGATTTGCTGCATCAGACCACTGTCAGTCACTGTGGTGCAGAGGTGGAATTTAGGAGATGATGTACATCAAGTGTGGATTTACACTTTTAAATTGTACAACTACATTACATTTATTTACAAGTCCATTTCACATAATCACTGCGTGTGTAGTAGGCACAGGGAAGTTGTTATTTGTCAATAATCTCATGGGTTTGCTGTCAAGTGACAGGTTAGGATTTAAACCCAGATTCCAATGTTGGCAGTCAACAGTTTTGTCATAAGATTACATCGCTTGTCTGGACTAAGATGTCTGCAGCACCTTCTTTGGTCAACCTGGGGAGGATTATTTTTCTTAAAGTCTTATCTACTACTAGAATGTGTGATCATATTAGTAGCTACTCCTAAAACTACATTATCCGCTCTTCCTAACCTCCGAAATGCATAGTATGTGGCACATCTGCCTCTACTATAAAGGTAGCAGGTGCATCTATATTTAATCTCTGAGTAAATTTGTAGACTTGAGTGGTGATATCAGTAGAAACAAGCATTTACAATGCAACGGTTTCGCCTTAGAAAAAGTTAGAGCTATTGGCATTGTAAATGACAACATTTTTATTTATGTGTTGGTTTTGAAAACAGATAAATAAATGGTACTGTCATTTACAATGCCAATAGCTTAATCTCTCGCAAATGCCACACACAAACACACAGACCCACACACATACATACCTACAGAGCCACACGCAGAGCCACACTCACACATACAGAGCCACACATACACAGAGCCACATACACAGACACACACACAGCTACAGACAGACACACACACACTTCATCCACCCGCATTAATATTATAATTTAACGTGACAGGGCTCTGCTGACATTAAACCATATTTATGGAAAAAGATAGCATTCTAGTGGTTTGAATGCACAACCAGGAAACTTGGGATCAATTCCGGCTTTCTCCTTGACCAAATTGTATGAGCCAAGTCAGTTATCTTACATCACTGTGCCTCCTTTTCCTTTATCATTATGTTTCAGAGCCATTGAAATATGCGAGACCAGGAAGTGTGCTGTACAAAAAGCTCTTGTCTACATTTTAGTAGACTTTAATATTGCTCCACCTATAGTAACAACCTAGGCCACATAAGCTACAGGACAACGGATTTACGCTTGAATCACCAATAGAATGGTCGTTAGGGGGTGTGATTGAATGCGCTAATGTCTGGAAATTATCACTGCTAATAAATACCACTCAATTAAGTGCCAAATATGACGCTGGCTGGGCTCTTGTTATGGTCCTTCGAGCGGCGTGGCTCCTGTACAGCGTCACTCCATTATATGGGCCCCCAACACAGTACCACTTTATCAGTCAAGCGCTCCCGACGTAGCACTTCATCATTCAAGGGTGAATATTACGTCACTCCTCCAGAAGCATCTCTTGTTTCGTGTCTCTATAACCAATAGGCCTTTCATAAAAGGGGCTTGGGGTCCGTCGCCGGGTTATCATTTTTTTCACACTTTTCACGATTCACGTAAACAACGCAATTGGCTCCATTCATTGCCTTTTAGAAACTACGCCAACTGCGTGAATTTATTTTGTGAATTGGAAGGTGACAACCGCTTCCCCATCTGTACTTAGAGGTGACAATGCGGAAAGCACTTGTATATCTTCGAAAACTGATCATCTTCATCAAGATCATCTACTAGGGTGGGGTGATACTCAGCCTAAATTCACAAAGAACAGCTAAGGAAACAACGTAGGCTAGTGCTATACTAATTGGGGTCATTAAGTGTCTTGCTCAGCTGTTCCACTACCACCCACTATTCACGTCCCCAGGTGCTCCGAAAGCGCTGCGCAGGCCAATGCATGGGGTAGAGGATAGCGCAGCCAAACTCCTGCCGGCACTCTGCCCTCCCACCACGGCGATCTGTGGCAGGTCTAGGTGGCAGGACTGGCCCAGGGAACTGAAAGCATCCTGCAGCCTATTCACCAACGGGATCAGCTCCTCCATCCCGCGGTTCCCCATGGCGGCGGCAGGTCCCGCGTGACGTCACACGCCCCCTGCAAACCCGTGACTTCAATGGACCTTGATGCGCCGGTGTCCCTTTTACTGTCTGTGTTTCTTTAATTCCAGGCCGGCAACTGTTCCGTTCTGCCCCTTCCACTAAGACAGCTCCCGGAAAATAACTAAATAAATTTTAAAAAATGCTTACCGGTAGTATGAAGTCCCAGCAACAAAAACGCCCAGAAAGGCACGACGACAAAAGGGGCGGGACGCCCAGAAAGGCATGACGACAAAAGGGGCGGGACTTAAAAAAAGACCCAGAAACGCCCCCGAATCGCGTTCTGACGGGGAAAGTGATTGACAACGATGTCTTCCAATGGCTAGCCTCCATTTATGGAGCTAGCCAATGGAAGAAGGGGCGTTTTCAAGTCCCCCATACTGTAAACAAAAGTTTTCGCCTGCGCGAACGCTGCTGCGCAGCGGATCGCCAGGCGAAACCTAAAAAGTCTCCTGAAGACTTGGTACTAGTTGGAAATCCTGAGCAGGCCAGTCACTCAAGTGGCCTGTCTATTCAACTGCATTAACTCTTTACCAAATTCCTCCCTACTGCTCCACCTACCATTCTGTATCTTTACGTACATGGTTATCAAGGTAGCAAAAGTGACTACATAACACAGACGTCGCTTTTTTAGGAACTTAAAAAAGGAAAATTCAAATGACGTGTATTGCGTCGTCTAAAACTCATGTACCGACTGAGCTCATTTTCATGAGAGTTGAACAAAATATTTACATCATTCTCATAGCTATTAACAGGCCAATGCCTGAGAGTGGCTCTTTGTCAGTCTTCTTTCCAGTCTATAGCACTCGGCATGCTGGGACATGTAGTTTCACGATCCACGTAGCGCAGGTAGGAATCTGCAAGTCCCAGTGTGTTTTAGTCCTGTTGACTTAAAAATCAGAACACAATGCAATAAATGAGCAAGATATAGAAAGGAGGCACATCAGGAATGAAAAATTGACAGTTAGTGCAAGAATCGGGTAGAAGCGAAACGTCTTCATTCAATTAAGCCTGGAGACACAATCAAGGCTCCCTTAATTAACATCGCGCTGGAGGTCAGGCCCTGCGCAGGCCTGCAGATGGGGGTAACATTTGATAGGCAAACTACTAGAATGTTATGTATAGCAAAATAAGGTCCGGGTTATGACAAACTTGTGCGTTATCTGCAGAAAAATGCGCTTCACTTCTTGGTTTTAAAATAGGAATTCGAAATACTCCGACTTCGCTATCCTTAACCAATCCAACTCCTGACTCTAAAAAAAGTTTGAGGGCAACAGGTTCAATCTCTCGCTCTGCTTTGGGATTCTTCCGATTGTAGGGGTGAGAAACTCGGGGGGCAGTAATGATGAGAAGAGACAACAACCTGGGCATTTTTTCTTCATTTCACTCGGGGGATCTTTTTCCAGCCTATTGAGTATAACTCCTCTCCGCGAGCCAAATTGCCCCTTGCAATATTAGAAGGAATACTATATTTAAATAGAGGGCCACTGAATTTACGTTAAAAATATTATGTTATAATCCAAATCTCTCCAGCCATACCCCACTGACGCCTGCTGGCCTCTCGCATGCCCAGCTTCAGTCGGAGTGCTGCCCCCTAGCTCAGCATCACCGTCCTCACCTGGCCAGCGATCTGCAGGCAGGCCTCCCCAGGTGACTGACCCCGGGCACGCAGGCCCTCCCCGCCCCCTCACCTTGGGCAGCTCCCGCAGCTGGTTGGCGTCCAGGAGCAGCTCCTCCAGGCTGCGGCTGTAGCGATAGGTATCCTCGGGCACGGCCAGCAGCGAGCAGTGCCGCTTGTCGATGGTCTCGACGTGACGGTTGCACCGCCAGAGCGGGATACAGTGAAACATCCCCGCCCCTGTGCGGGGCAGCAGGCGGTGGCGGCACGGTCCGGGGCGCTCCCTTTGCGGCAGTGCAGGTGCCGCAGCGTCTCCGGCACCCAGCTTCTGGTGCGGAGCAGAGCAGCGCCTCCCTGACTACATGAAACCCCCGGCCGGGATCCAGCATCGGGAGCCCCAGCCCCCGGACCGGCCCCTGGCTCTAGGCGGCGGTCGCACAGTCCCTGCGCTCTGCAGCACGCCCGCCGGGCCCTGCGCTCCCTGTGCGGCTCTGTGCAGCGTCCCGGTGATCACCGACCCTGGCTGCTGCGCTTCCCCTGGGTGTTTTGTCCGCACTCTCGTTTCATTTTACTCCTGCTTCTGAACGGGGCTGACCCGAAACACTGCCCCCTCCCCGCCCATCTCCCTCATTCCTGGCTGACGTCACGTCTCCTGGCTCTGGTATCTGACCCCCGGGCAGTGAGACTGAGGATCAGCCCTCCCCGCCCGCCCGCTGCAAGTCACTGCTGGGCGCTCCCAGGAAGCCACGGGCGTGCGGCCAGCGCGCCAGACACAGCGCCCTCGAAACCGGCGGGATCCACTGGAGCTGACCCATTATACGGGACCCCATCCTGTACACCCACAACAACAAACCGCCAAGTGCGCAACATGCTCTCTACACCGAATCCCTTATACATTTTACTGTCTGTGTTTCTTTAATTCCAGGCCGGCAACTGTTCCGTTCTGCCCCTTCCACTAAGACAGCTCCCGGAAAATAACTAAATAAATTAAAAAAAATGCTTACCGGTAGTATGAAGTCCCGGCAACAAAAACGCCCAGAAAGGCATGACGACAAAAGGGGCGGGACTTAAAAAAAGACCCAGAAACGCCCCCGAATCGCGTTCTGACGGGGAAAGAGTGATTGACAACGATGTCTTCCAATGGCTAGCCTCCATTTATGGAGCTAGCTAATGGAAGAAGGGGAGTGTTCAAGTCCCCCATACTGTAAACAAAAGTTTTCGCCTGCGCGAACGCTGCTGCGCAGCGGATTGCCAGGCGAAACCTAAAATAACTATTAGTTTTCTAAGGCGTACCAATTAGGTAATTGGGAATATCCAGTTGGTGCACCATGCATGTTAATTGACATGGCGTGTCAGTGCATGAATAATGGTTGCTAGGACTAACAGGACTGAATCCAGACACCCAACAAAAACTGAAGTCTCCTGTAATGGGTTCTGCTATTTTTGTGTCTCACAGCGAGTACGAGATTTACATTATGATAGCAGAAGAACGTTCATGAAAGCAGTAGGCCAGGAAGAAAAAATATAGTTGCCCAGGCAGAATTTTACACCTTCTAAAACAAGTTTCCTCCTGTAGAAGGTTCAGTTCTCCTTTTGCCAACTCGGTACATCTAAGTATCTTTAGCAATACTTCACAAGAAAATGTCCAGAGGCAGAGATAAGCCCTCCTTTTCCATCAGGGAATGCCCCCTAAAAAATACCAAACAGTGACTCCAGACCATCTCCTATACCTTGAACCACTTCAGGAGGGGGCAGAATTGCATACCACGTGAAGGCAAAAGTTCCAAACCCTTCCATCTAGTCCAGCCCTTTCAGAAAGTTAAACTACAGGAAAAGGTAGTCTCGGCTCAAATCTCGAATGGACAGAAATATTTTCTCCTGTTACTTACTGGTTCAAAAAAAGTGATGTGAAACAATAATACAGGCCCGTACTGGGTCTATGAACAACCGATCAGCTAGCCAGAAAAGACATATTTATAACGTTTCTTAACCTCTTCGCTGCTAGGCCTTTTCCCCTCCTGTGCTAAGGCTTTTTTTGGCGTTTTGGAGTAGTGCGCGCTTAGGCCCTTGTAACTTTTTGACCACATAAGGTATCCACGCCAAATTTGCGTCCTTTTCTTCCAACATCACGTGGATTCTAAAGGCGCCCAGGGTTTGTGGATTCCCTGGAGGGGTCCCAGAAATTAACCAAAATATATTGATTTTTTTGTTTTTTTCAGAAAAATGGGAAAAACGGGCTGCAAATGAAAGCCTCTGGGTTTTTCCCTGAAAATGGTATCAAAAAAGGGTTTGTGGGGCTGAAATCTCCATTTTCTCAGCTTTTAGGGAATGACAGTCTTTTGTCAGAGAACCGAAATTTTTCACTCAGTTTTGGCATTTTTCTGGGACATAGCCTATTTTTGCTATTTTTAGAGCTTCCACCTCCTTCCAGTTAATGGTAGAAATGAGTTTGAAAGCAATAATGGATCCTGGAAAGCTTTACATTTCCGAAAAGTAGACAAAATTCTGAATTCAGAAAGGGGTCATTTGTCTAAATCCATGAAGGTTTCGTTATAGAAACTAACAGTTAGATATTGGAATAATGGAAAATTTGTTGAAAAAAACAGCCTTTTGTCTCAACGTTTTCACCTATAACTTTTTCTAATTTTGACAGCTCTTGGAAAGCAATATACTGTTACATCCGTTAGACCTTCCTGGTTGTGGGGATATATAGGACTTGTAGTTTCACCAAGAACCCGACGAACCCAGATCCAAAAACTGAGCAGCAACTTGGAATGGTATTTTTTCATTTACTGGGTATAGTGCACTTTGTCTTGGAAAATCTATACATGGAATAATCTGTATGACAGACACCTATCTATTTCTGAATTGGGTACAAATTATAGAGTTCAGAAACCGTATATAATTGCAAATTTTCAAAATTGGGAATACTCATACTAGCATGAGAATTATTGGTCATTTTTCATAAAGATTTTTTTTTTACACAATGTCTTTCATTGAAAGGGAGAAATGCATGAAAGCTCAATTGGTAATAACAGTTGATTTACAAATCTGAATTACCCCAAGTGTCCCGATAAAAACTGTACCTCACTTGTGTGAGTCGGCCTTGTGCCTGCGACAGGAAACGGCGCAAAATGCAACGTGGTCACACCTAAATTTTGCAGTTACAAATTGACCCTTTTTTGGCAAAGTGCCTAGCTGTAGTTTTTGCACCCTAGCTCTGCCGGCACCTAGGGAAACCTAGCAAACCTATATATTTTTGAAAAGTAGACACCCAGGGGAATTCAGGATGGGGTGACTCGACTGCCTTTCACCAGGTTTTGTTACCCAGAATCCCTTGCAAAGCTAAGAATTTGACAAAAAAAACACATTTTCCTCACATTTCTGTGGTGGAAAGTTCTGGAATCTGCGTGGATCAACAAATTTCCACCCACCCAGCGTGCCCCCAGGTCTCCCGAAAAAAATGGTACCTCACTTGCGTGGGTAGGCATAGTGGTTGCGACATGAAACAGCGCAAAACGCAGCATGGTCGCACCTCAATTTCCCAGTGAAATTTAGCACGTTTTGGACAAAAAGACTACCTTTTGTTTTTGCGCCGTAGCTCTGCCAGCACCTAGGGAAACCTAGCAAACCTGTACATTTTTGAAAACTAGACACCCAGGGGAATTCAGAATGGGGTGACTCGTCCGCCTACCCCCAGGTTTTGTTACCCAGAATCCCTTGCAAACATAAAAATTTGACCCAAAAAAACACATTTTCCTCACATTTCTGTGGTGGAAAGTTCTGGAATCTGCGTGGACCAACAAATTTCCACCCACCCAGCGTGCCCCCAGGTCTCCCGAAAAAAAATGGTACCTCACTTGCGTGGGTAGGCATAGTGGCTGCGACATGAAACAGCGCAAAACGCAGCATGGTCGCACCTCAATTTCCCAGTGAAATTTAGCAAGTTTTGGACAAAGACTACCTTTTGTTTTTGCGCCGTAGCTCTGCCAGCACCTAGGGAAACCTAGCAAACCTATACATTTTTGAAAACTAGACACCCAGGGGAATTCAGGATGGGGTGACTCGTCTGCCTGCCCCCAGGTTTTGTTACCCAGAATCCCTTGCAAACATAAAAATTTGACACAAAAAACACATTTTCCTCACATTTCTGTGGTGGAAAGTTCTGAAATCTGCGTGGATCCACAAAATTCCACCCACCCAGCGTGCCCCCACGTCTCCTGAAAAAAATGGTACCTCACTTGCGTGGATAGACATAGTGGCTGCAACAGGAAACGGTTCAAATCTTACGGTGGTGAATTTACATTACCTTATTGCAAAACTACCTTGATTTTGGGGGGGGGGGGGGCATCTGAGTTTGTGGCCCGGGGCTCGGTGGTATTCTTTGCAAAGTAGCAAACCCAAACAGTTCTGAAAACTAGACACCCGGGGGAGTCCAGGGAGGTATGGCATGTGTGGGTCCCCCAATGTTTTCTTACCCAGAACTCCTTGCAAACCTTAGAATTAGGTAAAAATAGCACTTTTCCAAACATTTTGGCGTGGGATCGCCGTGCCGGCAAAAAAGTCCTACCACCCTGCGTTCCCCTTGTTCTCCCGAGTAAAAGGATACCTCACTTGTGTGGGTGCCCCAAAGCAGAACACGCCAAAAATGAATTTTGAAAAAAGTAGTTTTTAGTCATATTTAAGTTTTACAAATTAAGCCCCCCAGCCTGAGTCACATGCCTTTGGCCCACCCACACAAGTGAGGTATCATTTTACTCGGGAGAACAAGGGAAACGCTGGGTGGTAGGACATTTGTGCCGGCAGCGAGATCCCACCCAAAAAAGTACGGAAAAGTGGTTTTTTTGACCAAAATTTAAGGTTTGCAGGGGTTTCTGGGTAGGAAAACATTGGGGGACCCACGCATGCCATACCTCCCTGGACTCCCCCGGGTGTCTAGTTTTCAGAACTGTTTGGGTTTGGTAGTTTCCAAAGATGCCCGCCAAGCCCCGGGCCAAAAGCTCAGGTGACCCCCTCAAAAAATAAGATTGTTTGGCTAAAGGTAATTTTTTGGTCTCCACAGTAAGAATTGGGCCTTTTCCTAAAGCAGCCACTATGCCTACCCACGCAAGTGAGGTACCATTTTTATCGGGAGACCTTGGGGAACGCTGGGTGGGAGGTAATTTGTGTGAGCCCAGTGATGCCACACTTTCCCACACTAAAACGTGTGAAAAAACAGATTTTTTCCAAGCAAAAAATGAGGTTTGCAAGGGATTCTGGGTAAAGGAACGTTGGCGGATCCACGCAAGCCATACCTCCTTGGAAGCCCCCCGGTGTCTATTTTTCCGAAATGTGTGGCTTTGGTAGGTTTCCCTAGATGGCTGTCTCGCACGGGGCCAAAAACCCAGGTAACCCCTCTTGCAAAAGCTGGTGGACTTGACATTGTCACCATTGTTAAATTCACCAGCTTTTACAATTGTTAAATTCACCAGCTTTTACAAGAGGGGTTACCTGGGTTTCTGGTCCCGTGCGAGACAGCCATCTATGGAAACCTACCAAACCCACACATTTCTGAAAAGTAGACACCCGGGGGCTTCCAAGGAGGTATGGCTTGCGTGGATCCTCCAACGTTCCTTTACCCAGATTCCCTTGCAAACCTCAATTTTAGCAGAAAAAAATCAATTTTTTCACACGTTGTAGTCTGGGAAAGCGTGGCATCACTGGGCTCACACAAATTACCTCCCACCCAGCGTTCCCCCAGGTCTCCCGATAAAAACGGTACCTCACTTGCGTGGGTAGCCATAGTGGCTGCAACAGGAAATGGTCCAAATCGTACGGTGGTGAATTTAAAATACCCTGAAGCAATATAACTTTGATTGGGGGGGGGCACCTGAGTTTTTGGCCCGGGGCTGGGTGGTATTCTTTGGAAAGTAGCAAACCCAAACAGTTCTGAAAACTAGACACCCGGGAGAGTTCAGGGAGGTATGGCATGCGTGGGTCCCCCAATGTTTTCCTACCCAGAACTCCTTGCAAACCTTAAAATTAGGTAAAAATAGCACTTTTCCAAACTGTTTGGCGTGGGATCGCCGTGCCGGCAAAAATGTCCTACCACCCTGCGTTCCCCTTGTTCTCCCGAGTAAAAGGATACCACACCTTAACAGAGTTACTCAAAAGTCAAGCATTCAAGCAAGGCTATCTATTCCTCAAAGACACACACATACAGGTTGGATTTGGCACGAGGGCGAGTGAGGGTTCAGTACATAAAATTTTATTAACAAGATATTTCAAAAAAATGAAATGCTCTGTCAATAAATAAATGCATAAAAACCGAACCAGTGACTCGCAACTCGTGAGCTGTAAAGCCACGACAAGGCACCAACCGTTTTACAGGCCATTCACGCACCTTTCATACCTGATACAAACCAGACCATTGACACCATCCGAATGGAAAAGCAACACATTACAACAATCACAATAAGGGACAAGGTACACCCTACTGCAGAAAGAGAAAAAAAAACAATTATTACTGCACACCCATCTAATCCGCAAGCACACACACATACTGGTTGGATTTGGCACGAGGGTGAGTGATGATTCAGTACATACAATTGGATATGCAAGTAATTTCATCAAAAATGAAATACACTGCGTATAATTGAAAGTATGATAAACTGAACTACTGACTCACAGCTCGTGAGCTGTAAAGCCACGTCAAGGCACTAACCTCTTTACAGGCCATTCATACACCTTTCGTACGCGTGACACATACAAAACATTCACACACCGCCAGCCGCGGACCCATCACATTTCAACACTCACACCAGCAAACAGCGCCATTCAAGGGCCCATCACTTTCACACGCCCACACTTCTGACACTGCAACTACACAAAATGATGGACTGTGTGGAGTGTCACTCAACTAGCAGTGTGTGTAGTGACCAACAGAAAGTAACTACTCACACACCGCCTGCCGAGCGCCAGTCCACCCACACCACCATCCAAGTACCACTCCACACACACCACCAGCCAAGCGCCACTCCACAAACACAACACCAGCCAAGCACCACTCCACACACACCGCCAGCCAAGCACCACTCCACACACACCGCCAGCCAAGCACCACTCCACTCACACCGCCAGCCAAGCACCTAACCATGCACTCCGCCAGCCAAGCAAAAATCCACGCACCCCCCAGCACAACTCCAATCCATGCACTATGCCAGCCAAGCACCAGACCACGCACACCACCAGCCAAGCGCCATCCACTCACACCACCAGCCAAGCACCTAACCATGCACTCCGCCAGCCAAGCAAAAATCCACTCACCCCCCAGCACAACTCCAATCCATGCACTATGCCAGCCAAGCACCAGACCACGCACACCACCAGCCAAGCACCAGTCCACGCACACCAACAATCCAAGCACAATCCTGCACACACCACCATCGAAATTAGAATTTTTTTAAGAAATACCACAAATCAAATGAAGAAACCTACAAATCTGCTAACACAAATTCAAAAACGAAATGCTTTGCACTAATGCAAACCTTAAAGACTAAAAAATATTACAGAATACAGACCAGACCGTACACTTACAAGCTCAATGAAACTCCCAAAACTTCTTTTGTGTGTGGTACGATTTAAAACAAGCTGGCACACACAATCCAGGATTTGAAGGACAGTCAGGGCAGTACATACCAGACTCCCTCCGCACCTCTCTTCGCCAACAGACTCTACATCTTTTAGTGGGATGGTCTTTTGCAGTTGTGGAAGGAATGTATTCTGGAAAGTGGCGATCTTTCAGTCTAGCCACTTCCTCCACCACTCCAAATCTTGGCACACTTGCCTGTTCCACTAGTACAAGGCTGCCTATTATAGTCTCCTGAAACTTAACAAAAGGCATCTTTGACTCAGGACAAGATTTCTGGAAAACAACAAAAGCATTAAAGGATGCCAAGTGGAAAAGATGGATAGCCAACTTCTTGTACCAAACGCAAGCCTTTCGAAGAGCAGCATAAGGTTCCAACCTCTGATCTACTCTGTCAACACTACCCATGTACTTATTGTACTGTAAAATGCACACAGGTTTACGCACTTCAGCACTCTCACCCCGAACAGGCAGAGCTTCAGTGCTTTCGTCATGGATAGTAGTCAGCATGTACACATCTCTCCTGTCTGAAAACTTCACAGCTAGAAGCTTCCCACATCGCAATGCAGTAGACTGTCCCCGCACAAGCCTTTTGCAAACAAGTTCTATTGGTAAACCTTTCCGGTTACTGCGCATCGTGCCACAAGCAACAGTGCCCACTTTGGCCAATTCCTTGGACAAACGCACACTAGTGTAGAAGTTATCTACATATAAATGGTGGCCTTTGTTAAATAATCGTCTACCTAGTTCCCACACAAATTTCTCAGTCACTCCAAAAGTGGACGGACAAGCAGAAGTGTTAATGCTGGAATCCTTACCGGTGTACACCCTGAAATTATAAACATATCCAGTATCACTGTCACACAGCATATACAGTTTGATTCCATAGCGTGCCCTCTTACTAGGAATGTATTGCCTAAAAACCAAGCGGCCCTTGAACAATACCAAAGACTCGTCCACAGCTATTTCTTTTCCAGGAGCAAAGATCTCAGGAAAACGATCAACAAAGTGATCAAGGACAGGCCGAATCTTAAAAAGACGGTCACAATCAGGGTGATCGCGTGGCAACGCTAAATCATTATCAACAAAATGCATCATGCGAAGAAGAAGCATATATCGATCACGAGACATAACTGCTGGAAATATAGATGTTGCCATCAAGGGACTAGTGGACCAATAAGAAGACATTGATGGCTTCCTTAGCAAGCCCATCAAAAAAGTTAATCCCAAAAACTTCTTCATCTCTTCAACATATGTGGGAGACCAATGGGTAGCTCTAGAATGGGGCTTAAGGCTGGCACTGTGGTCCCTCAAATACTGCTCTGCATACAAATTAGTTTGCTCCACAATCTCTTGCAAAAACTCATCGTCAAAAAACAACTGAAAAAATTGAATTGGCAAAAAATTGTCAGTATTCACTCTACACCCTGGAACACCAGTGAAGTCTGGCAATTCCGGCTGCACCATGCCAGGGGCAACCCAGACGTCATCACTAACATCGGGAGAAGAAGCCACCCTAGCCTGCAGCCCAGATGCCTCTTGCTGCACTACATCAACGGGAACACTAGCATCCCCAGATGCCTCTTGCATCACTACACCAACAGGAATACTAGCATCCCCAGATACATTTTGCATCTCTACACCAACAGGAGAACTCACATCCCCAGCTGCCTCTCAACATCAACAGAAGAACTCGCATCCCCAGATGCCACTTGCTGCTCAACAACAACAGAAAGACTAGCAGCACCAGATGCCTCATGCTGCTCTACAACAGGAAGACTAGCAGCACCAGATAACCCTTGGCGCACCACAGCAATGTGAAGCCTTTTGAGCGCCGCCTTTACCACACTTGCCTCTTCCAGACGAGAAAAAAAGGAAAACCTTGAGGACCTAGACTGCCGCTCAGATGGCTCTTGCCTCTCTACCGGCACAGCAATGTCCCTCTCTACCACAGGCACTTCATCAGCACTAGAAGAAGAATCATCATCCGATGATACCATGCGAAGAGAAAACTCACTGCCTGAATCTTCTGCACCTACCTCATGCTCCGAATCGGAGTCAGTGTCTGGACCATGGTCAGAGTAAGACTCAAAAAGCAAACTAACAACCTGCTTAGCAGTCATCCTGCGAGCAGCCATTATCCTTACAAAGCAAGAAGACTACACACACAAGTGAACAACAACCTACACTGTGCAAAGTAAGAAGTAAACAAGGTAGAGTCTTCACACAAAAATCAATACACTCAAAAACAATTCAAATCTAACCAAATATAAGAACACTCACCAGCACCTACTCTGCTGAAACACAGCAAAAAGAAAGGAAATCCCACTAGAAAGAAAAAAAAGTATAGATTAGACAAAGTACACATCAAGCAGCAATACAAAAAAAAAAGTTAACAATCAAGAAACACAAAGCCACACAAACAGCAATAACTTCACTTTTCATAAAAACACATTCATCTAGGGAAAGTAGTACAAAAAACATTTACCAAGCACATGCAACTACACAAGCTGCAAAACCAGCATTAACTGAACCACAACCTACACCAATACAAACAGCAAAAGCCTGGATCAAAAACAAAGAAGAAAAAAAAATGAATACTACATTTCACAAACAACATAACAAATGAATAAACAACACACAAATTTACCCCCAAAATCACATCCACACAGATGGGCCATCAAAAAGGGCAAAACGGACAAAAGTACGGGTTGATTTGCCCACCGGGGGGGCAGAAAAGCTAAATTTAAAATCCGACCCACCTGGAAGCGACCCTTGCCCAAGGGGTCACTTCCTACAATCTAAAATAAAATCCCAGGTGCTAGTGGGGGCATTTCCACCGCACAATCGCAATGCTGTGCGCGACCGTGAGGCAGAAATGCCCTGCAAAGAGACATCAGGAGAGAGGAAATTCACTTGCCTCTCCCCTGATGCCTCTTTGCAGCCCCAAACCCCCCCAAAAATCTTAAAATCAACCTAACACCTCCAGGCGCAGGAAGCAAATGGCTTCCCGACCGCCTGGGAATCCCTGAAGATGTTGGCGCGTGCTGTGCGCGCTGACGTCATCAGGGATTCTCATGGGGAGGGGGGGCAGCAGAATTACTGTGGTTAACTGTGATGCTGGACAGAGGCACTTGCATCCTTGATTTTCACAAGCGCAATCCAAAAACAGTTCCTATGACCAGGAGCTTCTTTCTCCACATCTGCTGCTCTCATCATTCTCTGACCATTTATACACATAAGAGGCATGTGAACTCACACAGAAGACCCCCGTTTGGCCACGCCCACCAACTAGCGGAGTGCACCATCTTTCCTAAATTTACCCACTATGATGGACAGCTCACTCAAGGGACCTGTGCACACATCGGTGCGATGGCATAGTAACACACACGGTCACTGGAGACAAAGCAAGCGCTCGAGTTGCAGCACAAATTCAGGAAAACATTCATCAGCCCAAAAACATTTGTGAGCTTCCCACTATGATGGACAGCTCACTCAAGGGACCCCTGCGCACATCGGTGCAATGGCATAATAACACACACAAAGGTCACTAGAGACAAAGCAGGTGATCGAGTTCCAGCACAAATTCAGGAAAACATTCATCAGCCCAAAAACATTTGTGACCTTTCCACTATGATGGACAGCTCACACAAGGGACCCCTGCGCACATCTGTGCGATTGCATAGTAACGCACACATGGTCACTGGAGACAAAGATGGCGCTCGAGTTGCAGCACAAATTTAGGAAAACAATCATCAGCCCAAAAACATTTGTGAGCTTCCCACTATGATGGACAGCTCAATCAAGGGACCCCTTCGCACATCGCTGCGATGGCATAGTAACACACACATGGTCACTGGAGACAAAGCATGTGTTCGAATTGCAGCACAAATAAAAAAAAATTCATCAGCCCAAAAACACTAGTGAGCTTTGCCTAGGCAGGACAGGTGTGTTTTTTAGCCACTTCAGATAACCACAAAGTAAAAGTAATGAAGGACAGAGGCACTTGCATCCTTGATTAAAATTAGCACTATAATTATACTTTCAAAATGACCCCCATCAGCATTTTTTTTTTTAAAAACGACCATTTATCAACATAGGAGACACGAAAACACTTCAAAATTAATGTTCCCCCAAAAAGGGGAGCGACCCTTCCCCAAGGGGCCGCTCCCCGAACAACGAAATTGGAAAATAAAAAAAATAAAAATTAAATCCCTAGCATTCCAGCTGCACGATCGCACGATCGTGCAGCAGGAATGCTCTAAAGTTACATCGAGGGAAAGGAAAAGCCTTTCCTTTCCCTCGATGCAAGTTTCAAAACAATCCCCCCCGCCCCAGCCACAAAACGAACCTCTTTCTACAACGACGCGCAGGAAGCAAATGGCTTTCCTGCGCATCGGTAAACAAAGGGAACCTCCAGTGACGTCAGCGCGCCTCGCGCGCTGACGTCATTGATGACGCGGGCGGGGGGAGGCAGGGGGAGGCAGGGGAAGGTCTTCCCCTGCCATCCCCGCAGAAAAGAGGAAAATAGGGCAGACTCGGGGGGAGCGCTGGCGCTTCCCCCGAGGGTGGGGCTCATGACGAGCTGGGCTCGTCATCAGCGTGCGAGCGCCCTGCTCCATGACGAGCCCAGCTCGTCATCAGCCCCGAAGGGGTTAATAGGTTCCGGATGTGCACGGTACACCTTGTGGTAGGGTTGCTTCCTTTGTAAGTACACAATACCAGTGATTTGTTTGTTTAGCTATTCTAGAAGGGGCAATAACTGGTAGGTGAATAAGAATATGTGTTTATTCCCCAAAATTACTTTTAACATGAAATTGTCCCCGTTTTTCATTTAATAATAATTCAGAAATAATTTGGACACCTTTCATATAGTTTAATACATTTTTGGGAGCAAAACGTAACATCCCATTTATTCAGATTTTTTTTTTAACTGGCCTTAACGTAAAAATACTGGCCTGGCCAGTACAGTACCAGCCAGTTGGCATTCCTAATGCCATCATGCTAATTGAGATGGGATTGATTCGTGGGTTAACTGTGGAATATGTTGCCACTCTTAGAGGTTGACTGGTGGGCCTCTTGCCCTTTTGGCCCAGCATAAAACAATCTCACTGCTTGGTGGCAGACAGAGATATTTGGCCTCTCTCTGACCCTTGGACCCTGCTCTTGTTTTTTTGTCTGCCTTTCTACCCCACCTCTGCTGTTGATGCCCTGACTCACATGACCCTCTGCTTGCTTCTGCCTCCACCTAAACTTAACTCCTCCCATCATGTCTCTTAGGTTGCCTGCTGACAGTGCATAGAGGACCAATAGACTCCAATTCACACAAGATTTCTTTTATAACCATTCATCCCTGTCTGGCAAATGGTGTCCTGTCTAGGTGCCTCTTCAAGGAACCAACTTCCTGTCTGCTTGCTACCTCTCACTGAATGCCAGTGAGTCCTATATACTGAGGTCCATGCTTACCACACCTTCAAAATGCCAAACAGGCCATCTTCATTGTTCAAGAGATTTTTTTCCTATTCCAGTAAGGTCTTTGCCGCTCTTTGACTGCCTCCAGTCTGACTTTCCAGACAACCCCAACCATCCCTTCTCACATTTCAAAGCTCTCAGCGGCAAGGAGTTCTGGTCCCTTCACACAACCCTACCGGGGTTCCCTTGCATAGTAACCAAATCGTCCTATGGTTGGTTACTCCTCAGACGGAACACTTCTATATTGAGCGACCCTTTTGTTGTATACCTTTCCCCACCACAGTCCTTCTGTCATGTTCTGCCATTCTTCCTCCTTACTGGCAGCTCAATTTCTTGAAAAGGAGAGCCTCACCAACAGATAAAGGGGATAACGTGCAATAGAGAAGCGGGGCAAAGGAGGTATGAGTTCATGAGGGGCATCACTCCATGGGGCATAATACTAGAGTATTGCATAGAGTTCATGTGATCTGGTATAATGGGCCATTTTATGTTAATCCAGATACCTCCATTGGAGCCAGTGTGCTTCCCAGTCTCCTGCAGCACAGAAATGTCAGTTTGTTCCCACTGTGCTGCCTTTGCCCCATGGGTGTCCCTCCGCTTCCATCTCCGAAGACCAAGAGAGGTAGGGCCACAGGAATTACTGAGAATTGAAGGGACCCAGGCATCTCATTTTTATCTGCGAGGTGTCTGCAGAGCTTTGGTCTCAAGAAGCAAGTGGGTGCTGTAATCCACTGTTTCCCATTGATATGCAAAATTCAATGACAATTAGAGGGAGTCAGTGGATTGGAGCAAGGGATGCAGGTCAAGCCAGTTATTTGGGTGGGAAACTGGGAGCTGGAGGTCAAAGGAGCCTTCAAGAAAAAGTGAGTGCAGAGTTGGGGGTCTGCTGGCAGGGCCATAGCTCAACTTAAGGTCACAGGGTAGTTGCAGGGGGTGGAGGCATGTAAACTTCACAAGAGACTTAGTGCATGGTACATGGATTGGGATGCAGGTGGTCTGATAGGGCATGGTGATAAGGGGCAGAAAGGTGCATTGGTAGAATAATGTACGACCAGATCGGCCTAACCTGTACTGATGTAGATGGAGTGGAGAAAATGTGCAGTGTGGAAAGGTAAGAGCAGTGGAAATTAGATGAGGGCATTAATGATGTAGGAGGAGCCTCTGCAATGATTGGCAGTGGCTGTGATTGCAGTGAAAGTGTACAGGCTCTAGGACCTAAGTAGAGGGCAGTGAGGGAGAAGGGCCAGAAGGAGTTTAAGGGACTGCAGATGAAAGAGGACATAGGGCTGTAGAAAAGGGTGACTGGTTGGGTTGAAGGAGGGTGACGCCAACTCCTGTCGTCCTGTTAAGGGTTTGGAATAATCTATCAACACACCTACTACAAATTATGAAATGTCACAAGCCACAACCGGTATGTGATGACAGAGTACATAATCATGCATAAAGAGCATCTACCTTTTAAAACCAAACTGCATTTGATCACACTTAGTATTACTTATAGTCACTTCTAACAGGACACAATTCTTCCAGACAGAACAGCCCTCATAAGTGTCTTGCTGGTCTGGGCTTAGACTGCAGGGAAGGTCGTAATCTCATTTATTTTTGGAAACTATCCCATACAAACGGGAATCCTTTATTTGATTCTGACACAGACTAATCTTACTTTTGTCACCTTTTATTAACACCACTCCCCATTATACTCAGATAAAAGTTCTCTAGGTGGAAAGTTTGGAACGGTACCCTCTATGACTGAATTAGAAATGATCCCTCAGATCACGCAATTTCTATTAGTTTTGGTTTATTCAAAACGTATTATTATTGAAACCTGTTCAAAGAAGCTTGGCGATAGTGTTTTTTTACAACCCCTCCTTCGTCCTTATTGAAGCTTGAGTTTGGGGCTGACCCACAATAGAATGGTGAAATTATGGGGTTAGTACTCATGACCCTTTGCCTGAACCCATCTCAGTGTGCTAGTGCAATTCTGCTGCATAGTCCAGATACATTGTCTCAGTTAATCTGATGTATGTTCCTTTCTTATAGTTTATCACGTTGTTCATTGTTGTGTGCACTCACTTTGGCTCACTTGTGTGGTTGCTGCCTACTTCTGGTTGTGAGGTATTGCTTCAGAGTTGTCCACGGGCAAGCTGTTCTTGCCATAACAAAAGGGACCTGTGGGTTTTGGCAAATTGGCGTCGGTCTTTACGCTCCCTGGTGGTACCCTTGCTTCTGTTATTTGGTATTGAGGATGGACCAGTATATCTGTCTTTGTGGTCCATATTGGTTAGGTACAGCATTGATGAGAAATTCTATACATGGTTTTTGCAGGCAGCTTCTATACGAATGGGAAACCACAGGACAATCATTGGGTGAAATGCTCTCCATAAAAGAGTATGTATATTTCTATGAATGGAAGTGCAGTGTCACAGACCCTAAAAATATTCCCTCAAGTCGAGTGGCACCCGTTGGTAGATGGAACGGGCCAAAATAGTGCATTGCTTGAAATCTGCATACATGTTGGAACTGGGAGAGGGTGGATGGACCCTTCCTGTTTGACACTCCCATCCATTTTTCTCCAAACCTCCCCCACTGTGAATCACCCAAATAAATTGCTCCTCTCTGAACACCTTCACACTGAAAAAGCAAACTAAACCCCATCTGGCATAGGCACTTAACTACCTCTTTCCAGATACATCTGAACACAACACACACCGGTAACAACTCCTGCATGCACCAAGACATAGTACTCTCTAAGCCCATAACTCTACTACAGTCGTACTGCTCTGCACACATTCCACACTCATTTACTCACCTGGAGATACAGAAGATATACTGCCAGGATTCAGTCTTGAATTTGAAGTTTATTGATCTATCCTTATGTGCATGTTTGAATTTATCTAACCCTTTACAGTTCCTCTGTACCCAAGTAGCATGGGTATGCATCTTTCTAGGATATCCCTGGTCACCTTTAGCTATCACTTTTGTTCTCAGTTGTTTCGTTTGTAGACTGATGTCTCCTCTTGCTGTCATAACACTTCTATTCTGTCAAGTAGCACAATATTAGGATATCTGGCTGAGACAGAACCTTGCTCCCTTCAAGAAACTTCCGCCCAGTGCACCTTGATGTGCCTCAGCGTCACCTCCTCTTTCATAAAATTGTCTGCATAGATTTTAGGTTGGACGGAAATGCAGGTTATGAAGGCACACCCCTTCGTTCGATCTGCAACTCCAGAAAGTGTTCCCCTTATGGCTGGCATTTCAGTTCACACTTTTCTTAGGTGACATGGATGCCGAATTCAGACTCTGAAAGTCATCTCTTTTTATTGTCCCTCTTCCTCTGTCCTTTGCCCTTCCAGGAGAACATGGGAGGGGACAAATGACGGTTGTTCTCTCTTACTGGTCATGGCTCAGCTGGGAACTTTAGATACTTGGTCTCTGCCACCAATTTTGTCTTTAACAGGTAGGCAGTCAGTAAGTTATGGTTGGTCTCCTACACTTTTTCATGTTTGCCTTTCCTTTCATGTGTCTTGGCTAGGTCATGTTTCACATCAAATCCCAGGCAGGACCGTAGTTTTAACTTTTTTTCTTGTGGGCTTTGGGAGGGGGCAGTTCAGGTCACTCCTCCTGCCACATTCTTTGGGGTGGTAGATTGCAATAAGAATTTTCGAACGTTAAGCTTTTTCAAGCCAGCACATCCCTACATGGATTTAATAATAAACGGCAAATTGAGATTTGTCTCCAATTTTAGAGATCTGTATAATCCAAGTCTGTCTGAACGAAGTGTGGTGTCTAGAACACAAAGTGAATATGCCTGACAAGCTGGCTGAGTTATTCTTAAATAATTATTATGTTATAATGCACTAGCTTGTTTATTCTAGACTGTGTCATCGTTTTATGATGTACCCACATTCCATGTGAGGTCATCTTACGGACATTTAGGTTTTGTAGGCTTCCGTTTGGCTTATGCTCAGCAGCAAGTGTGTTTCAGAGGTTGATGAGTTCAGTTCTTTCTGGGGTGAAGAAGGCTGTGGTGTTCCAAGATGATGTGTTGGTGTTCGGGGCGACTGAGGAAGAACATAACATCTCATTAAAAAGAGTCCTGGAATGTATAGATAGGGCTGGCTTAACCTTGCGTAGGGAAAAGTGTACATTTTTGACAAGGGAGGTGGAATACCTAGGTCATTTAGTCACAAGTGAGGGGATTAAACCTAAAGAAAATTTAGTCAGTGCGATTGTCAATGCTAAGGCCCCTCATGATAGAGATTCATTGAGGTCTTTCATGGGTCTAGTTGAATATTATGCAAAATTTGTGTTTGATTTTGCGAGAAAGACTGAGCCGTTGAGGGAATTGTTGAGACGGGGAAGGAAGTTTGATTGGAATAGTGAACAGCAGAGATGTTTTGAGTTAGTGAAACATGATATCGCACATGCAGGGGTTTTGACTCCATTTGTGTCTGGTCTGGAGTGTGTGGTAACTGTAGATGCGAGTGGTGTTGGGATTGGAGCCGTTTTTGCACAGAAACATGGGAAGCAAGAGAAGACTGTAGCCTTTGCGTCACGATCATTGTCTCAAGTGGAAAGAAATTATGCTGTAATTGAGAGGGAGGCGTTAGCAGCGGCTTGGGCTACAAATTATTTTAGAGTTTCTTATGGGGTAGTACGTTCATACTCCGCACTGACCATAAACCCTTGTTGAAAGTTTTAGGACCGGGTGGTATTAAGAATTGTTCAGGACGATTGGCTAGGCTGGCGGTGAAGTTGCAAGAGTTTGATTGTAGATTAGAGTATTTGCCAGGTTGGAAGAACAGAGTTGCGGATTGTTTGTCGCGTTTACCAGATTGTAGCAAAGAAGTCATTGATTTACAGACGGAAGAGGTAGTGGCGAATGTGGATGATGCTCTGGAGACTTACGCTAATGCTATACAAAGTGATACGTGGTATACCCATATGCAGAAGGATGTTGTTTTGTCAGGTGTTGTGAAGATGATCAAGGATGGTGCCAGGAGGGAAGGTTCGTTACCTGATGGTGTGAGATCATTTGTGAAAGTTATAGATGAGTTGGCAGTAACTCCTGATGGTACTGTTATGAGAAATGACAAGTTTGTGCCGCCATGTGGTTTGCGGAGGAGGTTGATTGGTTTGGCACATGAAGGACATATGGGGCAAACCATGACGATCAAAAGGATTAAGGCGAACTATTGGTGGCCGAATTTGGATTCCGAGGTAAAGGAATGGGTGGAGCAGTGTGAGGCTTGTAGAGAAGCGTTTAAGAGTAGGTCTGGGTTGTTCAAGTGAGCAACAGCATGTTACCAATGTGGAAAAAGTATGGGAGAAGGTTTGCATTGATTTTATTGGTCCGTTTGCATTTTTGCCACAATCTCAAAAGTTTGCTCTTGTTTGAGTGGATGTAAAATCGAAGTGGGTTGAGGTGGCCTTTATGAATTCGATAACTACTGCAACCACTATTGCTGTTTTAACTGAAATTTTTAAGAGGGAGGGTTTTCCTTCAGTTATATTGTCTGATAATGGTACACAATTGAGATCTTGTGAGATGGAAGAATTTTTGAATTCAGTTGGTGTCAAGCATTCTTGTTGTTCACTATACAACCCACAGGGTAATGGCTTAGTTGAGCGCATGAATAGAATGGTGAAAGGAACGATGCAGTTGGCATATAATTCGCAAATGGATGTGGTGAGTGCGGTGTCTGAGATGTTGTGGGCTTACAGGACAACAGTAAACTCCGATTTAGGTTTGAGTCCCTTTGATATGATGCGTGGTAGAGTGGCAGGGACAAAATTGTTTCCGGCATGGATGCGTGCTGGGAAAAAACAAAAAGAAGAGAGTTCATCTTTAAGTAAGAATGATAAATATTTTATCAATGTTGGCGATTGGGTTAAGGTTAAGCCTGGTCTCAACACTAATTTCATGAATAAGTTCAGAGGTCCCTTCAAAGTGAAAGCTGTTGGTGGGAATTGGGTGAGATTGATGAATGGACAGACCTGGAATTTGAGGCGAGTGGCTCTTTATCAAAGAAAGAATGGAAGGTGTAAGTTTGATATGGAAGGAGACTGTGGAAAGATAGGTGGGTCACCTTGGATGATGATGGGTGATGAAGAATTTCGTGGAAATAGCGACTGAGGGATCTAGGGGAGCTGTGTTAGGTCGAGAGGTGAGACAAGTTGATGGTGGAAGTAGAGGAGATGTGTTAGTTGAATCTTCTCGCGTTTTGAGACAAGTTGGGGAAAGGAGAGCTCCGCAGTATCTTAAAGATTACTTAGTGTCTGTTTAATTTTTGTGTTTAATTTTGTTGTATTTTCTTACTTTTGTTTTAGTGTAAGATGGGTAGATATGTTATAATGCACTAGCTTGTTTATTCTAGACTGTGTCATCGTTTTATGATGTACCCACATTCCATGTGAGGTCATCTTAAGGTTGACAGTGATTGTTTAAACCAGCTGCGTCTGGTAGGGATCGTCCTGTGTTTCTCCTGCCAATAAATTACTTGAAGAAACCTTATCTATTGATGTTGTTAATTACAACATATTATTAGGGGGGTTTGTAGAGTGCAACAGCTATTTGGTGAGTGTCTCGGCGCTGGATTATGAACTTTCTGCATTTAACCTCAAATACACAATGACTCCTGTGCTTCCATGATGATACTTTATAAACTACTTTCATCACTTTAAATTGCCAGAAATGTCAGCCAAGGAGATTGATGCTCAATTTGAAACAAAATTAGCTAAACGTTTGTGTTTTTCCCCAACATTTGTCGTCATGCTTTTCTAATACTCGCCTAGAATATTTAACCAATGGCACAAGAATATGACAAGGACGTTAATCATTAAATATCTTTTACTTTTTCCAGGTTGAAATACCTAATGATGGTACAGATTTACACATGGTATGTCCCTTTCCAGTTTTCTTATTTTCTGTTTGTTTTTTGTAATCCGTATGCCCATTTATGTAAACAAAAATGTATGGTAGGTCTTCTTGTAGTGTCTCTATCTTATGATTATGTCTTTCTCACTGAAACTTTCCAGGGAAACTCCCTTCTCATCACGTTGATGTAGTTTGTTACTAACATGTTTTTTGTCTCAAGCTCATTTCTTTCTGGGGGTGCTGTAGTGCAGCAAGAATGTGCTTTATCCAATCCATTATGCATGAAGGGATGGTTTCTTCACAGAATCCATCTTTGGCACAGAACCTTTTCCCAAAAATTCTTTAATTTCGTAACAAGACTTAATAGTATTGCATTGATCTTCTTTTCCAGCAAAAAATTGTGCGTTATAGATTGTCAGAATGTGCATTCCATCTAGCTGTTGGATTACTATTTTGTTT
Organism: Lissotriton helveticus; assembly: GCF_964261635.1. Classification (NCBI taxonomy): domain Eukaryota; kingdom Metazoa; phylum Chordata; class Amphibia; order Caudata; family Salamandridae; genus Lissotriton; species Lissotriton helveticus. Next base: position 514,079,720 of record NC_136070.1, read on the forward strand.
TTCCAAAGTTTGTGCTATGTAGGCCACTGGCAAATCTCAAATCCAAGACTATCACATCAGTCATAAGCCCAAATTCACTCACAATGTTTGTCCTCTTCTGAATGTTATTTTCTTACTGAATATTTGCTCCTGCAGATTAGTTATGTGAATCACTCTCAAGAATGGATCGAAAAATGTTCAACAGCTGTAGCATGTCCCTTTGATAGGTGGTGCTGTTGAGTGTGATCCATAGAGTTGGCTGACATCAATGGAAGTGAGGCCAAATGCAGTTTGTGCAGCATCTGGAGTGGACAGTGTTATTTTATTTGTTTTGTTCCCCCCCCCCCCCACCCTCAGATAGTAGGTAGTTTCATACAAACCGATAGATTGTCTCCCTCAAAGTACTTGGGCTTCAAACAGTCTGTCAGGTGCAGGAACTAGATGTACATTGTGGACACTAACAAGGACTGCCTTTCGTGCCTTGGAGTTTCATTCAATGTCTCATCATGTGACCTTTGTGCATGGATGCCATTAGAAGGGACCTGGGAGCGGGAGGCTAGGCGCACTCTAGTTTCCATCAAGGCAATATCTTGGACACTTTAGAATTCCAGGCCCCTCTTGGCGGTAGTTCTCTGGAACACATAATTGTAGGCACGTTCTTCCTTCCTCTTTTTATTATGAAAAAAAGAAATGAAGAGTCCAAGGAGTGATCATGGGATCCCGTGCCATCTGTGTGTTGGCATTATTTTCCCAGAACCCCACTAATGTGCGTGCTTAAGTTGGCACACATTCAATGACACCTATATCTTTTTGCAGTCCTATTGTTAAGTCTGCCTCTTCTGCACCAAGACCGGTAATCACGTCCTTGCTCATCTAAAGTTAACTCTGGTGGCTTTTTTGTACCTTGTCATCAGAACAGCACTCATGGGTTCTGCAGAGTATCGAAGGCAGTCTGAGATGTTTTCTCCCTCCAGGTTTCATTATCTGTGAGGGTAGGATTCTGATTCCTTGGACTTTCACCATGTCTCTCCCAAAGATGTAGAGGATGGCAGTTGGACTGACTATTTATTGCCTCCCATACAAACTGAAGCCAGATTCCTAGTAAGTTTACATAAGGCATGTATGTGGTCTAGATTCTTTGTTGGGAGTGGAATTTCCTAGGCGGAGGGGCCTGGTTTCAGTTGACTAGGCCCATTACTCCGGTATGATTATGGAGACTATGGAGATTCTGTACCTGCAGAGCAGCATCAGTCTAGACTATTTGCTGAAATACTATCAGTCAAGCGGACCACTTTCAAACTGGTACTTTAGTTTAATGAAGCACTATTGCCCTATGCTGGAAAAGTCTGGGAAGATCTAGTCTGTCCAAACAGCTTCTTGGGCTGATTACAAGAAGCAGAGGCCAGCTCCCTTAGATCTAATATTCCATCCTGCTCATCCTACTCCTGAAAGCCTTGTGGCTTAGCCTTTGTTTGCCTGGTTTAAGCAGAATTGATTCCCTAAAGCCCCTCCGGATAGGGAATCAAAAAAGCTGGATGCCTTTGTACAGAACGTTTTTGCCTCTGAGAGCCTAAACCCCTAAAGCCACCCATGCTAATTACCTATGTTCGAGGCATGTGGGCTGCTAAATTCATATCTTAGCATTAGATCGCCGCCTAGTGTTGGGTCCGGATGATCGCACATTGTTGTCCTGGAAGAGTCTTCGAAGTATCCTGAGATAGGTGGCTCCTCCCCTGGACTACAGTGCGCATGGGCATCGGCTCCATCCCCAGATTGTTTTTTTCCGCCATTGGGTTCGGATGCGGTCTCGACTTCTCTCTGTCGGAACCGAGTAAAACTAACTTTTTAAGGCCAAAAGGCCTTGTATTTATAGCGTCGGTATTGTTTGCGCACGGTCTCGAGTTCTTCCGACTCTTGAAGTCGGATTCAGCGGAGTTTTTTCACTCTTCGGACATCGAGGCCTTCTCATCGCGACACGACCACGAATTTCCAGCATGGAGCGGAGTCCGTTTAAGTACTGTCCGCTCTGTGGGTCCAAGTACCCACATATAGACCTGCACCCGGTCTGTAACAAATGCCTTTCACCGGACCATGACGACGGCAAGTGTAAGGCTTGCGCTCAATTCAGGTCGAAAAAGACTCTCAAGCTTCGGCGCGCGGTGCGCCTGGAGGCCAGACAAGCGGCCCCGGATCCAGAAAACATCTTCGGCGACCAAGAAGAAGATGAACAGGGTCATCATCTCCAAATATCCCCACCCGAAACGGAGGTCGAGGCGGATCCGGAAGACGACGACGGAGTCGTGGATCAAGGCCTTGAATACGTCGACGAGGTAGGGGACGTCGAAGAGATTTATGGGGCCGCGGCAGATAGCTCAGGGGACGAGCTATGCCCCGAAGATTTCGAAGATCACGATCGGGTCACGGGATCGCCAGTTGGCCTTACCCAAGACCCCGTACCGCAAGCCACGGCCCCGCCTTCAGGCCCGGCCACGGACATACTTGCTGGGCAGGCCGGATCGAAACCGAAACCGACGGTATCGACTACGCCTAAAATGGACGACCCGAAAACGAAACTGAAACTTAAGGACTCGAGCGTCCCTAAAATGGCGGCCGGCCAACAGAAAGCTACTGCACCCGCCGCCGCATCGGCTCCGTCGACCTCCGGCCCGCAGAAGTCGAAGAAGTTGGTCGATTCCACAGGGTCAAAATCGGCGCCAGAGGAGGGATCCTCTAAGAAGGGTGGTCGGCACGGATCAACCGCTGCGACACCGTCTAAGCACGCCAAGGCCAGCGGCACGGCTCCGGTTCCGACTGGGACTCCGTCCGTCGGACGCGTAGTGGAGTCGGAGGCGACACAAGCACACGGATCGACGGTTGGCACATCTGCGCATCGATCCAAGGACTCTGGGTCGGCGGCAACTGCATCGGCGTCCAAGACTCCGAAAGGCCACCATGACGTCGGATCCGAGGGGAAGGTCAAGACATCCTCGTCAGCGCCAAAAGCCACTGTGAGTGAAGTGTCCCCCATCGCCGCTTCGCTGCAGAGAATCAGGGACAAGGCCGCTGCTACGTCGGCTCCGTTACCGTCGCCTCAGACGCCGAAGGACACGCCGGCAAAGCCTAAGAGTAAGCTTCTCTTCCTTCTGCTGCCGAAAGAGGCTCCGAAGGCCTTTTCGACAAAATCGACGCCAAAGAAGTCGGATTCTTCTACGGCGGGGGTACCTTCAGGTCGAGAACTCGAATCAGAGGACGATTCTGAGCATTTCATCGACGCCAACACTGGCAAATTAACCCTATACAAAAGGAGGATTACTTCTGAGCCTCTGGACTCATATGTCATCCCACTAAAGAAAAAAAGGGTTCCTCTGGACGCTTCTGGCCTCATAGAACCTATCCAGCCTCCTCCAAGAAGAAGCCCTACTCCCTCACCAGAACACTCTGAGGGTGAGTGATATCATGAGGAGGACCAATACACCTTCCCCATCAATGAACCAGATGCACATCCAGATGCATATGATGACATTGGTGACCAAGGCACCCAAAGTGTGGGGCAAGACCCACAGCCTTTCAGTGCACGTGCATCCCCAACAGAGGATTCTGCAGGTTTTCATGCACTCATTGAGAGGGCAGCTGCTAATCATGATGTGGACATGCATGCTGACCCAGTAGAAGAGGACTTTCTTTTTGACACTTTTTCAGTCTCTGAAAGAACTGTGAAAACGCTGCCTATGCTCAAGGGAGTCCTCAAGCATGCAGCTGACATCTTTAAAGAACCTACCAGAGCGAGAGTGGTCAATCCACGTATCGAGAAAAAGTACAGACCAGCACCTGCAGACCCTGCATACATTCGGGGACAGTTGCCACTAGACTCTCTTGTGGTCGCAAATGCCAGGAAACGGGCCAACTCCCAGACAACGGGCGAAGCTCCTCCCCCAGACAAGGAGTCCAAAGTGCTAGAGGCAGGGGGCAAAAGAGTGGCGGCACAAGCTGCAAACTTTTGGCGTATTGCAAATACACAAGCACTCTTAGCACGTTATGATAGGGCGCATTACGACACCCTAGAGCAGATTGTACAACACCTGCCTCCACAGTTTCAAGAAGGCACCAAAATGCTTATTGAGGAAGGGAAACTGATCTCCAACGCAGCCATCAAGTGTGCACTTGACGCCGCAGACACAGCAGCTAGGGCGATCAACACTAGCGTCATGCTGAGACGACAAGCTTGGCTCCGCATATCAGGGTTTAAACCTGATATTCAAACAACCATACTTAATCAGCCAGTCAATCCTGATAGACTGTTTGGTCCAGATGTTGACACCACCCTCGAAAAGATAAAGAAGGACATGGAAACTGCTAAATCTATGCGGGCCCTACAGTCACAACAGTTTCGTGGCAATAATTTTCGTCGCTCAGGTGCACGTGGAGTCACCAGAGGACAAATGGGTCAGCAATCGCAATTCTCAAGAGGTGGAGCACAATCCTCGTTCACAAAACAGAACAAGGGAGGTTACAGAAATAACAGCAACAGAGGTCGCGGCAGAGCAAACAACAACTCCCGCTCCTCTACCCCAAGCAAACAGTGACTCTCTGTCACTGCCCCCCGACCACTTGACACCTGTCGGGGGGAGACTGCAGCAGTTCCTGCCCGTCTGGAGAAACATCACCACAGACAGGTGGGTGCTACAACTTGTCCAGTACGGTTATTGTCTAGAGTTAAAGTCCACTCCACCCAACATTCCACCAAGGCAACGGCCTATGTCCGCAGAGCATTTGCACTTATTGCAGCAGGAAGTAGTGGCGATGCTGCAAAAAGGCGCAATCGAGCTCATGCCAGTGGGAGAGGAAGGAACAGGGGTATATTCCCTGTACTTCCTTATTCCAAAGAAGGACGGATCTCTCAGGCCCATTCTAGATCTACGTCCCCTCAACCTGTACATACTGTCGGAACATTTCCATATGCTTACACTGCAACAGATTCTTCCCTTGTTAAACCAAGGGGACTTCTTAGCAACCTTAGATCTCAAGGATGCTTATTTCCACATTCCACTACACCCGTCCCACAGGAAATACCTCAGGTTCACTATCCAAGGCAAGCATTACCAGTTCAAGGTCCTACCCTTCGGAGTCACCACAGCCCCAAGGGTGTTTACCAAGTGTCTGGCGACAGTAGCAGCGCACCTCAGGAGGCAGAACATCCATGTCTACCCCTACCTGGACGACTGGCTCGTTCAAGCCCAGTCGGAACTACAGTGCGCCGCGGACATGTCGACTACCATTCACCTCCTTCACGATCTAGGTTTCTCGTTGAACTACCCAAAGTCGCATCTTCAGCCGGCACATGTCCGGCAGTTTCTAGGTGCGACGATCAATACCCTGACGGCCATGGCTCAACCAAACCAAGTCAGGATAGACAGCATGCAGTCTCTAATCCAGAAGTTCAGACCACAACACTCGCTTCCAGCGAGAGTGTTCATGCAGTTGATAGGCATGATGGCCTCCTGCATCTTCATAGTCCCTCACGCACGGTTACATATGCGCCCGCTCCAGGAGTGCTTAGCAAATCAGTGGACTCAGGCTCAGGGAAATTTAACAGACCTAGTGTTGGTTACCAGTCGGGCATACGACTCTCTGCATTGGTGGACTCCACACAACCTTTGCAAGGGCCGACTGTTCCAGGAGCCAGTGCCACAGATTATCCTGACGACGGACGCATCTCTCCAGGGTTGGGGAGCTCATCTGCTCACTTACACAGTGCAGGGACTATGGACGACGCAGCAACAGAAGATGCACATCAACTATCTAGAACTGATGGCAATCTTCATGGCGATCAAGTCCTTCACTGTACATCTGTGCAACAAGGTAGTGTTAGTCCGGACGGACAACATGACCGCGATGTACTACATTCAAAAGCAGGGAGGCACCCACTCGCCACAGCTGTCTCATCTGGCTCAGAGCATGTGGAAGTGGGCCATTCAAAGGAACATTTTCCTCATGGCAGAACACCTCCCGGGCAAGGACAATCAGATGGCGGATCTGCTCAGCAGATACAGCCATCAAATGCACGAGTGGGAGTTACACCCATCTGTACTCCACCCGTACTTCCAGCAGTGGGGTCATCCGGAGATAGACCTGTTTGCAACAAAAGAAAACGCAAAATGCCAATACTTTGCCGCCAGGTTCCCTCACCCACAGTCGCAGGGGAATGCGATATGGATGAACTGGTCAGGCAAATTTGCGTACGCTTTTCCGCCAGCCCCTCTGATACCGCTGGTGGCAAGAAAGCTAAGGCAGCACGCGATGACTCTCATCCTGGTTGCTCCAACGTGGGCGCGCCAAGCATGGTACACCACGTTCCTCGAACTCTCAGTGGTGCCGCATCAAAGACTGCGCCTCACGCCCAGACTTTTGACGCAGAACCATGGAGAAATTCAGCATCCAGATCCGCAACAGCTCAACCTGGCGATCTGGCTCCTGAAGTCCTAGAGTTCGGATACCTTAACCTGCCTCCAGAATGCATGAACATCATCAAGGAGGCAAGAAAGCCAACTACCAGAGCATGCTATGCTGCAAAATGGAAGCGTTTTGTCATTTACTGTACTGCTAATGACATCAACCCGCTAGATGCATCTATCCCTAACATCATTTGTTATCTGTTGCATCTTTACAAGTGCAATCTAGCGTACACTTCCATTCGGATACATCTATCCGCCATAGCGGCTTATCTTCAGAACAGGCAGCATCTCTCTGTCTTCAGAGTGCCTGCCATTAAAGCTTTCCTTGAAGGTCTGAAACGAGTCATTCCCCCAAGAACACCACCAGCTCCGGTGTGGAACCTCAATGTGGTCCTCACCAGACTGATGGGACCACCTTTTGAGCCACTGCACTCGTGTGAACTCCAGTTCCTAACGTGGAAAGTAGCTTTCCTAATAGCTATTACGTCACTGAGGCGTGTTAGTGAGCTACAAGCGCTCACAATCCAAGAGCCTTTCATTCAGATTCATCCAAATAGGGTAGTGCTACGCACTAACCCCAAATTCCTTCCGAAGGTGGTGTCACAGTTTCATCTCAACCAAACTATTGACTTGCCGGCATTCTTCCAAAACCCACAAACGGTAGCGGAAAGAATGCTCCATACATTAGATGTACGGAGGGCGTTGATGTACTACATAGACAGGACACAACCCTTTAGAAAGACAAAACAACTTTTTGTTGCCTTCGCACCACAACACAAAGGCAACCCCATTTCAAAAGCAGGAATAGCCAGGTGGATTGTTAAGTGCATCCAAATATGTTATCAAAAGGCCAAGCGCACTCTAACCATACCCCCAAGGGCGCACTCCACACGCAAATTGGGGGCATCCATGGCTTTCCTAGGGAACATTCCTTTAGAGGACATTTGCAGAGCAGCCACGTGGGTTACACCACATACCTTTACCAAACACTACTGTGTTGATGTACATTCCAAGCAGCAAGCTGCTGTAGGACAGGCTGTTCTCAAGACACTCTTTCAGGTTTCTGCAGCTGGCACGGGCAACCGCCGCTGATGGAGGGACTGCTATGTATTCTATGCTAAGATATGAATTTAGCAGCCCACATGCCTCGAACTGAATATGCTACTTACCAGTATGCATCTGTTCTTGGCATGTAGGGCTGCTAACATTCATATCGCCCACCCTCCTCCCCGGTGCCTGTCGCAGCTGCAGATATACTATTGTATTCAGTCATTAGCATGGACATCCTTTACACTTTTCACTCCATCTTCTGCCACAATGGCGAAAAACAATCTGGGGATGGAGCCGATGCCCATGCGCACTGTAGTCCAGGGGAGGAGCCACCTATCTCAGGATACTTCGAAGACTCTTCCAGGACAACAATGTGCGATCATCCGGACCCAACACTAGGCGGCGATCTAATGCTAAGATATGAATGTTAGCAGCCCTACATGCCAAGAACAGATGCATACTGGTAAGTAGCATATTCATCACTTACCGCTCTCATTTTGTCTTGAAGGCTTTTCTTGTGGTGTCCATCTTGCCAGAGAATATGACAAAATCCTCAGGCTCTCTGATGTAAAATGGCCTGGACAGATTGTAACAATGCTGACTGGCTAAATGCTTTTGTTGCCTTCGCCTGGTCCATGGTTATTGGAAAAGTCCCAAGTATACATGCCTGATGTGCTCCACCAGTTTCTCCGACGATGTCTCGCCTCAACTCATGGCCATTCCGTTGACTGTCCGTGCCTCTTTTAAAAACAGCTGATGACTGTTAAGTACTTAAAGCAGAGCCAGGGCTACTGCCACTGTCATGGGCTGGTCCATTCAAGTGAAAATTTTCACCCACAACACAGAAAATTTGGGGTTCAGCAGTCTCGGCCTGTAACCAGCCAGCAGTTTATTCACCCCTACAGAAACAAGGGGTCAGGCAGAGGATAACCTAGACTATCTTCTTCTCTATTCGCCAACACAATAAAAACTCCAAGAACTTAACCTTTTGAGACGTCGGTAAGCCAGTCTTTCTCTATGAGTGGGATAGATTGATAGGCGAGTGTGTCCTTCAAATAAGATCTGGTTGGAATCCTATAGAAGCTGTTAGAATCTCCCCACAACCTTTGCCCTCCATCTTGAAACAACTCATGAAGGAGCTTTACTCCTTCAGAAAGGACACTATACAGTGTTCCTCAGTCTAAAAGAGGGCAGGGCTTCATTACCCAGCTGCTTCCTGATGCTGAAGAAAAGGTGGCTGTTCGTATTAAGATCAGGAACTGCTCTATAACCTAAGTAACAGCAGTGCTTCACTGTAGTAACACATACATAGTTATCAAAAACTTAGCCTATATTTCAAAATGTCCCTGGCCTCCATCTTGCCACGGAAGTATGTTGCTGATACAGGGTTGATAAGAGCATTATGTGGCAGTCCTCTCAACACTTTATAAATAGTTTGACAATGCGTATGTGCAGGAAGCACACCAAATGCAAGCCAATGTGGCCTGCGTGGGACCTGGGGAGTAGGAAATTGGAGTATTATGTGCTGTGGGGGGTTAGTCCTCAGCATGTAATACTATCACTATACCCCAGAGATGGACCTTGTATTCATTCTAATAAATCCTTAGTTCAGACCTGGTAGTGTGGCAAAGAGCAGTCTGGCTTTACTAGAGGAGCATGTGTTAAGCATTTGAGAGTGCCAAGATGGACTATAAGTTATTAAGAGAAATCCGACACCAATTTATAAAAATGAAGTATATTTTAATCTTAATTTAGACACCAAAAGGAACAGAGTAGCCTACATAAAACCAAAGTTCTAAATGTATTTAAGCAATAGAAAATCAGTGCAAAATAATACACTGAAAATTTAACATTGCAATCGATGGGAAAACCCACTAGTGACAATTGGTCACTTGGCAGGTCGAGTTGCAAGTTACCCTCGCAGGGTAAAGGTGATGCGGGTCCCAAGACCCGCATCATGACAGACAGTTCAATTTTACCTGGCCCATGGAGTCCAGATGGTGAGTTTTCCTGGCTGTTCTTGGTGCTGAACAGGAGCCACATGAGATCTGCTTTTATCACTGAAACGGTACTGCGGGGTAAAAGATGCAAAAAGACAACAAAGGTGTGATTGCTGACATTGGCCGATGGTCGGATGAAGTTCCCTCTTGATGCAGCGTCGAGTAAAGGGGTAGGTTGCCGGACTGGTGACCAACAAGCCTTAGCAGTGGTAAGTAAAGCAAAAAGTAACCTCCACGTCCGGTGGTCCAGGAGAACACAGTAGCTGATTGCAATTTCGTGAAATGCAGGACTACAGTTTTGCAGCGTGAATCTTTCTGGATTCACTATGCTGTGCATTATTCCGCGGTCTTGTGGTTGGGTCCGGAATCGTAGTCTTTTCTTTGTTTTTTTTTTTTTTTGTTTGTTTTTGTAGCCCAGGTGGGCGTCGGCGTCACACCTCCTTGGGTGCATTTCCGGTGACGTCGGCATGCTTCCTGCGGAAGCTCCCACTCTTGGGCACCATCTTCAGATTCTTTTTTTCCGCGGTCGGGTCTGGATCGTTCCCGTTTGGGCTCCAGACATTTTTGGAGAAAGAAGAAGGAAAATACAGAAATTGGAAAGAAAATTCATCTGAAGACTCCAGGAGACTTCATCGATCAAGAGCCAGCAAAGGAGAAGGAGAATTCATCGAGATCTTCGACGAACACGCGACCAGGGAGGCCCTGAGCGCTCGATGATAGACAACACGCCGTTCAAGTTCTGCCGTAACTGCCACCACAAGTACGCGCAGAAGGACCAGCACCCGGTTTGCAACCTTTGCCTACCGGTAGATCACGGAAGCGAGGACTGCAACGCCTGCTCCGCCTTCGCCCCGAAGACCCTGCGTGTGAGAGCGAGCCAGAGGGTAGCGCACGCCACCCTCCAGGGGAAGGCCCCGACTCCATCCCTCTACGATCTGGGGATGTCCTCCGAGGAAGAGGACAACGCTGCCGCCGAAGACGACAGCTACACGGTCGTAGAGACCGATTACACCAAGACTTCTGATAAGGTAGGAGACTCTACGTCCCCTAAGAACCCGAGAGACTCTGAGTCTCGAAAAAACGAGGGCAAGGCCCCGAAAGCGCCTGGCGCCCGTGGCTACACACAGGCCCAGCGGATCCTCTGAGAAGGAGTCCCCGGCGCCGAGAGCTGTTGAACAGCAAAAGTCGTCGAAAATCATCCACGAAAAAGATCGATCGACGCCGAGGGAGAAGGACCCTAAAGCACCAACGCCGACCAGAGACCCGAAATCCGGTTCGTTTCAAGGAAAGAAACAAAGGAATATACTCAACGTACTTCCTGGTACCAAAAGTAGACGAGACAATAAGACCCATTCTGGACCTAAGGTTCCGGAACAAATTCATAAGAACGCAAAAATTCAAAATGACCTCCCTGCAAGAGGTGCTCCCGCAATTGCAGATCGGTGACTTCATGGTCACGATAGACCTCAAGGACGCCTACCTGCACATGCCAATGAACAGAAAGCACAAGCATATGCGCAGGTTCACCATCGGAGAAAGCCACTACCAGTTCACAACACTAGCCTTCGGGCTAAAATCAGCACCAAGGGTCTTCACAAAGTGCCTCGCAGCAGTCGCAGCGCACCTACGAAGGCAAGGAATACACGTATACCCTTACCTGGACGACTGGCTGGTGAAAGCAAACTCATACCATAAATGCAAGCAGCATGCACATACAGTGACGAGCACGCTCATAAGCCTGGGGTTCTCCATCCATTGGAAGAAATCATCAATGGAGCCGGAACAAGTGAAGATCTTCCTGGGAGCACAGATCAACACCTTACAGGGCAAGGTGTTCCCCAGCGAGAAGAGGGCGAGGGCGCTGGTGAAGGAAACTCGCCTCTACCGGAAGGGACAAGCTCGGACAGTGAGGACTGCGAGCAAGATCATGGGGATGATGGCATCATGCATCCACCTGGTACCAAATGTACGACTCCCCATGAGACCCATTCAAGAATGGCTACAGGAGCAATGGTCACAAGCTACAGGCAGTTGGGAGGATCTAGTGGTTGTAACGCACGCAGTGCAGAAGGAGAGGACATGGTGGACCATGGAGAACATAACAAGGGGAAAGCCTCTAACGCCCCCAACGCCAACAGTGACCATCACCACAGACGCATCCCTGAAGGGATGGGGCGCTCACATAGAGGAGCTCAAGGTGGGGGGACTGTGGACGCCAGCAGATGCGACAAAGCACATCAATTACCTAGAATTGAAGACCATCTTCCTTGCACTGAAAGCTTTCCAAACAAGACTGTACAAGCACAAGGTGTTGCTACAAACAGACAACACCACCGCGATGTTCTACATCAACAAGCAGGGTGGGACACAGTCAGCCACGCTTTCAACGCTGGCGCAGGAGATATGGAGATGGGCCATCCCTCTCAAGATAGACCTGCTAGCCAAACACCTACCAGGGAAGGACAACATACAGGCAGACTGGCTCAGCAGACAGACATCAGCATCCCACGAGTGGGAGCTCAATGCTCAAGAGACAAGGTGGCTATTCGACAGATGGGGAACGCCATCAGTGGACCTGTTTGCCACACGCCGGAATGCAAAATGCCAAAACTTCTCATCCAGACAGCCCGAGGAGGGGTCCCTGGGGAATGCCCTATGGATAGATTGGTCCAGGACATTTGCTTACGCTTTTCCCTCGAAACCACTGATGCACAGAGTGCTGAGCAAGTGCATAGCGGGCAACATGACCCTGATACTGGTCGCGCCACAGTGGGCCAGGCAGACATGGTACTCGCAGATCATGGAGATGACACAGTGTGCACCTCACAGATTCGGCAAGAGGAAAGACCTGCTCTCCATGCAGAACGGAGAGGTGCTACACCCAGAGCCGGAGAGCCTGAGCCTAGTAGTGTGGCTCCTGAGGACATAGAGTTCGCACATTTGAGACTGCCAGAAAGCACCCTGAGGGTCCTTCGGGAGGCACGATGGCCCAGCACTCGGAAGTGCTATGTTGCAAAATGGAAAAGATTCACAATGTGGTGCAGAAAAGAAAGACTTCACAATAAAATGAAGAAGGACTCCACAGTGCTAAAGTACCTGACGCACTTGCTGGAGAAGAACCTTAGCTCATCCTCGTTAAGAGTTCACTTGGCAGCGATAGTCGCCTACACAAGGGGAGAAACGTGCAGGAGTTTCTTCACATCACAGGTAGTGAAGAGATTCCTGGAAGGAGCAAAAAGGATCGCACCACCCAAGCGGGTGCCGCCACCTGCATGGAACTTGAACATAGTCCTAACGGAACTCATGAAAGAGCCCTTTGAACCACTTCACACGGCCTCCTTAAAGATGCTAACTATGAAAACAGCTTTCCTGGTTGCAATAACGTCCTTACGCAGAGTAAGCGAGCTTCAGGCGCTGACACTACAAGAACCCTACATACAAATACACAATGATAAGGTTGTGATGAGGACTGACCCACACTTCATGCCGAAGGTGGTGTCCAAATTCCACATGAACCAGTCTATACAGATACCGAGTTTTTTCCAAAAACCAACCACTAGCGCAGAGCGAGCTCTGCACACCCTGGACGCCAGAAGGGCAGTCATGCATTACATTGAGAGGACGAAGGGACACAGGAAAACAAAACAGTTCTTTGTGTCATTCGCCAACAGTTTCATGGGCAAGGCAGTAACCAAAGAGATATTGCACGGTGGATCGCACAAACAATTCCACTCTGCCACAAACGTGCAGGACAAGAGCTAGCAGAGGGGACACGTGCCCACTCCACTAGGAAAAAGGGTGCTACAATAGCCTTCCTGGCTAACACACCCATACAAGACATATGCCTGGCGGCAACATGGGCTTCGGTGCACACGTTCACGAAGCACTACTGTGTGGATATACAGATGAACAAGGAAGCACAAGTCGGACAAAAGGTGCTCCAGCACATATTCAATAACCAACGCTCATCTTTCACCCAGCCGCCACAGAAATGAGAAACCGCTACAAAATCTATGCACAGCATAGTGAATCCAGAAAGATTCACGCTGCAAAACGAATAGTTTTCTTACCTGTCGGTGTAGTTTTGCAGCTTGAAGATCTTTCTGGATTCACTAGCGAACCCACCCACCTCCGCCAGAAAGATGAGGCTGGAGAGAGAAGAGGTGGTTAATTAAAAAAAAAAAAAAAGGACTTAAAAGTACAAGCGGTAAAATATCCCCTAAATAGAACATTGCCATTACTTCGGAAACGAAAGAAACACGGAAAAAAAGAATCCGAAGATGGCGCCCAAGAATGGGAGCTTCCGCAGGAAGCATGCCGACGTCACCGGAAATGCACCCAAGGAGGTGTGACGCCGACGCCCACCTGGGCTACAAAAACAAAAAAAGAAAAGACTACGATTCCGGACCCAACCACAAGACCGCGGAATAATGCACAGCATAGTGAATCCAGAAAGATCTTCAAGCTGCAAAACTACACCGACAGGTAAGAAAACTATTCGTTCCCACAATGGACTAGACCATCTGGATTTGGGCGATCCCTCATAGAGCCCGATGGTCAGCGGTCCTTCTGATCTGGAGCCTTGATTTACCTGCAGTTTTCAGGGGACTAGTGCCACTAGTCCAGGAGAGTCTGAGGGTGCGTCAGGCTATCACAGAGGTCCCAATGTCTGAGACTCGTCCTAGGCTATCTCTCGGTTCCCCCAATCGGGCAGTTCCAAAAGCATTGCCACAGGTGCAGCATATCTCTCTATTGCTTTGTGCAAGTCTTGTTGTTGCTGGTACAGGTCTCTTCTTCTGTCCTCTTTGATGCAAATTATTCAGAACTGAGGTTCTGGTGTCAGGGGTATCCCTTAAATCCTAGTTTAGGGGTGTGGGAGCCAGTAGCCAACTACTCCCTACAGCTAGTCTGACTCTGAAGTAACCACGTCTGGGGGTGTGGGTCACCTTTTCTACCCAGAACCCCCTCTATTCTACCACTCCTAAAGATGGCAGAAAACTAATTTTTGTGTACAGACCAGGCTGCTCATCCTGGAGTTGTGGCTAGCCTTCTGGGGGTTTACACCTCCTTGAATAGTTTAATTTCCCGCCTGGCCAGGTGCAAATGTGCCAGGGGCAGAGCTGTTTCTTGAATTGAGAGTCAGCCGTGATGCATATCAGAGGAGGTGCAGCCTTCGATCTCACCACTTTGATGTGCCAACTCATCTGAAAGAGACCGTATTAATCTGTTCCTTAGCTTAGAATTACCCCCAGGCGTCAGACTTCATCCAGAGAAATTCTTTCGTAGCAGTACCCCTGCGTGTCGGTTGGTGGCGTCTGTCGACTCCGCGTCCGCCGGGGGTTTCATGGTCGCCTGGATGACATCACGGTGTCTACTTAGACGCCGCCCCTGCGCGCTGACGTCAGTTCTTTCTTTTTCAGCGCCAGCCAGCGCAGATCTGGAGAGTGTGTGTCCCTTGGGCACTTTTTGACTAACCCTTTTTTGACTTTTGTCGACATTCTTTTGAGTCTTCGACTCCTGGTGCAGGAGGGACGTCCAGCCGTCGGCCCGGTTTCTAGCCCTGAGACCCCTGTCACAAGTTGATGTCGGTTACCGACCCGCACCTCGTGTGTTAATGGTGCCTGGAGCTCGACCGCAACCCGAAGTTGTGCTCCGACTGCCGGGCTCTGAACCCAAAGCCTTTGCGAGAGTGGTCCCGAAAGCTTTTGGAGGCCCGGCAGTCCACTCTGCGCTGTTCGAGGTCCCGGTTGAGAGGAAGGTCGCGGAGTCACCACCATTTGTCCCCGGAGTCTTTGCACTCCTCAATCAATCAGGGAATTGTAAGCGCGCTACTCACCTGTGAGGGTCCCAAGGCGCTGAGGGGGGGGAAGGGGATACGCAGGTCTAGGGGTCTTCCTGAAGGTGTTCAGGGAGGGGGCGCATCTGATGTCTGCCGGTAGCTCGTTCCAGGTCTTGGCTGCAATGTGAGAGAAGGATCTTCCGCCTGCTCTGGCTCTGTGAATGCGTGGGGTTTCGGCCAGTGCAAGGATGGAAGATCGGAGGTTTCTTTTGGGTATGTGGAAGTTGATTCTGTCGTTGAGGTATTTTGGTCCGATGTGTAGGCTTTTGTAGGCGGGAGTGAGGATTTTGAAAGTGACTTTTTTCTCCACGGGGAGCCAGTGGAGACTTCGTAGGTGTTGGCTAATGTGTTTGTGTCGGGGGAAGCTGAGGACGAGTCTGGCTGCAGTTTTCTCTATTGTCTGGAATTTGCAGAGTAGGGTCTTGTTGATGCCGGCGTAGAGTGCGTTTCCATAGTCCAGTCTGCTGGTGATGAGTGCTTGGGGACTGTCTTCCTTGACTATGGGGAGATCCACTTGAAGGTTTTGCGGAGGATGCGGAGGGTGTTGAAGCAGCTGGAGGGAACGGCATTGACCCGTCTGTTCATGGTGAGTGATGAGTCAAGTATGGTGCTGAGGTTCTTGGCGTGGTTTGAGGGGGTGGGTGGACTTCCAAAGGCAGTCGGCCACCAGGTGCTGTCCCATGCAGAAGGAGTGGTACCGAGGACGAGGACTTCTGTCTTCTCGGCATTGAACTTCAGGCAGCTGTTGGTCATCCAGACTGCGACGTCTTGCATTCCTTTCTGGAAGTTGAGTTTGGCAGTGGTTGGGTCTTTGGTCAGGGAGAGGATTAGCTGGGTGTTGTCGGCGTCGGATATGATGTTGAGGTTGTGTTGTCGGACGATGGCTGCGAGGGGGGCCATGTAGATGTTGAAGAGGGTGGGGCTCAGGGATGAAACCTGTGGGACTCCGCAGCTGTTTTTCGTGGGGTCGGAGAGGAAGGGTGTTAGTCTGTGCCTTTGGCTTCTTTCAGTGAGGAATGATCGGATCCAGTCCAGGGATGTTCCTTGTATGCCTGCGTCGTGTAGTCTGGTGACTAGTGTGCGGTGGGAGACTGTGTCAAAGGCCGCTGATAGGTCAAGTAGGATGCGGGCTGTGGAGTGGCCTTGGGTGCGGATGTCATCTGTGGCGGCAAGTAGGAATCTGGATTGGGACGGGTTGAGAACGGCGTTCTCTTCAATGAATCGTGTCAGTTTCCTGTTGACTGTTTTCTCTGCAACTTTCGTTGTGAAGAGGAGGAGCAAGATGGGCTGATAGTTCTTGAGGTTGGTGGGGTCAGCTGTGGGCTTCTTGAGCAGGTGTCTGACTTCTACGTGCTTCCAGTTGTTTGGGAAGGTGCCTGTTTTGAAGGTGGTGTTGATGGTGCCTTGTAGTTCTGGTGCAATGGCGGCCGCAGCTCTGTGGTAGATGTGAGGGTGCAGGGGTCGGTGGGGACCCCAGAGTGGATGCTTTTCATGGTCGAGGTGATGTCTTCGGCCGTGATCGGTGTCCAGTTGGGGATGGTGGGCTGGCTGGTGTTTCGGGGGGGCTGTCTGTGGTGCTTTGTGGATGGTCGATGAAGTTGTCATAGAGGTTTTTGATCTTGAGGTGGAAATAGGTTCCAAGCTTGTCGCAGAGGTCTTGGAATGGGGTAATGTCTGTGGCTTCGTTGCGTGGGTTGGTTAATTCTTGAATGACACTGAAAAGTTCCTTGGAGTTGGTGGAGTTGGCCAGGATTTTGTTGTGGATGAAGTTCCTCTTGATGTCTCTGATCTAGTTGTGGTAGTCAGTCATGGTGTCCTTGTAGGTGGTGTGGTTTTTGGTTGTCTTTGTGTTTCTCCAGGCGTCTGCAGGTGCATCTTGGTTCTTGAAGAGCGGTGGTGAACCAGGCGGCTTTCCTGGGGCATTTTCTTTCGGGGGTTGTGTAGCGGGCGAGCTCGTCAGTCACAGTTGGAGATCCAGGTGTGGAGTTCTCTGGCTGCGTTGTTTCCGTCGGGTGCCCAGGTGTGGTTGTCTCTGGTGAGGGTGGGGTTAAGTTGCTCGTCGGTAACCTTGCTCCAGTTCCTTCGTGGTGGGCGTTGGGCTGGTTTGGGTGCCTTGATTTGTTGATGGCGAAGTGTATGCAGTGGTGGTTGGTCCATGGTGGCTGCGTTGTGTGGCTGAACTGGACGGTGTTTCCTGCCGCGAAGATGGGGTGGAGGGTGTGTCCTACTCTTTGGGTTGGTGTGTTGACGAGTTGTTTCAGTCCGATGCTGGCGAGGTTGGCACGAAGGATCGTGGAGTTGGGGTCGCTGGGGTTGTCGAGGTGGAAGTTCAGGTCTCCAATGAGTATGTAGTTTGTTGAGGCAATGGCGTGGGGTGCGATGAAGTCGGTGATGGTAGTGGCGAAGGGTGTTCGGGGGCCACGGGGTCTGTAGATGAGGGTTTCTCTGAGTGTGGCTTTGGGGGTGGTCTGGATCTGGAAGTTCAGGTTTTCAACGGAGGGGAAGGTTTCGCTGGGTGGTTGGGCGGTCTTTCCTCTGGATCTTGTATCCGTCTGGGATGGCGGTGCTGATGTCGGGGGCGGAGGATGCGTTGGTCCAGGTCTCTGTGAAGAAGGTGATGTCAGGCGCAAGAGAGTCAAATAGGTTCCAGATTTCCATGGCGTGGTTGTGTATGGAGCGTAGATTGAGGAGGATGCATTTTAGGGTGTCAATGGTGCTGGTGTTTAAGGCCGGGGTGGGGGTGAGGGTCTGGCGGCAGTGGAGGCAGGAAAACTGGCCGTGGGTTGTGTTCGACGAGGACTGTTGGCATTCGCCAAGTCTTCCAGGGTTGAGTGTGAGGAGGGTGGTGGTGTCGTAGCGATGGGTAGTTGGAGGTCCAGGGTTCCTGGCACTGGCCGCAGTCGAGTCGCCGACGGGCTTGCCTTTGCTGCGCACTTCTGTTGCGCAGCAGCCGGGCGCAGACGTACTTGCCTTAAGTGCATCGGCAGCGCTACCGCTCAGCAGCCACCATTAAGTAGGGGAGGTGGGAGGGAGGAGAGGCTGGGAGGCGGGAGCAGGGGAATGCCAGGGGTATTCTGAGGGGGAACTCCGGGGGGGGAAGGGCAGCAGCGGCGAAAGGAACATGCAGGCACGAGAAAATAAAAACAGTGGTGGAATTAGAGCAAGACACAGATGGGCACAATAACAGTGGCCCAACATGGAAAAAATTGAGAAAAAATAGGCTGAGAAAGGTTACGGTGGTTGCAGGCAGTCTGGTCCCAGTAGGAGCGGGCAGCAGCCTCAAACCTCCCAAGGAGGTTGGGTCTGGAGGCAAGAGACGGCACAGCGGAGCTGCAGGGAGAGAGTGGACCTAGACCGAGGGTCTAAGTTGACGCACAAGAAGAAGGTGAAGAAGCATTGTCCTCTTCGACTTCTCCCCGTCTGCCTCGACATGGGACCAGGAGCGTTGTCGCTCTCCGGCTCCTTCCTAGGAGCTCGCTGGGATGGCTCCGTGCTTCCCTCCTTTTCCCAGAGCCGGCGCGTCCCCTGCCTAGCTTTGTGCTTTTTCTTAAGCGCTGCATAGCATCTTTGGGGAGCCCATCTCTGCAGTTGCGCCTTCAGACCCCGCGGACTTGGCTGGCGGCCCTGGGCCTTCGATTCCAGCACCTCTGGCCTTGGCGCTGCAGGGTCACAAAGGATTCAGGCCTAGGTCCGGATCGGTGCCGGTAGACCTCACGGTACATTCCCTGACGTCGGTACCGGTGCCGGAGGGTACTTTGAACTGCTGTTTATCCCTGGCGTTCCCTACCACCTTGAGTGGCAGCCAGAGGAGGGTGAGAACGACTGGGAGGGGTAGTTGACCCTCTAGCAGACCAGCTTAAGGAGCCGGACTGGTGGAAGTAGTTGGGTGATGGCAGTGGTCTGGATACCTCCCCAGACCTTGGTATGCTTTCTCCCTGAACCGTGGCTACGGAGGAGGGAGCATCCTACCCTGTGGTGTTGCGTAGGACGGCTAAGGCCTTGGGCCTCAAGCTTCCTATGGTGGCTGTCAAGACTAACCTCCTGACTGAGGTGCTTCAGCCGGCTGCAGCCTCTCCAGAGCTCTTGCTGCCTTTTAATGAGGCTCTCACTGACATCCTTCTGGGCACTTGGTCCAAGCCCAGCACAGGGGCTCATGTGGACAGGATGATTGCCCGACACACTGCCCGGTCCTGGCGACCCAATTGTCCTCTCCCAACACCCTACCCCTGAGAGCTTGGTGGTCCAAGCCTCCTCCTCTAAAGGCGCATTCCCTACTGCTCCCCCAGATAGGGAATCCAAGAAGCTGCACCATCTTGGGAAGATGTTTTCTTCTGCTAGCTTAGGACTGCGGTCAGTGAACACCACATGTCTCCTGGGCTGTTATACACACATGGTGTGGGATACCGTTGTGAAAGTGCTTCCACAGTGCCCAGAGGAGCTACAGGCCGTGCTCACCCACACTGTTGCTGAGGGTCGAGACGCAGCTAAGTTCACCATCCGGTGTGGGCTGTATACTGCCGACTCGCTGGGTAGGACAGTTTCCACGTCGGTAGCCCTGAGGCGCTAAGCCTGTCTGGGAACGTCTGGCTTCTCTGGGGATGTCTAATCCACACTTTGGGACATGCCCTTTGATGGCAGTCGCCTGTTTGGACTCTAGGGTCACGGCTATAACCTTGGGCTTCTCGTGCCATGCAGTCTGCCTTTCGCCCCTTTCGTGGCTACAAAAGGGGGTGCCCCACCACATTCCACCCAGACCCACGCAAGCTGCCCAGTCTATGCGGGTCGGGGACATGCGACCCAGCGTCGCAGGCCTTCCTTGTCTTTTCAGGGCCTCCAGTTCCCAGTGGGCGTCAGTATCTGCTGGCACAACATCACCCTCCCTCCATGCCACCAACACTCCATAGCATGTCGGAGGATCACTTGGCCCATCTCCGCCAGGAAGTCACAGCTATCTTGGCCAAGGGAGCTATCGAACGAGTCACTGTGCCAGAAGTAGGTTGTGGTTGTTACTCGCACTACTTCCTGGTACCATAGAAGGACAAAGGCCTGCGTCCTATCTTAGGGACATCAACCGTTTCCTCCAGAAGGAGAAGTTCAAAATAGTGATTGACCTTGGCTCAGTATCAGCCCTCGACCCTGGAGACTGGATGGTAGCGTTGGACTTGCAGGACGCTTATTTTCACATCCCAGTCTTGCCTTGCCACTGGCGTTACCTACGGCTCTCAGTAGGCCACGAGTATTTTCTGTTTACCGTACTCGCCTTTGGCTCTACCAGTGGCCCTCAGGTGTTCACAAAAGTGATTGGCGGCAGTTGCAGCTCAGGGGTTCCAGTCTTCCCCTGTCTCGACGACTGGTTGTTGAAGGCGGGCTCGCCCCCAGCTGTCGTCTCCCACCTCCATGCTACGGTGGACCTCCTGCATTCGCTGGGATTCACTATCAACATGCCGAAGTCGCACATGAATCCCTCTCAGAAGCTCTTTTTCATCGGAGCAGTTCTGGATACAGCGCAGTTTCGGGCTTATCCTCCCAAGCCGTGAGTCCGGGATATTCGGGCTAGGATACCGATGTTTCAGCCTCTATATTGGATTTCCGTGAGAATGACTCTGAGCTGCTGGGCCTCATGGCCTCCTGCATCCTGCTGGTAGATCATACCAGATGGCATATGCGGGCTCTGCAGTGGGACCTGAAGTTCCAGTGGGCGCAGCATCATGGCAATCTTTCCGATTCTGTCCAGATCTCGGAGGGGACTGCAAATCAGTTGTAGTGGTGGCTCACGAACCAAAATTGGGTCAGCGGCAGATCCTCTCCTTTCCCCAACCAGAGTTCACAGTGGTGACGGATGTGTCACTCATGGGATGGGGCGGCCACATAGGAGAGGCAGAGATCAGAGGTCTCTGGTCTCTGGCGGAGTCCGGGCTCCACATCAACTTTCTGAAGCTTCGGACGATCAGTCTTACACTGAAGGCACTCTTTCCTTCTGTCAAAGGAAGAGTAGTGCAGGTGTTCACAGACAACACCACCGCCATGTGGTACTGTAACAAACAGGGCGGGTGAGGTCGTGGACCCTATGTCAAGAGGCTCTTTGCCTTTGGACATGGCTGGAACATCAGGGCAAATCCTTGGTGGTTCAACACCCGACGGGTTCCCTAAACGACAAGGCGGACAAACTCAGCCAACGGTGCATGATGGATCACGAATAGCGTCTTCACTCTGAGGTGGTGCAAGGTCTCGTTCAGCAAGGGGGAGAGCCTTGGTTAGATCTATTTGCCACTGAAGAGAACGTGCAATGTCAGCAGTTCGCGCGTTGGAGCTTCCAAGGCGGAACTCAATTGGCGACGCCTTTCATCGCAAGTGGAATTGCAGCCTCCTGTGAGCCTTTCTGCCTGTACCACTTCTACCCAGAGTGCTGAAGAAGATCAAGCGCGACCGGGCCCATGTAATTCTTGTGGCTCCGGACTGGGCGCAAAAAGTCTGGTACCGATAGCTCTTGAGCTCCTCCGATCAGACCGCCTCTTCGGGAGGATCTTCTGTCGCAGCAGCAGGGGACGGTCCTCCATCTGAAAATATCCAGCCTCCATCTCCTTGTGTGGAGATTGAGCGGCGGCGGTTGACAGCTTTCGATCTTCCTCCCGAAGTCTGTAATGTCATCTTGGCAGCATGGCGTCCCTCCACTAAAACGGTATACGCCTATAGATGGAACAAATTTGTGGCATGGTGCACAGCAAAGGCTGTGGATCCCCTTTCTACCCCTCTTTCAGAGGTTCTCCTCCTCATTCTTTCGTCAGCCCAGTAGGGCTCTGCTCTGGGCACGCTTAAAGGCTAGCTTTCGGCCATTTCGGCCTTATTTCGCCTTCCTGATCAGCCTTCTCTTTTCAAGTCCACATCTGTAAACAGATTTTTGAAGGGCATTACTCATCTCTTTCCTCCTTCTCCTTTCTTAATGCCCCAGTGAGGTTTGAATCTTGGCCTTACTTATCTTGTGTGCCCCTTTCGAGCCACTACATAATTGTCCTCTACGTCTTCTTACTTTAAAGACTGCTTTCCTGCTTGCCATCACCTCTGATCGCAGGGTGAGTGAGCTTCAGGCCCTGTCTTCCAAACCTCCCTTTCTTGATCGCAGGGTGAGTGAGCTTCAGGCCCTGTCTTCCAAACCTCCCTTTCTTGCTGTCCATCCGGACAAAGTGGTCCTTCGTACTCTTTTCTGCCCAAAGTGGTTACTTCTTTCTACATAGGTCAGACCATCACATTGCCCACCTTCTTCCCGCCCCCACACAGGAGAGACTCCACCGTCTGGACCCTAGACGTGTGCTGTCCTTCTACCTTGACCACACTAAAGACTTCCGGGTGGACGATCAACTCTTTGTGGGTTATGTGGGCGCCATGAAAGGTTGTGCCTTGCACAAACGTACCCATCTCTCGATGGGTTGTCCTGTACATCAAGCTCTGCTATTCTTTGGCAAAAAAGAAACCTCCGGTAGGACTGCACGCCCACTCTACCAGGGCGATGCAGTCACTACTGCATTGGGACGTGGAGTTCTGCTGGTTGACACCTGCCAGGCAGCCACGTGGGCATCCCTGCACAAGTTCACAAAACCTTACTGCCTGGGCAGGCAGGTCCGGAGAGACTGCGTTTTCGGCTGTTCAGTTCTCCAGGACTTTCTGGTGTGAATTTAGTTCGCCGACACGCCTCCAGGGTTGGCACTGCTGGGGAATCTATTCTAAGGTAAGGAATCTATAACTAAGGCTTCTTTCAGATGAACAAGTTACTTTCCTTCGGTAACAATGTATCTGTAAGAGACATATGGAGTTATAGATTCCTTACCGCCCCACCCATCCTCCTCGTTATGCGAACTGACTTCCAGGGATAGGGACTCCCTTACAGGGCCTTAGTTATGTGCACCAGTGGTCTCTTACAGATACATCATTACCGAAGGTAAGTGACTTGTTCACTAAGCTGCTTGGGAAGCGCAGGCTTGACAGCCAGAGCACAGAGAAGCTGAGGCAAAAAGGCGGGCAAACTCTAAGGTAAAAAACACAACGAACGTAGAGGAGAAGGGTATGGCACTGTATGTTCCTTCACTGATTAAAACCAATCAAAAGCAAGAGTACTGTGGCAATTTAAACAAAGAAAGTGGTGTACTGTATACCAGAACTATGGTCCAGCACAAGAATCCAGAATATTGAAGTGACTGAAATATTGCCTCCTATCTAGAAAAAGTAATCCTTTATGGAAGAGGAATCCTCACACACATAATAGTGTCCTGCTTAATCATCTGTATATCCTCTCCCTACCCTGGTAGGGCAATGCCACCTGGGTGGACTCAACCTCCTTGAAGACTGTACCAGAAGGAGGGATGTTGGAAAGTGCCTCTTTTTGCATGGTGCGACCCCACTTTTTGCCTGGTTTTGAGGAGGTTTCAATTGTAGTGCACAGGGTCCCTGGCATCCAGATCCTCTGTCCCAGTGCTTCTTCCCTAAAAACATATCTCCAATTAGTACTTCCGCCCGTGTAAGCTCCTAGTAAGTGATACCCTGGGTACCTAGGCCCTGGGATCTTAAGGAGGTCCCTGGGGACCCCCCTCAGTGGGACCCTGCCACGGCCCGTGCAGCTTTCAGGCCCCTGTTAGGAAAAGCGACAGTCAACATGGCACCCTGCCTGGATGCCATGCCAGCTAGGCACTGTCAGATGGTATAGGTAAGTCACCCCTCTAGCAGGCCTCACAGCCCTAAGGCAGGGTGCACTATACCACAGATGAGGGCATTTGTGCATGATTCCTTAATATTGTGCCAGTGAAGCCATAAAGCTTACATGTTCTGGAAACTCAACATGTGTTCCACAGCACTGTGATGGCTTCACTGAACACAGGAGTGTTTGGTACCAAACTACTCCTCTCAATAAATCCACAGTGATTCCAGTGTGCAATTTATTGCACCATGTACACAGAGGGCATCTCAGAGGTGCCCCCTGAAAACATAGACCCTGGTGTGGTCTCTGACCAACTGTGGGCAGCTAGCCGCCACCAGACATGTTTCTGTAACCCTGGGTACAGAGCCCCTGCTCTCTGGGACCAGAAACAATGCACTTCCTGGGCAGAGGTGTCACACCTCCTCCCACTGGATAGGCCAGTAGTATTACTCAAAGGGCGAAGCTTCAAAGGCCTGCTGCCTTTGTAATGCGACCCTCAGCGGCTTGCAGCAGAAGAAGCCCTTGGCTTCACCCCTACTTTGGGTGGGAAAACCAGTGGGAAAACTCAGGAGAATAGGAGGTTTGCAAAACTCCACCTGAGTGGCATACCTTTTTGAGAAAGTAAGTGTTGAGTGGGGGTGCGATTCATCGACAATGGCCACCATGAAGCCCATGAAGCCCATGTCATAAGAGGTTTTTGGTTCGGAGGTGATTTATAAAAACGCAACGAGCAGCTCCCTGGAGGGCTCACTCAAATTTCTATGTTTGTATTATTACTATGATGAACAAGTTCCTAATACGTAATTATGAATAGCACACAAGTAATATAGAATTATGTATTAGCAAATATTGAGTGGCAGCCTTGCGAAATGGATACCGAAAGTAATATAAGTGTAACATAAAAGAAACCTGTTCTAATTAGAACAACATACTGTAGCTTTGTCTATAGACAGAATAACCACCCTGTCTATTTTTACTTTCTCAGCAACTTAGTTTCCCTTTATCAGAGTAACTTGATCCACAGAGGGGTTACCATAAATTGGATGCAGTTAATTAGATGAACCTTTGATAAGTGACTAGACCATCACAGTTTCCTACTCGATGGTACCTTTTGGCCTGAAGAGGGCACCATGAATTATGTACTAAAGTACTCGCCATACTACAGGATTATTGTGTTGTCCCCTTTTTAAGTGTGTGTGACTACAAAGGACACCACCCCCTCTTTGACCAGGAAAAATTTAGGGTAAGAAATAGGTTGGTTGTTTTCATAACGTATGAGAATTCGTCAGAGTTTCAAATGCAATGGCCCATTGATAGGCTCATGAGGGCTCTTTGGCCCCATCACTATAGTTCACATGTGTTTCTTCACAGTTAAGAGACTGCTGAAAGAGAGCACTTGCATGACCACAGTTTTACTATCACAATAAATCTTATGTTTTGATGTCTCCCTCGTTTATTCATGTATTTTAGAATTATAATTGTCTCCATGTACTACATGTCTTTAATTTTACTCACACTATAGTTATTCTATTCCCAGTAGGAACCAAGTTTACCCGTGGCCAGTTCCTAGTAGGATTCACCTGGGTTAAAAAGGTAGCTCACACTTTTTAGCATTGTGTGTCAGTGACTAATAGTAACAACATCTAATCTTAGGAATCCATAAGCACTGAAGAATGCCCCAGTCCGTTTAGATTAACAATATGGGCAGAATTATGTTGGCAGATAGTAGATGGGTTTGAGCCAGTACTCTCAACATACCCATCCACATTTGGTTTTAGTCATACCTTGTGTCCTGCTGAATAAAGGTAATAACCTAGGACCACCAAGGTATTTTAAACTCAATCTGTATCTCCCTTTTTGCTTTGTCCAGTAGTATTTATCTAAGAACTCCCTCCTTCCAGTACAGTCTTTGAGGAGGTTGAGTCTGCCCTGGTGGCATTGCCTTCCAGGGTGGGAAGAGGATACCGACGATTAAGCATGACACTATTATGTGTGTGAGGTTTCCTCTTCCATGAAGGATGACTTTTGCTAGGTAGCAGACAACTTTTCAACCTGTAAGGTAGCTACCTCGGTGCATGCCACTTCACCCAGCACATGACATTCCTGTCTGAGGTGAGAAGGCACATTGTTTAATACAAATATGACATATTTCGGCAGTACCATAATGGAGCGCCAACCGCGAGAATGCCTGGGTGGCAACCCATATTATTCTTTGGCCGGCTAACACTTATAGTAGTTTCCAATAGGGAACGCCACTATAGGGACATATAGGTTTGCATTTGTATGTCCTCACCTTTAATATATTGCCCCTGCCTCCTGGGCTCAGGAGGCCTTCCTTAGGGGTGCCTGACCTCTTTAAAAAAAATAGTGTATTGATTGCATACATTGTGAGGTCACAGTCGAGTTCGAGCAGTTTGTCCTTCTCCTGCAGTCTGCAATAGCAGGCCTTCTGTCAGTAGTTTACTTGGGTCACTCGGGGTGGTACGAAACAGTGCATCAGCCCTGGAAACCTGTGTTTGAGTCATGTGAGCTGTGGATCACTTCCTTTGCATAGATCGCCATCTTGTGTTGGGTCCGGATGTTTGCAGTTTGTTTTCCTCCAAGAAGTCTTTCCAGTCATGAGGCCTGTGACTCCTCCTTTCGGTGATGGGGCGCATGGGCATCGACTCCATTGTTAGATTGTTTTTTATCCGCCATCGGGTTCGGATGTGAATTGTTGCATTCTGGTTCGACACCGCTTCTCGGGTTCCCCTCAGTGCGCAATCCATTACCCTCAACGGTATTGTTTCTCAAACACGTTTCCCATTCTCTGCGTATCGTTTCAAGTTAAAGCCCTTTGATCAGAAAGACTCGTGGAGGGCCGTCCGGCCTACCCGCATTGGGATTCTTAGCAGTCGATGGAACGCACTCCATTTAAGTTATGTCCAGGGTGTCACGCTAAATTGCTGCACACCAACTTGCACGAAGTGTGTAACCTCTTTCTGTCTCTAACTCAACAAGGACTGCAACGCGTGCCGATCTTTTTGATCGATGATGACCCTCCGTGACCGTCGGGCTTGACGTCATGTAACGCATCAGCAAACCTGCTCCACGGTGGATCTTTTCGGAGAGGATTCGGATCAAGAGAAATCCAATGCGCCGGAAGCTGATGCCAAAGTGGAGGACGAACACATCGCCGTGTCTGAAGCCGATTCCGATGTCGAAGACCATATCACACCAGGTCAACATATCGTGAGTACAGAGACTTTGTTTCCATACCACTTACTCCACTAAAAGGCTCCAGTCCCTCCTCTGCCCTCGGGGCAAAAGTTTTGACCACCCCACCTTCAGGCCTGGCGCCAAAACATAAAGGAAAACCTTCAGGTTTGGGCTGCAGTCAGCCCCATACCGGCACCAAACTGAAAGCTTCGGTGCCAAAATCGAAACATGTTCTGGTACTGGTTCCATCTTTATCTAAGACTAAATCTTCGGAGGAGAAAACTTTGGAACCGAAATTTTGATGCCATACACAGCAAATAAAGAAAAGACTTTCTAAAGAACTTCGGTCTGACTTTCGGTCTTCAGATCTGAAAAAAAGAGCTGGCAACTAAATCCAGATACTGGACATATCATTGCCAAATTACCTGAAAAAAGGGAAATGGGCCTTCTGAAAGATTACCACATACCTTTGAAGAGGAAAAAGGTGGGCACTAACCCTTCCCCACCCTGCATTCCATCTCCTCCACCCATTAAACCAAATTTGCTTATTTCACCTGCAAACTCACCACCATCACCGGACACACAGGTTGAATGGGTTGGGGAGGATAATCGGGTGGGATAACAGACCCTGACCCATGGGAACACTATGATACTGATGATAATACTGATAATGACCCGTATTTAAATCTGTCTAAACACTCCCCAACGGACGACAACATAGGATATATTGAACTTCTTAATAGAGCTGCGGGGTGGAGTTATATAAACAAAACCTAGAGGAGGATTATTTATTTGAAACCCTTAGTACCACTCAAAGGATCACTCACACACTGCCCATGCTAAAGGGAATGCTGAAGCATGCAGAAGAATTTTTTTAAGATCCTGTAAGGGCAAGAATAATCACACCTAGAGTGGATAAAAAGTACAAACCTGCACCTACTGACCGTGTTTACATCAAAGGTCAGTTGCAATTAGACTCTCTTGTAGTTTCCAGTGCACACAAGAGAGCTAACTCACAGAACACCAGTGAAGCCCCTCCTCCTGATAAACTGTCCAAGTTAATTGATGCCTCAGGCAAAAGAGTGGCATCGCAGGCAGCCAATCCATGGCGCATTGCTAATACTCGAGCCTTATTAGCTCGTTACGATAGAGCTCACTATGACGAGCTAGAGAAGCTCATGCAATTTTTACCAAATCTGAGGCTAATGATCTTATTCAAGAAGGCAAGCTCATTACTAATACTTCAATTAGATGCGCCTTAGACATAGCAGACACAGCAGCCAGAGCAGTAAACAGCAGTGCAATTCTGTGCAGACATGCTTGCTTGACAGTTTCAGGTTTTAGGCCTGAGGTGCAAGCCTCTATTCTTAACCAACCATTCGTTAAGGAACACCTCTTTGGTCCAGCAGTTGACACCTCGCTGGAAAAAATTAGAAAAGATACTGAAGTTGTTATGTCTATGGGGGCCTTGCAAACGTCTTCAGGTAGAAGTTCCTTTTGTCGCTCCTATTATAGAGCAGGGTCCAAAATTATGTCATCCAAAAATCCCTCCTCCTCTCACAAGGGCAACAGTCAATCGCCCTCATCAAGAGGTTATTTCAGATGTGGATTTAGAGGAAATAATGGAAAGGGAAGAGGTAGAGGCAACTCAACACGTACTTCCCCACAAATACCAAACAGTGACTGTTTGATAATAACCCCAGATTCATTCTACTCTTGTCAGGGGACATCTAACTCGATTTCTCCCAGTCTGGAATACCATCACCTTAGACAAATGGGTAACACCTTCGCCTATTGAACAAAGAGGTTCAATCTATTCTAGAAAAATTAGCAATAGTCAGTCCCATTAAAATATCAGGGCACAGGCGTCTATTCCCTTTAGTTTTTAATTCCCAAAAAGGACTGATCACTCGGACCCATTTTGGACCTCAGAGACTTAAATCTCTTCATTCATTCCGACCACTTCTATATGGTTACTCTACAACAAGTGCTTCCGTTACTGCAACAAGGCGACTTTATGTCCACTCTGGACTCAAAGGACGCATACTTTCATATCCCAATCCATCCTGCTCATTGCAAATACCTAGGGTTTGTGGTAGCGGGCCATCCCTACCAGTTCAAAGTGCTTCCTTTCGGAATCACTACTGCTCCCAGAGTCATCGCCAAATGTCTGGCAGTAGTCGCAGATCATCTCAGGAGACAAAACATACATTTCTTCCCGTATTTGGATGACTGGCTCATCAAAGCCAGCTCTCAACAAATGTGTCTACAGCACACACAAATTACAGTACAACTGTTACAGTCTGGGCCTCACAGTTAATCTCACGAAATCGCATCTGCAGCCCTCCATGTCTCAAACTTACTTGGGGGCTACAGTAGATACTCACAAACCTCTAGCATTCTCAACTGTGACCAGAATATGCAATCTTCAAACCCTGATCTCCCGATTCCAAGCCAACCAATCACTTCCTGCAAGAGTTTTCATGCAATTGCTAGGAATGATAGCATCCTGCATCACAATAGTACCACATGCAAGACTTCACAACCCCCTTCAGTAGTGTTTAGCTCATCAGTGGAATCAGTCACGGGGTCAACTGAAGGATCTAGTGTTGGTGGACGGCCGCATCCATCGCTCTCTGCAGTGGTGGAGTCCGCAGAACTTGTCCAGAGGGCGGCCATTCATCGACCCAATTCCACTGACTATCTTAACAGCAGACTCATCACTAATAGGTTGGGGGAGCACATCTCCAGACTCTAACCATTCAAGGACCGTGGAGTCAGGAGCTGAATCACCTACATATCAATCACCTAGAATTGCTGGCCATTTTCCTAGCACTCAAACCTTTTCAGACACACCTCAAAGGAAAAGCTGTCTTGATTCGCACAGACAACATCATGGGAATGTACTATGTACGAAAACCGGGCGGGACCCCACACTCTCCAACTGTCACATCTTGCTCAGACCATTTGGAAGCGGGCCATTCCTCAAAAGATTTCTCTCATGACTGAACATCTACCAGGAGAAAGCAACCAAATAGCAGACCTACTTCGCAGGCAAAAGCAACAAACCCACGAGTGGGAACTTCATCCTCAAGTTCTCTTTCAGTTCTTTCTAATGTGGGGGTTTCCGGAAATAGATCTGTTTACAACTCACTAACGCAAAATGCCCAAACTCCGCTTCCAGGTATCCACATCCACAATCATAGGGCATGCCCTATGGATGAACTGGTCATGGAGGTTAGCTTATGCTTTAAAGCCTCTACCACTCATTCCCTCAGTTGTTCGGAAGCTCAGACCAGCGTCCCTGACTCTAATCCTGGTTGCTCTTACATGGGCTCGACAGCCATGGTTCACAACCCTACTATAACTATCGGTAGTACCACATCAAGAGTTGCATCTCACGCTCAGGCTCCTCACTCAGAGCCATGGAGACATACATCATCCAAATCCAAAGGAGCTCAATCTTGCTATTTGGCTCCTGAAGTCATAGAGTTTGGTTATCTTAACCTCCCACCAGACTGTATGAACATCATTAAAGAAGCAAGGAGACCTACCACTAGGGCTTGCTATGCCGTCAAATGGAAAAGATTTCTTATATACTGCAATAACAACCACATTGACCCACTTGATGTTTCAGTACAAAACATTGTATGTTACTTACTACATTTACAATGCTCAAATTTAGCGTATACATCTATAAGGTTACATTATCTGCCATGGCTGCATATTTGTAGAACAGACAGCTCCTCTCACTTTTCAGAGTCCCAGTGATTAAAGCCTTTATGGAAGGACTAAAAAGAGTGATTCCAACCGCAATTCCACCAGCAGCAGCGTGGAACTTAAATATTGTCCTTACCAGGCTAATGGGTCCACCGTTTGAACCTTTACACAGATGTGAACTGCAGTTTCTCACACGGAGCCTTGAGTTTCTCGTAGCCATTACATCGCTAAATAGAGTTGGTGAGCTGCAGGCATTCACAATCGAAGAACAATTTTTTGGCCTACACAATGATAAAGTGATTCTTCGTACCAACACATAACTTCTACCTAAGGTAGTTTCTGCTTTTCACTTGAATCAATCTGTAGAGTTGCCTGTATTCTTCCTGCAACCAGATTTAGTGGCAGAAAGGGCTCTTCACACATTAGACGTAAAAAGAGCATTACTTTATTACATTGAAAGAACAAAACCATTTCGTAAAACAAAGCAACTCTTTTTTGCTTTTGCACCACCGCATAAAAGGCAATGCAATTTTTAAGTCTGGCATTGCAAGATGGATCGTAAAATGTATCCACATTTGTTATGCTAAAGCAAAAAGGACTTTACCTGCACCCCCTAGAGCTCATTCCACACACAAATTAGGGGCTACTATGGGTTTTTTAGGCAACATTCCAATTGCAGATATCTGTAAAGCTGCAACATGGTCTACTCCATACACATTTATTAAACACTACTGTATAGATGTGCTGGCCAGACAACAGGCTAATGTAGGCCAAGCAGTACTCAAAACATTATTTAAGACAACTGCAACAGCTACAGGTTAACCACTGCTTTGGGAGAAAACTGCTCTATAGTCTATGCACAGCTTGTGATCTACAGCTCACATGTCTCAAACGGAAAATTTTACTTACCAGTAGACATCTGTTCTTGGCATGTAGAGCTGTACGCCCACCCGCCTCCCCGATTACCTATACCTGTTGCCGTTACAATAATTTAATTCAATACTTATTACATACATACGCATTGGTCATCCCTTTATGCACTACTAATTCCATTCTCACCCAATGACTGGAAACAATCTAACAATGGAGTTGATGCCCATGCACACTATCACCGAAAGGAGTCGTCACCGGCCTTGTGATGGAAAGACTTCTTAGAAGAAAAACAAACTGCAAACCTCCGGACCCAACACAAACTGGCGATCTATGCACAGCATGTGACTCTACAGCTCTACATGCCAAGAACAGATGTCTACTGGTAAGTAACATTTTCCTTATCACCTATGCCCTGGGTACCATATACTAGGGAATTATAAGAGAGGTAAAGTCTTTTCCAATTTGGGATTACCTAGTTGATCATAACAGTTTTAGGAGAGTGCAACAGGCACTGAGGTCTGGGCAGCAGACTCCAGTGCATTATCAGTCATAACCATCAGCATTTGGAGCGAAAAGTGTGGTGGGGGTGACAATACAATAAGGGCGCTTTCCTACAAAGGGTCACAGACTCTGCCAATCCTCTGGCATATTAAAAGGACTCTTCCACAGCGAGTACCAAAGCTCTGTATTGCATCTTGGGCAATTTAAGGAACTTGAACTAGCAACTTCTTGGTCCCGACCAGAGCTGCAGGAAAGATGGCTTTGCTATATATTCTTGCACCTGTCTCATAAATACCGATTTAACATTACTGAGTAGTGTAGCCATCAGTCTTTCATTCTTTTTCCTCATCCGTTTGCTTCTGATCTTTCAAATGAACTCATAGATGACCTTGTTTGTCCTATCTTAAATATTTCAAATACACACATTAAGATAGGATTAATAAATATATGGTAAAAGCAAAAACCTATTGAGGAAATAACTGATTTATGTTAGGTTATAGTTTTGGTAGAGCGCGACAGCTGCCCCAGCAAAGAGGCGTCCCGGCGCTAAGGAACCACAGACACTGAGCTGAGAATGAGAAGAGTGGGATAGACAGGTGGCCTAGGGAGAGGGGAACAGGTAGGTCTTGATGGCCTTCCGGAAAGTAGATAAGTTTTCCAAAGAACGGATGTTCAATGGCAGAGCGTTCCAGAGCTTGGCTCCCAGAACCCTAAAGGAGCGACCGCCAGTGCGGCAGAGCTTTATACGGGGTACGCTCAGTAGGTGCTGGCCAGATGAGCGCAGATTGCGCCGCGGCACGTACGGTGTAAGGAGAGGTCGCAACAGTTCAGGGCTTCCGAGTTTGAGTATTTTGAATGTCATAATGAGGGTTTTGAACTGGATTCTGGATTTATTAACCCCATTCAAATTTGCTGGCCTCTGGTTACATGAACCCTGATTGAAACACTGGCATCATTCTTTACTAGCGACAGTAATTCCACAGGATTATTCAATTTTAAGGTGTGAGAGGCCTGGAGATAGACTAGGTAGAGAAGTTATTTTATCTGTGCAAACACCATCTTTGGTTTCAATACTCATAACATCAGTCCATAAGGATCCAAGAGTTTAGTGATATCCCTCACCTTTTCCTCATCAAACATGATTGCTTAAATGCTTAACTTACTGTCCAGTTGACACCTTCTTTTTCCTGGAATTCATGTAACTTACATCTGCAATCACAATTACCCTGTTTTAGGGTATATTTATCTTCATCTCAAAGAACTGACTGAAGCAGCCTCACTTGAATTGATTAAACCTTTCGCTTACTGTGGCCTCTCTAAACTAGTTGACGGCCCCACCCACATGGCAGGCCACGATCTTGATGAGGTCTGAGTTCCCCGAAATCTCTACAGTCTTTTGATGCCATCCCTTATTACATTTAAGATCCCAAACTGTTGCCAAAATATCATATAATAGCTTATTCTGAAGTATGGATGCTGGAATAATGTGAGTCTACAGAATTTAGAATATGCTCTGACTACTCAAGCTGTATTCGCCAACAGAGACCAATTACTCCTTCAGTTATACCCGGGTCCGCTCTGTAGCTAAGAAAGTAGACCCCAAAATCACTGCCACCTTCAAAGAAGGAAACCAGGCCTCTTGGTTAACTTCAGTTCTACTGAAGCTTAAAAAAGCTACATGGTTAGATGAACTTAAATGGAGCGCCTAATTACCAGTCTGGCCTTAAAAGAGCATACCAACGTGGTCGATCTATTTGTTATTAGGCAGTTAAACAACGCTCATGGAATACTATTCTAATCGCATCCTAGAAGCCAAGAATCAGCAGAAAGAAATGTTCAATTTTTTTTATGATCAGTCGCATATCTCCAGTCTTGCAGCACCAGTTGTTTGTCCCCCAGAAAATCTGTGCAATAATCTTGCACATTTTTCATAGATAAGATCACTTCTCTTTGACTGGCATTCAGGTGATCTCATCTAATGGCACCATTCAGACTTCATCAGCTGGTAATTGAGGATGCCTAATCAAATTTAAAGAGCAGTTGGATATTAATTGACCGAAGATAAACCAGGACAATACAGAGGTTCTCCAATTTTGACCTGGCAACTTTGGGCCAGAAAGCACAGCTAAAAAGCTTGGGAGTCAATGTGGCTATCAAACTAAAGAATAATGCCTGGTTTTCTACATTTAACATAACTCCGAACCTTCTGTATATGCAAGCTGAAACCCATTCTCCCTCCTCTTATGTCAGAAAGCAGGACTATGGCAGTGCCCTGTGTTTAATAATAATCAAAACCTTTATGCACCATCTACCATCCCTACTAAAGCAAGTAACCAAACTAGTCTACTCCATTCCCTGCTTCGTAAGAGCCATACCTCTATTAGTCCATCTTCATTGCCTACCTACCTGTTCCAGGGTATGATTCAAAATGTTGTGTATTGTACACAATTGCATTTTGTGGTCTGTTCCTTCCTTTCTAACTTCTAGGATCTCCGGGTATATTCTGACATTTATCATTTTCCTCAAACCTCTCTCCCTAAGTGTTTCCTTTTTTGAAAATTCTCTTTTGGGGGGATGTTCATTCACCTCAATTGTAGAAAGCCCTGTGGCATAGGTCTGTTACCTTTAGGGGGGAAAAACTCAAGACATTCTTGTTTTCTGTATTGTACTCTTTCTTGACTCTTCTTTAACCACCTAGAAACCTTTCGGGTGGAAGAGCAGTGTACAAAAAAACACAGCTGAACTATTGCCTAATGGAGCACCTATAATCTTTTTCAGTGGAAAGCTTGTAAATTATTTCGATTAATAAACCTAACCATTGCCATGCCATGCCGGGTCTGGTGCCTCAGTGGACTAATGCATCCACTACAGGAGCCTGTGTTCAACCTCATGGTCACAGGTTCAAAGCCCGGCAGTTCCACTCAGCCTTTCATCCATCTTAGGTTGATAAAATGAGTACCATTGAGTTGGGTAACAATAAACATCGGTTATTCAGCGCCTAGATACCTCCGGGTGAACGTGCGCTTTACAAATACACATGTTATGTTTGTTATGTTATTTGTGGCCTAAAGCAGATTTACTTGGCTTTTCTAGTAAAGGTTACATTTTACATTAGGTTGAAATTTCCGTTACTTGCAAGTTCCGAGGAGGGCTTTTATCCTGGGGTGATAGAATCAATTTTTACCCTATATAGACAATTTTCCTTAGTGAGTGAAGTTACAGACCTTCAAAGGATTTATCTTTTTCCGCCTGGTGTTTTAATTCCTTTACTCATTCAGAAACATTTGATTCACACAAGAGGTGTGATCTTGATCTACCTGGACTGGGCTAGATGATGGTGCTATCCCTTCCACATGCACTATCTGTTGGCATGGTGGCGATCAAGCTGGACCTTTGTCTATTTCTTGAAAGGCTAGCATTGCCATTGCATGACTACCATCAAAAGACACAGCTATCCTTTGTGTGCAAAACAACCTTTCAGAAAGGCTGTTCCACTTTATTAGATTGATCTCAATTGCCTTTTGCTGTAGAGTCTACTTTTTGGACCATCTGGAGGCAGAGATGTTGAACACTTTGCGGTTTGCGTGTTTCTAGCATAGAAGGATTTGAATAGCAAAATAATTAAGCAATACCAAGCCCACGTTGGTGCACAAATACTTGTCTCATTAGGGATCCTTGTTCAAATTTCTGGTAGTGTCCAGATTTAACAAGGGTCTACAAAATATTTCCCCAACTTTCTTTCAAGGTTCTACAGTTGTACATTTAATTATGACCATGCTGATGTTACCCCCACAACCCCCCAAATGTAAGTACATTATGTTTGTCTGCTTAATTTTCGTACCTGAAAAAACGCTTTCCAAGTAGCCCTTACTTCAGCTAGGAATGGGAGAGAGCTACAAACGTTGTCTTCCTCTCCCTAAATCATGATCCTCTTCAAGGACAAAGTGATGTGGAGGTTTAAGCCTTGTTTTCTACTCAATGTTGTTTCTGAGTTTCACTTGATTTAGGTGAATGTCTTGCCTTTGTTGTACTGTCCCTATTATCCTCAAAAGATGACGGAATGCACCAGAGGCTGGACCCTAATAGAGCTTCTAGCAGCTCATTTCTCTGGTTTGGATGTCTCTTGGCTGCTCAGTTACTGCTGTACACTGAAGAACACTGGTATGCATTATCTTTTATTTATTCAACAGCTTTGGAACTGGGCTGAGAAGAACCGGGAGCCAGGTTGTATAAGAATGAATCATTTAGGTGTAAGGGTATGAAGAGTACACCTTTTAAATGTTGCCTTTGTGCAATAGAAAATTACCATGGTCTGACCAGGATTTTGCCTGTTACCTCTGCCTTTCGAGGATCCTCAACAAAAGCATGAGTTCGGGCTTGTAACACTTATGTGGTCCAGAAATACCATTTGGAACTGAAGAGAGAAGGTGAGCTCATAACTCCAGCATGCAGTGTCAAGGCTATACTGAGTTGCAGTCTGCTGAAGTCACCCAAGATATTGAAGGAGATGACTTGCACCGCTATGATGTAGCGGCCCTTGGTACCCACAAAGTCTATCAGGAGCAGAGCTGCACGGATGTGTCCTATCAAGACTGATTCCCGAGATCAACATTATCCAGAGCCCTCGACTAAACCTGCACTCATTAAAAGGATAACCAATGGGTTTCAGGCTCGACACCAAGGCATGCTTGACACCAAGGACTGCGCTCAAACCAACACAGTTTTACCAGACAGTGTCCACACGCATGGAGAGTATATTCTGCCTGCACCATTCTCTGCCAAAAACAGGCTCAGTAATTGACACTACCCTCTAAAGTCAAGAGCGTTCAATGCTAAAAATTCAGATACCAAAGGACTCTCGAAGCACAGAGCTTCAAAGCAGAGAGAGATGCAGAGGAAACCAGTACCACCACAGGCTGCTAGAAAACAGCCTGACCATTGGCAAAGGGCATATATAAGACAGAAACGGGTCATGTAGCTTGTCCTCCTACTACATGTCCGTCACACAAGAAGCGCAGGCTGACTTTTGAGGTGGTAATTTGTGATGAAATTAGGGTTTATCCTATCCATAAAATGAAGTCACTTCAACACAACCACCCCTATATATGACATTCTGTACATTTGGGTTCTGACATGGGCAGGACTATAAACTCATTGCCTCTGTATGGGGATCCATGGCTAACCGATCAATAAGATAGCGTGTGGCATAATTGAGCAGATTCTCAGGGCAACGCCTCTTTGGACTCACACCCTGTAAGGGTTCTCCTCGAGATGACCCTTTAGCCTATCACACTCTCATAGTAATGGCTGCAAAGCACCATAAAATGCATGCATGTAAATGAGGAGTAACATTTCTTATTAGAATCCTCTCCAAAACTGATCTCATTAAACAATTGTTGCCAGTGATTAAAACCATTCTTGAGTGGTCCTCGAAGACCTTTAAGGGCTCAGATACTTTTCCACGACCATCCAACACCTGTTGGGAGGAGAGGAGGCTGGGTTGATACCACCTCTATTGAGAGAAGATTACTTGGAATGAGTGGGTTCATTCTCCATCATTGTCCATGGCTTCTCCCTAGAATTCAATACCACCACATGGAATGTACCATCCCTTCCACACATCAACAAAGAGCAACACAAACTGCTGAAGGAGATAAAGAAATTGTATCAGTGCATTGGAGTGGGCAAGGAGCATACTCTGTACTCACAGGAAGTATAAACTATTGCGGTCTATTCTTTATTTCAGAGCAGTTAGCCTCTGTGTCACATCCAGAGGACAAATGTGCAGGGTGTTATTCCATTTTTGAATGTGGCAGACTACAAGGCAATACTCGACCTCAATAATACTTAGTTTCATTTCCATACATCAGATTCACTGCCAGGATCACAGGTTTGTGGTAAATGGAGTTCATTACCGAATCAAAGCCTTGCCTTTCAGGGTTTCTACAGCCCCGGAGTGTTTTCAGAACGTTAAGCAGTAGTGATTGTGGATACACTCATGTCTTTCCCTTCTTGGACGACTGCCGCAGGGGCCAGTCGTGCACAATGCCTCACCAACACACAACACACTTTTCTACTCCTTCATCGATTAGGCTTCCCAGTCAGTTTAAAAAAGCAACACCTATGTCCTCAACAAACCAAGGCTTTCTTGGGAGGTAAGCTCAATGTAGTCCGAGGCAAAGCCTACCCCAGGCATATATGGTGTGGCTATTTCAAAGGCTGCTTCCTCACTACCAGACATTGTGTCTTCTGCCAGTGAGAACAATAATGAAATTGTAGGGAATGATGGCTTCATGTACTGCCTTAGTTCTGAATGCAGGTTTACGCATGAATCATCCATATAAATGGATTTCCATGCAAGGGTCATAGGTGACTGGGAATTGAGAGGATCTGCTGTTTTTTGGAGCCCAGTATTCAGCACAAACTGCAATGGTGGAACAAGTGCAAATTGTTTTCTGAGCCGGTTGTTTTTCAACTCTAGCCACAGGTGACCATCAGTACAGATGCCACTCTCTGGGGATGGGGAGCTTACACGTGCAACCTCACAATCCAGGGCCTGTGATACTGTGGAAAAGTAAATTTTGCCATGTTCTGTGTCCCTACGCCTCATCCATCATATGTTATGTATGCATGACCAATATGCATATGTTATTCCCCATTTCTGATTAAAGACGCAATTACAGTTGTGTCCACCTCTGGTATGCTATTTTCCAGTCCTCGTGAATACTACGAATATCAGGCCTATGTAAGTAATGTTGCCACGTTTCTCAGTGTGCACGTTATTCAATTATAAAATCCCCGTTTCTAGGCCTCAAAAGGGCCCGGACCACAGATTCAGCTCCTGTCTCCTGAAAAGCCTCGCTGAGGAGCGATACAGCCCCCACCTGTATCCTCGACCCTTCACTTACTTCCTACCTAGCAGTGCCCGGTGCAGCCCGGCTCTGCCTCTGAGTCTGCCAAAAGTATGTTATAAGTTCCTGCTATCAGTTCAGTCCTCCTCTTCTGCATTCCTAAGCTACTGAACTGCATCAATAGTTTCCGTCATTGTCTAGCCTTCTCGGCTCCACGTTAGAGAAATACTGTATTTAATGGTCATTTAATATTCTTCACGCACTACATGTAGAATAATGCATGGTCCAGTCTTAGAATCAAGTTAGCTTTTCCCCTCATGACTTCTAGTTTATATCAACATGTTCCCTAAACATTAGATACCAGATAGGGTTTAGGTACATGTCGCTCCGACCCTCCAGACTCTAGTCTCTGCTCCTAGCACAGAGTTCGTAGCCCCAACTTCTCCTAGTAACACGTCATTGCCAGTTTTCGCGCACCATTAGGTTAGAGGTCCCGGCTCCTTAGGTAGCCCCCTCCTATGTTTCCGCCCATTCATGACATATTCTGTTACGTTTGCATCACATGTCTAAGTAAACTCCCAGTTACACCCACTTTTACTGTTATCTTTCGCGACTGTTACACGTCACGCCTTCTACTCCACCCACTGTTACGCCTACTGCAATGTAATGCTATGTGTTTGCGCTATGTATATATGCCTGTGTTTTGTTATTAAATGTTAGCGCGCTCATCCCAGACCAAGCCCCAGCAGCTGCTGGGCATCTTTTTCCCCTACTGGGTCCCAGTTGTCCTGCTGGGCCCTGTCGTTCTGCTCATCCTATGCAGGTTGTCCTGATCCTGTCCTTATGCTGTAATAAACCTGCAAAACTCCTACTACCTCGAATCTTGACTCTTATTTATTGAGCTATCTGTTATTTATTCATTCATGCACTCAAAAATAGGGTATTATTTATTTATTTACCACATAATGGCGCCCGAATAGGGACTTGCCCTTTCCCCACGCGTCGGTGAAGCCACGCCGACCCCCTGACCCCCTGCAGTCGTGACGGAACTCTTCTGGCCAAGTGCAGATATTTCTGCTTCAAGTATCCCTCAGGCCCACGGAGGAGACGGAGGAGGCGGTCCAGCATCCGAACGAGACGGTGGAGGAACGCGGCGAGTCCCGACCAGAGCCCAAGCCGAGAGTCCAAGGTCCGAGGTATCCGGAGGTCCACCCGTAACTGAAGTCCGAAGTCCGAAGTTCGTCGTCGTAGTCCAGTCCCGTCCGAGGCCTTCCGTTCCGTGCTGCCCGGTGAGTACCATTGCTGGGGTAGTGTCTAGACAGGGTCAGTCTAAATTGATTCTGGTCCGTGGGTTGGTGGTACCCAAGCCCGCAAACGAAGTGTTCACCTAGGTGGATACGGGTCTTGATGTGTTCCTTTATGGGACCGGTATGTTCCGTACTGTTACAGCAGTGCATCCAGTAACTCTAGTCTGTTCCGTTCTC
This sequence comes from Lissotriton helveticus, assembly GCF_964261635.1. NCBI lineage: Eukaryota > Metazoa > Chordata > Amphibia > Caudata > Salamandridae > Lissotriton > Lissotriton helveticus. The sequence goes on from NC_136070.1 coordinate 514,120,353, forward strand.
GAGAATTCTGTTCTGTTTCTGTTTTCAGTATTTTTCAGGTAGTATTCTGTTCGAACTGTTATTTATGATGTTGTTTAATGTATTTTCAATGTCGTGGTATGCCTGAATTGTTTTCCCAATTGTTATTGTTTTTCGTGTATTGTATTGTGTTCCGATTTAAGTTTAGAATGCCGCTCTTTTCAAAGTTACGTCAGTTAAAAACTAGAAAGGGTCTGCTGGAAGCAGCAGTTCCTGTTCCGCCAAGGGACAGTCCAGGTCACTTTATGTATCAGAAACATGGCATAAGCGCCATATTGTATCTAGATTTATGGGTAGAGTATACCAAACAGTTAGACGAAAAGTATAGATGGCCCGTATCGGGTACATGGGATGCCGAATGTATCATGCGAGTAGAAGAAGCATTATGGAAAAAGAAAGCCAGACAGTCACAGAAAGATGCCATCGAGTTATGGCGTAAGGAAGCGCATAGAAGAACGGAAAAGGAAGTCAGAAAGTCAGAGTTAAGTAGAGAATCCCAAGAACGAGCCCAAGAAAGAGAATTAATCGAGATAGGTGAACAAGTCAAAGCCGAACAGTCAGACAGACAGAGGCATGCCCTTATTAAGGGTATGTATCCTCTTCTTGCCGAAGGTGTGCCAAAAGCGACCCCGGAGGCATCCAGTAATTTCCCGCCACCATTAGTTCCGACCAAGCTACGTCACAAACCGACCGCAGCTGATATTTTCATTTCGTCCTATTTGGATGACACAGTCCCAGAATATGCAAATCCAGTTCGCGCTCCACCTGTCCCTGTAAATCAGGCACTTCCCGCTCTTCCAGGCACCGGAGTACCTGTTACGGTACCCCCGGGTCAGCCCGCCATACAAGTTCAGCCCACGTTACAATTACCGACCCTGCAAGCACGAAGAATGTCAGTTGACGATTCTAGTCTAGGGGCCGCAGGAGGAGGTCCTCCTCAAACCCCGCCGCCACACAAGCGTTTATCAGCACTCGAATTACATGCTCAAGCATCACAGCGTACTCCCAAGAGTAATAAGTCTGTCGCAGAAATCAGGCAAGCCCTTAACGAATGTAGTTATGATCCAGTTCCAGGCGAAAATACTATGGTTTTATATTCCTTGCGTGTAAGAAGAGTGACCGAGTATCTAGTCACCTTGCCGAATATGAAAGAAGATCTAGACAGAATATATCGTTTCATCCGTACAGGGGATGATCCAGAAAGTATTGGCGAGATTATGTCCCAAAGGAAAGCCGAGATTCAGCTCATGATATTAAAGTTCCTGATCAATTGTCTAATAAGAGAACAAGATTACCCGACTAAAGATCCCGCCGACATGAGAATCCTAACAAGGTGGAGTGATAATATAGCCGAGGGTAAGCACAAGACCATTAGTGCCATGGAAAGTATGTACAAGAAAATTCGTAAAGAAATAATAAAGTTACACGAACAGCGTAAAGCAGCACAAGTAAGCGAGAAAGAAAGTGCCTCTGATCCTGAAGAGGAAGACGAGAATCCCGTCAGAATAGCGTATGTAGGAAAATCCAGATTTCCAGATCGCCATTTACGTCCAGAACCTAAGTCTATTTTTCATCATCCAGCACGAGAGCCGCGCTCTCTAGAACAAGTATTTCAAGCTACCGATCACATTCTGAAATCACGAGTCGGTTATAGCGAATTAAGTACTATGCACGAACAAGAACTAGCCCGATCAGCAGTCCGATGGATTACTGATTCTACCACTTTTCCAGACGAAATAGTGGCACAAATGTTTCTGAAACTGCCCCCAGCCGAGCAACGACTGGTGGGTATGTATATGATCCAGCACCTCATTACCCTGTATGAGGGTCAACATTCTGATCCAGGTCCGTTACATGATATCCTGAACGAGTTACTCCAGTATAGATGGAGAGGTCTAGGTACCGATTTAATTAGTGTCATTCTAGAACAGCGCCACAAGTATAGAACGTTCCTGAACCCGCATTTTGTTCATGTCTCACCCCCAGAAAGTAAACCGTTTTACATAGACAGACAGAATCCGTTACGAGAAGTCCACCCAGTCCAAGGGGCGGGTGGCGACATGCAACGAGTGTTTGTATACACTCCGATATCAAAGATGGAACTCCTCGAGATGAAGAAATTAATTCCCTGTCATGACAAAGATCCAGCAGGGTTCCATCGAGAATTAAAAGACATGCTCCGTATGGGAGAATACACCTACCCAGATATCATTAAAATGTTAAAGGTTCTGCTACCCGCAGGGGTGTATGAAAAGTTAAAGGAAAAAGAATGGGAGGTGGGAGAGAAAAAGATCGATTGGACAGCTCTAGAAGCTGAAGACAAGGCACGAGTACCAGGTACCGGTCTTGGAGATAAATGTAAAGAATTACCAGAATTATTGATTCAAGTTCTACCCAGATTATTGACAACTAGGAAAGAAGACTGGGATGCAATCTCAGCCTGCAAACAGAAACAAGAAGAAGATATTAGTGATTTTTATTCTAGATTCGAGAAATGTTTCAGTATTAACAGTGGTCTCAAGACAAGTAGTGAGTCATACCCTCATCTTTTCGTTACCAAATTGGTCGAGAATTCAAGTCCACAAATTAAAAACCGAGTTTTGAAAGTCGAAAGCACCTGGCAAGCAAATAGTCCGTCCCAGATGCTCCAGATGCTCCAGTACCACCAGAATAGAATCAGAGAAGAGCAAGAACACGAGAGAAAACGTATGAAAGACACGAAAATGAAAGTGCTAGTTGCACAATCTATTCCCCAAGACAGTCAGAAGAGGGGTCCGAATCAAGCCAGTCATCCTGCAGCTCCCGTTAAAGGGAACTGCAATTATTGTAAACAGCCAGGTCATTTTATAAACGAGTGTGCAGTTCTGAAGCACAACATAGCTACTGGTAAGACTAAAGAAAGACCACGTCCGCCTAGACAAGAACAAGTTTCACAGGCTCCTCAGTCACAGAATGCACCACAGACAGTTACAGTACCGCAGCCTATTGCTGCAACACAGCACGTTACATCGCAAATGTACCAGTATGCACAGTCTGAGTATCCAGAGTACCAGTCATATTCATGAAACAGCCTAGAGAGGGAGGTAGGCTTGCCTCTCATCGAGATACCTGTAGACCAAGAAGGTCCCTATGTTCATAGTCAAGTATTAGGGAAAGACAGAAAATTTCTGATCGATACAGGGGCAAGTAGGACCACAATTAGTCATGCCGAAGTTCCAGGGGCTCCGCTCTCAGGCTCAAGAAATGTTTCCCTTGGATTTTCAGGAAAACCCATAGTCAATGAAATATCTCAGCCAGTTACTCTAGAAGTAGGTCCATTGTCCCGTACTACTGATCTGTTACTTACTAAGTCATGTCCAGAAAATCTATTGGGTATTAAGACATTGAAAGAATTAGGTGCAATTATTTGTTGTTCCCCAGAGGGAATACGTCTGTTCCTACGTGACTTTAAGGGTCACTATGTATTACGAGATTTTGATTCAAGATTGTCTAATGTTCCGCAGCAGTTATGGGCGCAAGGTCCAACTGATGTAGGTTACATGCAAATCACACCCTATCGTGTGACTCTCAAACCAGGTGTAGTGTTACCCCGAATCAGACAGTACAGATTGCCACCTGAGGCTGTAGCAGCCTTATCCAAAATTATTGACGAGCTCATGGCTCAAGGGGTAGTTGTAGAAACTGACTCCAATGTATGCAATTCTCCGATCATTCCAGTCATGAAACGTACTGATCCGAATGCACCCCCAGTATATCGATTAGTGATTGATTTACGAGAGCTTAACAAATGTATTATTCCTCAGTACCCAGTTGTTCCAGACATTTCTTCTCTGTTAACTGCCATTGATTCCGAAGCCATGTTTTTCACTGTTATTGACCTCAAGAATGCATTTTTTAGTGTTCCAATTCATCCAGACAGCCAGTTTCTTTTCGGATTTTGTTTAAACGGAAGGAGCTATATGTTTACACGCGCTCCTCAAGGTTTCACAGAAAGCCCTAGTATTTACAGTCAAGCACTCAAGAGACAACTAGACAACATTCACATGCCAACTGACACTGCCCTGCTCCAGTATGTCGATGATCTACTGATCACAGCCCGTTCTGAACGTGCTTGCGAGCGAGCATCACTTACAGTTTTGTATTTTCTAGCCGAGATGGGGCACAAGGTGTCACCTTCGAAGCTTCAATTCTGTGTCCAGCAAGTGGTATACTTAGGACACTTGCTGTCCAAGAGGGGTAGGCAGTTGACACCCGACCGTATCCAGTTAATAGCGAGTCTTCCCCAGCCCAGAACCCAGAAGGAGGTACGTGCTTTTATCGGCCTTACTTCTTATTGTAGACAATGGATTCCCCAGTATGCATTTTTAGCCAAGCCATTGATACAGTTAACGACACAGGAGGCAGCCGTATCGACTGTCCTCCCTTGGACATCTGAACATACACTTAGTTTCAACGAGTTAAAGAAAGCCCTATGTCAAGCTCCAGTTCTAGCTACACCGAACTACAGTAAGCCTTTTACACTTTTCGTTACAGAACGCGAAGGTACAGCATTATCTGTTCTCACACAAGATCAAGCAGGTCAACACAAGCCCTGTGCTTATTTTTCGAGCACATTAGATCCAGTCGCCCAGGCGTTGCCTGCGTGCCTCAAGTCAGTTGCAGCCACAGCACTAGCTATCAGACAAAGTGATTCCATAGTTTTAGGACATTCCCTGACAGTACAAGTTCCACATTCAGTAGAAGTTCTTTTAAACCGAACACAGACTCAGCACTTGACGATTGCACGTTTAACAGGTTATGAACTGACACTGTTCCAGCCACACATAGAAATTAGACGCTGCAACGTCCTGAATCCTGCTACACTGTTACCATCAGTCAATTCAAATCCAGACCCACATGATTGTGTGGAAGTAGTTAACATTACGACAAAGCCCAGACAAGACCTGACAGACATTCCGTTACTAGATCCTGACCTGACACTTTATGTGGATGGTTCATGTATGAGAACTAGTACAGGAGAACTAGTCGCCGCGTATGCAGTGACTACTGACACTGAAGTTATTGAAACACACCGTATTGATACTCTGTCCGCTCAAGCAGCAGAGCTAGTTGCTCTGACACAAGCCTGTATACATGCCAAGAACCTGAAGGTTAATGTTTACACAGATTCACGTTACGCATTCGGAGTTGTACACGACTTCGGAGTGCTCTGGCAGGAGAGAGGTTTTATGACTTCTCATGGAACCAAGATTCAGCATGGTCTCCTTATTCAAGCCCTGTTAGATGCCATACATTTACCGACATCTATTGCTATCATGAAGTGCAAAGCACATACGAAAGTTACTGACATTATTTCCCAAGGTAATGATCTAGCAGACCGCACAGCCAAGCTTACAGCACAGACTCCAGACATTCCAGTTAATCAAACACATACTCCAGATCTGATTACATGCATGACAGTTAAGGACCCTACACAAGATGTCATAGATATCCAGTTACATGCTACTCCCGATGAAATCAAGAAATGGTCTGTACAAGGAGGGGTCCAGACAGATCAAGGATGGTTAACGAAGGGTAGAGCCACATGGTTTCTCCCCGATTCTATGGTTCAAGTCATTATCAATACCGCACATAGTCCAGCACATTTAGGAGAAAAAGCTATGTTAGACAGTATCCAGAACATTTGGTTCAACAAGCATTTACGAGCTGCAGCCAAGCAGAAAGTCCGTACCTGTATGATATGTTGTCAGTTCAATCCAGGTAAAAGTGTCCCGGTGGAACAAGGTGGTTTCCAGCCCCCTGACCACCCTTTTGAGGTCCTCCAGATGGATTATATTCAGATGGAGCGATGTCGAGGTTTCAAGTATGTCCTTGTAGTAGTATGCGCTTTGTCCAGGTGGACAGAAGCATATCCAGTCCCAGATTACACAGCCGCGACCACTGCCAAACAGTTGGTTCGTGAATTTTTCCCTAGATACGGACTCCCTAGAGTCGTATATTCTGATAACGGTCAGCCATTCTCATCCGAACTCATGAGACACGTTTCCCTGTTGTTAGGGTACCAGTGGAAGTTCCATTGTGTACGCCATCCAGAAGCAGCTGGACTAGTAGAAAGACATAATCAGACTCTGAAAATCCGTATAGCAAAAATCTGTAAAGACAAGGGTGTGGACTGGTTAGTAGCTTTGCCAGTCGCTCTGTTTTACATGCGTATGGTCGCACATTCCAGATCAGGTCTGTCCCCGTATGAGGTCGTATTCGGCCGCCCCCCTAATATGTGGGGTACTCCTAGACCCCGATGTATTACCGATGTTTCATGTAATATGCTGACAGATTACCTAGCTTCCTTGATGTCTGCCCTCAACTCATGTCGTTCACAGGTTGCCGCCGCATTTCCAGACAATACCGAGGTGGCACCGCACGAGATCGTTCCAGGGTCGTTGGTGATGATCCGCAACTTTGACAGATCAAGTCCGCTGGAACCACGTTGGAAAGAGCCACGTCAAGTCCTCTTGACCACCCGAACTGCCGTCAAGTTAGAAGGCAGGAAGGGGTGGGTCCACCTTTCTCATGTAAAACTTTTTAAAGGACCAAAGCCAGTCGTCAAAGACATTGCCAAGAACATTTCCCAGGATTCGAAGGATTGCCAGAACATTGTTTTAAAGGACTGTCCCGCACCAGACTTTGTTACAACCCCTCCCTTGTTAGAGAAAACTCCGCAACAGGAGTATAAGTTAAAGCTCAGGTCTAATAAGTCAGCCAGTTTGATTGTATAAGTCCTCCCCTAGGTGAAACGGTTAGACTGTTTCTGACATGTATAAAATAGACCCCCATAGTGAGAGAGTCAGTCGCAGTTCACTACAATGCATCGTTTTTTCTGAGTTTCATATTATTTCTCAGCCTAATGATTTCCTGCACCAGCTACGCATTTTTCCTGTATTTACCAGTTCCTCATGTAAATATGTCTGCTAATGCTACAGTAGAGCACACGTTTAGTGATCTGCCTCCTCACGAATATGCATACCGCCTTGCCATGCGTAATAACACATTCATCCGTATGTTACATTATTCACACCAGACCAGCAATGCCACTAATTGTTGGGTGTGTGGTCGACTCCCCCCTTTCCAGACATCGAAGGGAGTTCTGCCACTCTTTCCTTATCCATTCTCACACAATGGTTCGTGTGGAGCATGGTCCACGTTAACGTCATCCTCAACAGATATGTCTTTTCTTAACAGTACATGTTTTCCAGACAAGCAAGGTTTTCCCCACAGAACAGGTTTAGATTTAGAAAATGAGGTATATAATTTAGGAAATTATTCGTCGAATTTCATGGTTCTGAATGTTCAGTCTGATACTACTCCAGACTTACCTGCTATTTCAGTACTACCAGTCAAAGGCGAATTTTGTATCCGTAGTTATGGTTCTGTACATATAGGTCATAGTGAATGTACTACTGTTATCAAGTATAGTGACAGTAGGAAATCTATTTCTAAAGCTTCACGTCATTCTTATTTTATTTGTGGTCAAACTGCATATGTCCGTCTGCCCCTCGATTGGGAGGGAACCTGTTACATTGCCTTCCTACTGCCACCTGTTTTTCTAGCCCCACCTGATTATCATAGGAATTCTTTCTTAGTACACATTAGACATAGAAGGGAGTCCCCAATTGTCGATTATACTGAAACTGCTCTAGAACAGTATACAGATTTCAATAAAGGTTTCTTTTTCTTTATAGGACCTGTCCAGAATAGTAAACTAATCCGTAGGTTAACAAGAACCCTTGAAGCTGTAGTAAATGAGACTGCCTCTGCTCTAGGTAACCTAACCGAAGAACAATCTGCTATGAGATTTGTCGTTTTGCAAAATCGTCTCGTCCTTGACGTCATACTGGCCGATAGGGGCGGGGCCTGTAGAATTCTCGGATCTAGTTGTTGCATTTTCATTCCAAATAACGCGCCGTCTGTTTATTCAGCTATAACCAGACTTCATAGAATTGCCCATCTGTTACATCAAGATCCAGGCACCTGGACATGGTCCGGTTGGTTCTGGAATATAATTTCCGCATGGGGATGGAAAGTCCTGTCCTTCCTAGGTATTGCAGTAGCGATCATATTTAGCTGCTGCCTCTGTATACAATGTGGCCCTGCGATTTGCAGCATGTGTGCTACCTCTTGTATTCCTAGTCCCAAGCCCCGTTCTAAATCCCGTTCCAAGACAATTCGAGACGAGCAAATGGTACTGTATGAAATGATAGACGGTATCATGAATATTGATGTTTCCTGATGGAAACGTAGTGACAAGGAGGGAATGTGGAAAAGTAAATTTTGCCATGTTCTGTGTCCCTACGCCTCATCCATCATATGTTATGTATGCATGACCAATATGCATATGTTATTCCCCATTTCTGATTAAAGACGCAATTACAGTTGTGTCCACCTCTGGTATGCTATTTTCCAGTCCTCGTGAATACTACGAATATCAGGCCTATGTAAGTAATGTTGCCACGTTTCTCAGTGTGCACGTTATTCAATTATAAAATCCCCGTTTCTAGGCCTCAAAAGGGCCCGGACCACAGATTCAGCTCCTGTCTCCTGAAAAGCCTCGCTGAGGAGCGATACAGCCCCCACCTGTATCCTCGACCCTTCACTTACTTCCTACCTAGCAGTGCCCGGTGCAGCCCGGCTCTGCCTCTGAGTCTGCCAAAAGTATGTTATAAGTTCCTGCTATCAGTTCAGTCCTCCTCTTCTGCATTCCTAAGCTACTGAACTGCATCAATAGTTTCCGTCATTGTCTAGCCTTCTCGGCTCCACGTTAGAGAAATACTGTATTTAATGGTCATTTAATATTCTTCACGCACTACATGTAGAATAATGCATGGTCCAGTCTTAGAATCAAGTTAGCTTTTCCCCTCATGACTTCTAGTTTATATCAACATGTTCCCTAAACATTAGATACCAGATAGGGTTTAGGTACATGTCGCTCCGACCCTCCAGACTCTAGTCTCTGCTCCTAGCACAGAGTTCGTAGCCCCAACTTCTCCTAGTAACACGTCATTGCCAGTTTTCGCGCACCATTAGGTTAGAGGTCCCGGCTCCTTAGGTAGCCCCCTCCTATGTTTCCGCCCATTCATGACATATTCTGTTACGTTTGCATCACATGTCTAAGTAAACTCCCAGTTACACCCACTTTTACTGTTATCTTTCGCGACTGTTACACGTCACGCCTTCTACTCCACCCACTGTTACGCCTACTGCAATGTAATGCTATGTGTTTGCGCTATGTATATATGCCTGTGTTTTGTTATTAAATGTTAGCGCGCTCATCCCAGACCAAGCCCCAGCAGCTGCTGGGCATCTTTTTCCCCTACTGGGTCCCAGTTGTCCTGCTGGGCCCTGTCGTTCTGCTCATCCTATGCAGGTTGTCCTGATCCTGTCCTTATGCTGTAATAAACCTGCAAAACTCCTACTACCTCGAATCTTGACTCTTATTTATTGAGCTATCTGTTATTTATTCATTCATGCACTCAAAAATAGGGTATTATTTATTTATTTACCACAATACCTGCTACACATCAGCTTGTTGCAGGGCATTATGGGTCAGTTTGCTCTTTAAGTGCTTCATGCAAAGATTTGAGCACAGTTGTTCAAAATAGACAATATGACCGCTACATACAGAAATGGGGGCAAACACTCAATACAATTGTCCGTACTTAAACTGACAATATAGCTTTAGGAAATTTGGCATCAAGTGTTCTTGCTAGTGGAATACCTCCTAATGTGAGCACAGACGTTATAAATTTCCTCAGCAGAAGTCAGCAGAAGCTACCAACAAACTTGCAAATGGAAAATAAACTCCCAAGCGATCAAGCAGTACTATATGTGTTGAGGCACACAAACAGCTGACCTCTTTGCTCCTACGAAATTCACAATGGCAAAGCTTCACCTATGGTACCCTCACCCGCGCACCCTTGGAAATTCCCAATGGATCAACTGGTCAGGGCTAATTGTATACGCTTTCCCCAAGTACTGCAGAATCCTTATCTAGTCCAAAAAATGCCACCAGTACCAATGGCAATACATTTCATTGCCCCAATTAAGACTTTGCAACTGTGGTTCTGTTTCCTGAGATGTCCATCCACCCTCAGAAGAAATGCTCCTGCTCCCAGATTAGCTTCTAGAACGCTTGGAGCATTTAGTACCCTCCTGTCTCAAGGTGTTCACCCTTCTGATTTGTGCGCTTGAGGTCTTAGAGTTTGGTATTATTTAGAGGCCATAAAACAGACTGTCCAACCATGTTTTGCAGCTAGGCGGAAGTGATTTGTACAGTATTGTAGCGGTCTTCACATACCGTCCTTAAAGTCACCATATAAGATATTATTTGCTACTTGTTGCACCTTTAGATTGGCTACCAATTAAAAAAAAAAATAACTACAAATTGATCTTTCAAATTCCTGTTAAGACTTTTATGGACGGCCTTAAACAAATAATCTCTCCTACACTCCTGGCATTCCCTTCATAGGAGATTACTATTGTTTGTAATAACAGAAAAACAAGTTTGGGGCTAAAGCAACGAGAGAATTCAAATTCATTATCTTAAAATCCGTTAATAAACTTCCAATCCCCAAGAGGAAATGGACGTCAAGTAAATATAGGCGAGACAGAACCAAAAGCAGTTTTGCAACACTAATAATTACTTAGTCGCTTGCTCTGGACTTAAATGTTACAAAATAATTTGGAAATCCAGAAGTCGTAAATATTAATTTAAAATTATGCTCATGATATTTTAAAAATCTGTTCGATAGTTGTGGAAAAAATAGAATATGTGAAAAACATGCAGAAAAACAAAATGAGAAATAATGATTAACCAACATATAGACCACATAAGTTGCAAAGCAATATCATTGATCATACACACTTTCTATTGTGAATGTGATACACCAAAGAGGCATTTGGAGCATGATCAAATGATTGTAACAGTAGTAAATAACTTTCACAATGCTCAGTGAAATGTGTCTCAGTACAAGTCTCTGACAGAAAAGCTATTAAAAATAAGTCATGATATTTTGATTGTATAAATATATGGATATTAACAAGAACGAGGATGTATGTAACATTTTGGTCTCCCTACATAATATTTAACTGTTAGGCTCACATAGGTGATATTGTCAAATCTGTCTTACGATTTGCTACTATTTTACTATTCTTTAGTCAGTAAGGATAGTGTGAAAAATTCCCTGCCAATGTAATATTTTTTTTTTAATTCCCAAAAAGAAAAATTCCCCAAATTCTATTGACCTATTGCAATTTCAAATTTTAATGGCCAACTAGTTTCCCTCTATTAGGGTCCTAAATACTGAAGTGCAAACGCTGTCAAAGGCACACCTAAGGAAATATATTATTAATAACAACTCTAGCATATTCCCTGTATATTTTTTTTTTAATGGGACTGTTGCTCAATTATTTATTTATTAAATGACTAATAGCAGAGGTATCCGTATAAAATTAGGAAACCGCTACGGATGACAAAAATAGTAACATGGGAAGCAATACACTGTAGCCCCCCTACAACAGTTATGTTCTTGAACACCGACATACACACGGAGCCCCGTTTAACTAGTGCTGATCCAGTATACTATCGCGTTATGTTGAGCTGTAGTAAATGACACACGGGTGGGTGGAGTGTGGGAGGGTGGGATAGTTAGATTTATTGTTATATGGCTCTGCAGCACATACATACTTACACTGCAGTTGTGTATTCCTGTGAGAACATGAGCATATTGGGACTACAAAGTTGTTACTTAACGGTTGGACAATTCTCATCCTGACCTAATATGCCAATTATGTTATCATATGTATTATGCTATTATTACTGCCTAAGAGAGATCAGAAAGAGAACGTATTGATATATTTGATCATTATGTAAGTTGATTGTGGTGGAAAATAATAAACAGATTTACAACAAAAACAAAAAAATGGGGCGCAATACACGATAGAGAGATTTATGGATTCTGATGTATGGTATTCCACTCTTTTGATAACCTTAAATGAGACCCATAAATAAGATGTCAAACTTAAGAAGTACATATTTAGTACCCTATAGCTTCCCAAGCATTTATGACCTGTTGATCTTTAATTGAACCTTCATAGTGGAAAGATACTTGGAATAAAGCAAATTAATTATGCTGCTGAAAATTACAGTATGAAAGAACAAAAAAGCTTTATAACCCCAAACATTTAAGGCCGTAGAGTGTACCCCGTTGACCAAAAAATCCTTACTCTTCTGTTTCCCTTTTTAAAATGAAACTTTTCTGCACTCTTCTTGTGTGTAGGTGACTATCCAACTAGCATTCACACTATCAGAATTGCGTGCAGATGACATTGTAATGAACTAGCGTTCTCATCTGTGAATGGTAAACATTCAAAGACTGATGTAGGGCCAAGTAATCAAATGAAGGGAAACATTTTAAAATGTGTTTACTAGGTTAATGCGGCCCTCTAGTTGAACCCCTCCATTCCTGTCCACTGCTGCAAGGTCTATTTCCTTCTGGTGATCACTTTTCTCCAGAGAGTAATTAAGCGAAGACCAAGTTTTATCCATTGTTTCTTGCAAAAGGTATCTGTCCGTTGACTGGCTGCCTTTTTCTTCGCAGTCACGGTTGCAGAAAAAGCACTACATACTATAGATGTCAGAAAAGCCAGTATGTACTATGGGACCATTAGCAAAAATAAATAACTATTTGTTGTAAGCTAATCTTGCTAAGTGAGTTGTTTAATGCATTCAGATTTGGTATGCCAAACACCAGCTATACTCTATACGTAGGTTACATTCCACACAAAAAAGGAACCCCAGTGGTCTTCTTAGATAACATCAAACTTGCAGATATGTATAAAGTTACTACTTGGTTGTCTATGCACATGTCTAATAAGTATTATTGCCCAACAAGAATTGCAGGTCGGACACACTATACTGTAAATGCTGTTCGACATCCTAAGCTTTAAATATGTGAGGGTCCTATTTTTCAGTCTGTGATCTGCTGCAGCACATACTGCAAATGGAAAATGTTACACGTAACAATCAGATTGCAGTCTTTATTGCGGTAGGTGCATGTGGGCCATACCCCTAAACCCAGATGCGACTTCACAACATAACACGAAGTAACCGTAGATTTTACTTTTTTTTTTTTTAATACAGATTCCTTCTCCAGTTTACAAATCTATACTGCTTCTCATGTCCCCATACACACTTGTGCGTCAGAGAAAATACGGACGGAGTTGAAGTCTCTCCGGGTGCATTGTGTGTGTTTTAGGGGTGGGTGTCATCATGAGTTACCTTGAAACCAAAACTCAGTTGTGAGAAAGTGCCATTTTTCTTGCATTGGTATGCCCCCACTTTTTGCTGCATTGCTGATGTGCTTTGACTGAGTGTGCCCTGGGCTCATGCCAATCAGGTGCCCAGGGCCTGTGTTCCTTCCCTAAAACTATATTGATGCTGAAACCCAATTGGCATCTCTGGCCACTGCCCCTGGAAAATGGTACCCAGGCCATTGTGACCAGAGAAGACCCCTAAGGGCTGCACCACTTATTGTGCCACCCTTAGGGGCCATGTACCCTGACACCCGCGCTCTGCCTTTGTAGACTGAGTGGCCTGGTGCAGAACTAAACAAAGAGTCGACATGGCACACATCCCTGTGTGCCATGCCCACACACCCACTGCCCTGGCATACAGCAGTCGCCTCTCTAGCTGGGTGCCCTATGCCAGTGGTGTGGGCACAGGTGCATGAGCCCTGTGCCCCTACAGTACCCAGGGCCATTCCTGGGCACTGTAAGTGCAGTGATTCCATTAAGAGTATGTGGTGCTGGGAGGTTGTCATTACGAACTCCACAGCACCATAATGGCTACACTGAAGACTGACCAGTTTGATATCATACTTCTCAGCACATTAAACCCACACTGATGCCAGTGTGGGATTCAATGTAAAATGCACTACAGAGGGCATCTTAGAGATGCCCCCTGAAACCTAACCTACAATCCACGTCTGTTCTGAGAGGCTGCCTAGGCTGCCACACAGCAGACATGTTGCTGGACCCCTGGGTTGAGAGCCCCCCGCTCTCGTGGGCCTGCAACAATGCACATTCAGGGCGAGGTGCTAGGCCTCCTCCCCCAGGATGGGCAGGGGGAAGCTTCAAAGGCATACCATACCACCTTTGTGAGCTTCTCTAGATCACTTGCTGTACTCAGCAACTGGCCCCCACCGGTTCTGACTCCCACTCTGGTGGGAAGACTGGCGGGAAAACCTATGTTAGGAAAGGGGGTGTGCCAGCCTGTGCCAACTCCACCCCTCAGGTGGGAGAGGTGAAGTGAAGCACATCTCCGGGCTCCGGCCATCTTGAAGATGCTGAGCCCTGCCCAATTAGAGATAGGCTCCTGTCCCCCTCCCACAGGAGAGGAGCAGGATAGGGGGTGTACTCACCCCAGGACAGGGACCTATTGGTCCCTGCCCTTCCCCTACCGGTAACACCGCTAAATGTAGTATTTAGGGGCACCCTGAACCTTCCTTCCTCAGATCCCGATTTCGAAACAAGAAAGAAGAGCAAGAAGAAGACCTGCCGTGCAGCTGCTAACAAGAGGACGACACCAACTGACGTGGCCCCAGCCTTACAGGCCTGTTGATCCTTGCATCTGCTCCAGCTAACTCCCGACGTCTCCTACGGACAGCAACCTCAAGAACCCTGGCGGACCTGCCTGCCTTGACCCTCTTAGAGACTGGGACTCCCACGAGCAGTGGCTCTGCTTAACCAGCAACACCCCTGGTGCCAGCCCGGAACCACGAATCCAGCCTACTCTGCACCCGCCGAGCCCGGCCTGTGCCCGAGTGAATAAAGACCCTGAGGATGTCCCCCCGGCGATTCTGACCTGGAATCCAGTGCCCAAGGGCCGTCCTCGACGACCCAGATGACGCCTGCAGACTCAGAACCAGGGACCCCTTCAACGACCAGCAGAGGGTAAGATTTCTCGACGTCCAAAGACACCCCTACACCCGGCGCCTCCTGTGCCCAACTCCGGGATGCCTACGTACCCCCCAAGATCCCAACTTACCCCTCGAAGTGTTGGTCGCTCCAGAAGATCCTCCGTACCCGAGCCTGCAGCCTTTGTTCCCTTACAAGAGCTCCATTGAATAACATTGAGCGCTTGATGGCTCAAAAGCACCCTGCACCCAGCCGCCCGAGTGCCCCTGGCAGTGCAACCTTTGTCCTGTCCTACTTCCCCATTTGCCCTGAGCTAGTGACCAGGAGCCCAGCTCCCACAGCCGCATGGCCTGCTAGCCAGCAGCCACCAACCGAAGGCCCCCTGCCTCTCATTGGATAGCATTGGGCCTAACTACCTCTGCACCCAGCTGCCCCTGTGCCGCTGAGGGTGTACCAACTGTACCTACCGGACCCTAGGAACCCCTGAGTCTAGGCCCAAAACCTTAACTCTGCCAGTTGAGTGTTTACCTAAAAGCCGATAACTCACTTTTCTTCCATAGGCTAACATTGACTGGTTTCACTTGGAAATTCTACTAAGTGTGAAGTTTTGGAACTTTAAAATATTCACCGAAAATCAACCGAACAACGAATTCCGATTTACTCACCTGGTATCGGCTGCACCTCTTAGCCTAGCACAAACGCTGAAAAGTATTTTTAACCGTACTTACCAGTAACCTGAATTTTCTTCCATAGGAAACCATTGACTATTTATCTGTGAAATTTCTTCTAAGTGTTGATTTTTGCAAACTACAAATATTCTTTAAAAATCGTACCAAGAACCAAAACGTAATTACTTACCGGTTTTAAATAGAGGTCCCAGTGCTGAACCTAGGAGTCCAGTACTGGATTACAAAAGTAACGTGAACATACTTTACCTGCAAAGTGAATTTCCTTCCATAGGATAACATTGGTAATTTCAACTGAAAAAGTTTCTAAGTGTCTACTTTTAAAATACAATAATATTCCTTACAAATCACTACTGTAACCAAAACGTTTTTACTTAACTGTTTACAGCTCATGTCCCAGGACTGAATCTAGGATCCAGTCCTGTGGTTAGAAAAGCAATCTACAAAGTAACTAATTGCATTTACCTGAAAATTCCCATTGAGCTCAATATTGCACTGTGTTGCCTATTGCAACAAACTGTAACCATTGCATTAGAAAAGTCTATTGCCTATTTGAAAAATATTTACCTAAAGTAACTCATCATGAGACAGTATATTTCGATACCTTGTTGGTTCTAAATTAAAACAACTATATCTTTTGATACAAAACAATTGGCCTAGAGTTCAGTTCTTGAGTGTGTGAGACCATTTGCTGACTTGAGTGTGTACAACAAATGCTTTACACTGTCCTCTGATACTGCCTTACTGCTCGACCAAGCTACCACTTTAGAGAGTAAGGTTATATCTAACTTTAGCCTCTGCCAAACCTCTGGGGACTATACACACTGTACCTTACTTTGGTCCAGTATATATAGAGCCACTTTCTTACATCAGGTTTCAAAGAAAAACTACTTATATTATTTTGGGCCTGCCACTAGATGGTAGGAGTGCACACAGCCTGTGAATCTACAGCCCTTCAGTCTACACCTCAATAGTTACATGTTTACAGAAGGAAGTGCTGTAGATTCTTCAGTACATCCATCTGCAAGCCTGCTAGACTGTGTCTTTGAAGGTCAACTTGAGGGGAAATTGGTCAGAAAATTTCCAGGTGAGTTTTGTGCATTTTGCGCGAACTTGTTAGGACCCTACCCAGCATTTTCTCACTCACTCGGTGGGGAGGAAAGCAGAGGTGTTGGCTCTCCCACATGGAGTTTCTATTAAGTGCAAGTGCCTTGCTGTGATTGTGGTCTCTGTGTACTCTTTTGCTAAATGATACTGTTCAGAAGACAAGGAAAGTGTACTGCAGGAAATGTGTTTCACAGTTTTCTAATTTGAAAGTAGGGACCACTGCTTCCGACAGGGTAGTTTGGCACAAAGTAGGTGGGCTAAACGCAGGAGTCAATGTGTAAAGTATTTGTGCAACACACACCAACAGTAATACAGTAAAGGCACTCACAAAAGGGACACCACACAGGTTTTATGTAAAATCTTTATCTAAAAACTACGCAAGATCCAAAATATAGTAAGACTCCACATATAGATACGGAAAGGTTTCAGTCAAGTGTCCACTGGGATGGCTGTTACAGATATTCCAGCAGGGACTGTCCGTTAGCTGGAAGACTTTAGGGCAAGAACAATTCCCCAGTCACTCATAGAAGATTAAGCCAATCTCGGATCCTTGAAGACAGTTCCCCAAGGGCAAACAGTTCCTCCGTGATGTAGGTGACAAGGGTTAATAATGCATGTCACTTCCGCTCTGATCTTATTGCTGGTGATACGTTTTTAATCTACTTGGGGCCAAGCGTGTCAGGATTAGAAGGACCCGGCACCGCACCTCTCTCCCATGCGGATGCAGGCTGGGACAATCACTGTGGAAAGGAGTAGGGGGGGGGGGGCGCGATCACAGGAGGAATGCCCGAGCAGTCCCAGGAAGCCCGCTCTTAAATAAAGGCAGCCCCTGGAAGCCCGCTCTTAAATAAAGGCAGCCCCTGAACTACGCATGGTCTCCGGAGCTTAAAAACACTGCACATAGGCCCCGGTAGTCCCGCTATCGGCCACGCTACAGAGCCTCGCACTACTGCCCACACAGCTCCTGTATCACGCCCAACACACTAGCCGGCGGGGGAGGCTCTGTGCCCACACAGGGCTTTACCGGGGAGACGGACGGGACGGTACCACTTAAGGTCTCCTCCGGTCTTCAGGAGTGCCTGCTTCACGATGACGCTGCCTGTCGGGGGGGGGGTGGTGTTGCGGCCAGCCCTCACAGCTCTTCTCCTCGGCTCACTAGCGCTGCACGGTTGCCAGCGGGGCAGCCCTTCCGCAATCCCAACGCGGCCTCGCTTTGGGACGAGCCCCTCGTTGGCGGGCAACACGCCGTGCGGGAGCCAATCCCAGTGCGGCTTCTCCCTGAAGTCGGTGATGACGCGCCCGGGGGGTCCCGAGGCTCCTGGGCCTCAGCGGTGATTTCAGCAGCGATTTCGGTGCGCTTGGACTCGGGCCCACGGCGGTGATCTCAGGGCAATTTCAGATGGCTCAGCAGTCGCGCCGGCATCCGAGCCAGGCACAAAGCCCCGCAGTCACTGGGTGCCGCTGTAGACCGCTTACAGGTCTCAATCCACGGAGGGGCTGATTTAGAGAGAGCGCGCTTCGCTCGAGCCTGCAGCGGTGACTTCAAGGGTAACGGTGAATCAGTCTTACACACCCCGCACTGCAGTGGCGCTTATTACAGATCACGGGACCAGTGATGCTGAATGCAGACACAGTGTTGCAGGGGCAAGTCCTTAAAGCGCTGTTGTTCAAAGAAAGGTCGTTTTTAGAGAAGAGAAAATGCTGTTGTCTTTCTGAATTCCCCACCAGGCAGTTGAACAGTCAGCAGTAGTTTATGGAGACACTCTGGTGTTGTTTCTTCAGTCTCCCTGGCAGGGCAAGATCAGCAGGCAGAAGGGCAGCTAAGCAAGTTGGGGCAGCGGTTCCTAGGAGCAGTCAGCCTCAGCAGTGTGGCAATCCTCTTGGCGCAGCAGTCTTCACTCCAGCAGAGATTCTTCTTGGTCCAGTAGTGTAACAAAGATGTGTGGCCAGGACCCTCTTTTATTCCCTGGGGTGTAGGTACTAGAAGGGGCCAGAAGTTTCTGGAAGGGTATAGGGGGTTCTGGGGTGTTCCCTGCCTTCCCTGACCTGGCTGTCTACAGTGACAAAAGGCAGGGTTGTTAAGGCTACGGTGGGGCAGCCAGTCACAGCCCATTCAAGTGGAGAAGGTGTGAATCACCACTCCCTCCTCACAGCCCAGGTAGGCTATCGGTGTGCAGATGGGAGGGGGGAGACTGCAGTGCCCAGACTAAGTCTAGGCAGAAAAATTTCCACTTTCTAAAAGTGGGATTTCTACAGTAGTAGTGCCCAAACTCAGAATATCATTGGAAAAGGTTCCCCGCCATGATTACAACTAGACCAAACATGACATACTTATTAGTTCCCAGTCAGAAGTTGTCCCATAAGGGGGGTCTCCAATGTTAACCTATGGAGGGGTAGGCCTACCTGCGGTAGCAGGGACCATTGGCAAATATGCCAGTGTCACCATGTTTTAGGGGTGAGCACCTGCACCCCATCACTGTTTAGCAGTGGTAAGGCGCACAGAGTCCTAAGTCAAACAAAAATGGGAGGTAGAAATGGGAGGCAAAAGAGCAAAAATGTAGGGGGAGACCACCCTAAGGCTGACCAGTCCAACAGGGCCCTTGTCGCCCATCTCCCTCAAAAGATGCTTTAGGAATGATTTATTTGAAGAAACTGCCCCGCAGGAAACTGGACCCGGCCGAACATTGTCTGGAATTATGAAGTGCAAACCACCTCTTGACTATGGCACATGTGCGAATATAGGACCAATATTCTTTTTTTCATCCGTACTTAGTTGATGATTAACCCTTTGAGACATTTATACAGACAGCTGAATCCCTACTTCTGGTTTTATTGTAATGTGGGGGGAGACGCAAAATTGGTGACATTGCTGAAGGCCTTTTGGCTCTTGGTGAACATTGCCTTGTCTTCCCACAATTTTAGTTCCTGGAGACCTAAATGGAAGCATACAAATCCAGCTAACTGCTGACACAGGGGGCCCTTAAGAAGCACAAGTGGCCACCTAATGGAAAATCAAAACTCAACTTGAACATATGGGTCCATCCTAACCCTGTACACAATTTGTATATTGCAACTGGGAAAGTAGGCACTTAATTGTATATAAACTTCAAGCAGGATTGAAAGTATACCTGTTCATGTCAGGATCGCCTTAGCAGGTGCCTGATATACTGAGCTATCTTACACCTGTACTTATTGCTATAACTGGCAACAAAATACTAAAGCTTGTAGGAAGCAGATAGTTAATCAGTAACCTCAGGTGCTTGCTGATGCTGAAACGATAAAAACATGGCCCCCTAACTACGATCATACCACCTTTTTTTCCCTTAATGTCTGAATTAACAAAATAGATAAAGGCATCAGCTACTGCCAAGGTATAGAGTTAGTATAGTATTGAAAGACAACTCTCCTTTGTTTTCAGTTCAGTGGCCATATTTATTGAGTAGCCGTGAGCTATTTATCAGCAGAGAAATCCTACATTCTATATCAATGATATTTCCTTTGCATTGCCCAATGCTGCATCTTTTGAGCACTGCTCTTCATTTCCCTCAAATAAATATGAGTTATTTGTGTTGGTGGAATTGTATTAGTCTTCCTCAGGCCGTGGACCCTGCTGGGAATTTGAGCCTGATCTACAGAACTCCTTAGATGGCACTCATGAGCCTGTCACACCCTCTCTGGACACTATTTTCTACCACCTGTGAAAGAATGGCTTGCCGATTGAGCTGGACTTAAATATTTAAGAGGAAATCAGCTGCAGTGATAAAACAAAACACAAAAATTGCTGTTCTGTTTACAATGCATTTATTTGTTAAAAATTTTAATGTGGTGAGGTATAATATAGTCCCTTGTATACTGGAATGCAAGCACCCAATAAGAGACAAAATGATACACAAAACACCCAAAGCATGAGCAGAGAGAATACTACTTCCCAAGATGACCCCCAATCCCACTCTCCATGTATTTTAAAGAATTGGTAGCTTCTGAAAGTAACACGTAGTGATAGATTCCTTACATTAGAATTACCGCCAGGCGTCAGACTGGATCTGGAAAGTTTTCGTCAACAGTGCCCCTGCGCGTTGAAAGTGGCGTTGTGCAGCTCCGCGTCCGTCGTTGGCATCGCCTTCACCGGGAAAAAGTTGCAGCAGCTACTTAGACGCCGCCCTCGTACGCTGATGTCAGTTAAATTATTTTTCCGCGCCAGCAATCGCAGATCCGGGAAGAGCAAATACCCACAGTAAATTTTTGACTGAGTTCTTGAGATTTTTTTTCTCCATTTTTTCGAGTCTATCGACTCCTGGTGCAGAGTAGGGATGCCCAGTTTTAAGTCCTGCGGAGCCTGTCACCGCATGATGTCTGTGACCAGCCCCCACGACGTGTTTCTCTACTGCCTGGAGCACAACCGTGACCCCAGGTCGTGCTCGAAGTGTCGGGCCAAGACTTTGCGGAAGCGGTCCCGAAAGTTACTGGAAGTCTGGCAGTTTGCTCCGTGCCGTTCGAAGTCCTGGTCGAGGTGGAAGTTGAGGGACCAGTCGCAGAGCCACCATCACCATTCTTCGGGTTCCAAGTCCTCGCGCTGGGGGTCAGGTAAGTTGAGACACTCGAAGAAGCGTCATCATTCTCAGACTTCTCTTCGCCGGTTGTGGGACGCGGCTGAGGGAGCGGGCGGTACCACCCCGTGGCGTTGGCAGAGCCTGTGCAGTCGACCCCGGCCTACCCACCCTTTCTAGGTCCGGGAGTGACTCTGGCCCAGGTGCACGACTTTCTTGCAGCCATGGCTGCCCTTTTTGGGCCGTCGGCCACTGCTGGTGCGCCTTCGGGCCCGACTGGGGGTCCTTGCCCTGTGCTACCGGCTGCTTCGGTCCCGGCGTTGCAGGACCCCCTTGGTTCCAGGCATGGATCCTGGTCGACGCCGGTTGACCTTTTGACTCATACGCCGGCGTCAAATCCCCCAGTACCGCCTGTGATGTCGTCTGGTCCCTCGGATGACGTCGGCCTCGGTTTCAGCCCCAAACTGAACATGGCGCCAGTCCGGCTTCGTTTGATGCAGATTCCAACGCCGATAGGGGATTTCTATCCCTATGTTCAGCCTCCATCTTTTCTACCTGTTACTCAAGCCATGGAGGAGTGGGAGGGGTCTGAGGACCCTCTCACGCAGCAGTGTGAGTTGGATCAGGACTGGGCAGAAGAGTTAGAGGATGCCAGTGGTCTTGACCAATCCCCTGACCTTGGCTTCCTGTCTCCTCCCTCTGTGGCTTCGGAGGAGGGAGTGACTTTCAGTGTGGTTTTGCGTAGGGTGGCCGAGGCCCTCAACCTCGAACTCCCTACTCTCTTCGGAGCCTCTGCTGCCGTTTAATGAAGCTCTAACTTACGTTCTTATGGGCATTCGGTCCAGGCCCACCACAGGGGCTCCTGTGGATAGGAGTGTGGCAAGACGCCACTGCCCGGCTCCGGGCGACCCTGCTTTTCTGTCTACCCATCCCACACCCGGGAGTCTGGTTATCCAGACCTCTACTTCCCAGAGCACATTCCCTACCGCCCCTCCGCATAGGGAATCCAAGAAGCTGGAGCAGTTTGGTAAGAAACTGTTTTCATCTGCCAGCTTAGCGCTGTGGTCGTGAACACCGCATGCCTCTTGAGCCGTTATTCCCACTCTGTGTGGGATACGGGTGCGCAAGTGGTGCCTCAGTGTCCGGAGGAGGCCTGGACACTGCTCTCCCAGGCTGTTGCTGAGGGGAGAGATGCAGTGAAGTTTGCCATAAGGTGCGGACTGGATACCGCGGATTCACTAGGCAGAGCGATTTCCACGACGGTGGCTCTCTGCCGCCACGTCTGGCTGCGGTCCACAGGCTTTATCAGGGGATGTCCAAAACTCTCTTATGGACATGCCCTTTGATGGTCGTTGCCTTTTCAGCGACAGAAAGCACATCATGAGCTGGAACGCTTTAAGGACTCCCAGGCTACGGCCAAGTCCTTGGACCTTTCCACCAGGTGCACGGCCACTTCTGCTTTTCGTTCCTTTCGTGACCACGGAAGGGGCGCCCGACATGTTCGTTCAGCCACAAGCGGCAGAACCAACCTAGAGGTTGGCCGCGGACGTGGGTCCCGCTGTGGCGGGGCAAGGCGCCAGCGGGCGGGTCAGTTCACCTCCACCCCCGCAGCATCCGCCTCAAAGCCTTCCTAGCCAGAGCTTTCAGGCCATCAAACGCCGTTTATTTTAAAAAAAACCATAAAATCTACACTGGTTTATAGCAGGCGCAGCCGTTCCTTGATTTATCAGGTACTGCTCTCAAAGCTGCAGTGTGTTCATCTCACAGTTGTCTCGACCGGTTAATTATATGGATACTCTTGGTCCCTTTATATAAATGCAAAATGGCGTTCCTTTTTTTTGCCAATGCCCTTACAAATCGGCAAAGTTTCTGCCTTCGTACGATGGGGTTCCGCGAAATTCCCGGGTTACTGACGAAAAGACTAAATTAAGAAGACATGATCAAGAAATCCAAGAATATCAAACATCATTCCGAAGTAAGGACGAGGAGTCAATAAAAACACACAGAAAGCACAAGGGAGAAAAGATAATATACCCTATTGTGACAGAATTATCCTTTGTCTTGAGAAAGATGGTGTGACAAGCTATAGCCATCGAAACGCGTCGACGCAAATAAGAGTACAATCCAGAAGATTGGCACTATTGCTGAAATACAGATTGAATCGATGTATCAGGCATTGTGTTAATATAGGTGATTGGATGTACACAAGTATTGGACAAGTTTTATGTCTTACAACCTTTCTGTCTGTCTTAAATATGCATGTCATAAATATTACTTGTTAGTAACAATTTTAAGGGATTATTATGTTGTTTTTTATTTAGGTGATTATATCAATTGAATTGTGGCATAATTAATGGGTTTGTGTATTTTATGAAAATTGTCAGAATAATATTTTCTCTTAATAAAATGTCATTTTATATACTATAAGTGTAAAGAAACTAATGTCTATCATTTTATAATTTGCTTATATGATTGTGGAGTCAAGGGGATAATATTTTTGTTTGGTCTTTCTTCTAAACCTCCTTTTCTTACTATCCATCCGGACAAAGTTGTCCTAAGAACACGTCCAGCTTTTCTGCCTATGGTTGTCACTGCCTTTCACATCGGGCAGACCATCACTTTGCCCACCTTCTTTCCGCCTCCGCATCCCTCAAAAGAGGAAGAGGCTCCACGGGCTGGACCCAAAATGTGCGCTCTCGTTCTATCTGAACCGCACACAACAGTTCCGGGTGGATGGTCAGCTCTTTGTTGGCTACGTCGGCGCCAAGAAAGGTCGGGCCGTGCACAAGCAGACCATCTCCCGGTTGGTCGCTTTGTGCATCAAAGCATGCTATTCTTTGGCTAGAAAGGAGCCTCCAGTCGGGCTACGCGCCCATTCTGCCAGGGCGACGGTGGCCACTACTGCTTTGGGACGGGGAGTTCCCTTGCATGACATCGGTCAGGCAGCTACGTGGGCCTTGCAGCACACATTTACCAAACACTATTGCCTGGACAGCCAAGTCCGGAGAGATGGATTCTTTGGCCGTTCTGTTCTCCAGGACTTTCTGGTGTGATCTTGGTTTGCAGACCCACCACCGGGGGTTGTTATTGGTGTGGTGACTATTCTAAGGTAATGAATCTATCACTATGTGTTTCTTTCAGATGAACAAGTTACTTACCTTCGGTAACGATATATCTGTAAGAAACATTAGTAGTGATAGATTCCTTACTGCCCCACACATCCTCCTCGTTCTATATACTGATTTCCAGGGTTAAGATCATCCCTTTCAGGGCCCTAGTTTCATTGCTACAGTGGGCAGTTTCTTGCATGTCTCTGCGTTCCTGGCGCAGGACGTAGTGTACAGAACTGACAACGCGTGAGGGTGGCGTCTAAGTAGCTGCCGCGGCGTCCTGCCGGCAAACACGACGCCAACAAATGATGCGGAGCTGCACAACGCCACCTTCCGACGCCCAGGGGTACTGCTGACGAAAACTTTCCAGATCCAGTCTTACGCCTGGGGGTAATTCTAGGGTAAGGAATCTATCACTACTAATGTTTCTTACAGATATATCCTTACCAAAGGTAAGTAACTTGTACAACAGGTCTCGCAGACAGCTGCACTGTCGAGGCAGTTCTGGAAACCTTCCAGAATTTCCATGCACCAAACAAAACTATCTCGCCCAGTATCCCAACAAATGGTTGCCTTACCCTATGAGAAATATAAAGGTAAAACATACTCACTTGTGATTGTAATATTGAACCAAAATACTGACCCTGCAAAAGGAAACTGTGCCCACCACTGT
This sequence comes from Lissotriton helveticus, assembly GCF_964261635.1. Taxonomy (NCBI): domain Eukaryota; kingdom Metazoa; phylum Chordata; class Amphibia; order Caudata; family Salamandridae; genus Lissotriton; species Lissotriton helveticus. The sequence goes on from NC_136070.1 coordinate 514,145,464, forward strand.
AGTGCCTACAGGAACAGATATTGTATATCAATTTAATACTGTTATGAAATATCAGATTACTACTCTACAGTGAAATATCAATTTAATATTGTGCATGAAATTTTCATTTGACATTTTGCCATGCTCACTTGATAATGATCCATGAAATGTTCATTCAATACTTCCATTATTTAAATTTTCAAGAGATGCCAAACATTTACTGATTTTAGTTTACACTTTTTTACAGTCTCATTTTAACAAAGCTTTCACTGTTTACACAGGTGGAGAATGAAACCAATGTCCTACAGGATGGATCTCTAATTGATCTTTGTGGTGCCACACTTCTGTGGAGAACAGCAGATGGATTGTTTCACACACCAACTCTAAAGCACATTGAAGCACTCCGACAAGAAATTAATGCTGCCAGACCACAGTGCCCTGTTGGGTTGAACACCTTAGCTTTTCCAAGCATTAACTATAAAGAGGTGCTAGAAGAGAAACAACCTTGGGCCTACCTCGCTTGTGGTCATGTACATGGTTATCATAATTGGGGTCATACCAATGACACAGAATCTAACGAAAGAGAGTGCCCGATGTGCAGGACAGTGGGCCCTTATGTGCCTCTTTGGCTTGGATGTGAGGCTGGATTATATGTTGATGCCGGACCTCCAACTCATGCTTTCCGCCCGTGTGGGCATGTGTGTTCTGAAAAGTCTGCTAAGTACTGGTCACAGATTCCTTTACCCTATGGTACTCATGCATTTCATGCTGCATGTCCTTTCTGTGCAACACAGTTATCCGGAGAAGAAGGCTGTGTCAAACTCATTTTCCAAGGACCCATTGACTGATGCCATTGTTGAGACACAGCTAACATCATTTTGCTAAGTCAATACTGTGAATTTTTTGCCAACACTAAATTTTATAACATTATTATGAGGGGGCATAAATGATATAATGAATGGCTTGTATTTTTATATGGCGCTTCTTATGACAGATTTTCCATTTTATAGCAATGTAATTAATTAAGTATTACTACTGTCCAACATACTGGCATTCATTGTATTGATAACAGATCGAGAAAAAACGGTTCCTCCATTATATAAGCCTGTGACTTACAGGTTCCCCAAAAGTCCAAATAGTGTAGTCTTAACTCGCTTAGCTATATTACCTTGCATCCATTGAGACAAATACTTGAAAATTGGGCTGCTAAATTGTGCTGCATAATTCAAAGCAGTGGCATATTTGTTCAAGCCTGTTTGTTTAAAACGTTCTATATTTATAAAGTCTATTTTAATACAGTCAATGTATTTGAAAGTGCTGTTTCTTTTTAATATTTTTGATTAAATATTTTCTCATTGTTTATTATCTAAAAGCTATACTACTGAGGGTATTTTCAGTGCTTACAGTTTTCTTAACTATGAGAAGTAAAAGGCCATTTTACTTTAAAATCAGTCTCTGTTATGCTTTCTTTACTGAGAAACAACATAAAAGTTAAACACCATACAACAAAATTGGACACCGTTTAGTTTCAAAGAATTCTTGAGAGAAATTAAAACAGTCAACCATTAAACTGCTTGAGACAAAAGAAACTTACAGAATCATACAATGTACCAAGCAAACATTCCTCTATCAATAATGAAAGATTGAGGCAGAATATAGATTTCAGGGATTTTCCCAAAGGTTGTGGAAACATCTTCGTTATGTGATAACAGAATGATTAGCTGTTAAAGGCAACGCCAGGAGATGCCTCAAGAAAGGATCATATAGCAATGAACTTCCTTTTATCATAATTCTTCTTGATATGCATCCCATTTGGCATTGCTTGCACCAAATTCTATCATCACATTTGGCCTACCACTTAAAATAGATTGGTCACTCCACACATTCCGGCTATCATCTATGGAGAGTCCAGTTGTGAAGGGCCCTTGAAAATTGCCTGACTGTCATACGCCAGAATGCACACTAAGCTTGCATGAATGCTAATCAAAATACCAAACTCAGGGACATTGCAAGCCTCCGCTATTCCTGGATCTGATGTAGCTTGTCATGATAAAGTCTTACCTTTCCAGATTTCAAGATGGGGAGCTTGTGGTATGGTTCCTTTGCTGTACCTGCCTCCCCTCTTGGTAGTGAAGTGTTGAGCATTACTTTCAGTCATGTGTTTCTTTGAGTGCTTGAAAATAAATTTTGGCTGGACTACTCTGGTGAAATGCACCAATCTATTGCTAATGACTTCAAAGATATTGTTCTTAACTGTGACCTTTTTCAAAAAGGCCTGACCAGGAATGGTCAGATGATCACCTTCCATTTTAAAAGCCGTTTGAGGAAACTGTTCATAAGACGAATTACATTAATATCCTCGCAGTGCTCATCTGACATAATATGTGCCATAAAAAGTGAGGGGTTATATTTTGATCCACCTTTGCCTGTTTTCCCACATTGATTGGGAAGGAGTTTCAGAAAAGCGTTTAAAATCAACAACCTGCATTTGATCGTATAATGATCACTATTCGAGGTTGAAGTGGTGTCAGTGGGCAGACCTTCAGATTAGTCTTAAGTGCTTAAAATTGCGTTCTCTGGCCACTCTCTCTCTCCCCCCCCCCCCTTCCCCACACACACTCATTTCTTCGAAAGGGCTTCGTCTGACTTAGTAACTTTACTGTTCTATAGGTGAAGAAGCCGATTTCAATCTCACTTTGCCTGTGCGTTGGATAGTCATAAAATGTACATTTACCAGTAAATGCTGCCTACATGAAATTAAAGCTGACCACACCTTTCCTGCCAGAAAAGGAATTGGTTTTCTTTCCAACCCATAGATATAGATTCTCTCATTTCCTATGAAATGGGTTGAAATGACTCATTGCAATAAGATGGAGGTATCTTCTGAAGTATCTATAATGCCGTAAGGAATTTTACGGGTTAAATGTTTTCTACACCCTCATTGGCACGTGAACACTACATGGATGCTGCTAGTCCTTGTTTCATTGTGACAGTGACACAAAGTATTGAGCAAGAATCGGACTAGTCCATTGCTTTATTGGCAAAGTAGGAGACACACTATATCTATGGTGTGTTCCAAATCTGTAGTTGGAACCAAAAGTTGCTGCCACTGGGACGTGCAATATATTCACAAATGTGCAGAAAGTTCCAAAGTTAGGTCAAATGAATAGCAGATGCATGGCTCAAGAATTGCATGATTGCCAGCAGGAATAGAGTGGAACTTGAGCCAAAAACCAGACTGAGGAACTTTTAGTCTCACGGGCACTGAAGACCTTGTTGAAACCAGTATTGATTTTTGCAGGTAGGCTGTCGTTTAAAGGAAATAGAGACTGTGTATGTGCTTTCCATACAAGAGTGACGATTGTATTCCTCACTTAGTGACTGCTGTACCCGCCTCATAGAAAATAAGTGCTTGCTTGTAGCTGCCGGCAGCAAGGACAAAATTACCAGCTGCTAAAGTGGGCATTGTACCATAGGCGGATACGGGTCGACTGTCAAACAGCTCTCATTTATTCTTTTTCTCCACATCCTTCTTAGCATTTGAGGTTTTGTCATTTGTATTTGGTCCCCAACTTAGCTGCTGTTTCTCAGTAAGGAATTGTGCAATATGCAATTTATTTTAGTTGGTTAATTGTATGAATTGTATAATTCGTTAAATACTGTGTACATGTGATTGTGCACATGCCATTTCTCCTGTTCTGTTTTGAAAGTGACCTTGCCAGATTTAACATGTTAAGTTTATTTTAGAAAATTTAATTAGTTAGCAGTTGCCTCTGTTGACCTGAAATCTTTTACTAATTTTACTGTACTTTAAACTTAGTGCTCTAAAGTTGCCTCTGGGTGGCACACGGCGCATTATAAAACTCAATAAATTGTATTTAAAGTTGGATCTTTTTTGTACTTTATTTGTGTACTATTCCTCTCTTTTGGGTTTTTTCGTGTGAGTTGGTTGAACAACCATACATTGGACTATGAGCCATACATTTTATTTTATTAAGGCAAACATTTCATCTTACTTTGAAATCAGTCTTTATGATGACTACTGCCTTCAGTTGTTTACTTGCAAGTATTTCTCATAGTTAATTCATTGACGGCTTTGCAAGCATTTTTCAGTTCATTACGGTCATTGTGGTCTAGCTTTTTGAGTATTTGTACATTCATTATCTTTACTTTGTTTACTTACGATATATCTTGCTGTGTTCTGACGTTCTTCTCTTCCACCCACTCACTTCTTCTGCAGTCCACTTTTTGCCTTCCTTTCCACTGTTTCCCCATATGTACTGATCATTCCTCAACTTGACTTTTCTCTCTCCGTTTGACTTTTCTCTCTCCGTCGTCTAGTCTGTTCTCCCTATCCTAGCATCCTGCAGAAGGTCAGGTTTCCTTAGCATTGCAAGAAATTTGTACCACATTGTTGTGGTTCAGAAAGTGCATCATTGTTAAAGTCTATTTCTGAGGGTTTGTCCTCTTTCTTTTTTTTCCTTCTAAATCATGATTTACTTATTGAGTTTGACCCTGTTTTTGTTAAATGGGGACTCTGAAGAAAATACATTTGCATATACCTCGACTTGTGGTCATGTCTCCTATTGCTGTAGAACCATGCCAAATGATCCATGCAGAATTTAGGTGTAAACTGTTGATCAACATGTTTCCTAATCCAACACGCTGCAATGCAGCAACTAGCCATGTATGAAGTGATGTAGAACACTGCAGCTATTTATTGTTTCTTTATAGAAGATTTGAATAGGCACATGTATTCTGCTTAATCTAGTTTAACCAACACAGGTGTCAATTAATTTGATAGTTATTACTGTAAACTGATGCCTCCATCTTCTATTTTATTCATGTTTGCTAATGTGCACTTGTATTAGAGGATGATGTGATTAAGTGCTTATTCTGCATGCATCTTGATAATCTGCCTAGATTAATAATCTGTGAAATTACTTTTAGATGTCAACACTCAACAAAGACTAGTCACCCAACTCCATCCAAATATAGTGAGGTAATTGTTAGGAATGTTCTAGCATGTTAGTTGTTATGAGGTTTTAGGATTAACTACGGCAAAAGCCGTAGTTGCCTACATCGCAAAACAATGCTGTTCTCCAATGGGCATCAATAGCTTTAAAGAAAGAATAGAAATCTGTGAAGATGAGTTCTTGGAATTAACGTAACTCTAATGTTCTGTAATGTAAAAAATATATAATCTCTAAAAGAAACATGTTAATAGGGTATTATGATTACTACCCGAAACGTAACCTTTCAAATCAGATTTATAGGTCAAAGTGTGTGATATCATCAGTGATGTTATTTGTGAGGTCATATGAGATTATGAGCAGTGCAGGAGGGTTAAGGCTGTGAAGTTCACCATAACGGATGACTTTCTGTGGTTTTGCAGCTTGAGTTTCAGCTAGCATGCTGTGCATTATTTCACCATCTATGGTTTGAAAATGAAGTGCATCACAGTAGAACTTTTTTTAGGTCTTTCCTAGGCTACGCTTGCGATGTCTCTACGAGGCATGCTGTATTCAGGTATGAACTTAAAGCTCCACCCATCTATTCAATTGGCTCCAGTTACTGTCCGTTCTAAGTGGTTGCTTTTGATTCGTGAATAGGCTTAGTAGTCCCACCTTAATACCGGCATTTCCCTTTTGTGTAACCTCCCATGAGGACTGTCCCATTTACGTGTGTTGTTACTCTGTGTGTTTTATTTAGTCTGTCAGCGCCATTTTCTTAAATGACTTTCTCCTATTGCAGACAGTACATTCTTTTCTGCAGGGGACTGCTTTTCAACTCTTAGCTGTCTGCTCCTCATCGCCTGATGGGACCGCTGTTCAATTCTCTGCTCCTTATCGCCCAGGCGCCACGCCTAATGTTTCACCACGTGCCCGCTTTAATTTGAACAGCACGGGCACAATAAAAGCAATGGTGGCTGCGGCTTTTCTTTCTTTCACAGCAGGTTCCCACTTTTATAAAGCACTGCTGTAAGCCGCTCCTAATTAGCAAGAATGGCGGGCACAGCTTTAGTTGGGGTTTTTTTTGAGCAGGCAGCCGCTTTTATAAAGCACTGCGGCGCGCCGCTCCTAATTACATAGAACGCTGCAGCCTTCCACTTTGACAGTTGTAACAGGTGGTCTGGATGAACTCTCTTCACACATCTTTATCTGAGATCTAAAACCGTTTATAGGGTGTTTCTTTTAAAAGCTATAGAGCAAGAAAAGCTAGGCAAATACAACCCAAATCATTCTATATACTAAGGGGAACTGAACCACTGCATGCCTGAGGTAGCACACATGCTGTTTTAGTGTTGAGAAGAGGGATTGTAATCACTTGGGAAAAGGTGCTTGGTTGAAAGTGAAAATGCAGCTCAGGAGATGTGCTGTTCTCGCCCAAGGACCCGCCATCCTTACCATATTCTCTCTTTAGCGTATCATCGGTCTCTTCCATTCCCCCACTCTGTTTCACTGTATCACCATACCCAAGCGACTCTTAATAAGCGCTTTCTCGTCCACTGTTCTACACTCCCTACACCCCAGGATCACATTCCCTCTAAACTCCTAGGCTCTTGCTCTGACGCCAGTGGCCACGAACGAGAAAAATAATTGTAGTCAGAGGCACACAACTCACAGTGCACTCGTACTGCTGCTTCCTATATAAAATGGCAGCAGAAACCACCGCAAGTCATGCCAGTCGTTGAAGTACATTAGCAGAAAGGGAACACGAGTGGGTGGAGATGGAACAGCAAGTGGACTATAAAACCCAGCTGTAATCCACACTTGCTTTGTCAAAGGTTTATGACAGCTCACAGAGACCTCTGGGAGAAGTGGTTTGGTGTGAGCGTCAGTGACATATGGATTGAGAGAATTGCGAGAGACTGCAGGTTGGGTGCCATGCGACTTGCTGAGAAATGCCAGACACACTAGGAGGCATATAGATAGCTAGCGCTGCAAAGCCACTGGGTTTGGCTTATAACAGTTATCTGTGGAGAACACCTGAACGTAAAAGGAAATAATTGAGTAGAAAGCAATGTATAGACAATGCTTGTTGGTTGCCATAATACCAGCACAGTTAGTGGTGTTAAATGTGTTACTTGTAAAGGAACATATTGGAAACATATAAAATGCATGTATTCATTGAGTTAAATATGAATATAGTCTCACTTAAAAACTGAGACAAGTCTCAAACATAGAAGTAAGACTGTTAACCCCGATATGCGCTGGACTACAATGACCAGCATTCAAAAAGCAATAGGTCTCGCATTTGTTGCACTTTCATGTTAATGCCATTATCTGATTGAGACTACTAGCCGCAGATTCCTTAACGTAGAATTATCCCCAGGCGTGAAACTGGATCCGGAAACTTTTTTGCCGAGCATCCTTGCGCGCCAGGGGGACGGCATCACGTGACTCCGCCCGGGCGCCGCCCGCGTATGTGACGTCAGCGAGGTCACAAGTCCCACCCCGGCGCGCCTACGTCAGTTTTTTTCCTTTTCCGCGTGCAACACTGATCCGGTTCATGCTCGGGCCTTTCCCTTCTTGCCCTCGTGTGTTGAGGGGACAGTGTGCAAATGCCTTCGGGCTTCAAGTCTTGTAAGTCTCGTGGGCGCTTGATGTCGAGGACGGACCCTCACCTTATTTGCATGTGGTGCTTGGGGGAGGACCACGGCTCCACTGATTGCAAGGCGTGCCAGCGGTTGAAGCCGAAGTTGCGGCGGGAACGGCGCATGAAACTTCTATCGGCTCGCATGTCCAGATCGGCTTCGTCGCCTCGCTCAGCCTCTGTGGACGGTTCTCGGAGAGGCCGGCAGCGTCGTCGGCCTCACCCTTCTCCAGTGCCGCAAGAGCGTTGCTCGCCTGTGGGTAAGTGTCGGCTGGTTTCCGGCCTGTTGGGGGTGTGGGCTCTCCGCGGGTGATGTGGCCCGCGTGTTGTCCCCCTATCCATTGTTCCCCGGTGAGGGGGCGTCGAGAGCCCAAATAGAGACATATGCGGCGGCTTTGCAGACCTCGCTGGCTTCTCCTCCTCCTTCACCTCCTGGGACTTTGGCTGATCCCTCGTGCCGTGCGGGCCCTCCGCGGCTCTCCGGTGGTTTTGGCCCCGGCACCGGCTTGTCCGGATCCAGGCTCGGAGGATGTGGTGCCATTGGAGTGTGGCCCTTCGGGGCTCCCTCCTTCGGACCACGGCGCCTCTGCGTAGCCACAAACTCCTGCGGGAGGCCCTGTGGTGTCGCGGGGCTTGGGTCGCATCCCGAGCCCCTCTCTGTCCTTTGACAAAGTGGTCCTGTCTAAGGCCGAGGTGACGCCGCTACGGCGCCGGCAGCTGCTGGCCCTGGCGGAGCCAAAGGGGTCGGTGGACCTCTCTTGACCAGTTTTGGGTCGGGCTGGAAGGGGGCTCCACTCCGGGGCCTTCTCATTCCTCCACGCAGGCGGCTGCCTCGTCGGAGGTCGAGTCGGGGCCGGCGGCGCCACAGGGGTCGCTGGGCCCCTCTCGTCCCCTTGTGGGTCGGGGCTGGCGGGGGGACTCCTTGTGGGTGACCTGGTCCCTCTCGTCCCTCTCTGCAGACGGATGTCTCGAGTCGGACCTGGCGCCTCCACGGGGGTCGGTGACCTTCTCTCGTCCCCCCCCCCATGGGCCGAGGCTGGCGGGGGGACTCCTTTTTGCTCTCCCATGGCTTCTCGTTCCTCCATGCCGGCAGCTGCCTCGTTGGATGTCGAGTCGGCGCCGTTCCGTCCCCGCCCTTTGACTACCTCGGCTCCGAACCAGCCCCAGTCCCTGGCGCCTAATGGAGAGGTGGTGGCCCGGCTGGCGTCTCCTGTTGTGTTGGATGACGACGCCCTGCTCCAGGCTGCAGATTCTACGGCACCAGACAGGCGTCAGATTGTAGATTCGTCCTCGGACGTTGCCTTTTCTCCAGAGGCTGTGCGCCTGCTGGTGTCGTCCTCACCAGAGACGGGCCGCCGCGTTGTGGCGTTCTCTCCGGCGTCATCAAAAGACGGCTCCTTGCCGTCGCCTTCGCCAGAAGAACCACAGGTCCCCCACTCTTCGGCTCCTCTTTCTCCCTTTCGGGCTTGGCCCTTGCCCACTCCTGTTGGCCTCGGGGACGGCCACCTTAGCCTACACACGTCGCCCACAGAGGAGCTGCTTTCTCCTCCACGGGGCCCTACGGAGGCGGGTGCCGCCTTTGCTCACGCTGTTTCCACGGCTGTGGGGATCCTGCGCATTGGAGATCCGGCTGCCTATTTCCCTGTGGATCACCTCTTGGAGGTTCCCCACAAGGGCTCTGGTGGACGGGAGCTTCTGCTCCCCTTTGAAGGTTCGCTCACTTCCTCTCTGACTGGGACTTGGGGACGCCCCGTGCGGGGATTCGGTGCTCCAACCCCTTCTTCATCAACACTTTCCGGCGCCGTGTGACCTGGCGTGTCTTTCCCTCCACCCCTCTGCCAGTGGGCCCTTGTTGCGGACCGCCTTTCCTTCCCTGCCGTCGCTGTTGGCTCCACCTTCCCGGGAGGCCCGTTGGCTGGACTTTTGGGGCTGCAATATGTTTGCTTCAACCAGTGCGGCTCTGCGGGCTCTTAACACCTTGTGTGTTGGCTAGGGCCACCTCTTGCTTGTGGAACTCTGCGGAGTCCCTTGGATCCGCAACTTCTCAAGAGGGTGCTGGCGTTGATTTGCGGCCGCATGCATTGGATGGCCGGGAGCTGGTGGCGTTTATTCTTCGTTCGACTCTGGACATCTGAGGTGTTGGGTCGTGCCATGGCTTCGTCGGTGGCCCTTCGCCGCCATGCTTGGCTTAGGGGACAGTGTGTTCCCAGAAAATGTGCGGGAACGGCTGGTGGATCTTCCTTTTGATGGTTCCCTTTTGTTCCACACCCCGGCGGAATCGGCCATCCGGAGGTTTTTGGAGGGGCTTAGGCCTCCTCCTCCTTCTTCTCCCCCTCAGTGACTGGTGAGTTTGGCTAGCTTTTGGTGATCTTCTTCCCTTTGGGGCGAGTCGCCCTTGTGTTTTTAGTTCTGTGTGTTTTATAGCCACTTGAGTTCTCCTTGTGGAACCTGTGGTTCTGTTGGCTGCTGGACGGCCCTTCTTTGCTGTCTGTGTTTTTGCTGGATTGCCTGCTCCAGGTTGGCCTGAGATAAGGTCTCCTGTGTTTTCCAGTGGGCTGATTGATAAGTCTGTTGTCTTCTGCTGCGGAAGTTCTTCCAAAGAGGGTTCCCATGTCATGGGACTTAACTTACCCTATGTGGGGTAGTAGTAGCTGTTATATAGCTTTTGCTATGGGAGGTTGCGGTCGCCTTCGGGCTCCTGCTCTCCTTGGCGTTCATGTACGTTGCAGGTGCACGTGTGTTGTCTGCGTGGACCCCTCGCTGAGGTGTGTCTGGGCTCTTCTCCACATTAATTTTCTTTATGTTGGTGACTGAGATGCTTTGCGTCCGTTCTGCTTCTGGTGTGGCCTGGCCGGTCTTCCGGGGAAGGGGGGGGGGGGGGAGATTGGGCTGGGCTGTTCTGACTGCTTTCTTGCTGTCGGCGCCGTTCTGTCAGGTCTGTTGCCTTCCGACCGTGGTGGGCTCGCCTTCTTTTCCCTCATTTACTTGGGCCCTCCTGTGGTTCTGAAAATTCTGGACTCGTGTAATAAACTTTGTCGTAGCATGGCGATTTTTATATCAAAAGACCGAGAATGGCTAGTACACTATGTACAAGCATTTTCGTCATATTCCAGTAACGATTTCACCTCGAAATCGTCATTTTCGTCCTGAACCCTTGGCTTCCATTTTGTGTACAGCAGCCATTTTGTGAGTTGCCCTCACATAGGCTTATAACTACAGCCAAATTCGATTCCAAAGGACACGTACACCTTAATTGACTTCTCTGTGACCTAGGCAAGCTGAAACCATTGCCCCAGGCCGAACCTGCCCGGCCAGTTCCTTTCCCAGTGGCCGAGCGAGATAGCATCAAGGCACAACATGCCATAAACCTTTTCATCGCACACACACCCTGCCTAATCTTGCTCACACCTGTCCCTGTTTCTTTACATATGTCTTGCTTTACGAGGAGGAGGTGCCCGTTTTTATTGGGGGTCCACCGATATCTGATGAAAATGTTGGGCCTTGCCGGGTAATTTGTTGTGGGCTTGATGAACTGAAATGTGGGCTTGTCATCATGACTCTGCTTTTTCTTTGTAGTGAAAATATGTGAATGGTCAACTGTAAACCTAAGAATGTTTGCCTGAAGCATAATATTGTGTATAAAAAGAGAAGACTGGCTTTGTAAGATTGAGCAGTCTCCTGAGAATATACACGTGTTGTACTTCTAGGACGCCTGTTACTTGGTTGCAGCCAATAAATTCGATCCTTGACTTCACCTAGAAGACTCTAAGTTTCTGTGTCTGAATCAGGAAAGTACTCGAGGTCTTTGGGTGTTGTCCCTGGCACCGCTGGGTTACCGGTTCAGTACCGGTTCTGAAAAACCCAGTACCTCAGCTGGCGCCCAACGTGGGGCGATACCAACGGTACCGGTCCAAGCCAGAGGTTCGTGAGGAGCTTCGTGTGAAAATTCTGGAGGAAGGCCGCCACTTCATCGACCCCTGCATGTCGACGTGGTCCGAAAGTCTTTGCTGCGAGGTTCCCCGCTTCCCGACGGCTACGAAGGACTGCTGCCCTGGCTATCGCCCTGATTTGGACCCTTGATGTTTGGTAGAGCGAAACGATAGACGAGTCTTCTGGTGACGTCATCGATATCTCAGTTAAGTATAAGTGGAGCGTCTCCCAGTCCTTAGTTGGTTCTTAGTTTTGGGTATCCCTTCGGGATCTTTGATTTGGAACTTGCAAGTACCAAAGCCGAAGGACTCGTGTATTCACGAGAATATCGTAATCGATAATCCTTTGAAGTTTGAAGCTAGACTAGAGAGCGAAGATGCCTGGTCTTAGCAGACTTGGAAATTTGTTTCGTCTTGGTTGTAATAATAGGGATTCCCGATTGGAGGACTCGTGTCCGGTTCCTCCGATAGGAACTCCAACCTATGAATTGTATGTGAAACATGGAGTAGGCCCCATCACATATAATGAAGTATGGATCAAATACACCAGAAAAGATGGTGTTTTAAAATGGCCCCAATATGGTAGCTTTGACACGGAAATCTTAGATAACCTCGAAGTTAAACTTTTTAAGAAGAAAGCCCGGCCGGCGATGTTTGACTCTTTCCGCCTATGGCGTAAGGAAGCCAAACAGAAAGAAATTAAATTAGCGAAGAAAAATAAGAGAGAAAGGGGTATTTCGATAATGCAAGCTGCTATGCAGTTTAAAGATAACGAAGAGGAACAGATGAGTGAGCAGTTGCACAGGCAACGTAAAATGGTAATCGATAAATGTTATCCAGTTTTGCCGCCTCTTCAGCAAGATGCAGCAAAAGACCTTGAAAAAGACCCCCTAATGTCGCATTTGTTAAATTCGCCACCCCCTTATGCGCAGAATGCTACGGCACCTCCGCAACCTTTAGCTGCGCAACCTTTGGTTGTATTGCCTCCTGCTCCTCCACAGCCACCAGCTGCTCTTCAGTTGGCTCCTGCTCCTCCGGTGCAGCCTCCTCAAGGGCCATCGGCTTTGACATCTGCTCTGCCTTTTCTTCCTACAACTTTGACTACTATAACGACTACCACTCCTGGTACTCCTCCTGACACTGCCTCTGCATCTGCCTTGGCTCACCCTGCTTTTCCGCTTGTCTTTTCATCGACTTCTCCTTCTGTTCGACAAAGAGTGGCTAGCACTGTCACTAGTCTCCTACATCCTTTCTTTGGGGCGACGAGTGCAACTCCTGCCTCTGAGCGTAAGCAGTTGCGTAGTCAACTGCCTGACTCTAGGGAGAAGGAAACGATGAATTGTTTGGCACATAAATGGGTTACTGACCCGGAAAAATATGATTTTGAATGTGTTATTGATGTTTTCCATCAGTGGGAAGCACCGAAGCAGAGATACGTTTTTGAGAAAATGTGTACTTTTCTGTGTGAAGATTTAGAGGACAATGATTTGGAATCTAATCCGCCCGAGTTGAGCCATGTACGGTTCGAGTTTTCAAAAGGCGCAATTGTGGGTTCAGATGTTAAGAAAGCAGTTGCGACATTGTTGTCGCTTAGGACTGAAGGTGTTTCTCGTTCGTTGTTTGAGTCTGATTCCTCTGTTAAGAAGAAGGGAAGACAATATCCCATGAGAGAAGTTCCTCCGGTATGGAAGGAAGAAGTAGCAGCTGGTCATAATAATATTCCTCCAGCTATACCAGCACATTTTCAGCGTGTGTGGGTACATGTTCCATGGAAGCGAGCTGAAGTTTTGGCCCTTAAGCAGACATTGCCTGATCCCCGTAAGAATCCTGCAGGGTATTACAAGGAATTGTCACAGACTGCAGGCTCTTGCATTATGAATTTAGCCGACATAGACATGTTGTTCCACAGCCTTTATGGGGAAAGATTCGTCATGCAGACCATGATCAGGAATTAGGTGACTCATGGGCTAATATTACTGCTGCAGATGCCCGACAAGTTGGTGGAGCTAAACCTGAGCCTTTAGTAGCAGATCTCCCTGGTAGGATCATTAATTACATGAAAACTTTAATGCCTGCGATGCGTGTGAATTGGGATAAATTGTCTGCATGTAAGCAGAAGAAAGATGAAACGGTGTCAGATTTCTTCACCAGGTTTGAAGAAACGTTTGTTGACCACAGTGGTCAAGATATGAGTACAGAAGGTGGTCAACGGTTATTCGTCGATAAGTTCGTGCACAATTTACTTTCCGAGTTGTGTAAAATGTTGAAAGATTCAGAGAGTTCTTGGGCAGTTTCCTCTTCAGCACAGATATTGGCTACTGCCCAGTACTATGAAAATCGAGACAAAGATGAGAAAGATAGAGCAGAGAAGAAAACGAAAGAGTTGAAAACGAAGGTACTTTTACAGCAAGCATATCCGCCACGTGGTGGTCAAAATAGTGGTGCTCAGAGTAACTATCAGAATAACTATCAGCAACCTCAACAGTTTCAGAGGAACTCGCAAAGAGTCGAGTATACTCAACCACGCGTCCCTGTAGGTCCCAATCAGTGTTCATATTGTAAGGAAGAGCGTCATTTTAAGTATAGTTGCCCTGTTTTGTTACAGCGCGCAAATGGTGTTTCTGGCTCAAGAGGTCGAGGTGTTCAACAAGCACCTAGAGGTAGAGGACGTGGAAATTTCCCCGAGAACGCTCGTTCCTTTCCGCCTCAAAATTCAATGAATAGTTTTGATCCGCAGAATAACGCGTCTGGTAGGACGGCTCAGTACTATGCTGATGATTACTATGCAGAAGATGAGCATATGGAAGGTAATGATTGCTAGGACAGTCATAGACAAAGAGAGGGAGTTGTTTCAGTTCCAGTAGATCAGAGTGGACCTTACGTTGAGGTGATTACATCAGGTGTGTCAGAACCTTTTCTGTTGGATACTGGTGCTACAAAGAGTTCTATTATGCACTCCAAACTCACTGGCGCACCTTTGTCTGGCGAAACGAATGTATCAGTAGGTTTTTCTGGCGCCCCGGTTAGAAACCCAGTTTCTAGTCCTATGTCTCTTTCTGTTGGTCCTTGTGAATTCGAAGCACCCCTTATTCTGACAACAGGTTGTGGTGAAAACTTGTTGGGATTGGATCTGTTAAAAAGATTGTATGCGACTTTGTACTGTTCTCCTTCGGGAGTACAACTTACACTGGGTAAGAAAGTGGTTTCTCCAATGTATTTGTCAAGGGATAAACTTCCGACAGAATTGTCGTTTCTTCCTGATATTCTTTGGGCTACGGGTCCTAATGATGTGGGTCTTTTGGAAATACCACCATATGTTGTGACATTGAAAGCCAATGTTAAAATGCCACGAATTCCCCAATACAAAATTTCTAGTGAAGGTGAAAAAGCTTTACTAGCGATCATTTACGATCTGCTTGAAAAAGACGTGATTGAAGAGACAAGAGGCAACGTTTGCAATAGTCCTGTTCTGCCTGTTTTGAAGCGAACTGACCCTTCCCAGCCACCTGTTTACAGATTTGTGATTGATCTTAGAGAGGTGAATCAAATAGTTGTGCCACAATTTCCAGTTGTTCCTGACATTACTGCCCTATTGACTATGATTCCAGCTTCTGCCACCTGGTTTTCGGTGATTGACTTGAAGAATGCTTTCTTCAGCATCCCGATTGCCGAGGAGAGTAGGGATATTTTTGGCTTCAGTTTAGGAGGTCGAAGCTTCCGCTTTAAACGCGCTCCCCAGGGCTACTGTGAAAGTCCATCAATATATAGTCAGGCTTTAAAAACACAACTTGATACGATTGTTTTACTTGATGGCGCTACCCTCATTCAGTATGTTGATGATTTGCTTGTTGCTGCAGATACTGAGGAAACCTGTAAAGAAGCCACGTTGTCTTTGTTGCGTCATTTGTGTGATTTGCATCACAAAGTGTCTCTCTCAAAATTGCAATATTGTCGACAAGAAGTGACCTACTTAGGTCATCTCTTATCGAAGGAGGGAAGGAAACTTACCCCAGAAAGAATTCAGGCAATAGCAAAATTGAGTGTGCCAAGAACACAGAGAGAAGTGCGTGCTTTCTTGGGTATTACATCGCACTGTAGACAGTGGATACCAAATTTTTCCTTGGTGGCATTAACGTGTAAAGATGCACCGAATCCCCTTCCATGGTCTGAAGAGTGTCAGAAAAGTTTTTCCGAATTACGCACAGCATTATGTTCGGCTCCTGTGTTGCGTACCCCCGACTACAGTAAGCCCTTTACATTGTATGTCCATGAGAAAGAGGGTTGTGCATTGTCAGTGTTGACACAGTTGTTTGGAGACAAGCAGCGTCTATGTGCGTATTTTTCGTCAACTTTGGATCCAGTAGCTAAAGGATTGCCAAGTTGTTTAAGAGCAACAGCGGCAGCAGCTGTTTCTATTCGACAGTCTGCTGGTTTAGTGATGAATAACACGTTAATTGTGATGGTTCCACATGCAGTGTACACGTTGTTAAACAGAACCAAGACACAGCACTTAACTAGTGCTCGATTGTCAGGTTACGAGTTGACATTGTTAGCGAGTCATGTACACATAAAAAGATGCAACACTCTTAACCCAGCTACGTTGTTGCCGAGTGTAGAGGAATTAGATGCTTCAGAACAGCATGATTGTTTTCTTAGAACAGAAGAAGAAACAAAAGGGAGAATAGATCTTAGGGACACTCCTCTTGTAAAATGTGATGGTACCTTATGGGTTGATGGTTCATGCTTCAAGCTTCCGAATGGTGATACGACTGCAGCATATGCTGTCACGACTTTGCATACGATTGTTGAAGCTGCATGTATCCCACATAATTCAGCTCAAGCAGCAGAGTTGATTGCACTTACACGAGCATGTGTGTTGTCAAAAGGAATGAAGGTGACTATCTATACCGACAGCAGAGTATGCATTTGGAGTGGCTCACAGTTTTGGACGATTGTGGAAAGAACGTGGGTTCCTGACTTCGCATGGAGCTAAGATACAACATGGTCAGTTGGTGAATGAGCTTCTCAAGTCACTTACTTTGCCCTTGCAAGTTGCGATTGTGAAATGTAGCGCACACAAGAAGGTGACTGATAATGTTGGTCGTGGAAATGCATTTGCTGACGAAATCGCAAAAGAAACAGCGAGGAATGTGATGAGCCGAATGTATGTTGCAGGCCCTGCAAGATGGATTGGTGACGTTGGAATGTGTGAAGACACGATAGAGAGTGTGAAGTCGATTCAAGCTGAAGCTACAGAGAAAGAGTTGAGTGTGTGGAGAGAAAGTACGGGTAAAATGGATGCCAATGGTTGCTGGATTGAATTGTCAGAGCATCAGAGATGGTTGTTACCCGATGCGTACGTGCTTGCAGTGGTTACAATGGCTCACATCAGTGTGAAAGGGATTTGTAAGTTGTTGGCTCCAGTATGGCAAAATGCTGGAATTCCTAAGTGTGCAGAGAATGTGGTCAAGAATTGCATGGTGTGTCTAAAATACAATCCTGGTAGGGGAACCCCAACTCCAGCTGGTCATTTTGCACCTCCTACGTATCCGTTCGAGGTTTTGCAGCTAGATTTCATCCACATGGAGAGGTGCAACAATTTAAAATACATACTCGTTTTTGTTTGTGCCTTTTTAAGATGGGTGGAAGCCTACCCCCTAAAAGACAACACTGCCCTATCCACAGCTAAAGCCCTTGTGAAAGAGTTCTTCCCTAGATTTGGAATGCCGAGAATGGTCTGGAGTGACAACGGAAGTGAATTTGTGGGTCGTGTGATGAAGAAAGTATGTGAAGGGCTAGGCATCCAGCAGAAATTCCACTCTGCAAATCACCCTCAATCAGCTGGACTAGTAGAATGCTACAATGGCACGCTAAAGTTAAAACTGGCCAAAATTCAAGCGAGCTCTGGTCTTAAATGGCCTGACGCTCTACCCTTAGCACTCCTATCCACCAGAATGACTGTGCATTCGCGAGTGGGACTTAGTCCTTACGAGATAGTTTTCGGCCGCCCGGCCAACATATGGGGAGTGCCAAGGCCTACAAAGTTCAGTGAAATCGAATACCCTGTTTTGCTTGACTACTTGTACGAATTGACGGCTAAATTGCGTGTTTTACATCAACAGGTGCATGATACACTGCCTCAGGTCTCTGAAACTCCAGGACATCAGATCGTTCCTGGATCCTGGGTGCTGGTCAAGAACTTTCTTAGCGACCAAAGAACGACCAGCCCAGGTGGACCGGCCCACACCTCGTCCTTCTTTCAACAAGATCAGCTGTTCGAGTGGAAGGAAAGAAGCACTGGATCCACGGTGTACATTGTAAGAGGGTACCTTTACCTCTGCCGTACGACCGGTGGGTCCAGGAGGGTGTCGCCGACTCAGAGACTGAAACCGTGCCTCGTTTTCTGCCTTTCAGTGATGCACGTGTGAAAGGAACACTTACTGAAAAAGAGAGTGACAATATTTTGCAACCAGCTGTATCACCGTCAGTTCGATTGGATACTACCGAACCTGAACTCTTGTTCCAAGACCAGACAATACCGGGAAAACGATATAATCTGAGGCCGAGAACTATGAACTAATAAAAAGATATTCTTTTCCTTTGCTATTTTTGAAAGCGCAGCTCTCCCATCTGAGAAACTTGCTTATTTTTGCTTTTCGAACCGCCATCCGGGTTCCGCTGCTAGGGTCGCGATTGCCCAAAGTCTTTGGGGTGCAGCTGACGACGTTAGGTCGACAGTTCTGGTTGGTCTAAGGGAGTTGCCCTAGACTGACAGAAGCATTCCTTAGCAGAAACAACCTACCATCGCGAGCAGCATTTTTAGAGAGCATGGAGTTTTTCGAGATGGAGAGACCTGCCAAAGAAACGAACTTTAAAAGCAGAATATGTAAAATGATGACTAAGAAAAGCTTTTTGATATTGTGCATTTTCATGTTATTCAGTGTGATGATATTTTTAATAGGATATGTTTTATTCTCTTTTCGAGTAATATTTGCACCCACTACATCGCCTACACCTCCTCTTTCTACTGTTTCCTCTCATTCTTTTCAGCCCCTTCCTGAACACGAATCAGCTAGGAGATTAGAGTTTATTAATAACTCCTTCGTTCAGCTTTTGCACCAACTAGTAATGAACACGACTAACTGTTGGGTGTGTGGTCTTATGCCTCACACAACGGATAAAGGTATTCCCTATCTGGTCCTGCCATTCAGCCACAATGGTTCTGTGTGGGCATACAGAACAATGTTCATCTACGCACATGAAGTCTACCCCCTACGTTCTGTAACAGACAATCCTAAGAATAGTGCTCTAGTTAAGGGTATAGTAGACATGATCAAGGAAGATATTTCCTATGAGACTTTCCCGAGAGATGAGACACTAGTATACATAGGATGGAACGTGACAGGATATGGAGCTACTCTGAGTGAGAAACAGCAAGCTAAGAGATCTTCCCCGATTTGGATTGTACCCCATCAGGGTCACCTGTGTCTGCAAGGTAATGGCAAGAATCCCAGAGCTCAGTTAGGGAAGAGTATCTGTACTAAAGCGTATGTTTTTGCATCTCAGACTTCCCCTTCGTTTTTAGCAGCTAAGGGTACCTATTTCATCTGCCATGATAGAGCCTATACATGGTTGCCCCCTGACTTTTCGGGCACGTGTTTTGTTTCGTTCCTGTTGCCTCCCACCTACACAGCAGCGGCAGACTACCACAAGACAAGGATAGTTAGAGGTGTCTTGAGTAAAGAAGACACTGCAGGACAAGAATTTGGGGACTTCGTAAAGGGTTTTCTGCCGTTCTGGGGACCAATGGTTAATAGCAGGAACATAAGGCAATTGACAAGGGTGGTTGAGTCCACAGTAGTTGAAACTGCCGGTGCCCTTAGTAACTTGACTGCTGAGCTCCAGTCGGACCGTCTTATGACCCTTCAGAACAGGGTCGCATTAGATGTTATACTTGCAGACCGAGGTGGGGTATGCAAATTGATCCAATAGAGTTGCTGTGTTTTCATTCCAGATAACGCTCCAACAGTATACCAGGCCATCTCCAAACTGCATAAGATTTCCGAATCTATTCATGTGGATAAAGGAGATTGGTCGTTAATGGGATGGTTCTGGGAACTGATATCCGTCTGGGGGTGGAAAATTCTGATGGTCATTGGGATGGTCTTAGCCATTCTTTTCCTGTTCTGTCTGTGCGTGCAGTGTGCTCCTGCAATATGTGGCCTCTGTGCTACATCATGTGTAAGGAAACCTGTATCAAGAGACGAGCGAAGTACTAGGATGATGTTACAGCAACATCTCAATGACTTTAGGAATATAGACCTGGACTCAGATTAGCATGAGGATAGGTTAATTGCCTATGTAAGGGCAAAAGGAGGGTTTGTGGTTCTGAAAATTCTGGACTTGTGTAATAAACTTTGTCGTAGCATGATGATTTTTATATCAAAAGACCGAGAATGGCTTCCATTTTGTGTACAGCAGCCATTTTGTGAGTTGCCCTCACATAGGCTTATAATAACTACAGCCAAATTCGATTCCAAAGGACACGTACACCTTAATTGACTTCTCTGTGACCTGGGCAAGCTGAAACCATTGCCCCAGGCCGAACCTGCCCGGCCAGTTCCTTTCCCAGTGGCCGAGCGAGATAGCATCAAGGCACAACATGCCATAACCTTTTCATCGCACACACACCCTGCCTAATCTTGCTCACACCTGTCCCTGTTTCTTTACATATGTCTTGCTTTACGAGGAGGAGGTGCCCGTTTTTATTGGGGGTCCACCGATATCTGATGAAAATGTTGGGCCTTGCCGGGTAATTTGTTGTGGGCTGGACGAACTGAAATGTGGGCTTGTCATCATGACTCTGCTTTTTCTTTGTAGTGAAAATATGTGAATGGTCAACTGTAAACCTAAGAATGTTTGCCTGAAGCATAATATTTTGTATAAAAAGAGAAGACTGGCTTTGTAAGATTGAGCAGTCTCCTGAGAATATACACGTGTTGTACTTCTAGGACGCCTGTTACTTGGTTGCAGCCAATAAATTCGATCCTTGGCTTCACCTAGAAGACTCTGAGTTTCTGTGTCTGAATCAGGAAAGTACTCGAGGTCTTTGGGTGTTGTCCCTGGCACCGCTGGGTTACCGGTTCAGTACCGGTTCTGAAAAACCCAGTACCTCACTCCAGGTTGTTCTTTCCTCTTCCTTGCCCTGGCATTGGTTGGAGGTTTTGTTGCTTTGTCAGGGTGTGGGGTGCTTCGGCCTCTCGGGCTTCGCCCTTGTTCCTCTTTCCTCTTCTTCCCGCGTCCCCCTCTTGGGGTTGGTAGGCTCTTCGCCTGTCTGTTGGACTAGTCCCCTATGGGACCCTCTGTTATGTCCAGGCTGGTGAGGTCCTTTCGCAGACCCTCCTTCCCCGGGGGTATGGCTAGGGTATCTATTCTACGTTAAGGAATCTGCGTCTAGTAGTCTCTATCAGATGTACGAGTTACTTACCTTCGGTAATGATGTATCTGGTAGAGACGATTCTAGCCGCAGATTCCTTCACGGCCCGCCGTTCCTCCCCGTTCTACGAGGACCGTTTGTTTGCACTCGCCTCCCGGGGGGGGCCTAATTCTTGCTTCCTTGTTTCTTTGACAGGCCGTTTTGTCTACTCCTTGTCCCTTCCTCCTCGGTTGGCACCTTGGACGATGGATCCGGGGGGCGCTCCTATGTTCCCCTGTTATGTTTGTTCAGGATTGAGGCTTGTCTTTCCTCCCTCCCTTCCTCCCTCTTTGTTGCTGAGGGTCCTAGGTCTTCTGCTGACCTCTGAGTTGGGGTTCCCTGGTCGTGCCTTGCCCTTTGTGGGGTTGTTGTACTCTGTGCCGGGGTGTCTTGGAACTGGGACCCCATCAGTATTCGTGGTTGGATTTGTGGCCCCAGCGCGCAGGAATGCTGGGCAAAAAAGTTTCCGGATCCAGTCTCACGCCTGGGGATAATTCTACGTTAAGGAATCTGTGGCTAGAATGGTCTCTACCAGATACATCATTACCGACGGTAAGTAACTCGTACATAAATGCGAATATGTTTTACTTACCCATGTTACAGGGTGCAGTACCATATGTGGCCAAAAGCGGTCCCATATGGTACTGCACCCTGCAAAGATGCAGTTATTGGCATTATAAATGGTACTGCACCCAGAAACATGGGTAGGTACAAAACATTAGCATTTATAATGCCAAGCACTCCAAGTCCAACAAATGTGAGACCTATTGCATTCTTAATACTTGTGTAACACGTAATTGAAATCTGTTTTATTGCCGTCCTAGACAGCCATAAAACTAATGCTGCCGAATTAGAGGGTGGCCTTTCAAGCGTTTGCAGGGCATCCATGGGGAAGGCATGTTGGCTTGGATAAAACTAACCCTATGCCTGTGGTGACAAAGGACACAGATTTTCCGGCCGCTGCTTGAGAGTAGCTCTATAGTTACATATACATCTATTTTTAGGTTTCGACCTGGCGAGGGGCAAAGCCCCTCCCAGATCGAAATCTTTTGTTTTCAGTAGTGATGTTCGGACTGCCTCTGTTTCCAATTGGCTAGCTCCATAAATGGAGACTAGCCATTGGGAGACAGAGGCTGTCAATCGCGCTTTCTCACGAAAATGCGATTCGGGGGCGTTTCTGGTGCTTTTTTAAGCCCCGCCCCTTTGTCCCGGGCCGCGCTGTGATTGGCTGCCGGCCCGGGACACCCCCGTGACGTCATTCCCGGGCCGCGCTGTGATTGGCTGCCGCCCGGGACACCCCCGTGACGTCAGCCAATCATAGCGCGGCCCGGGACCTGACTTGTTCATATTTTCATCAACCAATCGTTCATGTAAGCATTTCATAGCGTAACTATTATACACTTGTTTCTCTAATACAACTACAGTCGAAGATGGCCTCTAAGAGAGAGAACCTGTCACTGAACTCAGCAAGGCGCCGCGTGTTTGTGTCTGTATTGTTTAGCAGTTCCTATTATGTCTGGACATGACGCCAATGAGGCGGCTGTGAAGCTTCTGACGTTTAGCAATCTTACCTGCAGCGGAGTTGTGTCTCCCTCCTGCACAGCCTGCCTAATATGTAGCGAGCTAGACAGTACTACAAAGATGAGCTTTATAAAAATGTAGTCTATACGCACGCTAAAGCGCCATCTTGAAATGGTGGCACGTTCCATTAAACAGAAGGTTACCAGGGAAAAGTCTAACATGCTTTTTTATATATAAATAACTTATAGAAACAGGTTTTAAGTTTACGTTTTAATACAATGTTCAGTTACTTGACTGTTTCTTTTTTAATTAGCTGTCGACCATGCAAAGTTTCATTGTGGCTACTGCAAACTCCTTTTGTGGCGCTATGTAGAAGATGGCCACCCCATTTTATGTATTTTTAATGCACGGTCATCGCGGTTCTACTAATGCTACAGTCTTGCACTGTCTACGTCCACATTTAGCAGTTGTGCACTGTCAGTCACTATACTCAACTGTGACGCACCGTGGGAGTCTTTGTCCTGCGGGAGTTTACAATGTTACCAGCGGCCGGAGGCGGGGCCATGACTGTTTCCTGTAGAGTTTCTCCTGAGCTCGCGTGCAACTTTAGGTGATGTCTGAGAGTGAGGTTGTTAAGGATGATGGTGGCGTCCTTGCCCCTGAAGATATGGACGAGGAGACTGCAGAGAGCCGTTTGGCTAGGGACCGAGCACAGCAGTGTGATGAGTTTGCAGCTATCGCAAGCTGTGACAAGGCTGTGGCTCAGTGTTACCTGGCTGAGAACGATTGGCACATGGAAGTACGTGCACCCTTTTTAACATCCACATAGTATTATCGAATATGCTCTCAATATTGTACTCGTGTTTTTTTTATTGAAAAAAGTGTAATATTTGTGAACATTTTGTTATTTTACTGTAAAGCCCCAAAACCTATTCCCTCAGCTTCTCCTATTGCTGGCAGTATGTGTTTTCTTTCTTTCATAAACGTTGCTTGACCTGACTAGAGAGGGGAACCAAGAAATCCAGGGAGTGAGTTTTCTGCAGTGCTTAATTTGCAAAAATGAACATGCCCATACCCTTCTCAGGAGACCACTGCAGCGCAGCCTGCATCACCCACTGCCAATAACTGTACTGGTACGTGCTATGTAGGTGTGTTACATGCTATGTGATACTTATTGTACACTCTGTGGTGTGTATATATATATATATGTATATATATATATATATATATATATATATATATATATATTTATGTTTTACTGTTTCCTACCTGTTCGTTCATTTGCTTCAAACACTCTTGGTATCTGCACTCTGGTATCCTTCAGCGTAAAGAGTTCTGAACAATGGCTATCTTTTGGGACTTTCATGATGAAGGGTGCATTCTAGGAGGCCCCTCGTTTTTATTTCCATTACATCGCTCAGTTTCTTGCCATATAGATTATTCTGATATTCGATTTTATTCATTTGATTGATTTGGGAAACAAGTTGGAAATGTACCAACTGAGAACGATTCTCATATTTTCAGCCTGTTTCCGATTTTTTTTTAGGCTATTCAAGGAGTATTCTCTAAAATATATCTTGGTTTCATATTCCCAGGTGTGACAACACGTGTACAATGGGCACACGCAGAATTTCTCCCTAGTGGAAGAATTCTCTGCTAGAGTATAAATCGTGTAACTTCTCCTGTGCTTTTTTCCTCCATGGGGAAAACATTAGAAATTCCCTTTCCTTAATCTCGATCGAGCAGGTTGCATGGCAAGGGGGCGAATGTAGCCGCAAAGTATTTATTGCTAATGTCTTTGTCGTGCCAGAACCTGTAAAATTGACTCGATTATCATAGAGAGACGCGAGTCATGAAATAAATGAGATGTTTGACTAGCTAATGGGGCACATAGGTTACCACTCAGATCTATAGGTGTATGCGCCTATATAGCTATATATACTCGGTGTAAGTCTCAGCCTCCCCTCTCTGTATGTCTGAATAATCCATACATATATTGAGATTTGAATACTTGCTGCAGAAGTTACATCCATGCCATGTCATTTCCAGTTGCACACAACGCGACAGACACAACATATCTGCAGATGGGCTGGCTGTCTTTGCGCCAACGGCATACAAAAGTTTCAAACTATTTGAAAGTTTATTCTCCCAGTACGTCCTGTCTGGTAGCTTAGATCTGCTACACAATTACAACGGCTTTGTTTGTTTTATTTATACAAAAGCAAACCGTTCTTGACTGGATAAAATGCGTACCACAACCGCCCGCGATAATAACGCTTGTCATTTACAGCGCTGTTGTGTTATAGAACTCGTCTGCAAGTAATTGCTGCCTGCTGAGCTTGTCCAGTAGGGTACCATAGGTCTCACATTTGCGAGAGATTAAGCTATTGCCAATGTAAGTGACAATGCCATTTATTTATCTGTATTCAAAACCAACACATAAATGAAAATTTTGTCATTTACAATGCCAATAGCTCTAACTTTTCAAAAGGCGAAACCGTTGCATTGTAAATGCTTGTTATTACTGAAACTGGTTTCTGTTATGTCATTTCATATTCATAGGCACCGAGGGTGGTCTCTCTTGATAAATTCACTCTTCCTCCCAACCACATCCGTCTGTCCAAGTATCCATGCGGCACCCAGCCAACATGTAGATAAGATAGCTCAGTGGGTTGGATGTCAGCGAATCAGATCGGTTTTTGGCTTCTAAGTTATAGGCCTGACTGCAGTGGCAGCTGGCTCGTCTTTTCAACCATTTTAGGGAGATTGAATGATGAGAAAGGGTCTGCTTAATGAAAACTAACATCTTCAGGCGTGAGAACATCATTTAATCTGTTGTGTGAGTTGCATAAATGGTCAGTGTTTACATTGCAATTCATCCATATGGAGTCCAGATAGACATTGGAAGTGGGGACGCTGGGATGTGTGGATTACTGTATGGGTGTAGGGCACATGAAAACTGCACAAACCGCTCTGCGTGCTAATCTGTTTGTTCATGGATATGCCTTGAATTAGGATATTTTCCCCAATGATAACTGTGTGGCACAGACACCCTGTTTGCATTACACGTCATGTACTGGCAGTGGTTCACAAATTCACTGTTGCACCAATGCCTGCATGGATATCAGATGGCAATAGCTGCAGTGAGTAAGGTTAGTCCTACCTACAGTGCAAGGGGATCTTTGGTGTATTGGTTGAAATGACAACAAATGTCTCAGGGACAACACTTCACAGCATCCAAATGTGTCTTACAACTGCAAATGTTCTGAGAGTGGCACGCGCTTTTTATATTACAAACAAAAAGGGACTCTTTGGAAAATAAATAAATAAAAGACCATGGGAAAGCCAATCAAACACAACCGACGGCCACTCCATGTTAAAAAATAAAAAGCATACCAGAAGCAATTTAAGTTTGCAGATTCTCACGCGTAAACGTTATGGGCAGTGAAACAAGCTTGGTAAGTGAAGTGATTTATAATCAATAACGTTTGTCTTATGCATAGCAATCCTGGTACAAATACCTCTCTGTATTACAAACTTCTGAAAAATGTGTTTGTACTGCTTTGCATTACAAAAGTAGCAACATTGTGTTAATTAGTTTTGCTCTCTATTTTGCACTAGTTCAAGGTTTTTGTGATATAGTACTTGTGACTTAAGGCCCAGATTGCACTACTGCTTGTATCATTTAAAACCAACGTTTCTAGCTTACACAGATTGCAGGTGCAACCTGTACCTCCTCACAAGATATTGTTAGGCATTCAGTGTATCAAATGGATCGATCCACTCCGGCAACCATCCATCATTGTATTCTGCCATCTACCCATCCAGCAATTATACATTCATCCACTCTGCCATCTATTTGTCCATCCACTTTGCCATCCGTTCACTCATCTTTTTGCCCATTTATCCATCATCCCCTTACTGTGCCATCTTTTAATCTGTCCACCCATCCATTCACTCTGCCATCCTTTCACCTGTCCATCCATCCTCTCTGCCATCCTTTCACCTATCATGGGGTTGTCAGTCTGTAACACCATAAGACCCCACCATGCCAGCAGGGAGCTGCACGCGGGCCAACAACTTATGCTTATATAATGATCAGACCCAACCACTATTACTTTAGTCCACCATAAAAACCTGAAATGACTGCATGGAATGGTTTGCTTTGAGCTCACAAGACTAATCCCAGTAACGAAAAACACTAAACTAACCATTAACCTTGAGTTCCGGAGCAGCGTGCTGCCTGGCGTAAAACGCCTCAATGCCTCGTCAGAGATAGTAAGCACTACATTAATGCAATTACAATCTACATGGTAGACACAGTATTACGGTTGTGAAGCACGGTAGTCTTATAATGTGCTGCATGGCTAAACACTTATAAGGGTCCCAAGAGCGAGATCTATTGGCTATGCCAATGTTTATTAAACTTAAAGTGTTGACCAAGGCCAAGTTGATATGAATCACTATAAAACGGACCAAAAGGCTGCGGTGCCCAATACAAGGTTCCCGTTTTAGATCCTTTTTTTTTCCACCAGTTGTTTGGTAAGTGTTTGGAGTGAGCTAACGAATATAATGAAAAGTTATCAAAACATTGACTGACTGATATCCACGAAGAGGCTTCACAATCGACATTGAAGAAAATATATTTTGTAATAGAGGTCTTTGACTAGGTCGAAGAATATTTTTTTTAGAACCTTCTTCTTTTGGAGTGTCAGAGGCAACGTTTTGAACACGAGTGTGTTATTTAAGTTATGTCTGAACAACAACCAAAAGTTTGGTGTTAATGATGAGCAACCAATTTGCATGTTCTGTCTTCTAATGAACCATATTTCTGAGGACTATTATACTTGTTTGCGTATTAAAACACAAACTCTAGTACACAGAGATAAAATAACTTTGACTTACTGGACAAAAATGGATAGTTCCTGTAAAACACAATTGTTGAGGCAAAAGAGAAAGCCACTGATCATGCAGGACAGGACTCTTTCTAGAAGAGAACATTCTGGCTTGAGAGAAATCTCAAAAGGAGTATTTGTCAGATTCCTACCTGAAGGAATGAGACTCCTTATGGTCGAGGTCCAGGAGTCCCTTCCAGAGAACATTCTACAATGTAAAACAAAAGATCTTAGGTCTTGAGTGTCTGCAATTAAAGAATTATAGGACCTTCTGAACCAGTTGACTAGGCATTCCGATATCACCGGATAAGCCTCTATTGCTGAGATCGGAGCCATTTGAGTGTGGGATTTACCAGCCCCACCCTACGTGGTCCAAAGATAAGGTCACTGGCAATGAGCAGCCAAAAGGAATTGGTCAGCCTCAGGAGAGGGCTGTGATCAAAAGGAGAAAGAAAGGCCATTGACATACAAAGACAAGGTAAGCCAAAAAAACAACTTGAATCCTCAAAGTTGAGCCTCTTCACCGAAAGGTAGGTTCACAGGATGTGGAACATAAAACAGCTAAATATGCCTGCATTGAAAAAAAAGAAATGTCGATTACTATTGAGATATAAAATGTAATTAAAAGAAAAACGCCTTTTGAAGAGTTATTAGATGTTTTCAAAACAAGAAAACTATTGGAAACTAGGACCTGGAAAATATACTGATCCTTCGAGGGGGAAAAAAAGAGTAGAAACCACCATCCAAAGAAGACTAATAGGAAGATATGAGCAATGTGGACAGGATATTCACTTTCACGCACCAGCGAATGAAGGAGAGGAGGAGAATGTTAATTATGATATTCAAGAGGCGGAAGTTGAAATCAGGTAAAATATAAAGATTTTCCCCATAGGAACGGATGGCGACATACCCAAGTATCATGAATCAAAAAGAGAGGGGACTAGGAGCCAGTTGAAAGTCCAGTACCCATGCTCCTCACTATAATTGACACGACTAATCAGTGTGGGTACTTATTTGGAAGTGTTGCCCACAAGGAGCAAAACGCCTGATGATGAAGCATGCCACCCACAAGGGTGTGTGAGGGCAACACTTCCAAATAATGAAGATCCCGCCGGAACCATATATTACAACCATACCTTTTCTTTAACGTTTTATATACCCTCTCCATATAGGAACAAGTACCCACACTGATTAGACATACCCAAGTATCCATTGCTGTGGATGACATTACAACATAATAGGGAGCATATAGAGTAGCAGAAACGTTTTAAGTCCAAATGGAAATTGTGTACGAAAATGTTTAAACATTAGGTCATATGCTTTGAAAAATGATACTTACCAATGCATCCTGCAGTTATGCAAAAAAGTAAAGAAGTGTTTGATAAAACAGGTACTGCAAGGGTAGTTATGCCATGAATTGGAAAAAATATATAACCCTTCACAGAAGATCTACAGTATGTTAGAGCTCGTGTGCATCCCTACTTCCTCCTAGTAAAGACAGAAAAATTGAACTATCAACTGCCCATTGTCCACTACCACACAGGCACAATATGTGTTTGGGAGCTGCTGGTCGGGAGTTTGATTGAACAGCCCCCAAACAATGGTGTATAGCGGATTCTAATGCATTACTAAACATGTATGTACAGCAACTGTGGGTGATATGGAGACCCTTTTACAGCATCTGCAGGAACAACTTCAGAAAAGTATAAAAGCTGAGGTAGAAGAGGGAATAACAATCCCTAACGCATGCTTAAAATCCACATTAGATGCAGCGGTTATGACGGGTAGGCAGTTAAGCACAGGCACAGTCTTGCACAAACATGCATGCCAGCACATTTCAGGACTTAAAACCAGATATGCAATCTAACACAGATGCAGAAGTCCAAGCTCAACAGTTAAATTAGCCCTGTATTTGATCAAAACCCCAGTTGATATCAAATGAGATAAGAGCTCTGGGGTCTTTGCCATTAAAATATTCCTTTCTTAGAGAGGGTCCAGCTGTTAGACATCTATTTGATAGAACAACATAGAAGCCAAGTCAAGGATTTCCTTTTTGAACACAAGGACCGTATCAACAACATACGCAAGGCAGATCAAGCTTTAGAAGCAATAATGCAACCAGAGGAGATGCTGCAGCAAACAAAATGCTTCCTCATTTAGCCCCCATTACATTAACACTGCAAAATGGCAGGGAAAAGGAGTCCTTAGTGAATAATAATAATAAAAAAAATTAAGTCTTATACAACTGACGAATGAGTGTCACATACTGTCAAATAACAGATATTGCTCGTAATTCTTAGAAACCACCTGCAATAAAAATCAAACAAGCAAATTACAAAACAGAGCAACTACAATATCTTCAACATGCAGTACAAGAGTTGTTGCGAAAAGGTGCCACAGAGGAGGTTCAGGGATGTACATGAGATCAGGCTTCCCCAACGAGTAGCTTGCAAGCTACTGTTGGTTCCCTAGCTACCTGTGAGTAGCTCTTCTGTGTCCAGCCCAATCTACTAACTTATAAGCATTTGCTTGGCTAAATACCATTATTGAAAATGTTGTATGTATGAACCCACCGGATTTCGAATTCGGGGAGATTGGAGCCTCCGATCATTTTTCCAAGGCTGCTTAAACCGCTCGGTACAGCTGCCAGCCCATACAGCCATGTCTGAGTAGGAGATTATTATTCCATTTTAATTGAATTTATAGAGCTCCTAGTTATCCGTAGGCATTCCAGCACTGGCAAATGCAACACAAAGTCCAACAGTTATGTGGGGGGTCAGTTGTCGAATAGCATTGATTTTAAAATTTTAGTGAGTCTAAGATTGAGGGGGTGGGTGCTCCATAGCCTAGCCACACTGTAACCAAAGGAGCGCCCTTTGCTTCACACTCTTCGAATAGAAGGAACCTCAGCCAATTGGGCATTGGAGGATTGAAGGGCTCTATTGGGAGTGCAAGGGCAGATCAGTGGTCTGAGGATTGGGGGGGGGGGCCTTTTTGCTGAAAAGCACTTTGTGCGGTGTTGAGGGCTTTGAATTTAACCTTCTGCTCAACGGGTAGCCATTGCAGGGTGGTTGGAGCCTGCCAAGCAGAGTTGCGTCAGTGGATATTGAGGAGGACTCTGGGGGGTACCTAGGAATAATGAATTGCTGTAGTCCAGGTGGGAGAGAATTAATGCCTGGACTAAGAGTGTCATAGAGAGAGGGTGAAGCAGGTGGAGTATTTAACAAAGCATTCTTAAAATGCCTTTGCAGCCGGCAGAGTATAATGGTTTGGACTTTAATCCCCAGGCTCTTGATAACCTCCTTGGCGGCTGGGGCTGTGCCAAGGCAATCTGACCAGTATATGTTAGAATTGGGGCTGAAGTTGTTCCCTTTAAGCATAAGCTCTGTTTTCTTCCAGGTAAGTTTGAGGCATCTATCTTGCTACTCTCTTCAGTCACAGTCCCAGATTGGGGTAAAGGAGGGTCTTGTCCATCGGTCTGAGAGAATACCAGTTGGGTGTCATCAGCGTGTGTCCCAAAGATTGTGGTGGCTGCCTCTCTGGTATAGTGTACATAAGGAGCGACCTCCCCGACCCCCTAGCATGTAGGGGAAGACAGAGTAGCTGGTATGGGAGCAGGGAGGTGTACCACCAAAGCCTATTGAGTCTTCCCCCCCATAAGAACGGCTGCTTGATGCGCGGCCCCTCTTGCAGGTGGAGAAAGCATCCAGCAACCCCTGTGCTCATCTCTAGCACCCCTGTGGGGAGTGGACAAATGTTCTTTTTTTATTATTTAAAAGGCACATAGCCCCAACTTCATTGATACCCATTAGAACTGGTTCTTGCAATAGCCATGGCTGCTTTTGCCCAGCTGGTTGTGCCTTGGACTGCTAGTAGGGCCCAGGCAGAAAAAAGATACCACTAAACCATTGCTTCTCATATTGAACTTTCGACCACTGCTGCAGGGCAGGAGATGCATTGGAACTGCCCTGCCTGTCCACTGCTGGTTGCTGCGGTAGGGACGGATGGAGGACCTGCTCAACTGCACCCCGGGGAGCTCCTTTGCAGAACACTACTTCACACAGCTGCTGGTGCTGCTGCTTACAGAGCTGACCCCTGCGATATACCTCTGGTTAGGGGCTGCACAATGGGCACCCGCGATCTCAACAGAGAAAACTCCAGTACGAACAATGGGAGCAGGCTGGTATACACTACAGGCTACTCTCACCCATGCTTAAACCACCAATGGCATCTATACTCCAACCGGACACAGAGCAAGACATCAAGCCGATCCTGCTAGAAATGAAACACAGGTTCACCACGATTGGTAGAAAAATTGACCATTTAAATGTAAGGGTGGACCTGATGAAGGGCAGGCTTGAAAAGCATGGCGACTGCTTTGGACCAGCTAAGACCCGAATATTGACCCTAGAAGACAAAGCACCTACCTCCAAACCCCCTACTGGAAAAAGATCTTCTGAAAGTAATTGCCAAAAATAGAAGATTTAGAATCACTGAGAAATGATCATCCTGTAGTGGGATTACCCAAAACCGCCAATATGGGTAAACCTGAGCGTTTTGTTGAGACTCTACTAGCAGACTTTTTGGGTGCAACCAATTTCTTCGATCTCCTGGTTGTCGAATGAGCCCACAGATCACTGGGACCTAGACCTCCAGTTGAGTCACACCTCCCCCGCCCACCCAGATAATTATCACATGAATCCTGAATTATCAAGACCAGGGTACAGCCCTCTGCTTAGCAAGGGAACATGGCCATCTCACCCACCAGGGCATGGACATTACAATCTGTCCTGACTCCACTGCAGCGGTGCAAGAGGCCCGAAAGGCATTTGGGGAACCTCACCTCGATCTTTCGGGTCGAATATGCCATGCTTTCTCTGGCTCTCCTTCACATCTAGACTGATGACAGCACACAGATCTTCTCTAACCACAAATAAGCTTTGCATTTGCCAAACAAAAATAAATGAAAAGGTCAAACTCGGGACAAAGAACACCCCACAACAAAGTGAGAAACGACGGACGGTGACTCACTGACTGCTTCTCCTCCACCCATTTTCTTTACTATACAGAACATGTTTTGCGTTTTTTGAGTCTGGGTTTCCGATGAGCACAGAGTGGAGATTCTGTCCTCACAAGATTATGCTCTTCAAACAAAAGGGGCCCTGTGGAGACTGCTTGATATGGAGGCTGTGGATTGTAGGCATTAGGCCCCCCCACCCCCTTAGAGGCACTGTGGAGTGTTTTGTATTTGGGAAAGTTCCGAAATAAGTGGGTATGCGCTGAAAGTTGGGGCACTCTGTGTGGGTGGGGGTACTTGGTAATGGAGATTTTTCTATGTTTAGCAGGCATACATGAAGATCCCATACACAACAGGACTAATAGATAACACAAGCCTCTACCACGACACACATGCCAAAGTCTAACACGGAAGAGATTAAGTTAATCAGGTGGAACAATTCCAGGCGAGGGAACCCTAAAATGAATTGCCAAATATAGGGATATTTGAACAGACATGGTGTTGAAGTTTGGTTCTTTCAACTGACTCACTTAAGGCCAACTGACACAAAAGCCTTTGCAGGTGTGAGGGGAAGGAACAACTACTTTGCATCCTATCGTATCTATGCTAGAGGCATAGCCGTATTTATCAAACATGCCTTTATATTCTACTTGACATTTCAACACGGGGAAGCTGAGGAGCGCTACTTATATTTCTAAAAAACTGAATGGCTTCCAAGTCACCCTCATCAATTAATATACACCCTACTCTGATGGTCCCGGGTAATTTGAGAATGTTATGACCCTTTGACGCCAGCACTAAGTGCGCAATGTCGGAGATGCACTCTACTTTGACGGCCTGCGGGGCATAAGTGAGGAGCACTTTGAGACAAATATAGGCTCTGTGTCGAACTTTGCCAAGATATGGGAAGTATTTAAAGAATAAATATGAGGTTTCACCATAAGCAAATATATCGGAGTCCTAAAATTGAGCACAAGAAGAGAGTATGTTACAAAACCTAGAAGCAGCATAAGTCCTAACTTTCAACCCGCAAACCTTAGCGGAAATACAAGTGTCCACCCAGGAGGTCAGGAACCTTATGGACTAGGAAGTACAATATATAACTAAAGACAATGTTCACTACCTATATGTGGAAGGAGAGTGTCCAACCAACACTCTGTCATGGCTGCAGTGAAGAACACTGTTGCAGGACATTATACATTCCTTCAGGCTTACTACTGGGGACATAACAAATGACAGGATGGATATAGTTTTTCCATTCTGAGACTACTACATCTCCCTCTACACAGGCGAAATGGCAACACCTATTACAGAAATACAACATTACCTAGGTGGCATTGGCTTGGCTTGGGTTAAAGGGGTCGCTAGAGAATACCTACCTGATAACATAAACAGCCAGGAAAAAGTGCAAGCATTGCCAGCTTTGCTAATGGGAAATCTCTGGACACGGACAGCTGAATTCTATAAAGCACATAAGCTAACACTGCCATCCCACCTCGGTACACTTTACCAGGAAGCGATAAAAAAGGAGGAACTCGCTGTACACTCAACTCCCCACCCCCCTCCCTCCCCATCACTAGAGAGGCAGTCATCACAGAGATATTGAAATCTGGCAAGGACAGGCAGCTTTGCCAATTCTACAGGCCATTATCCTATTAAACTTAGATAATAAAATGCTGGCACGTATCACTGCGAATATGTGAATAGACTGGTTTCATTGATGTCTTGCCTACTGCTGCCGGAGCAATCAGGCTTATCCCAGGCAGAGCCACTCTAAATAACCTGCTTGCATTCTTTGCTGTTTTGCCGCAGCTCCACCCACACATGAATGCCATATTGGTGTTTCTTGATGCCGAGAAGGCATTTGATTATCTTGAATCACCTTTCCTGTTTGCTGTCCTGCAGAGACTGTGCTGGAGTGGGAATCGGTTCACCATCATCCAGGCTAATTCCCTCTCCTTCTCCTGAGGCCATTGTTTTAGAGAACATCAGAAGCTGTACATCACATACATTATAATCACAATCACTTTTCAGTCAATAAAGATAATTTGGTATCAGTTAAAAAGTTTTATTTATCCAATCTTTTAGTAACTCATTTTTAGGGCTCGCGCACTGCGTTGCACTGCACAGCCGTGCCCCGCGCAGCGCGAGTCCTTTAGTAGGTGAAAAACGGGGTTTGAAAGCTGCCCTAAGGATTGCACAGACTCGTGCATGTGCGTTTCCTTTTCAGCTACCCCATTGGCCCTAGCGTGCGTCTTTTAATGAAAGACTGCACGCTATTGGCCAAAGGCGGGCGCATTGCTCTGCCCATGGCCTATTGGTGTCTATTACGCGCTTGGTGCGCGTAATAGACACCAATAGGCCATGGCGCGCGTGCACCACTTGCGGGCTTCTTCTATGTTTGGATCCATTTCACAGGGAATTAACAATGTTCAAATGGAGAGTTTTTTCCTGCTTGCTCCCATACTTCTCTGCAGCTCTTCGGATCACTTGTTTGACGTTCGCCTGAACTTACACTGCTGTGTCCATACTAGAAGCAACGGTTGGCTCTTAGTTCCTCTTACAAGTTATTTATTTCCGTTGTCAGTTAATGGTTTTTATATAATCAATGAATGGCACTCTCAGCGTTAAGATAGTGGCTTCTAAGAAGCGGACATTTATTTTATTAGAGGCAACTGGTGGTAAACTGGGTGAGGGATAGGTAAGATACAGCTTTAGCCTGGGAATCATACATGAAAACGTTTACCGATACTTAGTTATTAGGTGATAGGCGGACTCTTTAGGTAAAGATCGCACTGTTCCCTACAAATAAGTTCTACCAGCACAGCCATGCCGATGCCACCTTTATAGCCTGTGACGTCATAGCTCGCACATACTCACTTGTACTAAAGGCAGAAGAATTACTCATTTGTGGGGCCGATAAAACACAAGTAAAGTTAACGTGCCGGAATATAAGATGACTTTGTGTATGCGCGCGCTTGCAGTGCGGACTTGGGCCTGGCTTGTGTGATCTTGTGACATCCGGCCCGTCCCCAGACACACAATGATTCAGTTCGACACCATGGTTTGCTACTGTAAGTACTGTCACGTGCTCCTATTCTGGGGGCTCCTTGCGCAGGGTGTGGGCGCTCCTCTGTTGGCTGCACAGTGTCGAGAAGCTCCTGTTCTCACAGGCTGTGGCTCTGCAGCCCCTGCAGTGATGAACTCCACGCACAGGCAGCCGGACAGGGGGAGGGAGACCTAAAGTGATCTATCTGCATGTGCATCTCGCCGGGACCCTTTGGGGCGATGTGTGCAAGCGGACTCTGAATAAAACCAAACCTGACCATGGTGCCCGCAGCGCCTAGAGGCCACAGAGTGAGGCTGTGCCCAGATGTATGAGCGACAGGTGACACCCCAGCAGGTCACTGACAGGGCTCTCTAGGTGGCATATCTGATACCACGGCACATAATCTCGTTTGGATGTGGCTTAAAGGATCTTTTTCGGTTAAATCTGGGTCAAATCTGACGCTATAACAGATCCCTGACAGGGATCTCTCGGTTGAATATCTGACACCCCAGCACATTATTTGAATCACGCCTCACTATTGATGATCTCTTGGAGCAAGTCTGATGTCCCTGACAGAGATCTTTTAGGTGCATATGTGACGCCACAGCGCGTGATCCAGACCACATGTGGCACACAATATCTCTTGGATCAAATGTGGCACTTTAGCAGAGCCTCCAGATCGCCCGTGATCATGGAGAATCCATTTGATCATGCCTGACCTGTGGAAGATCCTTAAGACCACATCTAATCATAGCCGATCCCTGGAAACAGCACTGGCCGCGTGACATTCCTCATCTGACTCATATGACATCATCTCTATTGCAGATTCAGTGTCACCTGTGACCACAGAAGATTCCTTCGATCCGAAATGGTAAAATACAAACTTTAATCTTAAAAGAGCCATTGGACCGCACCCACCTCCCCGGGGGTCACCCAATCAATCTCTGACCATTGATCGTCAATTAGAAACACCTGACTCCGCACGCGGACGCAACCCCCTGATTGCGGAGTGCGCATTTCTAATGGTGACCCCTCCGCCGTCACTTCTGCCACTTTGGACACTACACCTCACCTCCGACTGTGCCCCTCCTCCACGCCAGCTTTGGCACGCGCACGCTACACCTCTCCACAGGGCCCCTTTACACCACCCTCCGTCCTGGCACAGGGCTCATTCCAGCTCACCTCTGGCTGGGTCTCTCTCCCGGCCCTCAATTATTGCACATTGCGCACTACAGCTCACCTCCAGCTGCGTCCCTCTCCCTGGCCCTCAACTCTTGCACATTGCGCACTACAGCTCGCCTCTGACAATGCCCCTCCCCAAACAGCCTCGACACAGTGCGCACTACATCTTGCTGGACCCCTCTTCTTCGTCCCTCAATCCAGGCACACTACGCCCTACAGCTCACCCCAGGCCGTGCCCTCCTCCCCATCCTTAGCATTGAGCGCACTATACATCGCCTCTGTCTGAACCTATCCCCACCTGCACATACAGCTCACCCCAGGCAGTGCCCTCCTCCCCATAGGACAGTGCGCACTACTCATCTCCTCACCCCTGGCTTACTCTACAATGCCTAGAAGCCCGGACTGGCACCACAGCGCTGAGGGCACACACTGCCTAGTCTTGAAACCCCCTGCTCGTAGGAGGTGGGCTAACAGGATGTTTCTGAAACAGCAGTTGCAGCATCACCCCGCCCCCTTCCCCTGAGGTGCACCCTATACACACCCTTCCCAACACATATGTTATCAGATAGCTCCTAAAAAAGCTCAATTTCTAGCCAACGAGGGGATTTGGATTCAGCACAGGAGCTCTAGACAAATCTCCCGCACTGCTGGGACACCCGTCCTCTCCCCCTCTCTGGATGCTCCTGCTGCAGACCCCGTTCTGTGACCTTCTGTATTGCAGAGCCAATGTACCTAGTAGTCACAGATGCTACACCACAATTTTGGATTGAAACCAACTTTTAATAATGCGAGACCTATTGCATTGCAAATGCTTGTTATTAAAGTTACAAGATAATTCATATTAGTCAAATGTATCAAATATTAACAGAAATCAATATTGGTCAATAAAAATCATAATAAAATGCATTAAGCGCATTCCATAAAGGAATTGGGGGGAAAAGGGTGTCAGTCAGAACCCCAAAAGAGTTCTAGTTCGAGATAGTGAGAGTAAAAGCTTTAGCATAAAAAGTCAGCTCAATGGACCAAGAATTAATCAAAGCAGAACTTCTCATAAGGAGAGGTTCAAGAAACTCAGTAGAGTCTCAAAGCAGCGTTGACTAGGGAAAATAAATAGGTCAATGAGAGTAGTAAGTCTGCAAAAAGGTCTCTGTCGAGGGTTTCTGGGTAAACGAAGTCTGGGTCTGCTCTAGGAAACATGCACTATTATAGACAACACATTTTATCATTGTTGCAGCTTGTGGTTTTCTTCCTTCATCAGACAGCCAATCATCTTTCGATGCTTTCATGGGAACAGGATCCCTCCATGTCTTCTCACAGAAAACACAATGGCCCTACATAGCAGCTTGTAATGTCGCTTATTTCCTATCATCTAACAGTTACAGCTTGTCTACTCACAGTACATATTCTTGTTCAAAACTACTGTCCCATGAGGGATTTTCATATATATCATTCTAAATACAAAAATGTATTTAATTGTTAGCAGCGATCATTGTGTAAGAAGAAACATTTGCAGAGTTAGATGAAAACATTTAAGCAACTATTTTTCATTATGAAAAAACATGTTAATGGATAGGTCAAGTAATAAACATTTAATGCATGTTAAGCATTTTCTAGTCATGTCAGCTTTCTCAGGCAATGTTGCTTCAATCATTTGAGGCCTAGTACGAGTAAATGTGGTTGCCTACTATATTTTTTGCATTTAAACAAATAGTATTTTTTAATAAACCCTACACGTTAATTCTGCACATTTACTATAAACTACTAATTCTCACATGTCTATTTCTAATTTGATTTCTTCTTTTGTAAACACATATTTTTCCCTTTCGTCTCCTGTCTAATTTTAATTTTGGATGGTTCATTGTCTTTTTAAATTCATCTTCTTTCTCACAAACATTTTCAAAATGTCTTCCTCTCTGTAAGGGTCTCATCAAGTAGGTTAAGTTGTTTTCGTAAGCCTTAACATTATCTATAGATGTGGATGGTCTAAAATAATGCCAAGCTGGGTCCACTTCTTTTTCTTTACGGTGTAAATTCACGCTAAAATCGAGTCATAAATTGAGTAGAAATATTCAAAGTATTCTCGCCTATATACTAAACTAAACACCCCGTCATTGCAGATGACAAAGGTATGTAATGATATGTGATTTCCTCTGCAGCTGTAGAAGGTAAGTGGGCACAGACATAACAATCTTTTGTGTCTTGTGCCTGTGTGTATTCTTGAACTAATCTAGAATAAACGTTGGTTTGTCTCCTCTATTGTATGGCGATGTTGCAGTTTCAGGAATAGACATAGGCATCTCTATCTCTGGTGTCAAAACCCCATTAATATTGTTATGATCATTAACACGGTCGCTAAAAAATGTAATATCCTTAATTATCTTGCATTTAGCCCTTTGTAGGAAACATGCTGGTCTGTAATCAGATGGTTAGGCAAAAATATAGCAGCAATAATTAAACGGTTCAGTTCAGATTTTCGTAAAGCAGCTTCTTGAGTTTTTCTGTTTACGGCAGACTTTCTATAGTCATCCCTATTCCTACTCTGTCTTCTTCTAAATTTGTTATGCGTACCCTTCTACTGCAGCCTTGAGCCTAAGGAAATCTTACAACAAAAAATAAATTATTTCAGTCTTTTGTACTCTCTCATTTAATAATCTTTGAACTTTTGTTTCTCTTCAGAATTTTTTAGCTTTGTCCCAAATTTGTTTTTACTGTGACGTAATGGGGACACAAAAACATCTGATCTCAGATTAAGCAAGTCTTCACTGGCACATTTAATACCTGGTTTGTGTGGTATGTCCATTTAGGTGCAGAAAACCTTTGACAAGGCGCTAATGTTCTTTTCGATCTTCTTGGTGTCTGCTGATCTTCTTCTGTGTCACTTATATCACTTGACTAACGCTTCAGCAATTGTTGGCGGAATGTAATCAACTGACACACTTGATCTCAATTTCCTTTGACCATAATTCTGTGGTTATTCAGCACTGTGGGTGACTTCTCGATTCAGTACTTGTTCCTTAACCCAGATCATCTATTTGTTCTTGTGTTGTCTCAACTGTTTTCTCAGGTTGAGATCTTGCCTCTTCTTTATCAGAGACTTAAATGCCACTTAGTGGAAAAAAAAAACAGGACACTGGATTGGCACGTCATTTTGTTGTTCTTCCCCTCTTTCTCCTTATTGATGTTGTCTCTTGCGATATTGCTCCTGTCAGTTGTAACTTGCAATGATTCTTTCACCCGTGCTCTTGGTTTGGCTCATAGAACACTATTCCTTCATATGGACTTCTTACTCTGAGTATGCAATGCATGCTCCCGGTTTGGTACTCGAGCACACTTAACAGCAGTGTTTGTGATGAGAATCACCTGAAAGGGGCCTTTCCATCTCGGTATCATTTAAAAAAAAAATGTTTTATTGGTGCAAAAATGCTGTTGAAAAAACGTATTACAGACATACATTTATTAGACCATGTATTAATATGATACGTATAAATTGAACCTCCCGCTATACATCATGCACACATTTTTTTAAATTTAATTTTACCCGCCTCCCAACCCACCCCCCCGGGGTTGAACATGAAATTATATACACAGTGTCGATAACAGGTCTGACTCGATATATTCAATTAAAGTAAATTAAATTTGATTACATTAAATTATTTCACCTCTCGAGCCATTTTGCCAATGGTTCCCATATCTTTAGACCTTTCCTTCGGGCATGCATACCTCTATTCCTATAAATGGCTTTTTCAAAAATTCTAATTTGATACTAAACGTGCTAGCCATTGATGGTATTTTGGTGGGAGTGGGTCTAGCCAAGCAGATGCTAGGCATAACCAATATATTGCCATACATATAAAGACCAATTGTTGGCAGATCAGAGAGGGTGATAGATCAAGGTCCCTCCCAAGCAGTTCTTTTAAAAAATCAGTAATCTCCTGCTTCAGGCTACTTAGTTTTCTACATAAAGCAAACATGTGACTAAGGTCTGCCTGATACAGTGAGCATCTAGTGCAAAGGGTTCCCTTCCCTGTCCCCCATTTCGCTATCCTTTTTGTAGTGTAATACAGTGAGAAGCAGGATTTGTAGTACTGGGCTTGTAGTCGCGCAGGTTAATAGAATTATATACAAAACCTATAGTTATCTGTTTCTTGCCCAAATTATCTATTAAAACATTGCTTGTAAATCCTGCTGGTCCACCACATTTTTTCCTTAAAAAATCACGTACTTGTAAGTACTTATAGAAATCTCTCCAATCCAGTTGGTACCTTTCTTTCAGATTTTGAAATGAGACTATCTCAGACAGAAGATAGAAGTCCATAAGTTTCAACAGACCCTTGTCATACCATTTTTTAACTATTAAGTCATTAAATATTTCTGGCAAATTGGGATTATTGTAGATTGGGGAATAAAAGTTCAGCCGACCCAAGCCTAACAATTTACGCATTGATTTCATAGTTTTGAACTCAGCAATAAGTGTCTTAAAACGAACTTTCTTGTAATGAGTCATTCAGAAATCTCCAAATCCATCCCCATGCATCTCTACCCATTAAAAGTTCTATTGGGGTTGGTATATATCACAGGTGATTCTCTGTGGGTCTGTTAAAAAGAAGAGTTAAATTGTACAGGATAGCTGTTGCCCAATAGTATAGCTTTATGTTTGGGAGTGCCAGCACCCCCTCTCCCTTGGTAGGGAAAGAAACCTATAAGCTCTTCTGGTTTTTCATATGCCCATATAAATCGCGAAAATAAGTCTTCAATCTTTTTCAAACATTTGGCGCTAAACTCTAACGGGATTGCTCTTGTTAGATACAAGAATTTAGGGAAAAAGAGCATCTTAATTAAATTACATCTACCAATTATTGGAAGATGTAAGTTATGGAGTCGGGTTAGCGCAGGTTTGATGTTATTGATCAAGGGGTCTACATTACAGTCAACTATCTGATCTACGTTGGCCAGGATGTCCACTCCCAAATATGTAGCCTTCTCTACCTGTCGTATATCGCCCGCCATGTTGACATTTTTACAAATAATATTGGTTTTTGTTTTGTTAAGAGAATAACCCGATAAGCATCCAAATCTTTCTGCCTCCTTTTCTAGCTCAGCCATTGATGTTCTAGGGTCGGTTGTTACCAGAACTATGTCATCTGCGTAGACAAGGACTTTTGTTTCCCATCCGTGATAAACAATGGGACTGATTTTTTGATTAAACTCGAGCAGTCGTAAAAAAGGGTCTATGTATACAGCAAACAAAAGTGGTGCACTCGGGCATCCCTGGCGGGTGCCTCTGGTGAATTTAAACTTGTCCGTAAACATGCCATTAATAAGTACTTTTGCGGTAGGCTGAACATATAGCATTCTAAAAGCCTGTATCAGTCCTTGCCCAATCCCGGCCCTTGACAGGGCCTCCCATAAAAAAGACGAGGAAACCCTGTCAAAGGTCTTTTCTGCGTCCAATAAAATGAGTGCTATTGGATCTTTAGATATGTGGGCAGCATCAAACAGTGTTATGGCTCTCCTAATGTAGTCTGTAGTGCCGCGGCGGGGATAAAACCATGTTGCCACGGAGATAATATTTTGTGTATATCCCCAGCTAAACGAATCGCTAACATTTTAGAGTAAATTTCGCTGTCCTCATTAATTAATGTACTAGGGCGGTAGAAGTCTGGTTCCACAGGAGATTATGTTTTTTCAAAAGGATAATGATTTTAGCTTGAGACCACGTTTCTGGTGGTTTTCCCCCCTTAAATACGTGACTGAACAAAGGAAGCATAACCTCTTTTAATTCAGTAGAAAATGTTTGGTAGAATTCTACAGGGATATTGTCAAGCCCTGTGGCTTTGCCATTGGGTAAACTATTAATGCATAATAGGACATCAATCCATTGAGGAGGCTCATCAAGCAACTCCCGGTCGTCTTGCCCCAACTGTACCACTGGAGCTTGGTTGAGATATAAATGAATGTCGTGTACCTGTGCTGTATTAGTTTCCTGATATAGGTTTTGGTAGTAAGAAAGAAATACGTTCCGAATACCCTCGGGGTCTGCAATTTTTTTTTGAGTACCATCTTTAATTTCTGTAATGCCATTCCTAGTGGTTTTTTGCCTCGCTCTAACCGCAAGATGGTGCCCGACCTGTTCACTTCATTCATTTGCTTCCTTCCCCCAGGTTGTTAATCTGTCTGCAGCTTTTTTAGCAATTTGCTCTAATACCAATGATTTTGCCGACGTTATTTCGGCGAGTGCTTTTGCTGGCTCTTTACCATCTTTAATATCTGTAATTAATTTCTCCTCTGCAGCTGCGAGTTGGGTTTGCAGGTTATTCATTAGTTGTTGCCTATTCTTATTTAGGGTGAGAGAAAAGCTCAATGTTTCACCCCTAATTGCGGCTTTTAGAGCATCCCAGACCAATTCGATCCCCGTGCTCCCTAAATTATCTTTGATAAAATGTGGTATCCAATGCTTCATATGTTTACAGTAATCATTATTCAAGAGAAGGGATCGTTCAAAAGTCCAATTCGATAGCTCTCTAATACCACGCCTATCCCCCTTTATCTCCACCACTAAAGGGTTGTGATCTGAGATGATAAGCGGAGTCTTTTCAATTGAACACAATTGGAGAATTGAGTGGGATGCAAACACAAAATCTAATCTTACCAACTTATTGTGTGGAAAAGAATAAAAAGTATGGCCAGCGTCAGTGTGGTGTTTAGCATGCCAAATATCTATAAGTCCCTGTTCCAAACATAATGTCCTCAAAGCTTTAAAAACCTTCGGTTTTCGCCCGCAATAACACCAATCTTTATCTGTACCTATATTCTTGTTGGCCGGCAGATTTATATTGAAATTCCCACACAGAATTAGTGGAAGCGGCCATTTAGCCAACTCGTTATTCATAAAATCGAAGATTGCTGTACTACCATATAAGGAGCATATTGTAAGCGAATACCCATTCTCCCTCTGACATTCCACGATGATCCACCTCCCATGCTGATCGGCCCGTGTCCGTTTGAATTGAATTGAGCGCTTTGCGGATAATACTGCCACCCCCCGGACTCTGGCACCTTGTGTTGTTGCCCCTACTACTGCATACCCAAGTGACTCTAAAAGGTTGATCTGTGTTCTCTCTATATGCGTTTCTTGTAAACATAAGATATCGGCTTTAAGTAGCCGGAGAGCCGCCGCAGTATTCCGTCGTTTCCTTGGGTCATTAGGTCCACAAAAAAACACACGGAAGGTACTAAAGGTCTGAAGAGAACAAGAGGAGAGAAAAGTAAATAGCAAATCTCTCTTTGGAACCTAATAGTGTCCCATTTTCATACCCAGACCACACAGTTGATCTAGAAAGTTAACATTGTTATACCCAAAAGACATGAGAAAAATAGAGAAGATACAAAGTCAGAAAAAGAATACCCATCAGCCCACTCATAAGCGGAATCTCGTCATCTGGGTATATGTTGGCAAATGGTGTCCTATAGGTTCAACCTCGGATAAGATTCACGAGGCTCCCTATTAGTGGACCCAGAACATTCCACCAACAGATGGCAGTGTATGAGCGGGAGGGGCTAGAAGTGTG
Organism: Lissotriton helveticus; assembly: GCF_964261635.1. Lineage (NCBI taxonomy): Eukaryota > Metazoa > Chordata > Amphibia > Caudata > Salamandridae > Lissotriton > Lissotriton helveticus. The sequence goes on from NC_136070.1 coordinate 514,189,675, forward strand.
CAGTGCTCAAAAAAGAAGAAAAGAAAGGAAAATGATCCAAGTGATTCTAAAAATACCTACAGTGATGTCATAGAACACTTTATTAGGGCTGACCATCAAAGTGGTATGATTAAAAACAGTATGTTGATAGCATGTAAGGAATTGCTACCCACCAATGATGTTATTCGGTCAACATGTTTCAGCCTAGAAACGGCTTTCGTCAGGACCTCTATGGTGCTACTGCAACACTTACTTTAGTGATGTGGTGTGGAATCTACACCCGCTTTCCAAAATGAGAAAAGTGTATCTTCTCCTGTATATACAATGTACAAAAAAGACAAAACACAATGTCAACAAAACAGGATCATAGATATACAGTTCATGTATCCTTGGTCTCTGTAGTGTAACTCTAATCTTTAGTAGGACACTCACCCTTATTGTAGGGAGAGAAAACCTCACCTCACCTGGCCACTGCTCAGGATAGAAGGAGGCCACACACTGGAAATAAACAAATCAATTCTGAAGTTAAATCCAGAAGCAATTGAAAAAAAGAAGAAAGAATTGATTTATAACATATGAATTGGTGACACACATGGTTAGACAACATGGCCAGAATGGTTTTCAATTGCATCAAGAAAATACGCCCCAAACACAACTGACTGCACCAGCATGCCCTGTCCTACAGAGTGAAATGGAACAGGTAGCTAGCTAAAATCTCAGTAGAGTAAGGCGCCTACTCCTGTGCTGTAAAATGGTCCTTTCAAAAAGCAAGGTACCAACAACATCCATCTACATGAACCGCCACCACTGACCTCTCCGTCGTTGCCTCGGGGTAAAGACTGAGCCGAGGGGGAGGCGATGATGAGTGGTCGTGCGCGGTTTTAAGTATACACCACGGCGGACCTGAAAGGAAGCTCACACCACAAAGGATGTGATTGGTTAACATCCTCCTCGTGGGGTGACCAATCGGAGCCAACCTTGCAATGAGCCACAGGAAGCATACACGGACAAATCGGAACCTGCCGCTCTGGCGGACGATGTAAAACAAAAACTCCGTCACTCCCAAATAAATGAAATTATGACGAAGAATGTTTCAAGGGGCGTTTACAGGGAGTTTTGGAGAATCATGAGACTACAAAACACCCGCATACCCAAAATGGGTAGCGGACCTTAGTGAAACCTCATCTCTCGGGAGCCGCTGGAGGCCCGCGCATTGGTTACAGCGGAGCCAATCAGCGGCGTCCATTAGTTTTCAGACAGGAGCCCGCTTTTCAAAGGCAAAACAGGCCTCTCTTGGTATGAGAAATATCGAGCAAACCACAGTGCAATAAAGGGAAATTCAGAGGATATTGAGGTTACAATACACACATATATATACACCCCCCAAAATTTTTTGGTAGCGGAACTAAATGCGAGCTCATCTCCAGGGCGCCTGCTTGAGGCTCACGCATTGGTTACAGCGGAGCCAATCAGCGGCGTCCCTTTTGTCATAAAACAGACGGCCGCTGTTCCCAACCAAGACTCGTACAAAAGCTCAGCCGAGCCTGTCTTGGTGTTTGATAAGAAACTGAAATTGCGAGGAATTAGCAGATGGAAAGGCAAAACCATAACCATAACGATATAAAAGACATCACTGGCGGCTCCCGCATTGATAGTCAGCAGTGATTCTTGGTTTAACAGCAAACGTCCGCCTAAGGACGAACACTGGTCGCTGGCCTCAGTCCGCTCTACCTGACAAATGAGTTGGTCAAGTTTTCTGCCACAATTATTTTTAATGTACAAACACACAGACAGACTGTAGGTAAACAATTGAGATTCATAGAGATAGAGGCCACACGAGCGTCTAACTCACACCAGTGTTCGTCCTTAGGCGGACGTTTGCTGTTAAACCAAGAATCACTGCTGACTATCAATGCGGGAGCCGCCAGTGATGTCTTTTATATCGTTATGGTTATGGTTTTGCCTTTCCATCTGCTAATTCCTCGCAATTTCAGTTTCTTATCAAACACCAAGACAGGCTCGGCTGAGCTTTTGTACGAGTCTTGGTTGGGAACAGCGGCCGTCTGTTTTATGACAAAAGGGACGCCGCTGATTGGCTCCGCTGTAACCAATGCGTGAGCCTCAAGCAGGCGCCCTGGAGATGAGCTCGCATTTAGTTCCGCTACCCAAAAAATTTTTGGGGTGTATATATATGTGTGTATTGTAACCTCAATATCCTCTGAATTTCCCTTTATTGCACTGTGGTTTGCTCGATATTTCTCATACCAAGAGAGGCCTGTTTTGCCTTTGAAAAGCGGGCTCCTGTCTGAAAACTAATGGATGCCGCTGATTGGCTCCGCTGTAACCAATGCGCGGGCCTCCAGCGGCTCCCGAGAGATGAGGTTTCACTAAGGTCCGCTACCCATTTTGGGTATGCGGGTGTTTTGTAGTCTCATGATTCTCCAAAACTCCCTGTAAACGCCCCTTGAAACATTCTTCGTCATAATTTCATTTATTTGGGAGTGACGGAGTTTTTGTTTTACGTCGTCCGCCAGAGCGGCAGGTTCCGATTTGTCCGCGTATGCTTCCTGTGGCTCATTGCAAGGTTGGCTCCGATTGGTCACCCCACGAGGAGGATGTTAACCAATCACATCCTTTGTGGTGTGAGCTTCCTTTCAGGTCCGCCGTGGTGTATACTTAAAACCGCGCACGACCACTCATCATCGCCTCCCCCTCGGCTCAGTCTTTACCCCGAGGCAACGACGGAGAGGTCAGTGGTGGCGGTTCATGTAGATGGATGTTGTTGGTACCTTGCTTTTTGAAAGGACCATTTTACAGCACAGGAGTAGGCGCCTTACTCTGCTGAGATTTTAGCTAGCTACCTGTTCCATTTCACTCTGTAGGACAGGGCATGCTGGTGCAGTCAGTTGTGTTTGGGGCGTATTTTCTTGATGCAATTGAAAACCATTCTGGCCATGTTGTCTAACCATGTGTGTCACCAATTCATATGTTATAAATCAATTCTTTCTTCTTTTTTTCAATTGCTTCTGGATTTAACTTCAGAATTGATTTGTTTATTTCCAGTGCGTGGCCTCCTTCTATCCTGAGCAGTGGCCAGGTGAGGTGAGGTTTTCTCTCCCTACAATAAGGGTGAGTGTCCTACTAAAGATTAGAGTTACACTACAGAGACCAAGGATACATGAACTGTATATCTATGATCCTGTTTTGTTGACATTGTGTTTTGTCTTTTTTGTACATTGTATATACAGGAGAAGATACACTTTTCTCATTTTGGAAAGCGGGTGTAGATTCCACACCACATCACTAAAGTAAGTGTTGCAGTAGCACCATAGAGGTCCTGACGAAAGCCGTTTCTAGGCTGAAACATGTTGACCGAATAACATCATTGGTGGGTAGCAATTCCTTACATGCTATCAACATACTGTTTTTAATCATACCACTTTGATGGTCAGCCCTAATAAAGTGTTCTATGACATCACTGTAGGTATTTTTAGAATCACTTGGATCATTTTCCTTTCTTTTCTTCTTTTTTGAGCACTGCACACTTCTAGCCCCTCCCGCTCATACACTGCCATCTGTCGGTGGAATGTTCTGGGTCCACTAATAGGGAGCCTCGTGAATCTTATCCGAGGTTGAACCTATAGGACACCATTTGCCAACATATACCCAGATGACGAGATTCCGCTTATGAGTGGGCTGATGGGTATTCTTTTTCTGACTTTGTATCTTCTCTATTTTTCTCATGTCTTTTGGGTATAACAATGTTAACTTTCTAGATCAACTGTGTGGTCTGGGTATGAAAATGGGACACTATTAGGTTCCAAAGAGAGATTTGCTATTTACTTTTCTCTCCTCTTGTTCTCTTCAGACCTTTAGTACCTTCTGTGTGTTTTATTGACTAGTTGGGGGACTAGGTACTAGTGGGTCTATAATAATTTCTCCCCTCGGACCCTCCATCACTTTTTTGTCTCTCTGTTCATTAGGTCCACAGACAATAATTGTTTCTATACGTAGATTACTCATTAACAATTAGCCAGGCTCCACCATTCGAGTCAATTCCCTACCCGCCAACCCCTTCCCCCACCCTCCTCCAACCCACCCGGGTCCCACCCTCCACCTCCCATGTAGGCAACCTGGTTCAGCAAGAACCAGGGTGTGGTCATCTGTGCAATCAGAACCCCGTGCCCCTTACCGGTCCAGACCCTTCTCCAGGCTATCCATCCCAGCAGTATATATACACAGTGAAGAGGAGAAAAAAACACCAAAAAAACAGTGCAAGCAGTGTACACACAATCAAAATATCTTATAAATGTCTCGGAATATTAAACCTTTGACCTGTCTCTTCTTGCATCTGTAACTTCTTTCAGATAGGCTTGAGCTTGCACTTCAGAGTTAATGCTACGTGTAGCTCCGTTGAGGACAATTTTTAAGAGTGCAGGATTCTGCAAATAGACTGTTGCCCCTATTTGCTGAAAGGGAGCAAATAGCTGCCTTAACCTCCACCGTCAAAGTCAGGCCTACTAAAAAATGTGACACCATTAAACTCCCCTTTGTTCGTTGGTCGTGCTAAATCAAAAAGTGTCTGACATAAAAGAAAGTTGTCAAAATAAACCAAAAATGCCCGTGGATACTGTGCTGGAGTCGTAGACCGTTTAGATAACAGTAACGGAAAGCGGTGTGTCAGTTGAATCTCCTTGTCCCAATCCCAAGATTGCAACTTGGGAAATGCCCCTTTAAAAAGTGAGATTATGTAGGTCCTGGGATCGCTCCCCTCCACCCCTTCTGGGACTCCAAGAATACGGAGATTGTTCCATCGCATTCTGTTTTCCTGCTCCTCAACTCATGCCATTAGATCCTTAACTATTCATTTGTTTGCATCTCCATGCTCCTTTAGTGTGGAGACATCTTTCTCCAAATTCTCAGTACGCACCTCGACAGAGGACATCCTGTCAACAATTTCAGTACAGGTGCAACCCACTTTCCTAATTGCACCCTGCAATTTTTGTGTGACTTGTCTGTTTTTGCGATTGTCTAGTTTAACCTCTTCCAGGAAACCCTTGATTGACTGTAGAACTTCCGCAAGGGTGGGTTCTTCTCTTCCACCGGGGATTCCAGAGTTCCCGCTGTCCAGGTCTCTCATGGCCGAGAGGTTGCCACCTGAGCGAATGGGGCAGTCTGACGGGGTGGCAAACTGGGAGGAGGAATAGTCCCATCTGTACTCCGCACTGCTTCCCTGCTCAGTGGTGTCCTTATGTCTGTATCTGTTTTGCTTTTTCCTAATTTTTTTCCGTCTTGCTCCTGACTTCTTCAGTTGTTTAATAGCTTGCCCTGAGGTCGCTGAATCAGTACTGGATCCCCAATCCTGTTTTTTACCATTATCTACAACGTCCTCATCACTCGATGTAGAGATACCTGTCTCATAAAGTTCAGACTCATCTGTAACCGCTTTCCACTGTCTGGCTTATCAGATTTCCCAGAATTGCCATCATTGTCTGTCTGTTTGTTTAACAGATCATTTGTTAGGTTTACTAATACTGGTGACTTCATCACATTGGTGCAGAGCTCTAGTCCAGATGCCCCAGCTTCGGGGGGTAGTGAACATAATAACACATTATCTGAGATCTCCCCTGTTTCACTGATCATGCCCATATTTGCCGTTGTTATGGGGGAGCTTGCGGCAGAAGAGATCCCAGGATTACTGGTGCTTAGAGATAGTGCCCCTGGAGCAGTTAGAGTTAACTGGCCTCCCAGCGCTGTTTCTGCTGATTCCTTTTGTACTTTTCCTGCCTCTGCCTGGGCAAACAACTTAGATATTAAAGGTTGAGACTTAGGGGTTTGAGCAGTGGTGATAGTGTTTTTCCCTTGCACTTTCTTGCTCAGTTTTATTTGTTTCACCCCCTGTTCGCCCTTGTCTTCAATGTTAATTCTCTCTACTTCCTCTCTGTTTTTCAGCCCTCTGAGCGGTTTATCAGAATTTGCACTGAGTCATTTACCAAAGGAGCTGTTGACTGACTGCCCTTAAGTTTAATACCTTTTCCGATGCGTCCTGCCATCCTTACTTGTCTCCTCTGCTCCCTCCTCGTGAAATAGTGTAGCCTTTTTTATATCCAGCGAGAGCAGCCTCTGCCTCTCTTCTCCATATCCGTCTCTTGCTGGATTGCCGATAGCGCTGTCACAGTGCGCAAGAACATCGTATGACGCCGCAGGGCATCACCGAAGGATGAATCCTGAGCCGCCCGGCTCGATGCTCGGGAGACCGCCGCCCCAGTGCCTCGCCTCCCGCTTTGAGCCTGCTTCCTCTCTGACTCCAGCAAGATCGGGACCACAAGCAACAAACAGAGCATCTGCTCCATCCAGAGAAATAAACGGGTATTCAGCGTGCCTTTCCAAATATTTCTCTGCTGTCATTGCCATATAATATTTCGTGCCTGGGGCTGGACCGACGGAGCTGCAGCGAGTAGCTGCTAACCAGACGCCATCTTGCCTCTGTCTCCATCTCGGTATCAAACAAACCTTCTGCTTTTAGACCAATACCCAGTCACCAGGACTGTGGCGGTGGGACTGTTCCTGATGCGGATTTAAGGTAGCAGATTTAACCTGGTGAGGGACAGAATGCATCACGTCAGCCAATCCCTTGCAGTAATCGAGTATGAGGTCATCTGTGAAATTCAAAAGTGCATTCGCAGGTATAGCAGGTAGTCTTATTACACGACCCATCAATTTCTTGTGGATAACCCAGTCTCCATGTCAGGAATACTTTGGAGACAGATTCATCAGCACCAAAGGCAAAGCATCTGGCCTTTTCAGTGATGTGGAGGCACAAACATTTGTCAACGGGCACTTTATTATTCCATTCAGCTGTTCAACAATTCCAGAGTCTTTAGGTCTGATAACTACTTATAATCTCAGCTTGACATGTAATGCTGCACAAACCATTCTTAGGACCTCATTGTTGAAGTGCGTCCCACGATCTGACTCCAGAGAAACCAGTAATCTGTTCCTAGGTATCCACTCTCGCAACAACAATTTTGCTACAGTGACACTGTCATTTTTCTGTGTTGGGTAGGCTTCAACCCATTAAGAGAAAATGCACACTGTAACCAGGACATATCTTAACCCATTACAAATGGGTATTTTGATATAGTCCATCTGCATTCTGTTGAAGGGACCACCTGATTTCCCTATGTGACTTTGTTACTGGTGTTCTTTTCCCTATGTTCATCTGTTGACATGTCACACATTGATGGCATAGTTCTGCAAGCATCCTAAATCTGGGATTTAACCAATTCTGCCTGAATAATCTCACCAATGCATCTCTTCTTAGATATGTTGAGGCTTGGAAATGTCATGTCATGGGAATCAGACTGTCTAGTAACACTGGTCTTCCATCTGCTGACATCCAAATGTCATTTGCCTCCTGCTCTGATCCAAGCCTGCTGTTCTGCTTCTGAAACACCTTCTTGCAGTCTTTTGAGTTCTTCTTATGTATCAGCTACTGATAACATCAAGAAAACAGTGTCCTCTTCAAATTCATTTGTGTAAGTCCCGTTAAATGTTTGGATCACAAGTACACAATACCGTGCAACTTCATCCGCTGAGGTTTCTAACTGTGACATAGCCCTTACCACTTCTGTGAATTGCACATTTAACAGCTGCAACTTGTGTAGGCATTTGCAATGCCTTAAGCAGTTTCCATACATGTTTTCCATTTTTAATGAAGGTGCTATATGTAATCACGAAAACTCTGTGACCATAACAGTCCAAAACCATGGACCACACCAAAGCCATATTGACTATCTGTAAATGCAAAAAGAACATTTGATGGACAGAATTCAGAACAATGTCATACATTCACCACAGTACAGAGATCTGGGCCTAAATCCATAGTTTTTTGCTCACCATGCCATTCCAGTATGGACCCAGCCATATGAAAATCAGTCTTGACCCTGCGTCCAATGGGACCAGTCCAGCCCGAACTGCCAGGCCAGGTCCTCTCTGGACTGGAAACAAGCATCCTAGGACCGGTTTTGGGCTTTCAGCCCCCATCAGTCAGGATAGCTTGACTCCAGTGCCAGATTTCTGATAGATTTTGACTTGAGGTGACCTGGGTCACTGCCAGTCAGGTTCCCAGGGCCTGTGTTCTTTCCCAAAACTGTACCTTTGTACCCACAATTGGCACATCTCTGGACACAGGTAAGTCCCTTGTAAAAGGTACCAAGGGCACTGGGACCAGGGAAGGCCTCTAAGGGTTGCAGCACCTATTGTGCAACCCTTAGAGGCCCTACACCTTAACCCCCACAAACTGCCATTGCATGCTGCTTGTTTTGGTGCAGAGAAAAGTGAAGAGTCAACATGGCACACATCCCTGTGTGCCATGCCAGCAACCCACTTCATGGAGCCTAGGTAAGCTACCCCTCTAGCAGGGTGCAGCAGACCCCAGGTGAGGGTACAGTTGCATGAACATTGTACCCTTACAGTATATGGTCTGGGAATTTGACATTACGAACACCACAGCTCCATAATGCCTTTACTGAAATCTGGGAGTCTTGTTTGGTTCTAGAAATAAAACATAAGTATACCTTTTTATACTTACCCAATTGGTCTGGATTCTGTCTCTGAGTGTGTGTAAGCAGTCCTTGATTGAATGAATACAACAAATGCTTAACACACCCTTCTGATAAGCCTAACTGCTCGCCCACAATACCACAAAAAAAGTGATGAACTAATTGAGCCTCTGCTATACCTCTGAGGATTCCCTAGATTCTATGCACACTATTGTGAGAAGTTGGCCTGGCATATGCTGTCCACTATTCTAGTGGGAACCTTGCACCAGTCCAAACGACCCTTATTTATGGTAGGTTAAAGACAACCTTTATAGAAAGCTATCCTAGTGGTAGCTGTGGAGAGCAGCCTTCAGGCTAAGTCTTGAAAGAATGTAAAGCAGCTTGTTTTACCAGTCTATAATCTTGTGAATGACCAAATGAAAGGAGAACCACACCAGGTATATATATATATATATATAAAATATAGTCTCTTTATGAGGCTAGAGGCTAGTCTCTTTATGAGGCTAGAGGCAAAAGTACATACAGTAAACTTAATTAGCACACAGTAAATTAGCACAATATACGTTGTGCCCTAGGGGCGTACCAAACCATATATTAAGAAAGTGGTATGAGAACCACGACTGCAATAGAGACAAGGCCTAGAGCCTTTAGAATCGCTGGGGCCACCAGGAACCACCCAATGTAGTGACACAGGGGACCCACGGGGGACACGTGCAGTGTCTAAACACAGCCGAGAATCACCATTAACTTCAATGGGGAAAGGACACTTAGAAGAGGACTTGGAGCAAACCCCTTTAGAACTAGGCAGTTCTAGAGTCAATACCCACGGGAGCACCAGAGTACTCGAGTTACCTCACCCAGGGAAGCCAGGTGCATAGGGGTCTTTTGGTGTCTGGTTTCGTCATCGTTTTCAATGGCGATCTGCTGCAAGTGCTGCTGGCGTCCAAGTGGAAAGTGTCCAGAGGAATCCAAGCCTGGATCAAGGATGAGAAGAACCTGAAAGCATAGGGGACAGAGTCTGGGTCACTTGCCAGTGACCAGGAATAAGATAAGCTGATGCTTACCGATGTTGGGTGATTTCAAATGAAGAAGGTGAAGCTTGCCTCTTCAGCCAAGAGGACCAGGAGGCGTTGACGATGACCAGATGCTAGATTCGAGCTATCCCATGAAGGATGTCGAATGCTGCGGTGTCGGTTTCCGGATTGGACCCAACAAGCCATGGCAATAGCAAGCCACGCAGAAAGCAGAGATTAGCTTCGGTGCAGACCAGCAAGGTCTGAGGGACTCACCACGTCGTGGGGAGTCAGGGCACGTCTGGAGCAACCAGGGAAGCCCAAGGAAAAGAAGAGGTACCTTCGTGGGGACCCACCAGTCGACGGACCAGGGATCGTGAAGGGGCCTCTAGCAGAAATGCTAGAAGCGGGCTCACGGAACACTCGTGGAGTGTAGGCCCACAATCTTCAGTGCAGATGGTGCTCGGAGCTTGGACTACAAGTAGCCCAATGCACAACTTCAGGAAAGCTTGGGAAGTTGATGCACTAGCAAATGTGCACGGTGTCCAGGAGTTCCGATTCCATGTCACTCGTGAGGGCTGCGGGTCTCCGCTTTGCTGGGATCTCGTGTCGGCCTCTGAGAAGTCTGGAAGTCCATGTCCTGAGTCGCAAATACTTCGGAGTCCGGCGGGAGCTGTGGAAATGCAGACCGGCAAGATGCTTCTTTGATGCCTGTTTGAACAGGGGAGTCACTCCTTGACCCCAAGGGAGACTCTTCAGTCCTCTAGTTGTTAGTAGTGTGTCGAAGTTCCAGGATTCAGCTTCAGAGTTTCGTCCAGGTATAATCTAAAGTCCTGTTGCCAGGGATCTCCTACCTATACTAAGAAAGGGGGTTGGACATACTCTGGGGACGCACCTATGGGAGGGTCTGGGAAGTGGGGTGGTTACACCCCTTTCCCTTTGTCCAGTTTCGCGCCAGACCAGGGGCTGAGCGCCCCTGCAACTGGTTTGTACTGGGGTATGCACAGGGACACCAAATGTGCCCCCAGCACTGTCTGAAAAGAACTCTCTGAGTGCCCCCAAACAAGCTTGTCTGGGAGGTGGTTACACCTCCCGGTGACAGGAAACCTATTGTCCAGGCCTCCCCTGCCGGAATTTCATCCAGCAGCAGGAGGTCAGACCCGTGTCTGTGACTGCAGCATCCATTTTGTGATGTTAGGGTTCTTTTAAACTATTACCGGTTAGGTCAGTGTGTACATGTTTCTCTCTCTCTAGAAGGGTGGAATACTACCCCCGCCGCCAGGACTGGTGGGGGGGGGGGTAGGATTCCAAAGTGTTTGACACCAAACACAACATGTATCCATGCAGCAATTCCAAAGTTAGCATTTACCGTGAGGTTATAATGCACTTAAGAGTATATGGTCTGGCTGCATCACAGAAAAGCCTCAGAGAATAGGCTCCGAAAGCTCCAGAGGGGCCCAGCTCATGAATGGGCACCCTTTCACACAAAACCAAGCAGTCTGCCTTCAGCATTGATAAGGCCTGCCATAGGAGTGACTGATAGGTTTATATGTGTCAGTAATTAAAGGTAGATATAGGTAACCTATATCTTAGTTAGTGGTGCATGCAGCACCATACCCAGGCTGCAGGGCAGACCTGTGGTGCCATTTTGGAAGGCTTCCCAGGGGTGGCATAATACGTGCTGCAGCCCCTGGTAGGCCTCTGGGGTACCTATGCCCTTAGTGCCTAAGGTACCATAAACTAGGGACTCACAAGGGTAACCCAGTAACCATACTAGAGTGTACCTAAAGTACATGCAATCAATTTAGAGATAGCAGGCCCCCAGCCAGACTAAAGTCGAGAAACCGTGAAACACCAGCAAAAAGTGGGGATAACCATAGTAAGCAGATCCTACTCTCCTACAACTATACCTTAATTTGGTATAGAATATGTAGATCTAGCTTCCTACAGTCATGTACTGGGTTTTTGTTCCGGTGAGCAATATTTCTAGAGTTTGGGACCATAACAGTTGGGGCATGTCACATCTCTCTATTCTTACACCAACCGTGGCTACCGATTTAAGGCAGCTGGGCAGTGTTATGTATATAGGGTCAAGGGTAGTCGAAAAATAAATCATAGGTCTTCATGCATCTGAGAGAGTGCAGCCCTCGCTCTCACTACAAAACAACGTGAACGTCTTACTGTAATCAGGCATTCTTAGTGTTGGGGCACGACAGAGACTTTCTCTAAGGTCTAGGAAAGCTTTTAAGTACTCTTTGTCTCATGGAAGCAGATCAGGCACATCTTTGTGTGTCAGCCTCAGTAAAGGCTTAGCCTCTAAGGAAGGTTTGGCATCCACTGTCTACAGAAGCCAACCATTCCAAAAAACATTATGACTTCTCTGTGTGTTCTGGGTGAATTCAACTGAGGGATAGTCTTCACTCTCTCTGGTGACACCTTTCTTGCTCCTTTCTCAAAGCTATATCCCATTTTTTGAACTTCTTATTGACAGTATTGCAATTTACCTGGAGACACGTCATGTCCATTCTTAGCCAGGTGATTTAACAATGCGATTGTATCCTGTCTGCAAGCTTCTCGTGTATCTGAATCTACAAGTAAGTCATCGATGTATTGCACGAGAACTGATCTGTAATGCATCTGCAGTGTCTCAATATTTCTTTTTAAACATCTGATTAAATATGCATGGGCCTTCTGTATACCTTTGTGGAACTCGGAAAAATGCCAAAACTCTCTCTCTGAACACAAAAGAGAACAAGAACTGGCTGCCCTCATGCAATGGAACAAAGAAATAGACTGCCACAAGTCCACAACAGTAAACCATTCTGCACTGCATGGAATTTGGAAAAGAATGGTGGCTAGATTCTGTACCACAGGACAACCTGAAACAATCATGCTGTTAATCTTTTGAAGACATTGCACAATTCAATAGTCACCATTAGGTTTCTGTAAACCCATTATCGGAGAGCTGCAAGGACCTCCAACAATTTCTTTTAAAATCCCTTTCCTGAGCATGTCTTCAATTACTGGTGTTATTTCTGCAAATGTTTTGGGGTAAAAATTATATGGCAGTGTTCTCAGTTACACAGCATTAGGTTTTACTGTAATTCGGACTGGTTTTACACCTTTAATTAGCCTGATATCTTTCCCTGTAAAGTCCCATTCTTCTGGGTTCACATTTTCTTTTAAATCAGGAGGTACATCATCTTCAGTCCTCACTGGATACAATCCTACATCTGTTTCTTACTGGACCATTTTAAGTGCAACATCTTCATCATGTTAGAAACTCCACACCATCCAGTGTACATTAAATATAAAAATGTAACTTGCAGAATAAATCTCTCCCTAACAGATTTACAGGACTAGAATCACATACAACGAATTGATGATTTCCTCAAATGAATCAATTTTTACAGGAAACTTTTCTGAAATTGGGTTTATCTGTTTACTTGTAACTCCTACAACTTGGAGCTTCTTTCCCAAAAGGGGTAGGTCTGGGACTTCCACTGCTCTAACAGTGTCGATCAAAAGTGACACTTTGTGGCCATTAACTTCTCCTTCTACAAATGGTCCACTCTAGGACTGCACCAAGTATGCCATCTTCCTCCCCCTCAGGCACAGCCATTGGGAATTGTTGGAGCCGAAACTGTCAGTTCGAGGCATATGAGCTGAAGATTGTACACTTTTGCATAGATCGCCATCTGGTGTTGGGCTTGGATGTCTGCATGTTGTTTATGTCTTCGAAGAAGTCTTGTAATCACGAGGTTGGTGCCTCCTCCTTCGGTCGAAAGTGCGCATGGGCTTCGGCTCCATCGTTAGATTGTTTTTTTCTGCCATTGGGTTCAGATGTGACTTGCTGCGCTCCCGGGCGGTGTCGTTATCGAACCCCCTTTCAATGCGCAATCACAGCTAACCGTCAGTATTGTCTCAATTGCGTTTCTTTCAACGTGCACCCTCGATGACAGCTTTTGAAAAACTTCGATGACTGCAAGCTTCGATGCAGGCCGTTGTGCCCACCCGCACCGTTAAAGACGGACGTCGATGGAACGGAATCCTTTTAAGAAATGTCCTCAGTGTGGTGCTAAATTCCCACACTTGGACCTCCATCCTGTTTGTAATCCGTGCCTCTCTCCAGAACATCAAGAGGACGACTGTGAGGCTTGTCTAGCCTTCAAGTCCAAGAAAACCATCCGGGATCGTCGAGCTCGACGCCACGAGATGTCCCAAGGCACAGGTTCCATTCCGGACATCTTCCATACAGGCCCGATAGCCTGCCGGAACCAGAACAGGAAGAACAGGTCCCAGACTCCGAAGTAGATGTCTCCGATGCCAAAGATGACATCACCCCGGCTCAAAGGGACGTGAGTACCGAGACCCCCGCCCATACAAACCCATCACAAAGGCTCCGGTGACACCTTCGGGCTCAGGTCCACACCATACAAAAACTTTAACCGCCCCGCTTTCGAGCCCGGCGCTGATGGACAAACAAAAGCCTTCTGGCTCGATCCAGCCACCCGGTCCCGATAAGCCATCTTCGGCACCGAAGCAGCGGCATAAGATCTCAGCACCAAAGCAGCCGGATAAGATCTCGGCACCGAAACAACCAGATAAGAACTCTCCACCGAAGCAGCCGGATAAAATCTCGGCACCGAAGCAGCCAGATAAGACTTCGGCACCGAAGCAGGCGGAAACAACTCGCACTGAAGGTCTCGGAGCCAGGGAAAGCTTCCATACCAGACTTTTTCACTAAACAGCCAAAACCAGTTTCCAAGGAGAAATCTTCCACACCGAAGAAAACTGTCAATACGAAGATCTTTTTCTCCCCGATCCAAACCACCATCTTAATCTATCCGAAGACTGGTCATATGGGGGCATATTAGCAAGAACCTCGTTAAAATTATTGCCGTTTTAGAGGCAGGAAACTGCCGCTAAAACTGAGATAATGGACTTGCTAATATGCGTTATAGAATTCCAAAAGAAGCCCAGGTTAGATGTCCTGCACATCTAACCTGGGCTTCTATTGGAATTCTATGACGCAGAGCAAGCCCATTATCGCCGTTTTTGCGGCAGTTTCCTGCCACTAAAACGGCGATAATTTTAACGAGGTTCGTGCTAATATGTCCCATAGTTACCAAGCTACCTACAAAGAGGAAACCGAACCATTTACAACAAGCACCAGTTCCTCTAAAGAAAATACAGATGGCTACTAATACTTCACCACCACCTTCACCCCTTCCACCAATTAACCCTAATTTAATCATTTCTCCACCACATTCTCCACAACCAGAGGATAGGGATGACGCACATGGGGATGGGCAAGAAGATGAAGATATAGTACCATTAGACACTGAGGATCCTGATGATCCACCACAGGAACTAGACCCATGGCATGACTATAGCACGGATCCTGATCTAAATAATGATCTGGACTTCTACCCCTCAAAACCATCTCCGCCAGACGACAATGTGGGTTTTGCCCAACTAATTAATAGGGCTGCAACATACCATAAAGTCAAACTACACTCCGACCCTGTAGAAGAGGACTTTCTTCTAGAAACCTTTGACCAGCCACAAAAATCTACTCATGTCTTGCCAATGCTTAAAGGGCTTCTTAGACATGCCCCTGAGGTGTTCAAAGACCCAGTTAGAGCTAGGGTTCTTAACCCCAGAATAGATAAGAAATACAAGGCAGCTCCCACTTACCCCATATACATCAAGGGTCAACTTCCTTTAGATTCTCTGGTTGTAGCCAATGCACGTAAAAGAGCAAACTCTCAGGGGTCAAGTGACACACCACCTCCTGATAAAGAATCTAAATTATTAGATGCATCAGGCAAATTTATGGCGTCTCAAGCTGCAAACTCATGGAAAATAGCCAACAAACAAGCAATTCTGGCAAGGGATGACAGAGCTCACTATGATGAGGTAGAACAGCTCATTCAACATCTACCTCAACAATATAGGGTCAAAGCCAATGACCTTCTACAAGAAGACAAACTAATCACTAATAAATCTATAAAATGTGCGCTCGACGCAGCAGACACCGCATACCGCGCAGTATACCAGTGTTTTGCTATGCCGACATGCCTGGCTCAGGGTATCTGGTTTTAAACAAGAGGTACAAACTACCAATCTTAATCAACCTTTTGACCAGGACACATCTTTGGAAAAGATAAAAAAGGATACAGAGACTGCCAAGTGTATGGGAGCTCTACAGTCACCTTCTAACTGTGGCTCCTTTTGGCGTTCCTTCTATAGAGCAGGCTCCAAAACAAATACAACAGAACACCCTTCCTTATCCTACAAAAGTCCCAACCAGGGCTCCTTTTCCAGAGGATACAATAGAGGTGGTTACAGGGGGAACAACAACAAGGGCAGAGGCAGGGATAATAACACCTGCAGGTCCCCCAATACCAAACAGTGACTTCCCTGCGCTTCCCCCCGATCATCCCACTCCTGTCGAGGGACGCCTCTCACAGTTCCTGCCTGTCTGAAATTCTATCACAACAGACAAGTGGGTAAAACAAATTAACCAGTATGGTTATTGCCTGGAACTCACTTCTGCCCCTCCCAACATACCCCCCAAACAGCGTCCAATGTCATCAGAACATCTGACGCTTCTCAAAGAAGAGGTTGTTGAACTATTACAAAAACATGCAATAGAGCCGGTTCCCTTGCCTCATCAAGGCACAGGGGGTCTATTCCCTCTATTTAATAATTCCAAAAATGACGGCTCTCTCAGGCCAATACTGCACCTCAGGCCGCTCAACTTCTACAATGAATCAGACTACTTCCATATGGTCCCTTTACAACAAGTGCTTCCACTACTTCAGCAAGGCTTTCCCTCCACACCAGATCTAAAGGACACCTACTTCCACGTTCCATTTCATCCCGCTCACAGGAAATATATCAGGTTTGTAATAGATGGGCAACACTACCGGTTCAAACTCCTACCATTCGGGATCACCACGGCACCCAGAGTTTTCACCAAGTGCCTCGCAGTGGTTGCAGCCCATTTGAGAAGACAGCAGATTCATGTCTTCCCTTATCTGGACAACTGGCTCATAAAACCAAAGTCCCACAACAGCTGTGTTCAACACACACTCCGTACAATACTACTGCTTCACACTCTGGGATTCACAGTAAATCTGGGCAAATCCCATCTCCAACAGTCCAGAATACAACAATATCTAGGAGCTACACTAAATACTTCCACAGACCTAGCATATCCCAACCCAGTCAGGATAACAGCTATACAAACACAAGTTCAAAGATTTCAGCCTCAACACTCACTACCTGCACAAGTGTTCATGCAACTAATAGGGATGATGGCTTCTCTCATTTTTCTCATCCCTCATGCAAGACTTCAAATGCATCCATTACAAGAGTGTCTAGCACATCAATGGAACCAGTCTCCAGGCCAGCTAACAGATCTGGTGTTTGTGAACGACCGAACCTATCGCTCTCTGCAATGGTGGAACACACAGAACCTTTCCAAAGGGCGGTCGGTCGGTCCTCGAGCCAGTCCCACAGACAGTGCTAACAACAGATACATCGCTCGCCGGCTGGGGAGCTCATCTTCAAACCCATACCATTCAAGGTATCTGGACCCTCCCAACAAAAACTATTTCACATCAACTACCTGGAATTGTTAGCAATCTTCCTAGCATTGAAATCTTTTCAACTCCACCTTCTAGGCAAAGCTGTCCTTATTTGTACAGACAGCAATGTATTTCATACAAAAGAAAGGGGGACACACTACCTACAGTTATCACACCTAGCTCAAAGCATATGGAGATGGGCCAGTCCGCTAAAAATATACCTCCTGGCAGAACATCTACCAGGGCTACACAAGCAAATAGCAGATTTTCCCAGCCGTCAAGTACAACGGATCAACGAATGGGAGCTTCACCCTCAAGTTCTTCCTCCGTTCTTTCGCATGTGGGGACACTCAGAAATAGATCTGTTTGCCATACACCAAAACGCAAAATGCCCAAACTTCTCATCCAGGTATCCACACCCATTGTCCAAAGGCAATGCGCTATGGATGAATTGGTCAGGCATATTTGCCTATGCTTTTCTGCCTCTCCCAGTCATTCTGTTAGTGGTGAAGATACTTAAACAACATTCCCTCACAATCATCCTAGTTGCTCCAACATGGGGAAGACAACCATGGTTCACAACGCTATTGGAACTATCAGTAGTACCACATCAAAAGCAACACTTCATACCCAAACTTCTTACTCAGAACCATGGAGAGATAAGACACCCAGATCCCAATCAACTCAACCTTGCTCCTGAAATCTTAGAGTTTGGCTACCTCAATCTCCCGCCAGACTCTATGAACATTATCAAAGAGGCCAGACGCCCTACAACAAGAGCATGCTCTGCGGCAAAATGGAAGCGATTTGTCATTTATTGCACGCACAACAAAATCAACCCACTAGATGCTTCCATTCAGAACATCCTCTGTTACCTCTTGTATCTACAACAATGTAACCGAGCGTGTACATCTATTAGGTTACATCTAGCCGCCATTGCAGCCTACCTACAAAATAGACAACACTTGTCTTTGTTCAGAGTCCCAGCTATGGTT
Organism: Lissotriton helveticus; assembly: GCF_964261635.1. NCBI lineage: Eukaryota > Metazoa > Chordata > Amphibia > Caudata > Salamandridae > Lissotriton > Lissotriton helveticus. The sequence goes on from NC_136070.1 coordinate 514,207,824, forward strand.
GCATCTCTCAGAAGAGTAAGTGAACTCCAGGCATTAACCATACAAAAACCATTTTTACAGATCCATCATAACAAAGTGGTTCTTAGAACTAACCCAAAGTTTTTACCCAAAGTAGTATCTGCCTTCCATCTAAACCAGTCTGTTGAACTCCCAGTATTTTTCCTCAACCAGACTCAGTGGCAGAAAGAGCTCTACACACCTTAGATGTTAAAAGAGCAATACTCTACTACATTGAAAGAGCAAAATCCTTTAGGAAAACCAAACAACTTTTTGTGGATTTCTCCCCACCTCATAAAGGTAAACCTATCTCCAAAACAGAAATTGCTAGGTGGATTGTATAATGCATGCAAATATGCTACATCAAAGCCAAACGTACGTTTACCATTCCCCCTAGAACTTATTCTACACGCAAACTAGGGCTTCTATGGCATTCTTAGGGAATATTCCACTAGATGACATATACAAAGCAGCATCTTGGGCTACACCACACACATTCATAAAACACTATTGTGTAGACATGCAGGCAAAACAACAAGCTAGTGTGGGCCAGGCTGTACTAAAAACACTATTTCAAACTACTGCAACAGATACAGGTTGCCACCGCTAAGGAGGTAACTGCTGTATAGTCTATGCAAAAGTGTACAATCTGCAGCTCATATGCCTCGAATGGAAAATGCTGCTTACCAGTATGCATCTGGGCTTGGCATGTAGAGCTGCAGAGCTGTGCACGCCCACCCGCCTCCCCGGATACCTCTATCTGTTCCAGTATTATCTTACTTAGATACATCACGCATGGACTTCTTTCTATTTCTCACTACTCCATCTAACTATAGTGGCAAAAACAATCTAACGATGGAGCCGAAGCCCATGCACACTGTCGACTGAAAGAGGAGTCACCAACCTCGCGACTACAAGACTTCTTCGAAGACAAAAACAACATGCAGACATCCAAGCCCAACACCAGATGGCGATCTATGCAAAAGTGTACAACTCTGCAGCTCTACATGCCAAGAACAGATGCATACTGGTAAGTAGCATTTTCCTTTTTTTAACATAGTAAACTGTTGAAATGGCTTCTGATTCTATTTCTAAAATGGATTTTGATTTGCCTTGGGCATCTGATTCCTATTAAATCTAGGACTTCCCATATTCTGTGGGAGCATCGGGGCTTGTGGAACCTGCATCATTGGAGCCTGTCTTTGCATTGGTACTTGCATTTGCTGAATGGGTACATTTTGCATTTGCACTTAATTTCCTTCTTACATTTGATCATTTCTACTCATTCTATCTGAATTCAACCGACACTCCCTCTTCCAATACTCAGTTCTGTTACAGAAAAACCAAGGGTCATTTTGTTCTGCGTTGCAACATCAACACCAAAAATGTAATCACTTAATGGTATTTATCCATAACCACAGGAGATGGTGGATTGGCATCTCTCGTTGGTTATGCATGCACCCATTGTACAGTAAATTTACACTTAGTCCACAAATCACTACAATATCAAAGAACGCGTTCAAATCAGTCAACAGCACTTTAGAAATCTTTACAGATCTGTCAACTTGTGTAAACCACTGTACGGGTTATCCTCTTAATTTTTGAAAATTATTTGTAAATGCTGCAAGATGGCTTCTGCTCCAAGATACGTGAACATACCCTCCACTTGGTATTTCTCTCAACTCATAGGCTGAAACTCCTCTTCACCTGTTGGTGGCTTATTATTTGCTTCAACAGCCTCTAATTGTTTCTTTCACTTCTCATTCTCCTTTGCCCATTTGCTCTCTAATGTATCAAAATCACTCCATCTACAAATGCATTTTACTAATTCAGTAATGTGTAATCACATTCCTGGAGAATGCATTGTCTCAATATCTGCATCATCCAATTGTATCCTGAAATTTTTCTGAAATGGAACACTTTTTTAAAAATCGACGTTATGTTTTCAAGCTAATTCAGTTAGTTTATCATGAGGAGTCACCGCACGTCTAATCATTTCTTTGCTCAAATATATTGTCTCTTTTTCTTGGTACTGATTCACATGCTCCAGATCTAAACATCCTCTGATTATTTCATCTAATTATATTTTAATGTCCGGACATTTAGCAGTCTCTCCTTCTCGGTGTGCTGTACAGTGGGATCCTGTTTCTGTGCAATCCATGCCTTTTTATTCTCAGGATTTATCTTCAAATAGGTTAGTCTCACTCTCTGTCATTGGTGTCATAAAGACAATCCTTCTCCCAATGATTTGAAGGAAGTGTTTTCGCTAGTTTCCAGATAACAATCTGTGAATTCTGCAATGTCCGGATAAACCCTGTCAAAGGGGCTTCTCCGACGGCTCCTTGAATTACTGCATTTGGAACAACATTGGTCAGAGCAGTTGTTGTACGAATCTCTAATGACTATGCTGTTATAACCCTAGCAATGGGTGCTGGTACAGTTACAATAGAAGCAGTAATACCTGGAGGCATCACTGTAGGAATATTCTCAATTCGTGCAGGAACAACATTCGATATAACCGGTTGTACAGTAGACTGTATCATCTGTAATGGCCTTTCAATCTGAATCACATTCGGGTCCACAGGGGCTATAGCCACTGTTACATTAGATTTTGTAGCACCCTCAGTGTTTGTTGCAGGTAACAAATAAGGTGGTGGATGTGTGGCTAAGAATGCATCGAAAATGTCATCCCCTAAATCACTATTGGAATTTGATTTCTTTGCAGCTTCCTCGCCATCTTTTCCCCGTGTCTTATTCTTTCTCACCTTTTCAGGTTTTTCAGTAGTAATGGCTGGATACAGTCTAGTTCCCTCGACTATTGCCTTCTTCCACCTCCTCATCCCATCGAGCATTTGCATAATTACGTACTGCTTTCCTAGTTCTATTCTGGTATTTTTCTCTATCCTTAACATGTGCTATTTTCTCTCAAATATTTAGTGCTTCCTACTGTGGGGGTCTAGGTGGTGGCTTAATTTCAGATAGCTTTTATCTCAATGATTCTCAATTCAAATGTACCATATCTTGGAAAACTCAAAGGACCTTCATTTTCAGTAATCTTGCACTATTGACAAAGTCACAAACATGTATGCAACCCCACATTCGTTGTCATGTAATGTGGTGTACTTTCAGGAGGTGACTCCTCACCTTCAGGGAACTGAAATTGTTACATCACCTCTCACAAAACATTTTAAAACTTTTTAAACCATTTAATTTATGCATTTAATCCAACAATAAGTGTTCAGCAAGGCAATTCAATGTTTATTTTCAGTTCCCTATATGTCAAATCTTTTTGTCCAATCCTGTTACAGCATTAATACTTGAAGACTTGTTAACCAATCACAATGGTGCACTTACACAACAATTGACCTATAACAGCCTGGCACTTTACTGTCATCAACCAATAGCAGTGTGTCAGTACACCAACCAACTAATCCGAGCGTGGCAAACTATGACGTATGATCTTACTTCTTGCAGCAGTTCACCCTCCTTTATCATTTATCTCATACACACAAATCTACAACTCTAAGCGAATGTAAATAAACAATCTTGGTCTGCTTCTCCAAAGATAACAATCGGAATATTAAAGTTTTGATGCTCTCTGACTTTTCCACATGAAAAGATTTTTCACACACACAAATGAAATCTTGACCAGCAAGAAATCACCCTACTCAATGTAGATTCATCTTTTGAGCAATTAGGTTCTGCCTGCATCAATCAATATTAGTAAATTCGCAATAATTTGTTATAATTCCTTTCTCAATTTCTGTAGTTGACAGTACCTCATGACGTACAACACAAATCTTTAGCAGACAAGAGAACCACAAATCAACTTTTATTTATCTATCTTAGAACTTGGACTACTTTGGAGTCTGATACCTTCTTCAACTTCTTAACAATAAGCACATAAATATTGCCTATTCATCCAACACTATTCTTCAGCATATGAACAAAAAAACAACTGCAACGCATACCCCTATTGATACGCACATCTTCAATACAGCAACTGCCTTCGAAACTGCACCTTGTCAGTCTTCCAATCCTAGGCTATGGGACTCTGGCATTACTTTAACTCGGGGTCATTATTTATAGCTCCTCTTCTCATTAAGTAAACTATAAGACTGCAAACAAATTTGCTGGAGAGGGACTCCATTTCAATTAAAACATTTTGGTTTACCATCATCCAGGCTAATTCCTACTTTTGAGGCAATGGATCTTTGCTGTTTTGATAGATAAGGAGCTGTGCAGCACACAAATTCTAATCACAGTCACTAATCTATTTTCAGTCAATAAAGAGATTTTGGTATGAGTTAAAGGTTTTTATTAAGCCAATCTTTTATAAATCATCTTTATTAAGGTTACAAGTTAATTTGTATTAATATTGATTACCAAATATGAACAGAAATCAATAATCCATATTAGCCAATACATTTCATAATAAAATGCATTAAGTGCCTTCCTTAAAAGAAAGAATCCCTATTCTAAAGATCGGGAAAATGTTCAGTCAGAACCTTTAAAGAGTTCTAGTTCGAGACAATGAAAGTTTAAGCATAAAGTTTTAGGATCAAAAGTCAGCTCAATTGTCATGTAGTTCCTAAAAATAAATAGGATCTGCGCGTTTAGAAAACATAAACTAAGGGATTGGTGTCTAAACTGATTCCAGACACCACCAAAGGATTGTTCGCCTTTAGACTAGCTATATCACAGTGCCACTATAAGACTCCTAAACATACCAAGGAGCGAATAGGTTCTGGCAACTATTGTTGAACATGACAATCCTTCAGGGATCGTGGAAACAGTGCAGTACTTTTCGCACAGGCAATCGCACTCATTTAGTCTCAGAGAGACTAAGTGCTGTTTCCTTCCTCCCCCTGCCTTCTGACAAATCGGTGATGGTCGGCTGTTGACTGAGCCAATTTCGGCGATGCTGAAGCCTGGTGGCATTCTCCGGATGGCTGTTGAGGAGCTGGGATTAGGTCACCCCTCCTGATGCCTTCCGGGTTCGACTGCTGCTGCTTGCCCCACTGCCTGCCCTCCAGCTTGGCCTCCCGTGGGACGACTGGGACTCGTGAGTCTTGTTTCCGGGTACGGGGGCAGTGGTGGTGAGATTCACGCCACTGCGGTGCGAGGCCCCCAGGCTTTTCTTTGCTTTCTGAGCCTGGTAGGCGCACCCTCCTGGATTGTGTTGCTGCCTGCCTTTCTCTGGGACTGCTGCCCTGGCACCCAGGCAGACTTCTCCTGACCTACGGCGTGCTGATTGACAACACTGCTACCCCCATGGCCCAGAGCCTGTGCACGCGGACGGCCCATTTGTGTTTGACATTCTCCTGCCCTCCTTCAGCGGTGCTGTGGATGCGTCCCCCCTCCGGCTCCACTCCGTAGAATCAGCTCTCTTGGTTTTTTGGGCTTTGATTTGTGTGTGTCCCGCCATTTTTGGATGGATCTGTCGGTGCCCAAGACCTGGATCCTCCATCTTTTCGACCTTTGTCTGTTCCTCTTTCACGTTGGACTTGACCTTCAAATGTTTCCCTTTTCCGCTGGACTGCTCCACGTTCTCACCTGACTGACCTTTAACTCTATCCCCCCTTAGGTCCCATAAACTCCTCCCACCTATTATAGGCTCCGTGTCATGGGTTCTTGAGATTGCTGGTTCAAATACTGGTTTGTTTTTCTTTCACTTTCCTATCCTGATCTGCTTTCCTGACACCTTTTTAATTTTCCCCCTCTTACCTTCTTTGCCCCTTAGGATGTTTTGTTCTCTGTTACGCAATGCTCTTGTAATGAATACTACTGTGTAACTTTGTTTTATTATGTGTCCTTATTTGCTATTCTCTAGTAACACTTGTTTTACTTTGTAACTTTGTGTAACTAATGTTTAATTTTGTAACTTGCAACTCGCTGTTCCTTATGTAAAGCACTCTGATACCTCCGAGTCAAGCCAGCGCTAAATAAAAAACTCTATAAATAAATAAGAGAGATACACAAAATAAACTGTGGGGACGTTTTCAATAAGCATTTATTGAACCAGCATTGTTCTAGAATAAAACATGTTTGCTGCGACAACCAGTAGACAGAAACAGATGTATAAGATTACAAGCACCAATAGAGTAAATTAAAGGTAGAATTCTACCATGGTGCTAAAACAGTGAATATTTGCAGGAATATAGATACATGGTGATAATCAATCATACTCCTATGATGCAGACCCTTCCTAAATGTACCTAGCATGTATGTGGGTGTAAAGCCAAGAATAAATCAAAGCAGATCTTCCCATCAAGAGAGGGTCAAGAACTCTGCAGTCTCAAAGCAGCGTGGACTAGGGAAAATGAGTACGGCTCAGCATAAGTGAGAGTAATAAGTCTGCAAAAATGTCTCTGCCGAGAGTGTCTGGGTCTGCTCTAGGAAACATGCGCTATTACAGACTACACATTTTATCATTGTTGCAGCTTGTGGTTTTCTTCCTTCATCAGCCAGCCAGTCATCTGTTGATGCTCTCATGAGAACGGATCACTCCTCGTCTTCTCACAGAAAACACAATGGCTCTACATAGCAGCTTGCAATGTTGATTATTTCTTATCATCTAGCGGTTACATCTCGTCTACTCGAAACACACTTTCTTGTTCAAAACTGCTTTTCCATGAGGGATTTCTCACATCTATCATTCTAAATAACAAAACGTATTTATTTGCTTCCAGCGATCATTGTGTAAGAAGTAACATTTGCAGAATTAGAATAAAACATTTAAGCAACTATTATTAATTATGAAAAAACATGTTCATATAAAGGTCATGAAATAAACATTTTGTGCACATTAAGCACGTTCTAGTCACGTCAGCTTGTCAGGCAATGTTGCATCAGCCATTTGAGACCTAGTATGAGAAAATATGGTTGCCTACTACAATTTATGCATTTAGACACACATTTTTTATTAAAGCCTACACAATAATTCTGCACATTTACTACAAACTGTATTATTGTCTCATTATTAAAATGTATCCCCAACTGTATATCCCACATAAACCTATCAGTCATGTTAATCTACTTTTAGAAATGGGATTCCTGGTTGGCAGAGGCATGCACCAAGGCCAGGCAGGAACTACCACTCTAGTCAGGGTAAGCTAATTACACAATAAAAGATAACCTGTGCTTATTATCTGGGTTACTTTAGGATGGATTGGATTGTGAAAAAGTCAAAGTTCACAATGAATACACTGCAAAAAAGAATCCACACAGAAAAATAGATTATTATATTCTGAACAGAACAAGTCCAAAACAACAAACATCCAATATATAGAAGTTGAGATACTGAATTTTAAATGTATAAAGCGCTTAGAAGCAAGTAGTGTTTAAAAGGTTACTTTAGGTTGTGCTGGACCGGGACGAAGTCAAAGTTCAGGCCGACTGTGATGGAGCGCTGGCTGGCTACAGGACCCACGTAGGACCTGGTGAACAAAGTAGCTTTCCTGGTTGCCAACTGCGAGATGCGTTGATGTCGAAGCCCGCAGGTGCATGATGCGTTGATCTTCGCCATGCAGTGAAGGTGATGCATCAGTTCTGAAGATGTCCCAGAGTCGAGAAGCATCGAGAGAAGCGCTGGAGTCTGCCACGCAGTAGGGGGATGTATTGATCTCACCAAGCGGCAGCAATACGATGTCCAATACGTCGATCTCTGGAGGCAAATCGCTGGTTCCATTGCAATGCATCGATTTTACTCATGAAACCGAGTCGATGGGCCGGTTATGCTACATGCAGACAGGAGATGTATACAACAATAGGGGTTAGCCCTACTTATCCCACTTGGACCCAGGCAGAAAATCAATGAAACAGAAAAATTGGTCACATGGGAATCGATAGTTGCCTAACTAAGCTAGTAAGCTTATTAATCGGTCACTGGTCTGGTAAAGACTTCCAAAGTGTTATTTATTAGTCTTTTTACAAAGCAAATCCCCAACCTTCTAAGCAGGGGTGAGAAAAGCAGGGGTGGGCATATCTTCTAGAGAGTCTGGCCACCAAGAGGCATCCCAAATTAATTGGGCCCCACTGAATAGCAGGATATCGATTTTGTCTGCATTTAGTTTTAAGCAGTCTTTAGTCATCCGGCCTGCTACTTCGATTAGGCACTCACATAACTTGAATCGGTTTCGTCTTGATTCTCACCCAGCAATATAATCAGCTAGGTATCGTTGGCGTAAGAGTATACATCAAGGCCCCATTTCCTTGCCTGCCACTTTGTATATTGAAATGCAGGGGCCCCCATGTGCACCCCCCAGCCCCAGAATCCCTAGGGGCCCGCAACAGGCCCCCATAAGTGATTCCCGCATGGCGTTGCCGCCACGGAAAGGAATGTGTCCGACCCCTTCATAATATGGTTGGCGATGTCTAGCAGACACCGCCACCATATTAAACTCCTTTCCGCCCGGTCAACTTGTTGACCGGGCGGAAAAGAGGCGGACGGTCTGTCTGTCCTCCGTGGTCCACATCCCATTGTAATATGGAGGGGGAAATGGGTGGCGGGCGGGGGCAGATGTCGGGCGGTGGCGATCCGCCTGACATCCTAATGGGGCCCTAAGTGTCAGGCCTGAGACAAGTTTCAAAGGCTACTTATGTGGTGGGCACAATTAGTGCTGCAGGCACTCCTCCGGCATCTGCGATCTACCATTACCACTGCACACGTTTGACCTATTACATCCTAACCTTTATCAGCCTTATTATACACCTTTCCCGCTATCAAGACAGTAACGACTGGTGGCAGTACCTCATTGTTGGCGATTGTTGCCGACTGTACTTTCCGGCCATATGGTTGCTGTTTCCTTGATTTTACTGATCCACCCACTGTCTTAATCCCAGTCAGCTTGGAAACTTACCTTCTCTCCAGAGTAAATGGTAATGCGTCAGCACAGACAGGGCTCCAGCCCGCCCTAGAAATCAGACTACCCTATATGTTGCTTTCGCATATCATTTTCTATCTCATGCGTAATCCATTATGCCCTGATGATGATCCCCATATTTTATGGAGGGATGGAAACGTCAACAATGATCACCATGCCTACTGAAATTGTTATGTAAAGAAGTAATGGTAGCATTGGAACTCTAAATTGACATGTAACATAATTTGCTTATTATTTCTACCATCACTCTAAAATGTCTGAGCTTTGAAATTCTTTTTCCTTGGTACCTTGTTGCATACTTTTATTTTTTGTGTTACATGTGTTCATAAATTCTTTTATATATTCATTGATATTTTTCTGCATCAACCTTATTTTACCTCTATGTTTCATGCTTGATTATTCTATAGCAAGGGACTGGTTGTTACTTTAGGTTCACTGACAAAATATTGATTAACAAAATATCTAAATACAAAAATATCAAGTCAAAAATATCTATGTAAAAAATACGTATAATTGAAAATGCAAACATATCTGGGGAAAAATATTGTTGTCACTAATATAGTTGTCTAAAATATTGATTATTAAATATATATAGATTTAAAAAGTAAACATTAATTAAATTAAATAATACTACTAATATAACAAAAATATAATGTATTTAATATTTTTGTTGAAAAATATAACAATTTTTATTATCTTCAATCTTTTTTAAGCAAACATAAGTATATATATTTATTGACATATATCTAATTTAATATGATTAAATAATATTTTTAATGTATATTATACTTTGAAACTTTTTCAAGAAAAAATTAATATATACACATATATCCAATAAGATTTTCGTTTTTTTTAAACAAACCATTTTAAATACCATTAAATAATTAAACAAAATAAAAAAATTACATTTACTAAAAATAAATAAAATATTTAAAACATTAATACATATAAATATCATTTTAAATAACCAAAAACATATAAATTTAAATGTAAACAATACGAAGTAAACTACAAAAAATATATACATATATTATTCCCACTACAAATTATACAAGAGTACACAAAGGGCCTAATTAGGACATTCCAACAGTTTCAAGACCGACCGAACTCGAGTCAGGGGTCTGAATCTGCAATTTTGATGCATGGTGTGGTCGCAGACTCCCATTTCTCTATGGGAGCTTGAGCGACGGTCGGAAACCAGACGCAGCACAAGCTCCTATGGAGAAATGAGAGTGACTGTAAATCCCTGCACCGTGTGGCAGGTTTTGCAGGGGGGCACCATAGGTGCCCCCTCGGCCCCCAACCGGATGCTAGGGTAGGGAGGGACCCTGCTAGGGGCCCCCAAAGTCACTTTCTGACAGGCTTTCTAAGTCAGAAAGCCCGACATGGAAAGCCTGTCGGAAACCTACATCATAATCCCGATGGTGGAAACGCAGTCCGTAAGGGATATGTTTCGATTTCCAACTGCACCACAAGCTTCTTGAGCCAGTCGGAAGCCAGCTTGAATGACCCACCAGTTTGAATTCCGACCACGGTAATTGTAATAGATGGATGTTGGTCGGAGGCTTTCCGACGGAAATTCTAATTAAGCCCAATGTGTCATACTCAGTAGGTGTCAAATGTACAAGTACCACTACACTCAAAACAACAGTAGAGAAAGTGTTGAATTTCGGAAAGGTAAAATCAACTATTCTCACTCCACTCAGTTCAACAGTAGGGAAAGTTTGGATTGCAGTGGGGTCAAATTTACTATTCCCACTCCAGTCAGTGGAACAGTAAGAAAAGTGTTGTATTGCAGAGGGGTAAAATGTACTATTCCCACTCCAGTCAGTGCAACAGTAGGGAATGTTTTGGATTACGGAGGGGTAAAATTTACTATTCTCACTCCAGTCAGTGCAACAGTGGGGAAAGTGTTGGATTTGAGGAGCAAAATGTACTATTCCCACTTCAGTCAGTTCAACATTAAGGAAAGTGTTGGATTGCAGAGGGGTAACATTTGCTATCCCCACTCCAGTCAGTGCAACAATAGGGAACGTGTTGGATTGTGGAGGGGTAACATTTACTATTTCCACTCCAGTCAATGCAACATTAAAAACAAATAAAATATCTGGAACAAAATGAAATTATTAACAAAAAACCTAAATAAATTAAAATATAAATGTGTTGGTTAAAAAAACAAATATATTTAATATTAAAAATGTAGAAAAATAAAAACATATTACAATGTTAAATATATATCACAAATACCTAAAAAAGTATTATCAATAAAATAAAATTATTTTCATACAAATAAACATTTTTATTGAGAACATATTTTTTTTAAAGAAATATTTATTGCAAAATTTTAATTTTTTTACTTCACACCCTATAACTAAACAAAACGCACAACCAGCACCTAAGTGCTAACTAAAGTAAACATTATATACTCTATCAGTATGAATATTTATCAACCACCCAATTATCATTAATTAAGTATTAATTATATAAGAATGGTATTTAATGTGTTTTCCACAGTATACCCACACAAAACACACAACACACTTCAAAAAATTAACAGAAAGTTATTTACACAATTAACATAATTTATCACATTAATATTACTTAAACAAAATATTATTTTCTTTAAATTATTTTACTTCCCATCCCAACCCACATAAAAAAAATAATTGCACAATTAACATAATTATCAATTAAACAAATATATCTATTAAAAACTGAATATAAATGAATAAAAATTAATAAACTTCCCACCCTTTACCCCTTTAAACCCCACAACCTCCACCTAAAATTAAACTAACACAAATTAAAAACACAATTAAATAATAGTATTTAACAAGTAATTATTAATTATTTAAAATTAATGTACTCCCCATTCTTAACCCCTATAAACCCCACAACCCGCACCTAAAACAAATTAAACAATTAACATAATTATCAATTAACAACCAATTATTAAATAATTTAAAATAAATTACTTTCCACCCTTTTCCCCATAAACCTCACAAAATATTAACATAAAAAATAATAGCACAATTAACATAATTAAATACAAATTAAATAAATATTATTAAATACAAATATTCCTTAATTTTATATAATTAAATAGCTTCCCACCCTATACCCCTATAATTCACAACCCGCTACGGAACTAAAAAACACAAAATGTAATTACATTAAATTTCATAACTACTAAAAATGTAACTAATATAGTAAAAAACAAACAATTAGACAAAAAATTACATCATAAACATTTAAAATATATATTAAAATACATAACAATATTAAAAAAACGATATTTTAAACAACTATTTTTGCAAATGATATTAATGACTTCTATATTTTCAAAATCAATATTAATTACCTACAATATCGATATTCTTCACATCGATATTCTTGATGTCGATATTTCCATGTCACAATATTTTCTGACTCGATATTCTTGTGCTCAGAGTCTTTAGGTTAATATAAATACTATACACTAAACACCAAGCAAGGATCTGTATTTACAACTGCCTCTCCAACCCATTTCCTATTGGAAGGGATACAAGACAAGTATGCCCCCTCTCCACCCTGCTATACCTGGCCGAGACCAAGACACCTACATAGAGGACTCATATGCCTGAACGCGCAGATGATAAACTGCTGTTTGTTAAAAGACCCTGTAACGAACCTCGCGCCCTTCATGGCAGAAATAACACGATATGGAAACATATTGAGCATTTGAATTAACTTGTCGAAATCCGAGATGTTCCCACTAACAGCTGCGGCCCATCAACCTGTGACGCATTCACCTCTGCGCTGGCGAGATGATACTGTCTGCTATCTTGCGATGAAACTCAAAAGAGACATGTAACAAATAGTGCTCGAAAACTACGCACACGCTAGCTAAGGTGATGGAGCAATTCGATAGAAGGATAACACTCCCACTGTCGTTGCCAGGGCAAATTGCAATGACCAAAATGCTTGTACTTCCCAAATTACTATACCTTTTTCAAATCATCCCAATACCACTGCAACAAACCACCTTCGCCCAACTCAAAACGGCAGTGACTAGGCAGGTGTGGGTGGGACGCCAGCCGCAGCTACCATGGAAGACACACTACCATGCGACCGGGTAGGATTTGCAGTGATCTTGAAAGATATTACCACACTGCACAATCACAGTATGTTGCATTCTGGTACAGACAGACTGGCATTGACCCCCACATCACCACAGAAAAAGATCAGATACTATGGGGTATATTCACAAGGAAGTGGCCCATCGTGGTGCTACGGAAAATTTTACAGAGCCACGCTGTAATATTTAAAAATGCAAGGATGCCTCTTATTCACAAGAATACAGCGTACCCCTGTGTATTCCTTGCGCTAGCGCAAAAATAACTACCTATCACCAACACAGACACCCCTGCACCATAGTGCAGGGGGGCCTGTGTTGCAGGGAATCATCCTTGGAACTCAGGCACCGTTGCACCATGGTGCAAGTGTGTCTGTGTGGCAGGGAATGATTGTTTATGTGCAGGAAGCGAAACCTTCCTGCACATAAGCAATCTTTAAAGGCAATTTGCTCTTTCTATGTGTGCTGCAAATGAGCAATGAGGAGAAATATGAGTTTTTCTCCTCGTTGTGCCAATCTAACGCTTGCTTTTGCATGGCGTTAGTTTTTGTCGCTGCCTCAGATTTCCACCTCCTTGTAAATCTGGGGCAACATCAAAAAGCAATGGGTGTTGTGGTGGAACTCCCACAGGAACACCTATTGCATGCCCCTTTCACGCAGATAACTGTGTCACAGGGTACCAGATTTACAAAGTGACTTTAAACCATGCAAAGCAGCTTAACGCCACTTTGTAAATATGGTGCAGGAGATTAAGCCACCGGACTTTCTAGTGGCGCAATGCTCTTGTAAATATGCCCCAAAGAGGCAACCTCCAAACTTGCGTTGCTATCAAAGAACTGAGGCTGACCCAGGCTATTTAGATGGAAGGATGCACTAGATGGTAGATCTGGTACATGGTGGAACAACTGTATATATTCACCTCATATGGCTCCCATTAACAACCCATTTCTTCAGGAGCGCTAGGCAGCGGAGTTGCACGTAGGTTGAGGAAGGCGGGCCTACTAATAATGGCATGCCTATTCAGAGAAGGCAGAATCTTCACCCTGGATCAATTTTGCGCAAATAGAAACAGTACACCACTCAATGCTTACATGCGCTTAAGACATCTTGACCCAGCTTCCCCGCCTAACTACCTTCACTTATCTTTTTCAAAGAAAAATATTTTTATTGCGATTTTAACATTTATATTATTGCCAGCCTGTGCCTTACGTGAATATCACAATCATAGCGGAATACGTTTCCCGAACTACCAGCTATAGTTTCCACATACGCTGAAGACACGGTACTTTACGTCAGATACCCTGAAAATAATCTGTTTCCTACACTGAGGGAGCTAGTGAAATTCGGTGATATTTCGGGCTCTGAGTAAACTGGGCTAAATCTATACTCTTACCCCTTACAACAACTACTGTCCCCTTCCTGCCCGAATACCCGCTACAGTGGACAACGGAGCCAGTCCGACATGTAGGTATTATGATACATACTGATTCGGAGGTGGTGTTCCGTGAAAACTATGGGGTGGCTGTCAATAAGCTGGGGATGACATCGAGAGATGGGGCGAATCTCGATCATGAAAATGGTAATTCTTCGACGCTTTTTGTTCCTGTTCTATAATATCCCTATGGTCCTCCCAGGGTTTTTTTTCCGCACACTTACCGCAATGTTGGTTAAATTAGCATGGGCAGGTAAACAAGCCAGGGTCAGATGGGATGTACTAACACTCCCATACCGTCTGGGGGGTAGGGGGCCCGGACTTGGACTTATATCACAGGGCGGCACAAAGTGCACATGCTCACCAATGGATGCATGGCTCACCAGATACGCTGCACTTACAGATAGAACGGGTTGTAGCCTCTCCTCTCCAGTTACCTACCATGTTGTTTACACCCTTGAAGGTAGGACGGGGATCCTAGACTCAATAAATGCGACGAGACATGCCTGGCATCACCTGCTGAAGTTACAGTCTTGAGTGATTTTACATTCTCCGTTGGCTCCTATGGAGTGGTGCCATTGGATCCCCTCCTGTAGAGACACTGGAGTGACCAGAGTGCTTAGCTCTGTGGGAGCGTCGACTATAGGGGATATGTTCCTGGAAGGGAAAGCCTAGACATGGAAACAGTTTAAGGTGCCCGTTACCAATGCAACAGATTTCATTTGCATAGAATGAGACACGCAATGGCAGACATACTCGGCAGTGATCTAGATGAACCGCCCGAAGTTCTACCACACACGTGTCATAAAAGTTGGTTCCCAACCAAAATTGTGTCCACAATTTACAAACTAACACTGGGGTATCTGGAAAACTTCTACACTAAGGCGAGACACGCTTGGCAGACAAACTTAGATAGAGAGCTGGACGATGTTACCTGGAGATATTGCTGCAAAAACTCGAAGCGAATCTCGCTGAATCGGAGACACAGGCTCATTCATTTTAAGTTTCTTAATTGGATGTACTGTACGCAGGAGAGACTGATGCGATGTGGACTGTGAGACACAGCTAAATATGAGCGCTGTGAGGAAACCCAGGCGGATTTCTTCCATTTAGCTTGGAAGTGTCCTGGAATTAGCAACTTTTGGGTCCTGGTGTTTAAAGAGCTAACCCCCAGATTCATCATTGTCCCGATTTGCGAGTCCTTAATAGCGATTATTAAGGAATCGCTATTAAGGACTCGCAAATCGGGATTCATGTAGAAATTGCAAAATAAATTGCGATTCCTACAGCCTCCTTATTTCCGATTAGCAAATTGCTAATCGCAAATAAGGAATAACTCCCCATTCATTCCTATGGGCCTAAAGGCCCATAGGAATGAATGGGGAGTCAATCCTTATTTGCGATTAGCAATTTGCTAATCGCAAATAAGAATGCGATTTCAAGGGTGCCAAAGGACACCCTGTAGCACCCCTGAAATGGAAATGTAGCCTGATGTTGCGCACACACATGTCCAAATGACATGTGTGTGTGTAACATACCACTTAGAACAAGCATTGGCATAGCCAATAGGTCTCGCCTTTGTGACCTTATAAGTGTTTAGCCATGCAACAGTTAGGGTTGTTGCACCAAGGATATCGTGCTAGATAATTAAATACTTATAAGGTCCCAAAAGCGAGACCTGTTGGCTATGCCAATACTTGTTTATTTTTACTTTTGAGTTCGTTCGCGTTTCACTTTTATAGTTATTTTTTATTTTTACAAATTATAGAATTATTTTAATGTTCTTCTAGTCTCGAATCTCGAACACGCAACATCGAGAGGTAAGGCGGCGGTGAGGGCAGGAAAGCGAGGGAGTGAGTGGAAGGGGACTGTTTAGGGTGGGAGAGCAATAGAGACGAGAGTGAGTAGATCAATGAGAGCGGTGTGGGAGAGAGAGGTGAAGAGACAGTGTGGGTGACAACGGAAGGGACAAAGAGTAATAGACGGAGAGGCACTTTTATAGTTATTTTTTATTTTTACAAATTATTATAGAATTATTTTAATGTTCCTCTAGTCTATCTCGAACACGCAACATCGAGAGGTAAGGCGGCGGTGAGGGCAGGAAAGCGAGGGAGTGAGTGGAAGGGGACTGTTTAGGGTGGGAGAACAATAGAGACGAGAGTGAGTAGATCAATGAGAGCGGTGTGGGAGAGAGAGGTGAAGAGACAGTGTGGGTGACAACGGAAGGGACAAAGAGTAATAGACGGAGAGGCACTTTTATAGTTATTTTTTATTTTTACAAATTATTATAGAATTATTTTAATGTTCCTCTAGTCTATCTCGAACACGCAACATCGAGAGGTAAGGCGGCGGTGAGGGCAGGAAAGCGAGGGAGTGAGTGGAAGGGGACTGTTTAGGGTGGGAGAGCAATAGAGACGAGAGTGAGTAGATCAATGAGAGCGGTGTGGGAGAGAGAGGTGAAGAGACAGTGTGGGTGAAAACGGAAGGGACAAAGAGTAATAGACGGAGAGGCACAGAAAGGACCCAGGAAAGGAAGCGAGGGTCACAGGAAAAAGAAAGATAATTGTGGTGTGTGTGCGAAAGAGAGTTGAGAGCGAAGATGCGGGAAGAGGAGAGGGGAACACACAGACGTCGAGAGATTGAGGGGTGACAAAGAAAGAGTGCGTGAGGGACAGTAAGAGGAAATCTGAGGATGAGAGAGAGTCTAGAGAAAGAGGAGGGGGGAGGAGAAACACGAGAGACGGCCTGCGGCCGTCAAAGTGAAAGTACGGCCGGCGGAGGGCATTGCTGTGGGGAGGGGGGAGGAGAAATGCGTCACGGCGGGCAGGGGAGGGGGCGGAGCGGGGAGAGCGGCATGAGGGTGTGAGGCAGCAGGGGCCTTTGAAGTGAAGCTAAGCTTCACTTCAAAGGTGTGGGAGGAGTGCTGCTGGTGATTGACTGGCGATTTGATGATGTGCAAGCGCATTTTAGGTCAATGCGCTTGCGCATTGACCTAAAAGCGCACGGGCACAGCATCAAATCGCCAGTGGAATCGCCAGTTAGGTAAACTCTCGATAAGCCCCTATATATCTCGCTCCCGCTCAATGCGCATGCGCATTGAGATAGGTCGCTCGACCTAAAAATGCACTAAAGTGCATTTTTCTAAGTTTTCGCTATTTACCACGAAGTCAGACTTCGCGGTAAATAGCGGCCAGAAATTGCAAAATCGCAAATTTTAAAAGGTTCATGAATAGCATTTAAGGAATCTCAAATTGAGATTCCTTAAATGCGATCGCAATTTGAGAAATCGCAATTATTTGCGATTTTTCTAATTGCGAGTTCATGACCCATTGATGAATTCCAAATGCCATTTTTGCGGGCGCAAACGGACGAATTTTGCGATTCGCACCGTTTGCGCTCGCAAAAATGCTTGATGAATCTACCTGTTAGTGCTGTTATAGATACGCAAATTACCCCAGACCTCACGCTGACTTTATTGGGGTTCTCTAAACCACTCCCAAAGGCAATTTGTAGGTTAGTAGACATGGGTTTATTAATTGCTAGAAGGTGTAAGGCAAAGCGCTGGTCAAAGGGCTCCTCCCCCACTATTGCAGACTGGAGCAGGGACATGGTGTACTGCAGCACGCAAACAGAGAGTTATAGCGAGCTTCTCCCCCCGGGCAGTCGGCCTAAGAATTTCTGGCCATTATACCAGACATACCTGTTGACTAAAGATGTGACTACTGGTGGTGAAGTTGCTACGAATGCGCGGGAGGAGGAGGTAGAGCACTAACTTTAGGTGGGTAATAAAAGGGTAGCGGGGAACGGTGTTGTTGGGCCTCCAGCTTTTGGGGTGATAAAGACAGTATAAGGTCCAGAAATTCATGCATTCAGATGTGGATGGCTTAATCTGCGACACCCGTTGCTTGAACTGCTGGGGGGTATGGGCTGATAATGTTCAATGTGCGGTTACAACGTATATGACTAACTGTACACTGCTACATTGTGTTTGATTTCCTTTGTACAAACCTGTCATTATGCTGAATGAGATCATGTCTCTTTGTTCTGTTGAAAATGTCTATAACATTTTAAGAAAAAAAATAAAAAAACATTTATAGTATTTTGGTGGGCATTTCTATATTAGCACACAGGATGCCCGTTCCAGGGCACATAAGAAATAAACGTACACTCACTTCAATAAGTGTCAATCATCTTATTACTGCAGAGTTAGGGGAATTAAGCCATCTTCAAGCTAACATTATGTATGCGATCCCTCATACTCTGCATGTGGACAAGGAACCCCATAGTATGTACAAATTAATTACATCCTCCAACCTTCGTGTAGCCATACTTGTAAGGGGCATTAGCCTCACTGATTAGAAATCTTTTAAAGAAAGCCATTAATAAAACTACAAACCATGCAAACTTTAAAAACTCATGCTGGGAGTGTATTTCGCATTTGAATCGGAGTAGTGATCAGTGTGAGGTGGTTGTGGGCAAGGAGGTCCCTATAGCTAGACCTAATCATGTGGATGAGGCTGTGTTCCACAACCAGCAATGAGGAAAAGTGCGGTCGGGAGGGCGAACACACCCCATTACTCACCAATGGTGCTTTAAGGTGCATTAAGCTGTTCCCCTCTCTAACTCTTCATCCTCCTGAGCATCAATATTCCCAGAAGAGTCTCCCTCTAGATGTGCCCTGGTGTTGAGGACCTCCGCTTACAGTCCCGCTATGGGGCACTGCTATAGTCCTCGAGATCTTTTCCTAATGAGGGTTCTTTTCTCCTCACCAGGCCATTGTGTTACATCTTTCACCCAAGTCCCCACTGCAGGCCCGACTCCAGATATCCAGGCATAGCAATCCTCCTTTTGGCCAATACCAGCGCCAGGTCCATGAACCTAGTTCCCCCTTTTCTTTTGGGAGGGTCTTGGAAAAAGTAGGCAAACCTCTCCACTAGTGTCAAGGCCACGCCCCAGTGCAGAATCAAGGGAAGCCATGACCCCCTCTCAAAAAGGACTCAGTGCAGTGCATTCCCACGTCATGTGTATGAAGTCTGTGTCTGCATAATTGCAGCGCGGGCAGTGGTGTAGTTCTCCGCCATAAACTACTTGGAGCCTGTGGGCGGTCATGTAAGTCATATGGAGGTAGTTTAACTTTATTTATTTTAATATGGTGTTCCTCTAGACTTTTTGTGGTAGGCTATGATCTTATTCCAGTCAGAATCAGGGATCTCCTGATCCACGATCGTGCCCCATTTCTGGCAACTTGGACAGGGGTCTGCGAGTCATGTCCGAAAGCGAACTATAGAACCATTTCACTAGATGCCTCGCTGTGCCCAGAATAAGTAGGTGTTGCAGTACTGCATGCATCTTGGGTTATTTGCGGCCCACATCCCAAAGTGCTTTGAATATGCAAACCAAGACCTCATAGTTGAGGGACTGGCTGGTCGATAACCCAGAGTCAGCCACTAAATCTGTAAAAGGGATAAGAGCTCCTATGTCGGTCCAAGTTAAGAAACTCAGTGGATCTCTGTGTTGAAGGCCCACCAGTGGCAACTCAGGGGCATATGGGGTGTCCCTGCCGTTCGACCAAACAAAGCCTCCAACATTGCAATGCAGTGTTAAATAACAGGGTCAGACGGGGGATTTCAACCTCCGGGTTTAACATTTTTGCCAGTAAGGCACACATGAGGGCAGAGGAGCCCACCACCCACATCTCTTCTTGTCTCGATTCATCCAGCAACTGAGTGGTCCATTGGATCTGGGAGGCCAAAAAATAAACGATGATGGATTCAACCCACATCTGTGACTAGGGGTGAGTGTCTGAAAAGTTTCAGCGCTCTATCCATCATCTCCTTGTGTTCTTTGTTCGCCCTAAGTTGTCAGGGTATGCCCAGACATGGGTCCCTTGCTCACTTTGTTACAGGATTCAAGCAAGCCTGGCTGATATGGGATGTTACCCAGAAACCAGTGCCAGGATTCTTGTTTCCAGTTCAGGGAAGACCTGGTTTGGCAGTTTGGGCTGGACTGTTCCATGAGCACAGGGTCAAGACTAATGTGCATATAGCTGGGTCTGAACTGAGGTGGCGAAGTGAGCTAAAGAACGATGATGGATTCAACCTAGATCTGTGACTGGGGGTAAGTGTCTGAAAAGTTTCTGCCTTCGTCCATCATCTCCTTGTGTTTCCTTTGTTTGCCCTAAGTTGGCAGGGTATGCCCAGACGTGGGTCCCTTGCTCACTTTGCCACTGCATTCAAACTAGCCTGGCTGATGAGGAGTGTTACCCAGAAACTGGTCCCAGGATGGTTGTTTGCGGTTCAGGGAAGACCTGGCTTGGCAGTTCGGGCTGGACCGTTCCCATAAGGCACAGGGTCAAGGCTGATTTCCATATAGCTGGGTCTGAACTGAGGTGGCGAAGTGAGCTGAAGAACGATGATGGAATCAACCCAGATCTGTGACTGGGGGTGAGTGTCAGCGCTCCATCCATCATGTCCAACATCTTCTTGTTTTTGCTTTGTTTGCCCCAAGTTGGCAGGGTATGCCCAGACATGGGTCCCTTGCTCACTTTTCTCACTGGATTCAAGCTAGCCTGGCTGATGAAGGGTGTTACCCCGAAACAGGTCCCAGGATGCTTGTTTCCGGTTCAGAGAAGACCTGGCTTGGCAGTTCGGGCTGGATTGTTCCCATGAGACACAGGGTCAAGACTGATTTGCATATAGCTGGGTCTGAACTGAGGTGGCAAAGTGAGCTAAAGAACGACGATGGATTCAATTCAGATCTGTGACTGGGGGTGAGTGTCTGAAAAGCTTCAGCACTCCGTCCATCATCTCCTTGTGTTTGCTTTGTTCGCCCTAAGTTGGCAGGGTATTCCCAGATGTGGGTCCCTTGCTCACTTTGCCACTGGATTCAAGCTGGCCTGGCTGGTGAGGTCTGCTACCCAGAAACCAGTCCCAGGATGCTTGTTTCCAGTTCAGGGAAGACCTGGCTTGGCAGTTTGGGCTGGACTGTTCCCATGAGGCACAGGGTCAAGATAAATTTCCATATAGCTCGGTCTGAATTGAGGTGGCGAAGTGAGCTAAAGAATGATGATGGATTCAATCCAGATCTGTGACTGGGGGTGAGTGTCTCAAAAGCTTCAGCGCTCCGTCTATCATCTCCTTGTGTTTGCTCTGTTCGCCCTAAGTTGGCAGGGTATGCCCAGGCGTCGGTCCCTTGCTCACTTTGCCACTGGATTCAAGCTAGCCTTGCTGATGAGGGGTGTTACCCGGAAAGCGGTCCCAGGATGCATGTTTGCGGTTCAGGGAAGACCTGGCTTGGCAGTTCGGGCTGGACTGTTCCCATGAGGCACAGGGTCAAGACTGATTTGCGTACAGCTGAGTCTGAACTGAGGTGGCGAAGTGAGCTAAAGAACGATGATGGATTCAACCCAGATCTGTGACTTGGGGTAAGTGTCTGAAAAGTTTCAGTGCTCCGTCCATCATCTCCTTGTGTTTGCTTTGTTCGCCATAAGTTGGCAGAGTATGCCCGGACGTGGGTCCCTTTCTCACTTATCAAGAAGCGCGTGGCCTTTTACAACCCTGGCCGCCCCCTTCGCTCTGCTTCTCTTTGCCTGCTGTTCACTCCCCCGATTTGTCGCTCTAGGATGGGCGGCCAGTCGTGGTCGGTAATTGTGGCCATCTTATGGAACAGCCTTCCCGACTTACTGAGACATACTCAGGATCTCCGTGTCTTCAAGAAACTACTTAAAGCTCATCTTTTTAACCCTTCCATCTAATTAATTGGGCTCCCTTGGTCTCAGTCTGTCCACGCCAGGATACTCCTGAGTAATTGTGCGTGCTACAAATTATATATAACATAACATTACTTTGCCACTGGATTCAAGCTAGACTGGCTGATATGGGGTGTTACCCCGAAACTGGTCCAGGATGCTTGTTTCCGGTTCAGGGAAGACCTGGCTCGGCAGTTCAGGCTGGATTGTTCCCATGAGGCACAGGGTCAAGACTGATTTGCATATAGCTGTGTCTGAACTGAGGTGGCGAAGTGATGTAAATAATGATGATGGATTCAACCTAGATCTGTGACTTGGGGTGAGTGTCTGAAAAGTTTCAGCGCTCCGTTCATCATCTCCTAGTGTTTGCTTTGTTCGCACTAAGGTGGCAGGATATGCCCAGATCTGGGTCCCTTGCTCACTTTGCCACTCAAATCAAGCTAGCCTGGCTGATGAGGGGTGTTACTCCGAAACCGGTCCCAGGATGCTTGTTTCTGGTTCGGGGAAGACCTGGCTTGGCAGTTCGGGCTGGATTGTTCTAATGAGGCACAAGGTCAAAACTGATTTCCATATAGCCGGGTGTGAACTGAGGTGGCGAAGTGAGCTAAAGAACGATGATGGATTCAACCCAGATCTGCGACTGGGGTGAGTGTCTGAAAAGTTTCAGCACTCCGTCTATGATCTCCTCGTGTTTGCTTCGAAGTTAGGTACACCCAGTCCCCCCTCTGCTACTGGGCGTTGCTTCATCCCCAAGGACACCCTCTGGTGGCCCTTGTCCCATATCAACTCTCGCAACAAGGTGTTCAACTAGCGAAACCAGTGCGGGAGCACAACCACAGGAAGGTTGTCAAAAAAATGTATGAGGTGTGGCAGCATAACCATTTTATACAATGAAATCCGGGCCATATTCGTCAGCTGTAACAAACTCCAAAACAGGACACATGTTCCAAGCGACCAGAGTGCTTTTTAAGGATTACCATCTCGCAGGTCTTCCAGGGTATGGAATACTCGTATACCCAAATATCTGAAGGTAGTCTGGGCCCAATTAAGGTCTGCTGGAAGCCCCTGAAGTCACAATGGTGCACGGGGAAAAAGTATGTCTTAGTCTGATTAACCTTCAGGCCTGAGAGCTGCCCAAAATCACTCAGAAGATTAAGTGCCTTGGAAGAGCCAACAGTAGCGTCTTCTAGAAATATCAACAGGTCGTCGGCGTACAGGGAGATAATGTGTTTTCGGCTTCCAGTTTTCAATCCAAGACCCCTCCCTTGCCACCTAACCAATGCTGCCAGCAGCTCAATAGCTAGCACAAAAAAAAGCGGGGAGAGGGAGCATCCCTGCCTAGTACCTCTAAAAATCTTGTACTGCGAAGATACTGTTCTGCCAGTTTTTTTTGTTGAAATCGTTTTTATTAACCAGTTTGTAATTTTTTGTTTGTTTTGCACATCAATCAGTAAACATTACAGTTATAGCAGCACTCATGTAATAAACGGAAAAGAAAAGGAGGGGGGCGTGAATTACTCGCCAGTAGTAGGGTACACTTCAGCTAGTAATGGCATGACAATGTAAATTCCAGATGTGTTAATACAACCAAGCTTATGGCAATCTCTCGAGAAAGGATAAAGCAGCGCTGCTAATTCTATACATTAGGTGGTACGTGAGTATCACTGGAACAGTGCAGTTCAAACATAACCTGGGACATAGGGTACACCA
The DNA here is from genome assembly GCF_964261635.1 of Lissotriton helveticus. NCBI lineage: Eukaryota > Metazoa > Chordata > Amphibia > Caudata > Salamandridae > Lissotriton > Lissotriton helveticus. The sequence goes on from NC_136070.1 coordinate 514,231,709, forward strand.
AAATGAGGACAACAAAAGCTAAGGAAGGGTAAGAAAGAGTCGCGTAAGACCTGCTGCCATATCTAAATTCGCTAGGGGCCGCAGACATAGTAATAGCAGGGATCCATGGCCCAGAGGCGGCGTCTGTCCATATGTCAGTGTTAGTCCATGCTTACATCATTGGGGGGGAGTGGGAAAAGAGGGGGGGTTATTACTCTGTGCGATGCTCCCCTGTGACGCATTTGGAGATCTCGTGCCCGTGTCTGCCCCTGAAAGTTTGGAAACCATCTCATCCCATTGAGGCGTCAGGGGGAACATACGAATGCCAAGCAAGTCCTGCCTGCGCAGTACAGCAACCCCCGCCCAATTAAGCAGGGACCTACGCCAAGCAAGGGGATGTGGCGGCAGGGGGGACATCCACCGCTTGGTAAGCAAGCGTTTGGCCATTATCAGACCAAGGTCTAAAAACCGTGTGGCTGCTCTGTATTTCTTATATCTGCTGAAGAGATGTAACACATGGGCTCCCAGGTCAGGGGAATGGTGCGGAAGGTGCAGCTAGTGAGAGTAGTGGACACAGTATTCCAATAGTCAGTCAGGACTGGGCACCCCCAAAGCATATGTATAAGATCGGTATCCACTTGCCGGCAGCGGGGACAAGCCGCATCTGTGCAAAGGAAATACCTTTTGATGCGGGCAGGGGTAAGATAGGCTTGATGGCGTATGAAAAACTGTATCTGTCGAAATCGTTGATTCCGGGGGATGTGGTTCGGACCGCCACGAACAGCCAGCCATTACCTATCTGTGAATACCCTACCCAATGCCCACTCCCAGTGAAGCCGAAGTTGGGTGAGATCTGCTTTGCGTGTGTTGGCGGAGGGAAGATGCGAACCAGCGCCTAAGATGTTTCCCCCTTCCCATCACATGAAGATACTGCAGAGTGTGATATATGGGAGGTTCCTGAGCCAGCTCACCCCACTTGGACGTTAACATAGCTACAAGTGTTCAGTGTAGCAAGAACTGTCCGGGAGGCATATTCTCCCCCGCCATGAGTTCCTGGAATGGAATGAGTGCGCCTTCTTGAAAGAGGTCCCCCACATCCTGTATCCCCTCTGAGGTCCAGTGATGTAACTCAGCCGCCGTCGTGTAGGTGTCTCCCAGTGGGGTTCCTAATAGCGGGATGGCGGGTGCATATGGGATGGTGGTCCTAGTTAGGAAAAGACACCTACGGAAACATTTGTATGCTACAGTGAGTAGAAAAGTATCTGGGGGCCTAAGTGTGGAGCAAGGATGAAAAATCTGGAGGAGGGTTTTCAGTGATAGCGGTGGTTGCATAGAGGCCGTGTCTAGTTGGCAACAGGAGGCCATCCACCTGGCAATCCATTGCAGCTGGGAGGCCAGGTAGTAATGTTCGAAATTGGGCACCGCAAGGCCGCCCAACTCAGTAGGCAGGTAAAGTTTTCCCATGGATACTATATGGCATGAGGTTCCCCATATAAAATCCCGCACTACATTTTCCCACTGTTTAAAGAAGGGGGACGAGATGATGAGGGGCAGAGTGGCAAAATAATAGAGGAGGCGGGGGAGGACACCATCTTAACCAAGGTGATTCTGCCAGAAATTGCCAATGGGAGGGTCTTCCAGAACCCCATCTGAGACCGAATTGCCGTGGTAGCACGGACAACGTTTCCGTCAAAGAGGTCAGCCTTGGCTCGATATACCTGGACCCCTAGGTAACGAAAAGGATCAGTACACCAGGCCACTGGTGCACCCCCTAGTGTGTAGCCCGGATCCAGGACGTTCCCTAAGAACGGGGAGAGTATGGACTTTGTGGGGTTGACTTGCAGCCCGGAGGCTTGTGCAAAAAGGCTATGGGCCCGATCAAGGGAAGGGGGATATCATGAAGGTCCGTGGCATATAGCAATAGGTCATCCGCGTACAGCAAAATGGTGTGAACGCCATCTCCGAGCTCGATCCCCATATCTACGTGCATGCGGACATGAACCGCCATCGGCTCCACCGCTAACGCAAAAAGAAACGGGTACAACGGGCACAACGGGCATCCATGCCGTGTCCCACGCCGTACCCGGACCGGATCTGAAAATATGGGCCCGTCCGAACCCGGACTGATGGATCATGTATAGCAACTGTATTAAGCCGAGAAAGTAGGGACCAACCCCAAAGCGTGTCAGAGCAGCAAATAGGTAGTTCCAGGTCAGAGAGTCGAAGGCCTTCTCAAGGTCTAAGACCATGCAACCAGAGTGCGGCCAGGCGGTTGGGGCATATTCCGCAACCCGAAAGTAGCGACGCAGGTTCAGGGCTGTACTACGCTGTGGAACAAATCCATTCTGGTCAGAATGTACCAGTTCAGGGACTAGTGGAGCTATTCGGTTGGCCAAGACTTTTGCCAGAATCTTATAATCCGAATTCAATATAGCAATCGGCCGATAGGAGCCAGGAGACGTGGGGTCTTTACCGGGCTTCAATAAGGACACCACATTGGCCGTACGCATGGATGGGGGCAACACTCCCTCCAAGACTGCCTCCAGGAACACCGAGTGCAACTGTGGCACCAAATGTTCTGCGTAAGTTTGAAAAATTCCGTTGGGAGTCCGTCTGGTCCTGGAGTTTTAACCGAGGCCAAGGCACGCAATGCATCCAGTATTTCTTCCTCTGCTAAAGGAACGTCCAGCTCCAGGGTCTGATCCAATGTCAGAGTAGGCAACTCCACAGTGGCCAGAAAGGATTCTACGTCGCTAGCGTTACCAGTCAGGAGGGTGTCATAGATGCAAGTGTAGTGCCCAGTCATAAGTGCGTGGATGTCTCCCTGTGTGTTGCATTCGTGGCCGAGGTCATCTAGGAGGAAATGTATGGGCCAGCAATCGTCCGGCCTTGTCTGCGGTCGAATGTGAGCAGGTCGAATGTGCCAAATAGTTATAGCAGTGTAGGCGGTCTAGAAGTGTCTCCCGCTCGGTATGGGCGGCATCGAGGTACTGCTGTCGTGCCCGGTCAGTGACAACCTTCGACTCAAGCTGGAGCAACCGGTCCTCAATGCGGGTCAGCGGGGAGTCCAACTGCCTGCGAATACTCCAAGTCTGATCCAGACAATGGCCCCTAACGACCACCTTAAAAGCCTCCCACTCAGTGAGGATCGAGGCTGTGGAACCGGTATTAATTGCAAAGTAGTTGGCTATTGCAGACTCCAGCGAGCCTCGGAAGGAGGGGGTCTTCCAAAGCTGCGGTCTCTAGGCGCCAGCTCAGACCAGGAAGAGGTGATGCTCCCCAGACCAGGCGCGTCAACAGGGGATTATGATCGGAGTGTGTCCGACCAAGATAGTCCGTCGCTTGTATCAGAGGGAGGAGGGCTGCGGATGCGAGTACGCGGTCAGGGCGCACATGTAGTTTATGGACTGGGGAATAGAATGAGTATACTCTGGAGTGAGGATGTCTTTCCCGCCAAACATCTGAGAGGGCCCAATTACCTAACCATGTATTTAGTAGGTGAGCATTGGAGGAGACTAGTGTTAGTGAGGGGGGAAAGGAGCGATCAAGGGAGACATTGGGAACTGCATTAAAATCCCCCCCAGGAGCCACGGGATGTCTCTCCATCGGAGTAAAATCTCCGAGAGATCACTCAGGAAGGTGCCCTGGGCAACATTGGGGGTGTATAAAGAACCTAATAATATTGGTTGGCCGTTCAGTCTGCGCCTATCAGGACATACCGCCCCATTGGGTCTGTTAGAACTTCCTTTTCCTTCCATGGGACCCCTACCTTAACCCATATCATCACCCCTCTAGCCATGACGAGTAATTGGTGCTGTGTATCTGGCCACGCCAACGTCGGCGCAGTCGGGCGGCTTCCAAGGCTGCCAAATGTGTCTCCTGTAAATATGCAATACTCGTCTTATGACGCTGCAAGTAAGCATGAATGGCGTATCGCTTAGAAGGTGTCTGGATGCCCTTGACATTCCAAGTGAGGACGCTAAGGTCTGTCAAACATCAAGGCAACTAACGTCAGTGTGCCCAATCCGAATACTGCGGGGTCCCCCGCGAGGGGAACTCCCGTGGATGGGGAGGACGGAGAGGCGGCAATACTGTTCTGCCAGTTATGACTGATGCAGTGGGGGTCACATATAAAAGTTTTACCCATTTATTCCACCCATCCCGGACGCCCATCCTACTCATGACTGTAAACAGGAAATCCCATCTAACCGTGTCAAAAGTCTTCCTCAGGTATACTGACAGCAAAGCTAATTGTAGAAAGGCTTGCAGATCCAGATGATATAATGCGGAGTAGAGTCTCCAAAGGTTAAATTATGTATTAATTGCAAGAATAAACCCATTTTGGTTTTCATATATAAGGGTGTATGGGAGTAGGCGGATAACCAGTATTTTACTGAGGATTTTAAAGTCCATATTAAGCATGGAGAGTGGGTGAAAATCCATGGTATGGGCCCCCTGGATATTCAGTTTAGGGAGGGGGATCACAACCATGTCCTGCGTGGAGCACGGCAACTTTCCCAATCACAAAGACTCTGCATACAGGGCCTCGACTCGTGGGCCAGTTTTGAGACATAAACTGAATAGAACTCAGCCAGTAAGCCATCTGGGCCCAGAGTCTTACCCATGGCCATACCCCTAATGTCTGTGGGTATCTCCTGAGCCGCCATTGGTCCTCCCGGTGCCTCTCTTGCTTGGTGGTCTAGCTCCTACAGGTGTAGTGTGGCTAAAAAGGCCACCTGGGGTCCCGGCAAAACAGGTAAGGGTTAGTCATTTAATGTTTTATAATATTCTCGGAACAGGGCATTAATGGGTTCAGGCGTATATACGGAGACCCCAGTGTCAGATCGAATATGAGTGATTGGCGACTCCTGCATCCCTGGTGTAGTGAGCCAAGCCAATAGCCTGCCCGAAAGTCCATCTTCTTCCTGCATCTTAGTATGGTAACATCTAAAGTCATGACATCTAAGCCTTTCCAACGCAGTGTTATAAAGAGCTCATGTCTCTTTAAAGCTTTCAAAGTCAAATACCTCAGATCCATGGGCATTATCAATGTCATGTAACTGGTCCTCTAGTTCCCCAAGTTCCCTATGCACCACCCGTTGTATTCCAATCGATTGTTCCAAACAGTGCTCTCTCACTGCCACTTTGAAGGCCTCCCATTCTAGTTGTCTCGAGGATGCGGAGTTCGTTTTTGCAGCAAAGTAGCCATCTATGGCGTCCCCCAGGGTTTCCGGAAAGCATGCATCTTCCAGGGTTGGGGATTTAAGCGCCCACACGGGCTCCTGTTTGCACAGCCCCAAGGGTATAAAATTCAACAATAGGGGGCTGTGATCGGAGAATGTACGCCCCAAATATTCTGTATGTGTTATAGAATGACACATAAATGAATCCAGCCTCGTATGTAACTGGTGGATGGGAGAATAAAATGAGTAGTCTATGATGCCCATAGGTGGTGTCCACCAAACATCTATTTGTACCCAATTCCCTAGCCAATCTCTGAGTCCCTCAGATATTCTATGTCGTGGAGCACCAGGCAACGGGGAAGGAGAGGTCTCGAGTGGGATCTGTCACACAATTGAAGTCTCCCCCAAGGAGAAGGGAGTCAGTACCTAAGGAGGCTAATGATGCAGAAAAGGAGTGTAAGAATGGAAACATGGTCCTGATTCAGTGTGTAGATACTACCCAGGGTAATGTCGCGAACCAACAGCCACTTCACCAGTAACACATAGCTGCCCTTTTTGTCAATGGTGGTGTGTAATGGTTCCAATGGGCCTCCCGCTCTGATCCAAATCAATACTCTGCATGTATAGGCCTAGTAGGAGGTAGTAAATAACTGTCCCCTCCATCTGTGGCACAACTTCCCCAATATGTTTCCTGCAAGATGGTCACCTGTATCCATCTCCTACGTAAATATCTATGTAGGTGGTGGCACTTTACAGTGGACCCCTAATATTCCATGATAAAATCTTTAGCATGCAAGGAGTAGTTGCCATGTGAGGTCACATGAGTGAGGGCCCCACTCCTCACGCCACATCCCCCCACCTGAAACAGCACCATCAGACAATGCACATACTTCCCGGAAACAATACAAAAAAAACAAGCAACAAAAAGACCTTACAAAACAAAAGTTCCAAACCCAAGAGCGGTTCGGCAACGGCCAACTGTCCAAACTGTAGACCCATCAACTCTATTATCGGAAAGTGTTTGCCAAAGCGAAACTATCTGAAGGGGGCTAGTCAATAGACCAGGGACAGCTGTTATGTACCCAGTTTGCACTGGCCCATGTTGTCCACAGCTTCCAGGTGCAACATCAATCTCTGTGTAGGGACTCAGAATTCCCTGTCTGCCATGGCATACAACAACAATTTCTTTCAAAGGAGGACATCATCAGCGGTTCTCTGTGTTACCTGCGGCATGTTTAAGCTATTTGCCCTTGAGGAGTCCAAGTCCGACCCATCTCACGCCTTTACAGGAGGAGAACCGGCTCCAGAGATGTCTTGAGATCTCAGCCACTGCCTGAAGGATAGCGACCCTTTCTTGTTCAGTTTGGGAAGGGTTTGGTTTCTTGGGAGTTCCACCACGAGACCATCTCTGGGCTGTCTTCCTCATCTTCCATCTTTGTGGTCCGGGGATGGGTCAGTCCGGGGAAGCTGCCGTCCAGCTCTATATGCTTCCAGCCATGGGTTGTCTAAGTTTGTCACAAAAATGTGTAGTTCCATCTAGGATTATCCGTAGCCTGGCGGGGAATATTAAGAAATATTGGAGACCATCCGTGCAAAGTGTCTTTTTGACTTCCTGGAATGAGGCCTGCATCTGCTGTACATCCGCCGTGCAATCCAGGAATATGGAAACTTTGCAGTTATATACAGCAAACAGTCCCCCAGAGAATCCCCTCTGCAGAATTACATCTTTATCCTTATAGTGGAGGAGTTTTGCCGCCACCGGACAGGGGGAGGTTGGCCCAGAGCCAGAAGGTGTGCTGGGAAACAGTGTGCACGTTCCAGTGTGTAGAAGGTTGACAGCCCCTCCGGCGGCACCACTGTCTTAAACCAGGATTAAAGGTTGTTGATCATACTGTCACCTTGTGGCCCCTCAGGTAGTCCCACCACTCGCACATTGCTCCGTCTATTACACCCTTCCACAACCTCCACTGGGTACTCCAGTGTGCAGACTCTATCGGAAAGTTCCTTGACTTGCCGTGATAGCGACTGCTGTGTGGGCTGGAGATCTGTGATCGAGGTTTCCACCACCTTGAATCTTTCCGCTAACTTATGGTGTTCTGCTTTCAGGAGACCCAGTCCCACCGATTCCATGCTAATGTCTTGATGCAATGTGGCCTTGGTATCAGCTATTGCTTCTCGTATTTTTCTTAGTTGCGACTGGATAGGGTCCTCCGAAGTTGCAGTATCTGGTCACGTAAGGTGTCAGTGTAATCCCCCTCAGGGGGTACTCCTCCTGTCCTCCCTCGAGTTTTGCTCAGAGTGCCCAAGGGGTGTAGCTCTCACAGATATCAGTCCCTACAGGCCAGGCAGCCCCGATCGCGCGGTGAGTCCAACCGACTGTCAGTAGCACTCCCAGTTGAGGCATGGGTCTAGGGGGCACCCTGCAAGGCTAGCGTCAGGGTGATTCAATTCCTCTCATGCCTCCCCAGCTCCCCGCCCCCGAGACGAGCCACCAAATAAAGCATGGGGTGAGGCATCCGCAGCCACCCCAGCCTGGGTATTGATGATATGTCTCAAAGTCAGGCCATGTAATTGAGGCTCATTCTAATCCTGCCCCTTCCCCAGTTTGAGTAGGCCTACCACCTCCAGGCCTCACTGCCAGATCCCAGGGCCCAAACTGTCTCACGCTGGGATTCTGAACTCTGTCCTGCAGCAACCAGACAGTACTCAGCTTCCTAGGCCCCAAACTGGGCCCCTAGTCTTCCATCTGGGAGAACCACATCCATTAGGCACTGCCCTCCCCTCTAGTCGCAGCCTGATACAGCCCACGAGGACATCAACATCTCAGTCACCAGGTTGCAACATACCTTACTGGAGAAATGCTGGAGGGAACAGTCAGGGCTCACTCAGCTCCCTAGTTAGCTCAATTCCGAAACCTCTCCCTCCACAGCAAGGCTCCTTTCCAACTGCCTGCACCACTGGGCCCCGAAACACACATGCCTCAGGGGTGAGGGTGGAATACCTCCGCCTCCAGCCAGCCCCCGCCAGTCTCAGTTCCCTCTTACCGGCATCCTGAAGCAAAGACTCCACAGCCCCCAGCCTCCTTCGGCAGTCCAATTCAGGTTGTGTTCAGCGTTCCGATGCCTCACTTTTTCCTCAGCTGACCTGCAGCATACCTCTTCCGCTCCTGAGGGAAAATGACAGGGCAGATTCAAGCGCTCTGCAGCACACCTCTGTCTCCTTCACGCCTCCAGTGGGTTTTTAAGACTCCGCCACACTCAACAGGCGGTCGCGGCTCCGGTCACCTCCCGCGCCAGCACCGACGTGTCAATGCAGGTCCAGTGTCACAGGCGGGTAGGTCCGCTCCACCTCCGCCGTTTCGTTGCCTCTCTCCTGATGTATCCCCAGCCGCTGCCAGGGGCTCGTAAGGAGGCCACCAGTCAGTCCTGGGATGAGTCACTGTGGCATGGCCTCCATCTTCTTCAGGCAGGCCAAGTCTCGCTGATTGCCAGTATCCGCTGGAACTGCAGAGTGTCCATCTGCAGTGTAGCTGTGCATGGATGCCCCAGGAAACAGCCTTTACAACGAGGTAAATACATCGTATGCATTTGCCTTGCATTTTTTAGCATGCATTTTTTTTACAGCGATTATACATTTACATTGCACAAATACATTAGGGCAGATTTACAATAACTGGCGCATCCCTGCATATCAGCAGGGATGCGCCAGTTATTGTGCGCCATGCCTCCGCCACCATGGATGCGCCGCATTTACAATGCGGCGCACCATGGGGCAAAAACGGCACAGATGCGTGACGCATCTGTGCCATAAAAGCGGCGCATTGCTGGAGTTGGGACGCAGGCGTGACGCAGCTCCAGCAATGCTCTGGGGGGCCCTATTCTTGCAATGTTGCGCCAATCCTTACGCCTGCTTCAAGCAGGCGCAGGGTTTTGACGCAGCATGGGCTCAAAAGTGACTGAGTGAAATCTTATAGATATCACTCATCCACTTTTAGGAGGCTTTCCTGCGCCGGAACGCCCCCCCCCCCTGCGCAGAAACGCCTCCTTCTGGCGCAGGGCTTTACAACGTGACACATCTCCCAGAGGCGTCACGTTGTAAGTACCCCGCTCCATGGCGCATCTTTTACGCCGCCGCTGCATCACAAAAGTGACGCAACAGTGGCGTAAAATGGGCGCAAGGGGCTTGTAAATCTGCCCCCTAGTTTTTAAATATAAAATCAATGCGTGGTATTGGCATGCAATGTAAATGCATCATCACGGGAAAAACATGCGTGCTACAAAATTCGAGGCAAAGGCATTCGATGCATTTACCAGTATAGTACCGTCGTACAACCAGATGCCCCTTAGATCTAGGGTTTGCCCCGTGTGCGATAGGGGGGCACTCCCTACCCAGGAATTATAGGATAAAATACGAACCGGCATGAAGCTGCAGGCTCCCGCATCCGCTATCTTTCGTCTCCAAGCCATGGCCCGCCTTCACTTATCTTATTTAAAATCCAAATCAAACGGGGACAGTCTCCTCCTTATGTTCATTATACATGGACATATGCACAAGCACCGAGAGTAGAGCCCTGGAGAAGTGGAAGGTAGATATTGAGCAAGATATAAGCGCTGGTGTGTGGAGATAACTGCTACTCCCAAACAAAACTTTTATCAATCAATTATAGTCATAAATGACTCCACTTTAAATTTCTCAACAGATTATATTGTACACCACAACAATTTGAAAGAATAGATGTGAAGAAAGCACTGCAGTGCTCCAGATGCCCTTGCAAACCTATGTTTTTTCCCAACCTTGCGTGGGAATGCCCACCAATTCGTCAATACTGGGAGAACAGATGTACTGCTATAAACCAATATTGTAGATACCACGATTGAATGTACACCACTGCTAACGTTATTGGGATACATTAAACATGTACTGATCAGGTGCTTGAGAGTGTATGGGGCATATTTACAAAGAAATATTGGAGAGCGGTGCTATGCGAATTTGGCAAGGCCGTGCTCTGACATTTTTTAAATGCAGGGATGCACCGTATTCACAAGAATACAGTGCACCCCTGTGTTTCCCATAGCGCAAACAAAGCTGCCTAGCACCAGTGCCAGGGCAGGCACTCAGCTGCCATGTTACAAGGGTGCCTGCGCTGTTGGGGCGATTTGCTCTTTCTATGTGTGCTGCAGAATGTGCTGAAGAGGAGTTGGCCTAACGGCTAGGGCGCTCGCCCTCGGACCTGGGGATCTGGGTTCGAGTCTTGGTAACGATGCCAAAACCTCCTGTGATTCTGGGCAAATCACTTAATCTCCCAGTGCCTAAAATTAAAGTGTGTCCTCATGTAACGTAACTGGAAAATATGTAAAGCGCTCTGATACCTGATTCGGTTCGGGTCTAGTTCGCACTATATAAAACTCTGCAAAAAAAAAAAAAAAAAAATAGTGGCCGCTTACTATCTCATTAGGAAAGCATTACTAACAAATGGGTTCCGGAATGCTTTCCAAAACGACCCGACCGCATGCTGACCACCAGTTAAATCCCACCGAATTGTTCGGAACGCAATCTGACTGACTGAATCATCTGACTCGTTCGGAAAGGCAGAAAAATAGTATTTCTGTTAAGAATCAGACTCCGTTAACCCCACGAACAGATGATGATACATCCGCAGCGGTTACTGAACTGTGTCTGTTTGTGGCACAAGTGGAAAATGTCAAAAACAGTATAAACAAGCATTAGCAACTCAAAAAAAATATTTCAAATAATTAGCCACACTCACCAATCCACCTATATAAATGACCAAGCACATGATCATGATCCTTTGCTCTAACAAAACTGCTGCCAGGTATTAGAAGTCTGTCCACATTCCATGCTCTCTGCCTTACACACTCACACTTCACCCACCTACCAACTTGCACTGATTTTATTGTTAAAAAACACTAATACAGTCACTCTTTTCCACATTCACACTCACCCACACCTTCACAGTCACCCTCACATTCGCACTCACCTGTCACCATGACCACAAAGAAGCAGAAAAGGTTGACAGAAAAGTAGTTGGAAGTACTTGTAGGCCTATAAAGCCCTGTGTACAAAACACCATGCAACAGTGTCAACCATCTTGCTAGTACACTTCCATTCACTGTCAGGTAGCCATAGGCACAAACGACCCGGTTTGACTGGGTGAGACTAAATTGTTTGCCCTGACTACATCTCCCATTAGGCTTCCTACACATCCCAACTACCTTACTGTAGACTCTGCTTTCCTGACAGCGTGTGGCAATGTGCTGTCAAGATGGCACATACAGCTGCATGGTGGCTGGAATAGAAGGCATTGATGGGTGTTGAAGCCAAGTCAAACAATAGGCACCAGTGTCACACATCTTGAATGTAAAGTTCTACTCCCTGGCAGGTAAGCATGGTTCATGGTGGACTATTTGGGCTGGGTGGGAGGAGGAGTGTTATCCCTAACTACATCTCCCAGCAGGCTCTGTCCTACACCCACATTTCCCATCCGGCACAAACAGCACACATAGAACTCTGCTTACCTGGCACTGAGTGGATATGTACTCACAATATGGATGACACCGGGGAATGGTGTTTGGAGCACAAGGCCATGATGGGAGTTGTGGTCAACTCTGACAACAGGCCCCAGGGTCAGACATCTTGCCAGTACACTTTCCAATCACTTTCAGGAAACCATAGTTCCAGGTGGTCTGTACGTGCTGGCTGGGAAGGTGTGTGGAAGACAGGGCCTGATTGGAGTTGGAGTAATAGCAAACACTCCTCCCCATCCCTAGAACAACCAGTTAATCTGGCCCTATGGCTACCTGACAGTGAATGGAAGTGCACTAGCAAGATGGCTGACACTGTTGCATGGTGTTTTGTGCACTAGGCCTGGTTGGGAGTTGCCGTCAAGTTTAACATCATGCAGCAGGGTCAGTGTCAACCTCCTTGCTAGTACACTTCCCCTCACTGACAGTTAGGCAGCGTCTCAGAGGAGTTAGCTGGACTGGGTGAGAGGAGGAGTATTTTGAAAGGCTACAACTCACAACAGTCCCTGTCCAACATACACCTTCACACCCTGCACAAACAGCCCAACAGGAACTAAGCTTTCCCACAGTGTGTCCAAATTTACTAGCAGGATGCATTTCACTGGTGTCTGACTTTTGCACAACTACCAACAGAGCCTTGTGCCCCAAACACCAGACAGCCATCTTTGTCAGTACATATTCACTCACTCTCATTAAAAGCATAGCTCCAGGCATGCCGTTTTTGCATGTTGGAATGTGTGTGTGTAGTACAGAGCCTGATGGGGGATCTGGCCATTGAAAATACTCCTCCTCCCACACAACCCTACAGGCCCACAATAAAGCATGCTTACCTGACAGTAAGTGTGAATGTTACAACAAAATGCCTGAGCTTTGTGAATAGTCTTTGGAGCACAAGGCACTGATGGGAGGTGGACCAAAGGTAAACAGCTTACCCCAGTCACAGAAATCTTGCAAGTACATTGCCACTCAATGTTAGGAAAGCATACATCAAGGTTGGGAGGTTGGGCGGTAAGGTGTATGTAGACTGGGCCTGATGGGAGTCGGAATAACAGCAAACACTCCTCCACACACATAGCACAACCACTTCATTGGGGTGGATGTCTACCGCACAGATGTCATACACTGTGGACTGATGTCTGAAACTATCACAACTACCACATTTACCTCTGTGCTACAAACACCAGCCACCAGTGGCAAACATCTAGCAAGTACACTTACCAGTATTGGTGGCCTGGTGGGATGAGGGGTGTAAGTTTCACTATTAGAACACACACACTCAAACCTCTGCTTATCAAAGGTCTTTGCCACAAACTGGCATATAGCAGAAATTGTGAACTCATCTGTCTATGGAGGCAATGTACAAAATACATGATCGGTGTAGGCACAAAGCTAAGCAGTAACACATTGTGCTACTCAAAGCTATTCACACGTGTCAAATGAGATGAGAACAAGAAGCACCTCACTCACAACAATCCCAAAAATATCTGAAAAAATACCAGACTGTAAATGCGTAGGTAGCCACACAAATGTGACTGCTAAAGACATGCACAAAGCCCAGTATACAGCCCTAAAAAATAACTACATTGGGAGAGAAAGCGTATGTATGTCACCATGAAAGTACAGATGTGGAAAACACTAACACACCTGTGTCATTCACAGGGTATCACAAACCAGTCAATGTCTTTGGACATGTAATGTTAACTAAACACAACATGCCCACGTATGCACAGAGCTGGACTTGCTCATCAACCCCCATCCAAATTACATTGTTCTACAAAAACATAGGCCAGCATCATGGCCGAAGGAGACCAATCGATTTACATAAACCTATCACTAGGTTCAGTAGCCTATGTAATGTATATAATTTGAGGGGCTGTGTCCATTCACATCAATCATTGTCTCTTTTATGTACCCACAGGGCAAGCTGGGAACACCTCTGGAAAAAAACAGGACAGCTAGTCCCAGACTCTGGTCGACCCTGAGCTCTCTGGCGTTGAAGCCTCTCAACCATCTTCAGATGACAATGAACTACCTGGCTCATCAGGTGTGGGTCAGCCCACAGCACCAGCAGCAGTAATATCAGCATCCTCTGCGATCACTCCCACCTCGGATGACAACACCACGCTGACCCCTACCCTCACGGATACACCAGCCCGAGCCACCACATACAGGACAGCTCTACGGGGCACTCTGTAGTTTGCGGACAACAACACCTCTGTCAATGAGGAAGGAGGCTCAGTGTTGACTGTGCCAGCACCAACTAGTCCTGCTCGGGTGGGTAGGGGTGGTGGGAGGGGCCATAGGAATCTGTGCCATCATGCAGCTGGTGCTGCTGATGAAGATCACCCATACCTATCCAGAATCCTCCACGCATATGAGGGTTGCACTGGAGATTTTGGCCAGGTAGTTGGGATCCTCAAGACCATGCAACAGCAGCAGGCAGCCCACTATGAGAAAATGGACATGTACACAAACAAAATTAATGACCTGACTGTGCTGCACAGGGACATTCTCAACTGCCTCCGCCAGAATGACACCAACATGTCCACACCTCCCTGTGTGCCCACAACATCTGGTATATCAACATCTGCAATATCACTAAAAAATTCCATGGGTCTAAGTCCAACAAACCTACTACCTTAACACCTTAGGAGCTTGTAAATAAACCTCCCCAGTGCTGCGCTGTCCATTATCCAGTGCTGAACTGGACGTCCAGCGGTCGCACGCAGCACTGGGGAGGTAGTGCCCGTGACGACCGTTGGCCGACGGCAGCACTTAAAGGGTTAATAAAGATGCGATGTGAAAAGCAACACAAGATGAAAAATGTGTTACTAATCCTAGAATACTCCTAAGAAATAAGGATACCAATCAGTCACCACACGGTACTGCCCTGGTTATCATCTGGGACACCTTTTGGACCTTCCCATTGTAAGTCATAAATGATGAATAAGGACTAGATGGAATGTCCTACACCAAATTATGACTCACCATATGGTCCTTCTGATGTTGACTAATGATCATGGGCCATATGTAGGTAAATATATTTTACAGATTCCTAAATACCGAATTTTACTGATTCAGTATTCAGGATTCAGTAAATGAGATGTAGGAAAAAATTCGGTAACATTTACCGAATCGAAAAAATTCGGAAAATGTGTACCGAATCGGTATTTACCGAATCGGTAAATACCGAATCGGTAAATACAGAATCGGAGATTAAAAAAACAAGCAATTGAGGATTCAACCAATCCTGTGCATCCACCCCACCCCACCCCACAACCAGGAAGTGGCCACACCCATGCAGGTGCAGACAATCAGAACCTTCTGGAGAGCAGGGAGCAACTGAGCCACTGGCTGAACATTGCTGAGGAAAACTGCAGGATGGCTTCCAATGAATCAGAGAGGGAAGGAGCAGAAAGGAAAAGGAAAATGAAGTTCAGTGCAAGTGCGCTTCAGGTCCTTGTGGAGGAGGTGGTGAAAAGGAAGATCTGGCTGGCAATCCAGGCAAAGGTGAATGTCATTGGGGTGAGCCCACGGGACATAGATGACCTCAAGAAAAGGTGTTATGACCTTCGGATCATCACCAAGAAGAAGCTGGCTGCACAGAGGAAAGAGGCCAGTGTCACAGGGGGAGGTAGGAGCAGGGCACCTGCCCTCACTGACCTGGAGCAGCTGGTTGAGTCAACCCTGGAGCCCGAGAGTGTGTCTGGAATCGGGGATGCAGACAGCTCAGCCAGAGCTGCCACAAAACAAGGTAAAAAGCATGCACAGTAATCCTCCCACCCCCTTCCCTATCCCCATCCCCCAATGTGACTGTGTGTCTCACACTCCAGTACAGGTTTTAGTATACACCAGCAATGCATTATGGGAGATGTAGTCAGTGTAACACCCATCATGACAGTCATCACACTAAACAACACGGCATGCCACACATATCAGTCAGAAGCAGCAGAGGACATTGAGATAGTCTGACAGGATTGTGATTTAATATTGAAATGCAGAGCTGCAGGACCACTGAGCTAATGTCCATATCTGTCCACAGGAGAGTCATCGCGCAGGACTGCGCAGGAGAAGGAGGGAAGGGCACCCCGTAAGGGAAGAACTGAGGATGCCAGCACAACTGCAGGTCACAGCACTCCACCATCACCGGCACCAAAAGCTGCACCACCAGACCCAGCCGCAACAACAGAGCCAGCATCGACACTGCTGATTGACTCACCACCACAGCAAGCCTCACAAGAACTCTCAGCCTCACCAGCAGCAACATCACCTGTAGTGGTAAGGCCCAGGAGGCATGCTGTTGCCACTCTCCATGTAATGGAGACGTCCTCTGAGGATACAAGGGGGGGTGACACACCAGCTGCACCACTGGAGGAAACAAATGCTGGGCTGCAGTCCACCTCCGAGGGTGCGCACACAGGTGCGAGACGCCGCAGGGCCCGGGAGCACAGCACAACTCGGCAGGGTGATGGGGTCTTCGGAGGGCTGGAGGCCAGTATGGTCATGGTGCAGTGCCTGCAGGGGAAGGCGATACAGTCAGTTTAAAGACAAATGCGGCACCTAAACCAGAACATAGTTAATATTGACAGGGGCATCAGCTCTATGTCGGAGGGCATCAAGGAGATGGCTGTGGGCATGCGGGACATGTCCCAGTCTTTGTTGGTGCATTGTGACAAACTGGACGAGGACAGGGCAAGAAGGCACAGGGAGAGGCAGTACATGGAGCAGCACACCAGGGCAGTGAACCGCCTGGCAACTGCCACTTCCCTGCTCTGCAGGCGCTCCGTGGCAATGCAGGAGGGGCTTATGCACTGCTGCACTGATGTCACCAGGGGGATGGGGAAGGTGAGAACAACACTGGAAGTGCTGCTGATCACCCAGTCAGCCAACGCTGGTGCAGTAGGTGTGGGGGAGAGTGATGAGACCACCAGCAGGAGCAGCATTACCCCCCCTGTCCCAGACAGCCAGAAGACCAGCAGGCGGCATGCTGCGGGCCCTGGCTCAGCATACAGTAAGGAAGGCCAGCTGCAGGCATCCAGCACTGTTGTGCATGGGTGGCTTGGGCGCCAATGTAAGCGGCAGAGGATTCCAGAGCTCCTCCGCGGCCGCCCTTCTCCCGCAACTATCCTGCCACAAATTTTGGGCCCCCAACCCCGGAATATGCGCCGGAACGGCGGGTGCGCTTGATGACTGCCGCGGAGAGAGTTGCAGTGCCCCACAGACCGAGCGCAGGAACTTTTCCCCAGCACCGGGAGCGGCCGCGAAGTGGGATCACAAAATGGCAGCCGGCGCCGGCAGACGAATTGCCTGACTGCGGCGCGGTGCTGGCGGTGGGGAACGTATAGTGGAGACCAGAGCTGTGTGCGCGGGAGCAGACTGACCCCACAGGCTACTGAAGGTGGAGGGACGCTGCCTGTAACCTCCAGGGACATCGCAAGCGACCAGACAGCACGGTGCCTGACTCTAACATGCCGGCGCCTAACCGGGGGTTTCAAATGCATCTTGACGGAGCTGGGGAGCAGACAGAGTAACCCCTGACGTGTGAACACCCAGATGGCACACCACTTGCACTGCTGCCCATTCTGCACTTGAAAGGGTGTGAGGGTGTGAGGGTTACCAGATGCCTGAGTGCACATACTGAGAGACCGGACAGACGAGAGGGGCAGACCGGGACCCTGAGGGTCTGTTAGTACTATTCCGGTTCTGCAATGAGGTGAGGGAGCTGAGCGATATTGGGCCACGGGGAGATGTTAACCTAACGAGACTTGCCGCATCCTCGGGCATCTGACGCAGCGGAGGAGCGTGGAATATCGCTTACCAGCGCTCTGTGGGGCCGAGCCCGAGCCTGCGACTGAAACACGAAGCTGAAGGGACACACTTGCCACGAGACAATATGAACTGGCAGCCTGGCTTTTACTAGGGGGCTCCTGAGGTGATTGAGCTAATTGCTGGCAGAAAGGGCCCGATAGAGTGACTGGTGTGTAATTTGCTGGGACTAGGGAGGAATCTCGATCGATTCCCCCAGAGGAGCAGTGTGCCCAGGTGACGGTGAGAGGTTGAGTTACCACTAGCATACTCAAGATGGGCAGAGTGACTATTAAAAAGAAGGGGTTTGAGGTCCTCCGGCTGGACGACCCAGGGCACACCATGGAGGACAGGGACTCTGCGACTGAGAGTGGAGTGCCTGTACAACCGCGGGACCCCTCTTTGGGTGACATTATGCAGGCCATAATAGCTTCGCGGGAAGCACTGGAGAAAAGAATGGACTCCATTGGGTTGGACCTTTCCTTGTTAAAGGATGACCATCGCAAACTCAGAGTGAGAGTGGCGGCCAACGAGACAACCATGAAGGACGTCCCCGACACGGTTGACGCCGTGCAGAAAACACTGAAGGAAGTAGTACAGAGGGTGCATGTACTGGAGGTCCGAGCAGAAGACAGCGAAGGACGCTCCAGACGCAATAGCCTACGCATAGTAGGAGTGCCGGAACGGGAAGAGGGACCCGATACTGTTCAATTTCTGGAGACATGGATAAAGACAGCTGTAGCACCGGAGGGACTCTCCCCCTTTTACGCGCTGGAAAGGGCGCACAGAGTACCGGCCCGGCCGCCGAGACCTGGGGCCCGCCGCGCCCGATAGTGGTGCGTCTTCTGCATTACCGGGACCGGGACCATATCCTGTGGTCTGCCAGGGAGCTACAAAACCTGCGCATTGGCAACAGTAAAATAATGATCTTCCCAGATTACACCCGGGAAGTCCAGCGCCAACGAACCTCTTTTTTAACGGTGAAACGGAAACTAAGGCAGCTACACCTTCCTTACGCCATGTTGTTCCCGGCCCGGCACCTAGTAACTGCTGATGGAGGTATGCACTTTTTCACCACGCCGCAAGCCGCCTGGGACTGGTTAGAAACTCGAGGGGAATCTGCTGAGCAATCGCTATCCATTGTCCCGCCTCGCAATCACTCCCCTACCACGCAGTCAAAGCAACGACCCGTGTCACCCACGGATTGGCATCACAAACGAGATAAGGCGGTTTTGGCGGTAGCGGCCATCAGTCATGAAGAGCTTAGTCCGGCCAGCAACGCTTGGGAGTGCACGAAGAGTGGAGAGGAGAGCCCCAGTTCTAACAGCGCCCATGGACTTTCGGACACTGACCTGCCTGAAGTAACCCCGCAAACGGCGGATGGGAAATTTGGCTGAAGAAGCAGCATGGGCACTGCACCTGACTTTACGGGGTAATTCTACCGCCTAGTGGGTCTTGGGGCCTTACACTGATTTGGGGGTGAGATGTTTGAGAGCAGTATGGGCACCTAGAGGGGGGCCTGAACAGAGAGTTGCTAACCTGGGAGAGGGGAGGTGGGTGGGAGGATATCTGGTATTATTGAGTTGTCGTCCCAAGCAGACTAACCTGAATAGATTTTCTTAGTTTAGTCTTTGGTTTTGATGGGGATGCTGTGTTGGATGCCTGTCCTGGGGAAGGGGAGTTGGGGTTGTTGTATGTAGGGGGATTAGGTGGGGAGACCCGGGCGTGTCAGGGGGGGAGTGGAGTGGACCATTACCTGCATCACACACAGCAATGGGACCCGCATTAGGATACACTTGTCTCACATGGAATGTATGGGTTATGCATACTATGAATAGGCGCCATAAGATACACTCTTTTTTAATACGTAGGGGTACACATATCGCCTTCCTTCAGGAAACCCACCTCATAGCACAGGAAGGGAAAGCTCTTCAGTGCCACTGGAGAGGTCAAGTCTTTTACACTACATTCTCCGCATATGCGAGGGGGGTCTTAATCTGGGTGAGATCAGGGGTTCCCTTCCAGTGCACCTCACAGGTGATAGACCCTGAGGGCAGATATGTGGTTGTTCAGGGGAAATTAGACGGTAGAGAATTAACACTGGGATGTCTATATGCACCTAACGTGGAACAGCCTGCCTTTTTCTCTCTCCTATCCCACAAACTGGCATCAGTACTGGTAGGGCCACTACTTCTTGGGGGAGATTTTAATTGCATAACGGATATTGACCTAGATCGATCTCAACCCCCCTTCCAAATGCACCAGCGTGCAAGCTGGTGGTGGCGAGATCTACCTGGCAGCAGACTTGGGGTTGCTAGACACCTGGAGGGTTCAACATCCCTTGGTCAAGGATTACTCCTTTTTTTCTGCCCTCCAAGAATTACATGTCCGACTTGACGCTTTTCTCTGTTCCCCGGATGTGCACGGAGAGATTCCCCGGAGTGAGTATCTCACTCGAACTATTTCAGACCATAACCCATTGTTGGCCACACTGGGATGGTTGCGGCTGCACCCCAGAATCCCCATATGGCGACTGCGCCCGGAGGCGCTTGAGGATCAGGTATTCCGCACTACTATAGCCTCGGCCATTGAGGATTATTTTCAAATCAACGAGGGGTCTGTGTGATCGGTGACGGTTGAATGCGATGCCTGTAAAATGGTTGTGCGAGGCAGGTGTATTTCAGCAGTGGCTGGAACCCGGAAAACCCTACTGCAGGACATACAAAGAGATGATGAACGCTTGCGGGTTTTGGAGAGGGAGCGCCCTGAGCATCCGGATATGCAGGATGAATTATTAGAGGTAAAGGAGGCAGTTACAGCGAATGTAGAACGTTTACGGTGCTTCGATTATAAAAATTATATCACACGGGCGCATTCAGACAGGGATAAATCGGGGCACTTTTGGCCTGGCTGGCTAATCCAGCTCGTCGCGTTTCGGTCATCCTGGAGCTGAGAGACCAGAGGGGAGGGGCCCGATATGACCAACAAGGGATTAACGAATTGTTTTATGACTACTACACGGAGTTATATCGTAGCCGAGTGCTTCCATCTGCCGAAGATTTTCAGAAGTTCACGGGGGGTCTGAACTTGCCGGAATCGGGGGACGAGGACGCGAAGTTGCTGGGTCGGGCCATCGAGGTGCGAGAGGTGAGGGTAACCATCAAAAGTATGGCCCGTAATAAAACGCCCGGTTCCGATGGCTTCCCAGTAGAATTTTACCTTACTTATATTGATCTCCTTGTGGGGTTATATAATGAAGCGAAGAAGTTGGGTAGGTTGCCGGAATCCACCAGAGAGGCGATCATTATTCCTTTATTGAAACCAGGCAAACAACCCTGGGATAGAATGGCCTACCGTCCGTTATCTATGCTCAACTTGAATTATAAAATCCTGAGCAAAATTTTAGCGACTCGTCTGCTACCCCACTTGACCAAGTTGATACACGCCGATCAGTCTGGGTTTATACCTGCCCACAACACAGCACTTAATATACGACGGCTTCTGTATACTTTAGATGCGGATTACTATGAGGCGGATACTTTTGCGATCTTTGCAGTAGACATCAAAAAAGCTTTCGATAGTTTAGAATGGGAATAATTGTTTCATGTAATGCGGCAGATGGGCCTAGGTCCTGACTTTGTGAGGTGGACGGCTTTGCTATACGCGGATTACACGGCCAGAGTTCGAACAGGGAGGGTGATATCAGAGGCCTGTAAGGTGGGTCGAGGCACGCGTCAGGGGTGTCCTCTCTCCCCATTATTGTTCGCCTTGGCGGTCGAGCCCCTCGCGGCGCATGCTCGATTGGGACAGGCATACCAGGGCTTAGACGTATATGGTCAGGTCCATCATATAGCACTTTATGCTGACGACCTCTTAATGTTTCTGGCGGATACGGCTGTGGATCTGAAGAGAGCGAAGTCATTGTTGCGGGCCCTTAGTGTGGTGGCAGGGCAGAAAGTCAACTGGGCGAAGTCGTGTCTATTCCTGGTGCGGGGAGGCAGAGCTTGCGCTCGGTCCGTTGACGGGGTGAACTGGGAGGAGCGGCGGCTTCCCTATTTGGGCACTGTGATTTACCATGAGCAGGTGGACATTCTGGAGGGGAATGTGGGGAAGGTGATAAGGGGAACCAAAGCAAACTTTGAGTTCTGGAGCACCCTACCATTATCAGTGGTGGGGCGAGTGGCTCTACTCAAAATGGTGACCCTTCCGCGGTTGTTATACTTCTTTAGGACCCTCCCGATATGGATACCGGCTGGTTATTTTCAGAGGCTTAAGTCGATGGTCACCTCGTTCCTGTGGGGCGCGGGCAGGCGTAGGGTAGCGCTCAATAAACTCATGAGGCCCCGGGCGGAAGGAGGGCTGGCGGTCCCAGACTATGAGATGTACTACTTAGCAGCTCAACTTCAGTGGCTCACGCAATGGGTAGCGAGGGCTACTAGGGGGAAAGAGGAGTCGGGAGAGCTAACGGGTCCCCTGCTGGTGTTGTCCCGCATTGTCTTGCGTCTTCCAATTGGGGATATGCACCTTACTCAGGAGTTTGACACAGTGCTGGAACAGGGACCTGCGACAAGGGAATATTTTGACCCCTTATGCGCCAGATATCCCACTAAAGATGTGCAGGGTGCTACAGCACGGAGGAACCTGGCAGAGGCTAGAGTTCTGGGAACAGCCGGGCTTGTCGACAATGGGTGACCTATATGAAGAAGGCACCCTCATGCCGTTTGATGTCCTTAGAGACCGCTTTGAGTTGTCTGGGGGTGACTTTTTGTTGCCTGCAGCGCTCACGACAGCAGTACGGAAACACTGGAAGTCGGGTATGGCGGAGCCACCTACGTCTATAGGGTGTCAATATGTCGTAGTTGCAGCGGGCACAATCAAGGCAGTAA
Source organism: Lissotriton helveticus (assembly GCF_964261635.1). Classification (NCBI taxonomy): domain Eukaryota; kingdom Metazoa; phylum Chordata; class Amphibia; order Caudata; family Salamandridae; genus Lissotriton; species Lissotriton helveticus. The sequence goes on from NC_136070.1 coordinate 514,254,104, forward strand.
CATGCTTATACAGGCGTATGACCCTAGAAGCCCTGGTCCCCTTGACGACTTTAAAAACGAAATGGGAAACAGATATAGGGTGTGACATACCAGATGAGGCATGGGGCGGAATAGTGGAGAGAGCTTGGAAAAGTACGCGCAATGCGCGGTTCCAATTGGTGCATTTATACATCCTGCATAGGGCATTCCTCACACCTGCCCACCTACATAAATATTTCCCAACCCAGTCGGCGTCCTGCCCTAGATGTACAATGGATGATGCTGATTTCAGACATATGTTGTGGGCTTCCCCGTTGCTCGAACCCTTTTGGCAGGGAGTGACGGCTTTGCTGAGGGAAATCACTGAAAGAGACCTACAACTCTCCATGGCACATTGCATTCTCCATTGGTTTCCTCACACCTCAAAGAACAAAATCACTAGTAAATTTATAGACCTGGGTTTCCTTCTAGCTTAGAGATCCATAACCTCCCAGTGGAAGGCGAGTAAAGGCCCCAGCCTAGATAAATGGAAAGCTGAATTTAGTAAATGGACTGTGTGTGAGAGGGAGGTCCGGCTCCAAATGGCACACAGAACGGGTACCGAACAGGCATTAGAGAGGGCAAAAGCCTGGGAAAGACTGGTCACGGAACTCACAATCCCGGCGGAAGAGGAGGGGGTGGGCCCAGCTGATGGTCTTGGGGCATGTCCACACTAAGGTGAGAGGATAGTTGGGGAAGTATTTAGCTAGTGGGGGGGGGGCTGCTGGCTTAGGGGCCTGCCCCAACATCCACGCTCCAATTGCACTGACATTGCCTATACACCTTGTGTCCAAACTCAGATCCTACTTTTTGGCCGAGCACTTTGCCTACTCGAGGGTCTGTATTGTGCAGAGTTGCTGTTGGTTTCTGATAGACATGTCCTAACATGTTGAATTGAAGTATATCCTGCCTGGTTTACCCGGGGTCATACCCACTATATTGTGCCAAGTGGTCACAGGCACCTAATTTTGCTCGAGTGTTGAACTGCTACCCCTTACTGTACAGTGAGATGTTTACACCACATGATATGCATTGGTCCAGTTGCTGGAATTGATTACAGCTTTAGGCTTCTTCACACTCCGATGGAGACACTCTACGACACGCCCGGGGGGGAGGGGGGCGGGGTGTATTGAGGGAGGAGATAGGGAGGAACGTTGGGGAAGGTTACAGTTGGGTGGGGGAGGGATGAGGTGAGTGAGCGGGGGATTTGATCCTGTATCCACACACAGCTTCCACTGTCACTGATGCCAGAACCTGTTCGCCAAAAAGGGACTATTCTGAATATGGCCGTTAAGATTGTCACAATGACTGTTTTGTGAAATGCCAATGAATATGGTTACTATTCACTTGCTGAAGTGCTATGTTATTGTGCTTTCATATCAATAAAAATTGTTTGGAGAAAAAAAATCCAGCACTGTTGTGCGTGGGCGCAGACGTTAATGCTGCCCACACATTTCTGAACATATTTAGGGTGAAGTAACCCATTACTACCTATTAAGGTTGACACCATTTGGACTGGCATGGTGTGCCATTTGTTCATTGTCGTAGTGCCCAGTTATTAAACTACGTCATGTACATGCAACGCCTGGCTGTGTCTCCTTACTTACTTGTCTCTGTCTCCCATCTGTTGCTGGCGCCACTCCTGCTGTGTTGGGCTCAGGCTGTGCATCTTCATCATAATCCTCACTATCTGTTAATTCTACTGCTGTTCCTTTCCTAGTGGCAAGGTTGTGCAGCATTGCGCAAGTTGCAATTACTTTATAGCAGATGAGGGGTGAGAACTGACGTGCGACTGCGCTTTTGGGGAGGCAGTGGAACCTGCTTTTTAACAGCCCAAAGGCGCGCTCCAAGACGTTGCATGTAGATTTGTGTGCCACGTTGTAAAGTCTCTCACTCGGGGTTGATGGGTTCAGGTAGGGAGTGAGGATGAATGAGCGGACGGCATATGCGCTGTCGCCTATGTGGAAAAGAGAGCCATTACTCACATGCACAACAACACATACATCTGCAATATCTATCTGGGTGTGTCACAGTGTTTTACCTAGCAGGTATCCTTCTCCGAATTCCCCCGCTGTCAGGCGTGTGTAGATCCCTACCATCTACCCCCAATGCAAAATTCAGCTCAGCTCAATTCACCATAAAAAAGAAACTCAAACTTAAAATGTATCTCCTAAACTGCAGGTCACTCCCCAAGCATCGCATAGAAATCGCTTTGCTCCTAGAGGAACTCAATCCAGACGCATTTTACTTAACAGAAACTTGGTTAACTACCGACTCTGAACCAGATCTGGTGCAAGCACTTCCTCAAGGGTATCAAATCACACGGAAAGACCACTCCCATGGAAAGGGGGGCGGCTTGGCAATTATCTGTAAAGACCGTTACATCTGTCGCTGCTCCTCTGATTTAATCCCAGACTGCGATAGTCTGTCCTTCTCTATTGATTTCTCCACCAACAAGAGTTTTTCTGGAATACTTATTTACCGCCCTCCCGGAACCTTATAACAGTTCCACAACACCTTACCCTCCATTGCTACTGACCTAGCTACAACTCCTTCTAACTATACTCTGTTAGGAGATTTTAACATTCATTTTGATGATAGTTCAGACCACACTGCATCAGAATTGTTAGCTAGTCTTTCTGCCTTACAATTGGAACAACTTGTCCTTTCCCCCACTCATGTCAAAGGTCACCTTCTTGACCCTGTTTTTAGTAATTGCACTGACCTTAAGGTGGGTTCCCCATCCCCCTTGCGTGGATGGATCACTTTTTGATCCCCTTATTTGGAACACTCAGAATCTCCCCCCCCCCTCAAATCCTATTTCACGGAAATCTCGCAACTGGTCGAAACTTCCCCTAGACGACTGGATTGCAGCCCTAGAGACCTCCAGACCCCCAATAAATCAGGACCCCATATCAGCCAACAACAATTATAACACTTGGAATTCATATTCACTGGACTTCACACTCCCTTACGTTGCACTAACTCGAAACGACACTCAAAAACTGCCTCATGGTACTCCTCGGAACTTAGGGAGATGAAACGTCAGTGCAAAAAATTGGAAAGGAGGTGGCGTTTACATTATTCCCCAGTAGACAAAACTATATATAGGGAAGCGATAAGATCTTATAAAAACAAGATCAAAACTACAATCTGCTTTCTTTACAGGAAAAATCACTGCGGCCACCTCCAAGCCAAAAGAAATATATCAGATTGTTCAAAGCCTCACTAAGCTTCCCCAAAATCCGCCATCCAACCACAACATACAATCTCGCTGCAATGACAGAGCGGAATTTTTTTCCCCAAAAATTCGACAAATCTACACTTCTTTTCCCGCCACAGATATTGACCTTTATCCTGACTGTACATCCCTGCCCCCTCCGGAACTCATGCGGCACTTTCTAAACATCCTTGATAACCTTCCTCTTCTGGACTCAGAGATGCTTAGTCTCATAATGCCCCAAGTAAAGTCCGGTTCCCCTTGTGACCCAGCACCCCCCTGCACCCTAGTTGCTGCTACTCACAGCATCCTCCCTACCATCCTTGACTTAATTAACGCCTCTATATCCTCAGGCATTGTCCTCCCCTGTGGAAACAAGCGATGGTACGAGCACTCCTTCAAAAACCAAACCTGGACCCCAACAACCCCAGTAACTATCGTCCCATTTCCCTGCTTCCCTGGATGAGCAAAATCCTCGAGAAACACGTCAATAAACATCTGACGGAGTTCCTCGAGAGTAACCATCTGCTCGACCCCTCCCAGACGGGCTTCCGCCCCAAGCATGGGACGGAGACCGCTCTGATTGCGGTAACAGAAGAAGCTAGGGGGATCTTGGATCGGGGGGGATCGGTGGCAGTCATCCTCCTCGATCTAAGCGCCGCTTTCGATATTGTGAATAATGGAATTCTACTGCATCGACTTTTTAGTCTGGGAGTGTCAGGGACAGTGGGAACTTGGCTCAAATCCTTTTTGAGCGACCGGTCATTCCAGGTTTTTGAAGGCGACACTGTCTCCCTCAGTAAACCCCTGGGCTGTGGGGTACCGCAGGGCTCATCCCTGAGCCCTACGTTATTCAACGTATATATGAGCCCACTAGCTGAGGTTGTTCATCCATATGGTATAAAGATCATCACATATGCTGACGACACTCAGCTAGTGGTATCCCTCAATCAGCTAGACAGCCAACTAGCACAGGTCAATCTGGGGGGTTGTCTAGAGGCAGTCAACAACTGGATGACTGCCTCATGTCTCAAACTTAATGTAGACAAAACGGAGTTGATGCTTCTCGGTAGCTGTATCTCCCCCATGATCAACTCAATCTGGCTCCCCTGCCTCGGTTTTCCTCCAACGCCCAAAGACACTATAAAAAGCTGCGACGTCTGGCTGGATAAATCTCTCAGCTTTAACAGTCAGGCAATCAAGCTATCAGCCACCTGTTTTGGCCTTCTCAGACTTCTTAGAAAGATTCTTCCCCTCTTGCCCTTTGAAGCCAGACAAATCGTGGTTCATGGTTTGATCCAGTCCCGCCTTGATTTTGGCAACGCCCTCTACCTGGGAGCCCCTGAATATACTTTGCGAAAACTTCAGATAATACAAAACTGTGTCGCCCGAACGCTGCTTCAGCTCCCACGCAGCCTTTCGGCAAAACCCGGCCTGAGAAGCCTGCATTCGCTCCCGGTGAGGGAAAGAATTAATTTTAAAACTCTTTGCATTTCCCATCAAGCCTTCTGGAAAACGGGGCCGCTCATTAACCATTCCCTAATCACTCCCTATCATCCTACTAAACAGCTTCGCTCTACTCATGCCTTCCTTGCCACAGTTCCTACAATTAAGAGATCAAGATCTGGAGGCCGTTCATTTTCTTATAATGCGGCCAGATTGTGGAACTCCCTTTCCCTTCACTTGAGATCCGACTCCAACCTACTTTCATTTCGGAAACAGTTAAAAACTTTTCTTTCTGGGGGCGTGGCCAAGGAACATGGCCGGCAGGACGTGAGCTCCACCAGCTCCGTCCCGAGGACCCGCTAATCCTGCTGTGAAATCCTGCCCGGGCTATCCATTGTCTGGGAATCGAGTCGGTGGACCTCCTGACTTGCCAGGGATCTCCCGTGTTGAGGGAGCGATCTCGAATTCCTCCGTGGACGGGCGCAGAGGCACACTTGGAGCTTGACCCACGTGCTGAATCACGCAACGCCGCGGTCTGGGCCTGGGTCGCGGAGGCGGCCTGTGAGAGACCCGCCCTGATCTGACGCCCTCTGGGCTCCGGGCCGGGCGAATCCTTGGCGGACTGCGGCGCTCCACCGGTGGCTGCCGATCCGCGGTTGGTGAGTCAGGAGCGGGTGTTGGAGTTCCCCGGAGGTCTCTGGCGATCGTGGTGGAGGAGGCGGGGCGCCTTCCATCCTGGGCTGTGTTCCTGCGGCGGAGCTTCGCCCAGGGCGCCGAGCAGCCGGAGACTGCTGGTCCGGCTGCCGGGGCCTCAGGAGACCCACGTGGAACGAGGGTGAGCGTGGTGGCCGTGAGTACTGCTGCCCTAGCCTTTGATGGTGCCGTGCCTCCTGTCAACCGAACACTGTGGCACTGGGCGGTCGGCCTGGCCGGCTTTCTTCGGGGTGGCCCACGGGAGTTGAGGCCTTGCTTCCCCCCCCCCCACCCCCCCCCCCCCCCCCGGGGCACAATCTGACTCACCTCCCCCATTAGGAGTTCCTGGTGCCTTGATACTTCGGAGGGGGTCGTGGAGTGCAGCGACTTGGAGATGTGACCGCATTGGCTCCCTTCCCCCACTCACCCGCCATTTTGACTACTCCTCCCGGTGATTCCTTGGTGGTGCTGTGCGTGCATGTGGTGGGGAGCCCGTTGGTTGGACTGCGACTGTGGGCCACTCTTGAGGGGGTGCCTCCGGGGGGCCCTTATGATCGATTGGGGGTGTGCCAACGGTCCCTATCCTTGATGCTTGGACGAGCGCCGGACTCTGGCCGCCACTGCGCTCCCGACTTGAAGAGGAGGCGAGGACACGCTACATCTGTTCTGCCCTGATTGCTGGGTCGCCTGGCCTGCCTCTGCGACCGTCTACACTGCGCCGGCTGCCGGGCGCTGCAGCGGCCTGTGCACTGCGCTACGCCTGGCCCCCGCGATACAGTGCTTCTGTGTACTCCCGTGGGAGCGCCTCTGGAGGCCTACAAATTCTTCCCGCCTGCCTGGATTGTCAGCTGTCCTGCCGCCTGGCCCGGTGAGTGCATCGGGGATCACTACTTGCCCGCTTTCTTTTCACTACAGTGGGGAGTGCCGGACTGCCGCCCTTGTGGGGGCACCTGCGTGGGGATTGCCTTGGGTCGTCTCGGCTGCTCCCCTGCCTGGATTGGACACTGCCGAGAGCCGCCTACTATACTGGCATTTCGCCCGCTCATCCTTCCTTGGAACCGCCACTGAGCTCTACACCTACCTGGTGGGACCAAGCTGTAACTCTTTGGAACCCCTTGGGGGGACTCACGACTTACCCCTCCAGATGGCGGCCCGTAAGGATAGGTCCGCGAAACCCTCCCAACCCAACACCATTGTCCAGTATACCACGCCTCGTCTGCCATCACAGAGGATCACGCGGCAGACGGGCCCGGAGGATGGGGGGGATGGCCCGCCTGAGCCTTCCAGGGCGGAGATCCTTAAGGCTATCCAGGGATCCCACTCTGCCTTGGAGAGGCAAATCGAAACTGTGTCCATAGATGTTAATCTACTCCGGACGGATCTCCGTAAAGTGGCGGACAAGGTCACTGATGCGGAGGGCAATATTGCCCACTTACAAACTGAGGTGGCTTCCTTGCAAAAATCTGTTGCGATCCTGACGTCCACCACCCGTGCACTGGAGAGAAGAGCTGAAGACGCGGAAGGCAGGGCCTGTCGAAGTAACATCAGGGTCCTGGGCGTGCCGGAACGCCTGGAGGCTGGAAACGCTGAGCGCTTTTTGGAGACCTGGATCCGTTCCCAACTGTGCCCGACAGGTTTGTCCAGTGTCTTTGTCAATGAACGGGCACATAGGGCCCTTGTTCCCCCTCCGCGACCGGGCGAGCCTCCTAGAGCCCTGATCGCAAAGATCCTGAACTATAGAGATCGTGACTGTATACTAAGGGCCGCAAGGGAAATGGAGTCCCTCACAATTGAAAATAGCCGAGTTTCTATCTATCCTGATTATACTCAGCAGGTCCAAGAGCAGCGGAAGTCCTTCCTGGGAGTTAAGCAAAAACTCAGGGACATGAAGCTCCAATACATGCTCCTCTACCCAGCCAAACTCAAGGTGTTCTCCCAGGGCCGCGCACACTTCTTTGAGTCACCGGCGGAGGTGTGGGAGTGGCTCGAGATCCGGGGTGATGACCTGCCCCCTGGTGAGCGGGGCGGCCCCCGCGAGACCTGGGGGACCCGGCCCCAGCGACGCCGTCGAGGCAGAGGACGACGCCGGTCCCGATCCCGGGGTTCTGCTGAGCCTCGGGTGACTGTGGGGGAGGACGGAGCGCTGCGCATGAGAACATCGCCAACGGAGGTCGACCCGGAGTCCCCTGAGACATCTGCCCCTGCTGAGGTCTTGGTCCCGGATACTTTGCAGGAAACCTTGCCGGACACGGACTCCACTGCTCCGGTGATCCCGGAAACTGGCCTTTCTGGTCCACAGCTTGAGTGAGCCCTGACCTAAGGTACTGTTCTGTTACTGCGTTGTTGTCCTCCGCTGTGGGGGCGTCCCCTTCTGGGTCTTTGTCAGATCATTGCTGTTTTTCCTTGGTGTTGGAACCCAGGGGTGTTGGACTGCGGAGGAGAGCTGCGGCCCCTTTCGCCGGGGTGTCACGCTGTGGGCCCCAAGAGTCTATGGCGGACTGTCGCCCAGCATAGAGACTCTATTCAATGGACGTACCCGGAGATTGTCCTGGAACATTGGGTCCTCGGGGAGCTGGGGGTGTGGTGGGTGGGTCTGATTGGTTGTGTGTGAGTGTGGGTTTCGTGGGTTGTATGGGGTGGCTGTGTACGTCCTGGCACTGGCAGGGGAAGGGCAGGGTGGCGTTTTTGGTTGTTGCTGTCCTTTTGCTCGTGGGTGGGGGTGGGGAAACTGTTTCTAGAGGGGTTCTGGGTTCTGTTGTTGTTTTTGACTGGCACTGGTTGGAGGGGGGCGGGGTCGCGAGATTTGATGTTGCCCTACTTCTGCTCATGAATAGGAGGGGGGGGATTTCTTTAGGGTTTGTGTGGTTGGGGGAGCCTTGGGTTTGGGGGGGTTTTGTATTTGGCATCAAGTGTACCGTGGTTCAGGCCCCTGGAAGGCTGTTTGCAGGTGCTGGACTTGGTTGCCCGGATGGGCCAGCTCAATGCTTATGGGATACACATTTTTAACTTGGAACGTGCGGGGCTTGGGCACCTGCACCAAGAGACACAGGGTTTTGTCATTTCTACACCTTCATGAAGTCTCTGTGGCGTGCTTGCAGGAAACTCATCTGAATGAGGAAGGTGCTCATAAGTTGGCGAAGAAGTGGAGGGGTCAAATGTTCCATTCCTCCTTCTCTACCTATGCTAGGGGGGTCCTGATCTGGGTGGCACCTGGGGTTCCACTGGCGGTCCAGTTTGTTGAGGCTGATATTGAGGGTAGATATGTACTCTTGCGGGTGAAGCTGGATGGCAGGGATTTCCTACTGTTGAATTCTTATGCACCCAATGTGGATGACCCGAATTTCTTTTCTGGTTTACAGGAGCTTGTAGTTACTGATTTAGATGCCCCCCTTCTCTGGTTTGGAGACTTTAACTGTGTGCTGGACCCGCTGCTAGACAGACATCCTCCACGTGAGGGCACGAAACCACGGATGACGACTCGTCTCCGTGAGGTAATGGATAATCTGGGTGCTGTAGATCTGTGGCGACTGGATAATCCGGGACTGAAATTGTACACCTGTTATACCCCCACACACAACACTCATAGTCGGCTCGATAGAGTCCTTGCTGCCAATGTTGATGCTTCCCTTGTTTTCTCGGTCACCCATCAGGCACGTTTTTTGTCCGATCATTCGCCCGTAACGTGCGTAATGCAGTGGGCGGACTGGTCCTCCCGTCCGCGGACCTGGAGAATGCCTGGGGATCTCCTGCAGGACCCGGTGGAAAGGGACCATGTGGAGACGACCCTTCGAACCTATCTGGATCTGAATTGGGGGGTTGACGACATTTCTTATGCGACCAAGTGGGACGCCCTTAAGGCGGTTGTGCGGGGCGCGTGTATGGGCCTGACTTATGGGGTCCAGAGACAGCTGCTCCGTGAGCTCAAGAGTGCAGAGGAGCGCCTCTGCCGATGTCAAGCCTTATCGGATCCTGACGGGCCGGACCTGGAATCCGAAAGGACGGCCCGTGAGGGCATACACGATATTGTCACCCGGCTGAATAAGTTCACCCTCTGCCGCTATCGTCAGCGACTCCACCGTGAGGGGGACAAATCGGGCCGGCTATTGGCCTGGATCCTCCGTAGGGAATCGGCGCCTCCACGGATCGTGACTTTGAGGGACCCTGCTGGGGACCTGGTGCACTCAGAAGTGGACCTCCTTGCGGCCCTTTGCACACATTTACAGACAGTGTATACCGCGGACCCCCTAGTGACGGAGGCAGCGTATCAGCCATACCTTCGTGGCTTGACCCTCCAGACCCTCTCGAAGGAAGATGCGGAGGACCTAGACGCTGCGGTGATGCTCCGGGAAGTCAAGATGGCGTTGGCCGCCCTTCCGACGGCTAAGACGCCCGGTGGTGACGGCTTCCCGCCGGAGTTTTATCAGGCGTTTGCAGATATCCTCGCTCCCTGTCTCCTCCAGATCTATCATGACGCTCTGGAAAGTGGCACACTCCCGCCCACCATGCAACAAGGTGAGGTTTGCATGATTCTGAAGCCGGGTAGGGATGACTGTGATCCCGCGGCCTACCGGCCTATCACCCTCATTAACACTGACACAAAAAATTCTCACTAAGATCTTAGCCACGCGGCTGGCACCGCACATGACGCACTTGGTTCACCAAGATCAGTGCGGGTTTATCCCGGGCCGCAACACCGACATGAACCTTCGGCGATTAAACCATGTTCTCCATGAGGTACGTGGTAGAGAGGATCCCCATGTCCTGGTGTCGATAGACCTGGCTAAAGCCTTTGATACTGTCAGCTGGGGGTACCTTTTGGAGGTGCTTCAGGTAGCTGGAGTGGGACCCCTCTTCCGCGACTGGATCCGACTCCTATACAGTGCGCCTATGGTCAGGGTCAGACTCGGGGCGGCCCGGTCCGAGGAGTGGCAGGTGGGCAGGGGCACCCGTCAGGGGTGCCCCCTGTCGCCGCTCCTCTTTGCATTGGCGATTGAACCCCTGGCAGTGTCGCTCCGTGCGGAGATGGCCCCCTGGGGGATTCAAGTGGGGGACGCAGTGCACTTGATCTCGTTATACGCCGACGACGCGCTGTTCTACCTGACCTCCCCCCGGGAATCGCTGCCGCTCCTTTTGCACCACTTGGATCGATTTGGTGAGGCCTCTGGACTGCGCCTTAACCCCGCGAAGTCTTTGATCTTCCCCCTGGCGGGATGCGGTGAGGACCCACGAGTGGGATTCCCGCACCTGGGACTTAGATGGGAAGTGGATGCCTTCCGCTACCTGGGGATCCAGGTGGCCGTGTCTGACGAGCAGTTGCTGGCTCGGAACGCCGAACGGGTGCTCAGCTCCCTACAACAGTCCGTGTCCTTCTGGAACACGCTCCCACTCTCCCTTATGGGACGATTGGCCGTCTCGAAGATGGTTATGCTGCCCAGAGTGCTGTATACCTTGCAGAATACCCTGTGCCCTCTCCCTCCTCGTATATTCCACAAACTCGATACGCTGCTCACCTCCTTGCTTTGGGCGGGTAGACGCAGCAGAGTTGCATTGCGCACGATGGTACGACGCTGGGAGGAGGGAGGCCTGAAGGCCCCGAGGTTTGACCTGTATTATTATGCGGCCCAACTGCTGCCGGCTGCGCGCTGGTTTGCGGGTGCGGACAACTGGGAGTTGCGACTCCTGTCTGGTAGAGCAGACGAGCGGGCCCTACAGGTGGCCCTGATGCGGGGTAGGGGAGCGGATGACTCCCTGCCATATATTGTTCGACACACGGCTGGACTCTGGCAGCGAGTCGTGGAGAGGATATTAAGGCGGGCCCCATTTCACAGGGAGCTACCGGTGTGGATATTGGCACCGGTGACGTTGATGGAAGACCACATGTCGTTCCGGGAATGGCGTGAGGGCGGGTGTGATACTTTAGCGGATCTGTATTCCGATGATTCCTTTGTGACCCTGGAAAAGGCCACGGAGGCCTTTGGTCTCACTGGGGGACAGTTTCTCCATTATAGGGCCCTGCGGGACATAGCGAGGGCGACCTGGCCGCAATATCCGGAGGCACCCCCGGTGTCCCAAACTCTGAATGTTCTGTTGTTGTGCGGCAGGGGACGGCGTTTGATAACACTGTTCTATACGGCTATGAGATGCCACTCGGCGCCCCCGATATCACCGGCCTGGGCTGCGTGGGAGGCGGATCTAGGGGTCGCCTTGGACCCGGGACAACGCAAACGCATAGGGACACTCACTAGGAAGGTGTCGTGTAACGCACGCTTCAAATTGATCCATTTTAACTTCGTCCATCGTACTTACATAACCCCAGTTGCTTTACACCGCATTGCCGCTGATAAATTGGATACCTGCCCTAGATGTGGTACGGCCGGGGCCGGGGCCGGATTCCTTCACTTGGCTTGGGAGTGTCCGCTGGTCGGAGACTTCTGGAGGGCAGTGGTGGTCCATATTAGGAAAGTCACGAGCCTGCCTATCGCCCTGACCCCTCTTCACTGCTTGCTGGCCCTAGTCCCTAAACCCAGGAAGAGGAACCTCTCATATAAAATGTTGCAGCTGCTCTTGGTGTTGGCTAGGAGACGGGTGGCTATCACCTGGATGGGACAGAGGGCACCGGACTTCTCATTGTGGCTCCGGGATGTGGGGGAGTGGACATTGGCGGAGGAGACTCACATGCAGCATACGCGTAAAGATGAGCGTCTGCAAGAGGATCTGCTTGCATGGAGAATGATGTGCGTTGAGGGGCTGGTTGATAGCGATTCTGATGCAACTAGTGCGGACTTGTTCTCGGCTGTGGAATCGGAGCCCGGAGATGGGGTGGTGGGAGGTGGAGGGGAAGGGTAGATGTCGTTGTAATGCCCTAATGTCTATGCACAAGTTCCTTAATGTCAGCTTTGCATATTTGATTTGATTCCCGAGAATGTGACTATTGTGACTACTGCTATATCTGCACCTGCTGGAGATATACTGGGGCGGGAACTGTGTACACTTGTATTTTTCTTCTACTGATGCCATTTGGGGGGGGGGGGATTGTGATGTTCAAGTTGCTGAGAAACAAAATAAAGTTTTAAAAAAAACAACTTTTCTTTCTAAGAAATCTCACTAAACTCTCGATGCTAGTAGTCTCACTAGAAAGCACTTTTTCTTTTTCAGCGCTAGGACGCCTCAGGGCAGCTACCGTGCTTTATAAATCTTCTTTTCATTTCATTCCATTTCATCCCACTGTTCTGGAAGATGTAGAAGTCGTGGGTGCTTCCTAGGAATTTGGCCACGATGTCTGTGATTATGTTGGCAGCATCACAGATTACCTGCACATTTATTGAGTTTGTGGACTTTCTGTTCCTGAAGATTTACTCAGTGGCTGCAGGTGGGCAGATTGGGATCTGTGTGCCATCAATGCAGCCGATCACATGTGGGAACTGTGCCATTTGGTAAAAGTCAGTCTTGGTCTTCAGCAGTTCTGCATGTGTGTCAGGGAAGCTGATGTAAAGATGCATTCTCTGCATCATGGCCTCCAGGTACTTCCTGAAGAAACGGGACAGGCAGCTCTGGGACACCCCACCTATCGCAGCTATCACCCCCTGGTAACTGCCAGATGCAAGCAGGTGTAGGCTACAGAGCACCTGCACATGTGGTGGTATGGCGTGCACCCTTGGTGTTGGGTGATCCAGGAGTGGGCGCATGTCCCTTATCAGGTCCAGGATGGTGTGGGGGTGTAGCCTGTACCTTTCATGCATCTCTGCCTCAGTAAGTTGGAAGAGTGTGATCCGCTGTCTGTAGACTTGCTCCTCCCGTCTCCAGTTTATCTCTCCTGCTGCCTGTAGCTGTAGCCGCCTTGCTATCACATAGAAAGCCGCCATTCTGATCACACTGTTGCATTTTAGGACCTGTTTTATGGCCTGCACCTGGTTAACACCTGCTGTCAATCCATGGTAATTACCGACTCCTAAATACCGAATTTCATGAAATTCGGTATTTTTGAAGTTACCTACATCTCTATTCTCATTTTTACCGTTTCTTATTTACCGATTCGGTAAATAAGGATTCGGTAAATACCGATTTGTTAATTTAGAATTCGGTAATGATGAATCGGTATTTACCGATTCATATTTACCGAATCCTTACTTTTGGCCTCCTACATCTCAAATGCCTAAATACTGGTCGGTAAAGGCAAATTTACCGGCAAATTTACTGAATTTCGACCGTTACCGACCGGTATTTAGCTACCTACATATGGCCCCCAGTGTGATGGCTGAACATCATGTAGTGTTGCCCATTCACCTGCAATTTTTTTTTCACCCATCACACTAGATCATTAGTCAACATCAGAAGGACCGTATGGTGAGTCATAATTTGGTGTAGGTCCGAGATGATGACCAGGGCGGTACAGTGTGGTGACTGATGGGTATCCTTATTTCTTAGGAGAATTCCAGGATTAGTTACACATTTTTCATCCTGTGTTGCTTTTCACATCACATCTTTATTAAGGTAGTAGGTTTGTTGGATTTAGACCCATGGACATTTTTTTGTGATATAGTAATATTGGGGGTTGTGTCCATGCCAGGTCTTATCCAAATCAGGGGGTCCCTGTTTGCTTCACAGAGCATGCCAGGTCTTAAAACATTCCCTAGGGCCCTTCTTTATAGTGTTGTTTTGTCTGTATCAACATCTGCACCAGCCATAGGTAGGGATGTGGACTCTGGAGGAGAGCCCCCTGCACCACCGCTGCCTGCACCTGATGGCCCCCTCCCCAAACGTGCAAAGGGTTGTCCGAAGAAGCATCCTTGAGAGACTGAAGGCTACGTATCACCCTCAGGAAGTGACAACCTGCTCCTGATATCCTCCATTGTGTGCCAAGCGTTCACTTTGTTGACTGTCTTTGAACTGTCCCACATTGGCTGGAGGGTCAAAGTTGGTCTTTTGGACTCAAATAACTGTGGATTTGCTTCTGAAGACTGCATCTATAAACACTACCAACTCCTCTCTGTACTTTGTTTTTTATGTTTTGTTGATCACTCGCCCATTCTGTGAAACTTCTCCTAGACGACTGGATTGCAGCCCTAGAGACCTCCAGACCCCCAATAAATCAGGACCCCATATCAGCCAACAACAATTATAACAATTGGATCTCATATTCACTGGACTTCACACTCCCTTATGTTGCACTAACTCGAAACGACACTCAAAAACTGCCTCATGGTACTCCTCGGGACTTAGGGAGATGAAACGTCAGTGCAAAAAATTGGAAAGGAGGTGGCATTTACATTATTCCCCAGTAGACAAAACTATATATAGGGAAGCGATAAGATCTTATAAAAACGAGATCAACCCTGTACAATCTGCTTTCTATACAGGAAAAATCACTGCGGCCACCTCCAAGCCAAAAGAAATATATCAGATTGTAAAAAGCCTCACTAAGCTCCCCCAAAATCCGCCATCCAACCACAACATACAATCTCGCTGCAATGACCTAGCGGAATTTTTTTTCCCAAAAATTCGACAAATCTACACTTCTTTTCCCGCCACTGATATTGACCTTTATCCTGACTGTACATCCCTGCCCCCTCCGGAACTCATGCGGCACTTTCCAAACATCCTTGATAACCTTCCTCTTCTGGACTCAGAGATGCTTAGTCTCATAATGCCCCAAGTAAAGTCCGGTTCCCCTTGTGACCCAGCACCCCCCTGCACCCTAGTTGCTGCTACTCACAGCATCCTCCCTACCATCCTTGACTTACTTAACGCCTCTATATCCTCAGGCATTGTCCCTCCCCTGTGGAAACAAGCAATGGTACGAGCACTCCTTAAAAAACCAAACCTGGACCCCAACAAACCCAGTAACTATCGTCCCATCTCCCTGCTTCCCTGGATGAGCAAAATCCTCGAGAAACACGTCAATAAACATCTGACGGAGTTCCTCGAGAGTAACCATCTGCTCGACCCCTCCTAGACAGGCTTCCGCCCCAAGCATGGGACGGAGACCGCTCTGATTGCGGTAACAGAAGAAGCTAGGGGGATCTTGGATCGGGGGGAATCGGTGGCAGTCATCCTCCTCGATGTAAGCGCCGCTTTTGATACGGTGAATCTTGAATTTCTACTGCATCGACTTTTTAGTCTGGGAGTGTCAGGGACAGTGGGAACTTGGCTCAAATCCTTTTTGAGCGACCGGTCATTCCAGGTTTTTGAAGGCGACACTGTCTCCCTCAGTAAACCCCTGGGCTGTGGGGTACTGCAGGGCTCATCCCTGAGCCCTACGTTATTCAACGTATATATGAGCCCACTAGCTGAGGTTGTTCATCCATATGGTATAAAGATCATCACATATGCTGACGACACTCAGCTAGTGGTATCCCTCAATCAGCTAGACAGGCAACTAGCACAGGTCAATCTGGGGGGTTGTCTAGAGGCAGTCAACAACTGGATGACTGCCTCATGTCTCAAACTTAATGTAGACAAAACGGAGTTGATGCTTCTCGGTAGCTCTATCTCCCCCATGATCAACTCAATCTGGCCCCCCTGCCTCGGTTTTCCTCCAACGCCCAAAGACACTAGAAAAAGCCTCGACGTCTGGCTGGATAAATCTCTCAGCTTTAACAGTCAGGCAATCAAGCTATCAGCCACCTGTTTTGGCCTTCTCAGACTTCTTAGGAAGATTCTTCCCCTATTGCCCTTTGAAGCCAGACAAATCGTGGTTCATGGTCTGATCCAGTCCCGCCTTGATTTTGGCAATGCCCTCTACCTGGGAGCCCCTGAATATACTTTGCGAAAACTTCAGATAATACAAAACTGTGCCGCCCGAACGCTGCTTCAGCTCCCCCGCAGCCTTTGGGCAAAACCCGGCCTGAGAAGCCTGCATTGGCTCCCGGTGAGGGAAATAATTAATTTTAAAACTCTTTGCATTTCCCATCAAGCCTTCTGGAAAACGGGCCCGGTCATTAACCATTCCCTAATCACTCCCTATCATCCTACTAAACAATTCGCTCTACTCATGCCTTCCTTGCCACAGTTCCTACAATTAAGAGATCAAGATCTGGAGGCCGTTCATTTTCTTATATTGCGGCCAGATTGTGGAACTCCCTTCCCCTTCACTTGAGATCCGACTCCAACCGACTTTCATTTCGGAAACAGTTAAAAACTTTTCTTTCTAAGAAATCTCACTAAACTTTCGATGCTAGTAGTCTCACTAGAAAGCACTTTTTCTTTTTCAGCGCTAGGACGCCTCGGGGCAGCTACCGCGCTTTATAAATCTTTTCATTTCATTTCATTTCATCCCACTGTTCTGGAAGATGTAGGAGTCGTGGGTGCTTCCTAGGAATTTGGCCATGATGTCTGTGAATATGTTTCCAGCGTCACAGATTACCTGCACATTTATTGAGTGTGTGGACTTTCTGTTCCTGAAGATGTACTCAGTGGCTGCAGGTGGGCAGATTGGGATATGTGTGCCATCAATGCAGCCGATCACATGTGGGAACTGTGCCATTTGGTAAAAGTCAGTCTTGGTCTTCAGCAGTTCTGCATGTGTGTCAGGGAAGCTGATGTAATGATGCATTCTCTGCACCATGGCCTCCAGGAACTTCCTAAAGAAACGGGACAGGCAGCTCTGGGACACCCCACCTATCGCAGCTATCACCCCCTGGTAACTGCCAGATGCAAGCAGGTGTAGGCTACAGAGCACCTGCACATGTGGTGGTATGGCGTGCACCCTTGGTGTTGGGTGCTCCAGGAGTGGGTGCATGTCCCTTATCAGGTCCAGGATGGTGTGGGGGTGTAGCCTGTACCTTTCATGGATCTCTGCCTCAGTAAGTTGGAAGAGTGTGATCCGCTGTCTGTAGACTTGCTCCTCCCGTCTCCAGTTTATCTCTCCTGCTGCCTGTAGCTGTAGCCGCCTTGCTATCACATAGAAAGCCGCCATTCTGATCACACTGTTGCATTTTAGGACCTGTTTTATGGCCTGCACCTGGTTACCACCTGCTTTCAATCCATGGTAATTACCGACTCCTAAATACCGAATTTCATGAAATTCGGTATTTTTGAAGTTACCTACATCTCTATTCTCATTTTTACCGTTTCTTATTTACCGATTCAGTAAATAAGGATTCGGTAAATACTGATTCGTTAATTTAGAATTCGGTAATGATGAATCGGTATTTACCGATTCATATTTACCGAATCCTTACTTTTGGCCTCCTACATCTCAAATGCCTAAATACCGGTCGGTAACGGCAAATTTACCGGCAAATTTACCGAATTTCGACCGTTTCCGACCGGTATTTAGCTACCTACATATGGCCCCCAGTGTGATGGCTGAACATCATGTAGTGTTGCCCATTCACCTGCAATTTTTTTTTCACCCATCACACTAGATCATTAGTCAACATCAGAAGGACCGTATGGTGAGTCATAATTTGGTGTAGGTCCGAGATGATGACCAGGGCGGTACAGTGTGGTGACTGATGGGTATCCTTATTTCTTAGGAGAATTCCAGGATTAGTTACACATTTTTCATCCTGTGTTGCTTTTCACATCACATCTTTATTAAGGTAGTAGGTTTGTTGGATTTAGACCCATGGACATTTTTTTGTGATATAGTAATATTAGGGGTTGTGTCCATGCCAGGTCTTAAAACATTCCCTAGGGCCCTTCTTTAACGTGTTGTTTTGTCTGTATCAACATCTGCACCAGCCATAGGTAGGGATGTGGACTCTGGAGGAGAGCCCCCTGCACCACCGCTGCCTGCACCTGATGGCCCCCTCCCCAAACGTGCGAAGGGTTGTCCGAAGAAGCATCTTCGAGAGACAGAAGGCTACGTATCACCCTCAGGAAGTGACAACCTGCTCCTGATATCCTCCACTGTGTGCCAAGCGTTCACTTTGTTGACTGTCTTTGAACTGTCCCACATTGGCTGGAGGGTCAAAGTTGGTCTTTTGGACTCAAATAACTGTGGATTCGCTTCTGAAGACTTCATCTATAAACACTACCAACTCCTCTCTGTACTTTGTTTTTTATGTTTTGTTGATCACTCGCCCATTCTGTGAATTTTTATCATTACATCATGCACTAATATAAATCACTTTACACAAAATACTTGCTCATGTCATGACTTTGAAACACAAATGTACAGATTGAAATGATGCTAAAATAACAAAGAAGAAATTTTCACCCTCGGATAAGAAATCACTTCAGAGTTTGTTAACTACTGGATTGGGACTAAATGTAACCTGTCACAGCATGATAGATAGACACAACCAGGTTATCACACAACCCATTGTACATGGTACTGATTCAATTTAAGTCTTCTGTCTGCAAAGATATCACCATTTGCAAGCACAAACAACAATCATTGTCAGCAAACCAGATCATCATGGAATATGTTTTGTTTCAGAATAACCTTTGGATGTGTGCAAACAGACAAGGCACACCTCAATGTGGAGCACAGGTTTATTCTACTGATACTGTTTACTGACTCTGCTTCCTGGGACTAGGTGCTTCCCCTGTTCCTTTCGTGCTGTCCGCTGCTTGGGAGCCTCGCAACATCATCGCCCCACTGCCGCTGGCCCTGCCCTGTAGTCCCCCCACCGCCGCAATTCCAACCAAGCGGCCGCCGAGTGGGGGACTACCTTTCCCATCGGGCTTGGCGGCGGACACGGCAGACACGCGCCCAGAGGCGCCATAAATTGCCGTCATCATCGGGGGAGCGGGTGTTCCGCGTTTACTGACTCTGCTTCCTGGGACTAGGTGCTTCCCCTGTTCCTTTCGTGCTGTCCTCTGCTTGGGAGCCTCGCAACATCATCTCCCCACTGCCGCTGGCCCTGCCCTGTAGTCCCCCCGCCGCCGCAATTCCAACCAAGCGGCCACCGAGTGGGGGACTACCTTTCCCATCGGGCTTGGCGGTGGACACGGCAGACACGCGTCCGGAGGCGCCATAAATTGCCGTCATCACCCGCGTCGCGGGAGCGCACGGGAGCGCCCGGGGCGAAGCCCGGGCAAAGGGCGGGCCATTTTGTGGCCGTTCGGGGGCCGAAGGAGGCTGGGCTGGGCCACCCCCCTGACACCGGCGGTCCCTATACTGTTGGGAATTATAGCGTGATCAAGTAGGAACTGAACACATTGCTTACTGGAGCTACTGTTTTCCACTATTCATATGTCAGCCAACATGCCGCCCTCTAAAACAGCCAAACCACCTAAAACCAACATACATTCTCTTACAGCTATAGATCGTATGTTGCAAAGGACCATTGGAGTAGTGACATCTGCTATAGAGCATACCTGTCGCTTCCTGCTGGTTCATTGCCCCCACTTTCAGTAATTAATTTATCGAATAACACTAACATTTCTCAGGATTCTTATTTATTGCCATCGTTTGTCTCCCTTCCAGCTTTCGCACCTACTTCATCTGTAATGCATTCACAACCTCAGCAAAAGGACACTAGTAAAACGAAATCACCCTCCCTGCATTCCATGGCTGTGTCTCCGTCACTAACCAATGATATCCTGGTTTCTGTAGGGGTAGTCAACAACGTTACCGCCCCTCAAAACGCCTCTGTCACACAGGACAAGGTGGGAGATATCAGCATTCCCTTTCAGTTACGTGATCAGATCACGTCACCCATTTCTATTTTTGATCAAGTGGGTAACGAGGCTCCATTGGAAGGGGCCTTGCCGTCACTGTCACATTCACAATCACTTAACCTTTCCCCTATACCTTCCAAGATCTGTTTTATCCCCAGAAAGAGGAAACGAGAGACAGAACCACACCAAGGTAGAAGCGCTAAGCTTAGAAAGAGAGTAGACACCAAATGTGGGAATGCTAGGAAAATTCAGAAAGACTCTACCTCAATCGAGATAAACACCTCAGATAAACTCGTAGCACAACCTCCCGCAATTAAAGAACTGGTAGAGAATTTCGAGAATTTGGTTAAAGCCCTAATTCTACCGTTAGTTCACAGGTTAAAAATAATTTCTGAAAAATTAGGAGAACTAGAGAGCACAACACAAACTAATGTAGAACTAACCAGAGAACTTGTTAAGCAGACATCAAAGAATATAGTATGCAGGAAACCTACGATTCCTTCAGCTCCTCTGGAGAAAGCAGTTAGACCACCGAGTAAAACGACGAAAGGACAAAATAACCCCAATTCTTCTTCTGATAAAAACGTGATGGCTCAATCTTTACCATCAGGCAAGGCCCAAAATAATCTCATACATGTACCTCAAATCCAACAAGACCCAAAAATTATAGGAGAAAAACTGTTAAGGGCTGATACCCCATATAATGATCCCAATAAAAATAAAACAGACATTAATGGGCCCAAAAATAATTTCAATACCACAACTCGTAAAAACAATTCGAGGGCCCAAAATATGCCTGAAACTAGAACTCGGCGGGAGATTCAAATCACGCTCCCCCCAGAATCAGCCCCTCTTGTTGCTGTGCTGATAGGGGTTCCCGAGTTATTTCCAACTCAACTCGAGGACTATGGGAGCCTTAAAAATAAAACAATACACTGGCACAAAAGGAATAGACCCCTCCCTCCAAATATCAATGGAGAGATTCTCCACGTTAGAAGGGCAAAATGGTTGGGTGTTAGACCAAAAGATGTCAGTGGAGATGTCATAATCATCAATTTTAGAGACTACAGAGTAATGAACTATTTAAGTGAGTGGTACCAGGAGAGGGACAACCTGGGTATACAGCTACAACAATTAACTACTTCTACCCTAGGACACTGATACTTCCTAATCGACAACAGGAGCATGTACAACGAAAAAAGCAGGAGGACTATTACTATTCACCTTCCTTAACAAACAGATATCATGCTCTCTTGGGTTTAGATGGTGTAGATTGACGTACCCAGGGATTTTCCCCTATTTCAACCTCCCATTCTCAACCTCATTCCCTAGGTTATCAATCAGTAGTTCAACCTACACTGGGAGTCTCTAAGTGTAGTGTAACCGATTCACTCACCCAAATCATTAATATTGAACAATTATATACCCCCCAAAATATTCTGTCTTTTTCATCAAAGACTGAAACCCCAGCCACTGTTATTACATGGAACGTGGTGGGTCTAGCTGGTAAAATAGAAGACACTCACTGGCAGGCAATAACAACAACTCATTCTGTCATTGCGGTTCAGGAAACATGGGCAACCGAGGCACTTCATCTTCTGGGATATAAAACATTCTTCACCCCAGCTATACCCAGCAGAAGAGGTAGATCAAAGGGAGGTTTATCCCTATATATATCAATAACTACGGGCCCAACTATTTTAAAGAGTTACTTGGATAATAATTACTATCAAATCTTAATTTGCTCTTGGGGTCCTCAAAAAAATCTAATTATAATACATTTCTATAATAATATCTTGCCACGGGAAATGGAAAAAGTAATTAAAAACCTGCTTACCACCATTAACTCTATCGAAGAATCCCTATCCGGGGATATGTCAATCATTTGGGTAGGCGATTTTAATTGCTCCATTTGCCCTATGAGCTCAAAGGGGGTGTGTGGCTTAGAAGGAGAAGATCATGGTCTAACACATCACCATTTCTGCCATACAAAGATTGGGGATTTAATGAACAAAATAATGGGAGATTACTCCCTGGCCCTTACGAATGAGCTTTGTAACCCGCCTAAAATATTCACTCCAACTTTTAATGGCAGAGGAGCAAAATCGATTATAGATTTTGCTCTGTATTCAATTCGGTATGCTGCCCAGATAACCGATTGGATCACTCTTAACACACCCATGAGTGACCATTATCCAATTTCGGTCACCTATAACTTTGATCTTAGTAATCGATCTCAATCCCCGGACACAAACTATGATTTTAATCCGATCCTTGGGCAAAAAAATGGGTTTACAATCAAATGGGAAAAAGTAATCCCAGAGAATTTCATAAAAAGTCTGGTGGGTCCTACTCATGAGGACATTAATGTTTGTCTGTCCCTAGAAGAAGATCCAGCGTCAGTTCTTAGATCTTTTGGTAACATCTGTTCGAGAATTAAAAATCTCCTGACAAGAAGCCCTCGTAATACCACTAAAGGCCCACAGGGATGGTTTGACAAAAATTGTAGAGGTGCACTTACTGCACTCAAAAACATTCTTCACTCTAGTTCATCGACTAGAATACAGATTAGAACCGCTAGACGGAATTACCGCCTTGCCCTAACCTCTAGGAAAAAAGACCTTAAATTAAAAGCTTGGGCCAATTTGCATGCGGCGTGTGAAAAAAGGGACAATGTTGCCTTTTGGAAGGCCGTAAACGCACCATTTTATCAGGAGCGTGGGGGTCCTTCCATAGACAACGCAATCTCGGCACAGGAATGGGTGCTACACTTTCAGGCACTATACAGTAACTCTGTTCCCTTAGAAGATCCTATTCAGGTAGGATCTCGAATTGAAAAACGGGGAAGCAGTTATCCAATAGATATTTATTTTGAATTAGAAGAGGTTCAAAAAGCTTTAAAGGAAAGTTCAGCGGCCAAGGCCCCTGGACCTGACAAAATTCCACTTGATGTTTTTAAAAAAATTCCTGATCTCTGGGCACCAATCCTTACAAATGTACTTAATGCCTCTAATAAAATTGGCTTTATTAAGACTTGGCAAGAGGCAGTCCTTGTCCCCATATACAAAAAAGGGGATAGAAATGATCCTGCCTGCTATAGGCCTATTTCGCTTTTAGATGGCTTAATGAAAATGGCAGGCAGGATCATTCTTTCGCGAATACAAGAATGGCTCGACGAAAACGATATTCTTTCCACACTACAACATGGATTTACCCGGGGAAAGGGTACGATAGAACACGGCCTAAATCTTGCCCTTATTATGTCCAAATATATACACGCAAAAAAAACAATCTGTGCGTAACTTATGTAGACCTTAGTTCTGCTTTTGATTGTGTAAGGCATGATACTTTGTGGCATATTTTAGAGGATATTGGCCTAGACAACAGGATCCTTATTTTCATTAAAGAACTTTACTTTGGGGCAGGCGCTTGTGTGAGATTTGGTAAAAAATGAGAATGTTCCAATTTCTTCCCTATTCATAGAGGAGTAAGACAGGGGTGCATTCTTGCACCCCTGCTTTTTAATTTGTACATAAATGATGTGGGTACTTTATTGGATAAACAGTATAATGATTACCCAGTACTTAAAGGGAAATCCATACCCATACTCCTCTATGCCGACGATGCGGCAATCCTATCACAGACTAAGAGGGGCTTACAAAAAGCGGTAGACACATTCTCACAATATATGAGTAAAAGGGGGCTTCACATAAACGTCTCTAAGACCTTTACAATGTCCTGTGGCCCTAGGAAAGTCAGAGCGCCCTGCAATATAATTTTAGAAAACAGACGCATTGATTTAGCAGATATCTTTTGCTACTTAGGTGTCCATTTTGACAGGCGTGGCAATTGGAAACCTGCAGTCAAAGCGAGAGCCTTAGCATTCACTAAAGCAACAGGAGCACTTTTAAATTTTGCAAAAAAGATAGGATCAAGGCCACCCAGGGAGCTCCTCCAAATTTATAAATCAAAATGTGTTTCCATAGGCACTTATGGTGCAGGCCTATGGGGGTCACAGTCTTCGGAAACTATTCAACGAATAGAGAATAAATTCTTACGATTTCTACTGGCAATGCCTAATAGCACATCAACATACGTGATCCATGCCGAGCTTGCCATACAACATATTTCAGATATCATTAAGGTGGCACCAATTTTATTATGGCATAACATCTGGACCAACTCCGTCACAACACTCAACAGAACTATAATAGAGGATTGTTTGTTGTGTAATGGGGTAAAAAACATCACATGGCTTACTTATATAAAGAACTCTTTCTTTGATATTGGCCACCCGGAATATTTCTCTAGCCCAGCAACAATGGACTCTGTTTCCAGATCCAGTCTGAAAAAAACTTTGTTGGAACATTTTGAATGGAATAGATGGAAAAGAGAGAGGTCCAAGAGATCAGTCATAAATCACGACGAAGTTACACTGCATAGAAACATTCAGTTGTACCTTGTTGTCGACCAACCTTTCTTTTACCGCAGATTACTAACATCTTTTCGCCTCGAAACTTTTTTTAGATCAATAACTCTTCCGAGGTGTAATGACTGGTCCAAGGATAAACTTATCTGTCCCTGTGATGAGATATCAATTCAATCCAATATCCATTGTACTCTATATTGCACCTTATACTCTTACCCAAGGCGACAAATACTAAGACCTCTTTTGTTATCATGGGGAATAAGAAAGTCCCGAGAGGCTTATAACAAATTACGGACTTTGGAAGATCATTATACGATTAATGAAATGAAATGAAATTTAGGTCTTATATAGCGCATGGCTGCCCGTGAGCGTCCCAGCGCTGAAATTGCAGAACTTCTGAGGGTTAAGACGGGGAAGGGAAGAGGTTATTGCGGGAAGAGGTGAGTTTTTAGGAGCTTGCGAAATTTCAGAAGATTGGACTCAGAGCGAAGGTGAAATGGCAAGGCATTCCAAGAAGTGGCCACATTGACCGAAAAACGGCGTCCTCCAGTTCGGGCTTTTCTAATTTTGTGGACCGTGGCCAGATGACCTTGAGCTGAACGAAGGGGCCTATTGGGTCTGTATGGAAAGATCATGTTTTTTAACATTGGGGGCCCTTGATTTTGCAAAGCTTTATGGGCCGTGCAGAGGGCCTTAAATTTGACCCTTTCGCGGATCGGCAGCCAATGTAGTGCCTTGAGGGCGGGTTTGGCTGAGACCCTGCGAGAGGTCCCAGTAAGAATCCTAGCTGCGGCATTCTGTGTTCTTTGAAGAATGTTAATCGTGGATTCCGGGGCAGCAAGAAAAAGAGCATTGCAATAATCTAGTCTTGATAAGACTAGACCTTGAACGAGCAATTTCTGGGAGGGTCCTGGAAGTAAAGGGAGGATCTTTCTAGTGGAACGCAGAAGCCCCACACAAGTGCCAGCTGTTTTTTTCGCTTGCGTTTTGAGGGATAGGTCCTGTTCAAGCCAGAAACCTAGACTTTTTAATTCAGTCTTGGGTTGAGGGAGGGGGCCTAAGCATGCTGGCCATATAGCAGGTGGAAGAGAAGATATTTTATTTCCCAACAGCATGAGCTCAGTTTTCGAGCCATTGAGCTTAAGCCTTGAGGCGGACATCCAGGCATGAATATCCTCTAGACAATCGTGAAGGTTTTTTACCTTGTCCTCTTCCAGGGAAAATGATACGATCATTTGGGTGTCGTCAGCATATGTGACGGCTTTTATCCCAAAAGGGGAGACCACGTCATCCAGGGGGGCCATATATGTGTTGAAAAGTGTAGGGCTCAGTGAAGAGCCCTGGGGGACCCCACACTGGAGAGGGAGAATGTCGGATCGCACATTCCCTTCGCAGACCTGAAATGTTCTATCTTTTAGGAACGAAGAGAGCCAGCAAAGGGCTGTGCCCCTTACTCCCAAACTGAAGAGGCGCTTAATGAGGGTTTTGTGGTCCACCGTATCAAATGCCGCGCTTAGATCCAGGAGGATCAGTAACACTGATCCTCCCGAATCCAAGATGCATCTTGCCTCTTCAACTACCTTCAAAAGGGCTGTTTCCGTCCCTTGACCTGGACGGAAGCCTGTCTGTGTGGGTCGAAGGAGATTGTTGGTTTCAAGGAAGGCAGACAATTGCTTGTTGACTACCTTCTCTGCTATCTTACTTAATCCAGGAAGGAGTGATATTGGGCGGAGGTTAGTCAGATCTGTAGAGTCCATACCCGGTTTTTTCTGCAGAGCTTTAACAATGGCATGTTTCCAATTAGGAGGAACCACTCCTTGGTTAAACGAAGCATTAATAAGATTGGTGGCCAGATGCGAGATGGTGGGTCCAACTTGTTTGAGGATGTGGATAGGTGCTGGATCGTTAGGGGAGTCACTTTTCAAGTCAGAGAGGGTTTTTAGAAAATCGTCCTCAGAGAGTTGGATGAAACTGTCCAAAATTGGGCCACTGACAGTGGCTGATGGAGCGGTCAGGGAATTATCATCGTACCTAAGAGCTACAATGAGATTAAGACGGACCATTATATTCGAGTAAAATGTGTTGCCCTGATGAATTAACCCTAGTACCTGTTATTTTTAATTTTTCTGCCCCTGTTGAAAGCTCATGTTTATATGGATCTTAAAAATTTGGTTTTTATTCCGTAACTTCTAATTGTAATCATAATGAATTTTAATAACTGTGATTGTTTTGTTTGCTTTTATGATTTGTTTTTACAATTCGAATAAAGCTTTTTTGAACTTGAACTACTGATACAACCTTTTCCCTTAACCCAAATTGAAAACACATCACACAATAAAAAAATGCTCACAAGTAAAAATAAATGACCATCAGTTCAGAAGGAAGTGTGTTCCGTCGTGTATTTCCACAACTGTTCAATGTTGGAGTATGGTACAGTATCATGGGTCTTGTAAGGTCAAAATTCTGCAGTTAACATGGCAAAGTACCCTGGTAAGGATAAACATAGAGCCTAGTCAGGAACTCAGGAATGATGTTGCTTAATGTTGCTGTCTCAGCTAAAGCATGCAAATGTCAGTCTGAACACAAGCTAGTATTGAGTGTAGCATTGTACATGTCACCTGTAAAATCTGATTAAGTAAATCAGTGCAGACCTCATGATAATTAACATACGCTCAGCAGTACACATACACATTAAAGAACAGCAAAAATAATTTGGTGTTGACACCTCTTATTGAGTACTTACATTCAGGTGAAGAAGTTATGGATACAATTTCCAACATCATCTCCCTCATCACTGGCATCATGTCCCAAGCCTGGATCCTCCCTTGCTGGCGACTGCTGGTCTCCGTCACCCAGTATAAGTATCAGTGGAATTCCTTCCAGATTGCAAGGATGTGGAGCATGCATACGGCTGTGAAAATCTTGCACACCTTCAAGGGGCCATATTGTAGAGCTCCTCCTGTCCGATCCAGACACCAGAACCTTGTTTTCAGGAGACCAAATGTATTCTTAACAACTCACTTGGTACGACCCTGTGTCTCATTGAACCACACTTCTGCAGGGTGTCTGGGCTGCGCAGAGGGGTCAGCAACCAGGGAAGATTGGGGTATCCAGAGTCACCTACATAGAACACAGAAAAAAGTTCAGTTGTCTGACAACAGAGCACTTTGACCCAGAAATGTGTACTAATGTTCTGTCAACATGTCATCCTTACAGGTCAACGCCCATGAAAAGACCAAGATGTGGAGGACCATCGCCAAGAAGGTGCGCAACGTGGGGTTGGAGCTTTGGCACACATGTCATTGGGCAAGAGGTGGCAGGACCTTCGTGGCTGGGCCAAGAAGACTGCTGGGGTATAGATGGGCCTGTCACGTCCAGGTAAGAGGGGCGGGCGCCGAACACTGACCCCCCACATGTCGCATTCCAGACTTGGATGGGCTGTTGAAAGCCAAACAGCAGCAGGGAGGGGGTGAGCATGTGCCTTTTCGCACACCTTTGTTAAACTTGCATGATACAGTACATTAGTCTGCTGCTCCTTTACTGGTTATAAGTCAGCCAGACCCACTGATCCGTTTTGTAAGATACATGCGCACAGGGATCTTTTGCTGCTCGATTGTGCTCCTTTCATCAGGGAGATGTGAGTCAGTTATGTTCAGGAGAGAGACCGTAGTGCCATGCTCATGTGATCACTACAAATCACAGAAACATGTGCATGGAGGTAAACTTCTGGAGTAATGCAAATGGCCAACATGTGCCAGCATATTGACTAATGTATGACCTGTTCTCAGTGTGGTTACCACAAATGTGTGAAGCATGTTGTTATTGGAGCAAACAAGCGTGAAGAGGCCATGCTATACATCCCTGCAGCAGGTGACATTAAGATTGATGCATTGGTGAGTTTTGCTTGCTCATTCTGCCACTGTTAGGTCCCAGCCGTGCTGCTCAGTGTTATAAAATGTATCCCAGGGGCCAATTACAGGTATGCTAACTCTAGTAATCTGTCACACTGACCTGTCACATGATTGTATGGAAGATTCCATTCTCTCCATTCAAAGGAGTGAGCCAATGTGTCTGACTCTGTAACAGTGACAACACATACCATTCACTGACAAACGCAGGTGGTCACTGGTTGAAACATGGCCAAAAATGTGAGGCCTGATGTTAGATACACATTCACAACAGTTTATTTATTTATTTATAAAGTTTTATATAGCGCGAACTAGATGTGTGCAATCGCTGTTGACTATACATACTTGGGGCTTTCTAAACCATGTGTATGATGCATCACTGTCAGCCTGAGAGGTGTAAAATTTGCATCATCTTGAAGTGAATAAACAAAATGAGATGGAAAAGAAGAGCAATCTAAGCTGTAGGAAGTGTGCAATATGTCTAATGGAAGTGAAGGACATTCAGACTTGGGCCAAACAAATGGGGACCTCTGCAGTCTAGACAGTATTGGTACACAGTGTTGACTGGACTCGTGAAGAATGGAGGTTCAGTACTGATAGTCTGTACAGTCAGTGAACCCAGACTAGCCATTGGCATGGTGTTCCACCGGAAGCATAATGAATATGTAGTCATCGGACTTGGAAGTGTGTTGACCATTGTTCACATCTGAAAATGGTAAGCTATTTACAATGTGCACAACATTCTGATTCATCTTCATGACACTGTGCATAGATGATGCAAGACAGTGGCCTCTCACCCTAGCTATGCCTACTACCTTGGGGAATCCTCAATCAGAGTCATATGTGTGACCTGACAGTGGAGAACCTAAGTTACAGGACAAATGAGCACAATCACTGTTATCTGTGTGACATGACTCATGCAATGAGTACGCAAGCTAAAAGTTGGACAAGGATGTTAATTGACCTGTGACATTAAAGCCAATGAATCCCAATTTGCTAACTAGGGATTGTAGAATGGATACCATGTCTCAATTCAATTGTGTGAATCCTATTCTCATTGTGAGATCTATACTCCCTTGCAGGAAGTGAGACAGGTATGTCAGGACACGACCATCCGGTGCAAAAGATGATACATCACCTGCTACATAGTGAAGTAGTCAACATTTTGGTTGTGGCAATTGATGTTGATACACCCAATGTTGCAGATAACCAAATGTGTGAGTGAGCAGTGGTTAACTTGCAGAATGACAAGTGCCATGTATGTAAATGTAGGAAAAGATCGATAGCACTACTCAAAATGATGTAGTTGTTTGAACTGTGAGGATTTGTGATGTTACCTATGTGTCAAGTACATACACATGACTTATGTGAATCTTTTTTTCATTTGCGTTCACAGCATCAGCACCGGCCAATGGAGTAGACAGTGCCACAGACGTAGGGGGACCTGTTTGCCAGTCTGGGTCCAGTGCCGATTCGGACGTGGAGGCATCCACTGGCAGGGAAGATAAGGGGAGCCACACTGAGGGCAGTTCTGCAACTCCATCTGCAGCATCGAAAGACCAGTCAGGCTCCAGTGATGACTCCCATGTGGGGGTGGAGGGCACAGGAAATGATGCCTCAATATCGGAGTCTACCACTACCACCACTCCCATCTCAATCCTCCCAACCGCTCCCAGGCACAGTGTCTGTGGCCGGTCCCGTGGCAGGGGAACCATCTCCTTGTACCAGGCCCCTCACCCCATGCACCTGTCTCCCCTGCTGCCCTCAGTGTGGAGGCGGTCGACATCCTGAAGCAGATCTCTGTGAGGAAGACATTAGTGCTGAATGTCCTCCATGCCCATACCACTCTTTCTACACAAATGGTGTCATTCACGGAGGGCATTTACTCAGACATGTCTGCCCTACAAAAATCCAACCAGGCACTGGCCTCCACACTGACAGCAGTAGGGTCCCTCCTCCAGCAGTCCCTCTCCCTCTTCCCCATCCACTGTCCCTAATATTGTCCCTGACCCAAGCACACATAAACACACACATGCACACACCTCAACAGCTATAACCAGCACACAGAAACAAAGGAAAACCCACACACATGCACACCCAGGTCACAGACAGCATGCTCACCACCAGGGACATACCACCAGATGACACACATGCATCCACAGACACTCTGCAGACCTCATAACCCTCTGTCTCCACAACACCTGCCCTTGCTTCTGCTTTTCCCCCACTGCGACCTTGGCCTCTTCTCTGCCGACCCATCCAAGCCCCATCCCAAGAAGAAGAAGAAACCCACCCCCAGCTCAACACCTAAATCTGCCCCCCCCCCCGAAGAAGGAAAGACCAAACCCCCTGCAAATCACACTGGTCTCCCAAGCCCAAACCCAGACTATCCCAGCCAAGATCTGTACCTCCTACCTAAAAGAAAACAGTCCCTGTATATACAATTCATGATTATACCATCCCTAAGATGGTTAAACCAAGCCCCCTCCATCAAACACTCCCACTACAGCTCCCCCCCCCCACCTCAGTCTGAGCCTGCCACTGCAGTTGGCCCACCACCCCCTCAATTGCACACAACCACTGCAGTGGACCCAACCTCCCTTCCTGGTATCATCCCTCCCAAAATACAAACCTGTCCTCCCTAGTTTGGTCCCTTTGGTGCCTGGCATGCTCCCTAGATGTCCCTTCCAGGAGAAGTTACTCCTTGCACTTTCAGTGCAGGCAAGAGTCGATGGGCAAGATGTTTGGGCCCATTGCACATATGGACAAATATTGACTGGCAATTGGCCTTGTGTTCGTTATAGTTTTGGATTTACCATGCACAATTTTTTTACTGCTGATTTCTGTGTCCCACAAATTGGTTATAAGTCAGCTGCAATTCACGTACTATTAGTAGTGTAAGTATAGAATAATGTCAGTATGTCATGGATTGCATGTGGTCCATGGAGTACGCGACCTATTACAGTATGTATTCAAGGTTTTCTTGTCTACATTTGCTTGGTGTCATCATCCACATCAGTTTTGGCTATGAGGGTGATACGAAGTCGCCAACCTTTTCTTTTTACATCACAATTGCACCTAGGTCATGCTTTCAGATGTCAACATAGTGCAAGTTTTCCAAATTGCAACAATTCAGGATGAGCATGCTAACTATGTTTGTGATGTTCAGAAAGTCACCTGTCTTATCATTACACCTGGGTACATATGTAGTTTGACTATGTATTAGTGACTTTGGACACACCCATGTACACAAGGTAATGGTGCAATACTTGTATGTGACTTGATAGTGGTTAACCCATGTGTGTGTCTTCTTGAGATCTGGTAGACTAGTGGCAATGACACCCTTGCCACAGGTGGCATACCACTGTAGGCAATTTCCCTTCATGGCTGTGTACTCCTCTGATACATTCCATGAGCCCATAGTGAGTGTAAGGTGAGTAGTATTCTCAGTATTCTTAGTCTTCAGACTCTGTTACCTCCTAGGACCTTTCCGCCAGCATTCCTGTTTGTCAAGGTGTCTGTGGTCTTAATAGTGCAGTGCTTTCTCATTCATATGTGAGTCAGGCCATCCTGCTTTGGACTGGCTATGTCATGTTGATGTTGTGTTTTGTCTGTCCAAACTTAAATTTCATATTTACTGCCATACATCATTCGAAGTTGAGCATATGATTTGTGTGTAGGTTATAATTTTTGCATGACTGACAATGGTGTCCTTTAAAACTATGCTTGATGCTGTTCCAGATCACACAGAGCTGAACTAAGGGTGCTGCAATGTCTGTTGGATTGCCCTGTGCTCCATGTGGGAAGCTGGGTAGACAGTGAGTGCACAGAAGCGTCGTGGGTCCGTCTGCCATACAGATGCCACTGAAGCCAGTGTCACATCCATGCTCTCAGTTGCCACACAGGGGAGTATGTGGAATTTAGGTTGTGAGGCCTAGCTACAGGTGTGTTTTGCAAGGTTAATGTTGAATGTGCAAAGCTGGCTCTAACAAGCGTAGAAGTGAAAGCGACTGGTGTTTCCAACGTTGACATGGAGTGGAGACTCATATGTAATGGAGCCAGGACAAATGTAGCTATTGTCAGAGAGTGTAAGGTATTGGTTAAGTTCATGGGCAGTTCTTGTATAGGTGACGTGAAGTAGCCACATTGTCCCAAAGTGAGTAATTTGCATGCAGGGGTGTGAATCGGAGTATGCAAGCTCGTTACACTGCTTTAATCCTGCACAAGGTCTGGTAGGAATAGGTAGATCTGATAGGGGTATATCCAGCTAGACAAGGTCGAATTATGGCAGGTGATGAGAGCTGTAGTGTGTGCACTATTGGGAGATATGACTGGAACAGTGCATTAACAATGTGTGAGGTTAGTTGTTAAAGTGCATAAGTCAATGAGGTTATCGGGTATGGAAGTAATATGTGGATGTGACAGGGCCACAGTAAGACAAGGTTAAACTAGTCGTATGTGACAAAGTGGACAAGTGTATGTAAAGGATATACATCAGTTGCGTACTTTAGGGTGCTGAACGGTGAACTGTGCAGTGTTGTATAGTTGATGTATGTTGTTTTGGCATCTGTGTATGCATGTGTTTTAGAAATGACAATCTATAGAACTTAAGCATAGTAGGGTGGGTGTGTGGTGATATGTGAATGACTGAAGACATATCCATTGAGCAATGTAAGTGTCTTGCTGTGAGATGTGGTGATGTGTCAAGTGTGCATGTCAGAGTGGGCGGTGATGCTCCATGTTGTGATATGAGTGCAGTGTAAGACATTACTGAGGGTGCATCTGGTGATGAGCGTGGTCCTTTTGACATGTTACATTTGACCTCAGCTGAGGAGGTGATGAGTACAGTACATTCTTTGCATGTCATGTATGTGAGAGTTGTTGTGTACATAGTGATGAAGTGTGGTGGTGTGGATGTGAGAAGGGCAGCACCAGTGTGAGATTGTGAGAATTGTGTTTGAACAGTTTCACAAGGCTGTAGGTTGCGGGGCAGACATGTTTTTCCATCTAGAAGCACCAGAAGGGACTTATGACTTGCTTGTGTGTATGATAGTTTTGAATGTTGAGCATGTATTTTGAGGTAGATGTGAGAGGGGTCATACCTACACAAGTAGAGTTCATGCAGGCCATGAGGTAATGATGATATGTACATATGTCTAGATTTTGTGTATGTAAGTAGTCAAAAACAGTTGCCTGTGTAAATATGAAGATGTGGAATGTGTTGTCTGCTAATGGATGTGTATGACTGATTGTTTAAATTGCCACTTTCAGTACACTGTCATATGCAAGACCTATTGGCATCACCGGAAAAGTTGGCTTCACTTAGCCTTGCCTTGTCTGAGTTGTGTGTTGGTATATGTGGCGTTTCAACCTTTGTAGGTTGTTGTACTCAGTTATTGGTTATTCTCGCCCTTGGAAGCTGCCCTGGGATGGATGTAGTAATTGCTAAATTTGCAATGTCATGATTCCGGAACATTGGATGGCAGTCCATTTCTTAGAGTGGTACAGCCCCATCAATCTTCAAATCATTGATGTGTGTTGTTGTGCCACCTGTGGTCAGACTACTCCAAAACGCATCCCCACACTTGCCAATTACACTACACATGCATGGTTATTGCTTGCATTCTGACTTTGAATGCCTGAGGTATGGGGACACCAAGGGAGATGACGTCATTGTGATATCATCTCTGGTTGTGCTGAGGAAAACACATTGCACTGTAAGCAAACACACATTTGACACTGGAACAGTACACCCAGTTCCATAAGTGTTTGCATTCTTTAAATTTTGGTACCTCTGATCTGGTTTTGCAAGAGTAGCCCTTGTGTGTGTCCATGAGGGCTCCCATTATATACTCCCCTAGGGCCTGATGGTAATATGTGTTTGTTGAAGGTCTCCTTGATGTTTCCATAGATTTTTGGACTGTATTTCAGTGCCAAATGTGGATAAGGCAAACTTCATTCCACACGTCATTTATCCTCACAAGATGTACCCATATCCCTGGAATGAGGATGACTATGTCAAAAATGTTGGTGAGCAACAAATTGAGCCACCCCTCACAGCATCCTCACCTGTGATTGCAGCTTATCTTACACAATGAGCTGTGCACTAGACACACCAACACTGTTTGTGGATCCTACGTCCTGAGACTCATGCGTACTCATACTGTTGCAAGGATCCTGCTCATACACAGAACTGTGCACAGAGACCTAGGACATCAGTGAATTATGGTATACCAGAAACTCCCCTCAGTACCTAGAAAACCCCAACCAGCTAGCATCAGTGTCACATTAGCTCTTCGTCCTATAGCAAAGGAACCAATGATTAGACAACCTAGAACATGCGACTTAGGATAAACTCAGGAATGATGGGACGTGAGAACACTCTTTCGTTATACTCTCATACCAGTCTACAACATGAGTAAATAAGAGACACGGGTAAGGTTAAAATATTTATTTTAGCAACGTGCTCGTAGGTGCAGTATCTTTGCTAACATAAGCAGACATATAATTAGAAATAATATGGTCAGCATCATTACAATTCCATAAAACACAAAGGGAGAAATCATATTACAATGATGGTGAAAACCGGTCATATAGCGCCTAGTTATAATACCCTCCCTATCTAGGAACTATGTTTATAAACTATAGAAGGTCTCTTAGGCTTGTTTGGGGGACCCCATTACCTCTCAGCTCAGCAAGAGTGAATCACATCAGGATCAGCAAAAGCTCTCTGCATCACTGGAAACGGAAAATATTCCAAGTGTTTAAAATCATGGCTGCAGTGTAATAATAAAGGCACCAGGATTTTGGCTGGCTCGCAGCTGCAATTTGTTGTGTCTAAAAGTGTTATCCGATCAGTTCAAACAATAGTTACTATGTTATGATAACCTTGACGGCTTCAGCACTCACTGTGCAGACTAGTGTCACGATGTGTGTCTAGGGATGTCGAAAACAAGCTTTTCTCATGCAAAGCATTTCACGCAGCCTAACTTACAACAACAATTATATGCAGTGTTGTGTGCAAAAGAGGCAAAAAGGTAAAAGGGTGTTTAAACTTCTAATAAGCTCATGCTAACATATCAGTGTACACAACCTACGCTCAGGCCTCACTACACCCTCCCTTGATCGGAGAACGCACAATAAAGGGGGCAATGTTTGTAGAACGCAGAGTTCATGTTCAAATGAGACAGAACTGAGTTCAGAAATTTTGCTAAACATGATAATTGGGAGTAAAAATCCGAATTAAGAACAATCAAATTATCAACGCATTCCCTGGTGGCCATGGTGTGAAGAAAACTTTAAATTAAAAAAGATGGAGAAAAATGTAATGCATCAGTGAAAAAATCACGAGTCCAGTACGTGTCTATGAAGTAGAAAAAAGTGTCACTTCAATCCAACAGCGTATAGACACAGTATGTTGCAACCGCCTCCAATAGGAAGTCGTTGTTATCTTCTGTAAACATTTCAGCCATCCAGTTTAGTAATGGAAAGGAACACACATGTTCTTCAACAGCCGGAGCCTCTAGCACCATCAGAGGACAACTCGGGTGGTTTTCGAGATAACTGTGTTCCAAGAAGTCATGGGCTGCAGACCATATATTCCAATTGCCTAGGACTCTATGAGCCGCTGTGCAGGCCATAATCCCGATACCAGAACAATCTAGTTCATGAGCAACTAAGGGACTCATTAGTAGATCATAAACCAGGTTATGAGACACCGTATTGCAGAGACACAAATCCAGAGCCCATTCAAAACCACAATCCAGGCAGTGGAAAACTGGCTGCACGCCTGTAAAATATGAAAACCGGAAGGATAAACCATATGCCACACTCAAAGTAGCCCAAGGTAGCGATCCATAGTATTCAAGCATCCGGTTACGAAGCTGGAGCAGCCGGGGCTGGTTGTCGAGGGACACAGGATGTGCAACAATTTTTCAGCAAGAAAATCAACAGTAGTACACCGGCTTCTAAGGCGAGAATTAACGGGAAACCGCCAAACCGGCTGGAAAAAATAAAATGAAACAATGCCGGTATCACACCAAATATAGTTTGGAATGAGGTCACAAGGCTCGAACTTACAACTTTAAAAAAGTGTGCCAAGACCGTAGTGGAAATGGCATTGAATATTGTGTGAATCAAAGCACCAAAATACAGGGGCAGATCTGTATTTAATAAGGCATGTACCTCAGTACGAGTATTAGCAATGTGAAGAACGAATGTCTCACGCACAAATGTAAGGGCAACTTCTTTCTCGGACAATAGAGTCTTTATTCAACTCATTTGGTTGAAATCTGCTTTCAAGGTCGGAATAGAAGGCCAGATGGATACATCCAGCAGCCCATGTGGCGAAGGAAACATAACATTCGTACAGCAAACAACATGTTGGGAAACAGTACCAATGTACGGAATTCCCGCAAGCATACCACAGCAGTCTTCATTATTTAATAACAAATAACTACAGTTTGCTAACAACGTGAAAGTAGTTGTAATAGCCGGGGCGGGTGTGCCTTTGAAAACACGCGCCAAATTCGATGCTGTCATATTACATGAACCGTGCAATTGCAGATTGAGACAGACCAAAGAGTGATCGGGAGTGGAAGTGCAGTCTTCACCCTTTAAATAAACTTCTTTCCCTTCCCTCAAGCACCTATATGTAAAGGGTAGATTCCACACTTCATGAAGAAAAGCGCCACTTAAAGGCTCAAATCTGCCTATAGCATAGTGCTTCATGAAAGCTTCAAATTTAAACAGAGGAAAAGGGAGAGTTATTAACCCATGGATAAGCAAACCGCAGAATTTGTTTCAGCCACAGAAAACGGTAATGGCTCTAACTTCTCAATATGTAACAGTGAAAACGTGGCATCTTACATTGACATGAATTGTTGTTTAACATTTAAATTAAAAGGCAAAAATAGTGAAGACGTGTTGATATAATCCCAAGGCACCTTCCAGGATTTTAATGTCTGTAAAGTCCATGCAAACTGCATAATAGAACACAATTGATTTTGACTATGGTACAGAACCGCAACATCTTCTTGCACAATAGCAACAACAGATGAAACAATATTGTCTAATGTGTAAATTCAGGAAGAAAGGGTGTTAATGCTATTATCCACAACAGCTAGCACTTTTTCCAATTTAGCTTGATCAATAGCCCTAAGCCTAGAAGCAGCTTCAATTTGGGACAGTTTCCAAACTTCGTTGTAAATAGCATATATCCATCTTTTTGATCTACCAGCGGCAGGACCTATCACAAAGTCATTCAAATCGACCGTGTCAGTTAGTTTGGTTAGATGTTATTTTACTGATGCCAAGGTGGAGTGTTTAAGCCAGCTCTGGCACAGTTTGCCTACCGAATAGGTAGTGACAGAATGGTCACTTTGGAAAAGTGGATCTACTCTAACTGCTGTATAGCCAGGGGACAGACCTAGAAAATGATGTTGACAAGAATCTGCACTCCTTTGCCATAGTAGCCAGCCTTCGGGGTGCAGACTAGAAATGTTCAAGGATGAGGTTCTCTACAGGGTCTGCAAATCAATAAGTGAAGCACTGGTGTAATTATTCCAATGGGGGTATTCACCCAAATCAGGAAAGGAAGGAGCATTTAATTTTTTAGACGTAGCCAATCCAAAGCAGGTGGTTTGTGAAATAGTCGTATTCAGAAACAACATATGGTTCGGGAAGAGACATGCTGATGCAAAGTCTCGGTGCCCTGCACTTGCCAACTTTTAGAACCCCAAACAGATTTAAGATCAACAGTATCTTTCCACAGCTCATAGACCCCAATAGCCAACTGGTCAATAAAGGACTTTGAATGGGTAAGTCTAACCTTGGAAGAGGACTTCTCAGTCATCTGAAAATAAAATGCACCAGGGTTGGATTGATTAAAATCAGACAAGTAAGAAAACTTTTTTAAAAGAGTTTTAGAGCTGCCTTCAACAGGTGCGGGACAATGTTCCCATTGTGTGTAATTTACCAAATTTCTAAAAGTGTTTGCTTTATGCAGCAAGTGATTTCCATAGTGCTGGTAACAGGACAAATCACCATAATTAGCAGACTCTAAATACAAATCTTCAGCATCAAAGGCAGCATAATATTTCAAATCA
Organism: Lissotriton helveticus; assembly: GCF_964261635.1. Classification (NCBI taxonomy): domain Eukaryota; kingdom Metazoa; phylum Chordata; class Amphibia; order Caudata; family Salamandridae; genus Lissotriton; species Lissotriton helveticus. The sequence continues at coordinate 514,292,495 of NC_136070.1, forward strand.
GAAAATAAAGCCTCTACGGCTTGGATGTCCCAATCATCAGAGCGAATATTTTCTTTAACCACATCCCCCATAGAAGCACGAAGTACATTGGGGACATTAATAACCTCTGTGGGACCATGAATCTGGAATTTAACAGCATCCCATACAATCCCATCTAAGACAGGCCAAGCAGTGATATTCACAAATGTCTGGTCCCTCTTCATTCTGTGATGAGGAGTGGGGTGCCAAAGTTCCATCAATTAGTCTAATCGTAGATCTTTCTTTTACATAGTGTCCATTCACAAGACGGAAAAAATACACCACAAATCCAATGGACATGAACAAAAGAATTGAAAAAAGTACCAGCCAAATGTAAGTCTAAGGGGGAATCAAAAAATGTTTTTTAAACCAAACAGCAAAAATAGAAACTTTTGAAGGGGACTTTGATTCTGTAGAGCCAGTGTCAAAGGAAAAACGTGATTGATTAGCCACACAGGTCTCCAAATCAGGAATAGATAAGTCAGTGGGGTATGTATACTCAGTGTCATTAAGAGGATCACCAGCCGGTGGATTCAATAAAGGATTCGTAACTGTATTCATCTCAATGGCAACATCAGGTCCGATGGTAGGATCTGGGGCCAAAACAGAGTTTCGCAGCATTGCTGGACAAGAAACTGCAGGTGTCATAGTAAGAAGAATCGGCCACTCTGTGTAGTTTGACATTGTCAATGGAGATGTACCTGTTCCCCTTACATCCAGGAAGAGGAGGTAAAACGACTGTTCTTGTGCCCTGCACGCCAAGGACGGGAACTGGAGCTCGATAGGAGGGGCCAAATTCTTTCTTGTTCTCAACTTTCTCTCTGACCAGTTCACCAATTTTGGGTAGCCAGCCAACCACCGGAACCTGCAATGCAGCATCAGATGTGGAGGGCAAATGTTCCTTTGTAAGATTGTCTTGGGTCTTTTGTAGATTCTGGAAAACAGTACAATGTTCATCTACGTCAAAGGGAGCGGCCGATGCCACTTGGTCTAGACCCTCAAGGTCCGGAACAAACATTTTGATACTAAAGAGCATTTCGTATGGGGGCTGCCCACCCAGAGACCTTCTAGGGAGATTATTAAGTGCACGCTGTACACTTCGGAGGTGGGCTAGCCAGTTCCGGCCTGTACCTAATACCTTCGCTGTCAAGGATTGCTTTAAGTCACGGTTCATCCGCTCCACAACACTATTGCCCTCAGGCCGATATGGAGACAAAAATTTGGCTTGGACCCTGTTGGACTTGGCCCTTTTGGTAGGTTCACCCCTAAAAATTTTGCCTTTTAATGTGACCTGGTACTTGTAGTTTTTGGCTTCTGCGCACTTTAGCACTGTGTCGCAGTGAAAAGTGCTTGTGCACTCTGAGTGCGTGTGGTCAGATTGGCCTGCCCTCCCGTAGAAATGCATGGGGGATATGTGTGTCCATGGTGATTCCTGGTGTGAGAGGAGTGCAGGGGCGAGTTTGGTATGTGCGAACTCGTGAGAATAAATGCTGTGCGCAGATTTATTGTGACTGGTGGAGAAGTGCCACTTTTAGGAGTTGGCACTTCTGTGTGCTGTGTATCTGCCTGCCTGATGTGGAGTGCATGTCTGGTTTTAGATGGACAGGGGCTGGATGGTGTGCCTGGCTCCAGGAGCCAAGATGGGTCTGCCCGGTGGTGAATAGGGAGATCTGCATGTAGATGGGAGAGAGGAGTTGCACCTGGGACTTGAATAGGGCTGTGCCTTCCCTCCACAATGCTGGCTCCGCCCCCTGTGGTGCGTCTGAGCACTTAGCCCCCACCTGACAAAGGGAAGAGGAGCTGAGCACAACAAAGTGCTCCTGAACTAGTTATAGCTGGTTCTCCCCTTGCCCTACAGTTGTAGACAAAGGATTTGTTAGTATAAGAAGGGGCTGTGACCCCATGTAAAATGTTCTCTGTGTTCCTGACTTGAGGGGGGCCTGCTGCTGCTGGGCGCCAGGAGGAACCCCCACTGGGGACTGCCTCCCTGCTGGAGGGCCCTGTGAGCTGGCCTGCCTGGGCCCAACCCCTTTGCCCCCTTCCTTCCACATGACTTTCTTTGGACTTTGCACCCTAGTGTCTTGGGAGCACTTTATTTTTGATTTCTGAAGAGCGCTTTGTTGTTCATTTTTAAGAAGCGCTTGGCTTGGGTGCTGAGGAGCGCTGTGTTGCTGCCCCAGGAGGACTGCTGGGGGCCTGCAGCGCGAAGCTGCACCGTGCAGGGTTCCCCTGGTTGGCGTGAGAGTCAAGCGGGAGCCCACCCCGCGTTCGTGCTCTCAAGCGGGTGCCTACCCCGCATTGTGGTGACTTTTTACATATGGTTGCCGAGCGGATGCCCACCCCGCATATTTGCAGCTTTTATTATTTATTTTTCGGGAGCCTACCCCATAGTAGCATACTCCACGGGTGCCCACCCCGCATTGAGGGATTCATCGACAAGCGAGCACCCACCCCCGTCTTGTCAGGAATGCAGAAAAAAAACAAAGCCGGCACCCGCACCTGACGGTGAGCAGGGCCGACTGAGACAAAGAGAGGAGCCTCGCGGGCTCTATTTCCGCTTCCCCCCAGCCGAGAGGAAGCTGTCCTTAGTCTCGAAGGCGTCCCTGCGCAGTCCCGGTCCCAGGGAGGCGGACCAGGCCAAGGGAGACAGGCAGCACGGAGCTGGGGCACCCGTGTGGTGAGGAGAGCCCGCATACCGCCCACAGCCGCCAGAGAAGCCCCGGTGAGGAGGGCTCCAACGAGCAAGACATGCACCAGGAGCAGCGCCGGGGGGGGAGTCCCCTCAACAGTCCATCGAGTGGAGTGGAGTGGAGAGGGGGAGTGTCTTCCTCCTCCCAGTGGGGCCTGAGTCTGGTCAGTACTTTGGTGCCCGTGCCTGTTGGTGTCAGCGGCCCCAAAAGAGAGCGGGCTGCTGCAACGAGGATCCCCCCCGGCTACACTTAGCATTGGTGCTTTGGTTACTTTGCACAAAGGAAGCCCTGTGACAAGCTCCACAGCAGCTGCGGCGCTACCACACTAAAGGCAAGTAGTGGGCAGCTGCCACGTTTAGGCCCAAACTCTTGTGCACCTTTGCTTTCGCTGCCTAGGCAGCCAGCCCTGACACTGTTGAACTAAGGGCATTTGAGCCCCAATGGAAGGCCAGTTGGCCTGGGGACAGTACCTAACGTGATTCTTGCGCAAGGTGATTGTATACTGTGTTTATGATGGTAATTACATGATGCCTAATGGGATGCATGCGTAATGTGGTTATGCACCCTGTTTTATACCTCTACCAGTGTTTTATGATTAGGAGGTTGTTGTGCCTAGCATGGTTTATGCTAGTGAGTTTATGTTTCACTGCGTGATTTATGCCTAATGTGATTATTATTGCATAGTGTGTTCCTACCTTTTACCAGTGGTTACTGGTTGTGCTCTACAATTATTATTTTGTGCTTCAGTTATTCTATGTTCTACATCTACTATTTCTACTAAGTGCTGATTCTAACAGTGGCCCATGGGGCCCTGTCATGTGTATATAATCCCCTGTAGATACTGCCCAGTGCCAGTTGGCACAGTGTACATTGTGTGATTATGATCTAATGTGTTTATGGTAATAGAAAGGCTATTTTTATATATAACCTTGTGTGGAGTTCCTGTTGTGGTGTGCCTAGTATGGTGCTGCTGTTGTGTGTGTGTTGTGCAAACGCTTTACACATTGCCTCCGGGATAAGCCTGACTGCTCGTGCCAAGCTACCAAGGGGGTGAGTAGGGGTTATCTTTGGCGTGTAGCTCCCCAGCCCTGACTAGAGTGGTGGTCTTTGCCAGGCTTTGGCGCAAGCCTTAGCCAACCAGAGATCCCATTTCTAACAGACCCCCAAAGAACTCATGGCAACCTTGTATGCCTTAGAGGCAACGCTGGACCCTGATCCGAATGGAAAGTACCACATGCAAAAATTCCCACAAAGACAAGCAAATCCCTGATGACAGTTCTGGAATCAGCACTGCGTTGTAGCCACACCCACGCAAAGCGCGTGCAAGAATCACCTGCAACTAAGATGTACTTATACGCAGTATCAGATGAGAAAGGACCGCAGTGATCTAAATAGACACAGCCAAGTGGTCTATTAGATATGTACAACTGTGTCTGGGGCGGGCGTGCAGCAGCAGAAGGTTTAATCTTCTGGCATATTTCACAAGTAAGGACATAATCACGCATTTGTTTGTACAATCCGCGCCACCAGTAACGCGGTTGAAGGAGAGATACAGTAGCTGACACGCCGGCATGTGCGGACGCCATCCCCTCTTGGGCTGCTGTAATCAATGACTGTCTACGGTCCGTGTTGGGAATTAACCTGTCACCAACGTCGTTAATTCTCACATAAGGAACTTTATCGGGACTTAAATGATAAGAGTATTTAGAAGGGAAACGTTTTGGGTTATTACCTCCCTTCTCTGTTGCGGCAATAGCTGCCAAGATGTCATCATCAATCTTACTTTTGGAACGTGTAACTGCTGCTACTGAATATGTTGCAACTGCAGTCTTGCGGCCTCGTCGGCAAGACTGTTGCCCACAGCGTGAACTCTGAAACGCTGGTGCCCAAGAGTATGAATTACAAACATGAGTCGGAGCCGTACTTTAAGCTCAGCCACTCGAACCCAGATCATTTTATGTTTTATCGTGCGACCTTTGGAATCACGATAGTCATTCTGAGAACAAAAGAACAGATTGTCATTGTATGACTGAACACAGTGGAATCACTTATGACAAGAGTAGTCACACTAGGATCTGCGTACTCCAATGCAAGCATCAGAGCGCCTAGCTCAGTTAACTGGGCGGTACAGTCCCCTAATACCTGCGTATGCACGACATCGGACTTGAACTCACCGTTCACCAAAGTACCCACCACATTTACACAGGCCGCAGAAAAAGCGTGTTTTCACCCCGTTGCGGGCTGCGCTGACCCGTCCGTGTAGATGATACAATGGAAATCCTCCAGCGGGCGCATTGTCAGAGGAGCTGGATGAACAAATTCATACTGTAAAAACTCCTGTGTCTGCAAAAAGGCGTAAAAAATTAACGTGACATCTGGGGATGTCAAGGATGTGGCCCATTGTATCCAACGTGGGTGCAAAGCCTTTGAATTAGGTACCTTGGCTTTCGCCACTGCTTCTAGGGCAGGATATGGGGTAACAACCAAAATGCGTTTTCCCTGCGACAGTGCACGTTCCTTAAGAATCGCCATCTGCACTGCTGTCAACACTTTTTCCACAGTGGAAAACCGCAACTCAGCCGAAGTGTACAAGTGCGACTTGTAAGCGATAGGGACTGTGTCACCCTCATTAAAAGTCAGGTAAGTGAAGCCCACCACCCCAGGGACAATTCTTATCACCAGGTTGGCGGGGTTATCACGAGACAATAAGAATTTAGATTCAAGTAAATCAGCCTGCAAGGATTGCAAAATTGCTGAATGTTCAGGCAGCCAGCAAGATTTGGAAAAAGTTGGTTGTACCAAAGCATAAAGAGGCTTGATACGCTGGGCATATTCGGGAATGTAAGAACGCCCGAAATTCAGAAAGACCAGTAAAGACTGTAGTTTCTTCAGCGTTGTTGGTGCGCGCAGCCATGCGCACTTTTCCAGAAAGTGAGGAGCCAAATCTCGTCCTTCATTATTGAGCTCATAGCCCAGGAACAACACTGTAAACTCTGCAATGTGAGACTTAGTAAAGTTAAATTTGTAACCGAAGTCCGCAAACTGACAAATTATGCGGTCAACGAGACACAGATGCGGCCACAATTCGTCGTTTGTGACATAAATGCCATCCACATACGACCATGCATCCGGGTCGAGTCTCTCCAAGAGAGAGACAATTCGGGCGGCAAAGACGCCTGGACTGTTCTTATAGCCCATAGCCAAACGACAAAATTGGCGCTGTTTTCCACCACAGGTAAAAGCCGTCCATTGACAACTAATGGATAACAGGTTATGGGAAAAAAAAGCCATTGGATATGTCAAGTGTGGTTTTAAACCGTTTGTGCACAAGACTATCCACAAGGGCAGAACTGTGAGTATTCTGGACTGCACACGTACAACAATGTCAATTTAAGTGGCGGTAATCCAATATCAAACGGTATGAACCATCAGGCTTAGTCACAGTAAAAAGAGGGTTATTCATTGGAGACACACACGTTTCAGTCACACCTTGATACTCTAATTGTTCAGGATTTCCGCCACAGGATGAATGAATGAATGAATACGTATTTATATAGCGCATGGCTACCCGGAGGCATCCCAGCGCATCAAGACACCTAGTCACTCCTCAGAATTCAGGGAAAAAGGGCAGTTTTCAGCAGCTTCCTGAAACTGAGATAATTAGGTTCCATCCGAATGGAGACAGGGCGCTGGTTCCACAGTTTCGCAGCATGTAATGAGAATCTGCGGCCACCCATGCGTACTCTCTTGATCATGGGGATGTTTAGAAGTTTCTTGTGGTTGGATCTTAGAGACCGGGTGATCTGGTACGGTTGAAACATAGGCTGGATCAAAGCTGGTCCCTTGTCATACATGGATTTGTGGACGGTACACATGGCCTTAAACCAAATCCTTTGCTGCACCGGTAACCAGTGAAGCTGGGTCAGAGCAGATTTGGCGGAACTGCGCTTGGGAACATCCATCAGCATCCGGGCCGCGCAGTTCTGCACAGTCTGCAGGATGTCGATTGTTCCCTGCGGTGCTCCCAGATATACTGCGTTTGCATAATCAAGGCGTGATAAAATTAGAGATGTACCAGAAGACGCCTGGCTTCAAAAGGCAGAAGACTCAGGATCTTCCTTAACAGTCTAATCAGGCCGTAGCAGGTGGCAGCGACCTTACGGGCCTGTGCGAGGAAACTGAGCTTAGGGTCAATCCAAACTCCCAGACTTTTGATTTGCTTTTTAGGGGAGGCGGGCTGTCCCAAGCAACTAGGCCACTAAGGATCTAAATTGGAAGGGGCCTTGCGTACTTTGGTTAGGCAGGAGGTGAGATTATTGTTGTCAGGGGAGTCATGCCGAGAAAGGTAGACCACCAACTGGGTGTCATCGGCATAGGTGACCAGCTGGACCCCCCAGGGGAGTACCACCTCAGCCAAAGGCCTCATGTAGATGTTGAACATGGTGGGGCTTAAAGACGATCCCTGGGGGACACCATACTGCAAGGGGAACTGTTTTGAGATTGCCTTATCTTCAAACACAGCAAAAGTTCTGCCTGTGAGGAAGGATTTCAGCCACTTGAGGGCCGTTCCTGATACCCCCACATCGCTCAGTCTCTGAATCATGATGGAGTGGTTTACCGTGTCGAAAGCTGCGCTGAGGTCTAATAAAATGATGGCAGCGCAGCTTCCAGAGTCCACGATTTTCCTGGCTTCTTCAACTACGGTGATGAGGGCGGTCTCAGTGCCATGTTTAGATCTAAAGCCTGTCTGGGTGGAGTGCAGGGCGTTATTAGTTTCAACAAAAGTTACTATAATGGAGATGACATGCTTTTCAGCCAATTTTCCAATAGCTGGTAACAGAGAAATAGGGCGATAATTAGCCCAGTCCTCCGGGTCAAGGTTGGGTTTCTTCAAAAGTGCCTTCACTTTTGCCTGTTTCCATTGCTGTGGGACAAGGCCTGCTGCAAGCGAGGAATTGATTACATCCCTGATGACTGGGGCAACAGTCTCAGAGACCAGCTTGAGGATGGAAGGGGGCGCGGCGTCAGATGGGAGCCTGATTTGAAATTCTCCAGAAGTTGCGGGGGCAGATAAAGCTGAGAAAATTCTGTTAAACCCGCATGTAGGTCCAATGGGGGGGAGGTAGAGTAAGCTCGACTTGCTGGAACAGCGAGTAGATGTTGGCAACCTTCGAAGCAAAGAAAAGTGCCAGTTCATTGCACCGTTTCTGTGCGTTTAGTGGCTCGGTGAGAGGACCGGGGGGGTGACCAGTGATTTAAAATTTGTAAAGATTTCCCTCGGGGAGCTTTCACTTCAGGTCGCATGGGGTATTGGGGTTGAGGCTGTGGCATAGACTGTAAGGGAATCTCAGGACTGGGGGAGAATTTATCCCAGCCACAATGTGTACAGTACAATGCAGGCGCAAGCGCCTTAGCCCAATCTTCTGCAAAACGAAGAGCCAGCTCTTTCGGGATTTTGTGCGCGAAGCTGGGGAGGATCAATTCCTCCCCTTGCGGAGCTGCCAAGACAAAAGGAGGGGGCCTGTTGACCTCCGCCAACAAAATATCATAGGTAGTAGTAAGATTTTCCCCCCAAAAAACCTTTTATGGTACGGTGTATGTCACCTTCAATTAAAAGGTCAATTTCATAAAGTCGATCAGGGGGAGCCACTCTAGTGTCAGCTGTCTCGACTACAACAAAGGTGTCAGTCGCTGTCACCTTCAGTAGTGGACGCAGCGCCTCTCGCACTATGGTAATCTCAGCTGCGCTGTCCAAGAGCGTCAGTGCCCATGTCAGATTCCGAAGCTGCGTTCTCACTATCTGTGGCATATCTCGCTGTTAAGGCAGCAACTTTCTTCTTCTGAAACTGAGGTCGTTGACATGGCGAGTCGTCCTGCTTGCCTTTTCCATCGGCATTGCGAGGCTGCTCACGGATCTGTTGGGTACTCTGTCCTCTGCCACCGCCTCCTCCACCGGTTGGTGAGACCGATGTTTCCTGCAAAGAGCGAGGAGAATGTTGATCAGGAACCTGAAACCTATCTGGTGACTTAATCGTAGTGTGGTCGCGCAACTCATACATACACTCAGTAGGCACAGACACTGGTGAAGCAGGACGGGACCCCTGTTTCTGTTGCTGCTTCTCCTGTTTCTTATTCTTACTCCAATTTTGTTTCCGAACTTTCTGGCGATCATCTTTATCAGAATTCGCTGACTGAGTCTGCTGCTGTGTTTGTTTTTTAGCAAAAGTCTTAACACCCAAACTATTACGGCCAATGGTCTTATAAGCCTCCGTAATAATTCTTGGTAACTGATGGGTTTCTCTGCCTCGGGAACATCGCGCAAAGCATTAGACACCTGGAAACTTACTGCATCTCCCTTAACATTAGCAAGGACGAGATCGCGAACCATATCAAACGCTCCCACGAGACGCATTCCTAATATGACAGCTGCCTCCGGCCCGTGTTCATCTTAAACGTGTTTAATGACGGAGGGCAGGACAGCCACAGAGGGTGAGCTGAAGCACTTAGTATAGACTGCCGCAAAAATCCACCCCATGTGGTACAGTCATTCACGTCTGGCACTAACTCTTTCTGCAAACTTATTGTAAGGATCCTGTGTTTTTCCACAGGAGTGGTATTAGGAAAGACTGCGTCCAGTTGGTCAAATTTCTCGACAAGCCAGAAAGGCATCTCATCCTTATCCTGGGGACGTTTGCTCATGACCGCATTAACCATAACAGGACTAAGCTTCAGCCCATTCATTCCAACTGGATGCACCGCACCTCCAGGGCCCCCACCTGGGAGGTTGCAGGATATATAATTAACCAGACCCTTTATAACTGCTACTGCAGAGGCATAAAGAGGCCTTAATTCAACAGCTGTACACCGCGCCGCATTAGGGCGTGGAGTATAACCAGCTAACACAGGCCATGAAGCGCCTGGCTTTGACAACGGTCCCATTCTGGCCGCTGTTAGAGTGTGGGGGAGGGCACCATTAAACCAAACGGCATGCTGCCAAGCAGAAATCGGAATTTCCTGTGTTCTATATGGAGCGTACTCTGCAGGCACCTCAGTGTGCGTGTAAGAATGAAACGCCTGAGTGTTAGAATCAACCGCAGGAAACGTAACCCATGAGTAAAACAACTTAAACAGGTGTGCTGCGTCAGCAGATACAACAAAAACCTCTGCCATGCCATCTAAGGTGACATTGTATTCCTGCAAGTGATTGCGCACAGCCAAGCGACTGTGCACCGGGATTTCAATGGCCATAATGACACAGAAAGAAAGCAATACAATGCAAAGAAAGAAGCACAACTGGGTAGTAATTCAGTTAGAAACCGTTTTAAATTATCAAGCTTGAAAAGACCTATTTAACTATAGGTAGGTTTATCTCTGCACCACTGTCATCCGGAAATAATAGTGAGGGGGTCGTGGACTGATAAAAGCACTACTGGAGAGTCTCAAATTAAGACCACAACGTCATGTTGCAAGGATCCTGCTCATACACAGAACTGTGCACAGAGACCTAGGACATCAGTGAATTGTGGTGTACCATAAACTCACCTCAGTACCTAGAAAACCCCAACCAGCTAGCATCAGTGTCACATTAGTTATGCGTCCTATAGCAAAGGAACCAATGATTAGACTACCTAGAACATGTGATTTAGGATGAACTCAGGAATGGTGGGAAGTTATATTCTCATACCAGTCCACAACATGAGTAAATAAGAGACACGGGTAAGGTTAAAATATTTATTTTAACGACGTGCTCGTAGGTGCAGTATCTTTGCCAACATAAGCAGACATATAATTAGATATAATATGGTCAGTATCGTTACAAATCCATAAAACACAAAGGGAGAAATCATATTACAATGATGGTGAAAACAGGTTGTATATCGCCTAGTTATAACACCCTCCCTATCTACCTATCTAGGAACTATGGGGCAGATGTATCAAGATACCTATTTGCGATTCTCAAATAGCGATTTTTTGAGAATCGCTATTTGAGAATCGCTAATGGTATGTATAAAAAAACGCAATTTTTTAGCGATTTCCTTATAATACTTAATTACGAATTTGCAAATTGCTAATTCGGAATTCGCACAACTTGGGTGCTTCATACATAGCATTTAAGGAATCGCAATTTTTCTCGATTTTCTCGCAAACGCTGCTTTTTTGCGAATCGCAGCGTTTGCGAGAAAAAAAACGGTTGATATATCTGCCCCTATGTTTATAAACTATAGAAGGTCTCTTAGGCTTGTTTGGGGGACCCCATTACCTCTCAGCTCAGCAAAAGTGAATCACATCAGGATCAGCAAAAGCTCTCTGCATCACTGGTAACGGAACATCTTCCAAGTGTTTGAAATCATGGATGCAGTGTAATAATAAAGGCGCCAGGATTTCTGTGTCTAAAAGTGTTAGCCGATCAGTTTGAACAACAGTTACTATGTTATGATAACCTTGACGGCTTCAGCACTCAATGTGCAGACTAGTGTCACGATGTAAGTCTAGGGATGTTGAAAACACGCTTTTCTCATGCAAAGCATTCCACGCAGCCTAACTTACAACAACAATTATATGTAGTGTTGTGTGCAAAAGCGGCAAAAAGGTAAAATGGCGTTTATACTTCTAATAAGCTCATGCTAACATAACAGTGTACACAAACTAGGCTCAGGCCTCATTACACTACTACTGTGCAGGACACAATCTTTACATTCAAAATGGGATTATTAATTTGCGGAACATACAACAGCTTGAGGAGCTAGATGCTGAATTGCTGCGAATGACACTCTCCAAAGATGACCGTAGATGCATACAGATTGAGAATTGTGCACATCAGCACCAGGCCACACATGGTGACTGTATCCTACATTGTTGTTGGCCCATGTCTCTTTCAAATCCAAGATGGATTTTGTCTATGAATATTTCCATGATGACTGTGACACAACCACTTCTGAGTTGCTATATTTAGAGACACAGAAATCAGTACTGAATGGCTGAGTATGTGGACATGTGCGTTGTCTGTGCTTTACTGTACACAGATGCATCACAATGTCATACTATTGTGAGTAAATTGTAGTTCTGTTGCCCTGCAACGTTTCAGTGTGTTGTCGTGGAGTCATGCATTCACTTTGTGATACATACATATGTGTGGTTATTGCAATTCCTGTTCCAACGTCAAATGTATGTTTCCCCTAGCATTTAGTGTGCTAACTGTGCCTACCTGATGATGACATTCCTTCATTGTACATACGCAACATGCGGTGGACCCATGTTCGGATTGGGATTACAATGATGCTCAGGCCCTCTTAAAGTATTTGGCACACAATATGTGATCATCTCTTTTATTCTGGTCTTTGTACTTTTACCTGTCAAGTAGTTCTAAAAAAAGGCACACTGCTGCTGATCAAGGAGGTGGTGTGCAGGTCAGACTATCTAGATGTGACTTGACTCCTCCCTGCAAGGCTCCTACATACAACGCAACCTCCCTGCACCTGCTATGAGCTAAAAGTGATGGTTGTGTGGGGGAGATGACACTATCTCTGTCAAGGCATGTAAGACAGTGCACCAAGGTGAGTATGCTCCAAAGGCTGTCCCCCAGTTTCAATTTACAGCACAGATGGTGAGCCAAGAAAATCATGGCACCACATTGCAGTGGCATGATGGGGACTGTGTAAGTGAGTCAGTCTCTTGGTGTGGTTTACGAAGGCCCCAAACCCACAGGTGACCCTGGTGTTCCAGCCCATCAACCAATGCCCAATTGCCAGCAGGGCCAATCCAAGGGTATGCTGAACACTTTCTGATTGCACTCAACACCCAGAGGACTCTATGGGCTTCAGCCCCCCGACGTGTGTGTCAGCCCAGGCTGAGACAGCTTCCTCACACACATCCAGTCCGTGAGATGCTGCAGGTGGCTGGTCTGTCTTGTTTGCGCATCAGCCCCCCAGTATTTCACAGGTTTTTAAGGGACCATTTAGTAGACGATGTTTTTTTAAACATATTTTTATTGACATTTTGCACTTACAGTGACATGTTGTATCAGATAACAATTTCACAGAGTACATCTACTGGTATTTATCTTACAATGCATTGGTATTCATGCAGTTACTAGTCGAGTGTCCTGTCACAATGGAGGTCTTTCTACGAAGAATTGTCGAATATAACTGGGGGGGGTGCTCATGGAATGCCAGGTACAGATATCGGATGAGGCCTTGGGGTGGCGTATGCCCCGATGAAAGATGGTGCAGCGAGTTACAAAGAGCGTGGGGGGAACCGTGATTGGTCTAGTTACGAAGGACCGGCTTATTCTTGAGGCGCGTTACCTGGCACTAATGCTTGTTGGCTTTGAGTGTGCCCTACGGTGGTGATCTGGCATTCCTGTTTGTGGCTTGTCCCTGTGGCTGTGTGGCTCGTGGTGTGTGAGGAACTCCCTCCGGGTCGTCGTGGGTCAGTGGTTGCTCAAATTGATTCAGTAGGATGGCCCAATCCATTGATATGGGGTGTTTGCGCATCCCTTTCACCTCTTCTTCTCTCAGTGTTTCTTCCTCTGCCAGTGCCCATTTTTTCACTGCACCCACCCATGCATCGATCGGGGGGCCTGTGGGGGACCACCAGTGCATGGCTATGTTCCGTTTTGCTAATAAGATGGCCAGTGAGGCAAACCTGAGTGGTACTTTGTGTTGTTTCTTTTTCTGGTAGATGCCCAGTGCACAGGCGTCCCATGTATCTAAAAACGGGAGTCCAGTAAGATCTCTGAGTGACTTGTGAATGTGTTGCCAGTATGAATGTAATGTGGGGCAGCTCCAGAACATATATTGGAAATCCGCCGCATGCAATTGACACCTTGGGCATGAGAACTGGGTTTCGGGATAAAAGCGTTGGAGACTCGCTGGTGTCAAATATGCTCTGTGTAGGACATAGAATTGTATATTTTTGAAGCACGCTTTTCGGGACACCTTCTTGGGGTATTTAAGAGCTTTTTCCCATTCCTTCTCGTGTAGGGATGCAGTCTAGTTCCTCTTCCCAGGTAGCCCGTAGAGTCTCTAGTGGTACATTTTTGAGTTCCCTGATAGCTTTATAGAGCCATGTGACCAAGTGTCGTCCCACTCCCATATGTAAAATTGTGTGTATGATTGGGTGTGTAGGTGGTTCCCCTGTCGAAAGGTCATGGTGTTGACGATAGTTTGCGAGGAGTTGATGGTGGAGTAATAATTGGCTCGCGGGGAGATCATATTCCTCTGTCAGTCACTGGAAGGGTCTAAGCTGGCCATCTTCAAACAGCGACTCCGCCTCAGTGATGCCACAGTCTGTCCATGGGAGTAACATGTTAGATGTGTAGTAGCGTTCCTGTATGGGCCATCCGACCAGAGGGAGAAGGGGAGAGTAAGGGCCCCTCCCTGACGACATACGATGTATCCTTTGCATGCACTTGCGTGCAACTGTTATATGTAGGGGATATGTACGTCTAGGTTTGGTGCCTGGTAAGAGTAGCCGGCGGAGTTCTGGATTGGGCACTGGACCATTCACGGTGTGTGTGTCCCCCATGTGTCTGCCTGCCGTCCAGTAAGAAAGCCACTGTAATTGTGCGGCTAACAAATAGGATTCGAAAGAAGGGACAGGGAGTCCTCCCTGTGTGGTAGGTAGTTGTAACTTTGCTAGTGCTATCCTATGTCTGCTTGTTCCCCAGATCAGTGAGCCAAGGAGTGCATCTAAGTCTCGAAAGAAAGTTCTGGGCGGGATGATCGGTAGATTCGTGAAGTAGTATGAAGCCACGGGACCATTATCATTTTGGCAATGGCCACCCGGCCAGTCGGGGCCAGCGGGAGGTTTTTGCAGAATCCTATCGAGGATCTGATGCTGGCTAGTGCCCTACAGTGGTTACCTTCATAAATATCGGTCTGGTGTGATAGAGACAAACCCTGAGGTAACGGGGGGCCTCTGCGCTCCAGGCGATGGTTTGATCGCCTAGTCTGATGACCCGGGGGGGAGATGCGGGTGCAACGGGTACACTGTAGACTTCTCCTAGTTTACTCGCAACCCAGAGACTTCTGCGAATTCTGTCAGTGTAGTCCAGGTGGGCGTTAAATCAATGGTGATATCTTTGATATATATTAGGAGGTCGTCGGCGTACATAGAAACACTGTGCATGGTATTGGCTATGGGGATGCCCCATTGTTCCCCCTTCCGACGCAGTCGTATGGCCAGTGGTTCCACTGCAAGGGCGAAGAGTAGAGGCGAGAGCGGGCAACCCTACCTCGTTGCAATGCAAATTCGGGTGAAATGTAGCTCCCTATACGTACCCGTGAGGTCAGTTTAGTGTACGCCAAAAGGATAGGGCTGAGCCCTATACTTCGTAAAACCGAGAAAAGATAATGCCATGTGAGGGTGTCGAAAGCCTTTTCTAGGTCTAGTATAAGGCAAGCTGCTCGGGGGTAGGTGTCTCCTATTTGATCTTGTACATGGAATAGTCGGCGTATATTCTGAGATGTGTTTCTACCTGAGATGAAACCACACTGGTCGGGATGTACCAGGGGCCGTATGATTTGTGTGTATCTATCCGCTAATATCTTTCCGAGGATCTTGCAGTCGGTGGAGAGAAGTGTGATGGCGCGATAAGATGCCATGAATTGTGGATCACGATTGGGTTTCAGGAAGGTCATGATAACCGATTCCCAGAGGGATTTCGGCAACTCCCCTTTATCTAGTGTTGTGGTGTACATCGCCGCCGATCTAGGGACCAGTAAGGGGGAGAAGGTCTTGTAGTATTCTAAGGGGAGTCCGTCTAGTCCCGGTGCTTTGTTGCGGGCTAATGCGTGCAAGGCATGGGTAATGTCTGCGGGTTGTATCCTCGCCTCTAGTGACGTACTATCTTCCCTCGTGATCTCGGGAATCATTAGAGGAGCGAGAAAGTGGTCAATCATGTCCTGCCCAATGGGGATTGGGTGCCTATATACTTCCGAGTAGTGTTGGTGAAATGCCGAAAGAATCTGATCCTGGGACCGTACTAAGTTTCCGTGGGGGTCTATCACCTCAGTTATAGGCTTCATATCGCTGTCCTGTTTGGTTAACCATGCCAGTAATGTACCCATTTTGTAGCGTTCCTTGTGCATTCGAGTTGCATATGACCTGAAGTTGTAACGTTGGAGGTCGACACAAGCTGTCATGTATTCTGTCCTGGCCTTAGCTATCTGTATCACTACCTCTTCTGATTGCACCTCCTGTTTAGTAACAGTGGCAAGATGCTTTTTGGCTTTGGTGAGTGCTTGCTCTAGCGTTCGTCTTACTCCAGCTATTTGTGTGATGCATTCTCCCGGGCTACCACCTTGAATGTGTCCCATTCTATTAATGTGGAGGATGCTGTTCCTGCATTGTTCGTGAAATAGTCCTCTATACTCCGCCCCTGGTCATGTTTGAAGACTGGATCTGCTAGACAGTTCAGTGGGAGACGCCATGTGGGGACTGGGGGGTGCAGGGGACTCAAATTTAATTGCAGTATGTGAGCATCATGGTCGGAGATGATCCTCCCCAAGTAAGCTGTGTGCCGCACTTTGGGCAGGACTGCCGCTGAGCATAAAAATCTATCCAGACGGACCCTAAGGTTATGTGGGACGGAGTGGAATGAATATAGTTTTGTCTGCGGGTGTTGCATTCTCCATGCATCCGTGAGTGCCCATTGTGTGACCCTGGCTTTAAAGCGTTCTGTTTGTTTCTGCGTGGCTGAGTGTGTGGGTGGGGGTGGGAATGATCTAGTGCGAGGTCTAATGTGCAGTTGTAGTCACCCCCTAATATCCACGGCATGTAGCTAAATTGAGTAAGGACCCCAGTGAGGCGTTCCCAGAACTTATCCTGGTCTATGTTCGGGCGTATATACTTCTCAGCAATATCGAGTGTCCATCTAGAAGGCCCTCTATTAGGGCGTATTTACCTTCCTTATCTACCACCCATCTAAATTCCTGGAAGGGGGTCCCTGGTCGGATCCAGATCAGTGCTACTTGTGCATAGGAGGAGAATGCCGTGGACTGTAGCTTGCCTAGCTCGGTGCTAGTGAGATGTGTCTCTTGGAGGAACACTATCCGGGTGTTTTGTTGCTTCGTGTATGAGTATACGGTGTATCACTTGCGCGGTATGTGAAAACCTCGGGCATTAAGTGTTAGGATGCTACTATCAGGATTGTGTGTCTTTACAGCCATATGAGGGCATCCGTGCTTGTGTGGGGAGGATGCACCTGCCGGGGTCTGGTGACCAGTGGGTCCCCTGTGATGTGAGGGGTGCAGTCGCCACCAACTGTCTCTTGAAAACTTGTTTTGGGTACCCTGTTGCAAGTATTTCCATGGGGTGATGTTGAACAAGGGTAGAAAACTACTAAAAACTGGGGTCGGGAAACGGTCCCAATGCTGAGGACCCATTACAGTCCGCAATGCGTCCAAACCTACTTTCTCTAACAGGAGAGTACATCAAAAAACAATGGGGGTGGCAGTACATGCTAGGCGAGACGTTTCCCCGATCGGGCTTTCGTAGGATCTCGTGGCGCCGTCTGGATTATGTCAAATCATGTCTGTGGCACAAGCGCTCAAGAAGGGAGTGCAGGTTATATAAGTCGGTTAGAGGTAGTTGTGAGATCATTTCATGCCAGGAAGGAGATCCCTTGACCATCCATCATGGTATCAGCTGTCTGGGGGGTGACCATGGGAGGAGTAACTGAGTCCACTCCGGAAATTGTTCCGTCGCTATCGTCCTCCCCTTCTGAAGTGAAGATGTGTGGAGCTTGATCAATGTCCTCCGCCTGCAAGGGGGTCTGTAGGTCGATCACCGCTTGCAGGTCCCCCGCCTGTCTTTCATTCTTTGTTCTAGATCCGGGGATTCATGGGTGCCGGACCGGGGCGTTGTCTTTGCTCCGCTATTCTGTTGCTTTGGGATGCGTCTCCTTGTGCGTGGTGGTTTGGAAGTCGGGTCTCGTGTGTAGTCTGTTCTAGATTGTTGCGTGCAGTGGCGGTCCGCCCATTCGTGTGCCTCTTCTGCACTCGCGAAGAAGGTAGCCGTACCATTAAAGATTATTTTAAGACAGGCCGGAAAGAGGAGAGAGTACTGTATTTGATTTGCCCGCAGCCGACGTTTTACTTCCAGGAACGAAGATTGTTGCTGTTGCACCGCCCGTGCATAGTCTGGGAATATCAGTATCTGCTTGTTTTCCACATGTATGGGGCCTGTTTGTCTGGCCGCTCGAAGCACCGCGTCTCGGTCCCGAAAATTTAAGAATTTCGCCAGCATCGGTCTGGGGGGCGTTCCTGGTGGAGGCTTGCGAGCTGGCACTCTGTGGGCACGTTCGATGGAGAAAAACGCCATTCTATCTGCTGCGGGGTGAATGATTTCACCCAGGTCTTTTTGTATCCCAGCGGGTCCGTGCCTTCGATTGCCTCTGGAATGCCCAGCACACGGATGTTGCAGCGCCGGAATGTCCTTCCAAGTCGTCTTTGCGCTTCCTTCTCCCCCTCCTTCACATTGTCGGTGAGTTTGCGGTGATCGTCTCATATGAGGCTAATGTCCGTCGCAAGGGTGCCCAGGCGTTTCTCTACAGATATCCTGGAGTGTTCGATGGCCGTCAAGACTTGTGTCATGATCTCAGTGGCTAATGCACAAAACAAGAAGCCGAAGTTAAGACAGAACAGACAAATGCAGGGTTTGTCGAAATATCCACGTTGGATGAAGAAATGCTTGATTTCTACACTCATAATAAAGCAATGTTTGAGAAGCATACAAGACTTTAACTCTAAAGAATGGCGGTGCAGTAAAGACGCAGCCAAGGCAGATTGGCGGTCTAGTGTTTCCCTGCACGCGATCAGCGGAGAGAACAAGGTGCGTGTTCCAAATAGGAACAACGCACTTCAACTGTAATTGTTCCTGTGAGGAGAAGCGTCTCCTCTCTTGCTCGGTGTTTTTCCCATAAAATCACAGAGGGTTCCGGTTTTCAAGCAATATTCAATTGCAGAGCGTTGAAGAGTGTACAGCGCTCAGTTTGCAGAGAACTTGTCCGCATGCGCAACGTGGGAAGAGCGGTCTTTAGTAAACAACAGGAAAACGTAGCCAGGCGACTTAGTGTGCAGACGTCAGGAGCTTCATTGAAGTCAGTAGAAATACTTTACTCATGACACCAGTATTACTGCGACTAAGCTGAGAAGCAGAATACCAAGACTTGTTATTAGTTATCTATTGGACGTCAAGCTCGTGTTTCATATATTTCTTTAAGGAGCTTGCAGAACTAATTTAGCTTACTCATAGTTAGGGTTAGGGATATTCAACTACTTTAAGTTAAGGAGAATTCAGTTGAAAGTTTTACAGCATAACATTCCAACGGCCCAAGGTAAAAAGGGCCCTAAAATGATTCATATTAAAAAGAAAGAATCATAGAGACAGTGAGTAAAATAGATGTCAAATGTTATTGTATTTCCCATAGTGCACAGACTATATGAAATGCGCAATACCCAACATGAGAGAGAAGCTACAGCCTAGGTTTTAATAGGCAATTGTATTTACATTAATAGTAAAAATGTTTTAGAACTAATAGGCTGTTACATATGTGCATATATTTCCCAATTGAGTCTTTATTCAAGTGTGGTCAGAGAAGACACCTTACAATCAACAGGTGCAGAAGACGACCCTCCTGAACCGAGGCAGTCTCTCTTTTTCTTCCACTTCCCCTTTCCCCCCGCTTTAGGCGTTACCTTGAATATATTGTTCGGGTGGCGGTTGAGGTGGTGGGGCAGTGGGACCATCGTCGGCTCCTGTGGATACCCTAGGCACCTTCTGACAACTCGGTCTAGTTTGTCTAAGATTGATGGGTCAGTCTGAGGCACAGTGGATGCGGCCATCATCCTAGTGTTAGGCATATGTTCAGGGGCGGTCTCAGGTACTGCAGTCTGCTGGAATGACATTGGTTTTCCCATAGTGGCAACTGGGGGCTCCTTTGTGGTGTAGGTGTCACGGACGGAAAGTGTGGCTTGCGGGTGATGTGCCGCAGTGCTGGGCCGGGAGGAGTTCGATGGGCTATTAGTGCCCGACCAGTAGATGATGCCGGGTCAGTGGCCCTTTGAATTGGATGGGAACTCCCGCTCCGGTTGTCCCCGT
This sequence comes from Lissotriton helveticus, assembly GCF_964261635.1. Classification (NCBI taxonomy): domain Eukaryota; kingdom Metazoa; phylum Chordata; class Amphibia; order Caudata; family Salamandridae; genus Lissotriton; species Lissotriton helveticus. The sequence continues at coordinate 514,312,306 of NC_136070.1, forward strand.
GTTCGGATTCACCTCCTTACAGGGTATGGGAGGATATATGGTGCTGTTTATGCTGGCGCCGGTGAGTAGGGTGCCGCAGGGGTCTTTGATGAGGCTGTTCTCGTGGTGCACCCTCAGCGAGGTGTGGCGGGCTGAGGCGGGAGGCAAACAAGGTTATAACACCGCCATGTATAGGTTAGGCACCTGGGACTCACTGCCTTGAGAAGGTGGGAGTTTACCGGTATAGTTCCACCCTTGGCTCAGATTCACCTCCTTACAGGGCCTGGGAGGATATTTGGTGCTGCATATGCTGGTGCCTGTCAGTAGGGTGCCGCAGGGGTCTTTGATGGGGCTGTTCTCATGGTGCAACAGTGGCGGGGTATGTGGGCTGAGGCGGGAAGCAATCAAGGTTATTAAACCGCCATGTCTAGGTCAGGCATCCTCCGTGTGCGGTGCATCTGGGACTCATTGCCTTGAAATGGTGGGGGTTCACCGGCATAGTTCCACCCTTGGCTTGGAATCCGGAGGCTCACCTGAGTTCCACTCCAGCAGTTCTACGCGGCGCGAGCCTTCTGCGCCATTTTAGGTCCAGGCAGCCCCGGGAAAGGAACAGTCCCGCAAGTTGTGTGTGTGATGCTGAAAGGAGTACTCCTCTATCCGGTACCGGGGGTCCGGTCACCCACCGGCGAATCGCTGAAATAGGGCGTCCGTGAGGGGCTGCCAGCTCTCGGCCTCAGTAGTGCGGGGCAGTTCAGGACCTAGACGCCATCTTAGGTCCCGGCATTGACGGTATGGAGGGCTCGTCTGACAGCCGTCGGGTCTCTAACCCTTCATTTTGTGCATACGCTACAGCCTATAAGGCCGCAGGCCGATGGTAGGAGCGGGCGTTGTTTGAGATTTCCGCTTTGGACTGCGATGTTCAGTGTCTGCTGTCAGTGGCGGGCGGACGCCATCTTGCCGCTGTCAGTCCGCGTCCCAACTTTTTCCACTTTCCACCGACAGTACCCTCTTTGGCTGGATCCTGAGAGAACCAGTAGGCACAGCTCGTCTTCCGGGCGCTTGGCTGGCATTTTGGAAGTTCAAAACTGCGCTGGAAAACGGGCGGTATGCTGGCCTGATCGTGGAGCCTCAACAGAGCACGTCTGCTCTCATAGCTGACTTGGTCACGTCCCCACCATTTAGTAGACAATGAGGCTTTGTTTGTTTTTTAACGGTTCCTAGAGCACTTGCCCATTCCTCAAAGTTGCCAGTAACTTTTGCTGCAACAGTATGGGAATGCATTTCATGGAAAATTACTTTTGTGTTTGTTTATTTAGACATTCCATCAGAATGTACTCCACCTGTAGGTATTGAGGCACTTTGCATGGGCACCAGTTACATTGTTCATATACACATTGCTGAGGGTATAAGCCACCCAAACCCCAGATTGGCTCAACATTGCTGGGGCTGTTTGCCCTACAATCCACATTTTGCTTCAACAATGTTGGGGGTATTTGCCACCCAAACCCCAGATTGGCTCAAAATTGTTCGGGGTACTTGCCCCACAACTCAATCCCCAGATTTGCATCTACATTACTGGGGAGTTTGTCCCCCAAACCCCAGATTTGCATCTACATTACTGGGGGTTTTGCCCCCTAAACCCCAGTTTTGCAGCTACATTACTGGAAGTTTTGCCGCCCAAACCCCGGATTTGCATCTAAATTATTGGGGTATTTGCCCCACAACCCACGATTTGCCTTAACATTGCTGGGGTTATTTGCCACCCAAACCCCAGATTGTCTTAACATTGCTGGGGGATATTTGCCATCCAAACCCCTGATTGGCTAAAGATTGCTGGGGCTATTTGCACCACAATCCACAATTCACCTACACATTGCTGGGTGTATTTGCCCCAACCCTAGTTCTGACTCTGCATTGCTGGGAGTGATAGACCTCCACCACCCAATTTTGGCTGCACATTGTTGGGGGTATTTTCCCCCCCCAGCCGCCTTTGTGTCTGAATTGCTGGAACTATTGACCCCCACCCCAATGGGCTCTACATGCTGAAAGTAATCCCCCACCCCAAATTTAACTGTAGTTTTGCCCCAACTTTCTCTTGTATTGTCTTGCGTGGGGTAGTTGAGTTATTCTGGATGGATAGGTGTCTAACTTACCGTCTATGATGACTGCGTTGGTTGGGGTTGTAGTATTGCTCGTAGATGTAGAGTATAGGGATGACGTGCAAAGGGATACATGGCTGCACCATCTCGTTTGCAGGATTTGTGTTTTGAAGCAATTCGGAACTGGAATACTCCCCTTCCAGATGCTCTGATGCGTTGGTTGTGGCAACCGATTTGGGTGCATAGGAAGTACGCATCATACTTGGGCATTTGGAATCGGACTGGGAAAATGCCTCCAGACAACTCCATTCTGCGTATCCAGAGGCTTCTCGTTCGGAAAATGAAGTCGGATTTGGAGAGACCGAGTTGATCGGTAAGTAAAGGATTTTAGGCATCATACTTGGTTGTTTGTAGGAACGGGATCCCAGTACGAGTCGGTTGGAAGATTCAGCTTTGGGATGGCCTCCCTGACAATATCGAAATTGGGCCCAAAGAAAAAGCACAAAAACAAGGATAAATCAATAATTTCTCTTTGTATTGCCATGCTAAGACCAGGTACTCCCTAGCATTAGTTTTTGTCACTGCCTTAGCCTTGTAAATTTGGGGCTGCGTTAAAAATCACTGGGTGTTGCGGTGGAACTCTCACTGCAATATCCATTGCACGCCTCTTTGATGACTGTGGCAGAAAGGGGTAAATTTACAAGTTGGCAGTAAGCCGCATTAAGTGAACTACGCAGCCCTCTCTAGGGCGCTAGCTGATGACGGTACAGAGCTACAACACCTGCAAACCCGTCCATGAGATATTTGGGAAAGCTTTAGGCTCTACTTGGCCTCAAAAGAGGGCAATGATAATTGATGCAGCCCAATCCAACAAATGTAACTGTCTTGTGATCTACTGTACGTAAACATCTTACTAGGTTATTAATTGTATGGCTGCATTATGCATGCACCATTGTCGGTTTGGTTCCACCCCTCCTAGGAACGAGAATGCTAATGAGGTTTATCTTTATACATAGTGAAACCTATGATGTCAACCCCTGCTTGTTGATTGCTTTGTTTTTGCTTAACTTAATAAAAAAAAATAAAAAAAATGTATACGAATTGGCGCTAACAGTTCCCACACCGAAGAGGATAACGACAGGGCAGGAAAACACCCTTCTTCTCAAGACGTCTCAGTATGTAAAAGTGTGGCTAGTGATTAAGTTACTATGGATGATGTCATCATGTATTCATGTGATTACAAAGGCAAAACTAAACGTCACCCACCCATGAGTGATTAAATACTCATTGGCCACAAGTGAAGGGGGACTTTCAGGATCTAGTAATTGGAACAACTGAAGAAGTAAAATGGTGGAACTTGCTTTTGATAGCGCCTAGATGGGCAAGACAGTCCTAGTGCTTACATCAGATGCAGATGGCACATACATAATCAACTTACCCACAGAGAAGGACACATTGTCAATACAAAGGGGGTAAACGATTTTCTTCCAGATCCATACAATACATCCAGCAGCATGTGAGAGGGTGCCCCTGCATTAGCAGAGACTATGCTGCCTTCGGAGACCCTTCTCCGGGGTTGTCTTTGATGCAGCCAGATAAATATGTTTAAGTGCATTATAACCTCGCGGTAAATGCTAACTTTAAGATGGCTCCTTAGAAACATGTTGTGTTTGGTGTCAAACACCTTGGAATCATACCTCCACACCAGTAACTGGTGTGGGGGTATGATTCCACCCTTCTAGAACAACTACTGTGGGTCACCGGTCTACCCGGTACCAGCTTTCACGAACTGGGCAGCACAAAATGGATGCTGCCAGCCACAGACACAATTCTGTTTTCCTGCTTCTGAGCCAAGCTCGAGCAGAGGAAGGCATGACAATAGGCATCCTTTCACAGGTAGTTGTGACCACACCCAGACAGGGTTTAGTGTATTGGGCCTCGGTGGGTGTACTCTGAGAGTGCCAGAAAGTCTGCACTGGGGGCACATTTGGTGTCCCTGTGCAAAGTCCAGCTCAAACCAGTTCTGAGAGCCATTGGCTCCTGCTCTGGTGCAAAACTGGACAAAGGACATGGGTGTAGCCACCCCTCTGTCCTGGCCTTCCCCTAGGAGGATCCAGAGAATCTTTCCAACCCCTTCCCATGGGTATAAAGTGGGTTACCTGACTACAGGACGTTAGATTTTACTTGAACAAGATTCTGCTAAGGAGAAACCAAGTACTTTGAGTGCCTGCATGACGCTGGGCGACTGAAGATTCTCCCTTGGATTAAAGGAGTTACTCCCCTGCAAAAGCAGGCACCTAAACGCATCTGACCGGTTTGCTTCACCCGAGCTCCTGAGGATTCTGAAGATTTCAGTAACACAGGAGGTGGGTTTCTGAAGGTCCCTGAGGTCGATCTGCCCTCTCAGTGATTCTGATACCAATATCCCTCGTGGGGACCGTGCAACCTGGATCCCTGTGCAGCACGTACATTTGCAGTTGCATATGCTTGTTGATAATTCCCAAGCTTATACATTGGACTCCGTGTAGTCCTGACCCCGAGCAGTATTTGCATCGAAGATTTCTGGCCTCCACTCTCCGAGTGTCCTGTGGGCTGGGACTATGCGAACTTGCTTGAGGTCTTCTTCGCGATCCCTGGTCCGTTGGCCTGTGGGTCTTAGCAAGGGTCACCTTGTTTGTTCTTGGGATTATCTGGTTGCTCCAGACGTGCCCTGACTCTCCATTGCTTGGAGAGTCCCCTGGACCTTGCTGGTCCACTCCGTAACCTGTTTCCTCTGACCGCATGGGTTGCATTTGCCAAGGCTGGTTGGTGCTCCAGCCGGACATCAAACCCTCAGTACTCAACATCCTTCGTCGGACTGCTCACCTCTGGATCCTGGTTGTCCTCAATGTCTCCTGTTCCCCATGGCTGCAGAGTCAAGCAACACTTCATTGCACCTGAAGCACCTGACATCGGTGGGTATTTGACTACTGAGCCCCTGGTCACCTGAAGTGATCCAGACTCTGTCTCTTCTGCTTTCAGATTCCTCTCACCTTGAATCCACCGGACACTTTTTGCCTTCCTGGTAGCAGTAGTTCTTTGCAGCTCTCCATTGAAAACGACGAAGGTCACTTGACCCCTATGCACCCGGCTACTCTGGGATAGGTAACACGGGTACCACGGTACTTACTGGTGGATTAGCCTTAGAACCTTCCATGTTCCAAAGGGTTTGCTCCAAGTCCTCATAGAAGTGTCCTTACACTGTAAATTTACAACCGCGACTTTCCCATGGAGTTGTACGGAGCACGGAGTCGTGTTTCCTCACTGCACCCGTCCTCCGTGGGCTCCCTGTGTCACTCCTCTGGGTGGTTCCTTGGGGGGGCAGCAATTCTACGTGCTCTAGGCACTGTGTCTAGTCAAGTCGTTGTTGTTATACCATTTTTTTAGTGGAAGACATTTTTGCCTGTGACCTAGTCATGGCAAACACATCTGCAGGGATGCCCAGCATTTCTGCATGTGTCCTGAGTTCAACTTCAGCCCACGCTGAATTCTCCAAATCATTGCCCAACAAGCATTCTACAAGGAGGGCTGAGCTAAACACAACTTTCTCAGGGCCAGTTACCCTTCTCCGACACCACTTGACCCCTATGCACCTGGCTCCTCTGGTATAGGTAACATGGGTACCTCAGTACTCACTGGTGGGTTGGCCTTAGAACCTCCTACTGTAGTTTAGTTCCTATATCCCGAAAGGCTCTGCGCATTGGAATAACATACACTATAGATTTGACATAGGACTGAGGTCAGTATGTCTCTATCGAGTACATTAAACTTAATTGTGTGTGTCAACTAACTCGGAGGTCACCAGAAACATTCTGGAATGAACAAGAAGGGATTAGTCTCTGACAACTGCATAAACATGACAACTTTGTTTCCATTAGAATCGGAACACGATCTTCAGAGTCGTGGAAACAATAGATAACTATTTCACTCAGTCAATCGTGCATGCTTCATTTGTACAGAGTTGCATAGAAATAGAGAGACGGGCGTTTCACTAAAAGGGGTTTATTGAACAGTCTTATTTCTCATGCAAGAGATATGAACTGCTACAATCGTTAGACAAAGTGCAAAGTATAATGCGTACAGCGTAAACAGTAATATAAAATAATACTGTAATAGCATTGTCTGTTGCTATGACATATATAAAAATACATACATAAATAACACAGGCTAAAATACTCAACTGGTGCTTCTAAAATACGCCTACGCCAGTGTACCTAACCTAGGTCTAGTACGACGGAAGTAGTAGGTGCTGCTTTAGCATAGGTTTAGTTTTGACAAGATTTGCCAAAGATTTCTTTAGGTTCTAATCAGCTCCATACCTTAGAATGAGAGAGGTTGGTATCTCTTTCCCAGGACTCGATTTCCCAACACCCCGCAAAGGGAGTCAGAAACACTGGAGCTAGATTCTCGGCAGGAGGATGACAGCATCTAGTCAGTGCGTCAGCTGGCGAGTTGGCTTACTTTGGTACTTGCTGTGGCGAGCTGCGTCGTGCAAGTAGGTAGTCGAACTGCACCGGACCACACCGAGCTTTACCATAGCAAGTGAAGGTATATTTATACCTTGGAGGTGTTTAGGAATGCCGGTATTGACGTAAAAGTCGGGCATATGAACGTCATGAATGAACCCCTCAGGAATAGATGTTCATGCATAATAAATGAGTTCTTGGATAAATCAATATCCAAGCAAGGGGAAGTCCCTAACGGCTTAAGAGTCTGGTTTTCCAAGAACTCGTTGTGACATAGATGAACGGATGGAAGTAGCCATGCCTGTATTTGGGTAGCATGGACTATGCCTAAATAAGGACTGGATTTCTATGCCTATATAAGGGCAATGTGAATTATACATATATAAGGGCATGAATAGGGAAATTCATACAGAATCTAAATCGATACACAACACCCACTCCACTTTCTTATGTACGACGTTACTAAATTCTAAACATAATATATCTAAAATATATCTATACATTAAGTGCTAAAAACATGTATAATGTATTGGTGCTGTACACATTAACACCTTCCATGCGGCCGCGATTTTGCAGAAGTGCGGCACTTCCACCAAACGAGCAGGGCCGTGTCGGCCATTGGCCGACGGCAGCACCAGAGAGGTAGTGCTGTCGTCGGCCAATGGCCGACGGCAGCATGGAAGGGGTTAAAGCAATGTTTCATTCTAAGCACATATTTACATTTTAATGCTATATGAATGAATCGTGAAAATATACATTTATGAAATGGCTTGTAAATACAGAAGAAAAAGGTGCTGAAACCATTTTATGTATGATTACATAATCATTTGTTTATGGACAAGATCAAATACTGTCTCTGGAAGTGTTCAAAGAATTCTTGTTCTCTATGAATAGTTCTACTATAAGCAGATTACTTGTGCCAAAAAATGAAAAATACAAATTTGGAAGAAAAAAAATAATCATAGGAAAAGTTCCAAAGTTAGTACCTTGTTTTTGAAAAATGATGGTCAAAATTAAAGTCTCTCAGAACACTGTGTGCCAAATTCAAAAGTCAGTGTTAGGGCTTGGAGAAAACATGAAACCTTCTATGTCTGTAGAGAAAAGGTCATCTATCATTGTAGGTGAAAGTTGGATTACCTCGTTTAGAAGATTAACCGCACATAGATGTGAAGCATCGGCTTCAGCATTGGTTGCATCAGCAATGTTCGTATTGGATGGTACCTGCACGCCTGTCGTTTCCTCTCATACCACAGCAGTTGCAATTTGCGTTTGTAAGATCTCAATGAATGCCGTCATCAGATTTGGTAGCGGTTGGGGACAACACAGAGCATGGGCCATTACTGGTTCCAGCAAAGTATCAACATCCGTTGGCATGACTGATGGGAGTTTCAGACAGGTGTCTAGCACACATTCTTCTCCACATAGAAGGCAGCGTAGAACAGGTAAGATGCAATCTTGCCAAATTGGTCTGAATGACAGAAACCATGTGGTATTTAATTCTCGTAGACGAGGTAGTCCCAAAAATTGGACGATGCGCTCACGACACTTCATCGCCAGTAGAGTTGTCTCCATGGAGAACTGGGTGTCGCTGGTGAATTGGCTTGTCATATCATAGCAGTAGGAGCAAAAATAGTATCCCTGTAACGAGTCCCAAAAGGAGGGGCAGTCCACCAAACACAGAGTGCACGGAGTTTGGAAGGATTCCTAGGACTGCTTGAAAAGGTGCTAACAATCCGGAAAGTACGGTCTTAAATTCACTTACAATACCGCTCGTATCAGACATGTTTAAGATACGACTTAATATTTCTGAGAAATGTATAGTGCAGTTTGTATTCAAAAGGGCATATATCTCAGCAGAGGTCCTTGCAATTTGTAGATCATAGGTTTCTTTGGCCGAGGGCAGTGGCACAGTTTTTTGCAAAAGAATGGCTTTCATTCTGCTTAGAGTATCAATTTGTATAGAAGAGATGTTCAGCGAGGGCCATAAAGGAGACTCCCTGACTGACTTGTAGTTTGGAAACAATACTTGCATACAGCAAGTGACCCTGGCTGACACAGTTACTATATATGGAATACCTGGCAACATGCCACAGCAGCTTTGATCGTTCAACATGAGGTAACTTCCATTTGAAAGTTGTCAAAAAATTGGAATAATCACTGCAGCCGGTGAACCTTGAAGGTGGTAGGGTAAGTTGTTAGAGGAACCATCGCAGGCCCTGTGTAAGTTAATACCCTGACAAAGGAGAGAAACCGCTCAGTGCGTTTTCACAGTTTGAACCGCTAAGAAACACTTCACGCCTCCCATTCCAACATCTGTGTGTGTATGGTAAATCCCAGGATGTCTTGATGTATTCTTTACCCAACCTTTCATATGTGCCTGCTGGTATGTGTTTTAGGCAATACTGAAAATGGAAAATTGTAACAGGCAGAGTGATTGTTTCCTGTATAATGCATTCAGCAGCTGTTTTTTCTGCTACCGTCAATGGCAATCTTCGCAGTTTTTCAATGCTCAGCGCCATATAGTCTGCTCCCCTCTGTGCCAGTTTGATCCGTTTATCAGTGAGATTGAATTCTGAAAACAGTGACGTAGTATTGATTAAATGCCATGGCACATAGCCTGAACAAAGGTTTTGCAACGTCTAGCCTATTAGCATGATAGAACCTAACTGAGACTGACCATGTTGCAACATGACCAAGTCTTGTTCCATGATGTCTATGGCAGAAGACACTATGCTGTCCAATGAATATATCCTGGACGACAGAGTTGTTAATCCATTGTCAACCACTGAGAGAGATTTCTCTAAATTAATTATTATTATTATTATTATTTTAATATCTTTTATTGATTTTTTTAGTTATTCACTCACAGTATTCAACGTTAAATGAAGCGAGGTAATACAATATGACATCTTACAATCGTTCAAAGTGATGCAGTAAAAAGAAAGAAATCCATGAATTGCTACAAAGCATCTCATTTGTGTCACATCACATAAAGCAATAATAAGAAACTAAAGAGTTTTAAAAAAAACGAAAAGCATAATTTGCGCTCACAAGGACCCTATCATGGTAAGGAGAAGTCATGTGTCTCAGAAGAGATAGCTCCATTGTAAATAGAAAGGGTAGTTTGTGAGCCGGGATTATGTGGTAAGGCCTCTAGCATAATCTGTGCGGGTGGAAAAGGTGCGTGCATTATAATTGGTTTTAGAGAGTGTACTGCCTTAAAGGCATACAGCCTGCGCTTCTCAGGTCTGGGGGGCGCATGTCAATGCGGTGTAATGACCTAGCTGTGTATTCCTCTCCGCCTACGCCGGAAAGCGGGTACGTGATTCAGCGTTGCAGGTAGTGCTATCGGTGAACGTCGTTATATAAAGGAGCAAGATTCGGACAAGTTGATATTCATAGAGTCTGAACAACTAGAAAAAACTTTGTAAAAAGTAATAGACCTCTAGGTCACAACCTTGTAAGAAAGAGAAAAGAAAGAATAAGAAAAGAAAAGGAAAAACCGAAGTGGGCGCGCATGTGGCTTATTTATGTGTTTGTGTAAGGGTGTGTCTTCAGTCCCGGGGGATGGCGAGCGCGGGGGCCGGGAGATCAGGAAGTCGGCTACTAACTTGTGCCTCCTAGAGGAGATTAGGCTGGTGACTGTGTCCCAGGCATGCCAGCACCGCGGTCCGACGTAGCTGGAGTATGCAGTGAGTGGATCTGGCACGCGGTTGCATGCTATGGTTGAGAAGGGTTGTATGCAGATACCAGTTATGTACCAATCGTGGAAGCCTATGTAGCTCCCCTATCCCTCTTGTCTGCCTGGCGAGGCCGGAAGCGGTTGTGTCTGGTCAATTCCTCTACTGAGGCACACTCTGTGGAAGGACTTCAGGGTTTCGTCCCAGATTTGCGCAATTGGGTACTTTCGTAATCCCGCGGTTTCCTCTCTATGAAGGATTACACTTTCCGCCCTCGCCCAGTTAATGAAGGAATTGCACCAGTATGTTGCCTGTGGGGGTTCGCTGCGTTTCCAATGTTTAGTGATTAGTCTCTTCGCCGTGATCAGCCCAAGGTCCCAAAATCTAGACAGGACTTTATTTAATTTCGTCTTCCTGTACAGTCCTAGTATGCATGTTTCCCACGTGTGTCGCAGCTCCTTCCCTACACCCTCCGATAGTACCTCCGTCACAGTTTGCCAGTACGTCTGTAGTGTGGGGCACGACCACATTATGTGGAGGAAGTCTGCACCTACGAGGGAGCATCTCGGGCACACAGACGTTGTGACCTCAAAGTATCTATTAATCTTGTCAGGCGACAGATATGCGCGATTTGTTATTTGTTATTGCGGGTTTATATAGCGCCAAATCACCTGCAGGTCTCAGGGCGCTTTTGACCACAAGACATAACAACCGAGGTACTGAGAGAGGGTAGAGGGAGGGGCAGGATTTACGCTAGGCTGTGTGCTATTCTGAAAAGGTTGGTTTTCAGGGCTTTCCTGAAACGGAGCAGGTTACCCTCCTTACGGAGTGCCTCAGGCAGGGCATTCCATAGGTTCGGTAGTACGACCGAGAAAGATCTCCCTCCCATTGTAGCCAGTTTGAAACGTGGGCAAACAAGGAGTTGGGCGTCTGAAGACCTAAGGTTTCTTTCCGGTCTATATATCTCAATCCGTTCCTTAATGTAGGCCGGGGCTTGCCCATAGATAGCTTTATGGGCTATACAGAGGCTTTTAAAGGTGGACCTCTGCCCGATTGGCAGCCAATGTAGACTCTTTAGTAATGGGGAGGCATGCGCTCTCCTCGGGAGATTAAAGATGAGCCTGGCGGCATCGTTTAGGACTACTTGAAGTCTGTTAATTAGCGTCTTTGGCAGGCCTAAGTAGAGCGCATTTCCATAGTCGAGTCTTGACACTATGGTGGCGGAAACCACTGTGCGAAGCATCGGCTCGGAGAGGAGAGGAACTAGTTTGCGCAACTGTCTTAAAAGGCCAGTGCAGGTACCAACCACGGTAGAAACCTGGTTGGTCATTAAAAGAGCACTGTCTAACTTAATGCCAAGACTTTTGACTGTCGTAGCTGGCTGTGGAGTTGGGCCCAGCTCCTGAGGCCAGAACATGTCACTCCAAAAGGAGCACTTGGATGGTACTATCAGCACCTCTGTTTTTTCCGGGTTAATTTTTAGCTGGTTAGTAGCCATCCAGTGAACTGTGTATCTCAGAATGTCCTGGGCGTGTGACTAGGCTTGTACGGTGTCATCTATGCCCAACAGCAGCTGTGTGTCGTCGGCATAGTTGAACACCCGACAGCCCATCCCCGCTAGTGTGTTATTCAGAGGCTGCAGATATAGATTAAACAGGAGTGGGGATAGTGCTGAACCCTGGGGGACACCACAGGTCAGGCCTCCCACTCCTGATATGCTGTCTCCCATCTGGATTCTCTGGGTTCTCCCAGATAAAAATGACTCCAGCCACCGAAGAGCTGAGCCCTGAATCCCAATCCCAGCCAGCCTGTCCAGTAGAAGGGTATGGCTGACAGTATCGAATGCCGCTGATAGGTCTAACAAAATCAGGGCGCTCGGTCTCTTACTGTCAGCCATCCTTCTGAGCTCGTCCAGCACCGAGAGCATGACAAGCTCGGTGCTGTGATGTGCGCGGAACCCTGCCTGCCTCTCATGGAGTAGATGGTTAGACTCCAGGAAGCTTGACAGAGATTTTAGCACATGTTGCTCAAGTACTTTGGACAGGAAAGGCAGCTGGGATATGGGTCTATAATTTTTTAAGGCGTTGGGATCTGCCCCCACTTTCTTTAGCAGCGGTTTTACACGAGCTTCTTTGAAGCTAGTGGGGAGCCTGCCGGTGCTCAAGGATTTATTCAGTGTGGCTAGGATATGGTCCTCTAGAATAGGTCGTGCCAAGCAGAAAATACTAGGGGGGCAAGGATCTGCTGGGGAACCTGATTTTGTCTTCCTCATCAGTAATTCGAGGGTTAGTGGGTCCATAGGGGGAAATGATGCTAGGCAGCTGGCAGCTGGGTTTAGGGTAGCCTGCTGCTCGATGAGGCCATGCCCCATACTTTTTATTTCGAGCATAATGGCGTCTACTTTATCCAGGAAATATTTCTGGAAGGTATCACAGTTTATGCTGCTGTTTACATCCTGAGCTTTTTTAGTTAGTTCCTTCAGGATTTTGAACGTTTCCTTTTGAACATTGGTCGCCTTATTTATTCGGATCTCATAAAATGAGGCTTTAGTTTCCCGGGTGGATTTTTTATAGCTGTAAAGCGCCTTCTTATATTGTTCACAGGAGTCTGTATCCTTATTTTTCCTCCAGTTTCTCTCCATGTTACGCAGAGCCTTCCTTTGATCTCTCAAAGCGGGTGTGAACCATGGGGCTCCCTTTATTCCACTATTTTTTGTTTGGAGTTTCTCGGGTGCTAGCTGATCGATGGCTGTTACTAAATAATCCATCATGTCCTTACAATCTTGATCTACATCTTTATCAGGTGATGTCGGCTGGACAATTCCCCTAAGTGCCGTCATCAGTGTGTGTTGGTCCACATTTTTCCACTGGCGGGTCAGTCTGAGTTTAAGTGCTGGACGTGAGGGTATAGTATCCAGAGGGATGTCACAGTGGATCAGATGATGGTCGGACCAGATACAAGGGAGGATTCCAGCTAAGACCACCCTGGGATCTGTAGTCCATATCAGATCTAAGGTGTGGCCTTTTGTGTGAGTAGGGGCGTTTACGAGCTGCCTGAAACCCAGGGAGGACATAGTTGTCTCTAGGGAGCTAGCTGCTGGCTCTTTCTTTTCTTTGTCCCAGTGAAAATTAAAATCTCCTGTGGCGATGATGTTTCTATATCTGGAACACATGTCAGAGACAGAGGACATAAAGGAGTCATTAAAGCCTGAGGTGGCATTAGGGGGGCGGTAAACTGTGAGAACTGTAACACACATATTATCAAGCATGATTTTTATCGCCAGCAAGTCGGCCAGATCCGCTGACTCAGCCAGTATTTTGGTCACTGCTAGATGTCTCTTGAATATTATTGCCACTCCTCCCCCTCGGGTGTTCCCTGTACGATTCTGCCAATGAATGTCATAGTTTACAGGGACGGCGGCTATAATGTCTGGTATGGAGCTGTCCCCCATCCAGGTCTCAGTCAAGGTCAAGATGTCAATGTCTTCGTCTTGCAATAGAGTGAAGATTTCAAGACTATGACAACATAGTGACCTAGTGTTTAGGCTAACCAGCTTTAGGGTATGGGGGGGGCTGGGGACCTACCTATCTGCGGTGTCTGGATGGACAGTTCCTCTATACGAGTGAGTGTAGTCGGGTCTAAGGATGTTGTGCCCCCATTCAGTTGACGGATTTCCTCCCCAGAATAGGCAATCCGTTTGAAGAGGGTCCCTGCCCCTGTGCCCGGCCATGCGCGGACGGGCGCAGACGGGCTGGACTCTGGCTTGACTCCGGCGCGATGGATAATATAGAGTTGGATGAGTTTGAAACGGGAATTGCGAGGGATGTTCGTGGTGCCAGACAGGACTGCCGCCCACTCCTTATCTGTCCATGCCCTTCCCCTGTCCTCCGCCCATTTATCCCTTAAGATCTGGAAAGAGCATTGCGTATGAGACAGGAGAGCCTGTACTAGCCAATGCACCACGTGTGAACCGTGTCCCATGACATGCAGATATTGCACTAACATGTGTGTCGGCGGCTCCTTAGAAAGGTCTCCCCAGCCCTGTGATAGCGTATGTAGAACCGCTGCATGTAAGTGGAACTACCCGGCCGAAAGGCCCGCGTCTGCTGCTAGTGCCTCAAAAGGGACCAGCGCGCCCTCTGTGTAGAGGTCCCCCACCCTGTCCACCCCCACTTGCGCCCAGCGTGCCAGCGCCACCTCCGTCACCACTCCCCTGTCTCTGGGTGTGCCCAGCAGTGGAAGCACCGGGGCATATGGTGTCGTTGCACGGGTGAGTTTTAGGCACCTCAAAAAACATTTACGAGCTACCGCTAGGTGTAATTGTTTTGGGCAGGTAGTCTTGGTCAGCGGATGAAACAGTGCGTGAATTTGTGTGGAGGTCCATATCGTGTCGCCCGTGGCGGTGTCACACAGGTTCTTCCCACTTAGCCATCCGGCCACCCACTGCAGCTGCGCTGCCAAGTAGTACAGCTCCTGATTAGGGACCGCCAGGCCTCCAGCGTCCAAAGGTGCGTAAAGTTTCTGTAGCGCCACGCGTGGTCTCCCAGTATTCTATATCAGTCCTCTGATTGAGGTTTCTAGGTCTCGAAAAATGCGAGTCGGGACGTACACCGGTATATTAGCATAATAGTATAGTAGTCTAGGTAGGGCGATCATTTTCGTTTGTGTGACTCGAGCAGGGACATTCAGGGGCAGGGTTTTCCAGAAGGACATCTGTGCCCTTAGGGAGGATATGGCTCGTGTTATGTTGCCATCCAGTACTTCTGGCAGGGATCGGTAGATGTGTATTCCAAGATAGCGGAATGTGGTGGGGCACTAAGTGAGTCTCTCGTTACTAATACAGGTCTCACACTCCTGTGTGTCTGCGCTGAAGGAGTACACCCCAGATTTGGCCCAGTTAACCTTCAGTCCCGACATGGTTTCAAATACATTGAAGGTACCAGACAGGGTCGGTGGGAAGTGGGTTAGATCCCTGACATACAATAATAAATCGTCAGCATATAAAGATACCGCGTGTAGGCCACCTGCTAGAGGAATCCCCCATTCCGTGCCTTGGGCTCTCAATAGTGCCGCAAGGGGTTCCATCACTAGCGAGAAGAGCAGCGGGGACAAAGGGCACCCCTGTCTAGTGCCCCTCCTGACTCGGATAGTGTCCGATAGTAGTTTTCCGGTGCGTACTCGCACCGTGGGCTTCTGATATAACAAGCCAACCATTTGAATATAATCGTTCATACTTCCTCAGCACCTCCACAAGGTAGGGCCACTCCACAGAATCAAATGCTTTTCCTAAGTCAAGTACCAAGCACCCGGAGCGGGGCCATTGCTGCACAGCATAGCTTTGCACCCTAAACAAACGCCGGATATTGTGTGAGGTGCTCCGGGTGGGCACAAAGCCATTATGGTCGCTGTGTACAAGGGTGGGGACCAAGGGGGCCAGCCACTGTGCCAACACGGAAGCAAGTATCTTATAATCCGTGTTTAGAAGGGCCAGTGGGCGGTACGAGCCTAGTTGTGAGCAGTCCCTGTTGGGCTTGGGGATCGAAATGAGGTTGGCTTCATTCATCGTGGGGGGGAGGGAGTAGTCTGCGATGGCCGCCGCATTTACCCTCAGAAGCTCGGGGATCAGTAGAACTGAGTATGCCTTGAAGAATTCGGCTGGTAGCCCATCTGGGCCTGGGGACTTACCGTTAGAGAGGGAAAAAATGGCGGTGCCCAGTTCCTCAGGTGTGAGCACGGTTTCTAACTCATCGCGCTGCGCATCATCTAACCACTGTAACTCTATGTCAGAGAGATATGTAGTTATGTCAGCAAGAGAGAGTCTCAGCCTAGAGCGATATAGTTCCGTGTAATGTTGGACAAAGGCTGTATGTATGGCGCGTTGTGTGTATACTACATCTCCCTGGCTATTGCATATGGCCGCCACAGGCGCTGTCCTTGCATCTTGCTGGATCAACCACGTCAGTAATTTCCCTGGCTTGTCTACGAGGTGATGAGTGCGCGCTGAGTGGGCCGCATAGTTGAGATGTCGTAATCTCTCTAGTAAGCGAGCATGCTTGGCGCGCGCCTCCCGTAATACTTCTCTGTCACCCTCCACCGCTGTGCATTCTTTGTCAAGTAAGTCAGCCTCTATGTGCTTCAGTTCTGTGTCTAGCTGTTTCTGCATGCCTGCTTGAGTGCCCAAGCAGTGGCCTCTAATTATAACTTTAAATGCGTCCCATTCAATTTGGGGGGTGGATGCAGTATTGTCGTTTTCCTCAAAATATTGGGCCAAACATGTGTGTAGCGAGTTGCGGAAGCGTGCGTCAAGTAGTAGGTTAGGCTGGAGTCTCCACGTGGGTATTGGTGGGTGTGGCCGTTCCCATGCCAACTCTAGGACGTGTGGATTGTGGTCTGAGTGGGTGCGGCCCATGTAGTACGTGTCCACAACATGTGGGAGCATCTCGCCCGATAACATATACCTGTCTAACCTGACATGCAGGGTATGTGCGCCCGAATAGTATGAGTGCACCCTTGTGTTTGGGTTACGGTTCCACCAGGCGTCGTGTAAGTCCCATTGTAGGGCCCAATTTATCAGTGATTGCATAGCGCCGTGTACAGGAGCGCCAGTCAGTGGCGGGAAAGAGCGATCTAAGGCAATGTTCAATATACAGTTATAGTGGCCCCCCAGCACCCAGGGGACCCCGTGCCAGGGCGCTAATGCAGCAGAAAACCGGTCAAAGAAACCCCCCTGATCCGTATTCGGGGCATATATCGAGGCCAGGACTATGGGTTGACCATCTAACTTGCCCTGTGCTATGACAAACCTACCCTCAGGGTGCGAGTGTGTATGGGAGATCGCAAAAGGTGTCCCGGGCCTTACCCACCGCAGCGTCCCCGAGCGTAGGACGAGTACTCGGTAGCATAGAGTTGTCCGCGCCATCTACGGCGCAGGTTCCGCACTTCCGCACCATTCAGGTGTATTTCCTGTAAGAGGGCTATGGGTACATTGTGACGCTTAAGATAAGATTGGATCTGGTATCTGCGAGAAGGTGTATGCATACCACGTACATTTCACGTACATATTTTAGTCACTGACATTTACAGTCTTGAGTAACTACCCCATCCCTCATTTGCCACATCTCCGCAACAAGTGACATCCCCGGCTCCCCCGCCACCCCCACACTCACAGTCCTCAGAAAACACATCAGTAAATGCTTGCGAATGCTGCGCCAAATAAAAACATAATTGTAGTTCTAACAACGCATACAACCTAAGGATACACAACAGGCAGAAAATACCATAAGGTCGGCAACCAAACATATCGCCGTCCAAACGCTCTAATGAGGTAACAAGTTTTTAAATCCAGGGGGGTCACTGCGTGCTTGGCACAGCTATAATGTTACAACTGCGGAACAATTGGGTTGAAAGTCTCCATCTCCAGGCATCCCGTGTCATGGTAATCAGATAGGAAATGTACCAGCTAGTAATAGCGTTGCCTGCTATAGGTGCTCTTCAAAGTTTCAGAAGAAGAATGGAGGACTCATGTTTGGGGGCTCAGCAATTACCACAGTTCCTTGCCGATGCAATGGGGCCCCAGGTCACACACGACCATACTAATCGCCTGGGAGTTCCCATCCGTGCATCCCCCTCCCAGGGTACAGCCGTCTCTGCGCTGTTACTCACAGTGTCCCGGGCCAGCAGCAAAGATCACAGCAGGTGTCCAGTTCCGAACATCATCAGGTCCGGGAGTCTGGTCAGCTTTTTGATCCGGTTGCAGTCCAGGGTCGCCGCAGGGCAAGTGTCTGAGTGTATAAGAGAGATAGCCAGTCAATGGATCAAGTCTGCAGTTTGTGGGGTCACGTCCGGTTGCTCTGTAGACATCTGAGAATTGGGAAGGCCATAGACATTCTCGCCGTCGCTAGGTAATTCTCGCGGGCTGGCGTCCAGTTCAGCATCTGTGCTTGGGGAGCCGCTAAGTTCCGCCACCATTCGGAGAGCGTCTTGTTGCTCACTGTGTATGAGTGCCACCGGCGGGCTAATTCGAGGTTCTGCTCGTGGCTTGCGAACTGGGGATGACCTGTTCCTGCGGCGCCATCGCGGTCCTCTGAAACGTGGCATCGAGGAGGGGGCCGGGGTAGATCTGGATCCTGTGGCCACTCCGCTGTCCAGCCAGGTCTCGACCTCCTCTGGATCGGCAAAGAAGTGTGTTTTATCTTGTGCGACCACCCGCAGTCTGGCGGGAAAGAGAAGGGAATATTTCAGATCCAGTTGGCGTAGTCTCTGCTTAACTGCCAGGAAGGAGTGCCTCTGGCGTTGAACCTGTATCGTGGAAAAAACATAATTTTGGCATTGTCAATGCGGACGTCTTTAAGTTGTCTGGTTTCCCGCAATATAGAGTCACGGTCGCGGTAGTTCAATATTCTGAGGAGCATTGGTCGGGGGTTTGATCCCGTGGGCAAAGGTCTTGTTGGTACCCGGTGTGCCCGTTCCACGTCAAAATGAGGTGACAATGTCCCGTCCGGTAATAGTGTTTTCAGCCAGTTCTCCATGCACATCGCAGGCTCTCTCCCCTCCCATTCCTCCGGCACCCCTACTATTCTTACATTATTTCTTCGTGCCCGCTCTTCCGCATCCTCAGTGCGGTCTTCTAAGAATTCAACCCGGTTGAGAAGGTCTTGCACCTGCTTGTCGGTCTGGGCGACTCGGGGCGTGAGATCCGTGATGGTGCCTTCCAAGGTAGTGGTGCGTTCTGCCAGCTTCTTGAGGTCGGCACGCAGGTGCATGAGGTCGACTGCCACGCTGTCTATTTTAGTCTCCAGGTAGGTGCGAGTGAGTTGCATCGACTTCTCCAGCCCTCCATGGCCGCCAGCATTGTGTCTAGTTTGGTCGCGGTCAGGTCGGGATCCGCCGGTTTGGTGGACTTCTCCATTCTCCCTTTCGTTTGTGTACTGCCAGAGACAGCTCTCATCCTGGTGCCCCCAGACATGGTCGACACAATGAGTATGGAGTTAGCGGTCCGCAGATCTTTGGCTAGTGTCAGGGGCGCAGTCAGGGGGGGAGAGGGGGGCCCCCCAGTTGCTCAAGTGCTTCGAGCTGCAAGAGGATGAACCCGCAGAACGTGCCAAATGCGGGGTGCCCCGGCGTCGCGTCACAGGTCAATGGCGCAGTGGGGGGTCGCCAGTGTCTTCTCCTGGGCCCGTCCGGTGCTTTCGCTTAGTGCCAGGCAAGGGGTCTCATGTGGGCCTCCCCGAGTGTCTCCCCCGTCTCCTGTTGCTCTTCAGCGAGACCTCTGGGCGGGGGGTTTCCCTCAGGTGGGCTCTGCATGGGTAACTCCTCCCCGTCCCCCCACTTCGGGCCTTTCTGGCCGCCCTATTTCCGATGTTGCGCTTTTTCACCCCTCCGGGTGCCGCAGGCGGGCACTCAACTTAACAGATCGGGGGAGGGCTACCTCCAGTGTTCTCCCGGCTCGCCGCAGCAATCGCTCCCGCGTGGCACAGTGTCCCCAGACAGCCACCACCTCCTTACTTCAAGGACACACCTCAGGGCCTGTGTCAGCTCCTGCAGTCTCAATGTCGCGTGATTTAACAGTCCGCGCTGGTCTTGGCTCGGTCGGCCATGTGGGCTCCGTGCTGTTTGCCTCTCTGCTCCTCCCCTCCACCAGCAAGTCCTGCACTTAGGGCCTCTCCATGCCTGTTGCCGTGTTTCGCGCCCTTCAGGTGTCTCAGGTGGACGCTTGGCTCTGCGGGCCAGGAGAAGGGGGCGGGGGACCTCCCCACTAGTCCCGCAGCAGTTAGTTGCAAGGGGGGCCCTCGGCGATCTCACAGGTTGCACCCGCGATCGCCCCCCACCATGTACAGTCTCCCCTGTTCTCCGCGGGCTCCGCTCGTCAAGGCCGTTTTTCGGGGCCTGCACCGGTGCCTGGATACCCGGCCTTGTGTGATTCGGCCTGCCGCGCAGGTCGCAGCGCAGGCGGCCACGGCCCGTCATGAGCCCTCGGTGCGGGCGGAAATGGTCGCCGGGCCTCAAAGTTTGCCCAGTGGTAGCTGCCATAAGTGGTACAAAAGGGGGTGGTGATGGACGGAGCATCTGAATCAATCAAACACTCACACCCACTCACACCCACACCCACTCACACAGTGGAGAAGCGTGGCTCAGTGGTTAGAGGCGGCAGACCCGGAAGCTGAGATCAGCCGTGGACCAGGGTTCGATTCCCCGCCTCGGCGGGTCTCGGGCTCAAAATTCCACGGACTCGACAATTCTCGCTCTGGTGCCTACTCGACTCACGGGGTCACACTCTGCGACTCTGGGCAATAGCTTGCTTAATCTCCACTACGGCCCCTCACGGCGGGATGCCTGGCTTTCACCTTGTGGATACCCTGCCGGGGTATCTCACAGGGGAATACCAGGACGGGCTCCCTAAGCAAGCGCCTTGATACCTTCGGGTGATACGTGCGCTATATAAGTCGCAATACATACATACATACCCAGTCAAAAGATCTGGGTTTAATCCATCACCGTTCTTTAGCCCACTCTGCCACCCCAGTTCAGAAATGGCTATATGCAAATCAGTCTGACCCTGTGCCTCATGGGAACAGTCCAGCCCGAACTGCCAAGCCATGTCTTCCCTGGACCGGATACAAGCTTCCGGGGACCGGTTTCTGGCATTCCAGCCGTCTTCAGCCCAGCTTGCTTGAATCCAGTGGCAAAGTGAGCAAGGGACTCACGTCTGAGCATACCCTGCCACACTTATGGCGGCCAAAAGCGGTACGAAAGGGGGTGGTGATGGACGGAGCATCTGAATCAATCAAACACTCACACCCTGTCAAAAGATCTGGGTTTTTAATCCATCACCGTTCTTTAGCCCACTCTGCCACCCCAGTTCAGACATGGCTATATGCAAATCAGTCTGACCCTGTGCCTCATGGGAACAGTCCAGCCCGAACTGCCAAGCCATGTCTTTCCTGGACCGGATACAAGCTTCTGGGGACCAGTTTCTGGCATTCCAGCCGTCTTCAGCCCGGCTTGCTTGAATCCAGTGGCAAAGTGAGCAAGGGACTCACGTCTGAGCATACCCTGCCACACTTATGGCGCCCAAAAGTGGTACAAAAGGGGGTGGTGATGGACAGAGCATCTGAATCAATCAAACACTCACACCCAGTCAAAAGATCTGGGTTTAATCCATCACTGTTCTTTAGCCCACTCTGCCACCCCAGTTCAGACATGGCTATATGCAAATCAGTCTGACCCTGTGCCTCATGGGAACAGTCCAGCCCGAACTGCCAAGCCATGTCTTCCCTGGACCGGATACAAGCTTCCGGGGACCGGTTTCTGGCATTCTGGCACAGTGGTAGCTGCCAGCTTCCCCCGGCAGCGCCCTGTATTTGGGCTGGTTCCGGAGAATTTTCACTGGGCCAGCGCCCGGAGAAGGAGAGCTCGGGCTAGAGCTATACATCAGAGCGCCCGTCTCCATCGCGCGCTAAGCCACGCCCCGAGAATTCTCTAAATTAATACAATCAATTTCTCGTATTCGTTCTACAGTCTCTGCTTGTGTAATCTTCCATATTTCGTTATATGCAGCATATATACCGGCATATATGAAACGTTTTTGACACAATTTACTTGGTCCTAGCAAGAATTCCCTAAGATCTGCGCCATCTTTAAGTAAAGATAAGTGTTGCATTACATCCTTAAGTGTAGATCTTTGTAGCCAATCAAGGCCGAGCTTCCCTACACTCTATGTTGTTCCTATTCCAGGATGCTTTCTTTGAACATATCTTGGGTCTGGCCTATTGAATATGAAACCCTGTGTTTTGTTCAGGAATCTATCTTGACAGTTGTTTGTGTCTTTGGGCCAGATCAACCATTTTTTCCAATCTGGATCTGTTCTGTTGTGATGCAAAATAGTATGTACGTCGACCTCCCCCTCTGAAGTGTTATCACTCTCAGGTGTAGGTGCAGGTATACAAGGCAAGACGTCTGTTGGACAGTGTCAATCAAAAACATAATTTGCTCATGGATGATACAGGCTCTAAACATAGCTTCTACCTGCCAATCTTTTGTACCCCAGACAGTTTTTGTCTCAATGTTGTTTTTCCAAAAATTGAAACCTAGTCTAGACAGTTGGGCATAAAAGGCTGCAGAATAAATCTGTTTGGTATTTGTTAACATACTTTTAATTCCCATTTTGTTTACATTCTTAAAGTAAAATGATTCTGAATTGGATACATTGAACCCTGAAAAGTATGGAAATATCATAGCAAATGTGTTTGAGCTACCCTTTGGTGGCGTAGGACAATGTTCCCATTGGTTATACATTAATACATTTCTAGGACTTGCAGATTTGTGCAAGAAATTATGATCATAATGGTTATAACAATACATTTGTCCATAGTCTGAAGAAGCTTCTAAATAGTCAGGATTTGTAAATACTGCAGATATCATATTATTAACAGTCTCGAAGTCCCAATCATCAGAAAAGGTACTTTTTTTTTTTTTAAATACATTTTTTTTATTGAGAGTTCATAAAAGCAGAATAAACATTACATGACACATTTGTAGTAGAATTAGTAGTAGAATTAATACAGTACAGGACACATAAATACAAAAGCGTGTTCAAATTTCATCAGTTCAGGGCTTAATTATAAAGTGCAATGTGTATAAATACCAGCAATCTAGCAGACTAAAGTTAAGAAGATGTGGTTAAAATTAGAAATCGTCAGAAAACAAACTAGGATTCAAACAAGCTCCAAAACTTCTCATGTTTCTTAAGGGCCCCTGATCTCAATGCATATTTTCTTTCCCTGCCCTGGATTCGTAGTAATTTTGCCTTCCATGCCTGAAAGGCTGGAACGAGATCTGTTTTCCAGGACTGCAATATCAGGGATTTAGCTATTAAAGAGGCTTTTAAAAAGGGACTCATCGTATGAAGTGTGACTCGAGGAGCAGCCTAGGACAGGAATTAAGTTATCGAATATTATAATGGCTTTGAGCTCAATAGAAAGGTATTTTTCTATTTCCTTCCAGAATAACTGGATTTTGGAGCACTCCCAGACAATATGCTTCCAGGTGCCTTTTTCTTCACACCGAAAGCATTTGTCGGCGACTTGGGGAAAGATACTATGGAGAAAAGAGGGGGTTCTGTAAATTAACCATTTATTAAAAAATTGCATGCGTTTAAAATTAGCGCAGCGGAAAATGGTTTTATTAAATTTATTTATCTTATCCCATACCTGCTGACTAATTACAATATCTTCCCTCTTTTCCCACCTCTCCATAATCTTACTGGAAGATTCCTGCCCTTTATTTTCTTTTAGTGTTTTAATCCAAATACTCATCTTCTTTTGTATTTGATTATTCAAAGCTGTTGAGATATGTTCTTTATGAAATAAGTTTCCTATATCGAGCTCTCTGAGTTTTGAATTAAGCATAAGAAAAGACCAGTTCAAAATTGTATAGGAGTGGTGTATCAGTCTAGAAATGTCGTCCCAGGACTTCCACCTATTACCCGTCAGGAAGTCTTCAATTTTCTCGAAGCCATTCTCCTTCCAGAGATTTATTATATTATTGTCCATGCAGCCCTCTTCTCCTAAACTAAGGTTGATTAAATCCGTTGTGTTACCTATTTTAGGGATACAATAAAATTTCAAGAACTGAGTTTTCTGTTTAAAAATCCACTGTAGGGACTTATAGCGGACTTTCTTTGGATCTTTCGTAATTCTAACCGGGTCAGTGATCTTTGATTCTGACAACATCTTCTTCATAAAAAAATTGTCTGCCTCGTCGGTTTCTAAAAAAAAAAACTAAAACTATAGTGTGCAAAAGACGCGAAATAATATTCTCTAATATTTGGAAGGGACAGGCCTCCTTGTGCAGATGGGAGATATATAGTGCTAAGTGCGAGCCTGGGAGATTTTTTGGCCCAGAGAAAAGAGGAAATTAAAGCATCTACTTTTTTAAAATAGGAGACCTGGATTGCACAGGGTATGGCGCTGAAAAGAAAATTAAAAAGAGGTAAAACCGACATGCGTACTAACGCTGCCCGTCCGAATAAAGACAAGAGTAATAAATTCCAACGATCTAAGAGTGACCCCACCTTTTTTAACAAAGGCGAAAAATTGAGCGAATACAGATCATCCAAATTATCCGATATGAATATTCCCAGATATCTCTTTGGGCATGTGTTGTATATCTGCCTGAATTCCGGTACTAAAGTGTCTACAGTGCAGTTGGCTAAGATGATTTCCGTTTTGTTAACATTGATCTTGTAGCCCCCTAATTTTTGGAAGTCAGAGAAAATTTAAAACAATTTCAATTGACTTGAGGGTTTAGAATCTAAAAAGAGGGCAATATCATCCGTGTATAATTTTATATTTGTCATTCCAACTACTGGGGTTGTGTCGGTCCTTATATCCCTAATTGCAATCGCCAAAGGTTCAATAAATAACGCAAATAAAATTGGCGACAGGGGGCATCCTTGTCGCGTGCCTCTGGTGACCTGACATGTCCCAATATTGGTATTATTAATTATAATCTGTGCCCTAGAATTCATATAAAGTTGTTTTAAAAGAGAAATAAAAACAATCGGGAAATTGAAACTGTGCAAAATAGGAAAAAGGCAGTCCCATGACACTAGATAGAAGGCTTTCTCCTCTTCTAAAAGCCAGATTTGAGTCTTCACCTTGTTAATCTTAAAATAATCTAGTGCCTCCAATAAAAATTTTGTATTTGAATGAAGATGCCTGCCTGCAATAAAACCACACTGATCATGGGCTACCAGAGACCCTACTATTTTATTCAATCGGTTTGCTAAAAGTTTTGTAAGAATGTTATAGTCTGTATTTAAAAGACTTATGGGTCTGTACGAATTTATATTTTCCTTGTCCTTTCCTTTTTTTAAAATGCTAACCACCACCGCTGAATTGAAAGAGTCCGGTGGAGATCCTCCTTGAAGTAAGTAGTTGACTAGAAGCAGAAGTTCTTTACGCAGGGTTCCTCCAAATTTAAAAAAAAATTCAATAGGAAGACCGTCATCACCGTTGGCCTTACCATTGGGGAAGGAGCCAATCACCTCATCTAGTTCTAACAATGAGAAGTCCTCTATGAGGCATTTCTTGCCCTCGACATCTAGTTTAGGTATTGCGAGTGACTCTAAGAATTCCCCAATGGAATTGGATGTAGCCCTCTCAATTGCTTGATAGACTCCCTCGTAGTGCTTCAAAAATAGCTCACCAATGGAGGAGGTGGTCTTGGCATGTAGTTTAGTGATGGGGTCAGTTAGTTGGTCTATCCTATTTCGAGCCTGCTTTTCTTTGGCTTGCCAGGCCAAGAGCTTCCCTGTGTATTCACTCTCCTCATATATCTTTTGGGCATAGAGATTACTATTAGTCTCGCCTAAATCATAGTAAAAATCCTTCATCCTACACTTTGCCTCAGACAGCTTTTGTCCAGAGAGCGTTGCTCTAACCCTGTAGTGTTCTTGGGTTGCCTACGTGAGTTCAATTTGTAGATTGATTTTCTCCTCCCTTCTTGCCTTCTGCTTTGGTATTTCTTTAGATGTGATTAACCCCCGTAAAGTGGCCTTAAATGCGTCCCAGGTCGTATTTAATGGGGCTGTACCTCTATTCTTTGCAAAAAACTGCTCAATCTTTTCATCAATATCTATACACCATTGCGGGTCTAGGAGGTTCAATTTATTATAAAACCAACTTCTTGAAGGCCTTGCGTCATGTAACCCCAATTTTACCTCCATGCAGAGTGCCGCATGGTCTGAGAAAGCATTTGGTAGATGGACATAATTGTGTAACTCTAAATCATGAGATGTTAAAAAAATCTAACCTAGATGCAGAGTTGTACTTTGCTGAATGACATGAATATTCTCGTTTGAGGGGATTAGAGAATCGCCAATGGTCAATGACGTCAAGGTCTAGTTTACAGCTTTGGATGGCCACATCAACTTGGGGTTTGTTCTGACGACGATCTTTTTTGGAGGAGTCTAATAAAGGATGTTGTAGAAGATTAAAATCTCCCCCCCATATTATTGGCTCAGGAAGACCTGTTATTGCATGCTTTAACTGCAAGATTGGCAGAGGGTCATCTAAAATTGGAGCGTAGATTGTGGCAAAAATTATATTTGCATTATTTAATTTACCATGTGCAACTGCCCATCTACCTCTGGGGTCTATAAGTGTCCCTTCCAGAATAAAACCTACATGTCTTCCTATTAGTATACATACTCTTCTCTGAGCCAACCCAGCTGTTGAGGAGATCTTATGGCCAACCCAGCTCTTAAAGATTTTATCTGACTCAGCCTGATCTTTATAATGGGTTTCTTGTAGATAGATAACATCTGGGATAAGATTTTTTAACCAGCCCTCAACGGCCTTTTTTTTGCGAACGTTGTTCAAGCCATTTGCATTAAAAGAAATAAACTTCACCATACTATTTGTTCTTCAAAGTATTGAGACGTCTATAAAAACAAGGAATAATAAGTAAATATGTCCAGGGGAATTTTAAACCTCAGCCTGTGCAATTGAGTAATAAGCAGCATATATATATAATAGCAGCAAATGATCAAAGAAGAACTGTAACATGTTATTTGTTCTAAACCTCTCCTGTATAGAATAAGCAAAAGCGCAGCACAGATAAGAAATATAAACAAAAAATCAAAAAGATCAACATTATATTGTTCTAAGCCTCTCTTTGCGCAAATATGCAAATAAGCAGCAAAATTGTACAATAGCAGCAAAGCGTGTTGGTTTAAATTTCCCCTTGTGCAAATACGCAAATAAGCAACACAATTGTGTAATAGCAGCAAAAACAGCGGCTCAATAATTGATCTTCACTAAAAATGCGAACATTTGGCAAGACCATTTACCTTAAAAATAATAAACTTCAACATACTTATTCATTCTTCAAATATTAAAACGTATACAAGAAGAATAAATAATAAATAAATATATTCAGGAGAGTTTTAAACCTCAACCTGTGCAAATGAGCAATAAGCAGCGTAGGTATATGATAGCAGCAAATGATCAAAAAGGAGCTGCAGCATATTATTTGTTCTATACCTCTCCTTGTGCAAAAAAAGCGAATAAGCAGCACAGATGTAGAAAAGAGACGAAAAATCAAAAAGAGCAACACCATGTTGTTTTAAACCTCTCCTCATGCAAATAAGCAGATACGCAGATAATCAGCACAATTGTGAAATAGCAGCAAGACGTATAGTTCTAAACCTCTCCTTGTGCAAATACGCAAATAAGCAGTGCAGTTGTATAGTAGCAGCAAAGCAGAAAAGAAAAGGGCGAAGACATATTAATTGGTCTTTAAAGTGGCAGGTGCGAAATATCAAAATGAAGTCGCCCTTTTGTGCAAAAAAGCCTTTTAGATATAACATTGTCCGTACCCTAACTGTGTCAGTATTAAAACAGATAACTCTTCAATATATGAACTCTCTTTTTTCCCCCTGCGACACCCCCCTTCACCCCCCTTCCCCCCCCCTAGAGTGGACGGTAACCCCCGGTGTCCTACTTCCGTCCTTCTCTGATATTTCTTCTTTTGGGATGGATGCCATTTTATTGCATCCTTTTGTGCTTCCTGTCTCCACCATGGGCCCGCCGTTAAAGTAATTGAAAATTCAGCAGCGAATTATGCTCCAAGACCTTCAAGGAAAGACTGAGCTTTATGCAAGATCGTAAAAATAAAAAATGTCCCTTTGGCCAACACTTTAAGTTTCGATTGCTGTACTATCATGGCTTGAGCACCCTTGCTCTTAAAAGAGTCAATAATCAGAAAAGGTACTTGATGAAACAAAGTCACTCAATGAAATCTTGAATAAGTGTGGAATCTTCAACAGCTCAGACGGGCCAAAAATGTCATATTCTGTTTTGTTGCAAGCTATACCATCTGGTATAGGAACGGCTGTGATGTTTACTGTTGACAAGTCTCTTTGTTCACAATGGGATGATTTGTGTAGCTTGAGGAGTAAGTTGACATTCTTACTTGCTGTGTCCATTTTGACATATCTTGCATTTATCAGCATACCCAGAGTTATTACCAGAGTTAACCAAAGTAGAAGAAAGAATATTCCCAACACAATCCAAAGTTCAATCCATGGTGAAACCAGATAAGTCTTTTCCAGGTGATGAAAAAAGTTAGTTGCTTGTTCTTTGAAAGTTCTTTCGCTGGTGTCATTTCAGGCTCACTGGGATCCTCAGAAAACGAATCAAAGTCAATGAAATAGCCAGAGGCAGTTCTGTCAATAGTTGGGATTGCATCCGGATTTGTTGAAACTGATGGAACCACTTGATCACTTGTTATTTTATGGTAGACAGGTGCTACTTCCTTGCAGACAGGTGAATTCATGACCAACTGTTATTTGGGTCTCAAGAGGTACAAGTTCCATAGCTTTGTTGCTTAGTCCTTCTTTTCTCACTGCAGATTCCTCAATGGTAATGAGTCTCTCAGTTTGAACCTCTTGGATTGTAACTAGAGGAGTGCATCTGCTACATTGGTGGAGTCCACTTGGCCTACTGCTTAGTATCGGCCACATAGTGTGGTTTGATCAGGTCGATGGACACAAATCCGTTCTCCTTTTTACCAGCAATGGGTGGCAGTAAAACTGTTCTTGATCCGTGGATTGCTAGGACAGGTACTGGTTGTCTGTAAGAAGGCTCAAATTCCTTCTTGTCCACGATCTTTTCTCTGACTAGATCACCAAGCTTCGGGATCCAGACAGGCCTTGCTGAGACGGTCGGTTTTTCCCCACTGGTTGGCTTCAGGAACACGTTGTTATGTTTCGTTCTTAGTTCATTTAAGTCCTGTAAAACAGTCAAACGATCTTTGATATCAAATTTCTTTGTTTCCCCCACTGATGTGTGACAATCAAGGTCCGGGACCAACATTTTTGTCCCAGAAAGGACCTCATATGGAGTGATACCCCCTAGAGAACATCTTGGCAAGTTGTTAAGACTACGTTGGACACTTATTAGACGTTTGACCCACCCAAACCGAATACCCTAGCTGTTATAGATTGCTTTATGTCCTGGTATTTTTTCTCCACAACCGAATTTCCCTCAGGATGGAATGGACTAGAATACCGCAATGAAACGCCCAAACTCTCCATGGCCTTTTTGTAAGCTCGAGAGCGAAACGCAGGACCCTGGGCAGAATGTAGCGTGCCAATTGCGTATGTGCCGATAATGACTCGCAAATGAGCATCAGCCGAGCGCTGAGGTCACATCCAAAGGAACCTAGAACATGAATCCACTGCGACCATGATATATTTATAGTGACCATCCCTTTGTAAGGGACCGCAGTGGTCTAGGTAAACGCAAGCTAATGGCTTATCTGAAATTAACAGGGGCGTCTGCACAGGATGTTTCACTGTAGAGAGCTTCATCTTCTGGCATATTTCACATTCCAAAACATAGTTTTGGGTTTGTTTCCTAATACTTGGCCACCAGTATCTCTGTTTTAATAATGATACTGTGGCGGAAACACCTGCATGAGCAGAGGCGAGCCCTTCATGTGCTGCTAGGATTAGTCCTAATGTATGTTCCATGTTTGGAATTACCCTATCCCCCACTGTAGGGATTCGACTACACAGAACATTATTTGTATCAGTTATATATGAGTATTTGAGTGGAAACCCTTTAGGTAACACTGCCCCGCTGCCTTTGCATGTAGCATTGACAGCCAGCATTATTTAGCTGTCTATTTTCGTTTCTGAGCAAGTCATTGCAGCTACAGAAGCCATTTACACAGTTGCCTTTGCGGCTTCATCAGCCAATGAATTCCCTTCAACGTGAACGCCATCACGTTGATGACTCAGCGTGTGTATCACGTGAGTGTTTTGTAGTCCTTCTCGCAACTGAACTACTTGTTCCCAAAGTGTTTTATGCTTGATTGTCCCACCTTTTGCATCTTTTAGCCCGTTTTGAAGCCAATACTTTAAATATTCATTCTAAGATTGGACACAAGAGAAAGAATTGCACACTATAAGTGTGGGAATTCGCGATCCGTATTTTCAAGTGCCATTTTGAATGCTTGTAGTTCAGCTCGCTGAGCTGTACAATCTCCTAAAGATTGCGTTTTTGTGACCATAGGTCTGAATTTGCCATCGCGCATATGACCTTTAACGATCGCGCATGCAGCACTATAAGCTTGTTTACCTCTCGTAGCGGGTTGTGCTGATCCGTCAGTATAAATTATACATTCATACTGTTCTGGAGGCAGAATTTCAGGAGGCAGAGAACATTCTTGTTCGTATTGTCAAAATGCTTGTGTTTTCAAATAAGGATCAAAAAGGTATTCAACATCAGTTGCAGCAAGAGAATTAACCCATTGTATCCGTCTAGGATGTAAAGCTTTAGCATTTGGAATGCTCGCTTTTGTTACTGCCTCTAAGGCAGGTACGGGTGTCACGACCATAATGCCTTTCCCCTGTGCCAGGGCTCTTTCTTTTGCTACAGCGGCTTGAACAGAAGTGAATTTAATTTCTGCTTGTGCATAAATGTGATTTGTATGCAATTGGTACTTTTTCACCTTCGTTAAAAGTTAAGTAGGTGAATCCACACTGACCCGGAATTATTTGGATCACTAAGGTGCGTATGTTTACGCGTGATTGTAAATGTTTAGTTGCTAACATGTCTGTTTGGAGTGAACGCAAAATTTCTGTGTGTTCTTTTTTCCAATTTACTGTTTTAAAATCAGGTTTCAATAATTCATAGAGAGGTTTAACCCTTTCTGCATAATTTAGAATGTAAGTTCTTCCGAAATTTAGGAAACCTAGAATTGACTGTAAATTCTTCAGCGTTTTTGGAGGTTGTAGCAGCGCACACTTTTCTAAAAAGTTGGCTGCCAGGCTTTTGCCTTCACTTGATAGTTCATATCCTAGAAAAAGTACGTTGAGATGGGCAATTCTTGATTTCTTAAAATTTAATTTGTACCCTTCAGAGGCGAAGCCCAGTATAATGGTGTTCACCTGTTCAAGTGCCTTCCAAGTCATCGTCTGTCAGTTAGATATCATCGACATATGACAATGCCTCGTCATCATAAGATTGTAGTAACTCTGTTACCCTTGCTGAGAATAACCCAGGACTATTCTTGAATCCTTGAGGGAGACGACAAAAGTGACGCTGTGTCCCCATTATTGGGAAAACAGTCAAATACCTACTTTCAGGTGCAATATTTTGACAAACGAAACCATTTAAAATATCTAATGTGGTTTTATATTTTTTACGCACAATGTTATTCATTAATGCCGTACTGTGTGCATTTTGCACTGCATATTTTTACAAAAAGAGTTTAGATGTCTGTAATCTAATACTAGACGATATGTATTGTCTGGTTTGGAGACAGGAAACAAAGGATTGTTCATTGATGAGGTGCATGCTTCAATCACCCCTTGGTTTTCAAGTTGATCTAAGATCTCCCTGACCTGTATTTTAGCTTCTTGCTTAACAGGGTACTGCCTTTGTGCAGTTGGTTGATTTTTTAACTGGATTTTGTGGTGAGGTGAGTCCTCACCCCATCCTACGTTTTTTGTATAATGCTGTTGCATGGGCAACTGCCCATTTCCTGGCATAAGTATATTTTAAATGTACTGGAATATTGTTAGAGAAGGCTGGCATAATGATGTCTTCGCCATGTGGGCACTCCCTGACAAATTCTGGTGGCCAGTCTTGGTCAGCCAGAAGTATATCATAACCCTTAGAAAGTCGCTCCCAAAAGAGTGCTTTCACTTTTCTTGGTATGTCTCCCTCCATCCGGAGTGTTATTTCATATAACCTATCTGGAGAGCTAACCCTTGCATCTGCAGTTTCAACTTGAATGTCTTCATTGAAGTCCACTGTCTCCAGAAGACCCTTCAGGTTCTGGCGAGCTATTGTTACTTCTGCTGCGCTGTCCAACATTGTCTGAGCCCATTCTCCGTTCTTGAGTTTTTTTTGCAGAGTTTTATATAGCGCGAACTAGAACCGAACCGAATCAGTTATCAGAGCGCTTTACATAGCACCAGTTACGTTACACGAGGACACACTTTCATTTTTTTTTTAGGCACGGGGAGATTAAGTGATTTGCCCAGAATCACAGGGGGTTTTTGGCGTCGTTACCGAGACTCGAACCAAGTTCCCCAGGTCCGAGGTCGAGCGCCTTAGCCGTTAGGCCAACCCCTCTCCCCTTGTGTTGTGTAGTGTTGAGTTGTGTCCTCAAGATGCTCAGCATGTCTGATTTTTAGACCTGCTACCTTCTTTTTGTTGAATTTAGGTTTTTTCTTCTTCTGAACATGTTGATCGTTTTTGGACTTCACACGTTCTTCCTTGTTTTCTGACCGACCTCTTCTTTCGGATTTCTGTGACGAAGTCTGAAAAGTACGAGAGGAACGTGTATCAGTATCTTCATAGCTATCAGGTTTTTTCAAATTATCCCCATTCCTGAGGTTATACCTCCTTTCAGAGGGCTCCTTTGGTGGAGACCTACCTCGGAAATGAGAACGCTTCTCTTTAGAAGTTTGTTTGCTACTTTCCCACTTCTTTTTAGAAGGAGTAGGAGAGTTTTTAGAAAATACCTTTTCAGGACTTTCAGACAGTTGAGGTTTCTCTGTATATTTCTATTAATCTTTGTATATTACTAAGTAATTCATCATCCGACATTGCTTCAATGTCAGGGTCAGGTGTATAGCCGGCTAAAACCGGCCATGTTGCTCCTGGTCTACCTTGTGGACCGAGCCTGGTAATGTGATTTAAATGTTTTAGGGCGCCGTTAAACCAGAGCTCATGCTCCTGGTAAGTGAGTGGAATTTCAATATCCTCGAAAGGAATATATTCCTCTGGTGGATCATCTTCTTTGTAGAAGTGAAACATATGTGTTACTGGGTTTGCTTCTGGGAAGACTATCCATGAATAGAATACCTCCTTCTGGTGATATTCATGTGCCTCTATCACAAAAACTGCTCTAACACCTCTTGATGATAGGTCATGTTTTATAGTGATGGCTTTCTTTAAATTTTGAGGAATTATTACAGCATTTGCATCAGTTTCTTGAAAACCTGTGTAGTTAAAAGCTGCATTGGCTGGATCAGCCTCAGCTCCACCGGTTTCGGTGTTGTTATCCCCGTGTAGGGGCATTTTGTTTTAATGAAAATTTCAGAGCAAGTTTCAAGGGACCAAGATAAGATGTGGGTGTATACCAGCTGTAAGGGAGTAGCTGTGGCAATGTGGGTGTCCATGTTGGAGTGTTGCCGTCACCCAGGTTGCAAAAGCCAAAGTGTCACTCTGTGAGCCAAGTCCCACAACAAGGCCAACATGGAAGGTACGGGGAATCCCTGACTCTACATTCATCCATAGTTCCACACAAGAAAGATGGTGGACATGACACATCTGTGTGGATATGAATGTTTATTGCACATTCAGTGGAGTGTTGCAGATGTAGCAATACAGTGATATGGAAAGTTGAAGTTTCAGTTTTTGGCACATGTTGAGCAGCCAATTAGAGACAAGCTTGTTGTCAGAGTTAGGCTGCGCCAACATATGTACTTATACAAACACCCCCTACAATCCCTACGCACTTATTAATTCACTATACACTCTCCTTGCAGTACTCTCACAATCCAGTCTCTTTGTACATACTTGTACAATGACCGAGACAAAGTTACATTTTTCCCCCACTGTCAAAGGTAAGATAGTGGCATATGCTGTCCAGAGCACTATGTAATGTGGTACGACCCAGGGGCAGCATGTTGCATACATAATGAACACACGGACACAGATAGATAGTGGAACTGGGTAGGGGATTGTGCGCTCGACTCCTTTTTATTACCAGGGTCACACGTCCAGTGAGGTCTGTGCTGGATGCGTGTGGGGTGATTGTAAGCCAACCCTCCGGGAATGGTTGTTGCTGGCAACAAGTACAACAGTAATCAGTGGATCAGACACAGAGATGCAATCAGAAAGGGTCATGATTTGTGCTGCACTAAGGTACGGGCACCAGATGTAAAATAATACAGAAAAGATTCTATCATAAAGGGTTCATGACTTGTGGTACACTGAGGTAGGACAGCAGATGTGAAAGTATACACAAAATATTGTATCATAAAGGGTCCATGAGTTGTGCTGCACTGAGATAGGGGCATCAGAAGTATGTAGGGTCTGCGCAGCCAGGGATGATGCGTGGTGCGGGCGAGCCACACTGGAAGCAATGCCTGTTGCCTACCGGACTGCATCATCTGCAATCGCAACTCGATTTGAATTGTGAGCCTTGCTCTCTGTAGTGTGTGTACATCGAAGGCAGTAGTCAGCAGAGACATCGAGGAATGTTTTTAGTGACTTCCTCTTGACAAAGTTCGAGGACATAGAGTACAATTCTCTCTGTAATAAATAAATCATGTCTCAATTTAAATTGTGAGCTCTGCTGACCGCAGTGTAGGTGTATGGAACAAAAGATGAAACATTTATGGGATACATTGAGGAAATCTTGGTTCTTCTGAGTACAGTTATAAAGTACGGTATTCTGAAGCTAGAATCGGAACTGGTCGTTCATCATATCGTCCACCTTTTCCAGTAGGGAACAGCTGTGGAAAACAATGAGCTTCTAAACTTGTTTCCCACACACTGATGGGAGTTCCTTTTGCTTTTTTCATCTGGAACAATTCAATAGTATCTCCTATCAGTTATTTTGAATGTAGAGGGCGTATAGTATAATGTTCATAAATTTCTTCTTTTCTTAAATTGTCCACTTTTTCTATTTGTCCACTTGAAATATGTGTTTCATCTTCTAAAGTCATTTCTTTTTCTTCTACATTTACAATTTTATAGTAAATATTGTTTTGCACCAGATATAATGTAGCCTTTTGGACTTTCGTGACATGTACTAACTCTTGTCATATTTTCTGACTCTTTGTGGGTACACCATTAACAAGAATGACTACAGGTTCAGTATCCTCTCTTTCTACACCAACAGTTTCAACATTTTTCTTAAAATCTAAAGATAAATACACAACTCTTCTTTCTAAACCTCTTTGTAGATGTGTTGGAGGCAGCTTACTGCCATGTCATGAATGATGTAATATGTGACATCATCAGCAGTGCATTGCGGGTAGCTCAACTAACTATAACGGCTGAATTTCTCTGGTTTTGTATGAGTGAAATGTCCAACTAACTATTACGTCCCTAAAACCTGTGTTTTTTTCAGACAATTTCTAAGGTTTTTTAAATGCTAATTTCTAACCATAACGTCCCTGAAACCTATGTTTTTTTTCAGTGAATTTCAAAGTTTTTTTAATGGTAATTACTAATTATAACATCCCTGAAGCCTGTGGTTATTGCAGTGAATTCCAAAGGTTTTTTAAATGTTAATTTCTAACTATAACAGCCCTGAAACCTGTGTTTTTTTCAGTGAATTTCTAAGGTTTTTTAAATGCTAATTTCTAATTATAATGTCTAACAACTACTTTTTCGAAAATGATAAACTTTTATAGAAATAAGGTGATATTTCTGCTTTCTAAAAGATGCTTTTATCTTTTTTTTTAAAGACAACTGGATTTGCGTTACGATCATACACCAGTCACGGTGGTTGCGCGAATCCAAGAATGTTGCTGCCATATTGGTTAAGTCGTGTAGGGTGCACGTTTGGTATGTGATGGGTGCGTGGTTCCTGGCCCCGCGTAACGTCACGTACGTATTTCCAGGGGTCACCCTGGGTGCGCGAACCCAATGCAATTCTTTACATTTTAAAAGAATATATATATATATATATATATATATATATATATATATATATATATATATATATATATATATATATATATTAACAAGAGATTATTTAACAAAATTGTAAATATCATATATTTGTAACTGGAATAAAGATAAATTATAGTTAAATATATTTTCCCGAAATCATGCTGGATGCGTGCTGGTTGCGCGCCAGGTGCACGAACCCATGTGACTTCAAAAGAAAGCATTTCATTGGTTAAGAAGCTTTTTATTCTAGAAATTACAGCACCTCACCCAAATTTCTCATTCCTCCAACAACATTGCCAGCAGACACACCTTTTATGTTTAGTGCTCTACTTGCATTTCTTTGGTGTTTTGCTTTTAAACAAAGTAGAAAATTGGCATCTTCAAATCCACCAGATGACATCCTTGGTGAAGAAGAGGACTTGGAGGAACCAAGAAAAGCAAAAAAGGAGAGCATCGTCTGGGCGTTCTTTACATTTCCAGCTGGAGCAAAACAGGTGAACGCAAGGAAGGTAACCTGCACTATTTGCGAATGAATAATATATCGGGGCTACAAGAAAAAATACTCGTGCCGTACTTCATACATGCTCAAGCACCTCCAAATCATGCACCCTCGTCAGCTAGCACGGGAGCAACATCGTCGAGAGCTGGAACAACAAGCCCAGCAAGGTGATCAAGATGATCAAGATGCAGGACCGAGCACCTCAGCTGGTACATCAAGTTCTACAAGAGGACCTGGAATTAGACCAGAGTTTGCTGGTCTAGAACAGAGATGCATCAAGTGCAAGAAAATGACCTGTTATGGTGAGCAGTCTGTTGACGCTATTGTTTTTGCAGCAAATAGCCACCACTGTTAATTTTTGTTTTCGCAATGATTTTTAAATTGCAAAAGTTTAGACAACAGTTTTGTCACTTTATTCTGTTACTTGTTCTTTTTTTAAAACAAACCAACAAACCACCAACAAAATACAAAAAGAGTTAGAAAAACAGAAAATAAATATAAAAGAAAAAAGAAGCAAGAAAAGGGTTCTTGTTAGAACAGCCTATTTGGTGAAAAAAAAGACACATTTGTATATCTTGTATGAATTGTGGCAAGTGTAATATATGGAAAAGAACATGGGTAGTGTATGTGTAATTGCATGAATGCATGTGTACTACGTGCATAATTGGAGAAGTGCATGGGTAGTGATGGTTTATTGCATGAGTGCAGTGATAATATCTGGATGACTGAAGGAGTGCATTGGTAATGCCTGGGTGCATGCAAGAGTGTATAGGTAGTGCCTGAGCGTAAGTGGTACTGCATGGGTAGTTCCTGGATGATTGGAGGAGTGCATGAGTAGTACATGGGTAATTGCATGACTGCAGAAGTAGTGCCTTAATGATTGAAAGACTGCATGGGTAGTGCTTGGCCGATTGCATGAGTGCCACAGAAGTACCTGAGTGCATGTATGAGTGTATGGGTAGTGTCTGAGTGATTGCTTGAGTGCAAGGGTAGTACCTGGGTGCATGGAAGATTATATGGGTAGTTCCTGGGTGATTAGAGGAGTGCATGAGTAGTACATGGATGATTGCATGAGTGCAGGCATAGTGCCTGAATGATTGAAAGACTGCATGGGTAGTGCTTGGATGATTGCATGAGTACAGGGGTAATGTTTGGGTGATTGAAGGAGTGTATGGATAATGCTTGGGTGAATGGAAGAGTGCATGGGTAGTGCCTTGGTGCATGGAGTAGTACATCTGTGGTTTCTCTGTGATTGCAGCAGTGCATGACTACTACCTGTGTGATTGCATAAGTGCATGGGTAGTGCCTGGGTGATTTAAGGAGTGTATGGGTACTGCTTGGATTAATGCATGAGTGTATAGTTAGTTCCTGGGTGATCGCATGAGTGCATAGGTAGTGCCTGAGTTATTTTATAACTGCATGGGTACTGGTTGCATGATTGGAGGAGTGCATGAGTAATGCCTGGGTGCATGGAAGTGTGTATGAAATGCATGTAGGAATGCATGGGTAGTTCCTGGGTGATTGGAGGAGTGCATGAGTAGTACTTGTGTGATTGCATGAGTGCAGGGAACCCTTTTTCGGACACTATCATTCTGGTGAGCTTGTCAGCATTGGGACACATGGAAGGAGCCCATTTACGTGTCATCGTTTGTATCGGCGGATCTCTGAACTACCTCTCGCGTTTCCCGCTGCGCGGGAAACGATCGCAGTGGGGGTAAAAATCATCCGTGAGGAGAGGCGAACCACAACGGCCAGAATCCATCTGGGCCAATTGAGGCACACCATCGCCAGGTCACGCCCCCCACAGGTGTGCACAAAACCGGACTCAGTCTCCGGCAACGCGGGAACCCTTTTTCGGACACTATAATTCTGGTGAGCTTCTCAGCATTGGGACACGCTGAAGGAGCCCATTTACGTGTCATCGTTTGTATCGGCGGATCCCTGAACTACCTCTCGCGTTTACCGCTGCGCGGGAAACGCTCGCAGTGGGGGTAAAAATCATCCGTGAGGAGAGGCGAACCACAACACCCAGAATCCATCTGGGCCAATTGAGGCACACCATCGCCAGGTCACACCCCCCCACAGGTGTGCACAAAACCGGACTCAGTCTCCGGCAACGCGGGAACCCTTTTTCGGACACTATCATTCTGGTGAGCTTGTCAGCATTGGGACACGCTGAAGGAGCCCATTTACGTGTCATCGTTTGTATCGGCGGATCCCTGAACTACCTCTCGCGTTTCCCGCTGCGCGGGAAACGCTCGCAGTGGGAGTAAAAATTATCCGTGAGGAGAGGCGAACCACAACGCCCAGAATCCATCTGGGCCAATTAAGGCACACCATCGCCAGGTCACGCCCCCCACAGGTGTGCACAAAACCGGACTCAGTCTCCGGCAACGCGGCACGCACGCGGGACGAGCCGGGCGAAGCCCGGGCCAAGGGCGGGCCCGTCTGAGCCCGTCAGAGACAGACTGAGACTGGGCTGGGCCACCCCCCTAACGTATATAAATCAGTAAGACTTCATATATATGTTTAATTGTTTATTAGCAACACTTTTTGTATTGTATTAGTGTAATATTGATCGAATTTGCTGGCACACTTATAGGCCCATTAGCCATGGCAATGACTACTTCCAAAGGGAATAAAGTAGGCACTGGTGTACCAGGAGGAGGAGTAATTGGGACTATTGACGCCTTTTTCTCCAAAGCTGTTATTGTACTGGAAAAAGAAATTGCCTTAACCGAACAACGTTTATCCCTTGAACATTAATTCCTTAAAAGATCTTCACTTGGGAGTATTGCTACTGTCCCCTCACCTGAACATCCCCCAATTCAGAATACCCAAAGCAACTATCTAGCCAGTAGTCAACGTGACCTCTCAACCATTTTAGATATCAGTGGGATTGATACAAGTTTAGACTCGTATATGGCGTACCCAATAGAAGACCCGGGACGACGTCAAAGCCAACTACTAGCTAGGGAACCAATAAAAGACAGTAGCCGTATCATACCACCTCAGGTTGCCGCCTTAAAACGTAAGCATGGGGGAACACTACAGAACGGCACCTGTAAGAAAAAGATCAAAACTGCCCCTACAAAGAATAGGGATACAGGGGTTACATACAGAAACAAGGTACCTACTCTACCGGAGAAGACCAGCTCGAATCTTCTTAGTCCTACTGTTGAGATAATTGATAGCCTGCTCACAGATCCTAGGAGTACCATGTGTAAGTTGGAAAATATAGAGCACCTGGTTAAGAGTTTAATTCTCCCATTGGTGGAACGAACCAGGAAGATAGGTGAACACCTAGTAATCCTAGAGGAAATTGTACGAGCCAATTCAGAGATGCTGAAAAAACTAGGGTGTCAAACATCTGCGAGCACCAGTGTACCTCTACAACCCAAATTTAAACCGAACCCCGCCCCTAGAAAGAAGTTGGGACTCGTTAAAAAGGATCCACCAAAGGAAATATGTGGCCAGTCAAAAGTTAACGATCCCAAACTGGCCCGTAAGGTGGAGATTGGTAGTAAAGCAGCCTCAAATTGCATAGGCTTAACCAGAGGCCCCAATAAAGCGGCACCAGAAACAGCTAATGTAATGGCCCCTGTAAATAAAGGACATTTGAAGAGAGTTGATCTTCCCCCTGATTGTCACCTGTTTGTAATTGTGTTAGCTGGTGTACCAGAATTGAAAAATAACAGGGTTGAATCTGCCATTGAACTAAAAAACAAAGTTATGCACTGGTTGGGGGCAATATAGACCCCCTCAGACCAGATTTGAGGGGGGAAATCATCACCGGCCAGAGAGTTACATGGTTAGGACATAGAGTGAAGGACATCGACGGAGATTGTATCGTTGTTAATTTTAGGGACCCCAGAACAGTGCAGTTTATAATTGGCTTCTCTAACTATGATAATTTCGGTGGAATCCTTTCTCTGAACCTGAGTTATTTCTATCCAGAGGCCCCTATTGTTCCTGGTAATCTAATGACATACGAACCTTTTTATGAAGCAAGATCCTTATACAATGGAAATCGCCATAATGCTCCAATGGTACCCATGACACATGGAGGCTATGTGCCAACTCGCCACTATAATTACCATCAATTTACTGTCCCAACTTACACCAGATTTGATGGTTTGCTGGGCATGGAAGGGGTTGACTGACCATCACGGGACCAGGTAATTGGTACTTCTGTCAAAAACTTTGATGATACGAAATCCGGGCCTCTATTAGTAACTGTGGAAACCCAAGAATTGAGAGGGGGGACGAACGATAGCACAGATGATTGTCAACATAATAGGATCAACGCTGTACCTGGGGGGGACCCACATAAAAGTAAATACACATCAGATAGCCGTGTAGCCGCTGTCTTCTACTTGAATCAGGTTGCAAGTATTAGGACGAGGGATAAATGGTCTTTCATTTCCTGGAATATCGCTGGACTTAGATCCAAATGGGACAATCCGCTTTGGTCCGATTTAGTTAATGACCATGACGTGATATGTTTACAAGAAACATGGGCTAAGGATGTTTGCCATATTAATGGTTTTAAGACTTTTTTTACCCCAGCCATCGGCTCATCGCATGGCAGAGCCAAGGGTGGGCTCTGTACATATGTCTCGAACTGTTTTAAATGTAAAAGTACGAAGATTTTTTATAACAATCACCATTACCATATTGTTGGCCTTCACCTGAATTGTGCTCTTTGTATTTTGATTGTTAACTTGTACAATAATGTCCCCTCTGCTGACTTGGTTGCAGTGTTCAAAGCTCTAAGCTCCGAACTCAATGTAATAATACACAACGAACGTAAGGAGTTCGTTCGTAGTGATTTGGGGGGGAGATTTTAATTGCACACTCTGTAACAGATTTTGTAAAGGTAATTGTGGTTTAACGGTAGACAAGGAGTCCATTTTGACACACTTTGAACATACCGTTAAGGGAGATGCTCTGAACGAGATCCTCTTTACGTATGACTTAGGTTTTGCAAACAAACTGTGCCATCCAGAAGTTCCGTTCTCTTCAACCTTTAACGGTAGAGGGCTGTCATCTCTAATTGATTATGTTTTGATTTCTTCTTGTTTTGGGGACTGTGTAGCTAACTATAGTGTACTGAAGATCACGTTAAGTGATCATTTTCCCATCAAGATCGAAATTATAGACCCCCATGTACCTGTAGACAGTATCCCCAAGTTACTATCTGAAAACATTGAAATTTCAAGACAGAATGGTTACGCCCTAAAATGGTCTAAGGTAATACCTGATGAGTTTATTAGCAATTTAATGAAGGAGAGAAATAATTGTTTTGATATTTGCCTGGATTTAGGGTCCGAGGATACTGTTGTGCTTGAACACTTTAAACTTATTACAACTAGTATCAAGGAAAGTTTGTGGGTTAACCTAAGAAACCATGATAACAGAAAAAAGGGATGGTTTGATCAGGAGTGCACTAAGGCACATACTAAACTTAAAAGGGCCCTGAACATGCAAGATAGAGATCTTAAAGAGATTAGGGAGCTCCGTAAAATTTATAAATCAGCTATCAAAAAGAGAAGGGCTAAGATGAAAAGTGAAGCATGGGAAGCACTTTTAGATGCCTCGGATTTAAAGGATATGACGGCATTTTGGAGGGCAGTCAACGCACCATTCTTTAAAGACGATTCCATGGCCCGTTTAGAGATTGCTATTTCAGAGGATGATTGGGTGAGGCACTTCGAGTCACTTTATGGTGATGTGGAATCTCAAGGGGAATTGCCGGTGCAGGAGATAACTTCCTTACAAAGCAATAAAGAGGGCTTGAATCTCTTATTTACGCTGGATTAAGTCATTAAGGGCATTAATTTAAGCAAGGGGGTCAAGGCTCCGGGCCCCGATGGTGTCCCGGTAGATATTTTTAAACATAACATTACTTTATGGGCACATTTACTTGCTAGACTCTTGAATGCAGCATGCTCGGTTGGTCTCCCTAGTACGTGGTACGAATCCATCATTGTACCCATCTTTAAAAAGGGGGACAGGGCTAACTGTACTTGTTACCGGCCAATTTCCCTGCTTGACTCCACAGTTAAAATTATTGGGAGGATCATTTTAAATAGGCTGCAGACATGGGCCAATGAGTACAAAATTATTAGTGACTTGCAATATAGTTTTAGAGAAGGTGTTGGTACTGTAGATCAGGGACTTAATTTATTTTTACTCGTGGAAAAGTATACTAAGGCTAAGGGAGGAAGGTTGTTTTTAACTTTCGTGGACTTGACTTCCGCCTTTGACTGTGTTAATCACAGCAAACTTTGGTCAATTTTAATCCGTCTGGGTATTGAGGATAACATTATCTGTTTTTAAGAGAGCTTTATAACGGAGCTAGGGCCACGATCAGATATGGTATTAAAGGAGAGTGTAGTAGAGCATTTAATATCGCGAGAGGGGTGAGACAAGGTTGTGTCCTTGCCCCGTTTTTATTCTCAATCTATATTAATGGTTTGGAGAATACATTACTGAGGGACTGTAAAGATATGCCAACAGCATCGCAACGCCATATCCCGGCACTTATCTATGCAGACGATGCTGTTTTGATGGCAAGGACCCCAATGGCGATGCAAACAATGATTACATCATTCTCCACCTTCATGACTAATTTAGACTTGAAGGTGAACTGCACTAAA
Organism: Lissotriton helveticus; assembly: GCF_964261635.1. Taxonomy (NCBI): domain Eukaryota; kingdom Metazoa; phylum Chordata; class Amphibia; order Caudata; family Salamandridae; genus Lissotriton; species Lissotriton helveticus. Next base: position 514,355,442 of record NC_136070.1, read on the forward strand.
ACCTTTTCTATGAATTGTGGAGTTAATGTCAAGCAGAGAAAAAGAATCATGTTTGTTGATCAAAAGCCACTGGATCATGTTTCTAGTTTTCCCTATTTAGGAATTCTGTTTGACTGTACAGGACAATGGAAAAGTGCAATTAAATGTAGAAATATGCTATTTGCCAAATCTGTAATGGCCCTTAAAATGTTTAGCAAAAAGATGGGAAAGAGACCTGTAAATTAGCTTATACGCATATATAGAGCTAGCTGTGTTGCTGTGGCAACTTATGGTGCGGGAATTTTTTTTTTTTTAGTGTCTCCAGCCTGCAGTTGACCAAGAACAGCTTCCTGCGATATATCCTCACTGTCCCGGTGGGCACGTCGACCCATAATTGCCACACTGAACTTGGTATGCCCTACTTAGAAGATCTCATTAGGGCGCAACCGGTCCTTTTGTGGCATAGGGTTTGGACCACTGAAGAGTGCCATTTAAATCGCCTTATCCTAGAGGACGTTTTGAAACTGGAGGGCGCTCACAGAGTGAAATGGCTGAGTTACATTAAAACTTTTTGTGATAGCATTAATTGCCCCGAATTTTATGATGACCCCATGTCAATGGCAAAAACCTCTAGGAAAGAGCTCAAGAGGCTATGTATTACCTTTTTGTCGAACTTAAGAGATCAAACTGAATTGTCTAAAAAAACTGTGATTGCTCATCAACTGGTTTTAATCTTGCAGGACATACAACCTTATTTAACCCTGCGGATGACTGCACACGAAAGGTTTCTGCTGACAAGATTTAGATTTGGGATTGTTTTTAGATTATTAAGTTTTCCCGCTATCAACGATTGGTCAACTTGTTTATGTAAATGCCCGTGCGACAATACCTCCACTCAATCAGACATTCAGATTTTTACTTTTTTGTAAATTTGATACTGTACCAAGGAGAAGGTGGATCATGCCCATTTTAAAATATCTGGATCTTAGACAATGCAGACCTGCCTTCCTAGCTATTCAGAAACTTGAAGATATATTCTCAGTGGCATCTGTTTCTGTATTTCCTAGAAATGTCTTTCATTCAAGACAAACGATAATTGTTTAACCACTACACTTTCTAGATACGAGTCCTTGTATTTTAATTATTTATTATATATTGATTGACATATGTAAACTGATTATGAACTGTGTTTTTCTTTTATGTACTTTTATGGTTGTCAAAGATTTATAACCGAATAAAGTCTTTCTGAACTGAACTGAACTGAACTGAGTGCAGGAGTATTGCCTAAATGATTGGAAGACTGCATGGTTAGTGCTTGGGTGCCACAGAAATGTATGAGTGTATGGGTAGTGTCTGAGTGATTGCTAAAGTGCAAGGGTAGTGCCTGTGTACATGGAAGAGTGTATGAGTATTGCCTGAGTACATGTAGGAGTGCATGGGTAGTTCCTGAGTGATTAGAGAAGTGCATGAGTAGTACATTGATGATTACATGAGTGCAGGCTTAGTGCCTGAATGATTGAAAGACTGCATGGGTAGTGCTTGGATGATTGCATGAGTACAGGTGTAATGTTTGGGTGATTGAAGGAGTGTATGGATAATGCTTGGGTGCATGGAAAAAGTGCATGGGTAGTGCCTTGGTGCATGGAGTAGTACATCGGTTGTTCCTCTGTTATTTCAGCAGTGCATGACTAATACCTGTGTGATTGCATGAGTGCATGGGTAGTGCCTGGGTGATTTAAGGAGTGTATGGGTACTGCTTGGATTAATGCATGAGTGTATAGTTAGTTCCTGGGTGATCGCATGAGTGCATAGGTAGTGCCTGAGTTATTTTATAACTGCATGGGTACTGGTTGCATGATTGGAGGAGTGCATGAGTAATGCCTGGGTGCATGGAAGTGTGTATGAAATGCATGTAGGAATGCATGGGTAGTTCCTGGGTGATTGGAGGAGTGCATGAGTAGTACTTGTGTGATTGCATGAGTGCAGGGAACCCTTTTTCGGACACTATCATTCTGGTGAGCTTGTCAGCATTGGGACACATGGAAGGAGCCCATTTACGTGTCATCGTTTGTATCGGCGGATCTCTGAACTACCTCTCGCGTTTCCCGCTGCGCGGGAAACGCTCGCAGTGGGGGTAAAAATCATCCGTGAGGAGAGGCGAACCACAACGGCCAGAATCCATCTGGGCCAATTGAGGCACACCATCGCCAGGTCACGCCCCCCACAGGTGTGCACAAAACCGGACTCAGTCTCCGGCAACGCGGGAACCCTTTTTCGGACACTATAATTCTGGTGAGCTTCTCAGCATTGGGACACGCTGAAGGAGCCCATTTACGTGTCATCGTTTGTATCGGCGGATCCCTGAACTACCTCTCGCGTTTACCGCTGCGCGGGAAACGCTCGCAGTGGGGGTAAAAATCATCCGTGAGGAGAGGCGAACCACAACACCCAGAATCCATCTGTTGGTTCTTGGGTGATCGCGTGAGTGCATAGGTAGTGCCTGGGTTATTTTATAGCTGCATGGGTAATGGTTGCATGATTTGAGGAGTGCATGAGTAATGTCTGGGTGCATGGAAGAGTGTATGAGTAGTGCCTGAACACATTTAGGACTGCATGGGTAGTTTCTGGGTGATTGGAAGAGTGCATACATAGTACATGGATGATTGCATGAGTGCAGCAGTAGTGCCTGAATGATTGAAAGACTGCATAGGTAGTGCTTGGATTATTGCATGAGTGCATGGGCAATGTTTGGGTGATTGAAGGAGTGTATCGATAATGCATGGGTGCAAGGAAGAGTGCATGGATAGTGTCTAGGTACATGGAGTAGTACATCAGTAGTACCTCAGTGATTGCAGCAGTGCATGACTAGTACCTGTGTGATTGCATGACTGTATAGGTAGTTCCTGGGTGATTGCATGAGTGCATAGGTAGTACCTGGTTTATTTTATAAGTGCATGAGTACTGGTTGCATGATTGGAGGAGTGCTGCATAGGTAGTGCATGGGTTATTTTATGACTGCATGGGTACTGGTTGCACGATTGGAGGAGTGCATGAGTAATGCCTCAGTGCATGGAAGAGTGTATGAGTAGTGCCTGAGTGCATGGAGAAGTGCATTAGTAGTGCCTGTGTGGTTGCATGACGGCATAGGTAGTGACTGGAGTGCAGGGGCAATGTCAGAGTCATTGGAGGAGTGCATGTGTAATGCCAAATTGATTGCATAAATGCAGGGGGTAATATATGTGGCATTACAGGAGTGCATATCTAATACCTAAGTAATTGCATGAGTGCAGGAGTAATGTATGGTGATTGCAAGAGTGTAGGGGTACGGCCTTGGTGATTGTAGGAGTGCATAGGCAGTGCCTGAGTGATTTTAAAAATTAAAAGGTTGTGGCTGAGGGAATTGAGAAGTACAGGAGCAGTACCTGGGTGATTGGAGGACTGTATAAATAAAGGTTTGTTGACTTTATATGTGTATGTGTAAATGCCTGAATGAATACACTATTGTATAGATACTGCCTGGATGATTGAAAGAGTGCAACGGTAGTGTCTTGGTGATTGCAGGAGTGCAGGGATAATGTTAAGGGGATTGTAAAAGTGTATAAGTATAACCTGGTACATTGCAAGAGTGTAAGGTAATGTGTAGCTCATTGCATGAGTTTACAGATAGGGCCAGGGTGATTGGAAGAGTACATAGGTAGTGTCTAATAATCTAATTGCGTGGATGCAGGCTAGGTGATTTGAGAAATGCACGGATAGTGCATGGGTGATGGCAGGAGTGGGGAATAGTGCCAAACTGTATGGATCAGTGCATGGGTAGTGTTTGATAAAATAGATGAGTGCAATAAAAGTGACTGTAAACTTCATATTGTTATACTTATTTCATTATTTTATCTTACCTTCTTTATTAAACAGGATACAAAACTAATCAAAACTATTTTATAGTAGTTTAATTGTAAACTAAATTTTAAATCTTTTCAAGCTTTATTAATACTTTCTGGAAAAAAGAAGAAGAAAGACTGTTATTGCATATAATATTATAGTTTTAATAACACAACAACATTTTAGAATTATATAACATATTAATTTTCCCTTTTTTACTGTTCTCAGATTCTAATGATTTTCACCATACACAGTGATTTCAATGTAGATCATTATATAACCGCTGGGAAAAAAATACAATCGATGAGATTGTAAAAAAAACCACATCTGCGATAAAAATATTTACAAGTTCAACTATCTGTTTACCTATCTACAGTTTCTAAATTGCATTCTTTAACTACAATAAATAATTTATTTCTCTGAATGACATTTCTGAAATATACATTCTCATTTACATCACGTATAATATAAAGGTCGAATATATAAACTATTTTTTACAAACACAATCTTGCAAATGCAATAACAATTAGAACAAACAATAATCCAACAAGTAATTCTTCACATCTTCCCAATAGGCTGAATAATGTTTCCAAATCAATTTGCACTAAAAGTATCCAAATATAAACTCCTTTATTTGTGTTTACATCTTCCCACTAGGCCAAATGATGTTTTCAAAACTTTCGCATAAAAAAACTCAGATATGAATCTGGTAATTTGTCAGGCAACCTACGTTTGAATTAAAAATGGGCATCATTACAATGTGTTTATCCTTTATTGCACTTTAAATACACGGTATTGTGTTCAGATGTTGTAGTAGGTCCATCATGGAAAATAATAGCCACAGCTTTAAAAGTTCTTCCTGAAACTGATAGTTGACTTGCCACAAAAATTTTAATTTTGGTTTCCAATTTTCTTCCATTTGCTCGACCACGTTGCAGCATTAATATGACATATTTTCTAAATCGATCTAAATATAACGTTGACAACATTTCTGATTTACAATGGAAGCATTTCATATCTTGATTAACTGATTTTACTAATTTATTAAAAGACACTGATTTGCAATCTGGTTTTGTCAAATATATGAATCGTTCAGTGTCTATTTCAGTGGTAGAAGAAAATTAACACTCTTCACATTTATGATTCCAACTGTAACTTAGTCCAAACACATTTTCAATTTCTATTCCTTCATCTTCCAATACTGCAAGCATAAACATAAGAAATTCTTGTGCATCTTCTTGTATATTGAGTGTAAATTGTGAAGAACCAGTACATATATCCAAAAGATGCCGAATGCTAGAAGCATTATGGATTTTAGTTCTATCAGTTACCAACTTTTGAAAAATATAATGTTATAAAGAACATAATCTTTTTCCTTGATTTTCCATAATTTCATGATGAAGATCCTCTAGATAAAAGACAACATTCACAATTACACTAGCATAGCAGTTGATACCTGAACTATTTTCTAACTACGTATCCTACAATATCATCAACAGTGTCCATTTTCATTTTCTTTGCAGCTTCATTATTCTCTTCAATTGTTTTCTTTTTTTGAATTTCACTAGAATGTTTCTCAGGTTTCCGTTTTGGACATACTACACGTTTCTCATATGTGGGATATTCACCTAAGTTGGAGCATATTCTCTCGTACACAATTTGCATCAGCACTAATCTTTTTCTCATCAAAATCTATCAAATACAAAGCAGATAATGTTCTTACTCCGAACAATGCAACGTATGTCATACCCTATTTGAACAATGTACTTCCAATATTTACCAAAGCATTGTCTACACTTAAACCCTGAGATTTATGAATGGTCACTGCATATGCTAAAGAAAAAGATAACTGTTTCCTACGAACATACAAGTCTTTAACAAACAGAAAACAAACAACACAGTGTCCAATATGTTTCACTTCTTCAATCTGATCAAATTTAATCTTCAAAAATTCAATTCCATCTCTGTTCTGATAATTAACAAAATCAACAACTTTTCCTATTGCTCCATTTACTAAACCTTTTTCTACATCCAAATTACCCCGTAAAATTACCCGACAGTTTTCACATACATATAAAGTCTTTTCTAAACCTGCAGTCTTAGGCACCGACTTTTCCAAAGAATCCAATTTTGACTTTAATTTTTCTGAGAGAAGAACAGTAACTCCTTTGTATGTACTTCCACTGGCAGTAATGCTTTTGGGGCGCACCTCGTTTAACAATACAATCAGATTAGGCCATACATTTAGGGAGCGAAAAAGTATAAGTCATCAACATGATTTCATTTCGGGTTGGTGCCTCTCGGGAAAAAAAGCACCCTACTACCTAGGTGCACATATACCAAGGGATATCAGAGATAATCCCTAAGTAAGTCCAACTAAATTATCCAATTTCCCGGCACTCAAGTTATATTAATTTTAGTTCCTTACTTGTCAAGGTATAAGAATTATTCTGTACATAGATCCTAAACATTTATCCACAACACGTGTCGGCTGTTTTCTCTTGTGGATCAGGAAGAGGAGGACATATAAAATACCAATTGTCCTGTATACTTTGTTTACCGTCCTCTCCTGACCAGTTGTGTACTATCATTTGTCTAAATGTATACATCATCTTGAGTATGCTTACCAATGTGTGTTAATACATTTTTGTTACCAATAAGAACCAAAATTGTCACTTGTGGATAAATATTTAGGATAGGATAGAGCAACTTTATTCTAGGGGGATCCCTGCCTGATTAAAAGTAGTAAGGAATACAGCAATGCGTCACGCTGCAATTATGTACAGTGCGATACAAAAACAATGCAATGCATATCACCACCAGCAGGCCCAGTGCAAGGAAGGAATAAGGTAATGTGTCACAGTGCAATTCAGTACAGTGCAGTGCAATAAACAACCAATGCAGTGCGCTACGCTATGATCCTCTATCCTTGAAGAGAAACATACGTAGTGCGTAGCGCACTAACCCCTGAGTTCATTAAGCCCCTCTAGTGTCAGACGTTGTCCAATAGTTCAATAGTTCGTTAACAGCAAATATGCAAAATGTTATACAACTGTTTTCAGAAGTTGTGCGACCGGTTTTCCCCAACACGGATCAACGATGACACCCAATGGCACCATCGACACTCATCCCAGGCGCGTCCGAGACTCACCCCGTCTCCTGGTGCACACGGTCTTTATGTGCTCTCCACTAATGCCCGGGTCGCACCACGACACGCACACTGCACGTCTGAGTCTCACCTCTCCTGCTGCACACGCGGTGCCAGGTGCTATCCACTAGCACCCTGGCTGCACCGCCACACGCCGACCCGCGTGTCGGAGACTCACTCCTTCTTAGTGTCCATGATATCCCGGCACTCTTCACTAGTGCCTGGACTTCACTGCAACACGCACCCCCTGCGTGTCCTGAATCTCGTCTCTCTTCCATGATACCCACAATCCACAGGCACTCCAACATCTGTAGCCACACCTGCGCGTCAGTCTTGATTTACTCCAGGTGCCCACGATCACCTTAGACCCCCCTTCGGAGGTTGCCACAACACAGTCCCACCACCGCTCCACTTGAGACTTCCTGGAAACTTTTATGTTCATGTGTTTCTAAACAGGGAGCTAGCTCACCTCGGGCCCTTGGGGTATAGGACACAGCACACAGCAAAGTCTTGCTTAGGAAGATGGGGGGACACGACCCACTGCAGCACCCCTTCAGTCTCTCCTCGGTAAAGAGCTACAAACTGCCCAAAAGCCTCAGATCACGAAGCAAGGCTCAAGAGTCTCCTGCAGCCTATTCAGCAACTCTTCCTGAGGCAGAGGTTTTCTTCCTGATCGCGGACAGGTCAAAGCTGCTAGAGACTCGAGTTCATGGCGTTTTCAAAGCGCTCCCAGCACTTCTCTGAACGATACCGAGACCGTTCTCGACGACATCATCAACATAACCAAAGTCTTGGGGTTACAGTTCTTTCAGTTATACCCCTCATTGTCTTTGAAGTTTCCTTGTGCTCAGGGGTCCCTGACCCCTCCCTAAATCAGTCTTGCATATCCTCCCCCCCCAGTGTCACTGTCCTCTCTTTGATACTGGGGGCCTGGCTCTTTAATCAAATCACTCAGAGGAAGATTGGTCTATTGTTTTATGGCTCTGACTCAGGCCTCTTCACCTTGCAAAGCCTCTCCTTCTGCCCGCTCCAGGTGCAGGGCGGCCTGGCGCCGTCTCCACCCCTCCCCCGGGGCACGACCTCCCTCAGCCTTCACACCTCTGCCAGATCCAGGGATGCAATTCACATTCTGCTGTGACAAACTGTGATTGTTTTACCCCTATTCCTCTTGGGGTGAACCCGGAATTACCAGTCTTTCAATTAGGAGTAAACACGTAGCCCGTGAGAATATCGCAATGTATGAATTTTTATTCACTAACAACAGTCCTGACAGTTTGAGTGCACCATAACACAAGGGAGGGACTACGCAGTACAGGAGCACAGTCCTTTAGTGGAAGGTCTTCTTTTTCTAGCTTTACTCCTCCCGTACTGCAACCAGGGCCGGCGCTCCCCAAAAGGTAAACAGAAAAGGACACTACCGTCACTGTCTATCTGCTATACTTATAACTCTATAGTGTACTCCCCGTCACCAACATTCCTAGGTCACCGAGGTTAGTGAAGAATAATAAGAGACTGGTTGTAGGACTGGGAAAGTGAAGGGTTTGTGTAGACTTTACCACTCATTTATGGGTAAGTGCTCTACTTGTGCCACAGTCCCCAGAAGCACTTTCCCCCCAACCTCCTCTTCCACCACCCTTCCCTCCACATCACTTGCCTGGAGCTATGGTCCCACTGGACCGTAGCGTTGGGTATCTCGGTGTTCTGTTGCCTCTGGGGACTACCGGATACTAGCCTGGTGGTTGGTGGGGAAATTTCCCTCTGCAGCGTTGTGTTGCTCTCCTCCGTCCTCCCGCCTGGCTCCCTGGGTCCTCTGGCCTCCCCGTAGTCTCGTCCTTCAGTTCCTCCGTTGTTCTCCGCTTCTCCCGTTCCTCCCGCGCTTCCTCGCAATTACCCGACTCTCTCCAGCTGGGGTAACCGTTGTTCTCTCCCCCTTCCCGTGACGTCACTCCTCCCCTGTGCTGGGCTACTAGACTGCTAATTTCTCCTCGGAGGGCGCCCAGCCAGGCGCCATCTTGGATAGCTCGGCTGTTTCGGTCGTCGGCCAACCCATATTACACACACAAAAAAGGTCTAAAGCACAAACTTGCCCATTTCTTCAAACAGCGCTTTCTGACACACTGCGACAAAACCATCTATCCAAAAAGATGCGTTATGACGCTGTGAGTTCAGACATACCAAACTTCACTGTTCCATTTCCAATTCTTGGGAAACTAGGCTAACAATACTACACCCAGCCTCCCCCATTTCTGTCCTATGGCCTTTCACCAGGGAAAATTAAATGGAGTATTTTCCACTGTCAGGGCCTAGCACCCACAGAGGCACAGGTCCTGCCTTTTACCTATCCTGCACTTTGCTTAGAGGTTACCCAGGACATCCTACAGGGGTTCCCCATGTGTATGCAAAAGGGAAAGTAAGACCTGACAAGTGGTAGTACTTGTCAGGACAACATGCTAATTTAGCATAAGGCGTGCAGGCCCTACACTGAAGACATGTGTTCCCTCTCTGCAGATTTCTTTAGTACTAGCTTTGGCACACACAGTGCACATCACTTAGGGATCTTGCTAGTAAGGCAAACTTACCTATCAGAGACAACCAAACATTACTACTATTTATACAGAGAACATCTGTACTTGCACACTGATTAGCAGTGGCAAGTACCTACAGCATCTAACTTCACAGCTCTCTGCCAGGAAAACGGTCTAGGGGAAAAGCAAAAAGTTTAAGTGAACTTTAGCCAACAAGGCCAAGTCCAACAGGCTCCATATGAACTATTGCCGGAAACGGGTGCACATATTGAATAAGAATGGACTCATATGTATTTAAATCTACCAGTTCCGGAGGAATAGCTACCAACTCTAGGTAGTTATGTACTGCTCTAGCTGGCGTTTTTTCTCTTCTAATTTGCTGTAACAATATTTAAAAATACGTTGATCACTACCCAACTCAAAATGACCTTCCACCAACAAATACGCACCAAATTGCTCCCACTTATCATTATTTTCCTTTTCCCTTTTTAAATACACATGAACATTCCTAGTTTGACTTCTATAGTGAGTACGTCGACAACAAATACAAGCATAGTTTGGATTTTCACAAGAAACTACCTTAAACTTTGTAATTTCTTCTGCAAACTTCACAGTAGTAGTATCTTCCATCTCTTCTTCAACACCTACACTTATTAAACTCTCTCTCTCTACACTTCTCTGCAGGACGAAAGAATTGAAACTCTATATCATCAGAAACTTTTTTTACATCCAACACTGAACCATGCAAAAGTGCCGAGTTTATTTCACTTAACAATAATGCAGGACTTTTTACATAGTACAATCTTCTTACTAACGTACACATTTCTGAGCAATTCTATATTTATATGTTTTTCTCTAGTAGCACAATTTCATCTATTTAATACTTATTTATTCTTACAGTATTATTCATCTACGTATTAAGATTCTGCAGATATTTGTTACTGTTCTATAAAATTTAAACACAAAAAAAGATCATGCAGGACTTTTCACATAGTACAATCTTCTTACTGACTTCAGAATTTCAGAGTGATGTACTGCTAACATTCTTAAATGATGGAAAGTACTTCAACACACTTTTCTAGAAAGACAAGCCAGAGAATGACCCTGCAAGTTACTATATTTTCTTACTTTACAAGGATCTATTCCTTGCAACATCTCAATCTTCTATTTAACACTTTTTTTTACCATAATCTCGTAAGAAATCTTGTAATATATCAATAGATTCCTGTCGTATACTACAAATACTAGTACAATCTCACTTATACACTGGAGCATGTGTATGTCTCCCTTGAACTTCTTTAGCTATTACTTCTTCCACATTTGTAGGAACCATCTTTTCTTTTTCAATTGCACAATCGTTTCTAACAACGACCCCTGGTATCAACTGCCTGAACTAATGTATTTTGTTGAAAATAGCTTTCTTCATTTAAAAAAGCTTCCGTACTAGAAGTATGCTTCTATTCACCAGAAAAGATTTAGCAAAAGTTAGTTCTATTAACCAGTCTTTTTCTTTTACTTTTCTCCTTCATAAAGTGCATTATTTTATTCAATGTTTTCATTCTCTTCAATACTAATATAAACAATTTTCTTTTCAATTCAAAAGCCTTTTCAACTACACTTTCAATCTGTTGTTTCTTGTTGTAAAATGCTTATTTTCTTTTATATTTTTTGCCATCATTCAATACATTTTGTAGTACACTACTTTTATATATTCTCTTTCTAATGTATTTATATTGTTTCATCCTTATTTCAACTTGATTATTTTCCTATACCCTGATTTTCCATTAATTGCTCCTTTTTCTTTTTCTTCTGATTGCTTGTAGTACTTTTCTTTCTCGTTTCCTCATTTTCAAAATCGATAACTTTTTTAAAAGCACTTTTAACAAATTATTTTGCTCTCTTACTAGAAGACTTTTTCTTCAGCATCACATGTTGTACTTCATCTACTTTCTGCTTTTCTCTATCCTTTAAATAGTTCTGTTTCCTTTGTTCTCTTTTCTTTTGAACTTTTCTTGTCATACTGAATATTTCTTAACAATTATGAAGAATTAAAAAAAAAAGTTTATTATCTTTCTAAAAAATATTTAATATTAATAACTCCTTAACCGAGGCGCTAATTCCGCTGGGGTGAGGGAGTTCTATTTAGTGGGAGGGGCTGCGTCGGCCAAAGGACATGCGCGGCACTAGCGCGGTAGTGCTTGCGACGTCCGTTGGCCAACGCGAGCATGGAACGGGTTAAAATAATTATATACAAATATTGTCATCTATAAATAAAGAAATACATTGAGTAATGCCTAGGTGAATAGATAAGTGCAACAGTAGGATTTGGATGATTCTACAACTGCAACAGTGGTACATAACGACTGCCTTTGTGATTGCATAACTAAAGGGGTAATATCTGGAAGATTACTGCAGGCCATAGTAAATCAGTGGGTGAATTTATAACTGCATGAGTACTGCTTTGGTGATTGTAGGAGTACTAAGGGAATGTCTGAGTGATTGGAAGAGGGCAAAGGTAGTGCCTGAGTGATTTTATAAGTGCATGACTACTGGCTCAGTAATTACATATGTACAAGGGTAATACCTGCTTTATGGAAGGAGTGCAAGGGTAGTACTGAGATAACGCCTGACTGAATAAATGAGTGCAAAAATAGTACCTGGGTGATCACAAAACACTGTTAGTACCTGAGTGATTATATAAGTGCATGAGTAGTGGCTACATGATTGCATGAGTGCTTAGCTACTGCCTGGGTGATTGCATGAATGCAGGGGTAATGTCTGGGTGATTACATCAGTGCATATGTACTTATATAATCAGTCAGGCACTACCATGATAGTACTAGGGTGTTTTATAATTGCATGAGTGTTGGGCCTAGCCAAATATAAAACAGCAGACTATTATATGACTCAACCATAAGTCTCTCAATATAGTTAAAAGCATGCATACATATGTCTCTACCTTTTCAAATTATCATATCTAAAATAAATATATATACAATTCTTCAGAAATATAGTGAAACCTAGAAACTGAGACATGTAATAGATCTACCTGATTGATTGCAAAACACCATGGATAGTACTTGGGTGATTGTATGACTCCAAAGATAGTTGCTGGGTAATTACAGGAGAAGATGAATAGTGATTGGCTAATTGCATGAGTGCACACATAAACATTGAGTGCATGGGTAAGTCTATGAATAGCACCTAAAGGTACAAATGACTCATTGAGTAGTGCCTAGATTAATAGATGATTTCAACAGTGGGACCCAGATGATTCTACATATCATACAGGGTGATTGTATGAGTGCAGGGATAATATCTAGGTGATTGAGGCGGGCATGGGTAGTGCCTGGGTGCATGGAAGAGTTCATGGGTAGTGCCTGGGTGCATGTAGTAGTACATAGGTAGTTCCTGGGTGATTGGAGGACTGCATGAGTAGAACCTGGGTGATTGCATGAGTGTACGGGTAGTGACTGGGTTATTGCATGCGTGCATAGGTATAGCCTTCATGATTGCATGACTGCAGGTATAGTACATAATTAGTGATGGGTTGATTGCATGACTGCAGGGGTAATATATGGGGGATTATTGGAGGACATACCAAGTGAGTGGGTGATTTCATAAGTGCATGCACACTGACTAAGTGATTGGAGGAATGCATAGATCTGGAAAAGGAAATTGGAGGAGTGCAAGGGTATTGCCTGGGTGATTGAACCAGTGTATAGCTAATGCATTGGTGATTGCATGACTTCAGAGGTAATATCTGGGGGACTACAGGAGTACATGAAAATATCTGGGTGATTTTATAATTGAGTCAGTACTGCCTGGGTGATTAGAGTAGTACTGTGACAGTGGTTCAGTGATTACAGAAGTGTAAAGTTAGTGCCTGGATGATTTTATAAGTGCATAGGCACTGGCTAAGTGATTGGATGAGTGCATAGATCCTGGCAGGGCGATTGGAGGAGTTCAAAGGTGGTGCCTGCATGATTAAACCAGTATATAGCTAACACATTGATGGTTGCATGATTGCAGGAGTTATGCCTGGGGGATTAGAGGAGTATATAGGTACTGGCTGGTCAATTCATTATTACAGGGGTAATATTTGGAACATTACAGGAGTACATAGCAGCATATTCTAGCAGTATCATATATAAAAGTAATATACAGATAAATGTATAACTATGTTTTCTTATTCTATCATCTTCGCACACATAACACGTACCATGATACATATGCAAGTAGACACCTATCTCAGTCACAACACCATCCACAGCTCAAAACTTCACAGACTTCACTTCAATTTTCAAACAGACACTGAAAATTATGCGGTATATATGAAATATAACTTTCCTCACATCATACAAATTACTCTAATAAATAACATCTCTAAAAGCATCGCAAACCTCACTTTCAAACTGCTGCTTTACCATTCTACAACTACTTATAATGTTACACCTACCCAAATATAAAACAGAAACCCTCCACATGTCTTTACTAAAAGTCTCACCATATTCAGTCAGTCAGTCAAGAGGTCTTTATTCGATTTACATCATAAAAGACAAATACATATACATATAAAAAATAATTCGTTTTGCACATAAGATAATAAATACATTACAATTTAAAACCATGTTAAAAAAGTATTACATTTTTTAAACAATGATGGACGAAATGACCCCTTGCTACATAAGAACAATGTTACTTTAAAACCAATAATCATAAAAAACTGTACAATGGTAACTTCATTTGCCAAGGTTACGGGTTCGAATTGACCATGCCCAGCTCACAAATTTTGCTACACCAATAGCGATAGAGGGGGAGGTATCAGTTTTAAGAATTCTAAACGCTGCAGCAGCAGATCTGGTGCCTAATAACCGACAAACTGGTAGAAGCCAAACTTTCCTGGGTAGCAAATACATGGGGCAGCAGAATTTTTTTTTCTCAATGTTCTCTACTGCAGTTACACAGAAGGGGCACTTATCACTACCACCAATTGTCCAAGAGTGCGTGAGCCCCCGCACAGGTAGCGAGCCTATTCGTAATTGGTGGTACAGTTTGCGATCGTTTGGCTTGGTGATTAAGTCCCAATAAGCTTCGTATTTAGGGACATCTTTTACAACCAAAAATTCCAGTGTCATGGTCGGACCATCAACCATAACAGATCTCCTCTCAGTGATCCAGTGCCAATAAATATCCTTAAGTGCCTTTTTTGTAGGAAAGGTCGCGCAGGCTGGATCTACCCATAGTGCCTCCAGGTTTAAATTTTTCAGGAGCGTCCTGAGGTGACAGAACCAGGGTACCCTGTGAGACCCTTCAAGACCCCTCACATCATCGATGGCCTCAGCAAACAGGGATAATTCCAGTGTAGTCCACAGATGCCGCCAAAACGCCAGTGGTCTGTACCGTACCTCATCCTCAATGGATTTGACACCTAGATCTAACTGCAAGGGTAAGCAGGGTGTCGATTGTGGGAGGCCAGTTGCCATTCTCAGGAACCTGTTCTGAGCCACCCTCAGAGAGGATAGATCACTATACCCCCACAATTCGGCCCCATAGATAGTTGCGGGAATTACCTTGGAACCATAAATTTTAACCAACGGTGCCATGGGTTTGGTGAGAGATTTAGCATACTCCTTCAATAAGGCTCCCCCAAGTTGCCCGTGTTTCAAGGTCGTAAGATCCATTTGTGGTTTCCAGCTCAAATTCTCACTTAGTGTGACACCCAAGTATGTGAAGACCTCTGTTTGATCCAAAATGGCACCGCACATTGACACCTTGGCCTTCACAGCCTTGGGGCCTCGCAGAACCATAAATTTGGTCTTATTGACATTCACCTCTAACTCATGCTCGCTGCAAAAACACTCAAAGCGATCCAGGGCGGACTGCAGTCCCTGCCTCGTTTTAGAAATAATAAGAGTGTCGTCCGCGAACATGAGGAGGGGAATTTTCCTTCCAGCAAGAGTGGGTGCGTCCGTTGGGAAATTGGAGAAATACTTGGTCACCCCATTAATAAACAAAGAGAAAAGGGTTGGGGCCAACACACACCCTTGTCTAACCCCCTTAGCAACTTTAAAGCTATCAGTGACTTCCCCTGGACCACCCCATCTTACTTTGGCGTAGGTATTTGTATGCAAATTAATCAACAGCACCACCAGCTCTTTGGGCATGCCTAGGTCCAGCAAAACTTCCCATAGCTTACTCCTGGGTACAAGGTCGAAGGCTGACCTGAGGTCCACGAATGCCGCAAACAACAGGCCTCCCCCAAGAAGGACCACCTTCCAATATAATAACATAAATCTAAAAACTTGCTCTAGGGTCCCCATATGTTGCCGAAAACCCGCCTGGAGAGGACTTAAAACATCATGGTCAGAAATCCAAGTCTGAATCCTACCCAAAAGAAGGCGGGCCACAATCTTTTGTACTGCATCGATGAGGCTTATGGGTCGATAGTTGGCCGTTACTGAGCGGTCACCCTTCTTATGAATGGGGAGGATCTCCGCCCCAAGCCATGATTCGGGGACTTTCGCACCCCTTGCCAATGCATTCGCCAAGAGAACAATATATGGGACCCAGAGGTCCTGTTCCTGCTTAAACATGTCAGCTGGTATGCAGTCGGGACCTGGTGCTTTGCCTCCCGGAATAACCCTTAACACCGCCCTCACTTCTGTAGGCGTAAAAACCAAAGCTTCGTTGGTGGTAATGTGCATCAGATTGGCGGGGCTGGAAACATTCTCTTTGAATTGGTTCCCGTAGTACTCAACCCATTCCCTTGGCTCAACACTATTTGTGGGGGATCTATCATGTGGGCGATTGCCCCATTTAAGCTGCCGCCAGAATTTGGTCATATTATTACTCTGGCAAGCCTCCAGCAATTCCTTCCAACGGGTCTCATCCCAATTCTTCTTAGCAGTGGCCTGCACAACTTTATAGGTGGCCCTGCAGCAGCGGATTAAGGTCTGGTCTCTTGACCTTAAAGCTGCGTGTAGCGCCTTTTGTGATTCCCTGCAGGCGCTGTCATACCAGGTTAGGGGCTTTGGCTTGTTCCTACTAGGGCCAGTAGATTTAATGAAAAAGGTTTTGAGATTTAAGAAAAGATCCCTATGTAATGAAGTGATATTGTCCAATAGGGCGGACTCCTGACTAAACCCGCTGATTTGGGTCATTGTATCCCTCAGCATGGTTCTAATCCTTAACAGAACCTCCTCATCCAGGGCTATTTTGGGCCAACTAACCCTTCTTCCATTGTTAGTTATTAAAACCTGTGGCAGGGACGCCTCTGCCACCGTGGGCACTACGAAAGCACCTTCTTTGATTGATAGAACCAAAGGATTATGGTCACTTTCAGCTCTATTTACAACCACCATATCCAGCAAACTGGGCCACATTTCCACATTCACCAGGATATAGTCAATGCGAGAGCCGGATCTGCCATTATCAAAAGTCATTGCCCCCGTCTTATCGGACTTCAGACGCCCATTGACTGCACGCAATCCTTGATTCAAACAGAGACCCTTCAAAAATATGGCTGATTGAGACCATTTCTTGATGGGTTGTAATTCCAGACCCGGGATGCCCCACAGGGAATCCTCGTCCTCGGTGAGCATACCATCATCCAACCCCATAGGTTCGAAACAGGTATTGAAATCCCCCAATACCACCCTGTTTGTGTTCACCGGTAGTGAGCTTAGGAATCCATCCAACACCAGAGCAACAGGAGAGCATTTTCCCCCTTGGATACCCCGCATGTAGATGTTTACAATCACCATATTTAGTCCAGAAGACGAGATTACCCGTATGGCCAATATGTCGGGATTATCCAATGGGAACTCCTCCACCGTTACACCTGCATGTTGGCGTACCCAGATAGCTAGGCCACCCACTGGTCTGCCCCTTGCACCCTTCACAGCTGGTCTGGAGTAATTCAGAAACCCAGCACGAAAAATAGGCCCAAGGGCCCAGGTTTCCTGAAATGTCCAAATGTCAGAGTGGTCAACAAAGGTCCCCCAATCCGGCAAGTCAAGCTTTGATTCAAGTCCAGCAATGTTCCAAGAACTTATCCGTAACTTCAACAAACACAAATTGGATACCTCCTTCCCCGCTCCTGCCGGGCCAGATGTGGCAGGGCAAGGTGGACAAAGAGTGGGGCTGGCGTCAAAGTGAGAAAGTTGGAAACTTACAGGCAAGACTGGAGGTAATAAAACACCAGGGATGGCTTTGTCATCATTTAAACCAACGGATAACCCCTGTTCAGATCCCTCAACAAGTATGCAACAATCAACAGAAGGTAGAACAGTTTTGGGGTCGGTAGATAAAGCAGATAAGGGCCACTCATATGCTGGTTCTGGTGATGGATTTGATCTAGAGGTGAACGTACCCGGTGGACTGCCAACAGATTCCCCCAGCTGTCAATCGCATCCATCGAAGCACCATATTCGTAAAAGCATACATGAATATGTCTATACCATAACACTATCCAAACCTTAAAAATTCACAGAACAAACTTCCAATTTTAAGGAAACACCAACATGTATGTGGCATACTTCAAATGTACCTCTCTAGAAACTTAAAAAAAGAACCCTAATCAATAATACCTTATGTCAACATCTTTCAAACCACACTATTATGCTGCATCTTCACTATTCCAGTACTACTCACAGTCTTTAGACTACCACATACAAAGCAACTTCACCTCTTTGTTATACATCATGCACCTTTAAATGTATAAGACATATGAATATACATATACAAGTAGAAACATACTTGAGAGAGAAGTCCATCCACACCTTAAAACTTGGCAGACTCCACCTCCAATTTTAAAATAACAACTAAAATGATGCGGTATGCTACAAATATACATATCCACACACTAAAACAAACTACCATAATCACGAATACATCTTTCAAAATACACACATTATACTATACAGAATCTATTTCAAACAACATTTAACTACAATAAAACAAATTACAATACACATTTTCTACATTTAATAATATATTTCAAATATCACAGTTCATCAATAATTTTTAATGATTAAAAATAAACCTAATACATAATACACCTCAGAAATGTATAACTCACCTTCCAAATTGATTTGTAGAATTTAAAATATCACAAACTCATAAATGATTTTCTTATGCACACAATCAATGTAATACACCACTCTCAGCAAGGTAAAAACAGTAACGGCAAACTTTCCCTCTCTTTCTCTACACAAATACATGTAAGTAACAAATCACATTGCTTCTTGCATTATTTCAAAGTATAAAACACATTTCTATTGGTTAAACATATTAACCCTTACCAACTGACTTCTAAAAGTGCCCAAACTGGTTCCGGATTTTTTTGGAGTCGCGATTCCACCGTGCACCAACGTGATGGAGCCGCGAATCTATACGAGAGTTCAAAAATGAATTACAAATAAAAATACTGCTATTTTTTAAGAACACGCCACTTATAAAGATAGTACTGACTTGAGAAATCTTACTTTACTAAGATATCACTTATATATAAATTACAATATCACAGTTAAGTTTCAACCCTTCCACCATTCTGCCTAATGCCAGTTTCCATAGTAACCGTTCATGGAACAATCAACTAAACTGACAAGCTTACAAATGAAAACAGCAGGTGTAGTTGACATTTTCAAAATATGACCTTATCCTATCTACTGTACCTTTCAAACATTTATTTCTAACCAATAAGAAACATGCTTTTTAAAGAAATTAACATGCACCCTATTTCTGAATGTACAATGTTCTTAAGCAGCTAATCAATGCTCTACGTTTAAAAAAATAGCATCTTGTCCACCATTTTAGATACCTCTCATTCTACCAACTGACTACCTCAGATACATACATCTTTTCATTACTTCCAGACATCCTTTCAAGATGCGTACAGTATGGATTGTTGGACACAGTCTTCTGGTGCAATAGGTATGCTGAACGCAGGGGTATTGACAAAGACCTAGCTTTGCAAAATGTGGATATTAAATGGATTCCAGAGAGAGGATTAAAGTGGCACCAATTGATGCCTTTGGTTAAAACCTTTTTGCATCTCCAACCCCCTGACCTCATGGTTGTGCACTGTGGTGGCAATGACCTAGGCACATTGACTGGGTAGGTCTGGAAATGCACTTTTCTTCCTTCTTCCAACACCTCTCTTGCCTCTGTGCACCTCTGTTGTTTCCTTCTGCACTGCTCTTGCTTCTTTCTGCACCTCACATGCGTTTTTCTGGACGTCACTTGCTTCTTTTCTACACCTCTGTTGCTTCTTTAAGCAATTCTATTGCCTTCTTCTGCACCCCTCCTGCCTCGTTCCGCACCCTTCGTGCCTCTTTCAGCACCTCTGTTGCTTCTTTCTGCACTTCTCTTCCTTCTTTCTGTACCCCTCCTGCCTCCTTTTGCACCTCTGTTGCTTCTTTCTGCACTTCTCTTGTTTTTTTTGGTACTGCTCTTCCATCTTTCTACACTTGTCTCTCCTCTTTCTGCACCTCACTTGCCTCTTTCAGCACCTCTGTTGCTCTTTTCTACAGATCTCTTACGCCTCTCCGCACCTCGCTTGCGTCTTTCAGCATCTCTGTTGCTTTTTTCTGCAGATCTCTTGCCCCTTTCTACATCCCTCTTTTCTCTTTCTGCACCTCTCTTGCCTCTTTCTGCACCCGTTCCATGTTTCTGTACCTTTCCTGCACATCTTTTGCCTCTTTCTGTACCTCTGTTACCTCTTTCTGCACTTCTCTTGCCTCTTTCTGCACTTCTCTTCCTTCTTTCTGCACCCCTCTGGCCCATTTGTGTACCTCTCATTTGCCTCTTTGTGTACCCCTTTTACCTTTTTCTGCACCCCTCTTGCCTCTTTTTGCACCTCTGTTGGTTCTTTCTACACTTCTCTTGCTTCTTTATACACCTCTGTTGCTTCTTTCAGCAACCCCTCTTGCCTCTTTTCGCCCCTCTTTTAGTTCGTTCTGCACTGCTCTTGCTTCTTTATGCCCCTCACTTGCTACTTTCTGCACTTCTCTTGCTTCTTTCCAAAGCTCTGTTTCTTCTTTCAGCAATTCTCTTAGCTCTTTCTGCACTTCTCTTGCTGGTTTCTGCACCTCACTTGCATCTTTCTGCACCTCTGTTGTCTTTTCCTGCATTTCACTTGCTTCTTTCAGCACCTGTTAATTATTTCTGCACCCTCTTCCCTATTTGTGCAACTCTCTTGTCTCTTTCTGCACCTCTTTTCTCTCTTTCTGCACCACTCTTTCCTCTTTCTGTACCTGTTGCTTCTTTCTGCACTGCTCTTGCATCTTTCTGCAGCTTTAGTGCCTCTTTCAGTACCTGTTGCTTATTTCTGTACTTTTCTTCCTTCTTTCTGTACCCCTCATTCTTCTTTCAGCACCTCTGTTGCTTCTTTCTGCACTCCTCTTCCTTTTTCTGCATCTCTCCTGCCTCCTTCTGTGCCTCACTTGCCTCTTTCAGCACCTCTGTTGATTCTTTCTGTACTGCTCTTGCTTATTTCTGCACCTCACTTGCCTCTTTCTGCACTTTTCTTCCTTCTTTCTGCACCCCTCCTGCCTCTTTCTGTACTTTTCTTGTCTCTTTGTGTACCCTCCTACCTTTTCATGCACCCCTTTTGCCTCTTTCTGTACTTCTCTTGCCTCTGTGCACCCCTCCTGCCTTTTTCTGCACCACTCTTGCCTCTTTTTGCACCTCTGTTGGTTCTTTCAGCACTTCTCTTGCTTCTTTCTACACTTCTGTTGCTTATTTCAGAAATTCTCTTCCCTCTTTCTGTACTTCTCTTCCTTCTTTTTGCACCCATCCAGCCTCTTTCTGTACCTCTCATGCCTCTTTGTGTACCTCTCCTACCTCTTTCTGCACCCATCTTGCCTCTTTTTGCACCTCCATTGGTTCTTTCTGCACTGCTCTTGCTTCTATCTGCACATCACTTGCCTCTTTCGGTACTTCTCTTGCTTGTTTTGTACCTCTCTTGCATCTTTCTGCACCTCTGTTGCCTCTTTATGCCTTTTACTTGCTTCTTGCTGCACCTTTCTTGCTTCTTTCGGCACCTCTGTTGCTTCTTTCTGCACCCCCCTGCCTATTTTTATACCCCTCTTCCCTATTTGTGCAACTCTCTTCCTTCTTTCTGCACCCCTTGTGCCTCCTTTTGCACCTTTGTTGCTTCTTTCTGCACTTCTCTTGGTTCTTTCTGTACCGCTCTTGCTTCTTTCTGCACCTCTGTTGCTTCTTTCTGCACTTCTACTGTCTCTTTCTGCACCTCTCTTGTTTCTTTCTGCATCTCACTTGCCTATTTCAGCACTTCTGTTGCTTTTTTTCTGCAGATCTCTTGCCTCTTTCTGCACCTCACTTGCATCTTTTGGCACATCTGTTGCCTTTTTTCTGCAGACCTCTTCCCCCTTTCTGCAGCCCTCTTTTCTATTTCTGCATCCCTCTTGCCGTACCCCCTGTTCCCTGTTTCTGCACCTTTCCTGTCTATTTCTGCACATCTCTTGCCTCTTTCCGTGCCTCTGTTACCTAGTTCTGCTCTTCTCTTGCTCTTTCTGCACCATTTGCACATCTTTCAGCACCTCTGTTGGCTCTTTCTGCACTGCTCTTGCTTATTTCTGCACCTCACTTGCCTCTTTCTGCACTTCTCTTGTTTTTTCTACACCACTGTTGCTTCTTTCAGCAATTCTCATGCCTCTTTCTGCACTTCTCTTCCTTTTATCTGCACCCCTCTGGCCTCTTTCTGTACCTCTCTTGCCTTTGTGCACCCCTCTTACCTTTTTCTGCACCCCTCTTGTCTCTTTGTGTACCTCTGTTGGTTCTTTCTACACGGCTTTTGTTTCTTTCTGTGTCTCACTTGTATCTTTCTGCACTTTTCTTGCTTCTTTCTACACCTCTGTTGCTTCTTTCAGCGATTCTCTTGTCTTTTTCTGCACTTCTCTTCCTTCTTTTTGCACCCCTCCTGCCTCTTTCTGTACATCTCATGCCTCTTTGTGAACCTCTCCTACCTCTTTCTACACTCGTCTTGCCTCTTTTTGAACATCTGTTGGCTCTTTCTGCACTTCTCTTGCTTCTTTCTAAACTTCTGTTGCTTCTTTCAGCAATTCTCTTAACTCTTTCTGCACTTCTCTAGCTTTTTTCTACACCTCTGCTGCTTCTTTCAGCACCTCTGTTAATTCTTTCTGCACCGCTCCTGCCTCTTTCTGCACCCCTCTTCCCTATTTGTGCAGCTCTCTTGCCTCTTTCTAAACCTCTCTTTCCTCTTTCTGCACCACTTTTGCCTCTTTCTGTACCTCTTTTTCTTCTTTCTGCACTTCTCTTGCTTTTTTCTGCACCCTTTGTGCCTATTTAAGTACCTCTGTTGCTTCTTTCTGCACTTCTCTTCCTTCTTTAGGCACCCCTCGTGCGTCTTTCAGCATCTCTGTTGCTTCTTTCTGCATTCCTCTTTCTTCTTTCTGCACCTTTCACGCCTCCTTCTGTACCTCCTTTGCCTCTTTCAGCATCTCTGTTGGTTCTTTCCGCACTGCTATTGCTTCTTTCTGCATCTCACTTGCCTCTTTGTGCACTTCTCTTGCTTCTTTCTACACCTCTGTTGCTTCTTTCAACAATTCTCTTGCCTCTTTCTGTACTTCTCTTCCTTCTTTTTGCACCCCTCCTGCCTGTTTCTGTTCCTCGTTTGCCTCTTTGTGCACCTCTCCTACCTCTTTCTACACCCCTCTTGCTTCTTTTTGCACTTCTGTTGGTTCTTTATGCACTGCTCTTCCTTCTTTCTGCACCTCACTTGCCTCTTTCTGCACTTCTCCTGATTCTCTCTAAACCTCTGTTGCTTATTTCAGAAATTCTCCTGCCTCTTTCTGCACTTCTCTTGCTTGTTTCTGCACTTCTCTTGCTTGTTTCTGCACCTCTCTTGCATCTTTCTGCACCGCTATTGCCTCTTTCTGAACTTCACTTGCTTCTTTCTGTACCTCTCTTGCCTCTTTCGGCACCTATGCTGATTCTTACTGCCCCCCTCCTACCTCTTTCTGCACCCCTCTTCCCAATTTGTGCAACTCTCTTGCCTCTTTCTACACCTCTCTTCCCTCTTTCTGTAGTACTCTTGCCTCTTTCTGTACCTCTGCTGCTTCTTTCTGCACTTGTCTTGCCTCTTTCTGCACCCTTCGTGTCTCTTTCAGTACCTCTGTCACCTCTTTCTGCACTTCTCTTCCTTCTTTCTGCACCCCTCATGCCTCCTTTTGCACCTCTGTTCTTTCTTTATGTAATTCGCTTGGTTCTTTCTGCATTTCTCTTTCCTCTTTATGCATCCCTCTTGCCTATTTCTGTACCTCACTTGCCTCTTTCAGCACCTCTGTTGCTTTTGTCTACAGATCTCTTGCCTCTTTCTGCACCTCTGTTATCTCTTTCTGTACTTTTGTTGCTCTTTCTGCACCCGTTGCACCTCTTTCAGCACCTCTGTTGGTTCTTTCTGTACTGCTCTTGGTTTTTTCTGCACCTCACTGGTCTCTTTCTGCACTTCTCTTGCTTCTTTCTACAACTCTGTTGCTTCTTTCATCAATTCTCTTGCCTCTTTCTGTACCTCTCTTCCTTCTTTCTGCACCTCCCTTCTTCCATCTGTACCTCTCTTGCCTCTTTTTGCACCTCTCCTACCTCTTTCTGCGCCCTTCTTGCCTCATTTTACACCTCTGTTGGTTTTTTCTGCACTGCTCTTGCTTCTTTCAGCACCTCACTTGCCTCTTTCTGTACTTCTCCTGCTTCTTTGTAAAACTCTGTTGCTTCTTTCAGCAATTCTCTTAGCTCTTTCTGCACTTCTATTGCTTTTTTCTGCACCTCTCTTGCCTCTTTTGGCACCTCTCTTAATTTGTTCTGCACCCATCCTGACTCTTTCTGCACCCCTCTTTCCTATTTGTGCACTTCACTTGCCTCTTTCTGCACCCTTCGTGCCTCTTTCTGCACCTCAGTTGCTTCTTTCTGCACTTCTCTTGGTTCTTTCTGCACTTCTCTTGCCTCTTTCTGCACCCTTCGTGCCTATTTCAGTACCGTTTTTGCTTTTTTCTGCAATTCTCTTCCTTCTTTCTGCACCCCTCTTGCATCTTTCTGTACCTCCCTTGCTTCTTTCTGCATCTCACTTGCCTTTTCAGCACCTCTGTTGCTTTTTTCTGCCAATCTCTTGCCTCTTTCTCTACCTCTCTTACCTCTTTCGGCACCTCTGTTGCTTCTTTCTGCACCCCTGTTCCCTCTTTCTGCACCCATCTTCCATATTTGTCCAACTCTCTTGCCTCTTTCTACACCTCTCTTGCCTCTTTCTGTACCTCAGTTTCTTCTTTCTGCACTTCTCTTCCCTCTTTCTGCACCCTTCGTGCCTCTTTCAGCACATCTGTTGCTTCTTTCTGCACTTCTGTTCCTTCTTTTTGTACTCCGTGCCTTCTTGTGCACCTCTGTTGCTTCTTTCAGCCGATCTCCTGGTTCTTTCTGCACTTCTCTTGCCTCTTTCTGCACCCTTCGTGCCTCTTATAGCACTTCTGTTGCTTCTTTCTGCCCTTCTCTTCCTTCTTTCTGTACTTCTCTTGCTTCTTTCTGCACCTCATTTGCCTCTTTCAGCACCTGTTGCTTTTTTCTGCAGATCTCTTGCCTCTTTCTGCACCCCTCTTTTCTCTGTCTGTGCCTTTCTTGCCTTTTTCTGCACACCTGTTCACTGTTTCTGCACCTTTCCTGCCTGTTTCTGTACCTCTCTTGCCTGTTTCTGTACCTCGGTTGCCTCTTTCTGCACTTCTCTTGTCTTTCTGCACACTTTAAGCCTGTTACAGCACCTCTGTTGGTCCTTTTTGCTCTGCTCTTGCTTTTTCCTGCAACTTACTTGTTTCTTTCTGCACTTCACTTGCTTCTTACTACACCTCTGTTGCTTCTTTCAGCAATTCTCTTGCATCTTTCTGCACTTCTCTTCCTTCTTTCTGCACCCCTGCTGCCTCTTTCAGTAATACTCTTGCCTCTTTGTGCAACCCTCCTACCTTTTTCTGCACCTCTATTGGTTCTTCCTGCCCGGCTCTTACTTCTTTCTGCACCTCTCAACACTTTTTGCACCTCTATTGGTTGATTTTGCCCTGCTCTTACTTCTTTATGCACCTTGCCTGCCTCTTTCTGCACTTCTCTTGCCTCTTTCTGCACTTCTCTTGCTTCTTTGTAAACCTCTGTTGCTTCTTTCAGCAATTTCCTTAGCTCTTTCTGCACTTCTCTTGCTTTTTTCTGCACCTCTCTTGCCTCTTTTGGCACCCGTTACTTTTTTCTGTACCCATCCCACCACTTTCTGCACCCCTCTTCCCTATTTGTGCAACTCTCTTGCCTCTTTCTGCACTTCTCTTGCTTCTTTCTACACCTCTGTTGCTTCTTTCAACAATTCTCTTGCCTCTTTCTGTACTTCTCTTCCTTCTTTTTGCACCCCTCCTGCCTGTTTCTGTTCCTCGTTTGCCTCTTTGTGCACCTCTCCTACCTCTTTCTACACCCCTCTTGCTTCTTTTTGCACTTCTGTTGGATCTTTATGCACTGCTCTTCCTTCTTTCTGCACCTCACTTGCCTCTTTCTGCACTTCTCCTGATTCTTTCTAAACCTCTGTTGCTTATTACAGAAATTCTCCTGCCTCTTTCTGCACTTCTCTTGCTTGTTTCTGCACCTCTCTTGCATCTTTCTGCACCTCTATTGCCTCTTTCTGCACCTCACTTGCCTCTTTCTGCACTTCTCCTGATTCTTTGTAAACCTCTGTTGCTTATTTCAGAAATTCTCCTGCCTCTTTCTGCACTTCTATTGCTTGTTTCTGCACCTATCTTGCATCTTTCTGCACCTCTATTGCCTCTTTCTGAACTCCACTTGCTTCTTTCTGCACCTCTCTTGCCTCTTTCCGCACCTCTGCTGATTCTTACCGCACCCCTCCTACCTCTTTCTGCATACCTCTTCCCAATTTGTGCAACTCTCTTGCCTCTTTCTACACCTCTCTTCCCTCTTTCTGCAGCACTCTTGCCTCTTTCTGTACCTCTGCTGCTTCTTTCTGCACTTGTCTTGCCTCTTTCTGCACCCTTCGTGTCTCTTTCAGTACCTCTGTCACCTCTTTCTGCACTTCTCTTCCTTCTTTCTGCACCCCTCATGCCTCCTTTTGCACCTCTGTTCTTTCTTTCTGCAATTCGCTTGGTTCTTTCTGCACTTCTCTTTCCTCTTTCTGCACCCCTCTTGCCTATTTTTGTACCTCACTTGCCTCTTTCAGCACCTCTGTTGCTTTTATCTACAGATCTCTTGCCTCTTTCTGCACCTCTGTTATCTCTTTCTGTACTTTTGTTGCTCTTTCTGCACCCGTTGCACCTCTTTCAGCACCTCTGTTGGTTCTTTCTGTACTGCTCTTGGATTTTCCTGCACCTCACTGGTCTCTTTCTGCACTTCTCTTGCTTCTTTCTACACCTCTGTTGCTTCTTTCATCAATTCTCTTGCCTCTTTATGTACCTCTCTTCCTTCTTTCTGCACCTCCCTTCTTCCATCTGTACCTCTCTTGCCTCTTTTTGCACCTCTCCTACCTCTTTCTGCGCCCCTCTTGCCTCATTTTACACCTCTGTTGGTTTTTTCTGCACTGCTCTTGCTTCTTTCAGCACCTCACTTGCCTCTTTCTGCACTTCTCCTGCTTCTTTGTAAAACTCTGTTGCTTCTTTCAGCAATTCTCTTAGCTCTTTCTGCACTTGTATTGCTTTTTTCTGCACCTCTCTTGCCTCTTTTGGCACCTCTCTTAATTTGTTCTGCAGCCATCCTGCCTCTTTCTGCACCCCTCTTTCCTATTTGTGCACTTCACTTGCCTCTTTCTGCACCCTTTGTGCCTCTTTCTGTACCTCTGTTGCTTCTTTTTGCACTTCTCTTGGTTCTTTCTGCACTTCTCTTGCCTCTTTCTGCACTTCTCTTGCATCTTTGTAAACCTCTGTTGCTTCTTTCAGCAATTTCCTTAGCTCTTTCTGCACTTCTCTTGCTTTTTTCTGCACCTCTCTTGCCTCTTTTGGCACCCGTTATTTTTTTTCTGTACCCATCCCACCGCTTTCTGCACCCCTCTTTCCTATTTGTGCAACTCTCTTGCCTCTTTCTGCACTTCTCTTGCTTCTTTCTACACCTCTGTTGCTTCTTTCAACAATTCTCTTGCCTCTTTCTGTACTTCTCTTCCTTCTTTTTGCACCCCTCCTGCCTGTTTCTGTTCCTCGTTTGCCTCTTTGTGCACCTCTCCTACCTCTTTCTACACCCCTCTTGCTTCTTTTTGCACTTCTGTTGGATCTTTATGCACTGCTCTTCCTTCTTTCTGCACCTCACTTGCCTCTTTCTGCACTTCTCTTGCTTGTTTCTGCACCTCTCTTGCATCTTTCTGCACCTCTATTGCCTCTTTCTGCACTTCTCTTGCTTGTTTCTGCACCTCTCTTGCATCTTTCTGCACCTCTATTGCCTCTTTCTGCACCTCACTTGCCTCTTTCTGCACTTCTCCTGATTCTTTCTAAACCTCTGTTGCTTATTTCAGAAATTCTCCTGCCTCTTTCTGCACTTCTCTTGCTTGTTTCTGCACCTCTCTTGCATCTTTCTGCACCTCTATTGCCTCTTTCTGCACCTCACTTGCCTCTTTCTGCACTTCTCCTGATTCTTTCTAAACCTCTGTTGCTTATTTCAGAAATTTTCCTGCCTCTTTCTGCACTTCTCTTGCTTGTTTCTGCACCTCTCTTGCATCTTTCTGCACCTCTATTGCCTCTTTCTGAACTTCACTTGCTTCTTACTGCACCCCTCCTACCTCTTTCTGCATACCTCTTCCCAATTTGTGCAACTCTCTTGCCTCTTTCTACACCTCTCTTCCCTCTTTCTGCAGCACTCTTGCCTCTTTCTGCAGCACTCTTGCCTCTTTCTGTACCTCTGCTGCTTCTTTCTGCACTTGTCTTGCCTCTTTCTGCACCCTTCGTGTCTCTTTCAGTACCTCTGTCACCTCTTTCTGCACTTCTCTTCCTTCTTTCTGCACCCCTCATGCCTCTTTTTGCACCTCTGTTCTTTCTTTCTGCAATTCGCTTGGTTCTTTCTGCACTTCTCTTTCCTCTTTCTGCACCCCTCTTGCCTATTTCTGTACCTCACTTGCCTCTTTCAGCACCTCTGTTGCTTTTGTCTACAGATCTCTTGCCTCTTTCTGCACCTCTGTTATCTCTTTCTGTACGTTTGTTGCTCTTTCTGCACCCTTTGCACCTCTTTCAGCACCTCTGTTGGTTCTTTCTGTACTGCTCTTGGTTTTTTCTGCACCTCACTGGTCTCTTTCTGCACTTCTCTTGCTTCTTTCTACACCTCTGTTGCTTCTTTCATCAATTCTCTTGCCTCTTTCTGTACCTCTCTTCCTTCTTTCTGCACCTCCCTTCTTCCATCTGTACCTCTCTTGCCTCTTTTTGTACCTCTCCTACCTCTTTCTGCGCCCCTCTTGCCTCATTTTACACCTCTGTTGGTTTTTTCTGCACTGCTCTTGCTTCTTTCAGCACCTCACTTGCCTCTTTCTGCACTTCTCCTGCTTCTTTGTAAAACTCTGTTGCTTCTTTCAGCAATTCTTTTAGCTCTTTCTGCACTTCTATTGCTTTTTTCTGCACCTCTCTTGCCTCTTTTGGCACCTCTCTTAATTTGTTCTGCACCCATCCTGCCTCTTTCTGCACCCCTCTTTCCTATTTGTGCACTTCACTTGCCTCTTTCTGCACCCTTCGTGCCTCTTTCTGCACCTCTGTTGCTTCTTTTTGCACTTCTCTTGGTTCTTTCTGCACTTCTCTTGCCTCTTTCTGCACCCTTCGTGCCTATTTCAGTACCGTTTCTGCTTTTTTCTGCAATTCTCTTCCTTCTTTCTGCACCCCTCTTGCATCTTTCTGTACCTCCATTGCTTCTTTCTGCATCTCACTTGCCTTTTCAGCACCTCTGTTGCTTTTTTCTGCCAATCTCTTGCCTCTTTCTCCACCTCTCTTACCTCTTTTGGCACCCCTGTTGCTTCTTTCTGCACCCCTGTTCCCTCTTTCTGCACCCCTCTTCCGTATTTGTCCAACTCTCTTGCCTCTTTCTACACCTCTCTTGTCTCTTTCTGTACCTCAGTTTCTTCTTTCTGCACTTCTCTTCCCTCTTTCTGCACCCTTCGTGCCTCTTTCAGCACATCTTTTGCTTCTTTCTGTACTTCTGTTTCTTCTTTCTGTACTCCCTGTGCCTTCTTGTGCACCTCTGTTGCTTCTTTCAGCAGTCCTCCTGGTTCTTTCTGCACTTCTCTTGCCTCTTTCTGCACCTTTCGTGCCTCTTATAGCACTTCTGTTGCTTTTTTCTGCACTTCTCTTCCTTCTTTCTGTACTTCTCTTGCTTCTTTCTGCACCTCATTTGCCTCTTTCAGCACCTGTTGCTTTTCTCTGCAGATCTCTTGCCTCTTTCTGTACCCCTCTTTTCTCTTTCTGTGCCTCACTTGCCTCTTTCTGCACACCTGTTCACTGTTTCTGCACCTTTCCTGCCTGTTTCTGTACCTCTCTTGCCTGTTTCTGTACCTCGGTTGCCTCTTTCTGCACTTCTCTTGTCTTTCTGCACACTTTACGCCTGTTACAGCACCTCTGTTGGTCCTTTTTGCTCTGCTCTTGCTTTTTCCTGCAACTCACTTGTTTCTTTCTGCACTTCTCTTGCTTCTTACTACACCTCTGTTGCTTCTTTCAGCAATTCTCTTGCCTCTTTCTGCACTTCTCTTCCTTCTTTCTGCACCCCTGCTGCCTCTTTCAGTAACACTCTTGCCTCTTTGTGCACACCTCCTACCTTTTTCTGCACCTCTATTGGTTCTTCCTGCCCGGCTCTTACTTCTTTCTGCACCACTCAACACTTTTTGCACCTCTATTGGTTCATTTTGCCCTGCTCTTACTTCTTTATGCACCTTGCTTGCCTCTTTCTGCACTTCTCTTGCCACTTTCTGCACTTCTCTTGCTTCTTTGTAAACCTCTGTTGCTTCTTTCAGCAATTTCCTTAGCTCTTTCTGCACTTCTCTTGCTTTTTTCTGTACCTCTCTTGCCTCTTTTGGCACTTGTTATTTTTTTCTGTACCCATCCCACCGCTTTCTGCACCCCTCTTTCCTATTTGTGCAACTCTCTTGCCTCTTTCTATACCTCTCTTCCCTCTTTCTGTACCACCCTTGCCTCTTTCTGTACCTCTTGCTTCTTTCTGCATTCCACTTGCCTCTTCCTGCACCCTTCATGCCTCTTTCTGCACCTCTGTTGCTTCTTGTTTCACTCTCTTGGTTCTTTCTGCACTTCTAATGCCTCTTTCTGCACCCTTCATGCCTCTTTCAGTACCTCTGTTGCCTTTTCTGTAATTCTCTTCCTTCTTTCTGCCCCCTGTTGTCTCTTTCTGTACCTCCCTTGCTTCTTTCTATACCTCACCTGCCTCTTTCAGCACCTCTGTTGCTTTTATCTACAGAACTCTTGCCTCTTACTGTACCTCTCTTGCCTCTTTCGGCACCTCTGTTGCTTCTTTCTGCACCCCTGTTCCCTCTTTCTGCACCCCTGTTCCCTATTTGTCCAACTCTCGTGCCTCTTTCTAGACCTCTCTTGCATCTTTCTGTACCTCTGTTGCTTCTTTATGCACTTCTCTTGCCACTTTCTGCACACTTCACGCATGTTTCAGCACCTCTGTTGGTTCTTTTTGCTCTGCTCTTACTTTTTCCTGCAACTCACTTGCCTCTTTCTGCACTTCTATTCTTTCTACATCTCTGTTGCTTCTTTCAGCAATTCTTTTGCCTCTTTCTGCACTGCTCTTCCTTTCTACACCCCTGCTGCTTCTGTATGTAACACTCTTGCCTCTTTGTGCACCCCTCCTACCTTTTTCTGCACCCCTCTTGCCTCTTTTTGCACCTCTATTGATTCTTTTTGCCCTGCTCTTACTTCTTTCTGCACCTCTCTTGCCTCTTTCTGCACCTCTGTGTTAGAGGGAGTTTTAATCCCCTTGCCCTATTATGTACTAGGGCCTTACAGGGGATGTCATGCCAAACATAGGATACCCCAACCCAGAGTGTACCCTAGTGTATGTAGGTGTTTTCACTGTATTCTTAGTGTATTTCAGCATAGCACTGGCTCCGGGCCTGGTTAGTCAGTCAGTTACCACCAGTACCAGTCAATAAAAAGTTGGGGCACAGGATGACTTTGAAAGAAGGCCTCATTCTGCACTTCTGTTGGTTCTTTCTGCATATCTCTTGCTTCTTTCTGCACTTTTCTTCATCTTTCTGGACTTCTGTTGCCTCTTTCTGCATTTCTCTTGCTTCTTTCTGCGCCTTTCTTCCTCTTTCTTCACATGTCCTACCTCTGTAGGCATAGTTAGAAATTAGCATTTAAAAACCTTAGAAATTTACTGAAAAAAACATAGGTTTCAGTGACGTTATAGTTAGAAATTATCATTTAAAAAACCTTTGAAATTCACTGAAAAAAACATAGGTTTTAGGGACTTTATAGTTAGAAATTAGCATTTAAAAAAAGCATAGAAATTCACTGAAAAATGATAGGTTTCAGGGACCTTATAGTTAGTTGGACATTTCACTTGTACAAAACCAGAGAAATTCAGCTGTTATAGTTAGTTGAGCTAACTATAACTCGCGCCTCCGCAACGCACTGCTGATGACATCAGATAGTACATCATTCATGACATGGTCAGTGACATCACTGATGTGTAAATGTGTCTATCGGTCAGTTGATGTATAAGTGGGTGTATGAGTGTGTTAGTGGGTGTGTGAATGTCAATATGGGTGATTGTATTGTTGTCTGACTACCTCTATTGTTGCCAGTGTTTTTTGTATGTGTGGGTGAGGAAGTGTTTGACTGCCTGTATGGATAAGTGATTCAGTGGTTGTATGGGGTAGTGAGTACATTTGGTGTGTCTATATGGCTGGGTGCGTGATTGAATCAGTATGGGTGAGTAGCTGGGTATGTGAAAGGCAGTATAGGAGAATGGCTGGCTATGAGTGACTTGATGCATGAGTGAGTGAATGTGAGGGCAGCTATATGGATGAGTGCATGATTCTGTTAGTGACTGTATAGGTAAGTGACTTTGTGTTACTATTTTTATGAATATGTGTGTGTGTAACTGATTGGCTAAGTGGCTGTGTGATTGACTGTATAGGTGAGTGTCTAGGTGTGTGAGTAGTTCTATGGGTGACTCACTCAGTGTGTGAGTATTTGTATGGGTGTATAAGTGGGTATGTCAATGGCTGTATTAGTGAGTGAGTGGGTTAGAGTGGCTGTATTTTTATTTATTTATGTTATTTATTTTGAAGGTTTTATATAGCGCAAACAAGATTCTTGCGAGTAACAGGGCACTTCACAGGTCATACGTGGAAAGAATGGAATAACATCACACGATCTAAGAGAAAACAGTAATACAAAGCTAATAGTAGCATAGACTAAGCTGACCAAAGGTCAAACTATGGAGCGTAGAAAACAGCATACGAATACAATACAGTAAACAGCTATAGAGTTCACGTGAATTTAGCCATGAGGATTGCTTTCACTTCTATTTTGAATGAGGCAGAGGAAGGGTTCATTCTTGTTTCAATGGGCTAAGCATTCCAGATCCTAGGAGCCATACCAGAGAAGGATCGGTAATAGGAATCTTGGCACTCCTTGAGGCTCTGCTGCCCGCAGATAGCACTAGTTTCTGAGCTAGGTACAGTGGGGCGTTGTGGTAGAGGGCTCTCAAGTCTGGGGATATGTGGGAGTTTCTCTTGGAGCCCATGATGAGTCTTGCAGCTGAGTTGATTGTGGCTCTTAGCGGTGCTGTCGATGTCCTTGGGAGGCCGCATAAGGTTACTGCCCTGTATTCCACACGAGGGATTACAAGGGCTCGCACTGCTTGTTTGAAATCGTGTGCGGGCAGAAAGGGTTTCAGATTTCGTAGGGTCTTCAGGTGGAAGTTAGCTCCTTTGGTTGAGGCGTTGATATGTTTCTGCATGGTTAGGTTACTGATAAGCGTTACCCCTAGCGATTTTGCTGAGTCCACAATGAGAGGTTGACCATTGAGGGCTGTTAAGTGTTTCATCCACTCAAGGATAGTGGGAGTTTGTTAGGGGGCACGATTAAGAGGAATTCCGTTTTGAGGGAGTTTAGTTTCAAATGGTTTTCGGCCAACCATGTTTGGGTTTTTTGTAGGGTGGAGTTGAGCGATTTGATGTCATCAAGTGAGTGGATCTTGATGTAGATTTGGGTGTTGTCTTCATAAATGTGGAAGTGAATCTTGGCGAGGCTGAGAAGATCGGTAAGTAGTTCCATAAAAAGGTTGAAATGGGTGGGAGAGAGGGAGGAGCCTTGCGGAACTCCTAAAGGGACTGGCATGGGGTTGGACAGGGATTGGTTGACCTTGAAGCTTTGTCATCTATTATGGAGGAAAGAGGCAAACCATTTAAATACTGTTCCAGACATTCCCATTCTGTGCTTCAAGAGGGGAAACAACCTTTACAACGCAACTTTTACAACGCACTACCATTACAGCGAAACTTTTACAACGCAACATCCATTACATCGCATGCCAATACAATGCACCATTACAACGCATGACACTACAAAGCATAGCACTACAACGCATGTCATTACAACGCATACCATTACAATGCATAGTACCCTTACACTATCCAACACTTACCCTACTGTTGCACCTCCTGGAGTTAGAATAGTAATTTTTACCCCTACACTATCCAAACTTACCCTACTGTTGCACCCTCCTGGAGTTAGAATAGTATTTTTTACCCCTACACTATCCAATACTTACCATACATGCAAAGTAATGTTATGCGTTGTAAAGGTAGTATGTGTTGTAAAGGTAGTTTTTAAAAATGTGTTGTAATGGCATGCGTTGTAATGGAATGCATTGTAATGGATGTTGTGTTGTAAAAAATGCGTTGTAAAAGTATGCATTGTAACGTCATACATCCCTTCAAGAGATCGAGCAGGTTGCCGTGTTTGACGGTGTCAAAGGCTGAAGACAGGTTGAGTAGGATTAGTAGACAGGCTTCGTTTCGGTCTAAGATTTTTAGGGCGTCGTCTAATACATGAGTAATCGCTGATTCAGTGATGTGACCTGCTCTGTAGCCTGGTTGGAATTGGTTAAGTAGGTTGAAATGATCAATGTGGTTGTTCAGCTGAATGCTAACGCATTTTTCCAGGAGTTTGGCAAGCATAGGATTGTTAGAGATCGGACAATAGTTATTTGGGTCTGAGGGGTCAGAAGTTGGTTTTTTAAGGATAGGCGAAACCTGACCAGATTTCAAGCTGTCTGGGATGGATACTTGAAGGAGGGACGTATTA
The DNA here is from genome assembly GCF_964261635.1 of Lissotriton helveticus. Lineage (NCBI taxonomy): Eukaryota > Metazoa > Chordata > Amphibia > Caudata > Salamandridae > Lissotriton > Lissotriton helveticus. The sequence continues at coordinate 514,390,277 of NC_136070.1, forward strand.
ATGATCTTAGTCCAGAGTGGTAGTAACAGAGGAATGAAGTGTTGTAGGTAAATTGACGGGAGCGGGTCTATGAAGTGATTGGAAGGTTTCAAGGAGGTTAGCGTCTTTGAAATGGTATCCTCACTGTAGGTGTTGAAGTGGGACCAAGTAGCATTGTTTTTTAGTTTAAATTTCGGGAGGTCGTTAGCTTGGGCACCAGCCCGGGGCAGTGAAGTGTTTTTCCAAGTCTGAAACGGATTGAAGGTCTTTGAGTAGATCTGATTTAATGGGCTCCGTCTTAGAGGCGAAGAAGGAGGCAAATTCTTCACAATTGGGTAGAGAGAGTGGTAAGGCATTAGGGAGGTTTGGTAGGCTCTTGGTCTGGGCTTTGATAAGATCGAATAGTTTTTTGGGGCGGTTCTTGGCTTGGTCTAGTTGAGACCTGAAGAAGACGATTTTAGATTTTCTGATCTTTTTAAAATAAGCGTTTCTTGAGATTCTAAGAAGCTTGAGGTGTTCAGCAGAGGGGGCGGTTCTCCATTGTCATTGAATGATTCTAAGAGACCGTCTGTCTTCATTTAGTCTCCCATCAAACTACGGTTTTGAGTCTTTTGTAGAGGTTCTTTTCAGTTGAAGTGGGGCTATTTTGTCTAGTAGGTTGTTCATGGAATAAAAGTAGTGATTGGTCAGTTCCTGTACATGGTCAAGGTCTTCCGGGGGACAGAAATGTTTGAATTAGCTGACGTAATTCAGGTTCCTCTTCAATATATTAGTTCTCAGGGGTTGAGTTGAGAGACGTTTAACATTTTCTAGGATTTGGAATGTAATGACATGGTGGTCAGACCAGTCGCAAGGGAGGATCGATTCGAGCTGAGTGGCGTCAGCTTTAGAGATTATTAGGTCGAGAGTTGAGCCTTTGTCGTGAGTGGGGCTGTTACATATTTGGCTAAGATTAAGGTCAGCAAGGAAGGCTTTGAGGCTGTTTACCCCTGAGTCGTTCTGGTCACCCCAGTGCAGGTTGAAGTCCCCCAAGAAAATCTGCCTATTTTGTTGGCTGTTATTTGATGCTAGAATGTCCATGAAGTGTTCTATGAATGGGAGGTTATCTCCAGGAGGGTGGTAGAACGTGTGAAGAGAGCATATTTGTTTGTTGTTGTTGGAGATGTTTAAGCATAGGTATTCACAAGAGGAAAAGCCTGGGGCATTGGAGTTGGTCACTGTTAGGCTGCTCTGGTGTATGCAGGCTATCCCACCGCCTGGCCTGTCCGATCTGTCTAGTCTGGTGATGTCATAGTTAGGGGGTAACAGGATGTCCATGATGGGTGTGGATGTTTCGTTTAACCAGGTTTCCATCAGGATCAGAATGTCTGGTTCGTTAGTGGTAAGTAGGTCAGCAATGTCAGCTGCATGTCTAGAGGTGGATCTGCAGTTTAGGAGGATGCAGTTTAGCCTCGGCTTGATGGATATTGTGGTGGGTCGGTTGTGAGGGGGATTCTAGTGAGGTTGTTATCCACAATGCCTCTGGGGTTGAGTCTGATGGTTCTGTATGTGTTAATCGGAATCGATTGAATACGGGTGTCTGTATGTGTGATAACTGGAAGTCCAGCGCTATGTGTAGGGTGTGGTAGCTCGTAAGAGCGAAGGAGGGCTCCTAATTCTAAATCCAATAGATGGTTGGACAACCTCATTGGGCGGGACGTGGCGTTAGGGAGCGGAACAGTGCTCCAGTGTAGGGACCTCTGAGCCTGGGAGCTGGCACGACGATGATGGGTGCCACTATAGGTATTGGAGTGTGAGGAAGAACTGTATTCCAAGTTGCAAGGTGCCAAGGGGTAGTGAGAGTGTTGGAAGAGTTATGGCTTAAGGTGGTTCTAAGGTGGAGTGCGTTGTTAGGTGGGGTGTATTTGAGGTCTAGAGTAAATGTCGGAACAGATAGGGACAGTTGGGAGTTCTGACTAACTTCCGGATCCTGATGGGAGTTAGAAATTTCAGAATGATTGTGTGGGGCGGAGGGGTGTGTTAGGTCTTTGAAGTCTAAGGTTAATGTCGGAACAAATGGGGAAATCTGGGGTTCTGTCTATCATTGGGTTCCGGATGGGAGTTGAGGATGTCGGAACGGCTGGGTAGAGAGGAGGGGTGTATTAGTGTGACTCTCTCCTTGATGAGTGGAAAGATGTGATCAATCAAGTTGAGGTTGCGGTCGGTAGATTGGATGAAACCGTGTGCTGTTTTTTTCATGAGAGAGACCCTAAAGAGATCGAGAAAGGCTTTTCTATATTGAGCTCTTCTTTTAGTGTAGAAGATAATGTCGTTCTTAATGAGCCCTTTGTTCATTGAGAAGTATGGGTCAGAGATAGCTGTTTCAGGATGGGATTTTAATAGGTTGTGTTTGTAACCTTTGGCTGCTTTTTTTGATAGGAAAGAGGGTAAGGGATGGAGTAGGTGACGTTACCGGTGCGTTCCATCTTGTAAGTGGCACTTGAATAGTGGGGGATCGACAGGTGGGGAGAAGTAAAAGCAAAATGCTGCCCTACATGGGGAGCGTGTAGCAAGGTAGTGCGGGGTGCTGCCCTTTAGGGGGGCAAAGATAGAGCAGAGTTGAAAGAAAGAGAGGTCAGTCTAAGGTGGCTGCTAAGTTAGCTGATTAGCATAGAACTAACATGGAAGTCCTCTTTTTGTTTCAGATTAAAAGAAGCACATGGGAGGTAGTCCATTTTCTCTGTTAACCTGTTGCGGCCTATTTGTGCTAGCAATGAGGTCCTCTTTCTATTTTTAGTTATAGACTCTCAAGGGCGACAGTCCTTTTACTATGTTCACCTGCTGTGGCCATTTGGAGGCTCTGACGCTGTAGAAACTAAGATCTTTCCCTATCCTGGCATTCTAGTTCGTGTGAAGTTATCTTAGAGAAATAAGCAACTGGAAGAAGTGGATCAGCTTGCTTTTGGACAGGAGTAGAGCAAGAGAGTCTATAGGATGGCTCAGCAATGTGGCAACCCAGGAGTTAATCTCAATTCTAACTTAATCCATGGGTGGAGGAAAGCTCACGGTGTTTTTGTTGAGCTCATTGGGACCATCGCAACACACTGCACCTCTGTATTCACACATATAGACATAGTGGGCCCATTGTCCCCTGTTCCCTGTTCAGGGCCGTAATCAACATCAAACACCCCCGATGTGCATGGGAGGGTCAGGGGCAGCCCATTAGCACTGAACAGGCTGTGTCTAGCCAAGTTGTGCGATATGCGGGAGGGAGAGTGGGAGGGGGCGTAGTGGCCACTCCACCAGCGGTGCTCACGCTACAGAGAGAGGGGAGGGAGGAGGGGTCGCAGACTGGTCCTGACCGGGCGCTCTTCTGTTACCTCACTGCAGCCCTCACGAGATCCTTGAGTCCGCGGCATCTCCTTCCAGCCTGCTGCGTACCTCCTCCACGGCCAGGGAAGCCTCCTGGGCTTTCCCGTGCTCCGCTCCGGCGCTTCCAACTCCTGCACAGCTCGTCTTGTGCAGAGTATCCCTTATAGTCCGCTCCAGTTTCTGTAATCCTCCGGAAGCTCCGGAGACCGCAGCGCCACTTCAAGAAGTCTGAGACTCCTCAGCTCAGTCCAGCGGGTGTCCTGACCTTCTGAATGCTTTGCAAACCGGCCTGCTGGTGAGTCACCTCCGTCGTAGCCAGCCGGTGACTCCCGCACATCGGAGATTCCTAACCATCGTGTGAGTGGATGTGTGTGATCTATGAATCAGTGAATGGGTGTGTAAGTACTGGTATGGCTCGCTGAATGGGTTTGTGAATTGTTGTGTGGGAGTGGCAGTGGGTATATAAAAGTTTCTATAGAGTGTGAGTGGGTGTGTCAGAGGTGCTGTGGATGATGTCATCACTGATGTCATCAGGGATGTCATCAGTGATGTCACTGACCATGTCATGGGTGATGTAGTATGTGAGGTCATAAGCAGTGCATTGCGGGGTGCAAGATATGGTTAGTTGCTGAATTTCTCTGGTTTTGTCTGAGTGAAATATCACCCTAAGTATAACGTCCCTGTAACCTTTGTTTTTTTCTGTGAATTTCTTAGGTTTAAAAAAAATACTATTTCCTAACTATAACGTCCCTGTAACCTTTGTCTTTTCCTTGAATTTTTAAGGCTTTTTAAATACTAATTGTTAGCTGTAACGTTTCTGCATCCTTTTTTTAATTTCTAATGATTTTTTAAAATTCTATTTGTTAATTGTAAGGTCCATTTTTTTTAAAGTGAACCTCTAAGATTTTTGTACTTTCTTTCTATAATTGGATATTTTGTTATTATATTTATATGATACACCACTTATTTTTTTATACGTTTTTATCAGAAAATACATTAATAATTGGTTTCCTTTTTAACAATTTTGTAAGTCAGCACAACATTGTTGCATTTACAGTGGAGATTCTGTCATCAGTAAATCTATTTTTACATACTGAAAAATACACTTTAAGAAATTCTTTGAATAAATGTTACCCTTAAATATATAGTAATATATTGTTTTAACTTTCTTTCTGTGATCAATTTAGGAGAAAGCCACCTTTGCAACAAAATGTTAATATTCGTGACTACCGACGTTGTTGCAGTGACATCGGTAGTCGTGAAGAGCGGTTGGTTTAAACAAAGTGTAAAACATATATATAGACATATTCTAAAATATATTTAACAGTAGAGCTTCATTAGTGTAATTTTCTAACTCATATTTTTCTAATGAGTTTCCAGAATATCGCCTTCAAACACTTTTTCCTTCTTGAATCTTCTTTCATAGAACTTCATTCTGAGCAGGTGGATTCATTTTGCTGTGCAAACGTTTTGGTCTTTTTTTCCTATCAGAAAAGGCAACACAGCAAGGAGATGGGGTCAGCAGGATGTGGAGGAGGTAAACACTGAAGATGTGGAAGAAGAGGAACCTCCACAGAATTTTGGAATCCGATTTATTTACAATCCCAACAGGTGAATCAAAAACAGCTGCCAAACATGTGCAATGCACAATCTGCAAGAATACCCTCTCTAGAGGGACGAACAAGAAATATTCATGAGAGACAACGTCCATGTTATACCATTTAAAAAACTATCATAAAAAACCTCTCCAACTGGCGATCAAGCAGAGTGAAGCTGGAGGACCATCTACTTCAATGGCAGCAGCAAAAATTCCTGATCAGAAACGACCTTCTGGGGTGCACACTACTGCAACAGATATGGCTCCGGAGTTGTCAAGAATGGCCATGGACTGTTGTGTTGTCATAAGGGCTGGTGATCACAGTCTTACAGCTATTCGCAATGCTGCAAAACAGCTTACATGCTAATTTGTTACCCCTTTTATATGTTTTGCACATTTTTCAGTGCACATTTTCTAAATTCCTGCTGTCCCAGTTGCCATTTTTGTTATAATAAAAAAGAACAAAAAATGCAAAACTTTACAAACGTTCCTGTTGGAACCGCCTTTTACAGATAAAAATATAAAGTATCTATATATGTTGGAATTAGTGTATGACTGGTATATGGATAATTGAATGTGTGCACAACTGGTGCATTGATGTTACAATGAGTGCAGCAGTGGTGCCTGAGTAAATCTAAGAGTGCATAAGTAGTACTTGAGTGATTGGATGAGTGCAAACGCAGTGATTGGTTGAGTGGACGTGTGCATGGGTAGTGCCTGGATGAATGGATGAGTGCATATCTAGTGCTTGATTGAATTGAAGAGTACAACGATAGTGCCTGAGTGAATGGATGAGTGCATGGGTAATGGCTGGGTGAATGAATTAGTGCATGGGTAGTGCCTCAGTGAATGGAGGAGTGCAAGGGTAGTACCTGGTGTTAGATCTGGGGATCTCTAGTTGGCAATGGTATTTACCTTTGTCCAAATAGGGACCCTTTCTTCTAAGTCAGGATGAGGGGATTACACTCCTTAATAACCCCTGCTCATCTCCTTGGTAGCTTGGCACGAGCAGAGGCAGTGTGTTAAGCATTTGTGAATATACACAGTAATACAGTGATAACACTACAGATGGACAACATAGGTTTTATACAAAAATAAGTATTCTTTATATACACAATACTACACTTAAGATTACTTAAACATGTTTAAAGTCTCTTAGTTCAAGTTGTTGGTAAATGCGACAAAGTTTTCAACAAAGTACCTGGATGCGTAACGCAAAGTAAACAAAAGGCTCGCAAAAGGGGAGATGCGTCGGTTCCGTGACCCGGGTGAACGGTTGCGTCCTGCCTCAATGCTTGCGCAGAGAAGGGGACTCGCCGTGAGCCTTACCGGTGCGGAGGTGATGCGTAGATTCTCGGCATGCGGGCCCATTGCGGTGTGCATGATGGCGCCTTGATGCGATGCGACGATCCGGTTGCGATGCGAGAAGATGGCGCCCTTGATGCAGCGATGCGATGACGCCCTGGGAGCCTTGCGATGACTCTGTACTTTGGAGCCGCGACTGGCCCTGTGACACACTTCTCCGGTGATGCAATGGCAACTCTCACGATGGCGTCACGCTTCTCCGGTGATGCGACAGCAGGCAGCTTTGATGAACCCACGCTTCCAGAGAGATGCGGCGAAGGCTCGCTTCTCCGGCGTTGCGGTGACTTCAGCTGCGGCGGCGACACGATTCTTCTCAATGCGTCGCGCTTCCAGCTCCCAGCGGCACGCAAGTGTCCAGAGTCAGAATTCCCAGCAAGGAAATTCAGTGGGGAGCTGGAGGTGAAGTCTTTTGTCCCTGAGACTTCAGCAGGAGGCAAGCATAGTTCAAGCCCTTGGAGAATATTCTGTAGATGATGAAAGTCCTTAAAAAGTTCCTTCTCCTTTCCCTTGGCAATGAAGCAACCACTGCAGGCCAAGCCAGCAAACAGCACACTTGCAGAGGGGGAGTCCAACTCCTGCAGCTTCCTTGGTTCTTCTCCTTGGTAGAAAGGTTTCTTGTTCCAGAAGTGATCTAATTTCTTGGGATCAGGGTCCCAATATTTATACCCCAAAATCCTTTGTTCTCTGAAGGCAGAGAGGCCTCTGTCTTGTCCAAACCAGTTCCTGAGTACTTTGTTTACATGACTCTCTTCTTCCTATCACTGTGCAGGGCTGAGACATCAGCCGCCCCACAGGAGGTGGAGCCAGCACAGGGGAGGGAAGATACAGCTCTGGAGCACTCTGTTGACAAGATTCCTTCTCTCCTTTCACAGTGCAGGGCAGAGACATCAGACAAGCCGCAGGGGGTGGAGCCAGCATTGTAGAGGGAAGGCCCAGCCCTATTCAGGTCCCAGGTGCAACTCCTCCCTCCCATCTAGATGCAGATCTCTCTATTCACCACCGGGCTGCCCCAGCCTGTCTCCTGGAATCCCCCAGCCCTGTCACTCACAAACCCAGACAAGGAATACACAACCCAGCAGAGGCAGGCCTGGATAGTTAGGCAAGAAAATACCTACTTTCTAAAAGTGGTATTTTCAAATACAGAATATTAAAACCAACTTTACTAAAAGATGTATTTTATTATTCTGAGTTCAGGCATACTAAATTCGAATTTCTACCATGTTCCCTGAGTCCGTTAGGATTATAAGAATGTAATAATCTAACTGCCTATTCTGGCCTATGGAGAACAGTTAGCCTTCAATAGTGAAAAACGAAAATGGCTGTAATTCACTATTAGAACATGCTACAAACATCAGAACCTGTCCTACCTTATACTTACAATGCACCCTGTCCTTAGGCCTACCATAGGGGTGTCTAATATGAAGCAAATGGAAGGTTTAGGGACTGGCAAGTGGGTGCACTTGGCCAGTTCAACATGACAGTGCTAGACTGCACACAGACCTTGCAATGGCAGGCCTGAAACACACTTTACAAGCTGCTTCTGTGGGTGGCACAACCAGTGCTGCAAGTCCACCAGCATCATTTGATTTACAAGCCCTGGGCACACATGGTGCACTGTACTAGGGGCTGACAGATACATCAAATAACCCAATCATGGAATAACCAATTAGTACATCAATTTAAAATAGGGAGCACTTGGAACTGTGGCACTGATTAGCAGTGGCACAGTGCCCAAAGCATAAAACCAGCAAAAGCATATTAAAATAGAGGAGGCAATCTGTCAAAATGGAAGGGAGACTCATGCCAATGATGCCAGGTCTAACACCTGGGTGCTTGGATGTGTGCATGGATAGTGCCTGGGTGAATGGATGAGTGCATGGGTAGCGCTTGGGTGAATGGATGAGTGCATGGGTAGTGGCTGAATAAATTGAGGAGTGCATGGATAGTGGCTCAGTAAATCTATGAGTGCATGGATAATGTATGAATGAATGAATACATCTATGGGTAGTGCTTGGGTGATTAGCTGAGTGCATGGATAGTGGCTGGGTGAATAGATGAGTGCACGGGTAGTGCACAATTGAATAGATCAGTGCAAGGGTAGTATCTGAGTAAATGGATTAATGGAAGGGTAACTACCTCATTCAGCTCCAGCCTTCTCCTGACTACTATTGCTCCTTCACTTCAAAATGCTTAGAGTGTGGACCACAGCTATATCTATTGGGCTACAGAGGCTGCAAAAAAAGAGAGTTATTGACAGGGACTTGGGTTTCCCAAATGTGCAGATTACTTGCTTTGGCCAGAGATGGTTAAAGTCTTATCATTTACTGGCTTTGGATAAATCCATTATTGATTCCCAAGCTCCTCACCTCATGATTGTGCACTGTGGTGGCAACAACCTAGGGACATTTGACTGGGGTAGGGCTGGAAATCCTAATGAAAGAAACCTTCGCAGAACTGATGTCACTTTTCCCTCACATTGTCTAGGTGAACTCTAATATATGCCAAAGACAGAAAAGTGGTCAGATCACTTTTGTTCCACAAATTCACAAATCCAGGAAACATGTTAATAAAACTGTTTCTGTAATCCTTAGAACCCATCATATGGGCTGTATCTATAACAACAATATGCATTTTGACATGCATGAAATTCAAAGAAATGAAGGAGTGCCCTTTACAGATGAAGGCAAAAGGGTGTTTCTAAGTAACCTAAAACTCTGCATTCGGTCTTATGTGTAAAAGCTATACACACACAACCAACAACGGCTCTTGTCAGAGCCACCCTAGTAACCGAAATATTGTGAATATTTTTTCTAGAAGGTTATGTTATGTTTTTAGGGATCTTTGCACAAACGTTGCGATCCCCGTGGACACGTCACAAAAGCGCAAAACAAAAGCAGGCATACAATGGCCACCAACACATCCAAAACTAATATGTAAAATAATCCACTCTGAACATTACCCTACATACATTACTACATACATACTTCTTTCAAAGCATGTATAAACGAATATTTCTGAACTAAGTTTTTTTATATATCATCTTTCAGACCTATTTTCCGTTTTTGCGGTTATTCAGGACATCGCAACGATGACGTTAACTGCGACAATCGCGCATTTCCCATAAAGTGAAAACCCATAAATGCACAAACATTACAGTATTCTACACCCTAGCGGGTTATTACTGTACATTTCAAATTCATGTATTTCTACTGTATTTCTAGAACAACTATCTCTAAAACCTATTTTCCATTTTCGCAGTGAGACCGGAGATCACGATGACGTTGGTCATCGGGATCCCCACGGTTACGTCGCAAATGCGTAAAGCAAAAGCAGGAATTCAATAGCCTCCACTACATACAAAAAATTGAACTATATAATTAATTCTAACCTTCACAGTAGATAACTCACTAAATAAATAACTATATAAAAACATTTATCAATATCTCTATAACAATGTATACTAATGAGTCATTGATACATTTAAAAAATATTTTCACCAATATTTGCAACAATGTTGATAGCCGTGACGTCCCAGGGATGGGGGCCACGCTGGCAGTTTCGGTGTTGTTGCGACTATCACCCGTGATTACAAAAATCAATTTTGGACATATACCTTCTGTCACTAACACCTCCATTTCTCAACCATGGGGTCAGTGTATCTCCACCCTGACCCCTTATGCGGGCTATCACACAGATCTTCAGCCTGACGGCCGGACTTTCTGTTCAGGTCCCATCCAGCCAATCAGAGCATTTCCATTGGAGCATTCATTCGCGATTCATCCCGAAACCACCGTGAAATAACCACGGGCAGAGATATCACTATAATTTTAAACTTGAATTTCTCAAAAACTACTGAATGGATTTACACCAGACAAGCAAAAGGCACTTCCTTGAACCGACATCTCCCTCCGTACTAAATTTGTTGTAAGTACGTTCAGTGGTTTGGGCTGCAGAGGTGGCTAAAGGTTCCTATGGGAATTAACATTACAAACGCAACCTTAATTCACACCCCCAATTCTCAGTCCCCACTGCACAGATCACCCCGAAACTTTCCCAATCAGTAGTACCCAGTGACACTTTTTGGGCAAAATTTCAAGCAAATTGGTCAAACAACGCCAAAGTTATTTGCTATGGAAACTAGGTCCTAACTATAACTATCTACTGGCAACTGCCAGTAGGTAACGTATTTATATTTATATGTGTGTGTGTGTGTGTATATATATATATATATATTTTTTTGTTAACAGCAGTTTACCGCAAGAGTCTGGTCACATCCACCACACGGACTGGTGTGGTGTCACGGGTCCTTTATTGAAATAAGCAAAGGCGCGCCTCACAAGTTATCAAGAGGCGCAGAACCACACACAGTATCCACAGTCAATAAAGTTTTATTTGGCAGCGTGTTTCAACCTGAAAAGGTCTTGGTCACAGACAGTTACCAGAAGTGCTCCACCAACCTTGGAAATAACCTCAAGGGTCATAAAAAGTGAAAAAACACTAACACCATGTCGTCTAATGCATATGAAGATAGACTGAGTTATAATAATAATTGTGATCCGTACAAATTGATGCAAATAATTTTTACATAATTTGAGAACATGATTAAACAATCAAAGAAATAGTTAATGACTTAGCATATCGCAGAGAAGTCACTGTGGATGTTATTCATGCTCTTTTAGCGAAATTTGTTGCCAAGCGGCTCACAGCAAGTTACGCAACCCAGTAATGTGTGTTACATTGCTAATGGTCAAACCTGGTAGTCAAGCTGTGTTCCGACTAAAAGCCTTATGGTTACTAACATATGATGTATAACGACCTGGTGCAATTGTAGTAAAGTGACAATTTAAAAAGACCAAAGCAAATGTATCAAATCCGAACCAATCCACATTTTGGCCAAGTGGCCTAATGCGCTAATAGTTTATACATGTATATACATCTGCCATTCTCATATATCATTACTCATATGCAGAACAGCAAAATACAACACGTGATTTCCTGCTCATTAAAGGTCAAAAATAAATACATAAAGAGGTTATGCACGGGGGCGCTAGAGGGCGCACTGCGGGATGGCTGGCTGAACAGACAGCTCCGCCGGACGTTTGATTTCTTCCGTTTTTAGCAACCGAATATAACTTTGCTGCACATGATCTGCAAGCGGAATGTGCGGTGCACCACATGCGGGAGGTTTAGCCGCTGGACTGCTGCCATGAGCGATGAAATTTGCAGTGAAAGTGTGCCCCGGGACATCACACGGAGCGGGTAAGATGGCGCCTGCACCGCAACAACTTTGTAATTTACGCCGGCTCTCTGGCCGTAGACCCACAGCGTAGAGAACGGAGCCGGAGGAACGACCCCACTCCCCCCCTCTGTACCCGCTAAATGAGCGGGCAGTTCGGTGGCTGGACGGTCTCATTGCAATTCCCGACCTCCCACATCTAACACAGATAAATTCCCAAGATGGCGGCCCGCAGTACATCCCACGGCCCCAAGCGTTCCTTCCAGCACTGGTTGCAAGAGGTTGCAGTCACGGACATGCATATTTCGCATTAATATGGCCAGAACGAGTGCTCATTACCCACGCTGCGGCCCGACAGTCTTAAAGTAATACATTGCGCAGTACAGCGCTAGAGACAGATAACGGCGCAAAACCGGGAACTAAGATGGCGGCGCCTAGGGATATTGTTGCGGACTAAAGCACCCACGGCGTATCCACACTGCTTCCAGCCCTGAAAGTATAGCTGATAACCGCTGAGCGGGGCTGCGTGACCCCTGGAACACCATAAGATCACAATTATTGTTAAACGGCCGAGTTTGCTGCCGACACGAGTCTCACCCCCCTGTGATGCGGCTTACAAACAATAAAAAGAACGAGCCGTAGCTCCAAGCTAGCGGTAACTGCCTGTGATGTTATACGTGGAGGAGCAGACCTCACAGGAATCAGTGCTTTCGGCTATCGACTCTGCCTCATAGCAAGCTGATCGCAGTGACATCTGGCAAACAGGCAATATAGCTCCTGGACTGGATTGTGCCTTGAAGACGTTGACTCTCTTGCGCTGGGAACACTACTAGCGCTCTGAACACTGCCATAACGTGGACTGGTGCCAAGTTGACAATGCGGGACGGCTGACCTGTTTCACTGGTGACAGTACACTACGAGTCATCATAAGCAACTGATATGCTCATTGCTCGCCAGGATTGTTAAGTGTCCCATATCAACGCGTGCAATGTGAGCGATGTGTGTGGCCCCGGACAACATTGCTCATGAGATGACTCGTTTGGAATCTACTTTCTGACCTAGCTGACTCTTCACTTGGATGCAGGTGGCCATGCCACGGTTCATGACCGTTCAGACGAGGAGGCACCTGACTACTGTCGGTCGCCACTGCCTCAGCCAGCGATCTTAAGATTCATCTCACAACCAGGTCATTTTGGGCGCCATTTCCGCACGACCACGTTTTGCGCTGCAGTGTCACTGCTGTGCTGTGCAGATAGATCCGGACCACACGTCTACCTTACTGCCTCGCATACCCTGCGAAAAAACACAGACAAACAATAGGGAAGCCAGATAGGCAGCAACCTAAACTTACCTTTGAACAACGCAGACCAACTAGAGGCCCAACATCACACTCGGACACGGAAACTGATGTGGAGCAGACCTCACCCAAAGACATGGAGTCTATGCTGAAAGCCATCCAGACGAGCCTACAGGACATCCATGGCAAGCTAGATCACCTCACTACTCGCATGGACACTATGGCAGCCAAGGTGGACCGACACGGCGAGAGGTTGGACGAGGCTGAAACTCGGATATCATCGGTGGAAGACGAGGCGCATGCAAGTACTTCCAAGTGCACTGGCTTCGAGAAGATATTAGAGGTGATCAAATCCAAGGCGGAGGATTTGGAAGCCAGATCACGCTGCAACAACGTCCGAATAGCGGGCGTGCCGGAATCGACAAATATTGGCAACATGGAAGCTTACGTGGAGGAAATGTGCCTCGCTCTGTTTGGTAGAGAGAAAATCGAGAGAGCTCATCGAACTTTGGCACCACGACCGCCGCCAGGCGCTTCACCCAGACCGATAGTGGCTCGCATATTAAACTATAGAGACCGCAATGTTATTTTGAGAATGGCAAGGGAGCAGAAAGATGTCCACTACCAAACCAACCGGCTCGAATTCTACCCTGACTACACACAGGTTGTACAGCAGGCCCGCAAGGAGTTTAATGGCGCCAAGGCGAAACTACGCGATCTACAAATTGAATATGCCATGCTCTACCCGGCACGCTTGAAGGTCACCTGGGAAGGAAAATCGACACTGCTTCTCTCACCTAGGGCAGCAAATGACTTCATAAAGAAGATTATAACCCATTGCAAAGACAGCAAGCGTCAGGCCCAATCCCAGGATGAAGATTGAACAGTCGTGGTGGTAACGTTACGCTCTCATGACATTTGGTAGAGAAGAGCAGCTGGGGTGTAGATGCTGCACCTCCTCCGTCACTTTGTGCCGGGGTGTAAAATGTTGAGCTGTCGCTGGTGGTGGTAAGTCTAACATGTACATTCTTCTTAATTGGTGACGGACATAGCTACCAGATATCTGAGACCTCTGAGCTGTTTTGATGGTGTGATATTCATGACAATACGTTTGAACTACGAACCTGTGCACACCTCTCCCTGGCCACTGAGGGCGGTTTCGACCACAGATGGGGGTTGGGACCTACAGGACCTCTGCACACCCCGACACGAAAGCCTATGGGAGCGGGGGGCTGCCACGACTGAACAGTTGTTGCTGCCTTGAAAGTAGAAGAAACAGAGAACAATGTATAAAAATGCACAGTATGTCCTCCTTTGTACGATGTATTTTCACTGTAAGCTGGCGAACATTGTTCTGATGTGGAGGAGACACTTGGTGTAAATATGCGGCTGTCGGTCCTCTGGGAGACACAGTGTCAACTAGTTGGGCGCTTTACAAGTGATAATCTGCGTATTCATGCCCTACACTGAATAGCTTGTCATTATATTGCAGTGGGGAACGGGGAGCGGTACTACGCTTGATTACTGTACCTTATTCTTATCAGGAAGGACTACATATCTTAACGGTTACTATGGCACCAGCGGCCTATATACACTGCACAGTCTGCTTCTTATTCAGTACTATATGATGTACCAATTTGGTTGCCAATAAATAGTTGTGTTCGTCCACATCGGCTAGTTCGGATGGAGATGTGCAGCCCGGGTGGACCCCCCCATGGGGGACCCCCACGAAAGTTCTATGCAATTGGGTTGTTTATTTGGGGTATGGCTTCAGCAGGATTGGGCTGCTGATGTGGGCGGGGGGTGGGGGATGAATGGTGATGTTTTAGTTTATGGATCAGACTGCTTAGGATGCACTGCCAACACCCTGCCGAGATACACCTACTGTTTGCTGTATTGTGCCTTAATACATTATTGGTTGCACCTCACAAGAGGGTATTGTCTGGATCAGACAGGGAACGACTTCAGATTGTGCAAACAGATAAAATTACTACTTCTACACTGACTACACCTTCGTTAAACTTCCTTACCTGGAACATTAGAGGCTTTACCAATCCGAGAAAGATACGTCAGACATTTGTCTGCCTGGACAGATGGCACATTGACATTGTTATGTTCCAAGAAACACACGAAGCTCCACACTCCCATACACAGGTGGGAAGGAGATGGGCGGAATCGATACACAGCACCAAATACTCATCTTACTCTAGAGGGGTCTCCATACTAGTGAAGAAAGGCACAAACTTCAAAATTGACTCGACTACTCTAGACGAGTATGGCCGTTACATAATACTAAGGGGTAGACTGCGGGGTAGACCGCTGACACTGGTCAATACATACGGTCCAAACACAGATGCTCCTGACTTTTTTCATGACCTAGGACTGCGTTTAACCTCTGAGGCTGATCAGGTATTGCTTTGGGGAGGTGACCTGAATATTGCCTTAGATGATAGTGTGGACAGATCAGGTAACACGACAGAACACCACATGCAAGCACGAGCCAAATTGAAAGATGTCATGTCAGATCTGGATATAAAAGACATATGGAGAATGCGCCATCCGGGGGTTACAGAAGCGACACACACGTCAGCAGCGCATAGCAACTGGTCGCGTATTGATTATTGGTTGGGCTCAGACGAATTATTATTGTGGACCCAGGCAATAAAACACATGCCCAAAACTCTCTCGGACCACAACCCCATTAAACTGTCCTTACTAATTCCAAATTATACACCTCCACCATACAGTTGGAGATTCAATGCTGCAGCACTAACTGACTCCCTCTATGCGGATACCATAGCAAAGGCAATTAAGGAGTATTTCCACCTGAATGAAACATCGACAGATGACGCTGGACTCTTATGGGAAGTGTTCAAAGCCACAATCTGTGGGGTTTGCATCAGCACGACTGCGGGGATATTACGTGACATTAGAACGCAGCTGAAGCGTTCTGAGTCCAAACTTAGCACCCTAGAACGTCAATATGAGCGTACACCAAAACCATCGACACTTAGCTAAATCAGAAACACACTAACAGAGCATCAAGCTTTCGCAGCCGATGAGATTAAATACTTAAGTAAAAAACACATAGCCAGGGCATGTGGGGAAGGAGGTCGACCTGGGCGAGTACTGGCGTCCAAAACTTGTGCTGGCCGTACAACGCACACTGTCACACAGATTACTGGGGACGACGGTGTTACACATACAGATCAGATGGGAATACTGCAGAGCTTTGTCCAAAACTATAGAGACTTGTACACCCCACGACCGGTAGCTACACAGCGAGACACATTAAATTATCTAGATGACATTGCCATTGCCTGGCTGTCAGACGCTCAAAGACAATACTTGTCTATGACGATAACTGTGGAGGAGGTAATAGAAGTGATCCAGTCATTGCCAAACGGCAAAGCTCCAGGCCCTGACGGGTTCACTTGTGAACTCTATAAAACGTATAAAGATATCCTGGCGCCTCGTTTAGTTGCAATGTTTGGTGCTGCCCATGAAGAACAGATACTCCCAGCTACATTACGCGAAGCAATGATAATTGCGCTTCTTAAGCCTGAAAAAGACCCTGATAGATGCAATTCTTATCGCCCCCTGTCTCTGCTAAATGTGGACTCGAAAATACTCGCTAAAACCCTTGCCACGCGATTACAACCACTAATGGTAAATCTGGTCCTACCGGATCAATCAGGGTTCATACCCTCTAGAAACACCGCGCACAACACCAGGACGCTCTTTGCGGTTTACCATTACTTGAGCCCAACCACGAAAGCTGTGGCCGCGATGCTGGATGCCGCAAAGGCGTTCGATTCCATTGAATGGTCCTACCTAATCACAATCCTCCACAGAATGGGATTCCCCCTCATTTTCATTCAATGGATCCAGCTGTTATACACCCAACCCACGGCTAGGGTTAAGATCAATGGCTATGTATCGGAGTCTTTTGCGATAGGGAGAGGGACAAGGCAGGGCCGCCCCCTGTCCCCTCTTCTGTTTGCTCTGGCCCTGGAGCCCCTGGCCTGTATAGTACAGCAGCGACACCATCATCTGGCGCTCCAATTCCCGAGTCGGCCCTTGCATATATCCTTATATGCGGACGATATATTGCTATATGTCCGAGACCCCGCACAAAACCTGGACCCCCTTTTACGCGCATACATTAAATTTGGTGGATAGTCGGGACTACAGATAAACTGGGACAAGTCCTCTATATTCCCACTGACTGACACTACCCTACCGCACCCAGTTGAATACCCATTAGAATGGCAGACAGACCCAAAACGCTACCTGGGCATATGGTTCCACAGAGACCCGGAATTAGTCATACGGACAAACTATGGCAGGACAATAAACACACTAGAGGAAAAGGTCACAAAATGGATTCAGCTCCCATTATCACTAGCTGACAGAATAGCGATCGTAAAGATGGTAGTACTTCCTAAACTACTATACCTCTTCAATAATATTCCCATCCAACCACCAAGGGAAGTCTTCAAGCGTTTGACCACAATGGTGTTGAAGCTTATATGGGCGGGTAAGCAAGCGCGTATCACCCTAGCTGTGTTGACACTACCCTACGATAAAGGTGGGTGGGGCGTACCTGAGTTCTTACTCTATTACCTATGTGCCCAGGCCCAGTACGCTACCCACTGGTACCACAAAACCCCATATTTGACACATGTAGCTGTTGAGGAGGGTGACACGGAACCGGTCCCACTAGACGCCATCATCACACATCACAGGCCTCCACTCCACAGCAACGACATCAATACGATTGACACCACAAACGCTGCATGGAAGCGATTGGGCCAACTGATGCATAAACTGCCCATGTATGCTCCTGCACTGCCGCTACACCATCATCCGAATATATCGGTAACGGCTGAAACTGTAGGTATGGGTCTCCTAAAACAGGTGGAGATAGCCTCCATGGGTGACTTATATAAGGACGGGGTATTCATTACGGAACAAGACCTGAATTATATACAAAACCCAACTTTGTTGTTTCGCTTTACGTTCCACAGGCTAAAGGGAGCGATCAAGCAGTATTACCCAACCTTACCAAATGAACCGTTAACTATGGATACATTACAACTCCTTCTAACGAACCCCAACAATGCACACTTAGTCTCACGGCTCTACAAAAGGGCGCAGGCTGAAATAGGCTGTAAAGCGACCAGAGCTCAAGATAGACGGAACGCAATACTGGAGGTTCCCCTCGCAGAAAAATATTGGGAGATATCTTGCTCACTTACCACAATGCTTACGCCTAATGGCAATTTGCGTATAATACACTTTAAATACCTACACCAAGCATATTACACGCCACTCCAACTGCAGCGGTATGGTCTCCGTGATGCAGCCCGTTGCAACCGCTGTGTACATTTAGCATGGCAATGTGCGGGAATACAGACCTACTGGACCGAGGTTGTGGCTAAATTATCTGAAATGGTGGGAGTTACCGTTGCGTGTACAATCCACCGTTGTCTGTTGGGGTTACTGGGAAATGTGAAAGCAGCGAAACGTAGGTTCTGCGCAGTGGCCTTGCTACTGGCCAAGCAAAGGATCTCCATGTACTGGGAGAGCACTGGGGTACCATTGGTCAAGCAGTGGCTGAAGGACATGGCGTACTGCCAAGACACACTCCGAACTTATGAAGAATCACTACCGCCTAGATCCAGACCTAAGGACTACTGGGTGTATCTTACCACCTATTTGAATGCACAAATAGGAGATTGAGTGGTTTTGACTGTCTGTTGCTTAGACTGATCTCCAGTTATGATTGAGCAGCGTAGGCACCATATGTTTCTTTACACTTTAATGTCGGCGGGGCGTGGAGTGCGGTAGTGGAATGATCCAGTTCTGGTTTGAGAATGTTCTACAGTAGCAAAAACAAAATCTGAGACCAAAATTTTACTGTTAACGCGGCCGGCCCAAAGTGGTTGTAGGCAACTTGCTGTGTATTTTATATAATTGTATTGCACTGTCGCTATATAACATTTCTGCAACGAGTTGATGCGCTGCCGGCCCACGTTGGGTTGTAGGCACCAAGCCGTGTAACATTGACGTACTGTATCAATAAAGGTCTTGGTATAATAAAAAATAAAAAAAATAAAAAGAGGTTATGCACTGAAAGAACACAGTTTGTCATAGCAATAGGCAATCCGGGGAGCAGGGGGATTTTAAGCATTGTATCCAATCACAGAGCTACACCGATTAGGTATAAATAACCCAGTAATAGGTTATATGTTAAATAGTGACAGAGAAAAAGATCAATAATGAACAGGAGAAGGGAAAAGATAAAAAAGAAAGAAAAAAGAAAGGAGAATGGAGAAAAAAAGAAAACAAATAGAAAAAAAGAAGAGAGAGAAAAGAGGGAAAACCCAGGAAAGCATATATCATGTATAGGAATCACACATAGTATCAATATTAAGTCACTGAGGGGAAGAGGGGAGTGAGAAAGACTTCAGTAAAGTACCACATCAGCCAATGTGTGTGTGAGCTCCCCACTCTCATTAAGACCTCTCGGGTACTTGCTGCCAAGTAGAATAATATATTCCGACACCTTTTGCCGCAAACGTCTCTCCCTGTTGCCACCTCTAACTGATTTCGAAATCCTGTCAATTGTAAAGAAAACAAGAAGGACAGCATTTTGATGATGTTGACTGGCCCAATGTCTCGCTACAGGATAGGTTTGATCATCATTTTATATATCCCTGTAGTGTTCCAAGATGCGTTTGTTGACAGGGCCAATCGTACTACCCATATATCTGAGCCCACATGGACAAACCAGGACATAAATGCAAAAGTCACTTGTGCAAGTCATACATTTGTTAATGCGTCTTTGATTGCCTTTGGCAATATTAAATGCTCTGAGATCGCTGCTCTTTCTACACGCTTCGCACCTGCCACATTTGTAAAAATCCTTCTGTTCATGTAACCAGCCCTCTCTCCTGTTGTCTGCCCCGGTGTTGCTGTGTACCAAAATATCACGTAGTGATTTTGGTTTATGGTAAGTAATCTGTGGATGTTTGCTGACTAATTTGCCAATCGTAGGATCACTTTTAACCAGATGCCAGTGGTGTGATAACACTCTCCAGACATCTTAGCTGCTGTTGTTAATAGTAGTAAACAGTCGTACCGGTGCCTGGCCCTCATCCGTGATCTTCTTTTTACTGGTGAGTAAGGTGTCCCTTGCCACCCTGGATACTTTCTCAACTGCTGTTTTCAAAACTTTAGTTGGGTAACCCCTGGCTCTAAAGGGACCCGGCATCCTTTCTGTTCCTCCTCAACCCTGCTGGTGTACTACAGTTGCATTTAGCCCGTACTAACTTGCCATAAGGTATGCTCCACTTTAGATTACGGGGTGGTGGATACCAGCTTATAGGATACTGTTGCCCGCTGTCTCTTTGCAAAACAAACTTGTGTAAAGAAGCCCTTCACTAACCATAACTGTCACGTCTAGAAAATCCATGCATGTGGGATGTATCTTATGTTTGAAGACTACGTTCAAATCTGTGTTTCCTATGTCTGACAGAAATTCTTCTAAGATGCATTTAGGACCTCCCAGATGATGAATAAATCATCAATGTATCTTGTCCCTAATGTGATATGTTTGGTCCATTTCTCATTGGCATCTGTCCACACACAATATGCCTCCCACAACCCCATGAAGATGCAGGTGTAGCTTGGCGCGAAGCAACTGCCCATCGTAGTTAAGACCAATTACCTGAAACAGGTCCCTGAAAATGAAAAAGTTGTTATTGAGACAAAATTCCAGCATAGTTAGTAATATAATAGTGTGGTCAAACTTAGAGATGGGCTTGACCCTAAAAAATATTTCCACACTTCAATCCCTAGAGTGTGGTCAATACATGTGTACAAGGACGTGACATCCATAGTAACCAGAAAGAAGTTTGTTTGCCAAGGAATGTCTTGCACTTTAGTAATGATATCAGTGCTGTCCCTGCAGTAAGAGAGGAGAGTAAGAACATAGGGTAATAGAAAAACATGAAAGTGTGCTCCAACAGACTATCGGAGGCAGACACGATAGGTGATTGGGTGAATGGATGAGTGCATGGGTTGTGGTGAGTAAATTGAGGAGTGCATGGGTAGTGGCTCGGTGAATGGATGAGTGTATGGGTAATGTCTGGGTGAATGAATGAGTCTATGGGTAGTGCTTGGGTGATTAGATGAGTGCATGGATAGTGGCTGGGTGAATAGATGAGTGCACCGGTAGTGCCAGGGTGACTGGATGACTAGATGAGTAGTGCCTGGGTGCTTCGATATGTGCATGGTTAGTACCTGAGTGAATAGATGAGTGCATGGGTAGTGCCCAAGTATATGAATCAGTGCAAGGGTCGTACCTGAGTAAATAGATTAATGGAAGGGTAACTACCTCATTCAGCTCCAGCCTTCTCCTAACTACTATTGCTCCTTCACTTCAAAATGCTTAGAGTATGGACTGTGGGCCACAGCTATATCTATTGGGCTACAGAGGCTGCAAAAAAGAGAGGTATTGACAAGGACTTGGGTTTGCCAAATGTGCAGAATACTTGGTTTGGCCAGAGAGGCTTAAAGGCTCATCAGTTACAGTCTTTGGTTTTATCCATTGTGGATTCCCAAACTCCTCGCCTCATGATTGTACACTCTTGTGGCTACGACCTAGGCACATTGACTGGGGTAGGGCTGGAAATCCTAATGAAAGAAACCTTTGCAGAACTGATGTCACTTTTCCCTCACATTGTCTTGGTGAACTATAATATATGCCAAAGACAGAAATGGAAGTGGTCAAATCAATTTTGTCCACAGATTCACAAAACCAGGAAACATGTTAATAAAACTGTTTCTGCAATCCTCAGAACTCATTGTATGAGCTGTATCTATAACAACAATCTGCATTTTGACATGAATGAAATGTATAGAAATAATGGAGTGCACTTTACAAATGAAGGCAACAGGGTATTTCTGACCTGAAAGTTTGCATATGGTCTTATGTGTAGCAGCCATATACACACAACCAACACAATGGCTCTTGTCAGAGCCACCCTAGTAACCGAAATATTGTGACGTTTTTTTCTAAAGGGTTATTTTTCCTCTTTAGGTTTTGGGAATCTTCGCGACAATGTCCCAATCCCCATGGACACGTTGCAAAAGCGTAAAACAAAAGCAGGCATACAATGGCCACCAACACATCCAAAGCTAATATGTAAAAAAAATCCACTCCAAACATCACCCTACACACATTACTATATTCATACTTCTTCCAAAGCATGTTTAAGCTCATATTTTTTAACTTAGTTTTTTTATGAACCATCTTTCAGACCTATTTCCCATTTTCGGGACATTGGGACGACGTTTTTAACCACGACAATCGCACCTTTACCATAAAATGAAAACACATAAATGCACAAACATTACAGAATTTTACACCCTAGAGGTTTATTACTGTACACTTCAAACCTATGTATTTCTAATGTATTTCTAGAACAACCATCTCTAAAACCTATTTTCTGTTTTTGCAATGAGGCCAGAGATCACGATGACGTTGATCATTGCAATCCCCGCAGTTACGTCGCAAAAACGAAAAGCAAAAGCAGGAATTCAATAGCCACCATTACATAAAAAAATTATAACTATATAATTAATTCTAACCTTCACAGTAGATAACTCACTATATAAATAACTCTATAAAAACATCTATCAGTATCTCTATAACAATGCATACTAATTATTCACTGATATATTTTTTAAATATTTTCACAAATATTTTCGACGATGTTGATAGTCACAACGTCCTCACAATGGTACACAGGGGGTCGCGCTGGCAGTCACGGTGTTGTTGCGAATATCGCGCGTGATTACAAAAATCAATTTTGGACATATAACTTCTGTCACTAACACCTCATTTCTCAACCATGGGGTCAGAGTATCTCCACCCTGCCCCTTAATCGGGGTATCACACAGATTATCAGCCCGGCAGCCAAACTTTCTGTTCAGGTCCCGTCCAGCCAATCAGAGCTTAATCACAAAACTGACTAACTGACTGAATTATTTATTAAGCGCAATTATGTCAAGGCGTCTTGGCGCTATAGAAGGAAGATGAACAGGACTGCCTGTTAGACCATAGAGAAAAGCCAGGTTTTTAAAGCTTTTCTAAAACTTTTCCGGTTTATATCAGAGCGTAGCGCAATCGGCATGGTGTTCCATAACTTCGCTGCCTGGTAAGAGAAGGACTTTCCGCCCCATCGGACTCTCCTGATTCTAGGCATACAGATCAGGTCCAGACTGCTAGATCTTAATGTGCGGGGTGGCACATAGCGAGGAAAGAGATTTGTCATGTCCTCCGCCCCTCTTCCATTAAGGGACTTATGGACTAGACAGAGGGCCTTAAATTGCACTCTACGTCTGACAGGGAGCCAGTGGAGTTGCCGTCTGCCGTGCGATGTCGGATGACGGTTAGGGAGCTCTGGCAAGACTCTGGCTGCCGCGTTTTGGATTGATTGAAGTTTTGCAACTTGTTTTTCCCCAGTACCAAGGTACAGGGCGTTACAATAGTCTATATGGGACAACACCAAAGCTCCGACCACTGTTTTCCTCAGTGTGAATGGAATATATGGCAGGATTTTCCGGAGCACCTTAATTGTAAAGAAACAGGCCGATGTAACTAGACTGATTTGGGCGGTACAGGTTAGTTCTTTATCAACCATGAAGCCCAGGTTCCTAACCTTATTTGCTGGGACAGGACATGTGCCAGCTTCTGGAGGCCACCAAAGGTGACTCCAGATGGAGGGTTTTTGGCCAAACTCAATCACCTCGGTTTTTTCAGTGTTGAGTTTTAGAAAGTTCTGACTCATCCCGTTCCTTACATCTAGGAGACAGTTACGGAAGCGCTCTGCAGTGGCCTCCACCGTCT
This sequence comes from Lissotriton helveticus, assembly GCF_964261635.1. NCBI lineage: Eukaryota > Metazoa > Chordata > Amphibia > Caudata > Salamandridae > Lissotriton > Lissotriton helveticus. The sequence goes on from NC_136070.1 coordinate 514,414,023, forward strand.
GAGAAAGTGACACCACTATCTGGGTGTCGTCGGCATAAGATACTAAGCGCAGACCGTAAGATTTTATAAGTTTTGCCAGTGGGGTGACGTACAAATTAAACAAGGTGGGGGAGAGCGCTGATCCCTGGGGGACGCCACCTGGGAGAAAGAACTCTCCTGATTGAAGTCCCTCCCAGTGGATTTGCTGTGTTCGTGCTTCTAAGAAGGACCTGAGTAGAATTAAGGCTATATCTGTGATGCCTACTGTTCCGAGACTGTCTAATAGGATCCCGTGATTAACGGTGTCGAATGCCGCTGTCAGGTCCAGCAATATCAGACCAGCTCTGCCTCCTTCGTCCATGGCTCTACGAATTTCCTCAGTGGCCATAATTAAAGCGGATTCCGTAGAGTGACATGACCTAAAGCCATGCTGGGTAGAGTCTAAGATGTTATTTTGGTCTACGAATTCAATTAATTCCTGGTTCATTGCTTTTTCAAGTATCTTGGCCGGTAGGGGGAGACACGATATCGTGCGATAGTGCTTGGATTCCAATGGGTCTAGGGATTCCTTTTTCAAAATGGGTCTGATACATGCCTTTTTCTAACTTTGAGGAAAGACTCCAGAGTTTATTATCACATTCAGTAGAGGGGTCAGAGTTGAGCTGGTTGCCTCGGGGGCCAGGTGGAGTATGTAAGGAGGACAGGGGTCCAGGGGTGATCCTGATTTGGTCTGGATTAACAGATTTGTGACCTGATTTTCGTTTAGGAGGGAAAATTGGGAAAGATGATTTGCAGGGGGTTCAGTCTGTTCCCTGTGGTCGGTTGCTGCTGTTGTTGACTGATTGTGGAGATCATCATAGACAGCTTGTACTTTCTGTTGGAAGAACAGAGCCATATTGTCCACAAAATTCTGATCAGGGGCAAATACAGCGTCTCGAGGACACTTTGCCAAATTTGAAACAGTTTTAAATAATTCTTTTGAGGAGTTTGACGCCTCTTGAATTTTTTTGGTAAAGAAGGCCGATTTAGCCTGTTTTATATTCGAGTAGGACCCTGGTATATTCTTTCCTATGTTGGATGCTGTAGTCGGATCTCCAGATCCGCTCATAGTGGCGGCATTTGAGTTTTATTAGTTTGACGTCAGCAGTATACCATGGTGAGGTAACTAGTCGTCTTCTAGGTTTCTTTGTTTCCTCGGGGGCCAGCTCATCTATCGCCTGGCTGATCCATGCGTTGAGATTCATTGCCCCACTGTTACTTTCTTCGATTAAGGGGGCATTTCCTGATAGAATTTTAGTAAGTTGGTCAGCTTGAATGCTCTTCCAGGATCGCGTTTTGGCTGGAAGCGATTTATCCCTTCGGCGGGTGATGGGAAAGTTAGTTTTTAAATTAAAGAAGATGGCTGCGTGGTCCGACCAAAGAACTGGCAAGACCGATGTTAACCTAATATGGTCATTATTAGTGAAAATGCCGTCGAGCGTATGGCCCACTCGATGCGTGGATTTTGAAACTATCTGTTCCATCCCAAAACCTTGGAAATTATCAATGAGGGTGGTCGCATCAGTATCATTATTTGCCTCTAGATAGAAGTTAAAGTCACCTAGAACCGTGAAAGTGACTGTATCGAGGCAGGATTCAAGGAAGGTTTGAAGCGCTCTAATGAAAGGGGCTCTAGGTCCCGCGGGCCTATATACCAGTAGGCCTGACAAAATTTCTTGATTTTTGTCCTTGATGCTAAATGTCATAGCCTCAGCTTCCAAGCCTGATTGTGGGAGGATGTTTACTTTTAGATACGGGCTGTAAATTAGCGCGATTCCGCCCCCATTGCTCCTGTTCTATCAACCTGTGCTACTGAGTAACCGGTAGGGACAGCGATATTCCAGTCTGGTCCTGATGAGTCAGACGCCCAGGTTTCCGTGAGGAAAATCAGGTCGGCCGCGTTATCTGTTATTAAAGTTTCTAGCTCATATTTATGTTTAGACATGGATCTTACATTTAGTTGAATACTTTTTATTATTTTATGATTGTCATCTGTAGGCCCCACGGCTGCATCTGTGTTTACACAAGTGGTTGCTGAATTCGGGGTGGTGTCATTGGTCTTACATCCTATGTTATTAGTAGGCTGATTGCCATCTCTAGGAGGCACAGCTGAATTCTTAAGCAAGTAGCCGCAGGAAGGGCTGCCGCTGGGGTTAATGGCACAGTGGTCAAGCATGATGGTAGGTTTTTCACAGTTACCAGTGTTTAGCTCCAGCAGTTTATCACGGGAGAGGCTAATTTTTGAGGCAGGGGTAGTGGCACTGGGCACGGGTCCCGCGTGGACGGGAGCAGACGGGCTTGCCTTTGGTGTGCCCGCTGCGCATCCGGCTGAGCATTGGGCTAAGCAGTCTCTCCCCGGAAGTAGCGCCAGCTAGAGTGCGTCCCCACCTGTCCCAAGATGGCGGCTGTGCTCACTCCGAAGACCCGGAGTTACCCTGCTCTCCCTCCGCAACAAACGGGACTTCCCGCGGTGGACCAGGGATACGGGCAATAAGGTGCAGTTAATTCAATCAATTTAAAATGTGCAGTGCTTAGGAAACAAGTTATTAAAAACGTAGTAATCACGTAGAAATACAAGTATCAGCATGCAGCTGGCAGCAGTTTTTAGTTTGGCTGCAATTCTCTCGTGGTCTAAGACCTTTAAGTTAAAAAACGGTAGTCAGCTGCGCTAGCAGCGTTCTGTTATGGTCTTCCTTCTAATGCTGCTCGTCCAGGTGAGCCCTGCCTAAGTAGGCTCTCCCCAGAAGTAGCACCAGCTAGAGCGCGTCCCCACCTGTCTCAAGATGGCGGCTGTGCTCACTCTGAAGACCCTGATTTACCCTGCTCTCCCTCTGCAACAAATGGGACTTCCCGCGGCGGACCAGGGATACGGGCAATAAGGTGCAGTGAATTCAATCAATTTAAAATGTGCAGTGCTTAGGAAACAAGTTATTAAAAACGTAGTAATCACATAGAAACAAGTATCAGCACGCAGCTGGCAGCAGTTTTTAGTTTGGCAGCAATACTCTCGTGGTCTAAGACCTGTAAGTTAAAAAACGGTAGTCAGCTGAGCTAGCAGCGTTCTGTTTTGGTCTTCCTTCTAAAACCACCGCGAAATATCCGCGATCAGAGATATCACTATACTTTGAAACTTAAATTTCTCAAAAACTGCTGAATGGATTTACACCAAATAAGCAAAAGGCACTTCCTTGAAACAACATCTACCTCCCTACTAAATTTGGTGTAAGTCCGTTCAGAAGTTTGGGCTGTAGAGGTGGCTAAAGGTTCCTATTGGAATTAGCATTACAAACGCAACTTTAATTCACACACCCAATTCTCAGTCCCCACTGTACAGATCACCCCCAAACTTCTTCCAATCAGTAGTACCTACCGTGAACCTTTTTGGCAAATTTTCATGCAGATTGGTCAAATGATGCCAAAGTTATAGCCAAGTCTAAAAATGCTTTCCCTACAAAGATTCCAAGTTTGGACGCATGACTCTGGGCTTATCACTCACTGGAGGAATACAACGTGCTACTACAGGAACCAGAATGCTGCGGTTGCGGCCATGCTCAACAAGGTGGTTCCGGTGGTATAATTAGTAGCATGATTTGCTCAAGTCATTGCTGTGCTGACAAGCCAATGATTAAGGACACTCAAAATGCTTCTGGCTGAAGGCGCTATGGATTTTAAAGCACGTTTTTTCCTGGATGCACTGAAGTTTCCCAACAAAGATGAGTGCATTTACCTTCTACTTGGTGGCTCTTTCTGAAGAGTAACTTTGTTGGATTGATTATATATATATATATATATATATATATATATATATATATATATATATATATATATATATATATATATATATATATATATATATATATATATTCACTGAAAAAACCATAGGTTATAGACCATATATAGTTAGGAATTAGCATTTACAAAACCTTGAAAATTCACTGAAAAAACCATAGGTTATAGACCATATATAGTTAGGAATTAGCATTTAAAAAACCTTATTTTACTCACACAAAACCATTGAAATTCCATATATAGTTAGTTGTACTAACTATATATCGCGCACCCGCAATCCACTGCTGATGATGTCACATATTACATCATTCATGACATGGTCAGTGACATCACTGATGACATCACTGATGACATCTCAAATGACATCACTGATGACATCACTGATGACATCTCAAATGACATCACTGATGACATCACTGATGACATCTCATTTGACATTACTGATGACATCACTGATGACATCATTCATGTGATAATACGATGAAGCTCTTCAGACTCTAATATAACCTTAGATACAGTAAGTGTAAACAGACACTCGCAGACTGTCACTCATCCATAGAGTTACACACACACCTAGTCAGTCATGCAAAGAATCAATCACACATCCATTTTCTCAACTATACAGTTATACACACCTTACTTATTCAAACATATACTAACACATATTTACTCTCTTATACAATCCCTGATACAAGTTCACAATGATCCATACAGCCACTCACACATTCACTGGCTCTTATGCACAGTTATTTATATATGTCAACTCTCACATGTACTGTGTTTTACATATGTACTTACTTTTACATGTAGCACTGAGATATCCATTCACTCAGCAATACACTCATGCACACAGTCAACCGCCCATACAGCTGTTTCCACATGCACTTTTGAACCCATACATCTAGTGAATCAACTGCTCACACATCTATGCACAGAGTCATACACCTCCCAGCCACCCATACACACTCTCAGTCTGCCATACAAATACGTAGGCAACCAATCAATAACGCATATAGTTAATCATATAGCTAATGATCAACACATGCAGCAGTTTATAGAACAACAGACATAATGATGCACAAATTGAGACAGTTTAGTCACTAACCCATGCACTCAGTGAGACACATTTAACCACTCACTCATACAGTCAGTCATGCACCTACTAAATCCTTCATCCAGACATTTATACATCCACTCATTCTTCAATATGTAAGACATATTTTAACTTTACAGAAACATACAGTCACTGGATGTTGTCATCAGTGATGTCATCAGTGATGTCATTTGAGATGTCATCAGTGATGTCATCAGTGATGTCACTGACCATGTCATGAATGATGTAATATGTGACATCATCAGCAGTGGATTGCGGGTGCGCGATATATAGTTAGTACAACTAACTATATATGGAATTTCAATGGTTTTGTGTGAGTAAAATAAGGTTTTTTAAATGCTAATTCCTAACTATATATGGTCTATAACCTATGGTTTTTTCAGTGAATTTTCAAGGTTTTGTAAATGCTAATTCCTAACTATATATGGTCTATAACCTATGGTTTTTTCAGTGAATTTCATTGGTTTTTTAAAAGCTAATATCTACAGCTGTAAAATGTATTCTTCTTTAAATCCAAAAATATATTTTATATGTTTATTAATAAATTTTTTTAAATATTTTTTTTGTTTCGCTCCCGGTCCGCTAACCGGGAAGCTTCCCGTTAGCTCAATTCGATTCCGCGATCCGGTCCGCGAACCGGTAACAAATCAACATAGTGACGGTATCGCGTTGCCGCGTAATGCGTCTTATGACGTACTGCGTTAGCGCACCCGGAAGTGCCCCGGGGCGCGGACCGAGGCGCGAAACGCAACTCCCCGGAAGCGATCCGCGGCGCGAAAGCGCGACGTATCGCGTTGCCGCGAAATGCGTCTTGTGACGTATCGCGTTAGCGCACCCGGAAGTGTCCCGGGGCGCGGACCGAGGCGCGAAGCGCAGCGAACCGGAAGCTAACCGGGGAGCGTTCCGCAGCGCGTAACATGAGCGTGAGAGGTCATGTGACTTGTTAATAAAACTTTTCATTGGTTCATTTCACTTTTAGTTTCATAATTATGGAAGGCTAGGTCATGTGACCTAAAAATAACACTTTTCATTGGTTAAGAAGTATTGTTTTTTCCAAATGATGAAAACCACTCCTTCTTTCCTCACTCTGACTTTCATTATTGTGAGAGGAAGACCTATTTTGCTTCTTGGAAGACCTATTTTGATTGTATGAAAATGGCTTCACTGATTGCTTCAGCTGGTGCACCCCCACCACCACCTCCACCTCCTCATGGGAAGAGAGGACCACCTCCCCAGGTGGTTACCAACACTGAGGAGGAAGATGAAGAGATGGATGAGGAGGGAGAACAACCACAATTCCTGGAAGAGTTGCCCCGGGTTTCAAGAAAGAAACCCAGTTTCATCTGGCAGTTTTTTTCCATCCCTCGTGGCCAAAAAAAGGTCAATGCCAGGTACGCAACATGCCTCATATGCAAGGAACAATTGTCCAGAGGGACGGACAAAAAATACAGCTATGGTAATCATACCATGCATAGGCACATGATGAGGAAACATCCCCTAAATTACAGCCGGGCGGAATTAAGGGATATGATGGACAATCCTCGACCAACTCCTGTGGCGAGACCAACAACATCGGTTTCTTTATCACCAGAGGAGGCACGGGAAACTGTGCCAAATATCCAACCAAATTTTGGGAATACGATACATTTATGTATGCGCTGTCGTGCATTATTAGCTTGTGGCAACATGAGCATCAATGCACTGAACCTGGCGTATGAACACCATGATTGCCCTAACCGCCCCCAGTAATTTTTTTTTGCTCCTGTTGAGCCCTTTTCAACGCCTGTTTTTTGTTGTTTCCCCCCCCCCCAAAAAACCCAAAAAAAATATAAAATCGTTCAAAAAATACAAAAAAAACAAAAAATGTTCAAAAAATACAAAAAAAATATAAAACAACAAAAATATAAAAAAAAAAGTTCTTTTCAGAACTACCTTCCCTTTCCAAAAAAATTGCTACAATGTTTAGCACTCTGGCAAGCTCTCTTTCTTTTGGTTCGCTCCCGGGTTAGCTTCCCGGTACGCGGACCGGGAGCTAACCAAAAAAAAAATTTTTTTTTTTAAAAAAAGTGTAAGTATAAGGAAAGTAAACAGAGAGTGATGTTTCAAGAAAGACAGCTATAGGGAGTAAAGAAGAGATACTGTTTAATAGATCTATTTACCAAAGAACAGACAGAAGAGGGTATAATTGTGAAAAACAAAATAGATAACGAAGTGAAAGAAAAACAAGCATTGGCATAGCCAATAGGTATCGACTTTGGGACCTTCTAAGTATTTAGTTATGCAGCATAATATCCTTGGTGCAGCAACATCAACTGTTGCATGGCTAAACACGTATAAGGTCCCAAAGGCGAGACCTATTGTCTATGCCAATGCTTGTTTCTTAAATAGAATTGCAATACGTCTGGCTCTTCCATGTGAAAAGATCTTATCTTGTGCTCTAAAGATTGCTAAAGTCTCGACAGAGAACAGGCTAGATTGTAAGTAGGGTAAATTGCGCTTGGTGATCTGTTTGAGGGAGCGTCTGCTTTGCCTGGTGTCTTTGGAGAGCAATTTTGATTGTTATACTGGACAATATAGCCCTAATGTAAATAACATAGGGGCATATTATCAACATAGGCAATAAAAGTTTTGCAGCTTTTATCGGCAGAAATGTGTCGCTAAAGCTGCTTTTGCGGCAGAAAACTGCCGCTAAAGCCGCTTTTGCACCAGTTTTCTGCCAATAAAAAGAGCAATAATTTTATTGGCTGCATTCATAATATGCCCCTTAGTGTGCTTCAACTACACAGAGAAAGCATTATGAAGAAATAGTGATACAGTGATCAGTCAAAGACACTAAGAGTAATAGAGACGGAGTGAGTGAACAAGAGTGAGGAACTATGAGAAGAGAGGGACTGAGAAAAAGAGTGGAAGGAGTTGAGTAAGTAGGTAATAGAGAAAGGAATGAGGGAAGTAGCAAAGGCAGGAAATTGAGGATTAAAGAAATGAAGCAGTGGAACTAATAGTAGTTCAATGTGATAGAAATGTAACGAAAAGAGTACAAAATATTTACCTTATAATTGTCGTTAAATTCCTCATTTTTTATTTTTATACTTTCAATCTGTGAAAGAGAGAACAAACATTTGAAAAATATAAAAACATGTATTAAAAAATTACAAAAGACAAGGGCAAAGATTGAAGGACAAACAGTTTTTCAATAACTTTGACACTTACAGAAGCTACACAGTCCTAAAGATATACATTTTAAACTAACAGTATCTTGATGCAGATGAAGTGAGGCCTATCTTAAAACATGGTGCATCTTTTGCATTGCTGTTGTCTCAGAAAAGTGTCGCAAGACACTAAAATTTAAAATAATTGCTTCAGGATGCCAATAAGATGTCTACTATCCAGAGTTTTGTTTCAGGTGAGGCCTACTCAGGGTTGCAGATGAAATTTCGAGTTGTTGAAGAGAATAGAGGACATAATACATGTGAAGGTCTACCAATGAAGTGAGTCATGTCCACTGCAATCTTCAACAAAGTCCAAACCTCCTATGTTTCCCTGGACAGACCTAAACTTGATCTGCACAATGTGATTCGTAATGATAGGAAACACAGGTGATGTAATTGAAATACATGCAATTTATTTTGCTCATTTCACAATCACATCACTTGTGTTTCCTTTGCTTAGGTATCTCATTGTGCAGATGTAGTCTAGCATATGAAAGAATACGCAGAAGTGCAGCACTGCATGCAACAACTTTGACACTTACAGAAGCCTCACCTTCTCCATGCCTCCTACACAGTTCTACATATACATCATAAATGCAAACAGTACAGAATTAATTATACATGTTAAATGGTTTATTTTTGCTGTTCTCAGAATGTATCAAAATTCACTAAAAACAGTGACTTGAAGGTATTCATCATGTAACAGCGGGGAAAAAAAAACACAATCAAAATGATTGTGTTTAAAAAACCCATACAACATCAGAAATCAAAAATCAGAACTCCTTAAAGTTAACTTACTTTCCATGACGTCCAAGGATGTCCTATGAATAGCTTACACTCTTTTGTGCTGTTATTACTTTCAGCCCGCCACTTTCTGAAAGAAAATCTCCATCGTTTTTAAAAACATGTTACATACAGTAAATGACTTCTTGCTCTCTACCACAAGATTCCACAAGGCCAAATCTTGTCAGAGCCATGTATAACTCTTGGATTTCTTGTTAGGCAATCCCATCATTTGGCATTTCCGCAACTTTCAGAATTAAAATGTTGAAGATCATTTTCACAATCCTGGAATAGTAATATCTTCCCCTTCTTGCTCAGTCATGTTCTACATTTCCTATGACACTGATACTGCTTAATATGAAGCAGACTTACACTACCTCTATGACTACAACAATTATTTAATTCTCTACATCACTTTTAATCACAAAGCAATGTAAAACAGTAGACAGCATTGCAGACTTACATTCCCTCTACTCCATGTTTTGATTGGCTGCTTCAATTAGCTTATAAAAAGAAACAGTTTTTCTGAACTCATTCAAAGTGCACATATATCTCCATGATGTCCAGTCCTATGATTTGAAGTTATGTCTCTGAACTACACTTATCCTCAAGGCCAAATTGTGTAGGAGCCATTAGAACTACTTGAAATTCCACAGAGCACATCCCGAGATTATTTCCCTAAAATTTTGGTTTTAAAAACACCAGGTAAGAGTTTTTAAGGTCATACGGCAATTTTTTTTTTTTAATTAAAACAGAATCATTGCAGAATGACCAGCCATTTCTAGACTTTAAATAAGCTGTGTAATGTCCTGATGATATTGAAGGGCCGTCATGATATATAATTGCTGTAGTTACAAAAGTCCTTCCTGATATTGACAACTGCGAAGCTACAAAATTTTTTATTAAAGTTGTCAATTTTGTTCCATCAGGCCTACATCGTTGGAACATTAAAATGACATACTGGCCATATGTTCGTATAAATAATGTGGACATCATTTCAGATTTACATTGGCTACACTCCATGTTGTGATTAGCAGCTTTTACTAGCTTATTAAAGGAGACTGATTTACTGTCTGGCAAAGTTAAATATATAAATCTTTCTGAGTCTACACTAGTAGTACTTGATATCATACAGTTCTCGCAGTCATGCTGCCATTGATAAGAAAGCCCAAACAGCTGATCTACATCTACACCTTCAGCATGTAATACATCAAGCATATACATTAAAAACTCCTGACAATCTTGCTGAATATTTTGAGAGAATTGTGTTTGGCCTGAACATCTGTCTAACAGATTTCGAATTTCAGACACACTTTCTATGTTTCTTCTATCAGTGGTACATTTCTCTAACACAGAATTTAACAAACCGCAAAATCTTTGATCAGAATTGACCACAATCTCTTCTTTTACATTTTTTAGAGAAAACAAAACATTAATTACTACATTAGCATAGCAGTTGACACCAGAACTGTTTTCAAACTGAAAACCAACAACATCTTCAACAGAATCCTTTTTGTTTCTGCTTGTAATTTTAGGTTCATTCACTTTTTGTCTTTTTGCTATAACCTCCCCAGTATTGTTCTCATTTCTTCGTTTCCGGCCTACCAGACGTTTCTCAAACAAAGGAAACTGAGGCAAATGTGGCGCATACTCTCTTCTTAACCTATTGTATTCCTTAACACAATCTAGATCTGCACAAATGTTTGTGACATCACACTCAATCAAGTACAATCCCGATAAAGTTCTAACTCGTGACAATGCCACATATGCCATACCCTCCTTGAACACAGAACTGCCAATATTCACCAATGCACTGTCTACACTTAAACCTTGCGATTTATGGATTGTCACCGCATATGCCAAGCAAACAGGAAAATGCTTACGGCGAACATATAAGTCTTTTACAAGCAAAAATCTAGCAGAACAACGAGCAATTAGCTGTACTTCCTCAATGCCATCAAATTTAATTTTTAAAAATTCAATTCCATCTCTATTTCTGTATTTCACAAAATCAACAACATTACCCATTGATCCATTTACCAGACCTCTTTCAACATGTAAATTCCTTCTTAAAATTATACGGCAGTTCAAGCACACATTCAGAGTCTTTTCAAAACCTGCAGTTTTAGATATACTCTTCTCTAATGAATCCAATTTTGTTTTCAGATTCTCAGACAAAATAATTGTTGATCCCATATGCTCTACTCTATCAATAGCTTCCAGTTTCACAATCTCTTGCTTTTCTAAATGCAACATTTTGTTGTTAAATTTGGCACATTCTGCAAGAGTTGGCATCAAACATATTCCAGATTTCTTTTCAGTAATTTTCTGAAAAATATTCTCAGGCACAACATCTTGTTCTGGATATAAATTTGACAGTAATCGTGCATGTAAAGCTTCTTTCCCATGCTCGGTCACTTTTCCAATTCTAACATCTTGTAGAATAGTCTTGTAAACTTCATCCTTCGCCTGACGCATATTTTCATGCAGTTCAGCATAATTGAAGTTTAACCATATATTGACGTTGCCAATGCTGCCTAGGCACTTCCTGGTATCTTCATGCGTGAGCATTTTGAACACAATTGCCCTTTCACTGATGTCAGCTGCAAAAGATCTCCGAAAACAATGATGTGTTTGCCACCAAATAACACATCATACTCTGTTTTGAGAACTTCTTGCATCCTCAAATGCACAAAGGCAAGCATGACATTGGAAACCATGCTTACTTCGTCAATGATAAGAAGTTTCATTTTCCTCAAGATTCTTGAAACTTCAAAACAAGCATCTCCAGATAGCTTGTGATATTCTAATTTGTTGTCATGCTCCACTGGCAGCATCAGTAAACGATGTAAAGTAATCCCTTTAATATTATGTGCTGCCAGTCCAGTTGGAGCAGTGACAACACAAGACAGCGATGACTCTGTCTTTTCCTGCAAATAGCATGAAATTGCTTTAATGAGGAAACTTTTTCCAGTTCCCGCTTCTCCACTCACGTACAGTCGGACAGGCTTCAACGACGTACATGAGCACTCTTTCTTATCATGACTTAATCCATGATCAATTTGCATGGTAACTTCGTCATATATTTTCCTCTGCTCAACGTTGAGTTGCCTTTCCAACTCTTCTAAGTTAACCGCATCCTCTTGAGCATGTGCCATGGCTCTTTCCACTTCATTCATAGCAGTGGCAGCTTCATTTTCGATAACAGGTCCTCCTAGTGGATCCTGACTCAATGAAGCAGAACTCTGACTGTCCTGAGAACTGTCTCTGGCAATCTCGGCTGCAATTGTTGCTTCCTGCTCAATTTCCGCATTCAACATTTCTACATATTTGGGAAAAGCAGGACATTCTATGGTCTCCTTGGCGGCATTGAAAGAGTCTTCGTAACAGAGAAAATCTCCAAGCAGTTCCTCTTCTGCACGCCAAGGCTTGAAAAGTTGCAAAAGTGCTAAATAGAAAAACTCCTTTTTTTCAGGAGATTCGCCACTCAATTTTCGATGGTTTACCAAGTGGCATTTTCTTTGCTTGACCAGACATCCCTCACTTCCTATTACAGCATACACTCCTTTCTCAGTATCTTCTTTGATGTTCCTCTTGAATATGTAATTTTGCAGAACCTCATACAGACAAACATTCTCGAGGTGACTGCTTCGATTTGGATAATATGTATCCAACATGTTGGTCTTCAAAATGTCGGTACTGTTTGGCTCCTTTTCCGCCAAATACTCAATTTCCCGCACAGGTTTGAGAACTCGATTACACGTTGCAGCAAGACCAAGACTCGCCCAAACGATACTCCTGGACTTGGCATAGAGACTTGCTGAAGACAACCGGTCAGAACATTCGTACGCTCCGATTTCTCGATGCGACAACATCTTCAGACTGAAACTGTACAACTTCTTGCTGAGGCTCTTTTCATGGGAAATGTCCTCCCACATATCCTTCAATTCTGTCTTCTCTTTTTTGGTGATGTAAGACGTCACATACCGCGCCACAGCCATACAGTTATCAGCCACAAACTGTATATCCATGTTAGCATTCCACATGGACAAAATCACCGGGTTGTAGTCGTTGATGTACTTGGACTCTTCGTTCCTCTTCAAATTGTAAGTGTTTTTAGGTGATTTCTTCATGACATTGTGTCGCAACGAAGACATCAAACTGTTTACTCTTCCTTTAGAAATCACCGGTCGTGGAAAGCCGAAACGACATTTAGTGTAGAACTTGTCTTTGTTTCGGAATTTACGACGGCAGTACTTTCCACATCGATGGCTTTGGAAACGCAGAACTTTTTCTCTTAGGCTTTTCTTCTCCTTTGCGTTTGAAACAGCACACGTAGAATACTGTTGGATGAAACTCATCACTGAGTCTTCTGGATCCGTTCCAAATTTAGGTGCATCCTTGATCCACAGCAACATATGTATATGAGGAGCACCTCTTGCTTGGTACTCCTTTCTCCAGAAGAAATCCAACACCTCTCCAAGAGGTGGATTCTTCTTATTCATGATGAAAGACATCATAGCTTCAAATCTATGATTGAAGTACCTACATACATTGACTGGATCCAAAGAGCACAGTTCTCCGGGTGTCTTGAATTCGATGTTATCTACGTTAGCATTTGCCTTTCGTAGAAATTCAAGTAAGTCTTCCCAGCCATACTCGGCACAGCTCAGAGTAAGGAACCATGTGGGAGTACCTAAGTTCCTCAGCATACATTTTAAATCACCATGACGACGGTACCAGTACTCATTAGTACCACGCTGACACGCCATGAGATTAATCAGGTGAGAATCCAAAATACTATCTTGGACATTGACTTTATCCATAAAGTCACTTGCCGAGATGTTTTGCATGTGTATACCACTTTTCAAGATGTGGTTCACTGCATATGACAGTCCAGACAGATCGCTTTCAAACAGGAGATGAAACAAATAAGGAATGCATTGTCGAAACCTAGCATCTCCTGCATACAATCGCAAAGTCCGGTATTCAGAAGCAGGAATTTGATGAGGTCGCTCATCATATCTTCCTCCCTGACCTGTTGGAAAAAGCTGTGGGAAACACCGAGCTTCCAAACTTTCCTCCCAAACACTAATGGGACTCCCTTTGGCTTGTTTCATTTGAAACAACTCAATAGCATTCCCCATGACTTCCTTGGAATGCAAAGGATGAACACTATAATGTTCATATATTTCTTCACTAGTAGAGGGTTCTACTTTCTCAATTTGACCAGCACACAAATCGCTATCCTCTTCCTCACTTACTTCCTCTTCTGCAACATATACATTCTTGTAGTATTTATTATTTTTTTTCAAATACAATGTTGCCTTTTTGACTTTTCTAACATCTACTAAATCTTGCCATATTTTCTTATTCTTTGTCGGAACCCCATTAACTAAGATAACCAGAGGTTCCTCTTCCACTTTTTCTACTCCAATTGTGTTAATGTTTTTTTTGAAATCTAGAGGCAAATAAACAACTCTTCCCTTTAATCCTCTCTGTAAATCTGATGGAGGCAATTTCCCTGTCTTTGGCTCCATTCTTACAATAGCCTGAAAGGGATGGATACTTTGAATCAAAATAGATTCATAAGTATTTAAGTCCTTCAATTCAGAAGGAATCTCAACCAATTCCAGATTATTATGAACTGCTCTAGCAGGCATCTGGTTTTGTTTTAATTTGTTACAACAATAAGTACACACACGTTGATCCAATCCCAAATCAAAACAATTTTCTACCATCAAGTATGTTGCAAAATCCTTCCATTCACTATTATTTTCCCTTTCACTTTTTGCATATAAATCCACTAACTTAGTCTGATTCTTATAATAAGTGCGTCGACAACACACACAAGTGAAATTAGGCCTCTCACTTGATTTCACCTCAAACGTCGCAATTTCCCTCTGGAAATTATCTGTACTGGAAACCTGTACACTATCTTCCACATGACCCTCTACTTCTTGCTCAATTTCAACATTCTCCTCTTTACTTCCAAAGTAACAAAACTCAATTTCTTCACACATATTCTTCACATCTATTTCAGAACCATGCAAAAGAGCAGCGCATAATTGTTTCAGCATAATTGCTGGACTCTTAGCATAATACAACATTCTAACTAATTTCCTCACTTTGTTATGATGCACTGCTAGCATCCTGAAATGATGAAAAACACTCTGACATACTCTCCTGGAAAGACAAGCCAGTGAATGACCATGCAAACCTGTCACTTCTCTTACTCTGCAAGGATCTAATTCTTGCAACAACATCATTTTCTGCTTCAAACTTTTTTCGTTAAATGACCGTACAAAATCACAAAGCAAATTGATGGAATCCTGTCGCACACTGCAAATACTACTACACTTCCAGGTGTACACAGGACCCTTAGCACGTCTTCCTAAAACCTCATTACCTAACACCTCTTCTGCCTCTGTTGTCACAAGTTTTTCTTTTTCAACTGGACAACCATCTTTCACTTCATAAGCACGACCACTGGTGTCAACTGCATGCACCAAATCATTATCCTGGAAATAACTCTCCTCATTAAAAAATGCCTCACAGCTTGAACTATGCATCCATTCTCCAGAAAAAACTTCACAAAAATTACTACGATTAACTATTCTCTTCCATCTACTATTTCTTTTGAAATCAAAAATTGCCTTGTTTAGCTTCCTAATTCTATTGATTATCAAAATAAATAACTTACGTTTAATTTCAAATGCCTGATCAATAACTTTCTCAACTTTTTTTTTTCTCTTATAAAAAACTAGTTTCTGTTGACCTTTCTTAATATTTTTTAACAAATTGCCAATTATCCTGTTGCGGAACATTCGTTTACGAATCTCCCTAAACTGTTGTTTCCTTCTACTATCATGCACAGATTTATCTCTTGCTCTAGCAGTAACATTTTTCATTGTCCTTTTCTTTCCATTTGATTTCCTTCTCGTGTTATGGACTGAAACATTTTCTGTAGTAATATTTTTTTTATTACAAATATTTCTTATGAAATATTTAGAGCTCTTACCCGGTGCTTTCTTCGTGGCTTGAGAAATCTTTTTGTTAGAGGACTGCTGGGTTTTTGTTTTCACCTGCTGTCTTTGACGTTTTGCAGCCTTTATCTGTCTTTGTATTGTAGGCATGGTGAAATCTTGAAATGATCTGCAGTTGAATCTGAGGAAAAATATAATAAAAATTTTTAATAAACATTATTACCAAACAGTAAATCAGTAACAGTGATCAAAAACTTAACACACTACTTGACATTTTAATTTGAAGATTTTTTAGTCATTGGCAATCTTACAATACAAAAATACCAGAAAAGAAATGACATTTATATTTATGTTACCTATGCTATTTTATATGTGAATCTGATCTAATTTTATGAACATATTTTAATATTTTATTGAAGACACTACACATAACCTGTTTTTGAAGGTGTCTTTATTTTTAAATTAAACGGTTTACCTTTTTACTTTTTATTAATTATAAAATTTAAAAATAAATGTTTATATTTCCAAAGGCTCAAGCAGGTCAGCTTCCCATCCTATATCATATAGTTCGGACAAATCTGCATCCTCATCACGCTCTTCTTCATCCTCAGGATTTAAATCATCCAAAGGATCAACATCCACTGATGTTTCAATTACAAGTTCAATGATGAGGTCAAAATCAACTGATTGCAGATTGTCGCTCATGTTGAGGTTGTCTTTATCTTTAAAGAAAGATAACAACAATGAGATGTTGCAGAGTAAGAGACAAATCTCAGAGATTATAATAGTAAAATTGTTTAACAAGATTAACATTTAGCGGCTATTATTTAGCCATGTCCAGCAATGCTGAGCAGGTGAAGCCTATGTCTAATTATTCACTGAACAGGACTCATCTCTTCTTAACCTTGGATAAGCCTCACCGACTCTGTGTCCCCTGCACATACTTAAATGTAAAGGGGCAGATTTATATTAAATGGCACATCCCCAGGCATGCACCAGTTAACGTGCACCACTGCTCTGCCACCCATGGTGTGCCGCATTTACAATCAGATAGGAGAAAGCTGCGTCAAAACCCTGCGCCTGCTTGAAGTTGGCATAGGTCTTGACGCAGCATTGTGGAGATGCGGCACCCCTGAGCCTTGCTGGAGCTGCATCGCACTTGCAATACAACTCCAGCAATGCGCCACCTTTACGGCACATATGCGTCACGCATCTGTGCCATTTTTGCCCCATGCTGCGCCGCATTGTAAATGCAGCACACCATGGGTGGCGGAACAGCGGCGCAGGATGACTGTCACATCCCTGGTGATGCGTCAGTCATCATAAATGTATCCCTAAGCTTCTTATCTTGTTAGAGATGAACTGCCATATGTATCATCAAAATATTTTACATTTCCTAAATAGCGAATTTTAAGGAATAAATAGCGATTCTTTACCATTCCTAATTTGCGATGAGCAAATTGCTAATTGCAAGTTACCCATTCATTTCCATGGGCTAGGAGGCTCATAGGAATGAAGGTTTAATTTGCGATTACCAATTTGCTCATCACAAATTAGGAATTTTTCCAAGGGTGCAGGGGTGTCTCAAGAACACCCTGCTGCACCCCTGAAAAAGAAATTTGGGGGCATATGGCACACATACATGCCCTAAGGGCATGTGTTGGCGTCATATGGCACCTTTTGTTTTTTTGAAAAAAAGCTTTTTGAAAAGAATTCACAAATTACCACCAATTTACCACAATAGTTTCCAAATCCTTAATGTCATTTTTTACATAGTTTTTGTTTGATACATTGCATTCACGTAGTCACAAAATTTGCAAATCCTTCAGTGCAATTGCAAAATAAGGAATAGCAAATTTTGCTACTCCTTATTTTGCATCAAACTTGTTTGATACATACCATTTGTCTAATTAACATTCACAAAGGCCGAAATTCGTAGAATTTTGATCTTTGCAAATGCTAATTACCTTCATACATATGGCCCCAAGTGAGGCCTGTCTTGCGGCATGGTGCATCTTTTGCATCACTGCTGCTTGGGTTTTATGTGGTACGTTTTTTTTACACCATGACATATCTGCCTAAATGCATCAATTTGTAATGTTGTCGCCTCATAGCAAATGTTTTGCACCACCGCTGCATCATAAAAGTGACGCACAGTGGCACAAAAGAGGCATACACCTATCATAAATCTGTCCCTACCATTTTAAATGATTAATCCAGGATGACAATAAAGTGTGTCCTATCCAGAGGTTTGTTTAAGGTGAGGCCTACTCAGGATTGCAGATTAAAGTTACGCTTGATGAAGAATACAGAGGAGATAATACATGTAAAGGCCTACCAATGAAGTAAGTAATGTGCACTTTATTGCGCTAGTCATCATAAATGTATCCCTAAGCTTCTTATCTTGTTACAGATGAACCACCATATGTACCATCAAACTATTTTGCATTTCCTAAATACCAAATTTTAAGGAATAAATAGCAATTCTTTACTATTCCTAATTTGCAATGAGCAAATTGCTAATTGCAAATTAACCATTCATTTCCATGGGCTAGGAGGCTCATAGGAATGAAGGTTGCAATTTGTGATTAGCAATTAGCTCATCACAAAATAGGATTTTTTTCAAGCGTGCAGGGGTATCTCAAGAACACCCTGCTGCACCCCTGAAAAAGAAATTTGGGGGCATATGGCGCACATAAATTTTAACAACATTCCTTTACCTCAACAACGATTTTCAAATCATAACTTCAAAACACTACACATGGGAAAATTACTTAAATTGTCCTTAAGACACATAAAAGCGTTTTTTGATTGGCTTTCCTGCATGGTAGGGTCACTTTTAACATGGCTATGTAACACAAACATTCAAAATCTAAATTTTCCATGCACATGTGGGAGCATATTTACAAGCAATTTGCGCCACAGAGAAAGGTCTTACACTAAAATGAGAAAAATAACATCAGGGACAGTCAATTGCCTTATAAAGAAGCATACACCATTATGTCCTTGTCATGATTTTAAAAACAATTCCTTTTCCCCAAAAACGATTTTCAAATCATAATTTCTAAACACTGCACATGGGAAAATGACTTAAAATGTCATTAAAACACATGAAAGCGTTTTTTGATTGCCTTTCGAGCATGGTTGGGTCACTTTTAACATGGCTATGTAACACAAACATTCAAAATCAAAATTTTCCATGCACACGTGGAAGCATATTTACAAGCAATTTGCGCCACAGAGAAAGGTCTTACACTAAAATGAGAAAAATAACATCAGGGACAGTCAATTGCCTTATAAAGAAGCATACACCATTATGTCCTTGTCATGATTTTAAAAACAATTCCTTTTCCCCAAAAACGATTTTCAAATCATAATTTCTAAAAACTGCACATGGGAAAATGACTTAAAATGTCCTTAAGACACATAAATGCGTTTTTTGATTGGCTTCCCTGCATGGTAGGGTCACTTTTAACATGGCTATGTAACACAAACATTCAAACTCTAAATTTTCCATGCACATGTGGGAGCATATTTACAAGCAATTTGCGCCACAGAGAAAGGTCTTACACTAAAATGAGAAAAATAACATCAGGGACAGTCAATAGCCTTATAAAGAAGTATACACCATTATCTCCTTGTCATGATTTTAAAAACAATTCCTTTTCCCCAAAAACGATTTTCAAATCATAATTTCTAAACACTGCACATGGGAAAATGACTTAAAATGTCAATAAAACACATGAAAGCATTTTTTGATTGCCTTTCCAGCATGGTTGGGTCACTTTTAACATGGCTATGTAACACAAACATTCAAAATCAAAATTTTCCATACACATGTGAGAGCATATTTACAAGCAATTTGCGCCACATAAATCATAGTTTTCTCCTTAAAGCACACTATTCTCTATCTAAAGTAAAGAAATATTTTCTCACCTTAGCAAATACTTTGAGTTTGAAAACAGTCTCAGAAACACACCAATTTGTCTGCAGCAGAGCAAAAGGTATGCACTCCAGAGTCTGCAGCTATGAAAAGCACAGAAATGCTGTAATTCTTCACACATATCTCTCATGTCACCCAATCAAAAGTCTTCCCTCACTTTTTTCAAATGAAAACCCATCCCCCCTCTGCCCTTTCTGCTTTATCTGCATGGCAACCACCTCCTGGAAGAACTCTGTTGTTTGCAAGTTCACACAACAATGTTGCAATTGAACTCTGAACTCTCAGTGCACCTGCATATCCAGTGCATTCTTTCATTTAATGATTTTTTATTGACCACTCAAAATACATCTTTCAAAGAACACATCCGTGCACCCTAACTTTTTGTTTTCAGCAATCAAAATCCACCAATCACTGTTACTGCTTCATGAACACAGAAACTCCACAGTTTTTTTCATTTCAAACTCTCATTTTTTCAACTGCCATTTCATTGCCACACTTCATCTGACTGCAGGAGAACCTTCTCTCACCATGTTTTCTGTCTGGATTGTTGGTCATAGTTATATTCACTGGGCTCAAAGGTACGTTGAAAGCAGGAATTTACCTAACCTCAATTTACAAGATGTGGAAATTAAGTGGTTTGGCCACAGAGGATTAAAATGTCACCAATTGATACCATTGGTGAAAACCTTTATGCATTTGCCCAAACCTGACCTGTTAATTGTGCACTGTGGAGGTAATGACTTGGGCACTTTGACTGGTGTAGGTCTGGAAATGCTTTTAAAGGACACCTTTGAGCAATTAATGGCACTTTTTCCTCAGACTGCCTTGGTATATTCAAATATATGCCAAAGACAGAAATGGAGGTGGTCAAACCAATTTTGTCCACAAATTGAGAAGTCGAGGAAGCATGTAAACAAATCTGTTTCAGCTTACATGAGAGACCATGGAATGGGCTCCCTGTACAACAATAACTTGCGTTACTACATGCAAGATATCTACAGAGGAGATGGAGTTCACTTCTCAGATGAGGGCAACAGAATTTTCACTCTGAATTTAAGAATGTGCATTGGTACCTACTTATAAGTACCTAAATGTACCATAAACCCAAAAGCTCTTCTCAGAGCTACCCTACATCTGATCACTCACAATTATTATTTAACTCTAAAATTTTTCACAAATTTTCAACAAAATACGCTACCGGGGCCGCTACCCGGTACGCGAACCGGGAGCTAACCTCGCGAAATTTTTTTTAAAAATGTTTTTTTTTCGCACATATAAGCCTCCTCAGCCACCCTCAGAAAACCTAGGGGGTCAAGATAACTCTACCGTGCCCCCTTCTACCCATTCTGAACATTATTTGCCCTCCATCTTGTATCTTAATTCGACCGAAACAAAAAATGCTGGACTCCCGGAACGCTTAAGGTTCGCGAACCGGGGCGCTCAACGGTTCGCGTACCGGGTCGCTCCCTGGGAAGCGCACCATCAAAAAAGGTGGGAAAGTAGTTCACACAAAAGCCACTTGAGACAATTTCACCAAATATAGATTAGCTCATACTACATACCAATCCCTACCATTTTCACAAATTTGATTGGAATTCCATTTAGCCATTTAGCCTGTAGACCTCTCTAAATACCGTGAGGTAAATTACTTCACAAAACACATCTGAAGTGTTGGAATTGACAACCAATTAAAATGTTACTTTCATTTTCTACTTTTTTTACCTGACATTTGATTGGTTATGTACCCGAATATATATAAAGGAAGAGAAGGAAACACAGCCATTTTGACTACTACTTCCTGGTGTACATTTCAATAGGATTTTCATTAATAACTTCAACTTCTTTTTAAAGGTAAGTTGTTATTTTTAAAACTGAAGTATATTGTGCACTTTAAGTTAATATGGCAAACTTTTTCTGTTAGTTATATACTATCCCTCTGTAGTACTTATAAATTTAGATACACTTTTTTATATTCCTACTTCCACTCTGATACTATACACTGCCCAAAGATAAATTCACTGTTAAAAACTGCCTATCTAAAATTAATCCCAACAGTGCCCTACCTCTACTAATATATATTTTTTTTATGCAAATTTCAGGGAAAATGGAAAGTGAACAAAAAATTTCATTTGAAATTGTCCTTCCAGAGTCCAACACAGAAATCATTGATCCAAATGAGATTGAATTTATGGATGAAACTTGGGACCAAGAACTACTGCAATGTGTACAAGCAGTAGATAACCTCCTTGCAAATGAGGACATTTTACAACCTCAGAGACTACAATGTATATTCCATGATAATTATGAAATTTCTGACAATGAAATGTTAGAAAGTTTAATAAATTATGAAACACAATAAAAAATGCTTAAAAAATAAAAAAAAATAAAAAATAATCAACAAAACCAACAATCAATTAACATACAGCATTTGAAAAGTCTATCATTCATTTTTCATTGCAGTACGCTGCCCAGAACGCTTCCCGGTTCGCGGACCGAGCGCTACCCACGCAAAAAAACAAAAAAAAAAATTTTTTTTTTTGCCCCGCGGGGCCCTTTTAAAGCCTCCACATTAAACCTAAGGGGTCAGGGAGGATCTACTATGCCCCCTTATGGTTATTTCCACCTTTGTTTTGGCCTCCTTTTGTCTCTCAATCCTACCGAGAGACAAGATGGCGGCCGCTCCGGACTGTTTGGAATGTTTACAGATGCCGGATAACCAATCAGCTTCGCTACGCGAAGTTTTGGTACGCGCCCCGGTCCGCGAACCGGGAGCTGCCCAGTCCGCTGTTACAGATATATATCTTTTTTTAAATGTTAATTTCTCAAAATCCACTGGAGCACATATATTGAGACCTACAAAAGGCACATCGGGCTACCAGTCTCTACAATTTTGCCAAGTTTCGTGCAAATCCATTCAGCCGTTCGGGCTAAAAGTGCGACAGACCGCCCTATGGAAAACTCAATGTTAAAAACACGTTTTGGGACCCCCCTATTTTCTCGGCCCCCCCTTGACGAACCCCCCCCAAATTTCCAGGGGCTGCTCAGAAACAAAATGTTCCATTTTCCAGAAAATTTCAGCCAATTCCGTCCACAAACGCCAAAGTTATTAGACATAGAATTTTCAAAAATCCCATAGGGAAAAAATCCTAACTATATATACCTACTGGCGACCGCCAGTAGGTAATATATATATCCCAGAATCCTAGTATCCCAGAATCCTCATTAGGGGTGTACTAATTTAACTTATGCAAATACAATTATAATTGCGGTCGCCAGTAGGTATATATAGTTAGGATTTTTTCTCTATGGGATTTTTGAAAATTCTATGTCTAATAACTTTGGCGTTTGTGGACGGAATTGGCTGAAATTTTCAGGAAAATGGAACATTTTGTTTCTGAGCAGCCCCTGAAAATTTGGGGGGGGGGGTTCGTCAAGGGGGGGCCGAGAAAAAAGGGGGGTCCCAAAACGCGTTTTTCCCATGTTAATTTCCATAGGGCGGTTGGCCTCACTTTTAGCCCGAACGGCTGAATGGATTTGCACGAAACTTGGCAAAATTGTAGGGACCGGTAGCCCGATGTGCCTTTGCTGGGTCTCAATATATGTGCTGCAGTGGATTTTGAGAAATTAACGTTAAAAAAAAGATATATATCTGTGACAGCGTCCCGGGTAGCGCTCCGTTTCGCGTACTTTTCGCGTTACGGAGCTTTGCGAAGCGAAGCTGATTGGTTCTCCGGCGTCTGTAAACATTCCAAACAGTCCGTAGCGGCCGCCATCTTGTCTCTCGGTAGGATCGAGAGACAAGAGGAGGCCAAAACAAAGGGGGAAATGACCATAAGGGGGCATAGTAGATCCTCCCTGACCCCCTAGGTTTGATGTGGAGGCTTTAAAAGGGCCCCACGGGGCAAAAAAAAAATGTTGTTTTTTTTGCGTGGGTAGCGCCCGGTTCGCGAACCGGGAAGCGTTCTGGGGAGCGTACTATAAGGAAAAAAGAATGATAGACTTTTCAAATATTGTATGTTAATTGATTGTTTGTTTTGTTGATTATTTTTTAATTTCTTTATTTTTTAAGCAATTATTTATTATTGTGATTGTGTTTCAAAATTTAATAAAATGTCTAACATTTCACTGTCTGAAATGTCGTTATTTTCATTGAACATAGCTTGTAATGTTTGAGTGTGTAAAATGTCCTCATTTTCAAGGAGGACATCTACTGCTTGCACACATTGCAGTAGTTCTTGGTCCCAAGTTTCATCCATAAATTCTATATAATTTGGATCAATTATTTCTTGGTTGCTGTCTTGCAGGACAATTTGAAATGAAACTTTCTGTTCGCCTTCCATTTTGCCTGAAATTTGGATTAAAAAAAATATATTAGTACAGATAGGGCACTGTTGGGATTAATTTTAGATAGGCAGTTTTTATCAGTGAATTTATCTTTGGGCAGTGTATAGTATCAGAGTGGAAGTAGGAATATAAAAAAGTGTATGTGATTTAACGTAAGTAAATTCATAATTATACATGAGAAACCTAACTCCATCCATAACTATAACAGAGAAGTCTATCTAAATCTATAACTACTACAGAGGGATAGTATATAACTATCAGAAAAAGTTTACCATATTAACTTATAGTGCACAATATACTTCAGTTTTTAAAATAACAACTTACCTTTACAAAGAAGTTGAAGTGATTAGTGAAAATCCTATTGAAATGTACACCAGGAAGTAGTAGTCAAAATGGCTGTGTTTCATTCTCTTCCTTTATATATATTCAGGTATATAACCAATGAAATGTCAGGTAAAAAAAGTAGAAAATGAAAGTAACATTTTCATTGGTTGTCAATTCCAACACTTCAGATGTGTTTTGTGAAGTAATTTACCTCACGGTATTTAGAGAGGTCTACAGGCTAAATGGCTAAATGGAATTTCAATCAAATTTGTGAAAATGGTAGGGATTGGTATGTAGTATGAGCTAATCTATATTTGGTGAAAGTGTCTCCAGTCGCTTTTCTGTAAATTACTTTCCCACCTTTTTTGATGGTGCGCTTCCCAGGGAGCGACCCGGTACACGAACTGGCGAGCGCCCCGGTACGCGAACCTGAAGCGTTACGGGAGTCCACCATTTTGTGTTTCGGTCGAATTAAGATACAAGATGGAGGGCAAATAATGTTCAGAATGGGTAGAAGGGGACACGGTAGACGTATTTTGACCCCCTAGGTTTTCTGAGGATGGCTGAGGAGGCCCATATGCATACATGCCAACATTTCAGAAGAGCAAAGAGGGAGATTTAAAAAAAAAAAAAAAATCGGGAGAATGGGGCCTTGAATCGGGTTACTGTCATGTGTGGACTTTGGAAGTGTGCTGCTGCAGGATTTGACATTTGAAATACAAATGCAAGTTTTTTTCATACCATTCAGAAGCATGGAGCGCAATGGCAGACAGAGAGAGGGTGATGCAAGTGTTGTGCACCGGCCTGGCAGGTTGCTGGCAGTGCATGCTCCCCCCGCCCTACACCCCTGTGTGACAGCCCGGGCTAAACCAGCTTCCTGTGCACAGACACAGCCCCCACCCCAATACTTCACAGGTCTTTAAAGACCATTCCCAATCCCTTGTTAATGACGCTTTGTTTTGTTTTTCACCCCTTCTAGAGCCCCTGCATGGCCACTCTGACTATTGCTGGAAGAATTGGCACTTTACACAATACCAAGCATTGTCAGCTGAAACCCCGAGGAATCGGGTTTTGCTTTCAGGAATCGGGAGGCGGGAGACTAGCCTTGAAATCGGTAGTCTCACGCTTGAATCGGGAGGGTTGGCATGTCTGCATATGTGCGAAAAAAAAAAATTTTTTTTAAAAATTTCGCGCGGTTAGCTTCCGGTTCGCGTACCGGGTAGCGCCCCGGGGAGCGTACTTTGTTGAAAATTAGTGAAAAAAGTTAGAGTAAAATAATCATTGTGAGTGATCAGATGTAGGGTAGCTCTGAGAAGAGCTTTTGGGTTTATGGTACATTTAGGTACTTATAAGTAGGTACCAATGCACAGTCTTAAATTCAAAATGAAAATTCTGTTGCCCTCATCTGAGAAGTGAACTCCATCTCCTCTGTAGATATCTTGCATGTAGTAACGCAAGTTATTGTTGTACACGGAGCCCATTCCATGGTCTCTCATGTAAGCTGAAACAGATTTGTTTACATGCTTCCTCGACTTCTCAATTTGTGGACAAAATTGGTTCAACCACCTCCATTTCTGTCTTTGGCATATATTTGAATATACCAAGGCAGTTTGAGGAAAAAGTGCCATCAATTGCTCAAAGGTGTCCTTTAAAAGCATTTCCAGACCTACACCAGTCAAAGTGCCCAAGTCATTACCTCCACAGTGCAAAATTAACAGGTCAGGTTTAGGCAAATACATAAAGGTTTTCACCAATGGTATCAATTGGTGACATTTTAATCCTCTGTGGCCAAACCACTTAATTTCCACATCTTGTAAATTGAGGTTAGGTAAATTTCTGTTCTCAGCATACCTCTGAGCCCAATAGATGTAACTATGTCCAACAATCCAGACAGAAAACATGGTGAGAGAAGGTTCTGCTGCAGTCAGATGAAGTGTGGTAATGAAATGGCAGTTGAAAAAAAAGAGTTTAAAATGAAAAAAACTGTGGAGTTTCTGTGTTAATGAAGCAGTAACAGTGATTGGTGGATTTTGATTGCTGAAAACAGAAAGTTAGGGTGCATGGATGAGTTCTTTGAAAGATGTATTTTGAATGGTCAATAAAAAATCATTAAATGAAAGATTGCACTGGATATGCAGGTGCACTGAGAGTTCAGAGTTCAATTGAAACATTGTTGTGTGAACTTGCAAACACCAGAGGCCTTCAAGGAGGTGGTTGCTATGCAAAAAAGGCAGAGAGGGCAGAGGGGGGTAGGGTTTTTATTTGAAAAAATTGAGGGAAGAGTTTTGATTGGGTGACATGAGAGATATGTGTGATGAATTACAGCATTTCTGTGCTTTCTATAGCTGCAGCCTCTGGAGTGCATACCCTTTGTTCTGCTGAAGACAAATTGGTGTATTTCTGAGACTGTTTTGAAACTCATAAAGTATTTGCTAAGGTGAGAAAAGATTTATTTAATTTAGATAGAGAATAGTGTGCTTTAAGGAGAAAATTATGAAGAAAGTTGTGTTTTTAAAATGTTGCTTTGTCTCAAGTGTTTTACAAATAGATTTTGTTTCTTTGAGAAATTGTAATTGGAGAAAATGTGAAGTATTAGTACTGACAGGGTGTTTTTTTGCATAGGAGCTGTGCAGTGTTTTCAAATTATGACTTGAAAATCGTTTTCGAGGAAAAGGAATGCTTTTAAAATTTATGACAAGGAAATAATGGTGTCTGCTTCTTTATAAGGCATTTGAGTGTCTCTGATGTTATTTTTCCCATTTTAATTTAAGACCTTTCTCCGTGGGGCAAGTTCCTTGGAAATATGCTCCCACCTGTGCTTGGCAAATTTAGATTTTGATTCTTTGAGTTACATAGCCATGTTAAAATTGACCCAAAAATGCTGCAAAGGCAATCAAAAAACACTTTCATGTGTCTTAAGGACATTTTAAGTCATTTCCCCATGTGCAGTGTTTTCAAATTATGACTTGAAAATCGTTTTTGAGGAAAAGGAATGCTTTTAAAATTTATGACAAGGAAATAATGGTGTCTGCTTCTTTATAAGGCATTTGAGTGTCTCTGATGTTATTTTTCCCATTTAAATTTAAGACATTTCCCCGTGGTGCAAATTCCTTGTAAATATGCTCCCACCTGTGCTTGGCAAATTTAGATTTTGATTCTTTGAGTTACATAGCCATGTTAAAAGTGACCCAAAAATGCTGCAAAGGCAATCAAAAAATGCTTTCATGTGTCTTAAGGACATTTTAAGTCATTTCCCCATGTGCAGTGTTTTCAAATTATGACTTGAAAATCGTTTTTGAGGAAAAGGAATGCTTTTAAAATTTATGACAAGGAAATAATGGTGTCTGCTTCTTTATAAGGCATTTGAGTGTCTCTGATGTTATTTTTCCCATTTTAATTTAAGACCTTTCCCCGTGGTGCAAATTCCTTGTAAATATGCTCCCACCTGTGCTTGGCAAATTTAGATTTTGATTCTTTGAGTTACATAGCCATGTTAAAAGTGACCCAAAATGCTGAAGAGAAATGAAATGAAGAAGCAGACACCATTATTTCCTTGTCATAAATTTTAAAAGCATTCCTTTTCCTCACAAACGATTTTAATTTCATTTTAAGTCATTTCCCCATGAATGTAGGTATACAATTGATTTATATGTTGTGTTTAAAAACGTTTTTTGAAATCAATTACATTTCTGGATATGTACTGCTAGAGCTTCATGCACCTTAAACAAACCTCTGGATAGGCTACACCTTATCGTCATCCTGAATTAATCATTTAAAATGCTAGGGACAGATTTATGATAGGTGTATGCCTCTTTTGCGCCACTGTGCGTCACTTTTGTGACGCAGTGGCGGTGCAAAAGATTTCCTATGTGGCGACAAAATTACAAATTGATGCATCTAGGCAGATGTGTCATGCTGTAAAAAACCTGTGCCACATGAAACCGATGCAGCAGTGATGCAAAAGATGCACCATGTTGCAAGACAGGCCTCACTTCATCTCCAACAAGATAAGAAGATGAGTCTTCTGTAAATGTGAAAATTGTTGTATACACTGCTCAACTTCTGTGTACTCTTTGATATGCTAGACTCCATCTGCACTATGAGGTACCTAAGCAAAGGAAACACAGGTGATGTAATTGTAAAATGAGGAAAAGAAACTCCACATTTTTCAATTACATCACCTGTGTTTCTTAAGTTTACGAATGACATTGAGCAGATGAAGTTAAGGTCTGTCCACGGACACAAAAGAGGTCTGGCCTTTGTTCAAGAGTGAAGTGGACATGACTTACTTCATTAGTAGGCCTTCACATGTATTATCTCCTCTGTATTCTTCAACAAGCGTAAATTTGATCTGCAACCCTGAGTAGGCCTCACCTTAAACAAACCTCTGGATAGGCCACACCTTATCGTCATCCTGAATCAATCATTTAACATGTTAGGGACAGATTTATGATAGCCGTGTGCCTCTTTTGCGCTGCTGTGCGTCACTTTTGTGACGCAGCGGTGGTGCAAAAGATTTGCTATGTGGCGACATATTTAAAAATTGATGCATCTAGGCAGATGTGTCATGCTGTAAAGTCCTGTGCCACATGAAACCTGCGTCAGTTTTCATATAGGTGTTTTGTTGCAAGGTATGCATTAATTTGCAAGAAAGCCCTGTAAAACTAACACAGTGAAATTTAGAAGATTTCACTGAGTCAGCTTTATAGCATTGCTGAATCAAATCCTTATGCCTGTTTGAAACAGGCATAAGAAGTGATGCACCATGCAATGTGAGGGTTCCTCATGTGCATTGCAGTAGACATGTCGCGCTTATGACGTGACACCTTCAAAAACAGGTTATGTGTAGTGTCTTCAATAAAATATTAAAATATGCTCATAAAATTAGATCAGATTCACATATAAAAGAGCACAGGTACAATGAATATGAATTCCATTTCTTTTCTGCTATTTCTGTATTCTAAATTTGCCAAGAACTAAAAAATATTCTATGTAAAAATGTCAAGTAGTGTGTTAAGTTTTTGATGACTGTTATTGATTTACTGTTTGGTAATAGTGGTTAATAAATTTTTTTATTATATTTTACCACAGATTCAACTGCAGATCATTTCAAGATTTCAGCATGCCAACCAAGGATAGATTTAGAAAGGCTGCAAAACGTCAAAGACAGCAGGTGTATCAAATACTGCAGCAGTCCTCTACAAAAAAAAGTTGTCAAGTCACCAAGAAAGCACCGGGTAAGACCTCGAAATCATTCATAAGTAATATTTGTAGTAAAAAAAGTATTACTACAGAAAATGTTTCAGTCCAGAAAAAGAGAAGCAATTTAAACCGAAAGGAAAGGCCAATGAAAAATGTTACTGCTAGAGCAAGAGATAACTCTGTGCATGATAGTAGAAGGAAACAACAGTTTAGGGACATTCGTAAACGAATGTTCCGCAACAGGATAATTGGCAATTTGTTAAAAAATATTAAGAAAGGTCAACAGAAAGTGGTTTTTTATAAGAGAAAAAAAAAGTTGAGAAAGTTATTGATCAGGCATTTGAAATTAAACGTAAGTTATTTATTTTGATAATCAATAGAATTAGGAAGCTAAACAAGGCAATTTATGATTTCAAAAGAAATAGTAGATGGAAGAGAATAGTTAATCGTAGTAATTTTTGTGAAGTTTTTTCCGGAGAATGGATGCATAGTTCAAGTTGTGAGGCATTTTTTAATGAGGAGAGTTATTTCCAGGATAATGATTTGGTGCATGCAGTTGACACCAGTGGTCGAGCTTATGAAGTGAAAGATGGTTGTCCAGTTGAAAAAGAAAACTTGTGACAACAGAGACAGAAGAGGTGTTAGGTAATGAGGTTTTAGGAAGACGTCCTAAGGGTCCTGTGTACACCTGGAAGTGTAGTAGTATTTGCAGTGTGCGACAGGATTCCATCAATTTGCTTTGTGATTTTGTACGGACATTTAATAAGAAAAGTTTGAAGCAGAAAATGAAGTTGTGGCAAGAATTAGATCCTTGCAGAGTGAGAGAAGTGACAGGTTTGCATGGTCATTCACTGGCTTGTCTTTCCAGGAGAGTATGCCAGAGTGTTTTTCATCATTTCAGGATGCTAGCAGTGCATCATAATAAAGTGAGGAAATTAGTTAGAATGTTGTATTATGCTAAGAGTCCAGCAATTATGCTTAAACAATTATGTGCTGCTCTTTTGCATGGTTCAGAAGTAGATGTGAAGAATATTTGTGCAGAAATTGAGTTTTGTTACTTTGGAAGTAAAGAGGAGAATGTTGAAATTGACCAAGAAGAAGAGGGTAATGTGGAAGATAGTGTACAGGTTTCCAGTACAGATAATTTTCAGAGGGAAATTGCGATGTTTCAGGTGAAATCAAGTGAGAGGCCTAATTTCACTTGTGTGTGTTGTCGACGCACTTATTATAAGAATCAGACTAAGTTAGTGGATTTATATGCAAAAAGTGAAAGGGAAAATAATAGTGAATGGAAGGATTTCACAACATACTTGATGGTAGAAAATTGTTTTGATTTGGGATCGGATCAACGTGTGTGTACTTATTGTTGTAGCAAATTAAATCAAAACCAGATGCCTGCTAGAGCAGTTCATAATAATCTGGAATTGGTTGAGATTCCTTCTGAATTGAAGGATTTAAATACTTATGAATCTATTTTGATTCAAAGTATCCATCCCTTTCAGGCTATTGTAAGAATGGAGCCAAAGACAGGGAAATTGCCTCCATCAGATTTACAGAGAGGATTAAAGGGAAGAGTTGTTTATTTGCCTCTAGATTTGAAGAAAAACATTAACACAATTGGAGTAGAAAAAGTGGAAGAGGAACCTCTGGTTATCTTAGTTAATGGGGTTCCGACAAAGAATAAGAAAATATGGCAAGATTTAGTGGATGTTAGGAAAGTCAAAAAGGCAACATTGTATTTGAAAAAAAATAATAAGTACTATCAGAATGTATATGTTGCAGAAGAGGAAGTAAGTGAGGAAGAGGATAGCGATTTGTGTGCTGGTCAAATTGAGAAAGTAGAACCCTCTACTAGTGAAGAAATATATGAACATTATAGTGTTCATCCTTTGCATTCCAAGGAAGTCATGGGGAATGCTATTGAGTTGTTTCAAATGAAACAAGCCAAAGGGAGTCCCATTAGTGTTTGGGAGGAAAGTTTGGAAGCTCGGTGTTTCCCACAGCTTTTTCCAACAGGTCAGGGAGGAAGATATGATGAGCGACCTCATCAAATTCCTGCTTCTGAATACCGGACTTTGCGATTGTATGCAGGAGATGCTAGGTTTCGACAATGTATTCCCTATTTGTTTCACCTCCTGTTTGAAAGCGATCTGTCTGGACTGTCATATGCAGTGAACCACATCTTGAAAAGTGGTATACACGTGCAAAACATCTCGGCAAGTGACTTTATGGATAAAGTCAATGTCCAAGACAGTATTTTGGATTCTCACCTGATTAATCTCATGGCGTGTCAGCGTGGTACTAATGAGTACTGGTACCGTCGTCATGGTGATTTAAAATGTATGCTGAGGAACTTAGGAACTCCCACATGGTTCCTCACTCTGAGCTGTGCCGAGTATGGCTGGGAAGACTTACTTGAATTTCTACGAGAGGCAAATGGAAACATTGAAAACATCGAATTCAAGACACCCGGAGAACTGTGCTCTTTGGATCCAGTCAATGTATGCAGGTACTTCAATCATAGATTTGAAGCTATGATGTCTTTCATCATGAATAAGAAGAATCCACCTCTTGGAGAGGTGTTGGATTTCTTCTGGAGAAAGGAGTACCAAGCAAGAGGTGCTCCTCATATACATATGCTGCTGTGGATCAAGGATGCACCTAAATTTGGAACGGATCCAGAAGACTCAGTGATGAGTTTCATACAACAGTATTCTACGTGTGCTGTTCCAAACGCAAAGGAGAAGAAAAGCCTGAGAGAAAAAGTTCTACGTTTCCAAAGCCATCGTTGTGGCAAGTACTGTCGTCGTAAATTCCGAAACAAGGACAAGTTCTACACCAAATGTCGTTTCGGCTTTCCACGACCGGTGATTTCTAAAGGAAGAGTAAACAGTTTGATGTCTTCGCTGCGACATAATGTGATGAAGAAATCACCTAAAAACACATACAATTTGAAGAGGAACGAAGAGTCCAAGTACATCAACGACTACAACCCGGTGATTTTGTCCATGTGGAATGCTAACATGGATATACAGTTTGTGGCTGATAACTGTATGGCTGTGGCTCGGTATGTAACATCTAACATCACCAAAAAAGAAAAGACAGAATTGAAGGATATGTGGGAGGACATTTCCCATGAAAAGAGCCTCAGTAAGAAGTTGTACAGTTTCAGTCTGAAGATGTTGTCGCATCGAGAAATCGGAGCTTACGAATGTTCTGACCGGTTGTCTTCAGCAAGTCTCTATGCCAAATCTAGGAGTATCGTTTGGGCGAGTCTTGGTCTTGCTGCAACGCGTAATCGAGTTCTGAAACCTGTGCGGGAAATTGAGTATTTGGCGGAAAAGGAGCCAAACAGTACCGACATTTTGAAGACCAACATGTTGGATACATATTATCCAAATCGAAGCAGTCACCTCGAGAATGTTTGTCTGTATGAGGTTCTACAAAATTACATATTCAAGAGGAACATCAAAGAAGATACTGAGAAAGGAGTGTATGCTGTAATTGGAAGTGAGGGATGTCTGGTCAAGCAAAGAAAATGCCACTTGGTAAATCATCGAAAATTGAGTGGCGAATCTCCTGAAAAAAAGGAGTTTTTCTATTTAGCACTTTTGCAACTTTTCAAGCCTTGGCGTGCAGAAGAGGAACTGCTTGGAGATTTCCTCTGTTACGAAGACTCTTTCACTGCCGCCAAGGAGACCATAGAATGTCCTGCTTTTCCCAAATATGTAGAAATGTTGAATGCGGAAATCGAGCAGGAAGCAACGATTGCAGCCGAGATTGCCTGAGACAGTTCTCAGGACAGTCAGAGTTCTGTTTCATTGAGTCAGGATCCACTAGGAGGACCTGTTATCGAAAATGAAGCTGCCACTGCCATGAATGAAGTGGAAAGAGCCATGGCACATGCTCAGGAGGATGCGGTTAACTTAGAAGACTTGGAAAGACAACTCAACGTTGAGCAGAGGAAAATATATGACGAAGTTACCATGCAAATTGATCATGGATTAAGTCATGAGAAGAAAGAGTGCTCATGTACGTCGTTGAAGCCTGTCCGACTGTACGTGAGTGGAGAAGCGGGAACTGGAAAAAGTTTTCTGATTAAAGCAATTGCATCTTATCTGCAGAAAAGGACTGAATCACCGCTGTCTTGTGTTGTTACCGCTCCAACTGGGCTGGCAGCACATAACATTAAAGGGATTACTTTACATCGTTTACTGATGCTGCCAGTGGAGCATGACAACAAATTACAATATCACAAGCTATCTGGAGATGCTTGTTGTGAAGTTTCAAGAGTCTTGAGGAAAATGAAACTTCTTATCATTGACGAAGTAAGCATGGTTTCCAATGTCATGCTTGCCTTTGTGCATTTGAGAATGCAAGAAGTTCTCAAAACAGACTATGATGTGTTATTTGGTGGCAAACACATCATTGTTTTCGGAGATCTTCTGCAGCTGACACCAGTGAAAGGACAACCTGTGTTCAAAATGCTCACGCATGAAGATACCAGGAAGTGTCTAGGGAGCATTGGCAATGTCAATATATGGTTAAACTTCAATTATGCTGAACTGCATGAAAATATGCGTCAGGCGAAGGATGAAGTTTACAAGAATATTCTACAAGATGTTAGAATTGGAAAAGTGACCGAGCATGGGAAAGAAGCTTTACATGCACGATTACTGTCAAATTTATATCCAGAACAAGATGTTGTGTCTGAGAATATATTTCAGAAAATTACTGAGAAGAAATCTGGAATATGTTTGATGCCAACTCTTGCAGAATGTGCCATCTTCAACAACAACATGTTGCATTTAGAAAAGCAAGAGATTGTGAAACTGGAAGCTATTGACAGAGTAGAGCATATGGGATCAACAATTATTGAATGTGTGCTTAAACTGCCGTATAATTTTAAGAAGGAATTTACATGTTGAAAGAAGTCTGGTAAATGGATCAATGGGTAATGTTGTTGATTTTGTGAAATACAGAAATAGAGATGGAATTGAATTTTTAAAAATTAAATTTGATGGCATTGAGGAAGTACAGCTAATTGGTCGTTGTTCTGCTAGATTTTTGCTTGTAAAAGACTTATATGTTCGCCGTAAGCAGTTTCCTGTTTGCTTGGCATATGCGGTGACAATCCATAAATCGCAAGGTTTAAGTGTAGACAGTGCATTGGTGAATATTGGCAGTTCTGTGTTCAAGGAGGGTATGGCATATGTGGCATTGTCAAGAGTTAGAACTTTATCGGGATTGTACTTGATTGAGTGTGATGTCACAAACATTTGTGCGGATCTAGATTGTGTTAAGGAATACAATAGGTTGAGAAGAGAGTATGCGCCACATTTGCCTCAATATCCTTTGTTTGAGAAACGTGTGGTAGGCCGGAAACGAAGAAATGTGACCAATACTAGGGAGGTTGTAGCAAAAAGACGAAAAGTCGATGAACCTGAAATTATAAGCAGAAACAAAAAGGATTCTGTTGAAGATGTTGTTGGTTTTCAATTTGAAAACAGTTCTGGTGTCAACTGCTATGCTAATGTAGTGGTTAATGTTGTCTTTTCTCTAGAAAATGTAAAAGAAGAGATTGTGGTCAATTCTGATCAAAGATTTTGCAGTTTGTTAAATTCTGTGTTAGAGAAATGTAGCACTGATAGAACAAAAATAGAAAGTGTGTCTGAAATTCGAAATCTGTTAGACAGATGTTCAGGCCAAACACAATTCTCTCAAAATATTCAGCAAGATTGTCAGGAGTTTTTAATGTATATGCTTGATGTATTGCATGCTGAAGGTGTAGATGTAGATCACCTGTTTGGGCTTTCTTATCAATGGCAGCATGACTGCGAGAACTGTAGGGTATCAAGTACTACTAGTGTAGACTCAGAAAGATTTATATATTTAACTATGCCAGACAGTAAATCAGTGTCCTTTAATAAGCTAGTAAAAGCAGCTGATCACAACATGGAGTGTAGCCAATGTAAATCTGAAATGATGTCAACATTATTTATACATACATATGGCCAGTATGTCATTTTAATGTTCCAACGATGTAGGCCTGATGGAACAAAATTGACAACTTTAGTTAAAAATTTTGTGGCTTCACAGTTGTCAATATCAGGAAGGACTTTTGTAACTGCAGCAATTATATATCATGACGGTCCTTCAATAACATCAGGACATTACACAGCTTATTTAAAGTCTAGAAATGGCTGGTCATTCTGCAACGATTCTGTTTTAATTTTCAAAAAAAAATTGCCGTATGACTTTAAAAATTCTTACCTGGTGTTTTTAAAACCAAAATTTTAGGGAAAGAATCTCGGGATGTGCTCTGAGGAATTTCAAGAGGTTCTAATGGCTCCTACACGATTTGGCCTTGAGGATAAGTGTAGTACAGAGACATAACTTCTTACCATAACAATTGACGTCATGGAAAAATAACTGCACTTTGAATGAGTTCAGAAAAACTGTTTCTTTTTATAAGCTAATTGAAGCAGCCAATCAAAACATGGAGTAGAGGGAATGTAAGTCTGCAATGCTGTCTACTGTTTTATATTGCTTTGTGATTAAAAGTGATGTAGAGAATTAAATAATTGTAGTAGTCATAGAGGTAGTGTAAGTCTGCTTCATAGTAAGCAGTATCAGTGTCATAGGAAATGTAGAACATGAGTGAGCAAGAAGGGTAAGATATTACTAGTCCAGGATTGTGAAAATGATCTTCAACATTTTAATTCTGAAAGTTGCGGAAATACTAAATGACGGGATTGGCTTACAAGAATTCCAAGAGTTATAAATGGCTCTTACACGATTTGGCCTTGTGGAAACGTGTGGTAGAGAGCGAGAAGTCATTTATTGTATGTAACATATTTTTCAAAACAATGGAGGTTTTCTTTCAGAAAGTGGCGGGCTGAAAGTAATAACAGCACAACAGAGTGTAAGCTGTTCATAGGACATCCTTCGACGTCATGGAAAGTAAGTTACTTTTGAGGAGTTCTGAATTCTGATTTGTTATGTTGTATGGGTTTTTTAAACACAATCATTTTGATTGTGTTTTTTTTCCCCCGCTGTTATATGATGAATACCTTCAAGTCACTGTTTTTAGTGAAATTTGATACATTCTGAGAACAGCAAAAATAAACCATTTAACATGTATAATTAATTCTGTACTGTTTGTATTTATGATGTACATGTAGAACTGTGTAGGAGGCATGGAGAAGGTGAGGCTTCTGTAAGTGTCAAAGTTGTTGCATATAGTGCTCACATTCTACGTAGTCTTTCATATGATAGACTACATTTCCACAATGAGATACCTAAGCAAAGGAAACACAGGTGATATGATTGTGGAATGAGCAAAAAAAATGGCACGTTTTTCAATTATATTACCTGTGTTTCCTAACATTACACATCACATTGTGTAGATGAGGTTTAGGCCTGTTCCTGGAGACAGAGGAGGTCTGACATTTGTTCAAGAGTGCAGTGGACATGACTCACTTCGTTGGTAGGCCTGCACTTGTATTATCTCCTCTGTATTCTTCAAGAAACCTACATTTCATCTGCAACCCTGAGTAGGACTTACCTGAAACAAATCTGTGGATAGGTTACACCTTATCGGCATCTTGAAACAATCATTTAAAATGTTAGGGTCAGATTTATGATGGCCGTGCGCCTCTTTTGCTCCGCTGTGGGTCACTTTTGTGTAAAAGATGCACCATGTTGCAAGATAGGTTTCAGTTCATCTCCAGCAAGATACCATCAGTTTAAAATGTATATAATTAGCACTGTGTAGGGGGCATGCAGAAGCTGAAGCTTTTGTAAGTGTCAAAGTTGTTGCATGCAGTGCTGCACTTCTGGGTACTGTTTCATATGCTGGACTACATCTGCACAATGAGATACCTAAGCAAAGGAAACACAAGTGATGTGATTGTGAAATGAGCAAAAGAAATTGCACGTTTTTCAATTACATCACCTGTGTTTCCTAAGTTTACGAATGACATTGTGCAGATGAAGTTTAGGTCTGTCCACGGACACAGAAGAGGTCTGGCCTTTGTTCAAGAGTGAAGTGGACATGACTTACTTCATTGGTAGGCTTTCACATGTATTATCTCCTTTGTATTCTTCAACAAGCGTAAATTTGATCTGCAACCCTGAGTAGGCCTCACCTTAAACAAACCTCTGGAGAGGCCACACCTTATCGTCATCCTGAATTAATCATTTAAAATGTTAGGGACACTTTTGTGACGCAGCGGCGGTGCAAAAGATTTGCTATGTGGCGACATATTTACAACTTGATGCATCTAGGCAGATATATCAAGCTGTAAAAAACCCGTGCCACATGAAACCGATGCAGCAGTGATGCAAAAGATGCACCATGTTGCAAGATAGGCCTCACTTCATCTGCATCAAGATACTGTTAGTTTAAAATGTATATTTTTAGGACTGTGTAGGGGCATGGAGAAGCAGAGGCTTCTGTAAGTGTCAAAGTTGTTGAAAAACTGTTTGTCCTTCAATCTTTTCCCTTGTCTTTTCTAATTTTTAAAAACATGTTTTAATATTTTTCAAATGTTTGTTCTCTCTTTCACAGATTGAAAGTATAAAAATAACAAGTGACTAACTTAACGACAATTATAAGGTAAATGTTTTGTACTCTTTTCGTTACATTTCTATCACATTCACCTACTATTAGTTCCACAGCTTCATTTCTTTAACCCTCAGTTTCCTGCCTTTGCTACTTCCCTCATTCCTTTCTCTATTACCTACTTACTCTACTCCTTCCACTCCTTTTCTCAGTCCCTCTCTTCTCATAGTTCCTCACTCTTGTTCACTCACTCCATCTCTATTACTCTTAGTGTCTTTGACTGATCACTCTTTCACTACTTGTTCATTATGCTTTTTCTGTGTAGTTGAAGCACACTAAGGGGCATATTACGAACACAGCCAATAAAATTATTGCTGTTTTTATCGGCAGAAAACTGCTGCAAAAGTGGTTTTAGCGGCAATTTTCTGCCGCAAAAGCGGCTTTAGCGACACATTTCTGCCGATAAAAGCTGCAAAACTTTTATTGCCTATGTTGATAATATGGCCCTATGTTATTTACATTTCTTTGCTGTTTCAATTATTCTTTTTCTGTTACTTCTTCTTTTCTGCTTTCTGTTTTTTCTCTCTGTTATTCCACATGTTTTAATCTTATTTTGAACATTCACTCATATTCTCTAAGAAACTCTTCTTTGTTATTCTTCTACTCTCTTTTTTTTCTTTCACTTCCTTATCTATTTTGTTTTTCACAATTATACCCTCTTCCATCTTTTCTTCGGTAAATAAATCTATTAAACAGTATCTCTGGTTTACTCCCTATAGCTGTCTTTCTTTTAACATTACTCTCTGTTTACTTCCCTTATACTTACTCTTCTTTTTTTTTTTTTTTTGGTTCGCTCCCGGTTCGCGTACCGGGGAGCGAACGGGGAAGCGAACCAAAAGAAATAGAGGTTGCCAGAGTGCTTAACATGCTAGCAATTTTTCATAAAGGGAAGGTAGTTCTGAAAAGAACTTTATTTTTTATTTTTTGTTGTTTTATATTTTTTTGTGTTTTTTTGGAGGGGGGGAAACAAAAATGATTCAGTACAAAGGGCTCAACAAGAGCAACCAAAAAAAAAGAAAATTTAGTTTTGGGGACGTTTTGAACATTGATGATGTTCATATGCTGTATTTATTAGAGTAACACTCATCTGTCCACATGAAATTAATTTGCCACAATCTAAACATGTCATTTTAATCTTTCCAAAGTTCTTCTGAATATTTGGGACCGTTTCCCTTGCCTCTGATGCTGTCAGTGCCACTTCATTGGTGGATGTACTGGCAGGTCGGGGGTTGTCCACCAAATCTCTCATTTGTGCAGCACTATAATTAAGTGGGTGCCACCTCTCCATGTGTCGATGCATGGTATAATTACCAAAACTATATTTTTTTTCGGTCCCTCTGGAGAGTTGTTCGTGGCAGATCAGGCAGGTAACGTATCTGGCATTTACTTTCTTTTTATGTGGAGGCAAAGAAAAAAATTGCCAAATAAAATTGACTTTAACATGGGACGTCCTTGGCATTTCTTTCAAAAAAACCCTTGTCCCTTGCTCCTGTTCCTCGTCTTCCTCTTCTTCCTCCTCTTGTTGGAAGATGACCTGGCCAGTTGGACCTCTCTTCTTTGGTGGTGGTGGACGTGGTGGGGAGCCACCAGCTGCAGCTACTACAGATGCCATGAGTAAGCACGCAAAAACAGGTCTTTCTCTCATAAAAATGAAAGTCGGAGTGAAGAAAAAAAGTGGGACTTTCATCATTTGGGAAAAAAAAATGTTGTAAACCAATGAAAAGTGATTATTTCACGTCATATGATCAAACGTTCCATCATTAGGAAACTAAAAGTAAAATGAACCAATGAAAAGTTTTATGAACTAGTCACATGACCTGTTATGCTTACGTTACGCGCTCCGCGCCGCGCCTCGGATCGTTTCCGGGGCTCTGCGTTTCGCGCCTTGGTTCGCGTTCCAGAGCGCTTCCGGGTGCGCTAACGAAGGGTGTCATAAGGCGCATTACGCAGTAACGCGATACGTTGTGATTATGCGACGCGTCACGATGTGGCTTTCTAACGTGGTCAGTGGGGGCTGTTTGAGGATCTGACTGCATTGGAAAGCAATGTGATGCTGTGCGTCGCCCCCAAGATGGAGGTTCCTCGGCTGCAGTGGGGCGCCCCTTGGTTTTTCACTCGCTATGCAGCTGAGGTGCAAATAAGTTTCAGACAGTCTAACAAGCACTCCTCAAAACTTTGAACTATCAGAGTGCATGAGTTTCATGCTCGATCGATTGAGCTAGCCGGATCGGGCAACAAAAAGTATAAAATAGTTATGTAAATAGTTATTTAATAAAATGTTTTACCCTGTTACTTTGCTGGTGTGTTGTATATATTTGTAATATTTGCATAGAGTTTATCGTTATTTTGGGCGGGGTGGGTGGCGGAGCCGAGCTGTCTTGCAGCCATCATGGTGTGGAGTTCAGTTCATCTCACTAGTTTCGTATTTCTCATGAGGGGTTGTTCCTAATGTTTCTATTTTAGCGAGGTCAAAAAGAGATCCCATTAGTGGCCTACTGATTTTGCTCGATTCCTTTTGTTTTTTTACACGATTTTTCGCTATCTGCAAAGACTAAACAGAGTATTGCGACTCTGTGCTTGTTTGTAAATAGAGAATGAACCAAAGAGAACCAATTCTAAAACAGTAAATGCTTGGATAACAATCAATCAAATGGAGAGAGAAGCAGGCACGACGGATTACAACGGGGGCAAAGGCCTACGTTAACTACCCTTCACTATCTGCAAAGAGAGAGTACTCCTAATAGAAATGAGGGGGGGGGCAGCATTCAAAGCAGATCAGTGTGCATAAACACGAAAATGTTTTTACTTACCACGTACTTGACATTCGACAGCTTATGATATTTGCTATTAAAAAACCATTGAAATTCACTGAAAAAACCATAGGTTATAGACCATATATAGTTAGGAATTAGCATTTACAAAACCTTGAAAATTCACTGAAAAAACCATAGGTTATAGACCATATATAGTTAGGAATTAGCATTTAAAAAACCTTATTTTACTCACACAAAACCATTGAAATTCCATATATAGTTAGTTGCACTAACTATATATCGCGCACCCGCAATCCACTGCTGATGATGTCACATATTACATCATTCATGACATGGTCAGTGACATCACTGATGACATCACTGATGGCATCTCAAATGACATCACTAATGACATCACTGATGATATCTCATTTGACATCAATGGTCACATCAATGATGATATCATTAATGTGACAATACAATGCATCTCCTCACACTTTAATATAACCTCTGTTACACCGAGTGTTAAATACAGAATATAATTTTTGAAACCATTGACACACCAATACTAGTTACTACATACGCACTCACTGATTCTTACGTCTACACACACATTCACTCATTCACCCATACAATCATTCATACATACAATCACTCATCTTTACAACACTATCATATGCACTCATACACCTATACAGACACTCACACTCTGCCACTCATCCATGGAGTTACTCACACACCTAGTCAGTCCTGTAAAGAATCAATCACACTTCCATTTTCTAATCTATACAGTTAAACATAGAGCACCTTACATTTTCAAACATATACTAACACATACTTACTCTCTTATACAATCATTGATACAAGTACACATTGATCTGCACAGAGTCACACATCTCCCAGCCAGCCACACACACACTCAGTCTCCCATACAAATACTTGGACAATCAATCAATAACCCATATAGTTACTCATATAGCTACTGATCAACACATGCAGCAGTTTACAGAACAACAGACATAATGATGCACAAATTAAGACAGTTTAGTCACTAACCCATGCACTCAGTGAGACACATTTAATCACTCACTCATACAGTCAGTCATGCACCTACTAAATCCTTCGTCCAGACACTTATACATCCACTCATTCTTCAATATGTAAGACATATTTAAACTTTACAGAAACATAAAATCACTGGATGTTGTTATCAGTGATGTCATCAGTGATGTCATTTGAGATGTCATCAGTGATGTCATCAGTGAT
The DNA here is from genome assembly GCF_964261635.1 of Lissotriton helveticus. Taxonomy (NCBI): domain Eukaryota; kingdom Metazoa; phylum Chordata; class Amphibia; order Caudata; family Salamandridae; genus Lissotriton; species Lissotriton helveticus. The sequence continues at coordinate 514,456,380 of NC_136070.1, forward strand.
GTCACTGACCATGTCATGAATGATGTAATATGTGACATCATCAGCAGTGGATTGCGGGTGCGCGATATATAGTTAGTGCAACTAATATATATATATATATATTACCTACTGGCGGTCGCCAGTAGGTATATATAGTTAGGATTTTTTTGAATAGGGATTTCTGAAAATTCTATGTTGAATAACTTTGGCGTTGATGGACGGAATTGGCTGAAATTTTCAGGAAAATGGCACATTCTGTTTCTGAGCGTCCCCTGAAAGTTTGGGGGGGTTTTGTCAAGCGAGGGCCGAGAAAAAAGGGGGGTCCCAAAACGTGTTTTTAACATTGAGTTTTCCATAGGGCGGTTGGACTCACTTTTAGCTCGAACGGCTGAATGGATTTCTATGAAACTTGGCAAAATTGTCGAGACTGTTTGCCCGATGTGCCTTTGCTAGGTCTCAAGATATGTGCTCCAGTGGATTTTGAGAAATTAACGTTCAAAAAAAAATATATATCTGTGACAGCGTCCCGGTTAGCGCCCCGGTTCGCGTACCAGACGCGTAACGGAACTTCGCGAGGAGAAGCGGATTGGCTCTCCGGTTACTGTCAACATTTTAAACAGTCTGGAGCGGCCGCCATCTTGTCTCTCGGTAGGATCGAGAGACAAGAGGTGGAAATAAACGAAGGGGGAAATGAATGAAAGGGGGCAAGGTAGACCCCTCCTGACCCCCTAGGATTGATGTGGGGGCTATTAAAGGGCCCCGCGGGGCAAAATAATAAAAGATTTTTTTTTCTCGATTTTTCACGGTGGAAGCGCTACCCGGTACGCGAACCGGGTAGCTCACCGGTAGCGTAACGAGAGTCCGCCATCTTGTGTTTCGGACGAATTTAGTCACAAGATGGAGGATAAACAATTTTGGGAATGGGTATAAGGGGGCACGGGAGACATATCCTGACCCCCTAGGTTTTCTGAGGGTGGCTGAGGAGGCCCATATATGTAAAAAAAATCCTTTTTTTTCAAATTTTCGCACGGTTAGCGCCCGGTCCGCGCACCGGGTAGCGTTCCGGAAAGCGTAACAAGGGGAAAACCAAGGGAAATATTAAAATAATATTTTAGGGTGCTTTGAGGTAGGGTAGCTCTGAATAGAGCTGTTGTGTTGTGTGGGTGATGTAAGTACCAACATGTAGGTACCAAAGAAGAGTCTAAAATTCAGTGTACGCCGTCTCCTCTGTAGATATTTTGTATGTTCTAATATGGGTTATTTAAATGTAAATGTGTGGAAAAGCACTTCATGCTTTAAAGCAATTGTATTTTTGAACTGATTGTTCTTTCCTCTTAGTCCTCCTCTTTGTTTTTTTTCCCCACACTCTTCTTCAGCATGATAGTTGATACATTTGTTCCCTCAAAAAATGTATATACATAAAAAAATTATATTAAATACATATAAAATATATTTTTCCTTTAAAAGAAGAATACATTTTACAGCTTTTGATATTTGCTATTAAAAAACCATTGAAATTCACTGAAAAAACCATAGGTTATAGACCATATATAGTTAGGAATTAGCATTTACAAAACCTTGAAAATTCACTGAAAAAACCATAGGTTATAGACCATATATAGTTAGGAATTAGCATTTACAAAACCTTATTTTACTCACACAAAACCATTGAAATTCGCAAATATAGTTAGTTGCACTAACTATATATCGCGCACCCGCAATCCACTGCTGATCATGTCACATATTACATCATTCATGACATGGTCAGTGACATCACTGATGACATCACTGATGACATCACTGATATATAACCTATGGTTGTTTCAGTGAATATATATATATATATATATATATATATATATATATATATATATATATATATATATATATATATATATATATATATATATATATATATATACATATACATGTATCTCCCATCTCTGTCATGGAGGGAGGTTTGATTTGATTTAGAATTTGCCATAAATCGAATTAATTAAGTGTAAGTGTGGGTGGCAGACAGAATGGATGCTTTTTTGAGTAGACATCTACTAGGAACATTCAGCAAAAGTGACTTGTCAGGCAGTCTCCTTTCAGAAATAACATATCAGATGAAAAAATGGGTCTGACAGAAGGCCCAGCAAAAGCACAGATCTAATCCTGAGCACCATGTCCAGCTCAGATCCAAGCAGAAGCCAATAATAGGCATTCCAAGTATACGATGGAGACCGCATCAAGAAGTTCAAAGCAGAGCTGGCTTCCCTGGTTCAGGGGTCACACATTACCACCTCCACAAAGCTGTTTTTATAAGATGGAGGTAAAAGGTGTTTGCACCCAGCAATGTCTTATTTACCACCAAGGATATCTAACTAGTCAAAAATATTTTGTTTTCCAGGCAACTGGGGGAAATCTTCGCTGATACCTGTGAACATTTCAGCCCACTGGATTTATCTATTTTGCATTTTTGGTTTTAACAAAAGCTTCCCTAAGGCTAGAACACAGGGTGGATTCACATCAGTTACATTGTTTTCCCACAAGGTTATGATTACTCAAATCGTGCCTTCAAACTAATGAAACAATGAAGTCAACTATACGAGTTTGGTGATACAAATTACTTTCCTCAAAAGTATGCTAAAATGTATTAAGTTATTAATTGCCTGCTGGTACTTTAATCAACTGGGGAAATTGACACAGCCAGAAGCTTACATTTTTTTGTACAAAGGAAAAACATTATATCTTACTATTTCATTTACACTGAGAAAACTATCCAGAATAAGCTGCCAGGGAGTATGAATACAACATTTCCAAATGCAAACAGTGCCTAATTGTGCCAGATGACGACTGTCTAGATTTAATTTCTTGCAATCTTCTGTGTGAAGAACCCCCCGCCATTTCAATTTGCTAGGAGATTAAATGACTTCTAAGTTTGTGCATTACGAATACCAGGAACAAAATGACAGTTACTGGCTATTATTTACTGTCTATGATATGGATATTATGATTTCCCATCAAGCAAAATGTTACCTGGCCAGTGACATTTAGTGACCTCTTTTAAAACATCCTCCTCCCTGCCTCCGGTCAGAATGACAATATGCCCTTTTGTTATTATTAATGATTAATTTGAAACAGGTTCTTCGCAATGTGTGAATATTATAGCCTCACATGTATTAGGCCCAAATTTATTAATGCTTTGCTCTGGGTTGGTCAAACTTTTATAACGCAAGCCCGACGCAAAGTGTTATGCTGAGATTTACTATTTAGCGCCAATCAGGATTGGCGTTGGATATTTACTCAAAGTAGCAGAAAGCTGTGCTATGCACTGCTTTGCATTAATTTGCATCAAGATATTTTCCTTAGGTGCCCCATTGACATTCCCATACAACCACCCATGGGTTTTGTTTTAAATCCAAATCTATAAACGTTCACAGACAGGGATTTGCGCAAAAATCTTACGCCGCCTCTAAACATTTGTAACAGGGAAATATATTTTCATTTCTCCTCTTTTTTCCTGCTTGGCTTGTGTATTGCATTGTACAGCACACATACAAAGCAGGCAAAGTGTTAAGGTATAGTTTTTGTACTAGATGGGTTACTCCCAGTAAAAAGGAAAAAAAGCTATTATTTACAGAAGGCACATACCCTTGTACTATGGTGTAAGGGTGTATGCTTTGGTGGGTGGCAGCTTAAAGTATGCTAGCACCCAGAGAGAGGAAAACAGCGCCATATCTTAGTATATTTTTCCCTGTTCTGCTCTCTCCCTTTCATGCAACAAAAGTTGTAGCCCGGAGTTGTGTGATTGTTTAATAAATCTGGACCTTAATTCATACACAGATAAGATGTTCTTTATCATGCATTTTCATTTTCTGTGATCTACTACGATTTCCTATTTTTACAGAAGACACGTTTTTGTAGCAATTGCAGACATTTCATTAACCATTTTATGGAACATGGATGATACATAATGGGACATATTAAAACAAGCCCTGACAAAGCCAATAGGTCTAGCATTGTCTGCAAGCTTATTGACAACTAAAGTTGTGTTTTGGCATAGTTTTTGCAAAACCTTACTCTTCGAGAAGCTGCCAGGGCCGTATCAATATAAACAAAGACACTGGCTAAAGGCAAAATATTGTTTTGGTCTCCAAAAAGCACACATAGCCCTAGCTCCCTGGTATTGAAGAGAAGTACTTTAGGTTTGGATTTGATCTGTGTGAAAGGGCAGCAAACCGTAACTTATAGTCAAGTCAGCCAGGGGCTGAAGTGGGCTAATATTATCCCTTGATGCATGCTGGAGTGGGTGGCAAAAAATGTAAATGACACAACCACACACTAATGGATAAAGTCTGGCAGAAAAGCCCTATAAATTACTATGTTATACACATAATTTTAGTAAAATCAAAAGGTCTTGGTTAACACAGACTTTAAAAGGTCAGTTGATTTGCCAGCCTCATGCTTTTGGGAAAGAAGGTGAAGAAGAAAGAGGAAGGCAAGAAAGAAAGAAAGAAAAAAATGAAGGGTAGAAAGAGAAATAAAGAAATAGGAAGAAAAAAAATAGAAAGAAAAAAGACGATCGCAAGAAAGAAAGAAGGAAGGAAGAAAGAGGAAGGCAGGAAAGAAAGGCAGGAAAAAAGAAAAGTGAAGGAACAAAAGAACAAAAAGGCAAGAAAAAAGGAAAGAAAGAGGAGGGCAAGAAAGAAAAAGGAAAGAAAGAAAAACAGAAAGAAGGATGGAAAGAAGGAAGGTAAGAAGAAATGGAAATGAAAGAAGGAATGACAGCGACAGAGATGGTTTCCAAGATATAGCGCCCTATGATCTTATGTTCAGAGTTCATGTGAGCTGCTGATATGGTGGGGAAAAAAAACAGCAGTAAGATAAACAAAGGCCACTTCAAAAGGAATTTACAACAACATTGACAGGAACTGATAAAACTGGAGTGTGCCCTGTGCTCACATCTGGTCAATAGCACCTTGCTATAAAATCAGGCTCTACAAACACAGGCGACAATGAATTCATATAAAAAAGTTTAAAAAAGCACTGGTACTGAAGGGAACTACCTTGTTTGTGGATGTGCTCCTTGTGAAAGCGCTAAATACAGTCACTCAAAGTGAAGTTAGCCAGTGGCTGTAGTAGGCTTATCCACTGCCCCATGCTGCATGCAGTAGTGGGTGGAAACAAAATGTGAATAACAGAACAATAGACCAATGGAGGAATAGATGTGCCTGAGAGCCTCTTTAAGTACGTATATTATACATATAAGTTTAGTAAAATCAAAAAAGCATTTTAGAGAATGTTATGTAATATTCCAGTAGGATGCTTTTACGTGCTCCTAGATGGCTTTGTAAACTGACCTCTAACATCTAAAATGGGAATATAGTGTGATATTCAGGGCATAGTCATATACAATTAGTGCAAAAAGAAAGGACTGTGCCCTCTTTACACTTACACTAATAGAGAGTTGAATATTTTGGGGCTGATTCACAAAGGCATTTAAGAGTACGCAAAAGAATACTCTTGTAGTACTACTTCCCCTACTCATAAATGCATTTGTGAAATGGCCCCATACAGTTTAAGAGGCTCATTAGCAGTACATATGTGGTAAGAGGCAGCAAGGTGTACTGGCAATAAGTATTGAATGGTGTCTGGGTAGCACCTTTAGGAATCAGGGTAAGAGAGTGTGAGGGTTACTAAACAAAAAGGAATTGCTCCCATTCATGCTAGAATAATCTTATGAGACTCATTTAAAGGAGATAGTGCGTAGATGATAGTCCTATCAGGTGGGATACCTTTTGTGATGATTATATGATTTTATAGCAGCTATAGCAACCACGGCATAATCATTTTTGCCATCTCATTTGGCAACGCAGGACCTCCACCTCCACTACCTATCTCAGCCACGCAGGAACTAACGTCTATTTTAAGGTTCACAGTTGTGCCCCATTTGGATGGAGGGAACTCCATGATAGAACTGTGTTGATTTGGCCCTTCTGTCGCTTTGTGCACAAGCATTTTCAATAGTTGCAAGCATCTTTGTCATATAGGATACTTATTCACAATATTGTGCATTGCCAGTATTGTGGTATTTTCTCCTACAGCATGTACCACTCTTTCTTCCTGCGGTTCTGTGCCTTCATTATAGTCCAACACACATGCAATTGATGAGATATATCTTCAAGGTACATAGATGTGGAGTTAAGAGGCAGATTTAAGAATCATATATATGTACCTACCTAGAAGATACAGTGGTAGTTATTATTTTGGATATCAAAGATTTGCAGCACAATATTTCAGTCCTCAATATTATGGTATACTAACCTAGGAGTGAAACTCTGTGCCTGTATTTCCTATTAACTTCGGCAATCGGGTAGGAAAAATGACCTGTTTCCCAAAGAGACTGTGCAGCCATCCCGAAGAAACAGCCCTTCTGCTGTAGATGAATTGATCACCCTGGGGCTCCGGAAGATATTTCTTAGTCACTTGTGCCCATGAAGCTTACATCTTGGGATAACATACTTTTGCCTATGTTGCACTGGTGTGGAACATGACATAAGTAAGTGAGCTGCAGAGTGGTGAAGGCCAAGGTGTGGGCAAGTGTTCGCCAGGAAAATACATGTATGTATGGGAGTTGGTCATTTGTATTAAGCACTGAATTGTAATCAATGGAGGCTAAGCCTGAGCGGAGACATGACCAACCACCATGGACATAAACCCTCTCTTTTCTGAGGGGATAAGGCTGCTCCTTGAGCAGTGAATGTGGGTGAGGCCATAATGCCAGGATATTTGAGAAGAAGAAAGTATACCTCCACAGCTCACAATATATTCACAGCAGATCACACAACCTAGGTACTACACCATCCCAACAAGAACACAACACAACCTACCTGAACAACCACTGCCCCTGTTGCACATCCCTCATCACCCTGGGGAACAAGATATCCCATTTGTCCTGGCACGGTGCACCCTACCCTGGCACATCACTCCTTTATTGCATACTTACCTTCTTAATTTCATAGCACACACCTGTAAACCATTATTCCTCAGTATTCCACTAAAGAATAAATATCAACTGAACACTACCCCCTACTGTTGGGCATCCACAGTGCACCTCAGTAATACACTATTTCTTCACCACTGCATACTCCTACCATGTATCTCTCCTACTGCACATTCCTCCCATATGAGTGTACAGTGCACACCATCCATCTCTCTCTTTCAGAGTCAATGTATTCTCTGGATTGTTTTTGACCACCTGCATGGTATCACTCTGTGCTTCACACACTGCTTCTTATGCAGCTCTCCCTAGCTGCAAGCTGAAGTCTAATGCGACTCCCTTGATATTCTCTGAAAATTCACTTCTTACAGTGTAAATAAATCATCATTCTGTGCATCCTTTCTATACATACTCATTGAAATGTAAAAAATAAAACCACTAAAACATAACATTGAGTTAAAGGTCCTTGCAGGGACTTGTGCATGAGGTGGTCACAAGGGTAGGGACAGAGGGCCCTGCTCTTTTTTGGGATCCTGAAAACTTTGAGAAAAATTAATGAATAGATTGTAAAACAACCCTATCTGTTTATTGATGAAAAAGCAGCCAAACATGGCATACATGGTGTGCCCTTGGAATATTGAGATGGGAATCTTGATGGCACGAAATACTGAATACCAGAATATTGAGGCCAAAATATTGAACAGGTAAGTGAATCGTGATTTTCTATATAAAACTTTACACATATGTACTGTGGCATTATACATTTTCAAGGTACTTAGATGTAGGGTCAGGAATAGTAAATCTATACTTCCTCTGTATGCACCTACCTTTCGATATTTTGTCCCTTGATGTTCTGCCCATGATATTCTGATACCACAATATTCCTATGCTCGATATTCCCTATTACAATTGCACAAACTCATGCTACGCATTAATCATTAACAACAATGTCCTTTCTGCTTGGGTGCTGAAGTAAATATGGATATTGAGGTGTTTAATATACAAAATCTTGAACAGACTATTCAAGAATAAGGAAAACAGTGTTCTAGCACAACATTCATTTTGTTATGGCTTTTTCCAATATGTCACAGGCTTCTTTTGTCTTTATCCACAAATAATAACAAGATTCTTCTTTCAAATGCATTTCATTGTTCGTTTATTATTCCAATGCAACTGATGTGGCTTTCAGCTCCAAAATGCTCCTTGCCTTGCAAACACCTGTTTAGTTCCTGACTGATCTTTAATTTTGAACTTCATCAGGGTTAGAAGTAGCTAAACATATATCATAAACCTATCATAGTTTAGACAAAAACCCAAATATAAGAGTTTAACAACTAAAACACCACAAAATCATTGACATTTTTTGAGCCTGGATTGTACTGATGTTATCCTTCATCTATTTCTGTGGAAACATGTCACCAACTCAGTACATATGCAAGAAAGGCTAAACGCCCTATGAAATGCATACTACATCATGAAGGTGTTTACTAAAGAGAACTCCAAACCATAGCATGCATAGTCAAATGTATATGTTTCTTAGCGCAGATACAAGGAGTGGACTGTTTCATACTGCCAGGTAGTGAGGTTAGGGATTTTATCAAGTTATCAATAATGCTACACACAATTTTTACCATTCACTATTTTGTGTCCTTAGTCTTTTCAGAGATATTGAGAAAGAAAAATGAACACTCAATGTATTCCCAATTAACCAGCATTAGCCTAAATCATCATAAAACATGTCTATGAAAAGTTTCTATTACCCTTTACCCCTTGCGTGCTCAGGCGTCACGGTAGGTGTGTGCGCAGGACGGCCGTGGACCGTCCGAACTCCGCCCAATAATGAATTCTTCCGCACAGGCGGGGAACTTGCGCCACGCTGGGGAATCTGCGGCGTTAGGACGGCCCCTGGCCGTCCTGAGCACATGCCCACCGTGACGTACGACGGCCGGGGGCTGTCCTGAGCACACAAGGGGTTAAACACAACTTCATCTCCAAAAATCTGAATAGCAAATCACATTTTCGTTGAGCAACTTTAATTCAGCCCTTCATACATAACTGAACAACTCTCCATCGATAAGCCAAAACCAGTATCCAAGAATTCCATGTCAAGATATTGTTGAATATATCATTTAAAAAAATAATTAGATGGTATATTACCCTCAATTTTCATCAAAAACTTTAGTTCACATATACAAATATCTGGCACCCAAGCGTGTTTCCATAATACTAATCACTCCACTAAGAGTCGGCTAAACACATCAGCAATTATTGCAGGAATATCCAGTAAAACTCGTTAACATTCAGGGGTGCAATATAACTAAAAATTCACAATCCCATGTAAAACAGCATAGTCTGTTCTCCATGGAAACAATGAACTAAAACGCAAAAACAGCATTTTGCATTAAATTGTGAGAGAAGTATTGAATTAAAGTTGCATATTAATATTCTCCTGTAAATTGTCATAATCTATATTCAAATTAAACAGTGCAAGAACAACATTTCTTTACAGGGGGATGAAGTACCCGATATCTCTATCTGTGCAAGAACATCATGCAAGAAGGTCATCTTGAGTAATAAAAACACCTGGGAAAGTATGTGATATCATGTCCTTGTATGTGTTGACGTCACGTACCAGCGCCATCTTTTATGTTCAATGTATGTCTTGCTCAGCATTAAATTAAAGTCAGAAGATTAAGAGTCTTTCATGCAACCATATAATCTATTCATCTTGGAGCCAGTGATTACAGTAACGTGATGCAAAAAAAGGAATCTTCACTCCTGTAGCTATATCTATGCAATACCATAATGCAAGAATGACATATCAATCATTCTCCTCACCTGCAGACATACTTTGTATTGCGTGTTGGCGTTTTACACGGGCTCCATCATTTTAGTCTAATTTATATCCTTTCACAGCAGGCTTGTAGTGCATAATGATGCAATAAGATATCTATTGCAGCTGCCATTTCTAAATCCCTTCACATAAAGGACAACATTGTACGAACACCATAGTGTAACCAATCAAATAAAAAAATTATACATAGCCATTTTGTACAAATTCATTGCCCGTGGATTGCCAAATGTTACAAACTCACTAAACTACCAACTTACGAATTACATCCTGTAACACAATTACCAGTATATTACCTGCCAGACCGATATGGGCGAAACAAATATCACAATGAATATGTATATTAAGAGAGAGCAAATCACCAAAGGGAAATGGAATTATTGCCTAGACGCTGAACATCTTAGGAAACGGGTGCCATCTTGAAATGTCCATGTTTGAAGCATGATATATATAAACCAGCAGATCATCCCAGCTGGTTAAAATAGGTGCCATCTTGAAATATTGAATTTGGTCACATGACATAATGTAACCAGCAGTACATCCTAGCTGGAACAATAACAAAAGGAGAGTTACTATATAAATTAATGTACAACAAGTTCCCCTATGTCAATAACTAATGTCCTATTCAGAAATTCTATGATTAGAAAAAAACATTTTTGAACCAACCCAAAGATAATCATAATATGAAGTAAATCGATCACCACATTAGAGTATGAAAGAAAGTCGTTTCTTATAGTCTATCCTACTCACAGACCTCATTCTTCCTCTAAATAAATCAAAGTCCAATATCCAAAACTCTTATTAGGTGTCATTAGGAGGTAGTTATGCGCTGTAAAAATCTCATTATTATTATAGAATTATCATTCAAATGCCTTCTGAATATGAATTGAAACCAACTTGAAAAAAAGTTAGTCAGAGGTGCAATTTTCATTTGATAGACAAATGAAAACCCTCACCCATCATTATGTAACAGTTAGTAAGTATTTAGTATGAGTAGCCACTTAATGAACAGTTAGTTTAATGTATATTCATCATTCATGAACAAATTAGGAAATGCACACCCCTCTTGTAAGTTACATTAACAGAAATTAGTAACTATTTTACATAATCATTCATTGAACATTGACAACTAGTAATTTAGCATCATTATATAATCATCCTGATATTTACAATGGCGAGACAATAATTTCTACATAAATGACAGAAATGGATAATGTACTGATATTTCTGTAATAAATGTATTGGAAAAGGCACTAACTATGGATATGATCTGTTTTGAAGACAGGTCTGGGTTTTTGTCAAATCAACTCAATGAGCCCTTTTTTAGCACGCTGAGCAGGGAAGTCTATTATTGTCAGTGGAATGCTGATTTTGTAGATGTATTTACTACTTACGCTGGCAAACACTGATTTATGGCTGGAGGTTGACAATGTGCAGAAACAGGGAAATCCATGTATGTGGATCTTTTCTCTTCATCTTCCTCCAGATCCCTTTCTCGTCCTAGGAGAAAGTCAAGGAGGAGAAAGGGTCATGAGATTAAATCCTATAAAGATAAAGGGCCTGATTTAGATCTCGGTGGATGAGTTACCCCATCATAACGGTGACGGATATCCCATCTGCTGTCCACCGACATATACATCCAATTATAACCTATGGGATTTATATTTTGAGGGACGGGATATCTGTCACCGTTGGGACGTAGCAACCTGTCCGCTGAGATCTAAATCAGGTCCAAAGTGAGGCAAGTCTAATGGGATGGCATAGCTGGTATCCAGAATAAAGATCAAGGGCCAGATTTATCAAGGGAATGCATTGCCCTTGCGTCCCAAGAGTGTTGCAGGGGCAACGCAATCCTTAAGTCAGATTTACCAAGCGATGCAAGGCCACCTTGCACGGCCCTGCGTTTCTTGGTAAACCTGAAGTAACACAAGGCAGCAATGCCCTGAGAAGGCATTCCATGGGTACAGCGTCAGTTTTCCTGAGCATTCACCCATGTTTTTTAAGCACATTCCCAGATTTACCGTGGTAAACCTTGGAATGCGGCAAAATGGTACGACTTTCCTGGGGAGGCACAATGAGGAGAAATATCTTTATTTCTCCTCATTGTTTCCTCTAAGTGTGCTGCACTTTGCAGTACATGTAGAAAGAGGAAGAAGCCTCTGAGGTTTGTTTTTGTGCAGGAAGGTGTCCCTTTCTGCACAAAAATAATCCTTCTTGCAATGCAGGCGCCCTTGCACCATGGTGCAAGAGTGCCTGCATTGGCACTAGGCAGAAGATAGGGCGGCAGCACCGGCAGACAGCAGGAATGTGCCATATATTGGTAAATATGGTAGAATCCTGCCCTCTTCATTTCACGCAGCACAGTAAGTTGACTTGCTGCATTGCAGTGTAGCTTGATAAATCTGTCCTGTTCAAAAGAAATGAGACTTGGCTTTCTGACTCGAAAGAAAAGGAGTTGGTGCCTCTTTTGATCAAAGGGGAAAATACATTGAAAATGAGTTACTGCCTGAAACACTCTTGTGAATAAGACAGAACATGGGGTTTCTTGCAGGGGAAATGCCTGGTAAATTTTCCAAACTGTGTTCAGACAATTACAGAAAACACCTTTCTAATGGGGAGAAAATCAATGGCTGAGAAAAATATGCTAAAGGACCCCAGGGATAAAAAGAAAAGACTCAGCTTTATAACATGTATAGGGCATACACTAGCCAATTCTTAATTTCAGATTTCAAAGAGCTATGCGAGGCATATCAGGAAGGGTCATAAAGTTCTTCATTACTTGCGAACATTGAAAGATGGGTCAAATTCATGTCTGACATTTCATTTGATGTGGTCTGTGCCGCTGCACTTGCAGAAGGAGTAGTTATTGCAGCAAGGAGGATTGTATATTTAAGAGAATGGCATACAGACTGCCATTTGAAGGAAACAAGCTATTTGTCCTAGAATTTGAGTAGAAGTTACATAGAACTTTTTAAGAAAAGAAACATTAATCTTCCTTCAGTCAATGGTACATTTAATCAGACCTCTAATAAGTCTTCTTTCAAGCAACCACCAAGAAGGCAACCTATTCAGCACCCTAACAAAGCACAGAGGAAAAAACTTCAAGAATTAATTTCAACTGAAGGACAAAATGCCCTCCCTGGGGAAGTCACATTGTTCCTGACAATGCCGTAAATAGCCCAGATTGGGCTGTACGTAGCTTGGGAACAGTCTACCTTTGAATGTTGGGGTCTGAAGCTAGTGAGAGTAGTCTACATCGTAGAATATATTTGTAGTTCTTCAAAGGCTGGGACTAAGGGCCATATGTATCAACATCTCCATTTGTGATTCTCAAATAGCGATTTTTTGCGAATAGCTATTTGAGAATCGCAAAATGCTATGTATGTAGGATTTGCAATACATTTTGCGAATCCTACATATTCCTTAATTGCGAATCTCAAATTGCGATTCGCAATTAAGGAATATCACCCCATTCATTTCTATGGGCCTAAAGGCCCATAGGAATGAATGGAAAGACATTCTCAATTTGCGATTAGCAATTAGCGAATCGCAAATTGAGAATGCAATTTCAAGGGTGCAGGGGTGTCAAAAGGACACCCTGTTGCACTCCTGAAATAAGCATGGGTGCACGTGTGGCGCACATACATGCCCTAAGGGTATGTATGTGCTTCACATAGCACTTTGAAAAAAGTGCATTTTTAAAAGAAATCGTAAATTACCACCAACTTGAAGTTGGTGGTAATTTGAGATTCCTTAAGGCGAAATTGCACTTTTTTGGTGCTTCTTACTCTGCATTTAAGGAATCGCAAAATTTGCGATTCCTTAAATGCAATCGCAAAATAAGGAATCGCAAATTTTACGATTCCTTATTTTGCACGCAGATTTGCCTCATACATAACATTTGGTAAAATTGCGATCGCAAACGCCGAAATTCTGCAAATTTCGGCATTTGCGAATGCAATTCTGCTTGATACATATGGCCCTAAGTCCTTCTAATCAGAAGACTCAAAGACCTTCTAATCAGACTCCAAGTTCTTCTAATCACTATTCCTTCTAATCCGAAGATGATGGATACAATAAAAGCATCAGTCTAGGCCTAGCAATAAAAATCCCATAAAAGTTCCAAGGATGGAACTAAGAAAAGGAATTTGTTCAAGAAAAATCCTGGTACTGAAGGTGACTGGAGGATTTCACCTGACCATAGATTTTAGAAATGTAAACAAATGGATCCAAAATCACTTTGATACCTATTGGAGCTTACATGATAATGTTGGAATTGATAGGCGCTTAATTTCACATACCAATTGTCACCCAATATTAGAATTATCAAATAGTTTGGATTTTTGGGAATCACTATCAGTCTCAGATTCTGCCATTCGGGATCAGATCAGCCCTAAGAGGATTCACCAAGATGATGGCACCTTTTGGGTCACTGCTACTTCTCCAGGATTGTCAGCTAGCAACATCAAATGAAGAGGCACTGAAGGGTTTAAAAAGGGGTGTGCGAAGTTCTTGCCTTTTACTTTCGCATAATAACACAAAATGATGGCAACATTATGCCAAATTATAAGTAATTAATCAAAATGCAACTCCGTCATGTCATGCTTGTTTTAGTGGAAAATGCATCCTCAAGTCAACTTTTGGTGCAAGGATGCATTTAAACCTCGAGCAACAGATGCTTGTGTTCTGTTTTTTTCTGTGCGTTTGCAGTAACATTATACAGCATATCACACCATTTGCAGTACATTTTTACTGCGAATGGCACATAATTACATGAAGTGGCATAATGATGTAATTCTGGAATTCCTGTAATAAGCGTAATGCGAAATTCTGAATGTTATGCCCAGGCATACTCTAAAAATAACGCAGGAATGTCTATCTTATCAAGGACTATTGATACATTTCCCAATGTACCATTTGTTTCCTTCAAAGGACAGATTCTTTTTAGAAGCACACTTCCAGGCAGATGCAGGAACAGTTTTATTTCCAGAGGAGAGAGCAGAGACTGGTAGATACAATTACATTTGTTAACTCAGAAGAAAGCATCAGCAAGATTATGGTTGAGAGCATAGTGATAAAAAGCCTCTTATGTGTTTTTAGTGGCTTCGGCCAGACTGCAAATTTGATTTCCGTTGACATATTTATTGGAATTGTGGAAGCCAATATCAATAAATTGCAATAAGCTAAGTCACTTCTCAGATAGCTTTCCAACTGTAGAGGTGCTTGAGATCAGGATCATTGACCAAGGGAGTTCTGTTCATCTTGGACCCCCTTATGTCTTAATGGTGGGTCCCAGTTTGACAGGTTGAGCTATAGCTCTGTTAGACAGGTTGGTCAAAGTAAATGGACAATGAAGGAGAGGATTCGATCATTGAAGGGAAGAGAACTTTCAGCATTTTGGAAGCTATGATTAATTTCCAGAAGGTTCTCAAAGAGTATAATGTGTTGCTGAGAACAATCACATAGCTATGACATATGTGAAGAGACAGGGAGGTTCAAAATCCTTGTCCATAAATCGAATTGCAGCGAAGATAGGATTCTGCGCAGGACTGTACCTTTTGTCAATCTCAGCCAGCTATATTTTATTGGGAAGGACAATTTACAAGTAGACTCTCGGAGGAGGAAATCTGTAACGTACCGCAATCTTTGCCTGACTCCATTAATCTTCAAGGAGATTTGTCATAGATTTGGAGATCCTTAAATAGATTTATTTGCATCCTAGATAAACACACAGCTTCCATGATTCTGTGCTCAGACTCCAATTTCGGGTTCATGGGCAGTAGATCCTCTATCTTTTCCTTCAGCTGAGTTCAGAAGTGTAGTGTTAGTATTTCTATTATGTCCATCAATGCTTGCTGATTGTTCGCATACGGGCATGTTCTGATTACTTTTGTTCTGTGCCCGTGTTCCGTGTTCCTTCTCCATGGTTGCCAGCTCCACCTTGCTCATTTAGAGTTGGGAATTAGTGGAGAGAGGACCTACAGGACGTGGGCTTCTTAATTACAATAAAGAAGATTTTGTACAACTTCTACCTTGCTGTGTTGATGTTGCTTTCCTTCATCACCTCTGAAAATGTATACACTTCATTTGGTGATGAGCGAACTGAAGGAGCCCATCACCTACTACTACCTCTCTGTCACCCTTGATGAGCTGCCTCACAGCTACATTTCATCTGATCCGGATGAATTTGCCCTTTGGATTTTCCTGTGTTTCTTCATACTGGAGAAGAAGACATCAGAGCCGGCTCATTTCCTCACAAACCTCTCCGCATTCATGTAATTGCCGTCATCGCGCCTTAAGTAAACAAGCCTGCTCGCGCTGCCCCCCACCAGGCCATTAATGTTATATGCGGCCAGCACATTGCATCCACGCACTCTGTTCAAACAAACTTGCTTGCGCTGTCAGTGAGTCATCATCAGGCAACTTGTCTTCCTACAAGCCTGTGTGATGCGCGTGTGCAAAAAGCTCCATAGCAACATGCTCTTTGATATAAACAAACAGAACGCTGCCTTCAAGGCGATACAAGGCAAAAGTTCATAAAACAGGTATTTATACCAACGAACCCTGTTGGGTTTTATTAGATTTTTACTGAAATTTTCTTCTTCAAGTAACTCTACAATCGGGGGGCGTGGCTTGGCGCCGTGGAGGATGGCGGCGCTGGCGTGAGGCTCCGGCGAGGCACCGGGAGACCTTCTTCTTTTAGCACGCAGTTCCTGTGCTAAATTCCTGTACTGTCGTCGGATTCCCTCCGGTATGCGGCGGCACTACTGAGAAGTCCTTTCCGACGTCGGAGGAGCTGATAACAGCCGCTTTCCTCACAGAGACGCTCCGGTGTCACAGGCGCCATTCCGCGGGTCTCCTCACGGAGCTGTCCTTCGGCGGAGACGTGAGTGGCTCGCCTGCCCGCTGCGAGCGTGTATGCTGTGATGTCCTTGGTCTACATTTCCAAACCTCACGAGGTAAACGCTTGCTGTTTACTTTAACTGGCGCTCCATACCGGCAGTCTACTACTTCTCCACACAGCGCGGCCGCCATTTTGCGCGCTTTGGAGTTTCTCTACCTGCCTCAGCGGTATGTCTCCCTCACTTTAATACTGCCTCAAGGCTTGTTTTATTGATGTTTGGATGCCTGGCACATCGATTTTTTTTGCCTCATTTGCAGTATTCATTCAAGCAGGGATGGTAGATTGCTTACTATCCCCACTGGATACTTTCTTTACTTGAGACATATTCAGCATTGCTGTTTCCTCTTCTCAGACCTATTTCAACGATGCAGATATTCCTTACTTGCCTGCTTCTACTTTTGGAACTGACATGATGATACATTTTTAATATATGTTTTGCAAGTTGGACATTTTCTTCATTCCTGGTGTTCTTCATATATAATTAAATGTTTCATGATTTTCAGTAAAGGTTTTCATTTTTGCCCGTGATGCAACTAACTGAGTGTTCCCGTCCTCAAATGATGCACGTTCCCTGTTTGCAGTATTTTGTTCATTGCCTTATCTCATTAATACTTGTGTAGCCTATCTGTCATTGCTCCCTCTTTCCTTCCCTTAGGCTTCATTCCCCATTCCTGAGGTGGTTATCTAATGCATTCACAGAGTTGTGACTAGTGTTTTTGCTAACTGCCACCGAGTGTTTGCCATTCTTCGTTAGAGCTCCTTCCCATGGGAAAACAACAACATATGTCTCGCTTTTCTTCTAAGGCGCCTACCAAAGTGGCTCTTGTTAAGAACTCTAAAGTTTTTACGGCTTTGTCCCAACTGGAAGATTCCCTTCCACCCTCGGACTCGGAGACACTCATGGAATCGCCCTCTCCTACCTCTTTAGGGAAAGTCACTGTCAAACGGCTAAAAAAGCATCCTCCGTCCCCACCTAAATCATCGTCACCTGTATCCATGGAACTCTTATTGGAGGAAATCCGCTCTTTTCGTCCTTTCCTTGAGGAAATTGGGACCTTACGCCCCTTCATGGAAGAAACTAACACCAAACTCCAAGTTTTGACAGACAATTGGTCTCAAATTGAAACGAGAGTCTCTACGGTGGAGCAATCTGTCGCATCTTTTCAAGAATCTCAAACTAAAGTCACACATTTGTCCTCACAGGTGGGAGCTCTTCAGAAGCAGGTGGAGGAGTTGGAAAATAGAGGCAGGCGTAATAACCTCCGCATTTATGGCCTGGCGGAAAATCTCGAAGGGTCCGACCCGCCTGCCTTCTTCAAGTCTTTTCTTCCCAAACTGCTACGCTTACCACAGGATACCTCTCTCAACATTCAACGGGCACATCGTCTAGGTCGTCTACCTACATCCCTCTCCCTGTCACAAAGGCCAAGAGGGGTCATCATCTATTTCTTGGAGTACACAGACCTCCTGAAAGTTCTAGCAGCTGCCAAGGCTATTCCCAAATTGTCTTGGCTGGACTCTCCATTGTTTTTCGCCCAGGATTATGCTAAAGCAACTGCTGCTCGTAGGAAAGCTTTCCTCGGCATGAGAGAGGCACTCCGTGCCATGGGTGCCCGATATGGCCTGTATCATCCATGTCTGTTTAAGGTCACCTACAATAATAAAACCACCACCTATGAGGATCCTGTGAGATTGCAGAGCTTCATTAATGCACACCGTACCTCTACCATGGATACCTCCGGTCCTTCCTCCTCTTCTCCTGGTTGACTCTTTGCACCACATGCTTGTTTTCAGATTCCAGCTCTCTTATTGATATGCTGTTGTTCGCCTTATGTCTTTGGCTGATTTTCTGGTTATGCTGGCGAAGTTCTTGTTCTCCTCATATGTTTAGATACCGTGTTTTTTCACTTTTTGAAATTTTCTGGTCACTTGTCTATTTTCTTCCCTTTTCCTAATGTCATGTATTTTATTTAATTTCGTTTCCTTCTCCTCATTTTTTGCTACTGTTCTTTATATTATTGTCTCATTTATACCTCGTCTTTCTTCCCGCAGGAACCCCTCACCGTACGATGTCATCTCCCTGGTTCCTTGCCCGGTTGCCCTCGATTGTGTTGCCTATCCCACCTGGCTCCTTCCCCCCTCAACCTCGTCTCGTACCTCCCCTTAGTAGGTATGTTATTTTCATGTTTTTTGTACCTTCCTTGGTTTTTGTTCCTCTTCACTTCCCCTTCCTTTACCACTGACTTCATGCTTAGCTTTACAATGATGATTTCTTTCTCCTCAGGATCTATTACGCCTTTTCTTCCTTTCTTTCCTCTTTCTTTCTTGCTCTTGTCTTCTTTCCTTTGTACTCCTTTTCTGATCTTTACTCATTACTCGTTACTCGTCGATCTCTCTCCTCTTTATAATCTTTTTCTTCATGTATCTTTTTCCCATCTTCCACAGTTTCCTTTCTTCTTTTTTCATCTCTTTTTCCTTGTTCTTTCCCTTATTTATGCCTTCTTTTCTTCTATTCCTCATTACTTCTCTGAATCGTTGATTAAAAAATTTATGGCTTTTCTGTACATACTATGTCCCTAAATTTGGTTTCATGGAATGTTAAGGGTATTAACTCCCCAATTAAACGTCAACGCATTTTATCTCACTTAGCTAAACTGAATGTTGACATTGCGTTTCTTCAAGAAACTCACCTTTCAGACCTAGAATCTGGCAAACTCAAAAGAGGTTGGGTGGGTGATGTCTTTTTCTCACAGGGTGATGGGAAACGTAATGGTGTTGCCATTTTATGTCGTAGGTCACTTCCTCTAACGGTTATATCTCAAGAATCGGATACTAATGGCAGATGGATTCATGTCAGACTATCACTTAGAGGTGTTCCAATCTCTCTCCTTAATGTCTATGGCCCCACGGCCGGTGAACCCCTTTTTTGGGCTGATCTTTCTCCCCGCATCACCCAATTCATAGATGATAACTTCATCCTTGCGGGAGATTGTAATCACCCTTTTGATCCATTTTTGGACAGGAAGTCCGATGCCAATTATATTCCTACGAAATCGCACAAATTGTTCACCCAAGCTATTTCGCAACATAAGCTTGTGGACTCCTGGCGTTTATGTAACCCGACCTTGCAAGAATTCACTTTTTACTCCCCCCATCATCGGTCCCAATCACGGCTTGATTACATTTTTGTCTCCCACGCACTTACTCAAACTCTCCATGCAGCAGAAATTGGCCCGATTTTACTTTCTGACCATGCCCCTGTACTGGTCAGTCTCGAAGTTTTACCCAAAATTGATGGTCCTAAACGATGGCGTTTCAACAATGCCCTTCTTTTAGATCCCAACTTTTCTGCTTCTTTTTCCGCATTTTTTGATGAGTTTTTCCTCTTTATTGATATCCCACCTATTTCGAAACATACCCTCTGGGATACTTTTAAAGCAGCTGCTCGTGATTTTATTATTACTTTTGTTGCTAAAAAACGTAAATCTGCACGCCAATTCACCAAAACCCTTCTTTCTGACATTAAAAGATTGGAACACGCCTACTTCACTTCTCATTCCTCAGATAGTCTGACATCTCTGATTGCTGCCAAACTTAAATTTAATGAACAGTCAACTGAAGATGCCTCTCTGTACTTGCTTAAATCTAGTGCCAAGTTTTATGGTGGTAGGAACAAGGCCGGGAAGATTCTTGCAAATTACTTAAAGATCAAACAAACTAAAGTCAATATTGAATCAATTTATGATGATACTGCCCAGTTACAACATAAAGATGCTGACATTCTTGCTACCTTCTCACATTTTTATGAATCCTTATACACTTCAGATACACCCACTTCTCCTCAGTCTCTTACACACTTTTTCTCTACCATTCAGACCCCCCCTTCCTTCCCTCTTGACTTGTCCTCCTTGGAATCCGATGCCTCGCAGCCAGAATTACTTGCTGCTCTTCATCGTTTAAAGCTGAACAAAGCCCCCGGCCCTGACGGGTTCACTGTTGAGTTTTATCTTCACTTCTCGAAGCTTCTTATTCCAAAACTCCATTCCCTTATATCTTCTTTTACTGAGTTAGGCACTTCTTCTGGTACTTTTTCGGACGCCCATATTTGTCTAATTCCCAAACCTGGAAAAGATGTCCAATACTGCAAAAATTACAGACCTATTTCACTAGTTAATATAGATTACAAAATCTTCGCTAAAATGTTGGCAATGAGATTAGATCATCTGCTCCCTGACCTGCTTGGAGATGAACAATCAGGCTTTGTTAAAGGCCGATATATTACAGATAACACGAGGCTCCTATTTAACATCTTAACAAAATCTTCTCATCTCCAATCTCCCCTCGCAGCCATAGCCTTAGATGCTGAAAAGGCATTCGACAGAGTCGAATGGTCATACCTTTTTCACACCCTTAATTGGTTTGGTTTTGGTCCTAAATTTATCTCCCTAATCTCCTTGTTATACTCCCATCCCCGAGCTGCAGTTTTCGCTAATGGCCAACTTTCTCCTTATTTTGATCTCGGTAGAGGTGTCCGTCAAGGCTGTCCCCTCTCACCCTTCCTTTTCAACCTGGCCCTCGAACCTTTTTTATCCAAACTCCGTCAAAACCCTAATATTACTGGTTTTAGTACTACAGAGCTCTCTGTCAAACTAGCTGCTTACGCGGACGACATTTTATTATTTATCTCCAATCCTATTGTTTCCATCCCTGCCTTTTTAACGGAAGTTCAACATTATTCCTCAGTCTCTGGTTATAAACTTAATAACGATAAATGCGAAATTTTACCTTTAACAAAGTTTACTTTCAAGAATGATTTCATTGCCTCCAACTTCACCTGGAGTCCTTCCAATATTAAATACCTAGGTTTACATATTACCTCCTCACTTCGTGACACTGTTTCCCTCTGTTTAACCAAGTGCGTCCAGAAAATATCTGATCTCACAGCTAGGTGGCATCCCCTTTACTTGTCCTGGTGGGGGCGTCTTGATACAATCAAGATGATGATCTCCCCTATTATTCTTTACACCTTATCCAATATTCCTGTCCCCATTCCAGCTAAATTCCTCAAAAAAATAAATTCAATTTTATCTTCTTTTCTTTGGCATAAAAGTAAACCTAGAATGTCTTTAGCTAGACTCAGCCGTCCTACATCCGAGGGTGGGGTCAACTTTCCAAATTTCTCCGCTTATCACAAAGCCTTTTTGTTACGTCAGTCTTCCTTCTGGTTACAAGACCCTGACTCTCCATGCCCTTTATGGACAAAAGTGGAGCGCCTTTTTCTCTCACCTTTTTCTTTTGCTGAATGCATTTCCTTTTCCCGCAAGCCTGCCTCACTTTTTACCCCTATTCATAAGTTCACCCTCAAACTCCTCCTTTCCTCTCACCCTCCGGCCCCTACTTGCATTGCTGACTTCCTCTCCTCTACTATATGGCATAATAAGTACCTTCTGATCCGAGGTAAACCCATTCTATGGAAGTCTTGGAGGTCCAAAGGACTACTTTGGGTTTCCCAATTGTTTTCACAGTCCACCTTCCTACCCTTTTCCACTCTTCGTCTCACCTTTCACTTACCCCTCACTTGTCTCCCCCAATATCTTCTCCTTAAGGCGTCAGTCATGGCCGTGTATGTTACACTTCCTGATACTCCTCCTCCTACACCCACTCCAGACCCTATTGCTCACCTTCACTCCACTTTACTCACTCTTCCAAAAGCTTCTGTTCTTTATAAACAGCTTCATGTCCACACTATTCCCAGACTTAAGAGCAAAGTTGAGGAGCAGTGGGAGACTGATCTTTCTGTTTCTTGGCCAACTTCCCTGTGGGATAGGATCTGGTTAAAGATCCGTAAATCCTCCAGGGCTGCTTCCTTAACGCAATCTCTATTCTTCATTTATAACCGTTTATTACACACTCCTTCCACCCTTCACAAACGTTTTCCCAACACGCCAGACACCTGTTGGTCATGTACCTCCCCAAATGCTACCTTATTTCACATGTTGTTCCTTTGCATGGATGTTCATGCCTTCTGGTTACAAATATGGGCGCAAATCAATGTCATTTTTTCCACTAACACTCCGTTTTCAACTGCTCATGTTTTCCTGGGTAGCCTTTCTCCTTGCTGGGCCTGTTCTGACCTTAATGTTAAAATTGTTGACCTATTATTAGCGGTTGCTTTTCAACAGATCACGATCAATTGGAAATCTACGTCCAGTATTACTTTTAAAGCTTGGTGGTATAATGTACTTCACAACCATAGACTCGATACTGCTTTTGTTTTTCCTCCACAGCTGGCAACTAAACGTGCTGACTTATGGCTTCCTATTACATTGTATTTAGATACATGTGCACTCCGTTCTTTTCGACCTCGACCTGCGCAGCAGGAAGTACCTAAACCCCCTTGATACCCTTCACATTACTTTCTGTATAACCATTCTATTTTACTGCATAGCCATATTTGCATTCTATTACATTACCTATTTATTATGTCCTTTCTTTTCTGTGCTTTCTCCAAAATGATTCACTTCTATATTTTGTATGATGTATTGATTTTGTTGAATTGCATTGCTCTCCTTTTTCTTAATTCATCATTGTAAGTTTTTATTTCCCTCTCCCCCACTCCCTTCTTATTATTTCTCCACCATAGCTCCCTTATTAGTACTGTTCCTGATTTGTATTATCACCATGCTTTTCTTTAATAAACTTGATTTTGAACTGAAAAAGTAACTCTACAATCATTATTAAATATACATAAAATAAATAAATAAAAAGAGATGAAAAGAAGAGCTATTTACCAACAATTGAGACTTCTTACATAACAAATTTTGGATTTTCACAATAGGATTCTTGTCGGTAATCAGTTTATTATGAGTAATGTAGCATAATTGGTTCATTTGCAACCCTTTTTACAACTTCCAGGAAAGCCTCCGTTAGCCTAGAAACAATGGTTTTTGGTGTTTGCAAATTATCTTGTGGCATTTGAAGCTGAGAAATATATAAGAGGAAAGCAGCCATCCAATTTAACAACTTAGGTACGGAAGGCCAGCAAGTCTTTGGTAATTTGCCCACAATTACACCATCTCCAGTGCCAGAAGGTTGGAATTAATCTATTGAAAATATAGCAAGGATTAAAAAGAAATTTACTGAGCAACCCTTCAACTTTTTCAAGAGGAAACAAAATATGGAAGAATCTGTGGAAGACTACGTATCGTCTCTCCGTCATTCTGCCGCTAATTGTAATTTTGGTTCTTCCCTAGAAATTAGCTTAAGAGATCAATTTGTGTTTGGATGCACATCTAAGAAGATACAAGAACGCCTTTTAATCTCATCACTGCGGCGCGAATTCCGCCGCAGTGCTGAACATTCCAATCGTGGGCGTGGTCATGACGGCTCCCGGACGTCATCAGCACACGCCCACCGTGACTCATGACGGCCGGGAGATGTCATGAGCATGGAAGAGGTTAAACTGTAGGGACACAACATTGACAGAAGTTATTGACTTGGCTAAGGCAACTGAGAGATCAGTTATCTCTAGTGACAGAATGACTAATAATCTAAATGCGCATTCTGTAAATGTTGTTCAAGAGTCTGACACTGTTAAAGGTAGTAAGCCTATACAAAAAAAGGATTTGAATTTTGTTTCAGGTGTAGTTCGAAATCTCACATGAGCAATTTCACTCGTTTTCCAGCTTTAGGTAAAAGGTGCAATAAATGTCACAAGGTTGGTCGTTTTCAAGAGATATGTAGGAGCAAAGGTAATACACAAGTTTATGAAATTGATTCAGACCCAACTGTTTCTATTGTGTCACATGATTTATCCAAGCTGGTTCTTACACTAGACAGTATTGATGGTAAAAACGAATCTGTTAACCGCATCAACGCTGAGCAGATTTACCGCTCTGCGCTGACTTTTGCGGATTCGCATGTTACGTGACGAGCTGGGCTCGTCATGAGCGTGCGAGGAGGCTACCTCATGACGAGCCCAGCTCGTCATGAGCGTGGAAGGGGTTAAAGGACCCATGTGTGAGGCCATGGTTGGGGGGGGTCATATTACAAATGATGGCTGACTCTGGAGCCCCCATCACCATTGTTTCTGAGAATCAATACAACCAACATTGAGCTGATTCCAAGTCCTTGTTGCCACCAGATGAGTCCCAAGGTATATGGGACCAGGACATCACCATGCTTGGTTTCCTTCTTGAGGAGCTGGAATGTTTGGGAAGGAAAGTCAGCATGACGATTTATGTGACTCTGAAAGGTAAATTTATAATTGAGTTGCAAGATCTGGCTAAGTTAGGTCTCATGCTAATTCCTGGTTCTGATGTACCAGTAGTAGTCAATCCTACATGTGTTGCTACTGTAGTTCTAAGAAATTAAAGACATTTCTAAAGCTTATCCAGAGGTATTTGAGTCTAAGATAGGTGCAATTTCTGATTTTGATCATAAGATTTAAGCTTTGGGCCCACGCCATACCCATGTCTCACAAGCCCAGGCCTGTACCATTCTCAGTGATAAAAGAACTTCAGCAGCTGTTAAATTAGTTTTGCAGGCTCAGTCAGTCAGTCAGTCAAATATTCTTTATTCGGTTATTTTTGCAACCATAACAGAGGACATCAAAAGTTAAAACATGAAACAGACAATATGTACTCACATTTCTAGTGAAAAATTCATAGTTAGCAGTTTAAACTAAAAAATAACATTTGGTATTTCATCACATAGCAGTAAATCACAAATTCCCAAATGAGGGCAAAGACTAAAATGGTGTTCCTGTAAAACATGGGTCAGTGCACAAACAATACAAATATAAATGCTAAAAACAACACTGTATCCCCAGAAAAACATAATATTCAGAAGCAGTTCATTAGGGATCAAATACAACCAAAAAAGCCATAAGACATGCGGCCAAAGCATGGTGTAGTAGTAACAATAAATTCAGTAGACAATAACATTTATGAATAAATAAAATAGTTTCCCAACTAAGGTGGTCATTATGATGGTGAAGGACCGCCACCGCCAGACCGGCGGTGGCGGGCCTTCTGCCATCACTAAGCATTTTACCCACACCCAATTAGGAGGGTGGTGGGTACTGTGGCAGACGCAAAGACCGTCCGCCGCTTCACCGCCAAAGGCAATCGTCCCAATTGCCTGGCGGAGGGAGCAGGGCACCTAAAATGGTGGTGGTGCCTAGCAAGCACCGTCTGCCAAATTAGTATGTGGGATGGGAAAGACCTTTCCATGGCGGCATCGTTGGGATGGGAAAGGCCTTTCCATGGCGGCATCGCTGGGATGGGAAGGGCTGGCGGAGATTGGTTTTGTGGGCCCCCCTTGTTTGGGGTGGGTGTCGCTGCACTGGGGAGTACTGCCTTTCCATGCACCAAGTGGCAGGCACTGCATGGTGCCTGCCATGTAGTGCAGAGAAATGCAGTGCAAGCACTTTTAACATTGCGTACGGTGCTGCAGCCAGCAGCACCGCCCGCAATTTTAAAAGCCCTGGATGCGGCCTCCAGTATGGCGGGCGCATCCTAATCGCAGTGGTGGGACCGCCGCATGTCTGGCGGGGGGTCCCAAACACCGCTATGATGGCATATTCAGCCCCTAAGTCCAGTAAACAGACTGCTGTAGAAATATATCCATACACCATTAAACATGTAAATTCGTCATTCAAAAGCTGGAGATGATACAAGGCCGGCCTGCACTTCCTGATGTGTACAAATCTTAATAGAGGGATAATAAATCCCTCCTCAGTTTAGTGTAGAGTCGACAGAAAAACAAAGTGCAACATGTTCTGAGTTGATTTAGAATCACACAAGCATGGTTCAAGTTTAGCATCACAATAAGCTTTGCGAGGATAAGGGACCAGGAAATATGCGATGCTGAACCTAAATCTAATAAGGTAAAACATTTTTGTATGACAAAAGAAAAAAGACGGATAGGGTTCTACACATGGAGAACGTATTAGAGGCAAATATTCCAAACTCTCTTTTTCCTAGTCTCCAGATGCTCACTGGTCGTCTTTAAAAGAGATCAAAGATCCCCTTTCAACTGGGTTTATGAAATCTTGGCAATTCGTTTGGGTTATAAAAACAATCCACCATCCCCACTGTCTCCAGCTGCCTTTTTATGTAACTAAGCCATGGTATCTTCTGCATATGATTAAGGCTACAGCAATCCAGTATTAATGCATAATTTAGGGCCGTCTTATCTTTTGCCCATACTGAATGCCATAGCAAAGTTGGAGCAATTTGAATGCGCTGAGTTAAAGGAGTCAGACCAAGTTCTTTATGACAAAAAGAAATTAGGAGGCTACTTGGGACTGTTAATAGTCGTCTAAGGAAATTATTCTCCACAGCCTGAATACGAGATGGGTTGCAAAAGCCCCATACCCCAGCTCCATACCCCAGCCGCATACAAGGTTACAGAACATGGACGAGCCTTATAGATGTTAATTATTGAATCAATGGGTCTGGATCCTAAGTTCTTTGTAAACCTAAATAAAGCCTCCAAATTTTGATTGAAGCTGCTAACCCTGGGTTCGGCTAAATGATGCCAAGTACTTTTCTGGTCAAAGGGGGTACCGAAGTATGAAAAAGTTGGAACATAAGACATCCTTTCATTATTAATAAAACATGATTTAAGGGGGGTGGGGTTTTGCCTACCACCATGGTGTCAGACTTGGCCTCATTGGTCTTTAGACCCAAATCACACATAAAATCATTGAATCTAGTGACTAGCTTTTGCAGACCCACACCTGTTCTAGACATCAGCACACAATCATCAGCATAGAGTAGCACCGGAGGATTTCTGGAGCCTATCTTGGGAACATCAACATGCCCTTGGTTAATATAACTTTCCAAGTCATTATTATAAAAACAGAATAAAAAAGGGGCAAGCACGCACCCTTGGCGTACCCAACGGTACATTTTAATAGGAGAGGTAAGTTCCCCATCCTCTTCATACCTGACCATCCCAGTCACCTCCTGATGCATCTGTGCTAAGAAATGCACTAAAAATGTATCTATGCCCAGAACCAGCATTTTTTCCCAAAGTTTCCCTCTCTCCACCCAGTCAAATGCCGATGTAAAGTCCATAAAACCCAGTTGGAGTGAACCATTTTTGGCTGTTGTGTACTTGCTTATGACCAGGTGGAGACACTGCTCCACAGTTCCCAGGCCTCTCCTGACGCCATACTGTTTATCGTAGAACTTCCCACTTTCCGTTACCCAAGTCTCCAGGCGATCTAAAAAGACCCTGCCCATCAATTTACAGATACGATCAATTAACGAGATTGGGCGATAACATAGCGGGTCAGACCTGTCCCCTTTTTTAAAAATGGGTACTATGATCACAGTGGCCCATGATTTTGGGGGGCCCTTGGAAGCTATACAGCTTAAAATATTAGTCAACAGTGGGAGCCACAGGACAGGATTGGCCAGGAAAAGGTCAGTGGGGGCGCCTTCTGGGCCAGATGCCTTTTTCTTTATAGTTTGATTTAGGAGGCGCCAGCTCTAGATGTCCCAGACCAATTTGCTTGTCACGATGTTTTAAAGTGCAGTAGTGCTCACCCTCATTGCTATATAAGCGAGAGAAGTGTTGAACCCATGCATCTGGCATTATTTGGCATCAATGCTACCATTGTGAGAACTTTAAAATAAAGTTGAATTGACTATTTTAACAAAAAAGTCTAGGGTCTTTGTTGAGACTAGCTTCGTGCAGTTGTTCCCATGCCTCTTTTCTTATGGCCATTTTACGGTTCAGGATAGCATGTTTATATTTATTTCAAAGGTGTCTCACCACTTAATTATCCCCAGTTATTTTCAGTGCCTTAATGAGGTTGTGATGAGATCGTGAACAATCGCTGTTGAACTGTTTATTGGGCCTGTGGAGTCTCGGTTTACTATCTCCTCGTAATACAACATTAATTGTCTGCGTAGTTTCGGCAAAAGCCCTTAGCATGGATGGTGGATTTATTCTGCTTTCAAGACACTCCAAAAGTTGTGCTTTATTTACCATCAAGGTCAGCTGAAGAAAAAAATCCTGGTTCACCAAGCCCACTTGCGCAGGAGAGCCTTGTTTTTATTATGAGTTATAGGATGTAGTTTTGATTTCCCAAGGGAATAACCAATCTGGGTCTTGAAACGAATGGCTAAGGGGAAGTAATCACTGAAACAGACCTTTAAAATAGAAAATGCCACGGACTGAAGTTTATGTAATGTTCAGAAAGGGCAATAAAATCAACGAGGCTACTTTGGCCTCATTTCACAGGCTACAATTACCCGCACAGACTCCTCTGAGTGGGTGAGCCCCATCATCATAGTACGGAAAAAAGATGGCGATACTCGTCTATGTGCGGACTTGCACACACTTAACAACAACTTAATGATTGACTGTAATCACTTTCCAAAATTTCTGGATTTGTTAGCCAATTTATCGGATACAAAGTATTTTTCCCTTCTGGACTTACCCTCGGCTTATCACCAGGTACCACTCGCTGCAGAGTCTCAAAACGTAACCACCTTCATGACCCCATTTGGAGCCTATAAATTTCTTAGGCTTCCTTTTGGGTTGTCATTTGCAGCGAGTGTTTTTCAAAAACTCATGCATACCATTTTGCTGGGTATCACTGGTGCTCAATCCTATCAAAATTACAGGCTTATTTTTGGTTTGTCCATCAAGGAACACAATGATAGTCTGTTTAAAGTTCTGGATGTCTTCTATGAAACATGTAATTACATTGAAGTATGATAAATGTCACTTCTTAGCTAAAGAGCTTGATTATTTAGGCCATCCTGTTTACATTGAAGACATCAAACCTACATTATCCCTGGTTAAAGCTATCTCAGAGGTACAAACCCCCAAGGACAAGGAAAAACTAAAATCATTCCTTGGTATGAGTGGATACTACTCGCGATTCATTCAGGGATATGCTTTCGTAGTATAACCTCTCTGTAAACTTTTTTAAAAGGAGCAACATTTGCATGGGATGATTCTGTAACACAAGCGTTTGTCAGTCAAACAACTGATTGTTCAAGCGCCGGCACTTTTGTCTTACAAGTCTGATTGTGAGTGTGCTTTAATGGTAGATAGTAATCAAATAGGCCTAGGTGCTGTTCTCTCCCAAAATGAACAAGGTATTGAACACACCTTTGCATTTGCCACTCGCCTCCTGTTGCAATATGAAAAGGCATACCGCGCCATTGAAAGAGAGACATTGGCATGCTCATGGACAACAGAGAAATTTAGGAGTTTTCTTTGGGGAACATATTTTACCCTGTACACAAACCATACGCCTTTACATCACCTTGCAAATGGGAATGGTTCAGGTAAAGTAATGTAATGAAGAGAACATCCTTGATACTTGCTGAACATAAGTATTTATTGATATGCACCAGAGGACACACTGACATCAGCTAGTCTCTCCAGATCATTCTGATGACTGTGTCCCCCAAGGTTCTGGTGATGCAGCTAACATTCTCACCGGTGCAGCACCAGTTAAAGGAAAAGTTTCAACACAGCTTTCGCTTCAACATATTAATAAAAGAGAAAGACATAAAAGAGAAAGGACTTATGCATGCAAATACTGGTAACAATAAAGAGATAAAGAAAACAAAAAAACTTAACATCATTGTAAAATATAATTATAAAATGCAAGGACGAGGAACTTAATATTACTGTAAAATATAATCATGAATATTCCAGGGTGATCTTCTCACTGTTTTGTCATGACACAAAAACCCAGACTGACAAGCAACTTTACCACATTATTATCTACCTTGTTACATAAGGAAAGTCGAGACATACTCCAAATATCACTATCACTTAGCATTACCACATTCTTCATGACCCTGATAATGCGTTTAGGCCCAGAACATTTTGTTTCATCTTCTGGAGACTACAAAGCTTTCTTCATATACACCAGATTACCCACTTTCCATTCATGCTTGTGCACACCCATCTTGACATCATGTCTGTGTTTGTACCTCTCGGTATCTCTTCACTCTCAAATCAACTACCGTATTGCTTTATCTCTCACACTCAACCACACTTGGAACCAGCCACTCTGCCTTTGAGTTTCCTAAATGGAGAACAACCTGTGACACTATTGGGTGTGTTCCTGGTGCCCAAAATTATTCTTGCAAAATGCTCTTCAAAGCTGACCCAGACTCAACAGAAGTTTGAGTACATGCTCTTACCAGCCTGTTCATGCTTTCAACTAAGCCAATTGCCTGAGGTGCATAAAGAGCAGTGCAGTGACGGGTAATAGAAAGATCTTTTAAAAACTTGACCATCTCCTAGGAAGTAACTTGCACTCCATTATCACTGACCAAAACCTTTGGTTAACCCTAACACGCAAAAGCATCCTTGAGGAATTCAATGATGTTCTCGGCAACAACAGAATCCATGCAACAAGCGGAAATCCACTTTGACATATAATCCACTAGAACAACTACAAACCTCTCATTGGGAGACAAAACTTCGAACTGCCCTATAATATCCACAGCAAGCTTTGACCAAGGTTGCTCAGGTAACACAACCTGTGAAAGTGGTGCTGTACTGACTTTCCTTGACTTATCATTACTGGCATGCAAGATACATTCCCTGACTGTTTCTTCTACCTGACGATCTATTCAGGCCACCAATAAGATTCTCTCACTCTGAATTTGGTTAAACTGCATCCAAGATGACTCTCATTTGCCAAATTGATTATCTTCTCATGCATACCAGAAGGGCGAACTGATCTCTCACCATGACAAAGCCCCCCATCCACAATGTTCAATTCATCAGGTACATTCCAAAACCCTCTGGCACACTGGGGAACATCACTGAGCACAGGCCACCCGGTGACAACAGAATCCATAACAAACTTCCTTGAGCTGTCAGAAGGAAAACTGGCTTCCCATTCAACTTTATTGAGAGCAGGTTCCTATACCCAAGCTACAGTCCCATCAGTACCAACTGGAACTAATGTGTCAAGTGGCATCCTGGATCGATAATCAGCACAGACATTCTTTAAACTAGGTAGGTATTCCACAGTGAAATTATATTCTCAAAGTCCCTCGATCCATTTTTTAACCCTAGGAGTGGTGCTCTCCACATTTCTGCAAGCAAACATTTGGACCAATGGTTTGTGGTCAGATCTGACAAGGAAAGGAAAAGCCCAGTTGTAAAACTTCACATGATTGATCGCAAACTAACACCTCTCGCTTTATTACCGAGTAGCGTTCTTCTGCCCCCTTGAGAGAACACAAAGCAAAACCAATGACCTTCTCGTTACCATCAACTATTTGAGACATCACTGCACCCAACCCATGCACACTTGCGTCAGTAGTCAAGATTGTTTTCTTCGTTACATCAAAGTGACCCAAAGTTAGCATGCAAACAATATCACTTTTGACTTTGTTGAAAGCACATATGCAGTCCTCCGACCATACAAACTCTGCACCCTTTTTGAGCAAAAGTCTTAATGGTTGTACCACACTAGCAAAATTGTAAATAAACTTTGAGTGATGTTCCAATAGGCAAAGAAAAGATTTAACTTGATACTTGTTAGATGGAGCCGGAGCTTGTGCTATTGCTTCGGCCAGGTCAGTCTTGGGAATGATACTCTCACTAGAAATGGAATGACCGCGGGCGTGGCTAACCGCCGACAGGAATGGCCACTCTGTAGTTTTATTCCGGAGCACCACTCCCAAATAATCCTGATTGACTCCCCTCCTGCTGGCCCGATTCCTGCCCTGGTGCCGTGGAAGTGTAGCTGTGGTGCCCGGCAATCACCGGTTTAAGTTTGAGAAAATCGGTGAAAGTGCTCCGCGAGTGCTCCGGAGCCCGGGCCTCGTGGTTGTTCCTGCCTGCGGAGGAGCGAGGCCATGCCGATCCGACGTCACATGAGGCCGCGGCTGACGGGACCCCCGGCGGTGACCTGAAAGACGCCCTCAGCGGAGCTTACATGTCTGGAGCTCTGGTGAAGGCTGCAGGCTGCCCCTGACAATCCGGTGAGTGATGGGGGGCCCAGTGGAAAGTGCGGCGACCCCCGTGGTGAGCAGAGGTGCGGAACATCGCCGCCACGTGCATGTGTGCCCGTGGCGGCCCTGAGACATCTACGCGGCCATAGAGAGAGTGCAAGGGCGGCAGCGCCAACAGGGGGGTGCGCGTTGGGAGCCCCCTGAGCCACCGTTATATTCTGCAGTGAGGCCCTTGACTGGAGGTGATCCACAGCACATTGGCATACAGGCACACAGGCACTGGGACCTACCATCCGGCTGCAAGGGTGATTGGAGTGGCTGCACAGATAAGGGTGGACAATGATTATTTAGCGATCGAAGGCTGACGGGAGCCTGTGAACTTCAGGGCGGGGTTTTTCAGTGGTCCCGCTGCTGAGGGCTCATTAATAAAACTTTATTCAGGCCTATACTGGAGACACTTTCAAGTCCTGCGCTTTAGCCCACCCCATAGACGTAACGCCTGGTCTGGAGACCAGTGGAAAATACCTGGTGGGGTTGCGGGAAACAAACCGATTGCTGCCAGAGCTTTGAGACCTTGTGGCCACGGCTGTGGGGCCCCGGAATATTGAAACCAGGTTTGGCTTAAGCAAGACGCACCATCTCGGCCTTTGGAGAGTTGGACATTGGGGACGTGGCGCTGGTGTCCTGGTGCGCCCGCTGAGCCTACCATAGTCACTCCTCCCCCCGGGAGCCCCTGAGCCGCGGGACCTGCAGGCCTATCGGCACAAGTAAGAAGCACTACACTTGAGAAGGTATTCCCACGACCACAGGAATAGTGCCCTGACCCCTGGCCAGCCGCCCACAGCCGGGAAATTTATATGTATTGACCATCTTGCTATGGCCATTACGAGGCAATCCTGATTAGATACCCCTCAGTGTGGGGTGCCTCCTGTGAAAGCCGACAGGCTGGGTGAAAGATTCAACCGTAGGCGGCGGGGAGTAGCGGCAGCGCCCTGATCACCGGCAGTGTCCCCGCGGCAAGAAACAATGGCGTCCAGCCGTTTTAATCGGACGACGACTCAGACCAAGCTAGAGAAGTTCACCTGGCAGAAACAGAAAACTGAAGACCAAACGGAGGCGGCGATGCCGGGAGAGGTAGCAGAACCGTCGAATAAGTATCTACTGGAAGCAATAACGGCAATAAAGACCTCCCTCGAGGTGCGGATTGACACAGTGGCCACAGACATGGCACTGATCCAGGAGAAAATGAAGAAAATTACATAAAGG
Source organism: Lissotriton helveticus (assembly GCF_964261635.1). NCBI lineage: Eukaryota > Metazoa > Chordata > Amphibia > Caudata > Salamandridae > Lissotriton > Lissotriton helveticus. The sequence continues at coordinate 514,490,324 of NC_136070.1, forward strand.
GTCGGAACTGGAGAGAACACCACCAAGGAATTAGTTACGGACACCGCCCTGCTTAAGAAACAAATCACGAACTTCCGCTCCTCCCACAAGGCGATGGCCCTGCAGCTGGACGACTACGAAGGCCGCATGCGACGGAACAATGTCCCGCCACCTACCTTGGAGAACAGCAAAATCATGTTTTTCCCAGATTTCATAGTGAGAGTACAGAAAGAGCGACGAAGTTTCCTGGAGGTAAAACGGGCCCTACATGACCAAGAAGCCAAGTTATGTAAACGTGACAGAATGGAGCACGGGTTATATTTAAATCAGCTGATTGAAAAGGAGAGTTTTAGTTGTTTTTTAAAGAGTCTGAAGTCCTGAATATGCTGAAGTTCCGCGGGAAGGGATTTCCATGCAATAGCTGCTTTAACGGCGAGGGACTGGCCCCCCTTCCGCGTCCTACGGAATCGAGGGATCGCCATCCGTCGTTGGGTGGCTGAGCGCAGAGATCGGCTTGGAACATAGAAGGTAAAATGCTTCCTAATGTATGATGGTCCGAGGCCATACAGGGTTCTATGAGTCAGAGTGAGGGCTTTGATTTGCATTCGATCGTCCACCGGTAGCCAATGCAGCTCTCGTAGATGCGGTCGAACGCTAGATCTTCCAGAGATATTCAGCAGAAGTCTAGCCGCAGCATTCTGTATGGTTTACAGTTTTTTTTAGCAAATAACCCGGAATGCCAATATAAAGGGCGTCGGCATAGTCGATGCGAGAGAGAATATGGGCACGGGCGACCATTTCCTTGGCTGGCCTCGGTAACAAGGGGAAGAACCTTCTCAATGATTTGAGAGTGCTGAAACAGACTCCGGTGAGTTTCTTAATTTGGGCCGAGAACTGAAGGTCTTCTTCAAACCAAACACCCAAGTTCTTCGCTGGGTCGCCCTCTGAATTGGGGCGTGGGAATTCGGGGGGCCACAAAGATTCCCTAAAGGCATGAGGGAACTGACCGTACAGGAGGACCTCCGACTTGTCCATGTTGCACCTAAGTTGAGCATGTGCAAGCCATTTGAATACAGACAAGAGACAGTTCTGGGTGATGTCAGTTGCCAAGTTGGAGTCCTTCCAGGTGAAAAGGAGCTGGGTGTAATCAGCATAGGCTATTATTTTTGCTCCCAGTTCCTCTGCTAAGAAGATCAGGGGAGTCAGATAGATATTAAAGAGCAGAGGGCTCAACTTAGAACCCTGGGGGACTCCTGTCGACAATTTCCTAACCGACAAGGAAAAAGGTGGCATCCAGACCTACTGAGTGCGCTCTTCCAAAAAGGATTTAATCCAGTCCCAGACGGTGCCAGCAATACCGATGGCTGACAGCCAGGCAAGAGCGGTCCAGCAAAATCAGGGCCGCCCTGCCGCCCACGTCCAGGCACTCCCTAATCGCCTTAGCCATTTCAACTAGGGCGGTCTCAGTGCTATAAGAAGCCCTAAACCCGGATTGCGCCAGGTGAAGAGCACCGGATGCCTCGACAAAGGCCTCAAGTTGCCGAAAAACCACCTTTTCGCATACCTTTGTCAATGCCGGTAAGAGAGAGATGGGATGGTAGTTGGTAAGTTTGGAAGGGTCTAAAGAGGGCTTTTTAGGAGGGGTAGAAGCTTGGCCTGTTTCCACTTCAGAGGTATGGTGGCAGTCTGTAGGGATAAATTGATAATCGTTTCTACCTCTGGGTATACCACCTCAGCTACCCCAGCCAAAACTCTAGCTGGACAAGGATCTGTAGGGGAGCCTGACTTAAGATATTTAAGGATGGCTAATATGTCGGACCCTGTATGTGGGCAGAAACTGCATGAAAAGAGGGGTGGGTGGAATGGAAGTTAAAAGGGGCAGTGGAGGGGAACTCGACTCTAGGCTATCTTGGATCTTCTGTATCTTTTCAATAAAGAGAGAAGACAGCTCCTCACACCATTGTGATGAGGAAGGAAGGGCCGTTTGCTCAGCACAAGGTGACAGAGAGCTTCTGACAATGGAAAAAATGTCCTTACTATTGTTATTAGCATTAGCAATCTGTTCCGCATAAAAACTGCTCTTGGCCTTCCTGATAGCTGCGTAATAGTCCCTTTGAGCTGTGCGGAAAGCAGCTTTGGCCAAGGGATAGTACTTCTGACGCCAGCAACGTTCCAATTTCCTACACCCCAGTTTAAGCTTTCTAAGAGTGTTCGAGTACCATGGTTTCAATGGAATCGGTCTTGTACGTCTGTTGGAGAGGGGTTTGGAGGCAGAGCCGGCCCCTAGGCTGATCCAGGTGGCGAAGCTGTCTACCGCACCTTCAAGAACATGGGCGGTCGGCGGGCGAAAAAGTAACAGGGCCTTAGAGAAGGCCGGAAAATCGATCTTCCGGGAGGGCATACTTTGGGTCAAGGCTACAGAGGAGATGGGCTTCCCTATGGTCCACGAGAACCGAATCAGATAGTGATCGGTCCAAGTGACTTTTAAGGGATCAGTGGCAGACAGGGCAAAATTTGAACAGACCAGGTCAATCATATGTCCCCCTTTAAGCGAGGGCGACTTGATCCACTGGGTCAATTGTGCCAAGTTAAACAGATCCATTAATTCCCTGGACTCATAAGCCTCCGGGCAGTCCAGGTGAATGCTAAAATCGCCCATAAGCAGGAAGTTAGGGAAGCGGAGGGCACGAGGGACAATGACATCATCCAGGGCTTTCCGAAAGGCTCTCGGCGGGCCCGGGGAATGGTAGACCAATGTGCCCCTAACGTATAATGGGGCGACAGAACGATTGTAAAGTCCAGAGCCTCCCCATCTACTAGCCCCCTGGTTGCCTCACTGGAAAATGTCCAGGTATCCCTGAAAACCACTGCGATCCCTCCCCCTCTCCCAGTTTTACGGTCTGCTCTTACAATTTTGTAGCCCTGAGGAATGGCTAGCTCAACCACCGGGGCGCAAGACTCGTTGAGCCAGGTCTCTGTTATGAAAAGAATATCAAGCCGTTCATCAGAGAGAAACTCATAGATGTCCAGGGCGTGTTTGACCATTGAACGGGAGTTGATGAACGCAGCCTGAATCCTGATCCCCCTCTCTGCTCTAGGTGTAGGGGCTGTCTGCTTGGTTTGGAAGCAGAATTGGCAAGAGGGACATGTCCTAGAGAGACTATGAAGAACTGCACACTGATCGCCACCATTACATTTGGCGTTATCCAGCACCAAGAATTCCTTACAACTGAAAGTCCTCCTATTTCCCTGCGCCTCTATCGTGAGACGGCCAGCATGGCTGGCGCTGGACGTTCCCAGGGTGCGGACGGGCGCAGACGGGCTTGCCTTTGGCGCGCCGGCGGTGCGCCCGCTGCGCGTCCGATTCAACATGTGCGCTAAAGATCCCACACATCAGGGATAACTTATGGAATGACACAGACTACTATTTTGAGGAGAATACAGTGTCTGTGAATTCAGCGATAACGCTCTGGGGAGCATATGGGGCAGTGATAAAGGGGAGAGCATTGTCTTTGATGGTGGGCCACAGGGCGGAGCACAACCGGCATGTGAGTGAATTGGAAAAAGAGATCTTAAATCTTGAACGCACCACCTCGCTGAACCCTAATCAGGATGCTCAACACAACCTTAATGTTAAGAGACAGGATTATAGACAACTTCTTTTAGAGGACGCCAAGAGGCGTACTCTTGCCTCCCGTCATAGATTATATGAACAGGGCGAGTGAACGGGAAAAATACTGGCATGGCTGGAACGCAAGGAACAGTCGGCGAGATGGGTGCACGCAATCAAGGGGCTAGATGACGCTCTGATCACTGACCCTCAGGGCATTGTAGAGATGTTTGCGAAATACTATGAGCAAATTTACACAATGCCTCGGGATTCACAAGCACCATGGGCGACAGATCTCCTCACTGCTATCGAGGTATCAACTATCTCCCAACAAGATAGAGTGGCCTTAGATGTTGATTTTTCAGTTGAAGAGTTCCAGAAAGCTATTTAAGATATCCAGGCCGGTAAGGCGATGGGCCCTAATGGGCTTCAGATCGAACTCATGAAACCCATGGCTATGAAGCTTGCTCCCCACTTACTTAATCTATACAATGAATGATATGAGTCTGGCCTCCTCCCAGCCAACATTAACGCGGCCACCACTGTGGTTATCCACAAACCCGGTAAACCAGAGGACGAGTGCACATCGTACCGACCTATCTCATTGATAACCGTGGAGGCCAAAATCTTGGCCAAACTGTTGGCTAACCGTCTACTTCCATATCTCGCTGACTTGATTCACCCGGACCAGTCGGGATTTATGCCGGGTCGTAATACGGCGTGTAACCTACGTCGCGTCCATGCGGCCTGGGTCATGTGGCGACCATAGAGGAAGAGGTGATCTTGCTTGCGCTTGACGCAAAAATGGCATTTGACACCGTGGCATGAGATTATCTGTTTGCTGTTTTGACTCGCATCACATGCCAAACAGCATTCTGATGAAGCTATAGGCTCACAGAGGTGGAACAAATGAGGTCAAAGCTCTCAATTCCTCATGTACATGACCTGGTGGTACGCTGACAGCAAATCCATCACAGTGAAAATGCGTGCACCACTCAATTTTGCAAGGGCCTCATTTATGTTGGGTAGCGGTTGCCTGTCAACCCAAATAAAATTGTTTAAACTTCTTAAATCCACACACATCCTGATTTTGTTACCTTTGTCCTTGGGTGCTAAAACAATCGGAGTAAACCACTCAGAGTACTCTGTCTCTTTGATGATTCCCATCTCATGTAGTCTGTTGAGCTCCTCCTGAAGGGATCCCACCAAAGGATCAGGCACCCTTCTATCCTTGTGAACCACAGGCTGTGCTTTTTCCTTTAAAATTATTTTGTGCTTAAACCCAATGAGAAGCCCAGGTTTGTCACTGAAAACTCCAGGGTAACTTTTAATAATGTGGTTATCATCACCCTGATGCATGACCAACATTACTAGGTCAGGCACATTAGATCTCTTTGATATCGCCATCCTAACAGATTATCACCCCTTCGGGCAACATACACCTTCCCCACTGTTTCTCTCCTTTTCAACACAATGGTTTGAATAGAGTAACCAACCAGATCAATGCTTTGCCCACCATAGGCAACAGGATTAATATCTGGTGGCAACAGTACTATGTCATTACATCCAAATGTGCACTCCCAAAATGTATCATTTAACAGACTGTAAGGCAACCCTGAGTCTGCTAAGAGTTGAACAACTTTGTTGCCAATGCAAACATCACATTTAGGCATTACTCCAACACCATAGTTAACATCTTTCACATCCTGTACAGAACCGCCTTCAATTCCAGTAATGTGATGAATAGCTTGTTGGGGGTACAATGCTTCATCATTCACAAAGTTTACCTTTGCATTTCTGCACATACGCTTATAGTGCCCCTTTTTGCCACAATTCCTACTTTACATGCTCCTCGCAAAACAATTAGGGAAGTTAGGGCAATGATTTTGACTACCACATCTGGGGCATCTCAGTTTGGCACCCTTACTAGTATTACTACTCCCTTTTTGTTTATCAGTCTTTCCCAGTACTCTTTCATGTCTCCCAGCTATCTTATAAACTGTTGTAGATAAAGCTCCCTGTTCAACGTGTTCAGGATCACAACCTTTCAGAATTGCAACACTCTCATGTGGTACAACAGTGCTGCGCATCTCTTTTACCCAATCCGTAGTATGTTCAATACTTTCTACAATGCTCATAGCTTACTTCAAATTGGGACTTTTTGACAATAACTTCTCCTGGATCCTGGTGTCATTCGTGTAACGCACCAATTGGTCACGAATGAGCGAGTCTGTTAATTGTTCAAAATCACACGTCTGAATTAGAGACTTAGGGGCTGCTATGTACTTGCCCACTGTTTCTCCTTTAGCTTGTACCTGCATGAGAAACTTATGTCCATTACTACAATAAGTCGGGGCCCAAAATGAGTTTGTAAAAGCAGGACACTCATTTAGTAGACGTCACCAGGTTCACCACCCCCTCTCCCAATCGGTATTGGAGCCAGGCTATCATAAATGATTCTACCTTCAATTCCAAGATTGTGAAGCAGGGCAGCTTGCTTCCTAGAAGAGACTTAGGGGCTGCTATGTACTTGCCCCCTGTTTTTCCTTTAGCTTGTACCTGCATGAGAAACTTATGTCCATTACTACAATAAGTTGGGGCCCAAAATTAGTTTGTAAAAGCAGGACACTCATTTAGTAGACGTCACCAGGTTCACCAGCCCCTCTCCCAATCGGTATTGGAGCCAGGCTATCATAAATGATTCTACCTTCAATTCCAAGATTGTGAAGCAGGACAGCTTGCTTCCTAGCAGCTGAGAACTTCTCACCCGCTATGGCTATTAGATTAGAGTCAAATAATGGTTTCTATTTCTTCCTTGGAAGAGTAGGTTCACCAGGTTTGGATAGGAATTGTGGTGGTTGACTCATTCCACTGGACCTCGACATGATGAAAGGCAATATTCAAACCACCAAAATAAATGAACATAAAAATCTAACAATACAATTTCAAAATAATAATCTAACACAACAGGTTAAAATAATGAATTAGCACAAAAACATCCTGTTAGAAATGGGATCTCTGGTTGGCTAAGGCTTGCGTCAAAGCCTGGCAGAGACCACCACTCTAGTCAGGGCAAGGGAGTTACAGGCCAAAGATGGCCATGTGTAAAGCATTTGAGCATGCACACAGCAACAACATCCCAGGCACACTACAAAAGGAACTCCACCAAAGTTATATCAAAAATAGCCTTTGTATTTTCATAGCACATTAGAATAGCAAACACATAATATACATGGTGCCACCTGGCACAAGGTCATATTTACAAGGGATAATATACACCTGACAGAGCCCACTGGACCACTGTCAGAACCATCACAGAGTGAACTTAGTAAAAGTAAAACGTATCATAAACGTACAACCAGTAACCACTGGCAATCACTGTACTTAGCATCAGCCTGTAACATAAACTACATTATGCACAGTATCACATTAGGCGCAAATTACATTCTGCGCCAACCTCACTAGCATAAAAACATTATCTAATCCTCTCATAAGTCTAAACGTATTAGACCCTAACCTCCTAAGCATAACTCCCATTAGGGGCCTAAATCACAGTGGAACATAATCTCAGTAGCATATACCACAATATGCAAAACAACCTCATAATCATAAAAAAAAACACTTAGAGGTATCAAAACAGGGTGCGTAAATCATACTACATGAATCACATTTCCTAGGACCACATAAATCACATTAGGGCCTAGCGCCCTATCACTCTCAGTTCCCCTGGCCAACTGGCCATCTCAAAAGGGGCTCACATGCCCTATGTCCAAAGAGTCAGGGTGACTGCCTATGCAGCAAAAGTCAAGGGTGTGCACTTTGCGCATGCCTAAATGTAGCAGCTGGCACTAAGTGTTGCGCAGCTGTAAAGATATGGGGCAAAGGAGTGCATCTCAGTCCTAACTTCAAAAGACATGCCCCCAAAGAATAAATGGCCTAAACGTTGCAGCTGCCCCCTACTTGCTGAGCGGCTGGGAAGATCAACGGCAGGCCCTCTCACTGTGCCCTTTGATTAAATATGCAAAACATTGCAGCTGCCCTCGGCCAGGCGGGGCAGCTGTGAAAATGGCCAGATCTGAAGGGCACAGGCCTCTTCGGGTCCTTTACAACAATGTGTCCCCGTGAAGCTTCTCTCTGGGGCTCTTAAACAACAATGGCCACAACTAGACAAAAGTACGGGCACCCCTGGCCCTTGGGAAACCCACTGAGGCCTTTAAACAAATATGGCCTACGTTGGAGCGGCCCTCTGCCATGTGGGGCCGCTCAGACACTGCGCACTCTCCTTGACGTGGAAGTCCCACCCCGGGACGGCCAAAGTAACTCTTGCCGGTGTGCAGCTGCCCTCTGTCTAGGGGTGCGGGTACCGACAATGCACCCTGGCATACCCCTCTCCTCCCACCGGACTCTCAATGCAGCAGCACTCACCGGAATCTCTTGCTCCTTTCTGTGGCTTCACTAGGTCTCCTTCCATCTCTCAGGAGCGCCGCCACTTCTCTCATGCGGCGGGCAGGCTATAACCTCAGCACCTCCTGACTGTGCTGTAGGCGGTGGGGGAAACCTCTGCCCTCTCGCTGGCGGCAGCGGGGCTCTCCCTCCCTCACGGGAGCCCCGGACACTTCCAGCCGAGCCACCATTCGCCAGTCAACTGCTTCCTGTGTTGGACCCGCCCGGAGTCAGGCAGACTCTGCCTGGCTTCCTGGTCAGGAATGCCGATCGGGCCGCGGCGGTGCTCCTCAAAAGGGAGAGAACGCGTGGTGGGCACCCGGAGTCAAACAAATAAGGTTAAAGTGCACAATGAGGGGTAGGCTCCCTCTCGATCTAGAAGGCAAAGCGGGGTGGGCTCCCACCACCCAAATGAAAGCATGAGTGGAGTGGGTACCCGCAACTCCGGCACTACTGGGGAATCCGAATCCCTATCACAGACGGCGGCTGAGCGCTGCAGAGCATACACGCTCCTCTTTTTGGAAAAGTTAAAATAAAGCGCTCACAGGGCACTAGAGGCACCAAAAAGTCCTGAAGGTCGTGGGGGATGATTGGGAGAGCCCCAGGGTCCAAACATAAATGTCTTCCAGGTCCAGGGGGCAAGGCAGGACCCAGGGAGGCAAGCTCTCATGGCAGCCCCCTCCCCTCTGGCCACAGCATCAGCATGCCCCCAGTAGGAACAGCACACCAAGAACTGAACATCTTCATGGGGTCACAGCCCCTATATTAGTAAATCCCTTTGTGTCACAGTACAGGGCTAGGGGATACCAGTCAGAACTGGTTTAGAGGGGATTTGGAGCACTTTGTTTTGCCCAGCTCCGCTCCCCTTTGTCAGGTGGGGGCTCAGTAATCAGCCACACCACAGGGGGCGGAGCCAGCATTGTGGAGGGAAGGCACAGCCCTATTCAGGTCCCAGGTGAAACTCCTCCCTCCCATCTGCATGCCAATCTCTCTATTCACCACTGGGCTGACTCGCTCTGTCTCCTGGAGCCACCCACACCTCTCAGCTCCTGTCAATCACAAGCCAAACATGCAATTCACACCAGGCAGGCAGACACACAGTACATAGAAATGCCAACTTCTAAAAGTGGCATTTCTCCTCCACTCACCATAAATCTGCGCACACCAATGCGCAGCATTTATCCTCATGAGTTTTTACATAATAAACTTGCCCCTGCACTCCTCTCATACCAGGAATTACCATGGACACACATATCCCCCATGCATTCCTCTGGCAGGGCAGACCAATCTCACCCCACGCACTCAGAGAGCGCACACACGTTACACTGGGCCACAGTGCTAAAGTGCCCAGAGGCCAAAAATCACTACCACTATGTCAGAGCTTTAACAAAAAAGTTCATGGGTGAACCTGCCAAAAGGCCCAAGTCCAACACATCCTTACTCCGGATTTTCTCGTGTCAACTTGCTGAGACAACACTCTGTCTGCACAGTCAGCTCATTTTCCAGTTACTAGGCTGTCGTATGAGAAGTCTTTCTTTTTTTCCCTTAAAAGAATAACAAAATTATACCTGCTTTAGAGCTCAAAACGATCGCTTGCTGAACGAGAGTAGACTTTAAGTACCAGCTATTCCGCTCATAAAGCACATCTCACCATGACTTCCTCGTTTAACAGCTGGAAGTCCTCTTGTTCATGAAACGCCTCCCGCCGGCCGGTACACTTCTCACACTCTAGTTTATTTTGGCCGCTGACGTCAATGCGTCACAGCATGACTCCATCTGCATATTGGGAGCTGATATTGAATGTGACGCGCCTCCTACGAGCCTGCTTGCACTTGGAACAGCCTTCACTCCTCGATCTGAACAATGCTGGCCTCACGCGCCTCTATGTGAAGACATTCAACAGTAAGTTTATAAGACGCCAGCCTCACACGCTCAATGAAATCAACAGTTACACAGCAGGTACATGAAAATTTTAGCGATGGCTGTTGGTGGCTCTTTTTTACCTTGTTTTTTAAATTCCATCAAATAATTTAATCTTGAGACCACTTGGGAATTACTTGTGCCGCACACTTCCAGTTATTTGAAAATAACCCTGACACTGACCTTCATTCCAGAGCATTGGCATGCTCATGGACAACAGAGAAATGTAAGAGTTTTCTTAGGGAACATACCCTGTACACAGACCATAAGCCTTTACTTCACCTTGCGAATGGGAATGGTTCAGGTAAAGCATCTGCAAGATTGGTAACGCTTTTTTCACGTCTTCAGGAGTACAATTTCCCTATTTTACATGTACCAGGTGGGAAAAACGTTAGGGCTAATTGCCTTTTAAAGTTGCCATTGACAGATTTGGAACCTATTAATATTAAAAATGATGTTGAGGGGGCGTGGTTTAGCAAAATGGCCGGCTAGACGCGTTTTCGCCCAGCTCCTGCCCTAGTACCCCATAAATCCTGCATAATCCTGGCGCATTGATGGTTTCAAAGGCGCTCCTGAGGTGAGGAGCCCCCCCAGACCTCGGAAGTCACCAATTCCCGCAAAGATCGCCTGCGGGGGACCCGGTGGCCTGCGGCGAACCTGCAGCTTCGGTGTCCAGATAATGGCGGCCGCCGCACAGTGAGACTGTCCTACCGGCCGACGAGAGAGGGGAAGCCCAGCGGAAAGTCGGTACCCCCCCCGCAGGGGCAGGCGAGGGGGCGCGCGACTCCCCCGGTGAGCATAGCAGAGGGCGGCGGAGTGCGGCTGTTGAGCGCGCCCCCGCGGACCTCGGGGTGAGCCCCTACGCGAGGCCGGGAAGGAGCGGCCTGCGCGCATTCCTGCAGCTCCGGAAAGCAGACGGAGAAGCCGAGGACCAGGCCCACTGGGATTGGGCGGCCTGGGGTGTCGCTTTCCTCCCCCCACTCCGCTGGGAGACAGCTGGGTCGCGGATGCCTCCGGACCCTTGAGTGCTCTGGTGGCGGGCGGCTGCATAACGGACCGGGGGAACCCCCGGGCCCCTCCTGGATGTCGTCGGCGGCGTGGGGCCCTGGGTGCTGACGGCCGCCCCCGCTGTGCTCCTGGCCTAAGTGATTGCGCGACACTGAGACGGGTCAGCCTACGCACGTTTCTGAGGCCCTGTGGCGCAGCGGGGCCCACTAAAAACCACATGGAATACAACCTGCCTGGGGGCCCATCCGGCGAGGGGACGAATACAGTGGCTGAAGCTCCTTCCGTGGCTGCGTCCGGTGGGCAGTGCGGAGACCTGAAGCGGTGACCGCTGGGGCCTGCCCCCCCCATGCCCCACGCCATTGAGGTACAACACCAGAGGAGTCCCTGCCGGGATTGGGGTGAGAACCTGTGGTCGACGAGAGCACGGCTGACCAGTGACCCATCCTAAAAGTACTTTGTGGCTGGACTAGTTGGGCCTGGGATTGCTACCACCTGGGCTGACCTGCGCTGTATAAGAGGGTACCGCTGGGATCCCGAAGTCTCCTGAGCAGTGTCCGGTGGAGGACCCTCGGACGTCCGCATGGTTATGGGAAAGGACCGACCGAGAAGAGGAGCTCAAACAAACAAGATTGTTCAGTATACAGTCCCGGACCTGACAGCGGCGGAGCGCCCCGGCCAGGATCGGAGAATGGAGGCCCACCCGGATGCGGTGACCCGGGACAAAGCCAATATTCTGGCGGCGATTCGCGACTCCAGGGTGGCACTAGAGGCCAAAATGGACGGCATGGCCATGAACATTAACCATTTACGCCTTGAACTCCGGAAAGTAGCGGACAGGGTCACCACCACGGTGGAGGATCTGACTGAGTTGCAATCTGAGGTCCAGCAGCTGAAGGAGACAGTGGCGGCTCTCCAGGAACATACGGCTCGATTGGAGGATCGGCAAAGGATGCAGAAGGCCGGTCTAGGAGAAACAATCTCTGCCTCCTGGGATTTCCTGAACGTACGGAGGGGCCGGCGACGGACCTCTTTCTTGAGGACTGGATTGGCAAGGCCTTCCCGATCCTGCGACTGTCCAAAATGTTTGCAATTGTCAAGTTTCCTGTGTCCGCGAATCACTGTAGGTCGCTGTAGGCACTCAGCGTTCCGAAGACGGCAGCAGCGTCAACAGAGAACTACAATTCCCGGCATGCCGGGGATCACGTTGCGTGTATGACGCACATCACGCAAAACACGGAAGTAAATAGCGTGCCAAAGACGCCGACTTCGCCGATTATTCGCGTGAGGAGACGGAGAGGGTTGGTATGGAGCCGTTCCGGTCAGCTTCTTCTCTGTTCCTCAATTTCCTGGAAACTATTGGTGCCCCGCTTTGGGTCGGGTACTTTATCACGAATGCTCCGAGCGAAGTTTCAGTGTTAACGAGTTTTGGGGCATATCCTGTTTGCTTTCTCTATCCCGATCTCCCTGTTGGAAGAGACGTTATAGAGTCGTCTCATTGCAGGGAGAAACCTGAGCCAAGGCGCTAAAGGGTATCGAACTTCATTACATAGAAGTCGGGGCTCTGACTACTTTCTACCACATTATTGTGATGTACAATTGCATGGATGTCTAAGAGGTATTAGACGCCCGTGGACCCTGGAATGTGTCGGTTCAACAGAACCGTTATCCTTTTGACTCCTGAAACTGTTTGAGAAGTCTTCACTTTGTTTTATGCCTTATTTTCATCCCTACACAGGAGAAATGAGATAGGGGGTTCAAGCCTGAGGGAGTGTTGTGCCTACAGGAATGAAAACATACAGTGTTTGGTATGCATAAGAATTGTGTGTATGTAATTTCCGCCCACATATGAATGTGAATTATAAGTCATTTATTGTGTCTTCCTCAGCATTTGGTTACTACACCCTGGCATCGCCCTGAGTCTCTTCTCCTAGATTTCAGGTCCAACGTATTTTCTTTTACAGGTAGGGGTGACACCGTATTGTATAAGGAAGGAAGAAAGTGGTAGATGTTCATTTAAGAGAGGGCGAGGGGGTAACTTCTAACTGCCTGTCGTTCTCGTTTCAGATCTCCCTCCCCGCTGTCCCCTTCCTTTCCTTCCCCTGCGGAACTGTCCTAGTCACCTGTGTTTATACTTCAGGCTCTGGGGGAGTTGTGTAGGGGAGGTTATAGGTCATTCAGCACAGCCCCGAAGAGTTGAGAAGACGGAGCCTGACAGAATAATCGGCCCACGATTACTTTTGTTCTTCTTGACTGTGCTGAAGAAACAAGACAATGGCTTCCTTGGACGGCGTAATAGCGGCGCTGGCGCTGGTCCAAACTGAACTAGCAGCTTCTAATAGGGAAGTTGCGGCATCTAGAGCCAAAACTGCGCAGTTAAGGGCGAGGATGGATAGAATTCAGGCAAACCCGTTTGATGCTGGGGGGAGTGCGACTCCATCCACCTCAGTAGTAGTAGAGATGCCTGCCCAAATACCCTTAGTACCCCCTGAGAGGTTCTATGGGGATAACAAGAAGGTACAAGTCTTTATGACTCAAGTGTTACTACACTTTATGTGCAAGCCAAAGATGTTCTCCACCAATCAGGCTCGTGCAGCCTTTCTGATTTCCTATTTAGGGGGTAAAGCAGCGCAGTGGTCTGTTCCTGTGGTGAGACGTGATGACCCTTTACTCTATGACTGGGATGAGTTCCGAGCAGAATTCGAGAAGACATTCAACTGCAGGGCAGAAACGTTTACTGCCGATAGGGAGCTTCTCGAACTCAAACAAGGGAATACGGAATTGGTCACATATATCAATGTCTTCCGTCGTTTGGTGGTCGAAACTGATTGGCCCGAAGCAAAACAATCGGCAGTCTTCTACAAAGGGCTGAACGACGAGCTAAAAGACGTGCTGGCCTAGATTGATCCCCAACCTCGCATCTGTACAGCTCTTATAGAACTTGCCCTATGTTTGGATCACCGAATGAAAGAACGGAAAGGCGACCACAAGAAAAAAGAAAGGGGAGTCACGCCATACGACCAAGGCAGCCAGGGTGAAAAACCTGTTACCACGCCAGAACCCATGGAAATCGGAGCAGTAAGAGCATCGTTAACTTTGAGTGAAAAGGACCATTGCCAAAAACAAGCCTCTGCCTCTATTGTGGCAAGAAAGGGCACTACTTACGAGATTGCCCCGTGAAGCCTAAGCCAGGACGGTTTAGGTCTGGATAAACCGCAGCGGGTGTCACAAATCAGGGGCAGGAAAACTCCAAAGTTTGATGGTGGGTGAAGGGAAACCATCAAGCAGCCTTATAATCACTTCCATAATGCCAGACTGCAAACAAGAAAGAAACCATTTGTTCCTTACCATGTCATTGGTTATTGATACAGAAGAAAAACATATACGCGCTATGGTGGATTCCGGCGCAACCGGATGCTTTATGGACTTCTCAGAAGCCAAACGCCTAGGAGTGCAACTTCTGACTAAGGAATCCCCTGAAACGGTGTATGCTGTGGACGGAAAAGAACTCGAAGCCGGTCCTATCAAGTACCACACTCCTGAATATGAGCTAACTCATGATGGTACTCACAGCGAGACTATGTCCTTCAACATCATCCAGGCTCCTCTTACGGGGTCATTCTGGGGCTCCCTTGGCTACAGAAGCATGAGCCGCTTGTTCACTGGACAACCAAGTCTGTAAGGTTTACGTCGGATTATTGTAAGAAACATTGTACCACCAGGGCGGGTGGTCCCTCGCGGGTATTGGCTTCTGTGTAGAGCATTGCCACGGCCGCTGAAAAAGAAGTGACGCTCCCTTCGTGTTACGAGGACTTTGGAATCGTTTTAGCGACACTCAGGCCGAAACGCTCCCGCCTCACAGGCCAAACGACTGCCGAATCGACCTCGTTCCGGGAGCAGTGGTTCCTAAAGAAAGAATATACGCCCTCACTGTCCCTGAAAACGTGTTTTTACGGGAGTACCTAGACAAATACCTCGCTCTCGGATACATCAGACCATCACGATCCACGGCCGCATCTCCTTTGTTTTTTATCCCAAAAGCCAAGGGGGAAAAGAGATGTTGCATCGACTATAGAGCGCTGAACGGTGAAGAACCAATACCCTCTGCCCTTGATCCCCGTTCTGCTGGAACAAGTACGAGCCGCCAAGATATACACCAAATTGGACCTCAGAGGCGCCTATCACCTTGTAAGAATATGACAAGGCGACGAATGGAAAACGGCCTTTAAGACACGGTATGGGCTTTTTGAATACCTTGTTATGCCCTTAGGGCTCTGTAATGCCCCAGCCGCCTTTCAGTACTTTCTAAATGAGGTATTACGGAAGTATCTTGATCATTTCGCCGTGGTGTACATCGACGACATTTTAGTCTATTCGAATTCAACCGAAGAACACACGGAGCACGTGAGTCGGGTGTTACAAGCTTTAGTTACCCATCATCTGTACTGAAAGATCACTAAATGTGAGTTTCACGTAACCACGGTGGAGTTCCTGGGGGTGATGCTCACGCTGTCCGGTCAGGTAATGGCCGAAAGAAAAGTTTGGGCTGTAAAGGAATGGCTTTGTCCCTGCTCCGTTAAAGACATTCAATGTCTGTTGGGGTTTCCAACTTTTACAGGCGTTTTATACGCGATTTCTCAGCAATGGTAACACCGTTAACCCGACTTACGAGGAAGGATGTTCCGTTTATCTGGGATCAAAAGGCACAAGGAGCCTTCGATCGGATGAAAACCGCTTTCTCAACCGCTCCAGTCCTTACACATGCTGACCCGGAGAGGCCTTTCTTGGTGGAAGCTGATGCATCCGAAGTAGCGCTGGGAGCTGTGCTATCCCAAAGAGAAGAAGCCACTGGAGTATTGCATCCTATTGCGTTCATGTCTCGGAAGCTCAACCCTGCGGAGACTAACTACACAATCGCAGAGAAGGAATTGCTTGCCATCCGCGATGCGTTCCTGGAGTGGAGACACTGGCTGTTGGGGGCGAAACATCAAGTAACGGTGTATACAGACCATCGCAATCTGCAATTTATGCGAGCCGCACGTCACCTAACCCCAAGACAGCTTCGTTGGATGCTGTTTTTTGAGGAGTATCAGTTCATCGTCACCTTTAGACCCGGTGTAAACAACAAGAAAGCTGACGCCCTGACGAGACAGGAAAACCCGACTCTCCATACCGCTACTCCAGTCAGAGCTATAATGAATCCATGGTGGGGGTCACCCAAACAGAAGATTTGCTGAAGGGGATTAGGAAGAGTGCTCAAACCTGTGTATGGAGAACCTAAATACGTCACCATCCAGAATGGAAAGTGAAACATGGGATACCCATGAGGGGTACACAAGTTCTAATCCCTACAAGACCCCTGCGTAAGACTGTGTTTTCGTGGTGTCATGATGCCCCTTTGTGCCGGTCATATGGGGTATGTAAAAACACTTGAAAAGGCCTTGAGACAATTCTGGTGGCCCTCTATTCGACCTGATCTTTGTCAATGGGTAAAGGAGTGTACCAAGTGCGCCCAAATGAAAACTGACCGTCAATAACCACAGGGACTCCTACAGCCCATGCCCACACCGGAGAATCCATGGGAGAAGTTCTCGTTGGACTTCATCGTTGGGCTCCCCAAGGATTAGGGAAAGACCGCTATTATCGTAGTGGTTGATTATCTTACCAAGATGGGTCACTTTATCGCATGCATACGGCTGGTCTCTTGGCGCAGCTGTTGCTGGTAAACATAGTCAGGTTACACGGACTCCCGAGGGTGATAGTTTCGGACAGAGGGGCCCAGTTTACTGCACGTTTCTGGAAGACCTGGTGTTCAGAGTTGCAAATCAATGCATCCTTATCCACCAGTTTTCACCCGTAAACCGACAGTCAGACAGAGAGGCTGAACCAGACCCTGAAGCAGTTCTTGCGTTGCTACGTTCAATGCAACACAGACTCATGGTTGGACTGGTTGTGGGTGGCAGAAATTGCATACAACAGCACTCCACACTCCACACCCCTTTTTTCTGTTCTTATGGGCATCACCCTAGATTTAATCCCTTGCTGCTCCCGAGTTCCAGCGCCAAGCTGCCAGACGTCAAGGAGAGGTTGTTCCGCGTTCGCAAAATACTTCTTGCCACGCGTAAGAATCTCATGAAAGCCAAGGTGCGATACAAGGCTCAAGCAGACAAACACCGCAGGCCTAGTCCGAAATACAAAAAGGGAGATCTAGTGTGGTTGTCTACGAAACACATAAGGTTCAGAAGACATAGTGTGTTTCACCCTAAGTACATAGGGCCGTATAAGATTCTCCAGCTGGGTGGCCAGGTAGCGGTTCGACTGCGGTTGCCAGCTCATTTCAGAATACATCCTGTCTTCCATGTTTCTCTCCTCAAACCCTCGCTATGTCCGATCCGTCGGGCTCCTTTGCCTATATGGGTGCAGCACGATCAGGAGAATGAGGTCCAAGGGGTGCTTGACTCTAAGTGGGTGAGGAGACGATTGTTGTATCTGATCTCCTGGAAGGGTTACGGTCCGGAGGAGAACTCCTGGGAACCCGCCAGGTCTGTGCACGCTCCACGTTTGGTTGCTCGTTTCCACAGGGACAATCCTCATAAGCCCGCTGCTGATCCGCGTCCCTTGTAAAGGGGGATGTACTGTCAAGTTTCCTGTGTCCGCGAATCACTGTAGGTCGCTGTAGGCACTCAGCGTTCCGAAGACGGCAGCAGCGTCAACAGAGAACTACAATTCCCGGCATGCCGGGGATCACGTTGCGTGTATGACGCACATCACGCAAAACACGGAAGTAAATAGCGTGCCAAAGACGCAGACTTCGCCGATTATTCGTGTGAGGAGACGGAGAGGGTTGGTATGGAGCCGTTCCGGTAAGCTTCTTCTCTGTTCCTCAATTTCCTGGAAACCATCGGTGCCCCGCTTTGGGTTGGGTACTTTATCACGAATGCTCCGAGCGAAGTTTCAGTGTTAACGAGTTTTGGGGCATATCCTGTGTGCTTTCTCTATCCCGATCTCCCTGTTGGAAGAGACGTTATAGAGTTGTCTCATTGCAGGGAGAAACCTGAGCCAAGGCGCTAAAGGGTATCGAACTTCATTACATAAAAGTCGGGGCTCTGACTACTTTCTACCACATTATTGTGATGTGCAATTGCATGGATGTCTAAGAGGTATTAGACGCCCGTGGACCCTGGAATGTGTCGGTTCAACAGAACCGTTATCCTTTTGACTCCTGAAACTGTTTGAGAAGTCTTTACTTTGTTTTATGCCTTATTTTCATCCCTACACAGGAGAAACAAGATACGGGGTTCAAGCCTGAGGGAGTGTTGTGCCTACAGGAATGAAAACATACAGTGTTTGGTATGCATAAGAATTGTGTGTATGTAATTTTTGCCCACATATGAATGTGAATTATAAGTCATTTATTGTGTCTTCCTCAGCATTTGGTTACTACACCCTGGCATCGCCCCCAGTCTCTTCTTCTAGATTTCAGGTCCAACGTATTTTCCTTTACAGGTAGGGGTGACACCGTATTGTATAAGGAAGGAAGAAAGTGGTAGATGTTCATTTAAGAGAGGGCGAGGGGGTAACTTCTAACTGGCTGTCGTTCTCGTTTCAGATCTCCCTCCCCGCTGTCCCCTTCCTTTCCTTCCCCTGCGGAACTGTCCTAGTCGCCTGTGTTTACTTCAGGCTCTGGGGGAGTTGTGTAGGGGAGGTTATAGGTCATTCAGCACAGCCCCGAAGAGTTGAGAAGACGGAGCCTGACAGAAATAGAGAGAGCCCATAGAACCCTGGGGCAGCTACCAAAGCCGGGATCTCCACCTAGGGCCATAATAGCCCGGTTCTTCAACTTCAGGGACCGGGACGTCCTCCTCCAACATATCCGCAAGACCGAACCGCCCAGGTATGATAACCACGACATCCACATTTTCCCGGACTATACTAGGAAGGTACAAGGCCTCCGGAATGATTTCCTGCAGGTTAAGCGACAGATGCGGAGTCATAATGTCAAATACAGTCTGCTTTTCCCAGCCAGGCTCCGAGTGCAAAACGGCGCTGGGACGCATTTTTTCGATCGCCCGGCGGACGCAGAGGATTGGATGGACTTGTTGGGATTGAAGGACCGCGAACACACACAGGGCTGGCAGGAGCAAAGACGGCGGAGTGCCACACGGCAGAGCCACCAAGGCGGTGAGGGAGGTCAGCCCCCGGGAGGGTGCGCCGGGGCAGCGAATGGACGCATCACGGTGGGCCCAGATGGTACCCTCCGGGCGAAACTGGAGGAGATCCCAACCCAGAACCAATTCTCCCCACTTTGTCTGGTGCAGGAAACGCAATCGGACTTGGGGGGTACCGCTGGCCCGGCTGCTGAACCCGTACAGGCCAACTGACTGGTAAACCTGTTGGTCCGAATGTGATGCAGGGGGGGTCTTGGACACTGAGTATTTTTGTACTTTGCCATGGGGGGGTTTGTAGGGCCTGGCGGGCTGGAAATGGGGCTGTTCCCCAGAGTAATTGGAGCAGCATGGAGAGGGGGGGGGGGCTGAAAACCTGTCGATTACAGTGACTGTACTATTGTGCCACATTTAACCTTTAAGAGGCCGATTGTAGAGTGCTGATGCGGCCGGCTAGGGCAGGGCTGCGCGGTACCAGTCAGTTGGCTGACTGTTCAATTACAGGGAGAAGGATTCTTTTGGACTACCACACATTCAAGTGCTCAGTTACAAGAAAGTTTCTTTTTCTATTCACTAATTACGAGTTGACCAGGGAGGGTCTGTGGGGGGGATTGTCGTTGGGGGGGGTACGAAGTATCCTGACCAGGTTCGGATTGGGAGATGCGGTACTACCGCCTGTGGGTGGGAAATGTTGGGGTTCCTTGTTTTTGTTCAGAGAGGGATGCTGACGGGTCATTTTATACCTTTGCTTTGCAATGTCTGGGTTGTCTGCTTTTTGGAGGGTCACGTCACGCTGCAAAGATGGATCCAATGGGCGCCAGGTGGGAGCTGCGAAGTAGAAAAGTGCTAACTCATGATAGGTGATACATGTAATTACAAACTCATGACGTGGAATGTCAGGGGGCTCAATAATAGGGTTAAGCGGATCAGGGTGGCCACTTATCTCCGGCGCTATGGGGTCAGCTTTGCACTACTCCAGGAAACACACCTTTGGGGGGATTGCCTTAAGTATGTCCAGCGAAGGTGACGTGGACAATTCTTTGCCACGTCTTACTCCGGGTTTGCCAGAGGAGCTCTAATCTGGGTGGCACCGGGGGTCCCCTTTAAGGCCACACACACAAAACTGGATCCAGAGGGCAGGTTTATAATTGTGGTGGGTACTCTGGATGGGCGTAGTTTATGCCTGGTGAATATTTTTGCCCCGAATACTGACTATGGAGGGTTTTTGGGTCAAGTACTGGGGCAGTTAGATATAGACAAGAAATTCAAACACGATGTGTTTAAAGACCAAGGTGCATTGTTCACATTAGCCCTGTAAGGTGCTTTAAATGTGTCTGATATTTTTCGAAATTTCTTAGTGAATTTGCGCCAGGTTATTTAGAAAACATTATTTGTCAAACATTAAATCAATTATAACATGCAAGTACATCACATGTGGTCAACAGAAGACAGATTCAAAAAAATTACCCGCAAATTTCACCATTTGTAAGTCAATGTAATAATGTCCATTGTCTGTATCTGTGAACAATACCCAACAAAAAATGGAATCGCCAAGCTGTTTTGATTAGGATATGTAAACTTTAGCAAAAGTGGAAAGAGACGTATTCTTCATAGAATTCTCAATCTCCCAAGTAGTTCTTTAGGGTTGCGTCAATGTATCCACAAATTCCCAATGCATTTTGGTGTACAACACCTTCGTCAGGGGAACACTGCAAAAAGTATATCAGTCAAGTTGCTACTTACATAATAAATCAATGATTGCATACAAAGATATCTTCAATTATAACTGTCACATGCATCATGCGAGAATCTATATCCATTGCATTTCAAAACTTCACATCTAAGCAAGACTCATCCTTACACCTATTCCACCAGCATTAGTTTAAGTGGAGAATTAAGCAAAAAAGTATGAACGGCAAAATGAAATGAAATAAACAAAGTAAACAATCTTATTGTGCTCATAACCAGAGTGTCATTGTCTGAGTTTGGGAAGGTGCCTGTGGAACATTCATTGTTTGAGGTGCTGGACAAAATCAAAAAAGTGCTGAAAACTCATGTGTGGTGAATTGATCGCATGCCCAGTGTTACGAAAGGCATCCAAAAACGTGCGCTCATCTGCTGTAATGTGTTGCATAACACAAAAAGTCAACCGGCTGTATGCGTCATGAATCTAAAGAATATATGAGGATCATGTAATCACCGACTTCCCTCCTTGATAAAGGTACACAAAAAGTAAAAGTCGAACTTACATGAGTTAGGAAGTCAAACGCTTTCGTGTTTGGATGTTCGTCTTCAGTGATAGCTCCGTAACCCATAAAAGGAGAGCTGCAATATAATGCGTGTGTTATTCTATGTTCGATGTATCCAGTTCCCGTTAGTTGTGCCTGTGCCCCGTGCCCCAAAAATAATTGGTCTTACCTAATTCATGTGAAATCTCAGTGAGAAAGTTCCGTATTCCGCAGTGATATGCCGACAAGTGTAACAAACGGGGCCGGTGTTCAAACGGCCCTAATACTTCCGGGGTTGTGCGTCATGTAGTAAAAACAGAAAACAGACCGTATTCTGTTTATATCGGAACAATAAAGGTGCGTAAAAGGACAAAAATTCGTATGTGGTAACCTAATATATCAACCTAATAAGAGAAATATGATGAAAAAGGAGGGGAAGTGTGTAATAAAAAGTGGAATGAAAATGTAGAAACAAAAATGTGAAATGAAAAGTGAAGGCCCTCACAGTGCTAAAAAGAGCTGGCACCGCACGTAAGCTATGTCAATCTGGTAATGTGTACAATGTAAAAGAAGAAGACAACACTTAATTAATCAAAAGAAATATCTATCCAAATGATTTCATAATTTGAATACATCATCGAGAAAATATTCTTCATTGAAAAAAACAATAATAAGAGACTATGGGCCAGATGCATCAAGCATCCATTTTGCAATTCCTTATTAGCGAAAAATAAGAAATCGCTAATAAGAAATAGCAAAATGGAATGCATCAAGCAATCACTACAAAAATAGCGATTCCTTAGAATTCCTTAATTGCGACTCGCAAATTGCGAGTCACAATTAATGAATACCTCCCCATCCATTCCTATGGGCCCAGAGGCCCATAGGAATGAATGGGAAGACAATCTCAATTTGCGAATCGCTATTAGCGATTCGCAAATTGAGATTGCGAGTTCAAGGGTGCAGGGGTGTCCAAAGGACACCCTGATGCACCCCTGATTTTTGATCTGTGCACATATGTTGCGCACACACCTGCCCTTAGGGCAGATGTGTGCGCAACATGAAACTTTGAAATATGCACAGAAGTGCATTTTTCAAAGTTTTTGCAAATTACCATGAAGTTGTACTTCGTGGTAATTTGCGTGCCCTATTAGCGAATTCGCTATTTTTTAAACTTTCATGCATTGCATTTAAGGAATCTCAATTTGAGATTCCTTAAATGCAAACAATCGCTATTTAGCGAATTCTCTATTTGCGTTTTTTGTATTTGGGATGATGCATTCCAAATGCAATAATACCGGTCGCAAAGGGGCAGATTCTGAGAATCTGCCCCTTTGCGACCGGTTTTTAGCTTGATGCATCTGGCCCATAGCTCTATCTGCAGAATGGTAAGTTATTTACAGGAAACAAATGTATAGAAAACAGATATATTTATAAGAAACAAGTGTATTCAATTTTGTCATTCAGCCCACAGGGTCTCATCGTATTCAAAAACCTGATCCAAAAAGTTTCTCTTTGTGCCACATATTTGTGTGGGTCAACATGTGGTCGAACCAACACCTGCTCCAGTATAGTGTACCTCAATTGTGGGATGGTGTGCTTTTGTTCAATCCAATGTAACGCCAGACTAGATTTCTCATTAGTGGTTCTTATCATGGATTTATGCTCTTTGAGTCTGATTTTTACCTTTCTGGTAGTCCTCCCTACATATACCATTCCACAAGGACATTTTATGGCATATATAACTAGACTAGAGTTGCAATCTGATGTGTGTTGTAATTTATTGGGTTTCCCTGTGTGTGGGTACAAAAAGACATTCTCAACTATCACATTCCCACAATGACTGCAGTTATAACATTGACGCATCCCTCGATGCGATTTAGGTTCTTGCTCTTCATGGGTTTTACCTAGAATCTCACGGAGATTTTTAGAGCGTGAGAAAGCAAAAATTGGATCCCAGTAAAGATCCCTCTGAAATCTAGTTCCTGTTCTATAAGTTCCCATCTTTTCAGGATACATCGTTTGATGTTGGTTGCTAACGTAGAGTATTTTAGGACGCAGACCTCCCTTTTTAGAGGTGGCTTTTGCAATTTGGATAGTAACTTGGTTCTGTCCAAAGCTAAAGCTTTTGTTTTAGCTTTCTCTAAAATCTTGGTTGGGTATCCTCTCTTTTCAAATTGTGCCGCTTATACTTCAATGTCCCTTAGTGCCTGCGCCGTATCAGTACTGATCCTTCTAATTCTGATAAATTGGGAAAGTGGTAAGTGGTTTTTTAGGCTCTGTGAATGGAAACTTGAGTAATGTAGCGCATTGTTGCGATCCGTAGGCTTTTTATACACATTTGTTCTTAATTCGTTATGTGCTAGCTCGATATGAATGTCCAAGAAATTTATACTGGTGGCATCAATGGAATGTGTAAATTTAATTTGGGGGTGACAAGTGTTCAAAACATTGATGGCTTCTTCTAGATGATTCCGAGTACCTTGCCATAGAATCAGAATATCGTCGATGTACCGAAGATATAGTAACAAGTGAACGGAACAAGTTTGCTTTTGCAGTATATTTTCATTCTCCAATTTGGCCATAAGGATATTGGCATATGACGGTGCCCCGGTAAAACCCATAGAGGTTCCAGTCCTTTAAAGATACAATCGCTGTTTCCATGAAAAGTAACTGTGGTACAAACAAAAGTGTAAGTTCTCTAGTAGAAAGATGTTTAACGATTCGTCATACTGACTGTTAAGTAACATCCACTCTACTGCTTCGATGCCTTCACCGTGGGGAATTTAAGTATACAATGCTGATACATCAATTGTAGCCAACCAAAGTTCTGTGTCTATATCTGTCGGTATTCTGATGGTACTCAATTTGTTTAGGAAATCCGTGGAATCTTGTACATATGTCACCCATTGTTGTACTAAAGGTTGTAAATAGTGATCTAGAAATTTGCCTATGGGTTCGTGCAAAGAACCACAGCCTGCCACAGATCCTAAAAAAAGCCAAAGATCTAGCATGGATTGATGAGAATACTTTCAAATACCTAATCACTGACTACCCCAAAAGACCGCATATGTATATGTTACCTAAAATGCATAAACATCCCACAGACCCGCCATTCCGCCCTATTGTGGCGGTTCGACCACATGTTGACCCACACAAATATTTGGCACAAAGAGAAACTTTTTGGATCAGGATTTTGAATAAGATGAGACCCTGTGGGCTGAATGACAAAATTGAATACACTTGTTTCTTGTAAATATATCTGTTTTCTATACATTTGTTTCCTGTAAATAACTTACCATTCTGCAGATAGAGCATAGTCTCTTATTATTGTTTTTTCAATTAAGAATATTTTCTCGATGATGTATTCAAATTATGAAATCATTTGGATAGATATTTCTTTTGATTAATTAAGTGTTGTCTTCTTCTTTTACATTGTACACATAACCAGATTGACATAGCTTACGTGCGGTGCCAGCTCTTTTTAGCACTGTGAGGGCCTTCATTTTTCATTTCACATTTTTTATTCTACATTTTCATTCCACTTTTTATTACACACTTCCCTTCCTTTTTCATCATATTTCTCTTATTAGGTTGATATATTAGGATACCACATACAAATTTTTGTCCTTTTACGCACCTTTATTTTTCCGATATAAACAGACTACGGTCTGTTTTCTGTTTTTACTACATGACGCATAACCCCGGAAGTATTAGGGCCGTTTGAACACCGGCCCCGTTTGTTACACTCGTCGGCATATCACTGCAGAGTACGGAACTTTCTCACTGAGATTTCACATGAATTAGGTAAGACCAATTCTTTTTGGGGCACGGGGCACAGGCACAACTAACGGGAACTGGATACATCGAACATAGAATAACACACGCATTATATTGCAGCTCTCCTTTTATGGGTTACGGAGCTATCACTGAAGACGAACATCCAAACACGAAAGCGTTTGACTTCCTAACTCATGTAAGTTCGACTTTTACTTTTTGTGTACCTTTATCAAGGAGGGAAGTCGGTGATTACATGATCCTCATATATTCTTTAGATTCATGACGCATACAGCCAGTTGACTTTTTGTGTTATGCAACACATTACAGCAGGTGAGCGCACATTTTTGGATGCCTTCCGTAACACTGGGCATGCGATTAATTCACCACACATGAGTTTTCAGCACTTATTTGATTTTGTCCAGCACCTCAAACAATGAATGTTGCACAGGCACCTTCCCAAACTCAGACAATGACACTCTGGTTATGAGCACAATAAGATTGTTTACTTTGTTTATTTCATTTTATTTTGCCATTCATACTTTTTTGCTTAATTCTCCACTTCAACTAATGCTGGTGGAATAGGTGTAAAGATGAGTCTTGCTTAGACGTGAAGTTTTGAAATACAATGTATATAGATTCTCGCATGATGCATATGACAGTTATAATTGAAGATATCTTTGTATGCAATCATTGATTTATTATGTAAGTAACAACTTGAATGATATACTTTTTGCAGTGTTCCCCTGACGAAAGTGTTGTACACCGAAATGCATTGGGAATTTGTGGATACATTGATGCAACCCTAAAGAACTACTTGGGAGATTGAGAATTCTATGAAGAATACGTCTCTTTCCACTTTTGATAAAGTTTACATATCCTAATCAAAACAGCGTGGCGATTCCATTTTTTGTTGGGTATTGTTCACAGATACAGACAATGGACATTATTACATTGACTTACAAATGGTGAAATTTGCGGGTAATTTTTGGGAATCTGTCTTCTGTTGACCACATGTGATGTACTTGCATGTTATAATTGATTTAATGTTTGACAAATAATGTTTTCTATATAACCTGGCGCAAATTCATTAAGAAATTTCGAGAAAGTATCAGACACATTTAAAGCACCTTACAGGGCTAATGTGAACAGTGCACCTTGGTCTTTAAACACATGGTGTTTGAATTTCTTGTTATTATTTTTGACCTGACAGGGGATAGTCAGGGATCTCCGAGGTTGCACCCTTTGAAAGAAATTCTTTGTTTAACTAATTAATTTTTCTACAAATTTAGAATAGGTGTGCAGGTTAGCTACATCTTACAGTTAGATATAGACCCAGACACAGAGCTCCTGATAGCCGGGGATTTTAACTGTGCACTCGAAGGGGACCTAGATATATGCCCTCCAAAACTAGACCCCAAACCTAAAATGAGAGACGCAATGACCCAAATGCTTCAAAGTTACGACCTGATAGATGCATGGAGACACCGCAACCCTGCTCACCGGGTGTATTCATGCTACACGCCTGCGGCCAACACGCACAGTAGACTGGATTACTTTTTTCTCCAGGGCATGGTGATGGACCGGGTAGAAGAGATCCACTATTTGGCGCGCTACCTGTCTGATCATTCTCCGCTCCTCCTCACATATTTGGCGGGTGGACCTTGGCCCAGGATCCCGCTCTGGAGGCTCAATACGGAGGCTTTCGGGGATCCCACTTATAAGGAGGCTATTTTGCAGGGGTTCGAGACGTATCTAGAAGTGAACTGGGGGTCTGCTAGCACAAGGGCGATTGAGTGGAATGCCATGAAAGTGGTCCTTCGTGGGACATGCTTGTCCACGGAAGTGGGGGTAAAGCGAGTGCTGGAGCGGGAACTCCGACAGCACGAGCACCGCTTGGCGGGAATTGAGAGGGACTTCCCCACAGACAAGGAGCAGCGTCCTGAATGGACGGCCACGCGACAACAGCTAGGGGACATCTGGGCCTCGCTTGGCAAATTTAATAGGACGGCCAGCGGCGGAAATGGTATACGGAGGGTGACAAGGCTGGAAGACTGTTAGCGCGATTGATACGGGCAGAAACCCAACCCCACCCGATTCTGGCACTGCAGAAAGAGTTAGGCCAGCTTGTGTATACCCAGAAGGCGATTAATGAGATGTTCCGGTCCCATCTAAGCAAAATATACTCGTATTCGCAGCCCTTAACAGGCGCCGAGGACATGGAGGTGTACCTCGAGGGGATACAGATGCCCGGTTTTGAAGCGGATAGCCAGGAAGACCTAGGGGGGCCACTCCGGGAGGAGGAACTGCGTGCAGCGATAGCCCACCTGCAGACGGCAAAATCCCCGGGGATGGACGGATTAGCGGCCGAACTTTACAAAGAGTTCAAGGGGGTTCTGGTCCGGAGACTCCTTGAGGTTGCACGGGAGGCCTATGACCGGGGCTTGCTCCCGACTCCATGTGGGCGGCGACAATCGTAATGATCCCCAAGCCGGGCAAGGATCCTCTCCTTCCCGGATCCTATAGACCCATATCCATGCTGAATGTGGACTTGAAAATAATCAGCCAGGTACTGGCCTCTAGACTCCTTCCTCATCTTAGACGCCTGGTCCATGATGATCAGTCGGGGTTCATTCCGGGCCGTAACACCTTGCGGAATATCAGCCGCCTGGCACACGTCATGCGAACTTTAGAGGGACAGGCCAAGCAAAGCACGCTGGTCTTTCTGGACATCAAACAAGCGATCAACTCGATTCGCTGGGCATACCTCTGGAAGGTGCTTCTAAAACTGGGCCTGGGGGAAGGATTTGTAAAATGGGTTCAGCTATTGCATACCAGTCCTGTGGCCAGGGTCCGCACGGGTCGCTGTGTCTCGGATGAGATACCCATATTGAGGGGGACACGCCAGGAGTGCCCTCTCTCCCCCCTGCTCTTTGCCCTAGCAATGGAGCCGCTGGCATGCCATCTCCGTACGGTGCTAGCCGGGGCATTAGAGTGGGGGCAATGGAGCATGTTGTGTCCTTATATGCGGACGACGCCCTGGTATATCTGAGCCAACCGACACAGTCATTGCCCATCTTGATGACCAAGCTATCGCACTTTACGGCTGCTTCTGGCCTCGCAGTGAATAGGGCGAAATCCCAGCTCTATGCGATTGGGGAACAGTCTGAATGGGAGGGGGTCCCACGCCTGTAGATAGGGCTCCCCTGGGTAGAAGACACGCTCCGCTACTTGGGGATCAGGATTGGCCGGAACCCGACCGCTTTCTTTCACCACAACATGGGACGTGTAATCCGGGGTCTACAGGGGAGTATCGCCTTCTGGAACACCCTTAAGATCTCTCTCATGGGAAAGATTGCTCTGATCAAGATGGTAGTCCTCCCGCGCTGCCTGTACACGATGCAGGGGTCCTTTTATGAGCTACCGCACCGGACTTTTCGAGAACTAGATTCCCTCCTAGTTCTCCTTCTGTGGAACGGGAAGAGATGTAGGATTAGTCTGGAGGTCCTGAAACGTCGGTGGGGCGCGGGAGGATTGGAAGTCCCCGATCTAGAATTATACTACTTCGCCTCGCATTTACAACATGCTATTGCTTGGTTGGACACGGACCCCTCCTGGGAGCGAACCTTGCTGACAGGGACCTATGGGAGTGGGTAACTGGGAGCGCTGCTATGGCAGGAGGGGGGACGGCGAGACCACATCCCCCCCGCTTGTGCGGTTGGTGGCCACAATCTGGGATCGTGTGAGGCGACGCCACATCTGAAGCACGCCGTTCGCTCCTGATTTGGATCTGTGGCTGATGCCACCCTTTGCTCGAATTGCACGGGTCATGTTCATAGATAAATGGGTGGAGGGTGGTTGCCTGACGTTGCCTGATCTGTACCCAAATGATAAATTCATTACCTATCAAGAGGCGGTCACCACCTTCGAGCTTGGCCCAGGGCAATTCCTTCAATATGCTAAACTAGTGGCGACTGCGCGGCAGCTGTGGCCCTCGTTTCCGGAGGCTCCGGCGCAAACCCATACCCTGGTCACTATATTTGCGATGGCGGGGGGCCGGAAGTTCGTAACTCACCTCTACAGGGCTTTACGGGAGGATAAAAGGTTGCGGCCCTTGGCGATAGAAGTTAAATGGCAGCAGGCGTGTCCGCAGGAGATCACCCCCCGTGAATGGGAAAAGATACATGAAAGTGTCCGGAAGGTGTCGGTGAGCAATCTTTTTAAGCAAATCCAATATAATATTATACACATGACCTACCTCTCCCCTAAATGACTCCAGGTCATTGATAATGCCAGGGATTCCTGATGCCCCAGATGCCGCAGTTCCATGGCGGATTTTGTGCATATGATGTGGACGTGCCCCATCCTCCAATCTTATTGGGTGTCAGTCCTGGAAGTTTTGGCGAAGGTATCGGTGTGGGTGATAGACCTGCACCCTTGCCTCTTAGGCTTAATCCCCCGAGACCCTAAACGGAAGCTGAGCAGACGATTTCTCGTACTAGGTCTGTTTACGGCTCGACATCGTATTGCAATTCACTGGCTGTCCCCGCAGGGCCCGATGCTGCAGAAATGGAGGGCGGATCTGAGAGAATGGGCACTAGCGGAAGAAGCGCACATGAGACATACAAGGAGGGATGGGAAGCTACCTGAGGTCCTACAAGCTTGGGGTGTGATGTTTCAGGAGTTGGTGGGACTGGATGCCCCAATGACGCAAAACAGTTCAGACTCAGTACACACGGGACAGGGAGAGGCCCAGACTCAAGGTGACGTGACACATGGTGACCCACCATAGAGAACGGGTGGCATAGACCCTAGTCTTCTTCTACACCTTGGTTTAGACCCGGCAGCAGGGGGGGAAAGAAGTTTTGGGGAAGGGAGGAGGCTGGGGGAGCGGGGGTTCCTATAATGTTTGGCATTGCTCTCTAGGACAGGATAACGATATAAGAGACGGACACAGTGCACTTCACTATCCTCGCTGTTGTTGTGAGATCTGCCAATTCCTGGCCTTGATATGTGGATTTTCCTGACTAAGACTAAAGTTTAAAAAAAAAAAATGATGTTGAATCTGTAGTTGCCAATCTTAATGATGCTCTTGTATTCTCTTCTAGTACTATTTCAAACTTCAGTGGATGGAAGTTTTAGAAAAAGATTAAGCACTTTTGCTGGTTAAAGAGTTTTAAACAAAGGGTTGGGCCAAAGAAAGATCTGTAGCTGCACCTTTAAGACTGTTTGCACAAATTCAAGAGGAGCTTTCTCTAGTTGATGGTGTTCCTATGAGAAATGATGTGTGTGTTCCTCACACTTCTTTAAGAGAAAGCATCATCGCAGCAAGACATTCTGGTCATTTAGGAGTAGGTGGCACATGTGGAAATATCAAACAGTTCTTTTGGTGGACATCTTTGGATACACAAGTTGTAAATTGGGTTGCCTGATGTCTGACAAATATGGTACTACTCGCCCCCTTCATTCAGTGTCCCTCCCAGATGACGTTTGTCCAAAGTGCCCATAGATTTGGGCCTTTCGACATTTTACCTCTGTTGTAGAAGTATCTTATTGTCCTGGTGGACTTTTTCTATAAATGGGTTCATTTGATTTTGTTTCAGCACTCTCCACAGCCAATGTTATTACATTTTTACAGAAAAGTTTTCCTTTGGAAGGCTCACCTAGAGAAATAGTCACAGACAATGCCAACCATTTCACTTCCTCAAAGATTAAGGGTTTTGTGGGCAAATATCATAGTAAGCATCTGCAGGTTGCACTTTATTCACCCACATCAAATGGTTTGGTTGAGAGAATGAATAGGTTTCTCAAGGAAGGAGTTGAGACAGCCATTGAAAACAACCTTCCGGTTGAAGACTTTTTAAGAGAAAACATGTGGGCATATTCCATCACACCAAATAGCACTACGAGGTTGGCTCAGTTTTGCGTGTTGAGAAAAAGGTTGCCTAAGAATAGTACTTGTCCTGACTGGATTAGCGACATGCTCACCAAGGGTAACACCTGTTGGCATTAGCGCAATAATTTGGTCAAGTCAAGACTGTCTCATGCTCAAGAGATTCAAAGAAAACACTGTCATATTGATACGCTTTGCCTATATTCTGTGTTAAGTTAGCATGAGCTTATTAGAAGATTAAACGCCATTTTTCCT
The DNA here is from genome assembly GCF_964261635.1 of Lissotriton helveticus. Classification (NCBI taxonomy): domain Eukaryota; kingdom Metazoa; phylum Chordata; class Amphibia; order Caudata; family Salamandridae; genus Lissotriton; species Lissotriton helveticus. Next base: position 514,521,599 of record NC_136070.1, read on the forward strand.
TTCTGCTGCTTTGCCACGACACATAAACTGTTATTTTTAGCTTTGAGCCTAGTAGAGCGCTTTGGATTCACACAAGAATAATATGTTATTACTCTGATATCAGCTTTGCTTAGTGAACTGTGTCTGTACAGTGAGTGCTGAAGCCTTCAAGGATAACTCGACACAGTGGTTGTTGTGAGGTCTGATCTTCGCACCTTCCTAGACATAACATACATGCAGCGGCAGCCAAATTCTGGCTTTAGGCACGTTTTATATATTGCTTCACGCAGCGCACCCACACACACTTGATGGTGCTTCGCATGCAGAGAGCTGGTAGAAGATGATGTGATCCCTTACCACTAGGATCTTTAGGTATGGGGCCGCCCTGCTAAAACCCAATGAGACCTTCTTAGATATAATATAATATGCTAGCTAGGGAGGGTGAGAATTAGGTGTTGGTAAACCCGATTCATTTCAGCATTTTAGCATGTTGTCACCTTTCGCATTCTATGGACTAGTAACTATGCTGATTACTTTGCTTCTTATAATATGTTTGCTGGTATTATCTAAGATACTGCTCATGAGAACCCTGCATTAGTAAATAAACATTTCAAATATGCTTGAGTCCTCATTTACTCCTTGTTTTGAATTGAAATGATTGTATAACGAAAGAGTGTTCATGTGTTCCACGTTACCTGAGGTAATCTAAGTCCATGTTCTGGTTTGTCTAAGTTTTGGGAGTTTGTAATGACCAATGAGACACTGTAGCTAGTCAGGTAAGGGGATTTTGGGTACTAAGGTGAGTTTTTGGTACACCCTAACTTACTGAGGTTCCAAGTCTCTATGCACAGTTCTGTAGGAGAGCAGGATCCCTGCTACAACACTATGATGAAAAACATGGAATCAAATAGGTAGATTTTCGTTTTGGTGATTGTGTGATGATTAAGACACAATACAAGGTAAAAAAGGGAGAAACAACATTTTCTGGTCACTTCAAATTGATGGAAGAGGGTGTTGGAGCAAAATAGCAGACGGGAACCTAGCACCTGATCAGGCTGAAATTATAAGTGAATGTAGAGAGAAGTGTGGGTATGACCATGATTCTGATAATGTTTGGATTGACACTCGCTCTGAGTGTTTATCTGGTGGTCATCATGGTCAAGAGCTGTCAACACAGCAGAAGGATTGTGCGCATTGGTCTACTAGAATGATAGCAACTTCTAATCCAGCTGTGTGCCCTCAAGAAGGGTCAGGTTCTACTCCAGCTGTGTGCCCTCAAGAAGAGTTGACTGGAGTAAGAGTCTTACAGGATGATGGTGCTCTTGCTGTTCCCAGTGAATATGATGTGTTAACCAATAGTTCAAGAGAAACACACAACATATCTTTACCTAATAGATTTCAGTATTTTTATATGACCTGATTTTAGCCTCCTGGTTATATTCTATATAATTGTTGTTGTTTCTTAGAATTCCCCATTGAATTATGTTTCTGAAAAGAGGGAGATGATGAGGTGTTAGTATTTCTACCATGTCCATCAATGCTCAGCATGCTTGCTGATTGTTCGCATGTGGGCATGCTATGCTTACTTTTGTTCTGTGGCTCATTTGGAGTTGGGAACTGGTGGAGAGAGGACCTACAGCATGTGGACTCCTTTAATTACAATAAAGAAGAGTTTGTACAACTTCTACCTTGCTGCAGTGCTCTTGCTTTAAAATGTATACACTTTAAGAGGGTAGCAGTAGACATCATTTTGGTGGATCCATTTTGGCCTTAGAGCTTATAGCTCCCGCTCATATAGTTGATGAATCTATTTCCACCCTGGAGAATCCCTCTCACTCTTTTTCCTCTGGAGTGGGGGGAGGGGCAGCGGGTACTGGCGGGGTCCTCCTTTTCACTGACTGCTTAGTACTATCAATGTGGAGGTTGAAAAGGCAGGATTGTGCAGTACGGGTATCCCAGAACATTTAGCACTAAATATACAATAATCTAGATTCTCTTCTATTTTTAATTTGTGTTCAGGACAGTGGAAGAATTTTCAGAAGTGGTACTCTGGATTGTCCAGCCTTAGACATTTCTGTGGTTCTAAAGATTTTGTATGATGTTTTTCAGAAAAGACTAACAGTGTCTGTTTTAAAGGCTAAGTGAGTTGCCTTAATAGTTTTCAGGATGCCTTGGGGAAGCTTGACAGGTGAGGATTGGCTGGGAATCAATTTACTTAAGAGTTTTGCAAAGCTAGGCTAGTGATGTAATTTTTTTCCACCTTGGAAACTACTATTGATTTTGGAAACTGTTCAAGCTTTCTTTTTGAACCTCTTAAGTCCATTGCATTGAAGTTCTTATCTTTGAAAGTGTTATTGTTGGTTGGTGTTACTTCAGCCAAAAGAATTGGAGAGTTGAGAGCATTGTTGTATAACCTCACACTTTTTAGAGTGTTTGGAAGATGGGATTATGTTACAACTGGATCGTGAGTGCTTACCTAAGATTCCTTCAATGGCTCAGAGGAAATAGGAACTTATTCTGGAATCTTTCTTTCCTTCGCCTTTTTCTAGGAAATAATCTCTTCTTTTTTGTCTGGATGTAAAAAAGGCAATGGCAATCTATCTTGAGTGCACCAAGCCCTTTAGAACATCTTGCTACTTATTTGTTACTTTTGGTGGTTCAAGTCAAGACAATAAAGCTTCCAAAATCACTTGTAGTAGATGGATAAGAAAGACTATGTCTATGTCTTACTTCTTAGCTAATATTCCTCCTCCAGATAAATTGTGGGTAGATCCAAGAGAGGAGTGGCAACTTGCTGAGCTGAGGTTCAGGATATTTCTTTGACAGAGATTTGCAGACCAGCCACCGGGGTTTTTCCTCTACCTTTTGTTAAGCACTAAAGAATTCGAGGAATAGGAATATATTGTAGTAATTTTGGACTAAATGTCTTGAAATATATTTTCAATTAGATATGGTTTATTTACGTTAGTGACGTATTCTTGCAATGTGTTGATTACGTGAAGGAGAGCTTTAATATTCCTCATAAGTAATCACTGGGAAGAGGATGAAGGATGTAGGGATAAGGCAACGCTTGCTTCCGTTCATTATCCTTAGTTATGAGTATCCTCGTCACAGTTGTTGGAACCTGCCCACCCTCCCTTAGCCTGTAGGAATTAGGGGTTAGCCTGGAAGTTCAGGAAGGACTGTGGTAAACTCGACTTTACAGAACCCACAAAGTAGTTGGACTCAGAGCCTAATTACTCTTCTTGCTTCTTTTTTCGTGAGGTGAGATCTATCTGATAAGAGGTTGATTTAAATAAGCATCATTCTTTACCAATTGTAAGAGTGCCAAGACAAGACTTGGTGTGGGCAGAACATTTATAGCTGATTTTTCTAGGAGTACTGAGCAAGGGTTGTATGTGTGCAGCATACCATTAAAAACCATGCAGTTAATAGGCCATATTTCTAGGAGTATGGGCAAGGGCTGTGTGTGTTCCAACCACCATTATAAACCATTCAGCACAGTACATGCACATTTTAGAAATTCTATCACTCCCTTCCATCCAGATGCACTGCCCCTAAATACACTCAGTTCCCTCATGAGTGTAAAGTAAGATGCACCCTTAGACCCCAGGACTCAAAATACTCGCCTTCTTCTCAATGTAAATAAAACCTTTAAATTCACATCATTCTGCAATGTAGGAAAGCTCTTTTTGAAAATGTTATATCAAAATTCTGAAGGTTCTACAAACAGGGGGTAGTGTACTTCTAAGAACTCACAATTGCCGCATCAGAACGGCTAGTTAAAACTCATATCAGTGCAGTTGGGGTTTTATTTCACCCAGGAATTTCATGGTTTCGCTGTCACTCCCTACAAATCCAATCGTACAAAGGAAGTAAATCATTTTAACCATTTTGCTTATGGCATTATAGAAGAGGGGTTTGCATGTAGGGGTGGCAGTGGGGAGGCCCATGGTGATGCTGTACTGCACAACGACTCACACACATAGGTACTACACACGAAGTGGCAGATTCAAGAATAAATAAGAGGGTTATACAGAAAATGTCCTCACCATGAGATATGTTTCATTGATTTGGCTCCTGAGAGAATGTGAAGTAGATCAGTATACTCCAAGAAATATAGAACTCCTCGTAATCGTCTAGTAGTGGAAGCAACAGCAGGTTGATGTCCTAATCTATGAGCACATTGGATATTAAGCTAAGTTCCTCCCTGCATATTCATTGTTTTAGGAAGAAAGGATTTTAAGAAAGTGAGTGGCTCAGTACCTTCAGTGGCTTCAGGTAAACCATAGATATGTAGGTTGTTCCTCCTATATCTTTATTCACGATCCTCAACTTGTTTCTGAAGAGAGAAAACTTGAGCTTGAAGAGCATTTACTTTGAGGTTAGCTGTTCCAAATGACGTGATATGTTGCTCAGCTGAGGTAAGTCTTTCTTCCATCTGAGACCATATGTCAGTGAGATGTTGTAGCTTGGCATTCGTCTCTTCCATGTAATGGCACAAAGCACACATTTCTTCCAGTAGAAGATCCATGGATATAGTAGGAAGATGTTTAGTAGCGTAATGTGGATCTTTTTTAGGATGCTTGGTGGATGCTTTCCCAGTCAGTAGAGGTTTCACAACAGAGTTCAAGAAGGAGTTACTTTTATGAGGGGAAGCCTTTGATTCTTCCATCTTAGAGAACTTGGAGAAGATAGAGAAGTTTTTGACAAATTTGTGAGAGAAGCATGTCAAAGGTGATTTGAATTTTCTCAGTCTTCTCAAAAAGAGTTGAGACACAAGACAAATTAAAGTCAATGTTCAAGGCAAATGTACAAGAGCTCAGGCAAAATTCCTTTCAAGATGTACAAACTCGTAGACATGTGGAAAGTAATTTCAACTACACCAAAATAACTGCACTAACTGTATATGTAACAGGCTCTTATTGTTATTTGCCTTCATAAGTCATTGACATTGCAGAGAGTTATAACAAGAAAAGAAACGAGAATCCATATATTAATAAAAATGAGATATTAAAACAAAATATTTAGTCCATTTATTTTCAGGTAAAAAGTGGTTCTTCAATGTATACCATCAAGAATTATAGATTTGGGCAAGACAGAGGAAGAGCCAAACATAAGTCTAAAAGAGAACTCTCTTATCTGTAGTTTGTCAGCCGAAAATGGGAGGCTTCTGCATCTCCAAGCTAGCAACAACACATTTGGTGTGCAATCCTCCTTTAGGTAACAATATGGAGAGAAGGTGCTAGACAATATATTGAGAAGTTAAACACAAGACTACGAGTTATCAAAGAACAAAAAAATAAAACTTTCTCCATAGAAATTCATATATGTAATAGTGCAATAATGAGATAATTGTTCTTGATATAATCCCTCCTCAGCTTGTTTCCTTTACTGGACTGGAGAAATACTTGTTTAATTTAAAGTTAATGCCGTATAAGAAGAGCACAAAAATCCATGGATTATGGCATGCTTATATGAGGGTTTTAATTTGCATTAAGCAGTGTCTATTCCAGAATTAAATAAATAATGGACACTGGTGGTCCAGCAGGTAACATTATAAGATAGATGCCAGCAAAGCAGCGAAATACTGGAGCACAAACCTGAATAGGCTTCCCTTTGTTTCCTCAGCTGCCTTGATGGCACAAGATGGCGGGCACTGACACTGGTCTGAGGAACATGCTGTATGCTGCTCCCATAGCGGCAAGCAAGGACAAGACAATGCCAGCAGGGTAGTTTGAAGGTGCACTCAAAGTACGCCGGCCATCGTTAAGAAAAGCATTAGAAATGCTGTGTCCATTCTGCGCCATTCTGAGGAGAGTCACTCAGATGCCGCCATCTTCTATGGACCTCAAGTCACGCCCCACATTATTTTATTTTCTAAGCAGACACACACCCCCTGAAAAGCATTGCAGACTCTCAGGAGTCCCTGGACAACAGGTTAAGAACCACCGGGTTAGTGCAGGACCTGGCCTGTGCCACTCAGCAGACAAGGTAGAATAAACAAGGAGCACATGCAGGCTAACAATGATCTTAGAAGGATTTATTGCAGGTTTCAGCAGCCACAGGTCAGTTAACAACGTTCACAGGCATTAATCTCCATTTTTGTTTTCCACATATAAGTGATTTCATTTTCAAACATAGATGTCACATATTAAGTGCCCTTGTTCGTTCATGCACGGTTGGATTGATGGTTTATTTTCCTTCTCTGCATCTGCTTAATTGTATTAGATACAAGTAAAATATAATTTACCAGCTGGTAGTTGGTGTCATCACACTGCAGTTCACTTACCTCAAAAATAATTGTGTGTCACTACATTCCTCAGGCACATCATTTGTGGGCTCTGCCACCTGCCAGCAAGTGTGTGGCCTCAAGATATTATTGACCTTCCTCTGACACCTTAAAATCAATGCCCTGGCCTATTGCTATGCAGCGAAATATGACACATGTAGCACTTATACAACAACTTGTGTTTGGGTCATACTGTAATGCCCACCTGATCTTTAAAGGCACCTTAATCTGCCTTTCGGGACCTACAATGTCTTCTACACCACATTTCTTGTCTTGCCTGCACAGTTGTAAATGTGCTACATTCCTGAGAAGGGGAGTAGATGGGATGTAGGGATCCGCATACATACACCACAGACATTGTTAGCTTGGAGTTAAATCAATCAATCAATCAATCATTGACACTTATAAAGCGCGCTACCTACCCGTAGGGTCTCAAGGCGCTGGGGGGGGGGGTGCCGCTACTGCTCGAACAGCCAGGTCTTCAGCTTCTTCCTGAAGGAGAGGTGGTCTTGGGTCAGGCGCAGGTCGGTCGGGAGGGAGTTCCAAGTCTTGGCGGCCAGGTGGGAGAAGGACCTTCCTCCTGTAGTCGCTCTTCGGATGCGGGGGACGGCGGCGAGGGCGTGGTTGGCTGATCGGAGGTGGCGTTTGGGAGCGTAGAAGTTGACTCGGCTGTTGAGGTAGCTCGGGCCTTGGTCGTGTAGGGCTTTGTGTGCGTGGGTGAGGAGGCGGAAGGTGATTCTTTTGTTGACGGGGAGCCAGTGAAGGTCTCTCAGGTGCCCGGAGATGTGGCTGGTTCGTGGGATGTCGAGGATGAGTCTGGCTGAGGCGTTCTGGATCCGCTGGAGTCTCTTCTGGAGCTTGGCGGTGGTACCGGCGTAGAGGGCGTTGCCGTAGTCCAGTCGGCTGGTGACGAGGGCCTGGGTGACGGTCTTCCTGGTCTCGGTGGGGATCCACCAGAAGATCTTCCGTAGCATGCGTAGGATGTTGAAGCACGCCGAGGAGACGTTGTTGACTTGCCTGGTCATGGAGAGGGAGGCGTCCAGGATGAAACCCAGGTTGCGTGCATGGTCTGTCGGTTTGGGTGCGGTGCCCAGGGCGGGGGGCCCATTCTGTTCATCTATGTAGTAAAGTTGCACACAGAGTCTTGGCAGTGCACTGTTGCCACCTCACTTAGGAGCTGTCTCCTTGGTTGCAATATTTGACTTGGTGGTGCATCTTTCTGTGCCCAAACATGTGCACTGCAGAAGTACTTTGTTAACAAATCAATGATTATATGACTTGCACCACTAAAAAACTGGAATTTGAGAGAGAGTTCTCCCTTTTTTTCTAAATGTGCTTTGTGACTGATGCTGAACATATCAATGTAAGTGTGCTATCAATGACTACAAGTACATTAGGGAAGAGTACTATGTTGTAGAACTCTTCCTTCACACTCTACTCCTGTGTTTGGACTGTTAAGAAGAAAATGTGTCTGCTATAGTAGTACGTTTGGCACTGATGAATTGGTGGACTGAACGTAACACTGCAACTGCCATTATCATTGCAGCAACATGCTGATAGCATCCCAAGTCAAGAAAACATAGCCATGTGAGTGCCTGCACTTGTGGTGGGGATGCAGCCATTTTGATCAGTTGGGTGTATTTTGGGCTGCCTTTTATGATATCCACTTTTTATGTCTGGATAAGGCTGATACAAAGTTTGCACTTTTTTCCTTATGTTTTCGAATTTTGATGATTTTCTGTTTTGTTTGTGTTTTACTTGTGAATTGCAAAGTGGTGCGAATTCCATAGTTAGCAGTTGCAAATGACTGCATTTTTTCTAATAGAGTCACAAGGCAATACACATGATCAATTAATTCCACTCTTGGTAATAGCTTTCTGCATTGTGAATTTACTTTGCAGTCACAGATGGCTTACAACCCTTAGCACATTCACACTGTCTGTGTGCATGGGGCCAGGGTTCTGCAGTGAGAAAAGAGCTAGTATGATAGTCAGTGTGTGGGCCTTTTTTGGCTGTGTGCAGGCCTGTTTTAGGGTCTTAGTGGACAGTTTTTACTGTTGATTTACCTGATATTACCACAAGCATTGCCTGCAGCAAGCACAAGTGCATACAGTGTGTCTATACAAGTTAAACAGTGCTCTGAAATGCAAATATGGACCAATTATTTTAGTTATCGGATTCCCTAATGTATGTCACTTTTGTTTTGGTGCAAAAACTATTTTCTGCCCCAGTCTGACCTTACATGGGCCCAATTGTTTAAACAGGGCATGGTTGAGCTGACTATTGCTTGAAACAATACAATACATCTGTGGTAGGCCGCCAGACTTTTGACAATCGTTATTTTGATTTGTGATTGTTTTTGAAAAACGTTATTATTTGGGACGTTTTCAGACCCTCATTAAATACATTTAAAAAGCTGGCTAATGGCAAAACTGTTCTCTGGTCCTCAAAAAAACGACACATTATCATGGTACACCCGGCACTGAAAGGAACTACCTTGTGTGTGGATGTGCTCCTTATGAAATCAGACAATGGCTGAAGTGGGCTAACATTGCCCCTTAATGCATGCTGGAGTGGGTGCAAGAAAAATGTGAATGACACAATCACAGACAAAAGGATGATGTCTGTCTGAAAGCCCCTATAAGTAACTATGTTATAGTTACTTTTAGTTAAATAAAAAAGTATTGGCTAATACAGACCTAAAAAGCCATTGGTTTGGCATTGGCTACTAATCTTGTCTATGAGAAAGAAGGCAAGAAAGAAGAAAAGAAAGGAAGGAAGGAAGGCAGATGAAAAAGAATGTAGAAGGGCAAAAAGGAAAGAAGGCACAAAGAAAGGAAGGGAGGGGCAAAAAGGAAGAACGGAGGGAAGAAGAAAAGATGACATAAAAGAGGAAGAAGGAAAAGAGTAACTAAGGCAAGAAGGAAAAAAAGAAAGAAATAAGGAATAAAGGAATGAAGGCAGGAAAAGAAAGTAAGAAATAAAAAAGGAAAGAAGGCAAAGGTAAGAAGGAAAGAAGGAGAAAGAAAGGAAGAAAGTAGGCAAAAAGAAAGGAAGAATTAAAAAAGTAAAAAGGACAGAAAAAAGCAAATAAGGCAAAATGGAAAGAAGGAAAAATAAAGCTCAGAAGAATGAAAGCAAGAAGGCAAAACAAAGAAAGAAGGAAAGAAGACGAAAGGTAAAAGAAGGAAAGAATACAAAAAGAAAGAAAGAACGAAAGAAAGCAAATAAAATTAAAGAAGGGTAGAGAGAAGCAAAGAAAGTATGAAAGGAGGAAGGAAAAGGAATGATGGCAAAAAAGAGAGAAAAGAAAGACGCAAATATATAAGGAAAGAAGGCAAAAAAGAAAGAGAAGCGAAGAAAGAAAGAAAAAGAAAACTATTCAAATAAGAAAGAAAGATGGAATGAAAGAAAGGAAAATATGAAGATCAAGGAAAAAGAAAGAAGGAAAGGAGAAAAGTCAAAACTGAAAGAAGGTAAAAAAGAAAGAGAAAGAATGAAAGAAGATGAGAAGGAAAGAAAGAAGGAAGGAAGGAATGAAGGAAAAAGAAGGCAAGAAGGAAAGGAAGGAGGAAAGAAAAAAGGAATAAGCATTGGCAAAGCTTGAGCTATTGGCTTTGTCAATATAAATGTCTTTTAGCCATGTTGTCTAGCTGCACAGCTGCTGTTCAGCATGGCTGAGAGTCTCAGAAACACCAAAATCACAGGATGTTTAGCTGAGTCTGTTCACCCCCCTCCCCCATGTTGAGTTTATTCTCCTGCCCCTCCTAACCTAAAAAACGCTATGATGTGGCCTACACTGGCCGCATCATAGCAATTTCGTTAGTGACTTTCAGCCCTGATGAACAGAAGTTGTGCTGCTAGACAACATAGCTAACAGAAATTCACGTTGACAAGGTCAACAGCCCGGACATTGCTGAGATCTACTGACTTTGCCAATGTTTCTTTTGTGTTGACGGGTCTTCCTGAACAAATGTGGAATTGATAGTAAGAAACAGTTCAGGAGCTGTGAAGAAGGGATAGGGCACAGCGGCCAGAGCTGCCGACAGGGGAACTAGGGAACCAGGTTTAAATCTTAGGATCGGCTGAACAGTTTGTGATTCTGTCCAAATCACTTACGCTTTCCGCAGCCTACAACAATGAATGTGTCATTGTGTAATGTAACTGGTGAGCACTTAAAGTGCCCTAATACCAGCGGCTGGTTTTAGCACTATGGCAACATGGAGGACGGAACAAGCACTCCAATACCATCGGATCGTGCAAAATAGTTTTTCAAAATAGCAGCGACAAGGGAGGTAGTGGGGGGAAGAGGCAAGCAGAGAAGCAGGTGGGGATGAGGAGATGGGCAAGCAACAATGGGAAAGGACGAGAGGAAGCAATAATGAAGGGGAAATAAATACCTTAATTGAAGCAGGATTGCGACAAAAATGAATGTGTCACTGTGGAAAGTAACTGGTGAGCACTTAAAGTGCTAAAATACCATTGGCTCATGTTCAAACCATGACAAGATGGAGGACGGAGTGAGCACTCCATTACCAGTAGATTGTGCAAAAAAAAAACACAAAACTACTGTTCATGTTTTAACAATTTTTTGAGAAATGCATTTGTTTATGTACACGTGCATGCATTTTAGTGGTATGTGAATATGTGTACAAGTGAGACTGGCAAGGTGGAGGATGAAACAAGTGCTTCAATACCATTGGAGTGTACAAAAAAAACAACAAATAAAAGCAGCAGTGATGAGGGACATAGTGAGGAGATTGGTCAAGCAGGGAGGGTGGAGGGGATAGGGAGATGGGCAAGCAATAACGGGAGAGGGCGGGAGGAAGCAACATTGAAGGGGTAAAAAAATTCCTTAACTAAAGCAGGATCAGCGAGAAAAATGAATGTGTCATTGCGGAATGTAACTAGTGAGCATTTAAAGTGCTCCAATGCCATTGGCTCGTGTTCGCGCTATGGGCAAAATGGAGCGAGCACTCCAATCCCATCAGATCGTACAAAAATATAATAAACAAGTGCTATTAGTGTTTTAACAACTTTTTAAGGACTGCATTAGTTTATGTACACACACTTACATTTTAGTGGTATATGTGTCTGTGTACAAGGGAGACGGCCTGAAAACACAAGTACTCCTATGGAGTGCTTGAAAACAAAGAAAAAAATAGCTGCACAAACCGGGAGCAGTGTAAGGAGACATGTACTTGGTCCATGCGCTATGGGAGGGCCAAACACATGAAGAGGGGATGACATCTGCATGCCTTGACGAAAGGCATCAAAGAAAATTAGAGCAACGCTGAAATTTACCAATGGGTAGCAGATGGGTGGCCTGTAAGTCCACATATAGAACACAACATGTCTCTTTGAGACAATGCATGCACTGTCTAGCCGAGACCTAAAAATAATACTTTTCGCACGGGGAAAACCTACTAGCTTTGCCAATACTTTATGTGTTTAGAAATGGGGAGATTAAGAGATTTATCTGTAATCACAAAATGCGGAACTGAGGCCGAGGCTAGGGAGATGATAAGGCATCCTTTCGGGAGAGGATGTGGAGTAAGGGTCAGAGCTGGCGCCAATGGAGCTGGTAAACAGGGTCCGGGTTTAGGAGTCTCCTTAACATCCTTGATTTTGTGCAAATTACTTAAACTACCCATGCCTACAAAAATGAATGTGTCCTTGTGTAAAGTGACTGGTGCTAATGAAAAGTGAAAAATGCATTCAGTTGGTGTTGGCGCTACATAAAACTGCAAATGGGAAGAAAAGTCAGTGGAGGAGGGATTCTGTGCAACGGAGTTCAGCAGGGGCAAGCAAAGACGGGCAGAAGGTGAAAGGGCAACCAACAGCAAATGTGGGCAGCTACGCGGAGATTAAGTGATGTGGCCATAATCATAAAATGTGGAACTGAGGCTGAGGCTATGGAGACTAGGGAGACAATGCTGTATCCTCTTGGGAGAGGATGTGGCATAAGGGCCACAGCTGCCGACTATGGATCTGGTGGGAAACTGGGTTTGAGTTTGATCATCGGCTTAACATCATTGATTCTAGACAATGCACTTAATCTCCCCATGCCTACAAAAATAGACGTGTTCTTGTGTAAAGGAACTAGTGCTAATATGAAGCATTCCAATCATTTTATGTGGTGTTGGCGCTATTTAAAACTGCACAAAAAAAGAAACTGATGCTAATGTAAGGCGCTCCACTACCTTCGGGGGTTGTAGGCGCTATATAAATCCGCACAAAAAAACCCATAAAGAATCACAGTGTTAGGCTGGTCTACAGTAGTGAACATGAGGATATACATCACGCCGGAAACCACAGTAAAAGGACTACTTTTGCCATGGACACTGAAGGGCAGGCAGACCTTGATAACATCAAGATTCAGCCTGGCTCCTTTCAAGAGAAATCAAGTTAAGCAACAATGGTGCACGGAAACCCTTCACTGGTGAATGCGCAAAAAGTAAGAAAGTGTCAGATTGGGAGAAATTTAAAAAAAAATAGTTCCACCCTATATAATTAGAACAAGGTGAAACACGAACCGTTCAATCGTCTCGCACAGGAGAAACTTGGCTATGCAATTACAGCAGCTGAAGGCCACAGATTAATCATAACATGTCTCTTTGAGACAGCACATCGAGACTTAAAAAAGAAACGAAAGGAAAGAAATAAGTTCACAGTATAGAAAATTGGATATGAAACCCCAAATTACACCCCACCTATGTTTAAATAAAACTGTTACAAGTGTGCTGCATATTAAACCCCATAAAGCTTGGTTTTCTTCCTGAGCAAAGTTTATCAACAATCCAATATGAAACCGAGTCCAGGAGCACAACATGGTTTGAAATAGCAGCAGTCCACTTCAAAAGAAATTTACAACAGCATGGGATGGAGACGTGGAATAGTTAAAGCTGGAGTGTGTCCTGTGCTCACTTCAAATCTGTCCTACTATCACATCTAGCAACACTGGAACTAAAGGGAACTCCTTGTGTGTGAATGTGCACCTTATGAAGTGCACAACGCAGTCACTCAAAGTGACGTTAAATAGAGGCTTAAGAAGGCCAAAATGCTACCCCATGCTGTATGCTGTAGTGGGAGGAAGCAAAATGGGACTGACACGAGGCTAAAAGCCCCTTTAAGTATGTATATTACACACATTATTTTAGTAAAATTAAAAGGGCTTGGCTACCGCCAGATCTAAGAAAGAACTGAATTGTCTTACAACACACAGAAAGAAATTAACATTCAATGTGGCTATATTAAGTATGAATGAAGGCGTCACAAGAGGAACGCGGGTGCTTGAATATGTGCTGGGATTGAGTAATTGTCCAAAAACGATTTATTTTATGTAAAAATCATGACATAAGTTCTATAAAGCCTATAATGTTTATATAGACCTACTAGCTTCTAAATAAAATTAAATGTTATAGCTGAACTGGTCTAGTCAAGAAGCAAAGCGTGGTTTCCTGTTGTATTGTATGCGTCTTCTAGGAGAAAGGCAGATTTTAGGAATATCTCCAAGCTAAAGCTTACAAAATAAACCCAATTTGGAATCTAACATTTAAGGCTCAACTTCATATGCAATATATTGAAAAGTGAGGAATAATGTATTTGTCTCCAGGAAGTGGCGCTAGTATGCAGTATCTATAAATTCATTAATTATGTTTGGCTGCTCGTCAACGCATATCTGCCTTTGACTTCCACTGGTCACATCTTGAGTCATGTGTGGCTAGAATGTAAATTTGAGGTTTACGGTCCCACGTCGGCTGTTTTACAAGTGACATTTTTCATCGTGCAATCAGCCTTTTTGTGTAATCTTCGTTTGGGCTCTGGAATTAATTGACTGGTAATAAAGTTTGCGCTCAACAAGCACTCGTATGCACCAACTCCTGCCTCTAATCCTTTCTAATTGATACTTTTTTTTTGCTCGAATCAGCTAAGACCTGAGTAAGACCACCTTTTGGTTCTGGCAGATTACATCACCTGGGCACGCGCTTGCGCTCCTTTGGTGGGATACGTGTACGGCGACTGTTCTCTTTTGATGGAGTTTATTAATTAGAGGCGGGATGGCTCCCTGCTGTTTTTGTTTGTGTGCGAATTACAGGCGGTAGGAAGATGGCTTTGGAAGTGTTGGTACAAGCATTTGAGCAAGGAGAAGAACCGAGGTGTGTGCTGCAAATTCAAACACGGGTGCGCGCTGCGTCCAATTTTAATTTGTGAGGAGTCATTTTATCTTTGACTAGGTCGTGACATTGATTTACATTTTCAAAAGCATAAAGCTTGTACACTTCCAGACTATTTTCTTAGAAGGGAAGGTAAAAACCATACTTTGCGATGGAGCCAGTGTACAGTTGCATTATAGCATTTTACATGTCCTAAGTCATGTATACGTACGAGCAGTGGCGGCTGGTGATCCCTGAAAGTGGTGAGACGTAATACGTGCCACTGGTTCCCCTCATTACTGTCAAAAATGGCCTTGGGTACCTTAACACACTAAAGCACCCATACACCAACACTGCTTCTTGCACACAAACGCACATGCACACACACTTTTATAATCACTGACCCTCAATCACAACCATTGGTATACAGGGGCTCTGATCTAAACTTCTAAGGTACAGTTGTTTAATGCGCAGCGAGAGCAGCTGTACCAGGGCCTCTATGCCATGGTACCACTGCACCAGCTGCACCATTGATAGAGGCACCTCTGACTCACTCCCACTCCCTTTCAATCACACACTCATTGTAACTCCCACTACTTTACTCACTACCTCTCTTTTCCTTACTCGCGCTCCCTCATTGATTCTCACTCTCATTCTCATTGACACTCTGAAACACTATGCTTAATCTCATTCTCTCTCAATCAAACACACTTTTACTCGCACACGCACCTAGAAAGAAGACTGAATTATTTTTTTTAACCTTCTTTTTCTGGCTGCTCAGAGTATCAATGGCAGTGTGCGGTGTGGTAAGAGGCAGCTGTGTGAGGGTCGTGTAGTCTCGTGAATGCCCAGATGTAATGGGAGATAACCAGTGGCGGCTGGTGATCCCTGAAAGTGGTGAGGCGTAATACGTGCCACTGGTTCCCCTCATTACTGTCAAAAATTGCCTTGGGTACCTTAACACACTAAAGCACCCATACACCAACACTGCTTCTTGCACACAAACGCACATGCACACACACTTTTATAATCACTGACCCTCAATCACAACCATTGGTATACAGGGGATCTGATCTGAACTCCTAAGGTACAGTTGTTTAATGCGCAGCGAGAGCAGCTGTACCAGGGCCTCTATGCCATGGTACCACTGCACCAGCTGCACCATTGATAGAGGCACCTCTGACTCACTCCCACTCCCTTTCAATCACACACTCATTGTAACTCCCACTACTTTACTCACTACCTCTCTTTTCCTTACTCGCGCTCCCTCATTGATTCTCACTCTCATTCTCATTGACACTCTGAAACACTATGCTTAATCTCATTCTCTCTCAATCAAACACACTTTTACTCGCACACGCACCTAGAAAGAAGACTGAATTATTTTTTTTAACCTTCTTTTTATGGCTGCTCAGAGGCTCAATGGCAGTGTGCGGTGTGGTAAGAGGCAGCTGTGTGAGGGTCGTGTAGTCTCGTGAATGCCCAGATGTAATGGGAGATAACAAACAAGCGTTGGCTGTGGCTTCAGAGTGCTCACACAAAGACAAAGGTGCATATCAATTGTATTTGTGTGCACACATTCAACCCAGAACGAACACGACCGGCATGACTAGTGGGGGGGGGTACGTGCGGGGGAGGAGGATAGGGGGAGAGTTGGGGGGAGGAGCTGGGGGAGAAGGGGAGAATTTAATGAATAAAAGAACTTACCAGGCATCCCCTTTGCATCACGTTTCCTCTGCAGCGTGGTGGAAGTAACTTCTCCCCGCTCTTTTCTTTTGCCAATTAGGAGACTGGATGCGACGGAGTGCCAGACGGCTGAACCTTGTTTACTCTGTCCTGCTATTTAATAGGGCATGGGGCGACTTTGCGTAAAACGCATCACCGCCCGAGCAGTAGCCTATCTTCAAACTGCTGCACTACACTGGGCATGCGCAGCATACCTTTATGGTTTGTGAATGTGAGTGAGGGGCAACGCTCCTCTCTCACATGCGCAGACCATCTTCGGAACTCCTGCTCGTCTCTGCCTGCGTGCGCTGCGCACTTTCACAAGTGAAGTGCACAGGCGTCCCCGGAAATGTAAACAGACAAATTGTAAGCTGTCAATTTGTCTGCTTACATTTCTGTTCTTCTGTTGCCAGATTCTTTTGGGGGGCGCTGCCCCAACGCCCCTATGGACCAGCCGCCCCTGCGTACGAGGACTATCGTGGAAGAGTGCCATGCTGTTTTTACTTTCATATCCTTACATTTACTCAATGACGCGTGTGGGCCGGGCCCCCTTTCGTAAAGGCAAGAGAAATGTGCCACTGTTTTCACTTATTCTTACCCCTAAGAGTCTGGAACGATGAGAAAGAAAGACACTGTAAGAGAAAAGTGCATTACTTCCTTCCAACGTTTTGTAAGTAAAAGTCCAACATTTATAACACAATCGCTCTGCGTACGGGCAGCAACTGCCATTCTCGGAATCACGAGCTTGGCTCTGATCTCAATAGATCTGGAACACAGAATCCGGAACACAAAGTCGTAATATCCCCACAGGGTCAAAATCGTTTTCATTAAAAAATAAACCTGTTGGGGACCTCACAATTACTATTTTATCTCTTTGCAAACCAAGAGTGACTTCTTTGGGAGCAGTGCTTAATTTGTAAAAAAGTTAAGTGCCAGGGACATTTTCGAAAAACCACTGCAGTCTGCACCACACATACCGTGCCCGCTCTGCCAATGACAGTACCAACATAACACCTAACCACCACACTCCTACAAATGTGACAATTCAGACTATTTCAGGCTAATAAAGCTATAATAATGGCATGAGAGGCGGGTATTATTCATTTTCAATGAATATTGACTTAAACACAGTTGTTTTGCTTATCTCAAAATTAAAAAGGCAGTGCCACCATGTGGTGGACTGTCACTAGAGCCGGTGCTGACAATTAAGTGCTAGTGCTGAGCACTGGAGGCCACTGGCACAAATTGAGCACTGGCCATGCATGCTGTGTGCAAGGTCTCCACAAACATCATTTGTCAGTGTTGCTAGAGGAGTTACAGTAGTGTATTCTGTCCAAATCAAGGTGTATATGCTCAGAAGTCAACGATGTTCATCAGATGGGCACCAAATCCCAGGCAAGAGGTATAGTCCACGTGACGTGTGCCCTAGCGCAGGCAAGGACAATGTATCCACTCTGAGTTGGGTTGTAAAAGTCTTCTTAGTTGAGTTAGAGGAGGCCCCTTGGTCTCCTGGGACACAAATCCACTTCACCTGCTGCACCATTGAAGCAACTGTGCTAGACTCCTGAAGCACCTTTTTCAAAGCACTCTTAAATACCCTAATTAGTCAGTTCCTTATTACTTGGTGTGCCCAGAATGCACTGTTGTTGACATTTCTATCATATGAGACCTAAAATGGACTCTCACTCTCCTAAAAACTGTTGCTACCTTTCATTCAAGTGTTTAGGGGTAGATCTTCAAACATCTTGCGCTGGGTTAGCGTCACAAAAGTGATGCTAACCAGCATCAAATGTTTTTGGGGGAATTTAGTTTCCAGTGTAAAAGAAAGTACCCTAAAAGTGCTTTGCGTTTCTTAGCGCAAAAAAAGCATTACATGGGTGGTACATGCCTTTTGATGCAAACACCTATCTACAAACAATTGTAGACAGGGCTTAGCGCCAAAAGTTAAGAGCAATTCCAAGGAGGCGCTAACAGGAGAAATGTTTTTATTTCTCCTTTCTTTTCAAACTTTGCATGTGTGCTGCACTGTGCATTTCAAGCGTGTAGGCTCCAGTATTCACAGAGATTGATGATGCAGAATCTTTTTAAGGTGTCCTTGGCTGAAGCGATAAAAAAAATAACGTGCGCACAAGAATATTCTAAAGAAACAAAAATATGTTATCTGCTATATTTCTTTGTCCGAAAACTTTCCCACACAGAAATGTGAGAAAATTGAGATTTTTTTGCTAAATTTAAGGTTTGCAGGGGAATCCAGGTTAGAAAACTTTGGGGGATCCACACAAGCTACACCTCCCTTGACTTTCCTGGGTGTCTAGTTTTTAGAACTGTCTAGGTTTGGTAGATTTCCCTAGATGGATGCCGAGCCTGGGACCAAAAATGCGCAGGTGGTTTGTTGTATTCACATCACTTCCATTATGTTGTATAGCTTTAAGACCTACATTCTATGTTTCTGATGTCACAGGTCTCTGTATTCTGTCTTGTCAGTTAGCTCCCTGCTTTCTGATGGGAACACCAGTTATTCTCTGTAGTACTTAATAAATATCTCATATTCATCTACAAAGGACTATCTTCATTATTTACAACATATGGCGACGATGAGCAGGAAGAGCTAATCAACTACAGAGGGAGAAGAAGACTCCACTGGTGAGAAAAAACCACGCAAGCTCTCTTGGTTAACCTTTCCAAATAGTAAGAAAATTGAGAACCAGTTACTCCAACCAAGAAGAGGAAATGCAAAGCTGAAGAAGAAAGGAAGAAAAAGGTGAAGAAATCATACTCAAAAGGGTGAGATACGTGAACTTTTGTTAATTGAAGAGAACCATTGCCAATAAGGAAGCATATTTCAAACAAAAGGAAACGGTGAATGAAGCGCTACTTATTCACCTAGACAAACAGACTCATGCTTCCCAAAACAGAAAATTGTCGCTGTGGAGAGGAGAAATTAAAGTCTCAAGGGAAGTACCAAGCGTGACCCCAAACAACCGGTGAGTCCAGACTCTAACGTTAATTTTTTCACTGTGCTGAGATTGAATCTACAGCGAAATTGCGGCGGAAGTGTGAAATGGCGACACGCACATAGACTTGGTTATTAGTGCAAACGCAGTTGGGAGTAACACTATCCGAAACTCTTTCAACCGAGTGCAGTCACAGAGCCATTTCAACCATACACGGCATTATTTAAAAATCGCATGAGCACTACTGCACGTGAGTACTCACGGTTGGAACTTGCCTTCCCCGCGACTTCATCAGAACAGTCTTGTCCTTCTCGCTCACAACTGAACGTGCAACGTCACCGCGGCAAGCGACGAAGCGACGGAGCGACGTTGCGTGGTAGCCATCTTGTGTGTGTGGAAAAGTAAATTTTGCCATGTTCTGTGTCCCTACGTGTCCCCCATCTTATGTTGTATGTGCATGATTAATATGCATATGTATTCCCCATGTTCGATTAAAGACGCAATTACAGTTGTGTCCATCTCTAGTATGCCAGTTTCCAGTTCGCGTGAAAACTACGAATATTAGGCCTATGTAAAGCTACGTTGCCACGTTTCCCAGTGTGCACGTTATTTCATTGTAAAGTCCCCGTTTCTAGGCCTCAAAAGGGCCTGGACACCAGATTCAGCTCCTGTCTCCTGAACCCTCGCTGAGGAGCGATACAGCCCCCACCTGTATCCTCGACCCTTCACTTACTTCCTGCCTCACAGTGCCCGGCTCAGCCTGGCTCTGCCTACGAGTCTGCCAAGAGTATGTTATGATTCTAGTTATCAGTCCAGCCCTCCTTCTCTGCATTCCTAAGCTACTGAATCGCATCAATAGTTTCCGTCATAGTCTAGCCTTTACGTCTCCATGCAAGAGAAATACTGTATTTATGGTCATTTAATATTCTTCATCACGCACTACATGTAGAATAATGCATGCACCAGTCTTAGAGTCTGTTAGCCTTTACCCTGATAACTTTTAGTTTCTATCAACATGTCCTCTAAACATCAGATACTAGATAGTGGTAGGTACATGTTGCCCTGACTCTCCAGACTTCAGTCTCTGCTCCTAGCACAGAGTTCATAGCCCCCAGCTTCTCCTAGTAACACGTCATCGTCATTGTCAGTTTGCGCGCACCATTAGGTCAGAGGTCCCGGCTCCTTAGGTAGCCCCCTCCATGTTTCCGCCCCATTTATGACATATTCTGTTACGTTTACATCACATGTCTATGTATACGCCTCCTGTTACACCCACTTTCACCCTTATCTTTCGCGACTGCTATTGACCACACCCACTGCTCCGCCTATTGTATGTATTGCAATTGCAACTGTTTTAGTATATATGCTTGTGTATTGTTATTAAAGTTAGCGCGCTCATCCCAGATCCAGCCCCGGCAGCTGCCGGGCCCTGTCATCCTATTCCTGTGCAGGTTGTCCTGTTCCTGTCCTTCATGCTATATTAAACCTGCAAACTCCTACTACCTCGAATCTTGACTCTTATTTATTGAGCTATCTGTTATTGCTATGTCCAGTAAAACCTAGATCCGGTATTATTTATTTATATACCACATAATGGCGCCCGAATAGGGACTTGCCCTTTCCCCACGCGCCGGTGAAGCCACGCCGGCCCCCTGACCCTCTGCAGCCGTGACGGAACCATACCGGCCACGTGCAGATATTTCTGCTTCAAGTATCCCTCAGGCCCACGGAGGAGACGGAGGTGGCGGTCCAGCATCCAGACGAGGCGGTGGAGGAACGCGGCGAGTCCCGACCAGAGCCCAAGCCGAGAGTCCAAGGTCCGAGGTATCCGGAGGCCCACCCGTAACTGAAGTCCGAAGTTCGTCCGTCCGGCGTCGAAGCAGTCCAGTCCAGTCCGAGGCCTTCCGTTCTTGCTGCCCGGTGAGTACCGTTGCTGGGGTAGTATCTAGACAGGGTCAATCTAATTGTCTCTGGTCCGAGGGGTTTGGTGGTACACAGATCCCAAAACGAAGTGTCCACTTCGGTGGATGCGGGTCCTGACGTGTCTCTTTATGAGACCGGTAAGTTTCGTACTGTTTCAGCAGTGCATCTAGTTTCTGTTCTAGTCAGTTCTGTTCTCGAGAAAATCCATGTATTCTGTTTTCAGTATTCCAGGTAGTATCCTGTCCGAACTGTTATTTTAAATGTCATTCATGTATTATAATGTCGTGGTATGAGAGTGGTGTAATTATCGTGTTCATTGTGTATTGTGATTGTGTCCAGATTACAGTTCAGTCATGCCGTTATTTTCTAAACTACGTCAGTTAAAAACCAGAAAAGGTCTGTTAGAAGAAGCAGTTCCTGTCCCGCCTAGGGACAGTCCAGGTCATTTTATGTATCAGAAGCATGGCATAAGTGCCATATTGTATCTAGATTTATGGGTAGAATATACCAAACAGTTAGAAGAAAAGTATAGATGGCCCGTATCGGGTACATGGGATGCCGAGTGCATCATGCGAGTAGAAGAAGCATTATGGAAAAAGAAAGCCAGACAGTCACAGAAAGATGCCATCGAGTTATGGCGCAAAGAATCTCATAAAAGAACCGAAAAAGAAATCAGAAAGTCAGAATTAAGTAGAGAATCCTTAGAACGCGCCCAAGAAAGGGAATTAATCGAGATAGGTGAACGAGTCAAAACCGAACAGTCAGACAGACAGAGGCATGCCCTCACTAAGGGTATGTATCCTCTTCTTGCCAAAAGCGACCCCGGAGGCATCCAGTAATTTTCTGCCACCATTAGTTCCGACCAAGCTACGTCACAAACCGACCGCAGCTGATATCTTTATTTCGTCCTATTTGGACGACACGGTTCCAGAATATGCAAATCCTGTTCCGCCAGTCCCTGTAAATCATGCCATTCCTACTCCTCCAGACACCGGAGTACCTGCTACGGTACCCCCGGTCCAGCCTACATTACAATTTCCCACTCTGCCAGCACGAAGAGTATCAGTCGATGATTCCAGTCTAGGGGCCGCAGGAGGAGGTCCTCCTGGTACCCCGCCACCACACCAACGTTTAACGTTAGTCGAGTTACATGAATGTGCGTTACAGCGTACGCCCAAATATAAGTCCGTTGCAGAAATCCGACGAGCTCTCACTGAATGCCGCTATGATCCAGTTGCAGGTGATGATAGTACAGTTATATATTCCATCCGTGTAAGACGGGTGACCGGGTATTTGGATACCCTACCGAATATGAAAGAAGATCTAGACAGAATATATCGTTTCATCCATACAGGGGATGATCCAGAAAGTATTGGCGAAGCCATGTCTCAAAGGAAAGCTGAGATCCAGCTCATGTTATTAAAGTTTCTGATTAATTGTTTAATAAGGGAACAAGATTATCCGACCAAAGATCCGAGTGAAATGAGAATCCTGACAAGGTGGAGTGATAATATAGCTGAGGGTAAGCACAGAACTATCAGTAGTATAGAGAGTATGTACAAGAGAATTCGTAAGGAAATAATAAAGTTACACGAACAACGTAAAGCAGCACAAGTAAGCGAGAAAGAGAATGACTCTTCTACTGAAGAGGTAGACGACGAGAATCCCGCCAGAATAGCGTATGTAGGAAAATCTAGATTTCCAGACCGCCACTTACGCCTAGAACACAAGTCAGTTTTTCATCATCCAGCACCAGAACAAGGTTCTCTAGAACAAGTATTTCAAGCTACCGATCACATTCTGAAATCACGAATCGGTTATAGTGAGTTAAGTACTATGCATGAACAAGAACTAGTCCGATCAGCAGTCCGATGGATTACTGATTCTACCACTTTTCCAGATGAAATAGTGGCACAAATGTTTCTGAAACTGCCCCCAGCCGAGCAGCGACTGGTGGGTATGTATATGATCCAGTACCTCATTACATTGTATGAGGGTCAACATTCTGATCCAGGTCCGTTACATGATGTCCTGAACGAGTTACTCCAGTATAGATGGAAAGGTTTAGGTACCGATTTAATTAGTGTCATTCTAGAACAGCGCCACAAATATAGTATGTTCTTGAACCCGCATTTTGTTCATGTCTCACCCCCAGAAAGTAAACCGTTTTACATAGACAGACAGAACCCGTTACGAGAAGTACACCCAGTCAGGACAACAGATGGTGAAATGCAACGAGTGTTTGTTTATACCCCGATTACAAAGATGGAACTCTTAGAGATGAAGAAATTAATTCCCTGTCACGACAAAGATCCAGCAGGGTTCCACCGAGAATTAAAAGACATGCTCCGTATGGGAGAATACACGTATCCAGATATTATTAAAATGCTAAAAGTCCTGTTGCCCGCAGGCATATATGAAAAACTCAAGGAAAAAGAATGGGAGGTGGGAGAGAAAAAGATCGATTGGGCAGTTCTAGAAGCTGAAGATAAGATACGAGTACCAGGTACCGGTCTTGGAGAGAAATGTAAAGAATTACCAGAACTGTTAATACAAGTTTTGCCCAGATTATTAGCCACTAAAAAGGAAGACTGGGATGCAATCTCAGCCTGTAAACAGAAACAAGACGAAGACACTAGTGATTTTTATTCTAGATTTGAAAAATGTTTTATTATAAACAGTGGCTTGAAGACAAGTAGCGAGTCATACCCTCATCTTTTTGTTACTAAATTAGTCGAGAATTCAAGTCCACAAGTTAAGAATCGAGTTTTGAAAGTCGAAAGTACATGGCAAGCTAGTACCCCGTCCCAGATGTTACAGATGCTCCAGTACCACCAGAATAGAATCAGAGAAGAGCAAGAACACGAAAGAAAACGTATGAAAGACACGAAAATGAAAGTACTAGTTGCACAATCTGTTCCTCAAGACAGTCAGAAGAGGGGTCCGAATCAAGCCAGTCATCCTACAGTTCCCGTTAAAGGGACCTGCAATTATTGTAAACAGCCAGGTCATTTCATAAACGAGTGTGCAGTTCTGAAACATAATATAGCTACTGGTAAAACTAAAGAAAGGCCACGTCCGCCTAGACAAGAACAAGTTTCACAGACTCCTCAGCCACAGAATGCACAACAGACAGTTACAGTACCGCAGCCTATTGCTGCAACACAGCATGTTACACAGCAGATGTACCAGTATGCACAGTCTGAGTATCCAGAGTATCAGCCATATTCATGAAACAGCCTAGAGAGGGAGGTAGGCTTGCCTCTCATCGAGATTCCTGTAGATCATGTAGATGTGGAGTAGTGTGGCTCACTGGTTAGAGGCGGCAGACCCAAGAGCAGAGGACGGCCCGGGACCAGGGTTCGATTCCCGACGCGGCAGGTTTCTGGACCAGGGTCAGCGGACTCGATAATTCTCTCGCCTCGGTGCCCACTCTGATCAGCGATCACACTCGGCAACTCTGGGCACTAGCTTGCCTCATCTTCACTAACGGCCCCACCAGACCGCCGGGGATGCCTGGTCTCACCCTGGAGATACCCATTAAGGGACCATCTCTCAGGGAAGCCAGGAAGGGTTTCGCAGCGGTCGAAGCGCGGAGGTACCCCTTCGGGAGTGATTCCAGCGCTATATAAGCACATAATTAATTAATTAATTAATCAAGAAGGTCCCTATGTTCATAGTCAAGTATTAGGGAAAGACAGAAAGTTTCTAATTGATACAGGGGCAAGTAGGACGACCATCAGTCACGCCGAAGTTCCAGGGGCTCCGCTCTCAGGCTCTAGAAATGTTTCCCTTGGATTTTCAGGAAAGCCTATTGTAAACGAGATATCTAAGCCAGTTACTCTAGAAGTAGGTCCATTGTCCCGCACTACTGATCTGTTACTTACAAAGTCATGTCCAGAAAATGTGTTAGGCATTAAGACACTGAAAGAATTAGGTGCAGTTATTTGCTGCTCCCCAGAGGGAATACGACTGTTTCTACGTGACTTCAAGGGTCACTATGTATTACGAGATTTTGATCCGAGATTGTCTAATGTTCCGCAGCATTTATGGGCGCAAGGTCCAACTGATGTAGGTTATATGCAAATCACACCCCATCGTGTGACTCTCAAGCCAGGTGTAGTGTTACCACGAATCAGACAGTACAGATTGCCACCTGAGGCTGTAACAGCCTTATCCAAAATTATTGACGAGCTCATGGCTCAAGGAGTAGTTGTAGAAACTGACTCCAATGTATGTAATTCTCCGATCATTCCAGTCATGAAACGTACTGATCCAAATGCACCCCCAGTATATCGATTAGTGATTGACCTTCGAGAACTCAATAAATGTATTATTCCCCAGTATCCAGTTGTCCCAGATATTTCTTCCCTATTGACAGCCATTGATTCCGAAGCCTCATTTTTTACAGTCATAGACCTCAAGAACGCGTTTTTCAGTGTCCCCATTCATCCAGACAGCCAGTTTCTTTTCGGATTTTGTTTAAATGGAAGGAGCTATATGTTCACACGAGCTCCTCAAGGTTTCACAGAAAGTCCTAGTATTTACAGTCAAGCACTTAAGAAACAACTAGACAACATTCACATGCCAACTGACACTGCCCTGCTCCAATATGTCGATGATCTACTGATCACAGCCCGTTCTGAACGTGCTTGCGAGCGAGCATCACTTACAGTCTTGTATTTCCTTGCCGAGATGGGGCACAAGGTGTCCCCTTCGAAGCTTCAATTCTGTGTACAGCAAGTGATCTACTTAGGCCACTTACTGTCCAAGAGGGGTAGGCAGTTGACACCCGACCGTATCCAGTTAATAGCGAGTCTTCCTCAGCCCAAGACACAGAAGGAGGTACGTGCTTTTATCAGCCTTACTTCTTATTGTAGACAATGGATTCCTCAGTATGCATTTCTAGCTAAACCACTGATACAGTTAACGACACAGGAGGCAGCCCTATCGACTGTCCTCCCTTGGACATCTGAACATACACTTAGTTTCAATGAGTTAAAGAAAGCTTTATGCCAAGCTCCAGTTCTAGCTACACCGAACTACAGTAAGCCTTTTACACTTTTCGTCACAGAACGCGAAGGTACAGCATTATCTGTTCTCACACAAGATCAAGCAGGACAGTACAAGCCTTGTGCTTATTTTTCGAGCACACTAGATCCTGTAGCCCAGGCTCTGCCTGCGTGCCTCAAGTCAGTTGCAGCCACAGCTCTAGCTATCAGACAAAGTGATTCCATAGTATTAGGACATTCCTTGACAGTACAAGTTCCACACTCCGTGGAAGTTCTTTTAAACCGTACACAAACTCAGCACTTGACAATTGCACGTTTAACAGGTTATGAACTGACACTGTTCCAGCCACACATAGAAATCAGACGCTGCAACGTTCTAAATCCTGCTACACTGTTACCGTCAGTTAATTCGAATCCTGCCACACACGACTGTGTGGAAGTAGTTAATATTATGACTAAGCCAAGACAAGATCTGACAGATATTCCATTACCAGATCCCGACCTGACACTTTATGTGGATGGTTCATGTATGAGAACAAGTACAGGAGAACTAGTAGCCGCGTATGCAGTGACTACTGACACTGAAGTTATAGAAACACACCGTATTGACACCCTGTCTGCTCAAGCAGCAGAGCTAGTTGCTCTGACACAAGCCTGCATACACGCTAAGAACCTGAAAGTTAATGTTTATACAGATTCACGCTACGCATTCGGAGTCGTACACGACTTTGGAGTGCTCTGGCAGGAGAGAGGTTTCATGACTTCTCATGGAACCAAGATTCAGCATGGTCTCCTTATTCAAGCTCTGTTAGATGCCATACATTTACCGACATCTATTGCTATCATGAAGTGCAAAGCACATACGAAAGTTACTGACATCATTTCCCAAGGTAATGATCTAGCAGATCGCACAGCCAAGCTTACAGCACAGACTCCAGACATGTCAGTTAATCCGACACAGACACCTACTCCAGATTCAACTACCTGTATGACAGTTAAGGACCCTACTCAAGATGTCATAGATATCCAGTTACATGCTACTCCCGATGAAATTAAGAAATGGTCCGAACAAGGAGGGGTCCAGACAGATCAGGGATGGGTAACGAAGGGTAGAGCCACATGGTTTCTCCCCGACTCTATGGTTCAAGTCATTATCAATACCGCACATAGTCCAGCACATTTAGGAGAAAAAGCTATGTTAGACAGTATCCAGAACATTTGGTTCAATAAGCATTTACGAGCTGCAGCCAAGCAGAAAGTCCGTACCTGTATGATATGTTGCCAGTTTAATCCAGGTAAAAGTGTCCCGGTGGAACAAGGTGGATTCCAGCCCCCTGACCACCCTTTTGAAGTCCTCCAAATGGATTATATTCAGATGGAGCGATGTCGAGGTTTCAAGTATGTCCTTGTAGTTGTATGCGCTTTGTCCAGGTGGACAGAGGCATATCCAGTTCCAGATTACACAGCCGCGACCACTGCCAAGCAGTTGGTTCGTGAATTCTTCCCCCGTTATGGACTCCCTAGAGTCGTATATTCTGATAACGGCCAGCCATTCTCTTCCGAGTTGATGAAACACGTTTCCCTGTTGTTAGGGTACCAGTGGAAGTTCCATTGTGTACGCCATCCTGAAGCAGCCGGTCTCGTAGAGAGACATAATCAGACCCTGAAAATCCGTATTGCCAAGATTTGTAAAGAGAAAGGTGTAGACTGGCTAATAGCTCTGCCAGTCGCTTTGTTTTATATGCGCATGGTCGCACATTCCAGATCAGGTCTGTCCCCGTATGAGGTCGTATTCGGCCGCCCCCCTAATATGTGGGGTACACCTAGACCCCGAAGTATTACCGATGTTTCAAGTAATATGCTGACAGATTACCTAGCTTCCTTGATGTCTGCCCTACACTCTTGTCGTTCACAGGTTGCCGCCGCATTTCCAGACAATACCGAGGTGGCACCGCATGAGATCGTTCCCGGAAATCTGGTTCTTGTCCGGAATTTTGATCGTTCAAGTCCGCTGGAGCCTCGCTGGAAGGAACCCCGACAGGTCCTCCTGGCCACCCGTACTGCCGTCAAGCTGGAAGGCAGGAAGGGCTGGGTCCACCTGTCACATGTGAAGAAGTTTTATGGATTGAAGCCTGTTTCTAAGAACATTTCCGAGGATTTGAAAGACTGCCAAAGTACTATTCTTAAGGACTGTCCCGCAAAAGACAATGATACTAAACCCTCCCTGTTAGAGAAAACTCCGCAACAGGAGTATAAGCAAAAACTAAGGTCTAGTAAAATAAGTCAGCTAGTTTGATTGTCTAAGTCCTCCCCTAGGTGAAACGGTTAGACCGGTTTCTGACATGTATAAAATAGACCCCCATAGTGAGAGAGTTAGTCAAAACTCAATCCGATGTATCGTTTTTCTAAGTTTCATATTGTTTTTCAGCCTTATGACTACCTGCACAGGTTATGCATTTTATTTGTATTTTCCAGTTTCTCATGTAAATAAGTCTGCTAATGCTACGGTAGAGCACACGTTTAGTGATCTGCCTCCTCATGAACTCTCATATCGTCTTGCTATGCGTAATAATTCCTTTATCCGTATGTTACATTATTCACACCAGACCAGCAATGCCACTAATTGTTGGGTGTGTGGTCGACTCCCCCCTTTCCAGACACCGAAGGGAGTTCTGCCACTCTTTCCTTATCCATTTTCACATAATGGTTCATGTGGAGCATGGTCCACGTTAACGTCATCCTCAACAGATATGTCTTTTCTTAACAGTACATGTTTTCCAGACAAGCAAGGTCTTCCCCACAGAACAGGGTTAGATCTAGAAAATGAAGTTTATAACTTAGGTAATTATTCTTCGAATTTCATGGTCCTGAATGTTCAGTCTGATACTACTCCAGACTTACCTGCTATGTCAGTACTACCAGTCAAAGGTGAATTATGTGTCCGAAAGAATGGTTCCGTACATGTAGGCCATAGTGATTGTACTACTATTGTCAAGTATAGTGACAGTAGGAAATCTATTTTTAAAGCTTCACGTCATTCTTATTTTGTTTGTGGTCAGACCGCATATGTTCGTCTGCCCCTCGATTGGGAGGGAACCTGTTACATTGCCTTCCTACTGCCACCAGTTTTTCTAGCCCCACCTGACTACCATAGGAATTCCCACCTAGTACATACCAGACACAAGAGAGACCTCCCGATTGTCGATTATACTGAAACTGCTCTAGAACAATACATAGATATCAATAAAGGTGTCTTCCCTTATTTAGGTACTGTTGTGAATAGTAAACTGATACGTAGATTAACGAGAACCCTTGAAGCAGTAGTGATTGAGACTACTTCTGCTCTAAGTAACTTAACCGAAGAGCAATCTTTTATGAGAATTGTCGTGCTCCAGAATCGTCTCGTCCTTGACGTCATACTGGCCGATAGGGGCGGGGCATGTAGAGTCATAGGATCTAGTTGCTGCATTTTCATTCCTAATAACGCACCGTCTGTTTATTCAGCTATAACCAGACTCCATAAAATTGCCCATATGTTACACCAAGATCCAGGCACCTGGACATGGTCCGGTTGGTTCTGGAATATGATTTCCGCCTGGGGGTGGAAAGTATTGTCCTTTCTAGGTATTGCAGTAGCGATCATATTCAGTTGCTGCCTATGTATACAATGTGGCCCTGCGATTTGCGGCATTTGTGCTACCTCTTGTATTCCTAGCCCCAAGTCCCGTTCTAAATCCCGTTCCAAGAAAATTCGAGACGAGCAAATGATACTGTATGAAATGATAGATGGTATCATGAATATTGATGTTTCCTGATGGAAACGTAGTGACAAGGAGGGAATGTGGAAAAGTAAATTTTGCCATGTTCTGTGTCCCTACGTGTCCCCCATCTTATGTTGTATGTGCATGATTAATATGCATATGTATTCCCCATGTTCGATTAAAGACGCAATTACAGTTGTGTCCATCTCTAGTATGCCAGTTTCCAGTTCTCGTGAAAACTACGAATATTAGGCCTATGTAAAGCTACGTTGCCACGTTTCCCAGTGTGCACGTTATTTCATTGTAAAGTCCCCGTTTCTAGGCCTCAAAAGGGCCTGGACACCAGATTCAGCTCCTGTCTCCTGAACCCTCGCTGAGGAGCGATACAGCCCCCACCTGTATCCTCGACCCTTCACTTACTTCCTGCCTCACAGTGCCCGGCTCAGCCTGGCTCTGCCTACGAGTCTGCCAAGAGTATGTTATGATTCTAGTTATCAGTCCAGCCCTCCTTCTCTGCATTCCTAAGCTACTGAATCGCATCAATAGTTTCCGTCATAGTCTAGCCTTTACGTCTCCATGCAAGAGAAATACTGTATTTATGGTCATTTAATATTCTTCATCACGCACTACATGTAGAATAATGCATGCACCAGTCTTAGAGTCTGTTAGCCTTTACCCTGATAACTTTTAGTTTCTATCAACATGTCCTCTAAACATCAGATACTAGATAGTGGTAGGTACATGTTGCCCTGACTCTCCAGACTTCAGTCTCTGCTCCTAGCACAGAGTTCATAGCCCCCAGCTTCTCCTAGTAACACGTCATTGTCAGTTTGCGCGCACCATTAGGTCAGAGGTCCCGGCTCCTTAGGTAGCCCCCTCCATGTTTCAGCCCCATTTATGACATATTCTGTTACGTTTACATCACATGTCTATGTATACGCCTCCTGTTACACCCACTTTCACCCTTATCTTTCGCGACTGCTATTGACCACACCCACTGCTCCGCCTATTGTATGTATTGCAATTGCAACTGTTTTAGTATATATGCTTGTGTATTGTTATTAAAGTTAGCGCGCTCATCCCAGATCCAGCCCCGGCAGCTGCCGGGCCCTGTCATCCTATTCCTGTGCAGGTTGTCCTGTTCCTGTCCTTCATGCTATATTAAACCTGCAAACTCCTACTACCTCGAATCTTGACTCTTATTTATTGAGCTATCTGTTATTGCTATGTCCAGTAAAACCTAGATCCGGTATTATTTATTTATATACCACATGTGTCACGCGTTACCTAGCAACCAATTCTTTGGTCGAGGCGGCAGAGACGGCAGACGGCAAATTATTCTAAAAGAAAAAAATCTACGTTATCACCACAGTAAGCTACCTGCATGAAGCGAGAACAACAATATGTACCAAATTGAAGGAAAATATAGTTCTCTTCACAAGTAAGCCACAATTATTATTCTTGTAAAAGTGAGTTATAAGTAAGCGACCTACATTGGTTGTTTATCATACTTCATCGAAACAGTATATACATATCTAGAATAACTACAAGGGTGTGATATCCACGAAAGAGCCAGTGCCATGGAGAACATTAATGTTATAACACCACCAATGTTCTTACAGTCAGCTGGAGATCCTCCCATCGAATGGGATGAATGGATCGATATTTTCGAAAATTACATAGAGGCACTTGATGGGAAAGATTTCAGTGCTATTAGGAAGAAAGCTCTTCTGTTAAGCGCTCTAGGAAAAGAGGGACAGCACACTTTTAAATACTTACCTATAGGTCTAAACTAAGATGGTAGGACATTGTCCAATGTATATACTGAAGCTAAAGCAAGGATGAAGAAA
Organism: Lissotriton helveticus; assembly: GCF_964261635.1. NCBI lineage: Eukaryota > Metazoa > Chordata > Amphibia > Caudata > Salamandridae > Lissotriton > Lissotriton helveticus. Next base: position 514,553,251 of record NC_136070.1, read on the forward strand.
CAGTATTCGAAAGAAGTAAATATAGTCATGGCGAGACACAAATTTTACACCCAACCACAGAGAGCAGAGGAATCTGTGGATCAGTTTGTAACCAGACTACGTGAGTTGTCCATAAAATGTAATTTCGGAGAGATAAGGGATGAAATGACAAGAGATCAACTAATAGTACAGTGTAGGAACAAGAAAATGCAAGAAAAATTATGGGCAGCAAAGAATCCTACTCTACAGACAGCCATTGACATAGCCAAAGTGGTTGAAGAATCTAACGCATGTATGAAAGAGATGGAGAAAAAGGACGGAGTGAAGGAGAGTGGGAATGGTGTTTCTTGTGTAGAACAGGAAGAAGTTGCGGCTGTGAATAGGAAAAACATAGATACAGGAGAAAAGAACACCAAGAGATATAGTAGTGGGTTTCCAAGTACTGAGAGAAATAGATTCCAAACAAGGATGTGTGGTAGGTGTGGTAGCACATTCCATACCTCGGATTACAAAAGGTGCTTTGCCCTAGACAAAGTATGTAGGAAATGTGGGAGAAAAGGCCATTTTTTTAAAATGTGCAAAGGGATAAGTGGCGAAAAAGTAGCGATAGTGGAAAAGAGAGAAATGGTGAGAGACGACAATGGGGTTGAAGACACCAATAAATTATTATGCTTAGGTGGACAGAACGTGAATAAAGGAGAACCTGGCAGGAGGCATAGACCCAAAGCCCTATTCCTTATTGATAAAAAAGAAGTCCAATTAATGGTTGACCCAGGGTCGTTCTGGACTATTATTCCAAAAGATATGTACTTGGAAAAGTGGAGGAATGTACAGTTGTTAACTAGTGATATTAGTCCTTGTGGATATCAAGGGGAAAGTATAGTGTTATTAGGGTACATGGAGTGTGAAATTTCTTTTGAAAATCGTTTCACGACAGGGAAGGTTTACATAGCAGAATCAGGCCCTGCGATTTTAGGTTGGGAACAACAGTACGATCTCAGTATAATTATCAACCCTAGGACAATACCACAAGTGATGGTGGTAGATAGCATAACAACTGAATCGATAGTCAATGGAATGTCAAGTCTGTTTGATGAACACATCGGAGAATTGAAGGGTTATGTACACAAAATTATACTGCGTGATGATGCCATGCCAGTACAACACAGAGTCAGGAAAGTTCCATTCATTGCGCGTGAAGAGGTTAAGAAAATGCTCAAGGAAATGCTAGATCAGGGAGTGATAAAACAAATTGAAACATCACCCTGGATTTCCCCAGTTGTTATCACGACCGAACCTGACAAGAGTTTCAGATTCTGTGTAGACCTTCGCACATTGAACCAAAACATTGTTGTAGACAATTTTCCGTTGCCAAATATCAACGAGTTGGTCCTGTCGCTAAAGGGTGGAAAGTATTTTTCAAAGTTGGATCTCCGCAGTGCATACCACCAAATTAGATTGCATCAAGACTCTAAAGCACTGACTGCTTTCATAACCACTGAAGGGATTTACCAATTCACCCGCATGCCCTTTGGACTTGCATCTGCGGCAGGAGTCTTTCAACGGATGATGGGTGCTGTGTTAAAGGGAGTGAACAAAGTTGTCCACTTCCAAGATGATGTGTTAATCTTCGGAGAGACAGTAGAGGAACATAATATCATATTGAAGACTGTTTTAGAGAAAATGGAACAGGCAGGGTTGACATTGAAAAAGGAGAAGTGCAAGTTTGCAGTAGAAGAAGTAGAATATCTAGGCTATACATTGTCAGTCAAAGGAGTTAGACCAAAAAGGGATTTATTAGAATCCATCAGAAATGCACCAGTCCCATGTGACAAAGATCAGTTGAGGTCTTTTCTTGGCCTCATCGAGTATTATGCGAAATTTGTAAAAGGTTTTGCAGAGAAAACTGAAAAAATTAAGCTTCTCTTGAGAAAAGGGTGCAAGTATGTGTGGGATCTGGAACAGGAGAATTGTTTTCAAGAAATCAAGAGAGAAATATGTGAAGCTGGTATCTTGACACCATTTGACACCAATCGTAAGTCTGTTTTAACAGTGGATGCAAGCGCTGTAGGTGTCGGTGCAGTATTAGCTCAAATGCATGATTCCGGTTTGAAAACCGTAGCTTTTGCGTCAAGAACTCTCACAACCACAGAGAGAAATTATTCTATTATAGAACGAGAGGCCCTTGCTGCAGCATGGGGTTGCGAGTATTATAGAATGTATCTATGGGGGTTTAAATTCACACTGTTAACTGACCACAAACCTTTGGTTAAGATCTTATCACCTGGTGGGGCTGGGAAAGGATCGGCAAGATTGGCCAGACTAGCTGCAAGAATCCAAGAATATTTGTACACGGTAGAATATATTCCTGGTTGGAAGAACTGCCAAGCTGATGGCCTTTCCAGACTTCCACTACCCTGGGAGACAGTAGACAAATCAGGTGTGGATTCACTCAATTCAGAAGAGTCCGTGGCAGCTGTGGATGAAATGGTAGAGATGTGTGCTGGAGCAATAAGTAAAAGTTGGTGGAATGCCTCCATGATGAAAGATGAGGTGTTGAAAGGGGTGAAAGACCTTATTATCAAGGGTTCAAGGAGGGAGAGTTGTGTGTCTCCTGCTCTTCGCCCATATTTAAAAGTGTTGGAAGATTTATCTATTTTGGATGATGAGGGTTTGATTGTCCTGAAAGAAGACAAGTTCATCCCGCCACAGGAGGTGAGATTTACCTTATTCCAGTTAGCTCATGAAGGTCACCTAGGGCAGTCTATTACTAAAAGAAGAGTAAGGGAGCACTTTTGGTGGCCAGGCATGGATCGCGAGATTTCTGATTGGGTAGAAAGATGTTCTGATTGCAGAGAAAGTGAAAAGAGGCTTAAAGTAGGTAGTCAAAATAGTTGTGGTACAATTGAAGATCCAGGGTGTCCATGGCACACCATATGTCTTGATTTTATTGGGCCCTTTTATCAGTTGAATCAGGATATGAGGTTTGGTCTAGTGGTTGTAGATGTTTCATCAAAGTGGCTGGTAGTCAAATTCATTAAGGAAATCACCACCAGCAGCACTATCATTGCATTAAAGGATATTTTCAGGGAAGATGGTTTTCCTATGAAGATCATCGCGGATAATGGAACGCAATTGACATCCACACAAATGACTAGTTTCTTAAAAGAATGTGGCATTGCACATACACGAACTTCACTTTACAACCCACAAGGGAATGGCATAGTAGAGAGGGCGAACCGTATGGTCAAAGGTGCGATTCAAATGGCCCTCTCATCTAAAACCAATGTGAGAGAATTAGTTAATGACATGGTTTGGGCCTATAGAACTACTGAAAATGGTGTGACAGGAGAGATTCCTTTTTGCTTGATGAGAGGACGTTCGGCTGGTACCAAACTAGTTGCTGCATGGATGAAGGAATGTTTGAATACTGGGGTGTTTGAGAAACATGGAAGTGGAGAAGAATCGGACAAGCTGAAAGACGAGAAAGTGTCAGAGAAACAGTGCAATCTGTCGGTGAATGATTGGGTGAAGGTGAAACCTGGAAGAGTAGGTGTAGGGTTAACGAAATTTAGGGGTCCGTTTAAAGTTAAATCTGTTCATAAAAAGTTTGTTACTTTGTATAATGGTGAATGTTGGAACTTAAGGCGAGTAGCATTATATAAGAAAGCTGAAAAGGAAGTTAAGCTACCTCAACCTGACCATGTATCAAAACCAGTAAGTAGAGGTTCTGCCGATACTGGTAGAAGTCAGAGGGATAGGAAGCCTCCTAGCTACTTGCAAGATTTTGTTTCACATTAATGTGAGTTCTGTAACGAAGGACATGAGTTCTGTTTTTTTCTATTTTTATTCTGTTATCTATGCGAAGGGGAGAGGATATGTTGTATTCACATCACTTCCATTATGTTGTATAGCTTTAAGACCTACATTCTATGTTTCTGATGTCACAGGTCTCTGTATTCTGTCTTGTCAGTTAGCTCCCTGCTTTCTGATGGGAACACCAGTTATTCTCTGTAGTACTTAATAAATATCTCATATTCATCTACAAAGGACTATCTTCATTATTTACAACATGGTTCCCTCGCAAAACCAGGTAGTTTTGTGATCGATAATTTTGAAGTCTTCACAGTATATTTTGGGGCATTTCCTGTCACGTGCACCAGGCCTACCCACACAAGTGAGATACCATTTTTATCGGGAGAGCTGGGGAAGCGCTGGATGATAGGATATTTGTGGCGGCCTTATGGTCCCACAACTTTTCCACACAGAAATGTGAGAAAAATTTGATTTTCTTAGGTAAATTTGAGGTTTGCATGGAATTCTGTTTAAGAAAACGTTAGGGGATCCATCCACGCAAGCCACACCTCCCTGGACTCTCCCAGGTGTAGTTTTTAGAACTGTCAGTGTTTGGTAAGTTTCCCTAGATGGCAGCCAAGTCCAGGACAAAAAACACAGGTGACTCCCACGCAAAAGCAGGTTGTTTTGTGATTGATAATTTGGAAGTCTCCGTAGTATGTTTTGGGCCATTTCCTGTCTAGGGCATTTGGCCTACCCACACAAGTGAGGTACCATTTTTATTGGGACCCCTGGGGGAACGCTGGGTGGTAGGACATTTGATCCACAACTTTCCCACACAGAGAAGTGAAGAAATGAGATTTTTTAAAGCTAAATTTGAGGTTTGCAGGGGATTCTGAGTAAGAAACCATTGAGGGATCCACACAAGCCACACCTCCCTGGACCCCCAAAGGTATCTAGTTTTCAGAACTGTCTGGGTTTGGTAGGTTTCCGTAGATGGCCGCCGAGCTCAAAAACGCAGAGAGTACGCCAGACATCTTCTAGGGGAATTCTCCCCCTGAGAAAAATTTGAAAAGAATGGGATCGAAATAGTGCATTTTAAGGCACAATTTTACATAAATGTGCTAAAATTTCATAGGAGCGGAAATAGCACTCATTAAATGTTCAAGTCCCTTCATGCTATGCCAAACCAACAAAACCTGACCTTCTCCCAAAGTTGAGCACATTTCTTTTTAAAGGTGCTATGGGTGCACCCATATGTCCAAAATTACCTCCATTGTGCCAGGGCCAGCATTTTGTCAGGAATGGCCACTTATGCCATGGGTGCCTCATATTAAGAATTGCATAAAGTAGGCCTTTGACAGAATTTTGCAAGTTAGGCCATCCATGTACCATAGGGGACTCTTAGGTCGAGAATTACCTTAGAATGTCAAGGCTCACATTTTGTTATGATTGACACTCTCTCACATTCCAGGATGTTCACCCTTATGTTAAGAATTACCTCCAGTGCCCAATGGCAGAATTTTGCCACTGGTGTTTTCATGTCAAGAATTTCCTCAAGTATGCCAGTATTTTCCCTTGGGTGCCCCATATGCCATGACTTTCCTCTAGTATGCCAGTACTAGTATTTTACTATTGGTTAACCTTTATGCCCATATTTACCCCCAAGAATTACTAAATTTTACTCAGACACACATTCTTACACATACAGACACACATACTAATAAATACACACTCTCTCTCAAGTAAGCATACTCTTACCTGCAAGCACACACACAGCATACATTTAAAACCATTTTTACTTACCAAAGCTGATGCAAAAGTTCTTGTTCCACACAAGCATGCTACCTTTCTTATTGCACTAATAGTAAATAATAAAATACTATGCACTATTAGTATAATGAAAAATGGGCAGAATATAAGGAATGTAGTGCTGCCCCTGTGTTCTTGGCACTTGCGACCTCTAAAGCCAGGGGTCGCAAAGGCAGTGCCAGAGGCTGCAAGGGGCAAGCCGTGACCCCCTAAATGACTTCATGATAAAAATACCATCTATTGGGTACATATTTTGTTTTACAACTTTCAATGATGCAATATTTTTGTAAACAATATTTAGGAAATTAAGTTTATGTAAATGATATTCTGACTAAGAAATGTGATGGTGAGTTTATGTTCACACTGCCGGAACATGAAGACGGTCATGCTTGTTTGGGCTGGTGTGGGCAGAGGCATTAGGAGAATACAAAACAATGTTTTTTCAGGACACAGAAATTCCTTGAAATGTTCTGTAGGCCAGGGATTGTTTAATAAAGATGCAACGTATCTGCCTTGGCACCAGCAGGTCCCTGTGACCAGCTCTGATTGTTTTGCAGATATCTTGCAGATGCCTTGTTGTTCAGCTCCTGCATGATATAGGAACAAATGCATTGCTTTGACCAAATGCAGCACAGCTGGGTAGGCGGGTAACATTTTATTTTGTGATTTAAGTTTAAAATCGACATGATAATATAGAATTCAATATGAAAACACACTTTTACAAATACAAAAATATAAAATTCAATTTACACGTGAGTCAATTTGTTTAATAATCCAGTTGTGTGAATCAGGAAACAATACCAAATAATCTTTTGTATGCACACCTCCTAGTAAAAGAAATGTAATTGTATACCCAAACGTCATATTAGTAACACCAGAGACACATAACAACGTAGCAGCCTTAATTGTTTTAACACCTGCTTCACAAAAAAGTGGTTTAAAATATTTTTGCCTCAAATCCTGCATTAATGGACATAAACACAGAATGTGATTTATTGTTTCAAGGTAAGTTTTACATAGACAACATTTCCTGTTTTTAGTTGTGGTGTTTGACCAAACTCCTTCGTTCAGTAGGAGGGAAATATATAACAGTTTCAGTCTTAAACATGCGTTGTCTATCTGAGAAACTAGATTGGAATCTAGATCAATTGTCTTCTTTAACTATATGTTTTAATCCTATGTGTTGAGAGTGTAAGCTTTGCTAGGTAGTCCTTATCAGAATCTTAGGGGAAATATTTCATGTTTCTTTTGATTAACTGTTTCCTTGCTGGTTTGGAAGTAAAGTTAAATACACCACCAATCAGGTGCTCACCAAGATGCCACAGGTATGGAGTACTTACCAACTCAGGTGTCAAAGATGCGTATATTACTTCTTCTATTAGTACTGCTAGTGTATCAAGGTAATTCCATAAATCTCCTACTATAGCTCCTGCGTTTCGTTCTGTAGCAAGACAGTAGCTCTATGGAGACTGATCAGAGATGTCTGGTTGTCTTTTATGGCTTGGTGATTTTCATGAGAAACCTGAGCCCACACCATTGTACCACTTTTGGGAGAGGAAAGGTTTGTTTGATTCTCAGTGCCCTCTGGCCAATAGCCAATGAAGGGATTTTCAGATCGGCAGAGATGCGGTCAAAGCACTTTAGAGCAAAGTTTAGGAACTTTACATTATTGTGTTACCTGTTGTGAGTTGGAGATGTTTTTTCTAGGGAAGCTCCACATACACAATGTTGTAAAAGCAGAATATCATCAAAGGCAGAACTATGGAAGGAAGTGAGGTCAGCAATTACGTTGAGCAATAGCTCAGCTTTTACCAAAATGAAGAAGAGTTAAATAACATGCAGCCAACTCTGGTTTATTGATATGCCCGGACACCTTCTTAAACTTGACCTCGACATGTACCTGTGCATCAAAAGCCTTCAAATGAAAGATGAGTTGATAACTGTCAGTTTTATGTGCCAGTGTGCATTCATTTGGATTGGTAATAGTGTAATTTCTGTTAAAATCCTTCACGTGATGGTACTGTTGGAGTGGAGGAAATGGAGAAAGCTATGTTTGTTTGTTGTATTTAATCAGACAGGAAGGATCAGCGTTAGTATCACCCTTTCTAGGCCCATCAGTATGTGGAGGAATCGAAGGAGAAAACTGTGACCAATGATACCTAATGCCACAAAAAGATCAAGGACAATGAAGACACACACAGGCCCCTGGTTACTGATGGTTGCAGATCTACGGTATGTTAATGTGTGTTGATGTAGGTAGTTTACTTTGGTAGGGGTCAAATCCAGACTAATAGTCAATAAGCAGGCCATTCAATTACCAGAAACTGCTTATGTACATGGGCTGGTGGACGGGTCAAGCAATGGCAAGAAATTTGCAAAATGAGGGTAATGATGGCATGTTGAATTACATAGGGACTATATCTTAGCTGGACAAGGCAGTGATTAGTTTGCCGATTAAGTGGGTAATAGCACTCTTTTCTCTCATATGACCCAGATAAAATTCATGGTTAGACATTACCATTTTAATTTCACTTACTGACCCATTTCCAAACTTTCTTTTTCATCTGGCCTCTTTATTAACGTTATCCTTTTTTCTTCTGCTCTCATTTGCTGCTCTTATTCTGTAGAGTAACATACTTACACTATCTCGGAGACTGGGGCCCCCGTACCTAGCAGCATGGCCGACTGCACATTCTGAGCTTAACTCCGGTGGTTCCCTCACTAAAATCTGGCATAATCCTGGCTGTATTGGACACCTAGACCCCTAATCTCTGCATCTGCAACGTGGTCAATGCTGGGCATCGACTGGAGGTCAGAACATTGAGGTGGAAGACTGATTTCCTCATCCCTGGCGCCATTGAGATTGCCTTTGGGTGGGAGCAAGATGGCAGCCCTACAGGAAACAGAATTAACAGAGGGAGGTTGGCCCTAGATGAGTGCCCCGTTCGTTGTATGCCCTATATTGCTGCTGGCGAAGTGAAGTGTGGGACTGAACTCCCCCTCAAACTCCCTCCCCCGTGAAAGAGGACAGATTATGATCGCTATGAGGGCCAGGAGGCAGGTCCTCAGGCTGAGCTTGCACCAGCATCCGGGGTGGACTGCCTGGGATCCAAGGACTGAAACCTGGAGAACAGCTCTGCATCTTTTAAGGGGGGAAGCTGTTATTCATCGTTGTGGACTACCAGGCTGAGGGACTGCCGCTCAGTCTGAGGGGCATTTGTGCCCCCTCTGACCCACTGGCTGAAGAGGGGGTCAAACGGTGTGGGGACAGGTTTATAGGAGTATCTTACGCTCCTAGTTGCAGCCCTCTGGAGTTTGTCCACCCACCACCCCGAGCATACCTTCTGTGATTAAATTAGGAAGCTTAACAGCTGTAAGGGGCTGCCCCACCCTGCCTGGATTCTGCTTGAACTAAGTATTTTAACAGTTACAGGGGGCTACCCCACCCCTCCTGGATTGTACTTAGTGATCCACCACCAAATGACGATTCCTAGCAGATTAGTGGCTATTATGGTGTATTGGATGGTGTGCAATAAATTGGAGGGCTGCTACCTGATGCTTCTCGGCTCCCACCCAGGTCTTGCTGGCCATCAAGAGGCAATCATTGTTTTGGTTTCCCATCTCATACCCCCTACAACAAGGCAAGAGATGTTCCTTGCAATAAGTCATGGATAGAGTTAGACAATACTGGCTCACACAGCTGACCAGTGTTGATCAGTATGCTGTGACTACCAGGAGTGGCAAGATGAGCGACGTTGCAGAAGGTTGCCGTGATGCGCCTGAGATGCTGGTGGCCACAGGAACACACATTCTGGCAGCCATAGAGGATTCCAGACCCCCAAGAGATCAACACTGATTATCTGGCTGTGGAGATGAATCTGGTGTGAACTGACCTGTGCAAAGTAAATGAAAGATCACTGCCGATGGAAGAGAGAGATGCAGCCCTTGATGGCCAACGGGGCAGACCTGCAGATGCCAGCACGTTCTGCTGCAGACCAAGCTCTTCACCTTGAAGATACGCTTGAAGATATGGAGGGCAGGTTTAGACAGAGTAACCTTCACTTTGTAGAATTTCCAGAATGACTGGAGGGGTCTGCTTCTAAATTGTTCTTAGAGCTATGGATACAAGACATGCTGTAACCAGATGAACTCTCCTATGTATGTGTGACTGAGCATGCCCAGAGGGCCCAGGTATTGATGCGCCCTCACAGAGCTCACATGCGGGCCATGATCACAAAAATTTGAACTACAGTCATACAATCCTATGAACAGCATGCACCAACGGTAACCCCTGTCATGGTGACAGCATCATACAAATCTGCCCTGACTATACAAAAAAGGTCCAACAGCTGTGTAAAACATTTGTAGCAGTTGAGCAATTGAAATCTATGAACCTTAATATTTGTTGCTGTTCCAGAGCAAGCTTAGGATAATACAGGATATCAAATTGCATTTCTTTTAGTCACTAGAGGCAGTGTAAAAATGGCTAAAACTGGACAGCAGGTCAGGCAGGAGTGGTGTCTATAGCAGCTGAGCATAATGCTCTCATAGTGGGCGTCATGGACGTCCGTCTGCGAGTGAATGGAGTAGCAGGAGTGAACCTACTGAAACTCTTGAACCCCTATTTGTATGAGATGATGGGCCACTGAATCTTATGCCTCAGAGGCTGGGGTGATGTGAAGAGTTGTCCTACTGCACCAGATCACCAGCTTTATGAGAAAGTGGGAAGGTACTGAGGTCCTTGGACATAAGGGGTGTGCTAAGCGCCCTGGCCGATGTGCTCACTTGTACATGACAGCCAGTATAGGGCTGTACCTACAGAGAGAGCTTGTTGCCCAATAAGTGTGGGTGAATTGATAGGAAATAGATGTACAGGTGGAAGAGTTTGATTCGAAGTGACCTGATGTACAAAGTAATGTTCTGACCAAATTGTTGAATGTGCATCATTGTTCTGCTATTATTTGTGGGTGGCTGCTAAACAGAAGAGAGGACCTGCTGCGATACCCCCCCCATCCCTCTTTCTCCTTCTACGTGACCCTGTCGGGTGGAGGGACCGAAGGTCTTGTCCCCATGCGAGTAGCTAGGTTTTGCCTTGCTTGACATTGGCACCCTCTGGAGTACAAGTCCCTCCGTATATTACACTTCACTGAGTTAGAGCCAGATTGTAGTTTCTGAAACTTTGTGATTACGTTTTTACTCCATTGTTGAGAGTGCTATGGGGAAGCATCAGTTTGTTAATAGGCAGGATATTTACCCAGAGGTAGGTTGGGAAAGTTGATTAGGTTAAATCCATACTGGACACCATATGCTTAACACATCTGTACTCTGCACTGTAAATTACACAGCAACACTACACAAGGTGTGGCGTATGGGTAGCACCTGCATCCCTGCCAAGAATACACCTATTCATATTTGGCAATAGATTCTTCTCCTAGAGTATTAAAAATAACCACATGGAACATTCATGGGACTGAATGCCTATATGAAACAATACAGTCACAGGCATACCTCAAGGGGCATGGCATAAGGATTGCCATGCTGCAGGAAATGCATCTGACAGATGAGGAAGTGAGTAAAATGAAAAAGAAATGGCGGGGCAAATGTTTTCCTCCACCTATTTGTCCTACGCCAGGGGCATTATGATCTGGGTAGCGCCAGGGGCACCCTTTCAGCACAGACACTCTAGAGCAGATGTGGAGGGCCATTATTTACTATTATATGGCCTACAGGATGGGGTTGAGATCTGCCTGCTGAATCCATATGACCCTAATACAGATTATAAGGGTTTCTTTGAGAACCTGTACCACCTTGCTCTCCCATATATAGACCTATCATTGATGTTAACTGCCTCTTAGATGGGGAGATGGATAGGCTCTACCCACACACTCCACACTAAAGAATTAAACCCCGGGTGGAGATCTCTAGAACACAAAATCAGATGTAGAATCTGTGACTTTAAATTTGAATCTTTGCTACATTTGATTTGTTGTTGTCCCGGTATGTTGCAGTCCCGTCAGAACCTTTTAAAACAAATATGGCTGCGTAACGGGGTCCGGACAGTGAAAGAAGCAACCTCGGTTCTCTTTTCCTGCACTACACCGCAGGACTTGGCCAGATTTGGGAGATACATGGCCGTGTTGCGTCTTAGGCTTATGGAAGAAGAGGGGCCAGGCAATATAAAAGGCAACCTGGTTTGTTAAACAAGTATTCTCCAACAAGGTTGAACTGACAATCATTTGCCGATTTATAAATGTATATAATATATCTTCTTATTCGGTATTTATAAGGTTGTATGTAAACTCTTTTTTTTATAAGAATGTCCTTTTTAAACAATTGTTCTAATTTTCTTTTAAAATTGCAAGTAAGTTATATTGCAGATGGTTTTAAGTAACTGTGCAATACAAAATAAAATAAATTACAAAAAAAATATACTCCACACTATTCTAGGGATGCCTACCACTCTTAAAGAGGTTATGGGAAAATTAGATTGTGTTGATTTTGGGCAGGTTATGCACCCTGCAAGAAGGCAGTACTGATGTCACTCATCAACACACAATACTTGCAGTCAGCTATATCGAATTCTAGTGTCCACTGTGTTGTACACGCCAGTTAGTAACTCTCATGACACATGGTGACAAAAGCGGATGTTTTTAAGATATTTGTAACTAATTTAAGACTCATAGATCTGTTGATCTAGTGCCTGAAGCTGTCACACTGTATTCTCAGGCATCTAGTATGATGAGGAGAGGCACACCTGTATAGTGTAGTTATCCTTACTCGGACTTCACTAGGAGCACTATATCTGTTCTATTTGCTTAGGAAGTTTTGTGTTAACAGCATTAAAATCGATGGGACAGACGTAAGTTTCAAAAAGGACTAACATGCATTGTCTGTCTATCCCGAAAGACGATTGTTTGATGACCAGACATGACTCACGTCAGATTTCCAGTGAGTCTAGAATCACACTATATATTGATCTGTTTTTAAGACTTTTTAGTAGTGTGGGCTGTTTGCATACGTGCAGCTATTGTGATATATGGTTAGCGTTTAGAATGATGGGTTTGGTAGAGTACCATTTCGAACTTGGAATTCCCTTTTTCCCTTAGAGCTGTGCCTCTGTATTCCCTGAGCCGCAGCGAGGTGAGGTGGGGTATCCTCCTCATGCATTTCGGGTAAGGACTAGAGTGCATTTACTCAATTTAGAGGATTTGTGGATGATAAATATTCTATCCCAACAATGTGAATAGTTTTCTTTTGCTCTGAATGGGTGTATTCCTGTGCACACTAAGATGGTTGTGTTTATTTACCTTTCCTTTCTTACAGAAACCGTGAGCTGCACAGGAAATGCCGAGGAAGGTGAACATAAGCCTGAATAGAGGTGATTAGGTTGTATTTGTTCCAACCATTTCTAGTGTTTCTCTTATGTATTTTTACATTGTAGTATATTTTTTTCACATACATGTAGTAGCAATTAAGTAGTGGTCCTGAAGAAGGCATTGGACTAAATGTAGTCCGTAGGTGCTGAAACATGTTGACCCTCTAGTTTTGAACAGACTGTTATTTGTTTAAAACTGTCATTTTGCACTGTTTTTAGGTTTGATTTGTGAGAGACAATAATAAAAATAGGGTCTCACACAGGTCAATTTTAAACTCACTGTTATTTTTCTTTTGCGTGCACTGCATCATTTTCCCATTACACACTTAAAGAACTTATTTGCTCTCATCTGTAAGCACAGGTGGTGACCCTTACAAAACATCCTCGGGCTCCCTCATCCTTCTGAAGAGGTTGTAGCCCTTAGCGCCACCAGTGTGACATGAATGAGGAGACCCCGATGATGAAGCATGTCACCCAAGGGTGAGTGATGGGAATCCGTTCATTTGAGAATTATTTTCAAGTGGATTAGTTCTCACAAAGGTAGTTAGCGCACACATTTAGGTTTGTTTAGGTGATCATATCATTCAGAGCTGCATCTCCTAGTCCCTTGGATATTGTTTGTGTATACAGATCAGGTCATACTTGGGTGCCCTTGATCTCCCAAGGTTGTCATGGGAGGATGCAGAAGCAAAAGAATGGGAACTTTATTTGCGCTTTGTCTAATGGGAAGGCTCTGGACGGGATGGATTTCTCTCACAGGTCTTTCAAGTGTATGTTGACTTTGTGTTGAACAAGCTATTAGAGGTACACCAGCAGGCTAAAAGGAGAGATATATTACGAGATACCTTGAGAGAGGCTGTCATAGCGATGGTACCCAAGCCTTACAAAAAAACTGCAGAGCTTAGATCATACTGGCCGTTGAGTACGTTAAATGTAGACATTAAAATTCTCTCCAAACTATTATCCAACAGGATGCTCCCTAGAGTCAGGACCCTGCTCAATGAGGACCAACATGGCTTCATCCCGATCCACAGCAAACTCATAAACATCACACCCCACAGCCATACCATGGCCTTAATAGAGGAGTCACCAGATGAATACATATTGGTGGGGAATATATGTTGGAAATATTTGTTTGAGGTCCTTTGCAGGATATGATTTGAAGGGAATTTTTTAAAAATAGGTTGGACTTCTGTATAAGCACCTGGTTGGCAGAGTTAGGTCAGGTGGCTTGGCATCAAGTAGCTGAATTGTGGAGTGAGGGGCTAGGCCGGGATGTCCACTGTCGCCCCTGCTCTTCACAATAGTGATAGAATGATTAGCAATTTGACTGCAGCGGAAAATGCAACAGCGGGGAATACAAGTGTGTGAGGTGATCCATGTAGTGCAATTACACATGGCCGATGCCCTGGTGCATATGGCTAGGCCCGGTGAGTTCACCCCTATCCTCTATAGGAATTTGTGGTGTTTGCTGCAGTCTCTGTCAATCAATCAATCAGGGGTTTGTGAAGCGCAACTACTCACCTGCGAGGGTCTCAAGACGCTGGGTGGGGGTCACTCCGTAGGGTGCTGTGGTCATCTGAAGAGCCAGGTCTTGAGGTCTCTCCTGAACTGGATCAGTGTTGGGCTTTGCCAGAGGTGGAGGTCATTTCAGGTCTTGGCTGCGAGGTAGGAGAAGGACCATCCCCCTGTTCTGGTCATATAGATGTGTGGTATGGTGGCCAGAGAGAGGTCGGTTGATCAGAGGTTTCTCTTGGGTACGTGGAATGAGAGGCGGTTGTTTAGATATGCTGGTCCGATGTTGTGGAGGGACTTGTATGCATGTGTGAGGAGCTTGAAGGTTATTCTACTCTGGATGGGGAGCCAGTGGAGGTCGCGGAGGTGTTGGGTGATGTGGTTGCGGTGGGGGCTGTCTAAGATCAATTTTTCTGCTGCATTCTGGACGGTCTGAAGCTTTCTAAGGAGGTTTTTGTTGAATCCAGCATAAAGGGCGTTGCCAAAGTCTAGTCTGCTAGTGATGAGAGTGTGAGTGACCGTTTTTCTGTAGTCGAGGGGATTCATCCGAATGTTTTCCAGAGTAAGAGGAGGGTGTTGAAGCAGGCCAAGGAAATGGCATTGATCTGGTGGTTCATGGTGAGTGATGAGTCCAGTATGATGGCTAGGTTTTGTGCATGGTCTGTCCGGGTAGGGGGTTTTCTGAGGGCGGGGGCCACCAAGTGTCATCCCATGCTGAGGGGATGGAGTCAAGGATGAGGACTTCTGTTTTCTCTGAGTTGAGTTTCAGGCAGTTGTCCTTCAGCCATGTGGCGACAGCATTCTTTCCTTCTTGGAAGTTGTGTCTGGTGATGTTGGGTTCCTTGGTGAGAGGGAGGATCGGCTAGGTGTCGTCTGCTTACGAGACAATGCTGAGCCCATGGTTTCTGACGATGGTTGCGAGGAGGGCCAAGTAGATGTTGAAGAGGGTGGGGCTGAGGGAGGATCCCTGGGGCACTCCGCATCTGGTCTTAGAAGTAGGGCGGGAGTCTGACTCGCAGGGTTCTGCATTACATGTTAACAAACAAAATACTCTTGTATTGTCCCTAGCAGGTAAGAAGGAGGCCTCATGATCGGAATTGCCTGACCTGGGAGTGTGCTGAAGATTTGGGTAGCCCATAATGTGGACCTGCACCATACACATAAACTGGGAAAGGCACTGAGGGGGCTTAGAGACTCTATATATTTTTGGCACCCTTTCTCTCTCAACATTATGGGCTGAGTGGCAATAGCAAAAATGGTGGTGCTACCATGTTGCTTCTGTCACCTGCAAAACTCCATGTATCCTGTTTGGAGGCCTATTTTCTCAAAAATAAACAGTCTGCTGGTTCATCTGCTGCTATGGGTGGGGACGAGTAAAAGAGTGGGGCTGCAGGTCTTGCAGATTGATAGAGAAAGAGGAGGACAGGGTCTACTGGACCTGGGACATGTGGTGAAGCAGTGTGCCGAAAGCCTGAACTGGGAAATTAAACTCCTCAGGGAAAAAGTTAAAGATTATTATTATAATTCAATTGATTGGATGCATTCAAGAATTTGTCTGTGCCGCTTGTTTGTGGATCTAATGCGGTCCCTTCGTGTGAGTTCAATAATGCAGCGCAACTGGGCGGAGCGCGAAGCAAGCGAGCACGCCTTCACGGTTTTTGAAATATTGGAGCATAGTCAAGCATGGAGTACAAAAGAAAAATCGGTGTGCATCTCATCACTACTAATATACAGTTTCTGCAATACTCAAAACTGTTGCTCATTGCCAGGGAGGTTTGGACAATCTTCCCTAGAGGTACTGGAGATCTCCCTGACTTTGGAGGAGTTACTAGAGGGGTGCTCTATAAAGCACTGACTGTAGGCGCCTGGGCCCCCAGCTTCCACTTTCCTGTGGCTTTCAGTTCCTGCTTCTTCCAGTCTGCTGCCGCTATCCTGGTTTTCCCACTGACATTCTTTCTGCCAACAGAAGCCACTGCCCACCCCAGAACCTACCTAACCAGGCCACAAAGGCAAGCGTGTCTTTTCCCATCCGTGCCTGGACCGCACCCAGTGCCATGACCTCTGCTGCCACACCGAAACACACTTCATGGTAGCACCTTTCACCTGCACCCACTTCACCTGCCACAGCGCACACACCAGCCCACCAACCAGCCCAACTCTGAACACACCACAGACACTACTTGAACAAAACCATTAACTCGCATGCGCCCTTCTCAACACACACACACTATGCAAACAGACCACCGAGATTTGAGACCTCATCTTCACCCTCACGCACAGCATCATCTTCCTCACTGAGATCTGGCTCAGCCCCACTTCTACGGCTGACATTGCCATCACAATACCAAAAGGATACCAGGCCACCCACTGCAACAGCAGTAACAAGTCTGGCGAAGGGATCGCCATCATACACAAGGAATCCATTCAATGAACCAGTACAATGACATCACTCCAGTGATGGAGCACCTCAACTTCCGACTCCACACAGGCAGCAAAAACATCATATTGGGCACCTTTGCCTACCATACTCCAGGACCACATCTAGCCTTCTGTAACTTCATCATCCCCTCACCATAGACAGCAAAATTTTCCTTGGCGACCTCAACTTCCATCTCGTTGACCACAAGGACATCAACACTACCAACCTCCTTGACAACATGAACAACATTGGACTCACCCAACTCGTCCACGACCCCACGCACACTGCATGCCACACATTAGACCCCATCTTCACCTCCAGTGACCGCATCAGATACAGCCACACCACGGAACTCACCTGGACTGACCAGTCCATCGTCCACTTCAACATCACCAGCTCACGGACCTCAGCCCCAAGTCTGCCCAACAGCCCCCCAACGCAGATGTCGCATAGTCTCAAAGAACACATGGATCAATGGCCACAACACCACCCACGCAATCCCCTCCAACAACCTAGACCCAAAAGTCATAATCTTCAACATTGGAACAGCAGCTAGGACACGACCGACAAAACCGCCTTCAAGACAGCCCTCAACCTCTACCACAGACAGTTGGAATAATCGAAGAAAAAGGCCTTAGACTCACACATCGAATCAAGCTCCAATACAGTAAAGAACTCTTCAACATTGTCAAAGAATTATCCAACCCCCTCAGCTGCAACAAACAACATTACTAGAAACTTCAATCTCAAGGCTACTGTTTCTTCAAGCAACCCAATGACCCTGCTAACACCACAGACATCAGACTAACCGAATGGAGCCAGCTCGCCCGACAGGACACCTCCTGCATCACAAACTCAGTCCACTCAGCGACCCAGGCACTCACCGCATCTTCAACCTAGGCAAAGCCAGAAACAGCTGCATACTTGCCACCTTGTTCAACACCTCAATTGCCACGGCCACCACTGGAAACATGCAGAAGTCAATACCCTACTAAAGAAACCATCGTCAGACCCCAGTGAACTCAACAACTACCGACCGATCTCCCTGCTCTGGTTCCCAGCCAACTGATTAGAAAAAGCCATCAGCCAACAACTCTCCTCACCTCTTGAATAGAACCTACTACTCGACTCCTCCTAATCTGGATTCCGCAGCAATCACAGCACTGAGAGAGCCCTCATCACGGCTAATGATAACATCCAAGCCCTATTGGAAGAAAGTTCTTGACATAAATGCAACATATTGCCATGATCTGTTTTAAATTATGTGGAATTACTAAGATAGTGCTATATTCCGTATACTTTGGTTAACTTAGTAATAGTAGTACTTTGCTCCACGAAGATTGGGAGTAGGGAATGTACAGAAAGAGAGAAGGGATAAGCCCAAATAGATATAATGTTATGTCTCTGTACGAGCACGGGCTGGATTCACACAACCCATAATGGAGTCCCCGTAATGTTAATAATAAAACTTTTTACCAATTTCTTGAAGATCTCCTAGTAACTCTCCACTATCGTCCTGACGTTTCCCATTCTCCACGTATGAAATGTACAGCATAATAATCCAATACACCCAGATTTGGGTCACGACCCACCAGATACATAGAAACTATAATACTAAAAAATTACAAAAATTGGGATTGTTGATGGAATTTTGTTACTAAATGTTGGTTTTATCACAAATGTACAGTATGTAATGTTTGTCTGTTTGTTGTAAGCACAGCTTGAAACCCAGGAGTGGTCACTCCAGATAGGCCCCAACACAATCGTGTTGGCCTTCTTTTTAAACAATTGTAATGTGTTTTTATGCATTGTGGTCTGTACCATATGAGTTTGGACCCTTATGTATTTTGTTTATGTTTTTATCCTCAGCCCTGACGAAGTTCTAAGAACGAAACGCGTTGGCTGTTGTTTTTACATTTTGGAATCATATCAATAAAGACTTTTACAACGAAGGAACTGATTGAGCTTCATTATTACCGTTTGGATATCCTGGTAGTGCACAACTCCATTATCGTCAGTGACTTTTTTCCTCTTGGGTTGTACCCCGCAACGGTGGGTGCAGGAGTTATGTTTGCACACTAACAGTTTATAAGTACTTTTCTGATACCTACGGAAATAATCAAGGGTTGGTGCGGCACCTAGAGCCCACCGTTGGCATCCTGCATCTGTTACTGTTTATTTTGGACCAGTCGGCACACCCCAACCGGATTAATAACTTTACACAGGAATCATGTCCAAAATCATTGATCGACGAGAGGAACTAGCCCAGGACCTATTTGGCAAAGGATTCAGTGCGGCGGCTGCTGCACCTCAGAATGACAAAGGAAGCGCAGGATTTCGTGCCATTTTCATCAAACTAGAGAGGGTCAAAAAACAAGAACTTGCGGGGTTTACGCATTTTGATCTTTCCTACCTTTGAGGACTTGAGCGTGGACCTATTGGGGGAATGGGAGAACAACCTAGAGAGCGCATCAGGCACAATGATGCGCATTCTAATAAAACATGCATATGAAAAAGGACAAAAAATACAAGAGGAAATTGAGGATTTGGAAAAACAGATCCAGTCCATGGAATGCAACGATCTAGTTGAGAAAAACTATGTGATACTCAATAAAATCATTGAAGAACATCAGCAATATTTACATGATAAGAAGATGCGCAAGATCAAGAGAGATGACAGGGATTATAGGGACGGGAGAATTTACACTTTCTCAAGTAAATATGATAACCCTATTAGCAATGAGGATAAGAAAAGAGCCAGGGAGGAAAGTGTAGAGAACAGGTCAGTTAGTAATACATCACTAGCTTCCAGTAGTAGCTCCACCTCTAACCAGTCATTATCAAGTGTCCCTTTAGGGGAAGGAGCGACCAATTTCCAGAAAGAACTAGAGAGACTAAGATTTGGGGAGAGACAACCAAAAAAAGGTACAAGAAAACTAGGAGAGGGGGTGGGGCAAGGAGGAAGGGGAGATGCACACCCAATGGCACTACGTCCCAAGAAAAAGTAAATACACCCACGAGTGATGGGATAATTGAGGCACCCACCATGGGGGGGTTTCTCTATTATTGAAAACCAAAGGGCTAAACAGCAGGAATTGAGCATTGTTAATCTCTCAGGAAGAGATCTGGATATTAATGAGTGCAGTGTTCTGAAAAGAGGTTTGGGGTTTTGCCCGACGCATTTTGGGGATTTGGTGGATGTACACATAGATCTGTATAATTTCTTACGTGTTCTGAAATTTAAATAATTTTTTTGCTTCACATGAACTGCCTGTTAGTTCTAATGTTCCTATTGTGTCTAGTGATAGGGGTCAAGTCACAATCATTGAGGATGTACGACATGTACAGAATTTGCTGTCTATAGAGGATGATGAGACAATCGATATGCATGCCCTTTTGTTGGAACTAGACATTACAGAAAATACCACATATGATAGTGGTCTCCGATGCAAATCTAGCTTTACACCACAAATGGTGTACCATTCTAACATTGATAAGTTTGGAGGACTTACCCCATATGGAAAAACACTCTAGGTACACACCACCACAACAGTATAAGCTCAGCAAACCTGAAATGGATGCACTCCGAAGATTAAAAAATGACATTAACATAGTCATAAGGGAGGCGGACAAGGGGGGCAACGTGGTGGTGATGAATACCCAAGATTATATGGGGGAAATCCAACGCAAACTCAATGATCACGTATGTTACACCGAAATCCAACAGAACCCCATGCCGGCACTCAAAAACACCATCAATGGCAGATTAACAGAATGGAGGGAGTAGTGCCTTTTGACAGCTGATGAGTATAAATATCTTTTTGTCCATCAGATACGTTTCCCTTGCATTTACATATTACCAAAAGTGCACAAGGGGGGGACTTTCCCCCCCGGGAGACCAATCATCTCAGGTATAGGCTCACCTACAGACTGTTGTCAGAATTTGTAGATCTCACCTTGCAAAAACATGTTGTCAATCTTCCGGCCTATCTTAGGGATGGCACCGATATACTTACTAAACTGGATGGATACCCTTGGTCTGATGACTTAAGATTTGTGACACTTGATGTAGTAGGTCTTTACACCTGCATTAAAAAAACATATGGGTTGTTGGCGACCCAATACTATCTGGACAAGGAGGGAGCAGACCGTTATGATTTTAACAACATGATTATAGAAATGATTGACTTCATCCTCAGTAACAATTACTTTAAACATGACGAGAGATGGTTTTACCAACTGCAAGGTACAGCCATGGGCTCAAGGTTTGCTCCCTCTTATGCCGGCCTTTTTATGGGCTGGTATGAGAGGGAGCATGCCTGGAGCCGCCGTGCCTCCCCCTGGACCAAACACATTGTGTTCTGGGGGAGGTACATAGACGACATTTTATGTCTTTGGACTGGATCCGATGTTGAATTACAGACATACTTGACCTACCTTAACAGTAATCCATATAATGTAACACTCACTATGTCACACCATAGGGAACATATGGATTTTCTGGATATTCGATTTTTTGTAAAGGAAGGACAGGTACATAGCACATTGTTCAGAAAGGATACCTCATGTAACAGTACATTACATGCCACCAGTGCACATGCAAGGTCAGTGGTGGCAAATATTCCATATGGGGAGATGGTTAGAACCCGTAGAATTTGCAGTAGAGACACTGAATTCATTGCTAACATAGCAGATACAAAACAACGCTTTATGCAGAGGGGATATGACATACATACTCTTAACAAAGCAGAACAACGCATACTGAAACTCCCACGGTCTGATACCTTACAACCTGGGGCAAACCGGAATGGAGGAGGTAGCTATATGAAAAGCAAGGCCAGAGACAAGGTCTCATTTTTTACTGATTACACAGCACACAGTAACAAAATATACCAGGCCTTTAGAAGACACTGGCATTTGCTTTTGGATATCCCTAAACTACGCCCTTTTATCACCGAGAAACCATCCGTGGTGTATAGACGTGGACACACATTAAGAAGGTCACTATGCCCCAGTTACATCACAACCAAAAAGACAAACAACTGGTTGCCTGAGGCACCAAAGGGATTCTTCACTTGCACTAACTGCAACATATGCCCATTTGGACAGAACAAGTGTAAGGAATTCAGTCATAACACCACTAGGATATATGAAATTAAACACTTCATAAACTGTAACACACCATTTGTGGTCTACACATTGGTATGCCCTTGTGAAATGACCTATGTGGGAAGCACGGCTCGGAATCTCAAAATAAGCATACAAGAACACCGCAGGGCTCTACTCAATGGCGATACGAGACATCCTATGACCGAACATTATAAAAACTTCCATGGGGACAACAACACATTTAAGTTCTGTGGGATCGATCATGTACCGAAAAATCCCCGAAGAGGCGATAGGGTTCTTGCTCTTCACCAACTTGAGTCCAAATGGATATGTAGACTTCAGACAATTAAGAAGGGCCATAATATTGACCATGAGTTCCATTATTTTCTGACATAGACTGACGTAGACATCTCTGCTTTGACGGTTGTTCTAAACATTTGAATGTGCAGTGGAGAAAAACCTGACGGGAATAACACACTCCTCCCAAAAATATTTTTAGAACCCTGCGCACATGCCTTTTGGGTATGACCTTTGTATAGCTATGCCCATGCGCGTTAATGCCTATTTGGAAGCAATTAAGATCCATATATGATAAGAACGGGGCATAGTTTGGATGAATCGCCACTCAATACTGCAAATGAGCTTTGCAAATATAAAGACGATTCAGGTTGCGTACATGTTGAGGAATATAAGCCTACTAGGATTTAATGGTGATTCTCTCCTTTGCGACATTGACCTGACACCCTCTTTGGCCGAGCTTTCACTCAGGACGGGTCCTTGGACCCCTGCGTGAAGCTTTTCTCCTGTTAGCTCAAGATAAATGTTATATCTGCATTAAGCAACGTGCAGACTTGGTTCGTTTTTTGCTGATGTCAATAGTCACAAATATTTTTTCTGATCACATCTGCTCTCTAACTTACTCTTTTTTTCATCTATATACATCCTTGTCCTCAACTTATTTTTGTAATTATTACGTAATGAATCGCGGGGACAGATTCTGGCTCCACTTTCTGGTTCTGTCAAGGCTATAATGCAGACCGACGAGTATCGCACAGTTTCTAGTTAAGATGGGGATTATTTAGCTCATGATGGGTGATTTTGATGATAGCTCAGGCAGTTACGTGCCATCCATGGCATTCAGCACGCATACTCGGTTCGATTCTCCTGTGGGAAATATACACATTTAAGGATTTGGCCAAAAAACCTAATTGTTTATTACCTGGCTTTGGCATACATTTATTATATTAAGCCAGCTCTGGGGTAGACGTCAGGTGTGCCTGAGTCAGGACTATGATTACAAGGATTTTTAACGAGATTGCACACGGATATGGACATAACTTTTTTCGTTTCTCACTAAGAGAACTACACATGTTGGCATTTGGCCAATGGAGTCTTTCTTCCATGATTACGCCTTAATTGAACTTTGCGCGCCAAAGAACAGGGTATTTAAACACCCTCCCATAAACTAACCGGTGTTCCAGGAGATACCCGGCACCTCGTCGAGACGATTGACGAACAGGTATGAGTTGACACCGCTGATTTCGTAACGTGGCCCCATTGTTTGCTTGTCTTTCTCCTCCTTAGAAGGGATTTTATGCTTTAAATATTAAGAGCTACTTTCCCTGTAAGCCAGTAGACACTATTTAAATAAACCTAGTAGCGACCCTCTGTTCCTTTGCATTCTCCCCTCTGTAGTTTCCCCAAACTGCCGTTCCGTTGATGCGCTATAACATTTTCTCTGCATAACTATTGTTGGAAGCAGACACCGATTTAAAAATTGAAACGGGCCCAACGATAGATGAGACTGCACGCTGTGAATGCTAAACAGACTAGTTCAACTGCATCTCTTTTGCTGGCTGGTGTAGATAGGTCTAGGCAGTTTTCTTATGTAGGGCACTTTAAAATAGGATGATATATAGCCGCTCCCATTGTTTGCACAGCATGTGAGATGCGTCGCATGAGCTGAGCACTCCTTATTCTTGTTTAGTATTACCCCTCGGCCCCCACATGCAAGGACTTCCCGACAACTACGGGGACAGTTTGGATGTTAGGATGTTGTGGATTCGATACCTTGTTTATAATATCGACCTCTTCTCTCTCTTAACCTACTGAAATTTGAATATCACAATTTTCACATTCCTAGCTCCATAACGTGGCCCTTATCAAGGCGGCGCACGTCTTTGAAAGATCACTTTACTCCACGATGTTTAAGGCATGATAGATCGAGACGATCATGGCTCAACTTTATTGACTGGTATGTACTAATTGACTCTATTGACTATAAGCTTCTAAATAGGCATGTGAGAATGTTAGATTGGTGATGTAAGACATTTGAGTAATTTTGGTCATTTTTTCATTCTCATGGCCAGAGATTACTAATGTTATGGAAACTATGTGAAATGTACGGTGGAACCTGTCCCATACAAAATATAGTGTGTACATGAGAGATTTACATAATCAAATATAGAATGTGGAAAATCACAAGGTCTTGTATACCTCACTAATTTTGAAATTGGAAGAAAGTTCTTGACATAAATGCAACATATTGCCATGATCTGTTTTAAATTATGTGGAATTACTAAGATAGTGCTATATTCCGTATAATTTGGTTAACTTAGTAATAGCAGTACTTTGCTCCACGAAGATTGGGAGTAGGGAATGTACAGAAAGAGAGAAGGGATAAGCCCAAAAAGATATAATGTAATGTCTCTGTACGAGCACGGGCTGGATTCACACAACCCATAATGGAGTCCCCGTAATGTTAATAATAAAACTTTTTATCAATTTTTTACCAATTTCTTGAAGATCTCCTAGTAACTCTAAACTATCGTCCTGACGTTTCCCCATTCTCCACGTATGAAATGTACAGCATAATAATCCAATAGACCCAGATTTGGGTCACGACTCACCAGATACATAGAAACTATAATACTAAAAAATTACAAAAATTGGGATTGTTGATGGAATTTTGTTACTAAATTTTGGTTTTATCACAAATGTACAGTATGTAATGTTTGTCTGTTTGTTGTAAGCACAGCTTAAAACCCAGGAGTGGTCACTCCAGATAGGTCCCAACACAATCGTGTTGGCCTTCTTTTTAAACAATTGTAATGTGTTTTTATGCATTGTGGTCTGTACCATATGAGTTTGGACCCTTATGTATTTTGTTTATGTTTTTATCCTCAGCCCTGACGAAGTTCTAAGAACGAAACGTGTTGGCTGTTGTTTTTACATTTTGGAATCATATCAATAAAGACTTTTGCAACGAAGGAACTGATTGAGCTTCATTATTACCGTTTGGATATCCTGATAGTGCACAACTCCATTATCGTCAGTAACATCCAAGACCTGCTTGACCAAGGAGAGACTGGGCTCTGATTCTCCTTGCCCTCTACCATAACACGCACATCACAAGGCTGCACAACATAGACAACTAAGGAGCTGCTATCAGATAGATCCCTCTTTCCTCACCAGGAGAACGCAAAAAGTCCATCTTCACCTCAAAACCCAAGGAAATCATCTGTAGAGTACCCCAAGGATACTTGGTCAGCCCTACCCTCTTCAACACCTACATGACACCTCTGGCCAGAGTTGCAAAACCCACGGACTCCACACCCTATTCTATGCTGACGACACACAACTTATCCTCTCTCTCTCTGTAGACACCACCAACTGCATGACTGATGTCGCCAACTTGATGAAGGGCAACTGCCTGAAGCTCAGCTTGTACAAGACAAAGGTACTGATTTTCAGAAACAAAACCTCCCCATGGGACGCAACCTGGTGGCCCTCAGAACTCGGACTTACTCCTACCCCCACTGACCACACTAGCCATCATTCTGGGCAAAAAGCTAACCATGACGACTCAGGCCAAGTCTGTCTACTCCTGCTTTTTCATCCTCCACATACTTCATAAGATATTCAAATGGCTATCTTAAACCTCAAGATACACCTTCACCCAGGCTCTCATCTCTAGCCTAGTGGACTACAGCAATGCTCTCTATGTAAGGATCACTGCTTACCTCCTCCAAAGACTACAAATCATACAGATGCCGCAGCCAGACTCATCCTGACTCTCCCTAGATGAACCCACATCACCACATATCTCAGGAAACTCCACTGGTCCCTGTACAGATAAGATGCGATACATGCTCCTGACCCATGCATACAAGGCCCTACAACAACTGTGGGCCTGACTACTTGAACAACCACTTGAACTTCCACCAGACACCTCCACTCTGCGCCCCTTTCTCTAACCCTCACCCCTGCATTTGATGTAGCAGATGCAAAGGTTGCTCCTTCTCCTACCTATCAGCGAAGACATAGAATGAGCTACCCTTTAATCTACAGACCTTTCAAACTCTCATAGTTCCGAAAATCCCTGAAGACCTGGCTGTTTGGCTAATCAGCTGGACCCTGCCAGCACCTGTCTACCCTCACGAGTGACAAAAACACTCTACAAATATACTGATTGATTGATTGACTTATGACAGACCTTTAGTCACAATAAAAGCTAGACAGGCTTGGGAGGATGACCACCTAACGCTTTTGACGGACGAAGACTGGTGGAAAACTTCTATGCAAGTACAGTAGATAGCAAGTAATGCGTGGTTCAAGTTGACACATTTTAATTATCTTCACTGCACTTACCTTACACTCGTTAGACTGTGGAAAATATATCCCAATAGGGACTCTTCCTGCCCCACATGTGCGCAGCCGGGTGCCACCCTTCTCAATATGACGTGAACCTGTGGAAAGTTGTCAGAGTACTGGGAGAAAGTATTGTCAGGGATCAAACAAGTGTCACATATTAGACTTGAAACAACAACCAAATGACTCTACTTACTGAGTATCATACCACAGCCCATGAGAGGTAAAATGCAGCACACGTTTGCAACTCTGGGATTGCCCCAGGCCTAACTTTGCATAGCAATCCACAAGCTATCCAACAGGGTCCCTTCTGTGCTGAAATGGAGCAAGGACGTAGTAGAGTGGGCCGCAGCAGAGGAGGTAAGACTGAAACAAATTAGGACAGAGGAGTATCGGAGAGAGTGGGTAGACATGATATGAGATTTCCTAGATTAGCAGTCGGAGGGGGATGAGTGTGGTGTGTATTGCTGGATGATTGGCCATGATATGTGATATTGGGTGCCAGTCCCAGGGCCAGCAAAATTTCTGCATGATAGGGAAACAATGACGTGCAATACGAAGATGAATTGGGGAACGTTGTGAGCACTGGGAGAGGTGGTTTGGGCATAAATCGTGGTCCTGTTTTCCATGTATATGTAATGTATTAACAGCATTGGGTCAATGTTGATGGTGCTGCCCATTTATGAAAGTGTGTGACCAAGGTATTTCTGTTGACTATGCTGCCATTGTGTTGGATGGCTGAAAATCTAAATAAAACATGAATATATAATCTACTGGTCACCTGTAGGTAGTTATAGTTAGAACCTAGTTTCCATGGGAAAAAGAGTTTTCTTTTGGTAAGAAATTAGGTGCCGTTTGACATATCTTCCTGAACTTTTCAATTTTTTTTTTTTTTTTAAAAACCTTTATTGAAATATGCGTATCACTACAAGCGCAGGCCTACAACCACAGGGGCCGGCCGCAAAAGCAGGAGAGATAAAAAGGAGCAACAACAATGCGTATGGCAAACTGAATACAATATAGACGAAGAATAAAGTCGTTACACAGTAGGCACCAGGATAAATAAGGTTCCATTTTATGATTTATAGAGGAGGCAGCAGCCATATCTACCAGTGCGTCATGCAACATAGACAAAAGAAGAAGGGGTGGGGGACGGGAGGGATATAGCCCCCCACGCAATCAGGTAACCACAGGAGGGCGAATCCCAAAGACATTCTATGCCCATCAAAGGGTCAAAAATCAAGGACAAAACGTAGCAAACAATTTAATAGGACGTCACATAGACAGCCCACCCGCCCCGAAAAGGAGAAAGTGCAGACACTCGCAAAACGAAGGAGAAAGAAAAAAGGGGACATTGCCCACCCCCTAGAAAGGAAGCAAAAAGGGACCATAGAACTAAACAAACTAAAATAACAAACACCCCCCCACCCTACATCACTGTAATGGCTATGGCCTACCCCACTAAACAGTGTGCCTGTCGCCCCAGAAGCACCCGAAAGATAGAAGAAAAGAGAAAGGGAGAAATAACAGAGAAAGAAAAGGAGAAAAAGAGAAAAGAAGAAGAAAAAGGAGAGAGAGAGGAGAGGAGCCGGCGATCGGAACACAGAACACCTCCCCACCCGCAACAAAAGATCAATAATCGAGGACAAATAGGATACTGAGAAAAGCCTACACAGAGGATGAAGACAGAAACTGTCCAGACAGTGAGGCCCGGAGATGCCAGTAACAAAGCAAAAGTTCCGCAGGCATTCAGGCACGATCACCCCTGTCCACTTCTACGAAGAGCAGAACCGCCAGACCCCGACATGGCCAAGAAACAGTACGATGTAGTGGGCTCATACCAGTTAGGGAAAACAAGTGGAATCCTTGTGGAACAGCGTCCCGGCCACCAAGAAGCAACCAGGAAAGCTCGGCTGCAGTCAGAATACAAAAGTACACCAAATATCCACGTGGTCAAGTACAAAATCCAGGCCGACCAGGACGAAGCAAAGAAATCAGGATGTAGGAAACACTGCAGCATCGGCATCAAGTCCACTTGATCCCATGGAATCGAGCAGTCATCCGGATATACCAGCACAGCAGCCGGAGGAGATACAACGAAACCAACTCGGGGAGACGACACAGCACCACAAAATGGCGGAGCAACCATGGCGGCGATCCGCAACTCCAAGTCCCGGCATTGCAAGGACAGGTCGATCCGTAGAGCAGCCAGGGCAAGCAAGACAGCACTCCGTGTAGGGGCCGCCAGAAGCAAACAAGGGCCGGGGAGAGCAAATGCAGCAACGTCCCTGTATCCAGGAGGAAGACACTCCGAGGGGTCATCCGCCATCTTGAGCACAGCACCCGCCGCCATTATCACGTCCGCCTCCAAGTCCACCAAGAGTGCCGGAGGCCCCAGGACACACAGTAGATCCGCGGCGGATGGCGCTCAGCGGAGAAAGGAGAGTCACCAGAAGAACGGGCGTGCTCCCCACAACTCTCGGGGAGCCCTGCACCGGCTCCCAGGCGGGACAATCAACAGGAGGGGCGTATCACCCGAGGGGTGCCGGACAACGCGGCCTCTCTCTCCGGTCCGGCAGGATAACGGGCATGTGGGGCGGCCCACTATCAAGGGCGGGTCCGCTCCAGTCTCTCCGGTCCGCGGCTCTCAGGCTCCCGCCATCGGGTCTCTCCACCGGTTCCGGACCGCCGGCACCCAGAACACCTCCGGGCAGACACTGCACTCGAGGCCCCGGCGTCAGGGCCGGGAAGGCCGGCAGGACGACAAGGGCAGATCGCAGAAACCACTGCACGCCGGAGCCCCGGAAACAGACGGTAAGTGAAGGCTCTTCCTTGGTCACCAAATTCGGAACGCCCCAAACAGGATTAAAGACAGGATAGATGGCGGGGAGGAAGAAATCACGGAGCGAGGCGTTTATGCGACCGTTCCGATCGCCATCTTGGCTCCTCCCCTCGAACTTTTCAAAATTAATATGCAAGTCACTTCAGCTACTGTTTGTAAAGTTTCAGGGTAACTCGCTAGACTGTGGAAAATATATCCCAATAGGGACTCTTCCTGCCCCACATGTACGCAGCCGGGTGCCACCCTTCTCAATATGACGTGGACCTGTGGAAAGTTGTCAGAGTACTGGGAGAATGTATTGTCAGGGCTCAAACAAGTGTCACATATTAGACTTGAAACAACCATATGACTCTACTTACTGAGTATCATACCACAGCCCATGAGAGGTAAAATGCAGCTCACGTTTGCAACTCTGGGATTGCCCCAGGCCTTACTTTGCATAGCAATCCACAAGCTATCCTACAGGGTCCCTTCTGTGCTGAAGTGGAGCAAGGGCATAGTGGAGTGGGCCGCAGCAGAGGAGGTAAGACTGAAAACAATTAGGACAGAGGAGGATCGGAGAGAGTGAGCAGACATGATATGAGATTTCTTAGATTAGCAGTAGAAGATGAATCGGAGAACGTTGTGAGCACTGGGAGAGGTGGTTTGGGCATAAATCGTGGTCCTGTTTTCCATGTATATATAATGTATTAACAGCATTGGGTCAATGTTGATGGTGCTGCCCATGTATGAATGTGTGTGACCAAGGTATTTCTGTTGACTATGCTGCCATTGTGTTGGATGGCTGAAAATCTAAATAAAACAGGAATATATAATCTACTGGTCACCTGTAGGTAGTTATAGTTAGAACCTAGTTTCCATGGGAAAAAGAGTTTTCTTTTGTTAAGAAATTAGGTGCTGTTTGACAGATCTTCCTGAACTTTTCAAAATTAATATGCAAGTCACTTCAGCTACTGTCTGTAAAGTTTCAGGGTAACTCGTTAAGCGGGGCGGAGAAAAGGGAGGCGGGTCTCAAAACGGATTTTCCCCATGCAATTTCCTATCTGGACTTTAGACACGACTACAGCCCTAACCTCTGGACGGAATTACACCAAATCTGGCAGAAAGCTAGATATTGATCTAGAAAGAGTGCTTTTTGTAATTTAGTGGAAATCTGTTCAGTAGTTTGGGAGTTTTTAGGCTAAAAAGATTTATGTAAATCTAGATACGCAAATCTGGGCGGATTCGTGGATCCACGCACCAACAGCAATGTCTTTATTGGCTGATCGCAACCCGAGAGTAAAGTTGTGGCTGTCATTGTGTGCATTGGAACACAGTTCCTGGGGGTAGGGGGATAAAATGTGAACGTGATAGAAGGGGTCAGGGTAGAAGTCCCTGACCCCATGGGACTGGTCGTGGGTTCATGAGGGACCCCTCATGGGCAAGAAATTGTCCCACATTTATTTTGAGCGGGTGAGGATCCAAGGAGCCTCACTGATTCAGGAGGATTCAGGTGGATCCAGGCACACCTAGGTTACACGGTTATTATAGTTGAGAAATAGCTGTAGAAATTCACTGACAAAGCCAAAATTCACTGTGACATTATAGATAGGAAATAAAATTAATACAAACCTTAGAGATTCAATGAAAAAAACAAAGGTTACAGTGACATTATAGCTGGTGGGGGATGTGTTGGACCAGGCCCATTTTGCAAGGATATCCCCAGACTTCCTGGGATAGAGTGGTGGGAGGAGTTGTCACTGACACCTGAATAGGGCTGTGCCTGTCCTCACACAAAGCTGCCTCCACCCCCCTGCAGTGTGTCTGGAGCCAGGTCAGGGAAAGGCAGGGACTTGTGCACTACAAAGACTTTCCTTTGATGTTTGCCTACTTCAAAAATCAGAAAGGGGTTTAAGTATTGGACCTCTGACCCCCCAAAACACAACACTTCTAGACTGAAGACATTCTGCCAGGAAGAAGGGCTAGATGCTGTAGAAGGGACCGCCACTCTGCCCGTTGCATTGTTGTGCTGGCCTGCTGCTTCTGTCCTGGGAAAGGACTGGACTTTGCTTTTTACATTCATCTTTCAAGGATCTACAAGGGCTTGTGCATGCTTGCCTCCTAAAAAGAAGTCTCAGGTGCATCAAATAAGTCAAATACCAGTGCCTGGACTCTTCTGCTGGGAGTCTTGATTTGCCAGGTGGAGCCAAATCCAGCTCCTGGGTCCTTGGAAGTACAATCTGGTGATCTTAAGGAGAAAATCCACACATCGACTCCCAGCTCAAAAGATTGCTTAATTATTTCTATTCATTACTAGGAGCAAACAATTGACACATTGCTTTTATTTAAGGAATAAATTAGTCTTTTGGTATTCCTTAGGTATTTTTAACCCCTCATTACACCTGCCCCACACACCCGCACTCATCATCACATCTATTTGATTAAAAGATCTACAACAAATAGCCCTCTCGCAGGGCTCATGGGTTATTGCAGCTCTGACCCCACAGGGAGCAAAAAGCCTAATGATGAAGCATTACACCCTCACGGGTGTGTGAAAGCACTTCCTCCTAATTAGGAAGATTCCCTCACATGTGGCATTATTCCACCCTGAGACACTTTCTTACAGGAACACACATGATGAGACACTACAAACATACTCAACTGCAAACCAACCATTGTTGGCACAGCAAAATCCCAAGGCTGCACACTGGATAAGAATCTTTTTCTTCATGCACACATCAATGCCTTAGCAAGGACCAAACCACATCAAATCAGACTTGCCCAGAAAATCAAGCCCCTTATTCCAGCTAAAGATGTCAATGTCTTGCCCTCACTAAGCTCTATTATGTGAATAGCCTACTCATCGGTATATCCAAAAATCACCTTGTACCCCTAAGAGCGGCATTTAGTTCTGCATCCCAGTTGGTTTCAGACTCCCAAAAGGTTTGACCACATCTGCCTCATTTTTATCACCCTCTACTGGCTTCCGGCAGAAGCCATCTCTAACTTGCTTTAGAAGCAAGATCTAACTTGTTTGTATCTTTCACAAGACACGATTCTCAGAAACACCAAACCATCAGAAACCAAAGTCATAATTTCAGGTGTTTCCGGTGAACTCCAAATCCCAGACTCTATTAAGCTTTTAAACTCCACTGTTAAAAAAATCCTGTACTATGAACCAATCCTTCTCGGGCAGTGCACCCATGATCTGGAACTCTAATCCACCAGCCATAAGCAAAAACCCTTCAAACTGCATCTTCAAGAAGGAAATTGAAAACTCTCTCTTCCATCTCAACTTCCAATTATGATTGGCGTAACTGTTGTCACTTCTAGGAGATTGCCTGCTTAGCTGAGAAAAGAATACAAAGATATTAAGACGTCTAGGAGCCACCACTCTGTCTACTGATCCGTGCTCTACCCTTAGAGGGAGACTGTATTGGCTGGTATATCCCTTGGAGGAGGATTTCATTGGCTAGTGTATCCCCTGGAGGGGGCTACTACAATGCTTCATTGGATTACAGCTAATAGTGATAGTTGCGTGTAGTCAACAAGATGAGGGAAGAGGTTATGACATGTTCTCAGAGACTACAAATGCCACCAAATCCACTAGAACCAGAGCACAAGCAAGCTAGTACACAGAAGAGCTGAGGCTCACTAAACATCACTGCAAGCAAATTGAACGCAGATGGAGACAAAGTCAGGACAACACTGACACGAGCACCTACAAAGTCACCCACAGACACTATCATCATCAAAACAAAGCCACAAAACACTCTGCGCTCACCAACCACATCAAAAGTAGCACTAACAGCGACATGTAAATCTACACCATAGTGATGGACTTCACCTCTCTGGCAGCAAGCTCCATCAGTGTAACTCCCTATGAGGACCTCTGCACCCAGCGATTCGCTCACCAACCACATCAAAAGCAGCACTAACAGCGCCAAGTAAATCTACGCTACAGTGAAGGACTTCACCTCTCTGGCAGCAAGCTCCATCAACGTCTTAACTCCCTATGAGGACATCTGCACCCAGCTGTTCATATTCTTAATAAAATCATCAGCATCTACAACAACCTCCAGCTCCAACATGACCCATCCACTCTTGCAGCCCTCCTTCCCATCTATAACAACACCCAGAGGACAATTGTAATAACCATTATGACTCATGAAACCACAACACCCAAGCAGTCCATACACTTCTCACCTCGTTTTAATCAAAGGACTGGACCCAATCAGTGCAGCCCTCACCCTGATCCCTGAACAAGTCAGTCTTCACACCCACCCACCTGGATGCCTAAAAAACAGCCCAATACTCCACCTTCTCAAAAAACCCTGAGCAGGCCCAAAGACCCTAGCTAACTACCGGTCTAGCTCCCTGCTACCCTCCTCGACATCATTTATGGAACCGATGATATACTCATAGCCACCCACCTCAATGACAACCATCAACTCAACACCCTTCAGTCTGGATTTAAGCCCTATTGCAGTACCGGAGACTGCCTTCATCGTCCATTTGGATAATCATGGACAGAGGTGATACTGCGGTCTCCATTCTACTGGACCTTTCCACATCCTTATCCAGCAACTGCACGAAGGTGACATCTAAGAACACACACTTACCTGGATTTACTCCTTCCTGACAGGCAACACCCCAGATGCCTTCAACCTCATCTATGGAGTTCCACAGGGGTCTTCACTCGGATCAAGCCTATACAACGCCTACATGACCCCACTTGCCAGCATCATCTGTGCCCACAGAATCAACATCATATCCTATGCTGATGACACCCAGCTCATACTCCCTGTCTCCAACAAGACACCAAACACCTGGACCAATTCCTCCGCCTGCATGACCGAATTCACCAGATAGATAAAAAACTACTTCCTCAAGCTCAACACAGAAAAAAACAGAAATAGGAATCTTCGGCAATGACACCTCACTTTGGGACTCAACCTGGTGGCCTGGTGAACTCGGACTCGCACAAGTCATGGCAAAACCCGAAAGAAACCTTGTAATAGTAATCAACTACCAACTCACCACACATTATGATGTTCAAAAAGAGCTTCAAATAGCTCCCCACTAACATTCGCAGAACCGTCACCCTAGCTCTCATAACCAGCACACTTGACTAAGTTAACATACTATATACTGAAATCAGTGCTCAACTGACCATAATACTCCAGGCTATAAAAAAGGTCTGCAGTAAGGCTCACCCTCTGCCTCCATCCTGCACCTTAAAGACCTTCACTGGCTTCCAATTCACAAACGAGCACCCTTCAGACTCCTGACGCACACCTACCAAGACATACACTATTGACCCCACGTTTCTCAACAGCTGCATAAACTTTCACAAACCTACCAGACATCTCCACTCAGCAGGATTCCTACTCAGAAACTCTCCCCACAAACAGATCCAGCGATCGTTCCTTCTACCTCGCTTCTAAAGTCTGGAATAACATGTCCCTGTACATCCACCACATCAGTTCTTGAAATCTGAAAGAAACTTAAGACCTGGATCTTTACCTAGCCCCGGGCCTGACTCAGCTTATATAGCTCCTGCTTCAGCTCCAGGATAACATCCTAGGTGTGTTGTGCGCTATACAAATACACATAAACAAAACATAAGGTAACATTAACATAACATAACACAAAATAACTTAAATGCCATGCAACGGGGTGTCTGATGAAAGTGGATAGCGCCCTAACAACTGCTATGTAAGGGGATGTCTGATGAAAGTGACAGTTTACAAGATTTTTGTATATCTTCTGTTCATGCAACTATTATTTAAAGGGCCATTGGAGTCTAATTGTAAAAGTGATTTCAAGAATAATCCGCCTACCCTGCTTATCTACGTACGTTTTTGGGTCATGTGTGATAATGTGTTTTTTGTTTCGGTGGAACAAAGTACGTGTTTTAACATTTAAAGAGCCATAGATGTTCTGCCACTAATGTGCACTAATGCTTTAAATATTACTTTTAATACTTATGTCAGATTATTAGAAACTTAATCCAGCCTGCTGATTTATCCAAGAGGAAGCGAGTGGATAAGAATTCTATATATCCATTACCATATTTCACATTGACTAAAGACATTTTTCGGACTTAACGGTTGGGTCACAGAATAATAAAAACATTTTTCTTAGTTTAGTCAAAGTTAATCTGCCAAATGGACTAATATTGTGTACTCCACATCGATGATTAGTGAACAAAGAAAAGTAACTCATACAGCTTAGTGCAATGAGGAGAGCAGATGCCGAAGTTAAGATGCACTCTACACAAAGCAGATTTGTTCAAATATGTTTCAAGGGACTAAAGTATATCAAAACGCAGAAAAAAGATGTCAAAATGTACACTATGATCCCGGGTCATGTGTAGTTTATTTTGCCTCCTGTCCACCTCGCTTGAGATAAGCGTTTCCACTGCACTGGACATCTGTTCCCACTGATGTAATACAAGTCGGGTGGAAATGCTTTTGGACAAAATCAGTTGCCAATATTTATTCTTGAAATCTGTTTATTTGCAGTAACAACAAAGTTACAATAATAGTGTCAACACCCAACATAGGCGGGGAAAAAATAAAGCCACACATTTTTCCTCCCAAAATGCCGAGATTAGGACTGGACAGAATTTCCATTATGCTTGTGCAATCTTGCATATTTCCAATCATTTTGCGTTATGCTCTTACGCCCCTTGCGCAATTACAAACAATTCGCGGTAAAAAAAATTGCGTGATTGCACGAAAACAAGGTGAACAGCTAGAACTGAACAACTACTGTGTAAGGCGCTTGTGTCTTTTGCGCGAAATGTGTTGCCGCGTTCAAAATGGGCACAAGGATGCATTTCATGCTAAAATATAGCCCCAAATTCGAATTATTCAAGTTACCTTTTTACACATAACAGCATATAGTTTGCATAATTTCACAAGTAATTGCACAAATGCAAATTACACGAATGACCGACACACCTAGCCAAGACTTGCAGTGGTCGAAAAAGCCTTACCGCAACAGGTTATGGCTTAATCATTGACAGGCGATTAACAGCTACAGGTATTCACAGCTTCTCTAGTTGAGCTCAGCGGGAGACAGGACAGCGGAGAAAAAATATGATTGAAATATTATTGAAAAAGAAAAGACTGGTAACATACTGTCAGTATCCCATCCCCAAGAGGGCATCTCGCTGTGCTCACATTACGGAAGAGTATACCATGCCCTCACCGAATAGAGCCACACTACCAATAGAGGCGGACACACATGACGGGGGCAGGGGTGGGGGGGCTTAAGCCCTTTGAATCCAATGGGCATTGCGCACATGCTACCAGTTCAATCGAAAGTTAGCTTCAATCATTGTTAGGGCCCTCCAGGAACTCCCTCGTCCATTCTTTCAACTTGTGAGAACTGTTATTTTTGCCCCCTTTATAATTCGGACTATTTTCAGGCCGCAAAATTTGCTGTTGCCTGGTATGCTGTTAGCAAGAAGTACTCTCTTGACCTTTTCTCTCTTCCTGATTAGAGTGTGAGGGCGAGGACCCGAAACAGCAGCAAGCGGTTATTCCCCATTGACAGTTTTTTGTCCGTACAGCTATACAGAGATTGCTGCCTCCATTCCGCTGAGTGAACCTTCACCGTCACTGTACCACAAGAGTCAGTTCTCTAGCATTTCTCGCTGTGGGAGACCGCTGGTACGCTGTCACCACCATTTTCATCCTCACTGCTTTTTTATCTTATACAACTAACAACCATTGTCAAAGCCAATAGTCCTGACTTGGTTTAGGTATAATGTTACTTGTTGTATCATATATCCGGATGTGATGACAGAAACAGCAAATTACAAGTCGGGCCGTACAGTATGTTATCAATAAATGTATTATTTGTTATTCATGTGTTGAGGAGATTAATCCATAACAAAGACCAGGAGATATCATTCTTTTCAAAGCCAGAATTCTATACCAATGTGTCTACCCAACATCTATTAATCCAAAGAACAACCAATTTACTTAATCAGTCAGTATATTCCAAATTTATTTTCAACATTCGTAAAAACAATTCAATAATGAAAAGGAAGAGACTGCAGATTGCAGTAAGAATAAAGGGGTGCTCAAGTGAATTTGAAAAAGAGAAAAATAGTTCAAGAGGCAAAATTCAAATTTTATGTACAACTAAAATTACAATTCTTCTAGTTGAACAAAACACAGAGGCCTACCCACACAATTTTATATACATTACTGGGTTATACAGGAAAGGGTGGGGACATACATGTTAAGGTCTAGGCCTCAAAACATGGGGGTACAACCGTCGACGTTTCGACCCTGGCGCAATAAGGGGAAGTTCAACGCATCTGCTGCGGGTCTTCTTCAGGACTAGACGGGGAGGGGAGTGTGTATGGAGCAACAGGAAAGACCTACAAGATCATTTAAAATAGTATAAAATGACTCGGTCAGCCTCAGTGATTAACAAAACTAAATAAAGTAGGTCAATGGTAGGGTACTTTACCAAGGATGATAGAAGGAAGGTCGCGTTCCAACAATAAATAAAGGCAACCTAAATGACACAAACGAAAAACCTGGCTCAATGCCCATCTCCACATGGCATAATGATACATGTCACTCACTATTGACAGGCCACTAGAGGAACACTCACCCGTTAATGGTTTGCCCAGTGTTCGTCCAATAATTTGCTCAAGATGAGTATTCCATTTTAAAAGAGGAATTGAATTCCAATATTACTCTAAACATAAAAAAGAAATCAGGACTAAGTACACATTATCTCAAAAGGCAACGAGTAAGTGCAAGATATTGCCGAAGTTCAAAGACTTCACTTACCCAAGCTATTATCCCAAACAGGAACGGAGTCAAAAGGAGGCAGTGCTGTAATATAAACCCCAACGTCCTGTCATGAAAAAATATAGAACCCTCTTAAGGATCGCGTGTGCTTTTAAGTTCATGACCAAATTTTGTGCCAAAGGTACTATTTTTAAACCTCTCCATTTGTATAATTACCTGTTGAAGTGTTATAAACGTCCTAAATCAAATTAGCTTGACCGCAATTGAATAGACCGGCCCCGGGAAAGGCAGCGTCTTCCAAGGAGTATCGGGCGCGTCTGCACGCAACGTGAGATCACGTGGTGCATAAGACGTCCCGCATGTAGAAAGAGAGAAAATACTTCACGGTGGTTTTCCAAGGGGATTTACAAAAGACCACTCGGTCCCGGTTATGAAAAGATGTTGTATCACAATGATTATGCGTTGCCAACGCAATGGGCCATTTTAATATTACAGAAAATTCAAAATAAAATTAAAAATTGCCATAAATTATGCGGTATTGGGATACTATCGATGCTCAAATAGACCAGTGTAATTTAGTACCTAGGCGATCCATTGAGAAAGTGAGTGTTGTATATAGTGAATATTTTAAAAAATAAAGCAAAAAACAACATTCAATTTAAATACTCTTTTTTTATGTTTAGAGTAATTTTGGAATTCAATTCCTCTTTTAAAATGGAATACTCATCTTGAGCAAATTATTGGACGAACACTGGGCAAACCATTAACGGGCGAGTGTTCATCTAGTGACCTGTCAATAGTGAGTGACAGGGTATGTATCATTATGCCATGTGGAGATGGGCATTGAGCCAGGTTTTTCGTTTGTGTCCTTTAGGTTGCCTTTATTCATTTATTGTTGGAACGCGACCTTCCTTCTATCATCCTTGGTAAAGTGCCCTACCATTGACCTACTTTATTTAGTTTCGTTAATCACTGAGGCTGACTGAGTCATTTTATACTATTTTAAATTATCTTGTAGGTCTTTCCTGTTGCTCCATACACACTCTCCTCCCTCCCCGTCTAGTCCTGAAGAAGACCCGCAGCAGAGGCGTTAAACTTCCCCTTATTGCGCCAGGGTCGAAACGTCAACGGTTGTACCCCCATGTTTTGAGGCCTAGACCTTAACATTTATGTCTGCCCCTTTCCTGTATAACCCAGTAATGTATATAAAATTGTGTGGGTAGGCCTCTGTGTTTTGTTCAACTAGAAGAATTGTAATTTTAGTTGTACATAAAATTTGAATTTTGCCTCTTGAACTATTTTTCTCTTTTTCAAATTCACTTGAGCACCCCTTTATTCTTACTGCAATCTGCAGTCTCTTTCTTTTCATTATTGAATTGTTTTTACGAATGTTGAAAATACATTTGGAATATACTGACTGATTAAGTAAATTGGTTGTTCTTTGGAATAATAGATGTTGGGTACGACACATTGGTATAGAATTCTGGCTTTAAAAAGAATTATATCTCCTGGTCTTTGTTATGGATTAATCTCCTCAACACACGAATAACAAATAATACATTTATTGATGTTTGATGATATGTCTGGGACCACTGTTTTTTTATACTAATTGATACCCAGGTCCTTTGACTTATTGGGGTCACCCCATTGAATTAATGGTACAGTATGTTAAGCACATTAGCTTATGTGTTTTTAAGCCACGCCTTTGATTACATTGGCCATGCCCCTTTGAGACCCCCGTTGCCCCCCAGTTTTTTTTATCCCTGGTTGTGGTTGTAGGTCAGTGGTCGAAGTGGGCGGGAACGGCACGGCACGGCGTGCCCCTACTTCTTTAATTCTGTAGATTCCGTTCCCCTACTTTTTTATTATGAACATGCGTCCCTGGACATCAGAAATATTCTGTTCGTGGACGGGCGGGGAGCAGAGAAAGAAAAGGTCTCTGTCTCTTACTTCCTGCCCCGACAAGACAAGGAAGGTGTCCGCTTCTGCTCTACCGATGGCAGCTGCCCCCTCTTTCTTACTCCTATTCCCTCTCGTTCTGTCTAACTCCTTCTCACTTTTCCGAAAATCATGAATCAAGAAATGGTTCTCACCGTCTCTTCCTGTCGTCCATTTGTACTCCTGTGAAATGGATGCAAAAAAGAAAACCACTGTTGCTAGAAATGCCGTTTTGACATTTTTCTATTCCAAAGTGCAGCCTCGGAAATAAAATGTTCAAACTCTGAAAAATAATTAAATAAAGCAAGATGGAGTGTTCTTAAAGTGGCCAGATAATTTTTTTCAAACCCCAACACATTAGCGCCACTTTACAGAGTTTGCCAGTAAAGCGCTACTTTTGTTTTCTTGTCTTTCTTTGAACAGCATTGTTTTCCTCCAGTACCTCCTACCTGGAGGCAGGGCCGGTCCTAGGCATTGGCAGTGTGGGCAGCTGCCCAGGGCCTGGCAATCTGCCTGCCAGGATGGGTCCCCCCACAATGGCAATTAACACCCCACTAGTCCTCGTGTATGTCTGCCGATCAGAGTGAAAGAAATGCTTCACAAATAGGCTCATGGGAGGGCCCTCTCCTGGGGCCTCTAAGGGATGGTGTGGGAAGGCCTAGGGGAGGGTACACCTCTCAGGCAGCCAGTTCAGAGACTCAGCAGGGCACCCATTGTCAGCACTTTATCCCACACAGGTTTAACTCAGCCCCCAAGCAATTCTCACACCTTCAGTTCGAAATGGGCTGTACAAGAGTTGCTTGGGGTGGCTGAGAAGAGGAGCTGTGGCCCAAATGGAGTCTGCACAAAGTATCTTCTGCGAGATCAGAAGGTGTCACTTATGTAAATTTCAGGGGCCTCCCACATTCCCTTTTGCCCAGGGCCCCGAAAATCCTAGGACCGGCCCTGCCTGGAGGGGTAAACACACATTACAACGCATTTTTTACAACGCACTACCATTACAACGGAACTTTTACAACGCAAATACCATTACCACGCATTTATTTACAACGCATGTTTTTACAACGCAGGTACTTTTACAACGCATACCATTACAACGTAAGTATTGGTAAGTATATAATTATATTTAAAATGTTATATGTTAGGTTTTTTTTTAAAGGGGTATTTTTAGGGTTTAGGGTCAGTTTTGGGTTTTTGGGTAAAGGGGTATTATTAGGGTTTAGGGTCAGTTTTGGGTTTTTGGGTAAAGGGGTATTTTTAGGGTTCAGGGTCAGTTTTAGGTTTTTGGGTAAAGGGGTATTTTTAGGGTTCAGGGTCAGTTATGGGTTTTTGGGTAATGGGGTATTTTTAGGGTTCAGGGTCAGTTTTGGGTTTTTGGGTAAAGGGGTATTTTTAGGGTTCAGGGTCAGTTTTCAGTTTTTGGGTAAAGGGGTATTTTTAGGGTTCAGGGTCAGTTTTCAGTTTTTGGGTAAAGGGGTATTTTTAGGGTTCAGGGTCAGTTTTCAGTTTTTGGGTAAAGGGGTATTTTTAGGGTTCAGGGTCAGTTTTCAGTTTTTGGGTAAAGGGGTATTTTTAGGGTTCAGGGTCAGTTTTCAGTTTTTGGGTAAAGGGGTATTTTTAGGGTTTAGGGTCAGTTTTCAGTTTTTGGGTAAAGGGGTATTTTTAGGGTTTAGGGTCAGTTTTGGGTTTTTGGGTAAAGGGGTATTTTTAGGGTTTAGGGTCAGTTTTGGGTTTTTGGGTAAAGGGGTATTTTTAGGGTTCAGGGTCAGTTTTTGGTTTTTGGGTAAAGGGGTATTTTTAGGGTTCAGGGTCAGTTTTGGGTTTTTGGATAAAGGGGTACAGGGTAAAAATAAAATAAAATTAAATTTAAATTAAATTAATTAAATGAAATTAAATTAAATTAAATTAAATTAAATACAATTACATTACATTATATTAATTTAAAATAATATACAATTAAAAAAAATATATATACTTACCAATACTTACGTTGTAATGGTATGCGTTGTAAAGGTACCTGCGTTGTAAAAAAATGCGTTGTAAATACATGCGTGGTAATAGTATTGGCGTTGTAAAAGTCCCGTTGTAACGGTATGCGTTGTAAAAACATGCGTTTTAACGTCATATATCCGCCTGGAGGTACTGCAATACATGGTTGATGGGTGGATTGGAAAACGAAATGTGTACGGAGGCTTTGTGTTCACAAATGTGATCTTTTGAAACCATACTGCTTACGTTTTGTAAGCATATAAGCAGTGGACATTGAAATGGGTCCTATCTGGGCTCTTGTAGTTATGTCCTTAACTTTTCAGGCAAAAATACTTGTTGATTTCTGAATAATGACTGTAAAAGCATTAAGTTCACCATGTTCCTGCTTACATTTTACATGCTTTATTAAATCTTTCATTCCTTATGAGTGTTTGCTTTTTCCAGGATGTTGTTACCTTTTCTTTTAGGCAGCATATTGCTCTTGCCTAGTGTGTAATTTGAATTGAGTCGCATCCAGTTATTTATAGCAGGTCAAATTGGATTGTAGCTGAAGGCAGTATCAGTTTTCTCTCAGTGGGGCAGTATGGTGTTCAGTGGGGGAGAGGATGTAGCACTGGGGGCAGAGCTGCTAAATTTAGAAATGGGGAACCAGGTTCAGCCTTCATGAACAGTCCCCCAGACCACTCTCCTGAGGGAGCACATTCCCATGCCAGACCTTAGAAGGCACCAGAAAAGCCCTGGTGTCTTAGCACCAGCAGGTGGACCCTAGCAGTGGCAAGTGTGGGTTCACCTTGAAAGCTTGCCCACCACAATCCATACTGAAGTTCACCTCTAGTCTTGCGGGCAGGTCCACAAAGTAGCAGACCCTAGAGCAACAGTGACTCTGTCACTGAGGTCACAGGACCCCTGAGAAGAGCTGGCTCTAGGGCGGTGCGACTTGTGTGACCGCAACAGGCACTGACTTTGAGTGGGGGCTTCGTATATTGTGGTTTTAAAAGCACTTGCTGCCTCCTTCCTGGCCGCCAGCTATTTTCGGCAATAATAAAAATGTCATGATAACTCTGATGAATAAACTTCTTCCAAGAGCCAGATCGGAGATTTGTCTAGTGGAAGTTTTCACTCATGGAAAGATAGCGCAGAGGGTTAATGTGCCTGCTGCAAAGAAAATGTACCAGGCCCATCACAAAGTGCACATATTGTAAATAGGTCAGTGGGTTACTGCTTTTGTCAGTGAGATCCTTTTGCTACTTGCAGTTTATAATTTAGAATCCTAACAAAGAACAGTGAGCTATTAACTTTCATCTAAGAGCGGCATACAAACTGCAAGGTATAAACTAGAGCGTTATGGTTTTTTCTCTAAGCCTTTGATTATCCTAATGTTGCAAAAAGTGTTATTTTTTATACAAATCAATAATGATTTTTAAAGAGAACCCCCTATCATGGTATTAAGTTTTAAATTCTGAGTTTGTGTTTCTCCAGGCCAATCACTATTAAACTACACTCTCTACTAGTATGGTTATCATGTGACTCCTACACCTTGTAGTGCTTTGTCTTATGTAACATTTCCTATACAGTCATTTACACATGTAAAATTGATTGTCTCTGTGTATATTGCTGACGACAGAAACTCCATGGCTCGGAAACAAATGGCTCGTGCTTCCAATTTTAAGCATTTTTGGGACATTCTGTGATTAAAATAAATTCACAAAGTGGAATATGTTTCTAATGTCGATAGCTCATATTAATCGTTAAATAATCATGTGTATCCATTGGTTGAATTACATAACATATTAAGCTGTAACTGGTCAGTGAAATGCCACACAAATACTAAAGATTGGGATGTTTTACGCATCCTGGCCACACCTCTAACTCCGCCCACTGATCCAATCCTCAGGTTATTCCCGCCCTCTGATTCTCCGCCCACAGTTCCCCTACTTTTTTTCCCCCACTTCGACCACTGTTGTAGGTGCTCTTTTTATAGTGCGCATGTCTTTTTCGCCGGTTGTCTTGCCACAGCCTGTCAGACATGCACACTGTGATACCTCTAACCCAGCTGTCTTAGGACAGCTGGTTTAGAGGAAGTGCAGGCCTCCAGAGCGCTGTGGAGCGTCAATTGAAGCCGCTCCCTCCGATCAGGGCTCTGTCCTCATACTGGCGAGAGCAGCACCGTGATTGGTCAAGAGAATTTCCTAGGGGCTGGGCTGCAGTGCAAAGAGGTCCTGGAACAGGAAGTTCTGTTGTCAGGTAAGAGATTTTTAAATATAGTTTAAGTTTATGTTTACATGCCTGCCCCCGTTTATTTAGATTAAAAAATATATATATTTGAGAGGGCGCGCCCCCTTCCCGTTGATGCCAGCCGCCACTGAGTGCACAGGTCATTTAATGAGCGCGGTGGGTTCCGTTCACTCTTGTGCCAATTCCTTTTCATCCATGGCATCTGACGGTTCACCTCTCTGGGCTCCTCTAGATGGCAGTCCCTGTGATGTGAAAATGTTTTCCATTTCTTTTTCTTTGCTGCTAGCCCCACCATTTAAGTTACATCGTAACAAAATGCCAACTTCACATTTGCACA
The DNA here is from genome assembly GCF_964261635.1 of Lissotriton helveticus. Taxonomy (NCBI): domain Eukaryota; kingdom Metazoa; phylum Chordata; class Amphibia; order Caudata; family Salamandridae; genus Lissotriton; species Lissotriton helveticus. The sequence goes on from NC_136070.1 coordinate 514,598,008, forward strand.
ATAGGGGCATGTCAAGTATGGTCTCCTCTCATTCATCTGTGGGCTGCTTACTGAGCCACCCCCTCAGCAACATCATCCAGGTGTGAGGCAAGACCTAGAAAAGGGCTTGTTTTTCCAGTCTCTTCTTTCGCCCAGGAGCCCTACAGATAGTGATGTGGTCCTGGCTCTCTACATCATCCCAGGGGGTTTAGCAGCTAAGAACCAGCCTACGGGTCTCTGCATCCACCGGCGCTCCCTAAACCACCCCTTCCTCACACTCAGAGGGCGGTCGAGCACAGGTCATTATCGCTGGCAACAGTGTTCTGCACCAAAGAGCCTCTGTAAAATAGGTCAGGAGGTGCCAAAGGTGGCTCACATTACGCAGGCCTGGGTGGGTTTTAATTCCAGTCCCCAGGTGGTCGATCACGTCACCCTACCATAGCCCACTCCACTCAGGGATTCACTGGTGTCTAGGAGGTAATGCGAGCAGAGCCCATTAGAAGCCTGATCTCACACAGATCATGGACAGTAGGTCCTGCATCCCCCAATATTTGGAGTTAAATTGATTTTTAACATTTACAGAATGATACATTCAGCCAATATGCGGACACTATCGAACATAAATCGATTCTAAAACTTGGACTCCATCTATTTCTCAGTTCATTTGAAATAGTATTGTATAGCCTTTGGAAGAAACAGCAAGGGGATCGTGTGTGTGTGTGTGTGTGTGTGTGTATTTCTATATTTATTCAATAAAAGAACAAAGGTTAAAGGGACGTTAGAGTTATGTGAAATATCAGTTATAACAAATTGTTTTAAACAAACAAAACCACTGACATTCAACAGTTATAGTTATCTCAAGTAACTATAACTCCTGCCCTAAAGTAACCATACCTCATACCCTCGACGTGCACAGTGTTGGTATTAAGGATGCAACTTCAGATTTTGCAGTGAATTTAGCAATTATGTCATAGAACACGTTATGAGTAATGTAATATGGGAGGTAATTAGCAGTGCAATATCCCTCCAACAGTCCCATGGGTCAGGGTAACCACTAAAACTATTCAGTACGCTATCATTAAAGCGCTTGAGGGCATGGATTGAGGATATGACTGTTTTGCTACTGGAACAAGCAGTGTTTAAGTCACACTCATATACAGTGAATACTGTTATAGCTTTAAGTAGTCTGGACTTCAAGTGAATCCACTTGGACAAACATCTATGGCTGATTACTCTAGTGCCTTCAACAAAATGAGTAGGAAGGATCTGTCAGACAAGTTTTCAGGCTGGTGGAATAGAAAGCAATCTACTTTTGTTGATTCAGAAATTTTGTGAAGAAATGTTATCAGTAAGCCTAGGTAAATCTGACGTTGAGGACTTCACAAGGGTGGTCCTCTCAAATTGAATTCACCTCAATCCAGGGGAAAACACCGACCTGGCAATTACCATTCATTCTTGATTGACATGCCTGCGATGCCTGTGCTGCACCAGGACTAGGTTGCCCCCACTCGTCCTGAAGAAGACTCGCAGCGGAGGTTTAAGTCACCCTCTATGCAGTAGACAAGTCGAAACATCGACGCTCCCCAACCACACAGGGCCTGTACCGTATTCCTCCCTATCTTCTGATTTTGCATTGATGCATTTACAAAGAAACTGTATAACATGGTGTAAATATTTTCTTCAGGACAGGCCAATCTGTACTGGTTTCTTTAACTCTGAAAGCCTCCAGTTCACAATTAAGTTGGACCCGACTAACTCACTTACAGGCCTCCTAGTGTACCGCCCTCCCGGCCATCCAGGTCCTTTTTCCAATGCTCTCCTGGACACGGTAGCATTACAGGCCCACTCTATTACCAACTTCTTGATCTTAGGAGACCTGAATATTCATCTTGATGACCCTCTTGATACAGGGGCAGCCGACCTGATCACTGACCTGGCGGCTTTCGACCTCCACCTCTTAAACTCCGGAGCCACACATAACAAAGGTCACTTGCTGGACCCGGTGTTCACGAGCACCCTCACCATGCAAGCTAGCGAGTCCATCCCCCTCCCTTGGACGGACCATTTTTTAGTCCCCTTCCAACTACCAGGACCTTTCAGGAAACTTCAAAAACCTCCCACTTACACCAGAGACAGGGCTTGGTCCAAGCTCCCCACGGAAGACTGGGCCAGGACCCTAAAGTCAACTACCCCTGCCTACTCAGTAGATCCGGCTATCGCCGATAGTACATTCAGAGAGTGGATCACTACTTCCCTGGACTCCGTACTCCCATTTAAAACCCGGGAGGATAAAAAGGGGGAACCAGGATCCGCCCCGTGGTACACCCCGGAACTTTGGATGCTACGCAAAAGTTGCAAGAGAGCCGAGCGGCTATGGAGGAAAGACTGGCAGCACGCCAGCAAGGAAGCTTACCAGAACTCAGTTAGAATTTATAAATCTGCCCTTAAGCGCTCTAAAGCTTCCCATTACGACACTCGGATAAAAGAATCCACCAACTCAGCTAGGGAATCTTTCCTAATAGTAAAAGAGCTATTGAAAATACCAACCACTCCCCTCTCCAACACCCCCCCGTAGACCAAAGCAACAAACTAGCCACCTTCTTTAATGACAAAATTGCCCGTATATTAGCATCCCTTCCCCCTCCCTGTTTCTCCAACCACATGGACAATGAATCACCCCTCAGCCAGACAGGAAGCTGCATGCGCCCCCAACTAGCAACATTCAGGGCAGTAACCTGCATCGAGGTAGACGTAACCATGGCCAAAATGAAAAGCGGATCACCTTTGGATCCCGCACCCATTAGATTTCTTAAAACCGTAGCCCCCGTCATCGTTCCTACGATCACAGAGCTTATTAACAGCTCGCTTGCCCAAGGATCTGTTCCCACCAGCTGGAAGAGCGCAGTGGTGAAAGCACTCCTAAAAAAAACCCAGCTGGACCCAGCAGACATGGCAAATTACCGGCCAATCTCACTCCTCCCTAGCATTAGCAAGGTAGCTGAGAAATTGGTTAATGGACAACTGTCTCAGTTTCTTGAGGTAAATAACATCCTACGGCAATCCCAAACTGGGTTTCGCCCTGGCCATGGCACAGATACCGCCCTTCTTGCCGTCATCGAGGAGGCAAGGCGCATCTTGGATTCAGGAGGGTCAGTGGCAGTGATCCTCCTGGATCTCAGTGCAGCCTTCGACACAGTTAACCATCGTGTCCTTCTCCATCGGTTGGCGGCAGCAGGGCTCACTGGGACGGCGCTCAGGTGGATAGAGTCCTTCCTTGCCGGGCGCTCGTTCCAGGTATGGGACGGCAATCACCATTCGACCACCCTCCCCCTCACGAGCGGGGTTCCCCAGGGATCATCCCTAAGCCCTACGCTTTTTAACGCCTATATGGCCCCCCTTGAAGATGTGGTGACACCCTTCGGGATCAAAATAGTGAGTTATGCTGATGACACACAGTTGGTCGTCTCTCTATCCCAACTGGACGACCACCCAGATAATCTGGCAAACTGCCTCACGGAAATCCACAGCTGGATGTGTGAATCATCACTCAAATTAAACGGGTCAAAGACCGAAGTTATGCTCATGGGAAAGCAATGGGTGACCATCCCCCCATCGGTCTGGCCAGACGTGTTCGGGGAAATCCCCACCCCGAAACAAGAAATTAAGACCCTAGGAGTCTGGCTAGAACCCGAGCTTTCAATGAAAACGCAAGCGGCCAAAACAGCAGGAACCTGTTTTGGGCTCATGCGCACCACCCGCCGGATTCTCCCCTTACTCCCGCCCGCATCCAGAAAACTCCTAGTCCAAGGGCTAATATTGTCACGGTTGGACTACAGTAACATGGTCTATCTGGGAGCACCAGAGGCCACCATGGCTAAACTGCAACGAACACAGAATGCAGCAGCCCGACTACTTATGAATCTTCCCCCCAGAGTGTCAGCTAAACCAGCCATCAAGGCCCTGCACTGGCTACCAGTGCGCCAAAGGGTGGAATTCAAAGCCATGTGCACTGCATACAAACTGATTAATGGAGCTGGCCCTTCGATCCTCAGTGACCTGATAACTCCTTATAAAGCCCCCAGATCCCTTCGGTCTAAGAATGAACATCTGGCCAACATCCCTAAATTCAAAAAGACACGTACTGGAGGCCGACGCTTCTCCGTGAAGGCTTCCACCGGATGGAATGGCCTCCCCCGTACCCTCAGATTGGAACCCAGTTATCTGATCTTCAGAAAAAAATTGAAAGCACTCCTATTCCCTAAGTAAACGTCCCCTCCCCTACCTTCCCTCTCCTCTGGATATCACAACCATTACAGCGCGGGGATGCCTTCGGGTCACCAGGCGCTCTACAAATCGTCAAATAAATAAATAAATAAATTTACCAGTCTGTTAAAATAATTATTGAAAAATGTGTGTATTCTAAAACTAGTGACTTCCACTTATCCCTATTCATCACAAGCACACCCACCCCTCACTCCCCCTCTTAAGCAACCTTATGCATCTTTCTAAATGTCAAATAATTTTGATCAAATTCAAGTATATGGAATAAATATACTAAAGCAAATAACTTTTGGCGCTTCTTTTTGTTTAACATCGACTGTATGTTTTGAATAATTCCAATTTTGCTGTTAGGGTATGTAGTTGCATTTCCAAATGGTATTGATTACTAGTGTTTGACTGACATTGCGACACATGCAGGATATATCACAATTTATTTCTCCCTAAAGCAGTCACAGACCAATTTTTTCATTCTCGCATTGTACCCAGGTCTGGTGACGATTATTGGGCTACCCCATTATTTTGTAATAGGTAAATCTGACATCAACACTGATTGAAAAGTGAGTGAAAACGGCATAAAGCAAGTTTTTGGGCTTGCACTTACATTGTTTAAATTGTACCAGACTTATATCTGAAAAGAATGAACTCGTTTTTTTGTGCAAAGCCAGCGGGCTTACATCTCTCTTTATTAATGTATGCCGATGATTTGGTTCTAAAAAGCCAACCTCCACTTGGGCTCTAGAGGCTGATAGACAGTTTGGTGATGTACACAAAATTAACTATTTAACAATAAATATGAACAAAACACTGATCCAAAAATTTAGCAGGACGCAGTGCATGTTTAGTTGGTGCATTGAGGGGGGTTGTTAATTGAAAAGGTCAAAGTCTATATTTACTTGGGGATGATTCTTGATTCTATGTACATTCGGATCTTAACTTGCAGCTTTATAACAGAAGATACAAACTGTGGTATCAGGTTTGAAATTATTTTGCTTACACTTTGAAGTCCCTTAGTTACTCCAGTATGGAGGGTGTTTGACTCAAAAGTCAAAGCAAAACTGTTGTCTGCAGCAACTGTCCATAAGGGCACTACTGGTGACAGTTTAATTCAGATTGATTGTAACTTGCTAAGATGCTCATGAAACCTGCATAATGCCACTCCTCAATCATTGGATAGAGTTGTGGTGGTAAGAATATGTGTCAACGTAGATGTGGGGAAATTGGCGGCACTTAATTGGCTTAGAGTGAAGAGGGCTGAACGTCAGTCAATTGTGGTTTTACTTTGGGCAGAGATAAAGCGGACATTAGTCTATTGTAAAGGTGGTGCTCTAACATATCTTGAAGTTACATGAATTACAAAACATTGAATATTAACGAATAACTACTTACTCCAGAAAATACCGTTAAAACAGACTAAGAACAGATAGCCAACTTAGATTTTAAATTTGACAAAAAAATCACTGACAAAGTTAAGCGCTCTACTTGACTTTAATAGCAGATGCTTAGAACTCAGCTACCAAAGGTACATCTTGGAATCTTGGCTTTTTGGGTGAGGGAAGCTTTCATTTGATTCAGTACACTTTAGGTACCACCACTAGATTTATCCCCGCAGCTCAATGTCTGAGTAAACACGCTATCAGTGGCCAGACTGTATGGCACATTGTGTTCATATCTCCCTGCCTCATTTGTACAATGAATAGTGTTCATGATGTGACAAATGTGATAACAACAAGATTTGCGCTTGTGTAAAAACATTTCTTGGGATAAATTCAGAGATATTGGTGACATTTCTACAATAGTGAATATACAGAAGAGCTGCTGTTCTGTCTGTATTTTAAAGAGTACCTGTGTTGGTGACTTACCGTGCTTTTAAATTCTGTTTAATGGGATAAACAGTGGTTAATTTAGTGTCTTTTATTACCTACCTGTGGGTTGATTATTGCACTTCCAACATCCGTTCAGAATGCCTAATTCCGATTGTTTAAAGAATGACCCATATCTCGTTATTATCTGATTGTATATTAGATTCTAGTGAATTATAAATATATTTAGTGAATTATTGGAAAACTGCATTATGAATACAATTTTGCTGAATATTTTTTGTGTTATTTTCACTATGTCACTGCTTGATTTTATGGTTAGTATTGTATTTGCTATTTTAGGTAATACCTAAATAGGAACAATACATTTGAAATAAACTTGATTTTTTTTTTATTCTGGTTGACATCTAAGATCGCGAAAAATGTGATGCTCACAGGAACACATTTTGAAAGGTTATAACGAGAATCACAAATTCATTTTCCATACGCCAGTATGAAGATATTTCTCTTAAGACAGTCACACATTCATTTTGGCACACATACCTTCTGTCATTCGGTGCTTTTTCTTGGTTTGTTGAAAACCTGTTCAGCCATTTTGAAGATGTAAGGCAAAATATGTGTCACTGGAGACCATGGCAAAGTTCTTCTATCTTTAAAGAAGTTCATAAACACCCAACTTGGCATGTGTAGTGAATAGGCACACAGTGTGCATGCGCAAATGACACTCCATGGTGTTTTCATCCAAATGTTCGTAAACAGTGGGAAGAACACAAAAGAAAAAAAGGAAAGACTTGCAGCATGGTGGGAGAGATGCTGCTAGACTGTTCATAAGTTAGTGATGTAAACTGTCATATATTTTGTTCCGTACAGAGGACAATGATGTTGGGGATTTCCAAGTACTTTACAATGTTAAAAAACAACATTAGTAAGTGTTGTGTGTTTAAAGCCCTAGATTCCAATTGGTGTGTATGGAGAGATGGGAAACATCCCAAACAACGACTTACCTTAACAACAAAGTCAGTACCACGACGAATCTCGAACAACGAAGACCTAAACCACTACTTTCAAGAACAACGAAGATGTTTCGCAACGAGGAATACACCACTTTCACTATTCACCTTTATTAGGATTCGATAGTATTGAAGAGTTACGTCACACATCTCCGCCCGTTGCACCCTCATCACTCTGAACAGCACAGCAGTGCAACTCAAAAGGCATGTCAGTTAATCTATGACACTGCCACAATTAATGGCACGTCACATTTATTTTTAGAAAACACTCCTATTCATCAACGAAACGGAATTGCTGCAATCAGGATGGCGGGCGACAAGGAATTCTCTCAAAACAAAACCAAGTCGGATTCGGAAGTGTTGTCTCCTGGCGGCGGACTCTGAGGAGTGTGGGGAAGCAGTTTGCTATCATCATGCTTTCGAACCGAACAGCACACGGAGATTAACTAACTAGTCCAGTTGCAGCATTCCCCTGAGGAAGGGCTCGTCCACAGCCCGAAATGCATTGGGACTGTTAAATACTGGATGTCATGTTACATGGAACTTATCTCAGAAAACATTTATCAAGTACTCATGAAGATAATGAGTTTGAAGTAAAAAGTATATGAAACAGCAAAACTGTGTGGATTACACTGTTTGATGAACTATACTTGAACATTTAGACAGTGTGTCATTTAAGTGCTGTGCACCGGGGAGTCTTCCTCTAGCCAGGGGAAGCTGGGTAGTAGTCTTTCGTTCAACACGCTGACCAGTACAGACAGCGTCATCCCTGGTAGCACGCCACAGACCATCACAAGTGGTTTAAATTTGGATCAACCTAGCAGCTGTGCAGGTCCTCTCAATTTTTTAGTTCGATCATCATGCTTTCGTCATGAGAACTGCGTCTTGGGAATGCAATGTCATTGTAAGGTGCATTTCTAATTCATATAAAAAGTTCGTAATGCCTCAATTTTAGTGAACGTAGCAGTCAGCATTGTAAAAATAAAAGATGGACTGTTATTTTTGTGAATCCATGCGGAAAAAAATGAAAGTATTACTGTTAAACCAATATTGTAAAGTATGTCTTTAAATGAGAACAAAAGAAATGTAAAAGATTGCTCAATTAAAAATAAACATAAAAAAGTATTTAATATTACATTATTATTAAGAATAAATGGTCAAAAACATGAATATTTAAAAGTAAATAGTGGCGTAATGTGGTAAAGAGAAATGTAAAGAATTTTCGTGCTACAGGAAGTCGTTGTTTAAAAAGTAGTGGTTAAACAATGCTCATTGTATAGCATTTGTGGTTAGGGCAGTCATAGTTTAGGTAGTAGTTGTTTAGACATACAATCTAATCCCGTGCAATTAAGCCTCCCAGGCTAAGCGGTGAAGTGAATTGGGCCGTTTTCACCCGGCCGCCCCCCACATCGCGGCTGAGGTGCTCAGGTCCTGATACCGCCCATGAAGTTTTTCATCCTTTGTGCTTACTGCGGACGCCTGGGGCATAGATTAACTCTGCCAGCGGTTGTGGCAGGAGCGCTCACACGTCGGAGCGCCCCCGCTGAGGAGGAGGGCCTGAGATATGCATGGAGGTGCCTCGGCTGAGCTCTCTGGCTGCAGGCTCGTGGTGATCGCCAGCAGGTTAGAGAGGAAACTGCCTCTCCGCTTAGTGGCGTAGCGTCGCAGTGCCGTGTTCCCTGCTCCCCTCGACCCCCATGATGGAGACACTGCTTGTCTCTCTTCCTCCCAAAAGTAAGCCTGGGATCGACCAATGTCCCCGAGCTTCATGACCCCGATCCTATGGAAAGGCAAATCTATCACTCACTGATGTGAGCATTCACTGAACTGGGCTTGCTCACTGTCCACGTCGTAGTGGGTACACTGGGAGTTAAACCCATTTAACTCATCTAGCGCTAGTGACTGGTCTGATTTGCCCCCAGTCTAGACCCATGTGCTAACTGGGCAGGGGCTGCGAACCACTGGCCGATCCAGAACTGGAGGACCGTACCTACACTGTATCTGCACAGACAGTAAGAGATTGACTTATTTCTGCACTGTTACCAACTTTAGGGATGTTTTTGGATCTAAACATGCCCACCACCAGAAAGCCTGGCAAAATGGCGTCGAGTTAGGGTCTGAAGACTCTTTTCGTCAACAACAACACCCCTATCCGATGACTATCTCCTCTAAACTTTCACTGCACCAATCTTGATCCATTCCTTCCTTAAACCGGGGGCGCCACCTTGTGGTCTTATCCTGAACTTCGTCCTTCATTGTTGTTGTTTTTCTCTCATCTGACTAGTTTTGCCAGCTCTCCTTCCCTACCCCCATATGTTTTATATAATCTTATCACAGCCACTTCTATTTTGTGTTAATGGCCCATGACCTACTATTAACAACTTTATAGTGATCTTATTGTGACATTTTTGATTGTTTATGCATTATGTCTGATGTTTTTCACTGCACTATTGTCCGTGGCCTCATATTGCTATCATAACAGCTCTTCACCTGTTTACCTATCCCCCTTTTATCTTTTTTTCTCCTTTTTTTAACCCCTATGCTAACAATTGGACTGTCTATGGCAGGCCATACAAAAACTGTATGAAGAATTTAACGCACTACTAATCTCATACACATACTACATGTCCTGTTAAATCTTCGATCTGCCCCTCATATGCTTTTTATGTTTTTTACTTTTGATGTTTCGAACTAGCAGCAGTTATTATAGGTCTTATATGTTTCTTACCCCTATAGTTATCTTCCACTGCCAATCTTCCTATGAGCTCCTTTTGTGTATCTGTGCTATGATTGTCTGATTCGCTGGACTGTTTTTAACAATGCATCCAACTTGAGAATATGTGCAGCTTGATGACCCAATACTTTTGGTCCTGAACCTAGCGATCCTCACCTTACGTAGCTTTGCGGGGATTGATTTTTGCTTTGCTGGGGATATTTCAACATAGCTTTAATACTGCTCCCCCCATGTGTAGCGGTGATGTGATTGTTTGTTTCGCTGGACTTTAATCTGCTCACTTCCTTCATACTTTACCTAACTCATATTCTCTTGACTCTGGCCCCTTTCTCTCATATCATCTCACATTCCCTTTCATTGTTCTTTTCCTCTGCCGAATCCTCCCCTTACCCTTTCCCAACATCGCATCCTTCCTCTCCTCCCTTTCCAAGTTCTCTTCCCTCCATAGCCTCTACCCACGGCCCTCCCTTGACTACTCACGTGACTATCTGACTCTCCTCTCTCCTACATGCTCCTTTGCCTAACATGCCTCCTCTCAATATCCCTCCCAGGACCTTTCTCTATCTAAACATGGTCCCAACTCCTGGTGCATTCCGTACCCCCCAATCTTTCTAAACACGCTAGAAAAAAACCTCAAACACAACTTCCTCACTCGAAATCCTGAAACACTTATTGTTGACAACTACTACAGCCCTACCGGCAAAAGCTGAGAGTTGTGCTCCTGAGGCGGAAGCCGGGAGCGAGGCACTATTTTTTAAAATTGTTATCACAGATTTCTTGTGTTTTTAAGAATTTGACTGTCACAGAATACTTGTGTTTTTAAATTCACTTACTTGGGGAAACTAGTTGTCAGACGCAGCGGAGCCAGCGTTGACGCAGCACGCTGGTCGCCAATACCCCTTCGCGCCCTCTCACCACGAGCAGAGGCCACGCCCCTTTCTAGGCCACGCCCCTTCGACCCACAACCCCGGAGCAGTATAAATCATGTGCATATTTCGATCGCGCAGCGGACGAGCGCAGCGGGGGCGACGTTTGCGCGCCGAAGGCGCGCCTAAGGCAAGCCCGTCTGCGCCCGTCCGCGACCGACCGGGGCCAGGGGCCACCCCCCCTGCTCATCCAACATGCCAGCCCATCACCTACCACCCACAGCTCCTACACCAATTAAACCAGACAGTTAGTTCACCCTGCCTACACACGTGGGACCCGGCTATCCAGCACCCCGCTCGTAATCAGTGTGGATTTCATTTTACCCACAGTACAAAGAAACCCACATCAATTCTGATGTTACTGCTCAACTGCCGCTCACTCCCCAAACACTCCACGGAAATCGCTTTATTGTTGGAGGAGAAGAGCCCAGATGTTCTTTTCGCCACAGAAACGTGGCTTCAGGAACACTCTGAACCTGATCTGGTTCAAGCGCTCCCACCCGGTTATCAACTACTTCGCCTAGACCGTAAAAAGGGTATTGGCGGTGGCCTGGCAGTAATCCATAAATCAGATTACGTTGTTACTAGCACCCCTATAAACTTTCCGGACTGTGAATGCCTTCCGTTTTTTATAAAATTCAGCGCCACACATACCTTCTCGGGTATACTTATATATCGTCCGCCAGGACCACAAGGACAGTTTCTTTCGGATCTCGCCTCAATAGCGGCAAATCTTGCAGTCAGCTCTGCCAACTTTACTATCTTAGGCGATCTCAACATCCACCTAGACGACCCAAATGACTCTATAGCCAGAGAACTTTCCTCTAGCCTAATCGCCCTCGAATTACACCAACGCGTTACTGGGCCCACCCACCAAAAAGGACACCTTTTAGACCCGGTCTTTAGCAACTGCAAAAACCTCCATGTTGGAATTCCCTCCCCCCTTCCTTGGTCTGACCACTTCCTCATCCCACTCACCTGGACCCTGCCCCTTCACCTCCTCCCCAAACCCCCGACAACTCAACGCTCCCGCAACTGGTCCAAACTCCCTTTAACTGAGTGGCAGGATCTCCTTCAAGGCACTAAACCCATTAACACCTCCGCTCCCACTCTAGACAATGAGAACTACAACAACTGGATCAGCAGTGCCCTAGACACAGTACTACCACTAAAAAACTCCCATCCTAAAAGGGGCAATCCTACAGCCCCGTGGTATACGAGTGATCTACGTGAGGCCAAACGTGTCTGTAAACGACTCGAGAGGAAGTGGCGCCTCAGTTACCTTCCAGCAGACAAAGCAAGCTATCGAACGGCAATCAAAAACTACAAAGCAAATATCCATCTAGCTCAGGCTAAATACTTTGAACTCAAGATCGAGAAGGCAGCCTCCAAACCTAGGGAGATTTATCAGATAGCAAAATCCCTTTTGCAACTTCCTGAGGCCCCAAAACATCACAATAACACTCAGACCCACTGCGAGGAAATAGCTGAGTATTTCCACCAAAAGATAGAAACCATCAACTCCTCTTTTCCCCCCACCGTTACCCTGATCTCAGACTCCGTCAACATAGACCACATGACGGCTCCCTCCTGCGTTCTCAATAGCTTTCCCCCACTAGAACTTACCAAACTGGAAAAACTCATGAGCCAGATTAAATCTGGATCACCCATCGACCCAGCTCCTCCCAGCGCTCTCACCCAGATAACCCATCTCATCTCGCCCACCATACAAGACCTGCTCAACTCATCCCTCCAGACTGGTACTGTTCCACCTCCATGGAAAAGGGCAATGGTTAGAGCTCTATTAAAAAAGCCCAATCTGGATCAATCCAACCCCGCTAACTATAGACCTATATCCCTTCTGCCATGGCTTAGCAAACTTCTCGAGAAGCATGTAAACATCATTCTCACTGACTTCCTGGAAGCCAACAACATACTAGACCTCTCTCAGACCGGCTTCAGGCCCCGTCATGGTACGGAGACTGCACTTATTGCAGTGACGGAGGAGGCACGGAGGATCTTGGACGATGGCGGGTCCACAGCCATCGTCCTACTCGACCTAAGTGCCGCCTTCGACACTGTCAATCATAACATCCTACTTCACCAGCTTAACAAAATAGGAGTGTCAGGCACAGCACTCATTTGGCTGAGGTCTTTCCTTACGGATAGATCCTTCCAGGTCTTTGAAAGGGACTTCACCTCAGCCAGTAAACCCCTCACTTGTGGAGTGCCTCAGGGCTCCTCCCTGAGCCCTACCCTTTTTAATGTCTACCTACGCCCCCTAGCTGATGTCGTCCGCCCATTCGGGGTGAAAATTGTCACCTACGCGGACGACACGCAGCTAGTGGTAGCACTGGACCCCCCCCTGAACTCTCATCACAGATTACATATCTGCCTTGAAGCCGTCGCTGCTTGGATGTCTAGCTCTTGTCTCAAACTTAACGGGGACAAAACAGAGATAATGCTCCTTGGAAATAACATCTCGAAATCCATCAATCCCATCTGGCCTCTCTGCTTAGGAAGCCCCCCGCAACCCAAGGAGCAAATCAAGAGCTTAGGCATCTGGCTCGACCACACTCTAACCTTCAACTACCAAGCCACCAAGCTTGCTGCCACCTGCTTCGGGCTGATGAGACTTCTCCGCAAAATCCTCCCCCTCCTTCCGTTCCATTCAAGACGGATTATGGTTCAAGGCCTGATCCTCTCCCGTCTCGATTGTGGAAACGCCCTATATCTGGGGGCCCCACAATCTACACTTAACAGACTCCAGGTCATTCAAAACTGTGCGGCAAGAATCCTCCTGGATATCCCCCGCCGAACTTCAGTCAGAGCCAGACTGAAGGATCTTCACTGGCTCCCGGTGAGATCCAGAATTGAATTTAAGAGCATGTGCATCGCACACCGATCCTACTGGGGTACAGGCCCCTCTATTAACTCCCCCCTGATGAAAGCCTATCTACCCTCCCGCCCACTCAGGTCTACAACCTCCCACCTCGCCTCAGTACCACGCATTAGGAAGGCCAGATGTGGAGGCCGCTCGCTTTCTTACAACCTGGCTAGGATCTGGAACTCCCTTCCCCTCCCTATCAGATCAGAACCTAACCTTCTCACCTTCCGTAAACTATTAAAAACTTGGCTGTTCAGCAAAATTCCAATCTAACTTTTCACTCAGCTTCTCTTACTCCAGCCTCTCCAGCCCAACTCACTCTTTTCTATAGCGCTGGGACGCCCCTGGGTAGCCAACGCGCTTTACAAATCATCAATTCAATTCAATTCAATTCAATCTGGAGAGATGTATCTATGTATATGTTTGAATTACATGTGCTACTTTGAAACCTCACATAATGGAAATTAGGAAACACAGTATATACTCTTTTAAACTGTACATACAAAGTTTTTCTACAAAACAAAAATGAAAATTATATTAGCTATGTGTATGGTCCCATAAATCACTTGGCCTATATCAGGGCTCTCAAAACAGTGGTATGGGAGCTAACAGAAGCTCTCAGACCTCTTCAGAGTAGCACACAGCCTTAAGATGATTTAGTAGCTGGGCACAAGGTCATTTTTGCATGTAAAAGTTAAGGGAAGGCTGTGTTCATGTGACATCATGATCATCAGGCTGATAACAAGGCCAGACAATGAGCAGGGCTCAGTCAGCATAACGGCTGAGTCACAGGGTGAAACAACTGAAGCACTGACGTACATCTGTCAGAAACATATATCCTTACCTGGTAAAAGTTTGAGGTCTGGTTTTCAAAATGCCCCTGAATGCTTTTAACTCCTTTGGTGCTCATGACGAGCCCAGCTCGTCATGAGTCACAGTGGAGCTGGGCTCGTCATAACGGCTGCGCTTCGCCCAGGCATGATTGATTCCCCCCCCTGTGCGGGCGAATGGATCAGTGGGCGGAGTTTTGACGAGCTCAGCTCGTCATGAGCACAGATCCACTGTGACTCATGACAAGCTGGGCTCTCCACGAGCACCGCGGCGCCGTGCTCACCCCACCGCCCCCTCGCACAGTGGGGGAATTACTCCTGCAGCGAAGGGGTTAAAAGGACAACTGTTAAAAGGGAGAGTTACCTAACTTCTTGAGCTATCTATTAATTTCATTTTACTCCCTTTTCAAAGTGTGTCATGTCCAAACTGCTGGTCCCTTACTCACAGTGGCCACTATTCACTGTGCCATAAGTATATATGTTAAGCCTTCAGTAGTTCACAATATTTTTCCCTGATCAGAATATGTAGGAGCCCCCTGGGCTAGATGATGTCACATGCCTTTATTGGTGAGTTTAGACCATGACATCGGATGAGGGTAGGCAACAGGTCACTACAAAAGTGCGTATTAAGAAAATGCTTATGGTCAGCATGTGACAATATATATGTTGTATGCTAACCTATGAGTTATCCTAGTGATGGATGTAGAAAAGATTTTGTTACATCAATTACACTAAGTCGGACTAGCCTTCCCCATATTAATTTCTGTATCCTTTGTATTCTAAGTCATTTGTTCCCTTTGTATATATTTTGTTTCTTGGCTGTTTCTTTTTGCTTTTGCTGCTATTATTATGTATTTGCTATTTGTACAACACATTGCTAATCGTATTCTTATTTGTTTATTAGCTGTTTTTCTGTGTTGAACTTGTTTTGTTATTTGTACAGTGCTCTGATACCCAGACGGGTAATATTTGCAGTATAAAAAATTCCTTAAATAAACAAATAAATAAATACAGACAAACAGTAACAAAACCATTTTTTTCAGTCATTTCTTGTATCCATACAGGTTAGCAGCCATCAGAAGCAGGACATATGGAAGGTCATTAGCAGGAAGGGGATCCTGAGGGTCTACAAGCTGTGCAGCATCCATTGTCGCAAGAGGTGGGAGGACCTGCGATGCTGGACTCGTACAATCACTCGATCCAGAGAGAAAGGAGAGTTACCACAAACATTATGGAATTAATTTCCACTGGTCACATGTGCATTTCAACATTGTGACTAATGCAAAAGCATGCTCATCGCAGCTTTGATTTGTATGGATAAAATTGTTTAGCTGACTCCTGAGATCGGCATACTATGAGGAGATTCTACTAGTGAGAATTCTCTACCAAGAGAGAGAAGGGTGTATCAGGTTTGAACAACTCCACAGCCTAAGGTGCGGCTACACCAGTATAGGTTGCCTTATACACATCACCCCCCCATCACCATCCTGAAAAAGATCCGCTTGCAAGGGCTTAACTCACCTCATGCAACAGTCAGGTCGAAGTGACAACAGCAATAAAAGCCTGGATTGAATGTATATGTTTCCCTATGAATGTTGAACTTTGATTCGGTCATCACCCCTTTCAATAAGGAAGATTGTAGTTGGTTAAAAAAACTCTCAGACAGGCTGTTATCTAAGAAGAATTATGCTGACTATTTTACCTGTGTCTTTTCCTTTTCTCTGATCACCATGCCCATCAGCACCTCTATAAACTCTTCTTTTCCTACCTATTTCGGAGTAACTCGAATGTTGAAAAATGTATATGTTATACATGATCTTGAAATATAAAATATAAAATTCAGTTCAAATTATTTGAAACAGAATTAAGTGTGATCTGTGCAAATTTTTCTTTTCTCGCTCGCTTGTATTGCAAAATTGAGTATTGCATTTGCCTTTAGGACCGCATTCTAATTTGTACTATATGCTACCCAGGTCCTATGACCTTCTTCGGTTACTCCATTAGTTTATAATGGACTCAAAAGTCAGCTGAAGTTCAACTCGGGCAGTTCTTCCAGCGTGGTAAACCCCATAACGGACTGCGGTGGTCTATCCGAAGCTTGATGCCAACAGCAGCAACAAGGGGGTAAGTACTTACTCACATGTTACATAACAAATGTTTTGTTACAGGCAGGATTTTTGACATCAACATTAAGGGGGACCCATGTCCAACACACAAGTAGAGATCTTGAAGGTGTAAGTTTGGCACAATGCGTCTGATGATATGCTTTGTCTATTAATTTGTTGGTAAGGATCCCACCTGATTCCTGTTCACAACAAATGGACTGTTCTGAGCAGACAGGTAGCTGCTTAAACTTCAGGAGCGGCTCCTCTGCAATGGCGGAGGAGTGTCGCCCCTCCGAGCCGGCAGGTGACAAATAAAACAATTACCTACATTGTTTTATTTTTCATTTACCAGCTCTGAGCCAGAGCGTTCAGGGAGGGGAGGGGCTAAGGCATTGGGGAGTTCTATGTGCACTCTCTAGGTGGCCATGCATGTTTGGCCGGCTTTCTCAGGCCAGCACAACACACATGCGCACTTAGGTTTCTCCAGCCTGACTGCATTGAACAGCCGGGCTGGAGAAACCCGACTGCCTAGTCTGAGCAGATGATCTTTTCAGCACACTCATGCCAATACCCGCACTGCTCTCATTAGAGCAGCGCAGGGATTGCACAGGGAGTCAAAGTCAAAATCAGCTTTATTCGGTGCAAGAGAAAAAGCACCATAAAAGCATACTAATACATAAATAATAAAACATTCCTGTATTACATCATAATTAGATTATAAGGAATAACAATTTATGAATCTTCAGGACAAGCGGTATCGAGGTTGAGCAGAATGCTAGTACATGTAAATGCTAATACACATAAAATGCATGATATACAAAGTACAGTTAAAAATAAACCTAGAGGATTGGAGTCGGATCAAATTTTACGCATTGAGCTGTTCAGAGACATAGCATCCAAAAATAAAGTGCTAATGCATATAAGTGCCAAACGATACGTAAAGTGCAAGCTGCCACAAGTTATACGATAAAGTGCTGGTGCTTATAAGTGCATAAAGGTACATAAAATGTACAATGCCACATCTTATCAAGATAAAAGTTTAAAAGCATAAACTAGAGATAATCCTCCTGATTTTTATATAACAATACATCCAAATGTGCATAGTCCTTTCTTTTCTTAATTGAAAGTTGAACAAATCGAATAACAGTATTTATGATTTTCACATTTTCCAGGCTACAAACAAAATTAAACGCATATTTATAGTTGAAAAGCATGTTTGATAACAAGAGGGGTTTTAAAACTGATTTCCGGATATCCCTGTAAAAACCACAAAAAAGAATAGAATGCAACGTAGATTGTGAGGATTTACCATCACATGGACAGTTTGGTAATTTGTAACACTACTTTTCCATTCTAGGGAATGCTACTAGATAATGTAGTGTACCCATCCTCAACCTAGTTAAATAAAATATGTGCTAAATATTTCATACCAGTGTTAAATTTAACTGTATGCCCCTCATGAGCGGGCGTTCACAATAAGAAACCACACTCTGTTTTTGGGTGGCAGCCCTTTCTCTTCATTTTCCATGGCATTTATATATCTCAATTTCAGGTCACTTTTACTAAGTTCCTGAATAAGTATGGGGTTGTTTTTGTCATTATTGACTTTACATTGTGTTAGGAGATTAAAAATATACTCCAGCCATTGTATTTTCATGCTAAGGTTAAAGGCTAGGCAATCCGTTATTAAATCTTTTGTTAATTTTGTTTCTTCTTTTGCCCACAGCCCATGCCAAAAGGTCAGGCCAGCCATATTTATTGTGTCGCTTAAATATGGTACCGACAATTCTTTATGTACTATAATGTTTGCTGTTGTTCTTGGGACTGCCAACAAACTTATTTTTATTGGTTTGTAAAGCGGCCGTATTAGCTCTTCCCAAATCGTGGCCCCCATAACAATCCCCTGAGACACACTTACTCCGGTACAGAGATAAGATTTCTCGTGTGGGTTTGTTTCCCAATTTCGTAGAGAATCTAAAAATACTCTGTGATTCTTAAAAATGTCATATTACATGATTCAACATGCATGTTCCATGTACCGTTCTTGGTAAATAGCATCCCCAAATATGAAAATGAAGGCACCCTATTAATAGCAACCCCGCCCACATGGTGCTGTCTGTTCTTATGCCTATTGCTCCCACATGTCATGACAAAGGTTTTCTTTAAATTTAGCTTGAAATCTTTATCAGCCATGTTCAGGGCAAAGTTTTCTATTAGGCGTTGAAGACCGTTTGCTGTCCTAGATATTAGGACAGCATCGTCTGCATATAATAATACAGGAGTGGGGCGTACTCCGACTTTCGGGGCATCTGCAGTAATATTTTGTAAAAACGGGTCTATGTTATTAATGTATAGGGTGGAATGGAAGGTCGCACAGCAGAATATTACTTGAAAAGTTCGAATAAAGAAAAGTTTCTTTTTTTATGAGGTATACAGCCTGGGTGGCGTCTCTTGTCAAAGACGTCAGGAAGTACAATACAAAGAAGTGCCTGCAATGGTCATTACAGGCATCCCCTGGCGCTCCACGTTATGATCCAATTGGACAATTTTCAATAAATGATTCATATACAGTTTTATTCGAAATGAAAACTATTCTTGTGTCCTCACCAGTTCCATTTCAAAACATCTCATGTTCAGCGATAAAGTTCATCAATTGATCAATGAAAATAACACAATACATGTCCAATGCATTTCGGGCTATCCGCCCTTCATCCGGGACAAAAGCTAGAAGCAAGACCAAACAAAAATACATTCAATGTCAAATAATCGTATGCCAAATAAACAAAAATACATGGCTAGACATATAAGTATTTGTGACTCTCCCATCAATAGTGTGTGCTGTGCCCTGGTGTGAGTACATGCAAAAACTCAAGAAAGAAAAATACGTGTAAATGCTCTCACGTGTTAATCTTCTGTAGTCGGTACCCGTTTAAAACTGAAATGTAAACAGACATATAAATAAAATAAAAGCGTACGTTGTAACCAGCGGTTGCGATATCGAGACACGCGTTCAAAGAAATATCAGAAACGTACTTAGTTAGCGCGTGAAGCGCAGTTTCTAAATGCCCATGTCGTGTTGTTGCTCGCGTGTGACGCGAATCATCGTCTGAACGATCTAACCATTCGCCTAATGAGTTAAACAACTCGTGAATGTGGTTAATGTAAGGCAAAGCCTGATAGGTAGAACTCGCGGTCACATGGTATGTTGTGAACCAACTGGTGCCAAGAAAGCTGGCGAACGAATTGATATTAAGGGAAACTCACTCGCAATTACAAAGTGTGTTATGAGCCAATAGGTGCCAAGTATACTGGTGTCATGACGATCGGATGTGTATGCTGATGTTGTAAATAAACAAAAGAAAGTGAGCAAATGTTGAAATAAAGGTTAAACAATGGGTGCAGATCGGCCATACATAAGTCTTCCATTAAATAGACAATATCTTGAATTCATGCAAATACAAACTGTTATATGTAGCAAAGAAATTCAATTCGGTCATTAAGACCGTTAGGTTTGCTGGAATTTAATAAATAAATCCAGTAATTTTCTTTTTGCAAAAGAAATCGATTATTGTCTCTTCCTTCGATTTTTTCAACAGTCTTCAGTACCACATACTGCAATTGGGAAATGTTGTGGTTAGCTTCCATAAAATGCGTAGCTACTGAAGATTTTACATTTTTGGTGCGTATATTAGACTTATGTTCATTTAGTCTGATCTTGATTTTTCGTTCCGTCTTGCCGACGTACACTTTTCCGCAAGGGCATTTAAGCATGTAGATTAAATTTGAACTTTCGCAAGTTGCATTTACTTTCAAATTTATTTTGTGGCCTTTCATTGGGTGCACTATTTGGTTTCCTCTTATAATGTTGTTACAATTGCCACATTGTAAGCATGGGCGAGTTCCACGATATTGTCTTACATCACTTGAGGTGTGTTTCAGCATTTCTCCAAAGTTTTTATTTCTAGTAAATGCGAAAATCGGAGGCTTTTCAAAAGACTGTCTGAAATCCGGTTCTGCCTTGAGGATGTTCCAATGACTTCTAATGATTCTCTTGAAGTTGTGACTCACTGTGGAGTATTTTGACACTACTGTCGTTCTATCATCTTTTGATTTCTGTTTGATGGCTAACAATTCACTCCTCTGTAGATTTTCAACTTTGTGTTCAGCTTCTTTAATTAAAGATTCTGGATACCCTCTAGAGCGAAATCTATCTCCCATTGTTTTGATAGTGTCTTTGGCTTTATCCGGATTCAATGTAATGCGTTTCGCCCGCATCATCTGTGATAGGGGTAAATGCCGTTTTAAGGACTCTTGGTGGAAACTGTCATAATGAAGGGTGTTGTTTCTGTCAGTCTTTTTACGGAACATTTCAGTTTCTATTTTACCTCCGTTTAGAATCACTTTGACGTCCAAGAACGTGATGGATTTCGTGGATATCTCCCACGTGAACTGTATTCTTTCTTCTCTACTGTTGAGTTCCATGAGTGCTTGTTCTAGTGATTCAACTGAGTCTTTCCATACAATGAATAAGTCGTCGATGTATCGCACAAACATCTTCAAATTGTTTGTCCAACGTGGGTTGCTTAAGATATGTTGATTTTCGTACGATTTCATAAACAAATTAGCATATACCGGTGCTGCGCTATTGCCCATGCTCGTGCCGATCAGTTGCTGATACCACGTGTTTTCATATTTGAAGTAGCTATGGTACAAGGTGAAGATTAAAAGTTCCATCAGAAAGGTTTTTAATTTGAAATCATAGTCTGTGGATAATATGGCTTCTTCCATGGCTTTAATACCCGGGCCATGCGGGATCGATGTATACAAAGATTTGATGTCAGCTGTACAAAGTATCAATTGTTCTTGCTGGTTACATTCCAAAGCATTTAGTTTAGTGAGAAAGTCTGTTGTGTCACGAATATACGTGACCATGTCTTGTACTGTGGGTTGCATCAGTCGGTCTATAAACTGCCCAGTTGGTTCGTGTAGACTGTTTTTTGTTGAGACTATTGGGCGTAGCGGAGGGTCCAATAAGTTCTTGTGAACTTTCGGCATCATATAAAATGACGGGCTTTTGGGGTGTGATGTTTTTAAAAACTTGCTTGTTCTTTCAGTAATGGTTCCCTCATTTTGAGCTTTGTTGATTAAATCGTTGAGTTTCGACTGGAATTCATTAGTCGGATTGTACAATAGGGGTGCATAAGTGTCTTTATCGTTGATGTGTTCTTGTATCTTACGTTTATACATGGTAGAATTCATGATCACTAATCCGCCGCCTTTGTCAGCTTTAGTGCAAATTATGTCTTTATTGCTGGCAAGTCTTTTTAAGATGCTCATATCCTTTTTAGTCATGTTATCATGCCGTTTCTTTTGACAGTTAATTTTCAAAAGATCTTGTTTAACAAGAGTTTCAAAAAGATCAAGTGACTTATGGCTCATGGGCGCCATAAATGTACTTTTCGGTCTCAATCCTTTCAGTTGGTCTTGATCTTGTGTAATGGGTCTGTTCGACACATTGTCAAAAAAATGTCTGAGTCTTAGTTTACGCATTAGTTTAAAGAAGCTCATTTCTAGCTCTAGCGTGTTGGTGGTCGTCGTTGGAACATAAGAAGTACCTTTCTGTAATAACTTCAATTCTTCATCTCTGAGGTGATAGTCTGAAATATTAATGACTAATTGTTTTTCGTAGGTTTCTTCTTCTCCTTCTCTTTCGGAATGGTCTTGTCTCTGTCTTTGGTGGTTGCATTTCTTGTGTGGGGTCCTTCTTTTTCCCCTCCTGAGTCTTCGGTTTCTGGGGGGCCTCGTTCTAAAAAAGGGACTTCCGAAACATTAGAAGTATTCGATGTCGATGGTATATCTTCTCTGTGTTGCTCTCTTTAAAGGTTGTGGTCTGTTCGTGGGTGGTTTATTCGACATGTCACTTCCAGAGGAAGAGGTGTCCGTATATGGGGTGTATGGCCGGTTCCTGCGTCGTTGGGCATACACATCTGCCCATGTGTACACTTCTCCAAGCTTGCAGTCAAGCGTGTCACGCCTGAACTTGCGTATCTTCCTCTCATTCAAATCCTGGGTATGTTTATCAATTTGATCTTTCAAATCCTGTAATAGAGTACTGAGTTCTTCTTCTGAGAGCATAGAGGATAATTCTTCCGTAGTGTCTTCTATTTCTTTCTTTAGCTCGTTCAAGATACCAGATAACTCTTCTATGATTAATAGTATAAGGTCAAGAGAGCACTTATTAAGTATCGCATACCATTTGTCTCGAAATTTCTGTGAATTCTTACATAGAGAAGGCTTAAGGGCAATGCGAAGTCCTCTCGGTATTCGTTGGAGTCTGTGGTACTTTATCAATGTGTTTGCATGTAGTTTTTGATTTATATGTCTTTTTGATAGATATAATAGTTGTTTTAGATTTTGTTCTTTGGTTTTATTGGAAGACGTAGGGTCAATCTGTTCCCCAATCAGAGAGTAAATTCTGGAAGCTTCACCTTCATCAAAGGCGAATGTTTCAGCTCTTGCTTCAGTGCTTTTCGCTATTTCCTCGTATTGCATCTTGGGTGAATAGTATCAATTGGTGCAATGTAAAACAGCTTTTGTAAAAAGTTACTATGTAGCGTGCAGGCCACCCAATGACAAGAAAAACTGAAACAATACTAAAGGTGGAATGTAAGGTCGCACAGCAGAATATTACTTGAAAAATTCGAATAAAGAAAAGTTTCTTTTTTTATGAGGTATGCAGCCTGGGTGGCGTCTCTTGTCAAAGACGTCAGGAAGTACAATACAAAGAAGTGCCTGCAATGGTCATTACAGGCATCCCCTGGCGCTCCACTTTATGATCCAATTGCACAATTTTCAATAAATGATTCATATACATATACAGTGACCATTGCAGGCACTTCTTTGTATTAATGTATAGGGAAAATAAAAGGGGCACTAATACACATCCCTGTCTGATACCATGCATGACCCTAAAGTCAGGGGTACATTCCCCTATTTTACTATACCGTACCCAAGAGGTTAAAAAAGCATAAATTTGGGATACATATGAAATTATTAACAGTGAGTGTGTCCCAGTGTATGCTGGGAGGCTGGAACAAGGAAGAGAACACTGAGTCACGACGCAGTAGGTGGCCGCAGTTCCTGGTACATGGGTTTTTAATTTTTTATTATTAACGCCCCGCACACGTCCCCTCCTGTGCTTCACCACGTCCCCTCCATCAGCTTCACCACCTCTTCAATGTGTCGGCCGCCACTGCTAAACTCCATATATACATCATGTTGCTTGATGTCATGAGGGGTAGTTATACCAAACAGGTGTGAGGCTCCTTCACTATTGTGGATGATGTAATGGTAGCCCTATTACATGTGACATAGCATACTAGGCACTTAGGATACAGTGGATGTACTAAACGTCACATTGGTAGGTTGGGATTTTACACAAACAAGAGTGAGCATGTGATCCAAAAATGACTAGTGACATCAGTATTAACAGCTACATTTTGAAATCAAAACATATCCAAATTGTATTTCAAATTAGAAATACTGTTTCATAAATGTTTAAAGTGACAGATTAGCATGTTGTCGTACTTCTTAACAAAGATGTTTGTGTAAGCCACTCTGTTTTTTGACAAATAATAGTGATAGGCATACAATTTTTGTTGCATCACAGACAGGAATGTATACACATTGGTGTCAGACTGACAAATAACCTAAACCATTTCTCAATGTCCATTCTCATGCATGTCAATATGATAAAACTATGATGGAGATAAATGGGAACATTTTGCAAGATAGATTGTTCTATCACATTTATGTGGGAGTATCCCATTAGGAAAGCTCAAAATCAGACCTAGCTCATGACTCATTGGGCAACTGTTTAAATGCATCAAGGTGTATTACGTCATGTTCTACACATTTGTGACTACAGGGAAAGCAAGTATATTTAGTGAAACAATTTCACTAAGATGTTATGTTAATAGTATTTTGTAAAGCGCGCGTACACCATAAGGTTTCATGGCGCTGAGTCAAGAAGGTGTCGGGGCCAGCACAGGACTATACATGGGCCTGTGTGAATAGCCATGTTTTCTAAAATCTGGAAGTTTATTGCAGGACTGAATTTCCAGAGGGAGGGAATTCCAAAGTCTGGGTGCCAAAGTCGCGAACCTGCGGCCTCCTTGGCGATGGAGTTTGAAGGAGGGGGTGGTCAAAAGATGAAGGTTGGCGGAGCGGAGGTTGCGGGAGGGGATGTACCTGGCTAGGATGTTGCTGATGAATTGGGGGCTATGGCCATGGATGGATTTAAAAATAATGCAGGCCGTCTTGAAGGCGATTCGTTGGGGGATGGGGAGCCAGTGGAGATTTTTCAACAAAGGCCTGGCAGACTGCCAGCGAGGTTGCCGATGGATCAGTCTGGCAGCCTGGTTCTGGACCAGTTGGATACGCTTAGCAAGGCAGAGTGGGAGGCCTAAGTAGATAGAGTTAGCATAGTCCAGGTGCGATAGTGCCAGGCCAATTACCGCCTGGACCAGGACTGAATGAGTGAGCATCCGACTGATCTTCCTGAGCTTACGAAGCTGAAAGAAACAGGAGGACACGACCGCGCCAATTCGGGCTTTTAGGGAGAGATCCTTGTCGATGATGACTCCTAGGCTTTTAGCAGAGGGAGAGGGGGTCGGAGCGGGGCCAAGTTCTGGGGGCCAGTAGTGGGGGCCCCAGAGTGTCTGACCGTTACCGAAGAGGACTAGCTCAGTTTTACCCGGGTTAAGTTTTAGATGGTTGAGATCCATCCATGACGGATGTGAAGCAGAGTGCCCTGGAACTCCCGGATGGATTCAGGGGAGTTGTCTACGGTGAAGATCAATTAAAGGTCATCAGCGTAGTTGAAAGTAGTGGCCTTGAGTTCCTTCAGGGACCGGATCAGGGGAGAGAGATACAGATTGAACAGTAGGGGGGACAATGAAGATCCCTGAGGAACCCCGCAGGAAGTGGGGAGCCTAGGAGCATTAAAGGGAGCTAAACGGACCGCTTGTGTGCGGTCACTGAGGAAGGATCTGATCCAATTATAGGCCGAGTTGCAGACGCCGTCTTGTTTGACACGGTCCAGGAGGATGTTATGATCGACCGTGTCAAACGCGGCCGAGAGGTCCAGAAGGACCAGGGCCTGTGGTATCCCTTTGTCGGCGTTTCCTTAAAGTGTGTCCATAACTGCAGTGATGACTGTCTCGGTGGAATGGGCAGGGCGGAACCCAGCCTGCTGAGGGTCAAGATAGTTGGACAGTTCTATGAAGTTGGACAGGTGAGTGGTAACGTGTGCCTCAAGGACTTTGGCCAGGTAGGGGAGAAGGGAAATCGGCCAGTAGTTCGAGGGGTTTGCGGGGTCTGCGCCTGGCTTTTTCAGGTGGGGGACAACAACCGCCTCCTTGAAGGCGAAAGGGACCCTTCCCTGGGACAGGGATCCATTGAGGAGGGTCAGGATAGGCGATGGGAGAGCCGAGAGGGTATCCTTTAAGATATGCGGGGGCAACAGTCCCTGAGGGAGCCAGATTTCACCCTCGCCAGTAGTGCCTGTAAGGAGTGGATATCTATGGGTGGGAAGTGATCGAGAGTGTGAGCACTATAAACTGCGGCGGGGGGAGCCGTCTTAAGGTCGGCGACTATGCTGGCTTTAATAGTGGCAATTTTATCTAGGAAGTAGTTGTTGAGTGAGTGACAAAATTGTTGGGTAGGCAAGATTTTGGGGAGAATTCTCTCGGAGTTGGATAGCTCATTGACTATGGCAAAAATGTCTTTAGATTTGTTATTAGATTTCTCGATTTTTTCAGAGAAGTAGGTGGCTTTAGCTAAGATGATGGCTTTTTTATAGTCTGAGCGGGCAGCTAGATATGTGAGTTTAGCATCCGGGGTATAGGCCTGCCTCCATTTCCACTCTTTTTGGCAGGTGTCTAATTTCCGAGCCCTGAAGTCCTGAGAGAACCATCTTTGGGCATCCGAGCGTCGAGCAATTTTTAGTTTTTAAGTGGAGCATGTATGTTGCTAGCAGCTAAAAGCCAGTTCGAGATGTTGGCTTCAGCTAGGTCCACATCCAGGGTATCTTCGGGGGTGGAGTGGGCCAGGCTATCCAAAAAAGCAGGGGTGTCGAGGGTGCTCCATTTCCTGACCAGGCCACCTTCGGGCGCCGGCGGCTTGCTGTATGTAGGAATGGAGATGGAGAAGTTTATTAGGTGGTGGTCCGACCAGATGCAAGGGGAAATATTGGGCATGGATATAGTGAGATTAATGGACCAGACTTGGTCCAGGGTGTGGCCTTTAGTGTGAGTCGCGGAGAAAATATGGTGGCTGAGGTTGAGATTAAGAAGTAATTCCATTAATTCAGTGGCGTGGGGGCCGCCTGCGTCGTCATTGCACCAATAATTTAGGTCATCCAGTAAGAGAATTCTAGCGTGATCCGTGACCAAGGGGGCCAGCTGTTCACTCAGTAAGAGGGGAAATGCTGGCATGTGTTGAGGGGATCTGTATATAGGGATGCAAATAAGTGAGCCTGCCTTGGAGTCAAGTTTAATGATCATATTGTCTGCTACCGGGAGGTTTAAGGGGGACATGGAAGTGAATACAAGATCTTTATGTATGATGGCCGCTACTCCCCCTCCCACTTTTCCTAAGGCGCGGTTAACCTATAAGATGTAGTAGGTGTCGGGAGGGCTGCCAGGATATCTGGGGTGGAATCAGCGTTAAGCCAGGTTTCGGTGATAAAAAATATATCTGGCTTGTCCGACAGCAGAAGGAGAAAGATATCAAGTCGATGCTTGACTAGGGAGCGGGTGTTGAGATAGAGGATGCGTAGCGTGGGGTCTCTATCCTGCGCCGGGGTGGGCCTATGGCTATCGCCAGGAGTAGTACGGCGGAGTTGCGCTTATGAGAGATGCCCAGGTGGTTGAGGCGTGTGCGAGTGGCAGGGCAGGGCAGGAGGTCTAGTTGATTTAATTGTTTTAGATCTTCCGAAGAATAGATGGTAGCTAGTGCAGGGGGACTGGCCCCTGGGCACAGTTGAGCGCGGACGGGCGCAGACGGGCGCAGACGGGCTTGCCTTAGGCGCGCCCGCTGCATGCGTCTGCTGCGCGGTCTGCATTAGTACCTGAGCTCCGCCTCCAACTCCTCCTTCTTCGGGCCGATTAGCTAGGCCTAGGGGTGGAGGTCTTAGCGGAGCTTCAGGGCAAGCGGCAAGATCACGGGTGAAATTTCCCAGCTTCCTAATTCCCCAATTCTAAATACAGGTATTTTAAAAAATTGACTGTGCAAATAAGCAATTTTAAAAAAGCGCTGTTGCAGCAGCGGTCCGCGCGGCAATACAAGACACAATTGCCCGCTCCCGCTCTGGGAAGAGCTGTAGTACGTGAGCCCCGCCTCAGCCTCCTCCTCCTTTGGGCCGATTGGCTAGGCCTAGGGGTGGAGGTCTTAGCGGAGCTTCAGGGCAAGCGGCAAGAACACGGGTGAAATTTCTCAGCTTCCTAATTCCCCAATTCTAAATACAGGTATTTTTAAAAATTTACTGTGCAAATAAGCAATTTTAAAAAAGCGCTGTTGCAGCAGCGGTCCGCGCGGCAATACAAGACACAATTGCCCGCTCCCGCGCTGGGAAGAGCTTTAGTACCTGAGCCCCGCCTCCGACTCCTCCTCCTTCGGGCAGATTGGCTAGGCCTAGGGGTGGAGGTCTTATCGGAGCTTCAGGGCAAGCGACAAGAACACGGGTGAAATTTCCCAGCTTCCTAATTCCCCAATTCTAAATACAGGTATTTTAAAAAATTGACTGTGCAAATAAGCAATTTTAAAAAAGCGCTGTTGCAGCAACGGTCCGCGCAGCAATACAAGACACACTTCGAATAACTAGAGGAATTCAGGATTTAAATGTGAAAATATGTATGCTCTGTGCTGAACTGTATTAGAAATGTTTCAAGAATTATGTATTTACTTATGCCGTGGAAGTTATTTATCAGTACAGCCAAATATATGTTTCTGGCTGTCTTTAACAGCATAGATATATACATATAATGTGATACATTGCTGGGCTATTTCAATGCAGAAATCATACATTTATTTGAGAAATTGACAAATACTTTAGTGACTTGTAGTAATTGTTACCATGGTGAAATACCCAAACAGAGGTAATCTGCTTTCCGATTATGCTAATATTTGTACAACATTGCAGTATTTGTTGAGACACATGTATTGATATTTTACTTATTGATAATGGGAAGTATGCAGACTTTAGGGCCTAGTGAGCACACTTTATGATAGTCATTTTGGTTGTTTCCCTTTTTGGTGACATCAGTTCACTATTCTAAACAACAAAGGTCAACCTTTCCTCTGAATGGTTGACCTTTGTTGTTTAAAATAGTTCCTGGAGAAATATAGTAATGGATAAGAGACAAAATCATACATGATGTAGGAGCGATCAGGGTAATTATATAACTGTGACCAAATGAGTTCTGAAAATGTTGCCTACATGTATTAGCTTATGCTAATATTGAACCAAAGTTTGAGAACCTTGAAGCAGGTGAAAACTGAAAACTTGGGACCTGTTTAGTGAACAAAGTTCATGATTAGTTTTGTTTACACACATCCAATGAAAGTATTGTATGTGTCATTTCAGCATCCTCAAGAGCAGGCGGAGGAGACATTGGCCACAGTAGCTGGGAAAAAGCTGTGCCCTGTGGTTCGATGCTAACACCACCAACACCGAAAGACCCTGTGGCAAGGAGGGTGAGGGGAATGCAATGGAGGCCACCAACGACACTCCATCTTCTTCGGAGGTCTCTTTCAGCGAGCACTCCCTAGTGGTGGTGGGCCCTGCTGCATCTGTTACACCTGCATCCTTGTCCGCAATCCAGAGTACCATCTCCACCCTCTTTTTGCCCCCCCCCCAAGTTGGCCAAACCTTCCCCCCTAAAAGGAGTAGCGTCTCCTTTGCTTCAGGCACCTCACCCCTGTCCCCCAGCTGCAATTAGTTAGGAGGCTATTGACCTCCTCAGGAACAAATCTGTAGGCCAGACTGCCCTACTGAATGCCATCCAGGGGCTTGGCTGCAAATTGCAACAAATGGTAGCCTACCTGGAAGGCATTTATAGTGCTTTGTCTGGCCTACAGAGATCTTTTCATGGTCTAGCCTCCTCACTGACCACAGTCTCCCAACCATCCTAACCTTGTGCCCCACCTCCCGCATCATCAGCATCTAAATTCCCTATTCCCAGGCATGTCCCAAGCACACTCACACCGTTGCACATACCCACTAACACAGACACAAGCCACACACCTACAGAGAAATCTAAACAACACAAAAAACACAGGCGCGCATCCAAATAGACCAACACCAACCCCACACCAGCATAACCATAGGCA
This sequence comes from Lissotriton helveticus, assembly GCF_964261635.1. Classification (NCBI taxonomy): domain Eukaryota; kingdom Metazoa; phylum Chordata; class Amphibia; order Caudata; family Salamandridae; genus Lissotriton; species Lissotriton helveticus. Next base: position 514,627,969 of record NC_136070.1, read on the forward strand.
CCACAACCACCACCACACTAACATGCACTACCACCACCACCAGCTCACCCCAGACACTGCACCCACCACCACAGCCACACCCACCACAAGCGCACCCTCAGACACTGCAGCACCACACTCACATGCACTACCACCACGACCTGAACACCCCAGACACTGCACCCACCAACACGGCCACACTCACACCATAAGCTCACCCCAGACACCACACCCACCACCACACTCACATGCACTACCACAAGCACACCCCAGACATCGAACTCACCACCACAGCCACATCCACCACTACAAGCAAACCCCCAGACACCGCACCCACCACCACAACCTCATCCACCACAAGCACACCCCAGACACTGCACCCACACCACAGCCACATGCACCACGACCACACCCAGCACCTCAACAGCACACACACCCAGAAAACAAAAGTACCCACACAACACACACCAACAAAGTGACATGCACCCAAACGTGTACAACCTAAACCAGACACACATACACCTGCACCCTCAAGAGACACATGCACAACAGACACTTTCACTCCCTCTACCTCCCAAACATAACTCCCTCCTGACCATCCTAGCTATTTTCCCTATGCGAGTCTTATGTTTGCCCTTGCGCTGACCCATGCCCCACCCCTCCCAAACGTACACCTACTCCTTACATCCTAATCCATCCCTTCCACATCCCAAACCACCCCTCAACAGTTAGGACTACTACCCCTAAGATACTCTGAAAAAAGGCAATGGCCCCCATCCCAAAACCAAGGCCCCCATCCCAAAACCAAGACAACCCCTCCCAAAACCACACCATCCTTCTAAACCCAAGACCACCCTTGCCAAAACCACAACCCCCCAAACACAACACCACCCCTCCAAAACCCATCCCCCCATCCCAAGCCCAATCTTTGAGGTGCCTTCTCTACCCACTAGATCTCCTGGCAGTGCAATTGGAGGCAGGCTGAGTGCCACAGCACACCTGTGCATAGGACTTTGTGGACACCATTTGGACTGCCATTTGCCTTGTTTAAAACAAGTTGAGAGACTTTTCTCATTGTGAATAAATCAGAATTTTTCTTTTCACTAAGTATGTCCTGGAATTAATTTTCCTTTGCAATTGTTTGATTCCTAGCAATGTTTCAGTGTAAAATGTGCAGAACATATTTTTTCTTTGCATGATGGTAGTAACAACTACATACTTTTTAAATGACTACTATGTTAAGTGCATGCACTGGTTAATATGGTATGAGATGATCATTTGAATTTAGGTGCAGCCATTCAACATAGTAGTGAACACTTGCACAAACAAATAGATGTTGACACATTACTTAAGGATATTTTACTACAGGTGTGTTTGTTTAACCTTGATTACTGATAAGTATGTACACATATGCATTGCACCTTGTAGTATAATGTGCAAAATGAACTTGTATACAATACAGGACTTGCACTAGAGAAGGGGAAATGTTACATGGATGATTATGTAGAGTGCTTCAAATTTGGGACTGCTGTTGATTTTCCAAGTAATCTATGAGGTGAGGTTTGCAGCTTGTCTAGTGCAATTTCTACATGATGTTACATTGCATTTATCCCAATGATGTGCACTACATATGTTTTTATTGTGACAATGTTCATACTTTATTTAAACACGTGAGGTTTTGATTTGTTATTTGATATCCTTTTTATGCAAGTATCCTTTTTGGGGAAAGGCAGCTGGCACCAAATTTATGAACGCAATGTGGTTATACAGGTATATTACTTTAAATTTCTTAAAACATCCTCATTAGACACATATGCATTTCACATTGGTATGCTATTGCTTGTGTGAGTAATTTAAAAATGCACGAGTCCTGAACAAATGTGAACAGCCAAGTGAAAAGGTAACAAGTAATGGGGAGGTTACCTTCGGTTCAGGCGATGACGGTGTTGATTTGCATAATGAACAGCCAGCAGCAGCAGAGGCAGTATGCTTAGGATAAGGTCTATGGTGGTACAGACAGTAGGAAGGTGAGTTTGCGCCTTATATGAATTCAATTCTGCCAACTGAAGTGTGGAGGTTTACCCGCCACAGTTGCGTCTGCTGGAAGGTACATCGTGATTGGCCCGGCAGACAAAGCGGCTGCAACGCTCCGACAGCCGCTTTTGCCTATCTAGCTGTCAACACTGGCAAGATTTCCTGGCGGTGATGGCAGGACCACAGCGGTCTTTCGTCTATGCAATAGCCAACATCTAAATAGAGTGGGCGGACCGCTAAGCCAGCGAGCAGGAAGATAGCTGAAAAAGCCACAGCGGGACCCATTCCCCCAAGATCTAAATTAAGCTCTAAGACATGCATATTTCCAGTGGTCCATGACACACCACGACCACCTAGATGCCCACCTGACATCGCCTGGGTACCTTTAGATACCTGGGTATGTATATCTTTCATTAGTTGAATGACTTGCAGCAGGGAAAACAAGGAGTGGTGATGAGCTCCCTCAAGGCCTGTGAACCCATTTGGAGATTATTTACATTGCCCCTCATGGCGCATATCGCACTTTCAAAGATGGTCATGCTCCCAAGACTACTCTACCATTTTGCGACCATCCCAGTGAGGATACTGGCCTGTTGGTTTATGCAACTGGAGTCCCTACTCTAGGAACCATTCTGGGATGAAGGACACCACAAGGTCACGCTCAATACTCTTCGCTGGCCACTCCTGGCGGGCGGGCGGCCTGGGGGGTCCCTGACTTTGGGTTATACTTTGCAGCTGGCGCAACTCCAGTGGATTACCAGGTGGCTAGATGGAGCTGGACAGGAGAAGCATGGCCCAATTGGCTCCGAGCCGAACCAAGGGACCCTACTGGCCAAATTACTCTATCCCACACTGAGGATACCGCAGCCAGGTACCCTACTCTCCATGGCTCTGCATTGATGGCAAGGCTGTATTAAACAACTGAGGAGCATAATGCTACTTGCCTCCAAGCTCCCCTAGGTATGGCTACCACACACGTTATCCTTCTTCATGGCCGGGCAAATGAGTTTGTGGAGAGAGGCAGGAATAGCCACAGTGTGCCATTGCTACCACATGGGCACCCTCTTCCCACTGGCAGATTTGACTACCAAGAACAACTTGCCTCCAGGCCAGATCCTCACGATTGGGGTTGGGCGGACACCTGTTTACATGGTTCTATACAACAGGCTGGCCAGGAAACCACTGGACTCATATGATGTGGGAGTGCTCCCACTTTCAGACGTACTGCGGGACAGTCCTGACGAGACTTAACAGGACCCTGAACAGAACCCTAGAGAACACCAATGAGGTGTGCTTACTAGGGGCCTTTCCAAGACCATACCCAGGAAGGCTGGAAATAGGCTCCTTGATCTAGAACTAATCCTGGCCAAAAGGGATATAGCAATGGCATGGAAGGCCAACACGAGGCCTAGCACTGAGATGTGGGTTAGGGATATCACACTGTAGGCCCATGCAGAGGAGAGAGCACTGCAGAGAGAGTTAGTCCAGGGAGTGCCCAGGAGGCCAATAGCAGACTTGTGGTGTAAAGTGGTAGATGTGTGGGCATACCTCTCAGACTCTGCAAGCTGAGTTAGGGACATCCAGGAGGACAGGGAACTTGAGACCCCAGTCCTGCTCTGAGCCTTTGGGGCAACCTGCTGCAGGGACCAGGTGGTGAGGAGCAACTGGGTCAGCAGTTGACAGGTGTACTCTGAGGGAGGATGCCCTGAAACACCACCTTTCCACGTCCGGGGGTAACCAACAGCGGACAGATTGGGGGGTGGCATCTGTTCCCCTCCCTCAGGCATTATTCCCCTGTTGATGGGCGACAGTCCCAGATGACCCCCGCTCATATATATATATATATATATATATGTATATATATATATATATATATATATATATATACATACACATACACACACCGTAAGGACACCCCACCCCCAAGACAGCAGTTGTTTTTATTTATTTCCACCAGAAAAGCAATATTTACAAAACTTTAAACAGAATGAATTTATATCTCAAACCAAATCGATCAACAGGCCCCATTTCCTCGCCCTCTGTCCTTTACAATTATACAGTGCGATTTCAAATCTATATCTGTGAAGCAGTCTTGGGTACCAAGCTTGATACACCGGAGGATCAGGGTCCTTCCACTTTTAAGCAGTCAACAGTCGTACTACTGCCATTGCCATGAAGAAAAAATATACCTGTGTTGATCCTAATTGAGCTCTTTCATCAAATCCCAAGAACATCATGGTTGGAGAAATAGGCACTGCTTGTCCTAATACCTTTTACAGAAAAGTTTCAATACCCCTTTTCAATGAATCTAGTATAGTACACTAAAAAAACATATGAACTAGATCTGCTGGGCCCAGCCCGCCATCTCGGGCAGTGATCATTTTCCCTTTTTCCCCAGCTAACCAGTTTCGCCGGGGTGAAATATAAATTGTAAACTGTTCTGAAATGTTCGGCCTTCAGGTTGGCTGAGAGAAAGACCTTCTTAGATATAGCTAGGGACCTAGTTAGATCCACATCCTGATTCCCTACCTTGCCTTCCCAAGCAGATTCCGTTTTTACTAGGCCGTCCTGTGCAGCTTCTATGAAAAGGTAATATATATCCTTAATTCGGGGGCTTTTATATAAGATGGTTTCTAGCAGCTGGATCCGACCTATGGAGATGATATTAGACAAGATTGGTCTGATGGTTTCCCTAATTTGAACACACTTAAAATACTATCTTGGGTTAATTTTATACCTCCGCTGTAGTTCTACAGAAGGAATCATTCTATTCCCATCTATCCCATCTATAACATCTCCTATTCTACTGACGCCTGCCTGCTCCCAATGTTTGCCCATCCCATCAAAAAGAGGGGCTGAGAATACCGGAGAGCACCACAGGATTAGATATTTCTGGAACCTGGGGAGCTTAGAAGCCTTGTGCCAAACACTCCAAGCAGCAATAAGAGGCTTGAATCTAGTAGCTGGCCTCCAGCTGCCTGAGTAGGACGCCTGGAGCCGCTCCACCTATAGCCAACTCAAAAATTGAGGGGGGCTTCACATTCCTGTGTGCCCAAACTGTTAACTGGCCCCATACTAGATTTAAACAAGACAGCCATTTGTTGCAGTGTTATGTCCCAATAGTAAAATAGTAAATTGGGGACCGCCCAACCTCCACGATCTTGGGGTAGAGTAAAAAATTTCAATGAATGCCTGACCTTCTGATATTGACAGATAAATTGAGAAAAATGCCATCCAGTTTTTAAAAAAAAAACGCTGGCTCTGTCTCCAGCGGGTTGCAACAAAGTAAATATAATGTTTAAGTACATTACACTTACCTATTATAGACATGTGTAGTTTATCTATTCTTTTTAGATCTTGACTAATCGGATCAATAAGGGGAGCCAGGTTCGTTGTCCAGATAGAACTCACATCTGCAGAGATGTTGATATCGAGATCGGTCCTTCGGGATCCTGCCAAGTAATATTTTTTGTGCAGACAATCTTAGTTTTGTCGGCATTCAAACAATATTCCGATTGCCTACCAAACTCCTTAGCCAAAACTTTGATACTCGCAATTGCTCCCATTGGGTCAGGGGTGACGACAGGTATGTTGTCAGCATAAGCTTAGACCTTTGTATTATACACCATGACCACTATTGGTTTAATCAACTGATCTTGCATGATTGACCTAATCAGCGGGTCGATGTATAAAGAAAAGAGAATTGGTGAACAGGGAGATCACTGTCTTGTCCCTCGAGCAACCACAATTTTTTTATACTCCCTGTTCATCAGTTGTACTCTTGCGAATGGTTGTACATACATGGCTCATATAGTTGATAAAATACGAGGCCCGAACTCATTAGATCTTAAGTTGTCCCATAAGTATGCCCACTCAATTTGATCAAAGGCTTTTTGGGCATCTAGGAGAATCAGAGCCATCTTTCTTCCGAGAGATCCACTAAGTCAAACAGGGAAATTACCCGGCGTATGTAATGCGTGGTGTCACTCCCTGGGATAAAACCATATTGCCATGGACTCACCAATGAGTCGATGACTTTACCTAATCGGAGTGCAAGAATCTTTGAGTATACCTTCTTGTCAGCATTGGTCAGGGAAATGGGGCGGTAAGAGGTTGGATCCTCGGCAGGTTTGCCTTTCTTCAAAAAAACAACTATGCCAGTGCCCTGCCAAGATTGAGGTGGGAGCCCCTTCTGTTGTACAGCTAAGAACAAATCTAAGAGCAAGGGGGATTACTCTGATTGTAGTGCTTTATACAATTCCATCGGAATTCTATCTGGACCTGCTGCTTTCCCTGCCGCCATCGCTTGTAGAGCATTGGCAACCTCACTGATCATAATATCTGCCTTCAATTTAGCCAGAATGGGGGGTTCCTATCACCTACAAGCCCAGTGGTCTTTAATAATTCATCCTCAGACTGATAGAGGTTCCTATAGAAATCCACAAATACACTAAGAATTTCTTGAGGATCTGTTGCCAAAGTCGAGTCTTTCCTTTTTACCCTTGTAATGTTGTTTGAGACTGCCTTTTGTCTAAGACGAAGTGCTAAGTGTTTGCCTGTATTTTCCCCATACTCATAGTTGTCCCTAGTATAGATTTGGAAAACCTGCCAGTGATTTGTTGATATCAGCCTTTACATTAATGACCTCTGATTGCAGCTGAACTTGTAAGTCCACCTGTAGATCTGAGAATTGGGAGGGAAAGCAAGATGGAGGCTGTGTGATTCGGCCGTAGGCGGCTTCCAACGAAGTGGCAGCAAAAGAATAAATGTAGAGAGCTCAGAACTAAAGTATGACGAAGCCCTCACAGATTAGAAGAATAACTGAGCCTGGCCGGGTCTTACCCTGGATACGACTGGTGGTGCCGCAGGCAGAGCTGTTGATCACTCACTGCAGGTGGCTGGAGAGGGAGCTTCTGCTGACTGCGGGACTCCAGTTTTTGGGAGGAGTAGCTCCAGCAATGGGGCAAGAGGCAGCGACAAGAGAGAAAGGAGCAGTTCAGCACTCTATGCCTCAGACATCCCACCAGATGGCCCAGCAATCGATGCAGCCTCTGTGCTACCCGGGACAGGCCACTGGCAGAAGATCCAGATGGAAGCCAGCCAAGAGAGAAAGGGGAGGGGGGCACAGCCCCAGCCACAGCAGACTGGTCCTTCGGTGCTTGAGCTGCTACGAGTTGCTGGGAATATAGCCATGACAGCTGGAGGTACTGGACAGGACTCTGCCTCTGCGCACGTAGGCGGTCAGAGTGTCTTGCAGGATGGCACAGCCAGACCGCCACATTAGGAGCTTAGGACAATGAGACCGGTAGGGGGGCCAAGACATTGGATACATTGAAAGTAGGGTCTGGGGAAAGAGCACCAGGCACCGAAGGACTCTTGGTGGAAACTGAAAAGGTTCAGAATCCGGGGCTAGTAAGTGAGGGTAATTCAGGAGTAAACCTTGAGGCAACCGGTGGAAATGAAGGCGGCAATGGATGCTCCTTAGGACTAACTGCTCAGCTCATCTCCCAACCACAGCTGCAGGGGCAGGCAGTTCCTTAGACTGCTCTAGCTCCAGGCAAAGGCAAAGGCGATCTGACCCCAAAAGGAACCCCTGAGTTTGGGCACAAGGGCTCTCTAACAAAGTGCACACTGGAAGGGCAAGCGAGCTCATGGTAGCTTCTCCCAGTTTGGATCTACATGAAGATTGAAACCAACATAGGGCACCAAGGCCCAAAAAAACAGGGACTCAAAGTGAACGAGAGCTGCATTCAGAGGCCAATGATTTGTTCTTTTCCCTATCGGATGCCACTTGGTCAGATGCAGGCTCAGCTTCAGGGTCCAAAGCAGATTCAAGTGACACAGAGAGTCTACCTGGTACCAGTGGTATGGATTCTACAGCCACCACTCGGAAGTTATACAACAAAGTCGGCAGAACGGACAACCAAGGGTATAAGGATTTGAAGTGGGACTATTCACCTGGCGATTGGCTGGTAGGGGATAATAATATCGCCACTTGTAACAGTCAACCCGCACCCCCTCCCACATTGGTGTTGGGTTCCCGTCCCCACGAACCCTGATTGGCTTTGCCAGCCGTTGCCTTACGGAACGGCCCCTTTCTCTCACTTACAGCTGCCAGTCCTGGACATCACTCTTGGAGAGCGTGAAGTCTCCTATACCCCACATAGCTGGCCCTTTAACTCCGGGGATGAAGAAGACTCCGGCCCGCTCCATGGGGGTGGGAGTACAGCGCGTCGATGGCAGATAAGATGCCTGGAGCCTATCACCATGTTGTCATTGACCGGAAGGAGGAAGAAGGCAGATTGCGGGAGACCGAGAGGGAGCCAGAAACCGGGAACCAGATGGAAGGGCCGGGAGTCCCGAGCACCACGGAGGCAGCATCCGAGAAGAAGCCAGGAGGCCAACGGCAACATACAACGCTCTGCCATGTTCCCGGAGGGACGTGGCTAGAACGGGTGCGTGCTCGATTTCGGGGAACTGGGAGGAGGGCAGAAAAGGTATCCCTGGGAGGTGGGGAAGGTTGCAGTGCGAGTTGCCACTAGAAACCGGTGTGCATTGTGCTATGCAACCTCCCCCTGTTCCTTTCTGGTGACGGCCCCTTCCCTGCACCGTCCAGAGAACTGACCGGGTGAAACTCCCCTCACATCTACCCCAGTACTGCAGACAGTGTTTAGCACTAACGGTAGCGCATCTCTTTGTTTTCTCTCCTGCAGCACGTCCCAACTGTTCCCTGACGAAGCACGCTCCAAAGTGACGCTAAGGAGGAGAAGATCCGATCCCCCTGCTGAAGACGTCGCCTGGATAACACTCTCTTGCTGTGTTTACCCATGTCCAATAAAGAATAGTGGCAACCAAACCTGTATTGTCCCATGTTACCTGCCCAGCGTGACAATTGTATACTATTTGCAATGTGTGATCGCACACCGGGAAAAGACTTGTCTGGAGAGCAGACGCTCGCAAAGTGCAGCTCACAAACTACAGTGGGCAGTAAGGAAAGTTGCCAAAACCAGCAACGCCATCAGTGATCGGGTGACGGACCTTGAGACTAGAACAGCTGCCCTCAAGACAGATATTGCTGGCAGCAAGGGTCAAGCAGAACCCCATTACTCGCAACTCATCGACATCCAGTGGAAGCTTGAGGACAATGAAAACCGGCAAAAGCAGAACAATATGCGGTTTTAGAAATTCCCGAAGCGAAAGAGCGATCAAACGCCCGGATGCATATGGTCCAGTTATTGCGAAAATCATTTCCAGAACTAGAAGGCTGGAACTGGCTGCATGAAGTACAAAGGGCGCATCGGGTCCCATTTACTCTTCGGCAGCCTGTTAACCCTGACACCAAACCATGCGCACTCTTAGTGTACTTTGGTAACTTTCTGCTGCGCCAAAACATTTTCAAAAAAGCTAGACCAGAGGCTCAGCGAGCTGGGGATGGATTTTCATTTTTCACGAGACCAGATTTTTGTCACGTCACTGTGGAACGCCGGTGGCACATGCACCAAATGATTAAGCCTTTCCTGGAGAAAGGGGCACAGGCCTTCCGACTGAAAGTAATCTGGGGTGACAGTACCAGATTCCTTACTTTGGAAATCAAGGCCACAGAGTTCTTGTTGTCGGGCGGGATAATTGTCTTTTCAGAATTATCATTATTAGTTATTTGACTCAGGGCTCAAGGAGGACCCCCACCCCAAAAAAGGGGGGCGGGGTGTAAACAACAAATACATAAATGGGAAACTAGTAAATAAGGGGGAAATGACAAATAAGTAGAGAGGGGCTCCTTGTGGCCGAATGACAATCTTTTTTTTTTTCCTCTCTCTTATTTTTGTCTCAGAGTTCACTGATGGAGTATAGAGACACTAGATATGCTCTTTTATGTATGTATGCACAATAGGCCACTAGTTGGAAGAGGCACCGGCTTTCATCATTTATAGACCGGCATAGGTCTGTTTTTCCCCCGTTTGAGGGGGGTAGGGAAGGGGAGGTTGTGGGGTGGGTGTGGGGGTGGGGGTGGTGAGGGTAAGGGGGATAGGGAGCGGGGGATGGAGGATGTTCAGGGTGGAGATGGAGAAAGTAAAAAACTAGAAAACCAGAAGGATATTAACAATCGTAGGAATGAGATTTGTTACACTATTGTATTAGAAAGGTATAGCAATCGATTTAGGTGTACAATCTGCATTAGCAATGGGTAGACTAACTATCTGTTCAATTAACGTTGAGGGACTAAATGATAGGAGGAAGAGGGCTAGATTAAATGAGGCACTTAGATCACTGGGGGCAGATGAAATCTGCCAGCCAACAAGAAACCCACATCCCCTGGCAGCAAAGAGAGCTTAATTTAATCCTAGGATACACTCAAGTAATCTGCTCCTCCTGGACTACCCCGACTCAAGATGTGGCAATCCATAGTTCAAATCGACTTCCTCCTGCAAAACCTACGTTATCAGATAAATGGGGGTCATGGGCAAAAGCCTCGCTATCAGCTGGGCCTACGGTATGCACAGTCTATGGGCCAAGCCTAGATGGCCCCGGGATGCTCGAGGAAATGGAATTAGAACTAGCTTCCTGGCCCTCTCCCCTTATCATGAGTGGGGTTTTTAGTATTCATTTGGATGCAAGTGGTCCCTTTAGTAAGGAATATCAGGGGAGAAAGCCCCAGGTGTACAAAGCTTTAGTGGCTCTGACCTCCAGCCATGGGCTGGTCGATATTTGAGCATGTAGGAATCCAAGGTTTAGGTTACACCTATTTTTCGTGCCACCACAGGAAATACGTTAGGCTCAACTATTTCTTTGGCTCCTCTGTCCTTATGGAAGGTGTAAATATAAGGAAGATGCCAAAGGTATTGTCGGATCATAACCCTTTGATTTTAGAAATTATGGTGCAGGGGCACCATCATAGCGTAACAAAGTGGACCTTCGACAGAAAACTATTGGTTACAGAGGGGTTCGTGGAACATATTAGGGGGTGGACTCAACAGTATTTTGACATCAATAGGTTTAGTGCCTCTAAGGAAATAGTATGGGATACGTTCAAGGCCGGCTTAAGGGGGGAAATTGCTAGTTTTGTAGGGCAGTGTAGGAAAAGCCAGCGGGAGGCATTTCATTTCTTAACAGATCAGGGGACGAAATGTGAGGAGGAGCACACAGCCACCATCGCTCAAAAACAGGTGGACCTACAAGACAGCAGTTTGTAGTGTTTTGAGTTAGTTTATCTTTTAACACACGGCATATCCGACAAAAGCCGGCGATCATGCAAGCTTATTGTTGACGTATGGTTACTTGATGGAAATACAACCAATGTTAATCTTAGACATGGAACCGAAAGCTGTATATATGTAAGTCTTTGATAAATGGCAATAAAAACACATAACATATAAATAAATATATATAATGTAACATAATTAACCCGTTTACCGCGGTGCAAATTCCGCCAGGGTGCGGGCGTTCCATTAGGTGGGCGGGGCTGTTACGGCCAACGGTCGTGCGCAGCACCAGGGAGGTAGTGCTCGCGTCAGCCAGTACGGAACGGGTTAATCCAATGATTTATTTTACATTCATTTTAAATATGTAAAATGTATTACTGTGAAAATAAAACATATATATAAATGTATATATAAATATATATATTGAAGCTCCACAAAGCACCAACACGATGCACTCTCGGACGGGTGCTGGTAGTTCGGGGGTGCTCCCGCATGACAATTATTGCTCCAAATTTGTCCCGGAATTAGCCAAGGAAAACAGCACTCACTGGGGCAGGTTCATAAGATTTATTGCTCGAACAACAGGCACAGACGCGTTTCGGCAACAGCCTTTCTCAATGTTTAGCGGAAAACGCCCAAACCACCATTTCTAAACCATCATTAACCTCGCATTTCCTTGTGGCAACATAAACAAAGTACTATCCATATTGGATCGGGTGAGGTTTAGCCACACTAAAGGTCCCGCCATCTTGGACCTATTTCCTGATCCAGTACTGATCAAACAAACGTTGCAAAACATATGTTAGAAGATTCATCTAAAACAAATGACTAAACACAACTTTGGCAGGAAAAATTATAATAACAATAATGCCCTGAATGGGTATTTACTCCCCGAGTTGTGTAAACCGGGCTTGCTTAATTTCATCATGCAGTATATACAATCGTGATGCGCGCATATATTTCCACGGGCGATAGACAGCATAATAAAAAATAAAAAAAAAAAAATATATATATATATATATATATATATATATTTTTTTTTTTTTTTTCCCAACGCTAACTTTCTCAATCCTCGAGACTAGTCTTCAAAAAAGAGCACTCAAAGTCGCTCCAGCGTGGAAAGCCATATTTTATTACAGCATTTGCAGTTTAGCAAAATTACAAACGCGTTTCGGCGTTGCCGCCTTCGTCAGTGTAACCAGCCTATTTTTTTCAGTGATTTAAATAAATTTCATTGTGACTTCCTGTCACGTGCATTAAAAGTAAACATAAAAAACATCACAATTCATCCAATTCAGTCATTTAACATGGCGGCCATCTTGTAGTGGTGTATACAGTTAATCGTAAGATATAAATTTCAACCATTTATCCATACTTTCCAGCATGCATATGTTTCTTTTTGATAATTGTGATAATCAATTTATATATGGTTTCAACATCCACGGGAGTACCGGAGTACTCAAGTTACCTCACCCAGGGAAGCGGGGTGCATAGGTGTCTTTTCGTGTCGGGTTTCGTCGATGCTTTCAATGGAGATCTGCAAAAGAAGTGCTGCAGGCGGCCAAAGGAAGAGTGTCTGGGTGGATCCAAGGGTATATCGAAGAACTGAAGAACATGAAAGCAGAGGGTACAGAGTCTGGGTCACTAGCCAGTGACCAGGAAGGAACCAGGTGATGTTGAGTTGATTTCAGGTGAAGAGGTGAAGCTTGTCTTTGCAGGCATGAGGACCGGGAGTTGTCGATGACAACCAGGGACTGGATTCTAGCTGTGCCACAAAGGATCTAGTTGACTGCGGCGTCGGTATCCGGATTGGACCCAACAAGCCTTGGCAAACGCAACCCACACAGGAAGTGAAGATTGGCTTCAAGTCAGACCAGCAAGGTCTGGGGAGCTTCTCCTTTGTAGGGAAGCTGGAGCAAGCCTGGAGCAACCAGGAAAGCAGTTTAGATTCAAAGGTTCGTCTTTGGAGGGCTCCCTAGCCAACGGGCTAGCAACCGGGAAGACGCGTTGAGCTGAAATGCAAGAGCGGGCCCTATGCGGCACTCGTGGAGTGTGGGGGGCTGAGCTTCGGTGCAAATGGCGCTTGGGTCTCGGGCTTCTCGTACCCCAATGCACAACTGCGAGGGTGCCTCGGTAGTTGCACAGTTAGCAAAATGCAGGATGTCCAGGGTGTCCGGTCCCACGTCTCTCGTGTCCGCCACGGGTCTCAGCTTTGTTGTGGATGTGGGTCCAAGTCAGCGAAGTCTGAGAGTCCCATTCCTGAGTCGCTGAGTCTTCGGGATTGGTCAGCAGCGTCGACAAAGCAGACCGGCAAGTTCCATTAGGTGGGCGGGGTTGTGTCGGCCAACGGTTGTGCGCAGCACCAGGGAGGTAGTGCTCGCATCAGCCAGTACGGAACGCGTTAATCCAATGATTTATTTTACATTCATTTTAAATATGTAAAATGTATTAATGTGAAAATAAAACATATATATAAATGTATACAAATGTATATGAATACAAAATATAAACAATTCAATAACAAAAATATATGAATTAATTTAGACAATAAACGTAATAATAAATGTTTTAAACCCCAAAAAAACACTTATTAGAAATACTATAAGGGTATTTTTATTTAATTATTTAAATTTATAATGTGCAGCAGCTACCCTTACGCGCTTGGGGAGAGGGTGTAGGAGGAACACCCATTTCAAATGGCCAGTGTCGGGGACCCCACACATTTTTGTTTTTACCAAATATGAGCACTTCAGTTTTTTCTCCTTTTTATTTAAGATAGTTATGTTGCATCCATGATGCTATTTTGATTAATCCCATTTTTAGGGGGGGGGGTCCTTAGTGTTCTGTGAGTTTGGTCAAAAATGAGGCAAACCAATTGAGAGCTGAGCCACGGATGCCCAAAGAGCTTAGAGTATTAATTAATACAGTGTGAGATACCATATCAAATGTGGCGCTTAAGTCCAATAGGATAAGCACCACTGTGTCTCCCATATTCAAGTGGCAGCGTATGTTTTCCGTGACTCCTAACAGGGTGGTTTCTGTAGAAAAACCTGTTCTAAAGCCCGACTGGGTAGGTGTAACAGGTTTTGGGTGATTACGAACTGGGCGAGGTGCAGATGACCATGCTTTTCTAAAATTTTAGAGAACACCGACAATAAAGAGATAGGCCGATAGTTTGTGGGTTGGTCAGGGTCAGCTCCTGCTTTTTTCAGAAGTGGATGTATCATTGCATGCTTCCAATCAGGTTGGACGGTTTCTCCCTGAAGGGAAGTATTGAGGAGATCTGTAATTACCACCAGCGAAGATGTATCTAACTGCATAAGTACAGAGATGGGAAAAGGATCTTTGGGAGATCCAGATTTGATGTTATTAAGAAGTTTTATTAGAGTGTCTAATTTCAGCCTAGGCCAGAAATCAATAAAACCGCCCGAGGTATCAGTTGACTTCATTTGGTTACTACAGTTATTGTCAGCGACAAGAGGTATAGGTCATTCAATCGAGGTAGGGGGACACTTATCTTGCGCAAGCACGATGTCTTGGTAGATTTTTTTCAACTTTTTGTACAAAAAAGGTAGCCAGTGTCTCGCATTGCTGCTTATTTAGTGATGGCGGCGTGGCTATAGTTTTTGAGCCTGCAAGCTCTTTGACCATATTAAAAAGCGTTTGGAGCAGTTAAAGGCGTATGAAAAGGTAGAGGAAACAAAATCAGCTCAAACTTTTCTGCAATGGTTATGATATTTTTTTAACATGGTTTTATAGGCATTTCTAGATTCAAGCATGTAGCATTTTATTCATCTTCTCTCCAACGCTTTGCAGTCAGATGTTTTCTTTTTTCAGCTGTCCAGTGAACCAAGGTGCTGGGGGCCGATGATTGTTAACTTTTTTTACTAGAAAGCGGTAGACAAGTGTCTATCGCTGTGAGAAGCCATTTCTGCACTGAGGTGGGTAGTGAGTGAACTGATTGCTTTGAACAGGGAAGGTGAGAGTTTAAAAAGGTGTTCAGGGTAGTAATATCCAGTTTTTTCCAATTCCTAATTTGCGCAACTTGATCCGTGGGGGCCAATGCATCATTTGCTGGGATTGTTAGGGAGAAACCAATAAGATAGTGATCAGACCAACATATTGGTAGAGCAGGCGAACATGTAATCTGAAAAAATAGGGTCTAATAAATGACCCACCTCATGTGGAGGTCCAGAGTTGAGCAAATTCATGTTTAAGGAGGCCAAATCAGAGATACACTCAGTACTTGTTTTACAAGCCAGATTTTGTAAATGAATATTTAAGTCCCCTAAGAGGGAAAAGTTAGCTGTTCTCATAACAAGAGGAGTTATAAGTTCGGGACAGGCAGAAGGCCAGGAGGAAACAGGGGCAGGGGATCGATAAACAAGTGCACCGGAGTACGTAAATTTGAGAGTAAGAGACAACTTAAATAGGGCTGCTTCACAATTGGGAATCAGTAGATGTGTAAATTCGCATTGATACTCTTTTTTTAAAAATGATGGCGATGCCACCCCCTGTTTTAGTGGTGCGATCTATCCTGACTATTGCGTAATTGTCAGGGAAAGCCACAGCAATGTCCGGACCCGAACTCTCATGGAGCCAGGTTTCAGTAAGAAAAATCGCTTCGGGTTTGTCATTGATAAGCAGATTAAATAACTCAAATTTGTGTTTAGGGAGGGATCTGCATTTTAAGCTGATAAATGAGAAGGATTTATTTTGTGGGATTCCTTGATTGGAGCTATGACATTTATTATCCTTATTGGAGTTAAAATTAGGAGTAAAAGCAAAGCCACACTTTGAACATATTGCTGTTTTAGCATCCATGTGTACTTTAACACATTCCAAGGATCGAGGGACATGAAGAGCCTTTAGCTGTTCAGGAGTATACGTGAGCATAGGAGCTTTCACATAGCCAAATGAATGGTTTACCTGATTGTGTGTTTCGGGCAGGTTTTTAATACAGCTGTTCGGTGCTGAACCAGAGTTTATGGCCCTCGGCCCGGGCCAGGCACGGACAGTTGTTGACGGGCTTGCCTTTGGCGCGCCTTCGGTGCACCAGCGGCGCGCCCGCTGCTCGCGTCCGCTGTGCGTTGAAGGAAGGGAAAGAACTGGAGTTCGGAGGTGTGAGAAGTTAGCCTGGCATATGATGTCCACTATTCTAGTGGGCACCTTGCACCAGTCTAAACGACCCTTATTGATGGTGGTTGTAAAGTCAACCTTATAGACAAGCTATCCTAGTGGTAGCATGGACCAGCAGTCTTAGGCTAAAACTTCAGAGAGCATGTAAAGCAAGCTGTTTTACCAATTATAATCCCTTGAGTACCAAATGAAAGGACACCACACAAGGTATATATCAAATATATATGTATTTATTTCTAACACAACCCCTCTGAACTCTTTATGAGGTCAGAGATCGAAATACATCACAAGTTACTCATTAAGCATACTATAAGTTGCACAAATACAGTTCTGCCTTAGGGGCCTCACAAACCATATACTAAGTAAGTGGTATAAGGACCACTTGAGGAATAGTGAATAGGCTTAGGGCCTAGGGAATCGCTGTGCCTACACTACACAACCAAAGGTTAGGGAGTAGGAGACCCACAGGAGACGCGTGCAGTGTCTAAACACAGTCGCGAGTTACCATTGACTTATAATGGAGAACGAAAAAGTTACAAACTTACTGTTTTAGTGCACTTCCGGATGGGCTACGACAAAACCCCTTTAAACTAGAACACTTGGATAGTCAACACCCAAGGGAGTACCAGAGTACTCGAGTTACCTCACCCAGGGCAGCCGGGTGCATAGGTGTCTTTTCGTGTCGGGTTTCGTTGATGCTTTCAATGGAGATCTGCAAAAGAAGTGCTGTAGGCGGCCAAAGGAAGAGTGTCCGGGTGGATCCAAGGGTGGATCAAAGAACTGAAGAACATGAAAGCAGAGGGGACAGAGTCTGGGTCACTAGCCAGTGACCAGGAAGGAACCAGGTGATGTCGAGTTGATTTCAGGTGAAGAGGTGAAGCTTGTCTCTGCAGCCAAGAGGACCGGGAGTTGTCGATGACAACCAGGTGCTGGATTCTAGCTGTGCCACTAAGGATCTAGTTGACTGCGGTGTCGGTATCCGGATTGGACCCAACAAGCCTTGGCAAACGCAACCCACACAGGAAGTGAAGATTGGGTTCAAGTCAGACCAGCAAGGTCTGGGGAGCTTCTCCTTTGTAGGGCTGCTGGAGCAAGCTTGGAGCAACCAGGAAAGCAGTTTAGATTCAAAGGTTCGTCTTCGGAGGACTCACTAGCCAACGGGCTAGCAACCAGGAAGACGCGTTGAGCTGAAATGCAAGAACGGGCCCCACGCGGCACTTGTGGAGTGTGGGGGGCTGGGCTTCGGTGCAAATGGCGCTCGGGTCTCGGGCTTCTCGTACCCCAATGCACAACTGCGGGGGTGCCTCGGTAGTTGCACAGTTAGCAAAATGCAGGATGTCCAGGGTGTCCGGTCCCACGTCTCTCGTGTCCGCCACGGGTCTCAGCTTTGCTGTGGATGTGGGTCAGTGTCAGCGAAGCTCGAGAGTCCAGTTCCTGAGTCGCTGAGTCTTTGGGATCGGTCGGCAGCGTCGACAAAGCAGACTGGCAAGTTCCATTAGGTGGGCGGGGTTGTGTCGGCCAACGGTCGTGCCCAGCACCAGGGAGGTAGTGCTCGAGTCAGCCAGTATGGAACGGGTTAATACAATGATTTATTTTACATTCATTTTAAATATGTAAAATGTATTAATGTGAAAATAAAACATATATATAAATGTATATATAAATATATATATTGAAGCTCCACAAAGCATCAACACGATGAACTCTCGGACGGGTGCTGGTAGAGCGGGGGTGCTCCCGCATGACAATTATCGCTCCAAATTTGTCCCGGAATTAGCCAAGGAAAACAGCACTCACTGGGGCAGGTTCATAAGATTTATTGCTCGAACCACAGGCACAGACGCGTTTCGGCAACAGCCTTTCTCAATGTTTGCCGGAAAACGCCCAAACCACCATTTTTAATCCATCATTAACCCCGCATTTCCTTGTGGCAACATAAACAAAGGACTATCCATATTGGATCGGGTGAGGTTTGGCCACACTAAAGGTCCCGCCATCTTGGACCTATTTCCTGATCCAGTACTGATCAAGCAAACGTTGCAAAACAGATGTTAGAAGACACATCTAAAACAAATGCCTAACCACAACTTTGGCAGGAAAAATGATAATAATAATAATGCCCTGAATGGGTATTTACTCCCCGAGATGTGTAAAACGGCTTGCTTAATTTCATCATGCAGTATAAACAATCGTGATGCGCACATATATTTCCACGGGCGATAGACAGCATAATAAATATATATATATATATATATATATATATATATATATATATATATATATATATATACATACATACACAATAAAACCATAAAAAATATAAACAATTCAATAACAAAAATATATGAATTAAACTAGACAATAAACGTAATATTAAATGTTTTAAACCCAAAAAAACACTTATTAGAAATACTAAAAGGGTATTTTTATTTATTTATTTACATTTATAATGCGCAGCAGCTACCCTAAAAGGGTTTCCTGGCACAAACCGCAGATCCAGGGAGAGGCTGGAGACATGGTAACTGGCTAATTGTTAAAAAGCCATGTCTTTAAGGATTTGCGAAATTTAATGTAATCAGTCTCGTTGCGTAGTGTTGTAGGCAGTGTATTCCACAGGAAGGGACCTAGATAGGAGAAAGACCTTCCACCCATCCGGGAAAGTTTAATTTTGGGAACGATGAATTTCCCTTACTTGGAGGAGCGGAGATTTCGAGAGGGAAAAAAAGTGCAGACTGGGGAGTGAAGGTATTTCGGGGCATTACCTGCTTTGATTTTGTGTTTGAAACTTAGGGCTTTGAATTTGACTCGGTTTTCAACCCTGAGCCAGTGCAGGTTTCGTAGGTGTTGGGAGGTAGAAGTGGCTCTTGGGACCTTACATACCAGCCTGGCTGCAGAATTCTGTACCATCTGTAGTCTGCATGTTATGGCTTTGTTAGAGCCCAGGTAAAGCACGTAACCATAGTCAAGCCTTGAAGTAATCAAGGCATTGAACACGGTTTTCTGGGTGGACTATGGCAACATCCAACAGATTTTTTTTTAGCCATTTGAGAATGACGAAACAAGTAGCTGTAATTTTAACTGCATGCGAGTGCATGCTAAGAGAGTCATCAATAATGATGCCCAGATTACGCGCTTGGGGAGAGGGTGCAGGAGGAACACCCATTTCAAATGGCCAGTGTTGGGGACCCCACACATTTTTGTTTTTACCAAATATGAGCACTTCAGTTTTTTCTCCTTTTTATTTAAGATAGTTATGTTGCATCCTTGATGCTATTTTGATTAAGCCCATTTTTAGGGGGGGGGGGGGAGTCCTTAGTTTTCTTAGAAGAAAGAGAAAAAATAAGTTGGGAGTCGTCGGCATATGAATATAGTGTCAGCCCAGATTTCTCTACGACTTCAGCTAGACGACTCACATACAGATTAAAAAGTAGGGGACTAAGTAGGGAGTCCTGTGGCACCCCATGGGCAAAACGTGCGTGTCAGAGCAGGCCGTATGGGAAAAAACTTGAAACGTGAGTTTGGTCAAAAATGAGGCAAGCCAATTGAGAGCTGATCCACGGATGCCCAAAGAGCTAAGAGTATTAATTAATACAGTGTGAGATACCATATCAAATGTGGAGCTTAAGTCCAATAGGATAAGCACCACTGTGTCTCCCATATTCAAGTGGCAGCGTGTTTTCCGTGACTCCTAACAGGGTGGTTTCTGTAGAAAAACCTGTTCTAAAGCCCGACTGGGTAGGATGTAACAGGTTTTGGGTGATTACGAACTGGGCGAGGTGCAGATGAACATGCTTTTCTAAAATTTTAGAGAACACCGACAATAAAGAGATAGGCCGATAGTTTGTGGGTTGGTCAGGGTCAGCTCCTGCTTTTTTCAGAAGTGGATGTATCATTGCATGCTTCCAATCAGGTTGGACGGTTTCTCCCTGAAGGGAAGCATTGAGGAGATCTGTAATTACCACCAGCGAAGATGGATCTAACTGCATAAGTACAGAGATGGGAAAGGATCTTTGGGAGATCCAGATTTGATGTTATTAAGAAGTTTTATTAGAGTGTCTAATTTCAGCCTAGGCCAGAAATCAATAAAACCGCCCGAGGTATCAGTTGACTTCATTTGCTTACTACAGTTATTGTCAGCGACAAGAGGTATAGGTGATTCAATCGAGGTAGGGGGACACTTATCTTGCGCAAGCACGATGTCTTGGTAGATTTTTTCAACTTTTTGTACAAAAAAGGTAGCCAGTGTCTCGCATTGCTGCTTATTTAGTGATGGCGGCGTGGCTACAGTTTTTGAGCCTGCAAGCTCTTTGACCATATTAAAAAGCGTTTGGAGCAGTTAAGGTCGTATGAAAAGGTAGAGGAAACATAATCAGCTCAAACTTTTCTGCAATGGTTATGATATTTTTTTAACATGGTTTTATAGGCATTTCTAGATTCAAGCATGTAGCTTTTTATCCACCTTCTCTCCAACGCTTTGCAGTCAGATTTTTTTCTTTTTTCAGCTGTTCAGTGAACCAAGGTGCTGGGGGCCAGTGATTGTTAACTTTTTTACTAGAAAGTGGTAGACAAGTGTCTATCGCTGTGAGAAGCCATTTCTGCACTGAGGTGGGTAGTGAGTGAACTGATTGGTTTGAACAGGGAAGGTGAGAGTTTAAAAAGGTGTTCAGGGTAGTAATATCCAGTTTTTTCCAATTCCTAATTTGCGCAACTTGATCCGTGGGGGCCAATGCATCATTTGCTGGGATTGTTAGGGAGAAACCAATAAGATAGTGATCAGACCAACATATTGGAAGAGCAGGCGAACATGTAATCTGGAAAAAATAGGGTCTAATAAATGACCCACTTCATGTGGAGGTCCAGAGTTGAGCAAATTCACGTTTAAGGAGGCCAAATCAGAGATACACTCAGTACTCGTTTTACAAGCCGGATTTTCTAAATGATTATTTAAGTCCCCTAAGAGGGAAAAGTTAGCTGTTCTCATAACAAGAGGAGTTATAAGTTCGGGAAAGGCAGAAGGCCAGGAGGAAACAGGGGCAGGGGATCGATAAACAAGTGCACCGGAGTACGTAAATTTGGGAGTAAGAGACAACTTAAATAGGGCTGCTTCACAATTGGGAATCAGTAGATGTGTAAATTCGCATTGATACTCTTTTTTAAAAAATTATGGCGATGCCACCCCCTGTTTTAGTGGTGCGATCTATCCTGACTATTGCGTAATTGTCAGGGAAAGCCACAGCAATGTCCGGACCCGAACTCTCATGGAGCCAGGTTTCAGTAAGAAATATCGCATCGGGTTTGTCATTGATAAGCAGATTAAATAACTCAAATTTGTGTTTAGGGAGGGATCTGCATTTTAAGCTGATAAATGAGAAGGATTTATTTTGTGGGATTCCTTGATTGGAGCTATGACTTTTATTATCCTTCTTCGAGTTAAAATTAGGAGTAAAAGCAAAGCCACACTTTGAACATATTGCTGTTTTAGCATCCATGTGTACTTTAACACATTCCAAGGATCGAGGGACATGAAGAGCCTTTAGCTGTTCAGGAGTATACGTGAGCATAGGAGCTTTCACATAGCCCAATGAATGGTTTACCTGACTGTGTGTTTCGGGCAGGATTTTAATACAGCTATTCGGTGCTGAATGGTCCTCGGCCCGGGCCAGGCGCGGACGGGTGTTGACGGTCTTGCCTTTGGCGCGCCTTCGGTGGGCCCGCTGCGCGCGTCCGCTGTGCGTTAAGGGAAGGGAAAGCACTGGAGTTCGGAGGTGTGAGAAGTTAGCCTGGCATATGATGTCCACTATTGTAGTGGGCACCTTGCACCAGTCTAAACGACCCTTATTGATGGTGGTTGTAAAGTCAACCTTATAGACAAGCTATCCTAGTGGTAGCATGGACCAGCAGTCTTAGGCTAAAACTTCAGAGAGCATGTAAAGCAAGCTGTTTTACCAATTATAATCCCTTGAGTACCAAATGAAAGGACAACACACAAGGTATATATCAAATATATATGTATTTATTTCTAACACAACCCCTCTGAACTCTTTATGAGGTCAGATATCGAAATACATCACAAGTTACTCATTAAGCATACTATAAGTTGCACAAATACAGTTCTGCCCTAGGGGCCTCACAAACCATATACTAAGTAAGTGGTATAAGGACCACTTGAGGAATAGTGAATAGGCCTAGGGCCTAGGGAATTGCTGGGCCTACACTACACAACCAAAGGTTAGGGAGTAGGAGACCCACGGGAGACGCGTGCAGTGTCTAAACACAGTCGCGAGTTACCGTTGACTTATAATGGAGAACGAAGAAGTTACAAAGTTACTGTTTTAGGGCACTTCCGGATGGACTACGACAAAACCCCTTTAAACTAGAACACTTGGATAGTCAACACCCACGGGAGCACCGGAGTACTCGAGTTACCTCACCCAGGAAATCCAGGTGCATAGGTGTCTTTTCGTGTCGGTTTTCGTCGATGCTTTCAATGGAGATCTGCAAAAGAAGTGCTGCAGGCGGCCAAAGGAAGAGTGTCCGGGTGGATCCAAGGGTGGATTGAAGAACTGAAGAACATGAAAGCAGAGGGGTCGGAGTCTGGGTCACTAGCCAGGAACCAGGAAGGAACCAGGTGATGTCGAGTTGATTTCAGGTGAAGAGGTGAAACTTGTCTCTGCAGCCAAGAAGACCAGGAGGTGTCGATGACAGCCAGGAGCTGGATTCGAGCTTTCCCACAAAGGATATAGTTGACTGCGGTGTCGGTATCTCGATTGGATCCAACAAGCCTTGGCAAACGCAACCCACGCAAGAAGTGAAGATTGGCTTCAAGTCAGACCAGCAAGGTCTAGGGAGCTTCTCCTTTGTAGGGAAGCTGGAGCAAGCCTAGAGCAACCAGGAAAGCAGTTTAGATTCAAAAGTTCGTCTTCGGAGGGCTCACTAACCAACGGGCTAGCAACCGGGAAGACGCATTGAGCTGAACTGCAAGAGCGGGCCCCACGCGACACTCGTGGAGTCTGGGGGGCTGAGCTTCGGTGCAAATGTTGCTCGGGTCTGGTGCTTCTCGTACCCCAATGCACAACTGCGATGGTGCCTGGGTAGTTGCACAGTTAGCAAAAGGCAGGATGTCCAGGGTGTCCGGTCCCACGTCTCTCATGTCCGTCATGGGTCTCAGCTTTGCTGTGGATGTGGGTCAGAGTCAGAGAAGCCTGAGAGTCCAGTTCCTGAGTCGCTGAGTCTTCGGGATCAGTCGGGAGCGTCAACAAAGCAGACCGGCAAGTTACTGGTGGTGCCTGTTTGCACAGGGTGGTCACCTCCTTGACCACAAGGGAGATGTCTTCAGTCTTCAAGTCGGTATAGAATGTCGAAGGTCCAAGAGTTTCGTTTCAGAGTTTCGTTCCAGGATAATCTAAAGTCTCTAGACACAGCTCCTATATTTATACTGATTTTAGGGGCTGGATTACCTGCTAGGTCCTTCCTATGGGTGGACCTGGGAAGGGGGTGGTTACACCCCTTTCCCTTTGTCCAGTTTCGCACCAGAGAAGGGCTGGAGTGCCCCAGCAACTGGTTTGAACAGGGCTATGCATGGAGCACCTTGTGTGCCCCAGGCAGTGTCTGGAAAAGCATCTTTCCATTCAACCCACCCTGCCCCAGTGTGGGTTGAATGGAAAGATGCTTTTCCAGACACTGCCTGGGGCACACAAGGTGCTCCATGCATAGCACTGTTCAAACCAGTTGCTGGGGCACTCCAGCCCTTCTCTGGTGCGAAACTGGACAAAGGGAAAGGCTGTCTGGGGAGGTGCTACTACCTCCCTCGACAGGAAACCTATTGTCCAAGGCTCCCTTGCTGGAGTTTCCCCCAGCTGCAGGAGGTCAGACTCGTGTCTGTGGCAGCAGCATTCATTTTGTGAGGCTGAGGCCCTGTTTAGCTTTAACCTGGCAAAGCAGTAACATACATGTCTTTTCCCTCTAGAAGGGTGGAATGCTACCCCCGCTGCCAGAATTGGCGGTGGGGTAGTATTCCAAAGTGTTTGACACCTTACACGACATGTTTTGATAAAGCCAAACCAAAGTTAGCATTATCCACGAGGATTATAATGCACTTAAGAGTATATGGTATGGCTATATAATAGAACAGCTATAAGGACATGGTTCTGAAAGCTGCAGAGGGGCTCAGCTCATGCTAGGGCACCCTCTCACATAAAACCAAGCACTCTGCCTCCAGGATTGTTAAGGCCTGCCATAGGGGTGACATAGGTTACTATGTGTCTATATATAAGGTAGATATAGATATACTATATCTAAGTAAGGGGTGATTACACCACCTTACCCAAGCTGGGTGATCAGCCTGTGGTGTCAGTTTAGATGACCAGCCAGGGGTGGCATAATACATGCTGCAGCTCCTGGTAGGCCTTGGATGCACCTATGCCCTGGGTACCTATGGTACACTATACAGGGGCTCACAGAGGTGACCCAATACCCAATCAGGTATGTACCTAAAGTACA
The DNA here is from genome assembly GCF_964261635.1 of Lissotriton helveticus. Classification (NCBI taxonomy): domain Eukaryota; kingdom Metazoa; phylum Chordata; class Amphibia; order Caudata; family Salamandridae; genus Lissotriton; species Lissotriton helveticus. Next base: position 514,652,820 of record NC_136070.1, read on the forward strand.
TGGTACCAATTTAGAGAGAGAACAGCTGGGCTGTGGGTCTGATTAGCAGGCCCACAGCCACGCTAAAGTCGAAAAACCAGAGAATCACAGCAAAAAGTGGGGGTGACCATAGGAAGCAGACCCTACTCTCCTACAGGAGGGATTAAGTTTACTATCCCCACTCCAGTCTGTCAACAGTAGGGAAAGTGTTGGACTCCGGAGGGGTTAAAATTACTATTCCCCCTCCAGTCTATAAAATAGCAGAGAAAGCATTGTACTTCACAGGGGTCAAATTTACTGTTCCGACTCCTGCCCGTAAAACATTATGGAAAACAGAATTCGGAGGGGTAAAATCTACTGTTCCCACTCCAGTCTGTGCTACAGTAGGGAATGTGTTGAACTATGGAAGTGTTAAATTTACTATTCCCACTCCAGGCTATGTAACAGAAGGGAAAGCGTTGGACTTCGGAATGGTAAGATTAACTATTTCCACACCACCCTGTGCTTTCTACCAAAAACACCCACTCAACATAAATACGAGAACCCCATAAAAAGAGCAACTGAACTTTGAAAACGCTACAATGCGATAAAATGGGATCATTGTGCTAAACAAAAATTTGTAGATATAACAATAAAATGAGGTTCACATTCTCTGGTTCTTTTTCAATAGGCACTGAAATGTGGGTACATTTCTAGATATATGTTACTGAATTCTTGAAGTCCAAGCAGACATTTATTTATTTATATGTAAATGTCTCTCTTGTCCTTATCTGGAGAATCCCCCGAGTGCTGATAAATACATTACAGCTGTTACACTGCAGTACCGAAAAGAATCTGCTTCCAGTTAAGTAATCCAAAGCTTTATTCACTATTTTGTTATGTACTGAGTAGGTAGTTCAGCTATTCACTCTTCAATGAATAACAGACACACAGATGTCACCATTTTTTTCATGCAAAAGCAATAAGTGAAGCATATAGACATTTTATAAAGATACTGCATGCAGCAAGTCTTTCAGAAACATGCATACGTTTTTCAGATGGCCAGAGCTAAACAGTGTGACCACATTCTCAGACAATAGTGTGATCTGTGAATCTAATGTGATGTTCACGAGTGTGGGCTTCGACGATATTACTCTAGTGTATCCTCCGTGAAGGTGACATAAAATTAAGTGAATATAGTTGTTCAGCTAAAAAAATCTGGAACATTTGTTATTGGAACTTGAATGCAAATCAATTTTTTTTGTGAGATTTAATAATAGACTTTTTTCTATTAAGTCTTCCGACAAAAGGTCACTCTCAGTGGATGCTATTATTAACTTTGAAGTTAGATAATACCCTTGTAGGTAAATCGTTCCTTGCACCTTCACACTTGTCCTTTCTGGTACTGTCAGTTGCTGCATATTTGAGATTGTTCCATCATGCACAGGTGCTTCTTTTGGTACTTTGCCTCAATGTTCTTCTTCAGATAAGCTTGATGAGGAAGAAGGTGAAAATGCTTTGTCATACAGTGGTCTAGCTATGGTACGTTATATTTTTTAATTTATAAAAGATTTTAGAATAAGTTCTCAGAATAAATATAATTCTGATGAATCTTCTCTTAGATGATAGATCAAGAATGATTATGAAAACATTTTCACAATTCCACATCCATCTAGGGGTACTAAGAACAAATGTATACTTGAATGTATCCACTGTGTAAAGCAATGAACACATCTTACTTAACCCTTAGAAGGGTATTCTTCAATCTCTAAAGGTAGATGCTTCCGGAACATTTGGTAAAAATATTTAGGGAGCCTGTACTTGAAACCACTATCTTGAAATTCACTTTTTGGGTATTTAGTTCATATAAAAGATTCCATTGTGGAAGGGCTGGTGTGGCTACAGGACACACAGGGAAATCCTCTGGTGGGCTGGAGGGCAAGTGTCATAGCAGGAAGGGTTCAGGGCTCCTCAGCTCATCCATGCGTGAGAGAGTGTAACACAATGTGCCTATAGGTACATACATGAATTCCTGCTGCAAGGAAGTAATCATGTTAAGAACTTACCCACATATTGAAGAGAGGGAAGGGGGTGGGCAGAAGATTGGTGGTTTGCTATAGGTGCAGAGCCACTGGAATTATGCGATTTTGTTGCTGCTGCATTTTCCGCTTAATTATAGCTTTGCCACATAATCAATCATCTGGAGAATAATCTGCATATTTTAACAACAAAAAATTGTTTTTAGCTCAAGATGGTCAAAAGTTACTAAAACTGTGGCTACCTGTGTTGCTGCAATGTGGAAGAGGCTTTCGCAGAGGTTGGTTGGTCACCTTTTTTGTTGCTTATTGCTCTATTTGGGTGTTTAAACCTTTGCCCAGACAGTATTACCACCATACGTAAACGTGACAAAATAATACAGTAATACTATTATAAATCGCACAGTTTGCCTTTTCTTGCTCCTCCCCTGCAACATAATTCCAATGGTCGTGCATCTTGCCCTTGCAGTGCTCTTCATTTTTAACCACATGATGAATCAACCGCAAATGTATTTTGCCTTATCCATGCCCTCCTTCTGACTCTCCAATCCCTGTCATAGCGAGTTCCTTGAGTGTATTTGTGGCATTACTATTTTTTTACTTGATGGTAGAAAACAACCGATTGCGCCTAGATTTCCTTGTAACAAGAGCAGATAGTTTATCATGCCCTAAATGGAAAGTAGTTTTCCAATGATCCCTGTATTTTTGTGTCTATCCTTATTGATGTCCACATTTTAATTCCATTTTTATTTCGTTTTGTTTAAACCGAATAATTTGCAAATGTATGGTGTTTAGAACCAGAGATTGTATCACTTATTTGATGCCATGATGGCTTATGTGTTTCTGCTGTTTTCTTTTTAGCCATCTCCATAAGCATAAATATAAACTGAAGTCAACAGAGGGAGAAAAGTCTGGAGACTGCACACGTATTCATTTAGTGGGCTTGGTTTCATGGGGGTGAATGGAAAGGTTACATGTGGTTTGAAAAAATTATAAGGGAAAGAATAAAATAAAAAAATCGATTTTGGGGGAATTTTTTGTTTTTGATTTTTAGCAGTGGGGTTGTCTCCCCATAACCCCTCTATACGTTTCTCTGGTTTACCCGTCATTTCAGCATCGCGATAGTAGGACATATGACACCCTTGCTCACTTTCATATTAAAAAAAAAAGTGCTTGCAGCGCTAATACGGGAATACCATATCGATCCCGTTACTAACACCTGGCTGGAGAAGATCATTATATGACAAAAGTCTTTTGGATTTTTTGTACTCTTTTATTGATTAATCGTATTGAAACATAGAACATGGAAATCGTGTTACTATGTTTTTGAATTCTTTGTTTATTTACTTTTTATTTTGACTGCATAGCGGTTTGACGCCGCTCGTATAAGTGGAATATGTAAGGTCATATATTTTAAGATTTCAAAACATGGCATGACTACATCTATACAGACATATTTCAGTAAAGAACTTGTGACGAAAAGCTTGTTTCAAATTCGAAGTTTTCTTGTATTCTGTACATGCCTACATTTTTTAATACCAATCACACCTTCAACTACATTTTCCTCCAGAGGAAACCCAGTAGCCTCGCAAACAGATGACAGTATATATATATATATATATATATATTTTCACAAATTGCCCAAAGCAACGGAAGAACACTCGACTGTGCTCTGCCCTCCAGCATTGATGCAACCTTCCCGTTTGCTCCAACCATTTATTCGTGCCGACGCGTTTCGAAGCATTTTGCCTCCTCTTCATGGGCGTGCTTGGGAAATCACACTGAGGCTCACATTTGCCATTTCCGGTATTTATTAATTACATGCTCGCCCCCAATGGGCGTGTGTTTTACAAGTAGTTTCCCTTGGTGCATGCTGGATGTTGTTGTTCCAATAATGCGAGCGCTTTTATTCATAGTGCATTTCCTTCGGTTAAAAGCCTTTTTAAGTCCTTGAGTAGGTGTTGGAGCGCAACTGAAGGCTTGGTTCTGCATATAGAGCACAGTGCTCATGAAGTCTCGAACAGTTCGAAACCAAAGCCTCTGACAGCTGCGGTGGGCTTGTTCCCTAGCTGCCGATGGTGCTCTCCCCGCGGCAGGGCTGCCGCGTAAGTCTATTTTCACAAATTGCCCAAAGCAACGGAAGAACACTCGACTGTGCTCTGCCCTCCAGCATTGATGCAACCTTCCCGTTTGCTCGAATTTCCTCGATTCGATTTGTCAAGGAGAAATCTACAGACACATGTTGACTTTGAACACTACACAGCATGTTGGATGATAAATCTTGTAGTATTCATTTAAAAGAAAAGGTGGACTGTTTGTGTATAAAAAGTGCTCTTTTAACTTTTTGATATAGCTGCATTTAATAAATCTAGCACTGCATCAAATAACACTATTCTACATGCATTTGCACATCAATTAACAGACTATTCTACTTGCTTCCACTAGAGGGCGGTGTCGCACCACCATTGCTGGACTTTTCTCACTGCTGGGTACTGTATCATACATAACCTGCCTGTGATGCTTCATAATCTTCTTAACGAAAAAAAGAGTTCAAAGAAGCCATACTTTAAATTTAACATTTCTGCAACACATTTCAACCTGAATGTTCTTGATTAATGATGATAAAAGTAGACTTCACCGCATCGGGCCATGGTGTGTACGGGACTCACTCAACCATTTAATATTCAAACCATTTAATAGATTCTGGCGCAGTTCATTTTTCTAGCGAGTGCTTTGATAAACGCAATCGATCGTTCGTAATAAAAGTATATAACTGAGGTTGTTTTACAACTGTTTTCGAACTATTATACGGTGTTTTCCTTAAAACATTTTCACCAAGCAAAATCAAAGTAAATAATTGTAATGACCATATCATCGTGGAGTGATTGCAATTAAAAAGCGCTTACTACCCATGACAGGCATTGAGCGCTTTACAGAGGGTGGCACGCTTCGTTGGAAATACAAGGTTACTAGGTAATCCAGGGGTTAAAGGTTCTTAATCTTGTTGTTTACTGAGCGCAGGGGCGTAAAGGCCCATGTGGAGCAGGGGGGGGGGGAGAGGGAGGGGGGCGACCCTTCAGGGGCCTCAACCGTTCCAGGGGCCCCAAGTCATCCCAAGGCCTATAACAATTAGTGAGATATAAGAGACACAGTGGCCACTTGTATTCTGCAGCGTTTTGCCTTATGCCACCGATTGAGCTAGTCTTGTGTTTTTATGGAAACTAATTAAGTTTATTTGTGGTAAATTAAGGTATAGGACATAATTTGAGTTCACACATAGTCGGCGGGATAGCTAGATATACAGGTTAGTTACAGTTAGATTGCTGGAATGTGGTTTCAAAGGAGGTTGTGATCTTTGAGGCGAGTTGATGGCAGTTTGCAGGTACACAATATTAGGGAATAAGGTAGTCATGCAACAGAGCAGGCTACACTCGAGAGAGTAAGGCAGGCAGACAACGGATGATGGGTAAGGAGAGAGTTATGCAACAGAAAGGAGGGAATGAGCAATAGCTTTAAGACAATGGTTACTTTTTCTTGCAGAGTTCTAGGAACATAGTGGGTGGAGTTTTTTTGAGGATGTGAAAACTAAAAGGATGAACGGTTCTCACATGTGTGCTATTGTGAAGGATCTTCGAAGTCCACGTATTGAAACATTGCCCTTTGATTGCAAAGATTATTCTCGTCTTTTTGACGTCTCAATCAATTTTATATAGCGCGAACTCGACCCGAAGGTATTGGAGCGCTTTACATGAGCACCAGTTACGTTACACAAGGATACATTCATTTTTGGTAGGCACGGGGAGATTAAGTGATTTTCCCAGAATCACAGGATGTTGAGCCGGTTCCCCAGGCTCAAAGTCGGCAGCTCTGTCCATTTCGCCACATCTTCTCCTGCGAGGGGAATATACTATGTGGTTAGTCCTGATAGCAGGTTTTGGGGTTTGACAACTAAGTTTTGGAGGAGTGACATCATATTATTGACAGTCTGACAAACGGTTCTGCACATGGACAGATCTTGTCCCTCAGTAAAGCAAACGTTGTGAAATATTTGTTGAAGGAGTCTGTGAGCCCAGAAAAGATACTCGCGTGCGCCCTGTTCCCCAGATCCATGCAGTGAGGCCCAAAAGGGTGAGTGTAGAGTGGGGCTACCACCATCCTTGCAAGTGCCATACAGAGCCCTCCATAAGGATCAGGGAGACCACATAGCCCTGATGGAGCTAGTGCCATCTAAAGGGCTACATTTTTTATTTATTTATTTTTAAATTTTTTATTGAAAGGAAAAAGGCACAGAATCAAAGTTGCAGTATTACATAGGGGTTTAACATACCGGTACCAGAGCGTAGCAAAGTGCAGTCTTACAATTATTAAGAATTAAGGGGGGGGGGGGGTCCACAAGTCTGGTTTCCCTCACCGCTTGATCGTCTGTGGGTGATGTACAAATGTCTCCTCTATAGGCATTCCAGCCTCCCCATTTTCTATCCCACTCCCTAGGGAAACCTCTTTGTTTGTAGGCAGTTTTCTCAGCGATTATACATTTGTCCATTTCCGCCACCCAAACAATTGTCATCGGCAATCTATCGGAGCCCCAGAGCATTGCTATATAGCTCCATTGCTATAGCTGGTTTCACTAACAGGTACCCATTGCTGCTCTATTTCTGACAAGTCCGTGGGTTCCCATATATTTAAAAGCCCCAGTTTTGGTGATAGTTGGATATATTTACCTAGTGTGTCTGTCATTTTCTTAGTCGCTCTATCAGCCCATTAAGTAAGTGTAAGAGTGAGTGTGTGTGTGCGCGCGTGTGTGTGTGTGTGTATGTATGTATATAGAAAATTTGGGCCCCCTATTTATATCTCCCATGGGGGCCCTTTAGACCTACACTGAAATGCAAGGTGCAAATGCACCCCACTGAAAACTGCGTGTGCGTTTGACCCAATTATTTTATGTTTACAAAAAACAGTGATTAACGTAAGCAAAGCGTATGTGGAGCCTGTTTTCATCTATTTATTACCCACAACGCACAGGGGCATAATGCAGGCCCCAGCAGCCCCAGTGGTGCAAGAGGGCCCTAGCCATTCAAGGGGCCCCCCAAACCTTCAGGTGGGTCCATTCAGCCGAAGGCTAATGTATAGTTCGAGATATGAGATAATCAGGGGCCCCTCAACACATTCTGCAGGGGGGGCATCGTTTTGCGTCACGCCACTAACAAAGCACTGTTTTTTTTAAAGTTTGATTTATTAAAGAAAATAAAGAGGGGGGAAGGAGGGGGATAAGAATTACAATAAGTAGATAGATGAAATAAGCAATACATTAACGATTCTCATGAAAGGTAAGCATAACAAGCATGAGGAATTATGAACATAGCATGTGAGTACAAATGAAAGGTAAAATACAGTATATTGAGACTTAATAAATACAGCAATCGGGTAATAGGAAAACCAGGTAATAAGAAAATTATGGGGGTTTGCGTACTTCAACTGTGCTAGAATCTGGAGAGGGATGTACAGGAGCAAAGGAAGAAAGATATGTTACCAAAGGAAGCCAAATCAGGTCACGTTTAATGGCCAGGGAGATGGGAAACACATAATTGGTATCTAGACGATGGTGAAAACAGACCGCATTCCACCAAGATTGGTAGGAAATACTTGCAGCTTGTTTCCAGTTTGAAGTGATGGTATAGAAAGCTACAGCTATGAAGAGGTCGAGTAAAAGGTAGTGGTTGGGAGAATGTGGAAGTTCCGGTGAAAGGGAGCCTAGAAAAACTTGTGAAGGGGAAAAGGGAACCTGGAACCGGAATTTCTTTTGTATTTGCTTCCAAACTAGCTGCCAGAACTGGGAAGTAGGAGGGCAATCAAACAGCATATGCTTGAGATCTGCAGAGGGACAAGGACATGACCAACAAGTAGAGGGAGTATCTGGTGAAAAACGGGATAAAGCAAGTGGGGTGAATAGAGTTCTGTTATAAATGAAATATAAAGTTTGGGTAGTATTAGCAGCTCTAGAGGTCTTATGAAGTTTAGTCCATATTTTATCCCAAAAAAGTACAGGCCAATTCTGAGAAAGATCTGATTCCCAGGCAAACTCAATGCGAGACTTTAGTCTATCGTTGGTAGAACGGAAAGAATTATACAGAGCAGATGCAGAAGGAGAAGCCTCCAATAATAGGGAAGTGGATCTACGCTCTAAAGGAACATCGTTGGAAGGTGATAGGGAGCGAAGATAGGAGATCAAGACTGGGTAAAGGGCAGCGTGTTGTGACCGAGCAGAAGCGGGTAGTGAGAAAAAGGATTGAAGTTCCTGGAAGGAGAGAGGAGTACCCTTAGAAATTAATTGAGAAATCCAACATATTCCTCGAGAATGCCATGTTTTCCAAAAAATGGTGCGATTACGGATTTTGAGAAGTGAATTGTTCCTGATCGGTTGTTCGTGGATGGAAAGGAGGGAGGGATAAGATGAAGATAGGTAGGGTAGAAGGAGATTGCGAGAATGAGAGATAACAGGCGTGCGAAGGCGAGCTAAGGAAGACGTAAAGGACAAAAATTCGCAAAAGGTAAATGGAGAAATGGAGAAATAAAGGAGGATTCCATACTCAACCAGACAGGAGGATATTGAGGAAGATTAGAAGAAAACCAGTGAGTTGATTGTTTCAAAGAAAAGGCTTGGAAGGGTATGCTCAGATGTGAGTCCCTTGCTCACTGCACCATCAGGATTCAAGCAAGCCGGGCCGAAGACGGCTGTAATGCCAGAAACCGGTCCCCCGGAAGCTTGTTTCCTTTCCAGTAAAGAATTGGCTTGGTAGTTTGGTGTGCCCTGTTCCCATGATGCACTGGGCCAGGGTCAGACTAATTTGCATGTAGCCAGGTTCTGAACTGGGAAGGTGCAGTGAGCTAAAAAACGGTGATGGATCAAGCCCTGATCTTTTGACTGGGTAGGAGTGTTCTGCTTAATTCAGATACTCTGTCCATCACCACCCCCTTTTGAATCGTTTTGGCCACCACAAGTGTGGAAGGGTATGCTCAGATGTGAGTCCCTTGCTCACTGCACCATCAGGATTCAAGCAAGCCGGGCCGAAGACAGCTGTAATGCCAGAAACCGGTCCCCGGAAGCTTGTTTCCTTTCCAGTAAAGAATTGGCTTGGTAGTTTGGTCTGCCCTGTTCCCATGATGCACTGGGCCAGGGTCAGACTAATTTGCATGTAGCCAGGTTCTGAACTGGGATGGTGCAGTGAGCTAAAAAACGGTGATGGATCAAGCCCTGATCTTTTGACTGGGTAGGAGTGTTCTGCTTAATTCAGATACTCTGATCATCACCACCCCCTTTTGAATCGTTTTGGCCACCACAAGTGTGGAAGGGTATGCTCAGATGTGAGTCCCGTGCTCACTGCACCATCAGGATTCAAGCAAGCCGGGCCGAAGACGGCTGTAATGCCAGAAACCGGTCCCCGGAAGCTTGTTTCCTTTCCAGTAAAGAATTGGCTTGGTAGTTTGGTCTGCCCTGTTCCCATGATGCACTGGGCCAGGGTCAGACTAATTTGCATGTAGCCAGGTTCTGAACTGGGATGGTGCAGTGAGCTAAAAAACGGTGATGGATCAAGCCCTGATCTTTTGACTGGGTAGGAGTGTTCTGCTTAATTCAGATACTCTGTCCATCACCACCCCCTTTTGAATCGTTTTGGCCACCACAAGTGTGGAAGGGTATGCTCAGATGTGAGTCCCTTGCTCACTGCACCATCAGGATTCAAGCAAGCCGGGCCGAAGACGGCTGTAATGCCAGAAACCGGTCCCCGGAAGCTTGTTTCCTTTCCAGTAAAGTATTGGCTTGGTAGTTTGGTCTGCCCTGTTCCCATGATGCACTGGGCCAGGGTCAGACTAATTTGCATGTAGCCAGGTTCTGAATTGGGATGGTGCAGTGAGCTAAAAAACGGTGATGGATCAAGCCCTGATCTTTTGACTGGGTAGGAGTGTTCTGCTTAATTCAGATACTCTGTCCATCACCACCCCCTTTTGAATCGTTTTGGCCACCACAAGTGTGGAAGGGTATGCTCAGATGTGAGTCCCTTGCTCACTGCACCATCAGGATTCAAGCAAGCCGGGCCGAAGACGGCTGTAATGCCAGAAACCGGTCCCCGGAAGCTTGTTTCCTTTCCAGTAAAGAATTGGCTTGGTAGTTTGGTCTGCCCTGTTCCCATGATGCACTGGGCCAGGGTCAGACTAATTTGCATGTAGCCAGGTTCTGAACTGGGATGGTGCAGTGAGCTAAAAAACGGTGATGGATCAAGCCCTGATCTTTTGACTGGGTAGGAGTGTTCTGCTTAATTCAGATACTCTGTCCATCACCACCCCCTTTTGAATCGTTTTGGCCACCACAAGTGTGGAAGGGTATGCTCAGATGTGAGTCCCTTGCTCACTGCACCATCAGGATTCAAGCAAGCCGGGCCGAAGACGGCTGTAATGCCAGAAACCGGTCCCCGGAAGCTTGTTTCCTTTCCAGTAAAGAATTGGCTTGGTAGTTTGGTCTGCCCTGTTCCCATGATGCACTGGGCCAGGGTCAGACTAATTTGCATGTAGCCAGGTTCTGAACTGGGATGGTGCAGTGAGCTAAAAAACGGTGATGGATCAAGCCCTGATCTTTTGACTGGGTAGGAGTGTTCTGCTTAATTCAGATACTCTGTCCATCACCACCCCCTTTTGAATCGTTTTGGCCACCACAAGTGTGGAAGGGTATGCTCAGATGTGAGTCCCTTGCTCACTGCACCATCAGGATTCAAGCAAGCCGGGCCGAAGACGGCTGTAATGCCAGAAACCGGTCCCCGGAAGCTTGTTTCCTTTCCAGTAAAGAATTGGCTTGGTAGTTTGGTCTGCCCTGTTCCCATGATGCACTGGGCCAGGTTCAGACTAATTTGCATGTAGCCAGGTTCTGAACTGGGATGGTGCAGTGAGCTAAAAAACGGTGATGGATCAAGCCCTGATCTTTTGACTGGGTAGGGGTGTTCTGCTTAATTCAGATACTCTGTCCATCACCACCCCCTTTTGAATCAAACCAAGTTATAAGCGGAGGTCGATGTCGGAGCTCCTGGGTCACGCCGCCATCTTGGCCGGCGTCCAAGCCACGCCCCACAAAGCACTGGTTTAAACAGGCAATTTTCACCAGATAAAACCAGGCAGTTAGTACAGGTTCCGGAGCGAGTGCAACTTGTGTAAAAATAATTAGCGCTAAGAGACACATGCAGATTCCATTTGTGCCTTTTTAACATTTGTGCTAGAGTGTAAATTGTAAATTACCCAGTTAAATTAGATAGGTGAAAGAACGTACACATCTCCATGATCTAGCATTCCAAGCGGAATTACGAGGCTCGATCCAAGTGATACAAAAGGCTACAAAAAGAGGCCAAGAGACACAGAAGAGAAACTGTAATGTCCAGGAACATCCATAGAAGAACTAGAATGGTAGATATTTAGATGTTTTGTTTATTCCTTTTTTTAAAAAAAATATTTTTATTGTCAACACAACAATGGAGACAAAATGCGAATACAAAATATTCGGAGGGAGGAAAACATTGACAGAATTATGGTAGAATGAATGAATCGGTTTGTAGACAATAAAAACAACAAAAAGAAAAGCAATGACGGTGACAGGGGAGCAGAGATAACAATCCTAACAAACTAAAAGAAATATAATTGGAATACATTTAGTTTTATATTTTATAAAAAGTTTCCCCATATCTTTTCAAATTTTCTTAACGACTGTACCCCTCTGAGCTTGGTCAGGGCGGCCTCCATGGAGTGTATTTCATTGACCAGCGACCACCATTCCAGAACGTGAGGGGGTAGAGGGGAAATCCATGCTCGAGCAATAGTTAATTTGGCGCAGGACATTAGTATAGTGACTAGATTCTGCTCAAAAGAAGAAAAAGGGTGAATATCTAATAATATCAGTGGAGCCGGCAATGGAGGTGGCTTACTCAGTTTCCTTTGCAAGACCTTATCTAATGCTGACCAAAACTCCTTTAACAAAGGGCAAGAAAAAAACATATGTTCTAGGTCAGCACCGTCTAGGTCGCACTTGGGGCATTTAGTACGACAGGCAACATTGAAAGACCATTTAGAGATTACTTCGGGAGTGTGATAGAGCAAACAGGTGGTTTTAAACTGATGCAGCCTTAAACTTGACGAACGAACAAGATTGTTCAGGTTGGAAAGAGAGTGAGCAATCTCGTTAGATGTTACATTGCACCCCATCTTCAAGCTCCATTTCTCCGATAATTTAGAGCAGTCGCCTGTCTTATAGGTGTTTAAACATTTATAGCTTTTACTTATTAAAGACTTGGTCGTCAATGAGTAGAAGCAGTCCCAGATGTCAGAGTCTGGAGTTTCTAAAATTTTCATCTTGCGTATTAAAAAGTTGTGGATTTGGATATATTGAAACCTCATTGAGTCTGTAAGTTTAAATAGATTTTTGAGTGCCCTGAAGTCTAAGAAACCTTAGGACCCATAGAGATCCACCAATGTTCTAATTTCATGAGCGGACCATTTATTTGCCCTGCCATCGTTGAAGATCCCGGGAAGACCCGGATTTCCCCACAATTGGAGTCTGGGATGGAAAAACGAAGTGTGGCAAAAAGTCATGATATTAAACCATATTTTAGCAGAATCTCTGGCCGTCTTAAATTTGACCCTTTTGTAATAATTTGGGTCGTTTAATCTTAACAAAAACATTCTGGAGTCTGAATTAAGCATAATGATATGAAAAAAAAGCAAGGAACGCAGACGGCCAATAAAGGTGGACCAATAGTATAATTTAAAATCTGGAAAGTTAAGTCCCCCTGCCTCTGCTGTCCCTTTTAGTAACGTCAGGGATCTACGAACCTTTTTATATCCCCAAATAAAACTGCTAAATAAACCATCTAACTTCTTAAAGAAAGAATTTTGGAGTGCTAGGGGTATAGAACGAAATAAATAAAGGAATTTAGGGAGCACTCTCATTTTGATCAGGTTGATTCTACTTATAATGTTTAAGGGGGTTTGTGCCATTTTTTCAGTGACGAAGCTGTAGATTTTAATAGAGCATCGTAGTTTACGGGGATGATGTCGCTGATTTTAGACGAGATTTTGACCCCCAGAAAATTAGCAACCTTACATCTTCCGGTGATACTTCCTTGTGGTTTGTAATTCACAACTATTTGTGTTTTATTAATATTCAGTTTGTATCCTGAGACAGCACCGAATCTGCTAGCTTCAATAGTGATACCCTCTAGTGCCTGGGATACATCCGTGGAATAAATGGCAATATCGTCCGCATATGCGGTAATTTTCAGTGAGAGAGGGCCTTATCTAAACGGTGCAGTACGAAGTTGGAGCTGAAGGGCAGATAAGAAAGGTTCCATTGATATGGCAAAGAGCAGGGGTGATAAAGGACACCCCTGCCGAGTGCCGCAAGAAATGGAGAAAACAGAAGAAGTCAGCCCAGCATAGCTAATACTCGCCATGGGTCTATCATATAGTGCTTTTATCCAGCTAACGAAGGGGCCCCCGAATCCCATAAAAGACAGAGCTGACCAGAGGTAGTCCCATCCCACTCGGTCAAAAGCCTTCTCGGCATCTAGCGAGATCATGCCGTATGGGATGGACTCCGTCTCGGCTATATCAAAAGCAGTTATGGCTGTGTTCATGTGAGCCGTTGTGTCTCTGCCTATTACAAATCCGTGCTGTTGAGGATTTACTATTTTTGGGATATATGGCGCTAATCGATTAGCGAGGATTTTTGCGAAAACCTTGGCATCGGTATTGATCAGAGAAATGGGTCTGTAGGACCCACACTCATCAGCCGGTTTGTCTTCTTTAAGAAAAAAAACATTTTCGCAGTATTACAGGAGCTAGGGGCCTTCCCATTTTCCCCTATAAATTGAATTACTTCTAAAAAAAAAAAGGGATCAATTCTTCGGAGCACAATTTATAAAGCTCAACTGGGATTATATCTTCACCGGGTGCCTTCCCCAATGGTAGTGAGGAGATAGCCTGTCTGATCTCTAAAATAGTGATCTCCTCCGATAATTGCTCTAGCCCTGCTAAGTTATAATTCTCTCTGATGTTGCTTTCCAAATAATCTTGAATCTTTCCGGCATTAGGTTGATTCTCCGGGGGTATATAAGAGCTTATAGAATTCCACAAATTGTGCCAGTATCTGTGCTGGCTGATCGTGTATAATATTGTTAGAATCCCTAATACTTTTGATCATGATGGGAGCCTTATCCTCCGCAACTTTATGGGCCACTATTTTTCCTATTTTATCTCCTCCTTCATAATGAGGGATATTTAATTTTTGCAGTTTAGCGTTGCTTTTTTCAATAAGAGTTGTTTTAAGATTAGCTTTTAGCCGCCCCAAGACTAACCCAATCTCTTCTATTTTGGGAGAGCCAGTTCGAACGGCGTCTGCCAAAAGCGATTCTTGTGTTAAAATATTAGAAATTAGTTTAGTATTGGCCTTACGGCTTTCCGAGTTTTGTCTGAGAACAAATTGTTGGGTGAACCCTCTAATTCTGGCTTTACAGGCGTCCCAGACAATTATGCATGAAGTTGAGTTAAGATTGAATTGAATAAATTCGGAAATATATTGCTTAAGTTGTGTTAAATATACCGCATCTGATAATAAATAGCGAGGAAACGAAAACATTCTTGGGCCAGCTAGAGCTTGTAAATTATTAAAGGTTAATAGAATTGGGTTGTGGTCCGAGGTAACACGAGGACAGATCTCCATAGAGCTTGTAGATAATATATTAGTAGAGGCCCAAGCCATGTCGATACGGGAACATAATTTGTGTGGAGCTGAGTAATATATATAACCGGGGATCTTTGGGTAAATAGAACGCCAGATATCCCTGATATTATGTAATCGGCCGATTTCCAAAATAGATGCGCGGACTTTGCGCATGCGCTGAAAAGCGCCCTGTCTAGTGGTGTCTAATCGATATTCCATAATACAATTGAAATTCCCCATCAAAATTAATTCCCCTTCCCACCTCAAAAGCTCCGTATTTAATTGGTCAAAGACGTAGTCTTCGTCGCTATTTGACCCATAGATTACACAAAGTACATATTTGTGGTTTCCTGTGGCTATTTGAGCGATTGCCCAGCGGCCGTTTTTATCTGAGGTAGTTCTAAGAGTTTCTATTCTGATTCCTCTATCCTTAAGAATAGCAACTCCTCTATTTGATACTTGTAACATGGAGCTAATTATCACATCGTATCCAAGTTGGCTAAGTAGCTTCCTATCCTTAAAGGCAATGTTCGTCTCGGATAAAAAAATAAAATGTGGGTCATATAATCTAAGCTCTTCCGAGACAAGTCGTCTTTTATTTTTACTGTTCAACCCCGCAACATTCCAAGCCAGGCATTTTAATTTATAAATCTCAAAACATTATTTAAAATTATTCTACCATTCTGTCCATTACATAAACATACATGTCTTCTTCCCAACATATTCCATAATATACCACGTCGTGCTGTTTTTTTTTTTTATTTTACCCCTGGAGCCCGACCCTCCCCAAGGAGTCCAGACCCCCCCACCCTCCCCCTATCTTACTCTCGATCTGGAGAGAGAACCCCCACTTGAACCTGCTGCCTCTGTAGAGGCAGCTAAGGAGAGCAGCAGCATGAGGACTACCTGCCGCGTAACTACTTTTCAAGAAGATAAGCACTGGGATAACAGAAAAAGAAAACACAGAAGAGAAGGAGAAGAGAAAATTCATGAAGTTTAATAAGAGAAATATGTATGCTATACTACAGAAAAAAAAAGTCGGGAAGGATTCGGACATTAGCCTAATTGAGATAGCAAAGTCTCTGCTTCCTTCTCGTCCGTGAAAAAATAAGTGTGGCCTCCCTTGATTACCTTAAGACGGGCCGGTTCTTGTAAGAACACTTGCACCCCTTTCGATTTAAAAGGATCTATAAGTTTCCTTAACTTCCACCTCCTATCCATGGTGGTTTTACTCAAATCTGACCGTACAAAAAGGGACAAGTTCTCAATAGTTACTGGAGAGTTGGGGCGTGCCTTCAGAGAGACTGCTTGACTCAAAAGAAAATTACCAAAATAAATAAGGAAAGGTCTAGGGAATTTACTTTCTTTATTCATTTGAACTAAGGGAAGCCGGTGAGCTCTCTGGACCTGGGAATCCCAATCACAATCCGCTAAATTAGGGAAAGCCTTAGATAGTAGCGTGACAAAATAAGCCCTCGCATCTGACCCTTCATCCCCTTCCGGGCTTCCAAAAAGTCTCAGATTTTGGCGCCGTTGGCGATTTTCTAAGTCTTCCACTTTCAGCTGCAAAGATGTGATCTGGGCATCATGTTGATTCAGGGAAGACTCAGTGTGGGCACAGTCCTCCTCTAAATGTACCACTCATGTTTCAGCTCCTCTATATCCTGTGACATCCCCCCCAATTTAGAAGTGACCTCTGATAATGAATTCTGTAGTTTATTATTGTCCTCCCGCAATTGTAGAAAATGTTCTTGAGTTTCCAAACGATGATTTGTTAGGGTTTGCAAAATGATATCAAGGGGAGAGATGGCAGATTCAGATTCTCTGAAGATGGTAGACAATGGTGCTGTATTGGCAGCATCGGAGATTGAATCATTTGATTTATATTTAGACGATGGGGGTGGACCCTGTAGATTTGAAGTTGCTGTAGGAGATGAGATGTTATGATTTAGTGAGGATCCTGCAGTGGTAGTTGGATGATGGCTAGAGGCCGAGATGGAGTCGGAGGGGGAAGCATGTAGTATGGTTACCGAGGCTACCGAGGTTACCGAAGCTATCGGGGCACTAATGTTTGATTGAGAAGGGCTTGTGCTTCCGTTCTCAGTGTTGGTGGTATAGGTATTGGTATTAGTATCTATAGGAGATAGAACCCTTGAAACCACAGGGAGCCCTTCCGGAGACTCAGGAATCAGTATGCTTGTGCCAGATAACTGCAAGGTCGTATTTTTAGCTAGCCCTTTAGCCTGTATCCACTTTCCGAGAGGGCTTTTTTCAGTGAGAAAATACTTTTTCAAAGTAGTAATATTAATTGCTGGACCCTCAAATGAGTGAACTATCCCTCTCTTGTTCTTTGGCTTAGCCTTAGCTTTGGAATTTTTCCCTTCGGCTCGCCAGAAATTTAACAGTATCATGAGAGGAGCCGGATGTAGAATTAACAAGTTCCACCTCCTCAGTCTCGTCTTCCACCTCCTCATAATCCTCATTAGAGCCTATGCCGTCGCCCTCGGCCCCCGTTCCGGGAGAAGAAGAGGAAGGGATTTCTCTATTGACTTCCGTGTTTATTATATTTACCAGCTCAGGACTTGTTTCCTCTTCCAGGGTGCCCTGCAAAACAATTTCTCCCTTCTTCGCTCGTTCTGCCTCATGACCAGCGCTAACAGTCCCGCCCCCGACAGATGGAACCTCCTGTGGCCCCTCGATCAAGACAGATGGATTAACTGTATTTGGGCCCCCTTCGAGCAGTTGCACCATTGGTGGTTGAGCCTTTTAATTAGAGGGGGTAGAAATGTCAGATATACCAGGGATCACCCGGTCTGAGGGAGGCATAACTTTGTAACAGCCGGTGTTTGGATGGTTGCTGCTGTTAATATCTTCAATATCAGGCGTAAAAGTATCCACCGTAACAGAAACTGGTAGTTGAAAGAGCTGCTTACCCATTCTGCCAATCTCCGCAGTCTCCGAGGGCAAATTCAATGTGTCAATTAAAACATGGTGAGGAGAAGCCGCTGCCGCAGCCGCCGATACGGCCGGAGTAGCTGAGGCAGAAGCCGAGGCTGAGGCTGAGGCAGGGGCCGCGACTGAGGGCGGGGGAGTTGTTTGCAAGGTAGTTGCAGACTCCGTGGCGGCTGCTTTAGCCGTCCGTGTAGATCTTGGTGGATTTTTAGGTGCCATTCTCTCCTTCCTACTCCGGACCTGAGCTGGAGAGAGCCGCCCCTGCTGCAGTGGCAGACCTAACCAGCCAAGCGTTGAAGCCCGGACCAGCCGCGGGATTGTGCGCCTCGTTGTATGCAGGGAGCCGCTGGCAAGATAGAGCCACAGCATTCGTCACCTCAGCCTCTCTGCGCTCCATGATGGAAAACACTCCTGAAACTGCAACAGCCTGCAGCTTCGCAAACCACTTCACCAGTCCGTCACTTCGCCGCTCCGCCGCTCCGTTGCCTTGCTGCTTCGCCACCTCACAACCCGCTACGCACCATAAGTCAGGTATACAGGCAAGACCGTTAGTCTCCGTTAGTCTCCATTTGCTGGGTCCAATAGCCGCCGCCAGCCTCCATCAGCTTTCTAGTTACCATCCGATAGTCAGGAAAAGGTGAAGTTAATGTTGATTTTCTCCTGAATTGCCGGCGTTGTAGAGACAAGTATTTTCCCAATTGCTTTCTTCTTTGCGTTTTGTTTCCTCGCTACATTTACTAAGGCGACAGGAGCCTCAAAGTGAGCTGCTGCTACTCGGCGTCCTCACAAGAGGAAGCAGGGATGTTTTGTTTATTCCTTTGTTGCACAACATGGGGCATATTTCAGCTTTTTTTGAACTTTTTTAGGCACATTTTGATAAATATCATTAATATATGGAAATTCTAAACCATTGTCGGGTGGAGCCACTTAGCATCAACTCAGATGTCACATTTTCTGAATATCGAAACCATTCTATGACTTTTGATAATGTAGTCATCACTCTAGTTATAGATCTCACGCACATTCCACCTGCCAACAGATAACCACTTTCTTAGTTTATGTACATCTTAATACAGGCTCCAACATCACACAGTAAAACTATTTTACCCAGTTTACAGGTTCAAGCAGGAATCTGTTGTGTAATAGAGAATTTACATGCTCAGGTCCTGGAGTGCTGCTGCAGGTTATACTACATGTTCTGGTTCAGACTTCAGGCAACAGACCTGTTACTCAGATGTTACAGGTTCAGGATTCAGACATCAAAGTGATTCCCCAGGGTGCCTATGCATCACATTCACTGGCAGCAGCTGTAAGAACTACCCTCACTGGTCACACAGAAATTACAGTTTCAGGTCTAATAGCAGAACTCTCATTCAGGATACTGAGATCTTATGGACTTGGACATCTGACAAGAGCCACCCAATGTTACACATATCTTACAGGCTCAGGACTACCCTTCAAGTTGCACACATCTCTCAGGCCTGGCATATGCTGCAGGTGAGTTCTACAGGTTAAATAGATCTTAAAGGCACATATATGTGACAGCAAACCTATAGTTCAGGTACCAGAGAACTTTTAAATTAAGGCATCTGAAAGTAGAGTTATCCCGCCAGGATAGGTAGATCTTATGGGCACAGGCACTAGTGATTGTAGAGCTGTACCTAGGGTATGGAGTTTTTATAGACATTAGCACTACTTTCAGGTTCCGCATCTTTCTCAGACTCTGGACATCAAACCTCGCGCTCCGGTCTCTGGCCAGGACTGTATTACTCTCTGCCCTCAAAAACAGGACCAAGCCTGGGACATCGGAGAGGTTCTGCTGCTGTGCCTGGCCTGGAAGACAAGCAGCCTGAGGAGCTAAAGGAACTTGAAGGGTAAGCATAAAGCCCTACTGACTGAGACATGTGGGGAGGAAGGCTCAAGGAAGAGAGGGTATCCAGGATCCATTAGGATCTGCAATTCAACTGGCCCTATCAAAACTAACAATAACTGCATCTCCTGAGGGGTGAGGATGTGTTGACACCAGCAAAGGATTGTATCTTTGGTTTGCTACCACTTTGATTTTACTGCGACTTAGTCTGCCTATTTTGGCAGAACCCATATTACCATTCTATACCTCTGAATTAACCTTTCCTTAGACACTGCTAATATTCCACTAGCCAGGAAGGCTGCCCTGGTGTCCCCGATATTAAAAAATATTAATGCAGACCCCAAAAGCCTGTCTAGTTATTACCTCATCTCACTGCTCCCATTGCTAAGAACATTTCTGGAAAGCCTAGTGAACATACAGCTTGTGGCTTTCCTTGAGCACTATATAATTCTCAATGCCTCCCAATCGGGATTCAGAGCCGGACACAGAACTCAGGTAGTGCTAGTGGCAGTCACAGACACCATCCACCCCTATTTAAATGTTGGCTCTCAGGCCCTGCTTGTGCTGCTAGATCTGTCAGCAGTCTTTGACACAGTCTCACATGTAATACTGCTGCATAGACTGCGTGAAATTCATGACGGTGGCAAAGCTTTTCTTTGGCTTGCAGACTTTCCAGACACCCAACCACAGATGATCATGCTGGGCACGTTTAAGTCCGGTCCATCTCCATCAACAAAGGGGTGCCCGAGGACTCATCACTGATCCCAACATTGTTTAATATCTACGCAGCCCTCCCCCCATGCCCAGATAGTTAAATCCTGTGGCTTTGATGTCATATCATACACAGATGACACACAGCTGATCTCATGAGTGGTGGCCTCTGGAACTTGGGGCAGCCCCTTGCCCCATGCTGACTGTGAAAAATCTAGGAGTTAAACTAGATCAGGCACTGTCCATGAAGGATTATGTCTCAGCAATCTGCGGTGCCTGCTTCTCAATCATGCGGCTACTGCTGAAAGCCTTCCAGTATGCTACCATCTTCTGCAAGGAAAACCTTGGTCTAGTCCCTGGTTATAAGTCGACTTGACTACGGCAAATCTGCACTTATGGCCACTAATGACACCTTATTGGCCAAACTTCAAGTAGTGCAGAATACGGCTGCTCGTCTGGTTTGAAATCTGCCAGCAGGCTTCCCCTCTGAGCCTACTCTGAGATCCCTCAATTGTGTGTCTTTTGCTTTCTCGCCCTAAGTGCGCCAGGTATGCCTGGACGTGGGTCCTGGGCTCACTGTGCCACTGAAATCAAGCTATTCTGGCTGAAGAGGGGTGAAACCCCGAAACCGGTCCTAGGACGCAGGTTTCCGGTCCAGGGAGGACCTGGCTTGGCAGGTTGGGCTGGACTGTTCCCATGAGGCACAGGGTCAAGACTGATTTGCATATGGCCAGGTCTAAACTGGGGTGGCATGGTGAACAAAAAAATGATGGATTTAATTCAGATCTCTTGACTGGGGGTGAATGTTTAGATTTGTTCTGCATTCTGTCCATCAATTGTGTGTCTTTTGCTTTCTCGCCCTAAGTGCGCCAGGTATGCCCAGACGTGGGTCCTGGGCTTACTGTGCCACTGGAATCAAGCTATCCTGGCTGAAGAGGGGTGAAACCCCAAAACCATTCCTAGGACGCTTGTTTCCAGTCCAGGGAGGACCTGGCTTGGCAGTTCGAACTTGACTGTTCCCATGAGGCACAGGGTCAAGACGGATTTGCATATGGCCAGGTCTAAACTGTGGTGGCATAATGAGCAAAAGAATGTTGGATTTAACCCAGATCCTTGGACTGGGGGTGAATGTGTTTTGATTTGTTCTGCATTCCGTCCATCAATTGTGTGTCTTTTGCTACTCTGAGATCCCTACAATGGCTTCTGGTCAGAAAGCTTATTATTTTTAAGACCTGTTACCTTACTCACAAGCTCTAATGGGTGGTGCCCCTTCCTAGCTAAAGGACTCATTTTGTCACTACTATCCTACAAGCATGCTTAGGTAAAGCGACAAAGTGCTCCTGACTGTTCCCCGCTTCCGCGCCCCCAGTAGAACTTTCTCCTTTTTCACCCCTTTGGCTTGGAACCAACTTTTGTACCATCTGCCCTGCTGTTCTGACTTTGCCAAGTTTAAAAAACGTTTCAAGACTTGGTTGTTTTAGCTGTTGCGATGTTTCTTTGCAGGCTCAGTGCTGAGATATACCTCTAGGTATGAGTCGCTGAGCTATACCAAGCAAAAATTACATAACATTACAATTAATTAAATTAATCTTTCATGCTACAGCCTGTGATGGGACCCATTCCATTTTCTGAAGCTGAGTGGCCTCATCTGGAACCGACTGAACACTATTTTATGGCATATAGCCCCAGAAATTTTAAGATTTGAAGTTCTCGTAAACATGAATCATACAACTAGTGCTTCCTTCTAGATAGGATTGGAAGCCAGCCAGTCCAATGGGTGCCCCTGTCACCCTAGCAGTTTGAGGTAAGGGCCCCATAATCTCTGGTACATCTTGAGATCTCACTGGGTGAGTTTGTCCAATAGGCCAGGAAAAGTGTCCCTCATAAGCATTGACTTTTGATCAATTTTAGCTAAATATGGCCTTCCAGAATTGTCTATAGTTGCCCCCCTATAAGGACTACTGGATCTCCAGTCTTCCTGTGAGTCGATGATGATGAACAATTTACTTTGTGCCAACCTGTAGTACCTCTTAACTTGTGGTTTGGAATTCAGAATACTTTTAGGAGTTGAGCTGTTGGTTTTAGGTCGATCACTGCAGCTATAGCTGAGGCCCACTGAGCTGCCTTTGTTTGATTTCTAAGTTGCAAGTAAGTATAACTAAGACACAGCTTCACACACAGTATAGCATAGCTACTTAAACACATCACAGCACAAGAAATGCATTGTTGCAACTCATTTACTAAACAGTAACTGATTTAAATGGCTTGGTCCCCGGGATTAGTATTCTGAATAGGAGAAAGCCAGAGCTGGACAGGCCTTTTATTCCACCAGGGTATTTCCCCAGATGGTTGGATCCCTTGGAAGCCGGTTTTCAAAGACTAGGCTGTTATGTTTTAATTCTTCTTCATTCTACCTATTGTTTTGTAATGCATCTATATTTGTATTGCTCTTCTGCTTCCCATGAGGGTTCCACATTCCTGCAGGTCTTGGATCCTGATAGTGAGTCGTTGGTGGAGAAGGACGAAGACAGGTGCTATGTTTCAGCATTAGACCCATGTAGAGAAGTGGCTAATTTTTTTTAATTGTCCTCTTTCTCACAATAACATTTGTGCCATGAACCTTTGCACATATTTACATGCCCAACAATGTTGGATTAGTTTTTCTGAAACAACTTTGTTTATACATCTAGCTTTGCACAACATTATTACAATGCCTCAAACATCATGTGCAAGGTCTCTTTTACGCACTAGGTACAAATTTCGTTCTATCTTCATCCATGGGGTGACAGAGCTATCTACATATCCATAACATTGCTAATCTACAACATACATAGCAAGGCTGCTTTCTATTATAACTAATGATCATCTGATAGATTAGCAGAGGAGACACTTCAGCTGACACCAGGAGTCCTTGCATGCTGAGATTTCACCATGCAGTGTTATGACATCTTGTGAGGGGTGCCGTTCGTGACCAAGACCGGGTCCTTCATTCTCTCTAGTAGGGTTTTGCATAGTCGGAGCACGCCCCATTGCTGCCTTGTTTATATGCCTGCATATATACACTGTTTTAGCACCATGGGAGAGCTGTTCCTATTTTACTCTTCTGGTGCTCGTTATCACTTGTATCTGCTTCTCTCTATTGATTATTGCAGCACATGTATTTTATACAAGAATAATCTCAGTTCAATAAATATATTGAAAACATCCCACTGTGTGTTCTCTGTATATTTTGCTGAGAACAAATAAGCACCTGTGACTGAGCGAAAGGGTCTGATCTGTTTCAATGATCCCTGAGGAGTCAGGATTGTCATGTTCAGTGGTTGCCAGAAACCATTTACTCCCTGGTAAGGTGAGAGGGGCTTATGGTGGCACTGTGAGCTGGCTGGACTCTAGGCCAACATATCCTTTAGGGATAAACGGAATCAGTCTAGGCACTTCACCCAAAGTTTATGTTGTCCAAACAAACTTGAAGGTCCTACGGATTAGTGGTAACTACACAACACAGGATGTCTCATGAAATGTTCCTGTATTATTGGTGTTTCAACTCGGAATAAAGTAACCAGCTTGCATCAAGTATGGATTGATCTTTACAATTTGGCAAGGAGTAAGAGGTGACTTACAAGTTGCCTTAATTCATGACCAGGGAGCACCGAGGATGAAACAAGAGGAACAGGAAACAGAGAATTCCAAAGCTGTGGCATTGCAAAAACTCATTAAAGTGGTGGAACAAAGATGGGCAAAGGAAACATTGGTCCCCAAGGAATTGAAACATTTCTGCAAAGTCAGAAATTAATTGTCCATGGTGCGTGGTTCTGTATTAAGAGGTGATAGGGCCATTCATCCATCCAATCTAAGGGATAAGATAATGGAATTGTGTCATGATGGTCATTGTGGCATTGTAAAAACCAAACAGAGAGTACAAAAAATGGTACCGGTGGGCTGGTATGGTTATGTGTGCAGAAAGATTGGTAAGAAACTGTATGTTGTGTACTAATTCTAATAAAGGTTTAAGAACTTGAGGCCCAATATGTGCTAGCCAATTGTCCCTGAAAAACCTTAGCACACTGTGGCCATTGATATCATGGGTCCGATTGGCCCTCCACCCAAATGCTTTGATAGATGTGTTTTCGAGGTGGTCTGTTATCCAGTTGGTGGAAAAAAATAGATTCAGCTGAAGTTTTGAAATTCATTGATAAGGTATTTGCGTCTCTAGTCCGATTGGAAGGATGCAGACTGTCGGCTAAGCGTGCCGTAAGCCACTCCCCCTCTCCATCTCAGGACAATGCGTACGCAGCCGGCAATGGCCACAGGTAAGTTTTCGAGCCGGAGTCCGTGGATTGCAGCCTTTTCTACATAGGGGTTGCTGGCCAAAATTGCATCCCGAGGAAATCTTGCTCCATCCTACAACTGTAGATTTGTTTTGGAAGCTGGCAGGGGGGCCGTAAGGACTGATTGAGCTCCTGGTTTTTGGTTTTAGGTTTTGCCAGTTGAACTGCTTTATTCCACTCGGCGACTGGGTCATATGGGCAAGAAGCTGATTACAGGATCAGCATTTTTGGCACCCTTTAGACCCATTGGACAGCAGCAGCAGCTGAAAGAAATCTCCTTAATTGATTTTGTTGTTGAAATCTGAGGTGTATGCTGAGAAACGCTGAGGAAATTTGATATTGGCAGTGCAACCTCCCAGAATCAGAGCAGGTCAACTACTTATGGGTTGTGTTTCCTTGCCTTCATAGACCCCCAGGTTTCTTGCCAGGGGGTAAGTGCATGTGCTCTGCTGCCAGCCCGGGCATAGGGCTTTCGTGCTACCTGGTAGAGGGTCGCTGGGGGGGTCCTATAAGCAAAAAGATCACATTTTCACTTTTCAAACTTCTGTAATCTCCGCAAGCGCAGCTAGCAGCATACAAGCCCAGCAGTGACTTTGACTAATGATTAATCCTCAAATTGTAGGGAAGGCAGAGTAGAGGTGCTTTAAACATGCAATTTTTTTCTAAAACTACTGCCGCGACCCATCTTGATTCCCCGGTCTTGGTCCAGAGGGTCAAAAAGTGTGTAGCGCAAGTGTAGTGTAGCTCCTATTTTCCCAATAGGCTCTGCGCATTGGAATAGTACCTACAGCAGTAAAGGCCTAGGCCAGACGTTAACTAGGTCTACTACTGTCGATACTAGACTTAATTTTTGGGTTTGCCAGCTAAGCTCAGAGTTCGCTAGAAACTTTCTTGAATGTTCAAGGAAGGAATTAACTCCCCTGATTAGACAAGAAGGGATTTAGTTTCTGACAACCATAGAACATGACAACTTTGCTCTCCCCTAATCAAGAGTCAATCTCGAGAGTCGTGTGAGCACAAGGCAATTATTTTACTCAGTCAGTACGTGCATTCTTAGTCTCATCAGATTGTAGAGAAAAGGAAGAGACGGGCGTGTTCAATAAAAGGTGCTATTTATTGATCAGTCTCTTTTCTCGTACAAGAGAAATGGATCGATATTATTGCAATACTTATAGTTAAGTAAAGTGCATACATTAAAAGCAATAGTATAAAATAATACTGTAAAAACATTGATATGGTTTCTGAGCCATATGATGTTTAAAATGATTAAAATATATTTACATACACATATACATTTGACTAAACGTACTCAACTGGTGTTTCTAAATACGCCTACCCCGTGTACCTGACCTAAGTCTAATGCGTGGGCGGGAATAGAAAGTTACAGTTTAAGTTAAGTTTGTTTTTGCCAAGTGAATAACTAAAGAATTCTCTGTGAGGGGTTATTCAGTTCTGTACCTGGAAGTTAGGATGAATGAGGAATGGTATCTCTTTCTCTGGTCTCGATATTCCAGGCTGCCTGCGAGGGCTACCCAGAAACGCCGGGGCTGGATTTCTCGGCAAGAGAAATCAGCGCGTCTCTCAGCGCGTCAGGAAGGCGGGGCTGCTGCCAGCGGGGTCTGCTCTGCTCTTGGCTTCGGCAAGTATGGCTGCTCCGTCTCGTCACCACGCGTGTGTTTGCATAGGGCAAGGTCGGCAATATTTATACCTTAAAGGTGCCGAGATTGACGTAAGGATGGACATAGATACGTCAATAAAGATGTCATACGACTTGCTCGTTAGCACATTCTTTACTAAAGTTCTCTGTGAAATCAAAACAATGGCCGCACGGATTATCCAGGTTGTCATAGGTTTGATTTGTTATGAGAACGTCGTATGCCTTATCAGGGGCTGGAGGAATGTCGCTTGTCTAATTAGATCTCAAGCGTTATGACCTAATCAGATAACACGTTCCTGTGCCGTAGTGTGACTGCGTCAGATAACGGTATCTGCATCATGGGGGTTTTCTTGCCTCATGGGCTGACTGTTAGTTAACTTGATAGTTAGTTTAACCAGAATAGGGTCAGGAATAGGGGGACTGATTCAGAACCTATAGAAATACACGACACCCACTCCACGCTAACTATGGTCATATCTACTAATCTATGCATAGTATAACATAGTACAACATACTATAGAGTATAGTGTATACCTTACCACCCCAAAATACATAAATGCATTTTGAAATTTTCAAATATACTGAAAAATTGCAGTCATATATATTGTATGCACTTAAGCTATGAATTAAATGCCAAAGTAAACACGCATTTGTATGCATTATTGCTTATTGGTATATGAGAAATACACATGAAATGGCTCTTAATATAGCTATACAGAAAGGAAGTTCGAGACCATCTCATCACATAATAAAATATTTGTGAACATCCCAGCGGGCAACTAAAGTTTATAAAGTATCTAAAAATAGAAATCTTAGTTCTCTAGGAATAGTTTCTTACTTTAAGCAGAAGATAAGTGTCCCGAAAAATGTGAGAAAAAATAATTTGGGGCTGCTAAAAAATTGTTGTCCGTGAACTGGTGGGAAGAATTGTTCATGCGACTTTATTTTTAAAGTTGAAGGCCGAATTCAGGGAACGCCGTGTGCGAGTTCACTCAAAAGTCTCTATTTCTGTTCTGGAATGAACATCATATCATTCAGGCTTTCGAAAAAACTGTCAACAGCTTCATGGGAAAGTTCCACTAAGTCGGAAATAGGGGTAACCATGCATTCGTGCGCATGATTGTCTGCATTGACATTCTGATTCGCATTGCTGACAGAAGGTCGTACCTGTTCGATGCTGCTTTCATCTTGAACTTCACTACTCTTCAATCGCAGTGGTGAAGATTCCAGGAATGCCGTCATCAGGATTGGCAGCCTTTGAGGGCAGCACAAAGCGTGAACCTTGGTAGGAACCAACAGTGTATCTGCATCCACTGGCGCATCCGATTGTAGCGTCAGACAGGTGTCTAACACGCATTCTTCTCCGCATAGCAGACACCTTAGTACAGGTAAAACACACCTTTGCCACATTGGTCGAAATGATAGAAACCAAGTCATGTTTAGGTCTCTAAGCCGGGAGAGTCCCAGGATTTTTGATATCCGGTCCCGGTATCCAATGGCTAGGATCGTATCTTCCATTGTCGCGAGAGTTTGATCTGTGACATGGGTTGCCATAACGAAAAATAAGGACTAAGAATAGGATTCCTGCAATTAGTCCCAGGATCAGGGGAAGTCCGCCAAAAATCGAATGGACGAAATCTGGAAAAATACCCAGTATGGCTTTGAATGGTGTTAATGCCATCGAAAATACTGTCTTAAATACCTTTGAGACCCCAGTGGTATCAGAAATATTTAAGATTTCGCTCAGGATTTCCGCGAAATGTACGGGGGAATTAGTTGATAATAATGTATGTATCTCTGCAGTCGTCCTTGCGACTTGTAGATCATATGTTTCTTTTGATGACGTGAGCCTTGTAGGCATCTGAAGAAGCACTGTTTTCATTCTGCTTAAAGTATCTATTCGAATAGAAGTAATTTTCAAACTGGGCCATGCCCTTGCCTCCCTGTCTGGAAAGGAGCTGGGGAATAAAGAGCGTCCACAGCACTTGACCTTCGCCGTCGTAGTGACTAGATAAGGAGTCCCGGGCATAAGACTACAACATCTGCGGTCTACAATAAGAATGTAACTCCCATTATAGAGTCTTTGAAAGAATGGTTCTATTTCAGTTGCAGGTGCGCCTTGCTGGTGACATGAAAGGTTGTATGAATTCCCTTCACAGGCTCCGTGCAAACTAATTCCGTTACACAGAAGCGTGCCGCTTAGTGACATAGCACAATTGTTGCCACTAAGAAACACTTTCTGTCCTTTATTACTGACACATGCATGTGAATAGGGCAGGTTCCAAGTTGTTTTAAGGTACCCCTTTCCCAATTTCTCGTACATGCCAGCCTGTATATATTTTTGGCAGTATTGAAACCTGAAGGTTGAGATTGGAATATTTATGATTCCGTGGATTATCCATTCACTGACAGGTCGTTCTGACATTGTCATTGGTAATCTTTCTAGTTTTTCAATGCTCAAGATTGTATAATCAGCACCCTTTTGCGCCATACCGATTTGTCTATCAGTAAGGTTAAAGATTTGGAATAGTGACGTTGTGTTGATTAAACGCCAAGGCACGTAGCCTGAACGCAGATTTTGTAACGTCCAGCCAAGCTGTACAATGGAACGCAATTGTGACTGACCATGTTGTAATAACAGTAAGTCTTGCGATAATATATCGATTGCTGAAGACACAATGCTGTCCAATGAAAAAATTCTGGAGGACAGAGTCATTAACCCATTGTCCACTACAGAAAGTGATTTTTCCAAATTGATACGGTCAATTTCCCGTATTCTCTCTGCTGTTTCAATTTGAGTAACCTTCCAGGCCTCATTGTATGCTGCATATACAGAGGCTGCTATGAAACGCTTTTGACGCTGTTTGCGTGGTCCCATTATGAAATCACGCAAGTCAGCACCATCAGTAAGTAAAGTTAGGTGTTGCTTAATTTCAGGCAGTGTGGAAGTTTGTAGCCATTGAAGGCATAATTTGCCCACACTGTAGGTTGTTATTATCCCTGGGTGATGTCTTTGAGGATATCTAGGGTCTGGCCTGGTCATTTTGAAACCCTGTGTTTTATTCAGGAATCTATCTTGACAGTAATTTGTATCTGTGGGCCAGATCAACCATTGTTTCCAATCAGGATGTGTTCTGTTTTGGTTTAGTATATGGTTTACGTCTATTTCTTCATCTGTATCAGAGCTATTGCTAAACATTGTTGGCTTTGGAATAGACGGTTTAATTAAATCTTTGATTTTGGCTAAGCCAAGACAGGTGGTTTGTTGAACAGTGTCATTTAAAAATATCATTTGTTCTGGGATCATGCAGGCTCTAAACAAAGCTTCTATACCCTGTACTTGCCATTCTTTTGTACCCCAAACACTTTTCAAATCAACATTTTTGTCCCAATAATCAAATCCAAATGTATTCATTTTTTCAAAGAATGAATCTGAATATATCAATTTTGTGTTGGTTATCATGGTTTTCATCCCTGTCTTGTTTGACAATTTAAAATAAAATGTTTCAGCATTACTTATGTTAAAACCTGAAAAATATGAATATTTGTCATATACGGTTCTAGAGCTCCCTTTTGGAGGTGTAGCACAATGTTCCCATTGATTATAATTTAAAACATTTCTAGGTTGTGCTGATTTATGCAAAAAATGGTTACCATAGTGGTTATAGCAATACATACTGTCATAATTTGTAGAACCTTGCAAATAATCATGTTTTGTAAATTTAGCAGACATTACTAAGTCAGACATCATGTTGTTAATACTTTCGAAGTCCCAATCATCAGCAAATTAGTTTGGTTTTGCAAAATCACTCAAGGAGATCTTGATTTGGTGTGGATATTTCAGGATCTCGACCGGACCATAAATTTCATAGTCAGTGTTGTCCCAGGCTACCCCACCAGGTATAGGATTGGCTGTGAAGTTGGCTGAAGAAAGTTCTGAAGAAAGTTCTCTTTTCTCGACGTGTGAAGATGTGTGTGGTTTGAGGACCAAGTTGATGTTCTGACTTGCTGTGTCCATTTTAGCATATTTTCCCTCAATGAAGCGTCCCAAAGTAAATACCATGA
Organism: Lissotriton helveticus; assembly: GCF_964261635.1. Taxonomy (NCBI): domain Eukaryota; kingdom Metazoa; phylum Chordata; class Amphibia; order Caudata; family Salamandridae; genus Lissotriton; species Lissotriton helveticus. The sequence continues at coordinate 514,683,148 of NC_136070.1, forward strand.
TGAGCCAAAGTATGAGGATAAATGCACCAAAACCCACCCAAAATTCAATCCATGGAGAAACCAGATATGTTTCTTTCAGATGTTTCAAAAGTTCCTTAGCTTTGTCTTTAAAGGATTTTGATGATGGCTGTGTCTTTGATTCACTGAAGCCGTCAGAGGAATCATCGAAGTTGATGAAGTAACCGGATGCAGTTCTGTCAATTGTTCCAATTGGTTCAGGATTTCTGTTTTTTGCATTGTCACTCGGCACTTCATTGTAGATTGGTGTGTCTCTGCTAAATGTCTTTATTTGGGTTTTCAGAGGTCTGAGTTCTATTGCATTGTTGCATAGTCCTTCTTGTTCTTCTGCAGGCGTTTCGAATGTGATGAGCCTTTTTGTTAGGACCTCTGTGCTGGTAGCAAACCTTGGTGTTCTGCTACTTATTGGGAGTCTACTTGGCCTACTGTTTGTTATCGGCCACATGTTGTGGTTTTACCAGGTCGATGGATACAACTCGGTTCTCCTTCTTACCAGCAAGTGGCGGTAGTACAACTGATCTTGTCCCGTTGACAGACAAGACAGGAACTGCTTTTCTGTAAGAAGGCCCAAATTCCTTCTTTACCGCGATCTTCTCCCTGACTAGATCCCCGACTTTTGGAATCCAGACAGGTCTTGCTGGGACAGGTGGTGATTCTTCAGTGGTTGTTGGCTGTTGTTTCAACTGTATGTTGCTCAGGTCTTTTCTTGTTTTGTTTAAGTCCTGCAAAATAGCCAAACGGTCTTTGACATCAAAGGTTTTTTCTATTACCACTGAAGTCTGACTATCAAGGTCAGAGATCAACATCCTAGTTCCGAATAATAATTCGTACGGACTGAATCCCTTCAGAGAATTTCTTGGCAAGTTATTTTAGACTACGTTGGACACTTATTAGATGTTTGACCCACCCAGCTCCCGAACCTAATATCCTTTCTATTATAGATTGCTTTCTGCCTTGGTTTTTTCTTTACACCATCCCGTACCCTCAGGAAGGAAGTGAGAAGATTCCCGCTGGGCTGTGCTCATTTGGCCATGTTTCCCCCCCCAGGCTGGATTGCCTGAGTGAAAACAATGGTCAAACGTAACATGCTCTTAGCGTATATGCCATTTAGACTCGCAAATCTTGTATAATAGTCCGGACGTCAGCCGAGTGCTGGTGATCTACATTATAAGTGGAAACTAGCCTGTATATGTTAATCGCAAGCCATTCTTTTTGCTGGTAATATTATCTGCCTTGATACGACGAGGTATTAAACTGCTTCTCTCCCCACTGCGATCTCTGTTGCAGTTTGGGCAGTTTTTTACAAACATGGTGTAGTGCAGGCTCATGCCTGGCCACCAGTACCGTGATTGTAATTCTTCCAGAGAATCTTTTAATTTAAGGTGTCTGAGACCCTCGCCCATGTGTGCGTCTGCGATTAACAAGTTTCTCCTGTCCATGTTTGGAATCACTCTATCCCCCACTCCAGGGATTCAAGCAAAAGGGACGGAGTTTGCATCGATTATGTATGTATAATTGAGTGGATAGTTGATCGGTAACGCTGAACAGTCGCCTTTTGATGACGTTTTCACCGCCAGCATAGTTTCACCGTCGATGTATTTTAATGTACGCTTTTTTCGATCTACGGGAGCCGGTTTAGTGGCTGCCGCTGCGGCTGCTTCAGCCAATGAATTCCCCACAACGTGAACGCCATCACGTTGATGACTCAGTGAGTGAGTCACGTGAGTCTTTGGTAGTTCTTTTTTCAAAAGAGCTACTTGTTCCCAGAGCAGTTTCTGCTTTATTGGTGCATCTGTGTCATCTTTGTAACCGTTCTGAATCCATGTCTGCAAATCCTTGTTATATGCTTTGACGCAGTAATATGAATCTGACACTATAAGTGTCAGGAATTCGCGATCCGCATTATCTAGCGCCATTTTCAAAGCTATTATTTCAGTTTGTAGTTCTGAATTAGTTTCTACTGAGTGTGATTTTGTTAATAGAGGTCTTAGTTTACCTCCGCGCCACACTTCTTTTGTAATCTCACATGTGGGGTTGTATGCATGTTCTCCCCAAACGGAGGGTTGAGCATGTCCGTCTGTATAGATTACACAGGCGTAATGTCGTAGAGGAAGAATGTCGATTGGCAGAGGATACGTCTTTTCATATTTTAGATTTTTTAATTCTTCTAGTTCTGGATCAAAGAAGTAGTATACTTTGTCCATTGTGATTGAATTCACCCATTGTATCCATTCCGGATTCAATGTTGTTGTTGGTAAATTACACGGTGTTGTTAGTGCCTCAAAGGCTGATTCTGCTGTTCTGACTGTGATATGTCTACCGTCAGCTATGTCTTTTTCTCTAGCTATTGCGGTTTGAACTGCACAAATTATTTTTTCTGTATTACTGAATTTTTGTTCAGCTTCTGTGTACATGTGTGATTTGAATGCAATTGGTACCGTTTCTCCCTCATTAGAGGTCAGGTATGTGAATCCGCATCTCCCTGGGATGACTCGGATCACAAGGTTGCGTGTGTTATCACGTGTTTCTAATTTTGTTTTAATTAGCATGTCTGTTTGTAAGGATCTCAAAATTTCTGTGTGTGTTTGAGTCCAATTGGATCTTTTAAAGTCTGGTTTAATTAGATCATAAAGGGGTTTGACCCTTTCTGCGTAATTTGCAATGTATGTTCTTCCGAAATTTAGGAAGCCTAGAATTGACTGTAAGTTTTTTAGTGTTTTAGGGGCTTGGATTACGGCACATTTCTCTAGGAAATTGTCTGCCAGGCTTTTGCCTTCACTTGATAACTCATATCCTAAGAATAGGACCGTCAGATGGGCAATTCTGGACTTTTTGAAGTTGAATTTGTAACCCTCTGCAGCGAACCCAAGTATTATGGTGTTCACCCTTTTCAAGTGAGTCTCCAAGTCATCATCTGTTAAGTAAATGTCATCGACATAGGATAATGCTTCATCATCATATAGTTGTAGTAATTCTGTTACTCTCGCTGAGAATACCACCGGGCTGTTCTTGTACCCCTGGGCTAACCGACAGAATTGCTTTTGAGTGCCATTTACTGAGAATGCAGTTAAAGATCTGCTCTCTGGTGCTATGTTTTGACAAAAGAATCCATTGGAGATGTCCAAGGTTGTTTTGTATTTTTTGCGCACTATGTTATTCATTAGTGCAGCACTGTGTGAGTTTTGCACTGCAAAGGTTTTGCAACATGTGTTAAGGTGTCGGTAATCCAAAACTAGACAATATGAGTTGTCTGGTTTGGAGACCGGAAACAAAGGATTGTTCATTTGTGAGGTGCAAGTTTCAATCACCCCCTGGTATTCTAGCTGATCTAGTATTTCATTTACTTGTTTTTTAGCTTCTTGCTTAATTGGGTACTGCCTTTGTGCAGTAGGTTGTGATTTTAACTGGATTTTGTGAGGAGGGGAGTCCTCATCCCATCCTACATGATTTTTATATAAAGCAGGTGCTAAGGCCACTGCCCACTTTCTCTTTGCGGTGACCTCTGTCTTTGGTTTGGAGATTTCTCTCTTCGCCTAGGAGACCTTCCTCGGGACTGGAATTTCTTTTCTTTAGGATTGGATTGTTTGTTTCCATCCCAGTTCTTTTTTGGTGAATTATTATTATTAAAAAATATTTTTTCTGGACTTGTAGTCAGTTGCGGTTTTACTGGTATTCCACCTAGACTATCTCTGCCTAGTTCTTCATAGGATTTTTCTATGATTCTGGCAATTTCAGCTGGTTGGTCTGCTATATCTGTCTCTTTTAACCTCTGGCGGATCGCCACGTTTGCTGCTTCACCTTTTATGTTGGCTAGTAATATAGCCGAGACCTGCTTGAAGTCTTTCAGTAATTTCATACCAAGAGTTAAAGCAGGTTCTGGACCGTATTCATCTTGAATTTGTTTTAGCACATCTGGTATTACCAAAATGGATGGAACACCGTGCGTTTTTGTGTAGATGGAAGCAAAGACTGTACCCCAAGTGTCACAGTCCTCAATGTGTGGTGCGATTCCCATTGGGAGACATATAGTCAGAATCCTGTGTTTTTCTAATGGGGTGGTGTCAGGAAACACCGCCTCTATTTGGGTAATTTTCTGTGCGAACCAGAATGGTATCTGTTCCCGTTTAGCTGGAACTTTACCTAGGCAGGATTGGATGTTCTGTGGTGTAATTTTATTTGTGTTCCCCTGGTGAGGGGTCAGCTGTGGAAGTTTAATCGCTGGCTGAATTGTTGAAGTCCGCATTACATACTGAACTAATTGTCTATGAATTTTTAGTAATTGTTTTAGCTGTTTTAACAGCTCTGCTGCAGGCATTCTTTCGATGTCTGGATGTGGTGTGTATCCGGCTAAGACCGGCCACGTTGCTCCTGGTCTACCTAAACGACCGAGCCTTGTAATGTGATTGTTATGTATTAGGGCGCCATCAAATAAGAGCAAATGCTCTTGGAATTTGAGTGGTACTTCCACCTCCTCGAAAGGAGTGTACGTTTCAGGAGGTTCCTCTACTTTGTAATAGTGGAAGTACTTTGTTACAGCATTTGCTGCCGGAAAATGTATCCATGAATAGTATACCTCTGTCTGCCGATATTCGTGTGCCTCAATTACGAATATGACTGTGCCACCTCTAGGTGTCAGTCCATTTTCTATAAGTTTTAGAGTTATAGATCTTCTTTTGATGACCGGAATGAGTATTATATCCGCGTCTGCTGCTTGCATGGTAGCATCAGCATCTGCGAGTTCAGTTGCTAATCTAACTGCCTCTCTTTCATCATCACTCTCTGCCATTTTACAGACAGGATGGTATTATGTTTGTTTGCAGATCAGGTTTCTTTATGGAACAAAGATCAGATGCACAATATTTTGGAACTGTTTATCCTTCAACGTTGACTTGACCAAGAACCATACATAGGAGTTCCCTCCTGCGAGGTTATGGAGGATATTGCCTTTCACCCACTCCAGACGTCTTTGGAGTATTTGGGAAAAGGGGTCTGAGTGAGAAAGCACGACTGAGTTACTCTAAATGTCTTACGTTAGTTTTATCGCCCTTTCCAAACGCGTTGGGCGCCATGTAGTGTAGCTCCTATTTTCCCAATAGGCTCTGCGCATTGGAATAGTACCTACAGCAGTAAAGGCCTAGGCCAGACGTTAACTAGGTCTACTACTGTCGATACTAGACTTAATTTTTGGGTTTGCCAGCTAAGCTCAGAGTTCGCTAGAAACTTTCTCGAATGTTCAAGGAAGGAATTAACTCCCCTGATTAGACAAGAAGGGATTTAGTTTCTGACAACCATAGAACATGACAACTTTGCTCTCCCCTAATCAAGAGTCAATCTCGAGAGTCGTGTGAGCACAAGGCAATTATTTTACTCAGTCAGTACGTGCATTCTTAGTCTCATCAGATTGTAGAGGAAAGGAAGAGACGGGCGTGTTCAATAAAAGGTGTTATTTATTGATCAGTCTCTTTTCTCGTACAAGAGAAATGGATCGATATTATTGCAATACTTATAGTTAAGTAAAGTGCATACATTAAAAGCAATAGTATAAAATAATACTGTAAAAACATTGATATGGTTTCTGAGCCATATGATGTTTAAAATGATTAAAATATATTTACATACACATATACATTTGACTAAACGTACTCAACTGGTGTTTCTAAATACGCCTACCCCGTGTACCTGACCTAAGTCTAATGCGTGGGCGGGAATAGAAAGTTACAGTTTAAGTTAAGTTTGTTTTTGCCAAGTGAATAACTAAAGAATTCTCTGTGAGGGGTTATTCAGTTCTGTACCTGGAAGTTAGGATGAATGAGGAATGGTATCTCTTTCTCTGGTCTCGATATTCCAGGCTGCCTGCGAGGGCTACCCAGAAACGCCGGGGCTGGATTTCTCGGCAAGAGAAGTCAGCGCGTCTCTCAGCGCGTCAGGAAGGCGGGGCTGCTGCCAGCGGGGTCTGCTCTGCTCTTGGCTTCGGCAAGTATGGCTGCTCCGTCTCGTCACCACGCGTGTGTTTGCATAGGGCAAGGTCGGCAATATTTATACCTTAAAGGTGCCGAGATTGACGTAAGGATGGACATAGATACGTCAATAAAGATGTCATACGACTTGCTCGTTAGCACATTCTTTACTAAAGTTCTCTGTGAAATCAAAACAATGGCCGCACGGATTATCCAGGTTGTCATAGGTTTGATTTGTTATGAGAACGTCGTATGCCTTATCAGGGGCTGGAGGAATGTCGCTTGTCTAATTAGATCTCAAGCGTTATGACCTAATCAGATAACACGTTCCTGTGCCGTAGTGTGACTGCGTCAGATAACGGTATCTGCATCATGGGGGTTTTCTTGCCTCATGGGCTGACTGTTAGTTAACTTGATAGTTAGTTTAACCAGAATAGGGTCAGGAATAGGGGGACTGATTCAGAACCTATAGAAATACACGACACAAGTAGCAGCAAATCGCGCTACGTCCTCACAGAAAGACCTGATATTGCCTAGAGAAAATTTGGAAATGACAGCCTCAGAGCTCTCTCAGAAAAACCATTGTGGATTTCACAGTGTAATCAACTGTGCTGTTCAGAGGGGGTTTTTGCTTCTTGCATATGTTTGTATTTAGAATGTTTTGAACCTTTATATTTTAGGACGTATGTCTATGTGTGGGTATGCACTGGTCTGTATTAACGATAATGTGTTTGCTGTGTTGGTTGTGCTTGGGTAATTTATTGTTTATTATATATTTATAATCAAACATCTGTATTTTCGGTAATATATTGAATAAATTCGATAATGTTGTATCCAATAAACTTGTGTTTCATATTGTGGAAGGCCAATTTCATGCACATGTGTATATACATCAGTGACAATTTGCAAGTTTATTACATCCTGCAGGCAGAGGGATCTCTTCTTGATTGTATTTCTATGATTCAGAGAATGTATCACAATGCAGAAGCCAGTATCATAGTCAACACCTCCAAGGTAGGACAAATCAGCGTTAAACAAGGGACCAGGCAAGGCTGTCTACTGTCCCCTGTACTATTTGCTTTTTTTATTGATCCTCTGGCTATTGCCATCCAAGATAATGTAGATATTTGCCCCCTTTGCCAACTATGGGCAAACTAAAATTATATGCCTATGATATCATGCTCATTCTCGATTGCGATAAGGGGGTTCAAGCAAAGGTCTTTGAGATCTTTGAACAGTGTGAATCTTTTGGCAGGTATAAAATTAATAAAAAGAAAACGGAAATAATCCAGTGCGAATGCAAGTCTGATGTCTTGCTTACTGATATGATGTCATGCGTAAATTCTCAACCCAATAAATATTTGGGAATTCACTTTTAGGCACAAATCTTGGACCTGTACGATTTAAGTTTTGTTCTGCTTTTGTTGAAAGTACAGGATTTACTTCTCCCCTGGAACTTGCTCCCGTTAACTATTATGGGGAGGGTTTCATTGATTAAGATGTCTGTTCTTCTGCTGTTTAATTTCCTATTCTCTGCAATTTCGTGTGTTTTAACAGCACCTTTCTTCAGAAAGCTAAAGTCCCTGTTTAATTTTTCCTCAGGGGGAAAAAGAACCCCTCGAATCGCACTAACCACTTTATATGATGATTTGGAGAAGGGTGGGTTAGCCCTCCCTAATCTCAGGGATTATTATTTTGCATAACGTCAGGACTTTTATAGAAAATATACAATCCCAGCTATCAATACTTCAACACCTTTATCCAAACTCACTTTGGTATTCGGGATTAGAGAACCGTCCTAAATGATGCAAAAATGGGCAAAGACCGGATTTGGGAAAATCTCAGACTTTATTACGATTGATAGGTGGCTAAATATTTCTGAAATGCATTATCTAATTCCAAATGATTTTCATCTTCTTGGGTCCTATAGAATGCTCTACAAGTTCCTTAGTAATCTGGATCTGATGCAGATTATTGAGCGTAAAAATCTGGCGCTCACGCTATTTGAAGAAACCGTAGTTGGGAAACCCGGGGAGTGGAAAAAACTCTTGGCCCCTATCAAAGGTTCGGACCTCACTCAGAAAGCAATAATAAAATGGGAAAACACAAAGGGTTGAAGGTAACAGCGAGAATGTGGACCTAAGTGAATAAACTTAATTTCAGTACATTACGGGGAGCTAATTGGCATTGGATGCTATTTTTCAGCAAATAGCTCCTATATAGAACCCCACACTTTCTATCCAAGGTTTATCTTAGTCAATCCAGTCAGTGTTTTCGTTGCTCAAATCAGTAGACAGCCACCTGGATGCATTTTATTTCACAGTGCCCTTTTAATTCAGGGAACAATATTTTCTGACATTTGGAGGCCGAATGTATAATTAGATTGGATTCTAACAGTTGGCTGAAAGTCCTGGGGTACAGATCCCTCCCTTCGCTTATCTGATAAATGGGTTAAACTATTATATATTGCAATGGCGGTCGCTAGGTCGCTGCTGCTTCAAAGATGGTGATCAGGTCAGATTCCAACAAAATATGAGTAGGTTCGGAAAATGAAGCAGGTTAAAAATAGTGAACGTCTGTTTGCAATACGAAGTGGGGGGATTGGGAAATGTGAAAAAGTTTGGAAGTCATATTTCGACTACATACTAAATAGAGCTCAACATTTTAAAGGCACTGTTTATATGACGAAATATTATTCAATGTCTCATATGTTGACATATTTGTATACTTTATTGCACTTTATCGTGCTATAGACACTTTAGTTCATCTTAAAACAGGTAGTTGACGTTAAACCTGGTCTTTTATTACGAAATACTACCAGCAGCTCCATCTTTTTTTATATCTCGATGCTTTATTCGCATTTCACTTTAATGCACCATGGGCACTTTAGTTATTCCCTTTTTGCAAAGAAGAATTGGTACTCTAGCTGGCCTCTCTTGATTTTTTTAGTCCAAAGTTATTCTGGCTTTTATATTGATTGTGTACTCTTCTTGTTTACTTTTGAATGTGTATTCCTTATTTATTGACTGTAAGCCCATTATTTGACATTTATATTGTGATATATGGATGAATTTTAAAATTTTTATATGGATCTCAATAAAAAAAAGATAAGGTATTTGTGGTTGAAGGGCTACATGTTCAAATCATTAGTGACAATGGCGTACAGTCAGTGGAAACAGCATGATTGAGAGGTTTAATAGAGTTTTGAAGAATGTGATACAGTTGTGGTTGTATAGGACCACCATTCATGAGGCATTGGAAGTGTCTCCCTTCGAAGTTATGAGGGGTAGGGGATGAGAACTAAGTGTAATCCTGTCAGGATACTACAAGCGTCTGATATTTCAGTGGGAGAAGTGAGGAAAAGTTTATTGACAGGCATTTAAAGTATAAAGAAATGTTTGATCGCAAAAAGTGTTCAGAAGGTGTGGTGATCCGCAAGGGCATGAGGGTAAATATTAAATTACTCTGGAAAGTGAAAAAGGGTGAAAGTCAGTCTTCTGAACCATTGCAGGTGACTAAGGTATTGCGTAGCTCAGTCCTTCTGAGCAACGGCAACGTTTGGAACCTCAGAAGATTTTCTGTTCCGAAGGGGGACAGCACTTTATATGGAGGAAATTTCAAGAAGCATGATGATGATCTCTTATTTGATCCCATTGTTGAAGAGTAGCAGAGGTGCTTACAACAGTGGAAAAGAAAATGTTAATGACAAAGTTTTGCAAAGAGAAGGGGCTGGTGTTGTGGTGGAAGCAGAGGATGAATTGCAGAGTGACAATAAGACTGAAGTAGAGGATGAATTAGAGAGCGACAAAAATTCAGGTAGCACTGTGGAGTGTGATGGTCTGGCTAAGGGTGAATGCAACAAAAGAACTTGCGCAAGACCTAAATGGATGTCAGATTTTGTGTGTAAAGTGAACTGCTAATTTAGTTTTACAATTTGTAGAGTTTGTATTACTTTCCAGGTTACTTTGTCATTTTTTAAAATGTAGTCATTTTTATACAGTTTTAGAGGGGAAGATGTCCTATATTTTAATTCTTCTTCATTCTACCTATTGTTTTGTAAAATGTTTATATTGCTCTTTGACCTTCCACAAGCATGATCCTCTTAGGGTTCCACATTCCTTCTGGTCTAGGACCTTGAGACTGAGTCGTTGGTGGGGAAGGATGAATGCAGGATGTCTCATGAAATGCTCCTGTATTATTAATGTGTCAACACGGAATAAAGTATCACGTATGCATCGAGTGTGGTCTTTAAACAGGGCTACTCCTGGTGCCTCTGTAACTTTCCCTTGCTCCAGAGGTTAATTGCAGCAGGAATGGGAAGGCTTTTAGAGAAAGAGAAAGAGAGGGAAGGGTGGTAGGGAGAAAGTGAACAGAGAGAGAGGAGAGAACGAGAACGAGAGAATTTATGGATGGAAAGAGACAGGCTGCAGGAGACAAAGGAGCAGGGCTTGTTTGAGCAGTTATGCCAGGGCTGCATTTTTTCCCCCAGTTTGGTACTGAAGATGGCCCTCATTGAAGTGATCAGTGTTTAAATTAACATCACTTTTAGCATTATTTGTAGCCCTAGTTAGGTTCCCAACACTCTAGAACAATGTATTTGATTGTTTCAGGAGTCCAGGTACTAAGCCCTCCTACTTTTCTTTGGAGTGTAACATTTTAACTAGACTACTTGACTTATAAATATAGATCTACTTTTTAAAGTAACACCTCTAAATGCAAACTGATTTGAGCCTACTAATAAAGGTATATGTACAGACAAGTAAATATACACATTTAGGGCCAAATGTATTAACATTGTATTTTGCGAGTTCCTAAGAGCGAATTTTACTGATTCCCTATTATGGACTCGCAAAATGCAATGTATGTAGGATTCGCAAATAAAATTGCGAATCCTACACATTCCTTATTTGCGACTCGCAAATAAGGAATGGCTTCCCATTAGTTTCTATGGGCCTAGAGGCCCATGGGAACGAATGGGAATTGCATGCACAATTTGCGAGTACACAATAGGTGCTGGCAAATTGCGAATGCAATTTCAAGGGTGCCAAAAGGACACCCTCTTGCACCCTTAAAATATGCATGTGTGCACATGTGGCAAACATACATGCCCTAAGGGCATTCATGTGCACCACATGGCACTTAGAAAAATGCAAAAATTTGCATTTTTCCAAGGATTTGCAATTTACCACCAACTTGAAGTTGGTGATAAATTCCGATTCCTTACAGCAGGGTCGCAATTTGAAAAGCACTTCCTGCATTGCTTTTAGAGAATCACAAATTGCGATTCTCTAAATGCATTTGTAAAATAGGTAATAGCAAAGATTGCGATTCCCTATTTTGCGTATGCCTTTTGGGATAATACATCCCAAAAGGCTTTTTCCCGTTCGCAAACGGCCCGATTCTGCGAATTGGCGTGTTTGCGAACGAGTAAAACACTTGATACATCTGGCCCATAGTACTTTCGGTTATTCACTGTTTTCAAGCGTAACTTTCCTACAAAGTGCAGACTTACATGTCTCCATCCCGAAAACAGCAGGTAAAGCCAAAGTTATGAGTGTAAAGTTATTACAACCAAACAGTACTATCTCTAATCTAGAGTAAGTTCAGTGCCAAACATGGTCAACCACAGCCACTGCAATACGCTCCCATAGAATATAACAGAGATAGGGCTTTAAAATAGAATTCATAGCAAAAAGTGTTATAATAAATTATTTATTTTGACTTTATAAAAATACATTAATTTAATGTTAAAACAGTAAACATGAATTAAAAAAATATATTAATTTAGGATCAAATATTTTAATACCTATATCATATTTTCAACATAAATGTACCTTTTTATTAACAAATAATTACATTAATTTAAATTAATTCTATATGTAAAAGTTTTGTAATTTGTAACACATGATAAGTACATATAAACATTTTAATTTCTGTGGGACTTTCAAATAAATCATTTTAATTTAATTTAGTATATTTAATTTTAATACATATTTCATCCAAATTAAGTTAATAGTGTAAAATTACTACCAGTAATTTTTTACATGTACGCAGAGTTCTCTGCCTCTGAAGCCCCATGGTAAAGTATGGGAAAAAGTGTATTAAAGGTTAGAAAAATAGTCATTTTTTAAAAGTAAATATTATTGTAAATTGACTTTATAAATGTATTTATTTTTAATGTAGAACAAAATAAAAAACGATACAGCACTAATGGCTTAATTTCGAACTAAATATTTAATACATGTAACTATATTAGATTAAAAATAATTAAAAAATATTTTTTTAAAACTCATCTAAAATAAAATGTTTATTTTGCTTACTAAGTATTCAAAATTACAAACAACATATAAATAATTTGTTTAATAACTACAAAAGAATTAAAATGTGATTAAAATATTTTACCATAATATAATATTTATCTTTTATTGATATATAATTTTGTAACATTCAATTTAGTTTGTAAATATCTTTTTTTTAAATTCAAAATAAAATAATTCATTTTAACATTATTTCCTACGGGGTTCTATTTTAGTCCTCTGCCTCCAATATTTTGTATTGGTGGGTGTTGAAGTATCAGTGGTTGGCCATGCACACATGGACGTACTCCAGGGCTCAGGTGGAGTACAATTATTTCCGTTCTGGGTCATTTTTGGCTTTAATAACTTTTTTTTTTTTTTTTAGTTCAATAAATTTATTAAAGTTTTAAAAGGGTAAACATAATTAAAATACAATACATAATGATACAATTGATGAAGGAAAAGAAAAGAAATACAGAAGTTCATTATAGTAATCGATCAAATAATAAATAGAACATTGCAGTTAATATTCAGATCAAAAACGGAGTAAAAATAACAGAATCACATTAATGAACCGTACAGACCTTCAAAGGTATCATTATCATAAAGGCAAGAAATATAGAGAGAAGAGAATGAAACAAGAACTAGAAAGGAGAAAGAGATGAACAAGAAGGATAAGAAAGAGAGGAAAGGAAAGGATCTACTGTGGCGCTACATATACACAAAAAGGACAAACAACAATCCGGTAGACGACATAAAGGGATACTGGTCAACCAACCCCTTTGAGGCCAAATCCATATACATGTCTAAAGCTCTCTATACATTACTGGAAATAGCGGGAGATAGATGAGCCACATCAACAGAAGTGTGTGCACTTCTTAAGAAAGAGACCCATGCCCACCATGTATGATATGATACTGAAGAGAAAGACTTCCACTCCATAAGAATCACCTTAACAGCCACCGTCAATAACAGATCCAATAACTGCATATCTACAGCATCCAATGGCACAGGATCACGGGAAGCCAATGGCCCCAACAAAATCATGGGCAAGGAAAGCTGGAAATTGATTTGAAAGATTAACATAAGATGCTTATGTATAAGATCCCAAAAGGGTTGCAGAAGCGAGCAGTGGAAAAACATATGCTGATAATCCCCAGCCAACAAGCCACAGCTCCAACAAAGATCATCATCTTTTAAGTGTAAAGTATGCAAACGCACAGGAGTCCAATGAAGAAGATTAACAGAATTTTTTTTAGATTGAAACAAAGAAGGAGCAATTTTATCACGAAGAGAGAGCTTACCAATCAACTGCCATGTTTCCGGAGAGATATGGTCAATAAGTTCCTTATCAAAGTGATGTATCCACTTCTGCTGAGCAACAGTACCTGAATCAGAAGAAGTTGATAACAAAAATTTATAAATTCGTGAAGCAATATGACCAGCCTTGAGCCACAAAGAGAATAACACAATAGTGGGAGAGGTGGGCACCAAATGAACTTTAGCGAGGGCAACTTTAATTTTTAGGAAGGTGTAAAAATCTAAGTTCGAGAGCGAGAACTGGTGAGCTAAGGAAGAAAAGGGTAGTGGGTCATTACTGGCGTCGTATAAATGACGAACCAACGTAACTCCCTTGGAAGCCCAATATTGTATTAACGGTCAATAATAAACTTTATTCTAGGGTTATGCCACAAGGAAGACCATCTTGATTTATGAATCGGAGTACCCACTTTCTTGTCAACAGCTCTGACAGCAGCAATAGTATCTAATATGATAGTACGAGAAAACGGAATAGCTAGTGTAGATGTGGTTAAAAAGGAAGAGACTGGTAGAGGAGAAGAAAGATGTTGTTCAATGAACATCCAAGAAGGTGTGTGACCAGGGAGTAAAGAAAACCACAAAGCTGCCTGAGAGGCTAAAAAAGCCAATTGATATTTCTCCCAGTCTGGGAAATTACATCCACCCATATTGTAAGGCTTCCGTAAAGACTAATACACGATTCGGGCCCTTTTATCACTCCAGAGAAATTTAGAAGAAATAGAATCAATCTCCCGAAAAAAGGAAGAAGACAACTTCACCGGGAGCATTGAAAAACAAAATTAATGATAGGGGTGATCATCATTTTTAAGGTTTGTACCCGCCCCCACCAAGAAATATGTTTAGGGGACCAAGTATCTAAAAGACGCCGTACCTTAATTAGGGTCTGAGCCTCATTATAAGCCACAGTATCATAAAGAGTACCGCAGAACCAGATCCCCAAATATTTGAGATGTTTTGATTGCCATTTAAAACCCGCTGATCCCATATGTGATGGGAAGCAATACGCGATGATAGGAAACATCTCTGTCTCTGCAATAGTATCGGTAATCGCAGGGATAGCCGAAACGATATCATCAGAAAAAATAAGGACATCATCCGCATATGCCGCTGTTTTCAGGCAATGCGAGCCAAAAGTAAAACCCTTAATGGCTGGGTGGAGATCAATTAATCTCAGGAGCGGATCAATAGCTAATAAAAACAAGAGCGGGGATAGCGGACACCCCTGACGAGTACCCTGGCGACGACTAAAAAAGTCTGAAGTACCACAATTAACTCTGATATTCGTCCTAGGGTGGGCATAAAGGGACATCACCATGTTAATAAAAGAATCCCCAAGGTTATGTGCCCGAAGGACAGCATGAAGAAAAGGCCAAGAGACCTTATCAAAAGCCTTTTTATGGCGTCTAAGGCTAAGGCTGCGGCCGGAAGTGTGGAGCGTTTGGCTGTACCTAAAATATGGGAAAAGGTACGGATATTATCCCTAGCAAGCCGACCCTTGACAAAACCTGTCTGAGATGGATGGACCAGCGAGGGAATATAAGATTCCAACCTCTTTAGCCAGAATATTAGCAAAGATTTTAGCCTCCATATTAAGGAGGGATATAGGACGAGAATTTTTAGGATCAGAAGGATCCTTCCCTTCTTTTGGGATTACTACAATGGTAGCATCCGCCGCCGTTCCTGAGACCGCACTCTGTTGAATAAATAAGTCAAATAGAGGGAAGAAAAGTTTTATAGAACAAAATGGGAAAACCATCCGGACCAGGGGCCTTGCCAGATCGAGTAGATTTAATTGCCTGGATAATCTCATTATGTGTAATCGGGGTACCCAATTTCTCCCCATCTTCTATTGATACAGATTTAAGAGGAATAGATTTTAAGAACTCCTGACAATCCTCAAAAGACGTCTGATTAGTTGGGGTATATAAGGTATTATAAAAATCACGAAAGACCTCAAGAATCTCTTTAGATTGAAATTTCTTACTCCCAGAACTATCAGTAATAGAAGAAATTTGAGAGGACCTAGAACTAGACTCTTGAAACTTTAATGTGGTCGCTAGAATCCTACCAGCCCGATTTTTCAAAAGAAGCCGTTTCGATTTCTGGGCCTGAACCCCAATATGCGCCCTCTTAGTAACAATAGAATTATAAGAATATTTCAGGTTTTTAATGGATTGCAACAGTTGTTTATCTCTAGATCTTCGAAAAAGACGTTCATGATGTTTAATACTGTCTGATAACACAGTAAGTTCCTTCTTAATATCAGCATTTCTCTTCGCCATAATTTTAATGATTTGGCCCCGAAGCGTACATTTAAATGCATCCCATAAGACCACTGGGGAGCTAACGGAACCTTCATTTTCAGAAAAGAACTGCTCAATTTCCGATTGTAAGGCCTGAACCTGAGAAGCATCATGCAAAATCTCCGTATTCAATTTCCAAGAATGCTTTTTCCTAGGAGCAAAACTTGACAAAGAAAAAGAAATCGCCACATGGTCTGAGACAAGATTAGGATGAATGTACGGTGAAGACGAGGATTGCATTAAAGACGAATGTACTAAGAGATAATCAATACGAGAAAAGCTAGAATGAGGAGAAGAGAAGAAGGAAAATTCACTACCCGTAGGGTTATGAAGCCGCCAGACATCTTGAAGATTAGCAGAAGAGCACATATTCAACAATTGCTTGTGGGATCTAGGGGGACGAAAGGTAAAAGCCGAGTTTCTATCCAAGATGGGGTCTAAAGGCAAGTTAAAATCACAACCAACTATTAGATTGCCATTATGTTGTGTGCGGGCAAGTACTTTAATAATCTCTTGCCAAAAAACAGGATCATCATTGTTCGGCGCGTAAATATTCATAGCATAAAGATCTGAATCCCCATCAGATAGCTTAGATAGAAGCCATCGGCCTTCAGAATCCTGTTCAGTAGAAAGAATCGATAACCCGGACTTCCTAGATATAAGTGTTATCACACCATTCTTTTTGCCAAGGGCATCCGAACAAGCCACAGCCAGAACCCAGTCCTTCTTCAACCACAGAGCCTCTGTATGGGAAACTTTCATCTCCTGCAACAGAACCAAGTCCGCAGATAAAGATTTACAATAATCTAGAATTTTAGCCCTCTTGACCG
The DNA here is from genome assembly GCF_964261635.1 of Lissotriton helveticus. NCBI lineage: Eukaryota > Metazoa > Chordata > Amphibia > Caudata > Salamandridae > Lissotriton > Lissotriton helveticus. The sequence goes on from NC_136070.1 coordinate 514,699,872, forward strand.
GATGATTCAATCCCTTAACATTAAGGGAAACCACATTCAAACCAGGCATCATTCAACCATAAAAATATTGCAAATGAAACAATCACAATGGCAACAATAATAATAATTTTAAAAAAATAACGCACCCACAGAAGATCCAAGAGGCACAAGATAACAGGAGAAAAGAAAAGGAAAGGAAAAGAAAAAAAGAAAGAAGAGAAAGGAGAGAGAAGAGAAAAAGATCCACAAGGGGAGGTCTAGAAAGGACCACCATTATGCCAGGGGGGACATGGAGGAGGCAAACAGTGGGGCCGCCTGGGAACTAACCATGGAAGAGTAAGACCACCCACCTCATATTAGCCAGGGGAATATACAAAAAGGTACAGGAGCAGAGAAAATATGCACTGTAATATTAAATACCTCGTAAATTGGAGGATAAAAGGTAACGTGACATCTCCAAGTTAGGTAAATAAAGGCCTAAAAAGCACATTACATACTGAGACAAAAAACATTATGAAGAAATGCAAGCAAGTAATATTAAGAAATGAAGAACTACCTACTGAGAAAAACAGTTTACTATTTGCTAAAAGCATAGACATATGGTATAAACTAAATATGCTTAATGAGTTAGGCAAAATAGAATCATGCTAAATACTGTAACAAGAACATCATAAATACCTATGAATTAGGAATAGGAATAAATAGAACATTATCAAGAAGAGAAAAAGGTAGAACGCTATGCGTAGAAGGAAAAAAGAACCCTCATAAACAATCCCACATAAGCAAAAAACACTATACAATAGATCCTATATACAAAAAAAATATATATATATATATATAAATAAGTACGAGAAATATAGAACAACAAAGAGACTCCCAATAGTGGAAAACGAAACATACAATTAGGTGTAGAGACTATACTCAAAAACTACATGGAAGTCACGTAAAAGAGAAGACAGGGGTAAATATACGAACAGGAAAAATATAAGCAACGAGAGACAAAATATCCAAGGTCTAAGAGAAAATGGAAGAAACAACCAGCACCTAAAATACTACAAAGAGAAAAAAAACAAAAAATAACATCAAGCAGACAACACTAACAACATTAGACTAGCAGAAATGCATGAAGAAATAAAAACATCATAAAAGATGAGAAAAAAGAGCTGACTAGACAAAAGCCAAGCCACGTAGTCACCAACAAAAGAGTAGATATACGCAGCAAACAACGCAAGAAGAAGAAGCGAAATGAGAGAGAAGAAGAATCACCTGCACAAACGGATCACTGAAATAATGGAAATATATAGAGCACAAAAGAACACGAAATGAGACAAACCAACAAAGAACAAATAGCATATGTCCAGAAAAACTGGAAGCAACGCCATTTAAGAATTAAGGTTATCAAAACAATCCAGAAGCATTAGAGTCAAGTGACTGAGGTACCGGAGAAGAAGAGGAATCCATCTGAGTTTCAGACTGATTGTCAAGAAAGGCAGAGAGCTCAGTAGGTTCATCAAAAATTCTCGACCGCCCCTTGAAGGTAATACGAAATCTGGAGGGACCAGCAAAAGAAAAAGGAATATTCATGTCTGACAGGCGCTTCCGTATATTGAGAAAACCTTTCCGACGAATCACTGTATCTCTAGCAAAATCCTGTGAAATAGAAATCCGATGACCCTCCCAAGACACCGTCTTAATCTTCCTCATTTGTGCCAGAATTTGTTCCGAGTGTTGGTGACGCAGTGGCTTAAAAATAACCGCCCTCAGTTGTGTGGAAGACTTGGGCCTAAACGTTGGTACTCGAGGAGCCCGTTCAATTTCAAAGTCTCTTTGAAAGGAAATTTGTAGCGTAGAGGGAAGCCACTGATGTAAAAAATCAACCATTGAAGGAGCCGACTTCTCCACTTCCTCAGGCAGGCCAAAAATACGCAGGTTACTTCTACGATTGCGGTCTTCCTGCTCCGTGAGATCCCTCCACAACGCCGCCATTGAGCGTTCCATTTGTTGAAAATGTTTGGAATGCTGCCGTGCAGAGTCCTCTACATCACTAATTCGTGTCTCCGCAGTCGAAACACGCACAGACAATGCTTTGAAATCATTTCTAATAGCCGCCACTTCCAACCTGCAGTAAGTCAGTGTTAGTTTTAGAGGATTGCGCAATATCATGAACAGCATTAAGACGTGCCAAAATGGTGTCCAAAGTAGTGCTCGCCTCCTTCTGAGAGGACTCTGGGGTAGGAGAAGTTTGCTTCAGCCTCTTAAGCGCACCTTTAGAGTCCTTATTAGTAGAGGGGGACCCATGATACCAGCCATAAGAGATATCCGCCACCTCGATAAAGTAGCAGAGAAGAAGCAAAAGAGGTTGGGTATCTCAATATCAAAAGAGCACTAAATCGCAGTAGGGACTCCAAAAAAGATTTAAAAAAGCGCAGCCTGTAAAGTAGGCACGTAGTTTTGGAAGACAAGGGGGACCCAACGGATAGCTAAGAACCATGGGTATAACTATGTTATAAAGACAAGGGCTCCTAGCTCATTCAAAATCATCAAAATACAATATAGACCACAATGGAATACTATATGCAAAAAGTCCTTGCCCAGCCGGACAAGGGATTTATTTGTAGACAAATGTCAGATGAACATTATATTCCTACAGAAGTAGCATGACACAAGCCTGTGCCGTACTAGAGGGGAGAGAAACAAGATAGCAAAAGGTGAAAGGGTGTTTTCAGGCAAGAGAGAAGAGCAAAAACAGGGCACTGTAAGTCGATTTGCAGATTAATAACAGTGTCACCTTGAGTGAAGCACACATTCACATTTACAATAAAATATACGCATGCCCACTCATGGGTGTCGACGTTTCGATCCCTTAAGCTCCATTAATTGGTTGGGATCATCATCAGGACTAAAAGTTAGATTTGCCTGAGCATAATGTAGCCTGTTTAAAGACAGAAAAGGAAATATGCAAAAGTTTAAACAATCGCCCGGAGAGCAGTCTTCGCATGTCTTTCATCTTTGTGAGCAAACCGGATTCGCAGTGAGTGTCTTGTGTATGGTGACATTGAATGAACCCCATGAAGCACTTTTATGACACAATTCGGAATCGCAGTGACAATCGTGACATTCACTGATTTGGGCTGTGCGATAACTGTGACGTGGGTAGGCTTGTGCAGAGAGTGTTTACAAATAGTACAGAAAGCTCTGTGATATGGTGAGTGAGCCGAGTACTGTGCTCCTAGCGCTACCAGGGCAGAGGTTTTTCACCGCGGTTTGGATTGTGGGGGGGACTGGTAATTACTTGGACCCACCTCTGTACGTAGGCTGTGGTCACCAAATGGGGAAACCACCATCAGGACGGGATTTTTGACTGAGGCGCGCAGGGGGCGTCAGGGAATTCCGCTTAAGGCGTGCAACCGGGCTATGGGTACATAAAAACAAGTGGTTAGAGGAACCGGGCCTTTAAGAATTACCCGAAGTCAATGCATGGCAACAAATCAAATTCCTACCCGTAGGTTGCTATGAAATATGCTCCTTATTAATTTCATAGGAGTCAAACAAATGTTTTAAACGGAGGGGTCCTGGTCTTTGTACTTCCGCCTCATACGGCGTGCTGGAAAGGGAAAAATAATTATAAGTCGCTTGGTCCGGTCGATCAAGACTCAAAGCCTGTTATAGAAAGGAGTGAGTCCTACCTTGTTTGTGTAATCACAAAAACCGAAATTCAAGTTTGTGGGAGTGGGGCTCGAAGGCCAGACACTCGCTAACCCGATAATAGGGTAATGGGACGCTGAAATCAGATAAAGCAGCAGGGGGTTATTTAGGATGCATCCATAGTGTGGAGCCATAGCCTGGCGGGGGTTTAATTCTCCATTACTTACCAAGTCACGGTGGGACTTGTGTGTGACCAGGATACTCGGATTCGATGCCGGTTCCTCGTTGCGCGTTTGGCGGTGATGTTTGTAAGACGGCAGTCCGGTCACGTGGTGGTGACTCCGAGCGCCATCTTGGAGTGGTGGGGTGAGATTGAGAATCTTAGGTGGCGGCTCCGACGGTCTTTGGCCGCCATCTTGGAGTGGATGTTTGGGCAGCACCAAGTTAACAATTCCACAGGTTAGGGGTTGCGTGGATGGATAATTACAGGCTATGAGGGTAGAGCGGGGAGATGAACTGGTGAAACATGCTAGTGACAGTGACAAAGTGACATATAAAAAATTTACTTTTTTTAAAAAAAATAATAAATAAACATTACTCCAACAGATGCCTGATATTACAACACTGTGTTTACTTGCATCCAGATTGCTTTTTAGTCCAGAGCATCAAACCAAGAGTCCATTCCAGAGAGTGCATTTTCAGACCATTTAACGTGCATTATCATATTTCAGGACCAAAATGTTTTTTGAGTCACCAAAATGTTTTTTGAGTCACAGAAGCGTGGTCCAATCCTCACTCCGATTCAGGCCTGTGTTGATGGTGTTGAATTGTATGATGGATTTCAGCTCCTCACGATTCAGAAGTTGTTGTAAATTGCCTCCTCTTTGGGGTAATTTGACCGATTTCAGAATTGTCCATTTCAGGTCATCTACCGTATGGTTCATACTGGCAAAGTGTTCCACCAGAGGTGCATTGAGAGTGCCACATCGTATGCGGCTCCGGTGCTGGCTTATCCGTGTCTTTGCTTTTTGGGTTGTTTGGCCCACATACATTTTGGGGCATGGGCATAGAACCGCATAGATTACATTACAGCTGTTGCAATTTGTTAAATCATTCATGTGAATTGTGACATTGTTGTGACTAAACGTGCGCCCTTCCAGTGTTAGATCACACACAATACATTGCCCGCATTTAACATGCCCTATCACAGGCGGTAACCCCCAGCTCGATTCAATTGTGTTATTAGAAGGTGGTGTGGGGAGAGCTGCTCGGACAAGGTGGTCTTTGATGTTTTTACTCTTTTTAAATGCGAACAAAGGTTTTTCAAGCTGCACTTGACCTACATTTAAGGTTGACCAATGTCGCAAGATTGTTTTACGGATTTTATTTGACACTGGGGAGAAGGTAGTGACGCAAGCAATTCTCTCTGTCTTCTTCCTTATTCTAGGTTCCAGAAGGGCTTCTCGTGGACAATACCATGCTCTTTTTGAGGCATTCTTGACTAGTCTGTTTGGATATCCGCGGGCTTTGAGTTTCGAAATCAAAATACTTGCCTCCCTAAAATAGTCTGATTTTGATGAACAGTTCCGCCTAATGCGAAGGAACTGTGAATATGGGAGTGAGTCTTTTAGGGCCCTAGGGTGATTACTATCATACCTGAGCAAAGTGTTTCGTTCAGTGGGTTTCCTGTAAAGGCGAGTTAGTAATTCGCCCTCCTCATGGTAAATTGTTAAGTCCAAGAATGGTAGCTCTGTCTTGTGATGGGAAAGAGTAAACTGTAAGTCACTGCAGTTGTTGTTCAGCCAATGCCTGAAGGACTCTAAGATGCTTACATCCGAGTTCCAAATCAGGAAAATGTCGTCTATGTAGCGTCGCCAGATGGCAATGCTTGACCGGAAAGGGTTCGTGTCTGATAGGATTGTGCCAGTTTCAAGCGCGTCCATGAATAAAATGGCCAGGTGAGGAGCAAAAATGGCTCCCATTGAGGTCCCCTTGATTTGCTGGAAAAATACACCATCAAAGACAAAAAAGTTTTTTGTGAGGCACAATTCAAGTAATTGCAAAATAAATAGGGTTGGTACTCTGTGTGGTCGTGGTCTGGAGTCTAAGATTTTTTGAATGACAAGTAGAGCCGCTCCTTGGGGTATGTTAGTGTAGAGCGACTCTACATCCAAAGTACAGAGTGTCTGAGAGCTGGGGTCATACGGATAATGCTCGACTAGATTTATCATTTCCATGCTGTCACGAACGTAACAACATGTAGATGGCACAAAGTCTTTGATGAAAAAGTCTACATAGGACCCTAGTGGTTCCAAAATTGAGCCACATGCCGACACGATAGGTCTGCCTGGGGGATTCTCAGTGTTTTTGTGGATTTTTGGGAGGGTGTAGATCACTGGGAGTCGCGGACACTTGAGGGTAAGGAAATTGTACTCCTTTTTGCTTAGAAAGCCTTCATCTCTAGCCTCAGTGGTGACTTTTTTAATCAGAGCTTGGATTTCAGTGGTTGGATTACGGCCAAGTCTCAGATAGTGTTCTCTGTTGCTTAATTGTCGGGTAATCTCAGCTTTATAGGAGTCAATATTCTGTAAAACGATTCCTCCCCCCTTGTCTGCACTCTTAATGATTACATCAGTATTGGATTTGAGCGTCCCAATTGCCTCTTTCTCGCTTCGCGGGATGTTATATGGGACAAATAGTTTCTTCTTTTCTAAACTTTCGAGATCCTTCAGAACAAGTTTTTCAAAAGTGATGATCTCCGGCGGTATCATACTCGCCGATGGTAAGAATGTAGACGGAGGACAGAAGGGTGTATTACGATTAGATTCAGGGAGGGGGTGTAGTTGGAAAAATGCTTTCAACCGAATAAGTCTAAAAAATCTCAGTAACTCTGTATGTAGTTCCATGTAGTTAGGACGTATCGTGGGGACAAAAGAGAGCCCTCTTTTTAGAAGTTCTAACTCCGATTGTACCAGATTGTGGTTAGATAGATGAAAGATTGGTATCATTTCCGTCATACTCTGTGCATTAGAAGTTACCATTGGTAGAAGTTGTTGCGGGTCTGCCGCTCTCCCGGGGCGTTGAACCATCTCCGAGGTTTTTTCGCTCTCCCTCTCTGTGGGGTGCCTGATTGGCCTCTGGCTAAAAAATTACCCTGAGGATTCCCGCCCCCTCTTCTTGGGTTACTACCCCCTTCTCCTGGGTCAGAATTATCCGATGAGTCCTCTGAAGTGTCAGAGAATCCTACTATATTTTTACGTTTATTATAACGTCCCCAAGGTTTATTCTGAGGGTTAACGTAGGGTCTATTAGTATAGAAGTCCTTATTTAGGTAGGGATACGTATTCTCAGCACTGTAATTCTTGATATCTTTTTTAATCTTATTTGATTTCTTATTCTGTTCAATGCGGTAGAAGTCCGCCACAGTTTTATCTACTTGTTCTAGTAGTTTTTTACATTCAGGTGTAGGGTCAGAATCGTTAATGTCTTTTAGGAGATCAGATATTTCTGTTTCAAGTGTTTTAAGTGTCTCCGTCGCAATATCAATGCCTAGGGCTAACCACTGTCTGGAGCATGTGGTGCCAATGTAACTAAAATTCGTAGTATATTTAGGATTATCTGTAAATATTCCAGGAATATTGCGCACCTGTAGCCCAACTGGTATTACTCCTGATTTGAGATAATCGGTTAGCATTAAAACCATCAGTTGTAATCGAACTTGTTTTTTCCTTAATTTTTCCAGCTGCTCTGGCAAGCTAGACACAGTGGTAGAGGGAGCATCTGGAGTTTCAGATAATAGTGAAGGTAATGTGCATAAATGCTTAATATGGTCTGCAGTATACAAAGGTGCATGGTCTGACATCTCCTGATTAGTGAAAAATTAGATATAAGAAAAAGAAAGCCTCAAAAAGAGCATGGTATTGTCCACGAGAAGCCCTTCTGGAACCTAGAATAAGGAAGAAGACAGAGAGAATTGCTTGCGTCACTACCTTCTCCCCAGTGTCAAATAAAATCCGTAAAACAATCTTGCGACATTGGTCAACCTTAAATGTAGGTCAAGTGCAGCTTGAAAAACCTTTGTTCGCATTTAAAAAGAGTAAAAACATCAAAGACCACCTTGTCCGAGCAGCTCTCCCCACACCACCTTCTAATAACACAATTGAATCGAGCTGGGGGTTACCGCCTGTGATAGGGCATGTTAAATGCGGGCAATGTATTGTGTGTGATCTAACACTGGAAGGGCGCACGTTTAGTCACAACAATGTCACAATTCACATGAATGATTTAACAAATTGCAACAGCTGTAATGTAATCTATGCGGTTCTATGCCCATGCCCCAAAATGTATGTGGGCCAAACAACCCAAAAAGCAAAGACACGGATAAGCCAGCACCGGAGCCGCATACGATGTGGCACTCTCAATGCACCTCTGGTGGAACACTTTGCCAGTATGAACCATACGGTAGATGACCTGAAATGGACAATTCTGAAATCGGTCAAATTACCCCAAAGAGGAGGCAATTTACAACAACTTCTGAATCGTGAGGAGCTGAAATCCATCATACAATTCAACACCATCAACACAGGCCTGAATCGGAGTGAGGATTGGACCACGCTTCTGTGACTCAAAAAACATTTTGGTGACTCAAAAAACATTTTGGTCCTGAAATATGATAATGCACGTTAAATGGTCTGAAAATGCACTCTCTGGAATGGACTCTTGGTTTGATGCTCTGGACTAAAAAGCAATCTGGATGCAAGTAAACACAGTGTTGTAATATCAGGCATCTGTTGGAGTAATGTTTATTTATTATTTTTTTTTAAAAAAGTAAATTTTTTATATGTCACTTTGTCACTGTCACTAGCATGTTTCACCAGTTCATCTCCCCGCTCTACCCTCATAGCCTGTAATTATCCATCCACGCAACCCCTAACCTGTGGAATTGTTAACTTGGTGCTGCCCAAACATCCACTCCAAGATGGCGGCCAAAGACCGTCGGAGCCGCCACCTAAGATTCTCAATCTCACCCCACCACTCCAAGATGGCGCTCGGAGTCACCACCACGTGACCGGACTGCCGTCTTACAAACATCACCGCCAAACGCGCAACGAGGAACCGGCATCGAATCCGAGTATCCTGGTCACACGCAAGTCCCACCGTGACTTGGTAAGTAATGGAGAATTAAACCCCCGCCAGGCTATGGCTCCACACTATGGATGCATCCTAAATAACCCCCTGCTGCTTTATCTGATTTCAGCGTCCCATTACCCTATTATCGGGTTAGCGAGTGTCTGGCCTTCGAGCCCCACTCCCACAAACTTGAATTTCGGTTTTTGTGATTACACAAACAAGGTAGGACTCACTCCTTTCTATAACAGGCTTTGAGTCTTGATCGACCGGACCAAGCGACTTATAATTATTTTTCCCTTTCCAGCACGCCGTATGAGGCGGAAGTACAAAGACCAGGACCCCTCCGTTTAAAACATTTGTTTGACTCCTATGAAATTAATAAGGAGCATATTTCATAGCAACCTACGGGTAGGAATTTGATTTGTTGCCATGCATTGACTTCGGGTAATTCTTAAAGGCCCGGTTCCTCTAACCACTTGTTTTTATGTACCCATAGCCCGGTTGCACGCCTTAAGCGGAATTCCCTGACGCCCCCTGCGCGCCTCAGTCAAAAATCCCGTCCTGATGGTGGTTTCCCCATTTGGTGACCACAGCCTACGTACAGAGGTGGGTCCAAGTAATTACCAGTCCCCCCCCACAATCCAAACCGCGGTGAAAAACCTCTGCCCTGGTAGCACTAGGAGCACAGTACTCGGCTCACTCACCATATCACAGAGCTTTCTGTACTATTTGTAAACACTCTCTGCACAAGCCTACCCACGTCACAGTTATCGCACAGCCCAAATCAGTGAATGTCACGATTGTCACTGCGATTCCGAATTGTGTCATAAAAGTGCTTCATGGGGTTCATTCAATGTCACCATACACAAGACACTCACTGCGAATCCGGTTTGCTCACAAAGATGAAAGACATGCGAAGACTGCTCTCCGGGCGATTGTTTAAACTTTTGCATATTTCCTTTTCTGTCTTTAAACAGGCTACATTATGCTCAGGCAAATCTAACTTTTAGTCCTGATGATGATCCCAACCAATTAATGGAGCTTAAGGGATCGAAACGTCGACACCCATGAGTGGGCATGCGTATATTTTATTGTAAATGTGAATGTGTGCTTCACTCAAGGTGACACTGTTATTAATCTGCAAATCGACTTACAGTGCCCTGTTTTTGCTCTTCTCTCTTGCCTGAAAACACCCTTTCACCTTTTGCTATCTTGTTTCTCTCCCCTCTAGTACGGCACAGGCTTGTGTCATGCTACTTCTGTAGGAATATAATGTTCATCTGACATTTGTCTACAAATAAATCCCTTGTCCGGCTGGGCAAGGACTTTTTGCATATAGTATTCCATTGTGGTCTATATTGTATTTTGATGATTTTGAATGTAAAGTAGGCACAGCACACAAGCAGGAAGAAAAATAGTTATTGAAGAAAATAGCACTGAAGCATTTGAGACATGCAGGTCAAAAGCGTAGTTCAAAAATCCAGTAAGGAGCAGCTAATATTTCCAGAGACGTCAAAAACATTCACAGCACTCTGGAGTGGTTATGCAGCAAACAGAAGATAACTGGGTCATAGGCAGCAATAAATATCTGAAAACAAAAGTCACCTTAATCAACTTGTGCCTGTATATGGAAGGAGTCGTCACTGGCTCATGAGGGAGAGAAACCGAGCGTCGTCACACCATAAAATGGCGGCCGCTCCCAGCCTCCGAGACTGAGGACTCCTCAAAAAGCCAAAACACAGCTCCCCTGACGCTCCAAATGTCGGAAAGCGGCGTATTCCATTCCCGGCAATTTCCGACCTCCGAGAATCCACTTTGGAACTGGTAGGCAGCACTGGAAGGGGACCTAAATCGTCCCGACAGCCACCGAAGCCCCGGAGCTAATCACGGGCCGCCATCACGTCGTGGCGCGCAAGCCACGCCCCCCGGCTTTAATAACTTTAAGTGCAGTTTATGACTAGCAGTGCTCACATCAAAACCATAAAAAACAAAAAATGAACTTTTGGACAGTTAAAAAATGTGATTGTGTCTGGAGGAAACTAATGTGTGCTCCCCCAAAAATCTGTTGTATTGATATCTTGTGCTTCATGTTGCACAGTCTGGACAATAGACGCAATTTACCCCTGCCTTTGAATGAAGCAATGCACTATTTAGATGCCTGCGCAGCGGACGCGCGCCACTGGCGCACCTATGTCAAGCCTGTCTGCACCCGTCCTCTCCTGGCCCGGGCCTAGGACCAGAACCCCTGGCTCAATCCCCATTCGATCCCAGCAATACTCTAAGGAGGAACTACTTAATCTTAATTCTAAAGGCGCATACTCTAAGTGTGTATGCCTAGCTACAACTGAAAATGGATTAGCTTGCCCATGTTGTTCCACTCTTCCACCAGAGCAGAAGATTATGGCACTTCGCTCTCCACAGGTAGTATTGAAGAAAAAGCCCCAGTCAGATGATAGAAAACAGGATATAATATGTGGATTTATCAATGTGAGATTCCTGATTAAACATAAGCATGAAATAGCCAAGATGATAACCACCCATAAAATCGATGTGCTCTTCGTTACAGAAACATGGGCCGATGCAGCTTATGACCCAGATTTTATCACTGCAACGCCCATGGGATTTCGGTCATTTAGAATAGATAGACCATTAAAAAGAGGAGGGGGAGTATCAATTATTTTGAGAGAGCAGTTTGCAGCCAAGTTCGCTCCAGCCTGCACTCCTTTCTTTGAAGCACTTCACTTTTCTATCGAAATAGCCTCTAAGACAACGTTTAAAGGTATACTGCTTTACCGCCCTCCCAGTGCCAGGAGCACATTTATGCAGAATCTAGATGGGCTCCTGGAACCCGCACTGGCTAGTAACGATTTTACCATTCTTGGGGCTTTAAATATGTATTTAGAAGACTCAGAAGATAGGGATGGCTATTCTATTAGATGCACTAGGGTCGTTAGGCCTTTCTTAGATTGTCTCAGCCCCCACTCATAACACAGGACATATGCTTGAAGGAATTTTCAGCTCCTTAGCCAGATTGTCAGTGAGAGAAGCCCTTTCTCTGACTTGGACAGACCATTTTTTAATAAAATTTATTCTTGCAGCCCCTACAGCTCAGTCAGTAAAGACGACAAAAACCCCCTCATCGACCTATACTGCGTGGAGCAAAATAGATTTGGCTTTATTTCAATCTTTTTGGGAGGAAACACGCCCTCAAATTAATTTGTGTGTAGATTCAAATGCAGTTAAATACACTGAATGGCTAAATGAAGCTATAAAAAACCTCAGTGCCTATAAAAAAACCAAAACAAACAGGGAACCTGGGGTACGCCGTCGGCCCCCTGGTTCTCGGAAGTTCTACGTAAGGAAAAACAATTGTGCCATATAACGGAAAGGCGCTGGAGATCCAACTACGACAAAGCAGAAAATGAGTTATATAAAACTATATTAAGCAACTATAAAAATCTACTAAAAAATGCTAAGAAGGACTACTTCTCTCAACAAATTGAAAAAGCCAAAAACATCTCTAAAGAACTATTCAAAATAGTTGATAATTTAGCTTCACTGCCAAAGACTGGCGCGATAAAATGGGACCAACATTTTTGTGATTCTATTGCATCAGCTTTTAAATCTAATGTTATGAATATTTATAACATTTTCTTAACCACGCCTGATCATGATCCTATAGAGCCAACTATATATGATAAATCTCAGAGAATTCTTTTTTGGTCATTTGCCCCAATTACTTCTGAGGTGGTAACTAAACACACACTAGAGGCTAAATCTGGTTCGCCAACCAACCCCTGTCCTCCTGCTGTCCTTACAAAGATAACATAAGTGGTTTAACACTATGTTCAATCTAGGCAATTTCCCTTCCATATGGAAAGATTGTTCCATTCTTCCTTTGTTGAAGAAATCAAATCTGGACACGACTAATCCAGCTACCTACCGACCCATTTCCCGTCTACCACTTCCAGCTAAAATTATGAACAAACAACTATCTCAGTTAATTTTGGATAACGATCTTCTCGACCACTCTCAGTATGGTTTCCGCAGGGAACATAGTACTGAGACTGCATTGATTAATGCCACTGAGGAAATCAGAATGGTGATAGATGGAGGAGGGTCAGCGGCCCTGATCCTCCTCGATCTATCAGCCGATTTTGATACGGTTGATCATAATTTGCTGCAACCACGGCTGGAATCAATGAGGGTCTGGGGAACGGCACTGATCTTATTGGCCTCCTTGCTAAATAGAAAGGAGATTAACTGTCACTATGGACAGTTTCTAATCAAAACCTTATGTTCTGCCCTGTGGAGTCCCCCAGGGATCATCCTTAAGTCCAACTCTTTTTAATATATATGTTGCAGAACTTGCCCCTTTGATTCAGAAGTTTGGGTTCAATTTGACGTCCTACGCGGATGACACCCAAATAGACGTTATAGCATATAATAAACAAACTGCTCCCTCTCTACATTTCCAGAACTTATAAGAGAAGTTGACAGATAGATGGGACTGCATTGACTGAAGCTTAACTCTAAAAAGACCGAGATTATTATTTTCGGTGAGTTAAAACATAGATGGGAAAATCTTTGGTGGCCAGCAGAGATAGGCGAAGAACCTAAACCTGTGCTAAAGGCAAAAAATTTAGGCGTGTGGATCGACAAAAAGCTAGCACTATCTCATCAGACTTATGCTATTGTCACCACCTCCCATTTTATGATAAAAAAACTTAAGAAAATCATGCCTTACATCCCTACCAACGCTGGAAAGCTGTTGTTTACCGCTCTGGTCCAGACTAAGGGGCCTATTAGGATGGCGGACAGACCTGCGTCCATCCGCCACCCCCGAGGTGGAGGGAACGTCCGCAGGGGCTGCGGCGTTCCCTCCATACAGATTAGGATGTGACCACCACCCTGGCGGTCACATACCCTATGTTTAACATTGCGGCGGGTGCTGCTTGAAGCAGCGTCCGCCGCAAGGTTAGAAGTGCATGCTTTGCATATGCATGCACAAAGCGGCAGGCACCGCGCGGTGCCTGCCGCTTTGTGCATGCATATGCAGGGGGGTACCATAGGTACCCCCCATGTGCACCCCCCAACACCCGGGGGCTCGCAACGAGCCCCCAAAAACGAAAGACCACATGCCTTTCCATGGAGGAAAAGCCGCCGCGGAAAAGCATGTCTCCTGCCCCATCCTAATATGGCTGGCGGTGTCTGATAGACACCGCCACCATATCAGAGCTTTTCCGCCGCGGTCGGAATGCGACCGCGACGGAAAAGCGGTGGACGCTCTTCCTGACCAACCAGCCATCCTAATCTGGCGGTGGGTCTTTGGAGCCTCCGCAGCGGTGAATCCGCATCCTCCGGGCCAGTGGTGGCTTCCGACAGCCCGGAGGATGCAGATTCACCGCGATCCTAATCGGCCCCTAAATTGGACTATTGTAATAGTCTCTATTTCGGCATGCGCAAACATTTTCTTAAAAAACTTCAATCCATTAAAAATACAGCTGCTCGTATGCTGGGTAACATCTCCAAATACGATTCCATCGCCAAAGAAATTCGCCGACTCCATTGGCTCCCAGTGGCCAAACGAATTGAGTTTAAGGCCCTCTGTTTAGCATTCAAGGCTTTAAATAATACAAGACCTCTATCGCTGAAAAAGCTATTTGTTTGGTACCATCCGGCCAGACAGTTGCGGTCCTCAGGCACAAGACTGATGAAGGTACCCAGAATACCCACCACAGGTTGGGGCGGCCAAAGTGTCTCTTATGGTACCGCAAAGCTGTGGAACACGCTACCAGCCGAGCTTAGAGGAGCGGCTTCCCTCACCATTTTTAGGAGAAAGTTAAAAACTTGGCTTTTCCAGAACTGAGTAACTAGGAGGAATTACTGCAGTCAATAGCGCCAAGACACCCCCAGGTATTTGTGCGCTCAACGAGTCTCACTAACATTAACATTAATGCCTTTGAGGATGTTGCTGTCAGAGTGGAACCTTCAATAGAGGAAGGGCAAATGCAAGGGGCATAATTATAAAAGGGAGACCACACTCTTTAAGATTATTTTCAAACTTTGTTTTCAATTATGTACTGTGTAATCAGTCCCACATTGTCTGTAAAGGCTAACATTTCTTTCCTTGTACCCAAATCCATTGACAAAACCCCTGACATTAGGGGACACTATAGTGTGGGTGTGCACTAATTCAATAAACATACATTAAATTTGAAGAAGAATTTGAAAAATAGGTTTTTCTTCATTACTTGGATAAATTAAACAACACATAGTCTGTACAATATTTGTAAACATTTATTTACATTTAATGTTTACAATACACTTAATAACTCTTTGCTTGATGCGGAGGCAAATGGCTGCTTGAGCTACGTCTCCTCATGCCGCATTTTGCTCTTACAATGAGCTAAACTCTCTACACATTCCAGAATACAGGGAAAGGGCACCGGAAAGTGAGAGGACCGAGGCTCAGCCCCCAAAACCTTCTCTGATGCCCCTATTACATCAGAGCACCATGTCCTGAAAGCGAGCACATGGCGTCTTTCAACCTGGCCGCTTTCATTCCTGCAATGCAGCGAGGCCACAAACAAAGATCCAACACAATCGCCCAAACTACGGTGAACCCGTGACCATTTGCTCCCATCCACACTGAATGAAAAGTGAGTGAGTAAGGTTGCCAAGTTTATTACTGCAGCGCTTTTTTTGATTCTCCAAATAGATGAATACCGACTGGGGCAACTGCAGTCCCACAAAATAACTGCTGCTGCCATACAATTTATATCTAAGCAACAAGCGTCTCCCCACCCATGCGATCCCTTCATATAGAACTTGCAATGGCACATCGGATGACCCACACATTGCAGGTCTACCTTAACCGATCATTGAATAATCGTGCCCGATTATGCTTGGCCAACTTCATTTTGCTGGGTGGCATCATATGTAATGTAAATGTAGTTGAGCTTATATAGCGCACAGCTACCCGCAGTGGGTTTCCCGGCGCTTGCTTAGGGAACCCTTCCTGGTATTCCCCTGTGAGATAGCAGGGTATCCACAAGGTGAAAGTCAGGCATCCCGCCGCGAGGGGCCGTTGTGGAGATTAAGCAAGCTATTGCCCAGAGTCGCAGAGTGTGAACCCGTGAGTCGAGGAGGCACCGGGGCGAGAATTATCGAGTCCGTGGAATTTTTAGCCCAAGACCCGCCGAGGCGGGGAATTGAACCCTGGTCCAGGACCGATCTCAGCTTCCGGGTCTGCTGCCTCTAACCCCTGAGCCACACTTCTCCACTCCTCATAAGAACTTGATCGGTGGTGAACTGCGTGATCTATTGCGGGGCCGCTTCCACTCACCGGCTCTGTGAAGTTGCAGGCGAGTCTAGCTGTTACCAGTTTCTGACCACCAGGAACAATAACACACACTACCTGCCCACCTCTCTGCAATACAAGCCCATTGGACACAGCACTGCAATCAATACCTGATCGTCTTCGGTGGATACCAATTGCCTGCGACCTACTATATCTATTATGTGGACTTGGCTATAAGTGTGCAAGTTGAACAAAGGCACAAAACCATTAGTGACTAGCATAAAGAATTACTCACAGAATAACACAGTGCAATCACCTTTTGTGGGTGCCCGCTGTATGGCAAAGCCTCATCCATCTGAGCTGAGGAAAGGTACTTAGTAGTTTCATCACCTTTATACGAAGCAGGCACATTCTCATTCTAGTCTCAGCTGTCTACAATGACTAGAGATACCAGGACATCAAGGTGGCTGAAAAAGACTCAAAATCTGCAACGAAAAGGACAGAGTTGGAACCCCTAACTCCCGAATCACCCATCAAAAGCAAAACTGAGCTTAAAGACACAATGAACTCCATCCTTAACAAAACTTTCTGACTTCCCCAAACCACACAGATCAGCATGGATACCATGCAACAGGATGTTGTAGGTATGAGTTCTGATATGAAACAAATATCTGACATGCAGCCAAACAGCGCATTAGCAATCTTGAGGACACATCCGCTCTCTTCACAAACCTCAATATTGCTGCGATGATCATTGCTGAACAGGAAGACAGAAATAGGAGGGGCAAGATAAGACTCTTTGGGGCAGATTTTCAAACATTTTGCACTGGGTTGCGTCACAAGAGTGACACTGACAAATAAAAATGTTTTTGGGGGAATGTACTTTCCATCAAAAGTACCATCATAGCAGCTCGAAGCACTGCTTTGTATTACTTAGCGCCATTAGGGTGGTACATGGGCAATCCTTTGCAACCACCCATGCCTTTTGAAACAAAACCCTATCTACAAAATATTATAGATAGGGTTTAGCGCCAAAAGTTAATTCCGCTTCAAAGGAAGCACTAACATGAGAAATGTTTTTATTTCTCCTTTCTTTTCCGACTTTGCATGCGTGCTGCACTGTGCAGCACACATACAAAGTGGATTTAAAAAAAAACTTATCTAGGCATGGTATTTTGTACAGGAAGGGATTCCTTCTTGTACAAAACCTATGCTAGATTTACGCACACATCCTAGTGCTATAGCACTAAGGTGTGTACGTGTCACTCGGCAGCTGAAATCAGCGCCAGTGGTAGGGAGAGGGGAAGAGAGAGCCATATGTCTGACGATATGGCGCTCTCCTGCTCCCTCCCTGTCACACAACGCAATGCAGCCTCTTTGAGTGCTGTGCGGCATTGCGTGTACTTTTGAAAATCTGACATCCGCCAACCCCAAACCCCCTCCCCCACCCCCCCCCCCCCCGGCTTTCTTGAAAATTGTGAACGACAACATGGCTTACACATTACCTTTCTGGAAGATTGGATCTCTCGCAATGCTAACATCTCCTTTGACAACCATCTTGAACTTGAGCAATCACACCGCATCCCAACACAACAAAATGACTGTTCCGCCTCAACTGGGCTGGCCAGACAAATAATCTGCAAAACCCTCCGGTATTGGCATGTGGAACTCATTTTGTAATTCATACGCAAAAACACGTACATTACCTGGAAGAGCCACTGGATCACCATCTCGCAAGACCACTCCAAGCCCACGGTCCAAATAAGGAAAGGCTTCCCCTCTCTCAGGCCTAGATTACAAAGCATGAACAGTCTCTTTTGCTTTTCAGGTCCTGACAGATTTTGTATTATCCACAAAGGCACACCTAACTTGTTCCATGACCAATGAGACTTGGCTTCTTTCCTAGACAACATCCAAGAGGCCGAGATGGATACATCTTCTTCTAACGCAGGGACGTTGTAAAGTATTACTACTTCTTATACTACCTTCACTGCATTCCTTGTTGCGAAGACAGCTGTTTATTGTCCTTAACATCCATTTCCTATACTCAGTCGCCATTTGACTATTCTCCTGTACAATAAGTTTTGACATTATAGTGGTCTTTGTTCCCAGATGTCTCTCCCATTATTGCATGTACTCACATTCACAGATGCCTTCTGGCCACAGGTCTACAATCTACCCACATTTTGCCCTTAGCTTGTCAGAGTTCCCCATATATTCTTACTGCCCTAGTCACTCACATGCTGTAAGACACCATTTTACTAATATATCTTGTCCAGGATCATCCACATATATGAGCCTGTATCGTGGCACCCTGGAGATGGTTTGTCTCCTCCTTCGGGTCCCATGTAGTTCCTATTTCAAGTGGGGGGAGGGGTAGAGTGGGTGTGGATGGGTTTTGTAGCTGGTGGGCTCAAATTGTTTGAGTTATTGTATTTTTTTCTTTTTTCCTCTCCCCTGTTCTTGGTGATTACCTCAACCTCAACCTCCATCCCATGCTCTTGATGGTCCAGTTTCGCATTACTCACAATGTCAGCCCCAGTGAGATCAGCAGATTCTCAATGCATAATACTCCTATTAGGTGGAGTTCCATCTCACAACATATTGAGATGTCTCTTTTTACCCACGCTTCTCTGGTCCCTTAATAAATCACTTATGTCAAAGTGTGACTCCCTACAAATTCTCTCACTTAATACAAAAGGGCTGAACCATCCGGTTAAGAGGAGGAACATAATTGGGTGTGATATACTACTCCTTCAGGAATCTAAACTTGCCTCCTCAGTCATATAATCCTTTAATTCCCCATGGTTCTTAGAAGTCATAGGTTAACCCGCTCACAAAAAGAAAAGTGGGGTTCATACCGTCATCACCAAACAAGCCAAAATTACAGTTTCAGACATGCTCTCTGACCAGAAAGGGAGATGTATACTTTATCAAAATCTCGCAAATAATATTATCTGTTGAACATCTATGCACCGAACGCATAGACTTTTGGAAACACATTGACAAATTGATTGCAAGTCTACCCAATGACTCCCAAATGATAATGGGGCGAATTCAACCTCCCACTCGACCCCACCATTGACCGTAGTTTGAGAGCCAAATTGAGGGCATCACAACCCTCAGACTACTTTAAAAAATGTGTTCTATCTTCTCCCTTATAGACGCGGCATATTAAACATACAGATACTAGAGACTATACTTTCTACTCCTCACCGCACCAATAATTCTCCATTATCTATCACATATTAGTATCTAATAATATGGCGAGAATGAGCTCTGACTCTTCCAGTTAGTGTACTGTCAGTGTAAATGCTCAGTACTGTGCTTGTTCTTGTTTGGGTATATTGTTCCCAGAATCCTGATTAAGAAATGTTTTGTACTATTCAGTGTGACTATAATGATTTGATAACACAAGAAACTTTTGCTATCAAGTGTAGTTATGACATTGTATGCGGTATGAGGTGGATCATGGCGAAAGTGATGAGCTCACTCTAATGGAGTGCAAAGAATGAACTCCATGAGGAAATAGTCCTAATGTCAAAGTCTTAGATCATGCATGTGAGTGACCCTAACACTAGTATGAATGTACATTAATGTATACATGAAGTGAGTGGCCAGGGGAACACTTAGGTAATGTGTTTTTCTCTCATTTGGTCATTACAGGTTTTACATGTGAGGTGGTGACTCTTAGCAGATGGTATACCTACGCCAGTGCCTTGAAGAGACAGCAAGGGCAGGTCAAGGCCAGAGACGGAAGACCAGTCTGTTGATTTATTAATTCTTCCTTTCTCCCATTCCCTTGGGTGCGCCTGCTGGGGGAACAAGACTACCTGTTCTTTGATTGAACACCATGGGGAGTGGTCTGATTAACTTCTCGCAATCGTTCCTGCCAGCAGACAATGTTAGTTTAGTCATTGCATGCATTAAAGTGAATGTAACTGCTGGAGAAATTAGAAACGTATTAAATCGGTCCATTACAGACTCAAACTACAATCAGCAATCAAGTCCCTCAAAGTTGGGAAGGCCCCTGGGCCAGATGGCCTTATTGCCCATTTTTATGTCATTCAATGAAGAGTTGCTTAAACTACGCAGACAGTGGACACATTGGCGGTTCTACGGTTGAAGCCACCATAGCCCTACTACCTAGAGAAGGCAAACCACCACACATACCCCAAAAATTATAGACCAATATCGCTCATCAATTTTGATTGCAAACTCTACACTAAAATCCTGGCTAAAGGTTTTGAAGCGATACTACTACTCCGTATCGGCCCATATCAAGCCAACCTCCTCAAAGACAGACTCTTCAATGACAATATTAGGCTTTTAGGACATGTCTTACAGATTTCCACATCCAAGAATTCCTGAGTTGCTGCTACAGCACTCGATGCTGAAAAAGCATTAGGTTGCATGGCCCTTCTTGAAGACCATAATGACCCACTTAAATCTAGGTGACTCATTCATAAAAATCGTAATGGCCCTATATTCAAATCTCAGTGCTAAAATAAGGTTTAATGAAGTACTGGCTGATTCTTTACCACTCAAACAAGGCAGGCTGCCCCTATCCCCCGCCCTTTTCCTCATAGCCATGGAACCACTTCTGTTGTTACTTAACGAATATAATAACTCCATCAGCATACACATTAATGGTAGATCTTTCAAAACACAGGCATACAGGAATTACATCTTAATCATTACATTGCCATCCCTAGCATTTCCATACCGGAAATTATGGCCAAGATTGAGGAATACTCTGCAATTTTGGGTTATATCCTTAATACGGATAAATCGGAGGACTATCTATTGAATATTACCTGCACCAAAGAGGTACTGGGAAGCTCTGGTATAGCATGGCAAACTTTTGCTTTAAATATTGAGGTCTCAAATGTAATGACAACTTCACTGAATCTATCTGACACAATGAATCCCTAGTGCTCCAATTTTTTTTAGAAGGATTATCACCAACATCTCTGATCTGGTGGGGCAAACCTGAATCCATACATTTTTTATCATTCCAATTGTTTACAATGTATTAAACATGTGCCGTTAAACATGTGCCCTTTCCTTTGCTCTGATTAATTTTTCAATAACATAGACAGCCTTCTAAACAAATTTATTTGGAATGCTAAAAAAACGAATTTCTCCCTAAATAAACGTATCGTTCCATGATGTTTTACAAACATTTTAAATACCCCCCTCTGACTTCTACAACTTTCTCAAACCTAAGGTAGCCATCTCTAAACATAAAGCCTTCCCTTTTAAGACTGCTTCGCTCCCAATCCTGTTAACGGCACTTAAAAGAGGCGGTCACATGGCCTCTAAGATCTACCCCAAGCTCAAAACCATAACTACTTTGCTTTGTGATGCCACTTAACAGAATTGGGACATGGACTGGTCTCAAGATGGTCTATCAAACCTGTCAGCTATTGAATGGCCTAAACTATGGGCTTCCCCATTCACCGAGAAAATACCCCAAATCCCACTTAGACCAAACTGCATATTCTACATAGAACCTTCTATACCCCACACCGTCTTACCACACTGTGCCTTCTAGATAAAGATACTTGCAGGAGCTGCAATTCAACACATGTGGACCTTCGCCACATGTTGTACGAATGCCCTCTGCTACACATGTTTTGGACTAAAGTCCTCAACTTTGGCGATATCTTCCAAACTAAACTCCCCAGGAATTTTTCATTCTCCATCTGCTGCGCCTATAACCCCTCATTATTATTATTATTATTATTATGCGTTCTTATATAGCGCTCGATTACCCGCAGGCATCTCGGTGCTTGCCTTGGGAACCCGTCCTGGCTTTTTTCCCTGTGAGATACCCGTAATGGGCATCCCCAAGGTGAAAGCCAGGCATCCCGCCGCGGGGGGGGGGGCGTAGTGGAGATTAAGCAGGCTAATACCCAGAGCTGCAGATTGTGAACCCGTGATTCGAGTAGGCACTGAAACGAGAATTATCGAGTCCGTGGATATTTGGGCTCAAGACCCTGCCGCGTCGGGAATTGAACCCTGGTCCCGGGTCTGACCTCTGCTTCAGGGTCTGCCTCCTCTAACCAGTGAGCCACACTTCTCCACCTCTCCACTTCTCCATACGCGATATGTTTACAACATAAGGACTTAGTTGACTTATTATTCAGTCTTCTTCTCAAGCCATCCTCTCTTCTTGAAAATCCCTGTGGAATGCCTCTAATAACACATGGTGGGAATGGCTGAGATACATCAGGCGCATATTAGATAATCACCTATATCTCTAGATCTTTTTCTGTTTCCTTTCATATTCTCTCTTTACTTTTATTGCTTTCCCAACTCACGGTGGTGCAACAGAGACATTAGCACATCTTTGAGCTTTCTGATAATTGTCTACCAACATCTGTACTTGTCATTAACACCTCTATGTTACAGTGTTTTTGTAGACTGTCCTCAGCTCATGAATGTATTCCAACCACTTGTTCTGTACTATAAATCCTTAATAAAAACATTTGAAATAAAAAATAACTCTTCTGCACAACGTGAATAGTTACCACAATATCTTCATAACTCACATCATTATATACAATACAGCTTTTGGTAATACTTTCCTTAACTACAGCGTTTTTGCAGTATACTTTCTAGTGAATGGCCAGCATATTGACTACTATCAGCATTTTCTGGTAGCAGTAGAACCGTGTATTTCACTAACAGTGGTTAACCCATCATAAAACTTTGATCAGCATTCACTTTACATAACAACAATCCACTGTTGTTATGTTTTTCTTATGATGAAACTTCACGGTGGCCTGGCATCAGGTGGGTCTGTAACCCTGTGTGGTATTTCTGCCCAATCTTTGTAACCCTGTGCAGCATTTCTGCCCAATCTCTGAAACACTGTGAAGCATTTCTTTTTTTTTTTTCACTGTGAAGCATTTCTGCTCAATCTCTGCAACCCTGTGTAGCATTTCTGCCCAATCTCTGTAACCCATCGAATCATTTCTACCCAATCTCTGTAACCCTGTGTAGCATTTCTACCCTATCTCTGTAACCGTTCAAAGCTTTTCTGCCCTATGTCTGAACCCTGTGAAGCATTTCTGCCCAATTTACCACATCCTCTGCAATTTTGTGCAACTTTAATATATGGGATCAAAGAGGAAGGACACAAACATCTGGATGATTCCATTAACGTCCCTAGATGTCTCGTCAAGATCCTGGCCTTCCATTTTCTGTAGTTGTTGAGATTTTTACCTTACAATAAGAAAGAGCTTGAAATTATGATCAAGCACTGTTTTAATAGACAAACAACAAATGCATGCAGGTGAGCCAAAACATGAAGTTGTTCCCACTTAAACATACACACATTCATGTTTTATTTGAACACAGATTCAGGAACTCTCTTTAATTGTAGGCACCCTACTACATCCCAATATTTAGAGACTGTGTAACGGAGAGACTTAGACAAACCTTTAAAACACACCAGGGGCTTTTCACAAAGGTAAAGTTGCACATGACTGCATTTACATGTGTAAGTTTACTTCTACACTTCATGGTACATTTATTACTTTAGGCTATTCACCATGTACCACAAAGCATTGGTTTACATGGCTACACTCTCTGGATTCAAGGGATGGAGCTGAATTTAAGAGTGTAAAGTTACTACTTACAACTGTTCATACATAGGCAGATATCTTCACCACCGGGTTGGAGATCACCTGTGGTAAAGTATAGGGAAAAGTTTAAAAGTTAATTAAAGCTTAAAAAATAGTAAACATCTTTTAAGGTAAATGTTGTTCTAAATTAATTTAAAATATGTATTTAAATGTGGGACAAAACAGTAAAAAACACTAGAGCATTACTAACTGAAATTTGAATTAACTATTTACAATTAAGGTTGGAATTAATTGGATGTTTCTTTTTAAGTTACAATAAGCTTATGTTTAGAAAAGGATATTAACATTTTAGATTAAATTGTTATTCTTTATTTATATTTAATTATGTAAACATTAAAGTAAAGTGTTCATATTTCAGAAAAGTGAAAATAAGTTAATTAATTTTAACATTAGTTCCTATGGGGTTTTATTTTAAGTTCCTGTCTATATTATTTTCCATGGGAGGATGTTCCAGTACTGGAGCACATTTACTACTGTTTGGGGTTCTTTTTGGCTAACATAAGAAGTGCAGCTTGTAAATAGCTATGTAATTGGCTGGGTACAGTGCTGGTGACAAGGCATACTGCACCAGGAACGACCTGGCAGAGCGCAGTTCCACTCTACACCCTTCCACTATGGTCAGAAAGCTGCCCAATTCTAAATATTTGGATGCTGACATACCACTAGCCGAAAAATCGAAAAAGCGTTATCAAAGGCAACAACATCCACCACCCTATGAAGGGCAACATCATCAAATTGAAAGTTAATGGGACTTGTGACTCTTGTAACCTCATATATGCCCTGAAATGTCCATGTGGCAAACTGTATGTTGGCAAAACAGAAAGAAAAATCAAAACACGTCTGAATGAACATAAATCAAACATTCGACTCAAAAACACTAAATCCAACATAGCTATGCATTTTTTGGAAGCACGTCACACCATTGCCCAACTGCGATTCATCATTCTTGAAATTGTCAACAAAAAAGAAGGAACCGACAACAACAAACTTTTATTAAAAAGAGAACTCGAATGGATGTTCCGCCTTCAGACCCAGAAGCCTTTCGGCCTTAATGACCGCTTTGAATACAGCTGTTACCTATAATGTGTTATAGTTCATTGTCTCTTTATTGCCTGAGTTTAATTTCATACATGTTCCTTTGCTTCACATTTTCCACCTATCCCATATCATCACTTCACCTGTCTCCTCCCCGCATTTTCACCATTCCAAGATGGCGCCATCACTTTCTTTCATCACCAGTCCGTTTTCTATCCCACCTCGTTCCGCTTTTTTAGTCCTCTTTCGATTTTTATGCCCCTCGGGCCACTTCCCTTATCTTGAATCTTTCGCGTTCAGCGCTCATCACCCGTTCCTGCACCCGCCAGTAACGCCACGCGTTATGTGAAATCTCAAGTAAGTCATTCACCGCTTATCATCCTACTACACCACGACGTCTACCATTCACACCCTGTTATTGCTAATTCACGTCCCGTTTGAGTTATTAGCTGACACCTTCCATCACTTGCCCTCCGTTTTTACAATAAGCCTGAAGTTCCTCACTTATTGATAGGCACTTTAAACAGATGTAGCCCACCACAGCCAGCGCCTTTCACCTTTCCTACTTTCCTTACACCATTTTGTCTTCTTCCTAGCACTCCTTGAAAAAGGGCACCGCCCGAAATGCATCGGAGTGGAGTTATATACTTTCGCATGTCCCTCATCTTGAAAACAATTGAATAACATTGGATTGATATGAATTGAAATATTAACCATATGAACAAACAAGTTGTTTCAATAAATCTTTCAAAACTTTGGAACAATCAATCTTTGAAAGACATCTTTTGTCCCATTGGAGTGCCATAGTGGGGATGTATTTGCATAGACTTATGCATACACAACTTCGTGACATACCACTAGCAGCATATAATGGCAGGGGTGGAAGCCACTGGAGGATGGGGAACTCTACCCCATCTACCTCTAAACACTATGGCCTGCAACAGATATTTCGAAATTGGGTACTTGGTGCTTGTTTGGTCTTTAGTCATTATGAGTCGTTGAGAACTGCCTCTTTGCCCTATCCAAACATTAACTCTTTGTATGTCATGAGAGACCAAATCTACGCACTTGTGCCTTCCAACATGCCAAAAATAGCCATATCTTTAGATGAATTAACTTGCAAAAACTGATGCCTCTCCTTTCCAGAACTTACCAAGTGTTTGACACCTTGTCTAGAATAACAGAAAGAGGAACCTCAATCTATGTCACTTCTCAAATGCAGCAATAACAATTGTAGATGCCGAAGCAAGATTACTCATTGATTACACAGATTGTTTCAAGTCTGGAAGTTTTATATTTTGTATACTTTCAGGTGCAGATTAAAAACAGCTTGTAGGGAACTTTACAAACAGCCCTATGATTCCAAGCAAAACCAGACCTACTTCAGAAGGTGACCTGGGTTTGCATGAACTCATAGAGTTAAATAAAAGCAGGATCAAATGAAGGGCAAAGGGAAACTGTGATTTTCTAAAGCATAATACTTGTACTTACCACAAAACTGCAAATATAACACAATTTACCATTGCTCAGTTACATGTTGTAGACATGTATATCTGCTACTCCTATTGTGCGCACGGTATGAACTTTATAGATGATTACTGCCAAACCCACATATAGCCAAGTGAAATCAGGTGTCTGAATACTCCTAAACACTTTTTGGCTTTTAAGAAGGCTGCAATACACAAGCACTCCTATTATGCTTCTCTTATCTTTACTACTCAAATATCAGCAAAGAGAACACCTAAGACCATTAACATAATACTCTAGCCAATATGAATAGACACATAGTCCATAATAAATCAGCCTGAGATAAGTTTTGTTTTAATGTATTCCATGCTTATTAATTGTTTGACTGTTGGGAATATATCGTGCCTTTATCTTTCATAGGCATAGTAGGAAATTGGTGAGAGATATTTCCAAATCTAGTAGTAAGACCCTACAGTGCCTAGGGCCTTGGGTCAGATGAGTTTCATTCTCTAAAGAACTTATTGTAACTTTTTTGCTTTTTCTTTGCACATATACTCTGGGTGAAGGTATTTTTTCACGTTCACACAAATGACACATAGTTCTTTTTTTTAAAAAAATGTAAGTCCTCATTTGCCTTGTTTCCACCCTTATACCAACGATGCCGACCCTGGGTTTTCAAACCTCATAAGCTGGAAAAAGGGAAAAACAAAGTGAAGGCTCCCCAAAAAAGGCCCCTTGGAATCTGATGAGAGACTTTCTTCTCCATACAGCCACAGACCCTTTCCCATGTCCTCCTGCTAACACAGGGGGATCTGTAACCAGCCGAGGCAGGTGAAGGCTTAATCATCGGACCATTGTTTTTAGATTGCTCCACTGTCAACCACACCAGGCCAGGAAAGGAGTCCAAAATTTAAATCTCTTTCTATTCTGATCCGAAATATCCAACTTAGCAGTAAATCTCATCGATTGCATCCATCCAACCACCGTTGGGGGAGTTGAAGAAACCCATAACTTACATATTTCCCTGCAAGTCAGAAGTACAGCATAGAATACCAGCTGTGCACAGTCCTTGGTAACAGTACATTGCAGATCTAAGCTTCCAAATATAACCAATATAACGCTTACCTTGATCTGCAGATTCAAAGCACTGGACAGGCAATTACTCACGGCCTCCCAAAAGGACTGAATCTTCGGGCAAGATATGAACATGTGTAGATCATCTTCATTCGGACTACCACACTTAGGACACGCCACTACTCCTCCTGACCCAAATTTAGAAAGCCTTCGTGGAGTAAAATAAGCCATGTGCATGGTAAAAAAAAGTTTCCTCCTCAGATATGCAGGTTTGACTGTTTTATAAAGCATAGACATTGATATTTGCCATTGGTCTTCCTGCACGGTCTCTGGCAAGCAACTTCCCCACAAATCCTCTGGTAGAGTAAAGGCACCGTCCTCCGTCTCAGGCATTGTCCAATACCACAGGGCAATTTCCTTCTTGAAAGCAATTCTGGACAGACGTTTCTCCTCCAATTCATTCGGACCTCCTATTTCCTTTTCGCCCAACATCAAATACCAACTCTGTATCTGAAGGAATTTAAATCTCGAGAACCGTAAGCCCAACTCCACGAAAATAACTGGCCAGCTGGGAAAAGCTGTGTCCACGTTAAAATACCTGCCTCTTTTAAGGATAAAACTTTTTAAGGGCCTTTCTAATTCTATACCATGTTTCCCCCATACCCTTTAAAACCTTTAACCTGACTTTCTTGAAATATTTCGGATCACCATATTTATACATAAACACCCCTTTATGCTCCCTTTTCTTTTCTCAACATTTCTTTGTACATCCTGCCTGTTTCTGAATTTGTTGGGGTGTCTAATAGCATCCTTCAATTTTTTAATGAAAATGCCCAGGAATAGAACATCAAATCAGGCAGAGCTAAACCCCCCTTCCCCAGCCTCCTACTAAGCTTCTTCCAGGAAGCAGCGGCCCTTTAGACGCCCATATAAACAAACTGATTTCACTCTGTAGTTTCATAAACCACTCTTTCCTAAAGGTTAAGGGGATTGTTTCAAACAGGAAAGTTAGCTTTGGAAGGACACTCATCTTCGCTAAGTTCACTTGGCCAAATCATTTTAGTGGAAGATGCATCCAGCCCTGTAAGCTAGCACTTATTTCCTTCTTAACCCTATCCAAATTGACCTTAGTCAGATCTGCAACATTCTGGGTGATCCTGACTCCTAGATATCTCATTCCTTTTGTACATTCGAACCCTTCTGTCCCCATATTCCAAGCCAGGACTTCTGTTTTATCCTTATTAATATCATAGCCTGAGATTCTTCCAAAGTCATTCATTATATCCATTAGACACCTCATAGTTTGTTGGGAAAATTACGATGTCGTCCGCATAGAGCCCAATTTTCTCTGACCAGCCATTAAATACGAAAGGCAATATATCATTACAGCTCCATATTTTCCTGGCTAACGGCTCAATATACAGATCGAACAAAAGTGGGGACAGGGGACAACCCTGCCTAGTACCTCGCATAATCCGCACTGGCTGAGTCAGAACCCCATTTACTAGAACCCTAGCTTTTGGAGCTGAATATATACCTTTCAGTATTCTACAGAAGTTTGTACCCAAATTAAGATGTTCGGCCAGTGTCTGCAGGTAAACCCAATTTACACAATCAAACGCTTTGGCAGTATCTAACGCAATTGCTGCAAAAGGAAGGTCATTCGCAGTAGCCATATCTATAGAACCTATAAGCTCCGTCAAAGCCCTACCTCTGATGAAACCTTTCTGATCCTCATGCACCAGGTGCGACATCGCCCCATTTAACCTCCCTGCCATTACCTTCACAAACAGCTTATATTCAGCATTTAAAAGCGAAATAGCCATGTACGAGTGAACCCTTCTTAATGACTTCCCAGGTTTCGGAATTAAAGTTATATTAGCCTCTCTCCATGATTCAGGCAAAGCACAATCTGACAGAAAGGTGGCATTGAAGATCTGGCTCAAAATGTGAATTATAGCACCACCCAAGACTTTATAAACCTCAATGGGAAGGCCATCCAGCCCCTAGGCCTGTCTCCTTTTACCTCCTCGAATAGCCTCCTCCAGTTCTTCAACAGAGATCTCCTTATTCAATACCCCCATTGCCTCTTCCGATAATGGCTCCATGTCATCTAGGCAAATCAACACATCTTCCTCAGTAACAACCAAATCTTCCTTATAGACTTTCCTGAAATGTCTATAAAACGCTGATGCTATTTCCTGACTGTCCTGAGAACCATATCTGAGTCTTTGCACCTGATTTCTTTAATCAAATTTCTAACCTGGTCACTCTTAGCCTTCCAGGCTAGCAGTTTACTACAATCCTCGCCATACCCAAAATGCGCCAGCCCACTAGACTCCCATTTCTTTTTAACTCTATCCCTTAAGACTCCTGCCAACCTTGCTTTTAAGTTTATTATTTCATCCATCTCCTTATCACTACCTTCTTGGCTTCCTGAATCTAATGATACCGCCTCCAACTTCCGAATCTTCTCTTCTATGTCCAAAACCTTCCTGTAGTATGCTCGCCTTTTCCTTGCCGCTAAAGCGCCTAACCTGCCCCTTAAATAGGCCTTACAAGTGTCACATATAATCCCAATCATAGCTGAGCCCTGATTCCGCTTAAAAAATTCCTTGGTTTCCTCTTTTAAGGGCTCAAACATCTCGGACTCAAGTAAGATCGTACGATCTAACCCCCATCTTGCACTCACAATTCCCTTTCCTACCCTCATGTGCAAGAGAATAGCAGCATGATCTGATAAGTGTACTCCAATGTGTTCAACCTCCAAAACGGAATCCTTAACAACTCGGTTAACCAAGAAATATTCTATCCTAAACTTATGTTTGTATTTCTTGTTATAGTATGTAAGACCTTTTTGGGAACCAACCTTACTTCTCCATATATCACAAATACCCCACTGCACCATCAACAATCGCACCCTGTCCGACATCTTGGGGTTTACTGCTGCTCTGCTATTCAAAGATCTATCCAATTTATTGTCCAATACTGTATTAAAGCCTCCCGCCATAACAACCTGATCAGGGAAACCTAGAAGCTCATTAGCTAGTTCGTCTAAAGGACCTGTATTGTCTTGGTTTGGACCATATTGTCCCACCAAGGTAAAGTTCTGCCCATAGATTTTTAGCTTCGCTACAAGCCATCTTCCTGTCATATTAGAAACATCGCCCTCTATCAAAATGTTTGTACAGTGTTTAACCAATACTGCTAACCCCTTAGTGACTGCTGTCTGCCTTGTATAAATGGCCTGTGCAACCCATCTCTGTGCCTTGAGAATCCCCCTACTTTCCCCTTCTGTCAAGTGTGTCTCTTGTAAAATTATAATTTGTGCAGGACAGTCTTTCAAATACTGCATTATCTTGTCCCTCCTGTTGTTCACCCGAAGCCCGTTCACATTCAGGACAACATTTTTAACTTGTTTGTTCTATTCCCAGTGATCCCCTAACTACCATCGCAAGACAAACCAGCTTAGTGAACAACAAGACATTTGAGGTAATTTTAATATTTTTCTCCCCTAAGCTCCCTCCCCCACCCATGGAAAACCCTAACCAAATTCCCATTGCAAAACGCCGTGTGAGTGACCCCTCGGCGTGCAACGAAGAAATACCCTATACACCCTCAATGCGGTTTAACCAAAATACCTAACAAAAAAAATTTGTTTAGCTGTTGAAAACAAAATTTAGGCTAAATCCCAACCTCCTTCCCCCGAGATATAACCTTTATTGCCTCCCTGACTCAACCTGCTTAATAAACTTATCGACCTCCTCAACAAAATTAAAGGAGTGCATCTTGTTATTTAACATCCCTTTAAGTAATGCAGGAAACTTTAGCTGGACCTAAGCACCTAACTTCCTTAGCAGCTCCATTCTCTTCCCTAGCTCCCAATGTCTATTGGAGGTTACCACCGACAAATCTGATCTAATTTCAATTCTTACTCCGTCCACTTCCTGAGTTTTCTTTGGCTAAAATATTCTCCTTCAAAGTGTAAGTGAGGAAATTTATTAGAATTCTCCTAGGTTTGGCTCGATTTGTATTTAACCTAAAGGGATCCCTATGTATCCTCTGAATATCCCTAGCGATAGTAGAAATCCTAATACCCTTCAGGACATCCCCCCCATTGACCCACCCAAATTACTGGAACTAATGAACCGAGTAAAATCGGGCTCACCTAACGATCCCTGTCCCCCGCATATACTGAAAGAAGTCTATGCTGCACTCCCTCAGGGCATACTCCCCATTTTGAACACCTCCCTATCACGAGGAATAGTACCCGATTCCTTTAAAAATGCCACCCTGGTCCCTCTAATCAAGAAACCAGGTGCCGATCCCTCTAACCTCTCAAACTACCGCCCCATTTCCCTTCTCCCTTATGGTGCAAAGCTGCTTGAAGCCTATGTAACCAGCTGTTTAGCCAATTTCATCGAAACATCAGATTATCTGGAATCCAACCAAGCGGGATTCCGCCAGGCACATTCCACCGAAGCGGTGATCCTTGCCGTGCAGAATACTCTAAGGACCAACGCCGACAATGGAATTCACCAAGCCCTCGTACTTCTTGACCTATCGGCCGCGTTCGACACGGTGGACCATACTATTCTATTACACCGTGTCGAACAAGTCGGCCTCAGCGGCACGGCTCTCGCTTGGATTAAGTCCTTCCTGACGGACAGATCCCAGGCTGTAAAGTTGGACAACTTCACAGCCCCCACACTCCCAACCACCTGCGGTGTCCCACAGGGCTCCTCACTGTCTCCCCTCCTTTTTAATTTATATCTTAAACCCCTCCTGCACTCCCTGAAAAATAGAAAAGTCATTATTTACAACTACGCAGACGATCTACAGCTGGTATTTCCCCTCAACTCTCCAGACTCCGTCGAGGAATTTCAAAAGACCATGCTGCACATTCAGAGCTGGATGGATCAGAACCATCTTAAGCTGAACCCAGGAAAGACTGAGTTGGTACTCCCTAGCAACAGCGCACTCAGCTGGGGCCCCCACTTCTGGCCATCCTCAATGGGCACTCCCCCATCCCCCTCCCAGTCAGCTAAAAGTCTTGGGGTTACTCTCAGCGCCGACCTCTCACTGAAAACCCAGGCCGGAACAGTGATCTCCTCCTGCTTCTTCCAGCTAAGAAAGATTAAAAAGATCGCCCATCTGCTGACCCATACTGCTCTCATCCAGGTAGTACTCGCACTGGTTCTCTCGCGATTAGATTTCTCCAACTCTATCTACTTGGGTCTTCCCCTCACCATCGCTAAACGCCTGCAGATTGTTCAAAATCAAGCGGCCAGATTAATATTCAAGAGCAATCGCAGGAAGTCAGCCAAACCTTTGTTGGCCTCCCTCCATTGGCTCCCTATAACCCATCGGATCACCTTCAAGACAGGCTGCATAATTTTTAAGGCTCTCCATGGTAAAAGCCCCAGGTTCGTCAATCAACTCATAAACAAACATGAACCGACCCGCGACCTCCGTTCTGCCCATCTGTCCCTCCTCACGGTGCCGACATATAAAAAGAAACGACTTGGTGGATCCTGCTTCGCATACCTCGCCCCAAAAACCTGGAACTCACTGCCCTTGTCTATCCGGATTTGTACCAAGCTGACAGAGTTCAGGAGAGCGTTGAAGACCTGGCTATTCAAACAAGCGCACGGTTAGAGCATTATTCCATCTGCCTCTTTACTTACCATCTTCCATCTGTTTCCTCAGCGGCATGAAACCTCTGGGTGACCGTGCGCTTAACAAATTCTGCATAAGATAAGATAAGCGATTTCTTCATCAGTTTCCTTCAACTGGAGCTCTCTTCTCAACATCTGAACCACAAAACTTTTAATGTCTCCTCCTTCCTTACCCTCGGGAACCTTTAAAATCTTTAAATTGTTCCTCCTTTGAAAATTCTCCAACCGTTCCACTCTCTCCTCTTGCTCTCTCTCCCTAGCTCTGAACCCTTAATTCTCTTTCCTGTTAAACTGGACTTCCTCCTTGAGATCTCTAACTTCAGCTTCAAGTACCAGTGTCCTCCCACTCAAATCATCCATCTTTTTCTCTAACACTTCAGACGCAGACCTAATGTCTTTCAGGTTAAGCTCTGAAGTCTCAAATCTCTCTCGAATCTCCAAGGTAAAGGTGGTAAGCAACACGCTTATGGAGGGATTTCCACTACCCGGGCTTATCCCCCCACTACCCAAATCTTCCTGGCTCAACATAGTATTTCTCCCACCCTCTATGTTACTCTGCGTCTCTTCAGAGATTAGAGATTCCCCTCCTACAAGTGCAGGTGGCTTAACTAAGGGCTCTAAACTACCATCAGAGTCACATGAAGAAACCTCACCCAACCTAGATGCTGCTACATCCTCCATCTCTGCCGCTAACACTTGAAAGCGATTTGGACTCAGATGTGCAGCCCAGTCTCCCAAGTTTGCAACCTCAGCGCCCCCTGCCTTCTAACTGGCCACTTTGTTTTTGCAGATTTTGTTTAAACTCCGCTGCCGCAATCATTGGATTATTCCTCAACACCAGGGTTTTTGGGAGCACTAAGTCCTAAGAGACAGGGTCACCTTTGTTTTGCGCTCCAAAGATCCCCCTCTTGCCGATTTACTAATCACTGCAGTATCTTTAGTTGACACTCTACCCCTAGGCTTCAGTTCCTTCTTCACCCCTTGCTCCTTTTCATACTTGGGTGGGAAGTCCACTAACTCGGGGAACTCCACCACGGCTCCTCTTGCTACACCTCTCAAAGTATATCTTGAGACTTCTCCGGGTCCCCCCCCCCCAACAACCTCGCCTATACTGCAGCCCAGGGACTGCTCCTGACAGCTCTTACCAGCGCTCTCCTCACTGGTCTCGCTCTTCCCGCTGCCTCCGCTTCCCCTAACCCGGAAGAGAACCCTGGCGGCAGCGCGACGCCCCCGGGGTAGCTACAGCGCCGCTCTCACCCACGGCTGCTCTGACGTTATACCAGCCTTCACCTCCAACCTCGCAACCTCGTGCTCGGCTACAGGGTCGCCCGCCGCCGCTCCGCACCAAATCAGTAAGTTTCTACTGAAATGCTTCTCCTGTTTAAACTCACTTTTTATTTTTCATACCTAGCCTTTACCCGCAGAGAAAACATGGCGGCTGGCTAGCAGCAGGTCGCAGGTGTCCTGGAGGCGTGCGGCGCAGTGGTTTTGTGAACTGCGGGTAAAACACAGATAGTTCTTGTACGAAACACCAGTAACAATACGTTTTGGGAATCATTTATTCAGATGATGTCATGACAATAGATTATTACCTTGATTCTTTTGAATAAAATCATATAAATCTGTGTCTAGTGGTGTGGAGAATCAGTCACACACTTTTTTTCAAAAGAAATAGGAATCTGTGGTTGATTGAGGCACCTCTCATTGTGTTATTAGTATTGTCAACTGTTCAATAAAGGCATAACCCATCCACACTACAGGACACGCATTTTAAGTGGCCACTAAAGGGGTATATGGTTTTATTTTTTTTATAAATTAGATACTTCAAAAGTAAGTAGGAACGGAAGTGGAGATTGTGTTAGATTTACTGTCAAATAAGCACACTATTTGGCATTAGTGGACATTTACAAAGTTCTGTGGATACAGATACAAACAATTCAAATACAGTGAGGGGTAGTGATTCTTCCACAGAAAGTATAGGAATACAGAAGGATAGAGGTCTGTCTTATGAGTCCCAATAGGGGAGTCAGGAGAGCGTTACTGCCCATTAACCAGGAGCTTTAGAAAGGTGATGAGGCATTGATGGATGGCACAATTTGCTGTGCAGTCTCAGAGGCTATGGAACCTATTAAGGAGATCTGTTAAACACCCAAAGATCCCCTCCTTGGGGACCTAGGCTAGATCAAATAAGTTAGAATTCACCGTAAAGCCCCTTAAATGCTTCCCTGATTAACTAAAAATCCTTTCCTTCCCTTAAAACGACATCTCGATATCTCGTGTTCTCCAAATTACCTCTCAGAAATCATAACCAGCCATCTGCCCTCATCTTTCCTTTCAAATGACATTGCTTTTTACCTCTTAATCGTTCAGACTGTTGGTTTTTTAATGAAAACCTCCCCTCGTGTACCCAATGAGTTACTATGTTGTTTAATGCCCCCCTCGTGACTTGATTCCCTATAGGGCTGTGCTGAATACCTTAAAACCATGATAAAACCTACAAATCCCATAATGCACTACCTCGTGCCAAAGTTCCACCTACGTGCAACGAAAACTAAAATGACTAAAAAAGGAAACCAAAAAAGGGAACCCGGCTTTCTACCCATATCCCACCCTCAAACTATTTACTCAAATCCGATACGAAAACACAATATAATAAAACATTTTAATTAAGTAGTATCACAAGGGAAGGAGTGCATTCTTACTATGTGTCTTGCTTAGCAATAATGTCACTTTTACCATGTGTCACCATCCCAATCAAATTACTTTTTGGATGTCGAACCATATATATAGCAGATCACAATATTCAAAGCAGACTATTCCATAAGGAAAGGGGTACCAACAATATTTTGAGAGCAGATAGTGCACACCCTCATAATGTTACTAATGGGATCCCTTATGGGGAGATGATCAGGATTAGAAGAAATTGTAGTGAAGAGAGAGACTTTAATAACTGCATGGATGATCTGAAAGGCAAGTTAAGAAACAGAGGTTATGATGAACAGATGTTGACTCAAGCTGAAAAAAGAGTTTGAAATACGCATTGTTTCAGTACTCTGACTAAAAAACTCAAACTCAGACAACCTGAAAACCTTAGCTTTGTTTCTACATTTAGTAATAATCATTCTCTCATTTATAAAATTCTATGCAAACATTGTTCTCTGTTGAGATGTGCCCCAGGCTTAACAGAAATTATACATGAAAGACCTAATGTTACGTACAGGAGGGGTCCAACTATTAGGGATAAAATTATGAGGAACTATCTTAAACCGGCCAGTCAGATCACCAGGAATTAGTTACCAGCAAAGCCAATAGGATTTTTCACCTGTGGAAGTTGCATAGTCTGAGGTTATGGATTAAACAAATCCTCATGTTTTGTTTTATGTCTTGAAGTGTAAATGTTCGATAATCTATGTAGGGAGCACTAAGAGACAGCTGAAATGTAGAATCCAAGAACATCGCAGATCAGTTTGCAATAAGGATGACCAATCACCACTAGTGAAACATATGATAGAGAGTCAGCCTGGCAACTATAGTTTTAAGTTCCATGGTATTCAAAGAGTGGATAAAGTTGAAAGAGGAGGTGACATGATTCTAGAGCTAGGGCAGGAAAATACAAAATGGGTTAGCCGTTTGTGGGCTGTGGAGTGGGGAATGAACGTGGAGAATGAGTCATTATTTGCTCTAACTGGATAGTTTTTGTGGTTGTTTTTTCTTTTTTTGAATAGCATCCAGATTTTGGCTTTGATTTGTTTATATGATAAGAGGAGTTCCTTTTTCTCCAATATGTACTCTTCTACTAAAAACCAGGATCACCTAACATCGTATGGGAAAGATAATCAGAATAAGGGATCTAATTCCTATGGTCTCGATATTTTTGGATACACGTTCGTCTTTGGTCATATCTAAGTTTAATATATTTCTGTATTGAATAACTAGAAATTAGTAATGGGAAAGGCACTCCTATATGAATAACAATACTCAATATTTGTTTATTCTAAACAAAATCTATCATGCGTGCTACAGAAGGAGATGCTGTGTCCAAGAACTGCATCAAGAAACTAAACATAAACTGAAATTCAAGCGTGGCCGCTTGCCCTCTGTGCACTGTTGCAAGTCCACAATGGAAACTTCTTCACTTCATTCATCAAATAAGTAATTCAAATTACATCAAAAAGCACACTGCAAATTATTCTTGTGATTTGATCTTCATATTCTTTACTGACAAATTATAATAATCATCATGGCACACACTTCGTGTACAAAAACCATTAATACATGAATTAAATCAATCCGGATAACAATATTTCATCATGAGCATTTTTGTGACAATAACAAATAATGGTTGTTTTTCCTGCCCAATGCATTTCGGGCCACCCGGCCCTTCGTCAGGGGCGGTACCTAAAAAACAAGAAAATTGATTTCCATCACTAAACTGAATGGGGTTCTTCAAATTGCATAGCAGATAGCAAGTCACTGTGTGCTTTGTAAGTCATAAAAATGAGTGCTCAAAATATTACTGTTGCTGCAACCCTGTTCTGTAATATCATACTCACTTCAAGCTCAGCAAATACTGTATGTAGGTGTACGTATTTCAAATGTGCCGGTAAAAGAGACTGAATCCGCCGTTCTATAGGAAGAAAAAGTACGTCTAAGTTCTATTTCTCGCTAGGTTTTTTGAAAAAACGAAAAAGGAACAATAAATGCGACACTTTTCCTCTCAACTTACTCGCAAAATCTGTGCACCAAGGGAGGATACGGTTTCTAACGACAACAGCTGGTTTGGCTGTCAGATGACAAACACTAAAACTGTTTGGTGTATCACTTTGACCCCAGCGTGGAAGAATCTGTCTGAAAAGCAAAAACAGAAGGGTCGTGTGTGTTAATCTCCATTGATTCCCTCAAAGCGGGACATTGCCAAAAAAAAGCACTTGTTCTTAAGTGTCCAAAACGGAACCATATATACAGGAAACAACAAAACAAAACACACCTTTAAAATTGCCGCTGCAGGCGAAAACGATGCACAAGATTACCGCATTGCTCTATCAATCCCGACAACTTGGTTCAAGTGAAAAAAACAAGCGACGTGTGAACAAACTCGACTTCGCGAGTGTAACCAGAATCTAAGTTGTGCCGGTACGAGCAGTGTTTACCTTTCTCTTCCCTGCCACAGATGTCAACATTCGCGCGTCGGCCCTCTCCTTTTCCTCACGGTCCCCGGTGCTCGGCGAACAACAATGTTTAAGACGCCGCCTCTACTAATACTGAACACAATGATGACGTGGTTGCTAAGCGCGACAGTGCACTGAAAATAAACGACGGACTAGAAACCATGTCGTGGATGTGTGAGTCCTGCATGCACCATATTGATGTTGTGAAAAAAAGATGTGAATATACACAATACAAACAGGTTACAAACATGAGTCAAACTGAAATACAAATCGGAGAAAATTCAAAGGACATAGACAGATGTAAAGCATGTCTCCAGCGTTCTCATTTGCGCAATTATCATAGAAAACAAATAAAGTCTGCACGATCATTGATCCCTTTGGGATCTTGTGTCTGTAACTTCCTGATCCAAAAAATTTCTCGTTGCAGTAATGTTTTAGTGAGACTTTTTCCGGGTGTTGGGGTGACCATTTCCAGTATCTGGAATTTTAACTGGGCGATGGTGTGTCTGTTTTTGTCCCAATGTACTGCCAGGCTGCTGTTTGCATTCTTGTTGCGAATAGTGCTTTTATGTTCTGAAATTCGTATTTTGATTTTTCTCTCAGTTTTTCCCACATATAATAATCCGCAGGGACATTTGATGGCATATATTACATTCATAGAATTACAGTCCGCGTTAATCCTAATGGGGATAGTTTCGCCAGTGTGTGGGTGTTTTACGGAATCAGTAACAATCACATTATTGCAGTGAATGCAGTTTTGGCATTTTTTCATTCCTTTCAAGTTTTCTACATGTTTCACATTTTTGGTCTTCAATAATTCTTTGATGTTGCGAGACCTTTTATAGGCAAAAATGGGTTTGTGTGTAAATAGCCCTTTGAAGTCAGTCTCATTACTTAACAGTTCCCAATGAGTGTTGATGCTCTTCTTGATTTCTTTCAGATCCCCCAGAGTTCTTGGAGTTCAGACCGAAATCCACCTTCCAATCACCAACATCCCATAAAATTTTGGATGCTTTTGAGAATCTTGTGCTGAAAGACCTGCAAAATATCAAAACTCATAAGAAATGTTACCACAATTTATCCAAATACGAGAGAGACACATTAAGAGAATTGTCGGAAAACCCCATGATACACATTCAACAAGCGGATAAAGGTGGGGCCATAGTGGTGATGGACCGGTCATTTTATGAAGCCAAAGTTATTGAGCACATATCTGATGTCCATACATATTTGCAACTTGACAAAGATCCAATTAAGGAATTACAAGAAACTCTGGAAAAAATCTTGGATGAGGCTGAAGTTATGAAATGGATTAACACCAAAACCAGACAGTTTCTCACTGTATCATTTCCAAAACAACCGGGTCTTTACATGCTACCTAAGGTCCATAAAAATCTTCTCAATCCACCATTCCGCCCTATTGTAACCGGGTGCGGCACCATTTTCGAACCTCTGGGGCAGTTTATTGATCGTTTTTTGCAGCCGTTTGTACAGGCCTGGTATTCATACACGAAAGACACTACACATTTCTTGCAAAAATTATCCAACGTCATCATCAAACCAGGGATGTGTTTATGTACTTTAGATGTCAAAGCACTCTACACCTCGATTCCACACTCCAAGGGAATTGAGGCAGTTGAATGGGCACTGTTGAAGCAAGAGGACCTTCCAGTCAGTAAAGTTTTTTTATTGGAACTTCTCCATTTTAGTCTTCATCACAGCTATTTTCAATGGAACAATACATTCTATTTGCAAAACAAAGGTACCTCCATGGGTTTTTCGGGGGCACCCGCCTACGCGAATACTTACATGGCAAGATTTGAGGACCAATTCTTAATGACCGACAGAGACTGGACTGACAACACAGTCCTGTACTGTCGGTACATAGACGACATATTTTTAATTTGGCGGAATTCTACAACATTGTTGGAACAAAAAATAGCAGAGTTGAATTCACGTGATGAGAGTATCCAATTTACTCACGATATTGACGAGAAGGTTATTCCATTTTTGGATGTTTTAGTGAAACTGGGCGATGATACTTTGGAAACCGAGGTATATCATAAGACCACAGACAAAAACACCGCCTTGGCATACAACAGTTTTCACTCTAAGAACTTGATTGACAATTTGCCATTTTCGTTAATGTTGAGAGCCAAAAGAATCTGTTCTCAAGAGGAGACCTTGCAGACGAACATCAATGCTATCTGCAACAAATATGCATCTAAAAAGTATCCGGCAACTGTTCTACAAACTGCCAAAGATAAGGTTGATAAATTACCAAGGGAGGAACTTTTGCTCAAAAAAAACAGAGAACAGTTAAACCGCCAGGTTTTTGTTTCCAAGTTTTCAACAAGCTCACAAGAAATCAAGAAGAGCATCAACACTCATTGGGAACTGTTAAGTAATGAGACTGACTTCAAAGGGCTATTTACACACAAACCCATTTTTGCCTATAAAAGGTCTCGCAACATCAAAGAATTATTGAAGACCAAAAATGTGAAACATGTAGAAAACTTGAAAGGAATGAAAAAATGCCAAAACTGCATTCACTGCAATAATGTGATTGTTACTGATTCCGTAAAACACCCACACACTGGCGAAACTATCCCCATTAGGATTAACGCGGACTGTAATTCTATGAATGTAATATATGCCATCAAATGTCCCTGCGGATTATTATATGTGGGAAAAACTGAGAGAAAAATCAAAATACGAATTTCAGAACATAAAAGCACTATTCGCAACAAGAATGCAAACAGCAGCCTGGCAGTACATTGGGACAAAAACAGACACACCATCGCCCAGTTAAAATTCCAGATACTGGAAATGGTCACCCCAACACCCGGAAAAAGTCTCACTAAAACATTACTGCAACGAGAAATTTTTTGGATCAGGAAGTTACAGACACAAGATCCCAAAGGGATCAATGATCGTGCAGACTTTATTTGTTTTCTATGATAATTGCGCAAATGAGAACGCTGGAGACATGCTTTACATCTGTCTATGTCCTTTGAATTTTCTCCGATTTGTATTTCAGTTTGACTCATGTTTGTAACCTGTTTGTATTGTGTATATTCACATCTTTTTTTCACAACATCAATATGGTGCATGCAGGACTCACACATCCACGACATGGTTTCTAGTCCGTCGTTTATTTTCAGTGCACTGTCACGCTTAGCAACCACGTCATCATTGTGTTCAGTATTAGTAGAGGCGGCGTCTTAAACATTGTTGTTCGCCGAGCACCGGGGACCGTGAGGAAAAGGAGAGGGCCGACGCGCGAATGTTGACATCTGTGGCAGGGAAGAGAAAGGTAAACACTGCTCGTACCGGCACAACTTAGATTCTGGTTACACTCGCGAAGTCGAGTTTGTTCACACGTCGCTTGTTTTTTTCAGTTGAACCAAGTTGTCGGGATTGATAGAGCAATGCGGTAATCTTGTGCATCGTTTTCGCCTGCAGCGGCAATTTTAAAGGTGTGTTTTGTTTTGTTGTTTCCTGTATATATGGTTCCGTTTTGGACACTTAAGAACAAGTGCTTTTTTTTGGCAATGTCCCGCTTTGAGGGAATCAATGGAGATTAACACACACGACCCTTCTGTTTTTGCTTTTCAGACAGATTCTTCCACGCTGGGGTCAAAGTGATACACCAAACAGTTTTAGTGTTTGTCATCTGACAGCCAAACCAGCTGTTGTCGTTAGAAACCGCATCCTCCCTTGGTGCACAGATTTTGCGAGTAAGTTGAGAGGAAAAGTGTCGCATTTATTGTTCCTTTTTCGTTTTTTCAAAAAACCTAGCGAGAAATAGAACTTAGACGTACTTTTTCTTCCTATAGAACGGCGGATTCAGTCTCTTTTACCGGCACATTTGAAATACGTACACCTACATACAGTATTTGCTGAGCTTGAAGTGAGTATGATATTACAGAACAGGGTTGCAGCAACAGTAATATTTTGAGCACTCATTTTTATGACTTACAAAGCACACAGTGACTTGCTATCTGCTATGCAATTTGAAGAACCCCATTCAGTTTAGTGATGGAAATCAATTTTCTTGTTTTTTAGGTACCGCCCCTGACGAAGGGCCGGGTGGCCCGAAATGCATTGGGCAGGAAAAACAACCATTATTTGTTATTGTCACAAAAATGCTCATGATGAAATATTGTTATCCGGATTGATTTAATTCATGTATTAATGGTTTTTGTACACGAAGTGTGTGCCATGATGATTATTATAATTTGTCAGTAAAGAATATGAAGATCAAATCACAAGAATAATTTGCAGTGTGCTTTTTGATGTAATTTGAATTACTTATTTGATGAATGAAGTGAAGAAGTTCCCATTGTGGACTTGCAACAGTGCACAGAGGGCAAGCGGCCACGCTTGAATTTCAGTTTATGTATTGAATAACTGCCTAAGGCGAAACAAGGAATAGGAGTAGTGGATGTGATCAAAAAAGGATATTCTATTATATGATTGGTCACTGGATATATATTGGGGATAGTTTAATTCTCTTTCCACATAATTCTGGCTGTTTATTCTAAACGTTGCAATATTTTTGTAGTAGGTTGGTATCCGTGTTATGTACTTAATATGATAGAAGACTCTTAATTAAAATTTCATGATGAAATATCAGTGCTAGAAAAATATGTTATGGAAATCTGTGCATCCAGGTTTTACTTGCTTTGGCTATTTTTATTGGATATCTGACAGATATAAAATGTTTGTAGATTCAGCCTCTAGCTAAGTTAATGCTAGTGGCCTAGCCATTGGACTAGAAGACCAATTCCGGATGTGATACCTGTTAGGACCTATCATAAATCAATTCTCTTTGTTGACATGGAGGGATATCGACGATTACGAATTTGTGTAAGAAGTCAGAATGCTACAGAGTATCATTACAATGGTTGACTGAGGAATAAAAATAGACCTGTCTAGTCCTACGCTGATCTAAGAGTTCAAAATAATAGATATGTTGTATGTTTTTGTTGTAAATGTTTTGGAGATTTATGATTTCGGCAAGAAAATACCTGAGATGCTACTATTGGCCAATTAAGGAAATACTATAGTCTGATTGGATATCCACTTTGACCTTTGCGAGTGTTTGTTTCATGTTGACTTGCGAAAAGCTCCTATATTTGTTCTCATGATATCTTCTGAGATTGGACGCCCCGTTGCTGGGGCAGCTGTCGCGCTCAATAAACCCCTTAACATAACATAACATTGAACTTTTGGGCTGGAGAATGCCAGGGATGCTGCCATTGGCTAAGAAGCCCCATACTTCACATTCTGATTTGATACCCATTCTGACCAATATAAGCAGATGTGATTTCGTGATGCGTGCAAATTACTATTATTGAGTATGTTAACATTAAGCGACAATTATTTATGTGCCCGTCTCGATATTTTATCACTGGCATAGATTTTTCACCTGCCTGTTGCGACTCAGAGCTTTTGCCTTATTGATGGTGGTATTTAGATGTATTTTACCTCTACATTGAGATATTTATTTAATTGTTTACACTCATTCGTCTTATAGTTGAGCTGTATTTATTGTTTATAATATTTTTCTAGGCACATCAGCTTTTTTACATTATACTGACGTCGGATTTGGACTATCGCCTGATAAGGCAGCCTAATAGGTAAGGCAGTATTCTCTGCTGATGTCTATACGTAGCTAAGTCGGGACTGAATTGCTGGGACATGTTTATTGGAAGGAGTGCATAGTGGGATACGAATGTAGCAAAATTACATTCAGCTTATGTTTATTCTTGTGATAGTGATGTGCAGATTAGATTTCCAAACAATTTAATTTCCCATATCTTTGCAGGCAAAGAAGACATATTTTGTCTTTGTCCGTACACACCTCAACGGAGGTGACGTGAAACGGGGAGTTTATAGTTGACCAAGCCGGATGATTATTTTTTTCGGGTTGAAATTTATAAGCAACAATATATTTGGTAGGTGTATTTCTTTTCTTTTATATAGAATGACTTGTGTTTAGGATCGAGTTTACCCGGCAACCAGATATGAAAAATAACATGTTAGATTGGTACCATACAGTCTGGGTTTGGGGAGTAATTTTGTTACTTAACATTCTCTTCTATCTTTTTTCCCTTGTTTTCTGCTTCTTAGCTGTGCAAATATTTTTATCAAATATATATATATTTTTTCATTCTCTCTTTCTTTTCTCTCCTTATTATTCCCAGATTTTCTTTTCCGAATTCAAAGCTTACTAGTAGATC
Organism: Lissotriton helveticus; assembly: GCF_964261635.1. Taxonomy (NCBI): domain Eukaryota; kingdom Metazoa; phylum Chordata; class Amphibia; order Caudata; family Salamandridae; genus Lissotriton; species Lissotriton helveticus. Next base: position 514,744,254 of record NC_136070.1, read on the forward strand.
ATTAGGTCCTAGTACAGGGCAATGGAGACAAGCGTTGGATATTACCTTATGAATTACGTTTGTATGTCATTGACCATTAATAGGAGGCGAAATGCTTGGCCTGGTATTGTATGGCATACCTATCCACCAGGGGTCCCTGTTATAAATGGGTTGTAACAAATCATTAGGCTGTAATAGGAAGCTTTTTTGGGGGGTTCTGTGTGGGATGACATATGATTACTGGGATGGAATATGTTTTAATTGTGAAGGTTTCAACGAACAAATGATCAAGTGCAGATGTTGTTGATACATGTAGTCTGTCAAAACCTGGATTAGGGGAAGTTTTTAATAAATGTCTTCTGTCTTTGCATATCTTATTAAATATATGTGTATCTATTTATAGGCAATATGTTGTATTACATATTTGTTTTTAAATGTTTTCACAGCCCTGATGAAGTTCTTTTAATAGAACGAAATGTGTTGGCTGTTTGGTGTATATTTTCAATTATAAACAAGAATAAAGATTTTTCAACACTATCAACACTGGATGGACATTCGTAAAGTTGTTTATTTATGGACATTTGGACTGTGTGGTACAACCTACAGTTGGCAAAGTAGATGTTGGTTATTCTAACTGTCCCTTAGGAACGGCAGGGGCAGTGGTGTTGCACACGGTGAGAGCATAAGGCTCATTGTTTTTGTTTAAACATAGGAGGGATATAACGTAGGGACCTGTGTCTTTACCTAGAGGGAGGTGCATCACAAACTCTTTCAGTGTTTGTATGGTCTTACTGTTTCCTATTTTGTTTTGAATTTATTCAAACCTTGTTGCACTCGTCTACCTCCAATACAACTATATTATAAAGGGAAAGTAATGGCTAAATTCAAAGATAGGAGAGAGGAGTTTGCTTCAAATCTATTTTCCTCACAAAGAATAACAGGTAACTTAACAAGTGAGCCCAATATAATGGCAGGATTAAAATTACAATCCAGAGGCTAGAGAGACTTAAAAAACAAGTACTTGCAAGGTGTTGAGATGGCATCACCTTGCAACAATGCCTAGATAATAGTAGGGTTCCTCGAGGTCTGAGGATTTTAATCTTCCTGACATTCGAGGACTTAGATGAACACCTTTTAAATGAATGGGAGGACAACCTATCCCACTCTTCGATAACCATGATGAAAATGTAATTGTCCACGCAGAAAAGAAAGCGGCATCCTTCCTTGTAGAAATTGACAAAGTAGAAAAGGAGATTAAGGCTAATCTACTTACTGAGGTGGTAAAAAAGAACTATGAAATCCTAGAAAAAGTGATGGAGGAATATCAAATCTATCAAAGGGACAAAAAGGCTAAGAAAATACAGAGGGACGTGACAGATTATTTAGAGGGAAGGATATATACTTTTGCAAAAAAGTATGATATTGTGAAGACCACTGAGCCAGCAAAAAGGAACAGGGAGGAGGTGTCGGAGTCTAGATCAGCTAGCAGTAGCTCCTTTACCTCCACAGAAAGTCTGCAGTCATGTAGCGACAGAAATGATAACATACTACCACAAGAAAAAAGCAATGTTTAATTAGAAATGGAGAGGCTACGCCTCAACAACAAACAACCCAAAAGAAACGCAAGACAAGGCAGGGAGGCAGGGCCTGGCATAAGAAACAAAAAAGAATTGCCAAAGCTGACAGTAGACTTACGTTCATCCAAGAGCAAATCAATAATGCTACTGCTGTTGAATTGGATGTAGTTGGTTCAAACACACTGGTGCTTAATACCTGTAACTTGTCAATTGTTAATCTTTCGGACCATTGCCTTACTACAGACGAATGTAACATATTGCAAAAGGGTCTTGGTTTTTGTCCAACACAGGCATGTAAAATTATTGATGTTATTGCTGATTTGAAAAATTCACACACATTTTGAAATTAAAACATTTTTTTCATACCAATCCAAAATGTAACAAGTCTGATGTTTCAAAATGTGTATCCTCTGATTATGCTGTAGGGGATGTGGAGAGTATACATTTGTTAATGACATTGAATGAGGAAACTACTATTAGCATGGAGGAACTAAATATGGAACTAGGAGTCCATCCTAAAACGGAAATAGACAGTGGGCTAAGAACACAACCTAAATTCATGCCCCAGGTGTCGCATCCCAAAATTGATCTTTTTAAAACACTTGTCACTGAGGATCTCCATCAGTTATTGAATGGTGACCAATATAGAGATGTGGGCCCATATAATCTAACCAGGGCTGAGCAACAGGCCTTACAGACCCTGAGGAACAGCAAAAATTTGGTAATACGTGAAGCCGATAAAGGTGGAAACGTTGTGATCATGAAAAAAGATGATTATATGGGGGAGATAATAAGACAATTGGCGGACTAGAGCTGTTATGAAACAATCCTATTCAATCCGATGCCAGACTTGACAATTTTTATCAACATGAAATTGGGAGACTGGAGGGAAAAGGGTCTTCTGACTGATGGGGAATTTAGAAATCTGGTGGTAACAAAACCAAGTTATCCCTGCATTTACGTTCTCCCCATAGTCCACAAGGGGGGAGCATTCCCCCCAGGCAGACCTATAATTGCGGGGATTGATTCTCCAACGGAGCGTTTATCTGAGTATGTGGACTCATATTTACAGCGCGAGTAAAAAAACGTACCTGCCTATATCCAGGATAGTAAGGACATCCTCAACAAGTTTGAGGATGATATATGGACTGAAGGGTTACACTTTGTCACATTTGATGTAACTAGTTTATACACCTTCATCAAAAAAGATCTAGGCCTACGTGCGTTGGGATAATATCTAAAAACGAGGTCAGCTGAGTTGTATGAACACAATGAAATAATCCTTGAAATGACAGAGTTGATTTTGTCCAAAAACTTTTTTCTACATGGTAGTGGGTGGCATCACCAACTCCAAGGGACTGCGTTGGGAGCAAAATTTGCCCCATCGTACGCAGGATTGTTCATGGGATGGTGGGAAAGGGAACAATGCATGGGGTCGATATGCCTCCCCCTGGGTAGATAACATCATCTTTTGGGGGAGGTATATCAACAACATCATCCTCCTGTGGAATGGATCTATTGGTCAATTGCAGGAATATTATGCTTTCCTTAATAACAATCCATTTAACATGATACTTACAATGACACATGCTGCAGACCAGCTAGATTTCGTGGATATTACATTCTATGTGGAGGCGAATAAAATCCAGGGTAAATTATATTGCAAACCAACAGAGAGCAATAGTACATTACATGCTACTAGTGCACATCCGAAGGCTACTATCAATAATATTCCATATGGAGAAATAGTGAGGGTAAGCAGGAATTGTAGTAACATCGATGTATTTCTGGAAAACTTACAAATCACCAAAAAGAGATTTGAAAAGAGAGGTTATAAACCTAGAGTTCTGGATAATGCAGAAAGAAAGATCTGATGAAAGCAAGGGAGTCTACTTTACAAGATAGAGGAACTCCACGTCACCAGCCAAAATCCAATGTCTTCTATTAATTATGTTACAAAATATAATAAACACAGTCAGGGAGTTTATAAAATTCTCTCCATACATTGGAAGTTACTGCAGGAAATGCCAGGAGTCAAGGGAGAAATCTTATTGAAGCCCAAAGTAACCTACCGAAGAGGCAGGACATTGCGAGACATACTATGTCCTAGCTATGTGACATCTAAAAAGACAAGGGAGACGTGGCTGCCAATTCAGGTACATGGTTTTTTTACATGCACAGATTGTAATATTTGCCAATATGGAAAAAACAAAATAAAGGAATTTAGTTACAATACCCCACGTATATACAAAATCAGGCACACTATCACATGTAAAACTACACAAGTAACCTATGTAATAGGATGCCGTTGCAATATAATCTATGTGGGCAGTACAACTCGGGCCTTTAAGATTAGAATCCAGGAACATATGAGGGCAATCCGGCACCAAGATACTAGATACCCGATGACAGCACACATGAATGAATGCCATGGGGCAAGACCTGAAATTTGGTTTCATGGCATGAATCATATTCCTGCAAGACCGAGGGAGGGAGACAGGGAGCTGTCCCTCCGACAGAATGAAGCAGGGTGGATTTGCCGCCTACGCAGTACAAAGACAGGACAGCAATACGGATGATGAGCTCCACTACTTTATGTGATTATCAACAAACCTTTTAATGTTTTGCTCTTCTCAAATAAAATGGTACAAAATGAACTGAGGATCAGTTTTTGACTGTGCTAGGCTGTCTGAGGTAACATTTATAATGTTGCATGTATAAACACCACTCAGCTGCCAGAGACTGTTCAGCTTATATTACTGGTTGTTTTACACTTGGATGACTGAAAAGGTTTGCTGGATGGATGACAACACTATGGTCGGGGTGGGGTCGAGCATAATCTGACACTGCAAGGTCAAATCTGGCAATACTGTTCACCTAAGACACAGAGTTCTCTAATGTTTCTTAATGTTTACTATCTTAAAACAAAATGCTATAAAATGAATTTAAGATCAATGTGTGACTGTGCCAGGCTCTCTGATGTAGAAATGTTACAATATTGCATGTATAATCATCACTCAGTTGCCAGATACTGCCCATTTTTGTCACTGTTTGTTATGGTACAAATGCACACCTTGACGACTGAAAAGGTTTGCCAGATGGGAAACAACAACATGGTCGGGGGGGGGGTCGAATATAATCAGACTCTACAAGGTCAAATATGGTAATACTGTCCATTTAAGACCTACTATCCCTGAACTCTATTCTTTTCACTATAATTTTATGAGGTTTGCTTGGCGGCACTGGTATGCTGTGCCTTTACATTAGGCAATTTTAGGAAATAGGCACCCGCCTTTGGTGGTGTGAGAGGCCTTCAGTTGTCATAGGAGATAATGGTATCATTCTTGATTTTATTTGACTTTTAATTAGAACAGAATGGGGGGCTGTCAAGATATTACCATGAGATTGTGATGCATAGTTTAATTTAGGTACATGTGGAACACTGAGGTGTATATTTAAACCTGTATGAATGAACAAGAGTTCGAAGAATTTGACTTGTATCTAGTTTATTGTTGGCTTGATGGGTGTTCCATTTAAGAAAGTATTTCGAAAGGCTGGTGTGACTTTTGGGGCTATTATTTGACCCCCCTTAGAGGATTAATTTGTCCTGTGGTTAGTTTAATGTCACTTTGATGTATGCTCAATTCAGGAAGCTTTTGCGATACTCCGGTTTGACCTCCCTTAGAGAATTAATTTGTCCCGTGGTTAGTTTAATGTCACTTCGATGTATGCTCGATTCAAGAAGCTATTGCGATTCTCCGGTAAGACCGTATGGGGTCTTATTTAACCCTTTCTAGAGGTGTTAGGAACTGAGGTGTATATACAAAATTGAACGTTTACAGGAGTTCAATGAACCTGTCTCGAGGCTAGATTGTTGCTGATCCGATGTGTAGCTTATTAAAAAATCATTGCGATATTTTGGTGAAATATTTGAGTAAATTTTTTGACCCTCCCTATGGGCTTTAGACACGGGAACTGCATAAAGAGTTAAGTAATTTTAGGACTCCCCCCTCACTGCTCGCAACGATGCGCGCTGGTTCGTCGGTTGATGTCATTTGATGCGATCAGGTGCTCAAATAGGAGGAGAAGGTTTGGGCGTCCTCTTCGAGCACTTGGAAATTTTCACACTTTAAGGCCCGAGACCACGTTATTTTGGTGAGAGTGGGAGTTGATGGGATTTGCGTTTTGGAACTGCCGCATGGAATACACGCTTGGGCACAATGCCTCATGCTGGGATGTGTCTATCAACTGGGGATCGCTAATTTAAAATGCGTCCCTAGGATGTTTTTGGCCTACATACTGGGCATTTAGACTCTGTTGTGCTTCGGAGCATGCAATATAACCAGATGGTTTCTCATATGTGTTTTCTACCAGGACCATAATAATATGATATGTGTGAGTGCGTTCCGAGACATTCTAACTGGCTAGGGCGCTAAGATATTCGGGTATACTTAATTACAAACAAGGATGACACAAGTAGATCCAGGTGGAACGTAACGGGTATACGTAGGCAAGATTAGTGCGTGGTGGCGGGGACTACATAATAGCCAACGTGCAAATTACAATTATTCAGTATTATTATTAATATTTATATGGCGTACGAATCATCCCCGAATTGATCTCTCGGCGCCCGGGAAGGCAGACAACGACATACTGAGTGAGTACCCTAAAATAGCCATGTTTGAAGGCCATGAATGTGGTACAGGACCGCAGGTCAACTGGTAGAGCATTCCAGTATTTGGGGGCAACATAAGAGAAAGCACGTCCCCCCATCTTGGCCTTTTTGATTCTAGGAATTTGGAGGAGCCTATGGCCACTAGATCTTAACTGCCTAGTAGGAGTCTACCATTTTAATTTCCTCCTTAGATATTGTGGACCTGGACCGACCAGGGCCTTGAACGCCAGACACAGGAGTTTAAAGACTGCTCTTTTCCTCATTGGGAGCCAATGTAGCCCACTCAATAATGGAAGCGAGGGAGTACGTGCAGATTTGTTAAGAACTAGGTGTGCCGCCGTATTTTGCACGACTTGAAGTTTGGAAAATAGATCTTCCCTCATCCCCACCAGCAGGACATTTCCGTAGTCAAGCCTGCTGACTAGGAGTGCCTGTAACAGGACCTTTCAGGTGGACAGCGGAATCCAAGGGAAAATCTTCTTTAGCATGCGGAGTAGTCCAAAACACTTGGCAGATAGTGTTTTCACATGCTGCTCCATAGAAAGTTTGGAGTCAATTGGTACACCCACATTTTTTGCCCAAGATTTAGGTAAGGGAGCTTCTCCTAGTTCTTCTGGCCACCAATCCTTAGTCCATAACTGCTCGGCTTTCCAGAACAGCAGGATCTCGGTTTTGTTTGAGTTTAATTGAAGGAAGTTCTTTTTCATCCATACTGCAATTTTGGGCATACATGCTTTGAATCTATCTCTAGTTTCTCCGGAGTCCTTCTCTATAGGGACAATGATCTGCGAGTCGTCGGCATAAGAGACGGTATAAAAACCACATGATTTAATAACAGAGGCCAAGGACGACACGTAGATATTGAACAGTGTGGGACTTAATACAGAGCCCTTAGGAACTCCATTGTCCACGATTGTGGTTCTGGATACCAAGATGTCAAGTTGTACACATTGAGATCTTTCAGAGAGAAAGCTATGAATCCAGTCCAACGCTCTCCCCATGACACCAATCTCCCGCAGTTTATCTAACAAGATCATTTGAGAGAAGGTGTCAAAAGCCGCTGATAGATTCAAAAGAACCAGCATGGTGGGGGTCCCTTCGTCCAGCATCAGCCTGATCGTGTCTGACACCTCGGTTAGTGCAGACTCCGTGCTGAAACCTGCACGGAAGCCTGACTGTGAGGGGTCAAGGAGGTTATTCTGTTCCAGATAATCTGAGAGTTGACAATTCACCAGAGACTACATAATCTTTTTTCAAAATAGCAGAAGAGAAATGGGTCTGTAGTTATGAAGGTCCCCATGATCAGCCAAGGGTTTCTTAGGCAGAGGTTTAATAAATGCCCTTTTCCATTTTCATATGGACGATAAGCGATTTGAATGTATTTTAACTCTTTTTCTAGGCACATCTGCCTTTTTACATTATACTGCCGTCGGATTTGGACTTTCGCCCAATAAGGCAGCCTAATAGGCGAGGCAGTGTTCTTTACTGATGTCTATACGTAGCTTAGTAGGGACTGAATTGGTGAGACATGTTTATTGGAGGGAGTGCACATTGGGATACGAATGTAGCAAAATAACATTTGGCTTATGTTTATTCTTGTGATAGTGATGTGCAGATTAGATTTCCAAACAAATCCATTTCCCAAATCTTTGAGGGCATAGAAGACATATTTTGTCTTCATCCGTACACACCTCAACGGAGGTGACATGAAACGGGGAGTTCATAGTTGAACCAGATGATTTATTTTTCTGGCTGAAATTTATAAGCAGCAATATATTCGTTAGGTGTATTTCTGTTCTTTTATATAGAAAAAATGTGCTTAGGATCGAGTTTACCAGATATGAAAAATAACACGTTAGATTGGTACCATACAGTCTGGGTTTGGGGAGTCATTTTGTTACTTAGCACTCTCATCTCTCTTTTTTCCCATGTTTTTTGCTTCTTAGCTGTGCTAATATTTTTATCAAATATATATATTTTTTCATTCTCTCTTTCCTTTCTCTCCTTATTATTCCCAGATTTTCTTTTCCAAATTCAAAGCTTTCTAGTAGATCATTAGGTCCTACTATAGGGCAATGGAGATATGCGTTGGATATTACCTTATGAATTACGATTATATGTCATTGACCATTAATAGGAGGCGAAATGCTTGGCCTGGTATTGGATGGCATACCTATCCACCAGGGGTCCCTGTTATAAACAGATTGTAACAAATCATTAGGCTGTAATAGGAAGGTTTTTTGGGGCGTTCTGTGTGGGATGACATATGATTACTGAGATGGAATATGTTTTAATTATGTCGGTTTCAACGAACAAATGATCAAGTGCTGATGTTGTTAATACATGTTAAATAAGTCTGTCAAAACCTGGATTAGGGGAAGTTTTTAATAAATGTCTTCTGTCTTTGCATATCTTATTAAATATATGTGTATCTATTTATAGGCAATATGTTGTATTACATATTTGTTTTTAAATGTTTTCACAGACCTGATGAAGTTCTTCTAATAGAACAAAATGCGTTGGCTGTTTTGTATATATTTTCAATCATAAAGAAGAATAAAGAATTTTGAACACTATCAACACTGGATGGACATTCATAAAGTTATTTATTTATGGACATTTGGACTGTGTGGTGCAACCTACATTTGGCAAAGTAGGGGCCAGATGTAGGAGCCTAAATACCGGTCGGTAACGGCCGATTTCGGCCGTTACCAACCGGTATTTAAGAATTGGCATGTAGGGGCATTTATTTTACAGAATCGGTAAATTTACCGAATCGGTAAATTTACCGATTCTGTAAAATACCGAATCGGTAATTTTACCGATTCGGTAAATCCAAATGTAGGTGGGACTCTTCTGAGTCCCAAAGGCAATACAGAATCGGTATTTTACCACCCAATTCAATTGGGTGGTAAAATACCGAATCCAGGTGTGCATGCACATGTGTGCATGCACACCTATGCCATGTGAGAGACAGACATGCCCTTAGGGCATGTCTGTGTGCCACATGGCACACATGCCTGTATTTGGGGTGCTAGAGGGTGTCAAAGTGACACCCCCTGCACCCTTGCAGGAATCGGTATTTACCGATTCAGTAATTACCGAATCGGTAAATACCGAATTTTAAAGAATCGGTAATTCAATTACCGATTCTTCCTAAATCTCCCTCCTTCATATTTACCGATTCATAAATACCGAATCGGTAAAATTCGGTATTTATGAATCGGTAAATGTCCCTCATCTACATCTGGCCCTAGATGTTTTATGTTTTTGTTGTAAATGTTTTGGATATTTATGATTTGGACAAGAAAATACCTGAGATGATACTATTGGCCAATTAACGAAATACTATGTTCTGATTGGATATCCACTTTGACCTTTGCTAGTGGTTGTTTCATGTAGATTCGCGAATAGCTCCTATATTTGTTCTCATGATATTTTCCGAGATTGAACTTTTGGGCTAGAGAATGCAAGGGATGCTGCCACTGGCTAAGAAGTAAAACCAAAGGGGATGATGGACGGAGTGTTGAACATTGCAAGCACTCACCCCCAGTCAACTGATCTGGGTTTAATCCATCATCATTCTTTAGCTCACTCCGCCACCCCAGTTCAGACATGGCCATATGCAAATCAGTCTGACCCTGTGCTTCATGGGAACAGTCCAGCCCGAACTGCCAAGCCATGTCTTCCCTGGACCGGAAACAAGCATCCTGGGATCGGTTTCTGGCTAATCAGCCGTCATCAGCCAGGCTAGCTTGAATCCAGTGGCAAAGTGAGCAAGGGACCCACACCTAAGAAGCCCCATACTTCACATTCTGATTTGATACCCATTCTGCCCAATATAAGCAGATGTGATTTCGTGATGCGTAGCAATATTTAACTACTGTTGAACGTATAGAAGATTTTCTTATTGTGAACAATGCTAAGTGTTGATTATACCCAGATACTCTGAATATACTAATTGATGTGAGTATGACATAAACGTTCATATATCTTTGTGGCCTAGATGCAAACAGTTTAAACACTGCTCAACTTGCAGCAAAGTAGAATTACTTGTCGGATCATAGTGGAAACACGTTAGTGCCTTTCACTTTCTCGTATGAGTGAACTCGATGGGCTGTATCTTTCGTCTTTTCTGATTGGTTTGTGAAATAGCATAAGAAGCGAATGTGATTTCTAGTCAGTTTCATCCTGACCTTGGAAGATGGAGGTTGCCATACTGGTTACTCGATGGAAATGAAAGTAAGTGATGTAGGTCGATAGATTTTTACGATACCATTGTGGCCCCTGTGTTTGGGTGAGACGAAACTTTTGACAAAAGAGCTAGTATACATGGTCATTTTTTAAATGGTGATATTCTTGTACATGTATTTGTGTAATTTTGAAGTATCGGTGTGATGATATCTAATGAATAGGATGATATATAGGTTGTATTTTAATTTTGGGGTACTAACATATATCCAATATTGCACATTTGGGATATTTTTTAAAATTTTGATTATTGGTTTTATTAGAAAAAGCGGATAGTGCGTTATGGAGATTGAATTTTGTTTTCAGATTCGTCCTGAGATTTCTTGAAAAATATTGTTTTCCCTTCGAATGAAAGAGGGCACACATATATGCACTGAAACCTCATATATGGTAGGATTCTTTTTGATGTAAGTAGTGTAGCTTATCTCACTCATCCATCTAGGGATTGATAAAACAGAAACATCATTTTGCTGAAATATAATCCAATGTATCTGTTTACAGATGACTATCCAATGATTGGATTCGAAACAGTGCCAGGTGCTTTTTCCAGTTACAACAAATGATGATATATTACAAGTGAGTAGCGATGAGAAAGGGGTGGTTTTCTTTGCAAAACTGATATAAAGTTACCACGCAGTCAGACATGGATTCTATATAGCTGTAGAACTCCTCTATGAGGTTAAAGTAGAATTTCTTCTTAATGGATTTGAACAAACCTAATTGATAAAAGTTTATTTAAATTGCGGGATTATTAATCTTATGTCACAGCCCTACTAGAATTGGGTGTATGTAGGTAAGCCGTTTAGAATTCGGACATAAGAGGAAATTGACTGTTGAGAAATCAGTTTTGTGTACATTACTGGTGGTCGATATTGACCTTAATTATAATGATAATATACATGGAACATGTGCTGTATGGATATTAAATCTCTTACAAATGTATATAGGACTGAGTTCCAGTGGTGAAGACACAGTGTTTTTCTTGTTTTTATTTCTCATATTTATATAAAAGTAACATCTGAGTTTTTATGTACATTTTTGACAATCATTGTAACAGTATTTTTGTATATGTTGTTTTTTTTAACCATTACAGCCCTGATGAAGTCCTTGTTGGCTGGGCTGAGCATGTTTATGTATCTGAATAGGGAATACAAATAAATCAAGGAGCTTTTCATTACAAACCACCTGACTCCATTGCATGATTAATGACAACTCCCGATGATTTCTGTTGGACTGATTATAATAATTGTAGTCATTAAACTGTGATGCTTTTATGTCATTAATATTATGAAACAAGTACTTACTTGTAGGAATATCATATGTGTAGATAACAGACGTTCCTGTGTTATCTTTTTCAATAGCCCTCCTCTTTTGTATTTAAGTCACCCCTAAGGTAGGGCCTAGGTAGCCAATAGGGCAAGGTGCATTGTAATTTATCATAAGGGACATATACTTTTAAGTTTTATATGCCCTGGTAGGGAAAAACCCCTCAATTTATCTTTCTCTACTGGGAGGCCTATCTGTCCGATAGGATAACATTGGGTTGCCTTATTACGTGCTAACTTTTGATTGAGGTCAGATAGGCATTTCATGTTTGGTAACTATGAAATTTAATTAAAAGTCCTCTTTAAGATGGATTTTAAATTGGAATTTTGAAAGTGGCACTGTTAGAAATTTAGCATTTTCCTGCCCCATGCCTTTTGGTGCCTACAGTGTGTCTTAGGTCACATGACTGGGTGTAACTAACAGCTAGATTTTGTGAATTCCTCCCAGATAGTCACACAGTAGAGTGAATTGGTTTTCCTGTATGGGCCATCTCCAAGCAAGATGGGGCAGATCTGGGCACAGCCCCACTTACAACTAAATAGGCCGTGCTCTGCCTTTACACAAAGGGCTTGCCACCTCCACATTGTTACAGCAGCCAGGTTGGAGCCCGGGAGTCAGGAAGTTCCAAGCACGTCAAAGAGAAACCTCTGGAAACGTAGCCTAACTTCAAAGAAGACACCAAGTATAAAAATAGGGCTCTCAGACCCACTCTTTAGTTCAATTTCTGGACCTGCAGAAGGACTCTCAGAGGGCTGCCTACTGCTGTGGCCTGCAATGTACTCCACAAGACTACTTTGGTTCATCTTGAAGGACTGCTTTGTTGCCTGGAGCCTACCTTGAAACCTCAGAGGCACATCCTGCTGTTTAAGCCCAGCCCCCTGCCTCGTCCAACTGGAGATATTGGCCTTCCAAAAAAATAACTACGTCTGAATGAGGAAATTCTCACCACAACTTCCTTCAGTGGCTTCCCGATGACGACCTATCCTCCTCGGACACCGCCTGCAGCCTTGCCCCACTGAACTTTACCTTCTCAGAACAGTTGTCTTGAACATTTGTCTTAATCCAAAGATAAGCACTGATTGGGCATCATCTACATTTTATATTGGGCCTGTGCTCCGTCACAATCCGCCATATTTTTAGATTGTGACCTGGTCATGCGGCACTAGATGTTCATGGTTGACACTTTGATCTTTTAGACACTTGTTTTTACTAAAAACTTTAAAAACTCATAACTCTGGTTCTACTGATTAGATTTGTTTTTGTTTTTGTGTCAAATAATTTATTAAAATGCACTATACTTTTCTAAATGGTTGTGTGATTTTTTTTCTTGTTGTGTTTCCACTTTATTACTGTTTGTGTGCTGCATAAAAACTTTATACTGTGCCTTTTAGGTAAGCATGACTGATGCCATTTCTAGGGACCTTACTATTCTGGCATTTTCCTTGTCAAGAGAAAACATTTGCTTCACTCCCTCCTTAGAATGGACATCAATACTATCTGGTGAATCAAAAAAAAGTGCTCAACCCAAGTTCTTGAAAGGCTTGCTTGACATTTGCAAACCAAGGAATAGAAGTCCTATTGCTTATGCTAAGACAGTCCTCTAAAATCATGCAGGAAAAGCTGGTTTTTGGGTGTGGCCCAAAGTTTTAGCCACAAAAGTGGGATGATTGTTTTCGGTCCAGGGAGGACCTTGCTTGGCAGTTCAAGCTGGACTGTTCCCATAAGGTACAGGGACAAGACTGATTTGCATATGGCTGGGTCCAAACTGGGGTGGCATGGTCAGCAAAAGAAAGATGTATTTAACCCAGATCCTTGTGACTGGGGATGAATGTTTGCATTGTTCAGCATTCCATCCATCAATTGTATCTTTTTACAAAAGTAAGGGAGCCATTCTCACTTGGTCAAACCAAGTTCAAGGTGTAAAATAAAGCTTGGCGTTGTTTTGGGAATAGCCTAAAGCATAGCTAAAAATTTGTCCTCCAAAGACTGCAAGTTATCCAGAACAAAGCAACCTCATACACCTGCCCGATAGGTCCCACTGAAAGGCATTTGCTCTTGTATAACAAGATAATTTCTTTAATTGGCTTATGGCTTAACATTTTTGCAAAGATGAAATTCGCTTTGCAAGACGCTACAAGCTTCTGAGCTCTCTGAGTGATTAACCTGTCCCATTTCAATTTGCCATAAACAAAATGCTCAAGTAGTTGAAATTCAGTACCCCCAATTGAATAATTGTTCGATTGGGTATTTTTTTGGGCCCCATGTCAAAATAAACGATTTCTAGGGATTAACTTTCAAATGTAAGTTCCTCATACATTCACTGAATTAATCTAACAGTGCTTGTAAACCACTGTTTGCACGAGCGATAAGGACTGCGTCATTCGCAAATAGGAGGAGAGAAACTTTGCAGAGCCTGATTTTAGGGACGTCCTTAATGCTTGAGACAAGTACCGAATCAAGGGCATTGATGTAAAATAAAAACAAAAATGATGCTACGGTTCAGCCTTGCCTAACGCCTCTTGGAGCCCATATTGAATGAGTGCATTCTCCATTTTGGGTATAGGGCACTTTCATAGTAGTGTAGTTTTGAGAAGGTCCATCAAGGGACGAGTAATTCCTGCCCCACCAGTCAGCTCCCACAGTTTCCCCTATCAACAAAATCAAAATCACAGGAGAGATCCATATGTAAGGCTCTCCTCCTGGCTTTGACATATTTCCCTGTCATTAGTGACAAATTAAGCGGTTGATCAATGTGCATAGCCCTGGATGGAACTCTTATTGAACTTCTCAAAAAAGGAAGTAGCATCAGCCGATTCTTCCAGCTTGCCCAGAATCACTTGCCGTTTGACAAAAGTATCCAGTAACGAAATGCGGTGTGTTACACGGCTGGTAGGTTCTTGTCTCTTTTTTTGAAAATTGTCATTATGAGTGAATCCTTCCAAGATTTGATTGGACCATCCCTGATGCCAGCTCGAAGTACATTTGTTAATAAGGGATAACAGAAAGTGGAATGGTCCTTAAACAAATCGATAGGGACTCCATCATGGCCTGAAGCCTTCCCAACCGTAAAACTCAGAATAGCCTTGGTGATGTCTGCCACCTCAATGGAGTTACTAAACTGGAGTTTGGCAGCTAAGGAGAGCACCAAACAATCTAAGGATGGGGGCCGATGCAGCACTAGGTTTCCTGAATCAAACGTTTGTGAAAAATGGGAAACACAATCATTTGCCGGAATGTGACATTCTATGCCTGTAGTTGGGCGTTCTAAAAAAATGAGTTATTTACGATTTCCCAAAATACTCTACAGTTTCTAAAATGAGCGGCTGCTTCCAGATCTTCTCAAGATTTGATTCGAACTTCCTCCTTTCTTATTTCTAGGAACGGGATTATATTCATTTCTCAGGTTTATGATAGCAAATATATTAGTTGCAATCGTATTAGTGGCTTTTTAAAGAGCTTTAAGGGCAGCAGTACAGTCACGTTTGAACCATGATGGACTGGCTGTTCCTTGATTGTTCTCACAATAAGATACATAAAGCCGTTCTACAGACTGCTATAAATCTATCTAGGACTACAAAGCAACACAAGACAGCACTGAATCAAATAGGAAAAAATACAGCAAAAGTAATATAATAGACTAACACACATAAGAACACCAAAAAATACAAAAACACCAATGCACCACAACGCAAAACATCAGCACAAAACAATAACACCTCACAATATCAAAGCGAAAAAAACACAAGCAGAAAACAAGAAAGAACACAACAAAACAGCATAGAACACAATCTAACAGCATAAAAACACACAACTGCATTTTTGTGCTGCTGTGTTTTTTTATATTGTTGTTCTGTGTTTTGCGATTACGTTTCCATTAACGGAAGTTATAGAAGCTGGGACATACAAAAAGTTATGGATGAAATCCTTGAATTAATCTCACACTGGTAATCGGGCCGCATCGTAGTCCATCATTATTTTGCACAACATGCCGCCTCAATTTTGTAGCAAGCCATATGCAAATCAGTATGGAAGATAGGGTCAGATGACCAATGTTATATGAACTGTTACAAAGTGCTGTGATACAAATGTGTACACGGGTGAAACATTAAAAAGATGAATATTGCTATTAATCAGAATAGCTATATATGTGCACGACCCCGCTGAGTAGATTTCAGACAAAAATTTGTAAAATGCATTTCAGAATGGAGGTTGAAGGTGGCATGGAAAAAAACTTGAGTGAATTCGTACCCAATTTACTCAGACGAGGGGAATAAAAACACATTTTTAATTTGACTTAATTATTCGATTTATCTAAACAGGGCTCAGAAGGGCTGTTTGGCGAAAGCGCTAAATGCAAACATTGTTTGCAATTTCAAAACTTTTGTCACAAATTGTGTATATATCTGTCCCGTAGTTATTCATCTGCTGTCTGAGATAATATGCATTGATCTGTTTTTCCATTGTCGCTGATGCCTGCCCATTCCCCGTTTTGCTCCTTTAGAGGCTAACGGCCAGTGCTTTCCAACAGCAGGAGGGGTTTAAATTCTGTGACAGGACCGGAGGCTTCGGATTATGCTTTCTCTTTCTTTACTGATTAATTCAGCAGCCAATGATAAATTTGCAATACATACAACAAACTACATTTCCCATCATGGCATGGTGCATATCCACCAATCACAGTGTCTCTGTTCCTATAAGAAGGGCCTTCCTAATAATTACTTTCTCTTTCTTTGCTGCTTGCAGCTGAGTTAAGTGCCCGTTACATTTCTTTATTATATTGCTCTGTATCATTTGTTTAGTGCATGTATATACGTTGATGCTGTTCATTGTGAGAAATTGTTTACTGTGCTAATTGTATAGTGGATTGAGCATTTTGTTGCCAGTTCCTTGTTTTGCTGGTAATGCGGGCGTGTGTCGGCATCGGCTCGTGATGAAAAGATCTGTTCACCACCTGCAGGTGTTTCCCTGTGATTGAGCTCAACGGTGACTCATGTCTCGGCGTTCAATGGGTTCCTGGGGGTGACACTCGCAGAGTGTCAACCCCCGGGCGATTTCGGGCATTGGTACGCCCTACGCCTCGTGCCGGTAACCAGCTGTTTTGGGAGCAGGGGCGCGAGACGCGGAGGCCGGCTCTGACGTCACCGCTAATCACACAGGTGGTGCAGGGCGCGAGAGCCGGCTCTCCTGCGTCATCGTGTGTAGAGGCAGCCTTTTCCTCACAGAGGGCTGAAGGGAGCTGAATTCTTTGGATTCCTGGCGGCGTTTTGCAGAGCTTTATTTATTGCTTTCCTTGTCAGCATGGAGCAAGTTTCCGCTTCGGTGAGAGTGTAATGTAGTTCCTATTATCCCAATAGGCTCTGCGCATTGGAATAATATCTTCAATAGTATAGACCTAGGGCAGAGGTTGTCTAGGTCTTCTACCGACGATATTAGACTTAAAGTTTTGTGTTTGCCAGCTAGCTCAGAGTTCACTAGAAACTTTCTCGAATAGGCAAGGAGGATCTGAACCTCCCTGGATAGACAAGAAGGGATTTAGTTTCTGACAACCATAGAACATGACAACTTTGCTCTCCCCTAATCAAGAGTGTATCTCTAGAGTCGTGTGAAAACAAAAGACAACTTATTTTACTCAGTCAGTTCAGTGCATTCTTAGTTTCACCAGTTTGTAGAGAAAGGAAGAGATGGGCGTGTTCAATAAAAAGATGTTATTTATTGATCAGTCTCTTTTCTCGTACAAGAGAAATGAATCGCTATTATTGCAATACTTATAGTTAAGTAAAGTGCATACAGTAAAGACAGAATTATAAAATAATACTGTAAAAGCATTGATATGGTTTCTGAGCCATATGATACTTAAAATGGATAAAATAGATACATACATATATACATTTGACTAATCGTACTCAACTGGTGCTTCTAACCACGCCTACCCCAGTGTACCTGACCTAAGCCTAATACGTGGGCGGGAGTAGATAAGTAGCAGTTTAAGTTAAGTATGTTTTGCCAAGGGACTGACTCAAGAATTCTCTGCAAGGGGTTATTCAGTTCTGTACCTGGGATCTAGAAGGTTGAGGACTGGTATCTCTTATCCCAGGTCTTGATATTCCAGCTGCCTACGAGGGCGGCTTGGAAGCGCCGGAGCTGGATTTCTCGGCAGGAGAAAAGCAGCGTCTCTCTCTCAGCGCGTCAGGATGGAGGGGAAGCGTCTGTTGGCTTCGCTATCAGCTGGGCTCCTCGGCAAGTCTCGCTGCTCCAATCTCGTCACCACCGCGTGTGTTTGCTTAAGGCAATGTCGGTAATATTTATACCTGAAAGGTGCCGAGATTGACGTAAGGATGGACATAAATACGTCAATAAGGATGTCATACGAACGGGTTCGTTCGCACATTCTTTACTGAAGTTCTCGATGAAATCAAAACAATGGCTGCAGGGATTTTCCCAGGTCGCTGTAGGTTTGATTTGTTTAGAGAACTCCGTATGCCTATCAGGGGGCTGGAGGAATATCGCTTGCCTAATTAGATGGCAAGCGTTATGACTTAATCAGATAACGCGCTTCTGTGCCGTGGTGTGGCTTAATCAGATAACGGGTGTTTGCGCCGTTAGATGGCTGCTAGTTACTTATTAACCAGACAAGGGTCAGGAATAGGGGGATCGATACAGTACCCATAGGAAATACATCACACCCACTCCACGTAATCTATGTCCATATTTACAAATCTAGGCATAGTAAAAAATTAGTAGTGTATGTGTATACGGTACCACCCCAAAATACAATCACATGTATTTCGTAAACTGGAAATGTGAAATACACGAAACGATGCGAATAGTTACTATATGCACTCAAGCAGTATAATAAATGAAAAATCTGTTACGCATATTTCTAAATCAGCATAAATGAAAATGAGAAATTTACACATGAAATGGCTCTTAATACAGAAGAAAAAATTGCGAGACCATTCCATCACAAGCATAAAATACTCATGAACATGCTAGAGGGTAACTAAAGTCTCTAGAGCACCTAAGAATAGAAATTTAGTTCTCTAAGAATAGTTCTACTTTAAGCAGAAGATAAGTGTACCAAAAATTGTGTAAATATTTTCGATTGGAAAAAAATTGTTCCCGCTGTCTGAAAAACTGATGAGAAAAAATTCCCATATCGCTTTTTAAAGTTTGAAGGCCAAATTCAGGATGTAGGGAACTCCGTGTGCTAGCTTGCTCAAAGTCATTCCTTCTGCTCTGGTGAAAACATCATATCATTCAGACTGTTGAAAAAACTGTCAACAGCTTCTTGCGAGAGTTCCACTAACTCGGAAAAAGTTGTTACCATGCATTCATGAGCATGATTGCCTCCATTGATGTTTTGATCAGCATAGCTGACTGAAGGTCGTACCTGATCGATGCTGCTTTCATCTCGTACTTCACTACCCCTCAATCGCAGTGGTGAAGTCTCCACGAATGCCGTCATCAGGATAGGTAGCCGCTGGGGACAGCAAAATGCATGAGCCGTTACCGGACCCAACAATGTATCCGCGTCCATTGGCACATCCGATTGTAGTGCCAGACAGGTGTCCAACACGCATTCTTCGCCACATAGCAAGCACCTTAATACAGGCATACCACAACGTTGCCACATCGGTCTAAATGGAAGAAACCAAGTCATGTTCAAGTCCCGAAGCCGTGCTAGTCCAAGGACTTTAGTTATGCGGTCCCGGTAGCCAATGGCTAGGATCGTTTCTTCCCTTGTCGCAGGTGTTTTGTCTGTGACATGGTTTGCCATAGCGAAGCAACAGGATCAAAAATAGGATGCCTGCCACTAGTCCCAAAAGGAGAGGAAGTCCGCCAAAAATGGAATGGACAAAATCAGGAAAAATACCCAGGATGGCTTTGAATGGTGTTAAAGCTCCTGAAAACACTGTCTTAAATACACTTGAGACACCACTGGTATCAGAAATATTTAAGATTTCGTTCAGTATTTCTGCGAAATGTATGGGGGAATTAGTTGATAACAATGAATGAATCTCTGCCGTTGTCCTTGCAACTTGGAGATCATACGTTTCTTTTGATGACGTTAGCCTGGACGGCGTCTGTAGGAGCACTGTCTTCATTCTGCTTAAAGTATCAATTCGAATAGAAGCAATTTTCAAGTTGGGCCATAACCTTGCCTCCCTGTCTGGAGAATCGTTCGGGAACAATACTCGTTCACAGCACATGACCTTCCTAGTCACGGTTATGAGATAAGGTTTTCCGGGCAGCAAACTACAACATCTGCGATCTACTATTAGAATGTAACTCCCGTTCGAGAGCCTCCTAAAGAATGGTTCTATTTGTGTTGCAGGTGTGCCTAGCTGGTGACATGAAAGATTATTTGAAGTCCCTTCACAGGCTCCATGCAAACTAATACCCTGACACAGAAGTGTACCGCTTAGTGACCTCGCACAATTATTGCCACTAAGAAACACACTCTGGCCTTTATTACTGACACATGCGTGTGTATAGGGCAAGTTCCATGTTGACTTAATGTACCCTTTACCCAACCTTTCATACTGGCCTGCCTGTATATATTTTTGGCAGTATTGAAACCTGAAAGTTGATATCGGAATATTAATTATCCCATGTATTATCCATTCAATGACAGGTCGTTCTGACATTGTCAATGGCAATCTCTCGAGTTTCTCAATGCTCAGGATTGTATAATCAGCACTCTTCTGTGCCATACTGATTTGTTTATCAGTAAGGTTAAAGATATTAAATAATGACGTTGTGTTGATTAAACGCCAAGGCACATAGCCTGAACGCAGATTTTGTAACGTCCAGCCAAGCTGTACAATAGAACGCAATTGGGACTGACCGTGTTGTAACATCAGTAAGTCTTGCGATATTATATCGATTGCTGAAGACACAATGCTGTCCAGAGAGTATATTCTGGAGGACAGAGTCATTAACCCATTGTCCACAACAGAAAGTGATTTTTCCAAATTAATACGGTCAATTTCCCGTATTTTCTCTGCTGTCTCAATTTGAGCTTCTTTCCAGGCTTCGTTATATGCTGCATATATAGAGGCCGCTATGAAACGTTTTTGACGCTGTTTGCGTGGTCCCATAATGAAATCACGCAAGTCAGCACCTTCTGTAAGTAAAGTTAGGTGTTGCTTAATTTCTGCCAGTGTGGATGTTTGTAGCCATTGAAGGCAGAGCTTGCCCACACTGTAGGTGGTTACTATCCCTGGATGTTGTCTTTGGGAATATCTAGGGTCTGGCCTGGTCAATGTGAACCCCTGTATTTTGTTCAGGAATCTGTCTTGACAGTTATTTGTATCTGTGGGCCAGATCAACCATTTTTTCCATTCAGAATGTGTTCTGTTTTGGTTTAATATATGGTTTACGTCTATCTCAACATCTATAGAGCTATTACTGTTCACTGTTGGCTTTGGAATAGACGGTTTGTTTAAATCTTTGATTTTGGCTAAGCCAAGACAGGTAGTTTGTTGAATAGTGTCATTCAAAAATATAATTTGTTCTGGGATCATGCAGGCTCTAAACAATGATTCTATACCTTGTACTTGCCAATCTCTTGTACCCCAAACAGTTTTTGCTTCAATATTATTGTTCCAGAAATCAAAACCAAATGTATTCATTTGCTCAAAAAATGAATCTGAATATATCAATTTTGTGTTTGTAAGCATGGTCTTCATACCTGTCTTATTTGACAATTTGAAATACAATGTTTCTGCTTGACTTGTGTTAAAACCTGAAAAGTATGAATATTTATCATAAAATGTTTTCGAGCTACCTTTTGGAGGAGTAGCACAATGTTCCCATTGGTTATAATTTAAAACATTTCTAGGTTGTGCAGATTTATGTAGATAATGGTTACCATAGTGGTTGTAGCAGAACATCTGATCATAATTAGACGAACCCTGCAAATAATCATGTTCTGTAAATTTAGCAGACATCACTAGGTCAGACACCATATCATTAATACTTTCAAAGTCCCAATCATCAGCAAATGTGCTTGGTTTTACAAAGTCACTCAACGAGATCTTGAATTGGTGTGGATACTTCAGGATTTCAACCGGACCATAGATTTCATAATCAGTATTGTCCCATGCTACCCCGCCGGGTATAGGGTTGGCTGTGAAGTTGACTGAAGAAAGTTCTCTTTTCTCGACGTGTGAAGATGTGTGTGGTTTAAGGACCAAGTTGATTTTCTGGCTTGCTGTGTCCATTTTAGCATATTTTCCCTCAATGAAATGTCCCAAGCATAGTACCATGATGAGCCAAAGTATGAGGATAAATGCACCTAAGGCCACCCAAAATTCAATCCATGGAGAAATCAGATAGGTTTCTTTCAGTTGTTGAAAAAGTTCCTTAGCTTTATCTTTAAAAGTTTTTGTTGATGGCTGTTTCTTCGATTCACTCAGATCTTCAGATGAATATATCGAAGTTGATGAAGTAGCCGGATGCTGTTCTGTCAATTGTTCCAATTGCTTCTGGATTACTTTTTGTTCTAGAAGTTTTCTTTGTTTCATCAGCATAGTCATATGTTACTGCATTGTAGGTTGGTGTGTCTTGACTAAATGTTTTTATTTAGGTTTTTAGAGGTTTAAGTTCCATTGCTTTGTTGCATAGTCCTTGTTGATGTTCTGTAGGCATTTCGAATGTTATTAGCCTCTTAGTTTGAACCTCTGAATTTGTAGCAAACATTGGTGTTCTACTACTTCTTGGGAGTCCACTTGGCCTACTGTTTGTTATCGGCCACATGATTGTGGTTTTACCAGGTCGATGGATACAACTCGGTTCTCCTTTTTACCAGCAAGGGGCGGTAGTACTACTGATCTTGTCCCGTTGACAGACAAGACAGGAACTGCTTTTCTGTAAGAATGCCCAAATTCCTTCTTTACCGCGATCTTCTCTCTGACTAGATCCCCGACTTTTGGAATCCAGACAGGCCTTGCTGGGACAGGTGGTTTCTCTTCAGTGGTTGTTGGCTGCTGTTTCAACTTTATGTTGCTCAGGTCTTTCCTTGTTTCATTTAAGTCCTGTAAAATAGCCAAACGATCTTTGATATCAAAGCATTTATCTTTAACCACTGAAGTCTGACTATCAAGATCTTGGATCATCATTCTAGTCCCGAACAATAGTTCGTACGGACTGAATCCTTTCAGAGAATTTCTTGGCAGGTTATTTAGACTACGTTGGACACTTATTAAATGTTTGACCCACCCAGCTCCTGAACCTAATACCTTTGCTGTTATAGATTGCTTTATGTCACGGTTTTTTCTTTCTACGATTCCGTTTCCCTCAGGATGAAATGGACAAGAGTACCGCAATGCAATGCCCATGCTGGCCATGGCCTCCTTATAGGCTCGAGAGCTAAAGGCAGGACCCTGGTCAGAATGTAGCATGCCAATTGCGTATGTGCCGATAAAGACTCGCAAATCTTTTATAACAGTTCTGGCGTCAGCCGATCGCTGGGGCCACATCCATATGAATCTCGTACATGAATCCACTGCGACCAAGATATATTTATAGTTACCATCCCTTTGTAAGGGACCACAGTGGTCCAGATAAACACAGGCTAATGGTTTATCTGAGATTAGAAGGGGCGTCTGTGCTGGTCATCTCACTGTTGATACTTTCATTCTTTGACATATTTCACATTCTAGAACATAGTTCCTTGTCTGTCATCTCATTTGTGGCCACCAGTATCTCTGCTTTAGTAATGATACTGAGGCTGAAACGCCAGCATGTACAGAGGCAAGCCCTT
Source organism: Lissotriton helveticus (assembly GCF_964261635.1). Lineage (NCBI taxonomy): Eukaryota > Metazoa > Chordata > Amphibia > Caudata > Salamandridae > Lissotriton > Lissotriton helveticus. The sequence continues at coordinate 514,767,829 of NC_136070.1, forward strand.
CGTGTGCCGCTATGATGAGTCCTAACCTATGTTCCATGTTTGGAATTGCCCTATCCCCCACTCCAGGGATTCGAGCAAACGGAACATTATTTGCATCAGTTATGTATGAGTACTTTACAGGAAAGCCTTTCGGGAGTGTTTCTATCGCATCTTTTACTGTCGCGCTGACAGCCTGTAATATTTTGCTGTCTATTTTTGTTTTTGACCGGGTGATGGCAGCTACGGAAGCCGTTTGCACAGCTGCCTTCGCGGCCTCATCAGCCAATGAATTCCCTGCAACGTGAACGCCATCACGTTGATGACTCAGTGTATGTATCACATGAGTCTTTGGTAGTTCCTTTTGTAAAAGAACTACTTGTTCCCAAAGCATCTTATGCTTGATTGTGCCACCTTTTGCATCTTTAAAACCATTCTGAACCCAGATCTGCAAGTATTCATTGTATGATTGAACGCAATAATACGAATCACACACTATGAGTGTGGGGAATTCTTGATCGGTATTTTCAAGCACCATCTTGAATGCCAGTAGTTCTGCTCGCTGAGCTGTACAATCTCCTAGAGATTGCGTTTTAGTGACCAGTGGTTTAAATTTTCCTTCGTGCCAGCGACCTTTAACAATCGCGCACGCAGCACTGTAAGCTTGTTTACCCCCCACTGCGGGGTGTGCTGATCCGTCTGTATATATTATACTTATCTTTGCCTATCGGACCTGTTTGGAGGCACCTTTATTCCTGCTGCCTGTCGTCGTTGGACCACCGGGAGAACTCAACAACTTGCCGGACCCGCTGCGCGGGTCCCGCTGCGTCTACAATCTCCGTGGGGCGCTGGGAGGCGAACTGAACACCCTTGAACCCCTAGCGCACCCGCTAATTCTAAAAAATCATCCTTGGGTCACATAGCATCTGCCATCACCCCGGAGCGTCAGGACAATCCGCGCTGCGTAATCACGCAGGCGGTTGTCCATCACACTCCGGTTCCGTTTGCCTCACCCTTACCCTTGTGCCCTACACCTCCATTTGTAAGTCAGCTCCCACTTGCGGTTACTCTTGACCAACAACTCACTACCACTCCCCATTCCCCAGATATTTCCGATGTATCCACATGTAATAGTACCAAGGGCAAACTACATAAAAGGAAACGTACCTCAAGGTCTGCTTACTCACGTAAGAAGTCTAAAATTGCTGGGGCACACCTATTCAACGTTGGTAACATTCCCGCGACTAGCGTTATAGGAGGGTATGCTTCCTCGTCATTGGTTCCCCAGGTAAAAGATAGTGATGGTGCAGCCTCTGCAACTACTAAAGATAATGTAACTGCAGAGGAAATCGGTTTACATTCAAAGGATCAGGAAGGGAGGGATGGGGAGTTCATAGGAATAGTCTGGGAAACCTTAAAAAAGCTATTATCTCCTTTGGACCTAAGACTTTCACGCATTGAGAACCATCTATTAGAGATGGAAAAGAGCATTATAGCTTTGGCCACTCTTGGCTTGCGAGGTCTAGAAAACCAAGATTCCCCAGAGAATAATATAGCCCCACAGACGCCAATCCTTCCCTCTTCAGCACCAGTTACAACAAAGCCAATCCCCAAACCTCGTACTAAGGGAGTCGATTACAAAATCTCTGATCCCCCGTCTAGGGCGCCAAAGCCAAAGCCCCCCATCCCCCAAGCCCCCATACATACTAATGTGGGTGCTCCCTTGAGTCAGAATGTTAGCAATACTACCCACCGACCCACTCAGGGCTCACATAACAAGAGCAACTTTCGAGGGGGGTATATTGATCTCCCCCCAGAGGCCAATGACTACGTGGTGGTGCTGACGGGTGTGCCGGAGGTCGTGAATGGCCAGCACGAAAACCATTGGTCTCTAAAGAACAAGGCCATGCACTGGCTTAATGTGCATAGACCGATTCCAAATGGTCGGACAAGTGGAGTTATAATGGTACGAAGAGTTCCCTGGGTGGGTCCCTCACGGAAATCTAGACCTGGCGATTGTATAGTCGTGACGTTTGAGGATCCTTACACGGCCCATCACATCTGTTCATGGCGTACTGATGGTGAAGGCTCATCCATTGCACCCAGGCCACTAACTTTCTTTTATCCACCAAGTACCGCACACACTTATGGGAGCAACTGGTCCATGGTTCATCACCAGTCCGGGAGGGGGTATTCTACTAAAGAGCAAATTCCAACTAGACGCTGGTTCGGGGTACCAACCTCGAACAGGTACAGCTGTCTCGAAGAAGTAGACTGACTCTTTAAGCCCCTTGGTCCTTCACTGCTTCCAAAGATTTCCTTATCTCATGGGGAACCTGACTCCTGTTCCTTGGTAACCAAATCTGATGGGACTAGTTCTGCCCCACCTGTTCAACCAACGGCACATGCTTTGCCAGTGCAGGGAGCACCGAACACCGTTAATACCGATAGAACTCATGCAATAGTGCATGAGATAGCTGCATCACCAACGACTGCTATGTCATTCCACCAGTTGTCCTTGCCTGCTGACAAACGAATCACCGTCACCAGGGCAAACACTCGAATCCAGAAAGATGCCACCCAAACACCAGTTAGAGCCGAGGTAATGGCGGCAGTGTCTGATCATGGCCCAAGGGTAGGCCTTGTTCCTAACCTTGATCCCCCTGTTTTTGCCCCAATGACCAGACAGAGAACCACAGGTAACCCACAGCTGAAGACCATAAGTTGGAATGTGGCAGGGCTAGCACGTAATGTGGACAACCCTGATTGGAATTCCTTTGTGGATCCTTTCGGGATCTGTATCCTGCAAGAAACATGGTGCTTGGAACCCCGCCACAGGGTAGGGTATACGACCTACTCGGTGCCTGCATCCCAACCTCAGGGCAGTAGAGGTCGCCCGTCGGGTGGTCTTCTTATTTGGGTCAGTATTGCATTGGGATTAACTATAAGGCATATAAACACACAATCTCCTGATCTCCAGAGACTCACAATACAGTGCCATGGGGGTAGGAAGCTAGAAGTGCTTAACCTTTACTTAAGGGGGGCAAGGGGGGGGGAATTCAATGTTATCCTCATCCGGAGTAGAAGAGGAGCTTAGATCTTGTAATATCGATTCCCTTGTTGTCTTAGCAGGAGACTTCAACTGTTGTTTCGAACCCCTAGCCAGTGAGGACATCTTGGACACCTGGGCAGACGATGCTAGGAGAGGCATTCCTCTGCTCTCTCTGGATCCGATTAAAAAATGGACCCAGAGTGCCATAGATATCAACTCACTTTGTATGGAACACGACCTTAGAGCTACTAATGGTCGATCCAAGTCAGATCCTAGGGGAGCGCACACCTATAACAGGGTAGGATATACTTCTAGAATAGATTACATATTGCTGAACCATAAGCTTTGGTCGTATTTCCATGACATGGAGGTCCTATTGACATCTGACAGCGACCATAACCCTTTGGCCCTAACCCTAACCCCCCTAACAGGAATCCAATTACGTCTTCACCCATATGGAAATCATCCCATGAATTTGTTCCTTCGAACTGCGGTAGACGACAAAAATGGGCTAAAGTTGCTGCGGATGAGGGAAGGATGGCCCAAGCTAAAACCATAATGTCAGCTGTGAAGCTCCGTCTAGACACATCGGAAATCATCAATCATGATATCTTTACGGTCCTCACAGAAACTGTATCAGCTCTAAGTGAATTGTTCATAGTCCCACAGAGTAAGGCAAGGGCCACAAGTAGAACCGCAACCAAGTGTATAGATAAGTGGTACTCCCCTGCATGTTGTGCTGCCAAAGGGGAACTCATCCTAGCTGTGAAACTAAAAGACCCAGTTCGAATCAGACTCGCTAGGAAAAGTTATAAAAAAGTTCTATCCGTGGCAAGGGAAGCACATGAAACTAACTTCTGGAGAGAGCTAATGGATGCGAGCTCTAAAAAGGACACAAAGGGGTTCTGGGATATGCTTAGAGGCAGGGATAGGCCCGTCGATTCGCAATTGACTTGCAACATTACAGGGGAGGCTTGGTTTGCCCATTTCTCTAAGCTCTATTCTATTTCATCAGGCGCACTAGAAATAAATAGGGGTTCTTTGCATTGAGCGCCGGTTGCTAATACAACCAATGACCACCCCTTTGCTGCTAAGGAAGCTGAAGGGGCAATCAGGTGCCTTGTTGCTAACAAGGCTGCAGGCCCAGATGGCATCCCAGGTGATCTGTTGCGGGTCAATATAGAGGTCTGGAGCAGACTAATTGCCTCACTTCTGAATGAGGCCGTGACGGGAGGGTGCCTTCCGGACTCCTGGAGGGGCGCGGAGGTCGTCCCGATCTTTAAGAAAGGCTGTCGGGACGACCCTGCGAACTACCACCCAATTAGCTTGCTCGACTCCACCCAGAAGGTTGCAGGCAAAGTAGTCCTAGGTAGGATTTTGCACTGGGCTGAAGAAAATCAGGTCTTGTCTGACTTCCAGGCCGGCTTTAGAGCAGGAACTGGTACTATTGAACAGACATTTCGCTTTTTAATGCTCTATTGGAAAGTGGTCGTATTGGGCAAAGGCAGTCTGTATCTCGCATTTATAGACTTACGGACTGCCTTTGACCTGGTCCCACGAGACCAATTGTGGAATGTCTTAGAGGGTTTGGGTATCCCTCCGTATTTGTTGGGTTTGCTCATCAAGTTTCATGAAAGCAACTTTGCTCAAATCAGGTGGGGAGACCAGGGCCAAAAAACATCTTGCATTCCTGTAGATAGGGGTGTCCGCCAGGGCTGTGTGCTAGCCCCCACTCTGTTTTCACTCTATGTTAACGGAGTGGTGGAGCACCTTCTCAAACATCCAGCAGATGCACCCTCCCTGGCGGGCAGAAAAATACCTACCCTCCTATTTGCAGATGACACCCTCCTGATCTCAAAGACCCCGATAGGCCTCCAAACGTTGCTTTCCAGGTTCAAGGGCTTCTGTGATTCTAGGGGCCTTGTCATTAATGTAAGCAAAACCAAATTCCTGGTCCTAAATCCCCCTAGGAAGACAGTCATCCCCCCAACCCTAGACTCAGTCCCACTTGAAAGGGTAAGGGAATTTGATTATTTAGGCATCCGACTCTGTGACTCCATGAGCTGGAAGGCCCACCACCAAAAAGTCTTCCTGACTCATAAGAGGGTGACAGGAGCCCTGCTAAAAGAACATCGTGCCTCGTCTCTTAAACCCATTGGGGTGATATTAGACATCTATAGGGCAAGGGTGGTGAGTGCGGCGCTGTATGGGGCGGAATTGTGGGGCACTCAGAGAGTTGATACTTTGACTCATCTTGAAAACAAATTTCACAAAGATCTCATGAGGTTACCACACAGTACTCCCACACTCCCTCTCTTATTAGATGCAGGTACACGCCCAATATGCGAGCAAGCAAGGTTACGTCCCCTCTTATTGTGGGCTCGAATATGGAATGTACCAGAACTGTCGAGTTACGCAGAAGCCCTGAGTGAACTTCTTTCATCCCCTGGCTGGCACAAGGTTGCCTGGCTCATGGAAGTTAAGCGGCTTCTCTGTGAACTGGGCCTTGGAGACGCTTGGGTTAATAGAACAGCTCCACCCAAACAGATGTTAAAGAAATTATATTGGTCATGGGTGGCAAATGAGAGAACGAGCAATTCCAAATTATGCAGATCTGTTGTTGAGTTTTTGTTAATCAAGGACCTCCCCTTTAGAGAACCTTATCTGGACTTGATCCTTAACCCGATGGATAGGTCATTGTACTTTAAATTTAGGGTGGGAGTTTTACCTGTAGGTCAGTGGACAGCAAGCTGGAAGTCACTGCTGCAAACCCCACCGTATTGCCCTTTTTGTGAAAATAGGGATGAGTCCATTGCCCATCTAATGTTTGAGTGCCCAGCCTATGTAGCACCTCGGTGCAGATGGCTGAAACCACTATGTATGAGCCTTGGCACGCGATCGCACTTGGAGGCTCTACGCATCTTAAGATCCGATGCTCGCCCTTTGTTCGCCTGTTGCCTGGCAAAATTTCTGGGTTGGGCATGGCGGATAAGATCCGTGAGGAAATTGCTTCTCCAGTAACAAGATCTGCATTGATCTAGCATGTTTTAATAATTTTATGGTAAATGAACTCCTTCTTACGTTATTCTATTGATGGTTACAAAAACTGAAGAATTGATAAACTGTATTTATTGAATAGAGGGATGATTTGTTAAATTGTATTGTATTTTCAACTGTTTTTGTATTGCAATGCTTTTATGATATGACAAATATATCGAAATAAAGCTATTCAAATCAAATCATATATTATACAGCCGTAATGTTCTAGAGGCAGAATTTCGGTTGGCGGAGGACATTCAAATTCATATTGGAGAAATTCTTGTGTTTTTAAGTTGGGATCAAATTCGTATACCACGTCTGTTGCAGCAAGAGAGTTAGCCCACTGTATCCACCTTGGATGGAGTGCTTTAGCATTCGGAATGCTTGCCTTTGTTACCGCCTCCAGGGCTGGTATCGGTGTCACGATGATTATTCGTTTACCTTGTGCTAGGGCCCGTTCCTTTGCCACAGCAGTCTGTACCGGGGTCAGAATTTTTTCCGTTGGGCTAAATTCCATTTCAGCTTTTGTGTACAAGTGTGATTTGTATGCAATTGGTATCTTTTCTCCCTCATTAGAGGTCAGGTATGTGAATCCGCATCTTCCTGGGATGACTCGAATCACAAGGTTGCGTGTGTTATCACGTGTTTGTAATTTTGTTTTAACTAACATGTCTGTTTGTAAAGATCTCAAAATTTCTGTGTGTCTTTGAGTCCAGTTGATTCTTTTAAAATCTGTTTTTATTAGATCATAGAGAGGTTTAACTCTCTCTGCATAATTTATAATGTAAGTTCTTCCGAAATTCAGGAAGCCTAGAATTGATTGTAAGTTTTTTAATGTTTTAGGTGCTTGGATTACAGCACATTTCTCTAGGAAATTGTCAGCCAGGCTTTTGCCTTCACTTGATAGTTCATATCCTAAAAACAGGACTGTTAGATGGGCAATTCTTGACTTTTTAAAGTTGAATTTGTAACCCTCTGCTGCGAACCCAAGTATTATGGTGTTCACTCGCTTCAAGTGAGTATCCAAGTCATCATCTGTTAGATAGATGTCGTCGACATAAGATAATGCCTCGTCATCATATGTTTGTAGTAATTCTGTTACTCTCGCTGAGAATAATCCTGGGCTGTTCTTGAACCCCTGGGGCAAACGACAGAAATTTTTTTGCGCGCCATTTATTGAGAACGCCGTCAAATATCTGCTCTCTGGTGCTATATTTTGACAAAAGAATCCATTAGAGATGTCTAATGTTGTTTTGTATTTTTTGCGCACTATGTTATTCATTAGTGCAGCACTATGCGAGTTTTGTACTGCAAAGGTTTTGCAACATGAGTTCAGGTGTCTGTAGTCCAAAACAAGACAATATGAATTGTCTGGTTTGGAGACAGGAAACAAAGGATTATTCATTTGTGAGGTGCAAGTTTCAATCACCCCCTGGTATTCAAGTTGATCTAGGATCTCTTTTACCTGTTTTTTAGCTTCTTGCTTAATTGGGTACTGCCTCTGTGCAGTTGGTTGTGATTTTAACTGGATTTTGTGAGGAGGAGAGTCCTTATCCCATCCCACATGATTTTTATATAAGGCAGGGGCTTGAGCTACTGCCCACTTTCTTGCAAGTGTATATTTTTTATGAATTGGAATATGATTTGAGAAGGCAGGCATAATTATTTCTTCGCCATGTGGGCACTCCCTGACAAACTCGGGTGGCCAGTCTCGTTCAGCTAGAAGGATGTCATAGCCTTTGGAGAGATTATCCCAAAATAGTCCCCTTATTTTTCTAGTCTTATCCCCCTCTATACGCAATGTTATTTCATATATTTTATGAGGTTTGCTAACTCTGGTATCTGCAGTTTCCACTTGAATGTATTCATTCGTGTCCACTGTCTCCAGATGATTCATAAGGACTTTGCGAGCTATGCTCACTTCTGCTGCGCTGTCTAGCATTGTCTGAGCCCATTCTCCGTTTTTCAGCTGTGTCCTCAGTATTCTCGGCATGATTTATTACTTTGATACTGGCTACCTTCTTCTTTGGAAATTGTAATTTTTTATTTTGATGAGCAGGTTCCTTGTCTTTGGACTTGACGTGCTCTTCCCTGTGTTCTGATCGTCCTCTTCTTTCCGATTTCTGCGAGGAAGTCTGAAAAGATTGAGAGGGACGTGTATCAATATCTTGATATTTATCAGGTTTTTTATATTATCCCTATTTCTAAGGTTGTATTTTTTCACAGAGGCCTCCCTTTGGGGAGACTTGCGTCCTTGGTCAGGAGATCTTTCTCTCCGCCGAGGAGACCTTCCTCTGGACTGGAATCTTTTTTCTTTAGGAGTGGATTGTTTATTTCCATCCCAGCTCTTTTTTTGAGTGTTTAGATTATTTTTAATAAATACCTTTTCAGGACTTTCAATTAGTTGGGGTTTCACCGGTATTCCACCCAAACTATCTCTTCCTAGTTCTTCATAGGATTTTTCTATAATTCTGGCAATTTCAGATGGTTGGTCTGCTATATTTGTCTCTTTTAACCTCTGGCGGATCGCCACATTTGCTGCTTCTCCCTTTATGTTGGCTAATAATATTGCCAAGACCTGCTTGAAGTCTTTCAGTAATTTCATACCGAGAGTTAAAGCGGGTTCTGGACCGTATTCGTCTTGAATTTGTTTTAGCACATCTGGTATTACTGACATGGATGGTACACCATGTGCTTTTGTGTAAATGGAAGCAAAGACTGTTCCCCAAGTGTCACAGTCCTCCACATGTGGTGCGATTCCCATTGGAAGACAGATAGTCAGAATCCTGTGTTTCTCAACAGGGGTGGTATCTGGAAACACCGCCTCTATTTGAGTAATTTTTTGTGCTAGCCAGAAAGGAATTTGTTCCCGTTTTGCGGGTACTTTACCTAGACAGGACTGTATGTTCTGTGGTGTAATTTTATTTGTGTTCCCCTGATGAGGGGTCAGCTGTGGAATTTTAATTGCTGGTTGGACTGTTGAAGTCCGCATTACATATTGGACTAATTGTTTATGTATTTTTATTAATTGTTTTAGCTGTGCTAAAAGGTCTGCTGCAGGCATTTCTTCAATGTCTGGATGTGGTGTGTATCCGGCTAGGACCGGCCACGTTGCTCCTGGTCTACCTAGTGGACCGAGCCTGGTGATGTGATTATTATGTTTTAGGGCGCCATTAAACAAGAGCAGGTGCTCTTGGAATTTGAGTGGTATTTCCACCTCCTCGAAAGGAGTGTACTCATTAGGAGGTTCCTCTATTTTGTAATAGTGGAAGTCCTTTGTTACAGCGTTTGCTGCTGGAAAGTTTATCCATGAATAGAATACCTCTGTCTGCCGATATTCGTGTGCCTCAATTACGAATATGACTGTACCACCTCTTGGTGTCAGCCCATTTTCTATAAGTTTTAAAGTTATAGATTTTCTTATGTTGACCGGGATGAGTATTATATCCGGGTCATTTTGCAGCAGAGTATTATCAGCTGCTATGAGCTCAGCTGCTATTCTAGCTGTCTCCCTTTCTACTTCACTGTCTGACATTTTACTGTTAGAAAGGTTATTTTGTTTGTTTGCAGATCAGGTTTCCACGGAAACAAAGATTAGATGCACAATATTTTGGAACAGTGTATCCTTCAACGTTGAATAAACCAAGAACCATACATAGGAGTCTCCTCCTGCGAAGTTTGGCGGATATGACCTTTCACCCACTCCAGACGTCTTTGGAGTATTATGGGGAAAAAGGGGGTCTGTGTGAAAAAGCACGACTGAGTTACTCTAGTGTCTTGTGTTAGTTTTATCGCCTATCCAAACGGTTGGGCGCCATGTAGTGTAGTTCCTATTATCCCAATAGGCTCTGCGCATTGGAATAATATCTTCAATAGTATAGACCTAGGGCAGAGGTTGACTAGGTCTTCTACCGACGATATTAGACTTAAAGTTTTGTGTTTGCCAGCTAGCTCAGAGTTCACTAGAAACTTTCTCGAATAGGCAAGGAGGATCTGAACCTCCCTGGATAGACAAGAAGGGATTTAGTTTCTGACAACCATAGAACATGACAACTTTGCTCTCCCCTAATCAAGAGTGTATCTCTAGAGTCGTGTGAAAACAAAAGACAACTTATTTTACTCAGTCAGTTCAGTGCATTCTTAGTTTCACCAGTTTGTAGAGAAAGGAAGAGATGGGCGTGTTCAATAAAAAGATGTTATTTATTGATCAGTCTCTTTTCTCGTACAAGAGAAATGAATCGCTATTATTGCAATACTTATAGTTAAGTAAAGTGCATACAGTAAAGACAGAATTATAAAATAATACTGTAAAAGCATTGATATGGTTTCTGAGCCATATGATACTTAAAATGGATAAAATAGATACATACATATATACATTTGACTAATCGTACTCAACTGGGGCTTCTAACCACGCCTACCCCAGTGTACCTGACCTAAGCCTAATACGTGGGCGGGAGTAGATAAGTAGCAGTTTAAGTTAAGTATGTTTTGCCAAGGGACTGACTCAAGAATTCTCTGCAAGGGGTTATTCAGTTCTGTACCTGGGATCTAGAAGGTTGAGGGCTGGTATCTCTTATCCCAGGTCTTGATATTCCAGCTGCCTGCGAGGGCGGCTTGGAAGCGCCGGAGCTGGATTTCTCGGCAGGAGAAAAGCAGCGTCTCTCTCTCAGCGCGTCAGGAAGGAGGGGCAGCGTCTGTGGGCTTCGCTCTCAGCTGGGCTCCTCGGCAAGTCTCGCTGCTCCAATCTCGTCACCACCGCGTGTGTTTGCTTAAGGCAATGTCGGTAATATTTATACCTGAAAGGTGCCGAGATTGACGTAAGGATGGACATAAATACGTCAATAAGGATGTCATACGAACGGGTTCGTTCGCACATTCTTTACTGAAGTTCTCGATGAAATCAAAACAATGGCTGTGGGGATTTTCCCAGGTCGCTGTAGGTTTGATTTGTTTTGAGAACTCCGTATGCCTATCAGGGGGCTGGAGGAATATCGCTTGCCTAATTAGATGGCATGCGTTATGACTTAATCAGATAACGCGCTTCTGTACCGTGGTGTGGCTTAATCAGATAACGGGTGTTTGCGCCGTTAGATGGCTGCTAGTTACTTATTAACCAGACAAGGGTCAGGAATAGGGGGATCGATACAGTACCCATAGGAAATACATCACAAGAGAAGCGCTACGAATGCTGGCTGAGGCAGGGAGAGAAGACCTGCTTGTTCCTGGCATGCTTTCCCAAGCATGGGTTGGCCTGGAAAGGGGAGTGCGTCAGTCGTCCAGAGGAGTAACAGCAGCTGTATCGGCATGCCTTTCCAGCGACGTGTCACCTGCAGTGTCAGGAAGAGGTGAGCCTTCACATTTGGATATTTCTGATGCTGTCTCGATTCAGAAGCAGCAAGCCACCACGCTTGGGGCACAGCTCAGCAGTGTACCCCCCAAGAGGAAGGGAAAGGCGGGCAAGACATGTAATTCTGCTACATGTGACATTCTAATGACTGGCATTTCGACCCCTGAGAGCAGCACACCTCTCTTAACAATTCCATCCTCACAAGCGTCTCATTTGCCTTCACCTCCCTCTAGTGGCCTTGTTGGGAATAGGTTTTCTTTGCCTGTTCATGCTAAGGATGTTTCACAACCGCCTTTTATTTTTGGCAAACCGAAAGCTACTAACACTGTGTTTTCACCGGCAATGCCCAGAGATAGGGGGTTGTCCCCTATTATTTCTCATGCAGAAGGAAACTTTTCAATGGGCCATAATCAGCTTTCTTCGCAGGCGCAAAGTGCAGGGTCCTTGGTTAGTATTAGCACTTCAGACGCCGCTACGGCTTCTGACCTGTCAACTGCAAAACTGGTTAGTATTCCTTCTGAAGATACAATGACGACGATGATTGACTTCCAAGGTCCCTGTTCCACGCAATTTGGAATCCAAGGAGACTGGTTTTGGATTCCTCGGGACATATCTGATAAGGCAGAATTGAAGAATTCCCGAGAAGAAGTTAGTTCCTCAGCTGCACGGTCAAGCGCTTTGCGGTTCTCCGAGGGTACGACACTGCCAAAAGCTAAGGAGGGCAGTGAGAGTGTCCCAGCCAGGTTTCGGGCGGCCTGTTCAGCCAGCGCTAAGACTTTGCGGGCATTTTCAGCGGCTTTCCGACACCATTGGACAGCAAACAAGTTTTCAGAAAGTAGAGAATTGGAGGAATTTTGATGGCGGTGTGGGGGATGGAGAAGTCCCGGGTAGTAGTAGTTTGTGTGTGAGGCAGAGACGGGATGAGATGGTAGTTCTCAGCCCCAGGGAAGAAGAGTCTGTCTTTTTAGAAGATGGTGAAATGTATCACTTTGCTGACAGGGATGTGGGTCTTTCACAGCATGAGAGGAGCATGGGGGGGGTTTCTAAAGATCTGTCCAGTTTTTCTTTCCTACAGAATGGCGCAAAGGATACCGACAATCCAGGTGGCAAGGGAAAAAAGAGGACCAAAGGGGCGATGGAGGCTCACGTGGCAGAATACAACGCTCTGCATAAGTCAGGTGAGCAACGTTTGCAGACTGTAAAACGTATAAGGTTGGACAAAGGCGTGGATACTGAAGCAGGGGATGCTCTGTCTAACTTACCTCCGGCAGTGCCAGCTACGGATACTGTTACTACACCTGATGCTGGGTCTCAACAGGTTGTTCATTTCAAACGTTTGCCATATATGGGCGTAGCGATGCCTTTGGGCGCACATTTGAGCAAGGCCACGAAAGATAATATATGGAAGGGGGATTTTATTGATGTTTTTAAACTCCTGCACAGGGACATTCAAGCTAAAGAGGGCTCCAAAGAAGAGGCCTGGGAGCTCTCCAAGCGGCCAAGGGTTCCCACAAATATAGATTTGTGGACTTCTGACTTTCTTATCTTTGCCAGTGTGTATTGTGAACAATTTGCGGACAGATCTGTTTCCCTGTTTAAATATATGATATTATCAGGAAGGCAGCTAATGAGTTTGGGGGGTACGCTTGGCTACATTACGACGAAGAATTCAGGGCTAGGTTATCACTTATGCCGGACAAACCTTGGGGGGAAGTTGATAATGAACTGTGGGTGCAATGGATGTATCCCCAAAGGCCACCCCCTTCCTTACACACAGCTAGCGGTTTAGCGGTGACTTACAGGCCTTTTCAGTCTAGACCCATCTCGGGGGGGGGGGTTATGGAACAGATCTAACACAATGCCATCTGGTGCATGCTGGAATTTCAACAGAGGTTTTTGCACCAGGAACCCGTGTAAATACAAGCACGAATGTTCCAGATGTGGGGGAAGACATGCAGTCACACAATGTTTTGGGGACAATGTGCACTGGGGAAACAGTTTTCCAGGCAGAGGGCGAGGTTTCACTTCACAGTTTGGTAACAAAGGCTTTTACTCCAATCAAGGTGGGCATACTATGTAAATGGTTGCGCTCATACCCTGAGACTCAAGATGCGAATATGCTTTATTGGGGTTTTCAAGAAGGTTTCCGGTTGGGTTATCAGGGTCCACGTCACCCCAGGTTTGCACCAAATTTAAAATCAGCCCGTCTTTTTCCACACATATTACGGGAGAAACTCGTGTCCGAGGTTAGGGCAGGCAAAATGGCGGGTCCTTTTAATCACTGCCCTTTAGATAACTTAATTGTGTCCCCATTGGGCGTGGTTCCTAAAAAAGCGGTAGGTGAATACAGAATCAGCCAACACTTGTCCTGGCCACAGGGTTCTTCAGTTAATGATTTCATTGCAAAAGAGGATTCCATGGTACATTTTGAATCTGTGGATTCAGCTCTGCTCATGGTAAAAGACATGGGTAAAGGGTCGCAGTTAGCTAAATGCGATATTAAATCCGCTTTCCGATTGTTACCCATTCATCCTTCTGATTTCTGTTTACTAGGTACATTTTTTGAAGGCCAATACTTTGTGGATAAAACGCTTCCTATGGGCTGCGCTATATCATGTAAACTGTTTGAAGCATTCAGTTCTTTTCTCCAGTGGTGTTTCACTTTTCACACAGGTCACACCGGCATTACACATTATCTGGATGATTTCGTTTTTCTGGGACCTGCAAATTCACAACATTGCACTTTGGCTTTGAGGGATTTTCAACTACTGGCAGAGACTCTGGACGTGCCCCTTGCAGAGGATAAAACCGAGGGCCCTTGTTGTTGCCTCACGTATCTGGGCATAGAAATTGATACTATTTCAATGCAGGCTAGACTCCCTACGGAGAAGGTTAAGGAGATTACACGATTGTTAGTGCACGCACGCTCTGTTCCCAAATTGACTCTGGTGGAAGCGCAATGTTTGCTAGGACACTTGAATTTTGCTTGTAAAGTTGTGCGTGCTGGCAGGTCGTTTTGTAGGAGACTTGGTTTTTCTATGTCTGGCATGCAGCTTTCTCACCATCGTATTAGAGTGACAGCACATATGCGGTCCGATTTTGAGGTTTGGTCCACTTTTTTATCGGATTTCAATGGCATTACACTTTGGTCCCTTGGGGAAATTTTCGTCTGGCAATTGCAGTTGTTTTCAGACGCCTCTGGTGCACATGGTTTTGGCTTGTTTTGGGACGGCAAATGGTGTGCAGAGCGATGGCCGGACAACTGGTTTTCTGTTAAAAAGAGCATCGCCTTTTTGGAGTTTTTCCCCCTCATTGTTGCACTCACGGTATGGGGTCCAAAGTTAGCCAATAAAACTGTTCTCTTTAATGTGGATAACAGAACAGTAGTGGATTTAGTGAACGGACAGAAAGCCAAAGACAAGCAGATGTTGAAATTGTTACAAATGTTCATGTTGGGATGCTTAAAATTTAACATTACTTTCAAAGCAAAACACATTGCAGGTACGGCTAATAATAAAGCGGATGCCCTGTCTCGTTTTCAGTGGGAGAGATTCCGTGGTTTGGCGCCCGGAGCAGACTTGAGAAGGACTCTCATTCCCAGCGAGATATGGAATTTGGGGATTTGACCGCTTATCAGCTCGTCGAGAACTCTCTAGCGCACAGCACCAAGTTGGCTTACAGAAGAGCTTGGCTGGAGTTTCTGGGGTCAGGTGCAGCATTTAGACATTGCCATAGGGTGGGGCTATGTCAACGTAGAGATGATGTAGTTAACTTCATTATGCTTAATATCCAAAGAAATGTTTCCTCCACCACTATCGCGGGTAAACTAGCAGGTATTTCTTTCTATGGTAAATCATTTTGGGGTTACGAGCCTTCTGCTGGTGAGATGGGGAGGCGCATATTGCAGGGCTGGGCAAAATCCAAAAAGCGCCGCGCATATCTAAGAGAACCAATATCGCTCCCTCTTCTTGCCAAGATTATCAAGGTTCTTCCTCAAATTGTTTTTCCAATTTTGAATTTCATTTGGTTAAACTGTGCATGGTTTGGCTCTTTTTTGGGGCTTTCAGGGTATCAGAGCTTCTAGGGTCCAACCTTTCCAATGATTTGAAAACCATAAATGTTTCTCAGTTTTCCTCACACATCGACGTTTTCCTGGACCACTCCAAAACTGACCAGACAGGAAGAGGTTCCAAGGTTGTTTTGCAAGCTATGGGAGGTTCACTTTGCCCCTTGCAGGCATGGTCCAACTTTTTGAGCGTTGGTGGGGCATTGTCTGATTTTGTTTTCCGCCATCATGATGGCTCTCGCCTGTCAGCGCCACAAGTCCTGGGTATCCTCCGGAAGTCTTTGAAGTCCATTGGTGAGAACCCACAGCACGTTGGTACCCATTCTTTTCGTATTGGGGCGGCTTCTGAAGCAGCCAGGTGGGGTTTTTCTGTGGGCGATATTAAGAAATTGGGAAGGTGGTCTTCTGATTGTTTTTTGCGTTATGTTAGAAAGTTGTAAAAATTTACTCTGTTTTCTTGAACACTAATTGTCATTTCTTTCCAGGCTCGAGGTCATCACACAAGAATGTCTGGGTCATCGGCCATTCCTTTATAAAGTGGGCAGCCACACAGGCAAATAAAAGACATTTTGGTGTGAATCTTGGGTTTTCGTCGGATGCAGTGGCCATCTCATGGTGGGGTAAGAGCGGTATGAGATGGGGTCAGTTGTTACCACTGGTTGCTGAATTTCCCCCCGCTAATATGCCTGATATTCTTTTAATTCATTTGGGAGAGAACGACTTAGTGCAGTTATCTGGTCTGGGTCTGTTAATAGACATGAAGGCAGATCTAGTGCAATTGATGGACAATTGGCAGCGAATTCAACTTATATTCACAGCATTACTGCCTCGCAGAGTTTGGAAGGGGGCAGACAGTTATGTTGCCATAGAAAGGGCACGCCGGAAGGTTAACCGCGAAATGCAACGTTTTTGTTTTGTGCGGAAAATGTTTTGGTTATTCCATGATGAAATTCACACTGCTGACTTCCAATTTTTCAGAAACAACGGGGTCCACCTGTCTTTCATAGGGAACGAGATATATTTGTTAAATATTAAGGACATGTTGGCACGCATACTGAACATTAACCCATGGTGCTAAATGGTACGGTAACAGCGACAGTGGGGGTGTTTTTTTAGTTGTTGCTATGGTTGCATTCTTAGTAGTTTGCTAGGTTTTTCCATCTCGCTGCTCCTTCCAATTTCTTTCATTTTCTTCCCTTTTTTCCCCCTGTTTTCCTTTTAGCTCATTCCTTCCTCAATTTCCTATAGTGCTAGTTTTTTCTTTCGAACATTTGGGGGAATGGGGGTTTTTGGGTTATGGTTTTAAAGTGCATTGCATTTATGTGTTTTTTACGCTATTCTTGCGGCAGTATATTTTGCTTACCTTTGATTACGTTTCGTATTGTAATAAAGTTTTTTCCTGTTTGGTGTCAGTGGTTTGGTGATCTTTTGTCAAGAATGGCCGTTTGGGGGGGGAACAGGAAAAACACCCGTGATGGGGTTTTTCCTGGTGGCAGATTTGGAGGGAAGCAAGACAGGCAGGAAGGGTTGGGGGCATTAGGAGTAGGTTTGGGCTGAGGGAAAAGGGGAGAGTAGTTGGACACAAGAGGTAGGCAGGAGACGGAGTTAGGCGTTAGGGGAGGAGCTTTGGGATGGCATAGCTTAGGGGAGGGGGGTGTTAGGGGGAAATGTATGTATATGATATATATGCACTATTATTATTCTGCCTACCTGTCCAATAAAGCGGCCTTTTACCCCACTTTGGCGTGTGGCGTGGTTATTGCCCGATGGGTTTCTGGGGGTGACACTCGCAGAGTGTTCACCCCCGGGCGATTTCGGGCATTGGTACGCACTTCGCCTCGTGCCGGTAAGCAGCTGTTTTGGGAGCAGGGGCGCGAGACGCGGAGGCCGGCTCTGACGTCACCGCTAATCACACAGGTGGTGCAGGGCGCGAGAGCCGGCTCTCCTGCGTCATCGTGTGTAGAGGCAGCCTTTTCCTCACAGAGGGCTGAAGGGAGCTGAATTCTTTGGCCCTCCCTCCCACCCTCTTATGTTTCGCAATCGTACATCACTGTTGTTTATACCTTTTTACTGTTTAATAATGTTTTTATAATGGTTTGTCGTCGCGTGGACAGGTGGCAGATTCGGAGGGAAGCAAGACAGGCAGGAAGGGTTGGGGGCATTAGGAATAGGTTTGGGCTGAGGGAAAAAGGGGAGAGTAGTTGGACACAAGAGGTAGGCAGGAGACGGAGTTAGGCGTTTGGGGAGGAGCTTTGGGATGGCATAGCTTAGGGGAGGGGGTTTTAGGGGGGAAATGTATGTATATGATATGTATGCACTATTATTATTCTGCCTACCTGTCCAATAAAGCGGCCTTTTACCCACCTTTGGCGTGTGGCGTGGTTATTGCCTGCATCTACCGCCCTCATACTCATCAGCGCGGTGAAGCGCGCTTACCAAATTGGCGCAGAGCATTTCTTCATCGGGTCTGCGCAGACAAGACTTTTTTCTGAGGGCCGGACACGCGAAGCCTAATTGACCTGGTTTTGGACTATGTGACGTCCAGAAAGAAAATTCCTCCTCGTTCCGTGCTCTTTTAGGCCGGAATGCAGCACAGAGAGTATCATGTCTGTGTGGTATTACACCTGTCCAGGTTGCAAAAATAGGAGCAGGCCCAAGCCAGGTGCGGGCAAATATATTGATTTATTGGCTTCCTTTACGCCCTTGGGGGCTGCAATAATACAGATTACAGCTGGGCTGAAGAGTACAAATTTTCCAGTGCAGTAAGGGTGGCTACCCCTATACTAATTCCCTTGAAATTGACTTGGCATAGTGATATCTTTAAATAATTGTCATTATCTCCAAAATGAAAGAGCAACATTTGAGGAAGACGGGTATGACTATTATGAAGAGCAACAGGGTCCTTCTCTTTAAGATAAATTGGTGGATGCTTTAGATGCATTGGTGCAACAATCTGCAAATAGGGCCATTGAATCTGCCATTCCCTAGACAGTCAATCAAACCATGGCAGCTGCTCTCAAGCCCATTACTGCTCAATTAGAGAATTTAACCAAAAGACATGGCTTACAGTCACCTGATGCTTCAGGCTCAACACCAAATCCCTTAGATGGGAATCCCAAAACGTAAGCGAAGTCAGCTACATGGCAGCATTCGCAGGCCTTAGTGCAACTTCCTCTGGGATCACCAATATTCTGCCCCAGCAGTCACACCTCCAGCGCAAAATAAGGCCCAAGATACAGACGCAGGTACTGATACCAACTCTTCAGGCCACAAGTCCCCTCCTAAAAAGAAGAAGGCAAAGAATGCGCACCTGAATCCACCTTCCTTAACTCATTTTCAGGCCACAAACCCCTTTGATTTTAATCCACAGGACATTGTCCATCCGAGGTCCTCCGACTGGGCTCCGGCCCCAGAGGTGTCTGACTATATGCACCAACACCTCTGCAGAAATGTTGGCAAAGAGGTCCATTACAGGCTAAGAGCAAAATGCCTGATATTCCGCACAAGGTAGCCAAGACCTCAGACATGGATTCCAACATGCTGGCGTTTCTTTAAAAGTTCGCCAAAGACCCAAAGAAGGGCTATGACTGCGCTTGGCGCGGTTGCCAGGACAAGCTCCTGGACGTCGCTGGCTTCTTGGCAAAGGTCCTCAAGATGGCACTAGTGGCCAAGGATACATGTGCACCGGTGGATTCCGGACATACTGGCAGGATGGACACAATGTGCTATTTGCTTTCTCAGCAACACAAACTGTGCCGTTTCAGTCGAAAGGCAGAAATCACTATTAATGCATTGGATACCAACCTCACTGAGGTAGCCTCCACAGAGGTGGGGCCTGTAGTGGAAGGTCTCCTGTTTGGCGACAGATTCGTAAAATACGTTGGCACATTCACTTCTCGCAACTAAGCTCACACAAACGTAAAAAGGGTCTTCCAAGCCGGCCTTTTTGGATGGGCCCGGCGATGCAGAGGCCGCCCTCAGGCCGCCAATATTATCAAGGCCCTCCCAGAGGCGGCTTCGTCGCTGTAGAGGGGACTGGCAAGATACCGCCAGGGGCTGTACCTTCTACCCGACAAGGAGATTCTCCTGTTGTTGTTTCCATCGAGACAGACAGAAGGAAAATTTCGCACCCCAGATTACCTCAGGTATGAACACTAGACGACTTCTTGTTTCCTCTGGGGGGGTCGTGTCCGACTTTTTCTGCACAAATGGACATCGATTACACAGGATGCCCGGGTCTTATAAACAGTTCAGGGCTTTCACATAGATTTTTTCCAGACCCCAATACGAGTTTCTGCCTCCTCAGCTGACCTTCTCCAGCTGCACGCGCTGGCATTTGGCGACAACAGCCCTAGGGGCTTCTGCAGCAATGTTTTCCCTAAAAGACTTCAATCAAGTTGTTCATTACAGGCATTTTAAGATGGAGGGTATTCACCTATTGACAGATCTATTGAGACAAGGTCATTGGATGATCCGATTGGACCTCGAGGACGCACATTTAACCATACCGATCTTTCCTCCACACAGGCGGTTTCTACAATTCCGGTGGAAGGACTGATGGCTGAATACTTGGTCCTGCCTTTCGTTCTGTCTTCAGGTCCTTGATGCTTCACCAAGTTGGTGAAACCAGTGGCGGCTCACCCTCAGGGAACAGGGGATACTACTAATATTATATCTGGATGATATATACTCATCATGGCCACAACCTTGTTACCTAGCATACCAGCACTTGCAGACAACAATATTACTGTTCAAGATCTCGGGTTTGTGATCAATTTGTCCAAGTCAGTTCTGTGTCTAACTCAATCAACAGAATTCCTGGAATGTGTAATGAATTCCCAAATGGCTGAACTACAACTGCCCAAATCGAAATTACAAGCCTTGAAGAAGGAACTGAAGTCAACCGTATCCAAGCAGTTCATGTCCTTACGAGCGATAGCGCGCCTAGTGGGTCTCCAGGCCTCATCAATACAAGCCATCTTTCCGGGTCCCTTACATTTCCGCGCCCTACAACGCCTAAAGATACGTCACCTTCAGAAGGGTCTGTGGTATTCAGATCAATTTCCCCTAACAGACAAGGTCAGGGAGGAGCTCAGATGGTGGCTAGCCCACGTGGATGCCTGGAACGGCTGGGCAATATTTGACTATCTCCCAAAAGTAGTGATTGAGTCCAATGCCAGCCGATGGGGCTGGGGTGCAGGCTGTTGGGATGTAACCACATGGGGCAAATTGTCTCTTCAGGAGTTGTCGCTTCACATCAATTGCCTCGACCTCCTGATGGGATCATTCGCAATTCGGACCCTCTCCCCCAAGTCAGTATCTTGTTGCATTCTCCTTCGGAAGGACAACATATGGACAGTGAGATACATAAACAAACTGGGGTCACAAAATCCGCAATGTTAGTAGAGATTGCCAAAGACTTCTGCCATTACTGCCTCTCTCACCAGATATCAGTGATAGCGCAGTACCTTCTGGGCCAAGACAATACAATAGTGGACTGGAACTTCCATCACTTGAGGGATTACAGCGATTGTCAGCTCCACACCTCTCTGTTCCAGCTGATCCATTTAATCTGGGGTCCATGCACAATAGATCTGTTCACCTCCAGACTCAATCGCCAACTAGAGACCTTCTTCAGCTGGAGGCCAGACCTTCTGGTGAAGACCACGGATGCCTTTGCGCCATTTGTCCTTAATCCCAGTGTGGCTATTCTCTCACCAGAAGGCGAAGATTCTGATGGTCACTCCGATATGGAAAACCCAACCACGGTTCCCCATGATTCTGGATTTGGCGTGCAATTACCCTCTCATTCCATGGTCTCAGACGATGCTCCAGGATCCTCAGGGGAACTGCATCCACTAGTGTTGTTAGAGCAGTTGTCCCTGATGGCCTGGAGGCTTTCAGGCAACAATGGATGTCGCCAGGGATTTCTGAAATGGCTTCAGTCCTCATCCAGCAAACCTGGGCACTCCCCACAAGGAAGCGATATTCTTCAGTATGGCATGGCTGGTTGGGTTGGTGCTTGGAAAAAGACGTGGATCCCGTGGAGGCAGAACTTTCTCAAGTGATAAACTTTCTTTCACAAGCCTCAGAAGGGTTATCTTAGTGATCGGTGAACAATTTCCGATCTTCCATTTTGGCGGGCATGCTCAAATAGATGGGAGACATGTAGGTATGCATCCCTTGATATGCAAACTGCTCAAAGGAATTCGGGTAGCAAACCCACCTAAGGCTAAGTATTCTGTTTTCTGGGATGTTTCTAAGGTGTTAAACTTATTTGAAAGGTAGCCAGAAAATGTACAATTGTCTAGAAAACAGTTATCTACCAAACTTGCTATGCTTCTTTGCTTATCCGCTTGTCGACAAGTCTAGGACATAAGGGTTCTTGACCTAACAGGTAGAGTATTCTTCCCTGAGGGGGTTTCTTTTGCAAGTTCTGCTAGAATGAAAACGTTTTCATGTTCTATTGAATATAATGCTTTTCCTTCCACCGATCAGCGGTATGTGGTTAATTGCTTAAAAGTATATGAAGAAAGTACCCAAGCTCTACGGCCAGAAGGTTGTTCAGTGAGGGGCGCTATGGCATCAAAATCATATATGTTAGGTACTAGTGTGCAGGACATAATGAAATCAGCTGATTGGTCTTCTGCTTCTACATTTAAACAATCTTATTACAAACCTGTGGGGGATATTTCTTCTATGGTGCTTGAAAAGTGTTAAACTAGCATGATCCGAAACATCCAGTCCTGAAATAGAATAAAAAATTTGCTAGCATTCGCACCAAGAATTTTCAGTTCTATTAAGGACACAGAGGCAAGTATTATCCCACCCAATGTATAATTATCATTATTATTGTAATTTTGTACCCACCTGATTGGAACTATCTTCCACAGTTATCACAAGTTTGGCCTTGGTTTCTATTGAGTCTTCTGTTAAAGTCAGTTTGGAGTTTTTTTCTGTAAATCTGTCGATGTTGGACGGTTGAGGATGGTGAAGGACAATACTCGTTCGAGGCAAAGAAAGAGGATGTGATTATAAGGAAGGTCCTACTTATTGGGACAGAGACACTGTGATTGGTGGATATGCACCATGGCATGATGGGAAATGTAGTTTGTTGTGTCCATTGAAAGTTTTTCATTGGCTGCTGAATTTTATAGTAGGGAAAGATAAAGCATATTCCTCGCCTCCATGTCCATAATAGAATTGAAAATTCGTGGTGCGAATGCTAGAATTTTTTTTATTGTAATCTATTCTGCACTCCCTGAGAATCCAATTTAAGATCTTTTGCACCATTGATTCAAAGAGACGCTGCCCAACACACTACTCTTGAAAAACAGAAACTTAAATACAAATACTATATGCCAATTTCATTTAGGATATCAGCCGACTGCTTGCACCCACAGGGGGTTTGGTCCAGTGGTGCGGCCGAGATCTATATGGTTCTACTTTATGGGCTGGAGGGAGCAGGGCACTTATGGGGCCATTCTACACTCCATGTCACCATTTTCAGTTAGGTGGTACAGCAGCCAGCCAGGGTTATTAGACAATGTTCTAGGGTCTTAGAAAATTTCTCCTAAAATGTAAGAAAATTTGCCTGGGCTGTACAGGAGGCCATGCACCTGCTTGCTAAGGCAGGGCACATGAGCCTGATTGATCCGAGGGCTCGTGCGACAGTGCGTCCGACAGCCATCGGTGTGGCTGCGGCAGTGTGGCATGTTCCCCACCCCGGCCACGGGACACAGAGAATGCAGGCAAGGTATGTTCCAGAGGCCACGAGAAGGGAAAAGGAGGGGTTCCTGGTTGCAAGAAGCAAAAGGAACAAATGATTGATGGGATGCTGAACAATGCAAACATTCACCCCCATTCACAAAGATTTAGGTTTAATCCATTGTTCTTTTGCTAACCACACCACCCCAGTTTGGACCCAGCTATATGTAAACTAGTTTTGACCTTGTTTTTTATGGGAACAGTCCAGCCCAAACTGCCAAGCCACGTCCTACCTGGACCGGAAACAAGCATTCTGGAACTGGTTTTGGGGCATCACCTCATATCAGCCATGCTAGCTTGAATCCAGTGGCGCAGTGAGCATGGGACCCACGTTTGGGCATACCCTTCCCACTCCGGGAGACAAGGGGCAATGGAGCATCTCCTGGTTGCAAGAAGGCAGGGCTGGGGGGGCGGGGTGAGCACAGCATCCCGCTGTTCAATTCTTATCAGGTAAGGACGTTGCCGTTACACAGGGCCCATCAAAGTAGCGAGGAGAGGAGCGTGGCTGGAGGAGCTGAGCATGCAGGAACAAAGGGGGCCAAGACCGCTGGACACACAATATGAATGAGCAATTTCGGCGACACAGCAGGGCAATGCGATGAGCATGGGCGGGAGGACAGCCTCTGCAGCATACAGGACATGGAGTTTCAGGAGGAGGCGGCCTTGGTGTCATGCGCCCATTTTAGCAGATTACACAGGGGCAAGCCTGGAGGGAATGGGGCTTTCGAAGGTAGGGTGGTGGGAGGGCTACCCAGATGGGGGTGTTGAGGGAGGATACTTAGGAAGGGCTAGTGACGGAGACTGGCTCAGTCAACAACAGGGGCACTAAGCATCAGCCCCCACAAGGGGATGAGGGGACAGTGAGTGAGGAGGGTCCAAGAAGATGAAGGCAGGGAAGGGCCCCAGTTGGGGCCCGTCTTCTTAGAATAAGGGGGTGGCTGGACAGGACACCACAGGGCTCAGGTAACAGTGGTTTGAGAAGGGGGTGTGAAAGCAGGCGGCGTGCCCAGGCGATAGCGACAGGCATTCAAGGGGAGGGTGGGAAGGACATCGGGCGAGGTCAGAATTGGGCCCAACGTCTGCCTTTGTGGCAGCACTGTTTAAATGGAGTGAGGGTGAGGAGCAGGATGAGCGCCTTTCAGGAAGACTAGATGTGGAACGTAGGCCCCTGGCCAAAGTATATTCACGTCGGAGGTTCGAGGAGAGTGGAGGCTCAGTGCGATAGGGAGAACACTCAGCGGAAGTGGGGAGGCTGGGGGTACCTCAACAAACCGTAGCAGGGGGACAGGTAAGTGGGTGGGGAGGATGGGAGGAACCCGAAGGGAAAAAATGGCAGTGGAGGCTGCTGGTAATGGATCCCGGCAGTAGGGAGGGAATGTCAGGTAGGGCTGCTAACCCGGCTTGCCGGATGTTACTTTTACTTTTCAGGAGCAGCAGCTTTGTGGACAAACAGACTTGGCAGAGTCATATGCAGCTCAAAGACCCCAAAGGGAAGTGATTGCACGGTATGGGGCAGCCAACCGGAGTTCAGGGAGAGACGTTAACGCCGCTGCCACACAAAGGTCAAATGTGGCCTTGGCAGAGCACCACCAGAATTGGATCAATGCAGCCTCTGGGTCCTCGGGGAGATTGGAAGCAAACAAGGAGTGTTGTACAGAGTTCCCCAGTGGGAGCTAGTGATATAGCTCGGTCAATTTTCTCTCTCAATTGTAGTGGCGGGACAAGTGCATGGTGTAGACCCTTTTCAGAATATAAGGATACCTCACACAGGTTACCGACAGGACAACACCTGTTGTCCCAATCGGTGGCCGTCCAGCGTCATCATCGGTATCCTGCTCCTACGGCAGGCTGGCGGTGCAATGCCCGTCGGGCAGCCCAAGGGGCTGCACTTTGATGGAGATCTTTTATTCCGAGCCAGCGGGTGTATGTGTGTGAGGGGCCTAAGGAGTGCAATAGTGAGCATGGGGGTGTGTGTGTAGGATTTAAAAAAAGTCAGTCGAGTCCATTGGGAATAAATTTAATGATCAGGCTCGCTGCTTTATTAAAAATAAGGGGTATTAAGGAGTGATAAACAATGGGACCAATCCTTATTCAACCCTTCATGTGAATATGGTCGACATGTTTCTTGCCGTAAGGGCAATTCGTCAGGACCTTAGTGCTCATATGATTGCTGGGTATCCTCTGAATTGAGAAGACCCCCATATACGACCTGAGTAGTATCGTACTGAAATGGTTCCAGGCGAGGGACCTGCTGGAAACTGAAAAAAATTAAATAAACAGACATACATGATGTTAAAATACGGTATTAGCAATTTACATCAGAAGGTGCCTGTGTTCAAGGTGACTTGATGGTGCGTGTCCCGTGAATACAACCACTGTGCCATAACAGATTCAATGGTACTGTGAGAGAGAAGTGATTGATCAAAACAGTGCGCGCAGTTGAACACGCTCTGTATGTGGGCAGTCATGCTGTAAGTCTTTAAGCATGCATCTTGGTGCAATGGGCGTGACTCAAGACTATGCAGCTTGCCGAGTCCGGTGTGAAACCAATATACCGGGCCATTGGTGATGTTGCGCCCTAACCCAGTTAGCTGGTATGGGGGGCCCGTGTATTTGTTAAAAGCTATACATATATATGTAGACTAAAGAATTTAGCCGTACAATCCAAAAGAAACCGCAAATATAAACAAAAAGATAAAATTAAAGTCGCTCATATGTAGTTTGACACTCTGTTATCTGCGTGGGGTCGGTGCTCGCGTGGTGATCGCGGTCACCGGCAGGAAGTCAAAACAAAACAACGCAACACAAAGAAAGTGCCCTGATTGACATATGCGCGTGAGCGCGAGCAATGTCAACATCGACGATGCGCTTACCCGTTATGGTTGTTCCCGAGGGCCTCACGAGCTGTCCAGGTGGGGCCAGCAGCGAGTGAGGGGTTCCTATAGGGAAAGTAAGGCATCCCGCGGGGTTATTGAGAACGGTAAACACCTTCACGCAGAGCCCCACGTGAAGGGGATCCGCTGGGTAGTGACTATCCGGGCGTCTAGCAAAGAGCGCGCGGATTGTAAAAAGTGGCTCAACACCTTACCTCAAACGTCGCTGAAGGCAGGCATCTCAGCACCTACCCGTCCCACGGTCACACGAAGTAAGGACATCCGACAAGGTAGCCCGGCAATCTCCAGTGTAGTTAAGGAGAAATTGAGCGCGCACCAAGCGGGGGGCGTGTCCCTCTGGTTGCTAAGCCCCGGCACGCAAAAGTAAAAAGTAAGAAGGGGTTAGCTCAAAGCGGCGAGTAGGATGCACTTCAATGCGGGGGCCATTTTGGAACGTGCAAATAGAGCTGATTTGTCATCTTAGTAGTCATTTAGGGATGGACAAAGGAGTCCAAATCATGACTATCTGGCGAGGGCAGTCCAGGGCACCCCATCGTTCAGTCCCCGTTCCTCGCACTGTAATCGATGTACCCATCTTTGTTCGAGTCGGAAGAGGGCTTGTTGATTGAAGTTAGGTACACACTCTAGGACTGCCCACCTGATATTTTCTGGGCGATGATGATTTATTTTGCAATGTTCATACAGTCTGGTGTGTGATTTTTGACACCGAATGTTGCTGTTGTGTTCCATTATACGTTGTTTAACTGGGCGCATGGTCATCCCAATGTATAACAGATCGCAGGGGCAGATCAACACATAAATACACTTGGAACTGTTACAGTTGGTATGTTTGTTCATTGTCCATGTGTAGTCGCCTGGAAGTACAATGGTCTTGCCTTGGATGGTCTGAGGGCAGACAACGCAGGACCCACAGCGATAGTGTCCAGTTACTGGAGGAAGGTCCCAAAGAGTATTGGCAATCTGGGTGATGGTTTTCTTAGGACGGGTGTGGATCAGCGTGTCCTTCAGATTAGCCGTCCTCTTAAAAGCAAAGCGAGGGCGTGGTAATTCCATCCCAGCAGAATTGAGAAGGTCCCAATGTGAGGTGATTGTTTTTTTGATGAACGAGGAGTGTTTCGTGAATGAGGTCACGCAAACAATCGTGTCCTCTTGCTCCTTGGGGTGTATTTCGAGCAGAGCCTCCCTGTTGTTGTTAAGGGCTCTCTTAGTGGAGGTTTTCAAGAGATGAGTGGGATAACCCCGAGCCTGGAGCTTGGTCTGCAAGGATTGTGCTTGCTGTTTATAATCAGTAGTCGAGCTGCAATTCCTCCGAAGACGGAGAAATTGGCCGAAAGGTAAATTGTCCCTAAGGGATCTAGTATGGTGACTGGTGTAGGGCAATAGACTGTTCCTGTCAGTATCCTTTTTGTACAGAGTGGTACTGATAGTGGTTGGTTCCAGTGATATTGAGAGGTCCAGAAAAGGTATGGATTGGTTGGAGATCGTGCCCGTGAACTTTAGAAACGGGTTTTGTTGGTTTATCCAATAGCAAAAGGCCTCGCAAGTCGAACGATCACCCTTCCAGAACACCAGGATGTCGTCGATGTACCGGCGCCAACACGTGAGATTTTCACGGTACGGGTTCTGTTCCGGGGGGTAAATACACTTCTCTTCAAACAATGCCATATAGATACATGCTAGGCTCGGCGCAAAGGTCGAACCCATCGATGTTCCACGGATCTGATGGTATAGGTTCGACTCGTATTTGAAAAAGTTCTCAGTTAGTGCAATGTGTGCCAACTCCATGATAAAAGAGATCGGGGTGGAGGACAGCCACTCCTCTCGTCGGAGAAGGGACTCCACTGCTTCCAGCGTGGCCTGTTGAGGAATGTTTGTGTACAACGCTTCCACGTCGAGGGTAAGGAGGAGGTCGATGTCTTCTCTGCCATCCATGTCGTCAATGAGACGTAGCACATCTCTGGTGTCTTGAAGATAAGACGGGATTGATTTAACCAGAGGCTGAAGGAATGCATCACAGAACTGGGATAGGGGTTCTAAAATAGACCCAATGCCCGACACAATCGGTCTCCCTGGGACTGGAGTGGTGCCCTTGTGTATTTTTGGCAGTGTGTAAAAATACGGTATTATCGGGTCCGTTGTTACCAGGAATTCTGCTTCATTCTTGCTGATCCATTCGTTAGTCTCTGCTTCAATGACTAGAGACATCACGGTAGTGGTTAGTCGATTGGTGGGATCCTCAGTTAGTAGTCTATAGTGGGTGGTATTGGCTAGTTGGCGTCTACACTCCCGATCATAGTCGTCATGATTCTGTATGACCGTCGCTCCCCCTTTGTCAGCCTGCTTGATGACAATTGAAGGGTCCCTGCCAAGGGCGGTAGCTGCCTGTCTCTCAGCATTGGACAAATTATTGAAGGGTTTGGTTGGAGGTATCTTCTGCATGGTTTTCAGGACTGCTCTTTCAAAAGTTAGGACCTCTGGAGGTACCATCCCGTCAGACGGGGTGAAGGTCGAAGGTTTCCTAAGGCCTGTGTCGTCGCTGGGGAGTACTGGCCGATTATCAAAAAACGCTCGGAGGCGTATCTTTCTGAAGAACTGCTTGAGCTCAATCATTTCCTGGAAGGAGTCAGGGATTGGGGTAGGGACAAAACCCAAGCCTTTTTCCAGAACACTCGTCTCTGGAGTCGAGAGAGTTCTATTTGATAGATTCACGACTAAACTCGTCTCCCTCTGGTTGTCGCGCTCCTGGTCTCCACCCCGGTTGGCTCCGGCGTCTGGTCCTGCCACTGTACTCCCTTGTTTCCGCCTCGCTTTCGCCCTCTTCCTCTGCCCCAACCTCTGCCTTGAAAAGGAGGCTGATTAAGAGGGTAGAATTGCGGGGGGGCTTGTGGGTAGAAGGGGTACTGCCACGGTGGTGGTAAATGGGGTGGGCCATGGAACACTGGAACTTGATGGTATCCCTGTTGCCAGGGCCGTGTAGGTCGTGTATTTCTCGCCTGGTAGCCACCACTGGAGTCACTGCTTGTAGACCCCCGTCTGGTGTCCGTGCTCGAATTCTCATCCGAGGAGTAGGTGTTCTTCTTTGCTTTAAAATCATCTTTAAGGTAGGGGTAAACCTTCTCCTTTGAGAATTTGGCTATGTCCTTCTCCAATTTCGTGGTTTTCTGTTTGAGCAAGAAGTCATGGTGGTCAAGCATCTCTTGATTGATCTCAGAGAGTTTTGTAGTGAATGCTGTTTTGTTGTTCTTTGTAGTAGCGTTCTTCATGGTCGCTTCAAGGGCAGAAATTTTCTCTTGTAGTGCTTCAGATAATCGTCTCGCAGTCTGGGTGATCAGAAACAGCAGGTCCTTAGTACATTTCCAGGAAACCTGGCACCAGTCAACTTTGAAGCGTTTATCATCCAGGAACAATCTGGGGATGATGTTCACAATTAAGCCCTGTGGTGCTATATTGCTCCGCAGGTACTCAGTCATCATAATCCCGTGGATCGTTATTCTGATCAGTTCTTTCTTCATTTCGCTGAGTGTGGACCACTCATCAGAGGAGGCTCCTGATGTGGCAGCAGGGGGATTGTTGAGTAACGACGGTGTGTTCCTTAGTGTTTCTGCTATGGTGTCTTCGTCGAAGCTGAGACCCGGGACATCCTCCATCTTCAAGTGCGGTATGGGATGGGGTGCCCTGTACTACTTAGAACCAGAGCAGAGTGTCAAACTAGGGGGAAATGAGCGTAAGATATATACTCTGCGGTATGGTCCAGGGGAACGAGGATGTCTCGCCCCTGGTAACCTGTGGTATACAGTTCCCGTGCGGTCAGCACGCTGAAATTAATATCAAACAAAGGGAATAAAAGTGGACGGTTGTTTAGTGGGGTCCAATGTACTCGTCCAAAGCAGCAGCAAACAAGGAGTGTTGTACAGAGTTCCCCAGTGGGAGCTAGTGATATAGCTCGGTCAATTTTCTCTCTCAATTGTAGTGGCGGGACAAGTGCATGGTGTAGACCCTTTTCAGAATATAAGGATACCTCACACAGGTTACCGACAGGACAACACCTGTTGTCCCAATCGGTGGCCGTCCAGCGTCATCATCGGTATCCTGCTCCTACGGCAGGCTGGCGGTGCAATGCCCGTCGGGCAGCCCAAGGGGCTGCACTTTGATGGAGATCTTTTATTCCGAGCCAGCGGGTGTATGTGTGTGAGGGGCCTAAGGAGTGCAATAGTGAGCATGGGGGTGTGTGTGTAGGATTTAAAAAAAGTCAGTCGAGTCCATTGGGAATAAATTTAATGATCAGGCTCGCTGCTTTATTAAAAATAAGGGGTATTAAGGAGTGATAAACAATGGGACCAATCCTTATTCAACCCTTCATGTGAATATGGTCGACATGTTTCTTGCCGTAAGGGCAATTCGTCAGGACCTTAGTGCTCATATGATTGCTGGGTATCCTCTGAATTGAGAAGACCCCCATATACGACCTGAGTAGTATCGTACTGAAATGGTTCCAGGCGAGGGACCTGCTGGAAACTGAAAAAAATTAAATAAACAGACATACATGATGTTAAAATACGGTATTAGCAATTTACATCAGAAGGTGCCTGTGTTCAAGGTGACTTGATGGTGCGTGTCCCGTGAATACAACCACTGTGCCATAACAGATTCAATGGTACTGTGAGAGAGAAGTGATTGATCAAAACAGTGCGCGCAGTTGAACACGCTCTGTATGTGGGCAGTCATGCTGTAAGTCTTTAAGCATGCATCTTGGTGCAATGGGCGTGACTCAAGACTATGCAGCTTGCCGAGTCCGGTGTGAAACCAATATACCGGGCCATTGGTGATGTTGCGCCCTAACCCAGTTAGCTGGTATGGGGGGCCCGTGTATTTGTTAAAAGCTATACATATATATGTAGACTAAAGAATTTAGCCGTACAATCCAAAAGAAACCGCAAATATAAACAAAAAGATAAAATTAAAGTCGCTCATATGTAGTTTGACACTCTGTTATCTGCGTGGGGTCGGTGCTCGCGTGGTGATCGCGGTCACCGGCAGGAAGTCAAAACAAAACAACGCAACACAAAGAAAGTGCCCTGATTGACATATGCGCGTGAGCGCGAGCAATGTCAACATCGACGATGCGCTTACCCGTTATGGTTGTTCCCGAGGGCCTCACGAGCTGTCCAGGTGGGGCCAGCAGCGAGTGAGGGGTTCCTATAGGGAAAGTAAGGCATCCCGCGGGGTTATTGAGAACGGTAAACACCTTCACGCAGAGCCCCACGTGAAGGGGATCCGCTGGGTAGTGACTATCCGGGCGTCTAGCAAAGAGCGCGCGGATTGTAAAAAGTGGCTCAACACCTTACCTCAAACGTCGCTGAAGGCAGGCATCTCAGCACCTACCCGTCCCACGGTCACACGAAGTAAGGACAGCCGGCAAGGTAGCCCGGCAATCTCCAGTGTAGTTAAGGAGAAATTGAGCGCGCACCAAGCGGGGGGCGTGTCCCTCTGGTTGCTAAGCCCCGGCACGCAAAAGTAAAAAGTAAGAAGGGGTTAGCTCAAAGCGGCGAGTAGGATGCACTTCAATGCGGGGGCCATTTTGGAACGTGCAAATAGAGCTGATTTGTCATCTTAGTAGTCATTTAGGGATGGACAAAGGAGTCCAAATCATGACTATCTGGCGAGGGCAGTCCAGGGCACCCCATCGTTCAGTCCCCGTTCCTCGCACTGTAATCGATGTACCCATCTTTGTTCGAGTCGGAAGAGGGCTTGTTGATTGAAGTTAGGTACACACTCTAGGACTGCCCACCTGATATTTTCTGGGCGATGATGATTTATTTTGCAATGTTCATACAGTCTGGTGTGTGATTTTTGACACCGAATGTTGCTGTTGTGTTCCATTATACGTTGTTTAACTGGGCGCATGGTCATCCCAATGTATAACAGATCGCAGGGGCAGATCAACACATAAATACACTTGGAACTGTTACAGTTGGTATGTTTGTTCATTGTCCATGTGTAGTCGCCTGGAAGTACAATGGTCTTGCCTTGGATGGTCTGAGGGCAGACAACGCAGGACCCACAGCGATAGTGTCCAGTTACTGGAGGAAGGTCCCAAAGAGTATTGGCAATCTGGGTGATGGTTTTCTTAGGACGGGTGTGGATCAGCGTGTCCTTCAGATTAGCCGTCCTCTTAAAAGCAAAGCGAGGGCGTGGTAATTCCATCCCAGCAGAATTGAGAAGGTCCCAATGTGAGGTGATTGTTTTTTTGATGAACGAGGAGTGTTTCGTGAATGAGGTCACGCAAACAATCGTGTCCTCTTGCTCCTTGGGGTGTATTTCGAGCAGAGCCTCCCTGTTGTTGTTAAGGGCTCTCTTAGTGGAGGTTTTCAAGAGATGAGTGGGATAACCCCGAGCCTGGAGCTTGGTCTGCAAGGATTGTGCTTGCTGTTTATAATCAGTAGTCGAGCTGCAATTCCTCCGAAGACGGAGAAATTGGCCGAAAGGTAAATTGTCCCTAAGGGATCTAGTATGGTGACTGGTGTAGGGCAATAGACTGTTCCTGTCAGTATCCTTTTTGTACAGAGTGGTACTGATAGTGGTTGGTTCCAGTGATATTGAGAGGTCCAGAAAAGGTATGGATTGGTTGGAGATCGTGCCCGTGAACTTTAGAAACGGGTTTTGTTGGTTTATCCAAGAGCAAAAGG
Source organism: Lissotriton helveticus (assembly GCF_964261635.1). Lineage (NCBI taxonomy): Eukaryota > Metazoa > Chordata > Amphibia > Caudata > Salamandridae > Lissotriton > Lissotriton helveticus. Next base: position 514,800,659 of record NC_136070.1, read on the forward strand.
CCTCGCAAGTCGAACGATCACCCTTCCAGAACACCAGGATGTCGTCGATGTACCGGCGCCAACACGTGAGATTTTCACGGTACGGGTTCTGTTCCGGGGGGTAAATACACTTCTCTTCAAACAATGCCATATAGATACATGCTAGGCTCGGCGCAAAGGTCGAACCCATCGATGTTCCACGGATCTGATGGTATAGGTTCGACTCGTATTTGAAAAAGTTCTCAGTTAGTGCAATGTGTGCCAACTCCATGATAAAAGAGATCGGGGTGGAGGACAGCCACTCCTCTCGTCGGAGAAGGGACTCCACTGCTTCCAGCGTGGCCTGTTGAGGAATGTTTGTGTACAACGCTTCCACGTCGAGGGTAAGGAGGAGGTCGATGTCTTCTCTGCCATCCATGTCGTCAATGAGACGTAGCACATCTCTGGTGTCTTGAAGATAAGACGGGATTGATTTAACCAGAGGCTGAAGGAATGCATCACAGAACTGGGATAGGGGTTCTAAAATAGACCCAATGCCCGACACAATCGGTCTCCCTGGGACTGGAGTGGTGCCCTTGTGTATTTTTGGCAGTGTGTAAAAATACGGTTTATAGGGTCCGTTGTTACCAGGAATTCTGCTTCATTCTTGCTGATCCATTCGTTAGTCTCTGCTTCAATGACTAGAGACATCACGGTAGTGGTTAGTCGATTGGTGGGATCCTCAGTTAGTAGTCTATAGTGGGTGGTATTGGCTAGTTGGCGTCTACACTCCCGATCATAGTCGTCATGATTCTGTATGACCGTCGCTCCCCCTTTGTCAGCCTGCTTGATGACAATTGAAGGGTCCCTGCCAAGGGCGGTAGCTGCCTGTCTCTCAGCATTGGACAAATTATTGAAGGGTTTGGTTGGAGGTATCTTCTGCATGGTTTTCAGGACTGCTCTTTCAAAAGTTAGGACCTCTGGAGGTACCATCCCGTCAGACGGGGTGAAGGTCGAAGGTTTCCTAAGGCCTGTGTCGTCGCTGGGGAGTACTGGCCGATTATCAAAAAACGCTCGGAGGCGTATCTTTCTGAAGAACTGCTTGAGCTCAATCATTTCCTGGAAGGAGTCAGGGATTGGGGTAGGGACAAAACCCAAGCCTTTTTCCAGAACACTCGTCTCTGGAGTCGAGAGAGTTCTATTTGATAGATTCACGACTAAACTCGTCTCCCTCTGGTTGTCGCGCTCCTGGTCTCCACCCCGGTTGGCTCCGGCGTCTGGTCCTGCCACTGTACTCCCTTGTTTCCGCCTCGCTTTCGCCCTCTTCCTCTGCCCCAACCTCTGCCTTGAAAAGGAGGCTGATTAAGAGGGTAGAATTGCGGGGGGGCTTGTGGGTAGAAGGGGTACTGCCACGGTGGTGGTAAATGGGGTGGGCCATGGAACACTGGAACTTGATGGTATCCCTGTTGCCAGGGCCGTGTAGGTCGTGTATTTCTCGCCTGGTAGCCACCACTGGAGTCACTGCTTGTAGACCCCCGTCTGGTGTCCGTGCTCGAATTCTCATCCGAGGAGTAGGTGTTCTTCTTTGCTTTAAAATCATCTTTAAGGTAGGGGTAAACCTTCTCCTTTGAGAATTTGGCTATGTCCTTCTCCAATTTCGTGGTTTTCTGTTTGAGCAAGAAGTCATGGTGGTCAAGCATCTCTTGATTGATCTCAGAGAGTTTTGTAGTGAATGCTGTTTTGTTGTTCTTTGTAGTAGCGTTCTTCATGGTCGCTTCAAGGGCAGAAATTTTCTCTTGTAGTGCTTCAGATAATCGTCTCGCAGTCTCCTCGGGGAGATTGGCAGAGCGGCAGGAGCACAAGGCTAGGACAACAGGACATAGTGCGGCCCAATGGTACCCGGCTGAAGACATTGAAGAGGTAATTCAATAAAGGAGGGAAGGGGTGGAGGCATGGGTAAACATGCAGGCATGTTCATGGGAAATGGAGGAAGACACCACACAGTTGCAGAATGATGAGAGGGGCAAGTAAGAGGGGGAGATAATTGAGGCAGAAAGAGAGGGAGCGCAGGGAGCCTGGGGTCACAGTAATGAGTTTGTGCCTGGTCTGTTGCAGGATCGGAGCTGAGAAGGATACCCTGCATGGGCTGATGCCATTCAAGCCCCTTCACAACTGGTTAGGCAGCTGTATCCAGTGCAGACGACACCTTAACGCCATGTAAGGGCACTGGGGGAGATAGGACGGATCTCAGGGTCACACAAATGACAAGGTGTCAGTGGGGGTTAATGTGTGCGGCAAAGACGATAACTGAGAGGTCAGTCTCCAAACGGTTACTATGTGAAGGATACCGGGTGGGTACGGAGACATAGGAAAAAGAGGGGAGAAAGTTTAGGTGTTGACAATGGTAGGTCAATGGGAACAAGGGGAAAAAATGCAAGCACGCAAAGATGAGGACACAGTGGTGGAGACGTACAACACAAAGCCACAGGACGAACAGGCACAGGAAAGTAACGAGATAAAAATAAATTACCTTACATTGGTCTGATGAAACCCTTTGGAGCGCACCTTCTGTTAGCAACCAAAGAGAAAATATGGAAAGGGATGTCAGGCTCCACCTTCTTGATTCCTCGGGATTGTGCTGAATTACCTATGACTTCCCCCTCACGACGTTCCCAAGAGTCTGGAGCATAAACGCAGACTGCTAGGATAGTCAGGCGAGGGAAGGAAATGAAGGGGACGGCAGGGAGGGAGACCTGAAACGATAAGAGCATACACTTAGTACATAACGCCAGAAAGTACTCAGTTTGACATCCCCAAGAACACTCTACTTCTGAACCCTGTACTATCCTCTTTCCTACCTGTAAAATACAATACTGAGGGCGTAATTCAGGGATGAGGAATGAGGCGAGATCAGAGGTTCATCAACTGTAATAGAAGAGTATAAGGCAGATGTTGAGACTCTCCTATCTTTAGTGCAAAACAATTCCTGTTAGCATATCCACAGCATACCTATATACTCATAAGTTCACGTCTTGTAGAAAGATAAATCCCTCTGAGTCTCCCCCAGTTCGTCTCTCCTGTATTAGAACATAAAGATGTACATCAAATGAAGGGTAACGAAAGTAAATATAATAAGCCTGGGTTAATGGATTCTTAACCTTGCCAGCTGTAGGAAAACAACCTTGTAAAGTTTGGTGATTGAGGACTCCCTTGAACGAACTCCCAGGTCAGGAAACAAGTAGGCAAATGAGTATGGCTGGAGCCCCAGCCAATCCTTAATCCACTCACTTAGCTCCCCGTAACGAAACAGCAGAATGTCTGTTTCCTCCAACGGGAATGCTGTAGCTCTAGCTCTCTCTCTGTCTCAGTCGAGAGAGCAACTCCAGGATACGTGACTTAGCACGAGGCGGACTTCACCTCGCCTCCCAAAAGGACATTGAACCCAATCCGGAACGGGGTTCACAGAAGTCTTAAGGAACGTAAATAGATGCAGCGCTTACCGGAGTTCGGAAACGTACAAACCACAGCCTCTGACAACAGCAGAATTATCGGCTCTGCCGTCATCTCAGGTGCCTTGTTTTACTTCCGGTATTGGGTGCCTTACGTCAAGCACGCGGCGTTCTCCCCGGGCATGCCGGGAATTGTAGTTTACGGCGGTTTGTCCTTGCCGATGCCGATCAGCGACCCATGAACATCCAGGTCCTGACAAGGGATATATGTGGGAATGCAAAAATTGCTTCACAGGGAATTAAGGACAAAGGAGGTGTCAAAGAAGGAGGAACTGTTTTGGGGGTATAACAGTCAAGGACAGCAGTTTGGCCAAAGAACCAGCACCCTGACTCCTACAGTGGACAGCAGATGCACCGCCGTCAGGGGCATGGAAGGGCGTGCTGCACAAGGTTCTAAGGGAAAAGGCTTGTACGCCCATTAAACAGCAAGTCAAGAATTCCGAGAGGGGTTTAGACTAGGGTACAAGTGACCACGGTCTACCAGGTGGGCAGAAAATGTACGATCAGTCAATTCACATAAGGCAGTAGTGCAGGAGAAACTTCCGTCAATAATTTCATATCTGTTGAACTAACATCTGTGTTTTACTAACCTGTTGACTTAGCCAGGAAACTGGTGGGGAAAGGGGCAGAGATGGAAAATGAGATAAAAAGTCTGTCTTCCAGGTACTGCTGGTAAACCCAGGTGATTTCCAGCGATTGGTCATTCAGTTTGATGGTCAATTCTTCGTGTACAAAGCGTTACCATGGGTTGTTCCATATCTTGTGCCATGTTTGAGCGTTTTATTTCATTTCTGCAATGTGTGTTTTCATGGCAAACTGGTAAAGATACGGTGGCACACTACCTTGATGACTTCTTCCTGAAGGGACAACTCGGTTCGATGGACTAGCAGCAGCAGTTGACAAGGTTCCAAGAGCTCATGGGGGTACAGGGAGTGGCTCTGACACCAGAGAAGATACAAGGTCCAAGCAGGGTGTTGTCATTTCTGGGAATTTAATTGGATTCAGTGGCGATTGAGGCATGCTTACCGACAGACAGAGTTGCACATGCAGATGCTGTTGGGTTGCAGGGAAGGGCGTGCAGCACAAGGTTCTATGGGAAAAGGCTTGTACGCCCATTAAACAGCAAGTCAAGGATTCCGAGAGGGGTTTAGACTAGGGCTCTTACCAGTATTACGACAGCTAGGCTCGTCTCAGACTCCCTGTGATTTTAACTGTCCCGTTTTGTGGTATTTTATTTAATTTCTTTTTTCACTGTTTCCCCTTGTTTTTAAATCCCCGGTCGCATTACCTGCACTTAAACTGTCTCCTCACTGCCTCTTTGGCGGGCCGGTCCCTCGCGCTCCACATTTGGTGAGCGCCATCTTGGGTGGGGTAGGGAGACGCTGGACACTCCCGCGCTCTAGCAGTCACGAGGACTGGCTAGAGACCGACGCTGGGATTTGCACATAAATAGAACAGGAGGTAGGCTCTCCTTGCTCTTACCAGTATTACGACAGCTAGGCTCGTCTCAGACTCCCTGTGATTTTAACTGTCCCGTTTTGTGGTATTTTATTTAATTTCTTTTTTCACCGTTTCCTCTTGTTTTTAAATTCCCGGTCGCATTACCTGCACTTAAACTGTCTCCTCACTGCCTCTTTGGCGGGCCGGTCCCTCGCGCTCCACATTTGGTGAGCGCCATCTTGGGTGGGGTAGGGAGACGCTGGACACTCCCGCGCTCTAGCAGTCACGAGGACTGGCTAGAGCCTTATTTTAAATGGTCATTATGACGCGCAGCGTGTGCGCGCAGCGTGTTTGCCGCAGCCACGCCGGAGTCACGCCAGAGTCCAGCCCGTCTGCGCCCGTCCGCGCTGAGGACGGGCTGGATGGCTGGACTGCTGGCCAGGCTAAGGTAAGCTCCTATCCACCTAAATATTCCCTACAGGATTTATTACGGCTTAAACCTCCATCTGCACCCTGTCTCCATCGGTGCACCCCTGAAGACCTCTTATTACCTCGGGGGTGCGCTTGCTTTCAGACAGACCTAGGGGGTTACAATCCTCTCTCCCCCCTGGGATTTCTGTTCCTCGGTGGGGCCCAATGTGTCGAGCGATCTCGGCTTTCTTATTAACGCTCGTTCTCTCGTTAAAAACAATATTGTTTTTAAAGAGTTTATTTCAGAAAGGAAGCCCTCTTGGGTTTTCATTACTGAGACTTGGGCCAAAGATTCTTCTGGCCCTGATCTCGTGGAAGCAATCCCTGAGGGCTATTGCCTAGCACGACAGGACAGAATAGGCCGAGTTGGTGGTGGCCTGGCCATCCTGTATATGGACAGGTTTCATTGTCACATCACACCTCTCTCTGACCCCAAGGATTCGTTCCAAGCACTTAACTTCTCACTGTCCGATCACTCTAATCCTGTGTTCAATGGGATTCTGCTCTATCGGCCTCCTGGCCCTAGAGCGGACTTTGGGCTGAAATTGTTTCAGATCTTGGAACCTTATTTTGGTCGCCAAAATCTCACGATTCTAGGTGATTTTAATTTTCACCTAGAGTTGCTGGAGGCAAATGACACCATCTCCCTTCTGGAAGCTATGTCGGCATGTGGACTCACCCAACTGGTGAAAGGACCCACTCATCGAGCCGGACATACGCTCGATGGTATTTTTTCTAATGATCAAAGGCTGACAGTTACCAACTCCCTCCATCTTTCATGGTCGGATCATCTGGCCGTTCCCTTTGGTCTGACTTATCTGACCCAGAATACAGCTAGAAGGTCTTCAGGGACGGTGGAAGTACGCAGGAACCTTAAAAACATTAAGGAAGACTCTTTCCATCCGTGGATACCTAGACTGTCCACTGCTCAGGAGCCGGACGCTTCATCAGCGGTCTCACAATATGAAAAGACCATTTCGGAGGCCCTGGATCTTCTGGCTCCTGCTAGGTCCTGCTATACAGCCAGGAAAAGACCCCCAGCTCCTTGGTTCTCCGAACAATTAAGGCTCTTTAGACAACAAGTAAGGAGACAAGAGCGCCTATGGCACTCTAGCTGGAACCCTAAGGACAGAGAAGCACATAAGATCTTGCTTAAAAGTTACAAACTGGAAGTGATCAAGACCAAACAGGATTACTTTACGTCCCTCACTTCCTCACTTTCGTCTCCTAAAGAGCTCTTCAGGATTGTTGATTCCCTTACTTCTCTCCAGACCCCAGACCCGGTGGTTGCCTCCCAGGGGCTCTGTAACGAAATAGCCTCTTTCTTTCAGTCCAAAATATTGGATATTCACAGTGCTTTGGAGTCCCTAAAATCTTCCACCGCTATGCCTTCGGTGCCCGTTATTCTGGATTCTAACGGTGTCGTCTCTCCTAGGCTCATAGGTCTTGAATTTTTTCCCCCTCTCTCCTACCAAGATCTTGAGATCCTCCTTACTAAAACCAAATCTGGATCTCCGTTAGATGTATGTCCGCTAAAGATCCTAAAGCAGTGCAGAGAATCCCTCCTTCCCCCTCTGGTTGACATCATGAATAGGGCGATGGAGGAGGGCGTTTTTCCCCAGCAGTGGAAAAATGCTGTGGTAAAACCTCTGCTCAAGAAGTCTTCTCTTGACCCTGGGGTATTAAAAAACTTTCGCCCCATTTCTCTGCTCCCGGCTCCCGCAAAGATGTTAGAAGCCCACCTAAATAAACATCTTGCTGCATTTGTGGAGAACTCCGGATGCCTGGATCTTTCCCAGCATGGATTCAGGAGGGAACATAGCACCGAGTCTGCCCTCACCATAGTGCTTGATAACATCCGCACGCGGGTTGATGGGGGACAGACCTCCCTCCTGATCCTCTTAGATCTCACGGCTGCTTTCGATACCCTTTCTCCCTCAGTCTTAACATCTCGACTGAGGGACATTGGAGTTCGGGGGGCGGCCCTGGGACTCCTTTCCTCTTTTCTCGATCATAGAGAGCAAAGGGTGATGCTGGGTAAGTTTCTATCTCCATCCTTGTCTGTGCATTGTGGGGTCCCTCAAGGGTCAGCGCTTAGTCCTACCCTTTTCAATATCTATGTGACCCCCCTTGCCAGACTTATTAGATCTTATGGGATGGAGGTAGTCTCCTATGCAGACGACACCCAGATCCTCGTCTCTCTCTCCCAATCAGTTACGTCGACTGCCGCCAACTTTAGATCTTGCATGGAGGCAGTCGGCCAATGGATGATTCACAATTCATTGAAACTGAACGGGGAGAAGACTGAGGTGATGGTGTTTGGAGGGAGGGAGGATATTTGGTCCGCCGAATGGTGGCCGGACTCTTTGGGTGCCTGCCCGGATCCCACATCCTCAGCTAAAAACCTGGGGGTCATGATCGATCCTATCCTTAGCATGTGCCAACAGGTCAACAGGACTGTATCGACCTGTTGGGGGATCATCCACATCCTTAGGAAAATCAGGCTCTATCTGTCCTTACAGGCAAGACAGCAACTGGCTGTTGCCCTGCTGGGCTCGCGTCTGGACTACTGCAATGCGCTGTATGCTGGACTTAATAAGTGCCAGCTGCAGCGCTTGCAGGTGGTTCAGAACGCAGCAGCCAGATTTGTTCTCGATCTACCCCAACGCGCCTCTGCCACCGCTGCTCGGAAGCAGCTGCACTGGCTCCCCGTTGCGGACCGCATCCTCTTCAAGTCCATGTGCATGGTTTATAAGGCCTTAGCTAAAACCAGCCACACTGGGATTGGATGCATTCTGTCCCGCTATAATCCTGGTAGGAACCTCCGTTCCTCAAATAGACTCCTCCTCTCCGTTCCCCGTGTTCGGAAGACCAGATGGGGTGGCAAGGCTTTTTCCAATCTGGCCCCTAAATGGTGGAATGCTCTCCCTCTTGAGGTAAGGTCTCTCCCCACTCTTCAAGCCTTTAGATCTGCCCTAAAGACTCACCTCTTTGTTCGTGCCTATCTGTAGTAGTGCTGCTGTAATTTGCTGATCTTTTTTGGGTAGGCGCCTTGACACCTTCGGGTTGAGTATGCGCAATACAAATCGCTTAATAAATAAATAAATACAAGGGATGTATGACGTTACAACACATACTTTTACAACGCATACCTTTACAACACATTTTTTACAAAACAACATCCATTACAACGCATTCCATTACAACGCACGCCATTACAACGAATTTTTTAAAACTACCTTTACAACGCATTCCATTACAACGCATACTACCTTTACAACGCATACCATTACAACGCATAACATTACATTGCATGTATGGTAAGTATTGGATAGTGTTGGGGTAAAAATTACTATTCTAACTCCAGGGGGGTGCAACATAGGGTAAGTGTTGGATAGTGTAGGGGTAAAAATTACTATACTAACTCCAGGGGGTGCAATAGTAGGGTAAGTGTTTGATAGTGTAGGGGTAAAAATTACTATCCTAACTCCAGGGGGTGCAACAGTAAGGTAAGTGTTGGAAAGTGTAAGGGTACTATGCGTTGTAATGGTATGCGTTGTAATGGTATGCGTTGTAATGACTGCGTTGTAATGACATGCGTTGTAGTGGTATGCGTTGTAGTGTCATGCTTTGTAATGGTTGCGTTGTAATGGCTTGCGATGTAATGGATGTTGGGTTGTAAAAGTTTTGTTGTAATGGTAGTGCGTTGTAAAAGTTGCGTTGTAATGGTTGTTTCCCGGGTACAAGTGACCACGGTCTACCAGGTGGGCAGAAATTTTACGATCAGTCAATTCACATAAGGCAGTAGTGCAGGAGAACATTTTCAAAGAAGTTACTGAGGGAAGAATGGAGGGCCCATTTACAAATTGTCAGATCCAAAATGTGATCATTTCACCTATTGGGATTGTTCAGAAGAAAGAGGCAGGTCAGTTTATATCAATACAGCACTTGTTTTGACCGGAAGGAGTTTCCGCCAATAATTTCATATCTGTTGAACTAACATCTGCGTTTTACTCACCTGTTGACGTAGCCAGGAAACTGGTGGAGAGAGTGGGGAAAGGGGCAGAGATGGAAAATGTGATAAAAAGTCTGTCTTCCAGGTACTGCTGGTAAACCCCGGTGATTTCCAGCTATTGGACATTCAGTTTGATGATCAATTCTTCGTGGGCAAAGCGTTACCATGGGTTGTTCCATATCTTGTGCCATGTTTGAGCATTTTAGTTGATTTCTGCAATGGGTGTTTTCATGGCAAACTGGTAAAGATACAGTGGCACACTACCTTGATGACTTCTTCCTGGAGGGACAACTCAATTCGATGGACTAGCAGCAGCAGTTGACAAAGTTTCAAGAGCTCATGGGGGTACAGGGAGTGGCTCTGACACCAGAGAAGATACAAGGTCCAAGCAGGGTGTTGTCATTTCTGGGAATTTAATTGGATTCAGTGGCTATTGAGGCATGCTTACCGACAGATAAAGAGTTGCACATGCAGATGCTGCTGGATTACATGTTGGCTAAACAAAAGGTGACAGTAATGGAGGTACAGGTTCTGTTAGGACATTTGCATTTTGCATGTAGAGTAATACGGACAGGAAGGACATTCTGAAGGAGACTGAGCATGTGATTAGCAGGACTTCCGTTACCATAACATGAATAAATTAATGAATATTAATCTTATAAAGCGCCAGCCTTGCCCAGAGATGTCAAGGCGCTGCGTAAAGGGCCAGCAGTCAAGCTACATGAAAGGCTCACATGGATTAGACAGTGAAGAGCCAAATCTTTAAGGCCTTACAAAAAAGAAAGCAGGACTCTCCTAAACCTGGGGACCACCAGCGGATTTTTGCCAGCAGATCTTAACTGCTTGGTAGGAACTCATTGTTGAAAGAGGCTTTTAATACCTTCGAGCCTAGATTATAAAATGCCTTGTGAGTGAGGCAAAGGGCTTTAAACCGAATTCTCCGGCCTAGAGGGAGCCAAAGCAGTTTACTGATAGACCCAGAGATTGAATGGAATTTGGGAACGTTCATCATCAACCTGGCAGATGCGTTCTTTACCAGCTGCAGTCGGTGGATGAGCCCCTTATTAGAGTCCAGAAATAGGGCATTACAATGGTCCAATCAGGACAATACTAGAGCAACAACTGCACATTCAGGGTGTCTGAGATTTGGGGGAGAAAGGTAGTGCCAGGGTTCGACAGGAGGGAGGTAGGGGGTGGAGACAGGGATCTAGGTTCCGTAGCAGTAACGTTGAGACACTCTACTACAGATTAAAGGGGTATAGACAAAGTGGTGCTGATGAAGGCTTGCACTGAACAAGCCTTGTGCCCAGTTTGTTGGGGTCTGAAGCTGAGAAATATGTCTGACTCTGGGGTGGCTTTCTGCAGAGTCTCCGGAGAGGTGGTGACCTCGGCCCAACTACTGTGGGTTATTCAGAGGGCCTGGTCAGTCAGTCAAAATTACTTTATTGGGTTATTATTAAAAACCATAAAAGCATGTTAAAAATACCCATCCGCAATACAAAACAGAAAAAAAAAGACTTTTACATAAAATAATCCTTGATTGAAATACAAACACAGAGCCGAATATGCATATATCATTATAAAATGCAAACAATATAAAAACATTTCATATACAATAGGGCAAAAATACACAAAAGGATCCGTACACATAAACATGCTTCACTCGCTACTTCCTTTTTTACCTTGCTCTATGCTGCTACTAGAAAGCTAGCAATGTTGAAAATTTCCCAAGGATTACTCAACAACTGCAGTTATAAAAGAGCTGGCCTAGCCTGCAGAAAACCTTTGTTCTTTAAAATTGGAGGAATATAACGCCTGCGTATTGATAGATGAAAATTGCAGAACAGGGAAAAATGCATTGTGTCCTGCCTTGAGAAACAATCGCATGAGCAAGGACCCAGGTTGTCAATCTTAGCCCAGCCTAAAGGGTCAGACAACAAAGGATGTAATTATTAAATCTAAATCTCGTCAAAAGAAAACGGTTTTGGGGTTTGGTGACAATGTCCAGGCAAGGTTCCATATAATAAGAAGTTTTTAGGAGCTCGTGGGCACGGACAGTAGGTTTCAATAATTCCGAGGCCTCTTTTTCTTGTGATGCAATGAGCAGAAATTAGGTCTTGGCCCACACAAGATCTTTTTACATATATTTTCTGGATTGTCAAACAAGGTTGGGCGACCTAACAACTCAGCTGTGCCTTTCAAATGTCTCAACCACGGTATACTACAGGCCCTACCTAGAGCCATGCAATCTTGTATGATCTCTTTGTTTAACACTAAATCAGGATTAGACCAGATTGAAATCCATGTAAGAATGGGAGACATTCTGATCGCATCAGCATCATAGCCGAGGCCCACCTCTTGATGAATTATATACAAAGATATAGATTGGGGGACTGAGAGCAGGCTTCTTAAAAATGTATTTTCAACAATTTGGAGCTCAGTGCAATTATTAGAACCTCAAATATCGGAGCCATACTTCACAAGGCAATACTCTTGGCCGTATATATATATATATATATATATATATATATATATATATATATATATATATATATATATTCAACATGGCCTGCATGGGCTTGGCGTCCAGCCTCTGGGCACAATCAAGAACTGCACCTGTTGATCTAGCCATAGCATTTCTATTCGCCCTCCTTTGTGGAACCCAAGAACACCTATCTTCGAATAAGACGCCCAGGTACGGGACTGTGGAGACCCTAGTAACTTCGATCCCGCCACAACAAAATAATTTGGCTATCTTTGACTTCCCTCCCAAGCTCACATTTAAATCTAATGAGCCCATAAAATTGGCGAAGGCGGCCAACAAGTGCTGAAGCCCCAGAGCTGTGCGTGCCAAAAGCGCTGCATCATCTGTATAGGGCAATGCAGGGATCAATTGGTTCCTTACACAGGGAATGTCCTTATCAGCTCCGGATAAAACCCGTTCGAGATGGTTAATATAAAGGGTAAATAACAAGGGCGCAAAGATACACCCTTTTCTAACTCCTCTTGTGATATCTATCTGCTGTGTAAACTTACCTTTTTGATCGAACCTTACTGCTGCCGAGAGGTCCCTATGCAGGTCCGCCAAAAGATATATAATATTCTTATCCATCCCCATTTCTAATAATAGGTCCCAGAGCTTGGACTCATTTACCCAGTCAAAGGCAGAGGAAAGGTCCATAAAGGTGAAATGTAAAGTCCCTTTCGTGGCAATTGTATATTTCCCTATTAAAAGGTAGAGGTTAAGGCACTGTTCCATGGTGCCTCTGCCTTTCCTAAAACCATATTGGAGGTCTGACACGACACCCGCTCATCAATCCATCCACTCAGTCTGCTGAGGACCACTCTCCCCAACACCTTGACTGTGAAATCGATCAGTGATATTGGCCTGTAGCACCTTGGATTCCCTCTATCGGCTTTTTTAAAAACAGGGACAATAATAGATGTTAACCAGGATTTAGGCAACCCTTTTAGACATGCTATGTTAAAAACATTTGCCAGTAATTTTGACCATAAATTAATATCTAACCTAAAAAGGTCAGCAGGGACCCCATCTGGGGCTGATGCTTTATTACACGTCATTTTGGCTATAGTCACAGCCACCTCTAGTGCAGAAAAGGTTATACTAACTGCAGTTTAGGGCAGATAGGGCCTGTATTAGCCTGATCAGGTTGGTCCCCATAAATATGTTTAAAGTGGGTAAAGCAAAGCTCTTCAGGGATGTTACACTCTACCATGTCAGTCCTAAGGTATGAAAAGAAGGGTCTATTGCCGATCTCCTAAAATTTTGCGCTGTTTTCAAGCACATCCACTGACAACAGGTCGAACCTTGCTTCTTGTTTAATTTCTGATTTGCGGTTGCATAGTGCCAGCTTATACTCGGACCTTGCCATGCCTATTCTATTTCTGTCCTGGGGTATTTGTTTCAGAGGGCCTTGTCACAGTTGGGGGAAGTCCCAAGTGAATTTGGCACTCACTCATTCAGGATCGGGGTAGCTACAGATGCAGCACCACAGGGTAGGTGAAAGGACAGGATAAGTCGATTGGGGCGATGGACTTCTGACTGCTTTCACAGGTATGTCAGGCTGGGGGATTAGAGGTATGCTTACGCATGTGTCTTTTCAAGTGCAGCAGCTTGGTCAGATGCTGTGGATCTGTCCATTAGGATAGTAGGACATTCATTCATAAAATGGGCTGGACGGCATGAAGTACAGAAGGTGAAAGGTTTGGATTCTAGACTGAATAACTCATTGTTTAAAATCGCTTCGCACAAGAAGGGATGGATGCCTTGGCACAAGCTTCTGTCTTGTTTGGAAGTGTGTAAAGGTTTAGCGTTGCTGAAGCAGATGAAGAGCCATTTACTGGAAATAACGCAGCAGTGGTCTGGATGTTTCGTCATGTGAATGGAATTTATCTCACGGAGACAGTGGAGGGGGGCAGAGCGGCCTGCCATATTTACCAAAGCAAGGAGATAAATCAACAGGGACATGAGAATATTTTGTAGGGAGGAAAGTGTTGGTAGGGTATAGTACCATGAGTTGAAGTTTGCAGCGGACGATATCTTCAAAGGAGACGCAGTGCATTTGTCTCACTTCGGGACAGAGCTTTATTTGACTCAGATAAAGGAGGCACTGGACAAGGCTCTGTACATAAGGATGTACTCTAGCTCTCTCTTCCTAATTGGGCGGGGGGGGGTCAGAAAAGTCAGGGAGAAGGAAGGACTTTTCTGAGTGAAGGTTGGCAGCTCATTTTTGCATGTTCACGGGTAAAGTTTAAGGTTGTGAACAAGTTACACAGGAGGAAGATATACATGAGAAGTTAAGCTAGGAGATACTTAGGTAGATGTTTATAGAAGTAGCTAAGAGGTTACAGGAGTTAAAGTTTAACAGTTAATGACAGAGTAGGGGTTTTAAACAGTTGCAAGGAAAGGATGTAAGGGTGGGAACCTTAGGGGTTGGGGAAGAAGTCAAAGTAGGTGAACAAATGTATAGTGAGGTGTAGTTTTGTAAGGCAAAGGCCAAGGTTAACATTGTGAGGTGCACCTGTCTGCAATAAAGCACCCTTTTTCACAAATAAAGAGCGAGTTTGTGGTCTGTGTTGTGCCTGGTTTAGCCCAAGGCAGCAATAAGTGCAACCTGCTACCGAAAGCCCCGAAAAGTCCTTGTGCTGACTCCTGGTGGCCTCAGAGTCTCTGGTGCTTCGCTTCATTAACCAGTTCCTAGCCCCCAGCATTCAGATACAGGTACAGGAGCTGTGCAGCCCATGAAAAGGAATCCAACTGGATGATGGGATATTAAGATTTTGTGGAGGAAGGTGAGGCGTGCATGTTTTCCACTTACACTTGTACTGTTTGAACCCTCGTTGCATTCTCTCAGCCAAAGTTGTTGAAATTTGCCTAGTTGCCTTCTATACCACACATATTTGTCTATGCCTGTCGCAATTTGAACTTGCAAGTTCCACAGCTGATATTGACTGATAGGAAAACGTTTTAATGAAAACCAACATAATATGGTTTATAATGAAGGTGCAGTATTAACGAGCAAGCTTAAAAGAAAGAAAATGCATTTAAAAGATGTGACAGAATGCACACAGCTTCCATATTTAGACGTACTAGGCCTGAAATAGCTAAAGTAACACTTCAGAAAGCTTAAATTGCTTAGAAATGCTTAAACACACACAACATTATAGAAGAATAAAGATATTACAAAAATGTTTAACTCTTGAGACTTCCATAGAAATGCTTTTCATAATGATGTAAGCATTTTATGAAATTTCACACATTTCTGCAGAATATTTCTTCTTAAACAAAGCTTACTGTTGAAAATGATTAAAAATTATTCTTTTTAATGGAGAAATTATAAAATCATACATGTAGAATCTGCATTTAAAATGTATCTTTAATCTTTAGAATAACTTGATTTCCTTTTCAGTGAATGTTTGCTGCAAACATTTTTTTTGGTAAAGAGATGCTTCAACTTTTACATTCGTGTAGACATTAGATTTGAAAGGTTAGTGGTGTACAAATATACGTGGGGAAGTGAATCTGAATGAGAAGCTGAACCATACTCAACATTAATCGATACAAATAGTGACTGTAAGAGCTATTGTTCTCTCGGTGATAAGATGAGGAGTGATCCTGTTCCCAGCAAAGCACTTGTGATGGTTTGCGACTATCAGACGGCGACGACCAATCCAATATGGCAGCCGCCGAGAAACCAGGAAGTGAAGTCAGCGGTCTAACTGACTCGCAACGTAGGGCGGTCGTGCCCATTGTAGAGGGCTGGTGGGAGGCGACAGGGTCGTCAGGTGTGTCGGACTCGTGTTCGGGAGGAGGAGAGGACGACACGCAACCAGGAGCGGAGGAAGAGTGGAGAGCGAAGGCCACGAGGAGGAAGAAGTCGGCATCGGGAACAGAGGAGGAACAACTCGGGCCCTACCCACCAATCGGGTGGAAGACAGAAAGGACACTGACGGCTCGAGGAGCATTGCCAACGGGACCACTGTTCTCCCCAACGGCGAGGAGGCTGGGTCTCCCATCGCCACTGCCCAGGAGGGTGGTGGGAGCAGGCAAGTGCTGAGCGCATGCACTGTATTAGTTAAGGGGTTGTGGGCATGCTTAAAGGGCACCAGTGAATGAGCACATATTTTTCTTACACACTAGGCCCCCCACAAATGTTAGGGCTCTGGTGGCGGTGCATGCTTCCCCCTCCCCTATTTCTGCCTGAGAGGTACAAACAGTAGCCTGAGCCTTTCTTTTGTCTATTTTGTTTTCTGGGTCAACGCTCGCCTGACACTTTAAGAAGAAGCCTGGAGTACAGAGACCAGAGGAGCCCAAGTCAAGGACCCCATGAGCTACACCCCCTTTTTACCCTGTTAAGGCTACAGACTGATTTTGATGTATGTGTTGTTAACACACACAAAGTCATAAAGAAGGACAACAAAGAATACCTTAGTGTGTTGGAAATACCTACCAGAAGGGGTTGGGAGGTCCGTACCGGGATCACACGACCACAGCACTGAATACTGATTGGATGAAAGAAGACTGAAGATGCAACTGTTTGTGACTTTCATGAAATATGTTGTTTATATAAGTGTGTGTTCCTAGCGTAGGTTACCACCTTCTGGCCCAGAAGCTTTCTTCATTTGCTTCAGACCCTACGCCACATTGCTCTGAGACTCTACTGAGTTTCTTGAACTTCTCTTTAAGGGACATTCTGCTTTGATATTCTTGATTTAGTGAACTGATTACCTGCTGAAGCTTTATGCTTACTCTCACTCTCGTTCTCTCTCTTAAATAGAGCTCTTTATGGGTTCTGACTGACTCCTTTGCCCCATATGTTTAGAATAGGGATTCTTTCCTTAATGGCCTGTGCTTAATACATGTATTAATATTTGCCTTCTGATTGATTTTAAGATTTTAATGATGAATTTTTGATGACTTAAAAAGATGATCTACTAAAAGATTTCGAATAATTAAACACTTAAAAACTTTACCTAACTCTCTATATTGACTCAAAATAATATTGATGATAATTTACTTGATTCATTAATCTTGTCTTCTCAAAACAACGGCTAAGATCCAAATTGGCCTGACAGTTGAGAATTAGCCAGGCTGTTGGTAAACCACAAACATTTAATTTAAGCCTGCGTCTGGACTCACGGAGGGCGGGAGTGAACCAGCTGGATTTCCTGGAGTGTTGCTTGTCTGCTGTCTTTTTGAGGGGGTGCCAAAGTGTTGGTGATCCATTGGTGAAGGTTACGAGCTGCGGTGCGGCGTCTGGTGGTGTTGGTGGAATGGTTGTGCTTAGAAAGTTGACAAGAGGTTCTTCGGTGGATATCGTGGGGTGCTGGTGGTTAAACAGTGCTGCAGTGTTTTTTTTACAGTGGGCTAGTATTGCTGCACTCCTGCAAAACCGTCCCTCAGTAACAAAAGAGGCCCCACTGGTCTAAAACTGGCTCTCACCCTTCCGACCCACCGGGAAAACGGCCGGCGCCTGCTACAGCCAGTAGGGCCCTGATGAATACTGACCATTGTTATGTTCATTTTGAAAGATATTGGTGTTCTCGTGTTGGATGAACTGGAGCTGCTTATGTGTTTATTGTGAAGCAGTTGAAAAGGTTATTGGGCTTGAAGATCCTGAGATAAATAAATAGATATTGAGATAAGTATAAAATACACTGCATGTTTCTTTGTCTGCTAGAGATTTGTTGTGTAGTGGTGTAGATCATGAGGTACCGCTGACTGCACAATTGAAATAGGGCCTGCAATGATGTTATGACGGTACAAATATTGATTGATGTTAGTGAAACCTACCTGGGCAAAACTGGAGCTGCATTGATTAGGGTGCTCTCCTACTGGTCGAGCTATCATTCATGTGCATGAAAGGTTTTTGTATGAAAAGTCAGAGGATGTTAAAACCTTTATATTCTGATTGTTGCCTATTTATTAATTTCTTTAGACAAGCAAACAAAGTTTTGTTTATTTTGCTGAAATTTGTGAAACTGTGTGTATGAGAGAACATGTACAGGAGTGTGAACTGCTACGAGGAGTGAGATCATACATCATAGTTAGCTGCACAGTTATTGGTTGGTTGGTGTACTACTGCGCTGTTATAGGTCAAAATTGTAAGTAAGTTTTGTATTGAGATCAGTTAAAGAGTCCTCAAGTATTAAAGCTTTAACAGGATTGGAATAAAGAAATCTGATGTTTACAGAAAAGAATCAAAACATTTTGACTTTCGAATTTTGCAGTTTGCTATTTTCTGAATGACCAGAAATCATGAAATGTTTTATAAGTATTAAGAATTTGGTGAAATGTGATGTATTCCAGTACAAAAAGGTGAAGGGGCACCTCCTGAGGGTCCACCAGCACATTATATGACAACAAATGTGGGATTACATACATTTTTATGGCTTTGTCAATGGTGCAAGGCAACTGAAAACGAGAGTCCTTTGACTTTTGCAAAATATAGCACATTTGACTTGAAAATTATTTAAAGATTGAGAGACAAGCTATATGAAATGAAGCCACCAACTAAGCCCGCACAGTATGCAGCATTACACTTTTGGGGTATAACAGAACATGCTAAGGAGAGAGAGAAAAAACAAAATAGGACTAGAAGAGCAGTGCATAATTATGCAGATGCTCAATGGGATGCGGAACAAGAGAGATGGAGGAAAACTATAGGCAAAGGGACTAGGCTGTATCCAGCCATTACTACTGACAAACATGAGAAACCGAAAAAGTATAAGACACATGAAAAAGATGATGAGGAAACTGCAAAGAAATCAGAAACTAAGAGTGATTCAGGGGATGAGATCTTGGATGCATTGTTTGCCACGTGTCCACTGTAATAAATGCTGAGGGTACTTCGACAGGGACTACAGCCCCAGTTAACCCGAATAGGGTTCAAATTGAAAGACCATTACAGATGACACAGCCCATTGCACAACCTGTTATATCAGGAATTGTGCCGACACGAATTGAGACTGCTCCTACAATGATGCATCCAGGTGTTACTGCTCAAATATAACTGCTGATATTTCAAACAGTGTTCCATTTCAGAAAGGTTTTAGGGTACAATTGGGTGATGAGTCTATTGAGACAACACACTCTTCAGAATGCGATTACATATCACTGAATTAATAAAATGCATTCGTAGATGGGGTGATTTTGGGAAATTGGAGAGTAAATGGCAAAGAAGATAGAAAAGAAAAAGATGCAATCAGGGTAGATGAAGCAAACAATAAATCGACAGGTTCCCTGGATGACGGAGATGTTTTGATCTATTCTTTGAGAGAAATACAGGGAGCAGCATATGCACATGTATCTTGGAGCATAGGAGATCTTGCAGAATTTACTAATAATTTTCAAAAATTGAGAGACAGGTCCATGCAGTGGTACACACAATTTGACAGATTTGTTAAAATTTCAAAAGTGCTGTGGATTGATTTGAATACATTTTTGACATTGTGGTGCTGAATGATTTGTGGGCTGAATGAAAAGTTGTTTTTCAATGCCCACATACAGAGTCAAAGAGCGATGCCAACACTGATGCACCATCTCCTGACATTATGGAGAATAATCAGTGATCACATTTCTGAGAGGCAACGTTCCTACAAAGGATTTGATTGGGTAAAGAGTAAAAGAACCTCACAAGAGCCAGAAGATTTAGTACATGATTACTATGAGCTGTTGCACAACGTGTTTCAAGAGAACAGTGTATGGGAGTTTCCCAGTTCTAGTTATATGGGGTTTTCTCTCAGTTTGTTATTGAGTTAAGACCAGAGATCAGTACGCACATACAGAAGAGTATGATTTGTTGGCAGACAAATTTGTTGGATGAGATTCTGAGGTATGCAAAGTATTGAAGTGATGAACAAGAGATGAAGCAGAAGACGCTTAAGGAGAAATTCATGTTAGCCCAGACAAAGCTTGCTCAAAAAGATTTTCAAAATCAGTTGTTTAAGGGGACTCAGAGTAGTATGCACTGTAATGGTTCACAAGCTGGAGTACAGGGTACTCAAGAAGGTTTTGTTTCACAGGGTAGAGGTAGAGGTGTTCTGATTGATCCGAATTCTAGAGTAGTTATTGCAACGTTGAAGAAAATTACCCCTTGTCAACTTCGTAATAAGATCAGGCATTGGAAAAGGGAGTATAGACTTAATCCAGATTGAATGTATGGAAATGTTCAAATGGAAGGAGGGTACAAGATGCAGATGCAAAATGTACCTGTTTAGCAGATGCAAATGCAAAGGCAATGCAAAAACAGGTACCAATAATACAGATTCCAAAAGCCCAGATGGTCCCACAAAACATGGGAAACCCTAGATTCAATCTAAATCAGGTGCCTCGGAGTCAATATAAATAAATTTCAGAATCAGAACACATTTCAATAATTACCGATGTTAGATAATTACTGTTTTAGGTCCCACAATTCCCAATGATGGGGCCTGGGGGAGAGGGAGGGAGTTTAAGTGCTTGGGGCAGTTGTAGAGGTGGAGATAGGCCAAAGTGGACCATTTGCAGAAGAAGAAGTAAATACCCACCAAGTGTAATTTCTGTTTGACAATGGTGCTATCAGATCCTCTGTTGGAACAGTGGAAGTCCCAGACCTACACCTCTTGGAAAAGAAGGTCCAAGTTGTAGGCATTTCAAATAAACAGATAACTAATTCAGTTTCAGAAAAGATCCCGGTAAAAATAGATTTGTATGAAGACAATAATCAGTTTGTTGTCATGATTCCAGTGAAGTAAATCTGTTAGGAAAGATTTAGGGGCATATTTATGAAGAAGTCACTCAACGCAGCCTCCTTGCTGAGCTGTGTGATAGAGAAGGGACAGGAATGTGCAGTATTTAACATCATATTGCGCATTCCTGCCTTTTCCCAGTGCTGGCGCACAATGTGCTGCCGAGAGCCAACACAGCCACTCTAGCGTCATGGTGCAAGGGTGCCTCTGTTTTAGGCACAATTGTTTTTGTGCATTAAGAAACACCTTACTGCGCAAAAACAATCCCCTGGGGCATTCTCCTCTATGTGTGATACAGAATGTGGAACACATAGAAAGAGGAAAGAACAAGTAGAAATAAAGATATCTCTACTCGTTACGCCTCCCCTGGGAAGGCATAGCATTTTGGGCATTCCCAGGTCTACAAGAAATGGTAAATCTGGTAATGCGTCAAAATATATGATGTGTTTGGTGAGGACACCCACGCACCGCCCATGGAATGCCTTCCTGGGGCAGAGTAATGCAATGCAGCAATTTACACTGCGTTGCATTGCCCTGGATTTATCAAGGTACTCGGCCACACAAGTGGGCCTTGCATGGCTTTATAAATCACATCTTTGGGGTAGCGTAGCTTTTGTACCATGTTCTGTGGTAAAAAAGCAATGCAACTTATTGATAAATACGGCCCTTATTATGCAACTTAATTGCACTATTCACTGTACTTCGAATGGAGTCGAATGAAGCTGATTTTAAAATGTCCCATGAAGAAACAGCTGTAGGATTGAAACCAGTGAGGACAGTGGAAGAACTGCTCCTGATTTAAAAGAAATAGTAAGCCTAGAAGTATAGAATTTCACAGGAAAGGATATTTGTCTGATTAAAGATGTAGAACCTGTCAGAATCACTGTGAGACCTCATGCTGTGTATCTGAGAACACCACCTTATAAATTGACAGCAGAAATAACTGCAGGAATATCTCCTGTAATTGAAGACATGCTGAGGAAAGGGATTTTTCAATTCTCTGATCATAGGCTTACAGAACCCCAATGGTAAATATTGGATTGTGTAGGACCTCCGATAGAGTAATAACATTGTTGTTCCATGCTGTCCCATGGTATTGAATCCAGCCACAATACTTTTCCAAATTCCATGTACTGCAGAGGGGTTCACGGTAGTGGATCTGTGTCAGGTTTCCTTTTCAGTTCCATAGCATGAGGGCAATACTTGTTCTACTTTGTGTTTAGAGAGGGTTTTGGAATTGTGCAGGGTTCCACAGGGGTATACAAAGAGCCCATCCATTTTCAACCAGATCTTGAAAAAATAATCTAGAGTCCTTGCAGATGCCTTACAGACCAGTTCTTGTGACGGCCTGTTTGTGATATCAGATACACAAGAAGCTTGCAGACTGGATACAATTGCTGTCTTGAATCACCTGGCTGGTAACTGACATAACGTGCCCCCAGATAAACTGCAATATTGTCAAAAAAGAAGTCCAATACTTGGGACATATCATTGAGAACGGAGCAAGAAAGGTGTCACCAGAAAGAGGGGAGGCCATTTTGCAAATATGCCCACCCAGAACTCAGACAGAAGTCAGAATGTTCCTGGGAATATTTGGCTACTGTAGACAGTAGATACCGAACATTTCCCTGGTGGCTAAGCCTTCACTGAGGCTGTCACAAAAAGATGTACCTGATCTGCTTCCTTGGGATAATGAGTGCTTAAACTCTTTCCTAGAGGTGAGAGAAAGTCTCTGTTGTGGCCGGGACTTGGAATGCTTGATTATAGTAAGACGTTCACAGTGTTTTGCAGTGTGAGGGAGGGCTGTGCTATCTCAGTGACAGCTACACACACAATGGATGAGTCAAAGTTAAACGTATAATTCATGAATTACAAATCAGAAGATGATTCTACAAAGGTTTATGATAGATTAGTTCAAGAATACCCACGAGCGATGGACACCTAAGACTGCTATGTCTGTGGCCATTTGTCTTCATCAGCTGCAGAAGAGGTGATTTACCACCACCTTCCTTACCCATATGCAACCACATGTAGTATATTGCTTAGTTTAGCGTATAGATGAGAAACATTTGAATATTTCTATTCAAATTATGATCTGATACTTTCACAAGTGCCATTACGAAAAAGCATGAATTTACACTCACAGGCAAAAGACATGAACACTGCTTGGTATTATTTAAGGCCGTTACTACCCATAGATAGTGTCAGGGCATACAAAAACAAGTTAACCTTCTTAATGTGACCTTTGCGAAAAGTATTCATCATGACATTACATGAAAGAAATAAAAACATTTCACGCAGCAAAAATGGAGAAGATTTTTTGAAAAACGTTTGGAAGAGTAAAAAGAAAACCATATACCCTAGACTGAAATTAGACAGCAGACAGAAAGGAAAAATATGTCTTTACAGAAGAAGAACCCAGAGGAGAAATTGACATGTAGGAATTTGTAGTTGTGAACCCACCTTTGAACTTATGGGAGGTTCATGGCAACTTTTGCAAGGATAGGGAACAGTTATCCCTGGTGTTTATTTAGTATGCAGACAAGATGCTTATTTTCAATTACAATCCGACTGGGAGGGTATTGCTATTTTGCTATATTATTTCAGTAGATGTACCATGTGAATAATAGAGCTGCTTTAATGATAACACCTTCACACAGACCCAACCGTAGTATTCATGATGCAACACTATTACTTGGGGACATATTTGAAGTAATAATTCCACCAGAAGGAATTATTCTAAACAATGTGAAAATTTTAAAGCTTTTCACGGTTGTCATCAAGCTGGCAACTAGTACTTCTGGAGCTTTATTAGTTGTAACCACAGAATTAGGGACTATTAGATGAATGCTTTGAAGGCTATATTTATGCCAGTACTAATAGTAGGGTGTTGAGTATTGATTTCATTTGTTTTTTTCAAAGGCTGCATATTAATAAAAGAAAAAGCAGAAAAATGAGTAAAAGAATAGCGAGGGAATTTGAATTAAATGACTGCATACATCAAGAATTCGGAAAAGCAAATCCATATGAGAGATTGAAAAGAAAGAGAACGAATTTAACTAAAGATGAGAGTGAATTCGTCTGTGAAGAAATTGTAATGGTTAGTTAACAATTAGAGGAGGAATCTGGGAAAGTGTGTTAATAAAATACAAAATAATATAGTTTACTAGCTTACCCGTCGCGTGTTGCTGCGATCTCTGAAGAAAGGAAATTCAAGGAAACTCGTTATGATAACATTCAATTTACATTGTGTCATTTGTATTGAAACTTCTTCCTTTTTAATATGGAAAACATTTCAAAGTGTCGTTTTAATTCTATTTATTTATTTGAGTGCTTGTGGATACACGATTTTTTGTTTAAAAAGTTTTTATGCCAGAAACCTTCGCGGGAGTGTACTCAACAACTTCCCAAAGGTTCCTGGCGATCGGATGAATGCTGTTTTAATTCTATTTATTTATTCGAGTGCTTGTGGATACACGATTTTTTGTTTTTCCGTCTTGTGCGTACATCAGTATTCGAAAGATTATGAGGGCCCTGGGGGGGGCTGATATTTAAAATAAATTTATGACAGAAACCTTCGCTGGAGTGTACTCAACAACTTCCCAAAGTTTCTTGGCGATCAGATGAATGCTGTTTTAATTCTATTTATTTATTCGAGTGCTTGTGGATACACGATTTTTTGTTTTTCCGTCTTGTGCGTACATCAGTATTCGAAAGATTATGAGGGCCCTGGAGGGCCGATATTTAAAAAAAATGTATGCCAGAAACCTTTGCGGGAGTGTACTCAACAACTTCCCAAAGTTTCATGGCGATCGGATGAATGGTGTTTTAATTCTATTTATTTATTCTAGTGCTTGTGGATACACGATTTGTTGTTTCCTGTCTGGTGCGTACATCACTATTCAAAAGATTATGAGGGCCCTTGGGGGCCGATATTTTAAAAAATGTTATGCCAGAAACCTTTGCGGGAGTGTACTCAACAACTTCCCAAAGTTTCATGGCGATCGGATGAATGGTGTAGTAATGCATAAAGGACAAACAGACAGACAGACATTCGTTTTTATATATATAGATAATGAAGCTGCAGTATTAATGAGCAAGCTTAAAAGAAAATGTGTTCAAAATAGGACAGAATGCACACAATTACCCTGTTTACATGTACAAGGCTTCAAATGGCTAAATATCACTGATAAAAGTTTAAATTGCTTAAAAATGCTTAAACACACAAAATGTTATTTCCTGAACAGGAGATGATGTTACACAACTATGTAGATTTAACAAATTATGTTAACTCTTAATCCTTACATAGACATGCTTTTCATAATGAGGTAGGTGTTTTAAAAATTTCACACATTTCTGCAGAATGTTTCTACTTAAACAAAGCTAACTATTGCAAATGATTAGAAATTGGTCTTTATAATTGAGAAATGATGAGGTCATACATGTAGAATCAGCATTTACACTTGATCTGGACCCTTTCGCTTAAATTGCCTTTCCTTTTCAGTGAATGTTTGCCTCAAAATACCTTCTTTTCTAATAGAAATGTTTAAACTTTTACATAGCATATTGTGTAGACATTGGATTCAAAAGGTTAGAAGTGTACAAATATACGTGGGAAAATTATTCTGAATGAGAAGCTGAACCATACTCAACATTAGTTGATACAAAACTAACATAGTGACTGGAGGAACCATTGTTGTGATCCTGTTCCCAGGAAAGAATAGAGCGCTGATTGCATGGAACAAGACTGAAGGTGCAACTGTTTCCAACTTTCTTAAAATGTGTTGTTTATATAAGCTTGTGTGCCTAGAGTAGGTTACTGATTTTTTACCCAGAAGCATTCTCCATTTGCTCCCGTCCCTACGGTACATTGCTCTGAGACTCTACAGAGTTTTCTTGAACTTCTCTTAGTGGTACGTTCTGCTTTGACATTCTTGATTTATTGAACTGATTTATTGCTGAAGCTTTATGCTTACTCTCCCTCTCTCTCCAATAAGAGTTTGTTAGACCTATTTATTTATTTTTTGTCCCCTTTTTGCTCCTCAATCTTTTTCTTTTTATGTCCACTGGACTTTTCAGGTGTTGACCTAGGGGTTAGGTGCCCCTTGCCCTCGTAGTCTTTTTCCTGAGGCTTAGGTGCCTTTTCTGACTAAAAACTAGGGGATACACAAAATGGTGGCCAATAACTGCCACAACTGATTACCTCAGGGACTGACCCATTGACTAATATGGGGGATCTAGAACCTTCTGGCCTGTTCTGGATACTTGGAACTAGGGGTATAAATAGGCCAACTGTAGTGCGGCCATTTTAGTAGTGACCAGAGAACTTGAGAGGACTTGGTGAGGAGTGAAGCGTTAGTGTGGGGAGGAAGGCGCACTAATAGTGAATAGATCGTCCTTTGGGCCGGCTGCGCTATTGGTTGACGTGCCCCCCTTCTATCGACTAAGCCCTACCCTGGGGGAATTTGCCACTAATCCCCCAAACTTCGCAGTGCCTGCAAGGCATATCCCTAAAGCGCTAGCGGAGTACTGTGGGCAGCTAGCTGGGAAACCTTCCTTGGGAGAAGAGTCTGACTGGGAGACCCCTCTACCTTGTGTCCCCTCCGGTGAAACCTTCAGTGAGCCAGGAAGAGGCGGGAAGGGGACTCGCGAAGATTCTGTCGCTAAACTTGAGTACAGTCCGAGGAAAAAGGGTCCGCGAAGCAAGACCCACCTGCTAGCCGAGATAACGGCTTTGGGATTTCCGGCCATCTAGTTGCGGCCCCCGCTGAGGAGAATCCGTGGGGAGGGCCTGGAGACCATCAGCTGAGCAGCCCGACATCGAGGACGGAGCCGCAGAAGCCAGTCGGAGCTGACGCGTGAGAGCTGAGGAGGGGGCGGGGTCCGGAAGAGGCTGTCCCGCGGAAGCACCCTCCCTCTCTTCCGACGGAGCTGAGGGAAGTGACGGGAGAGAGGGGAGGAAACCCCGGCTTGGCCCGCTGAGAGGAATCTGCCGTGCCAGGGCTGGGAAACTCCCGTGAACCGCCGCGACGTGTTCAGCGAAGGTCGCGCTGACGAGGGAGCTATCCGGGACGATCTTGTAGGAACCCGGTAAGACTGAGAAGTGAAGAAGGGGGCCCTGGGGCTAAGTGGGCCTTGTGGCTGCCTCAAGAGGGGAGCGGGAGGGGTGAGACCGAGTAACCTAACTGACCGTGATTGATGGCGTAAACCAGACAGTAAGGCCTGGGTCAATCTCCGTTTTCCATCCAGCGCTTCTGGCATTACTTCAGAAGAAGCGCAACTGAGGGCCTTCAAGACGGTCTCATTATAGTGAGGTTATCTTATTTTACAGCCATTACGGTGGGGGTTTGATTTACTGCCAGGTGCGCAGTGCTGTATTGGGAAAAGGGAAACCTGAGATGAGAAGGAATTCTTTCCCTCAGAAGTCGTTAAACACCCAGGAAAGTCATTGGAACAAACTGTAAATGCATTGAAGGTGTAGATCCAGCTTTATAGCTGGATGAGTTATTGAAATACCTTGCTTGTATAAGTCCAGACACCACACTGTGAATCCCAGTTCTAGTGAGCTAATTGTTGGAAAGTGACTGAAACCTGTATTTTCCTTCCAAGGATAGCACTGAACCCTCTGGGTAAAGCACCATCGTGTATGGTTACAAGAAACCTCCAAGTTCACTAATTACCTCAACAAGAGTTGTGTACTACACTTTGCTGGTTTTAATGCTAAAGATGTGATTGTGCATTTGCTAATGAACTAAAGTAAAGCTATACTTGTAACACTGCTAATAAGTAAAAAGAGAACTACGCAGAGATTTTATAAAACAGCCCGTATTTTTCTAAACTGGTGTAGTGTCCTTATTTTTGAGTGGATGGACGTTATGTTACTGAAGGGTGTGACGCAAACTTAACACATGTACCTTTGGGACTAGCCTACCTGCTTTGTGCCAAGCTACCCTATGTAGACTGGTAACCCCAGGTCCAACATAATTGGTGTCCAGCGGTGGGATGAGAACTGTGCTTGCGTCCACTCTATAGTAACCTAGTGTACTCCACAGGCCTACACCTGGAGTTTTCTCCTTGCGGACTCCCTAATTGTCTTTTTGTTTTCCAAATTTACTCCTGGTGGTGGGTGGAGGTAGCTTCTAAAGTGTCCTCTAAATTAATTCCTTCTAAGTGGCTGTCCCCGTCTCTCATTGGCAAAATGGAATTTGCTCTGGAAGAATTGGAGACCTATACTGTGGCCCAGCTTAGGGACTTTTGCCAAAATATGGGAGTGTTCTTTAAGCGTGGTGCTAAGAAGGGGGAACTTCAAACCAGCTTGAGGGCGTGGGTGGCAGCCCACCCAGATGGGAAGGAGGAGGAGGAGACAGACAGGGACACTGTCATCGGGGTCGATGGATTGTTCCAACCTGAAATGGGGAACCTACTACCGGGTCCTAGGACATCTTCAAGGGAGGGCAGCAGTGTCTCAGCGAGAAGCTTAACTGAAGCCGAACTAGCGGACAGGAGGGAAAAAAGACAGCTAAAGTGGGAGTTAGCCAAGATGGAAAAGGAGAAAGAGGAGCAGAGGATGGCACACAGGGAGTTAGATCTCAAGGCCCTACAGATAGGGACCTCCAATTCTCCAAATGGTGGCAGCGAACCAAAGGATTTGACCAGGGAACCCAGACCCTATTTACCCAAGGATGTAGTCGCCAGCTACGGTATAGGGGATGACATCGCCAAGTGGCTGGCTGCCTATGAGGTCTCCTTAAGAGCCCATGGGATATTGGAGAAACACTGGGGGGGTGGCTTGTATAAGTACATGCCTCCTGCAGGGAGGGACACACTCTTAGCCCTGGAGCAGGGGGAGCAAACCCACTACCCCACCATGAAAGTGGCGCTAATCAGAAAGTTTGGACTGACTCCAGAGAAATACCGTCAAAAGTTTAGGGGTAGTCACAAACTAGGCACACAGAATTGGGTGGATTTCCTAGACTACGCAAAGAAGGCATTAGAGGGCTGGGTGCAGGGCAGCGAGGTGGAAGACTATGAGGGGTTGTATGACCTTATCCTCAAGGAGCACCTACTCGAGAAATGTTTTCCCGAGCTGCGTCAACACCTGGTGGACAGCAAGCTGACCAACCCCCGGAAGCTTGCAGAGGAGGCGGACATCTGGGCAAGTACCCGGGTGTCCTCAAAGGGGACTGGAGGGGATTCCCAAAGGACAGGACAGGGCACCCCCCAGAAGAAAGAGGGGGGAGATAAAAAGAGGGAGTTCTCAAAAGGCCTCCAAAACAGTTTCCAGGGAAAGGGAACAGGATTCATCCCTAAGGCTAACCCGCCCAGAAACCCTCATCCTGGCCAAAGTCAGCAGCAAAGGGATGTCCACTGCTTTGAGTGTGGTGGTGTTGGACATTATAAGGGAGATGTCAAGTGCCCAAGAAGACCACCCCCTCCCACCGGAGGAAAAGCCCCGGGAGTCGCTAGTGTAGTGCTCGGGGAGGAGTTGCCCTTAGATAAGGGGGGTGAGTGGACGGGTGTCACCTTAGTGTCCCTGGGGGACCGGGAGATGGTTCCTAAGATCCAGGTGCCCTCAAATACTGTCAAGGATGGGCAATGGGTCACCATCAATGGCCAAAGAGGGGAAGCTCTGAGAGACACAGGAGCCAGTATGACTATGGTAAGGAGTAAACTGGTGTCTCCAGAGCAGGTGATTCCACATGTACTCCACCCCGCCGCGATGGCTGACGGCAGATTGGGCCACTACCCTGCGGCCGAGGTTCCCTTTGAGTGGGAAGGGGTTGCAGGTTCACTTCGAGTTGCCGTAAGCCCTGCCGTGCCAGTCGATTGTCTGTTGGGAAATGACATGGAGCACAATGCTTGGAAGGAGGTGGAATACCGGACTCATTCGGAGATACTGGGTACACCTGACTGGGCCTGTGCAAGCACAAGGTCCGCGACTACCCGGAGGGGGAGTTCGCATGGGCTGGAGCCTGGAACAATGGCCCAGCCCGCTGCCAAAAAGGAAAAGAACCAAGGACAGGAGAAGCCTGCTTCGGCTTCCACGCCCCATGAGACAGATCGGCCACCTGCAGTGGTGGACCAGGAGTCTGTGGGGGAGGAAGTAGTCTCCCTGGAGGACCTACCTATCCCTGCTGAGTGGCACGTGGAAGGAGGGCCTACCAGGGAGGAGTTTTGTAAGGGCCAGAAGGAGTGCCCTACCCTTGAGGGACTGAGGCGACAGGCCGAAGCCCAGGCAGCAGGGAACGTTGCAGGGCACTACCATATTTACTGGGAGGACGGACTCCTCTATAGTGAACCCAAGGTACCTTTGCCCGGCTCATCACGGGCCTTGGTAGTCCCTCAACGATACCGAGCCTTTCTTCTAGAATTGGCTCATGAAATTCCCTTGGCAGGACACTTAGGACAGGACAAGACCTTTGCCCGGCTTGTCCCCCACTTTTACTGGCCTCAGATGAAAGTGGCATCCGACACATACTGTCGGACGTGTGTATCCTGTCAAGCCAGTGGGAAGACAGGGGTGAAGCTGAAGGCTCCCCTGGAACCACTTCCTGTCGTTAGCACCCCCTTTGAGAGGGTGGGCATCGACATTGTGGGGCCATTGGATCCACCCACTACAGCTGGTCACAGGTTTATCCTGGTTCTGGTGGATCACGCCACGCGGTACCCAGAGGCAATTCCTCTGAGGACTGTCACTGCACCTGTAGTGGCTAGGGCCCTGATGGGGATCTTTACCCGAGTGGGTTTCCCCAAGGAAGTTGTGTCTGACAGGGGGACCAACTTCATGTCAGCGTACATGCGGGCTATGTGGAAGGAGTGTGGAGTTACCTACCGGTTTACCACTCCTTATCACCCACAGACCAATGGTCTAGTGGAAAGGTTCAACAAGACCTTAAAAGGCATGATAAGAAGTCTGCCTGAGAGCCTGCGGAGGAAATGGGACGTCCTCCTACCCTGTTTGCTGTTTTCCTACAGGGAAGTGCCACAGAAAGGAGTGGGCTTCAGCCCCTTCGAACTTCTGTATGGGCATCCTGTACGTGGACCTCTCAGCCTGGTGAAGGACGGATGGGAAAAGTCTCCCAGAAAGCCTCCCCGGGATGTGGTGAGTTATATGCTGGCCTTCCGGAGCCAAATGGCAAAGTTATGGAAGCAAGCTTCTGACAACTTGGAAGCCAGCCAAGCAGTGATGAAAGAGTGGTATGACCACAACGCTCAACCTGTGGAGTTGGAGCCTGGCCAGAAAGTGTGGGTGATGGAACCTGGAGAGCTAAGTGCCCTCCAGGATCGCTGGACAGGCCCCTTTGAGGTGAAGGAGAAGAAAGGTAAGGCCACCTACCTGGTGGACCTTAAGACCCCTCGACAGCCCCTACGGGTGCTGCATGCCAATCGCCTCAAACCCCACCATGAGAGGCCCGAGGTCATCTTGATGATGGTGACTGACGGTGCAGAGGAAGCGGAAAGCGAGCCTCTCCCAGATCTTTTTTCGTCTCAGGAAAAGGATGGGTCGGTGGAGGGAGTGATTCTCTCCCCATTCCTCACTCCTGAGCAACGAGAGGACTGCCGCCAGGTCTTGGAGCAGTACTCCTCGTTGTTCTCCCTTGTCCCGGGAAGGACCCACCTGTATACCCATGATGTGGACACAGGAGACAGCCCACCAGTGAAGTCTAAGACCTACCGGCTGTCAGACAAGGTGAAGGCTAGCATCCACGGTGAGGTTACCAAGATGATGACGCTAGGAGTCATTGAACCTTCCAGTAGCCCCTGGTCCAGTCCGGTGGTTCTAGTACCAAAAGCTGCCCCACCGGGCACCACTCCAGAACTGAGGTTCTGTGTGGATTACCGGGGACTGAACTCAGTGACCAAGACTGATGCACATCCGATCCAGAGGGCGGATGAACTGATTGACCGGCTGGGAGCTGCCCAATATCTGAGTACCTTCGACCTTACTTCAGGGTACTGGCAGATCTCCCTTACAGATGGAGCAAAGGAAAGGTCAGCCTTCTCCACGCCTGAGGGCCACTACCAGTTCTGTGTGATGCCCTTTGGCCTCAAGAACGCCCCTGCCACTTTTCAGCGGCTGGTGAACCAGGTCCTCTCTGGAATGGAGGCTTTCTCCGCTGCTTATCTGGATGAAATTGCCGTCTTCAGCAGCAGTTGGGAGGACCATTTGTGTCACTTACAAGCTGTTCTCCAGGCCCTGAAACAGGCTGGCTTGACAATCAAGGCCAGCAAATGTCAGATTGGGCAGGGGTCGGTTGTGTACCTAGGCCACTTGGTGTGCAGGGGAGCAGTGCAGCCCCTTCAGGCAAAGATTGAGGCAATCATGGCCTGGGAGCCCCCCAAGACCCAAACTGAGGTCCGAGCTTTCCTGGGCCTCACAGGTTACTACCGTCGCTTCGTGAAGGGGTATGGCACTATTGTGGCGCCACTCACTGAGCTCACCTCCAAGAAACAACCTCGACGGGTAGTCTGGACGGAGGCTTGTCAGCAAGCCTTTGGAAAATTGAAACAGGCAATGTGTGCAGCACTGGTCCTGAGTGCCCCATACTTCTCCAAGGAGTTCATTGTCCAGACAGACGCATCAGAGCATGGCATTGGGGCAGTGTTATCGCAACTCAATGAAGAGGGTCTGGATCAGCCTGTAGTCTTCCTGTCCAGGAGACTGCTTCCCCGGGAACAAAAGTGGAGTGCAATTGAGCGAGAAGCCTTTGCGGTGGTATGGGCTCTGAAGAAGTTGCGGCCATACCTGTTTGGCTCGCACTTCCTGGTTCAGACCGACCACCGACCCCTTCGCTGGCTGATGCAAATGAAGGGGGAAAATCCCAAGTTGTTGAGATGGTCCATCTCCCTACAGGGAATGGACTTCCGGGTGGAACATCGGCCTGGAGTGGACCACGCCAATGCAGACGGTCTCTCAAGGTATTTCCGCCTTAGTGATGAGGACTCCCAAGGGGTTGGGTAGCTCTCCCCACTTTCAGCTGGGGGGAACGCGTGTTAGACTTGTCAGCCCTTTGGGTGGTCCCTCCTAACTATTTATTTATTTTTTTTAGTCCCCTTTTTGCTCCTCAATCTTTTTCTTTTTATGTCCACTGGACTTTTTAGGTGTTGACCTAGGGGTTAGGTGCCCCTTGCCCTCGTAGTCTTTTTCCTGAGGCTTAGGTGCCTTTTCTGACTAAAAACTAGGGGATACACAAAATGGTGGCCAATAACTGCCACAACTGATTACCTCAGGGACTGACCCATTGACTAATATGGGGGATCTAGAACCTTCTGGCCTGTTCTGGATACTTGGAACTAGGGGTATAAATAGGCCAACTGTAGTGCGGCCATTTTAGTAGTGACCAGAGAACTTGAGAGGACTTGGTGAGGAGTGAAGCGTTAGTGTGGGGAGGAAGGCGCACTAATAGTGAATAGATCGTCCTTTGGGCCGGCTGCGCTAATGGTTGACGTGCCCCCCTTCTATCGACTAAGCCCTACCCTGGGGGAATTGGCCACTAATCCCCCAAACTTCGCAGTGCCTGCAAGGCATATCCCTAAAGCGCTAGCGGAGTACTGTGGGCAGATAGCTGGGAAACCCTCCTTGGGAGAAGAGTCTGACTGGGAGACCCCTCTACCTTGTGTCCCCTCCGGTGAAACCTTCAGTGAGCCAGGAAGAGGCGGGAAGGGGACTCGCGAAGATTCTGTCGCTAAACTTGAGTACAGTCCGAGGAAAAAGGGTCCGCGAAGCAAGACCCACCTGCTAGCCGAGATAACGGCTTTGGGATTTCCGGCCATCTAGTTGGGGCCCCCGCTGAGGAGAATCCGTGGGGAGGGCCTGGAGACCATCAGCTGAGCAGCCCGACATCGAGGACGGAGCCGCGGAAGCCAGTCGGAGGTGACGCGTGAGAGCTGAGGAGGGGCGGGGTCCGGAAGAGGCTGTCCCGCGGAAGCACCCTCCCTCTCTTCCGACAGAGCTGAGGGAAGTGACGGGAGAGAGGCGAGGAAACCCCGGCTTGGCCCGCTGAGAGGAATCTGCCGTGCCAGGGCTGGGAACCGCCGTAACGTGTTCAGCGAAGGTCGCGCTGACGAGGGAGCTATCCGGGACGATCTTGTAGGAACCCGGTAAGACTGAGAAGTGAAGAAGGGGGCCCTGGGGCTAAGTGGGCCTTGTGGCTGCCTCAAGAGGGGAGCGGGAGGGGTGAGACCGAGTAACCTAACTGACCGTGATTGATGGCGTAAACCAGACAGTAAGGCCTGGGTCAATCTCCGTTTTCCATCCAGCGCTTCTGGCATTACTTCAGAAGAAGCGCAACTGAGGGCCTTCGAGGCTGTCTCATTATAGTGAGGTTATCTTATTTTACAGCCATTACGGTGGGGGTTTGATTTACTGCCAGGTGCGCAGTGCTGTATTGGGAAAAGGGAAACCTGAGATGAGAAGGAATTCTTTCCCTCAGAAGTCGTTAAACACCCAGGAAAGTCATTGGAACAAACTGTAAATGCATTTGGCGGTGTAGATCCAGCTTTATGGCTGGATGAGTTATTGAAATACCTTGCTTGTATAAGTCCAGACACCACACTGTGAATCCCAGTTCTAGTGAGCTAATTGTTGGAAAGTGACTGAAACCTGTATTTTCCTTCCAAGGATAGCACTGAACCCTCTGGGTAAAGCACCATCGTGTATGGTTACAAGAAACCTCCAAGTTCACTAATTACCTCAACAAGAGTTGTGTACTACACTTTGCTGGTTTTAATGCTAAAGATGTGATTGTGCATTTGCTAATGAACTAAAGTAAAGCTATACTTGTAACACTGCTAATAAGTAAAAAGAGAACTACGCAGAGATTTTATAAAAGAGCCCGTATTTTTCTAAACTGGTGTAGTGTCCTTATTTTTGAGTGGATGGACGTTATGTTACTGAAGGGTGTGACGCAAACTTAACACATGTACCTTTGGGACTAGCCTACCTGCTCTGTGCCAAGCTACCCTATGTAGACTGGTAACCCCAGGTCCAACAGAGTTCTTTATTGGTTTTAACTGACTAATTTTCCCCATATTTTTAGAATAGGGATTCTTTAACTTTATGGAACATACTTAATACATTCATTAATATTTGCCTACTGAACAATTTTAACAAGATTTTAATAATTGAAGAATTGTTTGATGACCTAATAAAGAGGATCTACTAAAGGTTTGTGATTAATAAAACCCTTAAAAACTTCCCCTAGCTCTCTTTATCGACTCCAAATAATATTGATGATTGTGATGATAAGTTACTTGATAAATTAATCGCGTCCAATTTAGGTGCTTTATTGGAGGAAGTCAAAGGTCCCAGATTTCAATCTGATACTTTCCCATTAAAGTTAAACAGCAAGGATGAGACAGCGCAGGAGACGCAACTCCTGCACCACCAGTTATGACCGAGCACAAAAACAAAAAATGAACACTGAATACCAACACAGTTACCTCAAACTTAGCTTCCACACTGGGAATCCTCTTCCGGCATTGGGCAGACAAATAACATTTATCGGTGGGGCAGTGGGGGGGGAGGGAGGTGGGTTTGAACTCCCTGTCACCTGTACCCCAAAGGCTGCTTTCAAAAAGGGAGAGAAAACAGATGAGAAAAGCGGGGAATAAAGACAGTAATTGTTCAAACCATGTTAGGGCTAATCTGGATTTACTCTCTTTTCAATCATGAAATTCCCCCGCAGAAAGCAAAGCAGCAGCGCTCTTAGAAGCCTCCAAAAAAGTGATCAGATCACCAGCTGGAAAGTTGCATCAGATAATTTTTCCAAATCAGTACTATTCTAAAGGCAGGACAGTAGCAAGCCAGAGTGGACCTAAGAAACAAAGACCCATCTACCAACTTGCTTGCCCTGTGCCAGAGTCAACCACCCTCTATTTGCAGTCCACTGGCCCTCACAGGGCTTCTTCCTTCTGTGAAGCCAGCCGAGCCCATCCTGGTTCCTCCCAGGAATAGCAAAGATACCATTATTCTTAAGGATGAAATTCTGCCTATTAGCAATCTGGTTAGCGTTATGAGGCCCAAAAGCATGATAAAGCAGCAGGCAGCTCAACTTTCCTAGGTATAGGTAATCTTCTGTCCTCGTACTTACAAATTGGAGCAACAGCATAACTTCCTGAACAAGGCTCATGTCAGTCCTCGGGACTCGATAGTCAAGGAAAACGCCTGGTGAGACAACATCTGCAGGGCTCGAGGCCACTCGCAGACTTTGTTTGCAAATATAGAATCTTGTGCTGCTCCCCATCTTTGTTTCCAAAGACAGACATGACATTCTTAACAGAGGAGCCATACTTAAACTGAATGGCACCTTGAAGAGCCTGGAACACATTACCTCCAATCATCTTGAATTTGTAGAACTCAAGCCCTACCCAACGATGCAAGGTAGAGAGATTACTGTGACCTCCTGGTCTACGCAGGAAACCGCCAACCCTATCTGGGAATTCAGGAATAAATTCTCAGATCGGGGCATATAGGTTTTAATTCAGGCCTCCTTGCGTTATTCCACCCTCTTTGTCTTGGGTCCTTCAAACCTTTTCCCACCTCATAGAGGCACTCTTAGAGGTGCTGTTGGGCTGGAATGGCATAGGAGCAATAATTTAAGCATGTAAATTACCAGAGCTGTTTTGAATCTGTCTCACCGTCATATTAACACCCTGCCTTCTGTGCACCGGCAGCAGATCGTTCTCCCACCTCGCCACCAAAACCTGGAACACCCTCCCCATCTCCTATGGCAGACCCAGGACCTTCTAACCTTCAGGAGGCTACTCAAGACCTGGCTATTTGAGCAGTAGCAGCACCCCTCCCCGTCCTCCCCGTCCTCCCCGTCCTCCCCTCAGCACCTTGAGACCCTCACGGGTGAGTAGTGCGCTTTACAAATGTTCTGATTGATTGATTGATGTTGGTGATTCAGAGCCTAGGTTCCCACAGGGGCCTTTCCGTGCATGAAATCAATATCTCCCTCTTTCACCTGAAAAATTATATGTAGCACCTAGTTTCAT
The DNA here is from genome assembly GCF_964261635.1 of Lissotriton helveticus. NCBI lineage: Eukaryota > Metazoa > Chordata > Amphibia > Caudata > Salamandridae > Lissotriton > Lissotriton helveticus. Next base: position 514,837,301 of record NC_136070.1, read on the forward strand.
GCTGGATGAATTGAGATCTGATCGATTTATGTGCTGAGATTCATCTGCTGTTTTTCTGACAACCAATGGTCACACTGCTCCTCTACCTCTCACATTCTTAAAACAATATGTGCCCCTTCCCCCACTGCTAACAGCAAGAGCATTCTGGAACTGAATGGTGGGCCGTCCTCTCACAAAGAGGAGATTGTCCCTTATCAACCTGTCAATGCTCCTGTTGTAGAACTTTTTGCCTCAAGGTCTGTGACCCTATCTAATCTCAAAGTCCAAGAGTCAATCGTTTTTTGGAATGTGGCAGCCCTAGGGCTAAAGGCGGAAATTATTCATAGGTTAGCTTTATGGACATATTTGCCGTAGCCTGCTTGCAAGAAACTGAGCAGTTAAGCAAGTACACTTAATGGATTTAGGAGCTAGCATCATGTTGTAATTCCATCAGCATCTGGTTGCCCAAATGGCGGCATGGTATTTTATCTTTCAGAATGGTCCATGCTAGGACCTTTTTATATAAAGCCGACACACCTTTTTATGAGCTACTCAGCCTTGAATTCCGGACAGCACAATGCTGGGCTCACACCCCTCACAAATCACTTATGCACACTTTTCTAAAAGCCTATAGGGATCCGCAAGAAGTTGTGCAGTGTAGGAAAGTGTATCACATGGCAAATAATACCAGGAAAAAACTTGAGGAAGCTAGTTTTAAGAGAGCCCTTAAGGCACTCAGGGGCGTTGTGAACCATTGTTAAGTAAGGTGTAGCAACAGGAATTCTTAACAAGTGATTTATCCCGTGGGTCCCTGGCTCTCTGTTCGACTGGATTCAATCTAGCCTGGCTGATGAGGGGTGTTACCTCAAAACCAGTCACAGGATGCTTGTTCCTGGGCCAGGGAAGACCCAGCTTGGTAGTTCGGGCTGGACTATTATCATAAGGAACAGGGTCAAGACTGATTTGCATATGGCTAGGTTCAAACTGGGGTGGTGTGGTGAGCAAAACAACAATGGATTTAACCAAGATCTCCTGACTTTTTCAGACAAAAGCACACTACGGCTGACCAAAGGTTCAGCACCTCAATCCCTGTCACATTTAAATTGATGATATGTGCATCTACTTTCGGCCCTCGCCACCGCTGAGCGCCACTGGAATCCAGAGACAAAAAGATACTTTTAAATGGAAGGGGCACCAGAGATGTAGTCGGGATAACAAGTTTAGTCCATCAATCTTCTTTATATAAACTTGAGTTATAATCGACACTCAGCCTACACACTTTATACCTTGTGCATAACAAACTTCATCAGGGGTGAAACAATCACATAAAGACACAAAATATATTGTCCCACAAAAAAAATTTGAAAGAACATAACAACAAATTATTTACATATATATATATGCATATACATACCATAATTGATAAACACAGACCACTCCAATTGGACATGGAGATGACGCATAACATGGATTATTATTAAAAAATTACACTATACATAATCAGGTCGCTAGACAGTCCACATAATATTGTTATACAACTATATACAATAAATAGACCAAAGAACATATATAAATAGAATCACACATATATACAACTTTCTGTACAGCCTAGGAGTATATTCTACCAGAGCGTTGCCATAGTCATTATAGTGCATGAATTTGTGCTAGGGTGGGAAAAGATTAGATTGTATATGGGATTACCCTGATATCATAGCGAGGGAAGAATTGTACCTATATACACAGGAAAGATTTTGCTAACTCATCCCCATATTCATAACTCAATGGCATCTCACCTTGATTGATAATGTAGAGTATTCACAAGAAGTCCTTAAAGTATGCAGTAGTATTGCCCAGGTATTCACCTCACAGTGAGGGCAAATCAAGTCAGATCCCAGCTCGAAATCTATGTGGATGATAGTTCTATTAGCCTTAGTCATAATACAACAGAGTATCATGGTACATATCATATCAAAAAGAGAGCAATCCATGCCTAGATTCCTATCATGCAACCAACAAATACAGATCCTATATAGGACCTGCATCAAGAGCAGATATAAATATCAAATAACCTAGACGGACCCATTTGAAATAAAGTAAATTTTCACAAATTCACACAATGACCCACACATGGCAGCATACATAATAGTATATGATAGTCCATACAAAAGAGATCGACGTAGTGAAAAATTGAAGCTAAACATTGTGACCAAATCTCTCGGGCATATTAACCATATCTGACAAAGGAGCACAAGAAAGTGTTTGTGTTATCTGTAATAAGTACTATAAATGTATTAGAAATAAAAAGTGCTATGTTTTCATAAAGCCAGAGCCCGTATTTGTGGACCATATGTCATCTTCAAAAATCAAAATGAAAGCACTACCCTGAGTACAGTTAAAAGGGGTAAAAAAAATACTTACTATATTATGTGGTACTAACTCCAGTAGGGCATAAGGGCCTGTTGATTAACTTCTAGACACAGTAAAAATCAGAAGTTGCTATATTTAACAATAGTCACCCCAGTGTGGCGGGTAATAATGATCAAGGCTAGTCACCAAGGAACATAGTAGGGCCTCGCAGCAGGAGCCCATGTTATAGACCATAGAGTGATTCCATCCACACTGCTCAACTATTCATCTTGTAACAAATTAAAGGATATTTCATAAGGTAATGTAAGATGGCATAGAAAAGAGTCATACTAAACAGCGGTCTATTAATCCAAATTGCTGAAAAATTACACAGTAGAGAGTGAAAAAACACGAGTAACCCTATTGTTAGACCTGTCTGACTTTTTGGCGAAGTCCCTCCTAATTTTTATTTATTTTGTCCCCTTTTTGCCCCTCATACCCTTGTTAATTTTTGGGTCTACTGACTTTTTGTAGGTGTTGGTCAGGGGGATAGGTGTTTTCTCCCCCCCTCATAATCTTTTACCTGAGGCCCAGAGGCCTGTTCTGACAGGAAAGTTGGCACCACCTAAAATGGTGGCCACCAACTGCCCTAACTGTCACACACAGAACTTGGCCATAGCCTAACATAGGGCATTCCAGAACCTTCTGGTCCATTCTGGACCACTGTAGGGCAGCCTATATAAGGCGGAATGCGGGGCAGCCATTTTGTCTACCTGTGGAAGTCAGCTGGAGGACAGGTGGTAGCTAAGGGTGGGAAAAGGTTAGACTTAGGGTTGACCTCCTGAACTGGGAAGCTGCCTATTTGGTCCAAACCCCCAACTCCCCTTTTAGTTATTTGTCCTGGCCCCGCTGTGGGAAGTTTCTGGAGACCCTGGGCGCCTAACTTGCCCCTTTCTAAAATATAAAGGGGAAGTCTATAGGAGAAGGAGACTGCAGCGCTGCGGAGCGCAGTCCTCTGCTCAGCAGCTTGATTCTGAAGAGACTGTGAAGAAGGACTCTCCCACGGAGAGGGGCTTATCCTGGTGCCCTCTCTTTGCTCTGCTTGTACCCCAGTGCTGCCCAACTGTGGGAATCGCGCCCCCCCCCTGGTGCCAAAACCCTTCTGTGACCGTCCCCCTACCTGAGACCACCAGGGCTGGAGAGGCGGAGACAGCGGGACCACAAGCGGTTCTACACCTGGGTCGGCGGGGGATTATTGAAGGAGCAGAAACGGCTGTTCAGCTGGCCGTGCTGTCCCTGCCTCGGTGTGGGCAAAGCGGGGCTGTTGTGGAGCTGTGATCGGAAGCTCTGAGGTGAGGAGCGGACTGCGCAAGCCCTCGTCAGTGTCCAAGGGGGCGGAAAAGGAAGGCGGCGACGATTGCAAAGCGCGACCTCAGGCGGTGAAACACTCGCCTTTCGCGCATGCCCATTGCGCTGCCGGGCTCCGTGAGGCGGGGCCGGATAGGAGAAGGCAGGTCCGGGAGAGAAGAGCGTCCTTCGCTGGAGGCTGCGCGTTGAGCGACGACATCAGCGTGTGCGGAGGAGCGCCGGTCACCGCTGCAGCTTGAGGAGGTGTTTGGCCTCACTCCCTCGCTCGAGCGCCAAACGGAGGAGCGGCGCGAGTGAGAGGCGAGAAACAGAGGAGCCGGCTGACTCCTAGTGAAGCGGTTGAAATCCATTCCCGCTCGAGCGCTACCAGAGGAACTCGCTCGAGTGGGAGAGGGGAACGCTGGTGTCCTGGAGACTGAGGTGCCTGGCTAGTGCTAAACATCCCTAACCTGGCACATGACCCGCTCCACCCGCTCTCTGACAACTCAGGACCCTGAAATGCAAGTAAGGTGGTAGTGTAAGGGGAAAGAGCCTTCTACCTAAGGGAACTCTGGCAGGTCTTAATAAACTATTGATCTGAGTGGTTCTTAACCAGTTGCTTTGGAGAGAGGAATAGAAGAAAAGCTGTACTGTTATCCATGCAACAGGGTGTTGCTCTGAACTGATTTATGTGTAGCTCTTGCCAACCTTTAAAGTAATGCGGTGTTAAGAGTTAGGATAAGGTGCGCAGAGTACAGTAAATGAATAGTTAACTAACAGGAAATTTAGTGATGTGATGTAAATACTTAAGGTCAGTCATCCTGTTTTAAAACAAAATGCTACTCCTGGGATGATATCTGTTTGGGCTTATAGAGAGTAGTAGCTTTCTCCCAAGATTCTAGCGGGTTAATAATTAGCCTGATTGAACCTGAAGTACAGTTTATCCGAATGTAAAAGTGTGATAAGAATTCAGAAATACAGTGACTGCTAGTAATTTAAAAAGTGATTATTTGCTAATGATTTAAAACGTGTAATTGCTAACCCTGAAAGTGATCTAAACTGATTTGAATTATTTATATGTGAATTACTGACGTGACAACACAGAGCATATTATTTTTATATAAAGCAACACGTATTTTCATATAAATTTTGGTGTAGTGTTTTTCTTTTTGAGTGCTATTGCGTGAAATTACTTTTGGGTGGTCTGCAACCTTTACACTGTGCCTCTAGATGTTAGTCTTGCCCTAGGCCAGGCTACCTAATTCCAACATATTGGTGCCTAGCGGTGGGATTGCGGACTTGGTTGCAGCTACTTACTAGTAATTTGACGTAATACACCTAACCTACACCAGGAGTTTTCTCCTTGCGGCCCTCTCAATTAGTCTTTTTGTTTTTTCTAAATTTATTCCTGGTGGTGGGTGGAGTTGGCTTTAGGTTGCCTTTGCCACTCTAAAATTTCTGGTGTGTATCCAGGTTTGCCTGTCTCACAATGGAGTTTGCGGTGGAAAACCTGGAAGTCTATTCCGTGCCCCAATTGAGAATGTTCTGCCAACAAATGGGGGTCTTTTTCAAACAGGGTGCCAGGAAGGGGGAGCTCCAGACTAGCCTTAGGGCCTGGGTGGAGGCACACCAAGAGACAAAGGAGGAGGATGAAGAGGTTGACCAGGACATGCTGGGGGAGGTAGAAGAGTTATTCCGCGATGAGGGGGAAAACTTACTCACCAAACCAATGTCCTATTCCAGTAAGGGCAGTAGCATCTCTGGGAGAAGCCTAACAGAAGCCGAGCTCACCGATAGGAGAGAGAAAAGACAGCTAAAGTGGGAGTTGGCTAAGTTGGACCAGGAGAAAGAGGAGAGGAGGATGGTCCATGAGTTTAGACTGAAGGAACTGGAGCTCCAAAGTCTGCGACGGGGGTCCTCTCCTGTTAGGAATGGTGGCAGCGAACCAAAAGAGTCAGCCAGCGAGACCAAACCCTATATTCCAAAGGACCTGATAGCGAGCTTCAGTCAGGGGGATGATGTAGCTAAGTGGCTGGCCGCTTATGAGGTTTCTTTGAAGGTTCATGGAGTGCAGGAGAAGCACTGGGGGGGTAGTTTGTACAAGTACATGCCTCCTGCTGGTCGGGACACCTTGCTGGCCCTGGATCCAGAGGAACAGACAAACTACCCCACCATGAAGTTGGCGTTATTGAGGAAGTTCGGGCTCACCCCAGAGAGGTACCGACAGAAGTTTAGGGGGAGTCACAAGATGGGCACTCAGAACTGGGTGGACTTCCTTGATTATGCCAGAAAGGCCTTAGAGGGTTGGGTCAAGGGCAGTGAGGTAAAGGATTATGAGGGGCTGTACAATTTATTTTTGAAAGAACACCTCCTCGAGAAATGTTTTCCCGAGCTGCGCCAACACCTGGTAGACAGCAAGCTGACCAATCCCCGGAAGCTTGCAGAGGAGGCGGACATCTGGACAAGTACTCGGGTGTCCTCCAAGGGGACTGGAGGGGAATCTCAAAAAGCCGGACAGGGCGCCCCCCAGAAGAAGGAGGGGGGGGAGAAAAAGAAAGAGTTCTCTAAAGGTCCCCAAAATAACTTCCAAGGGAAGGGAGCAGGTTTCACCCCTAGGGCAAACCCGCCCCGGAACCCTTATCCTGGCCAAAGCCAGCAGCCCAGGGTTCCCCACTGTTTTGAATGCGGTGGCGTTGGACATTATAAGGGAGATGTCAGATGCCCAAAGAGACCACCCCCTCCCACCGGAGGAAAGTCACCGGGAGTAGCTAGTGTAGCGCTCGGGGAGGAGTTGCCCTTAGATAAGGGGGGTGAGTGGGCGGGTGTCACCTTAGTGTCCCTGGGAGAGCGGGAGATGGTGCCAAAGATCCAGGTGCCCCCAAATACTACAAAGTATGGGCAATGGGTTACCATCAATGGCCAGAGAGGGGAGGCTCTGAGGGATACAGGAGCCAGCATGACTATGGTGAGAAGTCAGCTGGTGTCCCCAGAGCAGGTTGTTCCTAATGTACTCCACCCCGCCGCGATGGCTGACGGCAGAATGGGCCACTATCCAGTGGCTGAGGTTCCCTTTGAGTGGGAGGGGGTTGCAGGTTCACTTCGAGTTGCCGTAAGCCCTGCCGTGCCAGTCGATTGTTTGTTGGGGAATGACATGGAACACAACACTTGGAGAGAGGTGGAATACCGGACGCATTCTGCGATGCTGGGTACACCTAACTGGGCCTGTGTCAGCACAAGGTCTGCGACTGCCCGGAGAGGGAGTTCGCCTGGGTTGGAGCCTGGAACAATGGCCCAACCCGCTGCTAAAAAGGGTCAGAAACGGAGACAGGGACAGCCTGCTCCTGCTTCCACGCCCCATGTGACAGATCGGTCACCTGCAGTGGTAGGCCAGGAGTCCGTGGAGGGGGAAGTAGACTCTCTGGAGGATTTGCCCATCCCTGCTGAATGGCATGTGGAGGGAGGCCCTACCAGAGAGGAATTCTGTAGGGGGCAGAGGGAGTGCCCTACCCTTGAGGGACTGAGGCGTCAGGCTGAAGCCCAAGCAGCAGGTGATGCTACGGGACACCACCATATTTACTGGGAGGATGGCCTCCTCTACAGTGAACCTAAGGTTCCTCTACCTGGCTCATCAAGGGCCTTGGTGGTCCCGCAGCAATACCGAGCCTTTCTGCTGGAATTGGCTCATGCGATACCACTGGCAGAACACTTAGGCCAGGACAAGACCTTTGCACGGCTTGTTCTCCACTTTTACTGGCCTCAGATGAAAGCGGCGTCCAACACATACTGTAGGACATGTGTATCCTGCCAGGCCAGTGGGAAGACAGGGGTGAAGCTAAAGGCTCCCCTGGAACCACTTCCTGTCGTTAGCACCCCCTTTGAAAGGGTGGGCATCGACATTGTAGGGCCATTGGATCCACCAACAACAGCTGGTCACAGGTTCATCCTGGTTCTGGTGGATCATGCCACACGGTACCCAGAGGCCATCCCTCTGAGGACTGTTACTGCACCTGTGGTGGCTAGGGCCCTGATGGGAATCTTTACTAGGGTAGGATTCCCAAAGGAGGTTGTGTCTGACAGGGGGACTAACTTCCTGTCTGCTTACATGCGGACTATGTGGAAGGAGTGTGGGGTGACCTACCGGTTCACCACTCCTTATCACCCCCAGTCCAATGGACTGGTTGAGAGGTTCAATAAGACCCTGAAGGGCATGATAAGAAGTCTGCCAGAGAGTTTACGGAGGAAGTGGGACATCCTCCTACCTTGCTTACTGTTCTCCTACAGGGAGGTGCCACAGAAAGGAGTGGGCTTCAGCCCATTTGAATTGTTGTATGGGCACCCAGTGCGTGGGCCTCTCAGCCTGGTGAAGGAAGGATGGGAGAAGTCTCCCAGAAAACCTCCCCAGGATGTGGTGAGCTACATGTTGGCCTTCAGAAGCCAGATGGCCAAGTTGTGGAAGCAGGCTGCTGACAACTTGGAGGCCAGTCAGGCAGTCATGAAGGAATGGTACGATCAGAATGCTCACCCGGTGGAGTTGGAGCCTGGCCAGAAAGTCTGGGTGATGGAACCTGGAGAGCTAAGTGCCCTTCAGGATCGTTGGACAGGCCCCTTTGAGGTGTTGGAGAAAAAGGGTAAGGCCACTTACTTGGTGGATCTTAAGACCCCGAGGCAGCCCCTACGGGTGCTGCATGCCAATCGCCTCAAACCCCACCATGAGAGGCCAGAGGTCATCCTGATGTTGGTGACTGATGGTGCTGAGGAAGCAGAAAGCGAGCCTCTCCCAGACCTCTTTTCATGTCAAGAGAAGGATGGGTCGGTGGAGGGAGTGATTCTCTCCCCGTCTCTCACTCCTGAGCAACGAGAGGACTGCCGACAGGTATTGGGGCAGTACTCTTCACTGTTTTCCCTTGTCCCAGGCAGAACCCACCTGTGTACCCATGATGTGGACACAGGAGACAGCCCCCCAGTGAAATCCAAGACCTATAGGCTGTCGGACAAGGTGAAGGCTAGCATCCATGGCGAAGTTGCCAAGATGTTGGAGCTAGGAGTGATAGAACCGTCCAGCAGCCCTTGGTCCAGTCCGGTGGTGCTAGTCCCAAAAGCTGCCCCACCGGGCACCACACCAGAACTGAGGTTCTGTGTGGATTACCGAGGACTGAACTCAGTTACCAAAACTGATGCTCATCCCATCCCCAGGGCGGATGAGTTAATTGACCGGCTAGGAGCTGCCCAATACCTAAGTACCTTTGACCTCACTTCAGGGTACTGGCAGATCTCCTTGACAGATGGAGCAAGGGAAAGGTCAGCCTTCTCCACGCCTGAGGGACACTTCCAGTTCTGTGTGATGCCCTTTGGGCTCAAGAACGCCCCTGCCACATTTCAGCGACTGGTGAACCAGGTCCTCTCTGGAATGGAGGGTTTCTCGGCTGCTTACCTGGATGACATTGCTGTCTTCAGTAGCAGTTGGGAGGACCACTTGCAACATTTGCAAGCAGTTCTCCAGGCGCTGAAACAAGCTGGATTGACCATCAAAGCCAGCAAATGCCAGATTGGGCAGGGGTCGGTTGTGTACCTTGGACACTTGGTGGGTAGGGGGTCCGTGCAACCCCTACAGGCGAAGATTGAGGCAATCATGGCCTGGGAACCCCCCAAGACACAGACTGAGGTCCGAGCTTTCCTGGGCCTCACAGGTTACTACCGTCGCTTTGTGAAGGGGTATGGCACTATTGTAGCGCCCCTCACAGAGCTCACCTCTAGGAAACAACCTCGACGGGTAGTTTGGACAAAGGCTTGTCAGCGAGCCTTTGAAAAGTTGAAGCAGGCAATGTGCGAAGCACCGGTCCTGAAGGCTCCCAATTTCTCCAAGGAGTTTATTGTGCAAACAGATGCATCCGAACATGGCATTGGGGCAGTGTTATCGCAACTCAATGAAGAGGGCCTGGATCAACCTATAGTCTTCTTATCCAGGAGACTACTTCCCCGGGAACAGAAGTGGAGTGCCATTGAGAGGGAAGCTTTTGCGGTGGTGTGGGCTCTGAAGAAGCTGCGGCCATACCTCTTTGGCTCGCACTTCCTGGTTCAGACCGACCACCGACCCCTTCGTTGGCTGATGCAAATGAAGGGGGAAAATCCCAAGTTGTTGAGGTGGTCCATATCCCTACAGGGAATGGACTTCCGGGTGGAACATCGGCCTGGAGTGGACCACGCCAATGCAGACGGTCTCTCCAGGTATTTCCGCCTTAGTGATGAGGACTCCCAAGGGGTTGGGTAGTTCTCCCCACTTTCAGCTGGGGGGGACGCGTGTTAGACCTGTCTGACTTTTTGGCGAAGTCCCTCCTAATTTTTATTTATTTTGTCCCCTTTTTGCCCCTCATACCCTTGTTAATTTTTGGGTCTACTGACTTTTTGTAGGTGTTGGTCAGGGGGATAGGTGTTTTCTCCCCCCCTCATAATCTTTTACCTGAGGCCCAGAGGCCTGTTCTGACAGGAAAGTTGGCACCACCTAAAATGGTGGCCACCAACTGCCCTAACTGTCACACACAGAACTTGGCCATAGCCTAACATAGGGCATTCCAGAACCTTCTGGTCCATTCTGGACCACTGTAGGGCAGCCTATATAAGGCGGAATGCGGGGCAGCCATTTTGTCTACCTGTGGAAGTCAGCTGGAGGACAGGTGGTAGCTAAGGGTGGGAAAAGGTTAGACTTAGGGTTGACCTCCTGAACTGGGAAGCTGCCTATTTGGTCCAAACCCCCAACTCCCCTTTTAGTTATTTGTCCTGGCCCCGCTGTGGGAAGTTTCTGGAGACCCTGGGCGCCTAACTTGCCCCTTTCTAAAATATAAAGGGGAAGTCTATAGGAGAAGGAGACTGCAGCGCTGCGGAGCGCAGTCCTCTGCTCAGCAGCTTGATTCTGAAGAGACTGTGAAGAAGGACTCTCCCACGGAGAGGGGCTTATCCTGGTGCCCTCTCTTTGCTCTGCTTGTACCCCAGTGCTGCCCAACTGTGGGAATCGCGCCCCCCCCCTGGTGCCAAAACCCTTCTGTGACCGTCCCCCTACCTGAGACCACCAGGGCTGGAGAGGCGGAGACAGCGGGACCACAAGCGGTTCTACACCTGGGTCGGCGGGGGATTATTGAAGGAGCAGAAACGGCTGTTCAGCTGGCCGTGCTGTCCCTGCCTCGGTGTGGGCAAAGCGGGGCTGTTGTGGAGCTGTGATTGGAAGCTCTGAGGTGAGGAGCGGACTGCGCAAGCCCTCGTCAGTGTCCAAGGGGGCGGAAAAGGAAGGCGGCGACGATTGCAAAGCGCGACCTCAGGCGGTGAAACACTCGCCTTTCGCGCATGCCCATTGCGCTGCCGGGCTCCGTGAGGCGGGGCCGGATAGGAGAAGGCAGGTCCGGGAGAGAAGAGCGTCCTTCGCTGGAGGCTGCGCGTTGAGCGACGACATCAGCGTGTGCGGAGGAGCGCCGGTCACCGCTGCAGCTTGAGGAGGTGTTTGGCCTCACTCCCTCGCTCGAGCGCCAAACGGAGGAGCGGCGCGAGTGAGAGGCGAGAAACAGAGGAGCCGGCTGACTCCTAGTGAAGCGGTTGAAATCCATTCCCGCTCGAGCGCTACCAGAGGAACTCGCTCGAGTGGGAGAGGGGAACGCTGGTGTCCTGGAGACTGAGGTGCCTGGCTAGTGCTAAACATCCCTAACCTGGCACATGACCCGCTCCACCCGCTCTCTGACAACTCAGGACCCTGAAATGCAAGTAAGGTGGTAGTGTAAGGGGAAAGAGCCTTCTACCTAAGGGAACTCTGGCAGGTCTTAATAAACTATTGATCTGAGTGGTTCTTAACCAGTTGCTTTGGAGAGAGGAATAGAAGAAAAGCTGTACTGTTATCCATGCAACAGGGTGTTGCTCTGAACTGATTTATGTGTAGCTCTTGCCAACCTTTAAAGTAATGCGGTGTTAAGAGTTAGGATAAGGTGCGCAGAGTACAGTAAATGAATAGTTAACTAACAGGAAATTTAGTGATGTGATGTAAATACTTAAGGTCAGTCATCCTGTTTTAAAACAAAATGCTACTCCTGGGATGATATCTGTTTGGGCTTATAGAGAGTAGTAGCTTTCTCCCAAGATTCTAGCGGGTTAATAATTAGCCTGATTGAACCTGAAGTACAGTTTATCCGAATGTAAAAGTGTGATAAGAATTCAGAAATACAGTGACTGCTAGTAATTTAAAAAGTGATTATTTGCTAATGATTTAAAACGTGTAATTGCTAACCCTGAAAGTGATCTAAACTGATTTGAATTATTTATATGTGAATTACTGACGTGACAACACAGAGCATATTATTTTTATATAAAGCAACACGTATTTTCATATAAATTTTGGTGTAGTGTTTTTCTTTTTGAGTGCTATTGCGTGAAATTACTTTTGGGTGGTCTGCAACCTTTACACTGTGCCTCTAGATGTTAGTCTTGCCCTAGGCCAGGCTACCTAATTCCAACACCTATGTAGACACATGTACAATGCCACAATATCACCGGTATTGTCAGAAGGCATAAAATGAGGCCATACCCAAAGGGCAATCTACCGATCCGGTTTGCACAACCACAGTATGTAAGCAGTAGGGTTAGGAACCATATGTGACCCCGTATAAATATAGGTGCATAGCCACAATGTTGATGGTTTGAATTGGAAGGAATGAGATAAAGCCAACCCTAAAGCGGGTCTAACGATCCACCTTATACAAAAACACATAGATATCGTAAGCAAAGAAACATCAGTGACCCCATATGGACAAAAGTCCATTAACACAATAGCATGGGTAAAGTCATAAGGCATAACATAATAAGGCCATAAGCAAAAGACAGTCTGCCGATCTTGTTTCCAAGAACATGCAATATATTAACAAAAAAGAAGGAAACAAGGGGAAACTAAAAGGAACATGAGTGACCTCATAGAGGCACAAATGCGTGGCCACAAAATTATTGGAGGTGTTTGGAGAAAAAACAACCCCCCCACAGGCAGGATCTGCTGCGCTAAGGACAAAGAGTAACACTCAAGCTACGAGTACAGTATTCCCAGTTACGGCATGGTGGCCAGCAGCTGCAAGGTCTGCCTTGGCGTGCCATGTTCAAACAGTTATACCGAAAGGAGATGTATCATCGCCGTCATGATGCGAATTGAGTATCAGCGGTGATGCGGGGCTTAGCATATCGACGCGCCTTCTTGGAATACCTTGGAAAAGGATTCTCATACAAACCGGCAGAATTGCCATCACAAACACTTCACCGGCATAATGTGTTCAATCATCATAGTAATAAATGATCAAATTACGTATGTTTTAACTCAATCCGACTCAACAAAGAAGCAACATGAAATAGCAACGTCATCAGTGTCAAGACACAAATTGCGTAAGGAGGGTGACGCATTGGCGCGCCATCTTTAAGTATCATACAATCTTACATTTTTCATACTATTCCAGCTTGACGGTCATCACCTTAAAACCACCGGCATCATGAGTAGGTTTGCAATGTCATCAGTGTTAAGACGCGAATCACGTAAAGAGGGTGACGCGAGGGTGGCACATTGGTATACAATCATACATTTTTAATTAATCATACTTTACAGCTTGAGGGACATCACCATAAAACCACTGGCATCATGAACAGGCTTGCAACGTTCATTAGAAATTGAACGTTGTGACCCAATCAAAAAGGCAAACAGAACACCATAAAAAATGACCAAGGGTACATAATACGGGCCAGAGTTTAAACATAAAGATGCTTGTATGTCATTGACAGTTGAACTGTACTTATATAAGGCCATCATATATTGACTGAGCACAAGTGACAGGCCGTATCAACCCATGCACCAGTGTCATAGGTATAAATCAAGAGCCAATCAGACCATATTAAAAGGCTCGACAATCATAGTGACAGGTAATATACTCAAACGTGTCAGCATTAATATCATAAGGCAAAGGCCATCAAAAATAGTATTTCCATAAAGTAGATTGACGAACTCTATGTACTGGCATGCCAGAGCCGAAAATCGAAATACAAGTTAGGATAGCGAGTAACCAGATGTACATCATTAAATCTCATGTGGAAGGTAAGACTAGTGAAATCTTGTAAAAGCATGTTGGATTGGCACAAGAGAATACAGGGCATACAGTTTAGATACATAACAGTTTATTTTTAAACACTGTTTCGTATGAACATAGGAGTTCAATATGTATACAGAGTGTCATTACATATTACACATTTAATCAGACTTCATGATACAGTGATGAATCAATTCAAAGTGTAGTTCACCCCAATAAATAATGCAGCTCCCCATCTGTATTATGACCCTTAAGTGCTGCCTTCAAGCGACATATCCATTTAGCCTTTTTTTGCCTGAGCAGAAGTTCTCTGTTGCCACCCCTTTTTCCTACAGAGACGTGGTCAATGCCATGGAACCTTACCTGGAGGTGAATGTTTGATTCATTCAGTATTCCGTCCATCATTTGTTGCTACAGCACATTGCGGCAACCGTCATATTGCTGTCACGTCGCTGACTGGGCAGTTACGACCTAGAACACCAAGTGCGTGCCACATGTAAAAGTAAATACTCTATACATCTTCCACCTTTATTAATAATTTTACAAAAACATAACTGAACTGTACAAAACAAAATTACTACAAATTGAACAAAAGATGCATGCACGAATATCTCTGTAAAATTAAACCAGAATAGGAAGTGCGAAAAAAAAGAAAAAGTAAAACAAAAGAAAAACTTGCACATTCATTCCTTATGTGTGCAAAGATAATCAGACATCCACACAGGTTTCAAGCAGACTCTTCTGTTAACCGAATTTGTGTTAACCTTTTTTTCTTGGATTTTCCCATTCGCATGTCCCATCTCTCTCTCTGTTAAAACATCTCTTTCCCAATCCTGTGGTATAACTTCATTAAGTGCATCATCCTAAAATTCAAAATCCTCAAGAGGCCTGGAATTCTCCCTGTTAATAACATCTCTCTCCCCTTTGAGAATGGGAATTTGTATGTCAGGAAGCGGAGGCGAGGATTATGCATAATCTCTCTTCACTTTATTAACAGCAAGTTCAAAGGTAAAACTAAAAACACACTCCTTGCAATACATATCCCATGAACCCTAGCGGTAACCATGGTCACCAAATGACCAATCACAGTCCATTAACAAAGTCCATATAAGCAATCCTCAAGCGTAGTCCTTCCTCTTTCTTCACTGCTGCCCCCGTCAGTTAAGTCCCTTCACGCACGTATTTTGCCTTGGGGATTTGACGCATGGGGTTTTTCACCGTTATGCTTATTTGTATTTACTGGTGACCGCTTGTGTTTTGGGTTGTTCACCCGCTTGGTAATTAACGCGGTAGGCTTCGGCCCAAGTGTTTTTATTGCAATTATAGCGCGAATGCGTTGGGTGGTGCTGCCTCATGCTGCCAGCGTTTTCTCTGTTTCTCAACAGCGCCCTTTGCTCACGTGTGGCCGGAACGCGCAGGGAATTTGAGCGCTTCTCTTTCTGGACATTTCTTTCCCTCCCTCCTTTACCTGACACCGCTTTTGCGGTAAGACTGACGGGCCTAACCCTTTTTATATTTGCACAACATTGTACCAGGTGCTTCTGACGTTTTTCAGGCATTTTCTGTTGCTGGGCACTGGTAAAGGGCGGAACCCTTATATATTTCAGCAGGGTGTGTTTTTTCCTTATATAGGTGCCCGGCCCTCTGTTACTATGCAGTCCCGCAATGAGCACGACTATTTTACATTGCCCTCTCAGGAGGAACGGCTCTCACAAGGACGCATTCCTGCAGGGGTGGACAAGCTCCTTTGTTTGGCCTTTGCCCAGGCGCTTGCACCTCTGCTGGACAGTGTCAATAAATTGTCAGAACAGGTCTATAATAGTACTGCCATCCTGGGTGACAGAGGAGCCAGGCCTAGTGGCATGCATTCTGTGATGCCTCGCAGGGCCTTTAAGCGTGACGCGGAGCACCTCGAAGGCTTCGGTCGGCTGACTGAAGTCTTCCATAAGAGTGCGCGCACGCTGCGTAGCGCACCCTACCGGGAGGAGCGGTTACCCGGGCTTACTGGTGACGACATTACCCCGGAATTTGACCCTGATGACGGGTTTCCTGATGGCAGAGAGGGTGAGGACGAAGATGATTCCTCTGATGATTTGCAAGATTCTGGCAGGTCTTGGCGTCCCCAGTCATCTTGCTCGGATATGGGGGAAGGTGAGTCAGTTTCTTCTGATATGTTTGACCCTGAATACATTTTTTGTCCACGTTCTGTGGATTGGGTCCCTGACAAGAAGGTGGCTGATTACGTCGCCCTAAAAATTCGGCAGCCCCTTAATCAAGAGGTTAGGTCTTGTCTCCGGTCGGAGTGCCCTAGGCCTTCCCTACCCAATAGAGTCACGGCTACTCCGGAGATTAATCCGAAACTCTGTACGTTTTTCGCAAAATATATGAAAGACCCTAAAAAAGGAATAGATAGGTCTTGGAGGGCTTGCCAAGACAAGCTCCTGGATGTTGTTGGTCCCCTCACCAAGATTATTGAATTGGCAGAAAGGTCACGTGAATCTGGACAACCTCTCCCTACAGATGACATCGCCGGGTGGGCACAGAGGGCTATGTGCCTTTTAGGCAACGCCAACTGCGCCCTCTCGGCTGAACTTCGCCGCTCTCTTTTGTTGAAGATAGATCCCAAACTTGGAGAATTGTCATCTTCTGAGGCCGGACCGGTGGCGCAGGGCTCCCTTTTTGGAGATCCATTTGTTAAAGAATTGGGGAAGTTTGTCGCCACCTTTTCAGCTATGGGCAAGGCACAGGCTTCGATGAAAAAGATCTTTCCCAAAAAGGTATTTGGTGGGGCTGGACGAGGCAGGGGTCGCTCTTCCGGCCGCCAATCCAGTCAAGGCCCCAACAGAGCGCAGGCCAAACGCAACAACGGCTGGAATGATGGTCGTCAAGGCACCTTCTACCCCTCACGTGGCGGCAGAGGAAAGAACAGAGGCCGTGGAAGAGGTCAGGCCAATTCCAGAGGATACAATGGAAAGACTGGAACTCTTCTCTCCCGTTCGGTTGGGGGCAGACTTTCTCTGTTTCTCGCAGAATGGGCGGTTCTCACATCAGACCCTTGGGTGTTGGAGACTGTCCAAGGTTTTTATATAGAGTTCTACGGGACTCCCGTTCAGACTTCCCAACCACGTCCTTTAGTGTTTTCAACCCTAGAAGAGTCCCTGATAGATCGGGAAGTTCACGATCTTCTTTCCAAAGGCGCTATTCTCTTTCAAGTCTTCATCCAAGAGGCTTTTTAAGCAACATTTTTCTTGTAGAAAATAAAAACAAAGGCTTCAGACCGGTTATCAACCTCAGGTCTTTCAACGAGTGGCTGGTTTACTGTCACTTTAAGATGGAGGGGATCCACCTCCTCAGAGACCTCCTTCTCCAGAACGATTGGTTAGCTCGATTGGATCTAAAGGATGCGTACCTATCGGTCCCCATCTTTCCTCCCCATTGCAGGTTCCTCGAGTTCCAGTGGAAGGATCATATATCTGAGTTCAGAACTCTTCCCTTTGGTCTTTTCTCAGCACCTTGGTGCTTTACCAAACTTCTCAGACCGGAGGTGGAACATCTCCGGACAAAGGCCATCCGATTGATTATTTACCTGGACGAGGGATCAGATTCTCCTCCATCTGCGGATTACCATTTCCCTTCGGCAGACTCTGGGGTTTACCATCAATGCTCAGAAGTCGGATCTTGTTCCTCAACAAAGCATGATTTTTCTTGGTTTTCGCATCGACACGCAGGATGCAACCTTGAATCATCCATCTCAGAAGATTCCCCCCCAAAAAAAGAGATTCGTAAGGTTCTTCGTCGAGACAGAATCTCCTTACGACAGTTGGCCAGGATTGTTGGATTGTCATCGTCTTCTATACAAGCCATTTTTCCGGGGCCTCTGCATTACAGAGCTCTTCAGAGGTTGAAGGCCTCGCATCTGCGGAGGGGCCTCTCCTACTCGGAATTGATCTCCATAACCTTGGAAGCCAGGTCAGTACTCCAGTGGTGGATAGACCACATGGAAGCTTGGAATGGGAGAGCAATTTTCAGTTTCCGTCCGGATCTGGTGATAGAGTCAGATGCCAGTCGCCTGGGCTGGGGAGCCAGGTGCAGTGCAATCTCCGTGGGAGGCAGATGGACGGAGGAGGAAATTCTTCTTCATATCAATTGTCTGGAGCTCCTGGCCGGCTCCTTTGCCATTCGCTCCTTCACAACGAACAGGGCCTCCTGCTGTGTTCTCCTTAGAATGGACAATACAACGGCGGTGCAATACATCAACCGTCTGGGGGATACTCACTCCAAAATACTGGCGGAACTAGCCAAGGATTTTTGGCATTATTGTCTTCAACATTAGATTTCGGTGACGGCAGAGTATCTCCCGGGGATCAGAACTGTGTGGCGGATTGGAACTCCAGGCATTTCAGGGATGCCAGCGACTGGAGGCCGGACCCTGCGGTGTTCCTACAGATTACGAACCTTTGGGGACTTCCTCTGGTGGATCTTTTTGCCTCCAGGTGGAATGCCCAGCTTCCCCGATTTTTCAGTTGGAGACCGGATCCGGGAGCAGAAGCTGTGGTCGCTTTCCTTCAGGATTGGTCTGGGATTCTGGCCTATGCCTTTCCCCCCTTCTTGTTCATCCAAAGAGTCGCAGCCCAGGTCCGTCGACAGAGAGCCTCTCTGATTCTGATTACCCCGATTTGGCGGGCTCAGATTTGGTTTCCGTCTCTTCTGTAATTGTACTGGGACAGACCAATTCGACTGCCCTCATGCCACGGAATCCTGTCGGATCCTCTGTGCCAGCCTCACCCCCTGGTTCTCCAGGGGGGATCTACACCTTATGGCGTGGAGGATTTCAGGAGACTATGGACTGACGACTCGCTTTCGAGAGAGGCTGAGTTCCTTATCCAACAAGCCTGGGCCCGGGTACTACCAAGCGATACAGATCAGCCTGGAGGCGATGGGTTCGTTGGTGTGTGGCAAAACACCTGCATCCCGTGAGCGCCAGCATTGCAGAAGTAGTAAACTTCCTGGCGGAACTCTTTCAACAGAGACTAGCTTATTGCACCATTAATTCTTTCAGGTCGACCATTTCGGCTGGTCATTCTTTAGTGGATGGTGCCCGAGTTGGTGAGCATCCCTGGGTCTGTAAGCTTTTGAAGGGTATTAGACTTTCTTGACCCCCAGAGCCTCGATATGCGGGTCTCTGGGATGTTAACTTAGTTCTTCATTTGCTGGTTTCTTGGCAAGATAACGACTTTGTATCCAGGAAGGAGATCTCGGCTAAGTTAGCTATGCTCCTTTGTCTTATTTCCTGCAAGAGAGCGTCTGACGTCAGGGCGCTTGACATTGCTGCTCGGGTTTTTACCCCAGAAGGGGTTACATTTACCGTTTCCAGGAGGACTAAATTGAGTACAAGGTCAGTAACTTATCCTGCTTTTTCTGATTCTCCAAAATTGTCTGTGGTCAGATGCTTGAAATCCTACGAGGATATGACATCGGAGGTTCGACCTCCTGGAGAACGGCAACTCTTTATTGCCATTAAGAAACCGTTTAATGGGGTCTCCTCTCCGACCATCGCTAAGTGGGTCAAATGGATTATGTGAGGAATCCGGCATTGATGTCAGGGAATATGGTGCACATTCTACTAGGGGGGCTATGGCTTCCAAGGCTGTCCAGGTAGGTGGCAGGTTGGACGACATTATGAAAGTGGCTGATTGGTCTTCGGAATCCACTTTTAAAAAGTTTTATATCAGACCAATTCACGAAGCCGCAGCCTTGGTGGTAAGTAAGCTTTGAACATGCATAGTCCTTGCCTTCGCTTCCTGACATAGAATGAGAAATTTCCTAGTTAGCATGAAGGAAACTTTCAATTCTATTAAGGACGCGGAGGCGAGGATTATCCCCCCCCCAGGCAATCTTTATTTGCCTCCCACCCTGATGATCTGTCTGTTTCATGGGTGTTCTGATATATTTTTTCTACGGGAAGTAATGTTGGTCTTATGATTATTTGCGTTCAGTCTTTTTTGTACAGTGAACATTTGCATTATATTTCTTGTTCTCATTATACATTGCTTGAATTCTAGATATATTCCTATGTATTTTCATATGTGCTTGTATTCTTGATTCCATGGTTTACTGCCTGATAGTCCTTTTGCTGTTTTATTCCTAAATGTATGATGCACCTGGAGATTATAGTGTTTTCTGTTCTCCTAGGTGCGGATCCCAAAACGGAATAGAATGCGGATGGCTTAACTTCCTGCAGCAGCGAAATAGGAAGGACTACGCTTGAGGATTGCTTATATGGACTCTGTTATTGGACTGTGATTGGTTATTTGGTGACCATGGTTACCGCTAGGGTTCATGGGATATGTAGTTCAAGGAGTGTGTTTTTGTTTTACCTTTGAACTTGCTGTTAATAAAGTGAAGAGAGATTATGGATAATCCTCGCCTCCGCGTCCTTAATAGAATTGAAACTTTCCTTCATGCTAACTAGGAAATTTCTCATTCTACTTAGATTCTATACTGTTCCATCATTGAGTTTAACAAGATTATTTCACACTTTCTCTATTTCAAACTGCCCCATGAATTGACTCTCGCCATTTTACTCTCCAAGGTTTCTTAACCTTTACCAACACTCCATCTCTGACAATAGGACTCTTATTAGATCCTTTTATTTAATCATACTTGGACTTGCTGGGTTTCATGCGTTTCCTCTATTTTTTTTCTCATCACATCCATAGCCGCACTGGCGGAGGTAGGGGCATGTTTACAAGCCGCTTGCGCCACCGATGCGTCACTTTTTGTGACGCATCAGTGGGGTTTTTTGCGCAACATTTACAAGGTGACGCATCTACGGAGATCCGTCACGTAAACCGATATGCGACGGAATGAAGCTGCGTCGCGTAAGAATTAATCTATGCAAGGTAGGTGTTCCCACTTAAAAAGCAACTCAGTTCCGTCACAAGCATATTTACGTCATTCCGCTGCGTCGACGCATCTACAAAATGCGTCACGCAAATGTGAAAAAGTGCTTGCAAGCCTACGCCTCATAAACCCACGCGCAGGAATTAACGCAAGTCCCTCAGGACGTCAAACAAAGTGCCTCAGAGCTGTTTTGAAGCACAGGAAGAAACATGGACCTATCAATCCTGCAGTTGGGAGTTGCACCAAGAATACAACAACCACCACCACAACAAATCCCACAACCTCATCTTCCACCCTTACCACAAAGGCAGCGCAGGAGAAAGGAGCGCATTTACCGTCCAAGGACCACACTCATCGGACTGCGGAACGAACAAGTCATCAAAATGTATCGCCTCAAGAAAGTCTCAATTGTGACCCTGCTGCGGCAGATCACACCACAGCTGCAGACTCCAAATGAAAGGGGCACCAACATCCCACCGCTGACAAAGCTACTGGCGGTTTTGCACATGTTGGCATTGGATCATTTCAAACAACAACAGCAAAAGTGGCAGGGGTCTCACAGGCATCTTTCTCCGCCTTCCTCCCTTCGGTCTTGGATGCCATAATTCAACTCACACCACAGTACATCCATTTCCCAAACACCCACCAGCAGCAGATGGACATTAAACAAGGCTTCTATGCCATTGCTGGCTTTCCACATGTGCTTGGAGCAATGGACTGAACGCATGTGCAGCTTGTACCACCTGCAGCAACTTCACACCTATATCGCAACCGAAAGCACACACACTCTATCAATGTCCAAGCCACTGTCGACCATCGGGGACTATACATCAATGTACTTGCTAAATATCCAATTATCCTGGGAGTGTGCATGATGCATACATATTCCAAAACAGCATCATCAATGACCGTTTCCAAAATGGACAATATGGCAATGGGCTCCTTGTAGGTAAGCACACATTATTGTACATATAAGTATACTATGCAACAATAGATGACACTCTGCCACATCACATGCCTGTAGGTCAACATGATGTAAGAAGTCAATGTGAAAATTCAGACCCACATATATACTATAACCACATAACATACAGTACAAAGTTGCATGTAGGAAGGTGGATATCTGACTATATGGTTACCCCCACTTTTTGCCTGGTGTTTTGTTGGTTTTCGACTTAGTTGGACTGGGACCCTGCTATTCAGGGCCCCAGTCTATCTGCTTTCTCTATAAAATGGACTCCATGTACTTTAGGTACATACCAGATTGATTACTGGGTCACCCTTGTGAGCCCCTGTATAGTCTACCCTAGGTACCCAGGGCACAGGTGCACCCTAGGCCTATCAGGGGCTGCAGCATGTACTGTGCCACCCCTGGTTTGCCTTCCAAACTGACACCACAAGTCTGTTCTTACAGCCTGGGTAAGGTGGTGTAATCACCCCTTACTTAGATATAGTATACCTATATCTTTATACCTATATAGACACATATACACCTATAAGCCACTCCTAAGGCAGACCTCGACAATCCTGGAGGTACAGTGCTTGGTTTTATGTGAGAGGGTGCCCTAGCATGAGCTGAGCCCCTCTGCAGCTTTCAGAACCATCTCCTCATAGCTGTTCTATGATATAGCCATACCATATACTCTTAAGTGCATTATAGTCCTCGTGGTTAATGCTAACTTTGGTTTAGCTTTATAAAAACATGTCGTGTAAGCTGGCAAACACTTTACAATACTACCCCCCCCCCGCGAGTCCAGGGGCGGGGGTGGCATTCCACCCTTCTAGAGGGAGAAGACATGTAGTTACTGCTTTACCCGGTTAAACTTAAACAGAGCCTCAGCATTACAAAATGGATGCTGCTGCCAGAGACACGAGTCTGACCTCCTGTTGCTGGACGAAACTCAGGCAGGAGCGGCCTGGACAGTAGGTTTCCTGTCCAGGGAGGTGCTGGCACCTTCCCAGACAGGGTTTTGTATATTGGGGCAGGGAGGGCTGCATTCAGTGAATGCTTTACAGACACTGCCTGGGGCACACAAGGTGCTCCATGCATAGCCCAGTTCAAACCGGTGGCTGGGGCACTCTGCCCCAGCTCTGGCGCAAAACTGGACAAAGGGAAAGGGGTGTAACCACCCCCTTCTCAGGCCCACCCATAGGAGGGACCTTAAAGGTAGTCCAGCCCCTAAACGTAGTATAAGTATAGGAACCCAGTCCCTAGGAATTTAGATTACCCTGGACGAAACTCTGAAACATAAATCCTGGACATTCGACATTCCATTTCGACTGGAAGACGGAATACATCTCCCTTTTGGTCAAGGAGTCACTGTATTGTAGTTCCTATATTCTCTGCGCATTGGAATAATAAATCCTGTGGTTTAGACGTAGGACTGAGGTCGACTAGGTCTCTACCAAATCTATTAGACTTAATTGTGAGTGCCAGCTACCTCAGAGGTCACTAGAAACTTTCTCGAATTCACAAGAAGGGATTCGTTTCCGACAACCGCATAAACATGACAACTGTGTTTCCCAAGAATAAGAAATCAATCTCTAGAGTCGCGGAAACAATAGATAGCTATTTTACTCAGTCGTTCGTGCATGCTTCATTTCACCAGAGATGCTGAGAAAATAGAGAGACGGGCGTTTTCAATAAAAAGTATTTATTGAACAGTCTTCTTTCTCAAGCATAAGAAATGTACTGCTACAATCGTAATACTGGTAATAAAGTACAGAGTATATAATACGAACAGTATTATAAAGTAGTACTGTAAAAGCATGATATGGTTTCTAAGCCATAAATTGCCTTAAAACGGATAAAATACATACAGTGTTAAAATGATGGCTAAAAGTACTCAACTGGTGCTTCTAAAATACGCCTACCCCGGTGTACCTGACCTAAGCTTAGCACAAGGGAAGAAGTAAGTGAGGAGTAGTTTAGTTTAGTTTTAGTAGTGCCAAGAATCTAATCAAGAATTCTCTAAGGGTCTAATGAGCTCCGTACCTTGGTTTAGAATGAAGGAGGTCTTGTATCTCTCTCTCAGGACTCGATTTCCCAGTAACCCGCAAGGGTAGCCTGGAAAAACTGGAGCTGGATTTCTCGGCAGGAGAAAAGACAGAGTCTCTCAGTGCGTCAGCTGGAGGGTCGGCTTCCTTCGGCACTTGCTGCTGCAGGGCGTCGGGCAAGTAGTTAGTCGATCTGCTCCAAACCACCGTGTGTCTGCTTGGGCAAATCTAGGCATATTTATACTATGAAGGTGCCGAGTTTGACGTGTGATTGGACTTAATAACGTCATAGAAGACTCAGTTCTTCGAAAACTCCATGATTTCCTAGATAAATTAGTATTCAGGCAAGGG
Organism: Lissotriton helveticus; assembly: GCF_964261635.1. Classification (NCBI taxonomy): domain Eukaryota; kingdom Metazoa; phylum Chordata; class Amphibia; order Caudata; family Salamandridae; genus Lissotriton; species Lissotriton helveticus. The sequence continues at coordinate 514,861,315 of NC_136070.1, forward strand.
GATGTCCCTAGCTGCTGAAGGCGGGTTTTTCTAAGAAGTTGTTGCTGATTCTTGGAACATAGTGGAAGTAGCCATGCTGTATTTGGGCTGCATAGGCTCAGTCTAAATATGGTAATGATTTCTATGCCTATATAAGGATAGGATAATCCGTACCTATATAAGGGCATGAATTGGGAAAATTTACACTAGGGTCCTAGATTCATTTACAACACCTACTCCACGATCTTAAGTTCAATAAAACTAAACCTGTAAGCACTGAACATATCTAAAGCTGGTGTATACAATCCCACCCAAAATACAACATACAAAATTGCATTTGAAAAGGATTGTTTGAATGTAATGAGTATAGAATAAGCAGGTCTTTATAGACATGAAGCATAGTATACATTCTATCATTGTAAAATATATTCATGAAATGTCTCTGAAGTTTTACAGAAAGAAAAAATAAATTTTCAAGACCATCCCATAACATACTTTATAAGACATTTTTGTTCTGATTATTAGGCTATATATAGTCATTAGGAAGTTTTTCAAAATAAATCTTGTTCTCCAAGAATAGTTCTACTTTAAGCAGATTACTCTGTGCCAAAAGTTCTATTTTGGAAAAAGTTCAAATTAGTGGATTGTTTTGAAAAATGAAGGCCGAATTTCAGAGTTCAGAGAACGCTGTGTGAAATAATCAAAAGCTATTCTCAGGAGTGTCAGGAGAAAACATCAGATCGTCTAGGGTGGCAAAAAAACCGTCTACCGTAGTAGGTGAAAGTGGAACCCCTTCAGTTAGCAGATCAAAAGTGCAGAAGTGTGGATCATCGCCATCAGCGTTTGATGCATTAGCAATGTCCGTAGTAGATGGTACCTGAATGCCTGTAGTTTCTCGTATCTCACCCTCAGTTAGACTTGCCGGTGAGACCTCAATGAATGCCGTCATCAGAATAGGCAGCGGCAGAGGGCAACACGATGCATGAGCCGTTACTGGACCTAGCAAAGCGTCAACATCCGATGGCACTACTGATGGAAGTGTAAGACAAATGTCCAACACGCATTCCTGTCCGCAAAGGAGGCATCGAAGAACAGGTAAGATGCAAACTTGCCAGATTGGTCTGAACGATAGAAACCAGGTTGTGTTCAGATCTCTTAAACGAGCCAAGCCAAGAATCTGTGAAATTCTAGCATGATACCTCATGGCAAGGAGGCATTGTTCCATGGTAGTCTGGGTGTTGCTGGTGGCCGAACTTGCCATATCAGCGCAGAAGGAATAAAAATAGAATTCCTGCTTCTAGTCCCAAGATGAGAGGCAGGCTGCCGAACACAGAGTGCACGGAATTTGGAAAAATGTCGAGGACTGCTTCAAATGGTGTTAACAGTCCCTAAAAAATCGTCTTAAATACATGTGCGATGCCGCTGGTATCAGACATGTTTAAGATTTGACTTAACTTGACTGTGAAATGTACTAGGCAGTTTGTTGATCCCTAAATGTGTTCTCTGGGAGTATCTTTGATCTGGCCTATTTATTGTCAAACCCTGTGTTTTTTTCAGGAATCTATCATGACAGTTATTAGTGTCTGTGGGCCAGATTAACAATTTTTTCCAATCAGGATTAGTTCTGTTCTGTTTTAAAATATACGGTACGTCTACCTCCTCTTCCATAGTATTATCACTGTCAGATGTGGGTTTAGGTATAGACGGTTTATTTAAATCTTTTATCTTAGCTGAGCCAAGACAAGAAGTTTGTTGAACAGTGTCATTTAAAAACATTATTTGTTATGGTATAATGCAGGCTCTGAATAGGGCCTCTAAACCTTACACCTGCCAGTCTTTTGTGCCCCAGACAGTTTTTGTCTCAATGTTGTCTTTCTGGAAGTCAAAACCTAATGTAGACAGCTGAGCATAAAAGTTTGCAGAATAAATTTGTTTAGTATTGGTCAACATTGTTTTCATGCCTGTCTTATTTACATTTTTGAAATAAAACGTTTCTGGATTTGTAACATTAAACCCTGTAAAGTATGGAAACTTTTCATAGAAAGTTTTTGAGCTGCCTTTTGGCGGCGTTGGAACAGTGTTCCCATTGATTATATGTATAAACATTTCTAAGGTTTGCAGATTTATGCAAATAATGGTGACCATAATGATTAAAACAATACATTTGTTCATAATCTGATGAACCTTGTAAGTATTCATGTTCAGTAAATTAAGCAGACATCTCTAAACCTGACATCATATTATTAATAGTCTCAAAGTCCCAATCATCAGAAAATGTGCTTGGTGATACAGTCACTTAAAGAGATCTTGAACTGGTGCGGAATCTTCAGAAGCTCTACCGGGCCATAGATGACATACTCAGTTCTGTCCCATGCTATACCAGCAGGTATAGGGTCGGCTGTGATGTTCACTGATGACAGATCTCTTCTTTCACGATGGAAAGATTTATGAGGTTTCAGGACCAAGTTGATTTTCTGACTTGCTGTGTCCATTGTATTATATTTTCCATCTATCATTTTTCCCAAGCTCAAAACCAGAATGAGCCAGAGGAGAAAAAGTACTCCTAACACAATCCAAAATTCAATCCATGGTGAAACCAGATATTTTTTCTCAAGTTGATGTAAGAGTCCTTTTATTTTTTCTTTGAAAGTTTTATTTGCTGGCGCATCTTCGGGCTCATTGGGATCCTCAGAAAATGTATCAAAGTTGATAAAATAGCCGGAGGCAGTTCTGTCAATTGTTGGAATTGCATCAGGATTGTTATTAATCTTTGGAGCTGCTTCTTCCTTTGTCATATTTGTATAGTCAGAGGCTACATCATTGTAGACAGGTGTTTCTTGACGAACTGTTATTTGGGTCTCAAGAGGCACGAGTTCCATGGTTTTGTTGCATAGTCCTTCTTTTCTCACTGCAGGTTTATCGAAGGTGATAAGTCTTTCAGTTTGAACCTCTTGAATAGTAGCGAGATTTGGTCTTCTGCTACTTCTTGGGAGTCCACAGGGCCTACTACTTATTATTGGCCACAGGATTGTGGTTTGACCAGGTCGATGGATACAACTCTGTTCTCCCTTTTACCAGCAAGGGGCGGTAGTACTACAGATCTTGTTCCTTGGATTGCCAAGATAGGTACTGCTTTTCTGTAAGAAGGCCCAAATTCCTTCTTCACCGCGATCTTCTCTCTGACTAGATCCCCAATCTTTGGAATCCAGACAGGTCTTGCTGGGACAGGTGGTTTTTCTTCAGTGGATGTTAGTTTTTGCGTTACTTAGACTTTTTCTTGTTTCGTTCAAGTCCAGTAAAACAGCCAAACGATCTTTGACATCTAAGGGTTTTTGTTCCACCACTGAAGTATGACAATCGAGGTCTTCGATTAACATTCTAGTACCAAACAATAATTCATACGGAGTGATTCCACCCAGAGAATTACTTGGCAGATTGTTAAGACTACGTTGGACACTTATTAGATGTTTGGCCCACCCATCAGCCGAACCTAATACCTTAGCTGTTATGGATTGCTTTATGTCACGGTTTTTTCTTTCCACTACCGCATTACCCTCAGGATGGAAGAACTAGAATACCGCAATGCAACGCCCAAACTAGCCATGGCCTCCTTGTAAGCTCAAGAGCTAAACGCAGGACCCTGGTCAGAATGTAGCGTGCCTATTGCGTATGTGCCGATAAAGACTCGCAAATCCTTTATAACAGTTCTGGCGTCAGCCGAGCGCTGGCGCCACATCCAAATAGATCTTGTCCTAGTAGTTGTGGGACTGCATCCGTTCAATATAACGTTTGCGTGTAGATAGTCTAATGCTGTCTAGCAATGGTATCTGAACTGGGCTGGCTACTCTGTAGTCAGGTATCTGGTGGCTTTCGCTGCTGCGATTTCTGTTGCAGTTAGGGCAATAAATTGCGAAATTGTACACATCAACTCCCAGTCCCGGCCACCAGTACATCTTTTCTAATTCTATTAGAGATTTTGAGATCCCTTGGTGTCTCAGACCCTCTCCCATATGTGCTTCGTGTACCAAAGCAGCTCTCCGATTCCTGTTTGGAATTACTCTGTTCCCCACTCCAGGGATTTCAGAAAAAGGAACGTAGTTTGCATCAATTATGTATGTATTTGTGAGTGGATATTTTAGAGGTAACGCTGCATAGCTGCCTTCCATTGAGGCTTTTACTGCTAGTAACGTTTCACAGTCTATTATTCTTTTCGAACGAGTGATTGTAGCTACGGAAGCCGTTTGCACAGCTGCCTTCGCGGTTTCATCAGCCAATGAATTCCCTGTAACGTGAACGCCATCACGTTAATGACTCAGTGTATGAATCACGTGAGTCTTTTGTAGTTCTTTCTGCAAAAGAACTACTTGTTCCCAAAGCGTTTTATGCTTAATTGTGCCACCTTTTGAATTTTTGAAACCGTTTTGAACCCAGTTCTGCAAGTGTTCGTTGTAATATTCATCGCAAAAATACGAATCGCACACTATTAGTGTGGGGAATTCGCAATCAGTATTTTCAAACGCCATCTTGAAAGCTTGTAGTTCAGCTCGCTGAGCTGTACAGTCTCCGAGTGATTGAGTTTTAGTGACCATAGGTCTGAATTTACCTTCGCGCCAACGACCTTTAACAATCGCGCACGCAGCACTATAGGCTTGTTTACCCCCAACTGCGGGCTGCGCTGATCCGTCTGTATAGATTATATATCCGTAATGTTCTAGAGACAGAATCTCGGTCGGCAGGGGACATTCGTACTCGTATTGTAGGAATTCTTGTTTTTAAGTAGGGGTCAAACACGTATTCAACGTCTGTTGCAGCAAGAGAGTTAACGCATTGTATCCATCTCAGATGTAAAGCTTTTGCATTGGGAATGCTTGCTTTCGTCACTGCCTCTAAGGCAGGTACAGGTGTAACGATCATTATGCGTTGACCCTGTACCAGGGCTCTCTCCTTTGCTACTGCAGTTTGAACCGCTGTCAGATTTTTTTCTGTAAAAATGAATTTTATTTCCGCTTGTGTGTACAAGTGTGATTTATATGCTATTGGTACCTTTTCACCTTCATTAAAAGTCAGGTACGTGTATCCGCATCTCCCTGGGATGACTCGGATCACAAGGTTGCGTGTATTATCACGTGTATCTAATTGTGTTTTTGCTAGCATGTCTGTTCGCACTGAACGCAAAATTTCTGTGTGCGTTTTAGTCCAATTAGTTGGTTTGAAATCCGGTTTGATTAGTTCGTAGAGAGGTTTAACCCTTTCTGCGTAATTCAGAACATATGTTCTTCTAAAATTAAGGAAACCTAGAATTGACTGTAAGTTTTTCAGCGTTTTTGGAGATTGGAGCAGCGCACATTTCTCGAGAAAGTTTGCTGCCAGGCTTTTGCCTTCACTTGATAAGTCGTATCCTAAGAATAGGACGTTGAGGTGGGCAATTCGTAATTTCTTAAAATTTAATTTGTACCCTTCAGAAGCAAACCCAAGTATTATGGTGTTCACTCTTTTCATGTGCACGTCCAAATCATCATCTGTAAGATAGATGTCATCGACATATGATAATGCCTCATCATCGTACGTTTGTAGTAACTCTGTTACTCTGGCTGAAAATAACCCTGGACTATTCTTGAATCCCTGGGGGAGACGTCAAAATTGTCGCTGTGTCCCCATAATTGAGAAAGCGGTCAAATGCCAGCTTTCAGGTGCAATTTTTTGACAGAAAAACCCATTTGAAATGTCTAATGTGGTTTTATATTTTTTCTGCACGATGTTATTCATCAGTGCTGCACTATGTGCATTTTGTACTGCAAATGTTTTGCAACAGGAGTTTAAGTGTCTGTAATCCAAAACTAGACTATATGAATTGTCTGGTTTGGAGACAGGAAACAAAGGATTGTTCATTGACGAGGTGCATGTTTCAATCACCCCTTGATATTCAAGTTGATCTAAAATCTCCCTGACTTGTTTCTTAGCTTCTTGCTTTACTGGATACTGCCTTTGTGCAGTAGGTTGATTTTTTAACTGGATTTTATGGTGAGGGGAATCCTCATCCCATCCTGTATGATTTTTATATAATGCTGGAGCTTGGGCCACAGCCCATTTTCTGGCATATGTGTATTTTTTATGAATAGGAATGTGATTTGAGAAGGCTGGCATAATTACTTCCTCGCCGTGTGGGCACTCCCTAACAAATTCAGGTGGCAGTCTTTTTCAGCTAGAAGTATGTCATAGCCCTTAGAGAGCTTCACCCAAAAGAGTGTTCTTATTTTTCTAGTTATGTCCCCCTCCATCCGGAGTGTTAATTCATATAACTTGTGAGGTACACTAACCCATGTGTCGGTAGTTTCAACCTGAATGCATTCATTCAAGTCCACTGTCTCCAGATGATCCATCAGGATCCTGCGAACTATTGTGACTTCGGCTGCGCTGTCTAGCATTGTCTGGACCCACTCCCCGTTCTTGACTTGTGTCCTCAAGATCCTCGGCATGTCTGATCTTTATGCTTGCTACCTTCTTTTTTGTGAATTGGGTTTTCTTGTTTTTTGGAACGTGCTGTCCTTCTTTGGACTTCACGCGTTCCTCTTTCTGTTCTGATCGTCCTCTCCTCTCGGATTTCTGCGTAGAAGTCTGAAAGGTACGAGAGGAATGAGTATCAGTATCTCGATATCTATCAGGCTTTCTTAAAGTATCCCTATTTCTAAGGTTATACCTTCTTTCAGAGGGTTCCCGTTGGGGAGACCTATCTCCCTTTTGGGGAGATCTTCCTCTGGACTGAGAATGTTTCTCTTTAGGAAGTGTCTGTTTAGTATTTTCCCACTTCTTTTTAGGAGTAGTGAGATTATTTTTAATAAATACCTTTTCAGGATTTTCAGTTAGCTGGGGTTTTAATGGTTTCCCTCCCAAACTATCTCTTCCTAGTTCTTCATATGATTTTTCAATAATTCTTGCAAGCTCATATGGTTGGTCTGTTATATCTGTTTCTTTTAACTTTTGGCGGATTGCCACGGATGCTGCTTCACCTTTAATGTCGGTTAATAGTATAGCCGAGACCTGTTTGAAATCTTTCAGTAATTTCATACCAAGATTTAAGGCCGGTTCTGGACCGTATTAATTTTGAATCTGTCTCAGAACGTCTGGTATCACCGCCGTGGACGGTACACCATAAACTGTCGTACGATTCGTATTCGTAGCCGTACGAATGAAAAAAGTCTGTCCGAATAGCGTAGTACGATCCGATTCCCGAAAATCCGTCCGAATATCAGCGAACCTTACGAACCACAATCGAAGACCCGTACGAAATGTCGTCGGAACTCTAACCGTATGATTTGTAAACATGCCGTACGAACGAACAAGTACGATCCAGACCAGGGACCAAGTACGCGATTTGTACGGGCAAACGTAGTCCCGCATGAAGCATGATTCATACGGAAAACATCAGCCTACAATGTCTCAATTTAGATGTTACCTAATGTTTATGGAGGTGTAGTGCCAAGGATAGAGCCAGACTGAAAACAGAGCAGGGGTTAAAATGGATGAGGCACAGCTTAATTAAAAAACGAAAGAATTAGATTTTATATTTCCACAGGGGCCACAGAAAAGATTTTCCCTTTATTTGTTTTATCTAATCTACAAGAATGGGCGGAGGCAAAACATGTTATACCACTGGGGCAGGTAGAAGTTAGAGCGGGTCACTTGACTCTGGATAATATAACTGTGATAAGTCTTATATTGGAGAAATATGTGAAACAGAGGGGGGTGCCTTTCTATGTGGCCTATATTGATTACTACACTGCTTTTGATTGCGTAGACAGGCAGACCCTTTGGTGGAAGTTGAGTGCCACTGGAATGCCAGGGAGGGTGTCCCCTAAAACTCATAATTTCCCTTTGCACCGCTACCTGGTGTCATGGTATGTTAGGAAGTAGGCGGGTATGACTCCGGAGAATCCTTAACAGGAAATGACATGAAACAGGGTTGCCAGTTGGCAGTCCTCCTTTTTTCACAATATATGGCAGATCTCCCTGATGTGTTGATTAAGGTAGCTGGTGAGGCCCTAAAATGATTTGCTTATCCTTTAGGTACACTCCTTTATGTGCATAATATTGTCCTGCTAGACCTGACTCCTAACGGTTTTCAGAGACGTATTGATACCCTGTCATCTTATTCAGACGCTCAGATCTTGATGGTAAATATAAATAAAGCTAAGGTCATGAGGTTTCACCCAAAGGGGTGTCGGATTAATACAAAGTATAAGTGGTTTTATAACAATTCTACCATAGAAGTAGTAAAATCTTACCCTGATCTTGGAAGAATTATGTTAGCCAACTGACAGTGAACATATCGCACATAAATCAAATAAGGCATTTTCCCATGGAAATGATTAAAATCACTTTACGGAGCAAAAGGTCACAGTCACTTTAATCATCTCTTAACACCATATAAAATGAAGATTCCGCCAACTCTTTAATATGCTATAGAGACAAAAATTATTTTATCAATGGCACTTTATGCATAAGGTGGAGGGGAAGATTCTGCGCACTATTTGCACTTTAAATTCTATTGTATCAATAGAAGGCCTAAAATTAGAATTAGAATTGGCGGCTATTTTATGATGGTGCACTGTATACTACAGAAACGTCTTTAAGGAGTGTTATGGCTTCAGAATATTTCATTCCTACTATAAAGACAGGATCATGCTTAACTAATATTTTAACTACACTTATGCACTTTTCTTTGACTAGATTAGATATGTTTCATTCCTACTATAGAGACAGGATCATGCTTAACTAATATTTTAATTACACTTATGCACTTTTCTTTGACTAGATTAGATATTCAGTCTGAGCTATATTCACCTTAAAAATGTAGTTAAAGCATACCATAAAAATTGCTCCATGGAAAATTATACAGAAATATGTTGAGCACAATCTTGTTTCTGTTGTATTATTCAATCATGTCAAACAGCAGTCTCTCAAATGTATTTCAATTGGAACCTGGAACATAGGGTACGACGATTCATAATGCTATGTGAGCTGAAACATTTACAGTTAACTGTGATGATGTGATGATGCATAGCAGAATGTAGTTTGGGAGGAAAGAATATGCAAATTATGTTAAAATGATGTACCCACTATTGAACACGTTATATTTGTCTACCTTTAAGAATATGAATATGGAGGGAGGAGCTTGGCGGGCATCCGTGATGGCCGCGTGAGCACAGCGCTCTCCGGACCCCCGCCACTCCCGGCATGATATCCTGAACATATCCTGATTCTTCACGAGGATTTATGTAGAGGACGCTGGGCTGATCTTCCTGTGATTTTTGGAATTTGATTTGGACCCGGGACGCCGAAGATATGGCGATTTGAACTTTCGGGGTCCGCCCTTGGGGTGTGCCCGGGACTTGGTGAGGTTTTCTGGCCGACTCGGAGTTGAACAACAACGGCAGGGGGATTGGACTTGTGGGTCCCCCTCTTAAGTTTCGGTTTCGATTCTGCCTCAGACTGCGACATCTGGCAGGGGAGTCTGGCCTGGGCTGGGTCCGGCACACGGTACGGCTGTCGGGCCTTTGGCTGGCTTATTCTCCTTTCAAGCTGGTCCTCTCCTAGTGGTACCCTTGCAGCGGCCTTCTGGTCCCGACGCCCTACTTTCCTGTGGCCATTTCCATCGGGTCGAGTGAGTCTCCTGGTAGCGCGGTTTCCGACATGGCGGGCAGAGGGGACCGAGAGACACGAAAGACCAAGACGCCCCTGCGTGGGGGCCCGGTCCAGTCTAACGTTATGGACCGTTACACCCATGCGAAGGGGTCCCCCGGAGCCGCCCTGCCTGGCCCAAGTGCGGTTGATCACATCGTAGACGCATCAACGGAACCGTCCTTGCAGGACATCATGGGCGCCATTTCTGGCATAAAGGAAACGATAGGTCAACAATATGAAGCTTTGGCCCACAAAATCGACACCGTGGCCATTGATGTGAACTTGATTCGGGCCGACCTATCTAAAACCAATGAGAAGGTGAAGTCATTGGATCTCAAGTCATCCAGCCTCACGGCAGACGTCTCGGAGATACAGACAGAGATTGGCAATCTCCGTAGGGTGAACGATTTCATGACCCGGCGCTTGGAGGACTTTGAAAACAGGGCACGTCGCTGTAATGTGCGTGTGGTCGGCGTTCCGGAGAATCCAGAACCGCACTCTGTTGATCTCCTGGTTGAGGACCTGATCCAGAACTACCTCTCTCCATCTGGGCTGAGTAAGTTCTTCGCAGTGGAGCGTGCCCATCGTGTTCCGGGAGGCCAAGGTAAGCCTGGCGCCCCGCCGAGGCCTATTGTTGCGAAACTCTTCCACTATAGGGATCGGGACGCTATCCTGCAGGCATCGCGTGTGAAGGGCCCGGTGGCCTTTGAGAATGCCACGGTGAACTTTTATCCGGACTTTTCTCAACTGGTGCAGAAACAGCGTATGGGATTCCGTGGAGTCAAGAAGCGTCTCCGGGACATGGGACTGCGCTACGCTATGCTTTTTCCGACCAGGCTGCGAGTTGAGTACAATGAACAAACCTTTTTCTTTGTTCGGCCTGATTCTGTGAATGACTGGCTGGACTCCCTGCCGGACCGACCCCCTGCGGCTGAGTCCGCCGCCCACCCGGGTGGTGCTGAGGGTGGTGTAGAGAGCTGAACTGTTTGTTTATGCCCGGGTCCTCGTGTCAAGTAACTTCTTCTGGGATTCTATGCCCAAGTGCCTCTGCTGTCTGAGTGATCTCTTTGTTATTTTTCTTGTTGGGGTGGCGGGTGGGTCAGAGCCTTTCCTCCTCCGGGGTCTTTTTGTAGAATGGGGGTTCTTGGGCGACAGGCACACTGCATGTTGGGGTGGCTTTTTAGCTTCTTGCAGGGGTGCAGGGTGGGGGGTGTTTTCTTGATTGTTGGGGGGTGGGTGGATGGGAAGTTTGATGTTTGTGTGTTGTGTTCTCAAGGCGATTCTATCTTGCTAATGATGTTTTTGATGTCATGCTCATTGGAGGGGGGTTGCGGCGTTACTTTATGGGATGGGGGGTAGCGGGTTGAGGTTTATTTCGTGGAATGTTAATGGTCTGGGGGATCGTATTAAGCGGGGTGTGGTGTTGCGATGTATACGACGTTTGTCTCCAGATATTGTTTTTCTGCAGGAGACTCACTTGGTAGGCAATACATGTCGTGCAATGAATAGGTGGGGCTATCGCCTCGCCGCACATTCGGGGTTTACCACGGGTTCCAGGGGGGTGGGTATCCTTGTTCTGGCTTCCCTCCCCCTAGCTATTGATGATGTGATCCTTGATGATCGGGGGCGATACGCCGTCCTCGTGGGTCGCTATGAGGGTCGAACCCTTTCCTTGTTTGCCGTTTATGTGCCCCCTGGTCTACAGACCTCTACCTTTTCCGACTTGGGCCGTGTGTTGTTGAACCTCCCTGATAGTACTCTCTTCATAGCAGGTGACTTTAATTCTGTGCTCTCCGGTCTACATGATCGTCACCCCCCTAGGGACACCCCTTTGTCCCAACAGTGGCTGGGTGGGTTTCTGGATACGTTAGGCTTGGTGGATTGCTGGAGACTTATGCATCCTACTCAGCTTCAATACACTTTCCACTCTGGGGCCCATGGGAGTCTGTCTAGACTGGATTATTTCCTGATGCCTGCGGCGCAGTCGCCAGCGGTTCGTGAGATTAGGCACCTTCCCCGGGGCATCTCTGATCATTCCCCGCTCTGGCTTTGTTTTGAGGTGGGGGTGGAGGCGGCGGGCCGGGTGGCTCCTATCAACCCTTGGTACCTCACCTCCCCCGAGACCCGCAATCTCTTGATTAAGTCTTTGGACAATTATTTTTTGGACAACGAGGGTTCCGTCTCCTCTGCTGTATCCCTGTGGGAGGCCTTTAAGACAGTGATTCGCGGGCAGGCCCTCGCCCTTATTGCCGAATCCAAGAAGGCGAGGAATCGGGAGGTGGTAGACCTTGAGAGGGAGATTGCTGAGATAGAGGCTGACCTAGAATCGAACGTTACATCTGATAAACTCCACGCCCTGGGTCTGAAGCAATTTGCTTATAAGTCTTTGGTCACGGATGCGGCTAAACTGATGTTTCGGGAGCAACAGGGTCGTTTGTATGATGTGGGGGACAAAGCGGGTAAATTACTGGCATGGTTGGATAAGACGGAGAGGGCGAATCGTGTGGTGCCTGTGATTCAGACTTCGAGTGGCGTGGGAGTGACAGACCCGGTTGAAATAGTTGAATGTTTTGCGGATTATTTTCGTGCGGTTTATACCCCTGTGTCTGAACGGGATGTTGATGACTCTCGCCTTTTGTTGCGTGATATAGCTCTGCCCAGTGTTTCCGATTTAGACCGAGTCTCTTTGGAGTCCCCTTTTACTACGGACGAGATAGCGACGGCCATTCGCTCACTCCGTTCGGGCAAGGCTTTGGGCCCGAATGGATTGCCAATTGAATTGTACAAGCTACGTCCTGATAAGGTGGCGCCCTATCTTCGTGCCATGTTTTTGGAATCCCGCGAACGGGGTATTCTCCCATATGATCAGCGTTTGGCTACGATAGTTGTTATTCCCAAAGAAGGTAAACCTCGGGACCTTTGTTCGTCTTACAGGCCCATTTCCCTTTTGAATGTTGAACCCAAGGTCCTGGCTAAGCTCCTGGCAACCCGCCTCTTGACGGTCATTAGTGGCTTGGTTCATCCGGATCAGTCCGGATTTATCCCGCATCGCAACACGGCTCTCAATCTACGCCGTCTCCACGGAGCTGTTGCGAGGGCGGGGCTACTGACGGAGCCGGCCATTTTGGCTTCGCTGGACGCCTCGATGGCCTTTGACACGGTAGAGTGGCCCTATCTTTGGGCAGCTCTTGAGAAATTCGGTTTTGGGCCTGAGTTTATTGGTTGGGTGAAGTTGTTATACGCCGAACCCTTGGCACAGGTAGTAGTAAACGGTCGAGTTTCTGTCCCCTTCTGTCTTGGTAGGGGGACCCGTCAGGGGTGCCCCCTGTCTCCGTTGCTTTTCGCGCTTGCTCTGGAACCGTTGGCTGCGTGGCTTCGATGGGAACCTTCACTCAAAGGGATCCGTTGGTCACCGGATTTTGAAGACCGCGTCTCGCTTTACGCGTATGACATTCTTCTGTATCTTACTTCCCCGCGTAAATCTTTAAATGTCTTATTCGACGTTCTTACTTTGTTTGGTGCTAACTCGGGTCTGGTTATTAATTGGGCTAAGTCCTGTGTATATGTTCTCTCGGGTGTTTTGCCCCCATTGCCGGACAGGTTTCCTATCCAGGTTGTCCACTCTGGCTTCAAATATTTGGGGATTTTTATCACGCTGGACTCCTTAATCCGGTTCGAGCGTAACCTCCTTCCCCCGCTTCTTAGACTGCGACTGGATGTGGCCCGTTGGCGTAAGCTACCCCTGTCTCCTCTAGGCAGGGCTGCCCTTTTTAAAATGATGTCTTTGCCGCGATTCCTATACGCGCTTCAAAATTCTTATGACGACATTCCCGCTACCTATTTCCGGGAGATCGAGAGTCTTCAAAGGCAACTGATCTGGGACGGGCGTCCACGTATCGCCCTTGCGAAACTTACTATCCCTTGGTATGACGGGGGCATGGCGCTCCCCGATATCAAGAGATATTATTGGGCTGCCCAGCTGTCTGCCATTAATCACGTAATGTATTCCCCGGGTCGAGATCCGGCCTTTGAGATGGATAGACTCCAGCTGCCGGGAGGGGATTTTAATAGGGCGCTTTATTCCAGATCGGCCGGGCGCCATCTTGTGGGCCCGTCCAGGATCGCAGTCAATGTGTGGCGCGCCGCGAATGTGAGTTTGGGATGGGAGAACCGACTGACAATGGCGACCCCGCTTTATGCTTCTGAACGTTTGGGGTGTCTCTGGTCTACTAAGGGCTTTGACCGCTGGGATGTGATTGGGATATGTAAAGTGGGTGACGTTTGTGTGCAGGGTAGAGTGAAGTCTTTCCAGGCCCTTAAGGCAGAATATGACTTGAGTGATAGAGAGTTTTTTCGGTATTTGCAGGTCCGGCATGCCCTGGCCTCAGTTCTGACTCCTGATGTGACCCTGCCCGAGTCCTCTCCCCTTGAGGATCGTATACTGGATGGACACCTGCCCGATAGCACTATCTCCCTTATTTACAAGAAACTTATTAATAATCGCGCTGACTTATTGGTCCGACTTCGGGAGGTTTGGGTCGATGACGGATTGGACTTGGATGACGAGGATTGGCAGTCGGCACTCTCTTCTCCGAAAGAGGTCGCCATCCCCGCCCGTCTCCGTTTGGTTCAACTTAAGATCCTCCACCGGGTGTATGTAACTGGTCCGCGTCTGGTTGTGATGGGTTTTTCCCCGGATGGTCTATGTAAGCGTGGTTGTGGGATGAGTGCCACATTTCTGCATATTCTTTGGGAGTGCCCGGTGGTAGCAGCCTACTGGATTGATGTGCTTGCGGTGATGACTGTTGTGACTGGTATTACCCTGCGGCCTGAGGCCCGACGATGCCTGCTGAACGTGTGGGAACCCACCGACTATTCTGTGGCCCAGACCAGATGGGCGACCCTGGGATACATGGTCACGAAGCGGGACATTGAGCAACTTTGGGGCGCATCCAGACCTCCCGAAGTTTCGGTGTGGGAGGATAACATGGACTGGTCCATGTTCCGAGAGAAGACCGTCTATGTGGCTAGGGGCAGACCCAGGGCGTGGACGAAGATTTGGGGTCAGTGGAATGCATATCGTGGAGATATTTGTGTCCCTCCCCTGGTTGACGCTCCAGATGTGACCCTATCTCCCTAGGCTGACATTCCCGAAAAAATTTTCATATGGTTTTAGGATTTTCCTGCCCTCCCCGCTGGCCCCCCCCCTCCGGCCATGCCGAGTTTCATTGCTTTGTTTTTGTCTTCCTGATTAGTTGCTTTCCCCTCCGCCTCCTGGGCTGACTTGATTACTGTGCATTCGCCTTGTTTTAGAGTTTGTTGTTTTCATGATTATTATAAAAATTGTCATGTCCTGTCCTATGCTTCGAGCAATAATTGGTACCTTCCTTGTGCCCGGCCACGGGAATGATCGTTCGCTACTTATGTTGTGCGTTGCTACTAGCGGCCAGCCCGTGTGGTTGTAGGCCCATCTCTGTAACTCTTATTTTATTGCTCAATAAAAGTTTTTAATTAAAAAAAAAAAAAATAATAATAAAGAATATGAATATGGTATTCAAAAGCTAAATCTGCAATGGAGATGATAAATCTCCCAGTTAACGAATAATGTGTTATAAAAAACATCTTTTAAAATTTGCATTATTCGATATAATTTTGTATATTGTAGAACTCGTAAGATCTAAATCGCTAATAAAACCTTGAATATTTCACTGGGGCCAGCTTTAAGCCTGTATGAGGCTTAATAATAGCTGCTGTATCGAGGATTAGGATGAATCCCTCTTTTCCTGTTCTGTTCACACAGAAAAATAACAGCCATATGTTCACCTTTTAAATTCTAAAAAGGAACAGATTCTTTAGTAGAACGTTATATGAAATCATCCATCTTCGTTTTTAACCCCTCCATTCTGTCTTGGTTTACTTTAACTATCAAATCAGGGGTCATTGGCGCAGCTGTAGAACACATTTTTAAGTAATTTTCTGACATTTATTGTTAAGAATATGTACTGATAAGTGGTAAAAAAAAAATACTGCCTTTAGGTGATTGTTCTATTGTTGTACCTGCCCGGAAATTAAAAGGGCGGTCATGCCGGAGTAGTGCCGGCTCGGCCGGTTACGCAGGTGGAAACCCCGTCACCAATCGTACATTCCATATAGGACACGGATGTCTTTCTCGGTGCATCCCCATATACAACTAAGAACAGTGATGCTCTGCAACTGCCTCTTCGTGTAAAATGCATCGCTCCACGACCTCAGTCAACACCCTGTGTGCGCCCGATGCCGCTCATCGGGGTCCCAAAACAGAATTAGCTTCCTTGAAATCCTACTCCCTCTGACGCCCAGACAGCATCTAAATTGCCCCCTCTGCTACTAGCCAGCTATACGAGTTTTCTGCACAACCACAAGTTCCGATCTTTTATCGATGCTTTCGCTCAGTATAGCTACAAGTACAATTCAAATTATGCGCCTCTAACGATAACACTAGAGAGATTAAGACCATGGTCGACCTTCTTTAAACACCTCTTCTTATTGGCTGAGAGTTAGATCTTACGCAGCGCGTGCCAAGTCAGCTTGCTCACGCTTCTCCATGGAAACGGAAACTCGCGCAGGAGCAAGCGATACAGTCTCTCTTTTATGTTAATGCAGCCGAACTAATTGTGACTGACTTCCTGTACTACCGAACGAGGCTCTAAGATAGGTGTTAATGGCAGTGGAAATACATATATTTATAAAAAGGGGGTAAATATGTAGTACACGCGAGAAACAAGTGTGCAAATGTAGGGAAAACGCGACACAGTCCCGAAGCCTCCTGAGTTCCGCCTAACTCTGTCATGGCCGCGCATGGGACTCGGCTCCGCCCAGATGGTATGATATTACTAACAGTGGCAGCACATCTCTTGGGCTGTTTCACAGCAGCAGATGGCTGGATACTCATGGCTTCGAGTAGTAGTGCACGCAAATCGCACCGAATCCAGGGAAAGGGCAAGAGCCCGCCGGGCGCCGACAGCGAAGTCCGAAACCTAGATGTCAACCCGGTCAGGCATCCCCCCGGTCTTCTACTCAGCCTGTTTGTCTTCACTTTTGTTTCAGCTAGTTACGTGCACACAATGCATCCCTCGGTGCCAGGTGGAGATTCCGGTAATTTTCCCATTTACATCTCTGAGAGCGTACGAGCTAATATTTAGGAACAGTCATATAATAGAACGATTAACAGAACATCGCGAGGGTGGACTTTCATTTCCTCATTAACTTGCATTGGTGTAGAGGCAATGTATTCGGCTACTAAAATATAGGCATTTTTGAAAAACGGAATACATTTCTACAAATTTGTTGGCGGGGCTAGTGTGGCCGCCTTTGTTCAATCCGGGGCAATTTTGTGTCAATCTATTGTATTGTGGTTGCTTCTATTAAGCAAGAAAAACACCTGAGAGCAACGGTTGGAAGGTAACTAGCATTGGACTTGAAACAATAAAGCTCGATGATGTCAGCTTAAGTGGTTACCATAGACGGAGGTGCATTTCCTCTCCACTGTATATTTTAACAATAGACCACACGTGTAATTAACGTCTCAGTGTATGCTGAATTGCAACAGGAGCTGCCCTGTTTCTTATTTACTTATAATGCTGTTAGTTGTTCTGTTCCTTCATTTTTCCTAGCAGACAAGATCTCGTTTTCCTATAGCATACTAGAGCTAGAAGCCGTGCAAATGGTCATCACCCTAACATGTAACTTTCTACAGATGGAGAAGAACTCTTGTGTTCTGCTTTACACCCCTATCAATGATTTTCAGCAGCTCGGCGGGAGAGGTTTCAGGATGTGGTCTCCATCGTGTCTTTCCATTCAAAGAAGAGGGAGGGAGTAGCAGAGGCTCATTCAGCTTCCATTAGTCAATAACCATTAATCAGAATGGAGGAAAATGAACCACATCTGTCTGTGTGCCAGAGTCTCAGGAGAAATTGTCTCGGAGACCCTCAACCACGCTCTCACAATTGGCAGCATATAGACGACGTGGAACGGTCTGTCTTGATCAAAGGGTAAAGTGTAGGGACGTAAATTGCAAGTTGCAGCAT
Source organism: Lissotriton helveticus (assembly GCF_964261635.1). NCBI lineage: Eukaryota > Metazoa > Chordata > Amphibia > Caudata > Salamandridae > Lissotriton > Lissotriton helveticus. The sequence goes on from NC_136070.1 coordinate 514,879,041, forward strand.
TAAATAATGATATCAAGCCACCAATATAAGATAGATAAGGTTTCTAAAAGAGTACGTATTCTAAGAACGGGAGAAAAAAGAACATGGTTTGCCTAATTTATCACATACCTGACATGCAGCCGTCCATCGTGGTACTGCTGCTTGCCTCTCATGTCCCGAATGTTGGTGGTAGTTGGGGATGACTGCGTTTTATACTATGCCAGGAGGCCTTGATTATTAAGTAATTATACCAGGTGGTGTGCCCGGGGATGCGCGTTACGTGAAGTGTGGAATTTAGTAAGCACAAGCTACTGCTGTCCCGGCGGCCTGTCCCAGCCCCCATTTCCCACCTACCTACCTCTAGTCCTGCCCCCTCCCCTACTTAATGTCGGCCGTTGCAAAGGCGCGCTTAAGGCAAGCCCGTCGGCACGTGACCAGCGCCAGGGACCCTGGTTCTACCAGGCCCCATCGCTACGACTTAACCACCCTCCACGCCCTCAATCCCGGAAGACACGCCGACTGCGGAAGATCCTCGACTAACACCACTCGTGGACAGTTCTCCTGCAGACCCTGCCGCAGATCTTGCCCCAGATCCTTCACCATCGACAAAGCTCACATAAACGCTGAAGGTCCTGCTTGAATCGCACCTCTGTAACCCTGACATGCATCCTCCTCAACGGGCACTCCCTGCACCAACACGCTGTAGAAATCTGGGACCTGATTGACACCCTCTCGCCCGACGTCACCTTTTTCACGGAAACCTGGACCAACGCCTCCTCTGACCCGACATCGCCACTGGCATCCCCAAACCTCCCCCCACCGCCCAGGAGGAGGACGCGCCATCAGCGCCACAGACTACATTCTACTCGGGGACCTGAACTTCCACGTCGACAACTGCAGCAACCCTGACTCCACCACTCTCCTCGACAACCTCAGACTGAAGCAGCTGGTAACACGCCCACTCACAGAGCTAGACACACCCTCGACCCCATCTTCGCGGGAGGGACAAACATTCGCTTCAGCCACACCACCCAGCCCCTCTGGACAGACCACAACTGCATCCTTTTCACCTTCAACACCGCACCCAAGCCAGCCCACCCCCGCCGCGATGGAACTGGAGCAAGGTCACAGAGAAGCACCTCAACACCCCCCTCCTCCAAACCCCCCCCCCCCTCTCCACGACTGACACCAACACCGCAGCCATAGGATTTCACCGCTGGATCTCCTGCTGCGCTGACAAGCTTGCACCCTTCGCAACCCCGCCAAACAACGTCCTCTGAAGGCCGCCTGGTTCACCACAGAACTACAAGAAAGCAGACGCTCCTGCAGTTGTCTAGAGAGAACTTGGCGAAACCAGAAAACCACAGTAGCACGGAACAACTACAGGAGCGCCCTGAAGGAATGCTACCAGCGCATAAGAGATACCAAACGGACCTTCATAAGAGATAAAGTCTAGACCAACGCGCCCAACGCCAAGTAACTGTTCAACGTCATACAACAGTTTGCAAAACCCACCAGCGAAGCCACGGACGTCACACCTTCCCAGGAACTCTGCGACCAGCTTGGCTCCTACTTCCATCTGAAGATCAAGATCCTCTACGACAATTTCAATTAACTGACACCGGACACCACCCCCCTTACGCACCTCCGCCGATCAGCCAACCATCATGACCTGGGATCCGACCACCGCCAAACACATCACTGCGACCATGAAGAAAACCCACTCAGGAGTCCCAACAGACCCCTGCCCACCGCACATATTCCACAGGGCCACCATCGCACCCGAACTAGGACAGATCATCAACTCCTCCTTCATTTCCGGCATCTGCCCAAACGACTGGAAGCGGGTGGACTTTAAACCCCTCCTCAAGAAACCTACAGCCGATCCAACGGACCTGAAAAACTACTGGCCCATCTCTCTCCTCTCCTTCACGGCCAAAGTCACTGAGAGACTCGTAAACGCCCAGCTGACCGCCTTCATCGAAGAGACGCCTCCCAGTCTGGATTCCGCAGCAACCACAGCACCGAGTCCGCTCTCCTCGCCGCCACAGACGACCTCCGCTTGCTACTCGACCAAGGACCAACTTCGGCCCTCATCCTTCTAGACCTCTCCACAGCCTTCAACACTGTTTCACATCGCACTCTCGCAGCCAGACTCCACAACGTGGGTATACAAGGAACCGCCCCCGACTGGATGCAATCCTTACTCTCCGGCAGAACACAGAGGATCAGACTCCCTCCCTTCCTCTCCGAACCCACCGATATCAACTGCTGAGTACCCCATGGATTATCGCTCAGCCCCACGCTCTTCAACATCTCATACAGCGTGGGCTCGGCATTGTATCCTACGCCGACGACACCTAGCTCATCCTCTCATGCATGAAGAATCCTGAAGACACCAGACTCTGCTTCCAGGAAGAAATGAAGAATGTGGCAGCCTGGATGAAAGACAACTGCTTGAAGCTCAACTCAGAGAAGACCGAGGTCCTCATCCTCGGACCCTGCACGTCTGCCTAGGCGGCCCTCCGCCCTCGGAAATCCACCCACCCCTACAGACCACACACAAAACCTCAGCATCATCTTTGACTCCTCCCTCTCTATGAACCGCCAGATCAACGCCGTCGCCTCCACTAGTTTCAACTGCCTGCGCATCCTCCGTAAGACCTTCAAATGGATCCCCCCGACTGCAGAAGGACCGTCACCCACACACTCATAACCAGCAGACTGGACTACGGCAACGCCCTCTACACCTGAATCAACAGCACTCTTCTACACAAACTCCAAACCATCCAGAACGCCGCAGCCAGACTCGTCCTCGGGATACTACGTCACAAACACATCACCCAACACATTTGAGGCCTCCACTGGCTCCCCGTCGAGAAGAGGGTCACTTTCAAACTCCTCATCAAAGCCTACAAATCCCTCAACATCATCGGACCCAAATACCTCAACGAGAGGGTATCCTTTCACGTAACCAAGAGGAACCTCCGCTGCACCGGTCTCGCCCTGGCAGAGGTCCCCCGCATCAGCAGAAACAGAACTGGCAGAAGAGCCTTATCCTACATCACAGCCAAGACCTGGAACGAGCTCCCTGTGAACATCAGACGCTCCCCGACCCTGCACTCGTTCAGGAAGGGCCTCAAGACCTGGCTCTTCGACTGATCTGGAGCCGCTCCTTCCCCCCAGCGCCTTGAGACCCTCACGGGTGAGTAGCACGCTTTAAAACCCCCCTGATTGATTGATTTAGTAAGAGGAAGGTGCTGGTTAATTAGGTCAATGTACGTCTCTAACGAGACGCAGTGGGTCTTTGCCTCTGTGTTTTCTATAGATGGCCAGTATGACCCAAAATAAGATTGATAGGTAGACACAGTTGGGAATAATAGAGGTAGCCGATGACTAGCTGTGTGGTAATGGCATGAAAAAAGAAAGAATAAAATGTTTTTTTTTGTCAAAATCGCTTTATCACTATATATTTGATCTGGCTGAGTGTAACATGCAGAAGTAGGTGGGTGTCAATCTTTGTGTGTGTGTATATGTGTATATAATAAATTATTTTCAGTTTTTACTATTGCTTGTGTTTCTGGCAGTATCAGGTTGTTGCCAATACAGAGAGGATCTGCAGGTATGATTCCTTTAACTGTATCAAATAGAGTGAAGTAGATATGATTCTTCCAGAGTTTCCTACTTATAGGATCTTGCTAAATAAGTACTGACCTGAAGTCGTTGTCTTAAAGCTCTTATAGTGCGTGTATCTACTGATCCTACTGGTTTAGGTTTTGGCCAGCCAGTACGTTGTGGCTGTATGTGTATACCACAAAGTGTGGTTTGATGCTGAAGATTAATCTGTAGGTAATGTTCTTAATTTATCTGGCTGTCCTGAATGAATGGAAAAAGTATAGGACATGTTTTCTTCTGATTGGACCCTCAACGTAGAATATTGTCAACCATGTATTTGTCAGTAAGTTTCAGTATCTATTTTATTCTACTGGATAAATGCTAGACCGGGAATATTATCATTCAGCCCTTTGTCAAAAGTTGTGATGTGGTAGATCCATCGTTGCTCTTCTTGAAAAAGGATGCATTCTTCATCTTGATGATCAAGTAATGGTTGTCTTTAAGTTCTTAGAGCACTTTTTGCTCCTTATTGGTTATGTTGTGGAAGGGTTTGTAGTGTGTCTTGTCGATAGTTTAGATTTCCTTAAATAGAGCCTGTACAAATGAAAAGGATATCAACAGGTGTCAAGTTAGGTGGACAGAACGTTGATTTTCTCTTTAAATTAGTGTCTCCTGTTTGGGGAGTATCCTTGTCCTTGAAAAATGCTTGAAGTTTGATCTATCGACAGAATTTCGCTATTTTACTTTGGAGTTTAAATTTGTCGAGCGTTGGTGTAGGAAATATCCTAACCCTTTGTTGAGGACCATTTGTTGTTCCTCTGGCAGTAGTATGGTCAAGTTAAACACTAGCGACTGCTTGTGCTGGTTCTAGGTTTCTCTTGGTCTTTGGTCTTTCTCAGTGTGTGAATTCTTTGGTTTGTGTCTCCCCATCTTGCTTCTTTTATCTTCTTCCCACGCTGCTGATTCTGTCTTCTCCCCAAAAAAGGAGGCCTGAACATAGGGGGGAAGTTAGGTCGAGGTCCTGTCATATAGGGGTTCATCCAACCTCAAAAATGTGGCTAGAGGGAAGGCACTGCACGCTGATAACAAGCATTGGCATAGCCAATAGGTCTCGGTTTTAGGACCTTATAAGTATTTAGTTATGCAGCACAATATCCTTGGTGCAACACCATCAACTGTTGCATGGCAAAACACTTATAAGGTCCCAAAAGCGAGACCTATTGGCTATGCCAATGCTTGTTTTGAAAAGCTACAATTACTTGCATGTGTGAATTTAAAGATGCACACCAAGACAAAAACCTAGCATTGGCATAGCCAATAGGTCTCACCTTTGGGGCATTATAAGTATTTAGTTATGGAGCACAATATCCTTGGCGCAACAATATCAGCCGTTGCATGGCTAAACACTTATAAGGTCCCAAACGCGAGACCTATTGGCTATGCCATGTGACCCATCAAACAAAACCATAATTTGCCATAGTCAAAGGTAGACTGTTTTGTTCATGCCCAAACCAACATTAAAATCAGAAGTTACCTGATGAATGTAAATATTAAATGAGATTGGTAAGTAGGTAATCCTTAGGAAAATCTATAAATATTGATGATGGAAGGAAAGAAAAAGGAGTTGAAAGAGATGGTTGAAGTGTGCAACTAAAGGGAGGAAACCGTTCTGGTTAAGAGGATAGCCTTTATTGGGAGGTCCAACTTTGTTACTGCAGCCATTAAATGGGCAGTAATGAAGCACAGAAGTATTTTAGGATTTGTTCATTTCAGATTCAAAGACAACTCACGGAAAGCCTGTCTTCAGAATGAGGTCGGCAGGGTTGGATCAATTGGCAGCAGATGAGACCTGACCATGTTGGCTTTGAAGTGGAAGTAAACTGGTTACATGTGGATTGTGCTCTACTATTTTGGAGAGGATTTTTAAGACAGCTGCAAAGGTGCTGCCAGTTTCTGGAAGCCATAGTGCCGGCGATATACGCTGCTCCTGACCATACTTTTATTTGTATTTATCCTAAAAATATCCACTTGCGAATTACCTGATGAATATGGGAGCGCGTAGTCGCATTACACTCTATAGTGATACTAATGACCTCAGTGACGTTTGTCATGCTCCTCTCTGACTGGAATGTTAAAACGAGGAGTGGCAGTCTTGTTGGAAATAGCCCTTAGGTCGTGATGCTTTCACTATTTGTAGATTTTAATGATGGGAGTATCGGGCCAGAAGAAGGGTGGCTTGAAAGCTTCCAAAACATTATTAATCTTGTGAAGTGCGCGTATCCAGTAGTGTTGATCAAAATGTAACGAGTTTTCAATCGGAATGTTGAAGAGGTTGGCACTTTTGTATAGTTTGAGCTTGGAATTTAATTGATGTTGGTTACCGTGGAACAGCTTGTGCTGGCTTGGGATGGGCGTGATCTGTTTACTGGGCTCACCGGTCACACCTGGACGGCCCATAAACGACCTGTGTAGTCAAACATGCAAAAGATATTTCCACACAATAATGTGTTCATGCCAGTTATAAAAGTTGGCAGTATGTAAAGTAATTACTATTGTCTGCACCCTCACAAAAGCTGTGTCATCGCAGGGTTTTCCTGTTTGTCTTGGAGTGCCCGCAGGACCAGGTAGTGCTCTGAGGTGCTGGTACTGCTCAGAGAGTGTAATAAGCTCTAGCTGTTCGAGCTGCTGTTTGGCGCATCTGTGCACGGAGTACCATAAATAGCGGGCCGGACTGGACATGACGACTAGACCGCGGCTCAAACATGGCGCCTCTAGTCTTTGTGTGGCAAGGAGGAAGTGGCTCTGAACATGGCCACTAAATACTAGTAAAAACAGCTGAAACCACAATGAAAGTTAAAACACACTTTTAAAATTCACGCAAGTTTTAAGATATAAATTCACACAGATGTTATATTAGCAGCACAGTAAACTGCAAGAATACCGGCTTGTGTTGTGATCTTATGCTTGATAACGGCTGCCAATCCTTCTGCTCCACTCATTCCTGATCAGCACCCTTTTCAAGCACGGGAAGCTAGAAGGATAAGTAAGGGAGCAAACGAGAGAATAAGCGAGATGAAGGAGCAGAGAAATGAAAATAACGAAGAAAGTTATCAGTACAAAATTCAATAAAAACAAGGAAACACTCCGGGCAGTGAACCTCGGCGTGACTGGAATAGAGAATGCGAAAGCAGGGAAAACAAGCATTGTCCGCCCGCGAGGAACAGCCCAGGTGAGGCCTAAAAAAATGATCCTTGCCACCTTGGTTGCCAGCCACGTCCTCTTCCTCAACATCTACTATGATTTTCTTCTCCACTGCTCCATCGCGCAATAACAACATTCCACACCTTGTTATTCTTAGCAGAAAAGGTCACTTTATCAGGACAGGCAAACAGAATAATCCTTCTTAAAGCACAATTTTTGTCTCGAGAGAGAAAGAAAACATTAGCAAAACTTCAAACGTTTTTCCTCATAAATATATAATCAAAAACATTCCCAACAATACTTATCAATAAAACCCACATACTGTACAATCCCAACATTTCCATTTTCTTCCTCTTTATCTTTTTCCTACCCATCTTTCCGTCTACCCTCCCCTCCACCCCAGAGGGAAAGGATAAGCCCGCTCCAGACCATCCAGACCCCCAACTAGCGCCTAAAGAAACAGAAAAAACAATGAAAGGAAAAGCTGTTACCCGTCCTAAGGTGACATTATTTTTTTTTTTTTGTACAAAATAAAAGCAGCAAAACCATAAGGGTTGGGTGGGTGGGACAAACAAAAGCTGGCTGACGAATCTCCTTGAAGTGAGGCGTTCCCGCCCAAGAACCAACCCACGTAGCCCTCACTAAATGCCGCCCCCTATTGCCCTCCTAACCTATCGCGCTAGATGGATTGTTTCATCGCGCGAATCATCCCAGGGGGACACCGGCTCGCGCCAGGTTCCCCCTGGGTCCCATCGCGCAATAACAACAATCCACACCTTGTTATTCTTAGCAGAAAAGGTCACTTTATTAGGACAGGCAAACAGAATAATCCTTCTTAAAGCAAAATTTTTGTCACGAGAGAGAAAGAAAACATTAGCAAAACTTCAAACGATTTTCCTCATAAATATATAATCAAAAACATTCCCAACAATACTTATCAATAAAACCCACATACTGTAAAATCTCAACATTTCCATTTTCTTCCTCTTTATCTTTTTCCTACCCATCTTTCCGTCTACCCTCCCCCCACCCCAGAGGGAAAGGATAAGCCCGCTCCAGACCATCCAGCCCCCCAACCAGCGCCACCCAGGAAAACCAAAGAGTTTTCCTGGCCCCACCCCTCTCCTGCTCATAAACAAGGTTATTTGTTATTGCTATCACACCACAGGTTTTCGCCCCAAAAACCCGCCAGCAGATCCCTCAATTCCATCAGATAGTATGCTTGACCTGTCTGAGACTGGTGCACACCATCATCCCGAAAAAGATGTTGTTCAACACCTGTGATGTTTTCATGAGACAAGACTTTGATACCCATGGCAGGACAAAAAATGTTCATGGCACGGTTGAGTTTTCTCCGAGCTTTTTCCAAAGCAACATGACTACGAGCCCCCCTCCAATGATGACGATAAATAAATTCAGTCCAAACCACCGATGTACTCAACCAGTTGTCCTTTATGACCGCCAAATCCAGTTTCATTTGTTTTAAATGCGTTATACCGGATAACCTTACAAGATTATTTTCGCCTAAATGTATGATCAATAAATCTGTAAAACCTCTCTCCCGTGACACTTTGGAAAGCAAGGGAAATAGATCGCCCCCATTTCATCCCACCCCCTTCCAAAAATCTTTCTGACCCTTGCTGTGGAGGCAGAGAGCTCTGCCGCAAATCTGCCACTCTGCAAATGTAGCTGACCATTTTACAAAAGAGTGTCCTATAATCCAGGTCTGCATTTTCCTTGGTAGAGTCTTAACTCGACCTAATGCAGGAAAAAACAAAATTAGACAGGCATACTAAAAAATATACCACATTCAATCATTTCCTGCCAAAACGAGAACAGCAGTCTGATTTCCATCTACCAATTTGTTTGATATCCTCTCAACCTAGACGCTTCAGTAGCAGCCCCGGTTCTAAAAGAATGTGTTCCAAATGATAAGGGATTTTGTCCCACCCGAATCAAGGCTTTCCTTAAAACTGCAAGCAGCTGATCACAGGTAATTCTTTCCCGATTAAAATGTTGAAACATCACCCCTTGCCGAAACTCAGCAGACTTCAGGAATGACTCCCATCTCCCAAAGGACAGCAACCCCGCACACCACTTCCACTCAAATGAATCCACGCATCCTTGCCCAATTGATCAGTTTTCGATTATCTCAACAAAATCCTCAAAGACCCCTGATGAAAGTGAATATCACTAGTCTGAATGCCCAATTGACCTCGCAAACCCAGCACTTCGGACACTCTGAATGCCCCGAAAAACAACCAAATAATACAAAGTCTAAAACGTGTAAGCTCCCACCCAGAATAACAACAGTTTGGCAATTGTAACAACAATTGCTGCAAAAGTGTATAAGTTATTGGCTCACGCAAAGGCAAGGAATGAACCCTCTCTCTACTAAAAACCTTTTAACATACGCTGTAACAAAACGCCCCCCCCTAAGTCCAGCCCCCACAATAATTGTCCATAGAATGAAATACCAGAAAGTTTACCAGCAATGGTCGTATGAGATAAACCCTTGTCCATCAAGGATAAAACAAACTGTAACATGAAACCTTCGTCACCAACCGATAACCCTGAAACATTCTGAGACGTAGCATAACATAAAAACTCAGACCAAGCCTGGAGATAACTGCGTCTGGTGGAAGGAGCAATGGATTGTTCAACCAGCTCGATGATCTCAATCCCCCAGTGCCCAGATGTCTTGAGGAATCGCAGTTTTGCAGCTGTCCGCCCCTGGCGCCAAAGTGCGGAATTTCTGCCAATGAAAGCGAGATAAAGAGTCTGCGATTGTAGTATTAACACCTGGAATGTGTCTCACTCTAAAAACAATATTTAAACGGAGACTCTGTAACATAAAAGAACTCAAAAGATTCAATACACGTGAATCCTTAGCTCTTTGTCTATTGACAAGATCCACCACCGACATATTGTCGATTATGAAATAGCACACATCTATCTCTGAACTCTTCACCCCTGACCAACAAAGCAACAATGAGGAGAAAAAACTCGAGAAAGGCAATACTACGTCCTTGATGAAGCCACTGCTGAGGCCAAAACCGTGAGCCCCAGACGCATCTGAAAATATTTGTATCTGCCATATTGTATCATCTTCGACAAAAAAGAGGGAAACACCATTAAAGTCTTCCAGGAACTGAAGCCAATTCAACAGGTGATCCTTGATGGCTGTAGTTAGTCTAATTCTGTGGTGGGGAAGATAAGCTCCCGACATAGCCATACCCAGTCTCCTGCAAAATGTTCTGCCAGCCCTGACCACCCTACAGGTGAAATTCAAGTATCCCAGCAAACGCTGGACCTATCTTAGTTCAAGTTTTTCCCTGTCCAGTACTTCCAACAAAAAAAACCTGATTTCATCCGCCTTACCAGCTGGTAAACGAGCCATCATGTCTTCAGTATCAATCTCAATCCCCAAAAAGGTAAGTTTGGTAGAGGGTCCTTCTGTTTTCTCAGGAGCTAATGGTACACCAAATTCAGACGCCATAACCTGGAAAATGTTTAAAACTCTGCTACATTAATCCAGCTTTGCCTGTCCTATGAACATAAAATCGTCCAAATAGTGACAAACAGAAGTGTGATCACTTTTTTGCACCAAACACCAATATAAGAAAGTGCTAAAGGTTTCAAACAAAGCACAGGATACTGAACATCCCATAGGCAGTACTCGATCCACATAGAATGCACCATGAAAGAACATGCCTAACAGCTCAAAATCGGATGGGTGAATAGGCAGCAAACGAAAGGCGGACTGGACATCACATTTCGCAAGCTCAGCACCAGTTCCAGCCAATCGCACCAAACGTAAAGCATCATCCACAGAAGTATAGGACACGTTAGAGTCAGTAGGGGAGATGAAATCATTAACTGATTGACCCTCCGGCCACGACAGGTGATGAATTAACCTACATTCGCCTACCACCTTCTTAGGAAGAACACCCAAAGGGTAGACAATCGCATTTTGTAAAGGAAGCTGACTAAAGGGGCCGGCTTGCAATTCCTTATCAAGTTTTTGTTGGACTATATGGGGTAATTCCTTGGCAGATTTTAAATTATCGGCCCATCGATGGTAACGTGGCCTCTGATAACCTATTTTAAAACCAACCGTAAAACCCCAAAATAATTTGGAAGCCGCATCTGCATCAGGATAAAGCTCCAGCCAAGCCAACATTGACTGCAAATTAACTGGGATAGGAGCCCTTTGGAATAACTGGGGCAAAAGACCCTCTGCCTCTCTGACCCCACCCGTGATCCCCGACATTCTGGTTCGTGAGACATTGAGTAAGGGCATGTCTCCCTCCACATTTGCGAGCACTCGTCTTTAAATCTGCAAAATTGCCTGGTGCAGATACCTCGGTTGAAATTCCAACAGGCGCCTGCTGCCAGCAATTGTCCCCTACCTTAAACACCCACCCCCATTTGGGCGGGACGCTGCAGAAAGGGCCGATAAATTATGGGTAACCTGCTAGCCGTATGAGTAGTTGCATGCGGCTGTGTAGATGACATCCATTGTAACCATAGTTCCTGATCCACCTCCCCCCAAGGTTTGTCATGAAAAATGCTGGGTCTGGCCCTGAATTCCTCATCATAATTTAACCATGCGTACCCGCCAACTTGTAACTGTGCTCTACGTATAGTATCCATGTATTTAAACATGGCAACCGCCCTGTCCTGATGCCTCTCGCAATACACGCTGGCGTAGATTAAAAAAGCAGCGGTCCAATTTTCAATATTCTTGGGTACTCTGGGACGCCTAGATAATTCCCATTCTTCCTCCTTGGAGCATTCTCTGGCTTGAATGTCTCTATGTAATAATTTGAAGACATCACCAAATTCGTGTTGCCAAATTTTTTGCTTTGTTTTTTCAGAAAGATGCATACCAAGTGGCATAGCTAAACCTATATAAGGAAGTTTTGTCCGAAAAGTCATGGGACTTGAAACCTGTCCAGCTCTGGAAACGACCCTACGATATTACGGGGAAAAGGTGTAAATTCCATTGCAGACCCTGCTCCCATGTGATCCCCACCTACCAAATGTTGATTTACCATACCAACAGCAACCTCCCCAGAGACAATATTGCATTTGCCCGTCAAAGGTTGTGACCAAGCAGCCCACCAATGAGACTTACCTGACGTCAACTGGGCAGCTCTCTTCCGAAATTCCTGAGGATCATCGCGACCACGATGTCCACCACGCCGACCTTGACCCGATGAAGAATCCGCTCTTGATCTCTGTAACAGACTAGCAGAATTGATTGCACCCGACCCCTTCCCGTCAACCCCTGATTAGAACCCAAAAAAGTTGCATTGCTACCCACATCATCAGTTAAAACTGCATCATAAAAATTGTCCTCCTCATCTTGATCACAATGATCCCTAGATAAATCCAAAACATCAGTACTGGTGCTAGGCATTTCACCATCCCCAACCCCACCATCATAGGCTGTCCAACAGGTCACAGGTCTCCGTGTAGAGAGCCCGGCCGAAGAATCAAAATCCGCACTTGATCTGCCCTGTACCATACGGAACTTATTTGAAGTTGCAACTTGCTTCGCAGACGCCAATCTGGAAACACCAGGCGCCGTTGAAAAGTCTAAATGGGGCATGAACTTCTTACCGCTCCTGCCAGAAGCCGTTGAAAACTTACCAGAAATAGATGCCGAGATGGAGCCTACAGCCTCCGACGATGAAGAGGCAGAATGTTCAACCCAAACCCATTGACCACTCTGTGGTCCAAAAGAAGAATCAAAGTCCACCTGAGGATGAGAGGGAGGGGGGCGAGATTCTGGAAAAATAGAGACCATGCCTGAAACATTGCCGACATCTAAATGTTCATGAATGTGCTCCATTATAGGCCCTTCTTCCACCCCCTGAACCATGAGAACGCCCCCCCCTCCAAAGCATCTGCAAAGGCCATGTCCTCTGTGGAAAGCATCCTATTATGGCCTGACGTAGATTTTGACCTGGGGGGGGGCCCTAGGCTGAGGGGTTAACACATCCTCACTTGACAACACACCACATGTAAATTCCTCAACCTGTATATTACCAGTATCCTGTTGTACAGGCGTCACATTTGACAAGTCACTAAAGACCTCCTCCTCAGCTTCACTGTCAGTCGAATAATCCACCAGAACTGTAGGGCACCCAACATCAAAAACAGGGGGAGCAATATTAATAAGTGTTGAGACTGGTTTCAGTTGCACGCTGTGCTCCTGTAAATCATTCTTTAAGTGCATCTGTTTGTTCAGAGAAACACACTCCGTATCAAAAAATTGTAAATCCCTCGCTTTGCTCCCTCCCTTCCTCATTAATAAATCTAGCAAGGGGAGCCGGAACACTACTAACGTCCATAAAACCTCTTTATTGTCCGTTCTTGTGCTCACTCGCTGTAGACCAGAATGCTGAGGGGTACAACTGGGGTCTTGGCTAGTGGTCAGCTGAGTATTGGGGACAAGAGTCCTAAGTGTCACCTGATTGTCTAGAGGAACCAAGCCGGAAGGAACCCAGCCGGAAGGATCTATTTGGCAACCGGAACCCCTCCCTTCGATGTGGATTGTGTTGGATTGGCACTGTCTTGTGTTTACGTTGAATCCCCCAAAGTTGTCAATTTGTTGAGTTGAACAATTAGGGGGGCAACTTCTTCCTTTAGGATAGCTCTAAATTGAGTCATCAGATCTACCAATAAAGTCTGAGCCCAAGGTGGATACTTAGGATTTAAGTCCGTGGTAGCAATGGATTCTGGGGTAGGATTTAACATCGGCATGTATTCTACACTTGCCTCATTCCCACCTTTCGCCTTCTTACTATTAGGTGCCCTCCCAACGGCTTGCTTACGTTTTCCATTTTTGCGAGTGCCTACCTCCGCAGCCCCTGCAACCCCCTTCCTAGTTACAATTGTCGAGTCATTTGCTTGTTGAGAGGGCGGCGGGAGGCATTTTTAGTAGATGAAGGCACTGGGGGAATAGTATTCGGCATGGGCGTCTACTATTGGAAGGGAAAGATCAGGAGTTATTGACAACCGCCTTTCAGTGCGTTCAATTTCTGTTGTGACGGCACCTATGGCCCTTTGCAACATTTTGTCAATTGAAGTTGGGAGGGGCAGGGATAAAGGAGTGGCTTGGGCCAGGGACTTTTTAGTAGTACAAGTACGTTTCCCCATAGTTCAATTTTAAAAGACAATCCACACTATGACCGCCCTCAGTACAAGTCAAACAGTCCAGCGAGCAATAGGCAAACACACAATCCTACTGGTAATATAATGAGGAAGGGACCCAGGAAAATTTGTTCGACTCATAAGTAGAAGTAACCATTAATCTATCCCCCTTGAGTCGCTAGTAAATATCCTCAAAAATATCAATAGCGGGAGCGCCGTGTTCAAAAAATTATTCTCATAGGTTCAACAGAGTTGATTCCAAATCTTCTTTTATTGACGTTTTTTTATTTTTTTTTTTATTGAGTTTTTACCCCTTTTATCCCGTGGTGGTGGGAGAAAAGTAGACCATCAAAACATACATCATACAAAATGCATACATAAAAGAGTTATAGAGGCATGACAAATAAGATGAAAAAAAAAAAATAATCATAATTAATTTGCGACCCATTTTTCAAATGGTGCCCAGTTCTTAGAAGCTATTAAACGTCTTCTCTTTCCTCTGAAAGCCTGAACTGAAGTCTCAAGTTTGTACCAGGCCAACATCCTGGCTTTCCAATGACAGAAGGAAGAGGTTCAGGATTCATCCAAAGTGATGTAACACAAAGTCTGACCATGCCCATAGCAATAAAGAGAAAAGCTTGCAAATGTCTTGTTTTTTCCAAGGCCGTAGAGTATTCATAGCCGGTGATGACCATTTCAGCCGAAATTTTGACTGAAATTTGAGTAATCTGCGTGAGAAAGGTTTCAATTTGGTTAATGAAAAGAGATAACTCCGGACAACTATAGAACATATGAACAGAATCTGCAGAGGGAAATTTACATCTTGCACAGAATGACCCTTTGCCCCCACAGACGACCCCCCATCTAACAAGTTTTGCAGGTGTATAATAGAGATTGAACATAGCCATATAACTTTGTGAGCGGAGGGTACCGGATACCAAGACAGACCTAGCTAATACCAATGGAAATTTTAAATCGATAGAAGATACTCCGAATTTTGTCGCCCACTTATTATTCTGATCATCTAGATCGTCAGGAAGTTGGGATAGAAAAGACTGATATAGACTGCCAATTTTCACTTTCTTTCTAATAGATTCAACTATAGCAACTTTTTGAAACGTTGGGTTCTGAGAAAGCTTTTTATCCAAAAAACTTCTCATTTGGAGATATTTAAAAGAGTGTAGCTGAAATTTCTCCTTTAAGAAAGCAAAAGAAGCTATTTGCCCTAGATCAGCTAAATCACTGATCTCCTTTAAACCAAGAGCTATCCAGATATTTGCCACCCCATCTTGAAATATCATTGGGAGTAGTCCAGAGGCAGTTAGTGGGGTATAATAAGTAAGCTTAGAGATGTGAAAATATCGACATACTTTTTGCCATACCGAGAATAATGCCCACAATACCTTGAATTTAGTTTTTTTGAAATAGCTTGGTTCGAGTATACGAGTAAGTACCCCTTTTGTGGAGTCTCCCAATGATATTGAGTACATTGAAGGTGAGAGATGGACCGGAAGCTCAACAGCATCACCTAGTAGAGGGACAGCGAAGTGTTGGACCATAGCTGCCCAATAGTAAAGCATTAGATTTGGGACTGTCCACCCCCCACGATCCTGCGGGAGACAGGTCCACTTAGCTGCCCGTCTTGGTTTACGATATGACCATAAAAATCGTTGGCAAATTCTTTCTGCTTTTTTTAAAATTAAAGAAGGAATTAATAATGGGATAGATCAGAAAAGATATAAAAATTTAGGGAGAACGAACATTTTAAGAATATTAGATCGGCCAAACAACGAAAGGTGTAAGTGATCCAGCCGCTCTAATTTGTTATGAAGAGAGTCAATAGTAGGTGAATAATTCAAATCTAAGATTTGATCTACATCGGGCGAGATTTGAACACCAAGATATGTTGCTTCCGAAGTTATAGAAACTTGGGAAATGGGCATAGCCGTAGATTGTAAGATTTGCGTTTTCGCAATATTTAATTTATAGCCCGAAATTAAGCCAAATTGGGCTGCCAAAATCTCCAATGCAGGAAAGGATTGAGCGATGTTATCAGATAAAACTATGATATCATCAGCATATGCCAATGACTTATATTTGGTTCCATGAACAATGACGGGAGTGATGGTCTGAGATTTTTCTATTAAACATAAAAAAGGATCAATGAATAAAGCAAAAAGAAGAGGAGAACAGGGGCATCCTTGTCTGGTGCCCCTGCTAATGGAAAAATATTGTGATTCACTACCAGAAATACGGATTTTAGCAACTGGAGATATATACAGAGCTTGTAGAGCTTGAATAAACTTTGGTGTGTAGCCCTTCCAGGATAAAACACCCCATAGATACCCCGAGGAGACCCTGTCAAACGCCTTCTCGGCTTCTAACAGGATCACCCCGAGGGCGGAGTTTGTGGTTTTTGCCCAGTCTAACAGAGCTACTACACGCCTGATGTGGTCCGTCGTGTCCCGACTGGGAATAAACCTGTGTTGACGGATAGAAACCAGAGGGACAATTGTTTGGGTTAAACGAAAAGCGAGTATCCTTGAATAAATTTTGCTGTCTGTATTAATTAATGCTATCGGCCGATATGAGGCTGGGTTTAATTCATCCTTACCTTTCTTTCTAAAAAGTACAATGGTAGAGTGTCGCCAAGAATCGGGAATTAATCCAGTCTGGGCGAGACGAAAAACTTCTAGCATTTGCTGCTTGAATAAGTGTTGGAAAGTTTTATAGAATTCCAGATGGATGAGATCCGGCCCTGCGGCTTTACCATTAGAAAGAGATTTCATAGCGATCAGAACTTCCTCCCAGCTAATAGGTTCAGCCAGGATTTGATTTTGATCGTCCGTAACTTTTTGGGTGTCCATTAGTTGGAAAAATTGATTTAAACTAGTTTGTTGCTGTAAAATTATATTGGTATCTTCCGTGTATAAGGCTGAATAGAAATCAACAAAAACATTTACAACACCGGTAATTGTGTCCTGAATGGTACCAAAACGATCTTTAACCCTAATAATCTGATTAGCTACAGCCCTTTGTTGTAATCGTTTTGCTAGGACCTTACCAGAATTTTCACCCAATTCATACATTGAGGTTCGAAATTGAAAATATTTGGTTGCTATATCTTTATAAAAAGGCTCTAGTAAGTTAGATTTGGCTATGGCAACTAATTTTAAGCTAGCTGCTATGTCTTCCCCCAAACTAATATTGAGACTTAAATCCAATTCAGCTTGTTGGAGAGCTGCGAATCTAGTTTTAACGGTTTGTTGCTCAATCTTCCAGCGATAGGAGGCAAATCTTTTGGTTTCACCGCGCAATGCAGCTTTAAATGTATCCCAAACGATACCGACCGGGGCAGTACCAGTGTTAATTGCAAAAAACTCTGAGATCCAGAGATTAAGTTGTTCTTGATATAATTTGTCAGTTAAGAGTTTTTTGTCAAATGTCCATGGTCTAATTTGATTGATTGGGCGATCCCAGGGACAGCTAAAGACGATAGGATTATGGTCAGATATAGTTCTTGGGTTAGGTTCAATCTTGACAGACCCAACAATTTGGAGAGAGGTGAAAACATAATCAATACGGACCATTTTATTGTGGGGTATTGAATAAAAGGTATAACCCTCTTGATTTGGATGGTGATAGTGCCATGTATCCGACAAACCGTGTTCAATCAGAAGGATCCGGATCGCCTTATAGACTTGGGGCTTTCGTCCAACATATATATTGCTCTTTATTATATCTAAATGACTAGGAATATTTATATTGAAGTCCCCACAGAAAAACAGCGGATGAGGCCACGTAGCTAACTCTAAGTTTAGATTCCTCAAAACCTGTGGGTCGTCTAGATTAGAAGCATATATTGAGCAGATAGAGAACACACGGACGTTGACCAATCGCTCTACTATTAACCATCTACCGGAATTGTCTTGTTTTACTTTTTTAATACGCCCTATCCCAGTCTTTAAAATAACAGCAACTCCCCTGATTGTAGAGGTTTGTCGGGTACAAGCCGCTAATTCATAACCCAAGAATCTAAGATAAGCCCGGTTGCCCCAAGGAATATGAGTTTCCTGCAGGCAGATTATATCCACCTGCATCACCTTCAATAACTCATAAAAAATTCTGCGTTTCTTGGGGTCATTTAATCCACAGATATTCCAAGTTGCCCACGTCAATCTAGAAGCAGCCATGAAATTTGAACAAAGACCGACAGCCCTGGACAACTATTAAATCTTTTATAGCAGATATAATTACAATCAAACTGTTTCTTGATGAAAAGTAGAAAAATTAATGTCGCGTCAGATGCATTCAAAAAACAGAACCAATTATAAATCAATAATCTGGTCATCTCTGTCCACCACCACCACCACACCACCACACAACCCACCCTAGTTGGCGCACCCACCCTGTCTAAACCCACCCTCCTACCCGATGAGCCCCCGCACCCCTCTCCCCCCAAAGTGGGCATCAGGACCATAGTCCTTGTGATGGTTGAGTAAGCGTTTCCCCACACTCCGCTGAACCGATAGTGTTCCCCCTTATCAGATATCAGATGACCCTAACACATCCTAGAAAGGAAAAAAGGAAGTTACAACATTTTATGTATATCAAACGGGTCATCGAGAAAATAAGAATAATAAAGCGCAAAAAGGAATGACTTCTGTCATATGTTAAACAATCTAAATAATAATAATACATTGCCTAGTTCAGGCTATATTCAGGCTATATTGAGTCCAAAAATTCCTTAGCGGATATCTCCGACAGAAAAAACCTCGTCTGGCCTTTAAAAGTGACTTTTAGTTTTGCCGGAAAAAGCAAAAAAACCTGGGCCCCCTTAGCCTGAAATAAAGGAATCAGTTGCCGGAGATGCCAGCGACGAGTAACCGTCTCTGAGCAAAAGTCCGGACGAACGAAGAATTGACATTCCTTGGCAGATCGCTTCTTATTAGGTCTGGCGAGATCGAATATACGTTCACGGGCAAGGAAGTTATTAAAGCAAACCAGGATAGCACGGGGATAGAGATTATTCGCAGTGGTGGATTGTTTTTTCTTGTTTAATGGAAAGCGATGTGCTCTTTGAATCTCGAGATTCCAGTCCCACTGGGTGACCTCTGGAAAGGCCTCAGTGAAAAGCTCCACTATAAACTGCCGGACATCATCGCCCGGACAGAGAGGTAGGCAGGGGGGGCTCCAGTGGGCAGAACGAAGCTGCAGGCGAGTGTCCCAGCCGTGGGGGGAGAGGCAGCGCTTTAAGCGCAATGTCAGGCGCCTCCCCCTCACTAGCGGCAGCTGTGTACAGCACACTGGGACCCGTAGTCCCCCCTGGATGCTCACTGGTGCTGGAGTAAGGAGCTGGGGAGCGTTCAATGTTGTCCTGGGACTCTGGTCCCACCAGGACATAGAGGTAGGCAGAGGGGGGCTCCCGTGGGCAGAACGAAGCTGTAGAGAGCACTGAAATAAACTACAGCACGATCACCCAGGTGTGGGGAATGGAGCAATGGCTTTTTCCCTTCTGGACTCACCAGAATCTAATCTATGGACATAAATAAAGGATTCATACAGATGGTATCAAACAAGCATTATCGGAGATTGGATGACCTGACTCATGGTCAGATTGTCATGACCTGAAGATGGGATGACCCAATACAGCCACCCACATACCCCATCACTCACCTATACTGCCTTTCACAAATCTAGTTACTCGCCCATATACCACTGACCCATGCAGTGACTCACACATACACACACATGCATACACTCATCCATGCAGCCAGCCACACGCACATGCACTAACCCATATAGCCAATGACTCACTCACTCATCCACTCACTCATCCATACAGGCAGTCATATATTCACTCACCTACACACAGCCATACACCCAACTCATGTACGCACTCACACACCCATGCAGTCACGTAGACACCAGATCACAGACTGATACATACATTAACACAACCTAGTCACGCACCCACTGCATCAAACATACAGGCAGTCATACACACACTGGTTCACCAATGCACCTTGCTATATATATGTAACACTCATAAACCTTTCAAAAACACTTAGTCACTGGATGATGTCATCAGTGATGTCACTGACCATGTCATGAGTGGTGTAATATGTGAGGTCATAAGCAGTGCATTGCGGGGGTCCAAGTTCTAGTTAGCTCAACTAATTATAACTGTTGATTTTCTCTGGTTTTGTACGAGTGAAATGTTAGTTAACTATAATGTCCCTGTAACCTGTGACTTTTTCAGTGACTATCTCATATATATTCTATCAGAGAGGCAGTAGCCAATTAATAGTTAGGGTGACCAGATGGGGATTTTTCGGATATTTGTCCGTTAATAACTTTGCCCCTATATCATTCTTGGAGTCCTGAAAGTTTTGTGATGTTTCGTCAAGGGGGTACAAAAGAAATGAGGGTGGGGGGCTCCCAAAGCGTGTGTAAAATCCAATGCATTTTTCATAGACTTTTGTATTTCTCGTGGCCCGAAAAGAAGTATATATATTTTTGTGTGCAGATGATTCTTTGTGGTACTGCACCTAAGTAAGGCAAGTATTTCAGAATTTTAAGTGTTTTTAGTTTAGCTATATCTGTGACAGCGGTAGTACCTTGGTGCTCTTGAGGTATTAGCTGATTGGCTGATGACTGCCGTTATACAAGTCAAAGGCATCCATATTGTTTTATTAGGTTTGGACTTAATCCAGTACCTATTACCAGTTAATGCAGTGTAGAAGGTGAGGTGAGAAGACTGTGCAGAGGTGCGTGAGTTACGTGAATTGTAAGTTGTTGCGTCAGTTGAAATGTGACTTCGAAGTATGACATTTCATGAGCGATGTAATGTGTACGGTCAAAAGCCGTACATTGCAGTGGCGTAAGTTATGGTTAGCTCATGTAACTATAACTTTTGAATTTCAATGGTTTTGTACGAGTTAAATTTGATCCTATCTATAAGGTCCCTGTAACTTCTCTCCCTCTCTCTCCCTCCCTCTCTCGCTCTCCATCTCTCCCTCCCTCTCTCGCTCTCCATCTCTCCCTCCCTCTCGCTCTCCATCTCTCCCTCCCTATCAAAGCAATGCCAGAAAATTGATGATTCAAACAAATCAATTATTGCAGTGGGCTGGCTAAAAAGATTTGTTTTCTATGGGATTTAAGTTGGAATTGGCCTAATGTCACCAATATGTTTTTCACTTTGTTTGTACTTCTGCCTATTCTTTCCCCCAGCCTCTCCTATTTTGGTGTTCTGTTTTCCTCATATTTCCTTCACAGTCCTTCTCTCAGCACCACAGTTCTTAGCCTCTCAATGGCATTTTTTCTACCATTCTGTTTTCCTTGCACAATATGTTAGTGTGGGGAAAGGGGGTAGAGTTTTAAAATGTTTTATTCACTATGACTGATTGATAGAATGGTCTGTGTGAAGTTTCTCTAATCCTGGCTAACCATAGCATGTTCACTTCTCTGCAGCCAGCCATCAGACCAGACCAGGGCCTAAAGTAAAACCTTTTTATTTTTTTACGGTATCTGCTTCTATTCACCAGAGAAGTGAAAAATCATTAACAGCTACATGTTTCTGAATACGTTATATGTTACCTGTGCCAGCCAGCGGACCTGAACATTCCACTAGTTTGTCAATGTAACACTGTTGCTATTCCTTGTGACTGAAGTTCCTTGCACAGTCCCTCCATTTGCAGCCACCCATTGGACATTGCATCTTTCCAAACTATGCTCACCACTGGATTCATCCATGTTTCCTCATGCCACATCCCCGCTCATCTGTACTCTGCCCACCCCAACATTTTTCTTTCTGTGGACCTTAGTGCTGCATTCTCCTTGTTACCAGTGGGCCTCATTGAAAATGACCATTAGTACCCCCATTCTTTGCAGAGATAAGTAAAGAAAGTGTATTATAACCATGGTCACCTGCCCTCTAGGTGGATGGAGTCTTTGCCTGTTTCCTAGAATTGCCTCACTTTCTTTAAGAACTCTCCCTGTACTGACCTCGCTCAACCAAGATCTCACCTACTATGAAATCTATGTTACACATAGTTCACTTTTGAGGCAATCTTGGCTGTTTGCTCCAGTCCAGGCCTTGATTAGCTGTATCTAGGATAGTGGTTCTTTAATGGATTACAATTGCAGCCCTGGTCTTCCTAATATAAATGATCAAGATCTTCTCCAGAACATGCAAAGTAGCTCAGGATCTTCATGTTCCCTGAATGGAAGTATATGCTTTCCCTGCATAAAGAACCTCAAACCAAGCATCTGTGTCCAAACCGGTGGTGGTTCAATTTCCTTGAGTGAGCTTTTGATCTGAATGCCTGATAAAGGTAGTTCTACATGATGACTGGCCCTACACCATATCCCCAAAATACATACATACATACATACATCTTATTACTGGACATTACTGTGACCTTATTTTCCAGGCCATCTTGAAGCTGTAGGGCAAGACCATGAACCTACCTTCTCCGAGCTCAGAAATTGAGTTAACAAGCTAAGATGAATCCCACATGAGGTTGCATGTTTGCCCATAACTTCCCATCTCTTCACCCTCTCCCCACCTACAGCAGACTGGCTGTAATTCCACATGTCCTCTTCCATGCACAGCGCCAGACTTCTAGCGCCCCTATAGGCACCATCTTTGACTTTCAGGCTATGCCATTAGCTCCCTACCCTGTCCTCCAAAGAGCTCTGTACTCCAAAATGCCTGAATTGGACTCTTCCCATGCACCACAATGTTAGCCATCATTTCCACAGATAAACATGTTAGTAAAATCAGAGGCTTTGCTTCATCAACTCCTCCTTAATGCAAATCACGAAAACAGTGCACAAAGTATTATATCCTTCCTCAAAACTCAGAAACATTTCTCCTACTTTTCACTGTCGGTGTCCTCTGAAGGAATACTTCAAAACTGTCTACCTCTATCTCACTCCAGACTTGCAGTCTGTATCTGAGATTCAAAAAAAAAATCCACCTCTTTTTTTCAGTGTCCTTCTTTGCAGTCACACTAGGATGCCACCTCAGGCTGATCGCAAATGTATACAACAGTGAAATCATTATTTCCCAGGGCACCTGTAATATCTTACCACAGTCACCATCTCTTTGCAGTAGCATTCTTCTGTGTAAGTTCTCCGTTGCTGTCTGTATTGCAAATATATTTGTTGCTGAGGGTGTAAGTGTGTTCGCTACCACGCTAAATGATCCCACTTACAAATTTGCCGTTTCAAGATTGGCAACGTGGCCAAAACAAGGATTGTGTTGTGGTACATTCGAAACTTGAATCACTTCCGTTAACCTGATTCAAGGCAACCTCAATCCTGAACTATTTATCAATACAATGCTGCACTTCTGAGTCAAATTACACTAGACTAACACTGTGTTACATCTTACAAACCAATACAGAAGACGTCGGGTGCAGGTAAGAATATTTAGTGGTTTAAGTGAGCATTATAAAAACCACCAGTCTTTATCCAGCTTATCTTCAAAAGTAACTGCCCAACTTTAGTAATCCGGCTCCTGTGACATCCTCAAGACTCCAGTAGCGGGGTCATACAATGATATAGCAACGGTTCCTCAGCAAAGTTATCACACACCTCCAACCCTTACAATAAGTTGAAACAAAATTAAAGAACTGAGAAAATTAACATCTGGAATCAAGGAACAGAACAAAGATGAAAGAAAAGCAAAGTTAGTTAAATATGCATTAAAATATACATAAAACCTCTGATTTGAGAAAAAAAGAGAAATTGTGGGGCAATATTTGCAAAATGACCAGGTACCTTGACACAGCACATTGGCAGAGATAACTAGTCAATATTATGGAATGAGGAAGGCAATTCTGTGTGTATTCTTAATCCATGAAAATTGGAAATATGGAAGCACAACTAAGAATTAGGCTTTAACTAACTAGGATGTGTTTCACTCTTCTTACGAGTCCCAAACTACCACATTTCTCTTGACTTCATGATAAAATTTCCCATAACATTTTTAAACTCTTGACATGACCAGGTTTTCTGACCGCAACTTTGTCATCCAGCATCCAACTAATTGAGTCGGTGGGAGTTTGGCATGTTACCCATCTTTATACTGATTTAGTAAATTTTATGTCTTCCAGCTATCATCTCATCATGTAGGATTCTTCCTCAACCCACCTGCATCATTTTTCAAAAACTCTGGATTGAGCTTAGAGTTAGTTAACTTACCCCTCAGGATGAAAAAAGGAGATCCCAAAGTGTTGGAATTTGGTGTGTCTTTGAGCCCACCAAGCTTCACAAAGCACTTCTTTTAACACCACTTTATTCTCCGCTGTCCTCTGAACGCAGCTCTTAAACATTCTGTTCATCTGGTCAGCTAGCCCTTTGGCTTTAGTAGAATGGAGTGTCATTTTCAAATGTGAAACAGAAAGACTAGCTAAGAACATTTGCATTTCTTGTGAGCTAAATTGAACATGATTGTCCATTACCAAAGACGGCGGAATACCTCTCCACTGAAATTCCTACTTAAGAAACTCAATCACTGTTTGCGTGTTGCCCACCCTTACATACTTAGTCACCACCTACACTGGAAGTATAGTCACTTAGCATCTAAATATAATGTTTATTGTGAGACAAAAACTCAAGCAATCCCACAATATCCAGGCTCCACTTCACCCAAGGTTTAGTTGGCACTTCAACTGGTGACAAAGGAGGAGACCATGCCATTCTGCTCTAATCATTTGCTGCATGTGGCCAACAATCCTTGACTACAGCCTCCCCAGTACCATTGTCTCTTTGGTTAGACTTCTATTAAACTGTCCTTCACTGGCCAAATGTATCACCTTTTCTTCTCATGTATAACTCGCGAACATCTGCACACCTTCCCTTCCAAGAGATTCAGCTCATCACGGACATTCCGAAATCCATGCTAGCAGTTGCATAAATCCTTGATATCAGGCCATCCTTTCCTTACAAAATCTGACACCGCTTCTCTGTAAAATTAGTCTTATCCCTTGGAAATTCAAAAATTCAGTTTTACTCCAAACAAAACAGCAGGTTCATACACCTCATCAACACAAGGACAAGGTAATCTAGGCAAGCAGTCCTCAGCCTTGTTACTAGCACCTAGGATATATACAATCCAAAAATGATAATCTAACAAACCTTCAGACCATCTTCTAAATCTTCGGGTCAAGTCCACACTACACTTTAAATAAACAAAGTTGCACGAGGGTACAGTGATCTGGCTTTTTTTTGCAAAATCATTTTTATTGGCATTTTTTATTTCCACACTGTACATACACTACAGTTATGTCGGGAATAAACATCCTTCAAAACCTACATCATGACATTATATAAAGCTAAAGTTCTGAGTTTAGCACATACTGTATTTACTTAGTTGTTATTGTCGATGTAAGAAGGCATACAAGTGCAAAGCATGTTTCTGTGGGAAAATCGCCTATAGTATGTACTGTGTGCTCAGTGCTTGTCTGCGGCCCTAGTACTATGATTTACATCTTGCTAAGGTAGTGAGAACAATCCAAACTCTTCAACAGCGGTGACCTAACTGGGGTATACTGCATCTGAGGCTATGTCATTCAGTAGGAATCTGTGGGCTGATGCGTTTTTACTAGACGAGGGACTGTGTATGTGCTGTGGGAGTAAGTGGGAGAGCCAATTCAGGGGGATTAAATGTGTTGCATATCCTCAGCTTCCACCCTGCCTCACTGTGCCCCTACTCCGTAGAGGCACTATGTCAAATCTCCCTGTATCGAGCCTGAGCTATGGGGGAACGAGTGCTTTGCGACAAAGACGTTTCGGTTGTTTCCTGCGTGAAGGAATACAGCAGGATGGCCCATTGCATGGAGATGTGGTGTTTACGGAAACCCTTAATTTCTTCTGATCGAAGCACCTCCTCTACCGAGGTGCCCCATTTATTAACCACCCCCACCCAGGCCGCTAGCAGTGGTCCCCCGGGCGCCCTCCAGTGCATTGCTATCAATCGTTTAGCTAAAAGGAGCACCAGAGATGCTAAATGTGTCCCTACTTTTTGGTGCTTATGGAGTTTGGGAATGAACAGTGATCTGTCTTAACAGTGAATGGTATATATACCTTTCTACAGCACCTTTCAGAGAACGTGACGCAAATGCTATCACCTTTTCTTCACCTTCAACAACTTTGGAGAGAACAGCCTCTAGCCCAGGCAAGCTAGCATTAGTGGATAACAGTTTCCCTGCATGCAATTGACTAAGAGTAGCTAAAACAGCAATACTTCCTTTTATTGTTTCAAAAGCTTTGACACAATCTCCAGTCCAATGAAACGTTATCCCCTTTTTAAGTAGAGGCCTGAAAGTCAAAGACAAATTGGCAATATTTGGAGAACAGTTCGAGCAACATTCTGTCAAGCCTTGAAACAAAAGCATGAGGTCTTTATTACAAGGCCCAGATGCTTATGGGCAAATCCAAGTTGAGGCTAATAACTTCACAAGAGATTGTGTTTCCCCAATAAGAAGTCGATTCACCCTAAATTGACACTTCTCCTTTTTAAGGGTTAGATCAAAACTACACAATGTAACATGCGCTGTAAAATATCATCATGCTTACAACTGTCTATTCCTAACACAAAAATGTAATTTTAAAACACCAGAATTGTTGGTATGTCTGTCAACATTTTCTTGGTTACCCTTTGAAAACATTGTGCAGCTGATGCTAACCCATAGGGCAAGCATAGAAATGTGTATGCTCCTAAAAGGGGGGACAAAAATGTTAAGTGTCTAGATTCTTCATTTAAAGGAATCTGATAAGCCGATGATATGTCCATCACACTAAACAACTTGGCCTTACCTAAGGTTGTCAGAGATTCAGAAATATTGGGCAGATGTCTGTCAACCCAAATGTGTTTGTTGCGGTCAGGTAAGCTGACACACATCCTTATTTTCCTACTACCTTCCTTTGGTGCTATAACTACTGGGGCAAACTACTTAGTGATGTCATCCTAGGAAAATGTCCTCTCTTTTGGTCACATAAACCTTCCCACAGTCTGCTTGTCCCGGAATTGTATCCTTATTACATTATAACCAAGCACATCAAATTTGACACCACCATATCCTGCTTGATTAATATCCAATGTAACAACTCAATATTTTCAGAACCAAAAATACTCTCCCAATTCTTATTTCCCGCGGTCGGTACCCATTAGCCTGCACATTGGGCGAAGCCACATTCTCCGGGGCTCGATGTACACTGGGCCTTCGAATAGCAGGTGTCCAATGGTTTCCGGACGAGCTAAACATGATGGACAAACAGCCTTAACCCCCGGAGACCACCTACTAGTGAATGCCCCTACCGGTAGGCTCCCAATCCTCAGTTGGAAATATAATTTACGATCAAGAGGTTTCAAGATAGCATCCCAAAAGGCTTCCAGTATTGGGACATCCTTAATATCCAAAAACATTCCGGTCAAAGACCCAGGGTCAATAGACTTTTAAGCCCCTGAGGCCACAAACTGCCAATAAAGGGTCTTTAGAATCTTTTTGGGCGGGAACCTTGAGTTTGTAGGATCCTCCCACAGATTCCGTAAACCCATGCTAGTCAAAAGGCCCCGGATATGCTCTAACCACTTGATCTTATGAAAGATGTCACTATGAATAATATCAAGCAGGCACCTTGCAAAAATCTCAAGTTCCGGCGTGGTCCAGATCCTCCTCCAGTATAAAACTGGACGAAAGGATGCTATGAGCGCTATTGGGGATAACCCTAGATCTTAAAAGAGGGGATTCATAGGGGTACTCTGTGGTAGTTTTATTAAGTTCCTTAAAAAGGAATTTTCAGAGATTGACATCCCCCTCAGGCTTTCACATCCCCACATTTCAACCCCATACAAGGCGGAGCTGACTTCCTTACCATTATAGACCGCCAGTACCGGAGCTATTGGCTTGGTAAGTGACTTCTGGTGTTCGAGGCACAAGGCTCCAGTTAACTGCCTATGTCTTAGGGTGGCCAATTCAATTTGTTGTTTCCGAAACAAGTTGCTTGGACCTTTTCCAGAGGACGCGGATTCATGTTCACAGTACCCTTAAAAGATTTAGAAGCATTAAAAGTCATAAACTTTGATTTCTGTATGTTTACTTCTAAACCCCGAGCGGTACAAAAATCTTCAAAAAGCTTCAAGCCTTTTTGAAGCCCGCTAGGAGTTTTTGAAACTAAAAGACAATCGTCGGCAAACATTAAAATCGGGACTTTTGCTCCAGCAAGGGTCGGTGCATCAATATTGGAGTCAATTAAAATCTTTGCCACATCATTAATATATAAGGAAAATAGTGTTGGCGCCAGGATGCAGCCCTGGTGTACTCCAGTTTCCACTGGGAACTGCGGCGTAACATTCCCGGGACTCCCCCACCTGATTTGCGCATAGTTTTACTCGTGGAGTTTTTTTTACCAGCGATAAGAGGTGCCCTGGCAAACCCATGCCGCTAAGAACACTCCATAAGGTGGAACCAGGTCAAATGCCGCTCTTAAATCTATAAAAGCGGCATATAAGCTTCCATGTCCAATCAGCACGGTCTTCCAGTACAGCATAGCAAAATGCAGCACCTGGTCGACCGTGCTGATTGAAGTTCTAAACCCTGCCTGCAAGTGGGATAAGATCTTATTGTTACATTCCCAATCAAGAATTTTATTTAGAACCAGCCTGCCAAATATTTTTTGGGAGGTGTCAATCAGGCTGATTGGGCGATAATTACCTGGCTGCGACTTATCTCCTTTTTTAAAAACGGGTATGATCTCAGCCCTGTTCCAGGAGCTTGGTATGGGGGCTCCCCTGGCAACCATATTTGCCAGAAGAAGAATATAACAGCCCCAAGAATTCTGGTCTTGCAAAAAAAGATCTGCGGGTATGCCATCAATACCTGGCGCTCTACCAGGAACCACTAGATCTAGTGCACACTGAACATCCTTCAAAGTAAAAAGATCTTCAGTTTGGGGCTCAAAAGGGACTTCCACTAATGGTTGCCTGATCCTTGGCATATTGGGGCTGAAAATGTTCTACCCACTTTTCTTGGGGAACCCAATTCTGTGGCTTATCAGGGTTACCCTCCACACCCCACTTGTAGACATTCCAGGACCTACGGGTGTCTTTACAGGAACCTGCTTCCTTAAGGTCAGTCCATCTTTTCTCATCCCAGGCACGCTTGGCTCTGGAGACAGAGTTTTTGTACTTCTGCCTGGCTGCTCTAACATTCTCGATAAACTCAGATTTAATTGCTTTTCCCAAATCAAGGCGGGCCTTTCTGCATTCACCAGAGTACCAACGTGGTGCTTCCGGTGCGCAGGGACAGTTCCGCCTACAGGGCTTAGCAAAAAGACTTTTTAATTCACCAAAAAGAACCTCATGGATCCTAGTTCCTTCTTGTAAATTTAAAATATTATTGTCCCCTTCCGATATCAATAATAGATCTAATTTCGCCTGACCAAGCTTACTAGTTATAAAATCCAAATTCTCTTTATAAAGGGAAACTTTGGGCCATCGGACGTGGCGCATATCGTTTGATAACACAGTATCATGAGTGGGAGTAGGAGCCATTACGACCCCAGGATAATCAAAAGATTCCCAGTAAGTGAGGTTCATAGACAAGGGATTGTGGTCACTCTCGAGCCTATCTATGATCATCATGTCCTGAAGATATTTCCACAGGCCCAAGTTGAGCAGAATATAGTCTATTCTACTCTTACGTATACCACTACTAAATGTGAGTGCCCCAACCTTATCACCTGCGGTCCTTCCATTTTCTGCTTTTAAACCTATATTTAAGCAAATAGAATTCATTTGAACCACTATGTCTGACCATTTACAAACCGGTTCAAAATCCAATTTGGGAACCCCCCACTCTCTTTCCTCCTCCTCCGACACATTCCAGCTTCCCTTCATAAGAGGCTCAACATTTACATTAAAACCCCCCCACAATTACATTGAATGGAGAACAATGGTTTTCCAGTGAATCTTCCAAGAGCACAAGAACCTCTGATTTTCTGCCCCCGTGCTTCTCACATACATGTTGTAGACATAAACTGGTACAAGATTTGGAAACTTAAGTCTTAGGACCTGGAGATCTCTGTGGTTAGTAGGAATAGTTTTTACTACTACCCCCAGGTCCTGTCTTAACCAGATAGTTAGCCCTCCAGATGGTCTCCCCCTCCCTTCCTTCACTGCAGGAATGCTATAATTTAAATAGCCAGGGAAATGCACTTCCTCCATTGCCCATGTTTCCTGGAATAGGCATAGTTCGTGTTCTCGGATAAATAATGCCCACTCAGGTGACTCTAGCTTAGTTTTTAGGCCAGCTATGTTCCATGAAAGAACGGATCCATGGTTACTGACACGAGGCACAGAACAAGCCTTTCCTGAAAACTCTTGGTAAATAATGGGGGGGATAGATTCATCAGTGGGACAGGCCCCTAGAGTTTGATTTATAAGGGAATTTGCCAAAATACAACTAGGATCCTCTCCTGTAAATTCATTTATATCTTTTTTACTGGCTGATACGATTGGGGGTAGGATAAATTCATCAGTGGGACAGGCCAATGGAATTTGATTTATAAGAGAATTTGCTAGAGTGCAGCTAAGATCCTCTCCTGATGTTTCCCTGTTGTCTACTTCACTGACTAATTCGATTGGGGGTAAGAATGGAAGTCAATCGTTCAAGTCTAGTCGTGAACTTTCCCCATATGCTCTATCGTCCTGATTCCCTCTTATAGGCTTCCAGGACTGGCGGGGGGTTGCTCTCATCTGAATCCTGGAATGATCTGGGGAACCGGATCTAAATTCTAGATTTAATAGTTCTCCAGCTACCATTGGGTTTTTTAAATAAGTTCTATGCAGTCGTAGGCATCACCCTGGAAAGTTAGCCTACTTGCGCACAGGATGTCCTCCCTGATCACTGATCTACATCCCCTTACATACCTGATCCAATGGATAGCTTTGTTGGTCAAAGAATTGGGAGTTTCGCTTTCCCTGCCAACAGGGAGCTTAGGTATGTTAATCAAGTATACTGGTGGTGATTTGGCGAGATTATGATTTGGTGTAGTGAAACCAGTGTTTGATCCTATGTAGCCCATTTGCTGCCGGCTAGATGGGGGATTGTACCCAGCCTGAATTAGTCTGGGTGGTCGATTATCCACAGATTGCCTTGTTGCGCCCCTTGTTGGAACTAAGTTGTGCCCATGGGATTGGCGATTCTCCAAAGGCACTATATTCCCTGATCTAACAGTCTCATTTGCTCCAGAGCTTTTGGGTGCAGCTGCATCTGGTCTTGATTTTTTGTTTAACAAGGAGGTAACATTTCCTGCATGGGTTGATACGTTTACCTGGTTAGAGCTAGGGGCTTTAGGTATTACAGCAGCTTTATTTTGTTCCACCTTTAAGTTATTTACAACAGTAGTTAAGTTATCAATCTTAACTTGCATACCCTTGATTAGGGCACATAAATGTGTTACTAAGTTGAACAGAGGCTTATCACGATGATCAGCTGCCTCTGGGAATATCTCAGAGGTATTTTCTGCTGAACCTAGACCAGATCCTGTCAAGTCCAGCCCACTATCTAGATGGGAATTTTCGGTAGGGCTAAAACAGTGAATTTATTAGTACAGGGTAGATTTAAGAAGCTTTCTGTAATCTGATCTGCATTTGATCCACACACATCTGGGTTATCCTCTGTAACCTTAGGTGCTAGTGGATTAGCCTCTACTGGTGCTTTACCCATAAACATTCTAGGTATAACTGCTGGCCCCCTTGTTTTGCTCTTTCCACCCTTTGTTACCCCTAAGCTAGCTATCTCGTCAGCATCTCCCCCTGAAATGGGGGTGGCTGCTAGCAAATCAGTACAGTCTAGGATCAGTTCATCAATTCTATCAATCCGGTCCATTACACAATTTTCCCCTGTGTTTAGCTGGCGCTTTCTGGCGGGCTTGCATTTCTGTCTCTTAGCGCGTTTTCCTCCCTTGGTAGCCCCTCCAACAGAGTCAATAGGGTCCTCCGGGATTTTCCTTTTCACCATTGTTCCAAACCTTTAGGACCACAAACTAATAAACAGCAAATGAATGTACAGTACCGTTTGTTGGTAAATGAAAGGGGGGGCCCAGCCCTGCCTCCTCCTGCCCCGGACGGCCACAGACGGCCCGCCCTTTGCCCAGGCTTCGCCCGGAGCACTCCCGCGCAGCGGGAAGCCTGAGTCCAATATATAGAACGTGCGACTGTCAGTAGGCGGGGCTTCCAGTGATTTCAGGACCAGGTGTAGTTGATCACGCCGAGGCTCGTGGGACTTTGAGTCCCCGCTGCAATACTCTCCGCCCTGAGAAGGGTCTTACTGGCAGGTTTGCTTGCACCACGATCCCCCGGTGCCTCCAGCCCAGGTAAAACAGTGTTCACGATGACAGGCGCAGCGGCACCCGCGAAGCAGGTGCTGCAAGTTGTGGTGCGGAGGCGCTAGTTTACTCCTCGCTGTCAAGAGCTTCTCTAAAGTGGCCAGGCAGCTCCCAAAAGTTTGTGACCCAAAATGACTTCCTTTCAAACATTGGCACAGACATCTCGTACGAATCATCAGCTTCTCCATCTCCTCTTCTGATGGTATCTCGTCATGACTCATAAATGTTCCTTCCTTCAATACCTAAATTGTGAAGAAGTACTACCTGTTTCCTTTCAGTGTCTCCCACCAATGGAAAAAAGATATGAGTAAAATCAGTTTTTCCACTGTTTCCCCAATCAACAAAGGATCTCCCTTTTCAGAAAGAAATTTTGGAGTTTTTGACATTCGCAGCTGCTATGTTCTAACAATCCACGACGGAGCAAACAGTTGTATGTGTCTGCATGGTGTCTACAGTTTCAGATGTTGCAGTCTTCCAGATAATTATGATGAAGCTGAAACCAAAAACGTTTAAAAAATGGTGTGCCATTCACCACAGACAGACAACATTAAGGTTAAACAGAAACAAAACCTAATGCATCAGAACGAGAAGGGGTGAAGTAAAAAAGGCCTCCACACATGCAGGGCTGCATGCTTTTGAGAAGGTGTGAAGGTATCTCAAACTCATCAGTTGACCGCCAATACAAATATGGACTAGACTTGAAAAACTTTCTAAAGACAGGTGTTAGTATTCATGTGGTACTATAGAACTCCATCCAAGTATGCTTTGTACTATGCACTTCATAGTATGATTATCTGGGCTACGCTCTAGTAAGGGCAATGTGTGATGTTTTATTACTCATAGAGCTAAATCTCATCTATAGAAAGGCTTCTGACGAGGTGGTGAGAGTGACTTACACAAAAATCTTGTTCAAAGAAGTATACAGGTTTTACCTGCAGATCATGTGCCTTGAAATATATCTGCAGTACTATGGTAGAGGGTTGGAAGGGTGCCTCTCAGGCTTTTCCCCCAGATCCATGAATATATAAATACCACCTAGCCATATCAAAGGCATGTACTTCCTACGGATCAGGATTTAAGCAGCTTGATCTCAAATGGAAAGATAAACCTCGAAAGGCTCCTTGACTTTTCAATGTAGTGTGGTTGAGCAGTTTTGGCTTAGTTCATGGAAGGATTGAATACATTATAACACATTCATTGCAGTCTCAGTAAAGTTAGAATGTTTAGGTGGGATCTTTACCTTGAAAGAGAACACTTTAATGACAGTGTAGTTGTCCATAGATACTAAAAAGGTGAACTAAATATTAAGAAATCAAATAATACAGACAAACTCAAAAATTATTGTTTGTGGTCATTACAATTATCGTGATGACTGTAGTCCGGAATCCGATGATCCCAAATTATAGTCAAGTTCAAGAAGTCTTTATTCGATTAGTCAATCATAAAAGACAATAAAAAATACAATATATACATATTAAACAATTAATACAAGTATTAAATCATTTACACACTAATCAGCTTCTTATACAAATATACAATTAGTAAAAAATGAACACGTGGACAGCCAACATCGCCATGTTGCAGGAAACTATACAGTCACCATACGATTGTTTTTGATGAACCTGCTTCTAAGCACCCATGCCCACCCGAGAAATTTAGCCACCCCCACAACAATGAGGGGATCCAAGGTAGTTTTTAGCAATCTTGTAGCTTCAACAGCCAGTCTGGTTCCTAGGTGCCTACACACAGGCTTTAGCCATTTGGCTCTGGGGGCAGAATATAAAGGGCACACATAACAGATGTTCTAGGCTTTCCCTAGTACCTTGACAGTAAGAACAAAAGCCAGACCAATCTGTTCCCCATTTCCTTGTAAACTCCCCGATGGGAAGTGAACCGCATCTAAATTGGAAAAATAATTTGCGGTCCAGGGGTTTAGTAATAATGTCCCAAAACCCCTCTAACTTTGGTATGTCTTTGTGTACAAAAAACAAGCCAGTAAGGCTACTCGGGTTAGTTTCCGTGTACATATTCTGGGTCACCCAGTTCCAGTAGCTTGATTTAAGATCCCTTTTGGAGGGAAAATTAGCTGACTCGGGCGAGGACCACAGATCACCATAACCCAGAGCTAATAAGGTAGACTTGAGGTCTCTAAACCATCCAATATTTGAGGCACCAGGGCTGTTCTTAACCTCCAAACAGGCTTCTGCATAGTAATGGAGTTCTGGCGTGGTCCAAAGACGGCGCCAGAAGGTGAGGGGACGAAGTCTTGCTTGGTCTACTACCGAGTAGCACCCTAGATCATAGAGGAGGGGAGTTATTGGAGTCGACTGTGGGAGCCCTGCTGCCAGTCTTAAAAATTTGTTATGCGCATGTTTTAAAGAATCCAAATTACTGCCACCCCATAGTTCTGCACCATAAAGGATCGCTGGTAGAACCTTGCCACCATAGATCTTAATGAGCGGAGACATTGGCTTTGTAAATGACCCTTTATGCTCTTTAATCAGTGCTCCGCCTAACTGTTTCTGTTTCATGGTCATTAGCTCAATCTGGTGAGTCCAGCTCAGAGTGTCACTGAAGGTGACACCCAGATAGGTGAAGTGTTTTGTTTGTTCCAGGGGGATATCCCCCAGGGTGACCCTGGCATTTATTAGCTTACGCCCCCTTAAAACCATAAATTTGGTTTTGGAGACATTCACCTCCAGCTCATGTTCGCTGCAGAAACTCTCGAACCTTGACAGTGCGTTCTGCAGGCCCTGCCTGGTGCGTGAAATTAGGAGAGTATCATCAGCGAACATGAGCAGGGGGATTCTCATGCCGGCCAATGTTGGAGCATCCGTGGAAAAGTTGTCATAGTACTTGGTAACTCTGTTGATATAAAGAGAGAACAAGGTCGGTGCCAAAACACAACCTTGCCTGACACCCTTTGCCACTGGAAATTTCTCTGTCACCTCACCCGGTTTGCCCCATCGCACAAATGCGAATGTCTGAGCATGAAGATTTACTATAAGACGCACCAAAATGGGAGGCATCCCCATGTCCAGTAGGCAGTTCCAGAGCCCGGCCCTCGGGACTAGGTCGAACGCGGATCGAAGATCCACGAAAGCGGCATATAAGTTCCCTTTGCCCAAGGTAACCGTCTTCCAGTGCAGAAGCATGAAACGAAATGCCTGGTCCAGGGTACTCACACAGGGTCTAAACCCTGCTTGGAGAGGAGTAAGAATGTTAAATTCCTCAATCCAAGCCTGGACCCTTGACAGGACAAGGCGAGCAGTAATCTTCTGAACTGCATCTATTAAGCTGATCGGCCGGTAGTTCGAAGGAACCGACCGATCACCCTTCTTGAAGATGGGCAGTATTTCAGCGCCTGCCCAGGAGACAGGAACCCTGGCGCCCACAACCAGCGCATTTGCTAAACGCACTAGGTAAGGTACCCATAGATCCTGATCTTCTTGGAATAAATCCGCTGGGATACAGTCCGGACCGGGCGCTTTGCCCCTAGGGATGGCATTCAGGACAGACTCTACCTCTTTGGCCGAAAACACAAGTGTGTCAGAAATAATCGGCCAGTTAATGGAGACCTGCGTGGAGCCTTGACAACTAAATTGTTCCTCAAAATATGACACCCATTTTTGTTGTTCAATGGATGCGGGGCTAGGGCGGTCATCCTGAGACTGGCCCCACCTAAGGAGGTGCCAAAAGCGTTGAAAGTTCCTAGAGCCACAAGCCTCAGCAAGAAGGCACCACCGCTCGTCGTCCCATGCAGCTTTTGCCCGATGTTTGGCTACTTTGTACGCCTTCCTACAGGTTTTGATTAAGGCTGAGTTTTTTTATTTCAAAGCCTTAAACAGAGACATATGGGACTCACGGCAGGCGTCGTTAAACCAGTTCGCTGGTTTCTTACCCATCCCCCTTCCCTTGTTAACCACAAATTTAACAAACAAGGTTTTTAGAGACCTAAACAAGCTGGCATGGATATCTGTGATTGTTGTGATCATCGTTTCCTGATTTACACATTTGTCAATTTCCAATATGGAATTTGATACCAGGCTTCTGATCTTGGCACGTGCATCCAAATCTACAGAAACCTTTTGCCATCGCACCCTCCTCATGTCATTAGATAAAACCACAGCCTCTTGCACGGGATTAATCTGGTGGACAATCGGCCCAGCAAAACTCTGGTCCTTCAATTCCGCTAAAAGAGGTTCATGATCACTTTCTGGACGTGGTTTGACTGTCATATCCAGAACTAAGTGCCACATTTTAATATCAACTAAGATATAATCAATGCGACTACTATGTCTGCCATTAAAGAAAGTGAAATTGCCTACCCTATCGGAGCATACGCGTCCATTCAGGGCTCGCAGCCCCCAATTTAGGCAAAGGCCTTTAATAAATGTGGCTGCTTGAGACCACTTGGAAATCGGGGGTAACTCAAGATGGGGGATCCCCCATGTCCGATCCTCGTCATCAGTTAGTAGTCCATCCTCATTGCCTAGGGGTTCAAAACAAGTATTAAAATCCCCCATAACAATCACGTAACCAGTTAGTTGGGTGGAACCCAAGAAGTCATCCAAACATGTAAGAGTGGATGACACACGGCCTCCCGCAATGCCTCTTGCATACACATTAACAAGCAGTATTTTTAGCCCGCTACGTAGTTCCATTCTGATTATCAATATATCTGGACAATCAATAAAAACCTCCTTTACAGAAACACCTGCTACCTGACGAACCCAAATAGTGAGACCACCCATAGCCCTGCCTCTTTGGCCTCTAACTGCCGATTTATCAAAATTCAGGAAACCTGGAAAATAAACAGATTCGGTTGCCCAGGTCTCCTGAAACGACCAGACATCTCCTTGACGTATAAAATCAGCCCACTCAGGAATACAAGCGCAGGAATCAATTCCGGCAATATTCCAGCATCCCAAAATGATGCCCTTTCCGCATGGTTCATCGCATATTTTGGTAATAACATTTGAGCAGGGTTCTTTAGTCAGGAGGGTGGATTCAACATATCCCACAACATCTGTAGACGGACCATCCATACTCAAATGCATTGACCCAACCAAACTTATTGACCCACTACTTGCTCCTGGAGTATTAACCTCAGTGGTATACATGGGAGTAGATAACAAGGTTAATAGCTCCAACTCATCACTACAACCAATACAGCCCCCCACAGATTGATAAACATGATCCACTGAGCATTCAGCAACATAAGGAGGAGTACCCTCCAGACTGGTTAGCCCACTACTTGCTCCTGGGGTATTAACTTCAGTGGTGTGCATGGGGGTAGATAGCATGGTCAATAGCTCCAACTCTTCACAACAACCACTGCTGCCCTCCACTGTTCGAAAAACTTGATCCACTGGACTTTCAGCGACATGGGGAGGAGTACCCACAACATCTTCCCCCCTCCAACACTCCAGATTAGAAACAACAACCCCAGATGAAAATGCTGGTCAATCATTGGTCGACAGCCATGATAATGGATCGTATAAGTTTCTCAAGGGGATCTTCCAAAACTCCTTGGGCTGAGTAGCCACATTTGGAAAGGGGTGTGATGGGAAGAAACCTGAGTACTGCTGTGACTGTATGTGTGCGGGTGGTATAGTGACCGGTGGATACAGGGGCCCATTGGGGAATAAAGAGTCGGGTAAGACTGAAGGGCCCTTGGTCTGGGTATTGATTTTAGCCCAACCTGGCGTCTGATCGGGACAATTATAGTTGGATTGGATGTAGGAGCGATACTGCGCCTCCGGATTGAACTGAAAACCATAAAAATTTGGAGTAAAGTTAGTCCATTTAAGGAGGCTATTGGTGTTTTTGCTATTAATAGCTGAAGGTTGATCTAGAGGTTTAATCAATGTCTCTGGGTAAAAATAAGTAAGATTCCTCGTTGAGATCCCACCCTCGTTACTTCCTACATACCAATCAGAGAGATGGGATACAACTTTATGATCCCTAAAGTTGATAATAACTATATCCCCCTCTATGTCTTTGGGGCGTACCCCTACCCACCGACATCTTCTGACTGTAACAATGTCCCCGTTTAAATGTGAAGGAAGGGGCCTATTTGTTTTCAGCCAAAAGATGACTTTGTTTTTTAGGCTATCATAGTTTTCCCTATCCCCTTCC
The DNA here is from genome assembly GCF_964261635.1 of Lissotriton helveticus. Classification (NCBI taxonomy): domain Eukaryota; kingdom Metazoa; phylum Chordata; class Amphibia; order Caudata; family Salamandridae; genus Lissotriton; species Lissotriton helveticus. Next base: position 514,917,543 of record NC_136070.1, read on the forward strand.
GCAACAGGGGGCACACCCGTCAAGACAATAACGTAATTCGTAGAGTCCGGGGGCAAGTCAACATTTTTCTTATGTGGCAGGGGTCTACTAGTTTTGCCAGTGGGAATGGCGGATTTGCTCGCCCCGTTCCTTGGCTGAGACACAAGACCCTTCTCGGGTTGTTTATTATTAACTCCCACCCTGGGATTTGTTTTAGCAGTACTTGTTGCTGGCGGATGTTTGGCCACTGGAACCAGTGCTTTATTAGCTATAATAACATTCTCAGTATTGGAAGCATTTTTAGTAGATCTGTTAGTAGAACTAATAACATTACCAGCACCCTGGGATGAACCGTGAGTTGGATTAGGTGGTCCCTTTACCTTGTCCGCGCTAGAAGCATGGATAGGCTCAATGGTCGCCAGCAAGCGGTCCAATTTGTCCCCCAGTGTCCTAACGCGTTCCAACACGGGAAGCATGTATGATTTAATAAGCTTCTCAATGTTGGCATAGGACACCTCCTGAACCCCTTCACTACATAATTCAATAGTTTCCAACCCCTGTGTGTCTAAGACCATAGGCGCTACGATGGGTGGTAGTGCCAAATCAGTTTTCCGTTGAGGTGATGTTGGTGTTGGTGAGGGCGGCCGACCACTATAGCCTTTCCTTTTTACCCCCCCCCCCCTTCCTCCTTCTTTTCCTTGGTGGCGATTGCACAGCCCTTTTAACCTCAACAGGCTTGGCTCCACTATTACAACGACTCTTAGGTGGTATACCATTGCCTAGAGTTGGACCAACCAGAGAGGGAGTGGGCAACATGGAACGAGAATCCAAATCAATAAGATTGGTAGAGGGGATGTTTTTTTCCACAAAACTAGAGTGATCAACCGGCGGGCAAACCAAGTGTTCGCCGCTAGTGGCATTGACACAAAGCGGGGAAATGGTTGGAAAACTAAAAATTCTTGGGGTTTGATTAATGTCAGTAGCATCGGCCTCAATTGAGCTCAACCCATGAGCAACCACATCATGGGTAGAGTTTAAGACAGTTAGAGACTGCATTGAGATTTTCTTTATATGCTCAATTGATCGTCGACGCTCTGCTCTTCTCTCGGCTAAAAGGAGGTCCATATCTACTTCCTTGGAGGATTTTTAAAAAAATTTATCAAGTGGACCAAGAACCGAGTTACCTACACCAGGGGGGGCAGAGTGGCTCATGACAAAACCCAAGGACAGTAATTGGATAACAATAAAATAAACATGCAACAATCACCAATACTAAATGTTGATAACCTGGCCCAGCCCGGCCTCCTGCGGCCCCGGACGGCCACAGACGGTCCCGCCCTTGTCCCGGGCTTCTCCCGCGCGCTCTCCCGCGCTGCGGTAGTACTAGAGGCTTAATATGGAGAGTGCACACAATAGGTGGAAGGGGTAGGAGGGGTCGGGGAGAGCGGCCCAGGTGTAGCTGTTCAGGGCTGGCGGGCGCTCCTGGGAAATGCAGTCCCAGAGAGCACACGCACTCGCTCGCAGCCCCGAGAAAGTACTTCCCTCGGTATCCCCTTCAAAGCGCTGCAGTCAATCACTCCTCACGCAGCGGGACCCGCGGAGCGGGTTCCGCAAGAAGTAGGCTGATGGCAGGCAAATCCAAACGGTAAGAGCAAAAACAGCAAGGCGTCCCACTCGCTAACTCAGCGAGAGCAATTGATAAAGGCTCGGTGGAAGGGTAGGAGGGGTCGGGGAGAGCGGCCCAGGTGTAGCTGTTCAGGGCTGGCGGGCGCTCCTGGGAAATGCAGTCCCAGAGAGCACACGCAATCGCTCGCAGCCCCGAGAAAGTACTTCCCTCGGTATCCCCTTCAAAGCGCTGCAGTCAATCACTCCTCACGCAGCGGGACCCGCGGAGCGGGTTCCGCAAGAAGTAGGCTGATGGCAGGCAAATCCAAACGGGTAAGAGCAAAAACAGCAAGGCGTCCAAATTATAGTCTTTATTTTAGAAAAGCTTGTACCATCGTTAACCTACATGACAAGAATTTAACCACCAATCCTACACTAGGTCTAGTGTCAAAGTCATGATGATTAAAACAACACTGTTCACAAAGCAATGATCACAGAACAATCACACAAACAACCAGTATAATGCTGAAATATTGCAGGGGAGTTTCAAATACGGTGTCAGTGCCAAATATGATGACTGTTGCTGTACGGCTCTTGGTCCAGACATGACCCGTCTTGCCAATGAAGGCCTTCATTTTGGGCTCTGACACTCAGATGCAAATGGTATGTGAATCCTTGAAGAGAAGGGATACACTTAGACTGTCAGAGGTACTACTTAGAGCTTTGGATCCAGCTATTCAACAGGGTGCTGGCTCTTTACCCAGTCATGCCTCTGATCCCTTGTGTGTCACTGGTGTTTGGTCTGTGCTCTAGACACGCCGGATGAGGACTAATGGGTAATGTTAAAGTGGCAGGAGGGAGAAAGTGGTATAAAGTTGAACAAATAATTTGATAGCGCGGGAGACTGCACCTGATGAATATGTTTTTGCAACTCTTCTCTTAATCTCTGGCAATGGTAAAGTGGGCATCCGGGTACTTTGTTCCGCTATCTTTGGACTTTTTGGGCAGTTTGGGATTTCTTTGCAGGTAAGATCGCAGAAGGATAAGCCAGAATATCTTTACAGGGCTCCTTAGAGCTCAGCCTTAGCAAAGGAGGAGACAGAAATGTGTTTCTCTGAATGTTTAGGAATCCCCTCTGCATGGCCAACGCAGGTGAGTGATGATGTAGCTTTTAAACTCACTGGACATGGGCTTTAGTGTATATATTCAGCCCAAGGCAGTTAGGCTGCATCCTACCTTCAATCGCACTACATCCTAAAAGTTCAAAATTGCTGACACTGATGTTAGAGCAGGATTTCACACTTCAATAGCATACTGATGTTTCACTTCATTAAGAATACTGATGTTTCAGGGCAGCACCAGCTTGTTCAAATCCCAGCATGAATGGCATGGCTTGGTAGCTATGTTGTCCCACACAATTAATTACCCCCAGAAAGCTACTATTACGGCAAAATCTTGTGTAAGCCACCCAGCTCACTCCCAAACTAAAAAGAGTAGGAAGTTAGGATGGCCTATCTGTTTTCTCTGGCAGCATCACGTCTTCGTCTTGCTTACATGAATATGCTCACGATCATCTAGGGGTAACACTCACGATTGGTGTAGCAAGGGTATTTGCAAATACTTTTCTGTCCAAACTAGTTTTGATTTTTGACTATCAACCTTCAGTTCGCATATATACATATTGACATAGGGGTCCCGGTTACCAGAGCTCTATTTTTGGAGGAAGATAGGAAATTCAGTAGTTAAGTATAGGCGAGTGTCTGCTTTAGCATTGTCTTTTTCTGACCTCCTTGCTGAACAAGTTGCCAACTAACCCTGAGTTTCAGCCATTCATGTGTTTTTTAGCCGTTGGCACTCCCCATAACAGTCTGGAGTGTCAAGTTTCCTATTTTGAGTGCGTGCATAAGGGTTTCAGCATTTAAGAGGTGTTGGCTGAAAAACCGGTCTGGCATCGGCGAATCTTGCCGCCGCATGGAGAAGGAGTCACACCGCCTTTGTCATCGTGTCCGGACCAGGCTTGTTTTCCCGTCATCCAAGGCTCACCGCCGCTCATCTCGCTGAAACTGTGATCCGAGTCCGGTCACTTTGGTGTTTCTTCCCCGATCTCAGAGGGATGACACCGACCGTTGTTTAAAGGGTTGCCTAATATTGTATCCTGACCTACCACCTGAAATTATGGCCTCCTGGAGCCTGGTCATCAGACATAATTGGAACATTTAAGAGACCCAGATTGGTCACTCCAGTTCCCTCCCTGAGCTCTCGCTGGATCCTCAACAAACATTTCAAATTTTGATGTTCCGGATTCTGACTGCCTATCAAATTTATTCGTGTACTGGACTCCCATCTATGGTGATGCAGCTTCTCTCCTGCTTATCATCTGAAATCTTACAGTGGCCCCGTTCTTGAGGGCCCTTTGAATATCCACCCTTGCTGTTACTAGGACCACTTCCCAGGACCTTGTGTCAGACGACATTCAATGTGTCTGTATGTCCTATTCCAAGTGCGCCCTGATGAAGGAAGCCTGTATTGGCACTTGTCCGAAACGCGCGTCGGCGCTTCTTTGTGTGTGGTGATAGATATGTATGTGAATGTTTGTGTATGTATCTGATGGTACAATAGGTGTGCTTGAGTGGATGAGTGAATGGACTGTGTGCCTTCTTGAATTATTACTGTGTGTCCTAGTTTTTATACTGTACCTTTGTATATGATTATGAAATGTTTTTCAGATGTTATTACACTGTTTAAATGAAATTATTTTTCTATTAAAATGATCTAGACATATATATATAAAAAGTAAAACTAAAAATCCTTTGAACAAATCTTTCTCCTTTTTGGTTGTGTGGGCTAGCTGAAAGTGAAAATAGAAATTTGTTCTCCTGGTACTTAGGGAACCCCCTTTTCATGTTTTTCTCGGTTGCATCCTACCTTCAATCGCACTACATCCTAAAAGTTCAAAATTGCTGACACTGATGTTAGAGCAGGATTTCACACTTCAATAGCATACTGATGTTTCACTTCATTAAGAATACTGATGTTTCAGGGCAGCACCAGCTTGTTCAAATCCCAGCATGAATGGCATGGCTTGGTAGCTATGTTGTCCCACACAATTAATTACCCCAGAAAGCTACTATTACGGCAAAATCTTGTGTAAGCCACCCAGCTCACTCCCAAACTAAAAAGAGTAGGAAGTTAGGATGGCCTATCCTTCTGTTTTCTCTGGCAGCATCAAGTCTTCGTCTTGCTTACATGAATATGCTCACGATCATCTAGGGGTAACACTAACGATTGGTGTAGCAAGGGTATTTGCAAATACTTTTCTGTCCAAACTAGTTTTGATTTTTGACTATCAACCTTCAGTTCGCATATATACATATTGACATAGGGGTCCCGGTTACCAGAGCTCTATTTTTGGGGGAAGATAGGAAATTCAGTAGTTAAGTATAGGCGAGTGTCTGCTTTAGCATTGTCTTTTTCTGACCTCCTTGCTGAACAAGTTGCCAGCTAACCCTGAGTTTCAGCCAGTCATGTGTTTTTTAGCCGTTGGCACTCCCCATAACAGTCTGGAGTGTCAAGTTTCCTATTTTGAGTGCGTGCATAAGGGTTTCAGCATTTAAGAGGTGTTGGCTGAAAAACAGGTCTGGCCAAGAGTCTTTTTCAACAACTTACGTATTATGGGGTTTCTGGTGAATTGGGTGAGTGGGAATTTGATTTTCTGTTCCCCAGTTTTCATGATGATTTACTCTTGCCAGTCTATTTTACAATGTATTAATGTAGTCTTGTATAATTTGAGGATGTATCAGAGACTTCATTAGAGACCTCAAGATATAGGTACAGCGATAAAAAAATAAAAAATAAATATATATATATACAATTGGAAAACATAAAAAAATTAAGTAACCTAAAGTGCTTGAGAGATGGGGTATGTGCAAAATTATGAAAGTGTCTCTGATGAGGAATAAAAGTATCAAGACGGATAGGAGAGAATGGGTTATGTACAGAGAAGTCCCTGGACAGCGAGGTAGGAAGTACTGGACATAGAAACCAGTCAGAAAGAAACGACATCTTTTATAGAGGGGGAGATATCTACTATGTATACAAAGTGGTTTGGTGAAAATAATTGTTGTCTTTGTCGCAGGTTGGATAGTAGACAAAGTAGAAAAGGGGTAGTAGACAGAATTAGATTAAGCAGCAACACTGGCGTTGAAAATTCAAAGATTAACGCGTGGGACTGTGGAGTGGCGTAATGTAAAATGATAGGAACTCCCTGCAAAATGAAGTGTGGGAGTTCTGAGACTTATATTCAAAAAGGGGGGAGAGAGGAGATCTAAGTCGATCAGGAGGGCAGATTTACCACTTGAGAGAAGTGGAAGGTCCAGGCCGCAGTATTTGCCCCGGTAATGCGTTCAACAAAGAGAAGACTGGGCTGTTCCTAGGGTGCGTGCACAGGTCAAAGTAGTGTTTTTAGTTTACGCATGGGACCAACAGAATAAAGTTCCTTCTGGTACTCTTGCGTTATTTTATTTTCACCATCCGTCTACTACCACCACTGGCCCCTCACCCACACTTCACCCACGGGCATTTGGAAAAAGATCTCCGCTAAAGAGCCCCTCTTTTACGGTGTAGCCCGTTGGGTATTGCACCGCCCACCCAACGAGGAGCATCCGCCCATGATGAAGCATGACACCTGCAAGGGTGTGTGAGGCCATTATATCCAACAAAATGGATACCCATTGGTTGGTTACCATTTAACCACCTTTCAATATCCACTTACTTTGACCTGTGCACGCACCCTAGGAACAGCCCAGTCTTCTCTTTGTTGAACGGAGTTCTGAGACTCCCATATCTTGCACATATTTTAGGCCTTGGGCTGAATAGGGGCCCCTTGTGGTTGTGGCCACCATGGGCAACAGGGCCTGCCGCGGAAAAAGTGGTGAAATCAGCTAAGCAGGACATGATGTGAAGTTCAAATTTGAAATCCATAAAAGAGAGATTAGTGGAAATAGCAGATTTGCCAGACTTTAAATTCTGGGAGAGCTTTCTGAGAAGGCTAGATGTATATTGTTACCATTAACTGTGCAAGTTTTAAGAAGTGCTGTTTGTTTTCCACGCCTTGGCACTTTGCAGCTACATCTGAAACTAAATAAAAATAGTTTCTTCAAGAAAAACGACCCCGTTATTCATTCACAAACTATCTATCCAGTTTTATTTCAATACATTCGGTTTGCTATGGCGAGACAAACTGTCAGGGTCAAAATATAGATTCACGTTGTAGAAATAATGGAAGTATTTTGGGTTGCGATTTACCAAGTATACTGTATATTGGAAAAGGAGCTTGCACACACTGAGCAAAATGTGTTGTTCTAAGAACCACGTGAATCCCCTGGAACTTGGAAAGCCTCATGATGAGTTAATTGAATTCTGGGCCCAAACACACACACACAGACACACGGAGAGGCATTTACGAGGCTCATACTGGAGAATGTAAGGCTTTGAAAATGCATTTCAGTGCAAGGTAAATCTGTCCATGGTTAAACACAGATACCCTTGATTGCCTCTCAATTCAAGATATTTAGATTCTGAAAAAAGAGACAGTGGAACGAAAATGATCTTTGAAAATTTCACGCTGTGAAGTCTCTGGAGATTTATCAAGTCGTATTAATGCAAAACCGTAGCGCAGGCATGTGGATTTGGAAAACTTGGAGCAGTGTCGTTTCCCGATAGTAATTATTGGTTTTGTATTATTTGTTCACAGGGGAGCTGATCACAGCCTCGTATGAGCTCGGGGTAAGTATTCGTTTTATTGTTTAATCAGTGTTCTCATTAGCAGTTTTAGGAATTAAGAAGGTTGAATAAAGCATGGAGTAAAGTACATTCATTTTATTTCCAGGCTTCCGTTTTTGCTAACTTACACAGCAAGTAGACTATGCGACAATTTGCTTTAAGTTTTAAATCCAATTAAATGGAATTATGAAGCAACGACTTTGCTGTACATACTGTAAATGGCTTATTAGCAACCCTCTTTTTCATAAGCTTGGGAGCAAAAAATGATTTGGCTCAATAGTCCTAATAAGTTGTAATATTTAATCAACTTTATTAACGACCATGATCCCTTAAGCCAAGATTTTAGGACTGTGATCAGGGTGGTAATCCGATAGCAGTGTGGTCCCACCATTGCTGGAGCTAAGCACAGAAATGGTTGACTGTCTTAAATATATGGTCGCTTTTGAATCCGAACATGAACTGTGTTTCTGGTTAGTTGATTGATTGTTGATATGCTCGAAGCACACAGCTGAAAAGTTTTCAGACAGCTTATGTGTGACATTTCCATATGTTCCATGTGTTTGAGTGACATTCAAATGGCTTATCAGTGACACTTTGACTGATATTTAGCACAGAAGTTATGCACATGCAGTGGGATACATTTTAGAAAAAAAATGTTGGGTGAAACCTTCAGCCTTTTTTTTTTTTTAGATGACCGCAAAGTTGAACTCTGGGATTTCTAGTTTTGTTCATAAAAACAAAAAAAAGACCAAAACGCGCTGAAAGTTGGACACATGGTTAATATAACAAACGGTTCTGTCGGGTGCGAAACATGAGTGATTCAAGGAATACCATTAATGTAGTTGAGGACCCCCCTCAAAAGACAACACAATTCAGATCCCCACAATTAATGACTCGGGGTCTTTTTCATTCCATTCTCATATTTATATGAATTAAAGTCATTCACTTGATTTTTCATGTAATACAAAAAGACGACTGTCAAAATAATTTTTTGTGCAAAAAACAGTGACAGTAGTGAATAGTGAACAAGTGGTGAAAAATGGGAATTACAAATCTGTACAGTCAATATATACATATATACATAGTTATTTTATTCGAAGGCCATTCCTGATAGATGTCTAGAGAAACTCAATTGCTTTAAGTTTTGGAATCCTAGATATCAATGGCCTGTTGTGAGATGTCGACGTTTCGACCCTTCTGCGCCTGTGTCTAAGGTCGCGGCGGGTCTTTTTCAAGACAAGGTGTGCTGCACGACAGTCCACGGAAAACAGGTCGTGTTGAATCGCCTGTAAAGATTGAGGCTCACTGGCCTAGAGATCCTCTTCCAAGTCGTGAAGGGATCTGATCGCTGGCTCGGTCGGACACATGACATCGTGGCTTCATGTTTTCATTACCTTAAGTCCAGATAGTGTGAGTGGAATTGCAGAATCTTGTTTGCTGCTTTAAAAAGTTAATTGGGTGGAACCTGCTGTGTGCTTGTGAAGTTAGAAGCCCAAAAGATGTTTTTAACCCTCCACTTTGCTGAGTTAGTACTGCTGCTTAGAGTGTTGACATTTATAAATGCGGAGTTGTTAATCCAAGAAGAAGTTGTTATTGTACAAGAATTGTTAGAAATGGGTAGCGTGGTGCAGAGCGGCGGGCCAAACTCCGGAGGAAATGTGTAAAGCATCCGCGCAGCACACACAGGGACACACCAGGCACACTACAAAAAGAGACTCCACACCAGGGTAGATGAAAAACAGCATGTGTATTGTAGAATAAACACATCGGAACGTAATCACCGTTGCAAAACAATGTGCCAACCGGCACGGGGTAGCACATTACACAGGGACTATTTACAGGGCAGTGCCAATCTATCCGCTGCCAGAACAATCGCTCGTACAGTTAGGATAAATGTAAGTGTGAAGAATAAAGGTGAGGTCCATCAATTTTAGACGGGTATCAGCCAGCAGTTCTGGCAAAATCCTGAATTTAGAACTTCCCCTTAGCATAAGAGTATCTCATTAGCAACAACTATTTTAGCATAAGTCCATTATGCCTAGCCTGGGCAACATTGCCATACACATAAAGCATTACAGTTAGGCATAGACCTGTGGGCATAAATCACATTAACATGAAGCACCGAACCTGGGAAACATTAGGCATAACCATGAAGCCTCATCATGAGCTAAATACAACCTCATTAGCATGAAGGCAGTAGGTCTGACCTGTGAGCACAAGGAAAGAGAATTAGGCAACATTAACATAAAGGCATTAGTCATGAAAACACATTATGCATAACCTCAGGCATAAATAATCTTTGCCGTAGCCTGGAATAGAAACATCAGGTTAGGCGTAGTATATAGAACACCAGTATTGCAGCCTTAGGGGAAAAGAAACCATTAGCATTAGGCGTAAAACACACAGTGGTCAGGCATATAGCATGAATCAACACCTTATGCCTACCATCACAGGGGACCTGAAAACATGAATACATCAGGCATAAACCGGTGAGCATATTCTGCATATTATTAGGTACACCATACTCAGCATGGGACCTACACATGAGGTCTAGAAACAAAACATCCCTGCATCATCCTATCACCACCAAAGTATGAGCATGGGAACATATGGGCATGGAGGCATAATCCTAACATAAATCTCATCCGGCATTGGGCATAATCATGGGAGCACTGGGGCATCAACCTTACGAAAAAGCGTCAGGCCCATTAGCATAAATGCATTACCCTGCGGGCATGACGGCATGAGTCATCACTAGCATGAAGGCAAGTAAGCATGAAACCGTTAGGCAGTAGGGAAAGGCTACACCTATTATCAAGGACCCGCAGGCCAGCTAGCCTTCTGCACCAAAAACGCATTCATGTTAGTCCCACTGCAGGTCGCTGACTCACTCAAGAATGGCCCAAAGTTACCTCGTGCAGCGGCCCGCAACTGCGGCACCGCTGGGCAGCCACCAGACACTGTCACCATTGTGCGCCCACAGGAGCCCCCACTCAGGGGCTCTGAAGTACAGAATGCCCAATGTGGCAGCTGCCCACTGTCCTGCGGGGCAGCTGTGTTTAGCAAATCAGGCCAGGGAGCACGGCCCATGTTGGAGCCCCGCACAGGACGCTAAATCTAAAAATGCCCCCAGACTTTGCAAAACTGTTGCAGCGGCCCGCAACTGTGGCGCCGCTGTGCCCGGGGATTAGTGCGGGCCCTCCCAGTACGTCTGGGGCCTCAAGCACCGACAGTGTGCCTCGGCCGGCCCCCGACAGTCCCACAATGCAGCCCCACTCACCGGCTGCTCTGGACTCTGCTCGTGCTGGGCTGGTGCCGCAGGGCTCTCCTCTCCCACACGGAGCCCTGCAGGCGTCCACGCTGCTTCCTCCCATCTTCACTCTTCACCTGGGTCCCTCGCCTGGGGCCTGGGACTTTAACATGGAGCCGGCGGGCTCCGGCTGCACTTGGGCTCTCCTCCGCCTCCGGGGCTGCTTCACTTGCGGGGGCACTGACCGGTGGGGTGGGCTCTCGCTCCGGTCTCCCTCCACACACGGGGCTCCCTCGTCACCACGGGAGCCCCGCCACACCTTCGCTTCCTTCCGGCTTCCTCCTTCTGGCCGGCGGGCCACGCCCCCAACCAGGCGCGCTCCTGCCTGGCTTCCGGGTCGCTGCGAGCAGCGCAGTGGCCCGGGGTTTTCTCGGCGCCCGGGTGGCGGTGGTGATGTCGGCGATTCTGAAGTGTGGGGTGACCTCCTGTCTTCAGTTTAAAATATGCAAGTCTTCTCGTTGCGGCTCGGCCGCAGCGGTGATTTCGGGCAGTGTTGAAGTGCGGGGTGGGCTCCCGCTGACTTCAATAAGCACCACGTTGTGGCACACATGCGGGGTAGGCTCCTGCTGCTTTCACTAGCACGTCAGGCGGTGTAGGCACTTGCCAGGGGTGAAGACGCTGTACAGCAGTCTATACTCCAGCAGCGGGCTCTCACTGGCCCTGTGGACAGCAGAGGGGTTACAGTTGGGCACAGGGGCCAGCACACAGACCCATGCGGCGGTACCTCCTGGCAGTAGGTCCCCACTCATTCAAGTCCACCCTCAGTCTGAGCACATGGCATCCCAGCTCCGCTATTTATACGCCCCTCACCCCACCTACCAGACAGTGCCAGAAGCTTCTAGAAGCGTCTGGGGAAACTGGTTCTAACTGGTTTAGGGGGAGGTGGCCAGCACCCTGATTGCTAGGTTTCCCTCCAAAAGCCGGGGGTGCTGGGAAACAAACAACTAGACTGCTAACCCACCTCAGTCAGGTGGCACAACACACAGCCATGGTATCCATTTTAAAAGTAGCATGTTTAAATAGTGAAATTCACTCTGCGCATGCCATTGCGCATCATGTATTATGGCATCTCACACCACACGTGGCCTCTGCATTCTTCTACGATGGGGGAGAAATCCTCTAATGGGGGAGTGAAAAGCGAACCTTTTCAGGGAAAAGGGGCCAAGTCCAACAAGAATATTTCCACTCTGATGGTAGTTTGTGTGTGTGTGTGTATATGTATATGTATATGTACATATATATATATATATATATATATATATATATATATATATATATATATATATATATATTATAACGCACAATTTCCTTTCAGACATAGAGTGACGCATAAATTGTGCAAAAAAAGAAGCGGCTACAGTATAGAGCACTCTCAGCACCAGCGACACTCTACATTTGCTCACCTCAAATGTCTGCTTTTCTTACAAAGTCTTTAAGCGTAGGATTAGGACAGTGCCATCCACGCCGAGATAGAAAAGGACAAAGTCTTTTACCATTTCTGCAGCAAAGTTTTTTTAGCATAGGATCAGCACAGTGCTATCCTCGCAGAGCTGTAAAATTGGCAAAGCCTTTTGCCACTCCAGGCACAGTATTTGGATTGGTAAATACCATCCAAGCCAACCTGAAATGAATAAAAGCAACCCCTGACACGTGTTTCGCTCTCAGAGCTCTTCAGAGAGGTACAGCTTTGTCCAGACACAAGGGAGCTCCCAGTATAAGTCAAAACAATTCCCTTTCAGCCATGACGCATAAATTATGCAAAAAAAGAAGCAGAAAGCTCTGGGAAGTTCTCATGTTTAGGTGGAAAGCAGCTCCAGTATAGAGTACTCTCAACACCAGCGACACTCTAAATTTGCTTACCTTAAATGTCTGCTTTTCTATCAAAGTCTTTAAGCGTAGGATTAGGACAGTGTCATCCACGCCGGGATAGAAAGGGACAAAGTCTTTTACCATTTCTACAGCAAAGTTTTTAAGCATAGGATTAGCACAGTGCTATCGTTGTCGAGCTGTAAAATGGCCAATATATATTATATTTCCAGCAGTGAGGCATGATCTCTGTCTAAAATAATTACCAAACTGGAAGTTGTGGCATAACAATAAGAAAAATATGCCATAAGCAAACTTTAGGCCGATAAAAAAAAAGACCTATTACATTTTAAGTTAGCAACGTGTGTTTTTATTGAAAGGCACAAGAAAAAAACCAAGCATTGGCATAGCCAATAGGTCTCTCCTTTGGGACCTTATAAGTGTTTAGTCATGAAACAGTTGATGTTGTTGCACCAAGAGTATTGTGCTACATAACTAAATACTTATAAGGTCCCATAAGCGAGACCTATTGGCTATGCCAATGCTAAATTAACAAGTGTTAGCACCGTCTAGGCAGGGTGAACCTAAAAGGCTACTGAGCTTCCGGTGCCAGAAAATCGCTCCTGAAACCATTCCAGGGGTTACCTTCTCACCAGAAGCTGGTCTTGGTTTGCCGATACTCCAGGCCTAGTACACCTTTCGCACCCGCATGCCACTCCCGTACAGCACCTGAAGCCTCTGCTGACACATCAACAAAGATGACAGCCGGACTGCACAACAAGGGGGCATGGGGGAAGCCAACCAATCCCTGGCCGCAGTGCGGTGTCGTCAGCGCACACCTTGTGGTTCTTCCTCCTACGAAGAGCATCTGGGTGTAAATTTCACAAGTGCAACAGCTGAGCCCTGGAGCACGACAAGAACAGGACCGGAGCTTCTTGGTTGCTCGGTGCGCTGTAGCCCTAGTCACGTCCACACAGTCTGCAGTACCAAGACCTAGGTTCTCACTATTTAAAATCAAAGGGCATGGCAGCGAAACGTATACTAGTGTTTTACACTGCTGCTCCTACCAACCCTGGAAATCTCCAGTAAGCACATTAGTTCCAATTAAGATACACGTACCAACTGTATAGAGTGCGATACAAATGGCCAATGTACAGAATTAGTACAACCACTATGCAATTTATTTCACAACTCACATCTGAGTGTATTATCAGACGTGTACCTTTTTAAATGAAAAGCGTGTTTCAAAATGAGTGAAGCACGATTACCTGTGCTACAAAGCCCCACCACGAACATCCCAAAACACTCTATAGTAATCTCGAATACGGTTATGATTACAACAGGTCCCATTCCTTATTACTAGTGGTGTGATTCGGGGGTGGGCAATCCTGACCCGCCCCCGCTTTGGGTAGCGGGCAAGGGTTGGAAACTTGCCCTACTTCAAAAGAGCGCTGTGAAGCCTGTTGCATGTATTGTACTTACAACCTTACTAATGTGAGGAATTTCGAGAACAGGAAATAAACATACCAATAACGTGACTACCTAAACCAAGCACCCAGTTGGGACAATCTGCGTCGGTGGCACAAGGTGGAGCCTAACCCAATGGAGGTGGAATAGCTGCTCGAGGAGAATGCGCAGAAGGTGACGTGCTCATGACGAAAAACAAGGACGAGTGGTTCTCGGCACTTGATCGCACCACCGAAGCTGTTGCAAGGCGGATTTAAATGCAAAATAAACTTGAGGTGGTGAGAAGAGCCTACTCATTAGCACCAACCCAGTTCACTGTGTTTACTGACATGTCCTTGCTGCATCGGACTGGCCACCAACGTACAGGCACACTCTAACTACCATAAAGTCAGCTTCTCTGTGGTTCTGTACTGTAAACTACCCACTAACGTAGGGCAACACGTAGCAAGTGGCAGCCAATGCACAACTGACAAGAGATTACCAGCCAACCCCATGAAAATAGTTCTCTCAACCAATAGAATGGCGTTGGACTTTTATCTTAATTAGTAGAAAGTGTGAAGTGATTTGTTGTGAGTATTTGAGTGCAAGCTTGCTCGATCACAGGGGTAAGGATACTTATGCGTGAAAGTTAAAGGAGGTTTACAAGCACTGGCCACCCAGCTGTGAAAGTGATGCGGCCGCGAAAGTGAAAGTGATTGCGGGCTTTAAGGGTGCACTTAATGACCCATGACGGAGGAAAGCCAGATGGCGGCTGCGCGCGTGCACGTGCGCGTAACCGCAAATGTGAGGCCAGCAAAAGCGTGTGATAGGACTTTTAAGAGCCCACTTACTAAATGTCTCGCAGAGCAGTGAATGCGCTCGCTCAGGCGAGACCTAAAAAACAGAGAGGAACACAGCTTCCTTATGACTTAAATGTAGTAGTGGAAGGCAGGAAGACGAGGTCAGCCTGTGGCCACCAAACATGAAGCACAGTCCTAGCATCTCATGACTCCTCCTCCCTAAGACACCAGACCTGTTGCTTTCTGAGGCACTGTTGTGCTTAAAGCACCTATAGAAAACTTGAAGCCAGAGAGAGGTGCCGCTAAACTAGCATGACATTGCAATTCAGTGCGGTGAAGCGCCAATCTGCACTGAAATGCATTAGACTAACATACACAGCGTGGCACTCGGCAGTGCTTGGAAGCATGAATTATTCTTATGGTTAGGTGCTTGTTGGTGTGGCCATGTACGTCTTTCAGGTAAAATATCCTGTGTACTGTGCTTTAGCATTGTCATCTGTCAAGAACTTGCATCGTCTGCTGGTGAGATGATGCTAATAAATAAATATCTTTATTAAAACCATTCAAATTCTAATAAAATTCATGCACTCCATAAATCACAGAAGAACACTACATATAAACCAAAGCACATATCAGATCTAAGACTTAAAGGAATATAATCCTATAAATTGGCCAAAAGTGCAGGTGCCAGGTATGTTTTAGAAAAAGTCAAATATGCTGCATTTAGAAAAATCCCGGGGTTATCCGATAAAGCAGATCTTGCTGCCACCCTGTCCATGAACCTCACAAAATGTACAATGTGCCTGCAGTCCCCACATTGCTTCCTGACATAAGCAAATGTTAATTTCTCGAAATAACGGCTTGAGTCAGACTCGCCTTTCGCACTCAAACCCAGGGCAGGAGGAGCACAATACTTTATACACCGTGGGCCAGTACTTGACTACTGTTTCATGAGCTACTCTTATCTGTTTACTTTTGCTTAGATCTAATTTTTTGCCTCCCTTTCATGACAGGAGCAGATGTTGTGGTCTCTATTGCAGACCAGTATGGAAACTGACAGAATACCCGCACAGGCACAACAATAACTTTAAGCAATTACTCTACTTAAGAGCACTGAACTTCACGAGTACCAGATTTATAATTCTGGATCTGGGCAGACCTATTTTTTTTTCCTTTCTTTTTTTTTTTTACGGAGTTTTATGTAGGGCGAACTTGACCCTAAGGTATCGGGTATCAGAGCGCTTTACACGAGCACCAGTTGCATTACATGAGGACACATTCATTAGGTCTCGGCCTGATCCACCGCATGCGCTGACCTCGGCCGAGACCTTAAGTAGGGCTCTGAGAAATGCTACTTTGCCAGCGATCAGCTTGCTAGAACATGCACAAGAGCGCGCGCGCGCATGCGTGTTATAGCAAGCTGATTGCCGGCAAGGTAGCACTTGCGGTGCCGCGCGTGCTCGTGTTTTTTTTTTTATTTCATTTTGCGGCCAATGATCTGTAACATGCACCATTACCAAATATTTATTTATCTTTCTCGATGGATACACCTCAAACATCCCTTTTCAGATCATATAATTAGCTAAGCTAGCAACACGTTACTTCATTTTGCGACGTTATTGTACCAGCTGCGTCCTGTGGTAGCAAGTCAGTGAGCATAGTGTGCAGGGGAGCTCCGAGCTCCTGTTCCTGCATGACTCGGCAAGTGTCAAAAAGCGACCCCTTTTATCCAGGCCAGCGAATGAGACCCCACTCTCTCTCACTGTAAAGCTGCCGGGGGTATAACTCATCCGTCGGATTTAGTGTTGCCTGAGCACAATTCCTTCCTCTGACCTCACTTACTACATCCTCCTGCCTGGCGAACTCACACAAAATAAAGGACGACCCCAGCTGCTCCTGGTCAAGCACAGAGTCGCTCTGAGGCCAGCTGTCAGATTACTTCCGGTTCACCAAGTGCGTCTGGAGATACAGCATAACATGACTAGGCCCGCTGAAAATTATTAAAGAGCCGCTGAGATGTCGCCATTTCTCAAACGCATTAGCTGAATGGAGACCCCACACCCCCCTGGAATGGGTGCCCTCCCCACTTGCAACAAGGTTATATACGGTACCATATTGCGTTCAAGTTAAATTGCGTGACATCCATTAAAACCCATTAAAAGTCTCGGCCCGCACGTATTTTGCTTTAATGTCAGGTCCAATCTCTTTCCTCTCTCGTGATCGCTGCAGCTCCACAGCAAGTGCTCAACACCGCTCCATACTCCCCCAGGAGTCCACCCGGCTGCAATCCTTGTTAACAGAAGTGATTCTTAATTTGCCATGAAATTCTCTGCTACTTGTTTGTGTCTTCTCTTTACTTCCTGTGGAATCAACCCTCATGTTCACGATAGGAGTGAGCTTCATTGCAGATCCTAGATCTGGCCCTGCTGGGCCCGCTCCATGGGTGAATGAATGCAGGGGGCCCTGCCCTTGATAAGGAGTGAACAGCCGCATTCTTCTACGTTTACTTTAGTGCATTGAAAGTTTGTAGAATGTTTTCACTTGTACATCATTGAGTCGTAGTACTCTGATGTTCTTGACTGATATCTGAAATTAATGTTTGTACCTATTAAGACATCTCTCTGAACTATTTGTTTTAGTGAGGTGTGATAATAGCAACGTTTTTCTCTCTAAAAAAAACTCTGCAGTCCAACCAGTTATACAATTATCGACCCGAGCAGTAACAAGGCGCTTCTGCCATCGCATAGCAACACTTCTGGGCCCATTTGTCAAGAATAAAATCTGCGTGGAAAAAAATGTGCCCCGATCTGCATTTATTGGCACAGTGCAAAGGTAAAGTTGCACGTTTCCCCCAGCACAGCTGCATCTTCAGGATATAATTTATATGTGGATGATCACGGTTCTTAAAATATACATGCAGATGTACAGAGAGCAATATCTTATTTATCAGCATTGTCGAGCGAGGGGAGGTGCAGCAGGACCCCCTCTTTGGGCTTAGCTCTGGTTAGAAATGGCAGCTCTCAACACTCGGCAGCGGCGCCGGAGTTAAATAGCATATGTAGAGTATATTGTTACCTGTGTGCTACGGTTTTAAATAGAGGTAAAACAAAACACACAACAGTATTTTTTAAATGAAACAGTCTAATGTTTTGGCAACCTGCTTTTATGTAAACGTTGACTTGTCTTTTAATTATATTCTAAAACAGGCTTTTTATGTGCTAGTGCCACAACCGTAATAATAATAATAATAATAATTCTGAAGCTTATAAAGCGCATGGTTACACTTACCAGTGTGTCCCCGCGGTGAATAAACCGCTGAGGAACCGATCCAGGCCTGTTCCTGTGAGGCGCCCAACTCCTGGGCACCCCCCTGGTGAAGCCAGGCATCCTTAGCGATTAGGGACGGTGTGGAGACTAAGCAAGCTATTGCCCAGAGTTGCAGCGTGGGACCCCATGATTAGAGTAGGCACCGTGCCGAGAATTATCGGGTCCGTGGACATTTGAGCTCAAGACCCTGCCGCAACGGGAATTGAACCCTGGTCCCGGGCCAGACCTCTGCATCAGGGTCTGCCGCTCTAATCAGTGAGCCACACTCCTCCACTACCAATTCAGCTTGTCTCCTGTCAGCTGCATTCTATGAGCATGTATATTGTTGAAATTATATTTTAGTGCATACAAAACACACACAAATCAACAATACTATAAGAACAGTTACACTGAGGAAACTTCTTCCTGCTCACTAGGCGGTTTTTGTTACTGCTCCGCGTCTGTTTGTCCCACGCAGACACTGTCATCTTTCCCCTACATACCCACTTCACCTCTCATCTTTCTCACACTCCCAACACCCACTCTCATATTGCAATACCACTGCCCTCTCTCGTCTATCCTTCACACTACCTATTCCTCTTTATACTGCCTACTCACACATGCTACCTTCATCTACCTCCTCACGTACACTAGTTCACCTCTTGCCTACCCCCAGGTGCCCCTTTCACTTGTCCCTCTATCTCTCTGTCTCACACTCTTTCTCAACCATCTCTCTCGCTCTTTCACGCACTATTTCTGCCGCTCTCATATGGTTAACTTCAGGTCTTCAAACACAGTTACTATCCCTTAACTTTTCAAAGTTTCCGTCCCTCAAACCCATGCCCTCCTCCTCTTCTCAGGGTGCGTTCTGCGTACACAAAACCAACCCTTTTTGTGCATCTATGGCCTGCTCTCCCGTCGTTCTATCTTTCTCACATACTATTTCTGCTCCTGTCTTAAGTTCAATAACCGCTTCCTACAGAAACTACCTAATCCTCTCGTTCTTCCTTTCTGGCTATTCTTTGCAGCTCTCACCACCATCTATTCACTAGGTCACATAATTCTCTTACACAAATACACTACACTACACACAATTCCACTACTTACAGTTCAAATACAAACCAACTAATCTCACTTCACACTCATCCACTACACTCCAAAACAAAACCTTATCAATTACAACGCCATTATCTCTAACACTCACAAATGCGAGACCTATTGCATTGCAAATGCTTTTTAACCCCTTCGATGCTGATGACGGCCCCCAGCCGTCATGCATCACGGGGCTCGTGTGCTGATGACGGCTGGGGGCCGTCATAAACCCACCCACTTTGAAAAACGCCGCACAGGCGCATAATCGCGGCCGCGCCCAAGGGGTTAAAGCGGGCCATGCGCTTTCTGTTTTACAGGGCAGCCCGCACACACCACTACCAGGATGCTGCCATTAATGAATAATGGCTGGGGCTTAAAATGTGCCTTTCTGGCAGTAATAAATATACAAGACTAGACGCTTGTAATGGTTTGTCTCTGTTGGAACCTAGCTCTTCATGATTGCTGACTCATGGTTGGACACAGTCTCTGGTGATATAACGCCATTCATTTGCAGTGACTGTTATGCACAGCTTAATTCATATATATATATTTTTAAATATACGTAAGTGGAGGGTTTTCTTAAAAACTGTCCACTCACACCGCTTTAGTCCATTTCATATAGGTTCTTTCACTTCCCTGCTTTCACCCTCTGTCACTGTTTTTCTCTTGCTCCTTCTTTCTCCCTTTTCTGCCTTTCTCTCTCTGTTTCGCTGGCTCAAAGACGATGATAAACAAGCATTGGCATACCCAATAGGTCTCGCCTTTGGGACCTTATAAGTGTTCAGTTAATCAGCACAATATCACTGGTGCAACAACATCAATTGTTGCATGGCTAAACACTTATAAGGTCCCAAAGGCGAGACCTATTGGCTATGCCAATGCTTGTTTTTTTGTTTGTTAGGCACAGGGAGATTGAGTGATTTGCCCCAGAATCACAGAATGTTGAGCATCCTTCCTTGTCGAGATCTTCTGCACATGTGTGCAGGTAACTAAATAGTAAATGTATTTGCTGGGTTTGAGCTGCATTTTCCGACTTTCAAGACAATTTACAGGGGGCTGTTTGTTCCCCTTGATATAACTAAGTTTTTGTAAAGGGAATGCAGCCATTTTCCATGTGCCTAGAACGGCCCTGAGCACGGGAAAATACAACATGCTACAGGCCACTTCCCCACTTTCTGTGGCTACTGTCTGCAAGCCATGCTTTACCACGGCTCTCTTTGTCTTCAAGAAGCTAAACCTCAGGTGAAGAAGGTGTTTTTCATGGGCTGTCACTTCTGTTTTCACTATGTAGTATGGGGTAGTGTTTCATGGTCTACATTTGGTAAGTTGTGACCAGTATTTGCACCATTGCAAATCTGTAGACTTTATTCTGTGTTGGCTTTCTGTTAACTCCTGCTCTGTATCTGCTTGCTTGATATGAAATCTTTCTGATGATAATTTTCCTCTCCAGTGCTGAAATCAATGGAATAGGCTGAAATCTCCCAAAATACATCATTACCTTAAGTCTCATTATGCGGCAAAATGATTGCTTATTTGAAATAGATGAATGTGTCTAAAATGATAAATGCTTTTTATATATTTAAAATCATCTAAAAATGACCTCTGTGCTTCTCTGCCTGTCACCGATTGTATAGATTTAGGATTTCTAGAAAGAAATTGACTCCTTTCCTGTTGTATTTTACCACTCACATCTATTCAGCTTCATTGGTGATGTACATCATGCATTGTCTAGCAGACTGATCAGTTGGGTTTTTCATGGGACTAGCCAGTTCTGCTGAACGAAAACATTATCAGAACAATATTTCTTCTTAAAATATCTTTATGCGTCAAGGCTCATTTCCAGTTTAGGTTTCACCTCCGTGCCACTGTCCAGCCTTGAGAAGAGCCTTTATATCGAGATTTCTTGACGCTATAGGAACGTGAGTTACTTTTTTGCTATGCAGTTTGCAAACACACCTTCCAAGTGCATAGCAAAGGTTGAAAGAAGAGCCCCTTTCTTATTCTTTTTAGCAAGTGGAGAAAAATGCCTAAACAAACACTGGCAAAGCTAAAAGATTTGTCTTTTTGATAGGGGAAGTGTTTGGAATTAGATGGGTAACTTTGTGTGTTGTCCCATGTGTCCTAGAAAGAAAATACAAAATAAAGCATCTTGGAGTACAATAGTCTGGAGGAAGGGGATTACGGCACCTTTTCTGAACAGACTGCAATAGCGTCACGAAAATGAGTCAGAAGTAACAGCATGACATATTAAACTATAAAAAACACTAGAATTTACCAATTATAGTTAATTCAAGTAACTATAACTCACGCCCGCCATGCGCAGTTTCCTCATCAATAATTTCACTCCAAAAGTTGCAGTGATATTATCAATGATGAAGTAGAAGATGTCATAGGTGATTTAATATGTGGGGTAATTAGCAGTGCACGGCGAGGGCACGAGTTATAGTTACCTGAGATAACTATAACTGGTGAATTTCAATGTTATTTAGAGTTTAAAACATTTTGTTGTTACGGAACAATTCACCCAAGTATAACCCCACTTTAACCTTTGTTTTTTGTCAGTGAATTCTTTAAAAACTATTTTTTAAAGTATTATTTAATTACCATATGTAATTCCAACCCCTGCTTTAAATTGAAAATGTGTTGTCTGTAGAGACAGTGCGCTACCACACCATGCATACTCCACACTACCCCACTCCACGCCCTTCAACACCATTCTACAACACTCCATGCTATGATATGCCACTCCACTCCCCTCCACTCTAAGACACTCTGTGATACACCCCTCAACTACACGCCACTCCAATCTATGCCACTCACTCTAATGACATGCCATTTCACTCTATGCACCTCCACTCTACACCACTTATTTCATTCCAATCTACCTAACTCCACTCTGTCCCACTGCAATCCAATGTACTCCAGTCTACCCCATGCTACTCCACTTTGCTAAAATCTACACCACTTAAATCTACCCCATTCTACTCCATTCTACCCCACCCCAGTTTACCCACCTGTCCCCTATTTACTTCACCCCACTTCAAATGTACCCTATTCTAACCCAAGCTACCTCACTCAAACCTACCCATTCTACCCCAATCCAGTCTACTCCAATCCAGTCCACCCCACTCCACTCTACCCCACTCCAATCTACCCTGTTCCACTCAAGTCTAACCCACTCCAATCTACTCCACTCCATTCTACCCAGTCTACTTCACTCAATCTAACACGATCAACCCCACCCCACTCAGGTCTACCATGCTCCACTCCAATCTACCACACTCCACTCAAATCTACACCACTCCAATCTACCTCAATCCACCGCGCTCCAATGTACCTCAGTCCAGCCCACTACACTCCAATCTACCCCACGCCTCTACTACACTCCAACTGTCAATTTACCCCATTCCATTCACCCCACTCAATACAATCTATCCAACTCCTCTCTACTCTAGTTTACCCCATTCCACCATAATCTACCTGACTCCAATCAACCCCACTCCACTCTACCCAAATCTACCCCATTCCACTTCACTCCAATCAAATCTACCCCGCTCCACTCCAATCTAACCCACTGCACCCAACCCCATTATATCCCACCTCACTCCACCCCAATCTACCCTAAACAATCCACCCCACCCCAATGTACTCCACTCCAATCTGTTTCGTCTATTCTACCCCACTGCAATCTACCTCACCCTATCCCACTCCAATCCAACCCACTTCCCTCCAATCCACCCCACTCCAATCTACCCCCACTCCACTCTAATCTACCCCAGTCCAGGCTACCCCAATCTTCTCCACTTCACCCCAATCTACCCAATATAATCTACCCCACTCCAAACTACCCCAATCTACCCCACTCCATTCCATTCTATCCTACTATAATCCATGCAATCTGCCCCACTCCACTCAAATCTACCCGACTCCACTCCAGTCTACTCCCCTCCAGTCTACCCCACTCTTCCCCAGTGAACCCCACTCCAACCCAATATATCCCACTCCACTCTACCCCAATCTACCTCACTCTAATTTATCCCAATCTACTCCACTTCATTCTAACGCAATTCAGTCTACTCCACTCTAATCTACCATGCTAATCTATCCAACTCCCCCACTCCAATCTACCCCACTAAAGCCCCACTCCCCACTACGCCAATATACCTCACTCCAGTCTATCCCACTCCACCCCATGCCACTAACTTTTAGCCATGCTGAACAGCCGCCACACTGGTATACATAATGGCTAAAACACATTACCAGAGCCAATAGCTCTCACAAAGGCGAGACCTATTGGCTTTGCCAATGCTTTGTCTCAATCTCTTTCCCTGCTTGACAGCTAAGTCTATAACTTCCAGGAAGTATCTTAGGTGGACTAACTTTTTTGCTATATTAATTCTATATTTGTATTTATATGTTACCGAGTGGCGATCACCAGGTGTAGTCATAGGTAGGTCAGAGTTTCCATAGGAGTATCAATTCCCAACGAAAATCTCTTTCGCAGATACAGAAAAACAGCTGAACAGTATTACACCAAAACTGGCAAAAAAGTTAGAACTTTACTCAGTGTTTTTTTTAGATTTG
This sequence comes from Lissotriton helveticus, assembly GCF_964261635.1. NCBI lineage: Eukaryota > Metazoa > Chordata > Amphibia > Caudata > Salamandridae > Lissotriton > Lissotriton helveticus. The sequence continues at coordinate 514,941,252 of NC_136070.1, forward strand.
GTACAAATCTCAGCACATTCCCTATAAGTTCAAGCTATCTCCCTCTGCTATGTGAGAATAACGTCTGAAATGCTTAGGAAAACATGCAAGTCCAACAGAAGCAGCAGCAGCCTGTCAGTTGATCCATCTGAGTCCTACTTCTGCTTCCGACAGTATTCTAATGAACAATAACCGCACTAACATGCTGTATTTATGACAAATGTGCGGCACACATGGGGCCATCTTAATAGAATCAAAACTGTAAAACTTAAAACATTTCCTTTAGAAATGAGCAAAATGAGGTGGTTCTTTTTGTCCTCAAAATTATGATTAGTGCTCTAGAAAGCTAAAATGAGGACCTATTTTCTACGAGTTCTCAAATACCTTCCTCACACTTTTTGGTAAAATATTCTGAAATGCTGAGTGAAACATGTATTTTCCAGAACAGCAGCACTACCATCAACACAGAGTTCTAATGTTTTTTGGGGACATTCATGCTGGCTGGGCTTTGCAGGCTCAACTCTCTCTTATCCTAGCGCCGGCCGGGCTTAGCTCCGCCGAGCCGCTAGGAGCCTTCCTTCAACTACATCTCCCAGCAATCACACATGCCCTGATTGAGGCGAGGACGCCGATTGCATCACCATCCAGCGCCTGGAGGCGCATAAAGGCCCGTTTGCTGCCGAGGACCCCGTGTTACTTTGTTTTTTGGGGACATTCATGCTGGCTGAGCTTTGCAGGCTCAACTCTCTCTTATCCTAGCACCGGCCGGGCTTAGCTCCGCCAAGGCGCTTGGAGCCTTCCTTCAACTACATCTCCCAGCAATCACGCATGCCCTGATTGAGGCGAGGATGCCGATTGCATCACCATCCAGCGCCAGGAGGCGCATAAAGGTCCGTTTGCTGCCGAGGACCACGTGTTACTTTGTTTTTTGGGGACATTCATGCTGGCTGGGCTTTGCAGGCTCAACTCTCTCTTATCCTAGTGCCGGCCGGGCTTAGCTCCGCCGAGGCGCTAGGAGCCTTCCTTCAACTACATCTCCCAGCAATCACGCATGCCCTGATTGAGGCGAGGACGCCGATTGCATCACCATCCAGCGCCAGGAGGCGCATAAAGGTCCGTTTGCTTCCTCATCCCGCGGGGACGCGCGCGGGCGGTGCCGGGCCAAGCCCGGGCAAAGGGCGGGCCGTCTGTGGCCAGACGAGGCTGGGCTGGGCCACCCCCCTTATATCGGTGGACTCAGATACTTACAGTAAGCTTGCAGTATCTCCTTAGTTTCTATATTAATTGGACTTATATTACGTTGCACTGTGCAATACATAGTGCTAAAACATTCTCTCATGTTATTTTGTTTTTTCCATTAATCTATTTTTTTTCCTTTCCTCATTTGCATTGGATTTCTGTCTCTGTAAACATATTGTATAGGAACATGAGTTCACGCCTTAGCAAAGGCAGGAAATCGCTGGTGGGAGGGTCTGTCAGAGGGACATTAGACCAATTCATAACCAGGGCCGCTTCGGTGCTGGAAGGTGAAATAGCTATCACGGAACGGCGCCTCTCTTCCGAACACCTATATAATAAACGCTCGTCCCTGGGTCCCATCCAGCTAGCGATCACCCCACCCGTTGACAGCACAGTAAAAGATCTATCTGGGGACATTAGCATTCCCTTACAGCTACAAGACAAAACAGACTCTATTGAATTAAATAGGGACCGCTACACAAATAATCCAAACATAGATTCACTATTAGAAATCACATCTGAAGAGCATTCACCCATAAATTCCCCTAAGCACATCCCGAGAAAGAAAACATATAATAAAACAACAAGATGAGCGCATATATCAAAGAAAAGAAAGCGCAGGGGGAATAGCCATAACGGTAGATGTGCAAAAACATCGAAAGTACTTCCAAGCCCCCTAAAGAACTTAAGACCAGCTGTGAGGAAGACCATGTCAGACCATCTTCCCTCACCCTCTCACCACACCCAAGACCTAATGGGAAGCATTGAGCAACTAGTTAAATCTCTCTTACTACCTCTTGTTGAGAGGGTGAAAAGAATGGCAGAACAACTGGGGTCTATAGAAAAGGCAATTTCAACCAATAATGAGTTAACTAGGGAACTGACAACCTACAGGCAGAACCAGCCCACACAAATCATATCATCAGGGCCGACACCAACAAACTAAATGAATAGTGAGGTTCCACCATCTTTCCCCGATGACAACATTCTGGACCCTCCGATTACGGAGAAAGCCATTTCGACTGTCGGGGGAGTGAGAGCGGGAGGGCAAGTTAATAAACCAGATAGCTCCCAAGTAATTGCCGCTAGGACGCCCCCTTCTGTTAACAAATTAAGAGTACAATTGACTTGCCACCTGAGGCGGCACCCTATGTCGTGGTACTAACTGGGGTCCCGGGATTGGAGGTTGGAAAAACTGAAGGTTATCAAGAACTTAAAAATAAAGTTGTATATTGGTTGAGAAATAACAGACTTGTCTGGGTGGGGCATAGACCGAAGGATATAAAGGGGAACGTTATTATCATCAACTTTAGAGACCGTAGAGTAATTACACACATTGGAGATTGGTACATCGAGAAATGCAGGGAGGAAATTTCGACACGCGACCTAAGTTATATCTACCCTCAATCCTTATTGACAAATCCTCCAAGATCCCGGATCCCATATAGGTGTAACTTTAGCTATAACATCCCCACCTTTAACCGTTTTTCCATGCTTTCCGGATTGGAAGGAGTAGATTGACTCCCCAACCAGCTGCCTAGGGACCACTATACACTTAAACAACTAGAAATGTCAGTGGTCCCAAAGGCTGGCCTTCAAGGCAAACTGATTAATCCAACGGACCTCAAGAAAGCGTATGTGGAAATAAAGCCCTCTGAATGGGCGAGAGGCAACTCTGAAACAGACAGTAAACAGATCCGGTCAATAGAAATAGTGCCAGTCGCTCCTCCCCAGGAAATGGTCGTGGAACTTAGATCGAATGCCGATTCGCGATTGAAGTCGGTTATAATGGCATCGGACAAGAACTCAGGCATAGATAATTCCTCAATTGGGATACTTTTCTGGAACATAGCCGGACTTCGGCCTAAGGTAGACAGTAGCATCTGGGAGAGCAAAAGGTGGTTTAATTATATATGTTTCTAATCTGATAGGGGGACTGGAAATAACCCCTATAAAATTGGAGGTCAATTTCCAGATACTTAGGGCCAGATGTAGGTCGCCAATTACCGGTCGGTAACGGCCGATTTCGGCCGTTACCGACCGGTAAATGGTTTTCGAGATGTATGGGCCAATATTTTACAGATTCTGTAAATTTACCGAAACGGTAAATTTACCGAATCTGTAAAATACAGAATCGGTAATTTTACCGATTCGGTAAAACCCAGATGTAGGTAGCACTGTTCACAGTGCTACAGGCCTTCAGAATTCGGTATTTTACCACCCAATCCAATTGGGTGGTAAAATACCGAATTCAGGTGTGCATGCACATCTGTGCATGCACACCTGTGGGCATGTCTGTGTGTCACATGGCACACATGCCTGTATTTGGGGTGCTAGAGGGTGTCAAAGTGACACCCCCTGCACCCTTGCTGAAATCGGTATTTACCGAATCTGTAAATACCGATTCGGTAATGCCCATTGATTCCTATGGGCTTCAATGCCCATAGGAATCAATGGGCATTACCGAATCGGTATTTACAGAATCGGTAAATACCGAATCTTAACGATTCGGTATTTACCGAATCTGAAATACCTACATCTCCCCCCCTCTATTTTACCACTTCTTAAATACCGAATCGGTATGATTCGGTATTTAAGAAGTGGTAAAATAAAATTACCTACATCTGGCCCTTAGTCTTTGTTTTAATAAAGCGGACACAGTTCTCTTGGTAAACTTTTATAACAACCTTCCAGATGGAGAACTGTTGACAGTATTGCGACAGTTGCATCTTGAATTATCTGTCCAGACAAGGGGACTTGTAAAAGGCGCAACAATAATCTGGGGTGGTAATTTTAACCAGCATCCATGCCATTATAGTAACCCCATTTTTTTTGGGATAGCAGACGAAAATGATGATCCAATATCCCATTTTTCTCATTCAATTATAGGAAATTGTTTAAATGAAATACTTTTTGATTTGGATCTTGTAATCGCTAATAAAAAGAATGCTTCCTCTCTGCTGTTGGATCCAACCTTCCTTGGTAGGGGCAGGCAGAGCACCATAGATTTTATTCTCATATCTAATATAGATGGTGAACATGCCACAAATTTTGCAATATACATAAATGTACTGAGCGATCATTGTGCGCTCAGTATAACATTTCGACCGCTCTATAAGCACAGCACCCAAAGCATAGTCAGTGCATTGAAGCAAAACACCCTTCACCTGGATAGACTCAATGGATTCTCCATAAAATGGGAGAAAGTCGATCCTCCAGAGATCACCAGGAAAGTTATAAACACAGCATTACTTCCAATTCGTAAATGTTTAGATTTGTCTACTCCAGATGAGGAAGTATTAAGTAATTTCAGGGTGGTCTTAAATGCAATAAAAGAGGCACTTTTTGTAAAATTAAAAAACTTCAATCAAATAAAAGGGGGTGGTTTAATCATAGGTGCACAGCAGCCAACTCCAAACTGAAAATAGCCCTGCAAAAATCGAACAGGGTCCCTCAAGAAATAGCAATCCTTAGGAGGGAATACAACGCAGGACTCTCTGAGCAAAGTGGCGGGTAGAGTCATTCTTGACCGCCTCCAGCAGTGGGCGGTCGATGGTGGGATTCTCTCGGACCTCCAATTTGGGTTTCGGGAAGGCCTAGGGACTATTGAACAGGCCCTAAACCTGACAATGCTACTAGGCAAATATGTAAGTGCTAAGGCAGGATCTATGTACATGGTATACGTAGATCTGTCAGCAGCCTTCGACTGCGTCTGCCATACCAAACTTTGGTCCGTTCTATTGGAAATGGGGGTAGATTTACCACTGGTGAACTTTTTGCGTGAATTATATTTTAACGCATCTGCTAGGGTGAGGTTCGGGGTACAGGGCGAGTTAACCGCACCGTTTGGAGTGGAGAGAGGCGTCAGACAAGGTTGTGTCTTGGCTCCCTTCCTCTTCACGCTTTATACCAACGGTTTGGAGAGGGATATGATAAAAGGGAGCCGGGACCTTCCTTTAATAAACAACCGCCCGATTCCAGCTCTACTCTACGCCGACGATGCGGTGATACTGGCCCGTACCCCCATAGAACTACAGAAGGCGCTAAATAGATACTCCCAATTCATGGGTAATCTGGACTTACGTATAAATATCAAAAAAAACTTTTGTCATGACAGCAGGACCGGGGGAAAAAAGGATAAAGAACATCTATTTAGAAAAAGAGAAATTGGCTACCACAGATCAGTATCCATACCTGGGAATTATTTTCGACCACAGACTCAATTGGAAACCAGCAATTGAGTCTAGGAAACTCCATCTTATGAGAGCGACTATGGCCCTGGTAAACTTTTTTTAAAAAACTGGGAAAGAGGCCCCGGTAGAGCTTCTACAGATATATAAAGCCAAATGTCAAACAGTTGCACTGTACGGGGCTGGTGTGTGGGGGTATGTAAATACCAACATTTTGCAAGTGGTCGAAAATGCCTTCCTGAGGTTTCTATTAGCAGTACCAAGGAGCACAGCTACTTTCTCATGCCACACGGAATTGGGGATTTCACATTTATCAGATATAGCCAAAATACAACCACTCCTTCTATGGCATCGAATCTGGTCTTCAGATAAAAATGTTTTTATACAGGAAATCATTTTAGATTGTATGTCTTTGGATCACTCTCATAAAATCGTCTGGCTTCTATATATAAAACGTTTTTTGAATGACCTAAGGTTGGAAAAATATTATCTTGTACCATCCTCAATTCGGTCACTATCAAGGAAAGCACTACAGGTGTTGTGCCTCTCACACCTAGAAGAAATAAGGATGACTAAAGAGGCCATTAAACCATCTGTACAACACTGTATGGCCGTTCAAACTACCTTTTCTATTCAGCCTTATTTAACTCCTGACTTCTCCACGTTTGAGAGATTTCTTTTGACCAGATTTAGGTTAAATATTTTCATCGTTTGGTTGCCTTCCCAAAGAGAAATAACTGGGAATTAGAATTACCATCATGTCCGTGTGACAATATTTCTATTCAGGCAACCATTCACACTCTATTTTTCTGTAAATATTACATTGAACATAGAAAGATCTGGCTGATTCCGATACTAAAACATATGGGCATTAGAAGATGCCGTCCGGCCTTGCTTTCTCTACAGTATTTGGGTGAAGAGTGGATATCGAAGTATATTGTCAAATTCCTGAAATGTATTTTTCGACATCGATTAAACCTGTAATAAACAAACCGATTATGCCAGTAAAAAGTGAGATGATGTCCCTTTCTATGGTTTTATGTACATAGCCAGTACTTTTTTTAAAGAAATGTTGTATAGATTATATTGTAAATGTCTTTTTTAGAATTTTATATGTTTTATAATAATAGTTTTTATACTGGTAGTATTTCGCTTTAATGTAGAATGTGAAAATTAAATTTACTTGTGATAAAGCTTTCATGGTTTTTTTTCATGATAAAAACCGAATAAAGAAATACTTGACTTGACTTGAGCAACTAGAGTGCTAACACTTTTTATTCAAGACAGAAACGAGGCACTTCTACCTGCCACTTTATAGGAGCAGTTTAAGTGAAAGCCTTTCCTAAATGGCAGGCTAGTAAATGAGCATTGAGATGTTAATTCAGGAATAAACCAGAATGTTAAAAATGTGAGGGAGGTATGATTTTTATGAGAGAGAGAGAGAGAGAGAGAGAGAGATTAATTTAAAGGGGCTAAGCATAGTTAAAGTGAGAGATGTGTGCAGAAGTACAGCATCCATTTTCCAATTCAGCTTACTCATCCTACCCATCTTCTCGGTTGCTTAACGGCTCTGAAAAAACACTGAAATACACCATTTATAGTTTAGTAAACTAAATAGAACATGCACCTCCATCATGTACTGCTTATGTCCTTACACATTACTTGATTCATGACATGTCAAATTACCTAATTGATATCACTCATGACATATCAGTCATAGTCTCCAGCCAGACACTGCTTCCGAATCACATCAGGACTTATTACCCAGGCTCTGACAAGGCCCTGCACTCAACCTTCTGCAAGTATCAAACTTACACTGCACAGCTGTTGGAAATTGGGTTTCTGGTTGGCAGAGGTAAGTACCCTGTAAAAGCAGGAACCACAATCCTAGTCGGGGTAAGTTTAGTATACAATAAACGTTTACTTGTGCTCACCCTCTGGTAGCTTGGCGCAGAGATGTCATGCTAAACTAATGAGGCAATATGTAAAATATTTGTGCACACACACAGTAACACAAGGAAAACACCACAAAAATACTCCACAACAGTTTAGAAAAATAGCCAATATTTATCTAAGTAAAACAAAACCAAAACGATAAAAATCCAACAAACACAAGTCAAGTTAAGAATTTTGCAAGATTAAACAAGCATGCAGTGCTTCTTAATCAATAGCCCCAACTGGGGCTATCTGGTCACGCTTGACAGGGTAAATTCCAAAAGTCCAGTCTGACCGCGATGTAGCACGGATCAGATACTGGAGTAACGCAGACTCGTTGAAGCTCCGAGACGATGCTTTGAGCAAGGGAAGGGATGTGTCGCTGTCGAAGACGATGCGTTGTTTCCAAACTCATGCAACATCATTGATGTTTTGATGTCGAGCGCTGCGCGTCGGGTCGATGCATCGTGGATTTCAAACTGCTGGGATGTGTGCAGCACACAAACAATGCATTGTCACAATGTCTCACAGCATCTGAGCCTAAGGACGGGCGTCACAGATGTCAGCGATGCGATGTCCGAGACCCATGCAGCACCCAACCCAGATGTGTATTCCAGAGCCAGGCAGAAGGCACAGAATGCTTAAAGTAAGAAAATGTCAACCTTCTAAAAGTTCCGTTTGAGTCGGAATGCCGATCACTGAAGGCCTATGTTGTAGATATGTTTATCTCAATTATGGGTTAGTCTTTTCTTTGTGTTTCCTACTTGGAATCCTGACTATGTATGGGGTTCTTATGTTCTGTGCAGAGTTCTAGGTCAGACAGTTGAGCTTGGTCTGATGGTGGCTTGTCCACTCGTTTTCTGTGCTGTAATTAAACTCTACAATTTATCTGGAAACTCAATCGTCTCAAGGAACTTCTTGTTTACTACATTTTGGCGACAAGGAACCTGTGGAGTATCGACCAAGCTGAATGAAAATTACAGCGGAGAAAATAATAGAAAAGAAATACAGAAAACGAAGAAAACAGCCATCAAGAAAGAAACCACAGCGTGCTACACTGTGTCTTTCCTGTTAATAATCAGCCGGTTATGAAGAGATCGAAAGAAAATGCCATAATCGGAAAAGACTGAAGGTGAGCGCTAAACAGACTATATAAGTGAGCGTTTGAAACTTACTTCACGCGCACACTCGAGCTTCGTCCTCTCACAGCAACGCGTCACACTCGCTATTTGACTTCCGTCAGAAAGCCTGACGTATGCGGTGTTCGTTGCTATACCAACATCGACGAAGGCGCACTTCACCCTTCACGCATATTTGACCTTGACGTCGTGACGTAAGACGTTAGCGGCCATCTTAATAATTTTTTTGTTTACTCACATAAGGAAAAACGGAGCAGAAAGAAACAACGAAGGCTCTTGCTCCACTTCCCGCTTATCATCGTCCTATGTCTACGACCGCATTGATAATACACATGGACTGAAACAAAGGAAGCAATCAGCTATCTCGCTAATTTACTGAAAGCGAAGAAAGAAAAACAGAAAAGTAAGCGCTATTGTTTATTGTTCTCATTGAATATATTTCTCATCTTCTTTTTGCTACCATTTGAGACAATCCATCTTGAAATTAACTACTGACTAAAAGGTTTAGTACACAATGTCCCAACAGGTAAATATAGCCTTACCTCCTCCTTTTCTATCTGAACCTGGCAGTCCGAGTATTGCATGGGAAGATTGGGTGGTCATGTTTAATAACTACTTAGAGGCTTTAGATGGAGAAGATTTTTCCCCCAAGAGAAAGAAAGCACTGTTAATTTGAGAGAGTTGCTTTGAGAAAGCAACAATTTTATTTTGTTGATCTACATGTCATGTCCCTCACATTATCAACGAGTGCCTTACAACTGTGTAATTAGTACTTAAGAATAGCAAAGAAGCATAAAGGAGACTTTGGCTTGACAGAGAATCTGTGGACAAATGTCCAATAACTATCGGTGCACGGAATCCTTGGAAAGTCAAAGAGCAGGGCGAAATTAGTCCATAATTGAGCCGGAGAAACGAGGGGACAGAGGTAAAAGAAACAGGACTGGACAAAAGCTGTTCTGGAAAATAAAATATGGACAATGGTCATGCAAGTGGAGTCAAGTTTGCAAGATGGACAAAATGTTCACAACCGGGACAAAGGTCCTAGGTGAGAGTCTCGACGGAAGGTCCACATCGGGGACAGAGGTCCCAGGTGAGACTCTGGATAGGAAGTTCACAACGGGGACAAAGGTCCTGGTCCCACGTGAGTCTTTGGACGCTAAGTCCATAATGGGGACATTGGTCCCAGGTGAGACTCGGGACGGTGAGTTCACAATGGGGACAGAGGTCCCAGGTGAGACTCTGGACGGTAAGTCCACAACGGAGTCAAAGGTCCCAAGTGAGAGTCTGGACAGAAAGTCCACAACGGGAACAGTGGTCCTAAGTCAGAGTTTGGACAAGAAGTCCACAACGGAGAAAGAAGAAAATTTAGTTTTAAACAGATACAAGTTCTACAAGAATAGACAACGAGAAGCAGAAACTGTTGACGATTTGTAGCTCGTCTACGAGAATTATCAGTGAAGTGTAACTTCGGGCAGATGACTGATGAACATATACGTGACCAACTTATTGTTCAGAGTAACAACCGCAAAATAGAAGAGAGACTATGGGCTGCGAAAAACCCAACTTTAAAAGTTGCGATTGAACTTGCTAAAATTGTTGAAGAATCAGAAAAATGTATGGTAGAACTACAGAAAAGTGGCCTAGACCAGAGTGTAACAGAAGTGTCTCACAAGTCTGTATATAATAGTGATAATAGTGATAGTGAGGGTGGAGCAGTTGCAATGGTAAGAAAAAAAGGGTATGTTTTGCAAAAAAAAAATATGAGTCAGAATAATAACAAATGGCAAAACAAAGTGTGTTCGAGGTGTGGTAGCAACACCCATAGTTCTGATGCAAAGTTTTGCTTTGCAAATAACAAAGAATGCTTGAAGTGCGGCAAGCTCGGTCACTTTGCTAAAATGTGCAAGAGCAAGACTAATTCAAGAGTGACTGTAGTTAGTGAGCAACATGAGTTAAAACGTGATGCTACCAAAATTCTAGGTGTGGATGATACAGTAATCAATCTAGAAAATAGAGAGAGACGTCCTAAAGCTGATTTTATAATTGATGGCAAAGACATTAGTTTAATGGTCGATTGTGGTTCTAAGTGGACTATTATTCCTATGTCTTTGTTGAGACGTGTGTGGGGTGATAGGATCTTAGTAGCTCCTGATATTCACCCAAAAGGCTATCAGGGCGGAAAGATTGATTTAGTTGGATGTTTTGAAGGGAAAATTCAATTCAAAAACAGATTGATTCACGGTAAGGTCTATGTTTCAACTGACGGTCCAGCCATTTTAGGTTGGATGCATCAATTTGATCTTCATATAATAATCGATCCAAGAGCAATCGAACCTGTTTTAGTCGTTGATGATCTTAGCACTGATGATATCCTTCACAGTTATCGTAATGTGTTCAGAGATGAATTGGGAGAACTACAAGGGTATCATCATAAAATTTTAATAAAGGAAGGTTCCATCCCTGTCCAACATAAAGCTAGAAGGGTTCCATTTGCCGTTCGGAATGTATTGGAAGTATTGGAAGAGATGCTTCAAGGCGGGATCATTGCGGGATGCTTCAAGGCGGGATCATTGAACCTGTCGAGGCATCGTCATGGATTTCGGCAGTGGTGATTTCTCAGAAATCTGACAAAAAAATCAGATTTTGTGTAGATCTGAGATCTCTCAACAAGTGTGTTGTAGCAGATGTGTTCCCGTTGCCAAACATAGGGGAGTTAATCTCTACATTGAAAGGTGCTAAATTCTTTAGTAAACTGGATTTAAAACATGCTTACCACCAGATTCGTCTACATGACGAGTCTAAGCATCTTACGGCTTTTATTACTGCTGAAGGGACATTCCAGTTCAATAGATTACCTTTCAGGCTTATATCTGCAGCTAGTGTTTTTCAGCGGATGGTGTCTGAGGTTTTTAAGGGCATTGATAAGGTAATTTATTTTCAAGATGACATATTGATTTTTGGAGATTCCTTAGAAGAACATAACAATGTTCTCCAGTCTGTTTTGCGTAGGATTGATGAGGCTGGCCTTACACTACGGAAGGAGAAATGTTCATTTTTGTCACAAGAAATTGAGTACTTAGGGTTTACACTCTCAGCTGATGGAGTTAAGCCTAAGAGAAACTTGCTAGAAGCAATTGAAATGGCACCGTCTCCCGTCCATAAGGACCAGTTACGGTCATTTATGGGACTTATTGAATTTTATTCAAAATTTGTGAAAGACTTTTCCAGTAAAACAGCTCCTCTGAGGAGTTTACTTAAGAAAGGAGTCAAATTTTGTTGGACTTCAGATCAAGAAACTTGCTTTGTGATGATAAAAAAAGAATTAGCTTCCACTGAGGTTCTTACCCCTTTTGATATAAAATGTTCTTCTATCTTAATGGTGGATGCAAGCAGCATTGGTCTAGGTGCTGTTTTATTACAGAGGCATGGCTCGGAGGAGAAAACAATAGCCTTTGCCTCTAGACCTTTAACATCTTCTGAGCGGAACTATTCTGTGATTGAACGAGAAGCACTAGCAGCTGTCTGGGGCACGTACTACTTTAGGACCTTTTTGTGGGGTAATACGTTTCTGATACGGTCGGATCATAAACCCTTAGTTAATGTTCTTGCTCCTGGTGGTACGGGAAAGGGGTCTCCGAGATTAGCTAGGCTAGCTTCACGTCTTCAGGATTTTCAGTTTGAGTTAGAGTTCGTACAAGGCTGGAAAAACGTACAAGCCGATTGTCTGTCTCGCCTTCCTGTTCAGTCTGATGAAAAGGTTGAGTCTCAAGACGATTGTGCCATAGCCTTTATGGAGGATGTTCTTTTCCTGAGTTCTGGTTCATTCACTTGGGATGAGTGGTCGGTGAGCATGGAAAAGGATGTTGTTCTCAAGGGGATAGTGGATCTTATTAATAAAGGCACAAGGAGAGAAAGTACTGTTGAACCTTCTGTTCGTCCTTTTATCAAGATAGTGAATTAATTGTCTCTCTCTAACGATATAGTTTTGATGAGAGGGGACCGGGTTGTTCCTCCTTGTTCATTAAGACCCAAGATACTTTCCTTGGCTCATGAAGGACATCTGGGCCAGACCCTTACTCAACACAGGGTAAAAGAGAATTTTTGGTGGCCTTCTATTGATTCTGATGCTGCTAAATATGTTGTACAGTGCGAGTTTTGTAAGGAGGGGGAAAAAAGGTTAAAGATTGTGGGTTCCAAAGAGAACTGTGGAATTTCCTATCTCAATCAGCCTTGGCACACAATCAGTTTAGATCCCATGGACGAATTACCTTATAACCAACGTTTTGCAATCGTGGTTATAGATTGTTACTCTAAATGGTTGACAGTACGTTTTGTAAAAGAGATTACTACTGATGCCACAATTGATTTTCTCAGAGGTGTATTTATTGATGAAGGATTTCCTTCATTTATAATTACTGACAATGGCACACAGTTGACTTCACACAAAATGAGTGTGTTCTTACAGAGTTGTGGTGTGACCCATCGAAGAACTAGTCTCTACAATTCTAGAGGGAATGGAATGTGCGAGAGAGTTAATAGGTTGGTGAAAGGCGTTATTCAGATGTCTTGTGAGTTTGGTTGCTTTTCGGATGAGAGAGTTCAAGAACTTGTATGGGCCTATCGGTCTACTCCTCATAAACAGGGTGAAAAATCCCCATTTGAGTTGATGCGAGGACGTCCACCAGTCACGAAATTGATTCCTTCCTGGCTATCTAATCTTGGTGTGAAACCGTCCTCTCAACCTCGCTGTAATGATGTTTCTTTGCCTGTCGGTGTGGGGGATCTTGTCAAAGTTAAACCCGGTAGATTTTCTAAAGGTCTCAAGAAGTTTCGGGGTCCTTTTTGCGTCAAACAAGTGTTTCCTCACTTTGTTGTTCTTGAGAATGGGGAGAAATGGAACTTCCGCAGGGTTGCTTTATATAGAAGATTTTCCGATATTACTGGCAACTCAATTCCTAAACCCAATTTGAGCAATAATGGGTATATGTTCTCTACTCAAGCTACTCCTGATGAATGTTCGCAATCTGGCGCAAGGAGGGAGGTGGGTAGTGGTGATGCTTCTAGTAATGGTTGTGAGAATTTCCAAGTCACTTAACCTACCCATGAAAATGTTTCCAGTAATGACTATGCTGTTACTACTAATATAAGGTCTTGTGTGCGGAGTTCTCGCTCCCGACATCCACCCGCTTATTTGGGTGATTATGTTTGCTAAACAATTTATTTTTCCTTTTATTTTCCTTAGGTATTCAAGGGAGGGAGATGTGTTGTAGATATGTTTATCTCAATTATGGGTTAGTCTTTTCTTTGTGTTTCCTACTTGGAATCCTAACTATGTATGGGGTTCTTATGTTCTGTGCAGAGTTCTAGGTCAGACAGTTGAGCTTGGTCTGATGGTGGCTTGTCCACTCGTTTTCTGTGCTGTAATTAAACTCTACAATTTATCTGGAAACTCAATCGTCTCAAGGAACTTCTTGTTTACTACAGCCTAATGGATAACTGACACTGCGAGTGTCGACTCGTCAACTATTTAATGGTGATTACTTCACAAAGGGTGTCACAAGTAATCCTCCATTGGCAATAAAACTGTTAAATAATTCAATTATCTGGTCCAGATTGCACTAAGCCTTCATTGGGGCTATTCATGCATAGGTCCAAATCCATCCCCCCTACAAGGGTCTTCAGTCTACATATGAATTGTTGGTCCTGAAGATGGCCTTTAAGATGTTATACAAGATGAGACCGAAACATCGACAATTATAACCCATCTTTGCCAACATTGTTATATAGCTGTTAATCATCGTATGCTAAATGATAATTTCCATCTATTAAAATATATGATTTGTTTTGCTCAAAAATGATTAAGAGAAGATTATTATAAAAACAATTAATCTTAGTCATTTTTGTCAGTGTGAACTGTGCTTAGTACCCTCTTGCTATGCTATTTATTCACATAAATTTGTATAGAAAAAGTATACACCCGTCTGTTAGTTCCTTTTGATTTACTTCTATATGATTTTTGCAATTAATTTCAATAATTCATTTAGTTGAGGCCACTGATTTGAGCCCTCGGAATTGGTTTGTTAAAAACCACACTAGTTTGTGTTTAACAGAAATCTTTGGTAGGCACTGTTACCTGACACATAACTTTCTAAAAGTGGCATTTTTATTATTTGTTTTTGTAGAGTTTTATATAGCGCGAACTAGACCCGAACCGAATCAGGTATCAGAGCGCTTTACATAGCACAAGTTACGTTTTACATGAGGACACACACTTTCAATTTTAGGCACGGGGAGATTAAGTGATTTGCCCAGAATCATAGGAGGTTTTGGCGTCGTTACCGAGACTCGAACCCAGATCCCCAGGTCCGAGGTCGAGCGCCTTAGCCATTAGGCCAACTCCTCTCCCCTGCATTTGAAAAACCAACTGCACTAAAAAAAATGTGTTTTTACATTGCAAGTCCAGAGACACCACATTTACTTTCCCTATCTTTTCCCAATTGAAAGTTACACATGCAAAATGTTACAAGGCAGTTCCAATGTTAACCTATGGGAAAGATAGTCCTTGCAGTAATGAGAAACAAATTTAAGAGTATTTCACTGCTATGACCTATAAATCGTAAAAAGTACACATCCTAACTTTTACGTACACTGCACCCTGCCCACAGGTTGTCCAGGGCCTACTCTAGGGGTGACCTATGTGTAATAAAAAGGAAGTTTTAGGTCTGACAAATAGGTTGTCTTGTCAGGTAGAAATGGCCGTTGAAAAACGCATGAACAGGTTCTACAGTGCAAAGCCTGAAACTTGTTTGAAGGGATACTCATTTGGGTAGCACAATCAGTGCTGGATTCCCACTAGTAGCTTTTGATTTACATGCACTGAGCACATGTAGTGCACTGTACTATGGACTTCTCAGTAAATCTGATATGCCGATCATGAAGAAACCAAATTCCGTTACATTTTATACACATGGCACATGCACTTTAGCACTGGTCAGCATTTTAAAAGTGCACAGTCCTTAAACCAGCAAAAACGAAGTTCAGCAGACAGTTAAAAACAGGAGGTCAGAAGGCAAAAAGTCATGGGAAACCACACCAAAAGATGCCATGTCTAACAACATCATCTTTATCCATACAGAGGATAAGGTTGACACAGGGCTTAGCCTTTGCCAAGGGTCTGCACCCACCCCTCCACTAACAACCAACCCCCCATTATGCACTGACTCTGGCATAGACAGTGGAGGTTGTTTGCAAGGCCTGGTATTACACCGTACCCTATATCCAACATATAATAGGGATTGCCCAGTGGGCTTGCCCTATTGCCAGACGCTGTAGCCAACCCCTGCTGTGCATGACCTGTGGCCATGAGCAGCTGAGCTTGCCCTTGCCTTTGCCCAGGCCGTATGCCTACTCTTGCATGACCACCTAACACCTAACTTGCTCAGCCCTTCACCACAGTGGTTGATTCAAGGGTCTATTAGTCAGTGATGTTCAATAGCCATCTCTCCTCAAGTGACCTGCCCCCACTGCACCCATTCTGTGGGTTAATACAAGTGAAAAGGCAGACCTCCATAAAAAATTACTTCACTTCTGCTATATCCAGTTTCTTTTGCTTCTTTTGAAAGCTTACAGACAAGCGTCTAAATGTCCAACCATCAATTTAAGTTGTATTACTTCTCGTTCACAAAGTCTGTAGCACCCCGTTAGGATCTTTGGTTGATCTGCGTAATTTCATTAATGTCGTTATTTAAATATAATCAGTGTTGTCATCAATGATGTCATTTAACATCATGCGTTATGAAATTTGCGGGACATGATAGGGTTTGAAAATTATAGTTAGTTTATTAACATCACTTTAACCATCTTTTGTGAATATATATATATATATATATATTACCTACTGGCGGTCGCCAGTAGGTATATATAGTTAGGATTTTTTCCCTATGGGATTTTTGAAAATTCTATGTCTAATAACTTTGGCGTTTGTGGACGGAATTGGCTGAAATTTTCAGGAAAATTTTGTTTCTGAGCAGCCCCTGAAAATTTTGGGGGGGTTCGTCAAGGGGGGGCCGAGAAAAAAGGGGGGTCCCAAAACGCGTTTTTCCCATGTTAATTTCCATAGGGCGGTTGGCCTCACTTTTAGCCCGAACGGCTGAATGGATTTGCACGAAACCTGGCAAAATTGTAGGGACTGGTAGCCCGATGTGCCTTTTGTAGGTCTCAATATATGTGCTCCAGTGGATTTTGAGAAATTAACGTTTAAAAAAAGATATATATCTGTAACAGCGGACTGGGCAGCGCCCCAGGACGCGTACTTTTCGCGCAACGGAGCTTTGTGAAGCGAAGCTGATTGGTTCTCCGGCGTCTGTCAACATTCCAAACAGTCCGTAGCGGCCGCCATCTTGTCTCTCGGTAGGATCGAGAGACAAGAGGAGGCCGAAGCGAAGGGGCAAATGACCATAAGGGGGCATAGTACATTGTCGCTGACCCCCTAGGTTTGATGTGGAGGTTTTAAAAGGGCCCCGCGGGGCAAAAAAAAATAAAAATAATAATAATCGAACAGCTGAATGGATTTGCACGAAACTTGGCAAAATTGTAGGGACTGGTAGCCCGATGTGCCTTTGCTAGATCTCAATATATGTGCTCCAGTGGATTTTGAGAAATTAACGTTCAAAAAAAGATATATATCTGTAACAGCGCACCGCTTCGCGTACTTTTCGCGTTACGGAGCTATGCGAAGCGAACCTGATTGGCTCTCCGGTGTCTGTAAACATTCCTAACAGTCCGTAGCGGCCGCCATCTTGTCTCTCGGTAGGATCGAACAGCTGAATGGATTTGCACGAAACTTGGCAAAATTGTAGGGACTGGTAGCCCGATGTGCCTTTGCTAGGTCTCAATATATGTGCTTCAGTGCATTTTGAGAAATTAACGTTCAAAAACAAGATATATATCTGTAACAGCGCTCCGCTTCGCGGAGATAAAATTATATGTGTATTACCTAGCTGTTGCTAACACCAGTTAGCGACAGCTAGTAGAAGATAGCGACCATCTTGGGCCCCACTTTGCATGTGAGTGATATTTATCACTAATGACATGCAAAGTGGGCATGCCAAGATGTTAGCGACTGGAAACAGTCGCTAACATCGCTATCTCCTATTATCAACTTTTGGAAATATTCGAGATAAGCCCGAATATCTCCAAAAGCTACCACCTGCCCTGAGCAGTTCTTAGCCATGTTATCCAATGGGAGGTGGATAACATGGCTAAGAGCGTTAGCTCGGTAATGCATGAATATCGGTGAGTTTTCAGCGATATTAATGCATTGCGGTCGTTTTTTATCGTATTTCCGATAAACCTTGATAATAGCAAGGTTTATCTGCGATAATTTCTGACGGTAAAAAAATCGTTGCTAAGCATCGTTATGGATAAATATCGCTTAACTTTGGTAATATGCCCCAACGTCTGTTAACGTTCGATTCGAAGGAAATCAGGAAGTGTTGAAAAACATTGTCTGCGCCATCTTGTCTTTTTTCAAATGCCACACTTTTGTCGTGCACGGCAGCCATTTTAGATGCCTTGACCAGACCCACTCTGTGCACGCTGTCGATCCTTACCATGGCTCCCCACCCTCGCAAGCATCTCCCCCAGGCAGTGGTCACCCCCGCTCTCTGTCTTATGCATGGGTAATAAACCTCCCCCCATCTGCGCTGCTCTTCCCTGAGAATCACACCCTGTGCCCGCCCGACACCTCCCTTTCGCCCTATTCACTACCGCACCCTCTGACACTCCTTTTCCTCTGTGTCCGATTGTCCAGGCTGGTCCTAGGGTATCAGCTAGCCCTGCAGATATAGTTTATGGCCACAGCTGTAAAGAATCACCCCTCTTCAAAGGAGTTATAGTAGATCAAGGCCTACACTCGATGAGATCCGTCACAGCAGAAGCGTTGCTATTATCTGAAAACCATCCTGTATTGTGATTGGGGAGGGGACCGAGCCTGAAGCGGAAGATTCAAGGGATGACTCTTTGTACATCAAAGTTTTTACAATTATGTGTCACATTAAAAATATATAGCACTCCGACAAAGTAGTAAGATTATAAAACTTTAATAATTTATAAGTTCGAGGCATGTGGGCTGCTAAATTCATATCTTAGCATTAGATCGCCGCCTAGTGTTGGGCTCGGATGATCGCACATTGTTGTCCTGGAAGAGTCTTCGAAGTATCCTGAGATAGGTGGCTCCTCCCCTGGACTACAGTGCGCATGGGCATCGGCTCCATCCCCAGATTGTTTTTTTCCGCCATTGGGTTCGGATGTGGTCTCGACGTCTTACTGTCGGAACCAAGAAAAACTAACTTTTAGCGGCCAAAAGGCCTCGATTTTCTTGCGTCGGTATTGTCTGCGCACGGTCTCGAGTCTTCCGTCTCTTGGAGCCGGAATAAGCGGAGTTTTCTTCGCTCTCGGAACTTTGAGGCCTTCTCATCGCGATGTTGTATAGCTCCTATATATCCTTATATCGTGTTAAGTTAGCATAGGTACATTTCGGATTTAAACGCCATTTTTCCTTTCTTGCAACTTCTGCACACGACCCTTAATTGTTGACTTAGCTTTCAACCTAGTGGTTTGCCGTGGTGTATGTGAGAATAATATGTTATTGCTCTGATATCAGTCTTGTTTAATAAACCATGTCTGCACGGAGAGTGCTGAAGTTTCAGGAGCAACACGATATGGAATTGTTATGAGGTCTGATCTCCACGCCTTCATAGTCATAACACAAGTGCAGCCTTTGCCAACTTGGGCTTGAGGCGGGATTGATATTGCTTTGCACGAGAATTGTTAACACACTTGATGCGGTGCACATGCAGAGAGAGCTGGTGTATGCTGATGTGATTCCTTCATGCTAGGACACTAAGGTATGGGCCCGCCCTAAAACAACCCAAAGAGACCTTCTTAGATAATAATATAATATATGTGTTAGGGAGGGTGAGATATAAGTGTTGTTAACTCTTATTCATTACAGCATGTTAACATGCTGTCACCATTCGCTTTTTATGTCTTAGTAACTATGTTGATAATTTTGCTACTGATAATAAGTATACTTGTATTATCAAAGATACTGCGCCTGAGAAGACGGCATTAGTAAATAAACATTTCAAATGCACATGTGTCTTCTTTACTCCATGTTCTGGTTTGTAATGATAATATAACAAAAGAGTGTTCATGAGTCCCACGTACCCTGAGGTACTGTAAGTTCATGTTCTGGTTTGTCTAAACATTGGGTGTTTGATATGTCCAATGAGACACTGTAGCTAGCTCGGTAAGGGGTGAGTTGGTTGCTAAGGTAAGTTTTGGGACATCCTAATTTGCCGAGGTTCCACTCCTCTGTGCACAGTTCTGTGTGAGTACAGAAACCCTGCAACATGGCGCCCAACGGTTTCGGTGGTCTTATATCATGACACTCGAGTAGTTTATCGTTCATGCCTTAACCCCTTCACATCCGTTTCCGGAAAACGGGGTGTTGGTGAAACCTACCTATTTTTTGAAATAGGTCTTTATTCAAGCTTGATTCTTACTTAAACGGTTTCTTTGAATTACTACTCTAATTGTAAGTGATTCTTACTACTGTGTCCAGTCTTACAATGAAAACTTGTTCTTTTGGATTCAAAATGATTTTCATGATTCCAAGGGTAGCACAATAAAACATAAAATGATCTGGGTTCGAGTGGCAGAGCTTAAGGCTATGTTGCCACTCGTTTATGTGATTCATACTCTCGGTCATCAGCGCGTGGGAGTTCACGCTGTTGGCAACTCGCTTGCTGATGAAGCAGCGAAATCAGCAGTATCTACATACTTAGTTGCAGCAGTTACTAGGTCTAAAACCAAGATTGATAGCGACATCTTGGCAGCGATTGCTGCCTCTGAGAAGGGAAGTAAACATCCTTCGGGATTCCCTTCGAAGTATAAATACCACTTAAGTCCCGAAAAGGTTCCTTTTGTGACAATTCCTGATGTTGGGGAACGGCTGATTCCCAACTCGGATCGCAGAACAGACTTGATTACAGCGGCTCATGAAGGTGTGGCGTCTGCGCATGCGGGCGTCTCGGCCACTGTAACTCAATTACAATTACGTTTCTGGTGGCGGGGACTGTACAAACAGACGCGTGATTATGTCCTTCTTTGTGACATATGCCAGCAGATTAAACCTTCAACTGCTACGCGTCCGCCTCAGACTCAGTTGTACATTTCTAATAAACCACTAGGCTGTGTTTATTTAGATCACTGCGGTCCATTTTCATCTGATACTGCGTATAAATACATCTTAGTAGCAGTTGACTCATGCACACGCTTTGTGTGGTTATGGCCACATCGCAGCGCTGATTCCCGGACTGTCATCAGAGATTTGCGTATCTTTATAGGGATTTTTGCCTGTGGTACCTTCCATTCGGATCAGGGTCCGGCTTTCGCCTCTAAGGCGTATAAGGATGCCATGACTTCGATGGGGGTCCAAGTCAAGTTTTCGTCACCCTACAGACCCGAGGGTAATAGTGTAGTTGAACGAATGAACCGTGATTTAAAGCAATCTTTGACAGCCCGAGTTATAGGCACTGGCAGAAATTGGCTGGCTCACCTCTATGGCGTGCAGCGTGCTCTTAATAATCTCCCTAGAAGGTCTCTGGGTGGGCGGACCCCATACGAAATGCTCTTTGGCATCAAGATGTTCGTCCCTGACCTTGACGGTCTAGACTCGGTGGTTCGCGCCACTTCCTTTGACGCAGATGAACATTGCAATGTTTTACAGAATCTACAAAAGACGAGAGACACTCTTGCAAAGGAACATTTGCCCTCCACATCGGATGATGCGTTGCAGATCCCGGTAGTTGGCTGGCTACCCCAAGTTGGAGAACTGGTTCGAGAGAAGATCGACAACAAGAAAGAGTTTGGTCCCTCCTATCGAGCTCCGGTCCCAGTGCTTGGAGTGAAGGGCACAAGAACAGTCATTTTACCACCGCTTCCAGGTCGTAAGGAAAACAGGTTTATTTCTATTGACAATGTCAAGATACACAGAGTGGCCGATTCTTCTTAGCATGACACCGGCTGTTTCCTGTCCTTCCATTGTGAGAAATTCAGTTATGCCCACTGCTTCTAATAATGAACCTGAGGTGGCCATCGAATTACCTGCTGTTTCCAGTCCATTATTGAATAATTTACCAGGAACTATCCTTGATGAGACAGACTATACATACCCCACTGATTTGTCCATGCCTGACCTGCGAGCTCGTTTAGCCACGGAATCCAGATTTTCATTTGACTCTGCTTCCCTTGCCTCGAAAAAACCCTCTAAAATTGCAGTATATGCTAGCCTGTTTAAAAAACATTTTTTGATACCTCCTTGGATATACATTTGGCTGGTCCTTTTTTCAGTTTACCTTTTTATGTCAATTGGTTTTGTGTTTTATTTTTTTCGCATTATGAATGGACACTATGTCGAGGAGAGAACTTGCATTACTCATTTGAATGGAACTTTGGCCCCACTTTCCTCTTCACATTCTACACACAGATTAAAAAGAGACTTGAGTTTGGTTAACATCACAGCGTGGCCTGTTCTGGATGGAATCGCGTGGGATGCAGTTCGTTTTCAGATTCATGGCCCAACGGAAGTCGTTAATGTCCCTAATGTACTAAGAGTTAATATGGGGGATGTGGTGAAACAAAACATTCGTTCTGATGATTGGGATGTTAATGCTGTGGAAAGTTTGTTTTCTGATTTGAAATATTATGCTGCTTTTGATGCTGAGGATTTATATTTAGAATCTGCTAATTATGGTGAATTGTTCTGTTACCAACATTATGGCAATCACTTCTTACACAAGACATCTTCCCGAAGGGATGCGGTTAATTTTACTCAGTGGGAACATTGCCCAGCACCAACACAAGGGAGTTCAGAAACGTTTCTTAAAAAGTATACTTATTTCACTGACTTTAATCAGTCCAATCCCGAGTCCTTTTATTTTAAATTTCGCAAACAGCCACTGTCCAAGGTTCGACTTACAAATACAAAATTGTTATATTCATAGGCCTTCCTGGATCAATTAGTTACTGGAGGGTATGAGTTATGGAAGGATACCATAGACCTTAAATCAGTTTGGGGCTCGAGGGCCTGGCAGGTACAAGGCACTGAGGCTTTGCACCGTGCATGTCTCATCCCAAATCATATGTGGTTTTTAAATGAAACCATTTCCCAGACCACGTGCTTTGGATTGGCTACATCTAAAAGGTTAAACACCCGGTCTTTCCCGGAGTTGGAGGAATATGAGAATTGGAGTAATTTTACTAAATTGTCCATTAGAGAAATACAGGCTCTGCTTCTGAATTCCTCCTTTAACATTTCCAGTATGAATCCCAAGGGTTGGCTGCTTTGGCACCGTAGTGCTGATACTTGCCAAAAAAGATTTTTAAATATAACTGACGGTTTTAAGACTGTTAGATCTGATCCCCGTTTTGATTTGAGTCATACTGTCACCTCTTACTCTGTTGGCAAGTTGTGTCAAGCTTGGCTGAAACATTCAACTTTACCTGCGGTTAAGTATCACCTTTCCAAACTGAATGCAGACGTGGATTTGAATGATTTCATTAAGGGCCCAGCTAGTGGCAGGTCGAAACGCTGGTTATATGGTGTTTACAATGAAATTTGGAAACTCTCACAAATTGAGGCTGCTTCACGCCTTAGGGCTATTGATCAGGCAAATCTTGAGAAAGTGCTTGCAGTGGTTGACAATAGCATTAACGTGCTTTCTTCTAGAATTTACACATTAGATAATATTGTGTCGTCTGTTGTTGATATTGTGCATGATGAAGTGTCTGTATTATACCATGGTCAAAATCAATTACGTTCAATCATGCAGTTTGCATGGACACTACAGACTCTAAAAATGGGTAAAGTTCCCTGGGGATACATGAACGTTTCCTCTTTATTTGCACCGTTTAATTTGACAGACAAACAACGCTTGCTTTCAATGCGTGATGCTTCCTTTTCTATGCTCCATATTGAAAGATTGGAATCTTTACCTTTTTCTGTGGCAGAGACCACTGCTGCTACGTGGCTTATCCACGGTTTAATAACGCTGCCTTTTGCTTTATATAAGTTTTCAAATTGTATGAAATATGTGCCAATAGGTCGTTTTGAACCATTAGGTAGCGGTTTTCTTCATGAGGTCTGGTCACTCCCATACACATACAGATGTTTCAAGGATGAACAAGAGGTTTATCTAACAGGGGATGAGTGTACTGAGACGCCAGATCATTCTTTAATGTGCAGACACATACAGTTACACGGTTCATGTAACAAGGACCGACCGAATATGGCTTGCGTTTTACAGGGCACGCCAGTTCCTGCTATCATCCCCACGTTTAAATTGTTAGAGAATGGTAGTTATTTAATGCTCAATAATGAAAACTGCTGTGGTTTAACTAAAGGTATAGCTTTCATAGTAACGGTTAGTGAGCGAGTTATTTGCTGCAGAAATGTTCTTTATCCTCCCACACGTGAACATAGGGAGTCTTCCATTTGGCCACAGATACCGACCTTGGGAGCAGAATTCAGCGGCATGGCTAGAATAAGAGCTCTATTGTCCCAGAAAGAGGTGGCCTTGAGCTCGGCCCGTGAAACTTTCGTGCTTCACATTGCTAACACCCGCACGGAGGTTCAGGCTCTTTTAAACACTGATTTGCCCTTGCATTTCGGAGCCATGGTCCGTTCAATCTTTAACGCATCCTCCACAACGGGCCTAGCACATTTTTTTAAAGTTGTTAGCGGTGGTCTCGTGACTTCCTTTGAGAAGATTTTTGGAGTCATCCCTGCTTTCTTCCATTCTATTTTTTCATCCTTGTTTGGAGGGTTCCCGTTTTTGCTTGCATTAGCGGCTGGCGCATTGGTGGTTTTCTGCCTTTTTAAATATGGATGCCCTTCCTGTGCAAGACCACGCACAGCTACTACTGACGCGGTTTCGCAACCGCATGCTTGATTACTATGGCACACTGCCGTTAGCGACTCTCAGCACGGCGTTTGGATTATCTTTTCGGTTCTCCTATTTCACCTGTGTCCAGCCTGTATTTCGCTGTCTGACCTGTGATTTCCTTTGGGCCATTGATTTGTGTCTCTGCGGACCAGCATCTTCTGACGTCGATTTTGATCAACTGATGAGTCCTATCATTGCTCACGAGTTGGTTTGTTCTGACGAAAGGGTTATGGCCTTGGCGGTGGCACATGGACTAATGGGTCCCTGGGATGTGTTGTCGGCAGCGAAAAATTTCTTGGAACTAAGTTTTCTTGAGAACCCACCGAGCTGTCCTCTGATGGTTATAGAGGATCCGGTGCTGGAAGATCACGTATGTTCCTTTCATCTTTTAAATTGGATGGCTGAACTGTTTTCGGATGAGGACAGTGACTTCCTCCTGGAGGCTGTTGCAGCTTACTTTTCATATACAGTCTTATCATAGACACTGCCTCAAATTGACATGCTGATTGATAGCATTTCCTTGATTTTATTGACTTTTGGTCAAGACATTTTATTTTTGCTTGCCTATTGGCTTGAGCCACATTATATTTGTGGGCTATTTTTTGGCATTAGTTTTTATAATTGAATTTTTATTCATGCTCGTTTATAAATGGATTCTGCTCTCATGTGATGGCACTTCTGTTACCTTATTTAGTCCGTTCTCGGATCATGGGGGGGTGTTGTATAGCTCCTATATATCCTTATATCGTGTTAAGTTAGCATAGGTACATTTCGGATTTAAACGCCATTTTTCCTTTCTTGCAACTTCTGCACACGACCCTTAATTGTTGACTTAGCTTTCAACCTAGTGGTTTGCCGTGGTGTATGTGAGAATAATATGTTATTGCTCTGATATCAGTCTTGTTTAATAAACCATGTCTGCACGGAGAGTGCTGAAGTTTCAGGAGCAACACGATATGGAATTGTTATGAGGTCTGATCTCCACGCCTTCATAGTCATAACACAAGTGCAGCCTTTGCCAACTTGGGCTTGAGGCGGGATTGATATTGCTTTGCACGAGAATTGTTAACACACTTGATGCGGTGCACATGCAGAGAGAGCTGGTGTATGCTGATGTGATTCCTTCATGCTAGGACACTAAGGTATGGGCCCGCCCTAAAACAACCCAAAGAGACCTTCTTAGATAATAATATAATATATGTGTTAGGGAGGGTGAGATATAAGTGTTGTTAACTCTTATTCATTACAGCATGTTAACATGCTGTCACCATTCGCTTTTTATGTCTTAGTAACTATGTTGATAATTTTGCTACTGATAATAAGTATACTTGTATTATCAAAGATACTGCGCCTGAGAAGACGGCATTAGTAAATAAACATTTCAAATGCACATGTGTCTTCTTTACTCCATGTTCTGGTTTGTAATGATAATATAACAAAAGAGTGTTCATGAGTCCCACGTACCCTGAGGTACTGTAAGTTCATGTTCTGGTTTGTCTAAACATTGGGTGTTTGATATGTCCAATGAGACACTGTAGCTAGCTCGGTAAGGGGTGAGTTGGTTGCTAAGGTAAGTTTTGGGACATCCTAATTTGCCGAGGTTCCACTCCTCTGTGCACAGTTCTGTGTGAGTACAGAAACCCTGCAACAGCGACACGACTGCAAAACTTTTCGGACATGGAGCGGAGCCCGTTTAAGTACTGCCCGCTCTGTGGGTCCAAGTACCCACACATCGATCTACACCCCGTGTGTAACAAATGCCTTTCGCCTGACCACGACGACAGCAAGTGCAAGTTGTGTGCACAGTTCCGCTCAAAGAAGACTCTCAAGCTTCGGCGCGCGATGCGCATGGAAGCTAAACAAGCGGCCCCGGATCCGGAGAACATCTTCGGCGACCAAGACGAAGAGGACCAGGGTCATCATCTCCAAATCTCCCCACCCGAGACGGAGGTCGAGGCGGATCCGGGAGACGACGACGGAGTCGCGGGTCAAGGCCTTGAATACGTCGACGAGGTAGGAGACGACGATGAGATTTATGGGGCCGCGGCAGACAGCTCGGGGGACGAGCTCTGCCCCGAAGGTTACGAGGATACCGACCGGGACACGGGATCGCCTGTCGGCCTTACCCAAGACCCGTTGCCGCAAGCCACAGCCCCGCCTTCGGGCCCGGCCACGGACTTACTTGCTGAGCAGACTGTTTCGAAACCGAAACCGAAACCATCGGGATCGGCAACACCTAAAATGGCCGACCCGAAAACGAAACCGAAACTTAAGGACTCGAGTGTCCCTAAGATGGCTGCCGTGCCGGTGAAAACGACGGTGCCCGCTACCCCATCGCCTCCGTCGACCTCCGGTCCGCAGAAGTCGAAGAAGTCCGTCGATTCCGATGCTGCAAAATCGAAACCGACGCCAGAGGAGGGGTCCTCCAAGAAAGATGGTCGGCACGGGTCAGCGGCTACGACGCCGTCCAAGCCCGCCAAAGTCGGCGCCAAGGAGGCTACACAGGCACACGGAAAGAAGTCTGCGCCCCGAACACAGGAATCGGAGGCGGTAAAGACAGGATCCGCGCCCAAAGCGCACAAGGCCCACAAGGACGTCGGATCCGAGGGAAAGATCAGACCATCCTCGTCAGCGCCGACACAAACTGTGAGTGAGGCGTCCCCCATAGCCGAATCACTGAAAAGAATCAGGGAGAAGGCCTTTGCCCCGTCGGCTCCGATACCGTCGCCGCAGCCGCAAAAGGACACTCCAGCGAAGCCATCTGGGAAACTTCTCTTTATTTTGCCGCCGAAGGAGGCGCCGAAAGCATTTTCAACCAAATCGGCACCGAAACAGGTGATTTCTTCACCGACTGGCCCACTTCCACGTCGGGTACTCGAATCCGAGGACGATTCAGAGCATTTCATCGACGCTGACACAGGCAAACTGACCCTCTATAAGAGGAAAATCACTTCGGAGCCAGTGGACCCCTATGTCATCCCACTAAAGAAGAAGAGGGTGCCCCTTGACGCCTCAGGCCTCACGGAACCAATCCAGCCTCCTCCGAGACGGAGCCCTACTCCCTCCCCTGAACACTCTGCGGGTGAGGGGTATGATGAGGACGAGCAGTACAATTTCCCAATCAATGAACCTGATGCACAACCGGATTCATATGATGACACTGGTGACCAGAACACCCAAGGTGCGGGGCAGGACCCGCAGCTTTTCAATGCACGGGCATCCCCGACTGAGGATTCAGCAGGTTTTCATGCACTACTCGAAAGGGCGGCAGCCAATCATGATGTGGACATGCATGCCGACCCGGTTGAGGAAGACTTCCTTTTCGACACTTTTTCAGTCTCTGAAAGGACAGTATAGACACTGCCTATGCTTAAAGGAGTCCTCAAGCATGCTGGGGACATATTTAAGGAGCCTACAAGAGCGAGAGTGGTCAACCCTCGCATTGAAAAAAAAGTACAGACCTGCACCTGCAGACCCCGCATACATTCGGGGACAATTGCCACTGGACTCTCTTGTGGTCGCCAATGCCAGGAAACGTGCCAACTCCCAGACTACGGGTGAAGCTCCTCCCCCGGATAAGGAATCCAAAGTGCTAGAGGCAGGGGGCAAAAGAGTAGCTGCACAGGCATCAAACTTTTGGCGCATCGCCAATACACAGGCGCTCTTGGCGCGTTACGATAGGGCGCACTACGACACCCTAGAACAGATTGTACAACACCTGCCTCCACAGTTCCAAGAGGGCACCAAACTGCTTATTGAGGAAGGAAAGCTAATCTCAAACGCAGCCATCAAGTGTGCACTTGACGCTGCGGACACAGCTGCTAGAGCTATCAACACTAGCGTTATGCTGAGACGACAAGCGTGGCTCCGCATCTCAGGGTTTAAACCGGATATTCAGACGACAATTCTTAATCAGCCAGTCAATCCTGATAGTCTGTTTGGTCCGGATGTTGACACCACCCTAGAGAAAATAAAGAAAGACACAGAAACTGCTAAGTCTATGGGGGCCCTACAGTCACAACAGTTTCGTGGCAGCAATTTTCGTCGCTCAGGTGCGCGTGGAGTCACCAGAGGACAAATGGGTCAACAATCCCAGTTCTCAAAAGGTGGGGCACAATCCTCGTTCACAAAACAAAACAAGGGAGGTTACAGAAATAACAGCAACAGAGGTCGCGGCAGAGGAAACAGCTCCCGCTCCTCTACTCCAAGCAAACAGTGACTCTCTGTCACTGCCCCCCGACCACCTAACACCTGTCGGGGGGAGACTGCAGCAGTTCCTGCCCGTCTGGAGAAACATCACCACAGACAGGTGGGTGCGACAACTAGTCCAGTATGGTTATTGCCTAGAGTTGAAGTCCACTCCACCCAACATCCCGCCAAGGCAAAGGCCTATGTCCGCAGAGCACTTGCTCTTATTGCAGCAGGAAGTAGTGGTGATGCTGCAAAAGGGAGCAATCGAGCTCGTGCCGGTGGGAGAGGAAGGCACGGGGGTATATTCCCTGTACTTCCTTATTCCAAAGAAGGACGGATCTCTCAGGCCCATTCTAGATCTACGTCCCCTCAACCTGTACATACTATCAGAACATTTCCACATGCTTACACTGCAACAGATTCTTCCCTTGCTAAACCAGGGAGACTTCTTAGCAACCTTAGATCTCAAGGATGCTTATTTCCACATTCCACTACACCCGTCACACAGGAAATACCTCAGGTTCACTATTCAGGGCAGGCACTACCAGTTCAAAGTCCTACCCTTCGGAGTCACAACAGCCCCGAGGGTGTTCACCAAGTGTCTGGCGACAGTAGCGGCGCACCTCAGGAGGCAGAACATCCATGTCTACCCCTACCTAGACGACTGGCTCGTGCAAGCCAAGTCAGAGCAACAGTGCGCCGCAGACATGTCGGCCACAATTCACCTTCTTCACGATCTGGGTTTCTCCCTGAACTACCCAAAATCGCATCTTCAGCCGGCACATGTCCGGCAGTTCCTAGGTGCAACGATCAACACCCTGACGGCCATGGCTCAGCCAAACCAAGTCAGGATAGACAGCATGCAGGCTCTGATCCAAAAGTTCAGGCCACAACACTCGCTTCCAGCGAGAGTGTTCATGCAGTTGATAGGCATGATGGCCTCCTGCATCTTCATAGTCCCTCACGCACGGCTACATATGCGCCCGCTCCAGGAGTGCTTAGCGAATCAGTGGACACAGGCTCGTGGGCAATTGACAGACCTAGTGTTGGTTACCAGTCGGGCATACGACTCTCTGCATTGGTGGACTCCACACAACCTTTGCAAGGGCCGACTGTTCCAAGAGCCTGTGCCGCAGATTGTCCTGACAACGGACGCATCTCTCCAGGGATGGGGAGCTCATGTGCTCACTTACACAGTGCAGGGACTATGGACGACGCAGCAACAGAAGATGCACATCAACTATCTGGAACTGATGGCAATCTTCATGGCGCTCAAGTCCTTCATTGTACATCTGTGCAACAAAGTCGTGCTAGTCCGGACGGACAACATGACCGCGATGTACTACATTCAAAAGCAGGGGGGCACCCACTCGCCACAGCTGTCTCATCTGGCTCAGAGCATGTGGAAGTGGGCCATTCAGAGGAACATTTTCCTCATGGCAGAACACCTCCCAGGAAAGGACAATCAGATGGCGGATCTGCTCAGCAGGTACAGCCATCAAATGCACGAGTGGGAGTTACACCCATCTGTCCTCCACCCGTACTTCCGGCAGTGGGGTCATCCGGAGATAGACCTGTTTGCCACAAAAGAGAACGCAAAATGCCAACTCTTTGCCGCCAGGTTCCCTCACCCACAGTCGCAGGGGAATGCGATATGGATGAACTGGTCAGGCAAATTTGCGTACGCTTTTCCGCCAGCCCCTCTCATACCGCTGGTCGCAAGAAAGCTAAGGCAGCACGAGATGACTCTCATCCTAGTTGCTCCAACGTGGGCGCGCCAGGCTTGGTACACCACGTTCCTCGAACTCTCAGTGGTGCCGCATCAAAGACTGCGTCTCACGCCCAGTCTTTTGACGCAGAACCATGGAGACATTCAGCATCCAGATCCGCAACAGCTCAACCTGGCGATCTGGCTCCTGAAATCCTAGAGTTTGGATACCTTAACCTACCTCCGGAATGCATGAACATCATCAAGGAGGCAAGGAAGCCAACTACTAGAGCATGCTATGCTGCAAAGTGGAAGCGTTTTGTCATTTACTGTACAGCCAATGACATCAACCCGCTAGATGCATCTATCCCCAACATCATCTGCTATCTGTTGCATCTTTACAAGTGCAATCTAGCGTACACTTCCATTCGGATACATCTATCCGCCATAGCGGCTTATCTCCAGAACAGGCAGCACCTCTCTGTCTTCAGAGTGCCCGCCATTAAAGCCTTCCTTGAAGGTCTGAAACGAGTCATTCCCCCAAGAACACCGCCAGCTCCGGTGTGGAACCTCAATGTCGTTCTCACCAGACTGATGGGACCGCCATTTGAGCCACTGCACTCGTGTGAACTCCAGTTCCTTACGTGGAAAGTAGCTTTCCTTGTAGCTATTACGTCTCTGAGGCGTGTCAGTGAGCTGCAGGCGCTCACAATCCAAGAGCCATTCATTCAAATTCATCCAAATAGGGTAGTGCTACGCACTAACCCCAAATTCCTTCCGAAGGTGGTGTCACAGTTTCATCTAAACCAAACTATTGACTTACCGGCATTCTTTCAAAACCCGCAAACGGTGGCGGAAAGAATGCTCCATACCTTAGATGTACGGAGGGCGTTGATGTACTACATAGACAGAACACAACCCTTTAGAAAAACAAAACAACTCTTTGTTGCCTTCGCACCACAACACAAAGGCAACCCGATTTCCAAAGCAGGGATAGCCAGATGGATTGTTAAGTGCATCCAGATATGTTATCAAAAAGCCAAGCGCACTTTAACAATACCCCCCAGAGCGCACTCCACACGCAAACTGGGGGCATCCATGGCTTTCCTAGGGAACATTCCTTTAGAGGATATTTGCAGAGCAGCCACGTGGGTTACACCACATACCTTTACAAAACACTACTGTGTTGATGTGCATTCCAAGCAGCAAGCTGCTGTAGGACAGGCTGTTCTGAAGACACTTTTTCAGGTTTCTGCAGCTGGCACGGGCAACCGCCGCTGATGGAGGGACTGCTATGTATTCTATGCTAAGATATGAATTTAGCAGCCCACATGCCTCGAACTGAATATGCTACTTACCAGTATGCATCTGTTCTTGGCATGTAGGGCTGCTAACATTCATATCGCCCGCCCTCCTCCCCGGTGCCTGTCGCAGCTGCAGATATACTATTGTATTTATTCATTAGCATGGACATCCTTTACACTTTTCACTCCATCTTCTGCCACAATGGCGAAAAACAATCTGGGGATGGAGCCGATGCCCATGCGCACTGTAGTCCAGGGGAGGAGCCACCTATCTCAGGATACTTCGAAGACTCTTCCAGGACAACAATGTGCGATCATCCGAGCCCAACACTAGGCGGCGATCTAATGCTAAGATATGAATGTTAGCAGCCCTACATGCCAAGAACAGATGCATACTGGTAAGTAGCATATTCAATATATACAAGAAAACAAAAATAGTAATAACATATAAACATTTTTAGGGAAAAACAACGAAGTAGCGGTCGGCTGTGCGAATAGTCCCAACGCAGCACAACGTCCAGATTTCCGGCGTGGGGCGTCGCGGGGGGGTGGGTCATCAGTAGCAAACTGTTGTGCGAATAGTTCCAAGGCAGCAGAACGTTGAAATCTAGATGACACGAAAGTGATGTCTAGTAAGTTGCCACCCAGCAAATAACGGCATGGGGCGTCGCGGGGGGTGGGTCATCAGTAGCAAACTGTTGCGCGAATAGTTCCAAGGCAGCAGAACGAAGGCACCAAGGTGATGTCCAGTAAGTTGCCGCACTGGTTTTGGTATCGTACAATGCTGCTCCGAATAACGGCGTGGGGCGCCCCGGGGGAGGCGGTGTGAACGGGCCTCTCCAGGTGGAGTGTCATCTGTTGTAGTGGGGCGCTCCTTTACCGTTTTAGTTGCCATTCCGTCCGTTTTTGGTCCACTGTGTCAAAAGCCGCAATTCAGCTGAGTTGCGCCCACTCTTGCGGTGCAGCGATAGGCGGCTGTCACAGGACTCTCAAAATGGCGGCAGGCTGTTTCCTTTTTGGGCCTGGTCCACTGAAATGGCCCTGGGACACCTTGGAAATCGGACGCTTGTCTGCTAGGTCTTGGACCCCATTCTCGAAAGCGTCCCCTCCGCCTTGAGAATTCATCAAAAGTTTTGGGGGCTCCGACTCCTGCAGGCTTCTGGTGGGGAGCGGCTGCCATGATTGCTCGCGGAATGACCACGACTGAGCTACGAGATGGTGGTGCTCTCATGCTGACGCCAGCTTCAGTCTGAAACATCCAGAAACAAGGTGGGGCTTTCATCGTTTGGGAAAAAAAAAAGTTTTCATCCAATGAAAAGTGTTGTTTTTAGGTCACATGATCAAGCCTTCCATCATTAGGAAACCAAAAGTAAAATGAACCAATGAAAAGTTTTATAAACAAGTCACATGACCTGTTATGCGGCATAGGGTGTAAAATGCGGAGAAAATACGTTGGCACGTGAGGCGGC
The DNA here is from genome assembly GCF_964261635.1 of Lissotriton helveticus. Classification (NCBI taxonomy): domain Eukaryota; kingdom Metazoa; phylum Chordata; class Amphibia; order Caudata; family Salamandridae; genus Lissotriton; species Lissotriton helveticus. The sequence goes on from NC_136070.1 coordinate 514,974,416, forward strand.
GTCATTAGCGGACCGATGTGCGAATAGGCCGAAGGCAATACAACGCGCCAAGATCCGGATGGCACCGAGGTGGTGTCCAGCAAGTTGCAGCAGTGGTGTGGCCATCCTACAATGCTGAAAGTCGGCGTGGGGCGCCCCGTTGGCCTGTGAGTTTGCGTCAGTAGCGGACCGATGTGCGAATAGGCCGAAGGCAGCACAACGCGCCAAGATCCGGATGGCACCGAGGTGGTGTCTAGTAAGTTGCCGCACTGGTGTGGCCATCCAACAATGATTTTGTTTCTGACGCGATTCGGCTGGGCACGCTGGTGTTTGTCTGTGCCTTTTGTGGCTTTGGATTTGGTGTTCTGGGCACTCGGGCCCTCGTCTGGGGGCGATCCGCTCCGGAGGGTGCCGCCATTTCGGGTTGGGAGCCGGCCGAGCAGTGCAGTGCTCCGCCCCTCCCGCCCTTTCTTCTTTAAAATCGTGACTCTTCTCGCATGAGACTGACTTGATAGTCTCGGTGCGGGGAGCTAGCGTCCTGAGGCGGAAGCCGGGACATTTAGAATAAAAAAACTATAGCGAATCAGGCACTGTTTTGACACTGTTTTAAAAATTGATTTTATTTCTGACGCGATTCAGCTAAGCACACTGGTGTTTATCTGTGCCTTTTGTAACTTTGGATTTGGTGTTCTGGGCACTCGAACCCTCGTCTGGAGGCGATCCGCTCCGGAGGGTGCCGCCATTTCGGGTTGGGAGCCGGCCGAGCAGTGCAGTGCTCCGCCCCTCCCGCCCTTTCTTCTTTATATGGCCCCCCTCATGAGGAAGCGCAGCGGACGAGCGCAGCGGGCGCGCCGGCGGCGCGCCAAAGGCGAGCCCGTCTGCGCTCGTCCGCGCCAGACCCGCGCCCAGGGCCAGTCCCCCTGTCGCTCCCACACCCTACCCATTACCCAGGCTTGTCTACAACAGAGACACGCTCCTAGCCATAAACATCGTACATCCATGTAGGGACGGCAATATCTGGGATCCCGGGACCAAACACCTTCCTATGCCTTCCCACTGCCCCAAGTGCCTGTCACCATTGCTCAAACCTCTCTGGCTACCAATTGCTCAACTAAGAGACCAGTCTTCCTGTTCTACAACCAACTACCCACTGGCAAAATGCCTCCTCCTCAATACGAGGTCTCTTGTTAAGCACAGCTTAGAAGTTGCCGAGTACATTCAGGATACCGGCATAAAAATTGCATTTATCACGGAAGCCTGGACCGATGCAGCATCAGGTCCAGATATAGTGAAAGCCACCCCTCAGGACTTTATCTGCTACACCCAAAATAGGGATAAGAGGAGAGGGGGCGGCTTAGCCATCATATATCACAAAGACATCAGAGGCTCCTTTCAACCCGGTCCCTCTGAACTAGACGAATCTCTGTTGTTCAATTTTACCCTCTCTAATCACCAGTCTTTTACAGGATGCCTTGTTTATAGGCCCCCGGGCGAGAAAACTAGATTTCTAGCAGCCTTGAGCAAATTACTAGAAGCAGCAGCCTGCTCCCAAAGATTCACTCTTCTGGGTGATTTTAATTTCCATCTGGAATGCAAGACATCTCCTGACACCCAGGAACTAACTGACCTGTTGGCGGGGATCGATATGCTACAACTAGTAACTGATCCTACTCACAGAGCAGGACACACACTAGACGGGATCTTCTCTAATCAAGTCCATCTGAAAGTCTCCTCTGTTCTGCCAGTCTCTTGGTCCGACCACTCAGCAGTTCACTTCTCTATCCCTCTCACCACCCATGAAAAATCTGTTAACAAGAGAAACAACCCGAAACTAGTGAGAAAATGGAAAAATATCACTGGGGACTCTCTAGACAACACATTAAACAACACATTGCCCCTTCTCTCGAACACTGTGGAGGAAGCAGCTAAGACTTACACTACCTGGCTGGACCGGGCTTGCCTTCTCTTAGCTCCCCCCAAAACCATCTACTCCACTCGGGCCAAGCCTGCCGCCCCGTGGTTTACAAATCAAATAAGGGAACACAAAACCAGGTGCAAAAAACTTGAAAAAATCTGGCGCATGCACTATAGGGAATCGGACAAAAAAACGCTTAACTCGGAACAAAGACGCTACAAGGAATCCATCCTACAAGCGAAAAAAGCCTTTCTCACGAGTCAGATAGAAGACGCTACTAATACCCCTAAAGAACTCTTCCTCACGGTCGCTTCCCTAGCAAACCCCAAACCCATTGAAATTCCAGCAAGCCTCCCACTCTGCGAAAGTTTGGCAACCTTCTTTCGTGAAAAGGTGGAAAACATCTTTCTCCCCCTAGACAGGATAGTGATGACCTCCTCACCGAGAGAGGCCCCCGATCCCGCCAGACCTGAACCCATGCTTCAATTTTTCCCGCCCATTACGGAAAAGGAAGTGAGCAGTCGCCTACTAAAAATTAAATCAGGCTCCCCTCATGACCCCTGCCCCACGACAATAACTAAACTCGCACCAGATGCGATTGCCAGGGTTCTCACCCCCCTCTTCAACCAGATGTTGGAGAAAGGGGAATATCCCGCTAGTTGGAAGCAAGCCTCCATCCTACCCCTGCTCAAAAAACCCAATCTTGATATCACGGAGATGAACAATTATCGCCCGATTGCCAGACTCCCCCTCCCGGCCAAAATAATAGAAGGTTACCTGAACGCACAACTTAGTGCCTTCCTGAAATCAGCGGATGTACTGGATTCCTCCCAACACGGCTTTCGAGAGGGGCACAGCACGGAATCCGCCCTGATTAAATCTATGGAAGATATCAGGCAGGTGATGGATGCAGGGGGCAGAGCAGCCCTGATCCTATTGGATCTTTCTGCGGCCTTCGATACGGTCCACCATAAGCTATTGGTGGACCGGTTGAGGGCCTGTGGAATTCAGGGTAAGGCTTTAAAAATCTTACAAGCCTTCCTGTCTGATAGATCCCAGACAGTGGCGTTGGGCAGCTACGAATCTCAACCCTTTGTACTTCCCTGTGGAGTCCCCCAGGGCTCCTCGTTAAGCCCAACCCTTTTTAATGTATATGTGTCCACCCTCGCCCCGGTGATTCGATCGTTCGGCTTTCAACTCACGGCCTACGCCGACGACACTCAGATTGTGGTGTCCCTCCTTCCCGGCAACACAGAAAACACCGCCGATAGATTCAGAAACTGCATGCTCGAAGTTGGCCGCTGGATGGCACAAAGCTGCCTTAAACTGAATTCCTCAAAGACCGAGGTTCTGCTCTTTGGTGACAGAGACAACTTTTGGTCCCCGAGATGGTGGCCAGACGAAATGGGACCTCTCCCAGAACCGGTGGACAAAGTGAAAAATCTCGGTATTCTGGTGGACACCACCCTGACCTATAAATCCCAGGTGGGTGCCCTCTCCTCCTCCCTTCACTTCATACTCAAAACCATCAGGAAAATGTTACCCTACCTTGATAAGAAACACAGGAAAACAATAGTCACTGGTCTAGTGCTCTCACGCCTAGACTATTGCAACAGCCTGATGTTAAATGCCCAGCAGAGTATACTGAATAAACTCCAACTTCTGCAAAATGCAGCCGCCCGCCTAATTACTGACACACCCAAATTTGCCTCAGTATCTCAGGAGCTGGTTAACCTACATTGGCTGCCGATTCGTAAAAGAATCACTTTCAAGGCAGTATGCATGGTCTTCAAGGCCCTCCATGACTCGGGACCTAGGCACTTGAAATCTCTTTTCTGCTGGCATAAACCAGCAAGAACTTTGAGGTCAGGACAACTGGCTCTGGTTAAGGTCCCCAGAATTAAAAAAGCTCGCTGGGGAGGCAGGAGCTTTTCTCTTGGGGCGGCTGAGGCCTGGAATAAACTTCCACTTGCGCTCAGACAGACCCAGAATCTGATGGCCTTTAGAAGAGGTCTAAAAACATGGCTCTTCACTCAGTAAGCATGCTCCGTTACACCAGTCTATCTTTCTAGCGCCAGGACACCTCCGGGTATTAGAGCGCTCTATAAATATGCAAAATAAATAAATAAATAAATAAACAATGCTGAAAGTCGGCGTGGGGCGCCCCGTTGGCCTGTGAGTTTGCGTCAGTAGCGGACCGATGTGCGAATAGGCCGAAGGCAGCACAACGCGCCAAGATCCGGATGGCACCGAGGTGGTGTCTAGTAAGTTGCCGCACTGGTGTGGCCATCCTACAATGCTGAAAGTCGGCGTGGGGCGCCCCGTTGGCCTGTGAGATGGCGTCAGTAGCGGACCGATGTGTGAATGGGGCCGAAGGCAGCGCAACAATATTTTCGGAATAGAAGACACCACTAGGCGCTGAGATGCCAAGATCCGGATGGCACCGAGGTGGTGTGTAGCAAGTTGCCGCACTGGTGTGGCCATCCTACAATGCTGAAAGTCGGCGTGGGGCGCCCCGTTGGCCTGTGAGTTTGCGTCAGTAGCGGACCGATGTGCGAATAGGCCGAAGGCAGCACAACGCGCCAAGATCCGGATGGCACCGAGGTGGTGTCTAGTAAGTTGTCGCAATTCTGTGGCCATCCTACAATGTTGAAAGTCGGCGTGGGGCGCCCCGTTGGCCTGTGAGATGGCGTCAGTAGCGGACCGATGTGCGAATGGGGCCAAAGGCAGCGCAACAATATTTTCTGATTTGAAGACACCACAAGGCGCTGAGATGCCAAGATCCGGATGGCACCGAGGTGGTGTCTAGCAAGTTGTGGCACTGGTGTGGCCATCGTACAATGGTAAAAGTCGGCGTGGGGCGCCCTGTTGGCCTGTGAGATGGTGTCAGTAGCGGACTGATGTGTGAATGGGGCCAAAGGCAGCGCAACAATATTTTCTACAATATTTTCGGAGTAGAAGACACCACAAGGCGCTGAGATGCCAAGATCCGGATGGCACCGAGGTGATGTCTAAGTTGCGGACCGATGTGCGAATGGGGCCAAAGGCAGCGCAACAATATTTTCTGAAGAGAATATACCACAAGGCGCTGAGATGCCAAGATCCGGATGGCACCGAGGTGATGTCTAAGTTGCGGACCGATGTGCGAATGGGGCAAAGGTAGCGTAACAAGATTTTCTGTATGGAAGATACCATTAGGCGTTGAGATGCCAAGATTCGGATGGCACCGAGGTGATGTCTAGCAAGTTGTGCCACTGGTGTGGCCATCGTACAGTGGTAAAAGTCGGCGTGGGGTGCCCTATTGGCCTGTGAGATGGTGTCAGTAGCGGACTGATGTGCGAATGGGGCCAAAGGCAGCGCAACAATATTTTCTGACTGACACCACAAGGCGCTGAGATGCCAAGATCCGGATGGCACCGAGGTGATGTCTAAGTTGCGGACTGATGTGCGAATGGGGCCAAAGGCAGCGTAACAATATTTTCTGTATGGAAGATACCACTAGGCGTTGAGATGCCAAGATTCGGATGGCACCGAGGTGATGTCTAGCAAGTTGCTGTACTGGTGTGGTCATCCTACAATGCTGAAATGTAGTGGGGCGCCCATTTACCGTTTCAGTTGCCATTCAGCTGAGTTTCGGCTGCTCTTGATGCTACAGCGACAGGCGGCTGCAAGAGGACTCTCAAAATGGCGGCCTGTTCTTTGGATTTGGGCCTGGTCCACTAAAATGGCCCTGGGACACCTTAGAACTCGGACGCTCGATTTTTTTTTCCTTTCCTGTACATGCAAAAAAAGGTAAATGCCCGGTACGTTACACGCTTCATCTGCCACGATGAACTCTCCAGAGGAACCGAAAAAAAATATCGTTGTGGTAACTATACCATGCATCGTCATATGGAGAGGTGGCACCAATTAATTATAGTGCTGCATAAAAGAGAGATTTGGAGGAGAACCCCTGACCTGCTAGTACATTCATCAAAGAAGTGGCACTGAGAGCTTCAGAGGCAAGGGAAACGGTCCCAAATATTTAGAAGAACTTTGGAAAGATTAAAATGACATGTTTAGATTGTGGTAAATTAATTTCATGTGGACAGATGAGTGTTACTCTAATAAATACAGCATATGAACATCATCATAGTCGATGGTTGGTAGAGACATTTTGACTATATCCTGGACCTGCCCGTCCTCGCCCAAAATGGCGCCGGAATAAATGGGACTCGTAACTCCTTGTTGTGTACTGGTTGCAGAACCTTGAAATCACGAGATACGTATGCAGTTTTGAAGCACATGGCGGGCGGGGACGAGAATTGATTGAATATTTCGACATCCCTATTGATATTAAGTTCTGATGTGTTATTGATTACTGTACTGTTGAAAATTCGAATTAACGTCACCCATGGTACTTGCCCGCAAATGTATATCTAGATAATTTTATTGTAACTGGCCCTGTCGTATTTTAATTATAAAATGTACGTCCACCGATTCCGTAACTGTTAGACACCTTAGTTCTTGCAACCTAATGGCCCGCCCGTTACGTTCCTCTACAGTGTAAATGTCTATTCATCATATACGATTACAGTTTGCTCCGTGGCAGGCCCACGTGGTTATAGGCTCGTATTTGTATAATGAAATTTTCACAATAAAGGTTTTTAAAAGAAAACATGGTAGTAGTATATACATTGGTAAAGTTTTTAATAATAGTCACTGTTTTAGAATCATTAAAAGGCAAGTGAAATAAAGCAGACCAATTACATGAAGGGTAAAAGGTATAATACGAAGGAACGCAGTAAAGATAAATGGTCAAGGGCTGTTGTGTTTTCTATTCCTGCAACATAAAGTGATCGATAAGAATCTCATATTCAGGCGTATCGGCGACTAAGACAGCAGGTCGACCCTCTTTTGCTCAACGGCTCCGTCATGGGACGAAGAAACGCTCTTTTTCTCGAAAAAAGAATATATTTTACTTGCAGAACAGTTGTAAAATTTCCGGGAAAGTACATTAGCCTGGAACATTATAACATATATTTAAAAAAAAATAATGTTCGGAAGTAATTAAAAGCGTAATTTTTAGGTGATATGACCAAGGCTTTCATCATTAGAATAAGAAAAGTAAAATGAACCAATGAAAAGTTTTATTAACAAGTCACATGACTTGTTATGCTTACGTTACGCGCTGCGCGCCCCGGATGACTTCCGGATGCGCTAACGCGGCGCGTCATATGACGCATTACGCGACAACGCAGGTCCAGAATATAGTCAAAATGTCTCCACCAACCAGCGGTCGAAACACAACCCCTTTCAGCAGGCTAAATAGTTCTGTTAAATGACAACAGAAGGGACAGGCAACAAGAACCATCAGTCAAAGAGGGGAGGGCTAGTTCTCCTCTACCGGGTTACATTGGGGCGCTACCGGAACTGATCGAATTGGTAGTCTACAGTGTTTCTGGATGTTTCAGACTGAAGCTGGGGTTAGCATGAGAGCACCACCATTTCGTAGCTCCGTTGTGGCCATTCCGCAACCAATCATGGCAGCCGCTCTTTATCGTTATTTTGGGCGGGGTGGGTGGCGGAGCCGAGCTGTTTTGCAGCCATCATTGTGTGAAGTTCAGTTCATCTCACTAGTTTTGTATTTGTCATGAGGGGTTGTTCCTAATGTTTCTATTTTAGCGAGGTCAAAAAGAGATCCCATTAGTGGCCTACTGATTTTACTCGATTCCTTTTCTTTTTTTTTACACGATTTTTCGTTATCTGCAAAGACTAAACAGAGTATTGCGACTCTGTGTTTGTTTGTAAATAGAGAATGAACCAAAGAGAACTAATTCTAAAACAGTAAATACTTGGATAACAATCAATCAAATGGAGAGAGAAGTAGGCACGACGGATTACAACCGGGGCAAAGGCCTGCGTTAACTACCTTTCACTATCTGCAAAGAGAGAGTACTCCTAATAGAAATGGGGGGGGGGGGCACCATTCAAAGCAGATCAGTGTGCATAAACACGAAAATGTTTTTACTTACCACGTACTTGACATTCGACAGCTTATGATATTTGCTATTAAAAAAACATTGAAATTCACTGAAAAAAACATAGGTTATAGACCATATATAGTTAGGAATTAGCATTTACAAAACCTTGAAAATTCACTGAAAAAACCATAGGTTATAGACCATATATAGTTAGGAATTAGCATTTACAAAACCTTGAAAATTCACTGCAAAAACCATAGGTTAGAGACCATATATAGTTAGCTGGACATTTTATTGACATAAAACCAATGAAATTCCATATATAGTTAGTTGCACTAACTATATATCGCGCACCCGCAATCCACTGCTGATGATGTCACATATTACATCATTCATGACGTGGTCAGTGACATCACTGATGACATCACTGATGACATCTCAAATGACATCACTGATGACATCACTGATGACATCTCATTTGACATCAATGACCACATTACTGATGATATCATTCATGTGACAATACAATGCATCTCCTCACATTTTAATATAACCAGTGTTAAAAAGAGAGTATAATTTTTGAATCCATTGACACACCAATACTAGTTACTACATACGCACTCACTGATTGCTACGTCTACACACACCTTCACTCATTCACCCATACAATCATTCATACATACAATCACTCATCTTTACACTATCATATGCACTCATACACCTATACAGACACTCACAGTCTGCCACTCATCCATGGAGTTACTCACACACCTAGTCAGTCCTGGAAAGAATCAATGACACTTCCATTTTCTTGTCTATACAGTTAAACATAGAGCACCTTACATTTTCAAACATATACTAACACATACTTATCTTCTTATACAATCATTGATACAAGTACAGATTGATCTGCACAGAGTCACACACCTCCCAGCTAGCCACACACACACTCAGTCTCCCATACAAATACTTGGGCAATCAATCAATAACCCATATAGTTACTCATATAGCTACTGATCAACACATGCAGCAGTTTACAGAACAACAGACATAATGATGCACAAATTAAGACAGTTTAGTCACTAACCCATGCACTCAGTGAGACACATTTAATCACTCACTCATACAGTCAGTCATGCACCTACTAAATCCTTCGTCCAGACACTTACACATCCACTCATTCTTCAATATGTAAGACATATTTAAACTTTATAGAAACAAAAAAATCACTGGATGTTGTTATCAGTGATGTCATCAGTGATGTCATTTGAGATGTCATCAGTGATGTCATCAGTGATGTCACTGGCCATGTCATGAATCATGTAATATGTGACATCATCAGCAGTGGATTGCGGGTGCGCGATATATAGTTAGTGCAACTAACTATATATGGAATTTCATTGGTTTTATGTCAATAAAATGTCCAGCTAACTATATATGGTCTCTAACCTATGGTTTTTGCAGTGAATATATATATATATATATATATTTATAAAACAATTAATGAAATGCCCTCTTTTGAACATTTACTTGTTCCATTACGCTCTTTGTTTATATTGCTTGTATGATAGATTATTGTTTTACTGAAATGATGTTGTTTTAAAGTATTGTACATTGTACTTCTACTGTTCCTCCTTTATTAGGTCTCGGCCTGACGTAAGCAGCGCATGCGCTGCTCTCGTCATACAAGGCTTTTTGGAATCAATACGATTCCAAAAGCCTCGTCCCAGCTCCGCCTTCGGTTGTGATTTGTGCGTTTCGTTTAGCGTCACAAATTATGCCAAAGACAGTGCAATGATTGCACTGAAGGCATGTCACTTACTGTTTGTTGCCACCCTGTCTCCTTTGATCCCCGCCCACCGGGATTGGTTAGTTTACGGGCGGATTTCCACTCTTTCCTTTAAAGGCTCGAAGCACTTTTTTTTCTCATTTGCAGCATGGTCCAAATGCTTGTAAAGGCTGCTCGGACAGCCTCCCCTGCTTCAGCCCCCCACCCTTGCAAAATGTAGAATTCTGCTGCTTACTTTAAACTATTCAGCGCGGCACCCTTTTCATTAGCGCCATGCTGTTTCTATTTTTTGTGTGACTGCTCCTCACGTAATGGCCGAGCCGAGCCATAAGCTTTTCACAGCACAGATGGTCTGCCTTTCAGTGCTTCGCTTGGAACTCAGCTGTGCCATTTATTTCAATGTATTCACTTTGAGCTGCGTCTATTTACTTCCCCCTCCCCTTATCTTTGTGGACCGCATCCCCCCCTTAAAAGCACCACCCCGCGCCTCCGGATGCCTCCTTGGTATTAGTGTGGCTTGGCAGGAAATGTAGTGGAGTGGAGTTGGAGACAACCCGCCAGAGGTTGCGCGCCAAGCCCACCACCACATCTGTGGTTGTATATAGACCCAGATACACCTCCCACTGGGTACAGAGTGGATTTGCTCTAATTGATCTTATACCCAACCTGGCGCACATATTCCTCGAATATAGGTAACGTGAGGGAGTGTCTCTGCCGGGTTTGTCACATAGAGTAAACTTTCATCTGCATACAGGGTTATGCGTTCCTCGTGTATTAGACAAGCTTCATCAGCAAACCTTCCCAGCCCCAGGACGGCTCTGATGACGCAGGCCAGGGGTTCAAGTATAAGGGCAAACAGTAAAGGGAAAAGGGGGCATCTCTGTCTAGTCCCTCTCTGGATCTGCCAGGTGCTCGAGAAGGCGCCATTCACCTGATCTCTAGCCTCCGGGGCCTTGTACAGTAGCGCCACCCACTACCTAAACTCCGGGCCAAAGCCAAACCTCTCTAATGCACATTTCAGAGAAGGCCAATGAACGGTGTCAAACGCCTTTTCAGCGACCAAGGACAGGAGCAGGTGGGCCTCCTCTCGATCACGGACAGCGTCCATCCAATTAGCCACTCTTCGCAAATTATATCGTGTGGCCTGTCTCGGCATAAACCCGGTTTGATCACCATGTGTCAGGGATGTGATGACGGTTAGGAGACACGTCACAAGGATTGTAGCCGATATTTTGGTTTCTATATTTAACAATGATATGGGACGGTAGGACCCACACTATTCTGGGGTTCCCCACCTTGGGTATCACCACCACCGTCGCCAATCTGAGATCCGGTGGGAGCTTTCCCTCCTCTTTCGAGGCCTGAAACATGTTGAGTAAGTGTGGAGCCAGCAGGGCACTGTGTGTCTTAAAAAAATCCCCAGGGAGCCCATTCGGGCATGCAGTTTTACCAGTTTTCAGGCGGCCGATGGCTTCGACGACCTCCGCAAGGGTAAGATCACCCTCTAATCTCTCCCTGTCGATTTGCGTAAGACTCGGGAGTTAATTCTGTTCAAGGTATTGGGCTATATTGGCTTCACTTGCTAATGTCTGTGGTGCATAAAGTGCCAAGTAGTACCAGGCAAAAGCCCCTGCAATGTCTAGGGTTGTGGTAAGGGTCCGGCCGTGCTCCCTAATCGAGGTAACCCATCTTGACTCCTGTTCCTTCCTACCCAGCCAAGCCAACAGTTTACCTGCTCTATCTCCCGTCTCATAGAGTCTATTCTGAACCGCTAACTAGTGTGCCCGTGCATCTCCAGTAACCAGTGCCTGATATTTTCTTCTAGAAATGTCTATTTGGTGGAGGATATGCTCAGTCGGGTCAGAAGGGCAACTATTTTCAAGGTCCTCTAGCCTGCGCTCAAGGTCTATAATCTCGTTTCAAGATAACTTTGAACAAATCCACCGCTATTGCCTTCAAAGGAGCAAAATTATATTGGTTAGAAGAGGCCCCACAAATAGAAATACCAACTTTAGGAACGTGTAAGATGGCAATATTTTTAGGAAATTATTTGGCGAACTGCTACTTCCCAGGTTAGGTAGCTGCACAAATAGTTCCCTAATAATGGTGAACCCAATTTGGGAATACCAGTTCTCTTTTTGAAACTTCTGATATTTTCATAATATTCAGACCTAGACCTTCTGCTGAATCTAACCATTTAATTGTAGAAAGATGTGTGGCATTCTATGAAAATGTTTCATTTATTTTAAAACCACTTCATAACAAGTATGAATGTCAGACAGAAAATGTAGACCGTAATACTTGAGCAAATAGCAAAACATTGCAGCACAGAAAAAAAACATATAATAACAAGTGGATGGACAGCAGGAGACAAATGCAGTACATAACTTTCAAGTGTTGCTTGTCTAATGACTTCAGGTTTGGGCTCATGTCACTTCCCTTGTTATGCACTAGTCATAGGACATAGTCTTTAGCCCTTTCCCAGTCTGAAATAGTTTCTCTAAGGTTGGAATTTGTGGGAATATATTCTGCCTTCACAAACCTATCCTGTCACTATATGTTGGTCCATAGTCGCACACCATCTATCCCAACCAGAACTCTGCATTTCCTCCTGTCTTGCTTCATCCCAGTTCTTGATTGTTAAACCCATGGAGCTGAAGGTTTACTTTCCTTTGACCATGTGTACACTAGTTGGAATATCCAGGATAGTGACTTGGGGTGTTCTTGGCACTTCCAGTATCTGAGCAAGTGTATGTATATCTCTGAACTATAATGTCTGGGCATTCCATATCATGTGAAAGAAGGTACTTTCAACAAGTCTGCACTTCAAGCAAGCCCCATCTGGTACCGGGTCCCTCCTGTGTACTCTGCCCCTTTTATAGTATGTTGTATGAGGTACCGTCAGTTGGATGAGTGTCAGGTCCACTGGAACGGTAACGTCTCAAGGTGTATTAGAGCCATCTCAATATTCAGATTCTGTTCCCACATATTTCTAAGGGTGAGTAGGGAGTCGGGGGGATTATTAATCAAAGTCTTATATATGGCTGATATTTTCGCTTTGGTCAACTTTTAAGTAAAAATCCTAATCTCTATTGAGCTTGCCTTGGGTATCTGTGATGGGGTCAGCTCAAATTCCTCTTGTAGCTGGGCATATAATTGTATTCCCTCCATCCCAGCTAATTCTCCCCCTTTAGAGATGCCTATGAGATCCCACCCCTTAAGGGACACCCCTTCCCTACGTAATGTGGCCAAAATTAGGAAGATTCCCTTCTTGTTCTGTAAATCCAACCTAGTGGCAATTAGGTCCCTTTTCACACCCCAATTTCATTTGCAGAGGCTAGAAGTAGTGTGGGTTTCTCTCTTCCTGTAGATCCAGTGTACACTTATCTCTATTGGGCACATAGCGCAATGCATGGATACCATTCACCCCAGAGCAAGGACTGTACATCCCCATATTTCCCCAAAGAAGGTATCCAGAATAGTTTATAGGGTGCTCTTCTCGCAAGGGGTGCTTATTTTAAAGACTGGTTCTCTTCCCAATAGAGCGTATGATCGTTTTACCCCTGTATTGCATCCCCTCAGAATTCAGCCAATCTTCTCTTAACATTACAATCAAAGAATGCTCCAGCTCACAGGCTATTTTATGTCTCCAATGTTAGAACCTATCTATGCTGATTGTAAGGCCTGTGGACCCTCTCTGTCTCATATGCAAAGGGTACCTGTCGGAGATGGGGTGGAAATGGAAACAGGAGGCCGGATTGGGGGTTGAATTGGGAGATTTATTGCGAGTATAGCACAGAGAATATGGAATATGATGTCAGGAGTCAATAGTTGGTCCAGTGGGTGCGGGAATGTTCTATTGGTTCGCCTTGTCTTGAGGTTCCTTCTTCGTTCCTGGTCCTGGTAGCTAGACCGCCGTCCCGGAAGACTCAGGCTCAAAAGAGAAAGGAAAGAGCGGTCAGTGGACTGTATGAGGGTTTAACGTGCTTTACCGTCACCACACCCGAAATGCATAAAACTACCAGAGGATTAAAACGTAAGGGAGTATTTCGGGATGAAAAAATGCTCTCCTTGATGAGGCAAACTTACTCGGGATTTTTAGGGAAAATGTTATGGTGGTTACAGGATTCCTCTCCTATATCGCCGTTCTTAAAAAGAAACAGTTTCGACGTTGAGGGCTGCGTTTGAGGGCAAGGGATTCGGGAATGGGTGTTCCGGACGTGCAGGGTACTCAACACGACACTGTGCCCGTATGCCAAATTACCCGTGGTTCCCTCCCTCTCCTCCCTTCCTCTTGCGTACACTCACCGCGTCTGCCGCAACTCTCCTGAGTTGCGACGGCCTTTCAGCAACCTCCGGGGGCGATCACCATTCCTCGGACCAGCACTCCGCGTCCTCCCCGTCGTCATCTTCTTCCGTCGTCGTCCCTTGGAGCTTCTTCTCGGCCCGTGAATCTTTCTCCTCCAACTCCGCGGCGTCTTCCAGGTTCGTGCTCTCCGTCTTCCTCGGTGTCCACTCCCATAAAGGAGGTAGTCCTGCCTCTTCTGATGAGGTGGCGCTCTCCGATTGGATCCTGTTGCCTTCCTTCTCCTCAGCTTCCTCTAGAGAGGAGGGAGGGCTTGCGGTTAACTCTTTGAGTCCAGTGTTTTCATGCGGGAGAATCACAGTCGGCAATGGTAAGTCCTCGACCTCCTCTGGCTCCTTTTCACAGTACCCCACTAGTATGATGGATTTAGACCAGCTGAACCTGAGGATTTTGTGTAGTCCATTAAGATGTCCCCCAATCTTGGTATTGCTCGCTAGGTGTCTGTGGCATATATGTCATCATCGTAAAGCAAAATGTTATGCTCATTTCCTTCCACTGACCTAAAGACCTGTTTATCTGACACTTTTCTACAGTAGACAAGGCTTCAATAGTTAAAGCAGGAGGATTGAAGACAGGGAACACCTGTGTTTACTCCCAGTTCAGATGTTGCAGATATCATGCCATTCACTCAGAGTGCCACTGTATAGCTTTCTATTTCCTGTCCTTTAATTGTTCAGCTTGAAAGCCTAGTTTCTAAAGAATAAACCTCCACTGTTGACCTTTCTGCCAAGTTGGAAGCAACCTTTGTTTAGTATAAGAAAAAATGACCTTTATTCTAGCATTTGAGGTTACATGAGAATATCAACCATCTTCTGTGTCCATTCAGTGAAATACTCCTTATGAGTCTTCTCAGGGTCTCAGTCAACGAAACACTCACCTGATGGCATCCGTTATGTGTGACCTATGATTGAGCTTGTCCCTCGGAAGTATTGTGGTATTGGTTAAACCAATGGGCCTAGGAAAGCCTTTAATATGAAACATTCTTACTTGAAACATCTGGTATTATGATCAATGTATCTACATGCTCTTTTCACATTTAAATCTGATAAAGTTTTCTTTTTAGGACATATGTAACTCCTTACCCATGATTTCTTTATTTTGGACGATTCAGTGCACCATAATTGGTTACATAATGTTGTCCCGTCACTGAAATTCTTCTCATCTCTTTGTGGTCATTATGTCCAGGAACCATTCTAAACTTTCAGGATGTCCAATTAAAATGTGTTTTACATAAAGTGAACCTAAGCAGGAATCTTTTACATGTTCATTGGTTATCCTGAATCCCAAGTTTGATTGTGCCCTCCTCAGACCAGTGTTGGACACTCTTGCTAGAATATTTGGATAGATGACAAGCCTTTGAAGTCCGCATTGACAGGGCTATGGATGTGAAACGTTGTCTCTAAAGCACATAACATAACAGGACAGGATAATCGAAAAACAAACGATGCTATATGTTTTAGCATGCTTACTCTGAAGATTATGTTGCCCTCTGTAATCTGTTTCTAGTGGTTTCAAATGGGAGAAGTAAGCGAGGTAAAAGCAAACAAAAGTTACTATAGTGAAGACTAGACAAACATCCACCTTCTGTCTCCACTTGGCATGTATTGGAGCCCCCATTATTTGCTAGTATCAATCATGGGATGTTACGTGAAGATTTATGGAATGCAATTGAAGAGCATTTTAAATGATCTTTAACATTTGGAAATTCGTTTCTAATCTCAATACTTAGTGCTTCAAGTCCCTTATGGTATTATAGCTGAGTTCCTGTTTCCTTTATTATAGCTTTGTGCATTGTTACACGTTTTATCTGTACGCTGTTATAAATTTTGAATATTCTTTATTTCCCTGTTCTCTAAGGTGGAATTTGAAGCTATGTTTTGACGTCAAACATGAAGTAGGTTTGTGTGCAGTAGGGGGTCGTGAAAAATGATTTTAGCCATTGATCTTTGTGTGAGAATTTGAGGTTTTGTACATTTTCTAAAAAAGATCAATGTGTATAGTTAATGAAGTTTGTAAGTAATCCATATATCAAAGCTTTGAAGAATTTGTTTCAAACTTTTATTATTTGATAATGTTCCAGCCAATGAATATTTTGTTCATAACATCAATCGTGTATAAATGTGTGGCTTGTATTTGTCTTTAGGTTGCTCATCCTCCTGGTTACCCTCTGTTTACTATGCTGTCCAGACTTGCAATCAGCCTTTTTCCATTTGGATCCATAGCGTACCGGGTTAATTTTCTCTGTAGCTTCTTTGGAGCCATGGCTGCTACTCTACTATTTCATACAACATTCCGGTAAGATTTTGATGACATCTAATTAACATTTACAAGATTTCTCTGTACGCCTTACTCATAAAGGCATTCATTGAAAAAATTATTAATATTGATCAATACTTCATTTGCATTGTAATCTTAACTTTTTAACCTGCAAGTTTTGTGACTAATTTGGAGTACTCCGTAAGAAGGATCATTTACCATCCTTGAAATTTGTTTTTCTGCCAGAGACCGCTTTAGTTTTTTGATCATGCACTAATTTTGTTTTTTGTTTGGTTTTATGTTTTTAGCCATGAAGTGCATTAATTTGTGCTGAGTACAGGCTGGGATCCTTTACCTCATTCACATACATGGACCATTTGTAGACCCAACTTCCTCTAGGAGTAGTTCTAGATGCGATTGTATGTCAAGTAATGAACTTATGAAGTATCTGTTGCGTGTTTCCAACAAATTGGTCAGGCAGTTTGGGATCCCTGTGCATCTAAAAGTATGCTTGAATTTATAAACCGAGCAAACAAAGCAGGACTGAGCTGTGAGAAGTAAAGCGCAATCTTTCGTAGAAGTTAGATACTCACAATAGTCAAAATATGATTGCTAGTGTGTATTTTCCAAGTAATATGTGTATTACTTATAATTATGTAACACTGTAGGAAATCCACTTAGTTTTCTGGCAGTGTAGCTTGACCTCTGGGCAGTAAGAGGCTGCTAATCTGGTCTCAGTACATGTGTTTTGTCCCCAAAACATGGTACCTGTTTTTGGAAAACTAATTGTCAATAATTACTTTTGTGTAAGTCCACAGGATAAGATGGAGCTAGTAGCGAAAATGTCAAAAACTCAGTGTGAATTGTAGGAGTATACTCTGAGCACCAGTACAACCTACTTTGGTTCAAATTGACACTGAAATACAATCATATGGGGCTGAGCCTTGAGGATGGGTCTTATAAATTCCGACAGTACTTGATCAGAATCAGGTCGTGGACATATGGGGCTGTGGGAGGAAGTTAGGATGTACCTCTGCCTAGTTCTTTCTTTTATGTATTACCGTTTTCATCGAGACTTGTGTCAATTACGATATCGGATTTATATGAAGACCACTCTGGCCTCGATGTACCTATATTTAGAAATACATATATCAACTGTGTATGCATTTCTTATATATAGTTAAGTTCTTGCTGGGAATCCTTGTATTTTTTAAGCTTGTTTATGATCAGAAAGACAAAGCCAGGTCTGCTATATAAGATCTATTTAAGGTCTAGTTTTTAAACCTGCCTTGTGCATAGTGCTTACTTTCCTGTGTTGAGTACGTCTAGGTCATGTTGAGTATTTGTAGATGACTCAGTTGTAATGGAGCAGATTTTTTCTGGATCAAGTCTTTTAGGGATACTACCTTGTGATTAATAAAATGAAAACAACTCCACTAACCTGCGACTAAAAGAAGGCCTCACGCAAAACAGAATTGTGCCTCTGCTATATTTTACATGGGAATATAAATTTGCCCTAAAGTCCACTCAGTTAATTTTTTTGCGAAATTCTTTTTTTTTTGTTCTGAAAAACAAAACAAAGGACTGCCATCAACTCATTACAAATTGTAGTCAAGTCAAGCTTTAAAACTATATAAAGGATTTAAACGAATAACAAGAAAATGCCCCGCCCCCCCTCCCCCTTTCATATGGGCGTTTTGAGTATGATCTGGAGTTCAGCTATTTTACATTTTGACAACTTTGAGTATACAATTATCCAGTTTCATAATGCACTATGAAAACATTGTGGCGCTGGCGCTGGTGCTTGCAACATTCCAAGACCATACTTTGTTTAATGTACCGACAAGATCAGAACATTAGAAAGCCCACAGTCTATTAGGAGGAAAGAATAGGTTTTCTGAAAGAAGCAATGTCATGGGTTTCCCCATAGCAGTAAATGTATAGCTTCTTTGGTTTATTCTGTGTATTGACATTTCCAGTGCTTTTACTTGCCATAGCTTATGAACGAAAGAGCTAGGTAGGGGCTTGTTTCTTCCCTAAGTAGTGCAATGAGTTGTTCAGCTACCTTCAACATATGCGATAAAGATGGCCCTCTAATGGGAGCACAACATCTCAAAGAGTTCAGATCTTAAGCCTAAAATGGCATTTTGTGGGTCTCCAGGTATGGGGAACAACAGGACCCCCTTACTGTGGCTAACAACTTCTTTCTAAAATACATGCATTTCTGGGGAGGACCACCAGATGCTAAGTGGGGCTCCCCTAATATTCATTCATCTCTAACACTCTGACATGGCTGTGAAGAGTTGGTGGAAGTATACTGGGATTCTGTACTATTGAAACATAATTTTGTATGCTGATTCCATCTGTGGTATACTTCTATATGTTCTGGATATAACAGGCCAGAGTATCACCCATTCCCTGTCTAGATCTTGTACCCTCTTTACGTGATAACTGCCAGTTCTTTATTGGCTCGCCAAACTGCAGTGTCTGATAGATGTTCAGTATAAGGCCCCTGTAGCTTGAGTAACACCAAGCCAGTTTTATTATGTCATCGCACTCTGATTCCTCCCTCAGGTTGCTTATGTGCATGTTTCCTGGCACGACCTGTTTTTAAATTGTCACACGTCATCGTGAGGGCTTTTGCCTGAACTTGAGTTGTCCTTATTCCACATAATCTGTCAGCTACGAATCTGCTGACTCCAGTCTATGGTTCAACGCATCAGTCTCTGGGTCAGCATCTTGATTTCTTAGATGTATTTGCCCATTTCTGGTCTTCCAGTAGTGTTTTTCAGGCAGGTCTTCAGCTTGGATTTCGAGGATGTTCCCAACATCTCCCCCTTGTGCTGTTCTTGACATCCTGCGCCTGTTTGAAGAAGTATTCAATGCCTCTTTGTGCTGTCTGATGGGTTGCATGCTTTTTGGCTTGGCCCGTGATGTGTCCATAGATTGGGCGAGGAGGAAGTATCTGCTTATATGAGTACATGTTAACATGTTGACATTGAGCCATTGCTGTGGATGTGCTGTTTCTGAGGCAGACACAGTAGCGTAGTCCCCATCCGTATTGTAGTGCATAATTGGTGAGCTCTGTTAAATGCAGTCTTCATGGCTTTGGAACTGAAATGAAAGGGCCTTCATGACTTGAAATTGTATCATGTGTTATCTAGATCCATTGTTGTGGATGTAGAGTCAAGATGTGCTGGCAATTGAGCTTGTGCTGCGCTGGAGTTGTGAATGTGGTGGGGCTCCTGAGACGAGCCTTCCCGTTTCTACCCCCAAACCATAGGAAGACTCTCATCCAGACCCTTATTATAAGCAGAATGGATTACTGCAATGGTCTATACATCTCAGCAAATGAAGCACAGCTAGATAAACTTCAGGTTGTCCAGAACACGGCGGCTCGACTGGCCCTCAATGCCCCTCCCAGAACGCCGTCCGGCCCCCTGCTTCGCCAACTTCATTGGCTACCCGTAAAGCAGCGCATCAAATTCAAAATCTGCAATGTTATATACAGATGCCTGTTTAGCACCAGCCCCAGCTATCTAAAAGCTAAATTCCTGCCCTACATTCCTGGCCGGACTCTTCGATCCTGCAACCATCTCCTGCTCCAGGTCCCTAAGATCAGAAGGGCAAGACAAGGAGGCCGAGCATTGTCCTACAAAGGACCCATTCTCTGGAATTCCCTGCCCATTGAACTAAAACAGACTCGGAGCCTAGAACTATTTAGGAAGAAACTGAAAACGTACCTCTTCACCATGCCTTACATTTTTCAGGTCTTCCTTTCAGCTTTTTTCTTGCAGTAACCCTCTAATGCTAGCACTAGCGCAGAGATATCCCTTCGGGAATTTGATTCATGCGCTTTACAAGCAAATAAATAAATAAATAAATAAATGCTGTCCATCAACAAGTAAGTGTAGGGCAGTGCTGGAACAGATGCTGCCCCTGATCTACAGCAGTAATCCGACCAGGCCTCCTGGCCATCAGAGCCCATAAGTCCTGAGTGGGAGTCAGGCCTGGCCTGCATCCTTGAGACTCAAGGCTTGCTAGGACCATCCAGGTACTACCACCCGACCACATCTACCTCTCACTGACCTTCCTCAGTCCACTGATGTTGGCTCCCTTGGAATTCATCACTCTTCCTCCAGAGGGTCCAGGTTTTCCACTGAGACACAAGAGTCCCCTCTGTTCACCAAGGGCAACTAAACCGGGCTTAAGTGCCCAGGTGCCACCAGCTTGGATTCCCATAGCCAAATTTGCGCACATGCAACTACTCCCTAATATTTCTGTTCATGGCATCTGATATCTGTCCCTCTTTAAATTGGTGCGTGCTCTGGGACCCAACAACATTAAGACCTTTGATGCTGCATTCTGGTGGGTGCTGTAAGTAGCCTGGGAAGAAAGCAAGGCAGAAGGTGATACATGAATACTGCTACGGTGCCACCATCATGACTGGAACTCTCATCATCCGCCATTTGTAACAAAACATTTTGTTCTCATGAAAATCAAGTTGTTAAAATGGTTGAATACAATGTCCAGTGCTGCCAGGGGTTGTGTTATGCACAGTCTAAAAATATTTAATGGCTACAGTGGCAGAACATTAGTAGTCTCACTTTGAAATTCATAATTGCATAGAGATATATCCGGAGTATTGTGTGGCTTTAAAAGTGATTCTGAAGTTTAGAACACACCCATAAAGGGTAAGACAAGATCTATTGTAATGTAATACAGAAACAAAAAGATTCACAAATGGCTCCTGTTCACAGCCCTTGAAGCATACATAATTGTTAAGATAGATGGTTCCAGACTTTCCCTAAAGGGGTTACTTTGTGAGCAAAGTAATTATCAAGGCCTTTGATCCCATATGTCCATGAAAATCCTAAAACAGTAAAATAGCAAAGCAACATTGTGATTATAATGTCAAGAGTATCTGCAAGGAAAGGGCATAGTATCTCATGACATATGGGTGTTGTCTTTGTGGGCATGATGGAGGAAGCTAACCTTGTGATGTGGGAGCGAGGAATCCAGCTGGAGAAAAGACAGTTCCAAGAACTGACCATGGATGTTGCTGGATACATTGAGCCAGTCAGTGAGGCAGCTGCAGGACTGCTACCCTCAGCATGGTCAAGAGAGCAACAAAAACGACTTTCAGTAGTCCGCTTCTTGAGCTGATACTCTTCACCACTGATGTAAGTTTCATGAAAAGTGGATGTTTATACTTCTTTCAGTTGTCTTTGCAGTTGACTCTTCAGGGCCCTGCCTCCATTTGTGGTGAGGGGTAGAGTGGTGATGAGCTCTCATCAGCATTCCTAGACTCCTTGAGGTGACTGGAGGGTTTCCTTCAGGGCATGATCAGCAGCAGGGCAGGCAAGTAGAGGTTAAGCAGGGTCCAGCATTAATGCTGGTCAGGAGGAAATGGTCAACACAGCGGCTTCCATAGTCAGGATGTACCAAAGCAACAAAGGTCAATGCAGGTCATATTCGAAGAGATGATCTATGAGCTGCTGGGCTGCTCCGGCTTATATTCTCAAAAGTTGGACAGATGCCATCAGCCAAACACCGCCCAGTGCATCCTTACTGTTCAAAGGTCTAGTCAGCCAGGCTGGAGTAATTTATCCCTTCTCTAAGAGGATCTGAGACAGCAATTACGTCTAGGTGTGGGCTCCGATGAATCCATAATGGCTCCTCTGTCATGGAGATATGCGCTTTCCTACAGGCGAAAATGGGCAACGGGGCAGTCCTCTGTGGGTAGCACTCATCCTCCATGTATGTCTATGTGTGTGTATATGGTATTTCTATAGCACAAACCTAGACAAAAGGCACCGGAGAGTTGTACAAGGTCAAAGCAGAGCCTAAAGTCAGCTAGTAATAGAAGTAGTAGATGGGGTATAGATGGTTAATGCATTGTGATCTAGTGTTCTTTAAAGAGGTGAGTCTTCAGCTCTCTCCTAAATTGGAGCAGCCGTGGGGCATCCCTGATGGATATGGGGGAGTTATTCAAGATCCTGGTTGCATAGATGGAAAAGGTCTGATGGGTCATTTAAAAAAAAATGTTTTTTTACACTTCCTAGTCAGCAGTCTGATGGTGTCCTGGCTGCCGATGTGCCAAGAAACATCAGAAATGCTGAACTTGTCTGCAAGATAAGTAGGGTGCTGATCTTGATGGCTTTTGAAATAATGTGGCTAGTTTTGATGATATTGCAGGCTGGCAAAGAAAGCCAACGACATTCCATCATCATGGGGTTGATGTGGTAATATTTCTTCAGGCCCTGGATGAGACATGCTGCATCATGTAGGATTTCCTAAAAGGGTGCTGGTGTAGACTTTCGGAGGCCATGAACCGGCATTACCACCATCAAGATGGAGAGTATGAGGACTTAAACACCAGTTTTGAAAACCCTTTCTGGAAGAAACAGTTTGACTTTCTTTATAAGAGAGAGCTGGTACTTGGATTACTTTGTTTTTTGGTTAGTGTATACCTTAGGTTGGAAATTTGTGTCCAGGGTGGATCCTAGTGACTTGGGGTTTAAGCTGTTACGGTTCATGTGAGTGAGCCAGCTTTGTACTGTTTGTTTTTCTTGGCAAACAGTTCTGTCTTGGTTGAGTTGAGCTTTCAGTAGGCGCTTGACATCCAGATCTGGATGATGTGCAGGTAATGTTTGAGGCATTGGATGTCTTAAGCAGAGTACACTTTCAAGTAGACTTGTGTATCACTACATATTGGTGAATCTTGATGCTGTTATCTGGGAGTAGAGCACTAAATGGTTCTTTATTAAGGTTGAAGATGTCAGGAGACAGTATGGAACCCTGGGGGACTCCGCAGGTGACAGGGATCTTTTGGGAGCTGGATGTGCCCTTGTGAACAAACTGGTGTATGCTGGAAAGGGAGGAGTCGAACTGTGATCAGGAGGGCATCATCTCCTATATGTAAGTTAGTGGTCTCCTTGCTACAGTGTCATCTGAAGCCATCATGGTAGTTCTGCACGACATGGTTAAAATAGATGTGAACTTGGAGTTGAATATAGACTGCTTTTTCAATGATCTTGCTGATGAATTGTATTTGAGTGATGGACCAGCAGTTGGTAAGGTTTTCAACATCCAGTGTCTAGCTTTCTCTAGGAATGAGTGAAGCTAGCCTGTCTTGAGAGCATCTGGGAAGATGTGGTTAGTGATTCAGGCATTGACTGTTGTGAGAAGGGATGAGAGAGTGTCCCCACGAAGAGTTTTGAATAAGGATGAAGGTAAGACCTCATCAGTTACTTTGAGGGAGTTCAGTATGTCGAGAGATCAGTGAGAGATGGGGCTTTGTAAGCTGACCATTGAAGGATTCTACAGGGTGCAGTTGTGCTTAAGAGATGAAGCAATTCATAAAGGGGGTGGTGATGGACAGAGTATCTGAATTAAGCAGAACACTCCTACCCAGTCAAAAGATCAGGGCTTGATCCATCACCGTTTTTTAGCTCACTGCACCATCCCAGCTCAGAACCTGGCTACATGCAAATTAGTCTGACCCTGGCCCAGTGCATCATGGGAACAGGGCAGACCAAACTACCAAGCCAATTCTTTACTGGAAAGGAAACAAGCTTCCGGGGACCGGTTTCTGGCATTACAGCCGTCTTCGGCCCGGCTTGCTTGAATCCTGATGGTGCAGTGAGCAAGGGACTCACATCTGAGCATACCCTTCCACACTTGTGGTGGCCAAAACGATTCATAAAGGGGGTGGTGATGGACAGAGTATCTGAATTAAGCAGAACACTCCTACCCAGTCAAAAGATCAGGGCTTGATCCATCACCGTTTTTTAGCTCACTGCACCATCCCAGCTCAGAACCTGGCTACATGCAAATTAGTCTGACCCTGGCCCAGTGCATCATGGGAACAGGGCAGACCAAACTACCAAGCCAATTCTTTACTGGAAAGGAAACAAGCTTCCGGGGACCGGTTTCTGGCATTACAGCCGTCTTCGGCCCGGCTTGCTTGAATCCTGATGGTGCAGTGAGCAAGGGACTCACATCTGAGCATACCCTTCCACACTTGTGGTGGCCAAAACGATTCATAAAGGGGGTGGTGATGGACAGAGTATCTGAATTAAGCAGAACACTCCTACCCAGTCAAAAGATCAGGGCTTGATCCATCACCGTTTTTTAGCTCACTGCACCATCCCAGCTCAGAACCTGGCTACATGCAAATTAGTCTGACCCTGGCCCAGTGCATCATGGGAACAGGGCAGACCAAACTACCAAGCCAATTCTTTTACTGGAAAGGAAACAAGCTTCCGGGGACCAGTTTCTGGCATTACAGCCGTCTTCGGCCCGGCTTGCTTGAATCCTGATGGTGCAGTGAGCAAGGGACTCACATCTGAGCATACCCTTCCACACTTGTGGTGGCCAAAACGATTCATAAAGGAGGTGGGGATGGACAGAGTATCTGAATTAAGCAGAACACTCCTACCCAGTCAAAAGATCAGGGCTTGATCCATCACCGTTTTTTAGCTCACTGCACCATCCCAGCTCAGAACCTGGCTACATGCAAATTAGTCTGACCCTGGCCCAGTGCATCATGGGAACAGGGCAGACCAAACTACCAAGCCAATTCTTTACTGGAAAGGAAACAAGCTTCCGGGGACCGGTTTCTGGCATTACAGCCGTCTTCGGCCCGACTTGCTTGAATCCTGATGGTGCAGTGAGCAAGGGACTCACATCTGAGCATACCCTTCCACACTTGTGGTGGCCAAAACGATTCATAAAGGGGGTGGTGATGGACAGAGTATCTGAATTAAGCAGAACACTCCTACCCAGTCAAAAGATCAGGGCTTGATCCATCACCGTTTTTTAGCTCACTGCACCATCCCAGCTCAGAACCTGGCTACATGCAAATTAGTCTGACCCTGGCCCAGTGCATCATGGGAACAGGGCAGACCAAACTACCAAGCCAATTCTTTACTGGAAAGGAAACAAGCTTCCGGGGACCGGTTTCTGGCATTACAGCCGTCTTCGGCCCGGCTTGCTTGAATCCTGATGGTGCAGTGAGCAAGGGACTCACATCTGAGCATACCCTTCCACACTTGTGGTGGCCAAAACGATTCATAAAGGGGGTGGTGATGGACAGAGTATCTGAATTAAGCAGAACACTCCTACCCAGTCAAAAGATCAGGGCTTGATCCATCGCCGTTTTTTAGCTCACTGCACCATCTCAGCTCAGAACCTGGCTACATGCAAATTAGTCTGACCCTGGCCCAGTGCATCATGGGAACAGGGCAGACCAAACTACCGAGCCAATTCTTTACTGGAAAGGAAACAAGCTTCCGGGGACCGGTTTCTGGCATTACAGCCGTCTTCGGCCCGGCTTGCTTGAATCCTGATGGTGCAGTGAGCAAGGGACTCACATCTGAGCATACCCTTCCACACTTGTGGTGGCCAAAACGATTCATAAAGGGGGTGGTGATGGACAGAGTATCTGAATTAAGCAGAACACTCCTACCCAGTCAAAAGACCAGGGCTTGATCCATCACCGTTTTTTAGCTCACTGCACCATCCCAGCTCAGAACCTGGCTACATGCAAATTAGTCTGACCCTGGCCCAGTGCATCATGGGAACAGGGCAGACCAAACTACCAAGCCAATTCTTTACTGGAAAGGAAACAAGCTTCCGGGGACCGGTTTCTGGCATTACAGCCGTCTTCGGCCCGGCTTGCTTGAATCCTGATGGTGCAGTGAGCAAGGGACTCACATCTGAGCATACCCTTCCACACTTGTGGTGGCCAAAACGATTCATAAAGGGGGTGGTGATGGACAGAGTATCTGAATTAAGCAGAACACTCCTACCCAGTCAAAAGATCAGGGTCCCCGGAAGCTTGTTTCCTTTCCAGTGAAGAATTGGCTTGGTAGTTTGGTCTGCCCTGTTCCCATGATGCACTGGGCCAGGGACAGACTAATTTGCATATAGCCAGGTTCTGAACTGGGATGGTGCAGTGAGCTAAAAAACGGTGATGGATCAAGCCCTGATCTGTTGACTGGGTAGGAGTGTTCTGATTAACTCAGATACTCTGTCCATCACCACCCCCTTTTTGTAATTATTTTGGCCACCATAAGTGTGGAAGGGTATGCTCAGATGTGAGTCCCTTGCTCACTGCACCATCAGGATTTAGGCTAGCCGGGCCGAAGACGGCTGCAATGCCAGAAACCGGTCCCCGGAAGCTTGTTTCCTTTCCAGTGAAGAATTGGCTTGGTAGTTTGGTCTGCCCTGTTCCCATGATGCACTGGGCCAGGGACAGACTAATTTGCATATAGCCAGGTTCTTAACTGGGATGGTGCAGTGAGCTAAAAAACGGTGATGGATCAAGCCCTGATCTCTTGACTGGGTAGGAGTGTTCTGATTAACTCAGATACTCTGTCCATCACCACCCCCTTTTTAGGTCGCGCCTGCGATTGCAGGGGCGAAAGCCCCTGCTGTCGCAAAGCGATCTATTGCAATCATTTCAGTCATTTTGCCTGTCAAGGACTAGGCAGAGACAACAGACTGTCACGAGCACGCAGCCGGCCGGAATCGGATCAGGTCACGCGCTCCGATCCCGGCCGGCTGTTCACAACACATGCACACGCAGGCACAGGCAGGCACACACGCAGGCACAGGCAGGCACACACGCAGGCACAGGCAGGCACACACGCAGGCACAGGCAGGCACACATGCAGGCACAGGCAGGCAACCACGCAGGCACAGGCAGGCAGGCACACACACACTCACCGTATCTGCCTCAGAGTGCGCCCCCGCACGTTGGATCTGGTTGGGGTGTGGCTGTAAGAAGCTACCGTGGCTCAGTGGAACTACCCGTGGGATGTACTCTACTGCGAGGTGCTCTCGCAAAGGGTCAGTGGGTCTGGGATCTCACCTGTTCTGCCGCCGCTCCCAGCGCCTCTCTCCAACGTCGCTGGTTTGCCCGAATGGCCGCAGACACCTGCAGGGCTGCGTCATAGCCGGGCGCTGCACTGGGGGCCTGCGGTAAAGCCGCCACACGGGTCCGAGGCCCCAGCAGTCGCCGCCCCATGCCGGGCCGTGCAGGAAACCGCCACCGAGAGCTGTGAGCCATCTGCGGCCGCTTCCGAGGGACTGAGCAGCAACAACACACGGCGGAGCGGGAAGGTGCGCCCCGGAACGTGCATGAGTATATCCCGCACAGGCTAGCCAAAGGACAGCACTTCAGAATACAGATTGCAGGGTCGTAGAGAGCGCAGCCTTGTCCTCCTCGTCTCCTCATTACTTCACAATTTGCTTTAAGCTTTTATTTATTTTTAAGCGCCCATCCCTCCTCCTCTACTAATACTAAATTCTGATCACTGTGCAAACAGGAGTTTGCACAAGGATTCTAGGGTGACCAACCGTCCGTAAATTTCGGCCGGTCCGTAAATTAGGGCTTTTGTCCATTGTCCGTGATGAAGGTTTTAACGGACGGCATTTTAGCTACTCGGATAAATAACAAAAGTTGATTTGCACAATTCAGATTCCCCAGCTGACGTGCAAGGGAGTCTCCTGTGCTGCATTCCGGAGGGAGGGGCAGACGGTGAAAAGAAATAAGCCCAGGGTGTCTGCTTCCCCAAAGAAATGCAAATGTGTGTAAATGGGTAGGTGGCAAATGTAAAGGCCGCTTGAGAGGCGCTAATTGCTGATAGAAAGTAGCCTGGGGCGCCGCGCACCAAGCACACAGTTCGTGAACCACTGCATGGAGCTCGATGCAAAAAATAAAAGCTTGGCTGAGGAAAAAAATGTTTCTCTCAAAAAGGCAATGACTGTGAACAAAGCGCAGGCAGCTTCGACTTCACTATAGACACTTGCTGAACTAGGAAGCGTTACCAAACCAAACCATCTTCCAGCGTGATGTGCATAACCAGCGCCAAGTCCACGTTCACTACACTCCTCACTGAGGTTTGCATTATGTTTATTCCCTCTCTGACTGCCAGAGCTATTTAAAACGCACGAAGGTAGGATCGACGTAATGCCACAGTCTGTCTTTTGAGCCAGGTATGCCATACGTGGCAAATAATAAACAATTTTTCATTCCTCGTGCCGAGGTGTGCTGGGGGGGGGGGGGGGTGGGGGGTGGGGGGGGGGGGCAGGGGAGAGGGGCATGCAGGTTTTGGAATCTGCTGAAACCCCTATGTTCTTAGGAAATGTCTGCCTTTTTTAATCTTCTATTTCTTTTCCACTGAATAGCAGGTGGAACCGCTGGTTAATCCGACTATAAAATTCAAGTACGTACATGCCAATATCTGGAAAGAGATAAGAGGGAGGTTTAGATAAAATCCCGGGAAGGTATTGTCTCTGTTGGGCTTTTATTGAACAGGGGGATCTTTTTGGCTGGGGGACATGTAAAACAGTCTGATTGTTGGGGTAAACAGTGTCCCACCATAAGCAGAAGTGCTGGAAAGAATGGTGGTTCTGTTATTTTACTTCTGGCCTTTAACATTAAAATAAATGTTTAAATTGGCTGCATATGCTCAGGTTGTGCATCTGTTTTGTTGCTAAGGATTGGCATGGATTTGCATTCAGTTTCATTCAGTGATATACAGGGTATGATGCAAGATGCTGCCATTGAAGGCTTCAAGGCCTGGAGTTTAAAAGTAGAAGAGGTTAGGCGAGTATTTGTTGCTGATAAAGGAAGTGCTTGATTACGCACCAGTACGGTGACACAAAAAATGCTACACAGGGCATTTAAAGGTATTTGGCATTTATGTTTTTTGTGGCTGGCCTTCCTATATATCATGGTAAATAAGTAGCACGTTAAAACGCATTGGCTGTAAGCTATTTCCTTAGCTGTTGTATTGGGATCTAATGGGATGAAAGTGACAGTGCCTGTGCATGGGTGGGTTTTCTGAGTGTATTGCACAGTGACAGGGAACAGTGACAGGATAAGCCACGAGAGGGGCTTGGGAGGAGTGAAAAAACCACTCCTATAGAAAGGCAGAATCGATAATTTCACTCAAACTTTTGCATATACCTCCTTCCATGATTTCAGCATCTGGCACACAAAACAGTTTATCAGCAGCCATAACATGTAGCACCCATGCATATACCTTGTAGAATTAGGTATTGTTAGGGGTGGGGCCTAGCATGAAGCATTCCTTCACAGTTCCCTTATCTAAGAACCCGGTATCCATCCAATAAGTCATTGACACCCCATGGGGCTCTGCAGTGAATAAGATAGGATTACATCTGTGATTATAAAAGCATCATCCCAATTATTTTCAGGAAGAAAAACGAAGTACACCTGAGGCCAGGCTTACATTCCCCCACACATCAAGAAAAGTGACATAATGGGGAGCCGTAGCTAACAGCCAATAGGTCAAGGGAGCCATGGGTCGAAAAAGTTTGGGAACCACTGGATTAGGGCAAAGCAAGCTGTGGAAGGGGATTTCGGGACACACAGAGAAGTATACTGCAAACTTTGAGAAAGAAAAGGGCACCAAGATCGAACACCTCAGTACTAGGTGCTGTTTAATTTATTTTCAACTGCTGGGTGGCAAGCGTTGGATAGCCACTTAGAAGTTTGGCAAAGAGCATATAGTCCTCCAAGTTTTTTATCCTACTTTATGGCACATTATGCAAAAGTGTGCAATAGCACCATAAAGGTTTGAGTGAGCACAGTTTTGTGTCACTTCAGCATACATTATTTCTTGGATATTCTGATGTTTTCCTTTGTTTGATTAGGAACTTCAACAATTTGTTTAGAAACGTAAACTTTCTTCTGCAGTATTTTTTACCAGCTTTTTTGTATCTCCTCTGATTCCTACATCTGGCATTGCCACCCTTTGACATGAAGGTGTAAATTTTCATTTATGTACCACATTAGAATTTCATTTTGGTCATCTCGTAATAGTGCCACCTGAAAGCAGAAGTATTAGATTTTTTTCCTACAACCTGAGGAGCCATTTTGTCCATCAAGTTCTGGCCTTCTACTTAGACCTACTGATTACTGCTACTATCGCCTGAGGCTTGAGCCGGGCGGTCACTCCTCTCTCTTGCTATTTTAAAATACTTTTTGCTTATTGTATTCACTTGCCCTTTGTGTCCTCTCCCCCCTGCACCAGCGCGCGGATTTAGCGCGACGCTGTGGTGTCTATGCCGATTTCGGGCAGGACATTATTTTAAATTAACTGACCTTTTAAAATTGATTGGTTGCACTCATTCTGCATAGCGCTGCCCCCCCCAGACAATACAGCCGATTTTAGGGCTGTTTGACCTGCTGGCAAGGCTGGAACTATTGCGGCGGCCATCTTGAGTAGGGCGATCCTTACTTAGGGGCGAGAGTCACGGCTATAAAAAGAGACGGCAATGACTCCGCGCAGCGGACGCGATCAGCGGACGCGCCGGACTCGCGCCGGAGTCAAGCCAGAGTCCTGCCCGTCTGCGCCCGTCCGCGCACGGGCCGGGCACAGGGCTAAGGACTCTGCTGAGACTACTAAAAGATACTACAGTAGGCAACAATTACTTGCATTAAAACCAGTCCTTGATTGTGAGTGCCACAACTTAAACCCTTCAGACTGGACAGGTCCGATGAGCTGCCATAAATGCCACAATGCATTTTCATGGTCTCAGGTCTCCGCCCTTACCACACTTACCGCCCCCACCCATACTTTAAAAGCGGGCTTAATTAACGCTAGATCTCTACCAAAACATGCTCAGCACATACATGACCTCCTTACAGACGACAACCTGGATTGTCTCTTCATCACAGAGACTTGGCTCAAACCCTGGTGCACCCCTGATCTGGTACATGCCCTACCATTAGGGTACAGCATCCAGAGGGTGGACAGAGGTATTGAACAACGGGGGGGGGGAGTGGCCATTATACACAGAGATATATTTGGGTGTGTAATGACAGAACTCCATGACATAAAGGATGCGGAAGGGATGGGCTTTAGTCTTAAAATCCATGACAACTTCTCGTTCTCTGGGGCCTTAATTTATCGCCCTCCCGGCACTAGCACTGACTTTCTAGGAAGTGTGGGAGAAGCGCTAAGCCCTTTGATACTCAGATACTCAAACTTTACCCTGCTGGGGGATGTGAACATTCATCTGGAATCTATAACTGAGACATCTACTGCCTCCTTTAGAGAAACCATGGAAGTACTGGGTCTTAAAATATGTGACACCCCAGCCACCCACGAGGCGGGACACACGATTGATTGTATTGCTACCAACTTAGATACCTTATCAATAGACCAGCTGAAACCCCAAATATGGACAGACCATGTACTGATACCTTTCTCAATCATACCAGAAACTAATGCTAATAATAAGCATACCTGCAAAAATAACCAGGCCAGACAAGAGGACTGGAAAGCCACTATGAAGCACCCCGAATTAATACCAATAGCTAAAGAGTGTAAACCTAAGGCAGCAGGACCCCCAAATTTAAACACCTTTAGGGAATGGATGACAGAACTAAAAAACATGACTGGTCAGGGAAGACACAAGCGTAAACCCGGGAATAAGAAGAGATCCGCCCCCTGGTTTGACCTAGAGCTCAAAAATAAACAGGGGGAACTTAGACGGGCTGAACGTAGCTGGCGGAAAAATTACCTCAGCACAGAACGCAGTAAATATAAAAAGACCAAGAAAGCGTACCATGTACTAATCAAACAAGCCAAAACAAAGTACTATACGTCAGCCATAGAAACAGCCAATAGTAAACAGAAGACGATCTTTAATATCGTAAAAGACTTTAGTAAACCTAAATGGCTAATGCAGGACATCCCTCCCTCACAGGCGCTCTGTGATTCTATTGCAGACTTCTTTGAGGGAAAGGTTAAGGGGCTGACGAACGACTTTGAGGCTCCCACCCTCGATCAAATATATGAGGATGAAAATACTAGGCAGGAAATCCCTCAACTTACAGCTTTCCGTACAATCAGCCTGGAGGAGTCAAAACGGGCTATCTTGGCAACCAAGTCAGGATCTCCGTTCGATCCATGTCCTATAGGACTCCTACATCTCATTGCTGATATTGTTAACCCGGACATAAATACTATTGTTAACAACTCTCTGTCCACTGCCTACGTTCCCCCTGAGTGGAAATTGGCAGCTGTAAAACCCTTACAAAAAAAACAACTCCCCGACCCCACCACACTCTCTAATCTACGTCCGATCTCATTACTTCCAACATTGTGCAAAATCACTGAGTCCACCGTGAACAAACAGCTGACACACTTCTTGGAAGAGAATGAGACATGGCACCCTAACCAAGCTGGTTTTAGGACCCAGCATTCCACCGAATCGGCCCTCCTGTTCACCACAGAAACCATCCGCTCAGCCTTAGATCAAGGCAAGAAGGCCGTCCTGATACTATTAGACCTGTCGGCGGCCTTCGACACGGTCTCACATGCTATCTTAATAGACCGGCTAATAACATCTGGCATAAAAGGCATTGCCTTAGAGTGGATAAAAAACTTTCTTGGTAACAGGCGACAAGTGGTGACCTTGGGGGATTTTCGTTCCAGTGAGAAGCCACTGTCAACGGGAGTACCTCTAGGTTCTAGCCTGAGTCCGACATTGTTTAATGTCTATACCGCACCCCTGATACAGCTGATATCGTCCTACGGCATAGATGTAATAGCATATGCCGACGATACTCAACTGATCCTGGTCATGGACAAAGATAACCAGGTCTGGGAAGAAAAACTCAAGTGTTGCTTAACAGCCACTTTTGAGTGGATGCGGAAAAACCACTTAAAATGTAACACAGGCAAGACCGAGATTATGCCCATAGGCCCTAATAATGATTTCATCCCTAGACTGTGGTGGCCTGAGAAGGCTGAAATACCACCCCACACTACCTCCTTGGCTCGCAACCTTGGGGTGCAGTTTGACGCCGACTTATCGTTTAAACATCAGGCGTCAAAAGTGGCAGGCACCTGCTTCGGGGTAATAAAAATGCTCAGAAAGTTCTTTGACTTGCTGCCCCTCGAAGCTAGGAAAACAGTCACGATTGCATTGGTCACTTCTCGCATAGACTATTGCAACAGCCTGTATGCTGGTACCAATAAGGTGGTTACACATAAACTCCAGATGGTACAGCATGCTGCGGCAAGGCTTGTTCTGAAATGGCCAAGAAGATCTTCAGCAACCAAAGCCCTCAATGTATTACATTGGCTGCCTATAATCAAAAGGGTCCTTCACAAAGTACTAACAATTACCTTTCGCACTGTACACAATTCAGGCCCCATGTACCTAAGAAAAAAATGTGTTAAATACTGTCCCAATCGCGCACTACGATCTTCAAATGCCAATCTTTTGACCATTCCAAGTTTCAGACTCAAAACCTGCGGGGGTAAATCTCTGTAGGTACTGGGTGCCAAAGCATGGAATGCGCTGCCCCCTGCACTAAGAGCACTAGACAGGGAATCCGATTTCCGTAAGCAATTGAAAACCTGGATTTACAATCTTCCAGACCCAATGGCCAGAGCACTGGTGTGACTCCGGTTTTGGTCTCCTTGAGCAGTAAGGCAACCTTTTCATCTGGTTGTCCTCTTTTTGGCGCCGAGATGCTCCCTGGAGCGATTGTTAGCGCGATATAAATGGACTCTACATATACATACATATACATACCTCACATTTGTTTTTGTTGCGTTCTCATGTGCTTTCTTTGTTGCTCTTTGCTGTAGTTGCTGAAGTGGCTGACACGCCAGATTTTGTGGGGTCAGGACTGGAAGCTTCTGCCCACACCAGCACACTTGAGGCCAGAAAGCAGGGTCCTGAAATTTGCACCAGTCGGGCGCATAAACAACGGATCTTTCACCCGCTGCGCAGGATACTCCCAGGCAAAGACTGGGCCAAAAGTGGGCCTGTTTGCGCCTGGAAGAGGCTGCGCTGGGCCATCGCCCGTGGTTTTGCTGCTAGGGGAACTGTAATTTCGGACTACAAGCCTGTAATTAGCGTGACCTGCGACTTTAATCAGATGTCATTGTCTGTTAAAAGCACCCTAGCTTATCTTGTTTTCTGCCCACTAGCATTGTTGGATGGCTAAGCGAAAGCTAGGTCCTAAGATGGAGGGAGCCACTGCCAAAAACAAAAACAGACCAGTACGTAGATTGGTATATTACATAGATTGGTATATTAAAAAGGATTGAAGATTCCCTGACTTAAATATATCAAGCTGGAACAGACGAATCTTGGAAGGCCGGCCCTCTTCTCTAATCCAACCGCCATGACTAAATCAGATATAGTCTGGGCTAAAAAAAAATTAACGCACTGTGCACTGCCAAAGGGAGGAACCCGAAATCTCAAAAACTACTATTAGGGAGTATGTTATGTTACAAACCTTACCATCCTTGGAGCCGTATCTTGAGTGGGTGGATAAACCGAGACAGATTGCCCTTAATTTGGTTTAGACTAGGCTTTGTGAGATGGCACCTCGGTGTCCCCCTTGGGCAGAGAGTTCATGTATATTACATACAGGTGAGTCCAATCTCATATGTAATGATATGCCCTCTGTGGTGAGGGGTGATATGTCCTTTTTGTTGAAGGGTCATAAGAGGTACACACATCCTCGCCCCTTGCAGTGCATTGCCGCTGACTTAGGGTGGCTCTCGTCCTGAAAGGCTGCTATGGTCTCGCAGCACTCTCTGGCCTTTTCCTCGTATGTCTTCTTTTGTATCCCTTCCCTGGTATAGTCCGTGCTCGTCCAGACAGAAATTCACACTAGTTCACACAGCTTTTCTCTCCCTCAGTCGGAATCCATGGGCTGATGATGCCATTCTGGAGTTCATCCTTATCTGAATTATTTACTATTGAGCGACCTCCTCTGATGTGTCTGTAAAACTTACTTTTTGTCCCAATTTTTTTGTCCTGAATTTTGACCTTTTGTCCTGAATTTGTGTCCTGAATTTTGACCCTTTGTCCTGAATTTTTACACTCACTGTCCTGAATTTGCACCCATGCCAGTTGGTCACCCTAATTGGAGCTAGTTGTGTGATAATTATGACCCCATGTGAGATTCCATTCTGGGGCCACAGAGCAGATAGGAGCATTGGGCTCCGACCCTGGTGGTTGAGGTCCTTTGCTTCTGGGCTCTTCCCTTCTAAACTGCGCCTAGTACAGCCCTTTTCAAGCTTTATTCTGTGGGTAGTAAGGGCGAGCAGTCATGGATTTCTCCATAAAGTAGTGCGGTGCTGCTTGAGCTCAGAACTCAGCAGGCAACCAACAGACAAAATAACGTAATGTCCAGTCCAGTGCTTATTGGTAATAGAAAACAAGCATTGGCATAGCCAATAGATCTCTCTTTTGGGACCTTATAAGTATTTAGTTATGCAGCACAATATCCTTGGTGCAACAACACCAACTGTTGCTTGGCTAAACACTTATAAGGTCCCAAAGGCGAGACCTATTGGCTATGCCAATGCTTGTTGTAATTATTTTGGCCACCATAAGTGTGGAAGGGTATGCTCAGACATGAGTCCCTTGCTCACTGCACCATCAGGATTCAAGCAAGCCGGGCGAAGACGGCTGCAATGCCAGAAACCGGTCCCCGGAAGCTTGTTTCCTTTCCAGTGAAGAATTGGCTTGGTAGTTTGGTCTGCCCTGTTCCCATGATGCACTGGGCCAGGGACAGACTAATTTGCATATAGCCAGGTTCTGAACTGGGATGGTGCAGTGAGCTAAAAAACGGTGATGGATCAAGCCCTGATCTGTTGACTGGGTAGGAGTGTTCTGATTAACTCAGATACTCTGTCCATCACCACCCCCTTTTTGTAATTAAGAGATGAAGCAGGCTTGGTGTACTACATTACTTTGGCTGATGTGATGAGCTATCTCGTACAAAGTATTTAAGCCCCTAAAGGGTGAAACTCTGATAGGGAAATAAAGATGAGACTAGATTTAAAGGGAGCAAACTGAGATGGGCTTATGAGCAAGAGTTGCTGCCTGAGGATACTGAACCACTCCCCAGTTAAGTTTCAAAGACCCTATGGACTAAAGTGCAGCAAGATGTGCAGCTGAAACTAACACAGTAAAAGACTCAATGTCCAGCCCTCTGGTTGCCTTCTACCCTAAGCGGCTAAGTGGTTCTAATTTTCTGATAGAGACAATATGTAATTTAAAAGGATTGGAAAGACTCAGAAGACCAAATAGTTGCCATAGAAGGAAGCATCATGGAATGGAGAGAGCAACAAAAAGCAGGCATTGCATTGTCTGGTAGACACTGTGGGACAAACCAGATATAATGTCAAATCCCAGTGCACAAAAAATTAAGAATGCACACGTTTTTGTTTTCAAGGGCCCAAACTGCAGAGGGATGGGGGGATTCAGTACCCTTTGACTTTATGGCTTTCTCCTTGTCTACTCTAAACTGGAAGGGGCATGGTGGACTTGTTACAAAGCATTGGTAAAAGTACTGCATCCCTACATTCCATATTTCATAACTTGCAGGAATCCCTGCAAACCTAGAAAACAAGGTGATGCA
Organism: Lissotriton helveticus; assembly: GCF_964261635.1. Taxonomy (NCBI): domain Eukaryota; kingdom Metazoa; phylum Chordata; class Amphibia; order Caudata; family Salamandridae; genus Lissotriton; species Lissotriton helveticus. The sequence continues at coordinate 515,011,127 of NC_136070.1, forward strand.
CCTGGAGAAGTCTGCATGGTCCAGCCTAGAGGAGAGGGTGAATGGAGACAAACATCACTGGGTTGGAATAAGATCTGGCATTAGTCTTAAAACAGCAAAGCAACACAGAACCGTGAGCAGAATTAATTGAGGATGCTTTCAAACTAGAAACCTAAAGATATTTGTGTCCTAGAAGAAGAAGGCAGAGACCAAGATTTCCTAGTGGAGTAGTTAGCTGAAACCCTACATTTCACTCGAGAACCAATCATCAGAGATATTCTGTGGTGCTTGTGTCTGATATCATTCACATCAAATCTGTCAAAGAAGGGAAGTGGCTCCTCAATCCTATATGTTTGTATGAGGATGAGGACCTGTCCAATAGAATAATCGAGGCTATCAGGCAAAGAGAAAAGCTACTGTTGTGAGGCGGCCGTGCCCCATTTTTTACCCCTGCTGCCTCTCACACCACGCAGAGGAGCCCCTTGAAAGATGTTGTTAAGAAGAAGTGTGTATGGACAAAACTGCTCTTAACAATGAGTGTGAATTGTGCTGAACTAAATATCTGTTCTGAGATAGGTTCGATGATCAGAGGTTTCTGTAGCCTATCCTTTCAGCTGGGCCTCAGAAACCATAGCCTGCAGGCATTCTAGAGCATTAAGGAAACAACTGTTCCAGCTAAGGATGTACTGGTCACTCCTGTCATCTTATAAATTAATCTTGTTGTACTCTGTGCAGATTTGATGATAATGGAAATATAAACATCTCATGTTTCAGAGGAGACATTGGGTGTTCTATTACCTGAAATGGCCGCATGGGAAGATGCCTGTGCCTCCCATGCAGGGTTGCTGGCATTCTTTCATTGCTTTTTCAGGTGAGAAGAAGTGCAGAACGCATAGCGAATTCAACTTGAGAAGTACTACAACTAAGAGGCTAAGGCGGGCGGGGGCGTTGCTTTTCTATGCACTTAGATACATTTGGGATCCAAGCAGGAAAAGTTTCCCCTTTGCAAATGCTGTTGTTTATAGATCTGGGTTGGAGTCTTTTCAACCTTATTAAATAAAAGAGAAAAAAACATTTATACAGCAGCTTTGGGTCCTGTCTTTCATTCAGGTTGTGCTTCCTCCCATTAGAGCATCCAGCATGGGTCAGTGGGTCACCACACTTCAACCACTGGCTCTCTTGCCCTCTTTGTGTTGGCATTTTGCTTGATTTCATGCCTACATCTGCGTTAAAAATAGGGTCTCTCTTTGGCAGAGGTTTGCACCTTGTCCAAGTAGGGACCACAGTCCTAGTCATGGAAGATAACTACACAACCTAAATGAACCTGTGCTCACCCTCTGGTAGCTTGGCACAGAGCAGCCAGGCTTAACTTAAGAAGCAATGTGTAAAGTATTTGTGCAACACTTTAATTACAGTAACACAGTGAAAACACCACAAAAAGACTTCACACCAGTTTAGTGAAGTAGAGAATATTTATCTGAGTAAAATGACACAAAAAAAACAAACCTCCAATAAGTAGAACTCAAGATATACATTTTTCAAGTATAAACTGCAAAATAGTGCTTTAAATTCAGTAAAATGTATGGGTTACTCGAGGTCACGCCTGACCGGGGTTAAGTCAAAGTGCAGGCTGACCACGATGGAGGACAGGCTGGCTACTGGACCCACGTGGGGTCTGCTGAAAAAGTACCTTGGATGGAGCAAGCATGTCTCTTGAAGACTTGATGCGTCAGTTTCGATTCACACAGTCGGGCAATGCGTCAAAGGCAAGCCTTGTAGTCGGGTCATGCATCATCAAATCCCTTATGATGCAGGGGCTGCATTGTCGTATGGAAATCAGATGGGCGCTGCAGGGTCATCGAACCTCGCAGTCAGATCCCGCATTGCCATTGAGTCGATCAGCACTGTGTCTGCATCGAAGGGCACTGCGTCAGTTCTAATTGGCGCAAAGTCGTCACTGTGTTAAATTTTCCTGGGAAACAGCTGCAGAACCCACTTTCAAGGCCCAGGACTGGATTTGCACCTCTTGACAGAGCGGTACTCACAGTTGGCAGAGTCCAGCAGCTGAAGCAGAGTTAAAGGAAGTCTTTGATGGCCCTGAGACTTCAATACAGGAGTCTAGCCAGAAAGCCCTTGGAGAAACTTGGGTTGAAGGATGTGGCGAGCAAGTGCAGTCCTTCTCACTATCAGGCAAAAAGCAATAGGCCAGAACAGCAAAGCAGGTAGCAAAGTGGCAGTCCAGCAGGCAGCTGGCCACCGCCGCAAAGCAGTTAGAGTGGCGTTCTCTCCAACAGCACAGCAGCACTTCTTCCAGGCAGAATGTCCTTGGTTCCTGCAAAGTTCTGATTTGGTGGTGTCAGGAGTCCAGTACTTCTACTCAGTTGTGCCTTTAAAGTGAGGGGCACTCCAAAGAGGCTTTCGAAGATCACAAGGTCCCTGCCTTTCCTGCCCTGGCTCCGGACTCACTACAGGGGGTATCCAGCTCTATGTGTAGAAAAAGGCACAGCCCTATTCAGGTGCAAGTGTCAACTCCTCCCTCCCAATCTAGCTCAGGAAGGCCCATCAGCCTGGTGATGGACCACCAGGATGCAAATGTCACACCCCAGGTCCCTTTGTGTGTGACTGTCTAGACGGAATGCACAAAGCCCAGCTGTTACCCAACCCAGATGTGTATTCAGAGGCAGGCAGTGGCAAGGAATTGTTAAAGTAAGAAAATGCTAACTTTTTTAAAAAGTAGCATTTTCAGACTTACAATTTAAAATCCACTTTCACCATAAGTTGAGTCCAAAGACCCCAATCTCCAAATCTACTTTTTTTTTCCAATTGATTTAAAGCAATCCCAATGTTAACCTATGGGAGAGACAGGACTTGCAGTAGTGAAAAAAGAATTTGGCAGTTTTTATAATCTAACATAATGTGTATTTGCATGTTTTTAACTACCAGGACATGTAAAACTCAAAAGTACATGTCCAACCTTTTAAATACGCTGCACCATCACAATAGGGCTGCCTTGGAGGGGACGTATATGTAATAAAAGAGAAGGTTTGGGCCTGGCAAGTAGATTAACTTGCCAGGTCGAAATGGCGTCTTGAAACTGCACATGCAGGCTCTGCAGTGGCCAGCCTGAGCCATCTTTAAAGGGCTACTTGGGTAGGTGGCACAATCTCTGCTACTATCCCACTTTTTTCTTTGCTATCCCACTATTAGCATTTAATTTGCAGGCCCTGGGCACACATAGTTCACTTTACTAGTGACTTATGAGTAAATTAAATATGCCAATTTTGGATAAGCCAGTGTTAGCATCTTTTGAGTACAGATCATATGCACTTTAGCACTGGTTAGCAGAGGTAAAGTGCCCAGAATCCTAAAGCCAGCAAAAATGAAGTCTGTAAATCAGGAGGTCGGAAGGCCAAACGTTAGGGGAAAGCACACCAAGGATGCCAGGTCTAACAATCTGCGTGACAAGAAGCGAACTCGTGCTTGGAATGGTGGGCCAATACTTTATGTTCTCTAAATATTTTTTTTAAAATTATTTATCCTTTGTTTTTTAATCACACTTGAGTGTTTAACCTATGTCTTAACATAAAGTGCCAATAGAACCTTTTCTTTGCAACAGTAAGAATCCTATTTTCCAGTGATGTGATGCGGATTAAAACCCAAAAAACTTTCTGCACCTGATGAACTCATAGCTAGAGCGAAACCGGTCCTGGGTTGCTTGTGTTTTCTTTCAGGGTGTACCTGGCTTGGCAGTTCAGAACGGACTGTTCCCATGAGGAATAGGGTAAATAATATTTGCATGTGGCTGGGTCCAAACTGAGGTGGCATTGTGAGCAAAAGAATGATGTGTTGGAGTGTGACCCCTAACGATTGCCAATGTTGAGACTTATTGCAAGGATCCTCCCATCACCTTTTGTGTGGTCCCTTCTAAGTATACCTGCCTGCCGGAAACACCTTTATTGTTGTATTAAATTTAAGTGTGATAGTTGATATTTTTTAATTTTTATTGAAAACACATGCCCACCATAACATGTAGGTGGCGGTATGTTTTCTTTTTCTTTTTTGGGCATATACTTGGAATAGAAAGGAAAAAATAACCATTGCATCAGCTTACCAAAGCCAGACCTATTGACTTTCCCAATACTTTTTCTTTTAAGTGTATTAACAGAGATGTCTTATTGGTGATACTGCATGAAAACTTTGACAAAACTTAAGTTACCAAAATAAGAAATAATGTGAGAAAGAAAATGTGTTGTGTTTATGGACAGCACCTTCCTCTACCTGTAGGATTCTATGTGCTCCTTATGTGAAGTAATAATTAAAGTGGATAAATCCGACCCAAAACTTAGTTTTTCCTACCCTTTGAGTCTCTAATGTGGATATTGAAAACTGAGACATGCTATTGACAACATGTCTTTTTCTCATTACTTTTGCTTTAAATAAATATCCTCCCTATGGTATTCTTCCACTTTACAATGTTGTTTAATTTCTCCACCAGAAGATGTTTTTTAAGAGAGGAGTGAGACTAGCAACTGAGACATTTATATGGCGAAGTAAGATAGTCTTGATTGAATGCAGATAGGTACTCTGGAGAATGAGTAAATGAGATTGGCTTTTCCTATCCTTTCAGCCAATGTAAGTTCAGCTCATAGTGTTGATAGATTGCCTTCAGACTGCAGAAGAGGGCTATACACTGGTAAGACTTATGACATTTAGGTACAAATATCTGTATTGACTGTATTAAAATACTAACCCTCATTATGGCAACACTCTGATGCATAAAGATTAGGCAAGTGGGGATTCTTGGAAATGCTCTGTATATATGTTACCTATTTTCATAACATTTATACTTTCTGTGTACAAGCTTGCTATAATTTTATTGATTTCTGTAATTATTTAGTGATATGTATTCTGCACTACATTTGCTTGAATTAAGAGTGTGGATTTATTGTGTGTGCTCCTTGTGGAGAAAGGCTGCAAGAACTCACAACACCTATAAATAAATATGCTTGATAGCCTCTCGCATTGTTACGTATCCTATACGCATTACCTCAAGGTAATTTCAGGAGAGGTGTAGGCTTCATAAATTGACTGTTCCTTCTTTTCAGATTTGTCAGATTGGTTCATGACTGTTAATATAGTGCTTGTAAAATCGTACCTGTTTGACGTTTGTCTTGTTGGTTGATTAATTAAAAAGACTTATCCCCTGTGATGGTGATCAACCCAGGAGTTTAAAAATTGTGCGAGTTTGTGTGTCTGTCTGCCTGTCCATCTCTCACACCTCACTAGCTGAGAGAAGTTGAGTCTTTCTAGATATATGACAATGGTTATTGGCTGCGGTAGGGAAGGTTGATCATGCCAGATGTGCAGGTCACCAAGGATCCAGAGGTTCATATGACTTAGGGAAATGTCTGATATGGCATCAATGTACATGCACTTTAGACTAAACAAGATTTATTATCTGTCAAGAAGTATGTTTTTAATGTTGGGAGTTAATAATCATTATTTTAAGATTACAGTCAAACTACCTTCCTCTGGTGGTTACATGCATCGATTGCCTATCTCAATCAGATTGCCCCATAGAATACCTATGAATTGTCTTCTCCAAGCCACGTTTTGGTAATGAAGAGCAGGTTCAGTCCAATATCCGGTCAAAGATGTTATGTCATCTTATTTGTTGAATGTGCATTAATCAGCAAGCAGCTCAAGTGTCTGGTAGATGAGAGCAGGCTGAAAAAGAGGAAACGGTAGTAGGGGCTTTACTGTATATGAGAAAAGGAGCACTATGAATGAATCGAGGTAGATGGAAATTAGAAGAGAGAAAGAAGTGCATGTTGAAAAAGAGGAATCACTTGAGGGGTTTGTTTTCCTGCTCAAAAAGGTAAAAATGTCATTAGGTTGGCTAGAGTAGGTGAAGCCGAGGGGGTTTCATTTATCAGTGTGAAAAGGTTGGACGTGCATTAGCTGATGTACACTATGAAAGTGGGTGGCTTCACTCCCTCGCTTTCACCCTGTGTAAAATCTCTGAATCATGATTGATCAGACCCTCACATTCGTCCCATACATAAATAAGGTAGAAAAAGGTGCAAACCTCCACCTTCATGCATTGAAAAAATCTGTCCTTTCATTTCCCCTGAAAGCTGAAAACAGTTGTCGAGTCATTGGTCATAGACAGATTAGACTTTGGAAACGCCAATTTGACAGGAATCCGCAAATCATCCTCAGATCCACTTAACGCTGTATTAAACTCAGTGGCCAGGCTTTTAACGACCACTATAACATTCATTCACATCAACCACACTTTGCATCACATCCACTGGCCCCCTATCATAGCACAAATCAAATTCTAACTAGGCTGCCTTTGCTGTTAGTCTACTCTGATAAGAAAACTCCATACCTGGTGAGTATGCGTTTCTAGGGAAAGGGAGTGGTCCACAGGAAATGCCAAGTCTATATCAGTTTTCACGTTTCATATATTGAAGGGAACACACTCAAAAAACTCTGGACCGCTTGAGTTTTGTACCAAATAAGTCTTTGAAGGGAATGATGAGTGTGTTTAACCAAATTGTTGATGTCCTTAGGCTGAATCCTTGCTCATGTAATCAGAGTCAGAAGTCCATATAATGTAGAAAAATTACTTTTTATTAAATTAGGTTAAAACATGAACAGCCGACACGTGTTTCGCCCCCTGTGGCGAATTGCGCCGGGGCTTTTTCAAGGCTGTAAAAGATCAAGAAAGTACAGCTGTAAGCGCGAATAATATTAGACAGAGAGCCTTCGACCCAAGTGCTTGTGAGATGGAAAGGCAAAGGAAGAGTGCGGAAGTATGAACTAGAAAAAAGCTAGCGTGAATTTATAGTGTGAGTGTTCTGATTAAAATAGTTGATAGATGGAAAAAAGCTCAGTGATAATAGTGAAAAACAAGAGGGAAAACGGATGTATGGTGGTCTTAAGTTTATCTCCACTGTGATTTATATAAGTTTAGTGATATTATGGCTAACGATTCAGTGAGGTTATTTACCAGTAGTGAGATTCAGAATATTCGAGGTAAAATAACATGACCAATGTGATATAATCATAGGTGATCAAAATAGGCTGCCATTAAGTGTAAGGCGAAAGGAAAAGTTCAGACAAACTTCTGCATACCTATTTACAGTATCATGTGTTCATTTTACATATCTTCGAAATATGGAATTATTTTCAAAATCTCCGATTATTTTTGAAGTTTCAATCTGTCAAATATAACATATGTACATTCAGAATGATGTTTAAATTTTTTGTAAGAACATTTATAAAAAGCATTATACGAAAGAACATTATTGCATTTCAGTGAATTTTCTTATCTAGGCATGATTCACATATTAGTACATTCACTGCATTTAATTTGCTCCACAGAATTCGTTGCATTAGCCATATGCCATGTTTTCATGGGTTATTTGTGAATATTTTTGTCACAGGTGTAGCTGTGAAGCCCAGAAAGTAGAAATGTAAGCATTTGTTTAAGTAGAAAAATACCTTAGTGGGGCGAATAATAAAAAATGCAATTGTTCAAAACTTTAATACTACAGCCAGAAAGAAGGCAGCATTATTGGAAAAAAGGGGGGTTAAGAGCGTTAACGGATTGTTAAGAGTTGGCTTATGCGAGAGAGGTATTTCAACATATTGTTGGAACTGTCGCATTTGGCAAGGATTAAAAGGCCGACATGGAATCGTAATGTGGCAAGTTTGGGCGTCCGGTATTAAGTCAAGGTTGCAGTCGGTGACGGACGATAACTTGGTCATGGCAAAAGTTTAACCCAGAGGGAGTGTACATGACGGGTGAAAGCCACTTACTTCTCAAGGTGTAATCCCAGGTCACATCTTTTTCGTCCGCTCGGAATTTGCCGCTTTTGCGTTTTGAAGCCCGGCCCGCTGCCACTTTTAACCCGAAGGCAGAGTGTGGCTGACCCGGAAGTTGGGGTCGCCCGATGTTATTCTCATAACGAGTTGGTTTGAGAAAATGCCTTCGCTTGACAGCGGGGACAGAAGGAGTAAGGATTAGTTAGCTTTTGTTAACTAATTACTCTTGTTTGTGGAGTGTGATCAGGTTAGCGTGAGATTTGTCATCAAATGACCCGGATATTAATGCGCAGCACTGTTGGTGTGATCACACTCGAAAAGGGACTATTTGTAATTATGTGTTCCGCCATATTGAAGAGGTCGAATCACTTGCTCGAAGATCTTGAGACAGAGAGCAATGTACATAAGGAAACGTGCTGTAAGCAAAGGTTTCCAGCCTGGTAATTCATCATAGGTGCAAGTATGCTAAATGCGGATTGCGGAGGTCTATGAAAAAAATACAAGAGTGAGGAAAGGTCACTACATTCCTTAATATGTAGATAGAAATGCGAACTGGATATATTAAGGACACCTTATTAGGATAGTGAATGATTACGACTTGTTGCATCTAGACACAGGTCTAGTTTTTATGAAGTTTAGGGACAATGAGTATTTAAGGATATTTTTAGAGAGGGAGGTTAGTTAACCGTGTGCCATAGAGAGGTGTGAAGTTGTATTTCGGAATGGTCTGCAACATTGTTATGTGCATTACAGTAATGAATTCCCACACAGACTAAATAGGAACAAACAAGAAAGTCATCATAGTCAATGTAAAACAATTTGTATAGTGAAGACAACACATGTTTGATCTAACATTATTAGCTTGGATCAATGTGTATAGGTTCCAGAAAATGTAATCTACATGGTAAGGAAGAAAATGTTCACAGATTAAGCCATTATGTTGCTTTGAAAGTCCTTCTATTGTCTATCAGAAGTATATGGCCATAACAGTAGAAAAGCTACAGCTTCCTTAATCAGAGTTCTGGTTAGCTTCCGTAGGTGGTTACAGCCAGTGGTGCCATTCATATTCTTGATTTAGGCCTTTTTCTACTGTTTCCATTTTGATAATCAGCGAGCTCTCTTCCCTTCGCAGGAGGCGGTCTAAATCTCCGCCGCGTTTTGGTGTCTTTACTCTTTTGATACCTACAAAGGAAAATGTTAGGTTGTGTTCATGATGTTGCAAGTAGTGTTCCACCAATGATTGTCTTGTATCTGATTTGTGGATATTCCGATAGTGTTCCTGAATACGAATTTTCAGGGGTCTCCTTGAGCTCCCAATATAATTTTTGCCACAAGGGCAAGTAATCAGGTATATTGTATTTGTGCTTTCACAGTTGATGAAATCATTGATTTTATATCTTTGTCCGTTAATATTGACTTCTTTGGTCTTGGATTTGCCTAGTTTGCAGATTGAGCAGTTGGTGCATGTGTAGAAACCTGTGATTTGTGGTGGAAAAGCCCTAGGCTTGTTTTTTGCTTCAAAGAAGGAGGGGCAGAGTATATCACGTAGGTTCCTGCTTCTGGAAAATCCTAGTTGTGGCTTGTCAGTTAGAGAGTCTGATAGAGTAAGATTGTCTCTCAATAAATGCCAGTGTCTGTTCAGGATTTTACGAATTGTGTGTTGTCCACTATGGTATTCGGTATTGAAGCGGATGATGGATTTTTCCTCTTTGGTGACATTATTGTGAAGTAAGGATTGTCTGTCGGTTTTTAGCAACTTCTCTTGTGCTTTGGATAGTGCTTGGTCGTTGTAGCCTCGTTGTTTGAGTCGTTGTGTAACTTCCTCAGAGTAGCTTTGATATTCTTTAGTTGAGCTACAATTTAGACGGGCCCGTCTATATTCTCCTCCTGGGATGTTTGCAATTGTATGTGATGGATGGCTACTGGACGCGTGGAGAATTGAGTTAACAGACGTTGGTTTCCTGTGTATTTTTGTCTGTAGTTGTTGTTCCGAGACATAGATAGTTAGGTCCAGAAAATCAATTTCTGTTTTTGAGATATTGTGTGTTATTTCAATGCCCCATCTGTTGGGTACTAGAGACTTGATGAAGGTTCTCAGTTTCTGTTCACTGCCCTGCCAGATTAGGAGAATATCATCTATGTAGCGACCCCACATTATTATATTATCGATGATATTGTCAGGTCTTTCTTGCCAGAGCCAGTGTTCTTCAACTGCTCCCATCAGGAGGCAGGCATAGGGCGGGGCAAATTTGGCCCCCATCGCAGTCCCTTGCATTTGGGCATAGTACTTGCCATTGAAGAGGAAGTAATTATTGAAAAGACAAAATTCTAGTAAGTCCAGGATCATTTTATTTCGTGCAGTTAGATGGACTGATCTGGTCTGTAGGTATTTTCTTGCTGCAGCTAGGCCATCAGAATGTTTGATTGCGGTGTACAAACTACAGATGTCAATTGTTGTTAGTAGGTAATCATCTTGCCATGTTATGTTTTCGAGCTTCTGTAGGACATCTTTAGTATCTTTTAGGAAGGACGGTAACGCTTTCATTAGGGGTTGTAGTTCCGCATCTATGAGTGCTCCCACATTTGAGCAGATGGAATCTATGCCTGCTATTATTGGTCGACCTTTAGGTATTCTTCCTGGTTTGTGCACCTTTGGCAACAAATATAGTGTTGGTGTTATAGGGTTTTTGATGAAGAGTAGATTTTTTTCTTCTGTGCTTAATAAGCCTTTTTCATGCCAGTGTTCCAGCAGAGTGATTAGTTTGTCTTGAATTTGTTGAGTGGGGTTATGGTCCAGTAGTTGATAGCATGTCTTATCCTCCAGTTGTCTTTGAGCTTCCAACAGGTAGTCATTGGTGTTTAGGAGAACAACGTTCCCCCCTTTGTCTGCTTCTTTGATCGTTAAGTTTTCATTGCATTTCAATTCTTTTAGAGCAGCTCTTTCCTTTGTAGAGGTATTGTTGGGGATATATCTCTGTTTGGCTTTGTGTTTCTGGAATTCCTTGTCTAAATCCTCAGATACTCTTTTTGAAAACATGTCAATGGAGTTACCTGCTGGTAGTGAGGGAGTAAACTTCGTTTTTTTCTTTAACATGCTAGGTTTTGAGTGGAAAATGTCAATGCCCAGGTCATCGGCCGTTGTTGTTAATAGCTCTAAGTGATCTGGGTCAGAATCTGTCGCAAGATGTTATAACAAGTTGCTATTTTCCAAGTCTTGTGCTGACATGTCACTTGTTTGTTGACTGGTGTAAGTAGTATACTGTCGCTTTGGATTTTCATTGAAAAAGGATTGGAGCTTAAGTTTCCTTGTAAACTTGAAGAGGTCGACTTTTGTTTTGACCAGGTCCCAATTTGCCGTAGGGCAAAACGAAAGGCCTTTATTGAGGATTTGATTGTGTGTTTCTGATAAGACCTCTGTAGATAAGTTCAAGACTAAGTTGTTGGTTAGGTTTTTGTCAAGTGTTGTTCCTTCATTCTTGCTCTGGTTTGTACACCTGGTGTGTTTAATTTTGGTGTCCCTAGGTTCGGTGGTCGTTGTCGGTTTTCCTGTACATTCCCCAAGCGATGTCGCTGCACTTCCTCCCGAAAATTTACCTGAGGGCGAAGGTTTTTTGTTGTTGTTAGGTCTTCCACTGATCCGGCCTCAGAGGAACTTGGAGTCTGGATTGGAGTGTTCATGTTACTGCTAGTACTTTTGGTGTTGATATTATCGTACTTTTGAGCAAATGTATAGACTCTTCCCTGTTGGTAGTCATTAAGGTCGCGTCTAAATTTGCGATTTTTCCTCTGTATAATGTCTTCTTCAAACTCGTCCAGAAATTTGTTCAAAATGTCATAGTTTTTTGTGGTAATTTCTCCCCAGTTGGCCTCTTCAATTCGCTTGGAAAGAGTGTCCACTTCTTTTTTATTTGTTTCGTATTCCTCCTGTGCAATGTCTATGAGTTGTCTTATCATATTATTGGATGCGGTGCGTAGATTTTCTTCCCATAATTGTAGTTTTTCCGGCGATGTAGTTTCTATGGGCGGGAAGATAAGTATACGGAGGCCTCGTGGGATGAGATTGTGTTCCAGATATTTTTTAAGAGATGCTCCCTCCCACCATTTTGAAGTCTCTTTCTTTGCAGCTCTTTCCAGTGCTTGGAAGGTACTTTTTGCTGACGTCAGGTTGGTTGTGCTAGATGTTTTGCTGATTGCTGCTCCGGTTGGGTCAAAGGCTTCTGCTAATCTGTTATTGCGTCTATCCCGGCGATTGCCATATGATGACATTGTAGCGTTATTCTTCTTTTTTGTTCTTTTTTTCTCTTTTCTCACCAATTGGTTTATATTTTGCGGCACTTTTATTTCATGTGTTAATCAGATCAGATATAGAACTTGGAAGTCCGTACATAGCGTTTCTAGGGAAAGGGAGTGGTCCACAGGAAATGCCAAGTCTATATCAGTTTTCACGTTTCATATATTGAAGGGAACACACTCAAAAAACTCTGGACCGCTTGAGTTTTGTAGCAAATAAGTCTTTGAAGGGAATGATGAGTGTGTTTAACCAAATTGTTGATGTCCTTAGGCTGAATCCTTGCTCATGTAATCAGAGTCAGAAGTCCATATAATGTAGAAAAATTACTTTTTATTAAATTAGGTTAAAACATGAACAGCCGACACGTGTTTCGCCCCCTGTGGCGAATTGCGCCGGGGCTTTTTCAAGGCTGTAAAAGATCAAGAAAGTACAGCTGTAAGCGCGAATAATATTAGACAGAGAGCCTTTGACCCAAGTGCTTGTGAGATGGAAAGGCAAAGGAAGAGTGCGGAAGTATGAACTAGAAAAAAGCTAGCGTGAATTTATAGTGTGAGTGTTCTGATTAAAATAGTTGATAGATGGAAAAAAAGCTCAGTGATAATAGTGAAAAACAAGAGGGAAAACGGATGTATGGTGGTCTTAAGTTTATTTGTAATCAAAGGGGAAAGGATCACTTGTCCTGAACAACCTTAGGTCTGCAGGATGGTTTTCGGGGGGAATTCTGTCCCAATAAAAAGACCCTCATGCACGTGATGGGTATGGTGTTGTCTCAGAGCGGTATATCTTGGTTCTCCGCTTCTATTTCACGTGTGTGCATAATCATCAGGTCTACTTAGGTTATGCAGCCTCCACCAGGAGGATTTTACCCAAAGGTTGGTGCGGGTGAATGAGTCTGCTGACACATATTCGTGGCATGCAAGTCATACTCTGCGGCTTGGTGAACTGGGGGCGCCGTGATCGTAGCGGCGCCACGTGGCATGCAAATGTCATTTACGCTAGCAGTTACCTCGCGCATTGCTAATGCACACTTCCTTCAGCCGGTAAGAATATTGGAGCGGGCTAAAGGCGGGAATTAAACAAAAGTAAGCATTAAGGTTAGAGCGGTTGGATGGTACTTGCGGTTTTTGTGGACCGGGTAAGGGAAATCTTCTTGCTACCTGTTTCGCCTCGTCCTCAGCTCGCTATTGTGCGCGCTGCTCTGCTCTTACCGAACCGGAAGTGGTTCCTGTCTCTTCCGGGTCGCTTTTCTTGAGCCGCCTTGTGGGCGGTGCCGAAGTTCTTTGTGTGATCCTATTGGACCATCGGTGTTTACTAATATGAAACACGGGTAGTGTGCTCTTATCATTCCGCTAATCACGGCGCCCCCAGTTCACCAAGCCGCAGAGTATGACTTGCATGCCACGAATATGTGTCAGCAGACTCATTCACCCGCCCTGATAACTACAGACAAACTCACGACCATTATAGTCACGTGAATCCACAAACGAATATATTCACGATACAAAGATAGTCCTGCACTGCCCCTCTGCCAGCATGCTATAGGACGGTGCCTGAGCATGGAGAGGTTATGAGAGTTGACACTCGAATGGACACGAACGGTCTATGAAGTATTGCCATTTTTTAGTTGTTTATTGTGAAAATGACAGCGCAAATCGCTGTGGGTGTGTGTCTTTCCCTCCCTATCCCCCGACCCGGTGTGTGTGCGTTACAATTATGTGTTTACTCATTACAGGTACCATAAGACCTCCAAGACTTAGAAACAGGTCAATAACCTTTTCTTTTCACTTATTACACTGTATGATATTTTGCACGTTATTTCACGGTCCTGAAGAATGCCCGTAAGTCCTATTAGCAAGGCAACCGAGGCAGAAACATGTCGACCAACCTTTTAATCCCTTCATCACTCAAAGTGCAACTGTAACTCCTAAACAAGTACAAACGGATGCACAAAAGTTGAGTTTACCAGACCCGAAATCAGACCTATTAAAGCTTTGCCCTTCTGATCTCTGGTCTTTTTATCTCTGGCTCACTACTGCACCAACCTTTGGGTAAAATCCTCCTGGTGGAGGCTGCATAACCTAAGTAGACCTGATGATTATGCACACACGTGAAATAGAAGCGGAGAACCAAGATATACCGCTCTGAGACAACACCATACCCATCACGTGCATGAGGGTCTTTTTATTGGGACAGAATTCCCCCCGAAAACCATCCTGCAGACCTAAGGTTGTTCAGGACAAGTGATCCTTTCCCCTTTGATTACAAGTTATCTATTGGAAAATGAATGGATCAATATTCCATCTCCCTCACCTCTGATTAGAAGATTATAAGCAGCGCACAGCTGTGGGAGTCCCTACACAAATTGGAACAAAAGTCCTGTTGACTGCCGAAGACAATCTAAGATGGCAGAGAACTTAGGATTAAGCTATTCCATCGAAGAGATTGATGCAATACTCGCAAGACCGCCACCGTTCACGAACAGTGACCTCTCAGCAACCCTGTCCAGCTCAACCGAATGGGATGAATTAACGGAAACAAAAAAAGAAAGAGTCAGAACGGCCGTACATGGCATAATCATGACGGAGTACTTGAGAGTGAATGCGGCACCCAGAGGCCTCTGGGTCACCACAGCTCCAAGGATCTTCCTGAAAGATCTAGCCTTTAGAAAAGACTGGTCCGCAATTTCGTGGAAATGCACAAGAGATTACCTGGTACTGATTATAAAAACAGCTTCGAGATTGGCAGATGACTTAACAATAAAAATCCGCCTCCTAGAATCAAATCTGAACAATACAGTTGATATCACCATATACAAGACAAAACTAGATGAAATCAATAAAGAAATGAGTGATTCACATGAGTACCTGGTTCAGACAAAACTACAAAAATTGGCAAAGGAACTCAAGAAGTTTTCCTTAGAGAAAGTACATCCCTACAGCAGTAAGGACTACAAGGCAGATGACAACGCCTCCAGTAATGGGTCACACAGTAGTGCATCAAGTAACAACTCTGACCAAGGAGGCCATAACTACAACCCAAGACAAAGGAAAAGAGGTAACCGCCGTGGAGGCAACTCCTGGCGCCCACCCTTTTTCCAAATGGACAACCAAGGGATGCCCTTCCAGCCGTTTAATCCCCATTTTCAAGGTTGGATGAACCCATACTTTCAAGGCCCACAGATGATGAATCATCAAATGCAACCCCATGGGGGACAAAATTTCCAACCACGCATTCCTTTTTTAGGGAATGGCCGCACGTCCGAGAGAACGCGGAGAAGAGGAGTGACCTGGTCCGACCAGACGAGGCAGGTACAGACAAGGAGTGTAACCAAGGCCCAAACAGGAACATCAGCGAATCCCTCATCGTGAACCTCACAGATCGAGCCTTAACAAAAGATGAAGAAAGCGTACTTAACAAAGGATTGGGTTATGTCCCCACACCAAAACTAGACGTTTTCAAAACTAAATGTGAGATGGCGGAATTCTGCCGAAAACTAAAACTAAAGGCCTTTTTCAAAGGAGAAGGACCCAGAAGAGAGGAAGGAGATACATCCTTGAAAAAGAAATCAACCTTCTGCCCCCTCAACTCCCAGGTCCCAATCGAAATCCAGACCTTTGAACAAGCCATTTTCAAAGGGATTGACGATCTGGCTCGGAAAACTAAGAAACCTTTCCAGAATATTACTAGATCCGAACAAACAGCCTTGAATTCATTGACAAGTGACAACAACATAGTCATTAAGCCAGCCGATAAAGGCGGAGGGATTGTCCTACTAACCAGTACAGGATATAACCAACAGTGTATGGACCTGTTGTCAAACGACAAATTCTACAAAATTCTATCCACAGACCCAACACCAAGACTACAAACCACAATAGCCATGATGATAGAAGAAGGGGAGACCAATAACTGGATCTCCAAAAAAGAGGGGGACTACCTGAGAACCACAACACCGAGAACCCCCTACTTCTATTCCCTTCCTAAGACACACAAAGGACGAATTCCACCACCAGGACGCCCGATAGTATCGGGGATTGGTTCGATCCTTGAGCCCCTTTCCCAGTTCGCCGACCAATACCTGCGGCCACTGGTTCAAAACACTCCAACTTATTTACGGGACACAAGGGATCTCCTGAACCAACTAAAAAACATCGAATACTCACCTGAGACTATGCTCCTGGTGGGTTTCGATGTTGAAAGCCTATATACTAGCCTCCCCCAAGAGAAGACCATGGCAACCCTTGAAGATACTCTGTTTAACATTACATGGCCACACAAAACCCCCAGGCACTTCGTTCTAGAGTGTTGCCGCTTGGCCCTAATGGAAAAATTTTTCCAATACAGAGAGACACTATACCTACAGTGCCATGGGACATCGATGGGCAGTACCTTTGCCCCGAGCGTGGCAGGGCTGTACGTGAGCTCCTTCGAGGAGACTCACATTCTGAATGCAAGCAACAATCCCTACCATCATTGTATACGTTTTTGGAAACGATACATTGATGATATCTTTGTAATCTGGGAAGGAGACCACCAGACGCTAACATCATTTCACACCTGGCTGAATCAAAAGGACGAATGCTTACAGTTCACCCACTGTGCCAACAATAGGAGCATTGACTTCCTGGATATAACTGTCTATGCTGCAGAAAACACCCTCCACACCCGAACATTTTTCAAAACGACTGCAAAGAACAGCCTGTTATCTTATAACAGCTTCCATCCCCGCCCGCTACGAGAGAACTTACCTTACAGCCAGTTCCTCAGGCTTCGGCGCAATTGCAGCAACCCTAGAGAATATAAAGAACAAGCGAGTGACCTCTGCAAAAAATTAGAAAAGAGAGACTACCCAAAAAAGATCATCAACAAGTGTGAAAAACGTGCAAAAAACCAGAACAGAGAAGCCCTCCTAGAGATTACTCCAAGAGAACCTGTGGAAGAAGTACTTACATGCGTCACCACGTACAGCCCAATGACTAACAATCTTAAGAAAATAATCAATCAGAATTGGCGCATATTGACATCAGGCGATCTTACTTGGCAAAAACCACGATTTGCAAATAAAAGGAGCAGGAACCTGAAAGATATCTTGGTCCATACAAGACCTCCCCCAAAAAGACTGAGAGAAAATCTCAACCCATGGGGAAATCCACAAGTAAAAGGACACTATCCATGTGGCTCATGCTCAGTTTGCAGCCTAACAACAGCAACAAAAGAACTGCAACTCCTGCCAGATTTCAGATGGACCCTGAACAGTCACACGAACTGCAATACCACACACGTGATCTACATGATTACATGCCCGTGCAAGATGAATTATATTGGGATGACGTGCAGGAAAGCAAAACAGAGACTCTGCGAGCATAAGAGCAACGTGAAGTGCAAAAAGAGCACCACAAAGATGGCCACCCATTACTTGGAAAAGGGCCACACTACACTTGATTTACAATGGGTGATCTTGGAAACTCTCCAAAACAAAGACCACAATGCAGAACGAATCCTCTTTGAGAAGGAGCAGAGGTGGGTCCATAGACTGAAGACAGACACAGAGGGGCTGAATGACAATATACCCTGGCTCTCAGTGGCAAGAAAATAGAGGTCGTACCGTGCACCCTATGAATGAGCAAAACCAACCCAATGAAAGCTATCCAAGAATTCCTTGTAGAATGCTGACAACTATATTAAATAACATGAGAGAGAACGAGCTCTCAATCTGCCAAAGGTTCAATGAAGATAGATGTCAGTAAATAAAGATCGACATCATCGCACACACCCGTAAGGAAAAAGAAAAGACCCCAAAAATAACCACGCAGGTATGCACCTTGAAAGCAATTCTAACGAACATCGATAACTATTGCTAAAATAACCTTGAAATATCATACGCGATAGAGCCAACAAGATATCATAATGTCACCTAAAAGAAGAAGATACCACTCACCACATAAACGTAACCATGATGTAAACCAATCATGCGAGTAGCCCATCACAAAATTCTTTCATTACTACTAGCAGAATGATAAGAGCAATCTACCCGTGGTTAATATCTATGAATACTGAAGGTCCAATAGAATAATACAAAGAGCGACAGTACTATTGCAAGAATAACCTCGCCCTCCAACCCCTCCTTCGAAATATCACCTGTGAAAAAACAAATAAGAAATCACAGCGTCACCAAAAAAGACACTACTTGTCAGATAACATCACAAGCTGTGCAAGTAGTCCATCAACCCTCTTTTATAATTCCTTGATTCGTGTAACTTTCTTGGACATTAGCGGAATGATAAGAGCACACTACCCGTGTTTCATATTAGTAAACACCGATGGTCCAATAGGATCACACAAAGAACTTCGGCACCGCCCACAAGGCGGCTCAAGAAAAGCGACCCGGAAGAGACAGGAACCACTTCCGGTTCGGTAAGAGCAGAGCAGCGCGCACAATAGCGAGCTGAGGACGAGGCGAAACAGGTAGCAAGAAGATTTCCCTTACCCGGTCCACAAAAACCGCAAGTACCATCCAACCGCTCTAACCTTAATGCTTACTTTTGTTTAATTCCCGCCTTTAGCCCGCTCCAATATTCTTACCGGCTGAAGGAAGTGTGCATTAGCAATGCGCGAGGTAACTGCTAGCGTAAATGACATTTGCATGCCACGTGGCGCCGCTACGATCACGGCGCCCCCAGTTCACCAAGCCGCAGAGTATGACTTGCATGCCACGAATATGTGTCAGCAGACTCATTCACCCGCCCTGATAACTACAGACAAACTCACGACCATTATAGTCACGTGAATCCACAAACGAATATATTCACGATACAAAGATAGTCCTGCACTGCCCCTCTGCCAGCATGCTATAGGACGGTGCCTGAGCATGGAGAGGTTATGAGAGTTGACACTCGAATGGACACGAACGGTCTATGAAGTATTGCCATTTTTTAGTTGTTTATTGTGAAAATGACAGCGCAAATCGCTGTGGGTGTGTGTCTTTCCCTCCCTATCCCCCGACCCGGTGTGTGTGCGTTACAATTATGTGTTTACTCATTACAGGTACCATAAGACCTCCAAGACTTAGAAACAGGTCAATAACCTTTTCTTTTCACTTATTACACTGTATGATATTTTGCACGTTATTTCACGGTCCTGAAGAATGCCCGTAAGTCCTATTAGCAAGGCAACCGAGGCAGAAACATGTCGACCAACCTTTTAATCCCTTCATCACTCAAAGTGCAACTGTAACTCCTAAACAAGTACAAACGGATGCACAAAAGTTGAGTTTACCAGACCCGAAATCAGACCTATTAAAGCTTTGCCCTTCTGATCTCTGGTCTTTTTATCTCTGGCTCACTACTGCACCAACCTTTGGGTAAAATCCTCCTGGTGGAGGCTGCATAACCTAAGTAGACCTGATGATTATGCACACACGTGAAATAGAAGCGGAGAACCAAGATATACCGCTCTGAGACAACACCATACCCATCACGTGCATGAGGGTCTTTTTATTGGGACAGAATTCCCCCCGAAAACCATCCTGCAGACCTAAGGTTGTTCAGGACAAGTGATCCTTTCCCCTTTGATTACAAATAAACTTAAGACCACCATACATCCGTTTTCCCTCTTGTTTTTCACTATTATCACTGAGCTTTTTTTCCATCTATCAACTATTTTAATCAGAACACTCACACTATAAATTCACGCTAGCTTTTTTCTAGTTCATACTTCCGCACTCTTCCTTTGCCTTTCCATCTCACAAGCACTTGGGTCAAAGGCTCTCTGTCTAATATTATTCGCGCTTACAGCTGTACTTTCTTGATCTTTTACAGCCTTGAAAAAGCCCCGGCGCAATTCGCCACAGGGGGCGAAACACGTGTCGGCTGTTCATGTTTTAACCTAATTTAATAAAAAGTAATTTTTCAACCATCCTGCAGACCTAAGGTTGTTCAGGACAAGTGATCCTTTCCCCTTTGATTACAAGTTATCTATTGGAAAATGAATGGATCAATATTCCATCTCCCTCACCTCTGATTAGAAGAGGTCTTAAGTTTATCACTGAAATGCAATAATGTTCTTTCGTATAATGCTTTTTATAAATGTTCTTACATAAAATTTAAACACATCATTCTGAATGTACATATGTTATATTTGACAGATTGAAACTTCAAAAATAATCGGAGATTTTGAAAATAATTCCATATTTCGAAGATATGTAAAATGAACACATGATACTGTAAATAGGTATGCAGAAGTTTGTCTGAACTTTTCCTTTCGCCTTACACTTAATGGCAGCCTATTTTGATCACCTATGATTATATCACCTTGGTCATGTTATTTTACCTCGAATATTCTGAATCTCACTACTGGTAAATAACCTCACTGAATCGTTAGCCATAATATCACTAAACTTATATAAATCACAGTGGAGATAAACTTAAGACCACCATACATCCGTTTTCCCTCTTGTTTTTCACTATTATCACTGAGCTTTTTTCCATATATCAACTATTTTAATTAGAACACTCACACTATAAATTCACGCTAGCTTTTTTCTAGTTCATACTTCCGCACTCTTCCTTTGCCTTTCCATCTCACAAGCACTTGGGTCAAAGGCTCTCTGTCTAATATTATTCGCGCTTACAGCTGTACTTTCTTGATCTTTTACAGCCTTGAAAAAGCCCCGGCGCAATTCGCCACAGGGGGCGAAACACGTGTCGGAGTTCATGTTTTAACCTAATTTAATAAAAAGTAATTTTTCTACATTATATGGACTTCTGACTCTGATTACATGAGCAAGGATTCAGCCTAAGGACATCAACAATTTGGTTAAACACACTCATCATTCCCTTCAAAGACCTGGTGAGTATGCACCGTTTCGGTTGGCTAGAGGGGCCTCTGAAACCTGGACATGTCGTTTTTAAATTCCCAAATTCTGGACCGTCTCCGCACTGATAATGTTCTACACTGGGCCACCACCACTGCACGGATCTCTCTTCTTTTGCAATTAAAAGACACAAAGCGCAGTATCCACTTTCAGGAAGCATCTTCAAACACATCATGTCAGCAACTCCTGAATTAACTTGCATCAAATTTCCTGGAGATAGCTCAACTCCCACTAAGTTCTATATTTCTTCTGTTCAGTACTTCTATTAGAATTGTTAACTCCAGCAAGGTTCTAGGATAGGATGCCTCACATGAAACTGCAACAGTAGCATACACTTATGTTTGCTGCAGTTGCAGTTTCATGTGCGCCATCCTAGCACCATTTTCCAGGATACTACATTAGAAAATTAAATAAATAACACCCCAGAGATAACCGTTGTTCCCTGATGTGCATTTCCTAGCTTTACCTGTTGACAGCACCTAACTCGAAGGGTTTTTTGTTGCACATTCCTGATTTGAACCATCTGCCTCTCCTGGCAGTCAGTCAGCACCACATGGTCTTCTGCGTGTAAGGCAGCAAGTAGGACTAATAATTTGAGTTGGAATATGCACTTCATCACCCAAGGGACAGGTTTCTAACAACTGTTCAACAGCGTTAATTATGTCACTTTTAGTATATGGACGGTTTAGTATATTTCAAAAGATCTGCTGGGTTGATCATATTGCAAATACTGTATAGAAGGCCTGTCCATGTCCATACTTTTCCAATAGTGTCTTTTTTCTCAGTACCACGCAAGTTGTGATTCCAGCTTTGTCATACCTATTCTAAACCTCAGGTTTTGCTACAATCAGGCATTCTGCCATTGAATGTTGAAGACTATAAGTCACTGAGGCAGATGCCACCTCCACCCCTGTCTCTTAAGTGAACTAGATCAACTTCTGACAGCACAGTGAGACTACCTGCTCTTCAGGAGTCCCTTGAAAATGTGTTAATTTAAGCATATGATGTACTATGAGTTGAGTGTATCCATACAGCTCAATTACCAAAGGGATTGGTGAAGGGAGTGCTGTCATGAATTACATTCAGGCTGGACTCTTACTATGTCACTCTATCTTTCCCAGTTTTATATTCACTTACCATAACTCTTAAAGCAAACTAATTCCACTACAAATAAACATATTAACCAATTGTAGGTTTATCGACTAGTTTAGAAATTGAGATGTTTTGACCCGGAGCTCATAGAGCAAGTGTATATTGTTCCAAAGTTCCCAGATAGCTCAACACCTGGTGTGTGGTGATGATGGGGAAAAAGTATTTGCACAAACATTGTAGGAAAGTAGGAACTGCTTCTTATGGTTACCCCCACTTTTTTGCTTGATGTTACACTGTTTTTGACTAGTCTGACTGGGATCCTGCTAATCAGGACCCCAGTCTATCTGCTTTCTCCTTAAAATGTTATGCATGTACTTAGGTACACTCCAGATTGGATACTGGGGTAGCCTTTTCAGTCGCTACTATATGGTACACATGTACCCAGGGCATAGATACCCCAGAGGCTTTCCATGGGCTGAAGCATGTATTATGCCACCCATGAGAGGCCATGCAAAATGGAACTACAGGCCTGCCATTGCAGCCTGTGTAAGCTGGTGCTTGAACCACTTACTTTAGATATAGGTTTACTATATCTATAGGTCACTGGGTTTTACGTGAGAGGGTGCCTCTGCATGAGCAGAGCCCTTCTGCAGCCTTCAGAGACCATTCTCCCAGGTTGTCGCTGAAGCAGCTAGACATATAGGTAGAGGTGCATTATATGCTCGCGTAAAATGCTATCTCGAAAAAGGCTGCAACAAAACATGTTGTGTTTGGTATCAAACACCTTGGAATCATACCTCCACACAGTAACCGCGTGGGAGGTATGATTCCACCCTTCTGAAGCTAGCTTCGTGGGGGTCACTGGTATTTCCAGTACCAGCCTTCTCGACCCGGGCAGCACAAAATGGTTGCTGTTGACCAGAGACACTTTTCTGCCCACCTGCTGCTGAGCCAAGCTCGAGCAAGGGAAGGCAGGACAATAGGCATCCTGTCACAGGGAGGTGTGACCACCTCCCAGACAGGATTTTGTGTATTTGGGCTGGGTGGGTGCACTTCCAAAGTGCATGAAAGTCTGCATCTGGTGCACACTTGGTGTCACAGTGCATAGTCCAGTTCAATCCAGTCCTGGGATCTGTTGGCTCCTGCTCTGGCCCGAAACTGGACAAAGGACGGGGGAGTATCCTCCCCATTGTCCAGACCCTCCCTGGCAGGATCTCCTGAATCTGTCCAGCAGTCTCCCGTGGGGACAAAAGGGCTTACCTGGCTGTAGGGCCCTAGATTCGACGTGGACAAGATTCTGATCAAGAAACCACTGAACTTCAACCGTCTGGACACTCTGACTTCACCGGACTTTGACTGGGCCCAGCTTAGTCTTCCTCTCCGTCCAATGCATCTTCTGTGCACCATATAGGCTCCGTGCAGGACCTGTAGTGCATCAAGGACATCCGAAGTATCTCCCTTGGGGTGAAGGAGTCCCTCGCTTGCATTTGCAGGCAACGTAACGCAACTGACCTGTCTGCTGATCTTGAGCTCCTGCGGACTTAGAAGGCTCAGGCAAAACAGGAGATGGGTTCCTACGTTCCTTGAGGTCAAGCTGCCCTCTCACCGAGTTTGAGGCCAGTATCCCTTGTGGGGACCCCATAACACGAACCCCTGTGCACCGCGTACTTTTGCAATTGCATATGCTTGTTGGCATTCCCCAAATAAGTGTATTGGGCTATTGATAGCCCCAACCTCTGCGCACATTTCATACAAAGGACTTCGGCCTCCTCGCACTTCATGCCCTGCAAGCTGTGACTTTGTGAAACTGCTAGAGCTCCCCTCGCAACTCCTGTGCCTTTGGCCTGTGGGTCAATTTGAGGGACAACACTGATTTTCTTGGGCTCCCCTGGTTGCTCCAGCCCTGCCCTGACTCCCCTTGCTCTGGTGAGTCTCCTGGTCCTTGCTGGGCCAGACCGTGATCTTCCTCGACCTTCTTCGTGGGTTGTCGCTGCTAAGGTTTGTTGGTGCTCCCGCCAGACACGACCCCTCAGCACTCGACATCCTTCGTGGGACAGCTCGTATCCGGCTCCTGGTCATCTTCGACATCTCCTGGTCCCCGTCGCTGCAGAGTCAAGGTCTCCGTCTTCGCACCTGAATCACCCGACATCGGTGGGCATTCATCTACCGAGCCCCTGGTCACTCCTGAGTGACCCAGACTCAGTCCCCTCTGCTTTCAGGTTCCTTCCTTCAAGAATCCACCTGTGGGTTCCACCGGACACTTTTCTTCTTTCCAGCAGTGCCATTTTTTTTAACACTCCCATTGAGAGCGACAGCGGTTTCCGATGCCACTTCAACCCTATGCACCTGGCTTCCCTGGGATAGGTAACTCTGGTACTTCGGTATCCACGGGTGGGGTGGCTCACCAACCTTCTATGTTCTAAAGGATTTCTTCGTAATCCATAGTGAAGAGTCCTTAAAAACGAAAACTGCAACCGGGACTCTCCCATTGAATGCGTTTGTGTTCTCACATAGCACCCGTCCTCCTTGGGGTCCCTACTTACTCACCTTGGGTGGTTCCTTGGGGTCCCAGCGATTCTACAACCTCTAGACACAGTCTTGACTCGAGTCGTGGTTTTTATACCACTATTTTAGTATATGGTTTGGTCTCCCCCTGGAGCCCATTGTGTATTAGTGCAACTTAGGTTTGTTTCTGTGCTACAGTATTGTGTGCTTTGTATTTATCTTCGTGTAGTAGATACTGAGAGGTATTTAAGGTGTGTTATAATAATTACCTATTTTGATAAATACTGTGTGGTTCTCCTTTCATTTAACCAATACATTAAGGAAGCCATCCGGTAAAACAAGCTGCTTAACATTCCTTCAAGACTAAGCCTGAAGGCTGCTCTCCACATCTACCACTTGGACAGCTTTCTAAGGTTATCTTTGACCTCTTAGATCACCATAAGGGTTGTTTGGACTGGTGCAAGGTGTCCACTTTAATTAGTGAACATCATATACCAGGCCACCTTCTCACAAACCTGCATTGTATTTTTTTGTTACAAAGAATGTGATAATGTTTGGAATTATCTTCTATGCTTTGGAGACAATAGGGCTCTCTGATGTATCATTCATCAACAAGTAGGTCGAAATAATTCTCCCATTCAAAACTGATGATCCAAAGACAATGTAAATTTTCTTCTGCCCAAGGAGTCACCAGATTGTTTTCATTGGATTATTTTCCAATACCACAGTTGATGCTTCTGGCCTCCCATCTATAAAAATACCTTTAGCAGAAACACTGTTGGAGCCTTTCATCCAGATTTATACTTTTTATATTTTACATGGTACCACAGCCACTTCACAGCACTTTGATATGCAAATGAAATGAGTTAAAATAATTCCCATTTATCATTGTGACGTCAAAAATTAAATACTTACCAATTGTTCTAAGCACCCCTCACTAAGGTGCCAGGTTAACCGATATGTGATAAGTTAGGCATAGACAACTTAGTGAACTCAATTATATTGTCTACAATTACATGTTTGCTAAATTCATTTCCAATGTGAGACATTTTTCAAGTTACTGATTTTATCTTGGATAAAAAAAATACACGGAATAGAGTTTGATTATATCATAGATGGCTAATTAGACTCACGGAAAATAGTTGCCCAGCTTATGTTGTTGCTTTTAAAATCTGAATTTCCAGGATTCCCATTAAAGGAACCATGTCGACTGGGTACAGCATTCAACCGAACAGTGAGACTTGCAGACCATTAAAGCAAGCTTAAATGACCTTAAAAGATTGTAACGAGCAGCTACACCTTTTTGTGTTTTTATGTTGTACTACCTACCACCTTGTTAAGGAGGCAGCATTTATTTGTAGCATAGTACCGCATTTGGTTATAGAATCTGTATTCTGCACATCTTGCACTAGAATGTGCATCTGCCCCGATGTGCATGCTGATCAGTCGCTGTACATATTAATATTAAATGCAATTTATATTTTGAAGCATCTTTTCTGATAGGATTGTTTTATGTCTAAATTTTCTGAATTTGAACAGTCTTCCGTTTTTTTTTTCTTTAAGCCCTTATCCCTTCGCAATAATTGCTCCCACAGTGCATGCCGTACATTTACATGACAATGATTCAATATTACAGGAGTACATATAATTGATGAAGTACATTGCCTAGGGGAATGTCACAGTTCAAGTGGCAAATCTTTCTCGTCAAACAATAGATACCATTCAATAACCAGCAAGTCATCTCTATGGTAATGGGACTAGCTGTGCCCTATTGATCGCGCGGAGGAAGACATTATACCGTGTCACTGGGATTGTTACTCTTTCATTTGTCTTGCGACCTGAACTTAACCTCTAAATCTTTTTTTCTGCTGAGCACGAACCAACCAGGAGGACCAGTTGTTGTGAGATCGAAAGCGGGGAAGGAGTCAACACATATCACCTTGGCGAACAGTAAATTATATGCGGCTCTATAAATGGTTCATGGCAAATAATGGATTTGTCACGCTTACATTTTTAGTGTCAGAGGCATGATCACATTCATTTATGTAGTGTTGTTGGATGTGCTGATTTTTTTTTTTTAAATGAACTGACTGTAATTTTATTTTTTAAAAATTCGTATCCATCATTAAAACTGTAGAATATTATAACCATTTCAGCAGGAGTATTTTTGAGTTGGGAATGATAATTGCACACAGTTATGAATCTCGCAAGGATATTTCTTACTTAGCCTGTGCAAAGGAAAGAACAACGGATCACAAAAAAATCTGTTTTATAAAATGCCCACAATCCTATGGAACGTGCATAAAAGTCAATAATACTTGTGTGACTTTCTCAGAAACAGTCCCATCTATACTACTGAATTTTTTATCATGCATGCTGTTAATCTACATATAAGATTATACTATTTTTCTCATTTTCTAAATAATTTATGTATGAAAATACTGTGGCAGTATCATATTGTTGGGACTACATAGGCATTTCAATTAATTGGATCCAGTGTTCTTACAGAAAGTACAGTTTAATTTCTATGTAAGAATATTTATACATAAAACATATTTAAACCACTTTGGAGCCGTATTAAGCGTATTGTTCACAGATTTGTGTGACCTTTGTTGAATCCAAAATGGCGGGCAATTTGTCCGGGACAATTTGCCCTAGAAACAGTGATATGGTTCATCTGCATCTTTTAGCTGTAAGCTGTACCTTTGTCAAGACAGACCATAAGTTCCATTTGGTCCCCAGCATTAAACTGCATTATTCTTCGGCACTTTGCTCAGTTTAAGGTAATTATGCCTGGTGTTGATACCAGTGGCCAGTTAAAATTCAGGACTCTCATTTCCGTTAAACTTTTTCATGTTAAGCGCAAGCAATTTGGTTTACTTACATGTTTTAACTCAAATAAGTGCTGTGTATTTTAGTAACCTTATGGAAAAAGAATAGCATATTACTTTAGGATTTTGCTTTGATTTTCAGTCTGTTATCACTTGCAGCACCCACTTGTCTACACATCAGTTTAAGTGCATAATGTGTCTCCAAGTGATGATAACCATTTTTTTTATTAGGTCTTGCCTAGAGAGTGCTTTAGGTGTTTCACCAACCTGATGCGTTCCAGAACAAATCGTAATAAAATTGTGCGTGTGATGCACATCAACCCTGATTATCTGTTTGTGTGTTCAAGTGTCACTCACATTTTGTTTCCAACGCCACATTATGGGGCAATGGATCAGCCTGCTTCTTCCATTTTCTCGCTTCACTATGAGTGACAGCATTTTTCTTATACACGCATGCACTTCCACCTAAAAAAACAAGTTGTCGTTTTCGGTGCCAGGGACAATGAGCCAATCTCTACTTTCCTTTCTGCTTTCATCTTATGTTTTTTTGAAAGTATTTCGCTGTGAGTAATTTTTTAATTCATATGCATGCCACCTTTATTCGTATTTTATTATTTTGCGAGTTTTATTGCCAATTGCATGTTTCCAAAAAACAAAAATAAAATATCACAGGCTTGCTATGGCAAGCCCTTCTGGCTTTAGAAATGCTTGTTTTTTGTGTCTGCTTGAGAAGTCAATATATTTGAGGAAATGTAATGTATTTTCTTTGATTTAGCCTATGCTCTTCTTCTTTATGGTACTTGCATCAACTTGGGTAAGCATAAAGTCATTGAAGCAATTGCTTGTCGCACCATTGAAAGTAAATGGTTTCAAGTTAGCCACATTTAATTTTAACGGGTTTTTTCTCATCCCACATAGTTTGACTAGTTGCTTAGAACCGTGGTTCTTAACCCTTTGACTTCTGTGGACCTTCAAATAATCATTACTGGAACCCGGGTCTCCACTGCATCATTATTGGAATCCAGGGACCCCTACTAAGTCATTACTGGAAACTGTGTGTTAAGTGTCGAAGCTCATTACTGCTATCTTAGCTTCCACTCTGAAAATCTGTGCCTTGTTTTCGGTTTAAGAAGTATTTACTTAATAAATTAAACATTCTGGAAATGTTGTTGTCTACATTTAAAAACGTACTCAGCAAATTCTGAACTGAATCGCAAGATGCCAAAGATCACACATGCTGTCAAGATTGGAACCCTGAATTCAAACTTTCTAACTTCTAAAGCCAATACCTTAACCAACCAGACCCAAGCCTAGTATAATTCTTGTAACTGGTACCGATTTCTTCTGCTTGTCTCATCCAGAGTCTCGGGTAGTGATCCACAAAGTTCCGATCTAAAGTTGCTAATTACACATAGCATAAATAATAACCTTTTGATAATGCATAACATGAAAACTTGATATGTGCATAATGTAGAAAAGGAGTATATGCATGCCTGCGTGAGTAGTATTCACGCTTTGAGAAGACATTTTGATACCGCTAATGCTTTGACAGCCACATGTGCTAAATAGTGAGAGTGGAGGGTCTGATCAAAGTTGATTTGCTCCAGAGCACTTCTTCGATCCATACATGGAACGCTGAGTAACATTTCAGTTGCTTATGGACCACTGAATGCGCAGCGTATAATAGTCCTGCCCCAATACTAAAATGCATTTTGTACTTACTACAGCATTTATGGATTTAAGACTACCAATGAAATAGAGTTAAGAAAACTTCTGGATTTCAAATTAAAATTATTCTACGCATTAAGCAATGTTCTACTGTAGTAAGGAGCAGATTCCTTTTAACACTCTGTTTTACAGATTTTAACTCTGTTTTACAGATCTAGCAGTAAGACGTGGTCTCGCCCCTAGAGCTGCTGAATTTGGACCTGGGGATTCAGGTTTGAATCCTGTCCTCAGCTCGGTACCCTGTGATTCTAGGCAAATCACTTCATCTCCTCATACCCCTCCAAAAATATGTAACCCATTCTTGTGCTCAGGCCCAGTTTGCGCTGTATAAAACTTAAAAAATAGTTTTGTTATGACTATCAGTCAATTGTCTTGCCATCCATTTAACAAATGACCAAAAAAGTATTTCTTTATTTGATTAGCAGTTTTATGTAGCACAACTTCAGCAGTAGTATTGTGGGTTTGTCATGAATCAAGCATGTCTAGTAATTCATTACACAAATCGAGTAATTTTGAGCCTTGGGAGTTGATTCAGGTGTGGAGCTGTAGAGGGGGTGCAATACGTTTTGTTAAAGGGACATATATGTTTGGAATGCAGGTTGTAAAGGCAAGAGTTATAAGTCTCGAGACAAGTTCATTCTCACATTCCTAAGAGACCCCATGTACTCTGAAATTGTTCTGACCATTATCGTATACGTGTAGCTTTTAATTCAGTGTATATTTTGCATAAAACTTCATCTATCTACAACATTTATTGGTTCGTCTGAAAGCATGCTATAATGTTTTCTTTTTAAATAAATTCCACATTATAATCATAAACAATAAAGTAAGTCATGAATGTTTCATTAAAACGCAAAGGAAACCTAAGATTAAAGCATATTCAATTAGTTTTCGTTCTATGAAACGTGGTTATTTTTTAACATTTCCTAAATGTCATAAAAAAAATAATGAATTAGGAAACCGAGTTAAACTTTAGCTCGAATGACAGCATTTTTAATTACAATTACACTCTACTCATTTGCATCTTGTTTGAAATTGCACTCCCAGCCGCAGCACCGGGACTTTGTTTTGACTGAATAAAGTAGTGCAGAAGTGTCCCTGTTTTTTTTGCGGGAGATTGCCGAATGCTTCCTGACAGCTAGTCAGAGTCAGAATTAGTTCAAGGAAATGTTAATAACGCGCTGCCTAGCCTAATCCCTTTGATATCACCAGGTAGCCTCCCGTTCATGGGTTAATTGCTTTAAAAGCACAGGCGATATTCCGAGCGGTGGGCCGCTTCACCTTTTCACAGCTGTTACCATTGAGTGACAACTAAATCCCATGTGTAAAATGAGGAAGAGCTCAGGCTCCAATTGGGAGAAAATTTATGTAAACCACAATCCCTTCAGAATGTGCGGAAGTCATAGACTTTCTTGATTTACCCTGCTTTTGCCAGAAAGCGCCATTGTTCCCTTCCCTAAGTCCCATCAGCCCTTTGTAGCGGAATATCACAGCGGCAGCAGATAGCTTGAAATATATAAATGCTATCATAGCTCTGATTAATAGCAGTGCTTATGAGTCAAGTCTGATAACAGTGCAGCTCTCCACTCAATTTCAGATACTGCTAATGGAATCTGTCTTCTCCAATTGTAATCTGAGAAGGGCTAATTTGCTATGGAGCTTGGAGCTGTCACCAGTAGGGGATTGTGAGGTCAGATGGGAGCTGCCAGGTTTGTGCCCTGCAGCTTGTATCTCTCACTTTGAATAGAGCAGCCCCCTGCCTGCCAGTTTGCTGATAGGCCGCCATGGGGTTTATGCCACTTTGTACAATAGGCAAGGGCTACATAGCTGACTTTGTAATTGTGAAGCGAGCTCGTATTGCCACAGCTACTGTGCCGCATAATTTCTAATAAGTGGTCTTAACAAATGTCAGATTATGAAAAGTTTCCTCAATTACAAAAACTTGTAAAACATTTAAACTGCTCAATGCGTTTCTCGCTGAAGTTTTTTTTGCCACTGGCTTTAGACATCAGCTACAACGGTTATTTACAGCCACAGACGTGGCGTTTTGAAAATATGTTTAATTTATGAGTTCAAATGAAGCACTGCTAATTTAGACAAGAACATGACTAATTTAGCCTTGATGTTGTTTTTCATGCCTTGAAAAAAACAAGTGTAGTAAATTGAGTTTGTATATCGGATTACTTTGTACGAGTAGGGTGTTGCTCTCAATTCTAGAAACGTAAATAATTTGCATTTACGAATTGCAACTTTTTATCTAGGGAATTGTTTTAGGGAAGTATGGGGTTGAGGTTCAAACAAATCGGGTTTCGTTCCTTGATATTTTTGATTACTTCCTTGTGTTTTCCTTGAAATTACTACTAAATGTGCTGCTACAACGTTTTGTTTGATGACAATCCAACCTTTAATTTCCATTAACATGTCGGGTTTACAATAGTCAGTGTGCCTGCAAACATTTTTATGATAGGTTAGTATTTTTTTAACCTTCCACTCTTTATTGATGTTGCCTCACAGTTTGAGAACCTCTGCTCAAATCTCAAAAGGCCAACATTTGCTGAGGGTTGTCACCGGGGAGTCATATCATGTAAGATGCACCACCCAGAGCGCTTAGTGTTATAAGTATAAGGATGAAGGGCAGGCAGTAGGTGACATTTCCAAGCTATCAGCGGGACTTCTATCTGCCCTCTGCTACTGGTGTTTTTTGGTGCCTGCGAGGAACCTGTGTCCACCTGTATGGGTGTGTGTAAACGTGTATTAATGTTCTTGTGCATTTTAATGAAGAGTTGTGATGACTGTGCGTCAGGATCGCTTTTTTTTCCATAGCACTAGAGTGTAATGAAAAAAAAATCATTTCTGTGAAGGACCCGCATGGCAGTGAGTCAAAGTTATGGTAAGGTATGCAACGATAATGATTTCCATTTCGTCCATGATGACCTCACATGTGACATCACAGCTGACATCTCAATTGCTGGTGCCATCACATATGTCTTTATTGATGACATGCATTGTGGCACATCACATTGTCATGTTCACCAGCCCTGGTGTTCACCATACTATTATTGAGGATCACAACTGGTAGATCCTCAGAGCCTCAAGAGGGAGAACTTTAGTGTTTTCCACTCCTTCTTTAGCAGGTTATGCTCTGTTAGACAGAAGTGTCCTATTCTCAAAGGTACAATTACATGTGTAGATTTACTCACAAGTAAACTTTTTACTTCCCCTAGCAGCAACTTTACATGTTTTTGCTATTCATATTTCCCCGAGTGTAAATTTACTAATAGGTGCTGAATTGCTCATCACCGGCTCCTCAAAAACTGGGGCTTGGACGTGATAGAACATGTTTTTCATAGGTTCAAGAAGCTTGGAGGCAGCACCAGGTAGGCAGTCACAGAAGAGCCAGGAGTAAACGTTATCAATATTTTTTTATTCTTCTTCGTATTTAAAATGGACCAACAGCCAACTCGTTTCGTTCCTATCAAAGGAACTTCGTAAGGGCAGATGATATAATGTGTCGACCAAAAAGAGTTCCAAATGGTGGGCAATCAAAATCAGATGGCGCCTAATCGAATCCAATATCCAAACGATAATTTGGCCAAGCTCCTGTTCATATACTCTATAGTTCGTATTCACAAGTTGTCAATTAACTTCAATTCAAATCAGCGCACAAGTCATCAAAATGGCTCAATTCACAGTAATATAATAATCATATGTGTAGGCGACCAAATTTTCAGCTGTGACAAGGCAGGATAGTGGAAGTGGCCCTGATACGCCACCAACCTCCCAATCAAAGCGAAGGGTCAAAGGAACTGGCAGTATAACGTCCGCTCCCGTATCATGTAAAACGCCATTCTGATGTGTGGGTAGAGCGTTGACATTTGATCAACGCATGAAGAACAACGTGGGATTGCATCAGGGCAAGAAAAGTATGGCAGCAATCTGGGTACCATGAAGCAACCTACTGTGTTTTTTTGGCTCGGACTCCTTCCCAGTGAAACTGGGAGGAGTTTCGAGAACTAATGTTAAAGGAGAAAAAGAAGTATCTCCTAGGGCCTTGGAGAGAGAAATTCCACACATTCCTTAGAGTTTTCTGTCATCTGGTCAGTGATTCGTCTTCCTTGTGTTTTCGTTTTAATAGGCTTGAAGTGATAGGGTAAATGTAGTTTTGTTCCGCCATTTTGGGCATATTTCGTGCGTGCTTGCGCAAAGAAGTACATAAATTATAATTAGGAGCTGTCAGGGTGCCTCCGTTAGTGAATACAGATGGCCGGGCGCGTTCACAATTCTGCAGCGCTCAGCGCGCAGCTTCCTTGTTTTAATCGGCTGCTGCGATATTTCCCCCGTGGAGGCGATAAGCAACGGTGCATTTTTTAATTTCAAATGTACTCGAAAAGGAACCAGTACGCTCATTTTTTTGAACTCGGTCGACCTTTTGAGGGATTATTTGTAAATCATTTTAAAACGATGTAAACATGGATGGTGTGCACATGATCAACATCCAGCGGTTGATAGCGGCTGCAGAGTATTTGGAGAGGAGAGATCGAGGTAAAGGGCGCATGTTCCATGTGCATTTTATTGATATTGTGTGTGCATGCGTCGATTACACGTGTTATTGTTATACATGTTTATATTTTGTCGCCATGCTTTTTCTCATTTTCGAATATGACAGCGGGTCACGTAAATATTATTTTTGAGGAAGTGGGGAGATATAAACCTTCTGCATTACGGCGCCCTCTGTAACCAGAGATCTGCCACAGGGAACCCGACGCGCTGCGCTGATTCAGCCAGCATTTTGAGGCAGAAACCCCAGAGCGCTGTATTGAAGCAAATGCTTCATGGCCTGTTCTGATTACCGTGTAAAAGCGGTCTGAATACAAAAACCTCGGAAGAGATCACAACGTCGCCAATGACTCGCTATTTCTGTTCTGGGCTTGAGGTAGCGCAAAAGTTATCGGAGCCTTTCCCGCACAACAATTATGCTACCAGAGCTCCAACCTTCTCCCCAAACAACTCCGCCCCAGCGCCATAAATAGCGGTGCGTTGCAACACAGACGCCTTAAACCGTCACCACCACGACCAGTGCATCAAACTCCCACACGGAGCCACAGACAGAAAGAGGGAGACACATCGCTACAGTGCCCACACACTCCCCGGAACAACCCGACGCCAGACCACGATATGATGGCGACAGCCGGACGAACCAAAAATCGGCCAGACACCGCCTACCCCAATAGTCTTTAGAAGGGCGTGGAAATACACGGAAACGATAACTGCGACCAAGAAGTGCGGCAAGCTGAATCTCACCATCCATGGCATCTCCGTGGAAACCGTGCCCATACCAAACTAGCGCGGGCCCACACCAGCGAATCCCCATGCCATCGGATCTAACCGATGCCCTGCACCGGATATCGCGCTCGACCCCTGCACCCCCACTCGTATGGAAAGACCTTCTGACCGGGAGGAAAGTCAATCACTGCGAACTGAACCCACAGTACTAGCAGCGCTTACATAGCGCACCATAACCAGGCAAGAACACATCACCCGCGGGCCCATACACGCGAGACAGGCACACATGCCCCCGAAAACCCACGACCGGGCACTGGAGATGGCATAGGCCTCTGAACCCCCAGCTGTCCCCTCACCCGAAATGGCACAATTAACCAAAACCTTCGAGCAAACCGACTCACCACCATCGAAGCTAAGCCTCGGTCCGGCGGAAACAACGGAACTCCGACGCCAGATCAGGCCTCTGGCCCTCCAAGGTGCCCGCGTGACCAGAGGGCAGCAAAACGGCGTCAGGGTGAGGGGACGGCGGCCTAACAAGCTGTAAAGACGTACTGTTCGCTCATACTGTATGTGAAATATACTCATGCAAAGATGTATGTTCCTGTTAGTTGGTTTAGATGGAGTCGTAGATAAAAGCCTTTTCATTTAGAAAAACAATCACACTTTTGACTAGCTGTATTTTATACCCTCAGTGATGTTTTATAAACGCTTGTGTGGGAACGCAGTGGGTGGATTAAAATGCTATTTGTTTAGTTCCTGTCATATGTTTAGCTCTTTTTTCATCTAAATTGTTGACTTAAAAAAACCTGAAATAATATCTTCGGCCCCAGAGGGGGGGAAAGTGAGCGTGGCGTTCGTCTTTTTACAGACGTGCTTGAATAAAGGCAGGTCGTGCAGGTATGCCGACCCAGACACATCAGTTGCATTACGACCAGGCAGAAATCAACAGCAGTGTCTATAGAGCACGAAAACACGTTGCACTAGAACCAACTAGAAATCAAATACTAATCTTCAGACTGCATAGGGGGAATGTGGGCACAGTGACATCACCGATTGTTGAGCGAGCTGTAGCATGCATGCTGTGTTAGAACCAGGTAGACAGCTACCACCATTAGCATGCAGAGTAAATGCAGGTCTTGCCACCATACTGGCACCAGTGTTTGTATAGCGAGGGAGGCCTCGCTGTATTAGAATACACCAAAAGTACCAGTCATATACAGAATAAATGTAGGTGGTGCGGGCATACTGGCATCACAGTTTGTAAGGGAATAGGTTGCGTCGTACCAATTAGAAACAATTTAGAATAACTGCATGCCTTGCAGACAGACTGACATGTCTGTTTATAGTGCTGGGGCCACACTAGTAAATACCCAAATATGAATCCAATACTACTGTTCGGAATAAATGCAGATCATGCAAACATCAGTGTTTATAGAGCGAGAAACCCGACAACCACCCACACAAACGGTCAGACACACACAAACACGTGCCCTACACAGTCTGACTGCCCGCTTGACTTCGCTGCCATGCAACTCTTTTTGCCAGGAGGTATGCCGCTTGTAAGCAGACTTAATCAGCCGCTCGGGCCGGCAGCCCTTTGTCGGGTTTCTGTGGCTGTGGGGGTGTGATGTGCAGAGATTTGCACGGGTCAGGAGCGCCTTTCCAGCCGCACCGTGTATACATACACCACACACACATAACGCACACACAAACCACACACCTCAGTCTCTCAACACCACACACTTGTCACCACTCAACACAACACACTCACCACCACACTCACTCCCCAGGCTCACCCCCACAGACTCACCACCACACACTCACCAGCACATAGAAAACAACACACACAACAACACACCCCCAGCCGTCAATTAATGCTTTCACCATGCACAAACACCAACAACCATCATCCATCTGTGCACGCTTTTACCAAGCACACACCCACCAGCCGTCAGTGCACCCTTCCACCAGGCACACACACCTCCAGCCGGCAGTGCACTTTTCCACCAAGCAATCGCAGTATGGTACACTTTACTTTTAAACATATTCATATAAAGCACAGCATGCCACCATTGGTAAAATTACAATTCAACAAACATACTTCCACTACACACCACATGCAGACACTCCATAACACATGGCAAAAAGACATTGGCATTTACAATGCCATTAGCTCAAACTCAAATAAATCCGAGCCCGATTGCATTTCTAATGCTTGTTTTTTAATGAAGTGAGGAGATTAAGCAGCGGCATCTAAGAAAGTAAGAAACAATTAAGACTACAGATACCAGAGGGCAATGCGCCGAAACGCCCACAGGGCGGGACTATCACACTTTAACAAGCTACCTGCTCGCTGCCTCTCCCAGTATGCCAAACCCGTGATCAAGGGCGCAAGGACGCCAGAAACATGTTGGGACTTGAATGGCTGAATTTGCTACATCCACTATTTTGCAAAGCTGTACTGCCTGGCGGATGAAAGAATAAAACACGCTGTGTGAGTTTCTCCAATTGTAGGCATTTTTCGCATGGAATATATAAATATATATATATATATATGTACAAAAACCTTTTTTCTCCCGTTTTCGAAGAAATTCACAGGCTACTTCTGATGCTTAAGTGATTTTATTTAGAGGCACGAAATCAGCAGCTCCCTACCGACGCGTTTCGCCACTAAGGCTTGGTCACGGTAAATGTGATCATTTGCAAAGTGCTATTTACATATTCAACTCATAAACATGAAAAGAGGACTTTCCTTAGTCATTCCGGACCACTTTTGTAGTCGCCATCATGGAATGGTCAGAATTCAACAACATAAGTATTGCCACATTATGCCTTACAAACAATAATTATAGCACTACATCGGCTAATATTTTAAATCCATTCATGAATGAAACTTATTTGAGTTTCGCCCAAGTGGGCAATCATATAAAACTAATGCACAATATATAACGAAAATAGACAACAAATTATGTAGAAAACATTTTCAACATAAATCTTGCTCATGTGGGCTCATTGAGCTACAATAGTTCATTCCTGAATTTATGGATCTTGCCCTAGTGGGCTATTTGCTCGTGGCTGTCCTTGTTCAAAAAACGATTTTTAAGTCCTCCAGGTCTTATTTCATGTTCCTATATGAAAGAAAGATGTGTCTTTTAAAATCCAATATACCTAACATATTTATATATTAAAATTTAGAAAGAGATGTCAAAACCGGTTACAATTCACAGTTCATCCTAAATGGACTGCCATTTCTTCACTACAGTTCATCCCAATTGGATGTAAGGTCTCAAAATCAATAATGAACTTCGATTCCAAAATTCTCAACTGTCGCAGTCTATCACCCCCTCTTACATTATCTTTGACTGCATCAAGTACCAAAAATTTCAATAAGTTGTAATTTTGGTTGTGGTGTGTCTTGAAGTGGCGGGCAACAGGGTACTGTTCGTTATTATTCCTGATATATATATATATATCTGCTCCGTCTGCACCAAACCGGGAGTCACTCGTTGGGCGGGTGCTGTCGCGCTTGGTTGCAACGTGCCAATATGCTCGCTCCATAAACCTCCCAAGTCCTTAGGAAGTAAGACAGCACTCACGGGGTGAATTTAGACAGCATTTACCCCGTGAGTGCTGTCTTACTTCCTAAGGACTTGGGAGGTTTATGGAGCGAGCTTTTATGGAGATATAGATGTGTGTGTGTGTGTATATATATATATATATATATATAATTTGTTTTTTAAATATAAAAACAGAAGTAAATTAACATGACATATTTAATAATAACCTAGAGCTAAAAAAAGTTACTAGAAAAAACAAGGGGGACCCTAAAGGTGGCTGTGGACCAAGGGTATAGGTCAATTAAGGAAGAACAACGGTCCAAAGCAGTTTCAGAGATGTAAGGCAATGATATACAGACCATAATAGGCTGACCTGTGGTTGCTAGCTCGCACGATATCCACGGACATTGCTACTTCACACCGCGGATCCAACTATTCTCTTGGACCGTTACTCATCCGGGACGATCTATTCCTGCCTGCCAAGTGTGCAACCCTCTGAACAAACCTTGCTAAACCGCGCCCGGTACAGAAGACGGTAACCCTACCATGCTCTGAGCCCCGCTAGAGCTTTCACTCACACTGGAACCTTATCTCCCGTGAAGCTGAAACCCGTACCGCTGAGGCGCATCATTGTTTTAACCAGGCATAATAATTTTGTACAGTCCTGATGATGATCCCAATGTAATTTAGAGCGCGGGATCGAAACGTCTACCTTTTTAAAGTAGCCATACAGTGAAACCAATGTGTATTACTTTCTGTATGTACTACTCTGGCAAACACTTGTAACACTGATTTAAAAAGTGTCCAGCTTGCTCACTTCTCTTTTGCCTGTGAAATCTCCTCTTCTCTCACAAAGCTATTCTCTATTTCTTCACTGTGTTCTCTGTTCCGAGTAAGGCACAGGATTGTGCCCTTTATTTTCGAAATGTTGCTTTTGTACTGAGATGTTACAAATTCAATGAATATTCTAAAAATAAACTCCCCGTTCGTCTGGACTTGGACAAATATATAGCAGCCTATTATGGTCTGTATATTATTGCCTTACATCTCTGAAACTGCTTTGGACCGTTGTTCTTCCTTAATTAAAAAAAAGTTACAGCACATTAACTCATTAACTTAAATATTTTATATCCTATTAGTTTAATTCATTGTGATTCTTTAAACTTTAGAACATTTTAAAAAAAAGCAAATAAATGAAATAATGTAATTTTTAAAATGACTATAACTTTGCATATTTGTTAATATATTTACGGAAAAAGCTTAAGGTTATAGATACATTATAGTTATGCTCAGATTTCACTCTTACAAAACCAGTGAAATTAAGCAGTTGTAGTTCCCTGAGCTAACTATAACTTAAGCCCGCATAATGCACTGCTTGAGACCTCACATATTACATCAATCAGGAAATGGTCAGTGACATCACTGATACCATTTCAAAGGACATCACTGATGACATCAAGGAAGTGTAATTGTTTTTAAGAGTTTATGGGTGTTAAACATATATACTAACCTACTACACAAGTTGAATTGAATACTAGCAGCACAACTACTGAGTGATACTACTTCTAACATATGTGAGTGGTTGTGTGACTGTATATATGCTTGTGTGTATGGGTGTGTGAGTGCTGTATGAGTGTATAAGTGGGTGTGTGAGATGCTGTCAGTGGCCGAAAAGGTGAGTAAGTGGGTGTGTAAGTGGCTGTATGGGTGAGTGAGTGACATGTGAGTGGCTCTATGGGTGGGTAAGTAGTGACTATATGGGTGAGCGAGTGGGTGTCTGAATGGCTGTATGAGTGAGTGAGTGACTCAGTGTGTAAGTGGCTGGATGGATGAATTGGTGTGTGAGTGGCTGTATTGGAGAGTAAGTGTCTGTGTGAATGGCTGTGAGAGTGGATATGTGAGTGCTTGTATGGATGATTGAATAGGTATTTAAGGGGTTGTGTGAGTGCTTGTATGGGTGAAAGTGGCTGTGTTGAGAGGCTGTATGGGTGAGTGAGTGGCTGTGTTGAGAGGCTGTATGGGTAAGTGAGTTGGTGTGTGAGTGACTGTAGGTAAATAAGTGGGTATGTGAGTAGCTGTGTGGGTGAGCGTGTGGCTATGTGAGTAGCTGTGTGGGTGAGTGACTGGTTGTATGAGAGGATGTAAGGGTGAGTGAATGGTTGTGTGACTGCCTGTACGAGTGAGTGGGGGTGTGAGTATTTGTATGAGTCTGTGAATGGGTATGCGAGTGGTTGTATGGGGGTGTGAGGGGTTCTGTGGATCTCATCAGTGATGTCACTGATCATGTCATTAATGATGTAATATGTGAGGTCATAAACAGTGACTTACGGGGTTGTAAGTTATAGTTAGCTCAGCATACTATAACTGCTGAATTCCACTGGTTTTGTGCAAGTGAAATCTGAGCCTAACTATAACATCCCCATAACCTTTGTTTTTTTTTCCAGTGAAATTCTATGGTTTTAAAAAAAATTCTATTTCCTAAGTATAACATCCCTGTAACCTTTGGTTTTGTTAATGTTAATTTCTATGGTTTTTTAACTAGTAGTCACGTTTGCTGAGTGGTGGAGAAAGGGGGCGGGTCTCCGACAACCTCTCAGCAATGCAGCTGTTTGGAACTTACTGGAGGTAACAGGAGGGGTAGTTTGCCCCCAAGGACCCTCAAGAGCCACTGTGACTTCATCCCCCAACTAGTAGTGCGCCAGGAGGTGCGTTTTCAGAGTGGTAGAGAAAGGTGGTGTGGCCTCCGACAACCTCTCAGCAATCCCGCTCTGTGGGACTTAATGGAGGTAACAGGAGGGGAAGTTGGCCCCCAAAGTCCCTCGGGAGTAAAGTGGACTTCTTCCCCCAACCAGTCATGCACCAGGAGGTGCGTTTTTCAAATTGGTGGTGAAATAGGATGGGGTTTCCGGCGGCTTTTTAAGAAATATTTTTGATATACTGGGGGCAGGGGGGGGGGGGGGGGATGTGGCCGATTTCAGCATCTGGGATCCCATTCCCCAGGGCCCAGTTTTTAAATATAAAAAAAAATAATAATTTTTAAAGGGAGGGGGGTCAAGCGGCCCTCTTCCTGGCCGACCCCAATCCCCAGGGCCCGGCCTTTTTATTTTGTTTTTTTATAAAATTTGGGGAGTGGGGCCTCAATTTTGAGTGCCCTGGTCCCACCAAGCACACCCACTCACAACTGTTGGGGACTGTGGGGTGAGCCTCAAGGCTCCCGTGGTCCTTGTCGACTCCCCGCCTCCTGCCGGAGCCAGCATTTCTTTCACATACAAAACGTAGCTCCCTGTGTGTTAAAGCAGTTCTGCTCCACATCAAGCAAGCGAGAGCATTTTAATGCTCTAGCTTGCTGGAAGCAGAGCGTTTGATGTGGTTTGCTGGGAGCAAAGAGCTGTGTCCATATGGTAGGCATCCTGGGACGTAGCAGGAGCTGGCCCTGTGGGGGTGGAGGTCCCAGGGCCATATCTGGCTGCAAGAGGGGGCGGCGCGGCCTCCTCCATTTTTCTGTGTAGGGCCTGCCCCGGGGAGGTGCGGCCGGCAGGGGAGGAGGGCTTGTGGCCCCATCCCAATTATTTTAAAAGAAGATGACCCCGGGAAGGGTGGTGGTCCGGGGGGGAGGGGGGTAGTCCCTGAGGGCCTTACTTAATAATATATTAGCCCCGGGTGGTTCTAGAGACCCCCCCCCCCCATTTTTAAATGAATACTCCCTGGGGAGGTTATCGTCCCAGGCCATTAATAAGTCCCAGGAGGTAGGGGGGGCACGCATTCCTCGGCCCGCCCTGAGGCCGTTTACTAACAAGAGCCTGCGTTTCATTTTTTTTTTTTAAAGTTCTGCGGGGGAAAACAATGCTTTTTTGGCCCTTTGTGATCGGAAGGGATCGCGGATCCTCTGCACCCCCATATATACAATTGGAAATGTATTTAAATAATTCCGCAGCTACTGAACAGATTTACAGCAGTTTACAAAAATGTCGCTTTCTGGATCAACAGCTACCTTTCTGCTAAATTCTGCTAAATTTGGTCATTCCCTTGATTAGAATGTTTGGGTATATTGCATGGCCTTCACCACATTCGGTGCTCAGTACACATCACCTTATCCAAGGGCCTGGACTTAAAACAGCATGTTTTACATTCCGACTTTCCATAGAATTTCCTATCAGAATGCAACTTTTTGGAGCTGCCTAACATTTCTGGCCTGCCTTGACCAATCTGCAAGTGATATTATTTAAAAACAATAAAAAGCTCCTAATTTGCCATATAAAATTTCA
This sequence comes from Lissotriton helveticus, assembly GCF_964261635.1. Classification (NCBI taxonomy): domain Eukaryota; kingdom Metazoa; phylum Chordata; class Amphibia; order Caudata; family Salamandridae; genus Lissotriton; species Lissotriton helveticus. Next base: position 515,053,366 of record NC_136070.1, read on the forward strand.
GTTGAAGGGATTTGTGGTTGCTACACCAAAACCTAAGACACTGAAATGGACTCCTCATGGCCTCAGCAATGATGCTGTAAATGACACCATCTATGACCTCATTGGTGACAACACTTGGCGTCACTTGTGGCATCATCAGACATCACAAAAAGACATCACAAAAGCTGCAAAAGATTACCCTTTTAAAACTATGAATTCCTTTACTGTGTCAACTGTGATGTCCAGACCATTTCACTAGGGATGTTGTTTCACAGATACTCATAGCTGTAGAATTCCAGTGGTTTTCACTTTTTGTTTTCTTGTTTTACTTATACCGTCGCCTGCAACCTACTGGCTGACGAGAAGCAGGGAAATCAATATTTTATAATGCCAGACCTCACTGCACCCACCAAGCACACCATGCCTACGTTAAAAAAAGAGAAATACCATACAATTAATTTATTGAATTAGGTTTCTATTGCGCCCTTGTTGATGCTCCTCGGTAGTCTTTTAACAGGAGGGAACAGAGTTTTGTCGCCCGAGGTTACCTTTATCACCATATGGTACAGCAGGCATGTTGTCTCCTTCTATTCAGTTGACAGATATTCCAGGCAGGATGGCCATTCTACATCAAAAGGCCCCTCTTTTGTGCTCACGTTATATTCTCCTCAGCCAAGGCTACCAATAGTGTGAATGTCCAATCCCTCTCTGCTGGGAGCTTTGACTTCACTGATAATAAGGCAATTGCCTAGAGGGCTGTTACTATGTCGTGGGCAATGTTATTCCCAATTGAGGACCAGTGGGATGCAGCCACCCTTGAATGGGCATTTCAGTAACACCATCTCGTGACCCCTTGTGATTTGAGTGTCAAGCTTCTTATCTGCTGCCTTCAGAATCATTTTCCGTTCGAAACCTAGCTTTCTGTATTACCAGAGAAGATGTACTAGTGAGGTCACCTGGAACATTTTGTATGGTGTGGAGAGCAGGTGTTTATGTTTGCCCCTTTTGCCAACTTTTGGAATTCTGAGAGTTTCAATGTAATTTGGTGCATTACCCGGTAATGGACTGGTAGGTTTCTGATCCATTTAGTTTCTGACAAACCAAACTCCGTTCTGGGGTCCTCAAAAGCTTTGAAAAATCTTCATGTCCCCCACCCTGAAGAGAGGGCAAAGTATTAGACATTTGCACTCTTATAGTTTTTATAAGCCACCCCTGTCCTGGTCCAGTTGCCGGCTTCTCAGAGATCAGTGTGAAAGTAGATGGATACAATTAAAAACCTTTTGTTTCTGCCCACTTTGTTCCACATGTAAAGTGTCACTTTGGTTAGCGGAGACAAATACATCCCCTAAAAACCTATATTTCCTCTCTAACCATGGACCCTCCAGAGAGAAATTCCTGCAACAACAGATTTATAAAGCACTGTTGCTTGTCTGTCTCCATTTTCCAAAATCCAGTAAGAAATCATAACCTGACTGTGTCGCTTACAAGTAGGCAGTTAATTTTGGAAGGCTTGATTGTCCACATTTTGAGTTGTAGGATGGAAAAACTTAGGTAAAACATTGCATGCCTTTACAACGCATTTTTTACGCCGCATTTGTTCTGCACACATATGGTTTTAGATCGCATGCGTTTACCACATTATTAGTGTAACTAAGTGAAGTTTAAATATATATTTATGTATATTACCTACTGGCGATAGCCAGTAGGTATATATAGTTAGGATAGTTTTCCATAGGGAAATCGCAACATTCTATTGGGAATAACTTTGGCGCCGGTTGAGGAATCTTCCTGAAATTTTCCTTAACTTTGCCTCGCGGCGCTCCGCTCCTTCCCTGAAAGTTTGGGGGGATTCGTCAAGCGGGGGCCGATATAAAAGGGGGGTCCCAAAACGTGTTTTCCCCATGTTAATTTCCATAGGGCGGTTGGACTCACTTTTAGCCCGAACGGCTGAATGGTTTTCCACCAAACTTGGCAAAATTGTAGGGACTGGTAGCCCGATGTGCCTTTGCTATGTCTCAAGATATGTGCTCCAGTGGTTTTTACGAAAATTAACTTTGAAAAAATATATATTGGGCTACATTCGGCTATATATATAGGTTAGAGCCCAAATGTAGCCCAATGTAGCCCAATGTAGCCCAAAGATGGCCACCAGAGACAAAAAAAAAACAAATGTAGCCCAAATATCAGCCAGATGTAGCCCAACTATAGACCAATGACAGAATGTCCCAGAGTGTTCTAAAGAACAACTAGAGCGCTAACAGTCTTACTTATGACAAAAGTATGGCACACCTGAAGTCATCTTAATTGGAATAAAGTGTTAACACTTAAAACATTTAATTTGCAAAGGAACAAAATGAGGGGGTTCATTTTGCCATAGAAATTATGATTAGTGCTGAAGAAAGAAAAATTAGGGCACATTTTGAGTGACTTCTCAAATCCTCTTATATTTCATTAAAAAAATTCTGATATGCAGTCTCCCAAGATGGCCACCAGAGACAAAAGAGCCCAAATGTAGCCCAAATATCAGCCAGATGTAGCCCAACTATAGCCCAATGACAGAATGTCCCAGAGTGTTCTAAAGAACAACTAGAACGCTAACAGTCTTACTTATGACAAAAGTATGACACACCTGAAGTCCTCTTGATTGGAATAAAGTGGTAACACTTAATACATTTAATTTGAAAAGGAACAAAATGAGGGGTTTCATTTTGCCATAGAAATTTTATATATATATATATATATATATATATATATTCACTGAAAAAACCATAGGTTACACACCAGTTATAGTTAGGAATTAGCATTTAAAAAACCTTTGAAATTCACTGAAAAAACCATAGGTTTCACACCAGTTATAGTTAGCTGGAAATTTTACTCGCATAAAACCATTGAAATTCCCACGTTATAGTTAGTTGGACTCACTATAACTTGCACGTCTGCAATGCACTGCTGATGACGTCACATATTACATCACTCATGCATATATTTAAATATTTAAACATTACTCGCTAATATATGTATTCACTAAGATACACTTAATAAGCCAGTTAACCAATCAATTTTTTTTTTTAAAAACACTGAAAAAACCATAGGTTTCAGGCCTTATATAGTTAGGAATTAGCATTTAAAAAACCTTTGAAATTCACAGAAAAAACCATAGGTTTCAGGCCTTATATAGTTAGGAATTAGCATTTAAAAAACCTTTGAAATTCACTGAACAAACCATAGGTTTCAGGCCTTATATAGTTAGGAATCAGCATTTAAAAAACCTTTAAAATTCACTGAAAAAACCATAGGTTTCAGGCCTTATATAGTTAAGAATTAGCATTTAAAAAAACCTTTGAAATTCACTGAAAAAACCATAGGTTTCAGGAGTTATATAGTTAGGAATTAGTTTTTAAAAAACCTTTGAAATTCACTCAAAAAACTATAAGTTTTAGTGGTGTTATAGTTAGCTGGACATTTTACTCATACAAAACCAATGAAATTGCTCCTATATAGTTAGTTGTACTAACTATATTTCGCGCACCCGCAATCCATTGCTGATGATGTCACATATTAGATCATTCATGACAGGGTCAGTGACATCACTGATGACATCTCAAATTACATCACTGATGACATCATCCACGTGACAATCACATACACCTTTTCATACACTATTACAATTTTTCATCACTGTTTGTAAAATACAGAGTATCATATTTAAATCCATTGTCACAGCAATACAAGTATCTATAAATTCACTCAGTGATTCATTGATGTATACACACATCTAATCACTTACCTATGGATTCACTCATACATGCTGTCAATGAACAATAGAACACTATCAAAAATACTTATACATCTATATCGACATTAAACAACAGCACGCATCCTATTCACATATGAAGTCATCCTACTCACTTATGCAAACAATGGATCATACTTACATATTTACTTAGCAAAACACTTATACAAACACCACTTCTTCTATTCATTTAGATAGTAAGTCATACTTAGTGAATTATAAAATCATTATTACAAGTATACAGTTATCCATACAGTCACTCACACAATCATTGTGTCTTATGTATACTTATTTATATACAACAACTGACACATACAGTGCCTTTTATTTTTCTAGTTTGTTGGACCTGTACCTTTGAGAAATATATTTGCTCATCACCACACCCATAAAGAGATTCCCTCACCCAAACTGTTAGAACATGCAGTTTTAACTTCATATATCTACTGAATCAACTATTCACACATCTTTGGACAGTCACACACCCCCCACCGAACCACACACACTTTCACACTCCCATACAAATACTCAGTTAACTAATCAATAACTAATATAGACTTTCACATAGCTAGTAACCAACTGTAGAATCAGTTTACACAACAACTGACAAAGTGATACAGATATTCACACAGTTTAGTCACTATCCACTATATTTAGTGAGACATTATAAATTGGTCAAGTAAACAGTCAATTACACTGCTACTAAATCCTCCATCCAAATATTTATTTATATATATCCACTCATTCTTCAATGTAAATTGCTATATATATAATGCATATTTAAATAACGAAGCAAACCTCATTCACTGGATGATGTCATCAGTGATGTCATCAGTGATGTCATTTGAGATGTCATCAGTGATGTCACTGACCATGTCATGAATGATCTAATATGTGACATCATCAGCAGTGGATTGCGGGTGCGCGAAATATAGTTAGTACAACTAACTATATAGGAGCAATTTCATTGGTTTTGTATGAGTAAAATGTCCAGCTAACTATAACACCACTAAAACTTATAGTTTTTTGAGTGAATTTCAAAGGTTTTTTAAAAACGAATTCCTAATTATATAACTCCTGAAACCTATGGTTTTTTCAGTGAATATATATATAGATGTCATTTTTATCTATTTGGAGGGAGACCCCAAAAACCCCCCTACTTACCTTAAATGCAAGGTAAAGGCATACGTGGTAAAGGCCGATATGTAGTAAAAACTTGTGTGGTAATAAATGCATGGTAAACACACTGCGAAGTAAAAATCTCGAGGTAAAGACTGTTTCCCCACATGTTATAGGAATGTATGTCCAGTTGACCCTATCAAATACTTTTTCTTCCTGTATGGTGAGGGGTAAGGCATTCTTACGAGCGTGCTGGATGTTTTCTGTAAAATACAGTATTTTCTTCAATATTGTTGCCATGTTGGCAGCCTGGTATGAAGCCGAACTTATCCGGATGCACCATGTGTGGCAGCATAGGGTTCGCCGATCATGCCAAAATGCCAGTGAACATTTTAGCATTGATGTTCAAAAGGGATATTGGACTAAATAACTGCATTGGGTTAGGATTCTTGCATAGTTTGGGTATGATTGATACCAGGTTTTGTTACATAGAGTTAGTCACCCACCCCCTATCCCCAAAGATTCAAAGAATCTTGATAGAATTTGAATCCGTGTTTTTCAGAATAACCATCTGGCACCGTGCTTTCCCAATGTTTAATGTGTGCATAGACCCTATAAATTCTTCTATTCCTGTAATTTCCTCCAGGGTTCAATCCACCCATTCATCCTTTCACCCTTCCGTCCACGTTTCCACACACCCACCCATTGATCACATCTTTCATCAATACTTCCATTCTTTCTTTTGCCTACCGATGCAGATGTGCTTTAACCCTTCCATTTATCAATCCTTTCACCCTTACACCTAGCATTTCATCCTTTTGAATTGATGTATCATTTTATATAGCGCTCGAATGCCCTGAGGCGTTTTGGCGCTGCTGCTGTACTAATCAGAGGAAAAAAAGATGCAGAAATATGATAGCTCTCTATCGATTAAAGAGCCAGGTCTTTATTGATTTCGGAAACAATAGGAAATCTGATTTCCTTAGGTTGCCAGGAAAGGCAGACCATAGCTTAGCGGTCCTCAGGACAAAACTCCTACCGCCCCATGTGGCGTGTTAAACCTACAGTAATATTAAGAGCTTTGCATCTGAGAATCTAAGCATCCTCTGAAGGGTATACCAGACGAATTTTGTATGAAGGTAATGAGGTCCAACATTGTGAAGTGCCTTAAATGCAATCTAGAGTGCCTTGAATTCCAATCTTGTTGCTACGGGGAGCCAATGTAAATTCATCAAGACCTGTGATGCTGATTGATATTTTGATATTCCTGCAAGAAGCCGTGCAGAGGCATTATGCAGCATCTGTAATTTTGGAAGAGAATATTTTCGGATGCCGATAAAAAGGGCATTTCCATAATCTAGTTTAGCTAAAACTAAGGTGGAGACTTCAGTTTTTTAAAGGACCAAAGGAACGTAGGGACAAGTCTTTCTGATTTTTTTTAAAGGTAAAGCACACTGATGAGGCAAGGGCGTTGACCTGGTCTTCTTAGCGAAGACCCTTCATACTTGTACCAGGTCCTTCCTTCTTTTTGTATTTCCTTAATTTTTCTCTTCCTTCCTGCCTCCTTTCTCTTTCTCTTCATTTTTCCACCTGGGCCTCCTTTACTGGGATTGATTTTGTATTCTTCACATCTGTTATTTGATTCCCTGACTGTTTATTAGGAGATTTTGTTTGCTGAGCTACAGACAGAACATGCTTATAAACAATCAGCCTTTTTAATGCCAACACCACCCCTCTTAAGCCCCTGCTTCTCGCTGTTCCTCTCAGCAACGATGTGTCCTCCTCTGTAGTGGCCCCCTATAATTCATGTCATGATCCTCCAGGGTAGACCAAATTCAGCCCAGATTCTGCATTGCAGTAGGGTCAGATAGGCTGTCTTGAAATTTCCCCACAGCCGCGGTGACCTTGTCTCCAACACTGTGCTGGTGGATGTCAGGCGACAAAGGAGGCCGATGCCAGTAGGGAGATAGTAGAGTTCAGTAATCTCACATCTCTATTTCCCCACAAAGCAAAACCCTCTGACCCCTTGGTTGTGTTATAAATATTTTTGGTTTGGTACCAATCTTGGAGCCAACTATGCCATTCATTAATGAAAGGGTTTTAGTGGGAGAATCTGTTTATTTATACTATAAAAGGATAGAATTATTCTCTTTAGTTACTGGTGAGGCCCTGGGTCTATATATATATATATATATATATATATATATATATATATATATATATATATATATATATATATATATATATATATATATATATATATATATATATATATATATATATATATATATATATATATATATATATATATATATATATATATATATATATATATATATATTATTCTAATAAGGTTTGTCCTACTTGCTAAATTTGCTCCAGATTTGGAAGAGACCTGTCCTGTCCAGCTTTCAGACAACATTTAAAATTCCTACAATAGCTGAACAAGGCCAAAGCCTATGGGAGTTGGTGTGCATATAAAATCCTTATATTTAATCTTGCTCTCTAATGCAGAAAATTGGCAGGCCACTTTTACTTCAACCTTGAAATGAAGATGCTTCTTGGATCAGAGTAGATTTTTTGTGGTTTGGTGTAAGCCTGGTCTAAGGATGATCTTATATGGATGATGTCCCAATTTCAGCTTTATTATATGCCAATGAGACAGTCCTGTTAGTGAGAACAGAAGTTATTTATCATCAGTTAGTAGCAGCTCCTACGATGGATTATGAGAGAAACCAGGACAAGTAGACGATTCGACCAACTGTGGATACACGTTTAACAACAAAGGCATCTGGTCCTCGCATAGAGAGAAAAAAAGATATGAAGATATGAAATTCCTTTGAATACTGTGAGGTTGTATAACACCAAGTAAGGGGGAATGTTAGGTTCTCCCCTTGTAGCTCCATTGAAGACTTCCTAGACTAAAATTCGATATTGTGCTCTTCACAGCACCAAACATGGGACTTCCTGCAGAGTTGAATCTTTAAAGATTCCCCAAAATAAGTTTTTTGAGGAAGTTATGCAGTTTGCTGATTTTTACACTCATGATTGAGATCTGAAGAGCATGAGAGCTAAGTGTATATATAATAATGCTACATTACGAACTATAGCATCTTGTATACGTTTATGGACAAACCTCAACATGAGAACATTTCAGGATTGTGTTCCTCATATTCTACAATTGGAAAAAGCCAATCAGGTTTCCAAAGTTTCTGGGTTGAGTCTAAATGCATAACTGAATGGGACGTACAACTGGTTTGTAACCACAACTGGGAAAACGTTGAGTTAGTAGAAAATAGAAAATTATTTAGTTCTTCGCTTATCTGCTGTATTAAATTGTGCCAGGAAAGGATTGTCATTTGGAAACGGTTATACCTCGATATCTTTGTACTCTTTAAGTTTAGTTGTGCTGTTAAGTTGAGTTGATTGGGGTGTATGCCGTTTGGAAATTTTAATGCATCGTTATATAGCGATAATTCAGAGCTCTGCATAAGCGAGGATGGAGACAAGGAACATACAATGCACTTTGTTTTCCTGTTCATATAATAAGAGATTGTGTATCTGATGGCTCATATCTTATGCTACTGAAGTGTGTGGTGTAGTGTCAGTCAGTTAAGCTTTATTCGATTATAAAATAATTATAAAAGCATATTTATAACACAATAAAATCACATGTTACAGAAAGATAAAAAACCATAAAATTATGGAATAAGTTATACAGTGCAAAATCTTACATCAGAATAGATTTTCTACACTTAAAAACAGGCTTTAAAAACAACGAAACAATTAAAATTACAAGTTCTTCCCCAAGGGATTGCATGACTATGAATGCAGGATGGCATTGTCTCAGGCCTAGTGTTCTAAGTAGCGGGAGAATGCACCTTTTCCTCTGGACTGTATAAAATTTACAGAAGAATAAAACATGCATGGTGGATTTTGCTGTCAAATCGTCGCATGGGCAGTTAGACAGCTGCCTAGACCAATCGTTAATTGCTGGAAAACTAAACGATCTATGGACAATGCCCGTCCTGAAACGTGTTAGTAAAATTCTTTCAAAGTCCGAGGATACAAAAGTTAAATACGACTGCATCTTAAAAGTAGTTAGGATTTTTGGCAAAAGTCCTCACCACGCGGCTGGGAAAAGTGATCTCTTCTCTGGTGGACCCGGACCAGTCCGGCTTCATGCCTGGGAGAAGCACAGCCCTTAACATCCTTCGGCTCCATAATGTGCTGGCGTGTCGGGAATGTATGGATGAGGACACAGTCATACTGTCACTTGATGCATCCATGGCATCCAATTCAATCGAATGGCCATATCTTTTTGAGGTTCTCATGAGAGCAGGGTTGGGCCCTAAGTTTATACGGTGGGTGAGGCTGCTGTATACCGATATCCAGGGGCAAGTTAGAGTTAACAACTATACGTCCCGAACGTTCACCCTAAAGAGAGGCACCCAACAGGGGTGCCCTCTATCGCCGTTGCTATTCTCCCTCATGCTGGAGCCCTTGGTGGCATGGATTTGGCGTGACGTAATGGTAAAGGGTCTACGATGGTCACTAGAGTGTGAAGATAGAATATCTCTCTATGCTGACGATATATTGTTATCTTACTTATCCGTACAGATCCATCCACACTGTTCTTAAGATTCTCACAAAATTTCGGGAAGTATTCGGGGTACTCAATTAACTGGAGCAAGTTCGTGCTGGATGTGCTCCATGGACAGACCCTCCGCCTCCCAAAAGATTGTGCGCTGGTAGTCCCAGCGGACGGTTTTAAGTACTTGGGAGTCTTCGTCACGCCGGACCTGGCTCTCTTTTATGGCCGCAATTTGGCACCCCCGTTGGCCAAGCTGCGCTCTGATATTAAGCATTGGAGGTCACTGCCTCTGTCGCTGATGGGCCGTGCTGCTCTTTTTAAAATGCTGGCTCTCCCAAGATTTTTGTACATTCTCCAGAAATGCCCGCACAGAATTCCGGTTACATATTTTGTTGCAGTGGAAGGGAAGTTACGCACACTACTCTGGGATGGCAGGGCCCGAGGATTGCGTTTCAGAAATTAATGAAAGGATGGTATGAGGGGGGCATCGCACTGCCTGATGTACGGTTGTATTATTGGGCCTCGCTATTGGTGGCTGTAAATAGGTGGCGATATGCCCCACCGGATGACCCAGCATGTGCCCTGGACAGGTATCAGATCAATCGTTCGGGCTATCTTGGGGCTCTGTATTCCCACACTAGGAAGCAGCAGTATATCGGCCCCACTCAACATACAGTACAGATTTGGCGGTTAGCTGATTCACGTCTGGGCTGGGCAGGCGTTCTTACCAACTCAGCATGCTCTGTCATCACCCGGGGTTCGAAAGATGGGATGTTATCGGTATCTCGACAGTCAAAGACGCAGGTAGCCAGAGCCACCCGGACCGCCCCGCCATCTCACAGGAAGCTGTTCATGAGAGCATTTACTTGACAAAACCAGGACAGAGGGATGGGATAAGGGTAGTTTTGCAATTTGTATATTAAGCGCGGCAAAGATACCATTTTAAAAATCACTGACCTACCGTAAAGAGACAGGGGAAGATGGTACCATACAGTCGTCCCCTCCCGAACCGCAGGAAGCAGAGGGGCCATGTTAAGCGACCATGCGGAGGTGGGATCCCTGTTGATATAAACACCAAGGTATTTAAACCCTTCCCTAGCCACAACTAGCTATGAAACCCAGTCCTGACTCCCCTGCTTTCCACATATTGGGAAAAGCCTCGATTTAGACGGATTGGCTCGGAGCCCCGTCATCTCGCCAAACACCCGAAGTATCTCCAGCACTCTTGGGACCGTGACCTCGGCCTAGGCCTCTTGGGGGGGAAGGGGGTCCCAGAGGGACCCTGCTAGGGCATAAAAACCTTTATTAAAAATAATTTTGGAAAAAGTCGCACTGGAGCCACGGCTCTTGCCCAAAAACAAATAAAAGAGAAGTGTGGCCTCCCGTGCTTCTCCATGGTTTAGCCCCTGGGTGGGCCAGCTCTCGGGGCATGCGGCCATTGTTATTTTTAGGAAAGGGGGGGCTCGTGGTACCCCCGTGACCCGGAGACCCCCGCCTCCCTGGGGCTTATTAATAAGTAATGGGGGGGTCTTGTGGACCCGCCCAAGGGACCGACACATCCCCTAGGGTATTGTTTAAATGAATGCGGGTGCCAATGGCCTCCCTCTCAGCCCCAGGGACCTCCGCAGCCCCAGGGACCTCCACCGCCCGGGGCTGTTTGATGTAAAATGGCCTCACAGACCCGGCCCGGGACCACCACTTCCCCAGGGCCAAAATCAATTTCTTTTGAATGGGAGGGGGCTGTGAGGCCCCCCTCACAGGCCTTTCTTGGCCCCAGGACCATCAATTCCCCGGGGCAGGCCCTACTCCAACAAAGGACTCATTCCTGGAGCCAATAATGGCCCAGGGGACCACCACCCCTCAGGGCCGGCTCCTTGTATGTCCTAGGGTGCCCACCCCTTGGACATAGGTGTTTGATGTGGCTGAGCCACTCCCACCAAATCATAGCAAGCAAGAGCAGAATTGCTTTCAGACACAGGGAGCTGCATGTTTAGCAGCTCCCTATGTCTGAAAGCAATGCTGGCTCCCACTTGAGGCAGGGAGGCGGCATTTTTCAATGGCTGGGGGATGGGGTTCCGGGGCCGAAATCAGCTAGGGGAGGGGGGTGCACAGCCCCCCTTCCCCGTTTGGTAATGTCTGGACCCCAGGGATGTGATCTCCTGCTGAAATTGTAAAAGGACCTGTCCCCCGGTGGATGGGGTCCACAGGGCTGAAATGGGCTTGAGGAGGGAGCCCTGTGACCCCTTCCCTAATAATTATATAAATATTTTTTAAACGCCAGCCCCGGGGAAGCTTCTGGAGGCCCGCCCCCTTTTTCCATCACTCTGCAAACATGCCTCCTGGCGCACTATTGGTTGGGGATGAAGGCACCTTGGCTGAGGGTCCTTGTGGGCCAAACCTCCGGTTACCACCAGTAAGTCCCACACAGCAGGATTGCTGAGAGGTCATTGGAGGCCCGCCCCCTTTGTCCACCACTCTGCAGATGCGTCTCCTAGCTCACTACTGGCTGGGGGATGAAGTCCACTTGGATGCTGAGGGTCCTTGGGGGCTAAGAAACCTCTCCTGTTATCACCGGTAAGTCCCACACTCTGGGATTATTGAGAGGTTGTCAGAGGCCTTGCTCCCTTTTCCCACCACTCTGAAAACACGCCTAGTAGTTAAACCATAGAAATTCACTTAAACATCAAAGGTTACAGGGACGTTATAGTTGGGTTCAATGATGTAATATGTGAGGTCATAAGCAGGGCATTGCGGGGGCATAAGTAATTGGTAGCTCAGGTAACAAGAACTGGTGAATTTCTATGGTTTTGTACGAGTGAAATCTGAACACACACACAAGAACACACTTCCATACTCTCTCGCTAAGAAAATGGTTTTGCCATTTAACAAGATTTTGGACATTATTTAAAAAGAGAATGGAGGAATTTGCACCTGTACCCAATGCTGTGAAGACGCAATCCTCTATATCATATTCAGATATCACTTGGTTTATATAAAGGCAGTTGGGAGTAGCGCAAGCCTTTAGACTTTGGTTAAATTGTTAGAAATGTTGCTCTGGTAGGGATTTGCCTTGAAAAATTAAAAGACAAGAGGCGTTTGGCAAAACAGGAACAAGGTGGTTTAATTAAACTCAGTGTCCTGGAGAGTATCAACAGCGTAGCATCTGAAGAAAGTTTCTCATTGTACAGACGTTTTGTTCGACCATTTATATGGTTCGTGAGGTACAATTAACTGATCTGGTGAAACAACACGTAAAAACCATCTGATAAGGGGGACATAGGTGGCTCTCAACCTCTGGGAGAGATAGTTTGGGCCAGTGTGCATGTGTCCAGATGTCTGGAGTGGGGAGCGTTTGATCACTATGTGTTGTGTATGCTGTGTCCTGATTGGCTGAGTGTTCCTAACTTTATGTGGCATCTATCTTTGTAGTATTTTGGAAACACGCGCCTTTGACCAACGTGTTTTATTGGGACCAATTTCCTCTGACCTGTTTTTGGTGTATCTGCCTATCTGTGGGATTGATCAGGGTTTTCTCTGGGTATTCGTTTGTCTTTGGGCTAAGTGTAACCCCACCTGTGATCTGTCAATCAGTAGGCTCAAGTTTGGGTTGCAGGGCCTGTCTGACCATGTATCTCTTACTCTGGGTTAATGGGGAAGTCACCCTGGGTAAATCCGACAGCAATGATAGGAGTTTATTCAAATATTTACAATTAACATGGCGGTCATTGATATCATTTTTACCAACATCCTCAGTATTGTGCATACAGTTATCATAGCTTACATCAATATCATCTTTAGTGATATCGGCATTGTTATGTGTGTATAGATTATGGCATACACTTACATTGTTTCTACTGGTATCAACATTGTTATACAAGCACATTTTGTAGCGTGTATCAACATTGCATTTATTGATATTGTCGTGGTTGGGCCTGTATATATCATGGTGTGTAGTAGTAGTAGTAGAAAAATCTTTATTCCATTTCTTTTAAAACATAAAAGCACATCAACATACAGAGGCAATTTAAAGATTTCCAGTTCCCATTCAGGAAGTTATTTGATGAAGTCCCGAACCATAAGTACATCACATGCAATTTAATTACAATAATCACTTGCTGGTTCGGGTTTACTGGGTTTTCAGCTTTGTCCAGAAATCATATCACAGCTGTATTGGTGTGGTGATATCTAATATATGCTGTGATAATAAATAAAATGCCATGCGCAATATTCCATCACTATAATTACTATATAGAAAGTCAATTACATGAGTGAATACAGTTTCATGAAAATCTGATCCGTTCTAAGAAAATGTTAATAAAATGTATAAAAACATTTAATACCCCCACATGTAATTCAATTAAAAAGAATAAATCCTCAACTATCACCTCAAACAGTACTCTTGATCCGCTATAGCCAGTGTCATGTCACAAGTGATAATATCACTAATGTCCTAGGCAAAGTGTCCTGAGCAATATTTCATCATTCGATTTACTGCATAACAAATCATATTATGAGACTACTTTTGATACTATCAGTAATAAAAATCTCATGAAAATCCAAAAGCTTATAGATTGATATGACTGTGCCAAAGCAATAGGTGGACATAAAGACAAACACATACAGTACTTCATAGTTGATTTAATCCTTACTCGCCGATTTCAACATCCTAATTCCTAGTGTCCACGCATATACTAGGTGTCTAGACACAGCAAAAACTAAAAACTCTGTGCAGTCACTTTTTAAGATCCTGATGATCTTTCAATCTATTTGCAGCTAGAATCCATCAGATGGGGATTAACCAAGTTCTTCTAATCTGCGTGTACTTGGGCAAAAAAATAGGAAATGAGCTTCAGTTTCCGGTTCGGCCTTACCTGCAGGGCAGCTAGGGGAGGTATTAGCACTCCTCCAGTTACTACAAAAACTGTTATTTGGCAGAATGCTATACCTAAATTTCAAGTATAGAGATTTCACTAACGGGTGTTCTATACGGTTTATAAATTCTTCTTGATACATATTATCTTTAAAACTCAAGAACCTGCCTGTTGTCAACTCCCCTACAGTTCCTTTATTTAACCATGTATGATCAACATACTACCAATATTTCTTTTTGGGGATAGGGAAGGTCCTTTTTTTAATACTATTGGGCTTGTCCAAAGATCACTCATACCCAGTTTACTAACCAGCCCTTAATGAAGTTGAACCACTGAATACTCCCTCTAGCATCAAGAGAGAATACATCAAGTAAAGATTCTTTCATAGGAAGTTGTGTGTTATTTGACCAAATATGGATCCAAAAAGCAAGAGGCCTGAAAGCAATCGCATGAGCTACGTTCTTCAGTCCCAAGTCAAGATGCATCAGTGTCAAGGGGGCATTCTGAGAGAGCTCCAGAGATGTTCTCGTGAATAAATTTTTGATTTTTTTGGTTTGGGACCTTCATTGAAATGGCCCTATAGCTCTGCCCTATAAAGAGTTGCTCTGATACCCTGAGCTTGGTACACTTGGAACACTTGGGCTATTGGTCTTTATATTGATTTCCCTAGATTTTTTATTGTGTTGTAATGAGAGCTGGCTTTTTGCAATTTGTCGGGACCATGATTTTGTGCTGGTCAACCTTACTCCCAGGTAGTCATATTGCTTCACCTCCTCAAGTAGGGTAGAACCCACCTTTATGCCCCACTGAAAGACTTATGACTATTAAATGCCATGAATTTGGTTTTCGAAATATTAATTTCTAATACATGTTCCTCGCAAGCCACACCAAACTGATCCACTAGGTTTTGAAGCCCCATTGGACTTCTAGACCTAAGCAGGGTGTCATCTGCAAAAAGTATCACAGGCACTGCTTGTCCTGCAAACGTAAGGGTATCGGCCCTGAAGTCTGTTAGAAATTCAATGTTTGTTAATGTAAAGGGTGAAGAGAGTGGGCGAAAGGACACGCCCTTGTTGCACTCCTCTGTTCACCCTCGCATGATCAGTCAGCTCACTCTCGCACCCTCACCTAACTTGGGCGTAATTATCCCTATGGAGTCTAATGATGATCTGCAATAGATTTCTCCGGATCCCCATTTTAGATAGGACTACCCAGAGTTTTTCACGAGGGACTAAGTCGAATGCTGCACGGAGTTCTACAAATACAATATATAAATGGTCCTTTTTGATGGTCACATATTTCCATAAAATCAGTAGGAATCGGAAGAGCTAGTCTATAGTGCTAGTGCTACCTGTAAATTCCACCTGTAGAGGTGACAATATGTTCCCATCCCTTATCCAATCTAAAAGTCTCTCCAGCAAGTGCCGGCAGAATATTTTTTGGGCAATATCGATGAAGCTGATGGGCCTGTAATTCGCTGGATTGCTTTTATCCCCTTTTTTGAATATGGGCACTACCTCTACACCTAGCCAAGAGTCCGGAATTTCTGCCCCTTTTAGGATGGCATTAAAGGTGTAATTTAAAATAACACTCCAAACGTTGGGCTCCAGAGATAAAGGCCCCCTTGAATTTTGTCTAGGCCAGGTGCCTTACCCCATTGCAGTGTGGCAATTTCTTCCTGGGTTTCTTCTATGGTGAAGGTAAGTTGATCCATTTCGAAATCTAATGCAGGGTATGCAGTAGTGATTTGCTTGATATCCTTTGGTCCTGCGTACAGTTGACCAAAGTGGTCTTCCCAAGTCTGTGGCAGTATGTGGTAATTTTCCTCTGTGATTGAATCTTTTGACCCATTAGATATCAAATGCCAAAATTGTTTACTATTCATGGCTTGTGCCGCAGCTAGAGGTCCTCTCCAGGACCCTTCATGCCAGTTCCTTGTTGCCTCATTTTGAGCATTTATATAAGCTGTCCTTTTTGTGACTACCAGAGTTATTTAACCAGCTTTAATAGCTCCCTTTAAAGTTTGTTGAGCTTGCTTGCACGACTCATCAAAGCACTCTTTGTTTCTTACCATTTTCTTGCCACTATTTCCCTTATAAAAAAAAATCTTTTTAATATTGCTTAGTAAATTCGTGAATGTGTCCACCAGAAGTTGATTCTCTAATCCCTGGATACCCATATTGGCTAACTAATGGACTACTATATGGTAAATACTTGCAAGGGTATCAGCGTTGCTCACAGTTGTGGGCCACTTGACCCTCCTTCTATGGTTACTAAGAACGGGCGAAGTGGGGAAAATGGTCTCTAGGGATGGATGGCAGGAATTGAACACATTGATTAATTCTAAAGTTAGGGCATTATGGTCACTGTAAAATCTCTGTTACCCACATATCGACCAGCTTGGGCCAGAAGAATACATCCAGCAAAAAATAGTAAATCCTTGTTTTGCAATTGGTTCTTTTATATGTGAGGCCAAGCTTTAGATCAGAGGTAGAACACCTGTTAGCAGCCCTCAACCCAAACTTGAGGGTTAGAGAAGCAACTTGGAATGCTACCTTTACATTATTGGCTGACTTTTCCTGACTCTGGCATGGGATACCTACTTCAGCGTTCTCTTCATCTGTTACATTTTTAGTTACCTCAAGGGGCTCAAAAGTTGTAATTAGGTATATTGCGTGATTCCCCTTCCCTTTCAAGGAACTCGTCAAGGGCAAGAATTGTGGGGAAGTTGTGGTGGTGAGAGTGAAATTTATTGTAAATGTTAACCAGGAACACTGAGTTGTTTTTGGTGATTCCTTTCATTCCTTGAATATTCAGGGCCAATATATTAGTGGAATCTATATCAAAGTCCCTCAGGTTAGTTTTGGTCCAGATAGTAAGACCACCAGCTGGGCGACCCTTCTTTGATGGTGCAGCTTCAACATTATAATTAGTGAAACCCACTCTAAATAATTTATCAATGGCCCATGTCTCCTGGAAAAAACAGATATCATAACTATCCACAAATTTCCCCCATTCTTGACAAGCTATTTTAGACCCGAGACCTGCTAGGTTCCAGGATAGAAGTCTCAGTAGACTCAGGATTTAATAGACGGCCAAACAACAAGATGTTGATGATAATGTAATCATTGAGGTAAGGGACTGCCTCTCCCCATCACTCTTCATATTAACTCCAGGTAACTGCTCTGGCTGTGATGGAATATGGGAATAATAATCTTCCTCTGTTTTATTTATTCGAACACAGTGGGGAGACAGTTCCTCCTTATGTCAGTTGCACGTAACCGTGGGATCTGTCTGACCCCTGGGGTTTTGTTAGTGAGTATTATCACTTAGTCTCACATGCTTTGGGTCGGTTGCCAGATCCTTGCTTGATAGAGAATGTTTAAATTGGATCGACGATCCGTTGGGAGGTAAGATGCGGAGGTCCAGGTTAACTAAACCATCCGCTATATCCCTACCAGCCAGATCCAGAATAAAATGGTGTGTAATAACATTGTAATCATGGAAATTAACATACCCCTACTAGTTGAATTTTCAACTATTTCATCCCCTTCATATGTAATTACAGATATATTATTTGAGACTGTATGTGTTGCTGTAGTGTCTGTTATTCTTTCCCTAGCTATTTGCATATAACCTAATTTGAGGACTGTGTTTTTACAGCAGGAAAACCCCATTTGTAGGAAACCATACAACAGTAGTACACCAACGAAAACTGAAAGCAGTGATGTAAATAGTTTGGACACCCATAGGGGAATCCAAGAAAAAAAATACTGTGAAACCAGTCCTGCTCAGGGGCACCTCCCTCCTTTGTCAGCTTGTAGACCATGCCCCAGGGGTGTATTGTATTGGTGCAGTGCAAAAAGAGTCTTCTTTTTGTTTATTTGTTGTAAAATCAATTTGTAGTCTGTGTTCTTGAGCGGATTGTTGAAGTCTTTTGGGAGCTTTGATCGAAGGGGCGGCAGACCGCTGCAATGTTGGTGCATGTGATGCTTGACCATAGCCCTGGATGTTAAGAGCTGTGGGTTGTAGGTCAGCTTGGGAAAAACACATTGTTAGGCAGATTTTTGGAAAATCCCTGTGTTTACTTTTGTAGCGATATTCTATGGCTCCACTGTGAGTGACATTTTCTAGTGTGGTACTGGAAGGAGGTGATAGCATTTTTAGAAAATGGTGAGTTTAAGCTGGTTTAGCGCTATTTCTACTTTGGTTTCTCCTCTCGACTTGCTACAGTGGGGCCAATAATTTTCCTCTGTGGGCTGCTTCTTTCAAAGGTGTGTTGTTTAACCGGTGCGGAGTGTACTTTTGACCTGCGGGGACTACGTGCAACTTTAAGGGGAAGTGGATGTTTAATTTTTTTGGTTGATGTTTCTGTTGACATGTGCGCATCCCTCTGGTCTCTGCATGTGGCGTGTAATGAGATTTTCTTTAATGGGGTTGGGTTGTTGGGTTACACCCTCCTGGCAGGTTTGGGGATTTTGGGCTACTTTTGGGCTAGTTTGTGCAGGTCCCGTTGGGTGTTTACCTGTCGTTTGGGTGATGCTCCTTCTAACGCAGCCAATGGGAGGTAGTCAAGGAGTCGTTCTTTGCCCCGCACGGTCCTGCAAAAAAATGGCTGGAATTGTGTTTGTTTGCTGTGTTTTCGCTGAGAGTCTGGCGTGCCTTTGGGACTCGTGTGCTCGGCCCGATGTGGGCAACACTAATAGACTAAATGGATTTTTCCCTAAGAACTGGGGTCTTGTGGTTGTTTCTTTTTAAAGTTTTGAGGAAGTCCCTGCCCTAAACATGTGAGAAGCCTGACTCCCATCACTGGAGCATTTGCCTCACTTTTGGAACTATAGGAAGGCCTCCATATGTTGAAAACCCTGGGTTTGATGAGACATAGCTTGCCTAAGGCTGGGCTTGGACTGCTGGACCTGGGTGCTGTTTTTTTGCACCAGTTGTGGCCCGCCCTGCTTCCTCGTCAGACTCTCTTCCCCCCCAGGGGCATTGTCAGCCAACCGCACCCGGGAGATCAACAGCAGTGGAAGCCCAGGCCCCTGAGCTCACCCGGATGGCGTACTCGAGTGTGAACTCCCGGTCGGCATAGTAAAGCGGCCCTAATGTTGGCTGCTATTGTGTCATATAGTTATGCTTTGCCTATATGCTGTGTTAAGTTAGCATGAGCTTATTAGGAGTTTAAACGCCATTTTACCTTTTTGCTGCTTCTGCACACGACACATAAATGTTATTGTAGCTTTGAGCCTAGTAGAGTGTTTTGATTCACACACGAATAATATGTTTTTACTCTGATATCAGCTTTGCTTAGTGAGCTGTGTCTGTACAGTGAGTGCTGAAGCCTTCAAGGATATCTCGACACAGTTGTTGTGAGGTCTGATCTTCGCACCTTCCTAGACATAACATACATGCAGCTGCGGCCAAATTCAGGCTTTAGGCGTGTTTTATATTGCCTTGCACAGAGCATACACACACACTTGATGGTGCTTCGCATGCAGAGAGCTGGTGGAAGATGATGTGATCCCTTACCACTAAGATTTGAGGTATGGGCCAGCCCTGCTAAAACCCAAAGAGACCTTCTTTGATATAATATAATATACTAGCTAGGAGGGAGGGTGAGAATTAGGTGTTGTTTAACCATATTCATTTTAGCATTTTAACATGCTTTCACCTTTTGTATTCTATGGACTAGTAACTATGCTGATTACTTTGTTTCTTATATTACGTTTGCTTGTATTAGCTAAGATACTGTGTTTGAGAACACTGCATTAGTAAATAAACATTTCAAATATGCACGCGTCCTCTTTTACTCCTTGTTCTGGATTGAACTGATTGTATAACGAAAGAGTGTTCATGTGTTCCACGTTACCTGAGGTATTCTAAGTCCATGTTCAGGTTTGTCTAAGCATTGGGAGTGTGAAATGACCAATGAGGCACTGTAACTAGCCTGGTAGGGGATTTTGGGTACTAAGGTGAGTTTTGGCACACCCTAACTCACTGAGGTTCCAAGTCTCTATGCACAGTTCTGTAGGAGAACGGAATCCCTGCGACATGGCGCCCAACGTTTTGGTGGTCTTATTGCATGACACTTGAGTAGTACATCATTCAGTCCTTAACCCCTTCACTATTGTTTCCGGATAACAGTGGTGTCGGACAAACCTACCTATTTTTTAAATAGGTCTTTTCAAGCTTGAATCTTTCTAAAACGGTTTCCTTGAATTACTACCCAGGTGTGCTACAAAGTTTACTTTGTACCTAATTCTTTCTGTGTCGTTATGGCCACGGTGAACATTCCGCAGCATAGTCGCATTGCGGTGCGCAATCATTTGCAGAATTATAATGTTCCCATGGTAGGCATGGCCGTGATTATGGTGGTGAGTGCAGAGGTGGCTTACCCTTACGAAATCTTTTACTCGTGGGTGACCTTCCCAGCTGCGAACGCAAATACTACTGTGTTCGACACATACACTCCCACTGCTGTGCCGCTAGAATATACTCCGTATAGGGCACAGGAAGTTCCTATTGATGCTTGGCAGCACCGCGTTTGGTTTGATGGCGCCCTCCCCCACTCTTTGACAGCTCCGAGGTTAGGTCCTTTGTCCATTCCAGGTGCAAATTGGCCTGTTTTGCCTGGATTTACGCCTCATCCTCAACATGGCGCATGTACCGTTTTTGAACTAAGGCGACTACATGTAGTCGCAATTAGTGTGATTAGATCGTTAGTGCAATACATAACCCATTGTGATACGGTCCCGCTATCCTCCCCACCAGGACTGGGCCCTCTCGAACATGTACCGCCATCCTTTCCGCCAGGACTAAGCCCCCTCGAACATTCCCCTATGTCAGGAACGAGTCCCGAAGTAGAAACCATGACGATTAGACCCCGCCCTTCTCTGTCTTACAGGAACCAACCGGAGGAAGGCATAGACAGGAAGCACATCCCTCTGACCCCGGAATTTCCACCCCCGTGGCAGCGCCAGAACAAGGAAAATCGGAAGCAGAGACCAGAACGCCGTCGGAGCATCGTGGCAGGACACTCGGACTGGAGCTGAAGAAGGAGAGCAGGCGAACACTGAAAAAGACGTGTGGACGGAAGATTGGTGGAGTCCCCAGGAGGTGGCTGAAGAGCGGCCGCGACTCACGGGAGAGTTGCGGCGGACCGTGTGAGTACCCGTATTTCCATCTTCAGAGCACGCTAGGTGCTCGCTGTAAATACCCTGTACAATACTCTCTTAGTCACAAGCGTCGTGATAGCTGCACTGTATAGTACTTGTAAAGCACCCTTCACTGTGTATAAAGCCCTCCCCCTCACGACCCTACCAGACACTCTCTCGCTTCATACCTACCCCTCCCCCCTCGAAACCTTGCCCTTCCTCACGGTCTTCTTTCCATCCCTCACTACCCCGGGTGACCGTAACTGGTACAAATACTCACTAGAGTCCCAGACAGGACTAACAGTACCTTTTTCTTTCCTCTTATTGCCCTCCGAGGATCCTCCCTGATTCTGGACCCGCCATCTCTCCTCGAAGAAAGGAGCCCGGACCCAAGACCCGAAGAGGACCCGGACACCCTGCCTTGGAACCCTTTTTTTGTTTATGACATAACTGTTTTCTGACTTGTGTGAAATAAAACACCGGCATAGCCCACTATATCCGGCCTCCTTGCCTGCTTTTCCAGCCTGCGGCACACCCACGATCACACCCGTAATCTCCCGGGCGGGGGCCCGGGAGGTGCGGCGCTTCCCAGCTGGACAGGGCGGTATGAAGCTCAGTCCCGTGATGGTCAATGCTGTGATGGGCAAGCGCCCCCAGGATAGGGATGATTTTCCTTTCTGGCTTGCCGAGAAGTTTGACCAGCTGGAAGAAGTATTTCCTAACACGACTCCTGGTGAGAAACACAGGATTCTGACGATTAGCATGCCGAAAGACTTGACCCCTGAAATCGGTGACTGTGAGACCTGGGATAGAACATTTGCGGCAGTCTATGCGAGGTGTTACGGCACACCGTCTATGACTGTTTTGCCAACGGTCCTTAAGCGTGTTCAGGATGAGCACGGACCAGAGGCTGCTGTTGAATTGGGTATACGCCTTTGTGGCTCCTTTGATGTAGTTTACGATCTCATACTTGCTAATGTCAAGGGGGATGCGGTGAACTTTCAGGTAGCCAATGCTTTGCAGGCGATACCCGAAGTCGAGAAACCCCGACAGTTAGCATGAATTATTGTGGCGGCTTATAAAACCGTGGGCCGCAATAGTAGGGGTCTCAAGACTTTTTCTACAAAAGAGAAAAAACAACCCCAAGGGCAAAAGTCAGAAACTGACAAACAGCCCAAGACCAAAAAACAAAATTGGCCGAAAAAGCAAAAACAGGGTAAGCAACAACAGATACAGGAGTCTCGTCCTGCGTCTCCTTTGCCTGCGCCCACAGAACGTGTTTATGACTTGCGCGATCGCGCGACGATAAAATCACCTGATTGTTTTCAGGTTTCTGATCAACGCTCTCCTCGTTCTTTTCAGGAGTCATTGGCCTCAACGACCGGTGGTGGAGGAGGCGGCAGGGGTCGGATGGCCAGCAGGGAAGCGACCAGCCCCGCCCGAAAGACGGTAAAGGCAAGCAGGACGATTCTGCACCAAAGGGACCTCAGTTTCAGAAGAAGAAAGTCGCTGCTTTATCAGCGAGATATGCCACAGATAGTGAGAACGCAGCTTCGGAATCAGACATGGGCTCTGACCTTGCTGGACAGCGCGGCGGAGATCACCATAGTGCGAGAGGCCCTGCGTCCACTACTGAAGGTGACAGCGACTGACCGTTATGTTGTTGTGGAAACAGCTGACACTAGAGTTGCTCACCCTGACAGACTTTACGAAATAGTCTTATTAATTGAAGGTGACATACAACGTACCATAAAAGGGGTATTTTCGGAAAATCTTACAACTACCTATGACATTTTGTTAGTGAGGCTGACTGGCCCCCACCTTTTGTTCTCGCAGCTCCGAGAGGGGAGGAGGTAATCCTCCCTAGTTTCGCGCACACGAAAGAGCATGCGCTGAATTTTGCAGAAGAGTGGGCTAGAGCCCTTGCGCCGGCTCTGTACCGTACACACTGTGGTTGGGATACATTTTCCCCACACTCCGAGATTCCTTTGCGGTCACAGCCACAGCCTCAACCTCAATATCCCATCAGACGTGAAGCTAAGGCTTCCATTGCAGAACTCCTTGAACAATTAGAATATCAAGGGGTGATTGAAACGTGTGTGTCACCAATGAATAACCCACTTTTTACTGTGACCAAGCCTGACGGATCATATAGTTTGGTATTGGATTGCCGGCATTTAAACTCGCATTGCCGTACCTGTGCAGTACAGAATACTCACGGCTCTGCCTTGGTGGATAGTCGTGTGCGTAAGCGGTTTAAAACCACGCTTGACATATCCAACGGTTTTTATGCCCACCATTTGGATGGTCTAAGTTCCCAATGGACCAGTTTTACGTGCGGCGGCGTCCAAAAACAGTTCAAACGTTTACCGATGGGCTATAAGAATAGTCCTGGTGTGTTTACTGCCCGCATTGTCTCTCTCTTGCAGAGAATCGAACCTGATGCTTGCTCGTATGTGGATGACATTTATCTCACAGACGACGAACTTTGGGAGCATCTGTGTCGAGTTGACCGCTTAATTTGTAGCTTTGCAGACTTCGGTTACAAATTCAACTTTGCCAAATCACACATTGCAGAGTACACAGTGTTGTTCCTGGGCTACGAGCTCAACAATGAAGGTAGAGGATTGGTTCCTCACTTCTTGGAGAAATGCGCACAACTGCACGCTCTGACAACTCTGAAAAAATTACAGTCTTTGCTGGGATTTTTGAACTTCGGGAGAACATACATTCCTGAATATGCCCAGCGTATCAAGCCTTTGTATGCTTTGATACAACCAACTGTTACCAAATCATGCTGGCTGCCGTAGCACTCAGCAATACTGCAATCTTTACAGGCTTCTAAATACTTACTGACTCGTGATAACCACACCAACCTGGTGATAAGAATCATTCCTGGGACGGTGGGTTTCACTTACCTTACTTTTAACGAAGGAGACACAGTACCTATAGCCTACAAGTCACACTTGTACACTTCGGCTGAAATGCGGCTTTCCACTGTGGAGAAAGTTTTGACGGCTGTACAGATGGCGATTCTTAAGGAACGTGCTCTGTGACAGGGAAAAGGCATGTTGGTTGTTACCCCGTGTCCTGCTTTAGAGGCAGTTACGAAAGCCAGTGTACCTAATTCTAAAGCTTTGCACCCTCGGTGGATACAATGGGCAGCATCATTGACATCTCCTGTTGTCACTTTTATTTTTGATGCCTCCTTGCGATCGCAGGAGTTTTTGCAATATGAATTTGTTCATCCTGCACCTTTGGCTATGCGACCTTTGGAGGATTTCCATTGCATCATATATACTGATGGTTCGGCGCAGGTTGCGCATGGTTCTAAACACGCCTACGTTTCCGCATGTGCCATTGTGGTCGGTGCCATGGTGAACGATGAGTTCAAGTCCAGTGTCATGCACACACAGACTCTAGGGGACTGCACCGCACAATTGGCAGGTCTTCGTGCTCTGATGCTTGCATTAGAGTACGCTGATCCTAGTGTGACGACTCTTATTGTAAGTGATTCTAACTACTGTGTCCAGTCTTACAATGAAAACTTGTTCTTTTGGATTCAGAATGATTTCCGTGATTCCAAGGGTAGCACAATAAAACATAAAATGATCTGGGTCCGAGTGGCTGAGCTTAAAGAGCAGTTGCCACTCGTGTTTGTAATTCATACTCTTGGTCATCAGCGCGTGAGAGTCCACGCTGTTGTCAACTCGCTGGCTGATGAAGCAGCGAAATCTGCGGTATCGACATATTTGGTTGCAGCAGTTACACAGTCCAAAAGTAAAATTGATGATGATATCTTGGCAGCTGTTGCTGCGACTGAGAAGGGAGGCAAATATCCTAAGGGGTTCCCTTCGAAGTACACATACCACTTAAGTCCCGATAAGGTTCCTTATGTGAAAATTCCTGACGTTGGGGAGAGATTGATTCCCAACTCGGATCGCAGACATACATTGATCACAGCGGCACATGAAGGTGTTGCGTCTGCGCATGCGGGCGTTTCTGCCATTGTGTCTCAATTACAACAGCGTTTTTGGTGGCGGGGACTGTACAAACAGACGCGCGATTATGTCCTTCAATGCGACATTTGCCAGCAGATTAAGCCTTCAACTGCTGGGCGTCCGCCCCAAACACAGTTGTTCATTTCTAATAAACCACTCGGTTGTGTTTATTTAGATCACTGCGGTCCTTTTTCTTCTGATACTGCATATAAGTATGTCTTAGTCGGAGTTGATTCATGCACACGCTTTGTTTGGGTGTGGCCGCACCGCAGCGCTGATTCACGTACTGTCATAAGGGATTTGAGTGTCTTTGTAGGGATTTTTGCCTGTGGTACCTTCCATTCGGATCAGGGTCCTGCTTTCGCCTCTAAGGCGTATAAGGATGCCATGGCTTCGTTGGGGGTCCAAGTCAAGTTTTCGTCTCCATACAGGCCTAAGGGCAACAGTGTAGTGGAATGAATGAACCGTGACTTAAAGCAATCATTGACAGCTCGAGTTATAGAAACTGGCTGGCCCATCTCAATGGCGTGCAGCGTGCTCTTAATAATCTCCCTAGAAGGTCTCTGGGTGGGCGAACCCCATACGAAATGCTCTTTGGTATCAAGATGTATGTACCGGACCTTGACGGTCTAGACTCGGTGGCTGACGCTACCTCCTTTGACGTAGATAAACATTGCAATGTTTTACAGAGTCTACAAAAGACAAGAGACAGTCTTGCAAAGGAACATTTGCCCTCCACTTCGGATGATGCGTTGCAGATCCCGGTAGTTGGCTGGCTACCCAAAGTCGGTGAATTGGTTCGGGAGAAGATCAAAAACAAGAATTTGGTCCTTCTTACAGAGCTCCAGTTCCTGAGCTTGGTGTTAAGGGCACAAGAACAGTAATTTTACCACCACTTCCAGGTCGTAAAGAAAACAGGTATATCTCCATTGACAATGTCAAGATACACAGAGTGGCCGATTCTTCTTAATATGACACCGGCAGTCTCCTATCCTTTGATGGTGAGGAATTCTGTATTGGCCACTGCTTCTAATCCTGAGCCGCAGGTGGCCATCGAGATGTCTGCAATTTCGAGTCCTTTATTGAGTACATTGCCTGGTACTCAACTTGATGAAACTGACTACTCTTACCCAACTGACTTATCGATGCCTGATTTGCAAACTCGTTTGGCCACAGAATCAAGATTTTCATTTGACACTGTTTGACACATATCAGGAAAGCCCTCACGGATTGCAGTCTATACAAGTTTATTTAAAAAACATTTTTTGATTCCCCCTTGGACATATATTTGGCTGGTGCTTTTTTCAATTTACCTTTTTATGTCAATTGGTTTTGTTTTATTTTTTCCGATTCGTCAATGGACACTATGTCGAAGAGAGAACATGCATTCGACATCTCAATGGAACATTGGCACCCCTTTCCTCGTCACATTCTGCACACAGACTGAAGAGAGACTTGGCATTTGTTAACATCTCTGCTTGGCCTGTCCTGGATGGGATTGTATGGGATGCTGTTAAATTTCAAATCCATGGCCCCACTGAAGTCATTAATGTCCCTAATGTGCTTAGAGTTAACATGGGCGATGTAGTTAAACAAACATACGTTCTGATGATTGGGATGTTCAGGCCGTAGAGGCATTGTTTTCTGATTTGAAATATTATGCTGCCTTTCATGCTGAAGATTTATATTTAGAATCTGCCAATTATTGTGATTTATTTTGTTTCCAACATTTTGGCAATCACTCCCTAAATAAAGCTAATTCCAGAAGGAGTGCTGTCAATTATACACAATGGGAGCATTGCCCAGCTCCTTTACAAGGCAGTTCAAGTACCTTTTTGAAAAAGTACACTTATTTTACAGACTTTAATCAGTCCAATCCCGCTTCATTTTATTTTAAAATGACAGAGAAGTCCATGCCCAAAGTTAGACTTACCGATACTAAGTTATTGTATTCAAAGTCCTTTCTAGACCAGCTAGCTGTTGGAGGCTACGAGTTGTGGAAGGAAACAGTTGACTTTAAATCTGTTTGGGGTTCTAAAAGTTGGCAGGTACAAGGCACTGAGGCTTTGCACCGTGCATGTCTCATCCCAAATCATATGTTGTTTTTGAATTCTACCATTTCACAGACAACATGCTTTGGATTGGCTACTTCTAAAAAATTAAATACTCCTTCCTTCCCTGATTTGGAGGAATATACAGGTTGGGGTGATGCTACGAAATATTCGATCAGGGAGTTACAAACTCTAATGCTAAATACGTCCTTTAACATATCCAGTTTGGACCCCAAGAGTTGGCTGCTATGGCACAGAAGTGCTGACTCGTGCCAACATCGATTTCTGGGTTTAGCTGATGGCTTTACACAGGTCAGGGTCGATCCCAGTTTTGAGAATGACCATTCTGTCACCACTTATTCGGTAGGCAAATTATGTCAGAATTGGCTCAAACACTGTACCTTGGCGTCAGTTAAACTGCATTTGTCTAAACTGACAGAAGATGTTGATTTGAATGATTTCATAAAAGGCCCGGTTAAAGGTAGATCTAAAAGATGGATATATGCGGTTTATAATGAAATCTGGAAAATATCACAGATTGAAGCGGCTACCCGCCTTAGAGCTATTGATCAAGCTAATTTAGAAAAAGTGCTTGCTGTTTTGGATAATAGCATTAACAAGCTTTCTTCCCGCATTTACACATTAGATAACATTGTGTCATCTGTTGTTGATATTGTGCAAGATGAAGTGTCTGTATTGTACCATGGTCAAAATCAATTGCGTTCCATTATGCAGTTTGCGTGGACCCTGCAGACGCTTAAGGCTGGTAGAGTGCCTTGGAATTACATGAATGTCTCCTCTCTCTTTGCCCCGTTTAATTTGACTGACAAGCAGTGTTTGCTTTCAATGAGAGATGCATCTTTTTCCATGTTACACATTGAACAATTGGAGTCTTTACCATTCTCTGTGGCAGAGGCCACTGCTGCTACATAGCTTATCCACGGATTCATTACTTTACCGTTTGCTCTTTTTAAATTTACAAATTGTATGAAGTATTTTGCCATTGGTAGGTACGAGCCTCTTGGTAGTTCCTACCTTCATGAAGCCTGGTCGCTTCCTTTTACATACAGACGCCTTAGGGAAGGAAAGGAAGTTTATCTCAAAGGTGAAGAGTGCATGGAAACACCAGATCACTCATTAATGTGTAGACATATTCAATTACACGGCTCTTGTAATCAAGAACAGCCTAATGAAGCCTGTGTTTTGAAAGGTACCCCCGTTCCAGCAATCGTCCCCACGTTCACATTACTGGCAAACGGCAGTTTTTTACTTTTAAATAATGAGGATTGCTGTGGGTTAATAAAAGGCATTGCTTATGTGGTTACAGTCAGTGAACGGGTGGTTTGCTGTAAAAATATTTTGTATCCACCCCCGCATGGGAACTCGGATGTTTCCTTCTGGCCGAGGATTCCGACCTTGAAGGCAGAGTTCAATGTAATGAGTCGAATAAGAGCCCTATTGTCACAGAAAGAAGTTGCCCTGACTTCAGCTCGTGAAACATTTGTCCTTCACGTAGCTAACACCCACACAGAGGTGCAAGCTTTATTAAATACTGACCTACCGTTACATTTCAGTGAACTGATTCATACAATCTTTAACGCATCCTCCACATCGGGGCTGGCACATTTTTTTAAAGTGGTTAGCAATGGTCTTGTGACTTCATTTGAAAAGATATTTGGAGTCATTCCTGCTTTCTTCCATTCGATCTTTTCCAGCCTCTTTGGTGGATTTCCCATTGTACTGGCGCTGGCCTCGGGCGTTCTGGTGCTATTTTGTTTTATTAAAAATGGATGCACATCCTGCGTTCCAAGACGAACTGTCACTGCTGGCACTGTTTCGCAACAGGATGCTTGAGTACTATGGCACACTGCCGCTCGCCACCTTAAGTGCCGCATATGGATTATCGTTTCGATTTTCCTACTTCACATGTGTCCAGGCTGTCTTTCATTGCCTGAGCTGCGATTACGACTGGGCCCTGGATTTGTGTCGCTGCAAAATGGTGTCTCCTAACGTGGATTTTAATCATCTCATGAGTCCCTTAGTTGCTCATGAGTTGCTTTGTTCTGACGGAGGGATTATGGCCTTGGCAGCAATGCATGGAGTACTGGGTCGTTGGAATATATTCGCAGCGGCGCAAGATTTCTTGGCACACCGCTTCATTGAAAACTCACCGAGTTGTCCTCTGATGGTGCTAGAGGCTCCGGTAATTGAAGAGCATGAATGTTCTTTCCCGCTATTGAATTGGATGGCTGAATTATTTTCGGATGATAACTGTGACTTCCATTTGGAAGCTGTTGCTGCTTATTTTGCATATTCAGTCCTGGGCTGAGACCAATTCAGGTCTTTGTTGACATTGCACTTTTTTGTTAAAATTTTTTGGGGGGGATTTATGCATAAACTTTTCATATCCCAGACCTATTGACTTTGATCAAATTGAAAACTAAATTGTCATGATGGTGAGATTTTGTTTTTTTGGGTGACGAAAAATATTTTTTTCTCACGTCCTCAAATTTGAACTGACTGTCGTTCTTGAACTCTGCATTTCAAAAATGAGCCCCTTATCTTCTCTTATCTTCTTATCCGTGCTCGGATCATGGGGGGGGGGGGTGTCATATAGTTATGCTTTGCCTATATGCTGTGTTAAGTTAGCATGAGCTTATTAGGAGTTTAAACGCCATTTTACCTTTTTGCTGCTTCTGCACACGACACATAAATGTTATTGTAGCTTTGAGCCTAGTAGAGTGTTTTGATTCACACACGAATAATATGTTGTTACTCTGATATCAGCTTTGCTTAGTGAGCCGTGTCTGTACAGTGAGTGCTGAAGCCTTCAAGGATATCTCGACACAGTTGTTGTGAGGTCTGATCTTCGCACCTTCCTAGACATAACATACATGCAGCTACGGCCAAATTCAGGCTTTATGCGCGTTTTATATTGCCTTGCACAGAGCATACACACACACTTGATAGTTCTTCGCATGCAGAGAGCTGGTGGAAGATGATGTGATCCCTTACCACTAAGATTTGAGATAATGGGCCCGTCCTGCTAAAACCCAAAGAGACCTTAGATATAATATAACATACTAGCTAGGGAGGGTGAGAATTAGGTGTTGTTTAACCCTATTCATTTTAGCATTTTAACATGCTTTTGTATTCTATGGACTAGTAACTATGCTGATTACTTTGTTTCTTATAATATGTTTGCTTGTATTAGCTAAGATACTGCGTTTGAGAACACTGCATTAGTAAATAAACATTTCAAATATGCACGCGTCCTCTTTTACTCCTTGTTCTGGATTGAACTGATTGTATAACGAAAGAGTGTTCATGTGTTCCACGTTACCTGAGGTATTCTAAGTCCATGTTCTCGTTTGTCTAAGCATTGGGAGTTTGTAATGACCAATGAGGCACTGTAGCTAGTCTGGTAGGGGATTTTGGGTACTAAGGTGAGTTTTTGCACACTCTAACTCACTGAGGTTCCATGTCTCTATGCACAGTTCTGTAGGAGAACGGAATCCCTGCGACAATTGCAGGTAAGGAAATGTAACTGGGAGCGGTGTGAAGGGGATAGGTCGCTTTGGGGGATGGTTTTGGACTTACTTCGTGTTTGTACTCTGTAATTGCACAAGGACATTGCCACCCCCAGACAGTCTCCCCTCCCTGTCATGGCGGCCGGTCACTGTTGCGGCAGTTACCCTGCGCTTAGCCAACAACCCTGCCCCAGTTGCTGCGGGTGGCTGTAGCCTGGTTTCCTTGGTGCTGATTGTACGATGCAACTGCATTGCTCTGAGCTAGGTTTTGGGGATGGATGCTCTGTGGGGGCTTGTTAGACCTGGCATCTTTGGCGTGGTTTCCCCCTATCTTTTTGCCTCTACCTCCTGTATTTTTGATGTTGTGCTGGATTTTGTTTTTGCTGGTTTAGATGCTTTGGGCACTTTGCCACTGCTGTTCAGTGTCAAAGTGCAAGTGCTCCCTGTTAAATTTGTATTGAGATTGGTTATCCATGATTGGCATATTTGTGTCAACAAGAAGTCCCCAGTAAAGTGCACTGAGTGTGCCAGGGCTGGTGATAACAAATGCTACTAGTGGGCCTGCAGCACTGATATTGCCACCCACATGAGTAGCCCCAAAATGGTGCCCTTGGACAGGGGGCAGTGTATGTGAAAGGTAGAGCATGTACTTGTGCAGGCGACATGCTCTGGTAGTGAATTACAGCCATTTTTGTTTTTCACTATTGTAAGGCTATCTTGCCCCATAGGCTATCATGGGGGATGCTGGCTTCAGTGGCTACCAGCATATCTTCCTATAGGAGAATGATAGGACATAAAAGTCTGGTATCCCTAAACTCAGAATTTAATAACACATCTTTTAGGAAAGGTTGTTTTTAAATCCTGTGTTTTAGAACAGCACTTTTAGAAAGTTGCTGTTCTCTTGTCTGACCTTTCTGTGTGCCTTGGCCTGTTTGTGAATTGACTGTCTGGTTTGTGAGTGACAGGGGCTGGGTGGCTCCCAGAGTCTGAGTGGGCCATCCCTGGGCTGAATAGCTCCATCTGCATCTAGTGTAGTGGGAGGGGGTAGCACCTGGGCCTGAATAGGGCTGTGCCTGCCCTCCACAATGCTGGCTCTACCTCCTGCTGGGCGGCTGACGACCCTGCCCCTCTCTCTGAAAGGAAAGGAGAGGCCAGGAAAACAAAGTGCTCAAGGAACACCCAGAACTGGTTCAGACCGGGCTCAGAGCCCTCCTGCTCAAAGGGATCAAAGACTTTTAGGGGTATAAATAAAGGACCCCTGACTACAGAAAATTAGATCATCCTGGAATTTAAGAAGGAACCTCTGCCAAGGAGAAAGCTGAAACTGAAGAAGGAAGACTGTCCTGCTGTTGCTCTGCTGGACTGACCTGCTGTTGCTTTGCTGCCAAGGAGAGGGGAAGGACTTTGCTTTTGGTGCTGTGTCCCCTTGCTTGAAGGAATCTCCAATGGCCTGAGAAGAGCTAGCTCCCTGTTAAGAAGTCCCAGGAACAAAAGGACTTCATCCCCAGCTTCCCTGAACTCTGCTGAGAGAGTTCTGTCCTTTCTAGAGTGCTTGAGCCAGTTGTGGTGCATCTAGAAATCTTACCTGTGTTGGGAAGCTGGAAACCAATCTTTTAAAGACTTTCTGCAAGTTTTGTTGCATCGCTCGCTTGCGGAGCGCATCCCCGTCAGTGCGAGGAAATTCCTGCCACTACGAAGGCCGAGATCGTCGCAGCGCCCGTTGCCGCTGCCTGAGTCATCGCATCCTTCGTCTGCGGGACGACCAGACCGGTGCGGGAAGATTACCATTACTGCGAGTGTCGTCGCAGAGCCTGTCGCATCGAGGAGCTGCGAGAGGAAGATCACCGCTGGTCCTCGCATCGTCGCTCTGGAGATCGTCGCAACTCCAAAGATCATCGCTTCGTGCCTTTGCAAGTTTTTTCACTACGGAACCTCCGAACCGGAATCCATACAAGGTCGCATCCCTTCCCCTACAGACCGGAGTCACCGCACCACGCCCGCTACATCCAGCGGGGCTGTCTCATTGCCTCTCCAAGGTCTCAGGAGTTACGCATCGCTTGTTTTCCACCGCACCAGCTTCTGTTTTGGAACTTGGTCGCATTTAAAGGTACTGTTGGCTAAACGTGACACAACTGTGAACTTTTCACGCAACTGTGGATTATTTTATCGCAACTTTAGGAACTCTTTTGCAACCATATTCTTTGTTTTGTCGTTTTGGTCTTGTGTAGTTTAGATTATTATTATTAAACATTCTTTTTATTGAAATAAATAAAAGAAACATTAGCATCAGGTGAACTATAATTGACATCATTATGAGGTTTATGTTGTCATTTGTACAGAATCAATAATCACATTCTACATGAAATTTGGGATCACCGGGATTCCTGCATTTCTACGTCTCTTTGTCGCATCGGGGGTGTACATATTTCGCTGCAAAACCAATTCCAAACCCCCCAAATCTTCCCCCACTTCTCCGGACAACCCCTGGCCACACTGCCCTTTCCCTGAACATACACCAGTCGAGCTCCTCGGCCCATTTAGTAATCCGGGGAGGCCTGCTGGCTCCCCACAGCTTAGCAATATTGTGCTTAGCCACCATACATGCCAACGTTACCCACTGTTTCAAATATCCATTCAAATCCGTGGGTTCCCATATATTCAAGACACACCTCCTGGCCTCTGGTCGTATCTCCACCCCCAGTACTCCTTTAATCTCATTGTGTACCGCTGCCCAGAAGGTTTGTATCTCCTCACAGTGCCATAGAATATGTATGAAAGTGCCAAGTTCTCCACAACCCCTCCTACATTCTCCGCTCATTGCACGCCCCTTGTATACAAGCCTAGGCCCAGTGATATATGACCTATGTAAGATCTTAAGCTGTACCAGTCGGAGCCTCATCTGGATTGCAACCACCTTCGAGGAGGAGACTGCCTCTACCCAGTCTTCATCATCTAATTCCAGTCCATCTGCTCCCCACGCTGCTCGAATACTCCCTAACGGGTCAACCATATTATTAACAAGCTTCCTATAGATCAAGGAGATAGTTTTGTCTGGGATGTATCCGTCTAACACTCGGTCCTCAAGAGGAGAAGCCCCTGGAAGTTCCGCATCCCGGGATATGTGTGTAAGAAGAGTGTGCCTAATCTGTCGGTATCGAAATTGTTCATTATCATTCAACCGGTATTGTTGTTTTAAAAATTCAAATGTCTGCACACTGCCTCTTCCCCACACATCTGTGTAGTTTAGATTAAATACCTTTATTTTTCTAAACTGTTGTGGAGTCAGTTTGTGGTATTTTCACTGTGTTACTGTGAGTGTTGGTAGAAATACTTTACACA
Organism: Lissotriton helveticus; assembly: GCF_964261635.1. Classification (NCBI taxonomy): domain Eukaryota; kingdom Metazoa; phylum Chordata; class Amphibia; order Caudata; family Salamandridae; genus Lissotriton; species Lissotriton helveticus. The sequence continues at coordinate 515,087,791 of NC_136070.1, forward strand.
TTGCCTTTGATAAGCCTTGCCTGCTCGTGCCAAGCTACCAAGGGGGTGAGCAGGGGTTATCTCAGAGGGTTTCCTCCTTACACTGACTAGAAGCAAGGGTCCCTATGTGGACAGTGGTACCTACCTCTGCCAACTAAAAACCCCCAGTTCTAACAGGGCTGTACTGGTATTATTCCATTCTGGTCGTGGTATAATTTTAGGCGGCACTGGTTAGCCATATGGCCCATTCGTGACAAAAGTGCCATTCTATGAGACCGGGTTGTAACCAGCTTCCCTGACCTTGGCTGTTAGGACTGAGTAGATATCCCCTGGGATCTGGGGGTGGAGCTCCTTTAAGGACTGGTGCCATCTGGAAATTTACGGCCAACACTGCTCCCTGGAGGGTGTTTTTTTCAGCTTTTGTTGGACCTATTTGGCGGTAGCTGTCTGGGCCTGCTCTTGCTTTTGCCTATCCTTCTGTCTTTTCTGGTCATAATGTAATATGTGAGCCTGTATATCTCGCCACGGTTTGGTGCCCCATCATGCTCGGCGTTGGTCAGCGTGACTGTGGGGATGTGGGCTCGGTAAAACACTGTGTTGGTCTGCTCACCAATGAGGCCGCTGAGCAGATTTTTGATGTCCGCTATAGCTAAGTTCATACCTGTGGTGTTTTTCGAAAAGCATGAGATCCACTTTCCTGCCCTGTCCATCAATGGTGGCAGTCTGTTCCTGAGCCCTTCTTAGTCCATTTTTGCCCAAGGCACATAAATGGTCCCTGCCATACCTTTCTGTAGTAGCGGACATATTCTGGTGTGGAATTGCCCCTTTGGTTTCTCACCGACATAGTGCTCCCATTGTCTCAGGCATTGTGGCATGGATTCCATCGTGGATCTCCCCCTTCATGACGGATGCATTCTTCTTCAACTGCCATGTTCTCTTGCTCAAAGGATCCCTCCTCTGGCCAGGGACTATCACAGTGGCCCTTCCTTTTGGTCCATTAGGTGGCAAAAAGTTCACGCCGGGGCCTCACCACCTTCTCTGGATTCTATCTCCCTAGGCGTAATTTTTTTTGCCTGCCTGGCACGTTCAGGAGTGGGCGAACGCCTTTGTCGTTACTCTCCTCGTGCACACGTAAAGGTGCCATTGTGCTTCTCCTTTATCTTAATTGTGTTTCAGTTAGGCACTCCTGGTTTCTTATCTCATGGTTGGCCCCTCTCCTACGCCTATGGCCGGGTGGAGTGTGTGTTTCAGTTTGGGGCCTTTCTCCTGACTCCTCCCCCTTATCACCTGGCTCATCCTTCGGTGGAACCCAGACCCTAGCTCTGCCTACCTCCAAGGAAGGGTGAGTTGTTCTCTCTTCCTGTTGGGCTTCCCATGCAAGAGTTCTTTGTCTCTTTCCTACCTTAGCTCACGCCTCTCCTCTAACTCCCACCTGGGCTGCCTCCTTTGCTTAGTGCTGCGTGCTGTTCTTCTGGGTAGCATGTTGACCTCACGCATACTCCCTGATAATTCCTCCGAGGAGTGCATAAAGCCTATCGCTCCCCCCTCAGAAAAGAGAATTTCGGCCAATATCTCCGAGGTACGACAGAGCCAAGACTGAAGCTAGAAACTCCAAATCTACTTCAGTTGAAGAAACCATGCAGATAGGGTCAATCAGAGGTACTTTATTTAAGGAAGAAAAAGAAAAGAAAATCGAAGCATCTATGCATGCACTGTGGAAATTCTGAGCATTTTGTGAGAAAAAGTCAGAAGAGACCCAAGTCTAGTCTATCAGGAAAGACAGGTCCCATCATAAGGAGAAACTCCAGAAGCTCAGCAAGTTGTAAATATTCTTCAATCTGTTGCTCTGCATCGTATTGTATCATTAACTCCCAGGTTTGGAAATACTGAGATCAAAGAAATCTCTATTATGATAGACTTAAGGGGCCACTGATAATTTTTGAGATTTAAAATATGCAGAGAATGGGAATGCGTTTCATAAAGCAAGAGATTTTTGAAGCATTTAAGAGTTGTGAATGGAACCAACCTAACATTTGTGCCCATCACGTAGGAGACAAACCAGGCCTCAAAAAATCATTAAAATGTTACTAGACCTGCAGGTCTAGTGACTTAAATAATCTACTCGACCTATTTGTAATGCTCTTGACCCATAAACTGGTTTCAAATGTGATCATGGGCAAATAATTTAATTAATTCAGCCACCATTTTTTTCATTATCACATGAGAGCACCTTCAAATGTGTCTCCTGTACAAAAAACTATTTTGTTTGATTTAATAGACTAAACTTTTTACAATACAAATCTAGCCACATATAGGATACACATGACCCCTGGCTTGCCTTTTAGTTCATTAACAGCATTTTAATCAGGGTGGGGGCAGCAGGAATAATTCTCAAAATCATGTTAAAAACTAGCATTTTTAATAAATACATAACTAAAGAATGAAGTGGCATCTTAATTGCTTGTTTACTTTCTTAATGAACAGAACACCTGTTCCTTTCCAACTTAAGTTTACTCACCAGATGGGACTATTAGGTACTAAAAATAGCTCACAATCCAAAAACTAAAACCGGGAGCAATTTTACCCTGTAGCAGAATCTATGCATTAAGTGAGGCAGAGAATCAATACCTTTAAACATACTTGAAGAAGTATTTAGAAAATTGGTTTATTCGTCCTTTATAGTCACCAGTATTGCCCTCATTGTTCTTCAATCCCAAGTCTTTTCCCTCTGTCCTTGAAGCACTGACAAATGTGTCAAGATTAACAGAGAATTTAAAAGCATCATTATGTATGGCTTGTAATTTCCCGACCCTCAAAGAATTGGCTGTTGGAAGTCATAGTTTGGGGAACGCTATCCTAGATCACAAGGCTCTGGAGAGATCTCCAGTTGAAGCTGAGGTCCGGAGTCTGTTGTCCACAGTTCAGGAGCTATTACTAGTTGAAGCCTCAGTCCTCGTCAATAGTTCAGATGCTAGTGGATCCCCAGGTACCTGTTGTTGGTTGTATCCAAAACCGTGGTTGGCCCCCACTGGAAAATTTGTACTTTGAGTAGCATATTCTAACACACAGACCCAAGCCACTACTCCCATCTAAGGAACACCTAGGTTGAACTGGCGCCCTGCACAGCCACTGGTCCCACTTCGGGAGCCCAGTGGATCCTAGACGTGGACTCTGGTGAGTGGGGTGATAGACCGCCAGGCATCCATAATTGGACAACGGGCGCCCCTCCCGCCCGCCATGGGCACGGCTTGAGACTCCATAAGAAGTGTAATATAAGTGCTGCATATCTTTGACGGGCAGAACCTAGATGGAGCAGCCCATGGATGCCCCGAGCTTCTACTGCTACAGACTAAATGTCCTTCTGATCAGCTCCCTGACTGAACATGTTCCTCTGTCTTTCAGCATCAGGACCTTTTGTAGTAGTTCACCGACAGAAAAAAAACGATGCAATGAAACTCTTGTACCCAGGACTGGACTGGAAACCACAACCGGCCCTGGCAAAGTGCTCGGCCGCCCCCCCCACCCTCTCCACTCGGGGTGGGGGGGGGGGGGTTGGGTGTGCAGCCGTGCTCTTTGCCGAGGCCGGTTTTCGGCCGATTTTGGTACAGGGCCGCAAAAACGGCCCCCAGGGGCCCAAAACCGGCCCCCAACCGTGCGGCGCACTGGGTATTGCCCGGTGCCCGTTATGGCCAGTCCGGTCCTGCTTGTACCCATGGCACTCTTGAGAAAGCATGCTTGATGAAGATGCAGTTCGAATAAGATCAATGTTTCCAATACATTATGAATGTGGAGCCAATATTTGCATTGGTAAGCGTATGAAAACATAATGCATGAGCTTTGCTAACATAATGCAATAATGTATAGTTTACAGTTTGCTGCTAGTCTCAGAATATGAAACTAATCTGGCACAGGATTTGGATTATATAGGTAATAAGGTCATAAATGATACATCAGTTGATAGATGACACATCGTACTTATGGCCATGTGACTTGGGGCTGTGAAATGCTCTCATCCCATTAAAAAGTAAGTCGATCTAAGGCTGGAAATAGAAAACTGATTCTGCAGGTCACTGGTGTCATTCACGCCTAACACTGTCTATTAAAATAGCAGACAGTTTAAAGTTGTGCAGATGGAGCACATGATTTTGAAACAGTGCGGCGCTCCACATCTCGCCAATCAGCACAAGGACCAGGTTGGAGCATCCAATCAGTGGTCTGGAATAGCTGATAGACTTAGAAGTATATTGGGGAGGAAAGGAGGGAGGACACTTGCATCATATAAAGCATGAAGTTACTAATGACAGGCACGTACTTTATAATGCCTTTATAGATGATGGATGCTTATTGACAGACTTTCATATTAGTTATAGAAATGTTGGTGGTCTTATTTATGCATAGGTTTCCCCCCTTACGAGTGTTTAGCTATACAAGTATACCCTTGTCATCTTTCTTTTTTTGTTAACAAAATGAAATGTAATCTAAAATTAATTCAATCTATCATGTTAATGTGATGGGCATAATGTTAGCTTCAGATACTGCCACGAGGTATCTTTTTTCCTAGTTACTGTTATGGAAGAGTTTGGATTCTGTTAAGGAGATACTGTGATGGGCTCTATGGCACCCTTTTGTTATGTTATGATTTCCTGTAATACTTAATTAATACACTATTGATAACGCCCGATTGTGTAATACTTTTGGTCATGACCCAGACTTCTGCGGTCCATGTTGTGTATATTGTGCTGTGGTAAGAGTCCAGCCAGGTATATCTAAAATCACTGGACATAAATGTGTAACTCATTTTTTTGCGGGTCCCCAATGAGAAGACCAGGATGACATCATCACCAACACAAAGGTTCTGCTGCCTGAACGCATGGAACAGAGTACCGGTTGAGACTGCTGAACACGTTGTAGTTATTTTTTATGACAATTCTCATTGTTTATGGGTGATATAGTTGTTCAGTGTTTCATGATTTGCTGCTGAACTTTGGCAATTAATGTGTGTTAGTTAAATGTAATTCTTTCCTCATGCCCTTGATGGAGTCGAACCTTTCCTGAGAGTCCGCCTCCCCCCGTTCAGATCCAAGGCCACCGAAGTAATCTGCGGCGTACCACAAGGATCATCACTCAGCCCAACCCTCTTCAACGTCTTCATGAGCCCCCTCGCAGCCATCGCACACCAACACAACCTCAACATCATCTCCTACGCCGACGACACCCAGCTCATCCTCTCCCTCACCAACGACCCAGCCACCGCCAGAACCAACCTACACGAAGGGATGAAAGACGTAGCCGAGTGGATGATGAACAGCCGCCTGACACTGAACTCAGACAAGACGGAAGTCCTCATCCTGGGATCATCACCCTCGGCCTGGGACGACTCTTGGTGGCCCCCTGCCCTGGGCAGCGCACCCAAACCAACGGACCACGCACGCAACCTCAGCTTCATCCTGGACTCCTCCCTCTCGATGACCAGACAAGTCAACGTCGTCTCATCATCATATTTCAACATCCTACGCATGCTCCGAAAGATCTTTCGATGGATCCCCACCGAAACCAGAAAGACGGTCACACAGGCACTCGCACCAGCCGACTGGACTACGGGAACACCCTCTACACCGGAACCACAGCCAAACTTCAGAAGAGACTCCAACGCATCCAGAACACCTCCGCACGACTCATCCTAGACATCCCCCGACACAGCCACATCTCCGGACACCTGAGAGACCTGCACTGGCTCCCCGTCAACAAGAGAATCATGTTCCGACTCCTCACCCACGCACACAAGGCCCTCCACAACCTGGGCCCCAGGTACCTCAACAACCGCCTGACCTTCTACACTCCCACCCGACAGCTGCGATCGACCAGCCACGCACTCGCTGCCGTTCCACGCATTCGAAGAGCCACAATGGGAGGAAGATCCTTCTCCTACCTGGCAGCCAAGACTTGGAACTCCCTCCCCATCCACCTCCGTCTGACCCAAGACCAACTCTCCTTCAGGAAGCAACTCAAGACCTGGCTGTTCGAGCAGTAGCGGACCCCCCTCCCCCTAAGCCTCGAGACCCTCCGGGTGAGTAGCGCGCTATACAAATTTCTTGATTGATTGATTGATGGATTGGATTTACCAGGCAGAGGCGTAGCGGAGGCCCCTGCGGTACAAGCCCCCCCCCCCCCTCCACAAACTTTCGGGGGAGCTCAACCCTTCAGAGGGCCCCCATTTAGCAGCCCAAGGCCTGCGAGGTAAAGGAGACTTAGGGCCACTCTTCACAGTCTGAAGGGCGAGCCCTTCATTTTGCCTTACGTCACTGTTACCAGAAAAATCTACATTCTGTTTGTTCCCATTCAGTAATTCTTGGCTTTCTAGCGCCCACTGCTCACGAGAATATCTGTGTAGAGTCAGTGAAGTGCTCGGCGGCATGCTGCTGCGTCAGTGGTAACTAGACTTTCAAGTCAATATGTTTATGTGGTAAATAATGTGCAACTTATCCGATGGTCGATATGTGTACTTGGAAGCAATTATATATGATTTCTGATGCTATGCAAAAGAGAAACCGTAAAGTAGGCCGTTTTTGGCTGAAAATAAGATTTTATGTTATCTGTATTCGCAGGCTCTCTGGCTCGTGTGCTGCAGGAATCCTTGCTGCGGGGATGTTTTCGTTTTCTCGCCTCACATGGCAGTGGTCCATTGCAGCGGAGGTTTTCAGCCTCAACAATCTGTTTGTTGGGGTGCTGATGGCACTTGCTGTACAGTTCGATGAAGCAAGGAGCGCAAAAGAGAGATCAAAGGTAATTGGCGTTGGTGGAACCACTGTAAATGTGTTTTCTTGATCAGTTCTCATCTTGCCTTACTTGATTTGCAAAATCAAATAATAAAACCTGAAATAAATCTGGAGGCTTTTTTTTTTCACCCCCAAAAAAATCGTAGCATATTTTAAAGACTGATATAGCAAAATTACCTGCTTGGTCCTGTGCTTAAATACAACCTGTCACATTTCCCGCGAATGCTGTCGAATGTCTAATTTGCAGTTTAAAAAAATATTTTGAGCATAATTTAGTTCATAGTCCAGTATCTTTATTTAATTTAGAACAATATTTTCTTTTACCTCCGCAAACGGAGCATGCATTCCTAACACATGTTATTTCTGCTACCATCATTTGTGTAACACATTTCTGCCACTATATCTATCTATCTATAGTGCTCTTAACAGTCCGCCATGTGCCTTTTAGGACTTTCACAAGGTCTGGAGTTAAGACTCAAGTTGGTCTGGTGTCTTTTTGTCTGGTCTGTGTATGTTCTCTGTAGTGCATCGTTATGGGGCATTTATAGTATGTGATCAATTGCTTTGGGATTGGGTGACTGAGCTGTTGGCCGTTTCGCCTTATATTGGTTAGCAAGTGAGATTGGTTATTCGTTGTCTAAAGGTTTGTGTTCCGCTTTGTTGTTAGGTACTATGCAGCTTTGTTGCTACAGTGTTTAATTGAGTGTGTGCATCGGCTGTCTATGTTCCTGTGAATTGCGAGCTTTAAATTGTTTTGAGTGGGGTTTGGTCAGATGCATTTCAAACCAACAGAATGACTGACAGGTGGATGTGCCACGCATGTACGGAATCTCGGAGTGTCGGTGTTTGTTTCTGTTTTGTGTTTGTGGCTTGCATCATGGTACTGTTGGAGAACACTGTATTGACAGCTATGTAGCGCTGGTGCTTTGATGTGTGCAGGAGGTTATGGAAAGCACTTTCTTACCTATTGTGTTGCGTTGTCTCTGAAAATGATGGTTGTGATAAATGTGTAGAAGCTTTGTTCTTCAAGAAGCATTGTTTTTTACTTGCATTGATTTGGAGCTATGTCGTGCGAGTTGGGAGCTGAGAAGGTTTGCCTAACCTATTCTGTATGGAACGTTGAGCCTTGTCTACATTTGTGGATTGCTTAGCCGAGCCTGCATCCAGCAACAGAGAAGAAAACCAGATTCCAAGAGACCCAGCTTTCTTTGAAAAGTGAATCAACATTGGTTGGCTAAAAAGTCAATGTTAGAAAACCTGCATCAGGAGTATCTTATGCAAAAAGGTGCTTGTTCATTTTTTGCACCCAAATCTCACAGTTCTCTCCACAGTGCTAACCTATTGCCTTCAGCTATGGCCCTCTGTGTTCAGTGGGTTTGTGTTTAGTAAATTGAATTTAGTGACACAGATTCACAATCTAAAAATATTGTATTTGTGCCTTATATTGCATTTTGTTTAAATTGCAGGCCCTTTAGGGATTCACAGAAGATTGCAGGTCTCCTCATGGAAATATCTTAAAGATGTAGATTGGCAAATATACTCTTGCTGCTCCGTACTGAATTATGTAGCTCATCAACTGCCCTTACAATATCCTTCAAAGACGGAGTTATGTACCATTTATAGAGAAAAATATACTTTTTTTCAAATTGATAAATTGCTTGCACAACCTTGTAGTGTGTGATGATAGCAAAACCTTCTTACAAGGCTGCATGATTGCCTATTCCTAGATTAGCACAGAGAAGAAAGGTGCAGTCAATTGGCATACAAGTAGTTTGTCAGTACGTGTCACGGACCACGAAAGAGCAGTTTTCAGAATGATTCTAGTCAGGGTTAGATGTCTTCACTATTGCTAAAATTCAGCACCTGCACCAGGAAGCTATTACCAATTTTATTTTAAACTCAATTATGTTAGATTATCGAGAAAAAACAAAATAAACAGTAAGATATTTACTACCATGTCTCAAGAAAAAGCCTTAACCATAAAACCAAGCCTATAAACTATGCAAGAGAGTGTAACGTTCTGGAGAATTCAGGAGAGATATACATACCCACAAAGAGTACTCCGCTTTAAAATTACCATTGATCAGGAGATCGGACGCCTCCTGACTTCCTTTATGTGGTCTCCAGAATTAGCTACATTGAAGTTATTAATGGATTATCAAGGTAACCCTTCTTTGATATCCTCCTAGAACCTCTAAAATAGCCTTGGTGTTGAATTTGTAGATCTGAGGTTCTTTAAGGAGGTGAATATTTGCTTTGACATGTATAAGAATTTGGTGTAAAGTGAAAACATTCCCTGGCATCCAATCTCTTCATGTTACATGTTCATGAGCCTGACACAGTCCAGCCGCATACACCAGGATCACTCAAAAATCAGCTTCAACAATAGACCTCACCTTCACGGATCATGAGCTTTTCCCATCTATCCCAAATTTTCAAATATTGGACATGACCGAAAGCGACCACCAACCGCAATCTTTCACATTACTAAGTAACATAGATAACCCTGTGCCAGCCAGAGTATTATCCCACCAAACGCAATGCTTCAATTTAAAACGTCTGGCATGGAAAACAGATTTGATCATCGATATCATGGGGACATGCACCCACCTCTTAGAAAGATTTCAAACAGAACCCATAAACACTCAGGCATGGGAGCGCTTCACCCTAGAATTAAATCAAAGATTTTCCAAGCAGGCCACAGGAAAAAAGTAAAAAGACACCAAGGGGCTGATTGGTTCACAAAACAACTCAGGACTCAAAAACAACAATTGAACAAACACCTTAGAAGACTACGCACCCAGTGCTCCGCCCCCTCCCGGGACCTCTTGCAACTAATTACCAAAGCCAGAAAAGACCTAAGAAAAGACATTAAGGCCGCAAAGAAAGCGTTCCAAGAACAACTCTGGGCCAAACTCCACCATTCCACCAAACAAATGGACTCTAGGCTCTTCTGGGAAATAATCAACCAGTTAGCAAACGGCAAGAACCGGCATTACAATTCTGACATCATGGAGGACTCCTGGAGAGCCCACATCGATTACTTATATAATGATATGTCAACGGTCTGTCCGGCAACTCATGGTTCAGAACCAGGCGTGAAGCCAATTGTAGCACGCCGCGTCAAAATCACCCCCAACCCTGAAGCATCCGAATATTCTCCGCAAATCCGGAAGGAGCAAATTTTAAAAATCATTAAAAAACTGAGACCCGAGGGAGCTCCAGGACCCAACGGGTTGCCAAACACCCTGTTCCGGCATAATTCTTCATTCTGGTCCAAACTCCTCACGCCACTTTTTTCTTCTATCCTTGCATCCTGTACCATCCCAGACTCCTGGAGGGGCAGTATTTTAAACCCAATATATAAGTTGGGTGCCCGTTCCGACCCCTCCAACTACCGTTGAATAGCCTTAATCGATGTGGAGGCAAAAATGTATGCATCAAACTTGTTGGCTGACTTGGAGGACTGGGTCAGAAGAAGTAACCTCATTCCCTACACCCAAACAGGATTCAGGGCAGGGATGGGCACACTCACGAACATCTCTGCGGTCACCCTGCTAGCGAACCAAGCTCTTGCAAAATCCAGGCCTTTGTACGCATGCTTCATAGACCTTAAAGCAGCCTTCAACAAAGTCCCGAGAGCCAAGCTATGGGTAAAATTGCACAACTGGGGTGTCCCAACCAAACTCTTGGACGCCATAATCAACTTGTATTCCCAGACGTGGGTTCAGGTCAGGAAAGGTGAGGGGCACAGCATAACCAAAAGGTTCCAAACCCTTAATGGGTTAAAACAAGGGTGTGTGCTGGCACCCTGCCTCTTTAACATCTACATTGCCGACCTTGATAATCAACTACGGTCAATTCAATCTGACCCCTCAAAACTGGGCAAAGTCCCCACACCCAGTCTACAATATGCGGACAACATTGTGCTCCTTGCTCAAACACCTGTAGGTCTGCAGCGACTCATCACCAAACAAGGAGCTTACACCACCATGGCCCAACTAACCATCAACCACCAAAAAACAAAAGTGATGTGTTTTTTGCCATACTAGTTAAAATAAAGGCTCACCGCAAATTCATCTGGTACCTGGATGGGCAACCTCTGTCCCCGGTAGACTCATGCAAATATCTAGGTTTCCTAATAGACCATAACCTCAACTTCAAATTACAATTGGGACAAGGCCATCCCAGAGCTAAACAACTGCAGTTTGCCTTCAGAGTCTTAAAGAAAAAACTCACAGGGTGTTCTACAGGGCATTTGCTTAAAGCCATTTCAGCAAAATTCCTACCCTCGATCTCATACGGCTTGGAAATCCTAAACCTGAAAGACTCCATCTCCCTAAACTCTGCACAATCAACCTTCTTTAAGGACCTGTTCTCAATCGCCCGACATATTTCACAATACCAAATTCATTTCTAGTATGGTCTAAGAAACCAGACTCCCAACAGACAAGAGGCATTAGCCAAATACTACTGGAGAATGAGGGATGCAGAGGACAACACCCTTGCACATCACTGCTGCGAGGAAATCGAAATCCAAACCAGGCTAAGTAACTCAATGTTCAGTGTTCTGAAGTACCCCCTTGTGGCATTGCAGCTAGAGGAGGCCTAGCTCACCCTCCCCACCTACTCCAGTTTCAAAACCGTAGTGAATAAGGCAATCAAAAGGACCTCCTTATTAATGGACAAAACAGCTGTCTAAAAAAAAAACACCCATGGGCCGTGATTCAAGGCTATCAGCGGCTGAAACCTCAACCATACCTGCTAGACCACTTTTCCCAGGAGAAAAAGCACTACCTAACGCTACTGCGGCTGGGGTCATTTCCATCAAAAGACCAGACACCAAAACGGGCAACTTTTGGAAGGCTAACTTTTAGGGGCTATCTTGGCAGGCACATCTGTTCATGTTAGAACTATCCTAGCTCGAAGTCTCACAGATATTTTGAACATTAGAGATGTTTTTCAGACATTGCCAGGATGACCCATCCAAATTAGCAATAAAGATTGTCCAATTAGCAAATATCAATTAGATCTGTGACGAAGCTGCTGGTCTTCTTTATTTAAAACACTTGGTATCCCTATAGTGGCCAAATCTGATGGGGAATGAAGGCACTCTTTATGATTTCCATAGAGAAAATCCACAAATACCTTAAACGGGAGGAGGTAGCTTGTCTCCGGTGAGGTGTGTCAGATGTGAATAAGTTGCAAATGCTTGCTGGCTTTCAGGTGCATAGGTTTTGGACAGGAGCCTTCTCCAATACCAACTATATTCCTTGCAACTAGGATATTTAAGTAGTATTCTTCAATTTACAAAAGCAATTAACACTGAATTGACGTTTGTCAGTGTAGATTGGTCATCTTTGTATGACCAGGAAATGGAAAAATAATCTCCCTCTTTCACTTATGGAATGGAAGAACGTGATACTGGAGTTCTACTTTCTGTTATTACTGCCAGTTATTACCTTTGCTGCCACAGATGGTCAATTATTGTTATATATTTTTATTTGACCAAGTGCCCAAGAAAATGAAAAATATTCTCAGCATGCGCCTCTCCCACAACCACTTTAGCTTAATTTTCAAGTTGTCCCCATTCTTAAAAAACTGTGGTTGAATTATGACCCCATTACAAAAAAAACTGAAAACAATGAGTCGAAAGATGCTTGTGATCCCACGGTTGGGAGATGCTAGTGTGCCAATGAACAGCCTTTTTTTAATTTATTTATTTCTATTTGTTGATCACCATTTTCCATTTTGCTCCCTATAGGTTGTCATTGCTGTGCATGTGCATTGTTATTTTTATTAGGATAATACCTTGTCAGTACCTATCAAAAGCCTGAAACTATTTGGATAGTGATAGTAGTTGAACAACATAACTTGAGAAGTCGCAGCAATGTTTGTTTCTTGTGGAAAAGAAAAAGATTAAAATAGGGAACATTGATCCTGCGACAATACTTTTGTAACAATATACATTTTAGTAATATTTCATGATAACCTACTTATTTTTTTTATTTCAGATATCTAAAGTTGGTGCATTTTTCTGTGGTCTTAGTTTATGCAATCAGCATACCATTGTACTCTATGTGCTGTGCATTGGATTATGGGTGGTGCTCCGACTGTTTCACCAGAAGGTAATTTTTGCAATATTGACAATTTACCATTTGTTCTGTTTCCGAAAGATGGTGCTATACTATACAACCATCAAAGTTTAATTTCTTACTTCTCGTCAGTTTGATTTTGGTTATTCGCTGTGGTGGCTTGTGCCACCATTTCTGCTGCCATGGCTGCCTCACAACTGCATCCCAACATTAGTCTTCCAGTAGTTTCATGCCTGCCAGCTTCTTCTGATGCAGTTGGTACCGTTGTTATCTTGATTCAGACGACCCCTGTAAGGGCCTGACCTCAAATGCCCTTTTGTTAAATATGATAAATATAGCACTCAATGAAATCCAACGCTTAGAATGTATCAGGTGCAATAATTAATGCATATTCCGAGTTTAACCCACATAAATAATTACCCAATATGCGGATTTCGGTTTTAACTGCACCCAATCCGCCTCTCAAGTATTTAGTCTGCATTTTTCACCCATTAAAATGTAATGGGTAGAGCGGATGGAATCCGGTTATTACCTGGTGTGATAAGCATGGCAACACTTATAAGTGTGACTGCGCTCGGATTGCAGTTTCTCAAGGACGCGTTTAATCTAGCCTTAATGCTGCATACTTTGATATTCCTAAAATTTTCCATCAATATTTGTTTTTTTCATTTTACATTTTTATGTAAAATGTGTTCCCGTGCTTAGGAACTGCTGACACCTACTTTCTTTTGTACATGTGTTTGCATCTAGTGTTGTGTAAACAGACATACATGTACTTTCCTACTGTACCTTTAAGTTGTAAGAAGCATTTGGCGACACTCTCAAATAGAAATTAAGGATTTCTGTTGTGTGAGATAGCAGCAAAAAAATATATCCCAATGTAGATAATTTCTGTTTTATGTGTTCTCAACCTTCCTTCCCACATACATCTCCTTTTCTCAGCCCACTCACAGTTTCTGTCACTAAGCAAAGTGTGTGTCCTCTCTTAACACCTACGAATAATTTGCAAGCTGCACCCCTGGGCCTCAGAGTATATACCTACTTGGGCCACACACAGCTTATCTGCCATAAGGGATATTTGTACTGGAGTCTTAAACTATGCACCATGAGTTCTACATAATGTAATCTGTCCACGGAAACATGCAGAGTGTTTAACATTTTGCAGCTTAATATGCTTGAAAAGTGAGGCAATCGAATTCATAATATTTTGGGAATTGGTCTTACGTATTGAGGATATTTGTCTGGCACAGTCCATATTGGTTACATCAGAGCATTGCTAAAACCAAGATGAAGGAGATATGTCCGTATAGAGGAGTAGCAGAGTCCATGAGGAGATGAAGTTGGGGCAGCTGGGCTATCAAATTATTATTAAAAGCAATTTCATTGATGGATTTGAAGCTGGTAGGAGGCGAGTTCTGTTCTGGGCCTATTTTGTTTAGGTGTGAATTATTAAGATTATCTTGCCTAGATCTGAGAATGCTAGTTGGATGGAAGTGCTGAAATCCTGAATGAAGGATTCCTGCTGTGGTTGCCCTTGTGGGCAACTGCAGTCTTGAGCCAGAGTAGCTTTTACGATTGTCGGGATATGGCCCTGTGCTACAAACTTAAAAGTAGCATGGACGTCCAATTTTGTATATTCTGTAACTTGATAAGCCCTAATATATGCTCAACATAGGAGGCGTTCCCATAGTTAAACTAGATAGGATGATGGAAATTATAATCTATGCTTGGCACAGAGTGAGACAGAGATGGTGATTGCAGATCTTGGAAATCTGATTACTATAGATTTTGAATTTGATCAGTTGGTCAGATTCACCTAATAAATCCCTGACCCTTTTGGAGAAAGGGGAGGTGTTTGGGGATCTTAAGAGAATCTCGCCAAGGGAAGTGGAGTTGAGTTCCTGGTGTGAAACCCACAACAGAAATTTCAGTTTTACTCCCTTTAAGGAAAATCAAGTGTTTCATCGGGCATAATCTGATTAAACATGCTTGTAGGTTGATTTAATGGCCTCTGTGTAGTTTTACAAATAACCGTTCATTGGCGTCCAACTGAAACTGAAGGTGGAACTAACTGCTTTATATTCCCAGAGGGGAGGGAATCATGTAGCTGCTGAAAATTATAGGGGAAAGATGGGGACCTTGAAGGGATGGCATGGTGGAGTTCAGAAGTAATTGACCAAAATTACTGGATTTTTACTTGCGGGCAGTGTCTCAATGTGAAAGAAACAAGACAGTGACGTGTTGTGTTGTTGACTCTTGTGAAGACAGTTTGATGCTCATGTAGAATTTGAAGATCTGTGTTACAGAAAGCTACAGAGACATCTAGCAGAAAGAGCATGGCACACTGGCCTTATTCAGAGATTTCCCCCAGTGACTGGAGGGTGTCCAGGAGAGCATTTGTGTCCCATCAGTTGTTCGAAAGCCAGCTTGATTTGCCCTTTAGTCAAATGGATAATGAAACATATAGAGCAAATGTCATTGTGTTGCATCATATGAATTTTCTCAATTACCATACTTTAAGTTATATTATTTCCTATTGAATTTATTTTTTTTTAATTTCAAAAGATTTTATTGTTATAAATAAACAAATGAAGATACAGAATATAAATAAAGTGATACATTTGAGAGCAAATAAACAGACCATCAGAAGATGAAATCCAAAAATAATTCATATGAAATGCATCCATATATAGTAAATAAAAGTATTCTGCCAGAGATAAAAATATGCATTCATGAAGACCAATCAGGTTAGCTTATATGTAAACCATCCACAAATGTATCACTATCAGCTGATCTAGTCAGAGGAGGAAAAAAGCAGAAAAAGAAGGAAGAAAAGCGAGAATAAGAAGAAGCAGATGGAAAAAAGAGGATACAGAGAAGAAAGAGGGGGAAAAGGAAAGAAGGATTTTCCAATGGATAAACCTTAAAAGTAAGGAATAAATCCGAACAAACAAGACACCATTCAGCCAGACATACGAAAGGGATATTGATCAACCAACCCCTGTGATGACAAATCCATGTAATTGTCTAGCGCGGTCCACACGCCACTAGCAATCGACGGAGAGAGATGAGCTTGATCGACCGAAGTATGAGCACTGCGTAAGAAGGAAACCCAAGCCCACCAAGTATGATACGAAACAGAGGAGAAGGATTTCCAGTCCATAAGAATTACTTTCACAGCAACGGTCAATAGAAGATCTAATAATTGTAGCTCCATGGGCTCCAAGGGGAGAGGAGATGGAGCCGTAAGAGGGCCCAATAAAATTAATGGGAGAGAAAGTTGAAAATTAATATCAAAAATGAGCATAATATGTTTATGTATGAGGTCCCAAAAGGGTTGGAGTAGAGAGCAGTCAAAAAACATATGTGAAAAATCTCCTGGCGATAAGCCACAACTCCAGCATAGATTATCTTCTTTGAGACTGAGCGAATGTAAGCGCACAGGTGTCCAATGAAGAAGATTAATAGAGAAAAATTTAGATTGCATTAACGATGGGGCGATTTTATTGCGAAGAGAAAATTTACCAATCATCTGCCATGTATCTGAAGAAATATGATCGATGACACTATGTTCAAAATGACGTAACCATTTATGTTGAGCAACCGTATGAGGGGAAGATGAAGACGTAGATAAAAATTTATAAATTTTTGAGGCTACATGACCAGATTTCAACCAAATTTGAAAAAGAGTAATCGTAGAAGAATTCGGATGAAGACGTACTTTAGCAAGTGCCACCTTAATTTTAAGAAAAGTATAAAAATCTAAATTAGTTAAGGAGAATTGTTGAGCTAAAGAGGAAAAGGGTAGAGGCTCCTCATTAGGACCATAAAGATGTTTAACCAACGATATCCCTTTAGCCGCCCAGTAGGAAATCAAGGAAGAATCAATATTAATTTTAATTTTAGAGTTCCGCCAAATAGACGACCATCTAGATTTATGAAGTGGAAGCGCCACCAACTTGTCTACCTTTCGAACCGCAGACAGAGTGTCTAAAATAATAGAGCGGGAAAAAGGGATAGAAAGAGTAGACGCAGTGCAAAAAGATGCAGTCGGTAATGGAGAAGCCAATTCCTGCTCTATGAACAATCAGAAAGGCACGTGACTAACGGGACAAGAAAACCAAAGAGCACCTTGGGAAGCCAAAAAGGCAGTTTGGTATTTATCCCAGTCAGGCAGATTAACCCCTCCCATATCATAAGGCTTCCGTAAAAATGTATAAGCAACTCTCGCTCGTTTATCATTCCATAAAAATTTAGACGTCAAAACATCAATTTCATGAAAAAAGGAATCTGAAAGTTTCACCGGAAGCATAGAGGATACGAAGTTAACAATAGGTGTAATCATCATTTTAAGAGTCTGAAGACGACCCCACCAGGAAATGTGTTTCGGTGACCAAGTATCTAAAAGGCGGCGAATTTTGAGAATAGTCTGGTTTTCATTATAGGCAATTGTATCATATAAAGTAGAACAGAAATAAATACCCAAATATTTTAAGTGTTTAGACTGCCATTTGAAACCAGCAGAACCCATATGTGTGGGGAAGCAATAGGCATTCAAGGGAAACAACTCCGTTTTATCCTTATTTAAGGTGTAGCCAGAAACCTTTGAGAAAAGGGCAATCGTATCCGAGATAGCAGGTATAGCCACGGCAATATCATCTGAAAAAATAAGGACATCATCTGCGTACGCCGCAGTTTTAATGCAATGAGGACCAAAAGAAAACCCTTTAATATCCGGATTCAGCTCAATCAATCTAAGGAGAGGGTCAATGGATAACAAGAATAAAAGAGGGGATAAGGGACAACCCTGTCTGGTACCCTGGCGAAGATTAAAAAAAGATGACGTAGCACCATTAACTCGTATATTAGCTCTGGGCTGGGCGTATAAGGACATGACCATGTTAATAAAGGAGTCACCAAGATTATGTGCATATAAGACAGCCCGCAGAAATGGCCAAGAAACCTTATCAAAGGCCTTTTCAGCATCAAGTGCCAAGGCCGCAGCTGGGAGATTAGATCGTTTGGCAGCTCCAAGAATGTGACAAAATGTGCGAATATTGTCACGCGCAAGACGGCCTTTCACAAAACCGGTTTGAGAAGAATGTACCAATGTAGGAATGAAGGATTCTAATCTCTTGGCCAAAATTTTAGCAAAGATCTTAGCTTCCATATTCAGAAGGGAAATGGGGCGAACATTTTTGGGATCTGAATGATCCTTTCCCTCTTTAGGGATCACCACAATCGTAGCATCCGCCGCAGTACCAGACACAGATCCATTCTGAATAAAAGCATCAAACACAGACTGAAGCTTGGGAACAATCACAGGAAGAAAGGTTTTATAAAATAGAATAGGGTAACCGTCAGGCCCTGGAGCTTTCCCCGAACGAGTAGCCTTAATTGCGGAGGTAATTTCATCAGAAGTAATAGGGCCACCTAAAAAAGTATTATCTTCTCGAGAAACCGAATTCACAGGAACAGATTTTAAGAACTCTTGACATTGTTCAAAAGAGGCCTGATCAGAAGGTGAGTATAGGTTATTGTAAAAATCCCGAAAAACTTCAAGAATTTCCCCGGTCTGAAATTTTTTAACACCAAGATGATCAGTAATAGAAGAAATTTGGAAAGACTTAAAGGAAGAATCTTGGAATTTCAATGTAGCTGCGAGCATCTTTCCAGCTCTATATTTTAACAATAACCTTTTGGATTTCTGAGCTTGAACCCCAATATAGGCTCTCTTGGTAACTATAGTGTTGTATTTGTATTTTAGGTGCTTAATTGACTGAAGGCAAGACGTATCTTTAGAGTGACGAAAGGAAGATTCCAGATTTTTAATGTTAGTAGCGAGATCCGCAAGTTTTGTTTTAATATCAGCATTCCTTTTAGACATACATTTAATAGCCTGGCCTCGGAAAGTACATTTGAACGAGTCCCAGAGAACAATCGGGGAGGAAACTGATCCTTCATTCTCCAAAAAAAAAGTGTCAATCGCGCTAGAAAATTCATCAACCTGGGTAGTGTCATATAGAAGTTCTGTGTTTAATCTCCAAGATCTAGCTTTTGATTTGGGAGCAAAGGACAAGAGAGTAAATGTAACCGCGGCATGGTCAGAAATCAGAATAGGATGGATAATCGGAGAGGAGGAAGCAGGAACAAGGGAAGAATGAACAAGTAAGTAATCAATACGAGAAAAGGTAGAGTGAGGTAAAGAAAAGAAGGAAAAATCACTACCAGTAGGGTTATGAAGGCGCCATATGTCTTGCAGATGAGAAAGGGAACACATATTAAGCATTTGTTTATGGGATTTTGGAGGACGAAATTGAAAAGCTGAATTCCTATCAAGAATGGGATCCATCACCAAATTAAAATCTCCCCCAACAACAAGGTTACCAGAGTGAGGCGTATCATTCAATTTTTTGGCAACTGATTTCCAAAAGGCCGGATCATCCTTATTAGGGGCGTAGATATTCATAACATAAAGATCAGAAGAACCATCAGACAGTCTAGTTAATAACCAACGACCTTCAGAATCGTGATCAGAGGAAACTATGGACAATTCTGAATTCCTGGAAACCAAGGTGACAACCCCATTTCTTTTGCCACACGCATCAGAGCAAACAACATCTGAAACCCAATCTTTCTTCAAGAATAATGCTTCTTTGGTAGATACTTTTGTTTCCTGAAATAGGACTAAATCTGAAGAGAGAGATTTGCAATAATCCAAGATCTTGGATCGTTTCACAGGATGATTTAAGCCCTTAACATTAAGGGACAACACATTCAAGCCAGGCATCGACTAGTATGGAAAACAATAACATAGGCTATAAATAATAGACAGAAAGCAACCCACATGAAGACAAACATCCAAGCATCCAACAACAATGTCCAAAAAGGAAAAACCATTGGGGAAATCCGAAAAGAGAAAAGAGGAAAGGAAGAAGAAGAAGAAAGAGAAGAGCCAGCGTAGGGGGTCTGAAAAAGACCAAATTCATACTAGGGGGAACGTGGGACGACAAACAGGGGAGCCGTCATAAGGAGCAAATATAATAGAAATCAGCAATCTACAACCCCACTGTATAGCAGGACGAAGTATAATTAATAGGGAAGAGAGAAAACATGACTATGGAATAAAGTTAAGTAGAGGATTATAAAATATCTCAACATGAAAATCTATGAGAACAACCTGCGTATATCATGCATGTATCAATATAATGGATAGGTATGAAGACATGTTAAGAGTAAATAAAGCACATCCATAAGAAACAATATACCTATCAGGGAACAATACATAGAAGGAGTTATATCATATAAGCAATATGCAAAAAGCAAGAGAAAACAACTAATCAATCAATTGACGTAAAATATGTAGAGCTGATTATGTGTAATGTAGAAACTCATGTAAGAGTATGGCAAATATAACTGAATATACAGTAAAGTATTAGAGAACTGAAAACTGCACTATTGACATAATCATTAAATCTAGTAAAATTATACAATAAGGAAAGAAATAAGCAGTAAGTGAGTGAACAAGCAGGAAATAAATAGGTGAATTAAACAATTATTAGAAGCATAACTTTAGATACATGACTGGAAAGAATAGGTAGCAGCGTAGCAATAACTGTAACAATCCATAAGACAGTACCGAAAAGAAATAAATGATGGAAGAGTCAAAATAGATAGCAGCAGAAGGCACACAAGAGTTTATCAATCAAACTCATATTAGAGGGAGCAAAGGGAAAGAAAGGTCAAATATAAAAATGAAGATAAAGAAATATCATGGAGACTGCAGAGAAGGAATGAACCGAAACATAAATGAAGATAAGAAAGAAAAAGAAAGCTGAAATAAACCAATGGTAACCAAAAAAGTAAGGAAAACATAGAAGCACTAACAGGACAGTCAAATTGAAAGGTAACCTAGAAAAATAGGCAGTACCACAAAAAGAATCGAAAAAGGTACAAAGAAAGTACACCAAGACATAGACAACCTATAGCATAAAGGGAAAGGGGAACAGGTAAGAAAAAACGAAGAAAAAGAAGAAGAACCACACCACCGTATTAAGTTAAAACATCGTATATAAACTAAGTGACTAAAAAAAGAACAATATTCGTGTACGCTAACACCACTACTCGAAGGAAAGAGACAGACCTAACAGCTCTTAAATAGAGCAAACACATTACGTGGACATGCACTGTCTCAGGTACAAAGGCGTCAGGTATAAACGAATCCTCCAGTTGCAGATCCGTCTGCAACAAGAGAAAAGACAGGTACAGAACTAACAAACACAATAGAAGCAATATAGAAAACAAGCAACCCACAGAAGAGTAGAGAAAATATTGAGAGAATATCTCAAACGTGGGAACGAATGAAACAGAAGAAAGGGAGGAAGAGTAGAGAGAATGAAGGAAGAGAACATATCGCACATTTAATTGGCAACGTCAAACAGAAAACATCAGAACACAGAGAAACATTAAGAACGGTGGACCATCATGCCACCACCCAGATCTAAAAAGACAAACTTAAGAGATCTGAGAGAGAACAAACACATTACAGGCATGGACATCCATCTCAAGTGCCGGAAGTACTAGGAGTACGCGAAGCGTCCATTTGAAGCTCCATCTGAAGCTCCATCTGATTGTCCAAAAAAGAGGCCAGGTCAGCAGGCTCATCGAAAACTCTAGAACGGCCTTTGAAGGTAATTCGAAACTTTGAAGGGCCAGAGAAGGAAAAGGGGATATTCATCTCAGATAATCGCTTCCGCAGGTTTAGAAAGCCCTTCCTTCTTATCACCGTGTCTCTGGCAAAGTCTTGAGAAATGGAAATCCGATGGCCATTCCAGGAAACATTCTTAACCTTCCTCATGTGCGCCAAAATTTGCTCCGTATGTTGATGACGCAGTGGCTTAAAAATTATAGCCCTTGGTTGTGAGGCCGATTTGGAGCGGAAGGTGGGGACACGATGTGCCCGCTCTATCTCAAAATCTCTTTGGAAAGACATTTGCAATGTAGCAGGAAGCCAATTGGATATAAAATCAATCATAGAAAGAGCCTCTTTCTCAACATCCTCAGGAAGGCCAAAAATGCGTAGATTGGATCTACGATTGCGATCTTCTTGCTCAGTGAGGTCTCTCCTCAATGCCACCATTGAACGCTCTAGTTGGCCCAGAGATCTAGATTGTTTCTGCACAACATCTTCTGCACCACTAATACGTGTCTCTGTGGCGGATACACGAAGGGAGAGAGCCT
The DNA here is from genome assembly GCF_964261635.1 of Lissotriton helveticus. Taxonomy (NCBI): domain Eukaryota; kingdom Metazoa; phylum Chordata; class Amphibia; order Caudata; family Salamandridae; genus Lissotriton; species Lissotriton helveticus. The sequence continues at coordinate 515,109,881 of NC_136070.1, forward strand.
TAAATTCATTCCTGATGGCAGACACCTCAACTTGGAGCATATCTGTGTTTGTTTTGGTGGACTGAGCAATGTCGTGAACATCATTCAAGCGCGTCAGAATAGTCTCTAGCGTGGACGCAGTGTCCTTCTGAGAAGACTCAGGCGTGGGAGATGGTTGTTTCAATCGCTTTAAAGAGGCTTTAGCATCTTTGGCATTTGAGGGCTAGCCCATATTCTCAGCCATAAAGGTAACGTCCCAAAAAACGACAAAGCAACAAACACTGCAGCTATTCAAGAACAGCAAAAATTAAGGAGAGTGGGAGGGAGCCCACGACACGCAAATAAATTCTCACTCAAAAACAATAGTAAAGCGCCTCACAACCAACAGGGCAGAGCAAAATATATTGCCAACCATATGCGAGGAAAAAAACAAGATATAGCAGAACTCTTCCAAAATAAGCCACTGCGTAGTAAAAATAAAGCACTGTCACAATGTAGTATTGAAAAGGTAAAAAATCATTGACCAGATGAGAAACATCGTAAAAATAACGAAAAGAGTCATGAATAACCAACCAGAATCTGTTCCGACGTATTTCTGTCAAGTGTGTGACAAACGCACTGTCAGCTGAGGAGAAATTACGATCTCCGTCACAGGAATGCAAGATGGCGGCCACTCGTGAGAAATACCGAGCAGTGCAAACATCCGGAAAAATACATCATTCCACCAGCTGTCAAGGACGGAGAAAGACCGTAAGTTACACACGATGTGTTCATGCAGGCAGACACGTCTCTCTCGGGAGATGGGGCTCCTGGAATCAGCGTAAAAAGCTCCGACGGACCCTGTTCGTCGCGGAGCTCAAGCGCAGACCGCCATGTCAACGCGGCGCGCAAGCCACGCCCCCCTATTGAATTTATTTTTATAATTTAGATAATAACTCATTAACATAAGTTCTCATTCCAAGTTTCTTAGAATTGTAGACATGAGCTATTGGGTAAATCAGGACTGCAAGAAGTGCAGTGATTCAGCATATAGCATAGCTGCACCCTGGATTTTCAGAGTTCTTATTTCCCAAGTATTGCATGGTTGAATATGTTCCTTAAACTGGCCCAGAAATCAGGAGTTCCAAAATCAGTGTGAGAACATTGATTTATGAGGTAATTCTCAAATCACGTGGAGAAATTGTAATATTGTCCTAATTCTGCATCCTGGAATTACCAATCCCCGCAGTCTGAGTAATTGTGCCAGGGAAATTAGTGGTATGTTGAAAATAGGTTTGCTTTCTGATTAAACAATTTGTAAATTGATGGGTGGAATGGAACACGTCCACTGTACAGATGTTGGTAGTATTTTTTGTTGGAATGTCATGGCATGCTGTGAAGACCTAATATGGTGGAAATCATTCCAGCCTTAGGTGAAACCAGTTCATACCTTTTGGAATTGAAATGCTAGTCAGGAGAAAAGGTTATTAAGACAACCCCAATCTCTTAAATTGGACGAAAATGAAGCAATTACTTCCATATGCTAATTAAACTCCGTGAAATGCAAGCATACATTTAGAAATGTCACCTGACAAGATAATCTAGGTTTGTATTGCATAAAGTGAGCTCTGCAAAGGCTTATTTCAGATTTGTTCTCTGCCAAAGTTTTGGTTTGACTCGTGTTTTAAATAGCTGATTCGCTGGTGTAGCGCTATTTTACCACCTCCCCAGTGGTAAATAGTTTTTCACTGAAGATTTTACTGCTTTTAGCTGTAACTTAGGTTTCAAAACCAGGGGGTTGATTCAGTTACGGACCCTTGAGGCTGGAATCTATAAAGTAAGGAACACTGAAAGGGTACCTCTGGGACCATCAAGTCTCAATTTTACTAGCAGTATTTTTGCACACAAAATCATTCAAAGACTCATGATTTTTAGGTAATCCTACTGTATTGTCATATCTGTACCGGGATACATAAGACTCAAATTATCCTCGATAAACTGTTACTGAATGGTCCTGCAATAAAAGACTGTGCTCAGAATAACATGAAAATCCTGTTTCTATGTTTAGACCTTCTTATCTTTGCTAAACTTGTTATATCTTTTCCTCAATTTCAATTTTTATGTTACAACTCTGAGTCACGTGAGTATAAAAGTGAATGGTGTTGGTGCAAAAATCATGAGTCTTTGAATGATTTTGTGTACAAAGCTATTGATGTATAATGTGCTGGTTCTTGATATTTGTGTTTTGCTCATTGAAACATGGTTATATGTAAATGTATGCACACAAACCATATGTAAAATATAGTACTGAAATAATTTATAATTTGAGCCTCTATGAATGAAGTAAAATTCTTCAGAAAAAGAATAATGGAAATTGTCTATTTATGTTATGGTGATTGATGCTGGAAAGAGACAAAGTAAAGGGGCTGTCTAGCTATCTTACAGGTTCAAACAATCAAAAATTATAGGTTTCATTTATTGAAAGTGACGCTGGTAAAATAAGAATACCCTCACTGCTAGTAAAATTGAAAATTGATGGTCCCAGAGGTACCCTTTCAGTGTTTCTTACTTTAGCTGGGACTGAAGCAGCATTTGTTGACATTTAGAGTAAACAACAGAACATAATAAAATAACATAAAGCAGTAATACATCACAATTGAAACATAACAGGAACAACATTAAAGAAGTCAAAACAGAACGCAACACAATGACCACGGTACAAAGTAACATCAAATACTAGTATAGTGCTAAACTACAGCATTGCATAAAACAGAACATATCACAACCACAACAAAATGCCACTCTACAAATAGGCACAAACAATCTAGTCACACATTATCACATCTAGAAACTTGCTTTCATGCTATGGTGGTAAAAGGTGTTTGCAGCAAATACTGCATACACTTACCAACCAGGACATGAAACAGTGCCAGTCAAAGATATCTTTTGTGATCTGGCCCCTCGGTTGGATAGTTTGCTTTTGTGGTTTTAGGGCCAGATGTTCGAAAAAGGGTTGTGGCTCAAATACTCAGTTTGGGATTTGCAACAGCAAAAATGTTTTTGCCCATGTACTAAACCAATTTTAGGAGTTGATAAGGTTTTACTGAGTCCTTAAATGTTTTTTTTACTACCTACCGATACAGTATTTGGGATTATTTTTTTAGCATCCCTTCCAACTTCCAAATCTGCATCAGGCGTATCAATGCCTTGCAACTGGAATCCTGATTGCAAACCAGTGAAAAGATGCCAATCCACTTTAGGGTGGTAGCTTATTTGCAAAAGTCAAAGAGTCTCCCTTGGGCCCCTTTTACGAATGGGGATTGTAGCATCGTGCTACAAATAACCAGGGACACAAGTTATGGTTTACTGGAGGTTTATTCAGCACCTCTTATCTCGACCCTGTCCCTACTCTAACTACCCTCATCCTGTCCCTGCTCCGCCTCTTCCTTTCCCCTGCCCACCTAGCTCCTCCCACCCAACTACTAGACTGTTAACACATAACATCTCCCCCTTTCTTAACAAAATAAAACAACATGTTCAGTCATATCTCTTCAATGAGTCTCTTTGGCCGTTGGATATTGCGGCGCGGCCTTGCGTTCACTTCATCAGTGTTCTCTTCAATCTGGGGTACACCCAATTGGCTCAGATCCTCTAGAGCGCCCCGTTCAGGGGTTTCAGGATCGAGTGACACAGCTGGGTCAATCAACGATCCGGTCGAGTCTCTGGAGCACTTCTTAAAGTGAGACACGTTTCTTGTAATTCTGCGGTGGTCAGACTCTGCCGTCAGCATAGTGCCTTTCTGCTGAGTGACCAGTAGGGGTTCATTGCGAAAACGACAGTCAGTTTTCTTCTGTTGGTCTTGTTTCACCAATACATAGTCCCCTTCATGTACAGAGGGTGACCTCCCTCTTCTCTTGGTGTCGGCATACGACTTCATCTTGTCTATGTTGCGCTTGTCCGTGTCTGTCATCTCTAGATGGTTGTGGGTGGGTGATATAGCTCGCAGTGCTCCATCCCAGGTTGGAATTCGGTTTCTCATGGGGCGACCCAACATCAGCGTGGCAGGACACTTGCCAGTGGTCGAGTGGGGAGTTGTCCTGTAGGCTCTGAGGACCTCGTTGAGGGCGATCTGTAGGTCCTTCTTTTCGGCACAAGCCTGCTGAAATGTTTTCTTGATCGTGGCCATGAAGCGTTCAACGGTGCCGTTTGCTTGTGGCCAAAGGGGCGTGACTTTCCTGTGATGGAAGTCCAAGTGTCGGGCATATGCATCAAACTCATGTCCATTGAAGGGGGGACCATTGTCGGTCTTCACTTCTCTGGGGACACCCCAGGTTGCAAATAATTCATCCAACACCTTAAGGGTACTGGAGGCATCAGTGGAAGGCACGAACTGTGCGAATGGGAAACGAGAGTACTCGTCGACTATGACTAACACATACTTGCCAGAAGATAATGGTCCATAGAAGTCCACAGCAATTTCTTGCCATACTCCAGCCGGTAAGGGGGTCATTTGCAATGGTGCCAGGGGATCACCTTTGCTTGTCAGTTGGCACGGGTGACAGTCTTTCAGGGTGGATTCCACCATTTGGTCGAGTAGGGGAAACCACACACGTTCTCTGAGTGCTCGCTTCGTGGACACGACTCCCCGGTGGCCTTCATGGGCAAGATCGATATTACCTTGCTGTAACTTACTGGGGATCACAATCCGCTGTCCCCGCAGTATGATTCCGTCTGAGGTTACTAACAGTTCCTCATGGACGTGCCGGAATGCTTGTAGCTCTTGTTTGGTGTCCAACTCACTGTCATCATCATGAGGGTCATGTCTACACCTGTTGGTTCGAATCTTGCGGAGTACCTTCTGTAGGACGGCGTCCTGCCCAGTGGCGTCTCGGATTACGTCCATAGGAATGGCAGGAGGTAGCGCCTGGTCAGCTACGAAGTGGATATATTCCTCTGCAATTGAAGGACAAGAATTGGTTGATGCAGGCGGATGCCGAGACATGTAGTCTGCCGGGTTTTCAGACTTACCCGGCTTTTCAGACTTACCCGGCTTGTGTACGATCGTGAAGGTATACTCCTGAAGCCTCAGGCCCCACCTCTCAATTCTACGGGGCATTTTTGATCGGGGGTTGCCGTAGATGGTGACAAGCGCCTGGTGATCAGTGATCAGGGTAAAGTGCTTGCCGTAGAGGAAGACATGAAAATGTTCACATGCCCAGACCACTGCAAGGCTCTCCTTCTCGGGCTGAGAGTACGCCTTCTCAGGATCGGAAAGGCTGCGGCTGGCATAGGCAACTATACGTATCTGGTCAGAGTCATTGTCATATTGCGCCAGAATGGCCCCCAACCCTACGGGGCTAGCATCTACAGTGACTTCAGTCATACGTCTGGGGTTGAAGTAAGAAAGGTTATCGGCGGACTCCACGGCCCGCTTGATCTCTGTGAATGCTTGCTCACACTGGGGAGTCCATTCAAAGGGTTGTCCTTGCTTGGTCAAGGTGCGGAGCGGGTGACTGATGGTCGCATAGTCCCGGATATACCGGGCGCAATAGCTGGCCATTCCCAGGAAAGATCTTAGGTCACTGACGTCCTGAGGGCACTTGGCGTTGTTCAAGGTTGCCACTTTTTCCGGATCAGGTTTCATTCACGCTCCTGAGAAGATATGACCGAAGAATTTTAATGTAGATTGATGAAATTCGCACTTGTCCTTGTTCAGGGTCAAGTTCGCATCAAGCAGGGCATGACAGACGCGGTTGAGTGCAATGTCGTGCTCTCGGGTGTCGGAGCCATATACAAGGATGTTGTCGCTGTAATTGAGCGTATTGGGGATGTTTTGGATGACCTGCCGAATGGCCTCTTGGAAAATTTCGGCAGCTGATGATACCCCAAAACTCAGTCTCTTATATCTAAAGAGTCCTAGGTGTGTAGCAAAAGTTGTGATGGAGCGTGACTGGGCATCCAGCTCCAGCTGGTGATAGCCCTTGTTTAAGTCCAATTTAGAGAACACCTTGGCTCCGTTCAAGGCTGAGATCATGTCACATAGAAGCGGCCCTGGATGGCGCTCACGTTCTATCGTGGTGTTGGGTATTCGCATGTCGACACACAGTCTTACTTTGCTGGTGGTGCCCTTTTTTGGTACAACGACCACTGGCGAAACCCACGGGGTCGGACCGTCCGTGCGTTCAATGATGTCGGCGGACAGGAGGTCATTGATCTCTTCTTCGACAGCCTTTTGAAGGTGGAAAGGAACCCGCCGGGGGTGCTGAGCGACAGGTCTGATCTGTTTGTTGACGTGCAGATGTATCTGACGGTCCTTCAACTTCCCCAGCCCAATGAAAAGGCGAGGAAAACGGTTGACGATGTTCTGGTCATCACAGACTTTGAAAAGGATCTCCACAAGATGGAGACGTTCCGCAGTTGGCAGGCTGAGCAAACAGTCAGCTTCGGGGCCCTTGATGACATGAATGACTGCATCAATAGTGACATTGTCATGTGCAAGTGTAGTCGGGAATTTGCCAAGACATTGCAACGGCTTCTTGGACATCCAAGTGTAGACCCGGACGGGTGCATGAGCAAGCGTCGGCTTGGGTCGCATCCTCTCATACTCAGTGACGGGGATGTAGTTCAGCGAAGCTCCGCTGTCCATTACAAATTTAGTGTCATGATTCCCCACTTTTATGTGTAACCGAGGATACTTCTTCAATTGATCTGGGTCTGCGATCATGTACGCATGGTGAGTCGTGTATTCGGAGTCTCGAGATGAAGATCTGGAGCCCCGGGACGGAGATCTGCGCTCCCATCGCGATCTGTGTGACTCCCTGATGGAGTGTGATGAGCTGGAGGACCCTGTGTCTTTGTCATGGACGGCTCTAATGTGGTGTTTTCTGGTGCCCGATCGGGACGACCTCCCAGTTCCACTTCGCCTCTCTTTGTTGTACTCTCCGCACATTGCCTCGAAGTGGTTGGTCCGACCGCATTTTCTGCACCGCTGTCCCATGGCTGGACAGACGTCCACGTGAGGATAGTCATATCCGCACCTGTAGCATCTTCTTGCTCTCTCTGGTTTCTTCTCTCTCCGGCCGGTTTCCCGCCTCCTGTGATCTGAGCGCCTCGAGCGAGACGACGGTCGCGATGTCCATTGATTGTCTCTCGAGCGTCTTCGACCGCCACCACGGTCTTGAACTCGATGAGCTTGCTCATGGCTTACTTTGCGCCCAGATTCAATGGTGGCGGCATGCTCCTCAGCCTGATCGTAGACGCGAGTCAGTTCCTCAATGTCGTCCAGTTCCTGAGGCTTCCTCAGCAGTCGTCTCCTGAGGGATTCTGAATGGCACCCCTCTATGATCTGTGACTTGATGGCAGCGTCGGTTGAAAAATTGTCGAATTCGCAGTGCCTCGACAATCGCCGCAGGCGAGTGATGAATGTGCTCATTGCCTCGTCTTTCCCTTGACGTGCCTGGTGAAAAGCATGGCGCTCATAGTCCACGTTCCTCTTATGGAGGAATCTCCTGTTCAGTGCGTCGCGTACTTTGTCATATGTTCCGGTATCCGCAGCAGGGAGATCCCTGATTAATTTACTTATTTCACGCCCTGCCAGATTCCGGAGAGCTATTAGCTTGTCCTTATCAATGGTCACTTTGGATCCCTCGATGTAGTCCTCGAAGTCTTCGAGCCATTCCTGCCACTTGGGGCCCATGCTTCCACCTGTCGTTAGGGTGACTGGCTCTGGAGCCCTCAAATGCGACCCTCCTGCGATGATGGGCTTGACCTCATTTCGTCGTGGTGACGTCGACATCGTGGGACCGCCAAATCCCGCTTTGGATGCTTCTGGTTACTTTGGTATTGTTCGACTTCAAACTTCTGCGCAGTTTGCTTCTGATTGTCAGTTTGATTGGCTTGGCTCGTGCTTGTTGGCTTGTGTTATACTTTTAGTGAGGTGTCTGTGGCTTGTTGTGCTCTATTTTCTCTCATTTGCGCTTTATCTGGCTTTTTTTTTTCTTTCAGTGCCTTGCCTGACTCTAAAATGGCCCTCGCGCAGAGATCGTGGGGTCTGTCCTCGAGTCTGCCTGACTTCAAGATGGCCGCCGTAGCTGTCTGCAGGCACTACTTTCTCTCTGCTCACTCGGCACAGCTCCTTCCTTTTGGACTCACCGGCAGTCGTTTTCAGGGGTGGCACCCTCCAGATTCGGCTCCCTTCGGTTGCTGCTGCAGTCAGGTGAGGTTGGGGTGGGCTCCCGCCTTACTTTGCAGGGTCCCGAGCTACTTCGGTGGCGGCGTGCCGAAACCCACGCGTGAGGTTTTCCGACGTCGGATCTCCCTCGGGCTCCGATTTCAGTGCGCTCAGCAGCGCTTGGCAGCAGACCTTCGTGGGGCGACGTCCTCTGCGCCGAGGCACTTTCTATTTACTCTGGGGCTTGGCAGAGTCGGAGTGGGCTCCCGACCTCTGCTCGTGCAGTGCTCACCAGGTTTTGCACGCTTCCCGCGTGAGTCGCGTTTCGGCACGAACAGCGTCCCTTTTTCGAGCGGTGCAGCGCTCGGTGTTTCGGCTCCCTCTTGGGTCCCTCTCGATAGCTGGAGGGGTAGGGTCACCTGCTGCTATCTTCTTGGCTCAGGCAGCAACTCCGTTTCTCTTGGGCAGCGTTTTCTTCACTTCGAGGCTGCCTGGGACAGGGGTGCTCTTGTGGGGTATCGTGACCAGTGACTTGGCCTCATCCCACCCTCGTCGCCAGTTGTAGCATCGTGCTACAAATAACCAGGGACACAAGTTATGGTTTACTGGAGGTTTATTCAGCACCTCTTATCTCGACCCTGTCCCTACTCTAACTACCCTCATCCTGTCCCTGCTCCGCCTCTTCCTTTCCCCTGCCCACCTAGCTCCTCCCACCCAACTACTAGACTGTTAACACATAACAGGGATAACAGTTTCAGGAGAAGTAGGCAGTGGTCCAGGGAACCATCTGTCAACTATCACTGACACTTTTACAAAAAAAAAAATATTTTTTAAAGCAGCCAGTTTTCTTTAAGGAAATTGGCTGCTTTGATCCAGCGGCCTATAGAAAATATATCATAAACAACGCTACCCAACTTCATAACCTATAAACAAAATTCTATACTAAATATGGACCCATTTATAAACCTGACATATTTTGGGCCTACTGAATCAGGTGGTCAGATTAAATTTATATACACATTATCTACAATCTATATACATTTTATACATCTGTGAAAAGAATATTGTCATTAGAATAAAACTTGACCATTTAAATGACCACCATTGGCGATGTGATCTAGCTAATAGTAACCTACACTCCTGAATAACCAAGACCAGCTTGTTTGTCAAAAGTAAGATTTTATTTACTAAATTATGGTATATAAATTGATAGTTTTATAAATGAATTTTATTTGCAATAAAGCAAGCATGATTGTAAGAAATATAAGAAAAATACAATTTAAGCAAATGAATCAAAATCAAAGTGAATATTTAAAGTAAAGCATTTCTAAAATCTAATTCCCTAACTGAGCTAAATAGATAGAAATTAAAGTAAAGTTCATTGAGGATTCTTACGTGCTCCACGCAAAGTCCAACAGCACATCACCCTCATTTGAAAGTCAGAAAGCAGCAGCCAGCCCATCCCTAAGGGCATGACTTTTTATACCTTTCTATGCTAACTAAACTACGCAAAGGAAAGTTTTCAGAAATCTTCGACGTCCCATTGGCTGAGAGTGACAAGTGACATGTCACCCACTTTCCAAAAAGTTCCATTAAATCATGTTTCTTAGAGACCATTGTCTCTTCCACGTGAAACCAGGAGCTTCCTGAGTTTGCAACAAATGTATTAAGTCATTCTCGCAGCGTCCATTGACTTCCGCGGATGCCAAGTTAAGGACTGACAAAATGTTCTTTTTCGACCTTGGCCATGTCCGACAGAATGATGACAGCACATTAGTTTTTTGCTTTGTGAACGCAGCTTTTGACGAATAATTTATTTCAGAATGGGCGTCTCGTGACTTTTGCAGAATTACAAGTCAGCTCTTTTCTGCGACCCAAGTGACTAGGCCCAAAAGCAGGCAACTTATGATTTCTAATATAAAACAAACACAAGAAAAGTATTAATGTAAGAAATAATGTAGATTCTGTATCCACCCCAGGATTTACTAATTAATTAACCCACCCGATTAATCAAAATGTTACCTAGCCATTGCAAACAAATAAAGCAGCGTTTATATCTACCAGTCTCCGTTATTCCATGAGACTCATATGCACCTAGAATAGTAGAAATGACATCACACAGACAAGGAAAAGCAAAACAAGCACATGCTTCTTTTAAGTTTGCAGCAGTTAGTAATGACAAAAACGAAAACAATAAATTATTTTATTATTTTGCACGAACAAAAAGATGCAACAATTATGCACGTTTATGAGCACACATGTTAGTCCCCCCATGTGTAAAGTTTAATCTAAGTTGTATTAGCACGACATATCACAAATCATTAATATTTTTATTCATGTTATGGAAATGTGACTTCGCGAGTTTAAACAAAATTTTGTTTTCTATCTCGCTCCATCAACTCCCTCATCTGGTGATTAACAAATCACCACACCAGCACTCAAAATTTTGATAATTTAAATTTTTAAGAAATCGATTCAAATTCATTTGTATCAGTAAACCTAAAAGTCTGTTTCTGCATAATCTTTGGAATTAGCATAACGCTCTCTATGTAACTCCTGTAATTCGATCTCCCTTTCTTCTTCTTTTCTGAGTTTATAGATTCTTTTCTTTTCTTTCAACTGTTTCTTTCTTTTATGTAACAAACAACCTATTTTGGTCAAAATAAAAATGAATACTATTATAATCAAAGGTGCCAGAATCTTGCCAAGAATTGAACTTCCGATATTATGAAACCAGTTTTTAATTGCTTGAAACCTTTTTGAAAGTTTCCCTGTAAAATCTTCTTCTTCTAAAGGAATTATCTCTGAATGCATTTGTGTAATATTCTTAATATACATTTCAATATTCTTACTTTCATCAGGTATATATGTGCAACAATGTTGTACATGTAAAATGCCACAGACTCCTCCCTCTTTTGCTAGGAGTATGTCTAAAGCAAGGCGGTCTTGAATTACCATAGATCTAATTGCAATAACTTCAACATTCACTAATTGAAATCCATCAGCTGTGTCAGTTGATAATCTATCAACTATAGTGGATAATTTTCTGATTCTCCCTGCATTTAGGGTTATACCAACAAAAGGTATTACAGCTTGAAAAATATCTCCCAGAACTTCAGTAAAAGTTTCTCTTTTAACTCTATTTACATAATTATGAATTTTAAACAATCCTTCTGAATCTCTGTCAACATGAAACACTTTAGGAAAAACAATTCCCACATAACAAGTTCCATACCAGTGGTCTGGAAGGTTGTAGTAGGCTTTGTCACCACAAACAAAATAAATCCCAGGAAAAATAGGATCTTTTCCACCTTTAAATCCCCAACCTCCCATAATCTGATAAGTATCTTCACAGTTACTTGCACCTACAAAATAATTATCAAAAAGTGTATTATCTCTTCTAATGCAAAGCTTTCCACTAACAGGTTTGTCTATGTGAATTGCAATATTTTCAAGCATTTTGCCATTTAATTTCTCATCCTCTTTCTGCCAGAAGGCTGACTTAGTCTGCTTGACTAATTCATTTCTCTTATAAATTGCTCTTCTCTCTTCAACCATGTTCAAAAATTTCTTTCCTTCAGCACTTAATTTACATGTTAGATTATTCTTGTAAGCATACTCGTAAGTGAGTTCATTAGTAACAAGGAAAAATTCTCTCATTTGTTTTGCTTTCTTATGCTTATTTAAAGCATTATCAATCTTAATATTAGCAAAAATTTCATCATAATTTGAATAGTAATATTCTAAACGTCCAGTTTGATAAAATAAACTAGTTAATACACTACATGTTACAGCATAAGTGAGAGGAAGCATATTATATGTTACTCCCTCAGAAACAGAAGCAGGTAACTTAACGCAGACATAGCAGTCTTTTGCATCCATTACCTTAACATATTCACTCAATAGCTTTGTGAATGTATTACTTGAAAAATCACCAATTGATTTATCTTGATGAATGTTAGGCTGATGATCAATAACTTTTGCAGACGCACTATGTTTAGTTTGGCTAACCAGAGCTTTGCTTGTTAAGTTAACTTTGTGTAATTCTCTATTCATCTCCAAAGGGATAATCACAGCTAGAACCAACCAGAGCAGAACTAAAATGAGCAGACACACCAGAGTCATCTTACAGCATCTTTTAAAAACAGAACACTTTGAAGTGCTCTCCTTAACATAAGGCATTTTTGGTTAGTTTTAGCCTAAAAAAAATAAAATAAATTTTTAAAATTCTCTAAATTTATATTTACACCCCCCTTTTAAAATATATATATATTTTTTTTTTTTTATATCCCTAAACAAGATTTCTTCGACCTTATGTCATACATAAGTTTTCTTCAACTAAACAGTTTTTCTTCGACCTTGTGTCAACTAACAAATTTTCTTCAGCCTTTTGCCAATTTAATATTTCTGTACTTCAATCATTGTCACTAATTTCTTGGATTTCGTTTTCTTCTTCACTACTATCATATATGTCAATAACAGGTGGAATTACTAAGTAAGTCCACTCAGGAGACTTGTATTTTTGGTTTGGTCTTATTATTCTCTTCCCTTTTCTCGATATCACTTCAATTTTTCTTCCGACTCCAACTTCTTTTCCAGGACTCTTTTGACTACTGATTTCTTCAACTTGTTCTTTTGGCTTTTTGATCAATCTGACTCTCAATCTTCCACCTGGCCAGTAGTCTGCTTTTCTCACGTACTTCTTCTTTGGTTCAGAATTATTTGATTCTGACTTCCAAGTCCTTTTCTTTCTGTTTTCACTTTCACCTTCCACGTCACTTTCTTCAGTTTCGTAGTCTGAAATTTCAATTGACTCAGGAACTTCTCTATTCGGCAATTTCACTCTTTCAGGAACTTCACTTTGTCTTCCATCACTGGTACTCGGTAATTCGTTCTCCTCCTCTTCTTCAATTACCTCTAACTTCCCAGATTTTGGATTTTTGTTCCTTACTTCAGAGTTTGTTCTCTGCCTTTCGATACTCTCCTGGTCTGAAACTTCTTTTTGTTCAGCTTCTTTGTCTTCAATGGAGACAACCGAATCCTCAGTTATCTTTCCTTTTAACAGATTCTCTTCACCTTCAGAATCTATTTCAATTATTTCCAAGTCTTTTCTTGTCAAATTTCCATTTACTGGCACAGTTTCCAGATGTCGACTTTTTTGTCGATCTTCAGAATCTGGAATTATTTCACCTTCTGTTTTGCCTTCTGCTTCAGAATCAGAATCGTCTGTGGTATCACTTTCAACATCAGAACTCTCAGGAGTTGGTACTGGAATAGTATGACTAGGATGTATCCAACGTTTCAATCCTCTGCACTTTACAGCATTAGTAGTGATCAAAATTATCTGCCTAGGTTTCTGCCATCTAGGAGCTAGACAATTCCTTCTCCGATGTACTTTCGTTCTGACCCAATCGCCAGGTCTCAGATCATGAGTCAAAACCTTTTCATTTGATTGAGCTTCAGTTCCCACCTGATTAGACACAGAAGTTACCATATCAGATAACCTTTTACAGTAATCCAAAATTGCACTGTCATTTATGCTCAACAGTTTACCTACAGGTACAAAAGCTTGCCTCATTACTCTTCCCATTAATATTTCATGAGGACTCAAACCTGTCTTTTTATCTGGTGTACTTCTTAATGACATCAAAACAAGTGGAAGAGCATCAGTCCACTTTATACCTGTTTCAAGACACATTTTTCCAATTCTGTTTTTAATCGTTCCATTTATTTGTTCAACTACTCCTGATGCCTCTGGTCTGTATGCACAGTGTATCTTCTGCTCAATGCTCAAAGCTTCGCAAATTAACTTCATCAGTTTGTTATCAAAATGGCTTCCTCCATCACTCTCAATAGTGACTGGAAAACCGTACCTTGGGATGATTTCTCTGAGCATTAGTTTTGCTACTGTAATTGAATCACAATGTCGTGTAGGGAAAGCCTCTACCCATCTTGAAAATAAGCACACAATTACAAGCACATATTTCAAACAATTGTGTAAGGGCATTTCAATGAAATCCATTTGCAACCTGGTGAAGGGACCACCTTCTCGACCAATTATTCCTGTCCCCACCACTGATTTTCTGTTTGGATTCATTTGTTGGCATGACAAACACCTTTGACAAAAAGATTCAGCAATAGTTCTAAACTTGGTATTAAACCATGTTTCTCTGAAAAGTCTAATCATAGAATCTCTTCCTAAATGTGCTGGACCATGATATAATCTGGCCATGTCAGCAATCAAACAATTTGGTAAGACTATTCTGCCATCTTTGTAAACCCACACTCCATCTTCTTCACGTGGTCTACAATCTGATCTTAACCATAAGTCTTTTTCTTCATCTTCTGCTTCATTTTGTAAATCTCTAATCTCATGCCATGTTTCTACAACAGTTGTTAGCATTAATGAATTTGAATCAGTTTCTTTACTCCTCTCCCGATTGTATGAATAATTTTTCCTTGCGCAGTATTTAGCTGTTTCATCTGCGAAGGCATTTCCTTTGGAAATATAATCAGTTCCTCTAGTGTGCGCTGCACATTTAACAATGGCGATTTCTTTTGGCAATTGTATTGCTTCAATTAATCTCCTAATGAAAACTGCATTTTTAATTGGTGATCCTGTTGATGTCATGTATCCTCTCTGTGACCAGAGTTGTCCATAATCATGCACAACTCCGTATCCATACTGACTATCAGTAATGATGGTAACTCTTACATCCTTTGATATTTCACATGCACGAATTAAAGCAATCAATTCAGCCACTTGTGCTGAACGAACTCCTTCAAGACATGATGCTTCTTCAACATCTACGACTGTACAAACTGAATATGAAGCTTTTAAGACACCTCCTTCGGATCTTAAGCATGACCCATCTACAAAGTAGACAAAATCCGATTCAGACAAAGGTCTGTCTTTGATGTCTTTTCTTGGTTTAGTGCAGAATTCCATGACATCTAAACATTCATGTTCTGTTTCAATGTCATCAACAATTTCAGAATCAGGCAGTAATGTAGAAGGATTCAGATTTAAACATCTTGAAATCGAAACATTATCTGCTTCTAGTATGATTTTCTCATACTTTGTCAATCTGCTACTTGTTAAATGTTGAGTCTTACCTCTTGTCAGTAATATTTAACTGAATGAGGCACAAAAATTTTCACTGGAAATCCCATAATGATTCCTTCACTTTGTTCGAGGCTGATACTTGTAGCTGCAACTGCTTTCAAACAACCTGGTAATGCTTTTGCAATTGGATCAAGAACTGCAGAGAAGTATGCAATAGGTTTCTTTAAATTTCCATGTCTCTGAATTAACACAGATAATGCACATCCTTCTCTCTCACTGCAATACAGTTCAAAATCTTTCTCATAATTTGGCATACCTAAAGCAGGAGCTTGGCATAAGCTCTTTTTCAGGTTCTCAAAAGAGTCCATCTCAGCATCATTGAGAATAATTGGATCTTTTACATCTGATTTTGTCAGTCTTTGTAGTGGTTTTGCAATTACTGAAAATCCACTTATCCATTGTCGACAGTAACCAACCATTCCCAAGAACATTCTGACCTGTCTTTGTGTTCTTGGTGGTAACATTGCTTGAATCATTTTTATTCTCTCTATTGTTACTTGTCTTTTTCCCTTTGCTATTCTGTGACCAAGATATTTTACTTCTTGTTTGCAAAACTGTAGTTTTGCTGGGGACACTTTATGTCCTTCTTCTGCAAGGCGATTTAACAGAATTATTGTGTCTGTTACACAATTTTCTCTTGTCTTTGCAGCTATTAACAAATCATCAATATACTGCACTAGCGTAGACCTACCAGGTAAGTCTAGGTCCTCTAATGATCTTTTTAACAGTTCGTTAAAAATTGAAGGACTTTCTGTATAGCCCTGAGGGATTCTTGACCATCCGAGGGTCTTACCTTGGAATCTGAAAGCAAATATTTCATAACTGTCTGGATGTAAAGGAACAGTAAAGAATGCATTGCAAAGGTCAATGACTGTATACCATTCAGCATCATGTGGAATCTGAAATAGAATTACTGCTGGATTTGGAACCACAGGACAACATGGAACGACAATTTGATTAACTTTTCTCAAATCTTGTACGATTCTAAATGTTCCGTTAGACTTTTTAACTCCCATAATTGGTGAATTATAAGAGCTACTCTCCATTTCCTTTAATACACCTTGCTTGATTAATTTTTCAATTATAGGTGTAATACCTTCAATTGTTTCTGTTTTCATTTTATATTGTGGAGTGTTTGGAAATTCTATTCCCTGTTTCAATGTAATTTTTACTGGATCTACGTTTTTCATCAGACCCATCTCATTTCCAGAAAAATCCCATATTTCAGATTTCACTGTTTCTTTTAGTTCTTCAGGTAAATCTTTTTCTTCAAATGCAGGAAACAATTTTGTGTCTTCTGCTTCCATCATCATCATTGTCATTCTGTATAAACCATCTTCCTCCATTGTTTGTAACTCCACTCCATCAGGAGAACAATATATTCTACAATTCATTTTACATAGAATGTCTCTGCCCAATAGATTTACTGGACTACTATTACAAACCACAAATCTGTGTTTATCTCTGTAGTTTCCAATTTCAACTGGTACTGGATCAGTTAAGTCAGTTTTAATTTGCTGATTACTTACTCCGACAACTTGGATGGTATCCCCAGAGAGAGGTAGGTTTTCAATTTCCACTGATCTAACAGTAGAACGGGTAGCACCAGTGTCCACTAGAAAAGTGATGTCTACATCATTAACTTTCCCGTTTACAAAAGGACCAGACTGGTCAACCTCAAGAGTGGCTCCAACAACACACTCTTCCTCCTCTCTCGGGCACCGTCAACAATAATCATCAGAATCGCTGTCCTGACTTTCTGCTAATAAAAATTGTTGTGAAGCATTTTGCATTTGAACCCTTTGCTGCTTTTGCTGTTTTTGTGGTTTTATTACCTGTTCACTTCCCTGAAATCCCACGTTTGGATTATATTTTTGAACTCCCCCACAATTCGGAAAAGGTGGTTGTGGCAATTGGTCTTGACGATTATTCACCTGTTGTAGTTGCTGTTGCTGTAACTGTCGCTGAATATTAAATTCGTTTAACCCCTGTTGCATCTGTAGCTGTCGCTGCAGGTCAACACCATTCTGCATCTGTGGATTCAATAAGGGATTCTTTAAGTTTTTAGGAGGATGAGGACACTCGTCTCTCCAATGTCCAATTTCGCCACAATTAAAACAAGGTAATCTTTGTTTCAACTCCTCAATCTTTGGGCTAAATTTCTTTGGGAAATTATTACCTTTAAACTTTCCTTGTATCTGGTTTGTATTCCCAGTTTGAACAAAATTAGTGTTCTTATTTCCCATGCTGGCAATCTGTTGCTCAGCCACTTTTACCTGAGCCCACATGGCTTTCTCCTTCAGCTTCTTCTGTTTTACTTCTATTTCATCACTGCAATACTTTGCTTTTCTTAGAATATCATCTACAGATAGTGATTGCCATCCGACAATACTATTTCTAATCATTTCTCCAATTTCAGGTTTTAGTCCATAAACAAATCTATAGACAAAATGGCTCATGTCTTTTTCATCTAATTTTTCATAACCACTGTATTGTTTAAAAATTAACAGTAGTCTTTCATAAAAGGAATGAACTGATTCTTTTGTTTCCTGTTCTGTTCTTTCTATTTTAACCCAATCGACTTCTTTGGGTGGAATTTTGTTTTTCATCCAAACAATTACTTTCTCATAGAAATCCATTACAAGTGGATTTGGAGCACCTGTTTCTTTGATTCGCTCAGGTTCTGTTTTTGGCCAACTAATCGATATTTTGCATTCTGTCCAAAGATCAGATGGAACGACAATGTCAAAAAATCCATCTAAATCAATCCACAGAACTTTTGACACCTTGATAAATCTATCGACTTGCCTGTACCACTCAACTGGTTTTTCCCTCAATTTTGGAAAGTCATTTGTAAATAACAGAATGTCCTGTCTCGACCAAGGGACATGAACATATCCTCCACCTGCAATTTCTCTCATTGGAAATTGTTTTGACAATTTTTCTAATCTTTCATCTTCCTTCTTTTTCGTCCATTTTACTCTCCATTTGTTCAATTCTCCTAGCTTTTTGATATAGACAATCAAATCTTTAATATGAACTATTCTTCCCATTGAGTTTAAACTCTCAATGTCACTTTCTGAAAAGTCTAATCTGTAATGTTTCGCAAAATTCTTTTGTTTACTCACATCGATTTCAAGTTCTGCTGCTAGATCCTCTAGTTGATCATATTTGTTTTTCGTTTTCCATTGAATGCTTTTGCAAATGAACAGTAGTTCATCATCCCGATAGTAATTTAAACTATCTGGACCAATTGTTCCAATTATTAATTCTTCGATATTCGCTTTTAATTTGGCCACATCAAGTTTTGGTGTGGTTACCCTGACTTCAGGACTCCCTATGTCTGATATAGCACCCATTGGTGTTTTTGGAGATAAATCCTCATTAAAAGTTAAATCAGGCATTCTCGATTTAGAAGAGTTTATTTCAGATAAGTCTGAATAAAATTTTTCAGCAGCCTTTTGAATTTCTGTATTTAAAGGAATAGTTAATCCAGTTTTGTTTGTTTCCTTTTGGTCAAATACGGGTTGAACAGGACCAATTGTTACTGGAACTGTCACAGCTTCCATGCCCTTTGTCATTCTTTTTATTAATTCTTCTTTTGATCTTATATATTCATTATAATCAACATCTTCAACATTTCTTGCCTCTCTTGTATAATCTTTTGGAGGTTCTCTTGCTCTTGGAGCCATTGTAAAATGTCTACCTTCATTTCGAGCATTATCGAATTCTGGTCTTCTAGGAGTTTCAATGATTTCACAATTATTAGGATAAAGTTTAGGAGCTTCATTAATTGGAGGTGCACTCGGTGAAGTTTCAGTAGAAACCACCGGAGTAGACCATGATCTAGGAGGTCTCAAAGGCTGATTAGGCTGATTCTTTCTAGCAGTTGTATATATTTCTTCCATAACTGCATCCTCAGATTCACTTTCCATAGATTTCCCTGTAGGAGTACCCATTACCATTTCATGAATTAAAAACAATCCTTCACTCATGTTTCCCTGTCTCCACATTCGCAATCTATCTTCATGAGTTTCTCTTTTCCAAGGTGGATTTTTAGTAGGTCTTTTAATTCCACTAGCTTCTCTTTGTAACTGATACATCTCGTCTTCCCACTCAACTAAAGCTTCAAATTGAGTTGGTCTAGGTTTCGGAACAAGAGCATTCATTTTCTCTCGTAAATTTCTTAAGACTTTTACATTAAATGAACCATCATCAGGCCAAGTTAAAACACCGTCGTTCTTAGTATATCGTTTCCAACTATCGAACCATAAGACAGTATGATATCCGTATTCACCTTCCATATACGCTGCAGGTGTTTTATACTTATGAAGTAGTTTACCACCTCGCGTTTCGATTTTCTTGTCAGGTGAAAATAAATTCTTAAACTTCTGAAATAATGTTGGCTTTTTCTCAACATGTTTAAAATGATAACTCATTTTTAGGAGTTAAATCTAATTCACAAAATCGTTCGTAAAATATTTCCGGGATGTTCCGTAAAACAACCAATCCGTGCGCGAAACACACCAACAAGCCAATGACAGTTGAGCTACGTCACTTTTCTGCTCAACCAATAAATTTGGAGTTTTTCCGAAGGACCAATCAGCTCACAGGCCGTCAGAGACTCAAGAGCCAATTAGAATATAGCTTGTGACGTATGTCACCCAATCCCAGCGCGGCTCTGTGACGTACACAGCAGCTGCGGTTTCTCGTTTCTCACTCCTGGCGCTTACCCCTCCTTCACAAAATCTTTTCACAGCGCCATTTTAAGAACACTTTTCAGTGTAAATTAATTTTTAACGATGACTATAAGGACAACATCTGTTCGTTTCACTATTTAGGATAGTTTACATACATTCAAGTATCCACACTTCGGAATAGACGGCGCTATTCACACTAAGGATAATATTCAATTGTCAGTAGAGTAACCTTACCCCACCCTTCTAACACGTATAATTATGAACTCGCTTTGCTCTGAACCCACCGCGAAGTGAAAGTTCTAAGAGTTCCACTTGAACATAAAATACAATTCAAACTCGCACTTTCATACTGAAATTTCCCTAATTTCAAACACACATGAAATCCGTACAGGACTCTCACCTGTTTATAGAGATCATGCACCGTTAGCAAAATAACGACGTTATCCGTACAGGGCTCTCACCTGTTTATAGATATGAAACATGTACCCGTACAGGACTCTAACCTGTTTATAGATAATCATGCACCGACGTTAATTTACCCTTCACTCAAGCTCGGATATAACTAATACTCTCATCACAGTGAGTTTTATGGAAGGCGCTTTGTCCCTATTCTCATGCTGTTCTAATTTCTTAGAAAACCCTCACTATACAAGATTCAGACCTAGCCCTAAAACTGTGCTGCTCGGCGACAACACTATGGTACACGGCGATACCTCTTGTGATACTCGGCGATATCACTACAAACAGAACAGATGGCTTGCGTGACTAATTTCTCGCCACACAATCTATACCGGTATAGCTTACAGATAGCACGAAAAACGAACTCAACATGTGTTAAAACATCGATCCTATTTCCATACCATAACGTTTTAGTAGCCCTTAGCAACCAACATATTACCTTGGTTACCCTCAGCAACCATCAATTTCTGCTACCAGAGAATTGATCCAGCGGCCTATAGAAAATATATCATAAACAACGCTACCCAACTTCATAACCTATAAACAAAATTCTATACTAAATATGGACCCATTTATAAACCTGACATATTTTGGGCCTACTGAATCAGGTGGTCAGATTAAATTTATATACACATTATCTACAATCTATATACATTTTATACATCTGTGAAAAGAATATTGTCATTAGAATAAAACTTGACCATTTAAATGACCACCATTGGCGATGTGATCTAGCTAATAGTAACCTACACTCCTGAATAACCAAGACCAGCTTGTTTGTCAAAAGTAAGATTTTATTTACTAAATTATGGTATATAAATTGATAGTTTTATAAATGAATTTTATTTGCAATAAAGCAAGCATGATTGTAAGAAATATAAGAAAAATACAATTTAAGCAAATGAATCAAAATCAAAGTGAATATTTAAAGTTTAGCATTTCTAAAATCTAATTCCCTAACTGAGCTAAATAGATAGAAATTAAAGTAAAGTTCATTGAGGATTCTTACGTGCTCCACGCAAAGTCCAACAGCACATCACCCTCATTTGAAAGTCAGAAAGCAGCAGCCAGCCCATCCCTAAGGGCATGACTTTTTATACCTTTCTATGCTAACTAAACTACGCAAAGGAAAGTTTTCAGAAATCTTCGACGTCCCATTGGCTGAGAGTGACAAGTGACATGTCACCCACTTTCCAAAAAGTTCCATTAAATCATGTTTCTTAGAGACCATTGTCTCTTCCACGTGAAACCAGGAGCTTCCTGAGTTTGCAACAAATGTATTAAGTCATTCTCGCAGCGTCCATTGACTTCCGCGGATGCCAAGTTAAGGACTGACAAAATGTTCTTTTTCGACCTTGGCCATGTCCGACAGAATGATGACAGCACATTAGTTTTTTGCTTTGTGAACGCAGCTTTTGACGAATAATTTATTTCAGAATGGGCGTCTCGTGACTTTTGCAGAATTACAAGTCAGCTCTTTTCTGCGACCCAAGTGACTAGGCCCAAAAGCAGGCAACTTATGATTTCTAATATAAAACAAACACAAGAAAAGTATTAATGTAAGAAATAATGTAGATTCTGTATCCACCCCAGGATTTACTAATTAATTAACCCACCCGATTAATCAAAATGTTACCTAGCCATTGCAAACAAATAAAGCAGTGTTTATATCTACCAGTCTCCGTTATTCCATGAGACTCATATGCACCTAGAATAGTAGAAATGACATCACACAGACAAGGAAAAGCAAAACAAGCACATGCTTCTTTTAAGTTTGCAGCAGTTAGTAATGACAAAAACGAAAACAATAAATTATTTTATTATTTTGCACGAACAAAAAGATGCAACAATTATGCACGTTTATGAGCACACATGTTAGTCCCCCCATGTGTAAAGTTTAATCTAAGTTGTATTAGCACGACATATCACAAATCATTAATATTTTTATTCATGTTATGGAAATGTGACTTCGCGAGTTTAAACAAAATTTTGTTTTCTATCTCGCTCCATCACTGCTTAATACAATCTTCGTTTAAAAGCAATCATAGGCATGGTGGTCTGCTGACCCTTGTAGGCCACAATCCGTTTGATTGTGCCAAATTGGAGTGACTCACAATCTGAGACCTACATATGCGTTATAATAAGGTCGGTCATACTGCAACTCACTCTGATTTGGAATGTTGCAAAATGAGCTATTAGTATGTAGGTCAGATCACAAAATTGGATACGATTTGCAAAAATACTTGTTGCAATTCCAGCATGTTCTTACAACTCGCCTAAGTGTTTTCAGTAATCTTTGAAATAATTACTACTGTATGTTTAAGTGGAAAGTGAGAATAAAAGAACCCTGACTGGAATTCTTAGTCAAGCACGGATGACTGTTATCTTTGACATAGTGCCCATCTGCTCCAAAAGTGAGAAAGTTGTAGGGTGAAGGCCTGTAAAGGCTTGATAAGATTGTGGTGTAAGACAGATTCTTCACAGCGTCATCAAGAACACCCTCCGTTATGATGCGAAACTGTTATATTTTGTGTTGTATAAAAGAAAAAAACACATTATTATGATGTAATGTGTGCAGTAGTTTAAATTTCCTCTTTTTGGCACAGACTGCTTTTTGTTGAAATTGTCTCTACAGAATGTGGATTAAGGCGTATGGTAAAATTCCTGGAGGTAAAATAACTCCATATTCATAACAGAATATGAAATGTGGCTGCTGTTGGACGCTCACATTGTTTCAATAGCTCGTGTTTCCCTTTGGAGCCTCTCCTTTTTATTGCTTTGGTAGAGCATTCCTTGGTATAATGTTGATTTGCCTTAACCATAAAAGCTGTTTTTGAGGTTTTTCGTAATGAGCTAACTTAGAAAATCTCTGGGACCAAAGCTTCTTTCTTGTTCTTCTGTGAAGATGGTATATGTTTTCAGATATTTACTTCATATTGTATAAATATAAAATGTATACATAATTTATCTGTAAAGACTTCTGTTTATTTGCCTCGTCTTCCTGTTATTGTTGGGTTTCCTGTTCAATATTGTTACTTTAATTGGTACAGATCAATATAAACAACTCGCAAGTTCCCTTCGATTTGTGAATTTTATGTGGATATTAAAGCTCCTTTTAATTATTCCAGATTTGTTATGTCAGATGATGAGCAGAGAAAACATAGGATGCACTCGCTTCACATCATGATCGAGAATGGCACTGGCTTCACATCATGGTCGAGAAGATATATTTGAGTATCACTCACTAAATATCAGAGTGCAATAGGGTGCTAAATTGAGTGAAATATCTACAGCAGTCGGAGAAATCACAGGTTTCACACATGCCTAATCACTTCAGTTTCTTCCATCACAGATCACGTGTCATTTGAGGGCTTGATAAAGCAACTACAATATCTAATAGAAGGACAAAGGCGCACAGGAGCACTTCAAGAAACCGCATGTTTGGGAGCTGGGCAGAATAAAAAAACAGAGAACCGGATATAGACGAGCATGGCAGCACTTGAATCGTGCAATGACCAAGGAGGAAATAGCTGGACTGGACAATTGAGGTCTAATACAAAGAGACAGGACTGAGAAGGTGACAAAGGGGATAAGTCTCATGGAGTGGGGCATTGGAGGGAAGCAGCACAGTTATAGTAAAACAGGGGTCCCGAAATTGATGAGGAGTAAGAGAGTGACTAGGAACCAGACATGGACATTATCTCGACACCTCTCAGATGAATGGAGTCTCTATTCCATCAAACAGCTTCTCATCAGTTTTGCAGATTTGGTTTGATAGCTCTGCATCAAACAGACTGAACCTGCTAACTCAATATGCACCCTTCATTGTTTGGAAAGTGCATGATTTAAAGGCATGATCATGAATGCCCGAGTTGACCCATGTACAAAAAGTATAGCACTGCTACAATGCTTCCTGATATGGAGACGAGGAATGTGATGCGGCACTGTAGTACATCCCACAGAAAATGCTAGACAATAATCTGGCAGTAAATACCATTTTTGCTGTGCACTATATGTTTTTGATTTGATTTTTGGACTTAGGATGTCTGTCATTTTGACCTCTTATACGTTAGTCTAAGTGATTAGCTCCAAATTACATGTGCAGTGCTGTAAATTAGAAAAAAATATTTTTTGTTTAAATTAGTACATTTGAAACTTTGATAAGACAGCTGTAGAGAGTGTAAAGGTTTGGAACCGCTGCCCCAGGTGCGAATCGGTTTTTGTAAACTATTTTATTATACAGTTGTGCAAAGTGACCTGGGTTAACTTTTGCAGTAAGATACACTTGTGATACAGAACCTGGATCACACTGGTAAAATAGGTGGAGAATCTGCGAGTACTTTAGTCATATTTGCTAAGGTTATTGTCACTAATCACTAAGTGCATTCATATTTTAAAAAGAGTCTGGGGATAAAGCTGCCTGGAATATCAGTACAGATTAAGACTTTCTTACTTGCTTGCTCGAATAATTCCCATGGCTGGTTAAAGGTATATGTAGACCATTTTGTCTTGCGTTATCCTGCATCTTAACAGGACATCTGCTCCAAATGTGATTAAGGAGAGTCTTTTAATGATCCATTGGGGCAAAGAGGTCCAACTCCTTTCCAGAGAAGCGTGCATGCCTATTGGAACTCCTCTTCTGAAGTAGGAAAGGGATAAAGCGCCTTGAGATAGAGAAAGCTTCATCCACCTAGAAAAGAAGCAGCAAATCAGTTGCAGCTGGGTATTTTGCTGTGGATTTAAATCTGTGGGAAAAATATGCAACTGGAAACCATGCACCAGTCCTGAAGATCTGGATATTTTCATCACCTACTTTTTTAAACAAAAGCATTTGTTCTTACATGGAGTATAATCGTTATCTCTCACTCTCTCTAAATAGTGCCTTTATAGGTCTCGCACCTGGCGATTACAGCGCGAAAGCGCTGTCTCGCCTGCGAGACCTATAGTCACCGGCTCTGCTTCCCAGGAGACAGGAGATGGGCACGCGCAACATGCTGGAATTGGATCAGCTCGCGCGCGGACAGCATGGTGGAAACACATGCGCGCACACACACAGACACAAGCGCACACACTCAGACACACGCAAGCACACACAGACACACACGCACACACACACACACACACACAGACACCCACAAAGACATGCGCACACACACACGCACACACCCCCTCCCCCCCCACTCACCGGGCTCTTTCCGCTACAGGCTCCGTCACTCCGCTGCATCAGCGTACCACGCTGGTTGTCCCTCTCTCCCTCATCAGCGGGTCAGTGTCAGTAGCAAGCGGTGCTCTCCACGAGCACGGGAGCCCCGCTAGCTCACGCGCTCACTTCCATCTGGCTTCACGGGCACAGAAGCGCGGGGTAGGCTCCCGTCTGCTTCCTGTCTTTTTGCGGCCACGCCCCCGTCCCAACACAGGTTGCCTGGCTTCCTGTCCAAGCCGGGCTAGGGTGGTGAGTTTGTCAATTAATGTGCTTGTTAGTAATTCTGCTGATCACTTATCCGTAGCAAGCGGCTACTCTAGGATAGTCAATACACACTTCTATATTTCATTGCAAGCACTGCCCATAAGGGAATTTTATTTCTACGTACCGTATCAGGAATTCAGGAAGGTGAGTGTGTGAAAGTGTAGAAAAGGGGTGCCAAACCCCTAATGATACTATCTGTGCACATGGGAGGATCATACCAGCAATAAACTGCTCGTCATAACGGAACATGGTTCTTAAAACATTCACTCTCCTTGGAATGACAATGCAAATCTTCCCTGGAATGGAAATAGCGAAATTGGAATTCAGGAATCCCTGCTTCACAGCCGAGCATAACTCATTGAGGAGCTGTGATGAAACCAGCTGACCACAGACTAGGCGTGATGCTAGTTTTGTCTAAGAGTTTAAACACGTGCCGACACAGGGATCTTGAGATTACTAAATCTAATCTTGTTTTTTTTTTTAGGTTTGTGTGCAAGGGGCTAATGGCTTCTTCCATATCTTAGTATGGCGATGATGGTGAGCCTTTCTGCTTAAGCAATTATTTATAGCCCTGCATTTCCCAGTAGGCAGCTGAGTATTTCGGAGAGGCAGGTTGTAGTCCGCTGCATGCTGGATATCCCGAAGACTCTGTATGGGAATTGAGTCTTACAAACTTGTGATCAGTGAAATGCTTTACCACTACAGAGATCCTCCTGTCCCAGTGCACATGATCGTGTCTTTGCCAGAGTGCTGTCAGCGCGTCCTTTCTTAATGTGTGTCCTTTCCTCAGTGTGCATGAAACAGTGCGCTGACATAATCCCTGCCACAGTGTGCTGCCAGTAGTGTCGCTATTCCTGTATGCTGTCCTAGTCTCGTGTACCAGTGTGCGTGTTAATATTGCCTGATCACACTGCAGTGCCTCTGTCTGCACAATTGAATTGCCAGCGTCTCCTATCGCAGTGTCGTGTCCCAGTGTGCGTTTCAGTGTCTCCGGTCTTAGTGTGCATCAGTGTCTTCCTGCCGCTGTGCACGCTTTTCTCCTGTACCTTTGCTCTGTTAGTCCTGTTCCAGTGTCTCCCTGTGAAAGTATGCTTAAGGGTCTCCCTTCTCCAGTGAGTGTATTGGTGCTTCCTTGTGCCATTGCCTGTCACTGTCCCTCTGTCGCCGCGTGCATTTCAGTTCCACCTGCCTCAGTGTGCGTCTGTGTCTCCATGGCAGTGGCATGCCCTGTGGCAGAAAGAACGGAGACTCGATCCCAAAGCGTGTCAGTGTTTCACCGACACCTAGTAGGTCTCCTCTCCCCTTGAGCATTTCAGTACTTCCCATGACCGTGCGCTGTCACTGGGAAAATGCAGGGAGAAAATGAAACTCAGAGACTCGTGAAACTAAACGTGCCATGGAGACGCTACGGTTTGCTAATGCAAAAGCGGGCTAAACTGAAGAACTCCCATATAGATAGTAAATACGTCATGGTAAAGTAGTAACTTGCATTTAGAAGCCAGAAACACAAACCAAAGCGCCGCGCTCCGGCTAAGTAAATGCGGCATGAGATGTTACAGCCCGCTATTAGAAAGCTGTTTCCCGTCCAGGCGCGTGCACATCTCCTGTTCGAGATGATCTGGAGTCGACGGAGCCGTACACATGCACATCGCCTGTCCGGGTGCATGCACAGCTCCTGTCCCCCTTCCGAACACAAAACCGATGACAATAGACCTCAACAAGCATTGGCAATGCAATAAGTCTCGCATTTACGCAAGTTTAATCTATTAGTATTGAAAATGACATGCTTTTTTTATGTTTTAAAAACGAAAACAAAAATAAGACATTGTCATTTGCAAGGTCAATAGCTCAAACTCGTGTAAATGTGAAACCTATTGCATTGCAAATGCTTGTTTTAGAACAGCAGTAGCAGATTGCTTTGTTTGATTTTTTTTTTTATATCCAAAATCTGAATTTTGCTTCAATAAGCATTCTAATTATGTTTCCCCATACCTTGTGATCCATAATGCTGATACCTTTTATGTATTTTTTTTAATTATTTTACTTTATTGCATTGTTAAAAGCTTGTCTATCCGATAGGAACTACATTGTTTGGGCTTTTTGGGAGCTTAGTCACAACTTACATGAACTCAGTATCTGGAATCGACTCTCTCAGATATGTAGAAAGCCATGTCTGAAAGTGAATGTCTTCATCAAAACTCATGCTCCAGTAGTGCTCAGTTTAGAGCAAATAAAGGTGCTCAACAACAGTTCTAATGTCATTCTAAGCACGAGGCTGATAATTAAGTCCATTTGCTATGGGGAATTGAGAGTGACCGTGTTAGAAGATCTTAAAAAGGTCACTGATTTATTACAAGGTGACCATCAATGTTTAGAATATACCAAAAACAAGAACGAAGAAACTCTGAACTACTACCGCTGCTAACCACCACAATGCAGAAAGAAACGCAATACAATTTTGATCCAGTGACCATATTGATTAAGAATTCTCCTCCCAGTAACAAGTAGGTGTATGTGTGCAATGTAATCATCCAGGATTCATTCCCTGGCATCTCCAAAAGCAGCATTGATATTGTACAAGATAATAGAAATAGTGTGAACTTGGGCAATAAACTACCCATCTAATCAGCATACCATGGCAAAGCAACAAGTTTGAGTAGCATGAGTCCGAAAGATGAAAGAATTACAACTGCATTTAATCAAAGTTGCCAAGTTCAGATTGAATATAACGCTCCTACCCCAAGCATAAAAATGACAAAAAGCTATGAGGACCCCAAATGTGAGAATAGAGTTGTAAACCTCTCTGCCTGTTCTGTGATATTCTGACACATACATTGGGGAACCCCCTGAATGTGTGGCTTTTGTTGAGGGTGATAACATGGTTGGTATCAAGCATACAGACATGACTAATATCAGCTGCTAGGAAAATGAAACTGAAAACCTGATAAAGTCGCAAAGGAAACTTTCTTGATTGGGGTATTGAAATAGTTCAAAATGCCGAGGCTAAGTATCCAACATAAAGACGGCGGCTTAAGGATAAGGAGAATGTGATTCCCCCATAATGTAAATTACATAAACGTGAGTGTCTTAAGAAGCGGTCAAGGTACACAGCAAGCATCTAAGGAATTTGGGAACATCTCAATCACTCAAAAGAGGACTGGTGAATGTTCATTGTTGTATGATGTAACTTACCTTTACCAAGTAGGTAAGTATAAATGAGGTCTATCTTTTTGGGGGTCACCACCCCCATTTTTTTAAATATATAAATTAATGTTCTTTTCCATTGGGGGATCCCCCCCTTTATTAATTACCCTTACCCACTGCTCAAACCCCCAAATACCTCTACCACCCAATAACCCTAACCGACCCATAACCCTAAAAATAACCTTTCCACCGAACACCCTTACCCACCTGAAAACTCAAATGTGAGCTAACTATAACTTACGCCTCCGCAATGAACTGCTTATGACCTCACATATTACATCACTCATGACATTGTCAGTGACATCACTGATGACATAACTAATGACATCACTCATGACATCATCAAGTGAGTGTAAGTGTTTGTTTAGGAGTTTGTGTGCGTTAAGCACATCTACAATACTACTACAAAAGGTAAATTAGTATACTAGGTGCACTGAGTGATAGTACTTCTAACATATATTAAGTGAATGACTGTGTGACTGATTCTACCCTTGTGAGTATGGATGTCTAAGTGGCTGTTATATGTGTATAAGTCAAGGTTTGAAATGGGAGTCTCGCATTGGCTGAGGTGGGTACCTTAGTCCAAAAAGGGACCCTTGCTTCTAGTCAGGGAAAGGAGGGACACCCTCCTAGATAACCCTTGCTCACCCCCCCGGTAGCTTGGCACGAGCAGCCAGGCTTATCTCCAAGGCAATGTGTAAAGTATTTGCAACCACACTCCCAGTAACACAGTGATAACACCACAAATGGACACCACACCGGTTTTTATAAAAAAAGCGGTATCTTTATCAGAAGGAATACGATGAGACCAAACGATAGAACTCCAACATATGCGTATTCGTAATATTTCACTTTGCCAGTTATTAGACCAGCAATCACTTATAGGTCTTGCGGTATTAGTGAGCAGTTCACAATGATCTCCTGCAGTCCTAATGCAATGCTATGCAGTTCGTAATGCAGTTCGTAAAGGTAAGGCCTGGCAAGTGGATGTACTTGTCAGGACAACAAGGCAGTTAACAAACTGCGCGCAGGCACTGCAGTGGCAGGCCTGAGATCTCTTTTTAGGGCTACTTGTGTGGGTGGCACAGTTAGTTCTGCAGGCCCACTAGTAGCATTTGCATTAACAGCCCTAGCACACATAGTGCACTTTATTAGGGACCTTACTAGTAAGACAAACATACCAATTATGGACAACCAATTACCATAACACTTTCTAGAGGGAACACTTGCACTTTGACACTGATCAGCAGTGGCAAAGTGCCCAAAGCATCTAAGTCGGCAACATAATGTCAGAAAAAGGTCTAGGAGGAAGGCAAAAAGTTAAAGGAACTTTAGCCACAAAGGGCCAAGTCCAACAGTCGGTATATGAGTAGCTGTGTAGGTGAGTTAGATGCTGTGTAAGTGGCGGTATTGGTAAGTGATTGGATTTGTCAGTGGCAGTATAGGTGAGTGAGAGGCACTGTGAGTGGCTCTATGTAGGTAAGAGGGTGTGTAAGTGACAGTGAGTGGGTGTCTGCATGGCTGTATGAGTGAGTGACTGGGTGTGTAAGTTGCTGTTTGAGTGGGTGTTTGGTTAAGGGAGTTGGTGTGTGAGTGTCTATATTGGAGAGTAAGTGTCTGTGTGAATGACCTTATGGGTGAGTGAGCAGATGTGTGAGTTCTTTTATGGATGTGTATGTAAGTTGGTGTGTGAGTGCTTGTATTGGTGTAAATGATTGGTTGTATGGATGAGTGAGTGGGTGTGTCAGTGACTGTGTAGGTAAGTAAATAAGTGGGTATGTGACTGGCTGTACCGGTGAGTGACTGGTTGTATGGGTGATTAAATGGTTGTGTGAGTGGCTGTACGAGTGAGTGTGTGAGTGCTTCTATGGAGGAGTGAGTGGGTGTGTGAGTACTCGGATGGATCTGTGAATGGGTATGTGAGTGGTTGTGCCGTACGTAAGCGGGTGTACGAGAGGTAGTATGGGTGTGTGACTGGGTGTGTGAGTGTTTCTGTGGATGATTTCATCAGTGATGTCAATTGAGATCTCATGAGTGATGTCGCTGACCATGTCATGAGTGATACAATATGTGAGGTCATAAGTAGTGCATTGCAGGGGCATAAGTTATACATAGCTCATGTAACTATAACTGAAAATTTTCACTGGTTGTGTATGAGTGAAATCTGAGCCTAACTAGAATGTCCCTGTAACCTTTGCTTTTTTCAGTGAATTTCTAAGGTTTTTAAAATTCTATTTCCTAACTATAACTTCCTTGTAAACTGGTCCCCCAAGAATCCTCGGCATCAAAGAGGATTCATCCCCCAACCAGTACTGTGCCAGGAGGCACGTTTGTAGAGTGGTGGAGAAAGGGGGCTTGGCCGCCAAAGACCTCTCCGCAGTTCCTCTGTGTGGGACTTACTGGAAGTAACGGAAGAGCTTGTTGGCCCCCAAGAACACTCTAGAGTGAAGGGGACTTCACCCCCAACCTGCAGTGTGCCAAGAAGCACTGTTTGCAGAGTGGTGGAGAAAGAGGATATGGCCTCCAAAGTCCTCAGCATTCACGTTCTGTGGGACTTACTGGAGGTAACCGGAAGGCTTGTTTGCCCCAAAGGACCCTCAACATCCAAGGGGTCTTCATTCCCCAACCAGCAATGCACCAGTAGTCGTGTTTGCAGAGTTGTGAAGAAAGGAGGCATGGGCTCTGAAGACCTCTCAGGAATCCCGCTTCGTGGGACTCATTAGAGGTAACAGGAGGGCTTGTTTGCATCCAAGGATCCTTTGCATCTGGGGGGACTTCATCCCCAACCAGCAGTGCGCTAAGACGTGCATTTGCAGAATTTTGGAGGCCATATGGCCCCCCTCCCTGGACATGTTCGTTCCCAATCACCCCATCCCACGGGCCCATCTTTTTCTTTTACATTTTTTAATAAATTGTAAAGGGAGGAGGGCCAAGTGGACTCCTTTCCGTACCGATTTTGGCCCCGGGGAGCCCGGCCCACGAGGCTCTGGTGTGGGAGCCCTGGTCCCACCCAGAAAAACCAAAGGGGATGATGGAGTGTTGAACATTGCAAGCACTCACCCCCAGTCAACTGATCTGGGTTTAATCCATCATCATTCTTTAGCTCACTCCACCATCCCAGTTCAGACATGGCCATATGCAAATCAGTTTGACCCTGTGCCTCATGGGAACAGTCCAGCCCGAACTGCCAAGCCATGTCTTCCCTGTACCGGAAACAAGCATCCTGGGACCTATTTCTGGCTAATCAGCTGTCATCAGCCAGGTTAGCTTGAATCCAGTGGCAAAGTGAGCAAGGAACCCACGTCTGGGCATACCCTGCCAACTGCCAATACCCAGGGCTTGTAAACCAAATGCTGCTAGTGGGCTTGCAGTACTGGTTGTGCCAAACATACAGAAGCAACCTGTAAAAGTTTGTCACAGGACTGCCATTGCAGAGCCTGTGTGCAGTCTGGTACTGCCATGTTGACTGGGCAAGTGCACCCACTTGCCAGTCCCTAAACCCTCCATTTTCTTGATATCAGACACCCCTATGGTAGGCCCATGGGCAGGGGGCATTGTAATATAATGTAGGACATGCCCTGGTGTGTGTGGCATGTCCTAATAGTGAATTACATCCATTTTCATTCTTCACTATTGCAAGGCTACCTGTTCTCCATAGGCCAGAATGGGCAGTTAGATTATTACGTTTTATAATCCTAACTGACTCAGGGAACATGGTAGAAATTCGAGTTTAGTATGCCTGAACTCAGAATGATAAAATACATCTTTTAGTGACGTTGGTTTTAACATTCTGTGTTTGAAAATACCACTTTTAGAAAGTAGTTATTTTCTTGTCTAACTATCCAAGCCTGCCTCTGCTAGGTTGTGTATTCCTTGTCTGGAGTTTGAGTGACAGGGGATGGGGGATTCCAGGAGACAGGGTGAGTCAGCACAGGGCTGAATAGAGAGATCTGCATGTAGATGGGTGGGGGGAGTTGCACCTGGGACCTGAATAGAGAAGGAGTCATGTCAACAGAGTGCTCCAGGGCTGTGCATTTCCTCCACAATGCTGGCTCCACCTCCTGTGGGGCTTCTGATGTTTCTGCCCTGCACTGTGAAAGGAAAGAAGAAGTCATGTAAACAGAGTGCTCCAAAACTGGTTTGGACTAGGCAAAGGCCCATCTGCCCTCAGAGGACAAAGGATTTTGGGGTATAAGTATTGGGACCCAGTCCTGCCAAGTATCACGCATCAGGTGTGACACTCACGCATTTCAGTGCGGTGTTGCGCATCACCGCACTGAAATGCATTGTCACGCATTTTGCCGGCTTGCCAGCTTTTGCCACCGGCGGCGCCTGTGCACGGCTCTGCTGCTCCGAGTGAGACGGGCTGCCAGTGCCAGCAGCTGCTGGGCTCTAGTTCGTAAATAGTTAATCACCATGACTGCTCTGAGTACACCACAGTCTTAAAGCTAAGGTGCTGGCAGGCTCACAGTCTGCTGTGCTACAATGTATTCTCATCACCGGGACGAACCACCAGTCAGGTTGCTTGCTTATCTGCTGGTGCCACGTACGTCACTTCCTGATGCCGTGAGATTTGAGTAAGGCTGCCCCGGGCTTTTTGGTTTGCTGGCAGCGCGACAATTTCAATGATGGTGCTGCCACCCGCAGTTCTCCTCAGCAAGCAGTTCGTACCGGACAGGGTCCCCTCTGTGCTAGCTCACAGCTTGTTCATTTTTCCCTTCAAGTGCAGCCGATTCAGAAACAGGTGACCCGGCGGGATTGCAGCGCTGAGTGGCCGCCAGGACAATATTACTAGCCGCCTGACCCCCGTTTAACTCACCAGAAGTCAGGACAGCCGCAGCCCGATCACTGTGAGGAGGCCGCAGGCAGGGCAAAAAACGGTCTGAAAAGCGGCCTCGCCTGAACCCAGCTGGCCTGCAGGGGCGCAGCCAGCCCTTGTAAGCCAGAGAGAGTCGCCGCAGAGCCTGGGGGCGCCACCCGCCTGCAACACCATAGTCCTATTCCTCCAGGCACACACACTCGGATCATCTGCGGACAGGCCCAAATACGTACCAGCCAGAGCCTGTGCAGGCCGGGGCCGAGGGCAATTAAAGCGCACTTAATTAGAAAAAGAATAGCAAGAGCCTTGGACCTGCAGGTAGCACAAACACATTGGTAAAAGTATGATAAACACACAGATTTTTCCCCAGATGATGAGATGCCGGCTCCTACTTTCTGCGAGTTTCACAGACTCATGCCAACCTGCCATGTGTCTTCACCTGTCACATACATGCCTTGCTAACCCTGGTGCTGTGTGTCATGAAGACTTCACAAGGAAAAGGCAGTAAACGGGACTGACTGGCTGTAAGTTCTTTTTTGTTTGTTGTGGTTTCCATTCCTCACCCTTCCAGTACCACTCAGCAGAACATAGGCTGTGGGTAGAAAGGCAGGGCTTGCATAACACAGAGCCCTGCATCTTCCACGGTACCAATAAGTCCCGGCTCCTGGGGCCCCCTCAGCCACATTTCATCTTCGCCTTGAAAATCTCTCTGGGGCCCCTCAGCTTTAGGATGAACCCTTTGACGTCATCGGGGTCAATGGGTGTGTGACATCATTCTTCAACCCTAGGCATTTTTGTGAATCTATGTCAGTGATTATATGTGTATCAAGCAGCCACGTCCATCAGGTAATCTGACAGACAGCAGAGAGAAGCTCTGCACCCTCCCCTCCAAGGTGGGTATCACCTGCGTGTATCACATTCCACTAGCAGGAGAACACAGCAATTACAATCCTCGTGGAACTTATGTCCGGCGCTCAGGAGGCCTCTATTACACAGATGCTTTCCCCATGTCGGACGAGAGTTGCCCTGTTCTTCACCTGGGGCTGTAGTTTATTAGACCATATTATTTCTGGTCCTGATGCTCCATTATTTCCCTCTATGATATTGTGTCTGGTACCAGGTTATTGCCCAGTGAAGGTAGTGCAGCAAATATAGGTTGCATCAGTGTAACTGCACATTAGAGCAGGAGTAAGCCAACGTAACCTGTCCCCAGCCCACTGGGCTGCTGCACCGCCTCAGCATCTGCTGTGAGGAGGAGTCTGCAGGCTGCATGACAAGTGCCTGAGAGAGTGAGCGCAGGTAAAGTGTATTTATCCTAATTAAACTCAGTAAACATTATTTGTGCCACAAATGATGTGTTAATTGCTTATAAGGCTAGTAGACTGTGCAACTTATTCTTTTATTATACAATTCAGTTACTCAGTGGGTGTCTTTTTTTTAAAGAAATTACAGCCTGCGGCTGGGCTGTGACCCCTAGGCTGTGAGTGTGCCTCTCCTGCCCTTCGATTTCTGGTGCTTTGCCGAAGTTCTAACATCTTCTTAGTGTTTCTTGTTGCTCAAATGGGTGTAATATCTAATATTTATGTGTTTCCCTGGTCTTCATTGCTTAATTTTGCTTGTGACAAAGTGCCACTCATAGTCATTGAAATGTCACTCATAATGACACTGAAATTATGAAAATGTCGCACACAGCGATTTGAAACCTTGGCAGATATGGGGACCCTGGTCCCAAGAATTTAGATCACTTTTGGACAACCAGAAGAAACCTTTGCTGAGGAGAGGAACTGAAGAAACTGAGGAGAGACTATCCCTAAGCTGAAGTGCTGCTTGGGGGATTGACCTGCAGTGGTTGCCTAACTGCCAAAGAAAGGAGAAAGGAACTGTGTGTGCTTTATTTCAACTTGTGAAGGATCTCCAAGGGCTTGAGAGAAGAGCTTGCCTCCTGCTGAAGTCTCTGGAACAACAGACTTCAACCCCCAGCTCCCCAGAGTTCGTTGGAAGTGCCTGCTGCTGTTGTGGGCCATCTGAGGGACTGCGTGTCGCAAGGAGCTGGAAGCGCAACTCAAGGGGGAGAAGCGTGTCGCAGCGGCTGCCGTCGCATCATGGATGTCGCCGCTGTAGCTGACGCATTGCACCGAATCAAGAGAAGTGTCTCGCAACGAGGAAGAAGCGTGTCACCGTCGCAGCCGCTGCCGTCGCATCGTGGATGTCGCCGATGTAGCTGTCGCATTGCACCGCATCAAGAAAAGCACCTCGCATCCACGGAGAAGCATACCGCCGTCGGAGCTGCTTTCATCGCATCACTGAACAAGGGTGTCCCCGCTGCAGTTGTGGCATCGAGCGGAAGCGTCTCGCATCGTCGGAGAAGAGTGTCGCCGCCAAAGCCGCTGTCGTCGCATCGCTGAACAAGGATGCAGCTGACGCATCGAGCCGAGACTTCTCGCAACATCGGAGAAGCATGCCACATCAGGAAGAACTTGACATCTTTATTTCTTTGCACTGGATCTTTGCCGCATTTCCATCTTTGCAACACTTTTGTTGCCCTGCGTGTCGCATCTTAAGGTACATTGACTCATAAGCTAAACCTACCATTTTAAGTATAGTATTGTGGATTTTTGTCGTTTGTGGTCTTGTGTTAAGTCTATATAAAGAATATTTATTTTTAATATAAAACTTTTGTGGTGTCCATCTGTAGTGTTGTCACTGGATTACTGTATGTGGTCACAAATGTTTTACACATTGCCTCTGAGATAAGCCTGTCTGCTCGTGCCAAGCTACCAAGGGGGTGAGCAGGGGTTATTTTAGGAGTGTACCCCCTTACCCTGACTAGAGGCAAGGGTCCCTATTTGTCACAAGTACCTACCTGTGCCAACTAGAGACCCCCAAATCTAACAGTTCCTTTCAAGCCCTAGCCTGGGGTGGTGGTGGTGGAACTGTGTGTGCGTAGAAAGTAATAATTTTTTCGGCGTCCCCACTGATTTATTTATTTATTTCATTGTTGGACTTTGGTTAGCTCATAATCTGACTTCCCTGATAAAATCTGCTAGCCTAATAATTCTCTCCTATCTGAATGTACTCTACTCTAAAACTGGCAAACTATTTTGTGTTTGATACTTTGGTTGGATTGGTGTACAGTGCACAAATGTTTTTCTCTGCTGCCTGAAATGCGAATTTTAGGTTGCAAGTAGGGAAAAAAAGTATAGCTGCACATATTTTTTTATATTGCCACATTTGACACTGAAACAAGCCATCTATAAATATGCTGAAGAGTTACAAAGCTGTATATAGTTCAGATCTGAAGAGTGAAATGTGAGCTTGAATGAAATATTGTCCCCGCTTTCATTTAAACAAATAACCTAGGCTTAGAAGCCCACAAACCAGACATTTGGTTTCAAATCTTCTATATGTGCATGTTGTCTCAATAAGATGTTTTAAAAGTTTAAAAAAATACCACTGTAGTATCTAGCAACTTGGTATGCTCTAATACTTGTTGTTTGATGATTGCTGCAAAATATGCCAGTGCAATCCATTTGTTATTTAATGATTCAGGTGTTTTATATTCTAAATCAGTAACTAATTACTGAAGTTAAGGGAGCTTGTGTGGGTTTTAGCAATTGGGTGCAACATAATAACTGTGTTTATGTATGCTTAATAGAGTAATAAAAGGCTGAGGGATTTTCCCCAAAGCTTTAAATAATGATGTATAGGTTTGTCTCATCAATCACTGAATCATGGGACTATACAGTCATCCTGATGTTCTTGAAGAAACCAAAGTTCTGTATTTTCTTTTATTCTCTGCTGCTAAATATTGATTTTTCTTCACATGGAACTTAAGATTGTCAGAAGAGTATGGGCTGAAAGACTTACTAGTCTGTGGGCAGGTATGTCAAATCTGACCAACAAGGCTTAAACCAAGGACTGAATTTGTCTGAACAAGCTCACATGGCTGGCAAAACAATAGGCTTATCGATTGATAAGAACTTCTGTCTCTGGAGATGGACTGTTATGATTTAAAGAAAGCATTTGACTTAGTTCGTTTACTTGAATTCTAAAACTTGCCATTGAGAGGAGAAGCAAATAATCAGCAGGGAATGCCCTCTGTTATTTACAGTGCATGTGGAGTTATTAGCAGAACATATCTGGACAACCTTAAATATATAAAGCATTGCGTTAAATAAATTTCCCATGAAAAAATAATCTTGGCCTCTGACCGTGTTCATATTTAAGCCAAGTGTAGCCACCTGAAAGATAACATTTATTTGTCCAGAATATGCTGATTTTGCTGCTGTTTAAATACAAATAACGTAGTTTAGGCAAGAATCTGTAGCGAGTCACTATTTCAGTTTTTCCACACGGCAACATTTTTCTTATTAATCTCAATTGCATCAGCATGCAACCTGTTTTGCAGTGGCTGAATGTTTTACCATACCAAAGTCATGTTTCAGAAGTCCTGATACTCAGCAGATTTCATAGCTATGGGTGATTGTTGGCACAGCAAGCTGGAGTAGAATTCATCTTCAGTTTTATCACTTAGGTCTTTCCATCTTTTAATTAGAGCCCAAAATACCTACTGCCCCACATTTTGCAATGCAGGAATTGGATTTGGGGCAGTACAAGACTGCTGCCATTCCTTTTCTCTTATTCTAATTGAATCACAGCTATGCAAAGGCTGCATTTCGCCCTGCATTATATGTAAATTAAGACTTTCCAACAAATTAATTTGGCCCTGCTGTTCTTGTTTTACTCAAGTTCTTGACCCTTTGCGGGATTTAGCATTTTCAAAACTGTTCATATGAATACTTGGCTTCCTTAGTTTCCAAGTACTTTTGCCAATAGATTGTGACATGCAGGTTTTGACCACAGTCTAATCCCTTTTTGTCTGTGTTTTCACATCTCAGTGTAATGTTGGCAAAACACAATTAAGTGGAAAGCCCAGCGTGTTCTAGATGGCATTGAATATATTGGAACTAACTTGAAGGATTAAGGGGAAAGGAGTTATCTGTCTGTGGTATTACCGAGCACACCTTATGATGTAATTGGTAGCTGTATTTATGCAGATATATAATAGTGTAGTCCAGTTTACTGCCAACTTGTATTGCTTCCAATTAATTATTTCCTGTATCCGTAATCTCCTCTTCCACTAATCTTCGTTTTCTTTGCCTGACAACACTGTGTATTGTCCTTTATTGACAAAATTCAAAGATTCTGGTATAACAGTAGAAGCTGGATGTAATAGGCATGTCGCCTGAAATAACAGACAGCATAATTGTTGGATGTGAAAATCACCAACCAGGTTGGTTTCCTTTTTAAAAAGGATCAAATACTTTCCTTCAAGTTATTTGTGCGATTTTTCAAAAGTCTGTTTCTGTTTCAGCCATAGTTAATTTTATTTTATCGCTGTTGCAAGTTTTTCCTTGCGTGACATATTCTGCTACATTGAAAACATAAAAAATGTGGGGTTTGGCCAAGATGGTGAATATTAATTTAAGAGCTCCTGCCTGCCATCCGACCCAATCCTGCCTCTGGCGTTGAACATCAACCAGAGGCAGGGTCTGCCCTGATCTCCTTTCTGTCCATGGACTCTGCCCACCCATACTGGAGGCCCCAGCGTACCGGGTGCCTCGGAAAACCACGGTGAGCTATGAAGACAAGTTGGTGGCCGCGGGTTGCCCCGATCCCGATTAGAGGGGGTGCCCCATTTCTCCTCACCCCCGGATGGCCCTGCGGTGGTTAGCACGACGCCTTGTGGGGCCGCCCGGATCACTATTCCGTGCTGCCATGCCAGAAGAGGAACAACTGGGCTGGAGCCAGCCGTGCAATGGATAGCGCAGAGAGCCTTTCAACCTGCCTGAACCTGGAGTGGGCCCCACAACAGAAAACTTCACAAGACATCATGGGAGGCCTCGACCAATGACGCATTGAACTACCAGCTCTATCATGTATCCCGGAGTAGTCAAGGGACTCATACTGCTCATACTACCCGTGAATGGCCATGGCCCCATGGCGTAATTGGGTTGAATGGTCACTCGGCCCGAACCATCCAGTGGCTATGGGGAAAGAGCGCAAGGCCTCCTTGCACATTCAAATGGAAATGGATTGCTTTGCCCACCCACCCCCAGAGGCCAAGAAACCACTGATTTCTGCTGCTCCACTCCAGGTTCAGACGAGGACAGACTCCATCCTACAGGCCATGCAGGCGTTCCGCACAGCCCTCCAGTCCATGGTTGGGCAAGTGGCCATCATTTTTTACCTCCTGCACCAAGACCTACGCAATGTTGCAGAAAGAGCATGTGAGGTTGAGGGTCGATGCTCCACCCTGGAAGGCCCCTCAGGGGAACTCCGTTCGATGATGTTTCACCTCTCTTCTTAAGTGAAACTTCTCTAGGAGCACACAGAGGGCACTAAAAATAGAGCGCATCCGAATATCCTGCGGTTGGTGGGGTTCCCGGAGGAAGTGGAGTGCACGTTGCAGAAAAGTTCCTAGAATAAAGGAGTCACCCCTGGCTCCCTATGGATATCATCTTCCTGTGCTTCATCATCATCAAGAGGGCACATTGGGCCCTGGCACAGAAACTCCACTCCCCCATCCACCCACCTGGCCCACACCCAGGGTCCTCATTGCCAGGATTCTTAACTATAAGGACAGAGATACCACCCTTAGCGGCGCCCAGGCATGAGGCCTCATAGTCTTCCAATTGTCCCATATCTTAGTGTTCCCAGACTATACTTGTATGATGCAAAAACAGAAAAAATCCTTCGATGTTGTGAAACAAAAACTGAAAGCATTGGGTCTTGCCTATATTCTCCTGTTTCTGACTCTGCTGAAAGTGATCTAGGACTCATGTACAAACTGTTTCGACACCCTGGAGGAGGCCTGAGAGTGATCGACAGAGGAGAAAAACACTCACCGCCCTACAGGGCCACCCAGCTGATGTGGGACACTGATGGCCTGCCCGCCAAAACACCTAGGCAAACAGAGATGTACTCCGATGAGGTGACATTCTCAGAAGAGACCAGGCCAATGCCATGGCTCACCAGACTCCTCAGAAGCGGAGGACATTGGGATCCGCGGGGAAGCAATGGACACAGTCGACCCATGCAAGACCCTAGCGATAGACCTGCACTCCACTAGGGCTGCACTGCCACGATCCATGGCTAACACACCAGGGGTATCCCCTCTCTTGAAACTAATGAAGAGGTGTACGTCTCTTGACTTAAAGTATCATGCCACAGGACTGTATCCTACAGGTTATGTGGCTCTCAGTGCCTATACAGCCCCATTTGCCGTTAATGTTCATTTTTGGGTGATGTTTATAGAGTCTATAGGGGCGACGGATGCTTCTTGAGGGAATATGTGGGGTGGGGGTGGTTGGGAGCACTAGGAGCTATGTAAAATTCTCTCGTTCTGATTTGCATTTGTTCATGCTTTTGTCCACACATCTACTCCAACATGTCACAGCACTGTCACACACACAACATATGTTAGCCCCATCGGCTCCCCTTCGACCATGCAAGCGCCTCTGAGACCTGGAAACTGCCCACCTGTACTAGGAACCCAAACATTACTGGCTGAAAAATGAACACACTAGACGTCAGCTGACGGCAGTCCATACCTCTCTGAGGCAGCTATACCTCGAGGAGGCTAAGAAATGCTGGTTTGCCACACAGGCACAAGTCTATGAGTCTGGATATAGGACTGGGAAGCTGCTCCATTGGCTGACAACCCCAGACATAAGCTCCAGGCTAAATATGGAGATCTGAGACCCCTTCAGGGTCTCGCCACAAATTTATTTGGAGATCACACCGCATTTGCTGCTTATTACACCACTTTATGTGCTAGGCAACAACAGGACCCACGCAAAATCACGCAATGTCTTATCGCAGGCCTTCCTCTTGCAAAACTGTTGGCTGTAGACAGGGAGACACTGGACAGGTAAAACGCTGAGGCTGTATGGCTTTTGCCCAGACTACTACTGCAAATTTTTAATGATTCTTTCTACACACCTCTTAAACCTATATCAAGAGGCGATGGAGCAAGGCCACTTCCCTCCTGAACTAGACCTTGCCACTTTTCGTAGTACTCCACACATCCGAGAATACCCCAGAGGAATGCTCCTCATTTCAACCTATTTCTTTCATCAACTCGGAACTCAAGATATACCCCAAACTTCTGGCCAACCACCTCTTACCAATCATCGTAACAGTTATTCACCCTGACCAGTGCGTGTTCTTGCCTACGTGTAGGAAGCAACATTGCATACGGCGAGTAAACACTGCCCTGGTGCACTATCGGACGCTCCCTGACTCAACTGCGCTCCTCCTCCTAGACTTCGAAAAGGGGTTTGACTCCCTAGATTAGAAGTTTATTTTCCAGGTCCTCTGACAAATGGGATTCGGGCCTCACTTTCTCTCCTTCGTCAAGGTTCTATATCCTAAACCTGTGCACAGGGAAGGGTCGACAGCGTACTCTGCCTAATTGGCTGGGGAACGAATCAGGGTGTCCACCTTCACCATTGTAATTCGCTCTAGCTATTGAGCCCTTGACAGCATGGATTCAGTGTGACGCCCAGCTATGGAGGTTCCACTGGACAGGCTCATTTGAAGACCATTTAGCCCTTTGTCTGGACAGACGTCCTCCTTTGTATGGGCAGGCCACAGTCCCCTTATCCTTCAATTCCTGCATTTTTATGGCAAGGCCTCCGGTCTAACAGGACCAAATCACACTTGGTTCTTCTCAGAGGAAATGCATCAATAGTCAACTGGCAGTCCCAGATTCCAGACCGTTGTCTTAATTTCAGATACTTGCCCTTGGGTCGAATCTGACCTGGACCCTCATCCTCCAACCCTTAGAGTCACAAACTCAACAAGATATGGCAAAATGGGCTGATCTAC
Organism: Lissotriton helveticus; assembly: GCF_964261635.1. Lineage (NCBI taxonomy): Eukaryota > Metazoa > Chordata > Amphibia > Caudata > Salamandridae > Lissotriton > Lissotriton helveticus. The sequence continues at coordinate 515,152,676 of NC_136070.1, forward strand.
CCCTCAACATCATTGGGCCAGTGGCCCTCTTTAAAATGATGATCATGCCTTGGCTATGGTTTGTCTTGCAGAACTTTCCGATATACATCTGCAGACCTGGCTCAAGAAACTCACAGGACACATTCAAACCTTCCTACGGAGAAATAGAACTCCCAAGGTCGCGTTCCAAAAATGTATCCAGTTCATTTATGAGGGTGGGATGGGGATGGCCAATCCGAAATTGTATTACTGGGCATTCCACAGCCAGGTGCTTAATGTCTGGTTCTTCGTGAGGCATGTGGACCCTCCCTTGCCACTAGAAGTATACATCGGTATTCTGAAATCACTGACTGACTTGGCCAGCATACCCATTCTGTGCTGGTGGGCAGCCTTTTGATGTTCCCCATTGGGACCAGAGGCCTACGCAGGCGACCCCGTCCCCCCAACCGCTCTCCCGCCCCCCTTGACACGGCCCGGCACATGGCGTCCTCTGATGGCCCTCCTGGAGGGTTTGGAGTGCTGGAAAACTTGTGGCATTTCAAGACTGGGTGATGTCTGGAGCGGCTTTCATGATCTCCTTTGAAGAGCTACAGATTGATTTCACCCTGCACAAGTCGCAATTCTACAAATACCTACAGTTGTGTCATGCCCTAGCTACGTACAACCTCACGCTGTCCAACCTATCTAATTACAACCCACTGTAACAAAAGATCACCATGTGTCTGCTGAGAAAGGGTGCAATCTGAACGATATATAAATCACTGGTCACCAACGCCCAGAACCACTTCACAACCATGAGGGAACAGTGGGAAGAAAGGATGGGCCCTCTAGATCAGAGTGCAAAATGACCCGAGAGAGATGGCCATTTCGTCCCATCTTCGTATCGTTTGATTAAAATATCTCCATCTGGCCTACCATACCCCTAAGTGACTGAAAAGGATGGGAGCGCTTTCCAACATGACATGCCTTAGATGCGCCAGCAACGACTGCAGGTTCTTCCACATGGTCTGGGAGTGCTCAGTTATTTCCCAGAACTTCCAGAGGTTTTCTCTACACTTTTCCGAATCGTAGAACAGCCAGTTAGCTGCTTCCCCCTGCATCGCTCTACTGGAGATCCTGGAGGAAGTGGGAGGCCCTGGGGAAGAAAGTAACTTGGTGGGAGTGGGGGGGGGGGTCACAATTGCTGAAAGGGAGATCACGCAACATTGAAAATCAGTCCATGCCCCCTTGCAAGTTGAGTGGAAGTTGGCGCTGGACTGGTGTGCGAAAATAGAGGGGCCCATATACAAGGCAAGGGATGCCCCCACAAACACTGCAAGATCCGAGGGAGAAGGTGGGAATATTAAAATAAATATGTGCCCTAGAGAATGTGTCGGGTCCCTATCTGCACAGGAGCAGCTGCACTCACAAATTTGCCCACAGTACAGTGCTTACCATTTGTCTTATTATTTTCTTTCATTCCTTTTTTTATTGTGTTTTATGTCATGTTTTTTTCTTGTATAAACGCTAATAAAATTTGTTTATGAAAAAGTGACATAAGAATATTCTTTCTGCTGTAACTAGTGTGTTCCTAGCACTCTGTCTTCTCTGCAAGCATAACATGAAGATTCCTATTGTATGTTAGTATTCCACAAACATAATCAAAGAATACATCTAAAAACCTTCGAGAGTCTCATCATTCTTAGTGACGACAATGACTCCCATAAACAATGCGCTACTTACAAACTGGACTAATTGGCAAACAACAAAGAACAAGCATTAGAAATGCAATAGGTCTCACATTTTTTTGTGTTAGAGCTATTGGCATAGCTCAACAGCTACCGGTCAGAAATTGCCACTTTGCAGGTGCTGAACCGAGCATTGCTTCGTGAAATGGCCTGAAAGCCTAAAACGATGTTGATAGCCTACAAAATAAAAAGGCAGATCAGGATGACCAGGAGGAACCGTTGACGTATTGGGATGGCCACTAAAGCAAACAATGAGTGAAATAGCGTGGGCGTGACCCAAGCACGCAAAGTTGAGCGAATCAGACCCAATGCACCAATAATAACCTTGTATTTCTAAATGGCACAACAAACAACAAATGGCATTTCATGGGCATGCCAAAAGCCGATAGAGGAGATCACAACAGGTCTTGCAGACAGCGCATGCGCGCTGCTTAGGCTCGACCTAAAAATGGATACAGTCATAATTACTCTGATCATTAGTACTGAAAGTCTAATATAACACCCTCAGGGCTTCGGGTAAAAATAAGGAACCTGTAATTTTCATTGATGACCCGAAGAAATCTTACAATAAATACTGAACTAAATACTGGACAACAAAGTAACTGCAAATGCAGGGGATGTTTTCAGAACTTAGACAAAACAATTGAAGAATTCTGGATGATTACATAAAATAGAAAATTGACCAAATTTGGAAAAGGAATTGCAATAAGGAGATGACATACCCCTATCAGTCTGACAGTTACTATCAGCAAATGAACCAATGCCAACACCAAACATGGGATGACCATACACAAACACCTGATAACATTCTCGGTAGCCTCGTTATTCAGTGGCTGAGATCAGCCACAGATCTCCAAATAGAAACTACTTTCTGATTCAGACAGCATGGGAGTAGGCGCTGCGGGATTTTAAACGGAACCATGATTCTGTGGAAAAAAAAGACAGATTAGACTGTAATATTGGAAAAAATATTGTTGCCAGTGCTAAATGTTAAAATATTTCTGCCATCGACAATGGCCACAACCAAAACAATGATCCAGGTCTTCACTGTATATAAACACATACTGTCACCAGCAGAACTGTCAATTCTAAGCAAAGGGCTATTTTCTGTTCTAACTCTGAGACTACATTTCTTCAGTATGAAGTTGAAGATGCACACATTTCTGTAAAATTAGAACAAATCATTTTTTAATGAAATAGTTTTCAGTAATTTTGAATGCTATGGCATATACCTACCCTCTGTTTTCAATTCACCACCCAAATACGTGAGGAAATAATCACATTGGAAATAAATATTTTATAGGACATTGAACCCTTAACACAAAGAGGAGTTACATTTGCTACAGTATTTCTAAAAATAAAAGAATATCATTTTCTGTATTAATGAAAAACAGGGAAAACTTGATCAAACAGCAGATGAGGGTGGCAGGTTTGTGATCATGAGCACATCTCTAAATACAAGCAGGCTATACCAATTTTAAAAAGACCCTACACAGGAACTTCAAAACATAATCAGCATTATAGAGCACTTGATTCTGGTACAATCAGCAGAAAGTAACATACTTTCCTTAACAGACCCTAATCTAGGACTCCCATGATTTTTATCCTGCTCACAATCAACACACAGGTACAAAATCCCCTGGACCATCTGGCAATGTCAGGCTGCGACCCAGTCCTCGAATCACAATCTGTACCAGCCATACAGATTCGATCTCCGTATCGCTTGAACCGTATCATAGACAGCACAGATCTCATAAATACCATAGAAAAGCTAGCATTTGCCAACCAAATACAGAACTTAGTCAGAATAGGCGAACAAATTTCCTTTATACAAATATTCCACAGACAAATGCTATAGCCATTCTGTTGGACACAACCCTTCTCAATTCTCAACCCTTGTCGCCTCAGATTTCATTGTCTACCCAAGCAATATCAACTCACAAAGAATTTCTTTCGATATCCGAAAGACTATTTTCATATAAAATGTGTTGCTACAGGTGTCAGCTGTGCACTGAATTGAGCAAACCATTTTATGGACCAGTTTGGAAAAGTATATACCTATACCCCATCCAGTCTATACTAAGCCCATTTGCCAATGTGGAGTTGGTATGTCTATGAAGTTTTTCTGATTTAGTCACCAATTTGTCCCACCTTTGTTTAATCACATGAATGTTCAAATACTGTACTTTCTGAAAGACTATTTTGCCAAGGACTGTTTTCCTTATATTTTCTTGGTTTTCCCAGCTCATGCGCATCCACATTCCGATGCAAATCAATTATTGGCAAATATTCTGTTTTGTTCATCTGATAGACGCGTCTAGCCACAGATTCCTTAACTTAGAATTATCCCCAGGCGTCAGACTGGATCAGTAAGTTTTTCGTGAGCGGTACCCCTGCGCGCCGGTAGCTGGCATCATCTGAATCCACATGGCATAGTCCGTGCCGGAAGTGTGATGTGCGATGCCTATATAGTCAATACTCTAGTGCGCTGACATCCGTTCTTTTTTTTTCCGCACCTGTCAGCACTCATCTGGAATGAGCTACCCCAGTAATTTTTTGATTGACCTTTAATCAACTTTTGTCGAAGTCGTTTTTAAGATTTTTCTCCTGGCCTGACAAGGATGTCAACAAGGAAAGATGGCTTCAAGCCATGTGGCACCTGTCACTAGCAAATGTCGGTGGTGGACCTGCACCTTGTCTGTCTCTGGTGTCTTGAGAACGACTCTTATGCCAAGAATTGCGTCATTTGTCGCGCCATGCACCCCAAAGCCTTGAGGAAGTGAACCCTCATAGGCCTTGCTGCTCGATGTGCAAAGCCACAGATGTCTCGATCTCCGTCTAAAGGAAGGTCCTGGGATTGGTCACGATACATCTATCTTCGTCTCAGTCGAAGTCGCCTCCGATAAGTCCTACAAGGAAAAGAAGACTAAGAATTCAAAGAGATCTATGACTTTGCCCCGTCCATCAAAGTCATCTGATGAGACGAGGGAGCGTTATCACTCGAGGCCTGACTCTGTGGTTGCACCTGGGCCTACTCTGCACCGTCTTGAGTTTCCGGGAGCTGGAGCGACCCCTCCCAGATCCGAGAGTTTTATGAGGCCATGCACCTCATATTTTGGCGGCCCATCCCCACTTGGCGCCTTCAGGCCCCTACTGGTTCACTGCTAGACGGTCCGCCCCCGGCACCAGTCAGTCCTCTTGGATTGACAGATGGATCTGTACCAGCGCCAGTCATACCACCTTGACCTTCACCGATGCAAGTCATGATGCAGACAATCCTGGCGCTGTTCCCATTCTCATCCCCGACTCTGACACGGACCCGGAGGGTGTCAACCGAAGCTTACTCCGGCGCTGACTGGAGCCATACTCTCCAAATTGCACCTTGAGCCCTATTCCTATGGAAGATTGGGAAGGGCCACTGGACCCTGAAGTATACGAGCCCCTAAACCCCAACATGGACTGGTTTGAGGAATTGGTGGACTCCAGTGGACTAGACACCTGCTCAGATAATGGCATGGTTTCTCCTCCCACTGTGGCTAGTGAGGAGGAAGCCTCTTTTGCTATGGTGGTGAGAAGGATGGTTGAGGTCCTGGACCTTAGCCTGCCCTCAGAGGCAGTCAAGACTAACTTCTTGACAGCGGTGCTTCAGCCAGGATTACCCCATTAGAATTGCTTCTCCCATTAATGAAGCCCTGGTCCAAGCCTTGCACAAGGCCTCCTGTGAACAGGACATTTGCCCACCGCCATCGCCTCCCATGGGACCCCCAATTTCCTCATGCAACACCCTACCCCAGAGATCTTCGTGGCCTAAGCCGCCACTTTTCATTTAAATCCTGGTGCAATACCTACCACCCCACTAAATAGGGAATCCAAGAGACTGGACACCTTCGGCAAGAAAATGTTTTCTTTCTCCAGCATGGCACTGCGGTCCGTGAACACTGCTAGCCTTTTGTGCCATCACTCCCATGCACTTTGGAATTTGGTTGTGCAGGTGCTGCTCATGTTCTCGGAGGAGGCCTGAGCCATATTCTCCCAAGCAATGGCAGACAGAAGAGATGCAGTGATGTACATGATCCGAAGTGGGCTGGACACAACCAACATGCTAGGCAGACGGTTTCTTCATCTGTGGCCTTACAACAGCATGTCTGGCCAAGGAAGACTAGCTTCTCAGTGGATGTCCAAGCTTCCCTTATGGACATGCCCTTTGATGGCTCCCATCTCTACTGAGACGAGGCAGAATCATCGCTGGAGCGCTTCAAAGATAGCAGAGGGACGGCCAGGTCCTTGGGCTTTTCCATGTCCCCCTGGTAACCCCAGTCAGCCTTTCACTCCTTTTGTGACCACAGAATAGTCTTCCACCACAGAACGCAAGCTCCCCAGTTCAGGACCAGTACCCCAAGACCCCATGGGTCAGGCAGCCAGAGGGTGGGTCAGTACCCCCCCTCGCCCCCAACCCGGCAGCCTCCAAACCTCTTTAGTTCGCCCTCCAGTCATCATGGGCAACCAGTGAGAGGTAGGATACGCCATCACCTACACCACTGGAGGCCTAAACCATTGGACCACTGGGTCTCTTGATTCTCCAGCCATGCCGCTTTCTTGCGACGTACTGACGGTGGACCATCTTACCGTACTCCAACAGGAAGTGGTGGCTCACTTGGGATAAGAGAGGGTGCCGACGCCAGAAGTAGGTTGTGGTTTTTCCCGCTACTTTCTGGTGCCCAAAAATGACTGCGATCTTCATCCTATCCTGGGCCTGCACCTCTCAATTTCTTCCTGATGGAGAAATTCAAAATGCTCATGCTCGCTCAAGTTCTGTCGGCCCGAGAGACTGGTTGGTAGCTTTGGACTTGCAGGGCGCATACTTCTACGTTCATGTCTTGCCTGCCCACAGGCGTTACCTGCGGTTCAAGGAGCACCACTAGTACTTTCAATTTGCCATACTTCCCTTCCAGCCTTACCAGCGCCCCTTGGATGTTCATGAAGGTGTTGGTGGTGGTTGCAGCTCATCTGCAGAGATCAGGGGGTTCCAGTCTTCCCCTAGCTCGATGACTGGCTATTGAAGGCGGGCTCGCCCCAAGTTGTCGTCTCCCACCTCCATCCAGACTACGTCAGACCTGCACTCGCTGGGGTTCACTATCAATGTGCCAAAGTCACACCTGATTCCCTCTCAGACGCTCCCTTTCATCTGCGCTGTTCTAGACACAGTGACGTTTTGGGCTAATCCTACTGAATGGCGAGTCCATGATATTCAGGCTAGGATACCGATGTTTCAGGGTCTATCCTGGGTTTCAGTGACACCGATTGCGAGGCTGCTGGGCCTCATTGCCTCCTGCATCGTACTTGTGACAGACTGGCATTTGCAAGACTGCAGTGAAACCTGAAGTTCCAATGAGTGCAGCAGCAGGGGAATCTCTCCGACCGTGTCCAGATCTTAGAGGGACCTGCAAAAGATCTGCTGTGGTTGTTAACAAACCACAATTGGGTCGGCGGCAGACCCCTCTCTCTTTCCCAACAAAATCATGCAGTATTAACAGGCGCGTGACTCCTGGGATGAGGCAACCATCTGGGAGAAGTGGATATCAGAGGGCTCTGGTTTCCAGAATCCACATCAACCTACTGACGCTCCGGGTGACCCAGATGGTATTGAAAGCCTTTCTACCCTCCATCAAGGGAAGGTGCAGGTATTCACAGACAACACCACCGCCATGTGGTACTGCAACAAACAGGGTGAGGTTGTGGACTCTTTGTCAAGAAGACCTATGCCTCTGGACATGGCTGGAATGTCAGGGCACATCCCTGGCTGTTCAACATCTGAAAGGCTCTCTGAACCCCAGGGTAGATTAACTCAGCAGAAGATGCCTAGTGGATCATGAATGGTGTCTCCATCCGGAGGTAACGCAAGGTCTCTTTCAGCAGTGGGGGAGAGCCATGTTTAGATCTGTTTGCCACTGCCAAGAATGCACAATGTCAGCCCATCTGCGTGCTGAAATTTCCAAGGTAGCTTTTCACCTGAGATGCTTTTCGTCTCAAATGGAACTCAGACCTCCTGCACGTCTTTCTACCTATACCACTCTTGCCCAGAGTTCTCAAGAAGGTCAGAAACAACGGAGCACAAGTCATTCTTGTGGCTCCGGACTGGGCTCAGAGGGCTTGATATCAATGGCAGTTGGTTAGGGCCATCAGCCTTCCGATCAGGCTGCCTCTTAGGGAGGAGCTACTGTCGCAGCAGTAGGTGAGGGTTCTCCACCTGAACCTGCTAACACTCCGCCTTTGTGCATGGAGATTGAATGGCGACAGTTGACAGCTTTCGAACTTCTACCCAAAATCTTCCATGTTATCTTGGCACCAGGCATTCTGCCACCTAGAAAGTACACCCCTGCCGCTGGTTCAGGTTTGTGGTAGGGTGTGCAGAAAAGCAAGTTGACCCCCTTGCTGCTCCTTTCTCAAGCCTTCTATGTATTCTTTCTCTTGCCCAGCAGTTCTCTGATTTGGGTCCCTTAAGGGGATATCTTTCTGCCATCTCAGCTTCTCTTCGATTGCTATATCAATTGTAAATAGTCCTCAACATATGTTTCCACCTTCATCATGCCTCAGTGGTACCTCAATCTAGTGCTCACCTTTCTGATGTGTGCTCCTTTTGAGATGCTACACTACTGTATTCTCCGGTTCCTTACCATCAGACGGCCATCCTAGTGGCAATAATATCTGCCTTGAGGGTCAGTGAGATGCAGACTTTGTTATCCAAGCCTTTGTATCTAAACATCTTCCCAGACAAGATGTTTCTTCGCTCTAGAGCTTCCTTTCTGCCCAATGTGGTCATTCCCTTTCATGTAGGCCAGTCCATCACCTTGCCTACCTTTTATACCCAGCCGTATCCCTCTAAGGAAGAGGAGCTACTTAGATTGCATGCAGGATAAAACCAGATGAAGACTTTCATCCATCATAAATATGCAGAACAATGTGTATTCTAGCCTGTTGAAATATGCAAAATCTCGTTCTTCCTTATAGAAGCCTCTTTTAAGGAGCCTGATTGCATTAGCCTTTCCCTGAATTAGTGGCCCTTAAAATCGAATTCGGATCCTCTCTCCATCCCTTGCCTAACTCGTATTTTTCACTCAAACCTTGAGGCTACAACCCCTGCCTTTACTTTGATTTTCTATTCATCATTCAGCACAATGTCTGTTCTTGAATGATGACAGTGGCCTCTTTCATTGCCACTCATAAAAATAGCCAATGCTGACTCTTCATTATTACAAAAACAACAGTTGATGGACAGAATGCAGAACAATGTCATGCATTCACCCCAGTACAGAGATCTGGGCCTAAATCCATCGTTTTTTTGCTCACCACCCCACCCCAATTCAGACATGGCCATATGCAAATCAGCCTTGACCCTGTGCCTCATGGGAACAGTCCAGCCCGAACTGCCAAGCCATGTCTTCCTTGGCCCGGAATCAAGCATCCTAGGACCGGTTTCTGGCTATCAGCCGTCTTCAGCCAGGATAGCTTGACTCCAGTGGTGTGGAGAGCACAGGACCCACGCCTGAGCATACCCCTCCCACTCGGGGTGACAAATGCAAAAACAACAGTTGATGGACAGAATGCAGAACAATGTCATGCATTCACCCCAGTACAGAGATCTGGGCCTAAATCCATCGTTTTCTTTGCTCACCACACCACCCCAATTCAGACACTTCGTTATTAGGCAGTGTCTGCCCCATCGTGCTTATGCTCTTTTCTATTAGTCTTAGAAAAATGTAATAACCATTAAATATTGTCTTTTCTTGAAGAAAGGAGCATTTGCCACTTTTTACTGTAGTTCACCCACCTCACAGTACAGAAACAGCTCTTGTTTCTGTCGTGCTTGAACTGAGGTTCTTAGGTTTTGGGGAGTGGGTCTGCTGCTTTTGTCCTACTAGAACTCTTTAATGTTTTGATATAGTGTCCCACACCATTCTTCTTCCTCATCTTATTGAGGCTGATATCTTTGGTAATACCATCTATGTTTGATTGTTTCCTATTTCTCCAGTCATCGGCAGGCAGTTCATCCTCCTTCCATTTAGGTCACATTAAGAATTGTTGTGCATTCCTTTGCCCACGGCTCCTCTGTAAGGCCTACCTTGTTTAATATATTTGTTGTCATTTGGTAACACTCATCTAATCCTTCGACTGTTGCTCTGCCACCAATGCTGACGTACCCAAATTATAATCGATTTAGGTGTTGATCTCCACACATCATCAGTGTATTGCAGATATTGCCTGGATGGAATCTAATTCCCTTCAAATTAACATAGAAATGTGGTGCTAAGATTTTGGATTGATATCTCAGTTTCAGCCAGTTGATGGTGTCCTACCAACCTGGGTGATCCCGCCCTCTCCCATTTTTACTACCTCAGGTAAAATTATCGTTTTGTTTCCCTTTCTTTTACAGTTTATATCAACAAAGTCTCTGCATTGTTTCTTTTTTACCTCAGTCTTGCATGAAATATCTCTTTTTCTTCTTCCTACAGCTTGACAAGCAGTCATGCAGGCTGCTGCCTCCTCTCGCCTAGACTACCGCAAATCACTCTACCGAGGGCTATCTACATACTCAGTGGTCAGACTGGAACTGATGTATAATAGTGCAGCTTGGTTAATTTTTGGCCTTCTGGGTTACACACATGCATCTCCACTGTTGTTGATTCTATATTGGTCACCAATTACAGGTGTAGAATTTTTAAGTATCTTTGTTGGACACATTGTACTTTGTGTTGCACAGGTTCATGCTAGATCATCATATCTGCTGTATTCCATGTCACTCTTTGAGGTGATTTAGTCAGTTGAAAGTCTGCCTAAGATTGAGAAATTGAGGTCAGATGATCTCTCTTTCTCCTGTTTTAAAACCAAGTACTGGAACAAGCTTCCAGATAACCTTAGTCATAATGATGACCACGTCGATATTATTAAGGCAATTAACACTCTGCTTTTTCCTTCTGTTCCACACGTCTCCTAGTAGTTGTGAGGGCTTTTTTGCATTTAGCACAGTATATATACCTTTTGGGTGAACAGAATAGAATCTGTTGTGAGGCAGTCACTATTTGGCATAGGGTCGGGAATTGTTTGAACAGATGTGGTTTGAACGGTCTCCTAAAGGCAAGAAGAGGTGTGAGCTTTCTATGATTAAACAAGAAGGGAGTGACGTGCTGCATTCACTACCACTTTGTTTCTTTGATTATGAAGTTTTAAATTGTGGTATTTCTAGCAGCAGAGAGTTCTTGCTTCTCAGACTTTTGGGTTCTCCTGAGACGGTCAAAAGATTCTGCTGGACATAGTGGCATAGCTAGACTTACTGCCACCCGGGGTGGACCCTAAGTTTGCCGCCCAGTGCAGGTAAGAGCGGGGGTGGTCGCTGACAGATGACTTGCTCGGTGGGGGGCGACAGATGACTTGTTCTGGGTAGGGGCTGACAGCCGACAGATGACTTGTTCGTGGGGAGATGGTGTTAGTCGCAGACATGACTTGCTCACCTCCGTCGGCCCCAAAAAAAAACTCACCGCTCCCCTCAGCCCCCCGCTATGCAATTGGCTGGATTAGATGGACTGTTATGATATATGGCCTTAAGGACGAAGACACAAAGCTTGAAGAATGTTCTTTCTTGTATATCAGTGGAGACCATAAAGTATAGGATTATTTTGCTTAAAGTGTCAAATTGCCTGTCGAGTCAAAGACTGCTTTTATTGGGACCAAGTGATTGTGGAATTTCTACATTGAAAAAACAAACAACAACACTTACCTGCTTTTCTTCTTCCTCCCAGTTTGGAACCTCTTATGGAGGTGGAAATCTAACCAATTACCTTAGAATATCCCAAGGCGGCAGACTGGATCCGGAAAATTTGGCTCCGCGTCCGTCGTCGGCGCCGGGATGACGTCGTGGGAGTACTTAGACGCTGCCTTCGCGCGCTGACGTCAGTTCTTCTTTTTTCCACGCCAGCAAGCGCAGGTCCGGAGAAAGTGGTACCCTTTAGTCACTTTTTGACTAAGCTTTTTCGATCCTTTTTGGAACAGTTTCGAGTCTACGACTCCATCGGTGCCGGTAGGAATGCCCGGGTTCAAGCCCTGTGCCGACTGCAACTGACTGATGTCGGTTACCGACCCCCACCGCCAGTGCCTACATTGCCTGGGGCTCGACCACGATGACATTTCGAGCCCCGACTGCCGGGCCTTGACGTCGAAGGCTAGGCGGGAGCGGTCGTGCAAGCGCCTCGAGCTCCGGCAGTCGGCCCCGCGCCGCTCGAGGTCCCGGTCCGGGAGGAAGTCGAGGGACCGGTCGCGGGGCCGGAGTCATCACAGCTCGGCGAGTCAACACCACTCGTCGGGCTCCAAGTCCTCAGGTAAGAGGCACAAGAAGTCGAAGAGACGACATCGCTCTTCTGATTCCCCCTGACGCTCGCGCAACGCGGCCAGGGGTTCAGGTGACACCGCCCACGCGGCTCCGCCGGAGCCGCAGGCGTCGTGGCCTGCTCCATACCCGCCGGTCCCTGGGCAGAACGCGACGCCAGAGGAGATCGATGCCTTCATCATGCCCATGAGGTCGCTTTCTCCTCCGTCGGGTTCCGCGGCGCCTTCAGGCCCAGCGGACCCGACTGGGAGCCCAAGCGGGCCGGGTGCTTCGGCCCTGCGCCGTCAGGTGCTTCGGCCCCGGCGCCAGCGGCGACTTTGGTCCCGACGCTGCAAGGCCCCACTGGATCCGGTTCCGGATCCGGGTCGCCGCTGGTCGACCTTACGACCCCGCCGGCGTCGACTCCTAGGGTGTCACCCCCGGCGCCGTCCTCGGACGCCGCCGTCCCTGGTCTGGCCCTCGGTCCGGATCCGGCGTCACATTCGGCGCCGTCCAAAGAGCAATTCTTCGAGGGTCTGGGTCCATCCTTTATCCCTGAATTTCAGGACATGGACGACGAGGGAGACGGGGGGGGGTCCTGAGGACCCCCTGGCATGTGAGTGCCAGTCATATGAGGACTGGACACAGGAACTAGGGGAAGCCAGTGGCCTGGATACCTCCCCAGACACTGGTTTTGTCTCCCCTCCTACCGTGGCTACAGAGGAGGGGGCAGCTTATAGTGTGGTGCTGATGAGGGCAGCCATGGCCTTGGCTCTTGAGCTCCCCGTCACAACAGTGAGGTCCAACATCCTCACAGAGGTCCTTAAACCGCAGGTAAGCTCACCAGAGCCTCTACTGCCGTTTAATGAGGCTCTCACAGACGTCCTATTGGGCACTTGGTCCAGGCCCACTACAGGCCCACTAGGCGCCACCGCCCAGCTCCGGGCGACCCTAGTTTCTTGTCCACCCACCCCATCCCCGAGAGTCTGGTTATCCAGGCCTCTACCTCCCAATCCGCATTCCTAAAGGCACCACCAGATCGGAAACCAAGAGGTATGAACAGTTCGGAAAAAAAGATGTTCTCCTCCCTTAGTTTGGGGTTGCGGTCAGTCAACACCGCGTGCCTCTTGGGCCGTTATACCCACTCTCTGTGGGATACGGTTACGGCCGTGCTGCCTGAGTGCCTGGAGGGAGCCCGGGCGAAACTTGCTCAAGCCCTTACGGAGGGAAGGGACGCAGCGCGGCACTCTATCAGATGTAGACTGGATACCATGGACTCGCTAGGAAGAGCAATTTCCATGTCTGTGGCGGTTCGCCGCCACGCCTGGCTGAGGTCCGCCAACTTTTCCGCCTATGTCCAAAACACCCTTATGGACATGCCGTTCGATGGCAGCCACCTCTTCGGTGGCAAGGCAGATCATGCGCTGGAATGCCTTAAGGACTCCAGGGCTACGGCCAAGTCCTTGGGCCTGTCGGCGCCGCGCCAGTAATCTTCTGCCCAGCACTCCTTTCGTGGCCACGGAAGGGGTGCTCCCACACGTCCTGCCAGCCACGGGCCGCAGACTAACATTCAGCGCGGTGGCGGACGTGGTTACCGTCACGGCAGTAACGGGACAACGGCGCGGCCAGTCCACATCTACCCCCGCAGCATCCGCCTCAAAGCCTTCCTAGTCCGAGCTTTCAGGCCCATTTGACGCCAGTGGGGGGCAGGGTTCGCCATCACCTCCTCCACTGGCGCTCCATCACATCGGACAGGTGGGTGCTGCAAATCGTCCGAAGGGGCTACTCCCTCCCCTTCGAGGCGACCCCTCCAGCCATGCCACCGCAGTACCACCGCGCGTCGGGGGATCACTTGCAACTTCTGCATGAGGAAGTTATGGCCCTCTCGGCCAAGGGGGCCATTGAGCGCGTTCCTGGGCCACAAGTAGGGTGTGGTTGTTACTTCCACTACTTTCTGGTTCCCAAGAAGGGCAAAGGGGGCCTACGCCCTATCTTGGACCTCCGGAACGTCAATGGCTTCCTCCGGAAGGAGAAGTTCAAGATGCTGACTTTGGCTCAGGTCTTAGCTGCCCCAGACCCAGGAGACTGGATGGTAGCTATGGACTTGCAGGACGCCTATTTCCACATCCCCGTCCTGGCGGCCCACCGGCGTTACCTGCGGTTCACGGTAGGCCACGAGCACTTTCAGTTTACCCTGCTCCCCTTCGGCCTTACCAGTGCCCACGGGTGTTCACGAAAGTGATGGCGGTGGTCGCAGCTCATCTGCGCAGGTTAGGGGTTTCAGTCTTCCCCTACCTCGACGACTGGTTGTTGAAGGCGGGCTCGCCCCAGTCATCCGTCAGCCACCTCCAGACTACGGCCGACCTCCTGCACCTGCTGGGGTTCTCCATCAATGTGCCGAAGTCGCACCTGTGTCCCTCTCAGAAGCTCCTTTTCATCGGAGCGGTTCTAGACTCAGCGCAGTTTCGGGTTTATCCTCCCGAACAGCGGGTTTGGGATATTCAGGCTCTGATTCCGATCTTTCAGCCTTAATCCCGAGTCTCGGTCAGGTTGACACTGCGGCTTCTGGGGCTGATGGCCTCCTGCATCCTTCTGGTGCATCACGCCTGGTGGCGGATGCGGGCTCTGCAGTGGGACCTGAAGTTTCAGTGGGCCCAGCATCAGGGCAACTTGTCCAACTATGTCTCGATCTCGGAGGGCACTGCAAGACAGTTGCAGTAGTGGCTCACGGACCGCGAATGGGTCAGCGGCAGATCCCTCTCCCTACCCCAACCGGAGCACGTAGTTGTGACAGATGCGTCCCTCCAGGGCTGGTGGGGCCACATGGGAGAGGCGGAGATCAGCGGCCTCTGGTCTCCGGCGGAGTCCCGGCTCCACATCAACCTTCTGGAGCTGCAGGCGATCCGGCTTGCACTGAAGGTATTCCTCCCCTCGGTTCGGGGGAGTGTAGTGCAGGTGTTCATGTGGTACTGCAACAAACAGGGCGGGGTGGGGTCGTGGACCCTTTGCCAGGAGGCTCTGTGCCTCTGGCAGTGGCTGGAACATCAGGGCGTGACCCTGGTGGTTCAACACCTGGTAGGTTCCCTGAATCTCAGGGCAGACAAACTCAGCCTCCGGTGCATGATGGATCACGAATGGCGTCTGAACTCTGACGTGGCGCAAGGCCTCTTTCAGCAGTGAGGAGAGCCTTGGTTAGATCTATTCGCCACAGAAGAGAACGTGCAATGTGATCAGTTCTGCGCGTTTGAATTTCTAAGGCGGCACTCGCTCGGAGACGCTTTTCGTCGCGAGTGGAGTTGCGGTCTGTTGTTCGCCTTTCCGCCTATACAACTTCTGCCCAGAGTGCTGAAGAAGATCAGGCGCGACCGGGCCCAAGTCATCCTCGTGGCTCCGGACTGGGCATGAAGATACTGGTATCCAGAGCTACTCAGCATGTCAGTCGATCCACCGATTCGTCTGCCTCTTCAGGATGACCTTCTGTCCCAGCAGCAGGGGACGGCCCTCCGCCCTACCTGTCCAATCTCCACTTACATGCGTGGAGATTGAGCGGGGGCAGTTGAGGCCATTTGACTTGCCTCCTGAAGTCTGTAATGTGATTCTGGCAGACAGGCGTCCCTCCACAAAATCGGTATACGCCTGCAGGTGGAACATATTTGTGGCATGGTGCACAGCAAAGGCTGTGGATCCCCTTTCTGCCCCTCTTTCAGAGGTTCTCCTCTTTCTTCTTTCTCTTGCCCAGCAAGGCTCTGCTCTGGGCACTCTAAACGGCAACCTCTCTGCCATTTCTGCCTTCTTAAGGCTCCCTAAACAGCCTCTTTGTTCAAGTCCCCGGTTGTAAATAGGGTTTTCAAGGGCATTACTCATATGTTTCCTCCTGTTATCTGATGTGCGCTCCCTTCGAGCCACTTCATAACTGTCCTCTTCGTCTCCTTACTCTTAAGACGGCATTCCTGATTGCCATCACCTCTGCCAGGAGAGTGAGTGAGCTCCAGGCTCTTTCTTCTCAACCTCCCTTCCTTTCTGTCCATCCGAACAAAGTTGTGTTGCGGACGCGACCCTCTTTCCTGCCCAAGGTAGTCACAGACTTCCACATCGGGCAGTCCATCACCTTGCCCACCTTCTTTCCGCCTCCGCATCCCTCAAAAGAGGAAGAGAGGCTCCACCGCCAGGACCCAAAACGTGCGCTCTCATATTATCTGGATCGCACACGCCAGTTCCGGGTGGATGACCAACTCTTTGTTGGTTACGTGGGCGCTAAGAAGGGACGGGCGGTGTACAAATGGACCATTTTTCGATGGGTCGTCTTGTGCATAAAGGCTTGTTACTCTCTGGCTAAAAAGAAGCCTCCTGTGGGGCTATGTGCCCATTCCACTCGGGCCACGGCGGCTACTACTGCCATGGGTCGGGGAGTCTCCTTGCAGGACATCTGTCAGGCAGCTACTTGGGCCTCGCTGCACACGTTCGCAAGATACTACTGCCTGGACAGCCAAATCTGGAGAGATGGCTTTTTCGGCTGTTCCGTTCTCCAGGACTTTCTGGTGTGATCATTGGTACGCAGACCCATGACCGGGGTTGGTATTGCTGGGGTATCTATTCTAAGGTAAGGAATCTAATACTAACCTGTTTCTTTCAGATGCACAAGTTACTTTACTTCGGTAACGATATATCTGTAAGAAACAGTAGTTAGTATTAGATTCCTTACCGCCCCACCCATCCTCCCCGTTCTGCGAAACCAATATCTAGGGTTAAGGTCATCCCCTTTCAGGGCCCTAGTTTTTATGGCACCAGTGTTGGTTTTTATCATGTCTCTGCGTTTCTGGCGCGGAAAAGCTGTGTATAAGAATTGACGTCAGCGCGCGAGGGCGGCGTCTAGGTACTCCGATGACGTCATCCTGGCACCAACGACGCCGACAACGGACGCGGAGCTGCAGACGACGCCTATCGATGCGCAGGGGTACTGCTACGCAACATTTTCCTGATCCAGTCTGACGCCTGGGGATATTCTAAGGTAAGGAATCTAATACTAACGACTGTTTCTTACATATATATCGTTACCGAAGGTAAGTAACTTGGCTAATCCGGATGTTGGAACACTGGGCTTTCATGAGTCCGTTCTGAATTGGTTCTTCTTTCCCATTGACCAACATAAAATGGTTAAGATTAGGAAACAAATTTCCTAAGAAGCTGCAGCGATATGCTCAGTCCCTCAATGTTTTTATTCTAGCCCCTTATTGTTCAGCTCATATGTGGAATTCAGGAGGATAAAGAATTGGGGGTTAAGAGTTACTAGTGCCTGGATGCTGGCCAAATCTACCCAAAACCAAGCCTGGGCGTAGTTCGTGGAGTGGCAAAAAAACTCTGCGGAGCTCCACTAGTGGCAGAGTGCAGTGCGAACTGCCGTTCGCACAGATCTTCCTGCCGCTCGGATACAAATTCTACCCGAGCGGCAGCTCACGTTCGCCTACTTACCGTTCGCAAGCGCGAGTGGGGAAAAACTCTGCTGCACTACGCGGAGGGGAGTTTTCTGCACTCCAAGAGCTGTCCAGAGTGCAGAAAACTCAGCGAACGGAGTGGAGTTACCCCCCAGGCCTACCCAAAACGCACAACCCTTGAAGATATCTTCACTCTCCATTTGAGCCTCGTTCCAGCTTCATTCCAGGATCTGCAAGATGCACTTCTGGGTCTCTGCAAAGTTTCATATGATTAACCTGCAAAATGCTGAGATTGTACTCATTAACCCTAAAACAGGAGCAAATTTGAATGGTGAATATTAATGAAAAAGATCCCTAAAACCTTTTTAACTACGTTTGGTCATCATGTATATCTAAAATCATATGATGTGACCCCCCACGAGATGGCATTCACTAACAAACATTTGTTACTCTTGTGATGGGATCCTATGGAGATTGAAAGAATGAGGCATATTAAAGACATCAATGTAATAAACAAAAAAAACTGTTTTTATAGTTTACAAATATTAACGATGAGTTCCATTTGGTCTTTTAATTGAGGAATATGGTAATTTTCGAAGTGGGTTGATAATAATAATAATAATCCACATTTGTATAGCGCACAATCACCCGTAAGGGTCTCTAGGCGCTGTGGGCCGTCGGGAAGATTAAGCAAGCTATTGCCCAGAGTCACATGGTGCTGGGCTAACCTGCCGCCGGCGCCGGGAATCGAACCGTGATCCCCAGATTCCAGCGTCAGTCGCCCTGGCCGCGGCGCCACACCTCTCCCTTTTTTGGAACAAACCAATACACATTTGTTTTACCCTTGTCTGCATGTCTGTTTAAAACTGCTCTGATTTATTACCAGGCTCTTTTAAATATCTCCTTTTTAGGTCTCGCCTTGGCAGCGCATGCCCTGCATGCGCTGTTTCAGCGAGACATAAAGTAATCTGTATGTTGGCTTAAACTCCATGTAATTTGTTTTTCTGCTTCCTATTGGTTTACTTGTGGCATTGCTGTTGTGATCTTCCTTTCTGATGGCTGTTGATCATTTGGTAACTTCCGTGTAGTCCCGAATCAGCGGCGCCTAACTACAGGTTTAGTCCGCTCTGCTTGCACTGCTTTAATTGCCTGCAGTGTGCCATCTGTTTCTCACGCTGTGTTTGTTTATTTATTTTGAAGATTTCCCCCTGCGTCTGTAACTGGAGACTCTCCTGTATGCTGGCTAGTTTTCCTTCCATGTAGAACAGCCCCGTACTTCCACAGCCCCCTGCTGCTGGGGACGGTTATCCTCACAGCAGGCACAGGCCACTGTGCGGCAAAGAGAGCACCGGCCCCCCGCACTGATTGCAGGAAGGGTTGTGGCTTTAACAAAAGGATGCAAAGAATGTTTAACCTGAATTAACCTGAATATACTGAATATTAAACCACTTGGTGTGAGGGGATGCCGCGCACGCACGAAAATGTCATATCCTAGAAATAACTAATATTAGGCATTTTAGGCCGCGGAATTGCCTCAGATTACTTTACAAACTGTGTTTTGTGGCGTTTGTCAGTTGCAAACTGACAAACATACCCACACCACACATCTTGCACCTCTGGTAAAAACTGAAAGCTGTTGATCCCATCGCAGGCCACCATACAAACCCTAGTCACTGTTTGCCAATATGCGCCCTTAGTAGCACACTGAAGTAAAATGTTATGGAAACGTCCCTTCCCTCAAATGCGCTCCTTGTTTCCAGAGGCTTTAAACCACCCTGTCTCCAGCACTTTAAGAGGTCTTCCCATCAGCAGCACAGACAAAGGCACCCAGGGCCCCTTCAATTTACACTTCACTGCAGTCCGCTGTTTGAACACAAAGCGCTCACTGCATGCCGCGATATCGCGCTTTAACTTTCAATATTATTTATTTAAAAGTGTGCGCCCACTTTATATTTACAGAAATAGCGCATGCCGCGATGTCACACTTTAAACAATGTTTTTTTTATGTGCCACAACGCACTTCAGCCATCCTCTGATTAGTGTAGTCAGTCAGACGTCTTAGAAAAGCGACTTTTTGCTTTCCTTACTAATTTCACTGAGTGACTCGTCCCTCCGACATTCCTACAAACAGTTTGTGCCTGTGTCAGAATTTTACGAGGCATCCGCAGTCCAGCAGTCGTTAATGTGCTCTGAAGATGCTGGCACTGATTTATTGAATGGTGGCAGGCAGACTTTCTGACTGGCTCGCTCCCTCGCATTTGTTCTCATGGACTTGTCTCCTTTGAGCGAACACTCTTTCTCAGTTTTCTCATTCACAGCGGGATGTGTGCCCATCCCAGAGGAGTGTAAATTGATGTATTCTTTAGGACGCTATATTCTTGAATCAACAGCCTGCTGGTTGGCGAGTCATAAGTGGCTTAACTGGCACTTTGAGTAAATCAAAGAGCTACAATAGCAAAGCAGAACATTACCGGCACAAGTTTCGAACGAAGCAAAAAAACAAACCCACAAAAAAAGAATTTGCAATGCAATAGATCTCGCATTTACGCGAGTTTGAATTATTGCCATTGTAAATGACAATGCCTTTGGTTTTTAAATCATAAATAAAAGGCATTGTCATTTACAATGCTAATAGCTCAAACTCTCGCGAATGCGAGACCTATTGCATTGCAAATGCTTGTTGACTAAGCAGTGACACTGTGCATCCATGTCTTAAAGAATACTGAATCACAATGCACCCCTGAACCACATTTTCACTAATGTGTATCAGATTACCATCACATCCACCTCATTCCCTTCCACGAAAGTGCTCATACCTTAAAAAATTTGCTAATTTGCTGCACTTGCTTATTCAGTTAAAGAGGCACTTAAAAGACAATTTTTCAACCACGTTTTTAAATTGATTTTTTATTACTGATTGTGCCCTATTCTCATCTATGGAAAGTCAGACAGCTTTTTGGCAGAGAAGAATGTGTATTTATCCCGAAATATGAAAGGCCATTTGTGGTAGGAATTCCACACATAAGATATTGCATTTCTGTATCCCAGCCGTACTGTAAATTTGGTACTTTATTCATTGGCTTCTTTTAAAGTGGTCGATGGGTCGTCTTGTGCATAAAGGCTTGTTACTCTCTGGCTAAAAAGAAGCCTCCTGTGGGGCTATGTGCCCATTCCACTCGGGCCACGGCGGCTACTACTGCCATGGGTCGGGGAGTCTCCTTGCAGGACATCTGTCAGGCAGCTACTTGGGCCTCGCTGCACACGTTCGCAAGATACTACTGCCTGGACAGCCAAATCCGGAGAGATGGCTTTTTCGGCTGTTCCGTTCTCCAGGACTTTCTGGTGTGATCATTGGTACGCAGACCCATGACCGGGGTTGGTATTGCTGGGGTATCTATTCTAAGGTAAGGAATCTAATACTAACCTGTTTCTTTCAGATGCACAAGTTACTTTACTTCGGTAACGATATATCTGTAAGAAACAGTAGTTAGTATTAGATTCCTTACCGCCCCACCCATCCTCCCCGTTCTGCGAAACCAATATCTAGGGTTAAGGTCATCCCCTTTCAGGGCCCTAGTTTTTATGGCACCAGTGTTGGTTTTTATCATGTCTCTGCGTTTCTGGCGCGGAAAAGCTGTGTATAAGAATTGACGTCAGCGCGCGAGGGCGGCGTCTAGGTACTCCGATGACGTCATCCTGGCACCAACGACGCCGACAATGGACGCGGAGCTGCAGACGACGCCTATCGATGCGCAGGGGTACTGCTACGCAAAATTTTCCTGATCCAGTCTGACGCCTGGGGATATTCTAAGGTAAGGAATCTAATACTAACTACTGTTTCTTACATATATATCGTTACCGAAGGTAAGTAACTTGGCTAATCCGGATGTTGGAACACTGGGCTTTCATGAGTCCGTTCTGAATTGGTTCTTCTTTCCCATTGACCAACATAAAATGGTTAAGATTAGGAAACAAATTTCCTAAGAAGCTGCAGCGATATGCTCAGTCCCTCAATGTTTTTATTCTAGCCCCTTATTGTTCAGCTCATATGTGGAATTCAGGAGGATAAAGAATTGGGGGTTAAGAGTTACTAGTGCCTGGATGCTGGCCAAATCTACCCAAAACCAAGCCTGGGCGTAGTTCGTGGAGTGGCAAAAAAACTCTGCGGAGCTCCACTAGTGGCAGAGTGCAGTGCGAACTGCCGTTCGCACAGATCTTCCTGCCGCTCGGATACAAATTCTACCCGAGCGGCAGCTCGCGTTCGCCTACTTACCGTTCGCAAGCGCGAGTGGGGAAAAACTCTGCTGCACTACGCGGAGGGGAGTTTTCTGCACTCCAAGAGCTGTCCAGAGTGCAGAAAACTCAGCGAACGGAGTGGAGTTACCCCCCAGGCCTACCCAAAACGCACAACCCTTGAAGATATCTTCACTCTCCATTTGAGCCTCGTTCCAACTTCATTCCAGGATCTGCAAGATGCACTTCTGGGTCTCTGCAAAGTTTCATATGATTAACCTGCAAAATGCTGAGATTGTACTCATTAACCCTAAAACAGGAGCAAATTTGAATGGTGAATATTAATGAAAAAGATCCCTAAAACCTTTTTAACTACGTTTGGTCATCATGTATATCTAAAATCATATGATGTGACCCCCCACGAGATGGCATTCACTAACAAACATTTGTTACTCTTGTGATTGGAGCCTATGGAGATTGAAAGAATGAGGCATATTAAAGACATCAATGTAATAAACAAAAAAAACTGTTTTTATAGTTTACAAATATTAACGATTAGTTCCATTTGGTCTTTTAATTGAGGAATATGGTAATTTTCGAAGTGGGTTGAGAAACAAACCAATACACATTTGTTTTACCCTTGTCTGCATGTCTGTTTAAAACTGCTCTGATTTATTACCAGGCTCTTTTAAATATCTCCTTTTTAGGTCTCGCCTTGGCAGCGCATGCCCTGCATGCGCTGTTTCAGCCAGACATAAAGTAATCTGTATGTTGGCTTAAACTCCATGTAATTTGTTTTTCTGCTTCCTATTGGTTTACTTGTGGCATTGCTGTTGTGATCTTCCTTTCTGATGGCTGTTGATCATTTGGTAACTTCCGTGTAGTCCCGAATCAGCGGCGCCTAACTACAGGTTTAGTCCGCTCTGCTTGCACTTCTTTAATTGCCTGCAGTGTGCCATCTGTTTCTCACGCTGTGTTTGTTTATTTATTTTGAAGATTTCCCCCTGCGTCTGTAACTGGAGACTCTCCTGTATGCTGGCTAGTTTTCCTTCCATGTAGAACAGCCCCGTACTTCCACAGCCCCCTGCTGCTGGGGACGGTTATCCTCACAGCAGGCACAGGCCACTGTGCGGCAAAGAGAGCACCGGCCCCCGGCACTGATTGCAGGAAGGGTTGTGGCTTTAACAAAAGGATGCAAAGAATGTTTAACCTGAATTAACCTGAATATACTGAATATTAAACCACTTGGTGTGAGGGGATGCCGCGCACGCACGAAAATGTCATATCCTAGAAATAACTAATATTAGGCATTTTAGGCCGCGGAATTGCCTCAGATTACTTTACAAACTGTGTTTTGTGGCGTTTGTCAGTTGCAAACTGACAAACATACCCACACCACACATCTTGCACCTCTGGTAAAAACACTGAAAGCTGTTGATCCCATCGCAGGCCACCATACAAACCCTAGTCACTGTTTGCCAATATGCGCCCTTAGTAGCACACTGAAGTAAAATGTTATGGAAACGTCCCTTCCCTCAAATGCGCTCCTTGTTTCCAGAGGCTTTAAACCACCCTGTCTCCAGCACTTTAAGAGGTCTTCCCATCAGCAGCACAGACAAAGGCACCCAGGGCCCCTTCAATTTACACTTCACTGCAGTCCGCTGTTTGAACACAAAGCGCTCACTGCATGCCGCGATATCGCGCTTTAACTTTCAATATTATTTATTTAAAAGTGTGCGCCCACTTTATATTTACAGAAATAGCGCATGCCGCGATGTCGCGCTTTAACTTTCAATATTATTTATTTAAAATTGTGCGCCCACTTTATATTTACAGAAATAGCGCATGCCGCGATGTCGCACTTTAAACAATGTTTTTTTTATGTGCCACAACGCACTTCAGCCATCCTCTGATTAGTGTAGTCAGTCAGACGTCTTAGAAAAGCGACTTTTTGCTTTCCGTACTAATTTCACTGAGTGACTCGTCCCTCCGACATTCCTACAAACAGTTTTTGCCTGTGTCAGAATTTTACGAGGCATCCGCAGTCCAGCAGTCGTTAATGTGCTCTGAAGATGCTGGCACTGATTTATTGAATGGTGGCAGGCAGACTTTCTGACTGGCTCGCTCCCTCGCATTTGTTCTCATGGACTTGTCTCCTTTGAGCGAACACTCTTTCTCAGTTTTCTCATTCACAGCGGGATGTGTGCCCATCCCAGAGGAGTGTAAATTGATGTATTCTTTAGGACGCTATATTCTTGAATCAACAGCCTGCTGGTTGGCGAGTCATAAGTGGCTTAACTGGCACTTTGAGTAAATCAAAGAGCTACAATAGCAAAGCAGAACATTACCGGCACAAGTTTCGAACGAAGCAAAAAAACAAACCCACAAAAAAAGAATTTGCAATGCAATAGATCTCGCATTTACGCGAGTTTGAATTATTGCCATTGTAAATGACAATGCCTTTGGTTTTTAAATCATAAATAAAAGGCATTGTCATTTACAATGCTAATAGCTCAAACTCTCGCGAATGCGAGACCTATTGCATTGCAAATGCTTGTTGACTAAGCAGTGACACTGTGCATCCATGTCTTAAAGAATACTGAATCACAATGCACCCCTGAACCACATTTTCACTAATGTGTATCAGATTACCATCACATCCACCTCATTCCCTTCCACGAAAGTGCTCATACCTTAAAAAATTTGCTAATTTGCTGCACTTGCTTATTCAGTTAAAGAGGCACTTAAAAGACAATTTTTCAACCACGTTTTTAAATTGATTTTTTATTACTGATTGTGCCCTATTCTCATCTATGGAAAGTCAGACAGCTTTTTGGCAGAGAAGAATGTGTATTTATCCCGAAATATGAAAGGCCATTTGTGGTAGGAATTCCACACATAAGATATTGCATTTCTGTATCCCAGCCGTACTGTAAATTTGGTACTTTATTCATTGGCTTCTTTTAAAGTGGTCGATGGGTCGTCTTGTGCATAAAGGCTTGTTACTCTCTGGCTAAAAAGAAGCCTCCTGTGGGGCTATGTGCCCATTCCACTCGGGCCACGGCGGCTACTACTGCCATGGGTCGGGGAGTCTCCTTGCAGGACATCTGTCAGGCAGCTACTTGGGCCTCGCTGCACACGTTCGCAAGATACTACTGCCTGGACAGCCAAATCCGGAGAGATGGCTTTTTCGGCTGTTCCGTTCTCCAGGACTTTCTGGTGTGATCATTGGTACGCAGACCCATGACCGGGGTTGGTATTGCTGGGGTATCTATTCTAAGGTAAGGAATCTAATACTAACCTGTTTCTTTCAGATGCACAAGTTACTTTACTTCGGTAACGATATATCTGTAAGAAACAGTAGTTAGTATTAGATTCCTTACCGCCCCACCCATCCTCCCCGTTCTGCGAAACCAATATCTAGGGTTAAGGTCATCCCCTTTCAGGGCCCTAGTTTTTATGGCACCAGTGTTGGTTTTTATCATGTCTCTGCGTTTCTGGCGCGGAAAAGCTGTGTATAAGAATTGACGTCAGCGCGCGAGGGCGGCGTCTAGGTACTCCGATGACGTCATCCTGGCACCAACGACGCCGACAATGGACGCGGAGCTGCAGACGACGCCTATCGATGCGCAGGGGTACTG